>NC_138134.1:49402327-52261978 GCF_964188305.1 Podarcis bocagei
GATAAGAGGCAATGATGCTGCTGTGGGGGGGGGGGTGTCTGCTGTCACACCCTGCCAGCTGCTCCAATTTGATGAGAAGACTTCTGGCAACGCAAGAGCCCTCACCAACAACTGGCAATAAGATATAGAGTGCCTCTGATCCTGGAGTGATCAGTACTAATAGCCATCTATAGAATTGTCTTCCATGAATTTGTCTAGTCATAGTTCAGCTTAGTCAGAAAGATCTCTGTTACCAAAATAACATAAAATATCTGCAAAACAAGGGCATTGCTCAACAGTGACTATATTCCTTATATAACATGCTGTTAAACTAGGCATAGGTGGGGGGTGTCTGTCTCCCTAAGGATTCATTGAACTTGCTGTGACTTACAGTAAAGAAAAAAATGAAGAAACAACAGCTACTAAGTATGAGTGGCTGTAAAGGATAAAGCTGAGCCAGCTTTCTGATTTTGTATTTTTGTGCTTTCTAGTTCCTAGAGGCAGGCTGGACAAGGAAACATAGACTTTACTGGTTCTGCACCGTATACAGAACATTTGGGCTACCACAAATCTTATATATCTGTGTCAACTTGGAATGTTTCCCATGATGTGCCTTAGCAGTGTGCCAGCCCAAAACTTTCTATTTTGGCACAAACCACTCTGAGATGCGGCATCCTCAGGAATTCCATTCATTTTCAGTCCTATAAGGAATTGAGTGTTTTAAGGATTAAATAAGCACTGGCCATTTTATACTATATATCCTTGCCGCTGTGGCTTTAAAAGCCTTACCATTGTCCCCGTAAGCCTTAGATTTCCACTCTAGCCCACCAGCCTTTGCCTGAACTGTAGGTGGCCCATTAGAACATGCTGCCTTGGATGATCCAGTTCAGGAGTAGGCAAACTAAGGCCCGGGGGCCAGATCTGGCCCAATTGCCTTCTCAATCTGGCTCACGGACGGTCTGGGAATCTGCATGTTTTTACATGAAAAGAACGTGTCCTTTTATTTAAAATGCATCTCTGGGTTATTTGTGGGGCCTGCCTGGTGTTTTTACATGAGTAGAATGTGTGCTTTTATTTAAAATGCATCTTTGGATTATTTGTGTGGCATAGGGATTCGTTCATTTTTTCCCTTCAAAATATAGTCCGCCCCCCCCCCCCAAGGTCTGAGGGACAGTGGACCAGCCCCCTGCTGAAAAAGTTTGCTGACTCCTGATCCAGTTTAACCATTTTGACAGAACTGTCCTATAGAAAAAATCCAATATTGAAGGCATGGGGAGTTGAAAGGAAGGAAGGAGCATCAGTGAGAAAGAAAAAGCTTTCTCCAGTACTTACATAATAAGTTTTCATAAGAATAAGAGAGCATAAAATTACTATTCCCTGGCTAAGAATACACCGGAATGATGATGATGACAATGGAGCACAAAAGGAAGCATTTTTTTCTTTCACTTTGAATGGGAAAGTGAAACCCATGCTTAAATGTCACCCACTGACACCAAATACGTAGCTCTGGCTGAATTGGCCCTGCCTTCCTAGTGGCTGAAACATTGAAAGCAGCTGCTGTCTGAGGCTCTGCTACTGTATTCCATCCAGGGTGAAATGAGATCAGTCCATCATTTCTTGTGACTTAAACTATGGAACATAAGAATAGGCTGCTGGATGAGGCCAATGGCCCATCTGGTCAAGGGCCCTGTTCTCACATTGTCCTACCAAATGCCCGTGGGAAAACAGCAGTTTCCCGTTCTGCGGTTTCCAGCAATGCTATGAAGAAGTATTACTGTACAGTGGTACCTCGGGTTAAGAACTTAATTCGTTGCGCAGGTCCGTTCTTAACCTGAGACACCACTTTAGCTAATGGGGCCTCCTGCTGCCGCTACACCACAGTCATGTGATTTCTGTTCTCATCCTGAAGCAAAGTTCTTAACCCAAGGTACTATTTCTGGGTTAGCAGAGTCTGTAACCTGAAGCGTCTGTAACCTGAAGCGTCTGTAACCTGAGGTACCACTGTACAGACAAATCATAGCCATTGTGGCTAGGAGCCATTGATCTCCTTATTCTTCATGAATTTGGCTACTCATCTCTTAAAGTCATCCAGTGTAAATAAGCTGGGGGAGGGAGGCTGTGTGCCTGTGGGTGTACCTGGCTGTGGTACGCGCTTCGTGAGTCCTGTATACTTGTCTTCTGTGTGCATGAGTGTGCATGTGGGGTGCTTATACCTACCTTGGCCACCCCAGAGTGGGCCAAGAGTCAAAAAGATTCCTTCTGACTTAAAGCGTTGTGCGGGACATTTCATTGATTTCGGCTGCTTCATTTAAAAACACCACCACCAAAATGGACAGATTACCGTATTTTTTGCCCCATAGGACGCTCCGTCCCATAGGACGCACCTAGTTTTTTGGGGGGGAAATAAAGGAAAAAATTTTTTCCTTTATTTCCCCCCCAAAAGCAGGTCGGGGAAACAGAACCAGGTCGAGGAACAGCGGGATGGCGGCGCTGCGCCTCCCTGCTGTCCCCCAAGCTTGTGGGGCTGGCCGATGTCTGCCCCGCACGAGGGGCACTCTGCATCAGGGCGCCACCCCTGCGGGGTGGCAGGCTGCTATCCGCAGCGTGGGGAGCCTTGCCGGGAACTCCTGCAAGGCTCCCCACGCTGCGGATGTCTGCCTGGCGCGGGGGGCGCTCTGCTTCAGGGCGCCCCACCCGCCGAGCGGCAGGCTGCTATCCGTAGCCTAGACATCCCTGCCGGACGTCCCGTAGGGCTGCCTAGGCTGCGGATGTGTTCCTGAAGCCTGGAGAGCGAGAGGGGTCGGTGCGTACCGACCCCTCTCGCTCTCCAAGCTTCAGCAAAAGCCTGCATTCGCCCCATAGGATGCACCCAGATTTCCCCTTCATTTTTGGAGAGGAAAAAGTGCGTCCTATAGGGCGAAAAATACGGTAAAATTAATAATAATAATAATAATAATTAATAATAATTTTTTATTTATACCCCGCCCTCCCCAGCCAAGGCCGGGCTCAGAGCGGCTTACAAGCAATAATAAAAACAAGATGAGTGATTACAACTTAAAAACAAAAATAAAATACAACATTAAAATAATGGAACATTAAAATATTAAAATGGAGCCTCATTGCAGGAGAAGGAAAAGAAAAAAGAAAAAGGGGGCGGAGGGAATCAAATTGGCTCCAATCCAAAGGCCAGGCGGAACAACTCTGTCTTACAGGCCCTGCGGAAAGAGATCAGATCCTGCAGGGCCCTGGTCTCATGAGACAGAGCGTTCCACCAAGTTGGGGCCAGTGCTGAAAAGGCCCTGGCTCTGGTTGAAGCCAATCTAACTTCCTTAGGGCCTGGGACCACTAGGGTGTTGTTATTTATGGACCTTGAGGCTCTCCGTGGGGCATACCAGGCGAGGCGGTCCCGTAGGTACGAGGGTCCTAGGCCGTGAAGGGCTTTAAAGGTCAAAAGCAGCACCTTAATAGATGAATGAATGAATACACTTCTAACAGGCAGTTTCCTTTTTGATATTCTGCTTTCACCTGGGGTATATGATTCTGCTCAGTGGGTGTTTCTATAAATGGAAATTTTGCAAGATTTGGGGGCTTGCTGGGAGAGAGCTGCCATATAAAAATACAAGAGTTATAGCAGCAATATTCTGTTGTATTTATTACTGAACAGCAGATACAATCCACCAACCACTTTCTTCCAAGCAGTGGCATCAAAATTAATGATACCATTAAAGGGTAATTTTTTGTTTGTGTAGGAACTGCAGACCAAATCTTGTATTTTAAAGATATAACTCAACTGCAGTTTTGCCTCAATAAGAGGAACATAAATATGTTTTGCACCTTGTGAATTCTAAAATGTGTCAAACATAATCTCGCAGGAACAGTGATGATAACTAATATGTTTTTCATTCCTTTCTCAGTTTTATGGCACACACAGTTTAAGGCAATGAAAGCAAACAAATATTAAAGTCAGCGTGCTTCAGCTCTGGTTGTCAAACTAAAATGTGACCAGTGGAGACAGCCACACCACAGCTTGAAGTGGTGACAGGGCTCTCTCTCTCTCTCTCTCTCTTTTAAATTTTAAACTCTTGGCCATCTTGTATGTAGTGTAAGAAATGAAAGTTCTTTAAATCCACATCCCCTTGAAAGTAGGCTGGGCTGATATATCTCAGTTTATCCTGTCCTGCTTCAGTCTGTGGACAGCTTAAAGAAAGTGCTGACCCTTTCCTGTGTGGATTTTTTAGGATAATTCTGGGAAATATGGAAAAAAAATACATAAAAATGATTGTCACTACCACTCCTTACGAAAAATGAGGTTTGCTTAGGAGGTGTATTGAGTACTGCTCTACATTTCTGTTTCTTTTAACAGCGTAAAGCTTTTTAGAGAAGCTTCTGCCATACTGGGTAAACATGTTTTTTAAAAATGGTTCAGAAAGTGTCACTTCTTGTGGTCTTCTATGTACAAAGACACATTTCAACATGTACTTCTGTGTATACACCCATTTCTATGTATTAAGGCCCATTTGTACATAGAACAAAATGGCAACCCTCATGTTGCATGTGCTATGGTGGTAAATGAAACTCAGGCCAGGGTGGGGTGGGGATCTTTATCATCATGTCTGTAGTCCCATGTGATCCTTCATGGAATGAAGAAACATCTGCATAGGAAGCCTTTATTACAGATCTCCCACAGGGAAAATGTTCAGAAGAGCTCCATACTCCATAGCTAGCTCATTGGTATTCCTGTCACACGGACTGGGGAAAACCTCTGAGTTAGATTACTGCTACATGTTATACGTGGGGCTGCTTCGTGGGGCGTATTGTTTTTGTTTGTTACTATATCATGTATTTTTGTGTTTTTTAAATTGTAAACCACTCTTTCATCCTTCGATGAAGTGCATAATAATAATAATAATAATAATAATAATAATAATAATAATATATGTGTGTGTGTGTGTGTGTGTGTGTGTGTGTGTGTGTGTGTGTATATATATATATATATATATATATATATATATATATATATTAGAATGCCTGGTTCAAAGCTAGGTTGAAATCCAAGCACAGCTGTGCCTTGAATTAGGTTTTGTAGCTGCTGCAAAGCAGAACCTTGGGCAACTTTTTAAATCATAAAGGCTCAGATAAAAACCCAAATGAGCTTTAAAACAGGTTTTCAACCAAGCTTGTCATTTTTGCATTTCAGATTTGTTTGTTTGTCTGTTTGTTTGTTTCTTCCTGTGATTTTATGCTTAAATGTTGACAGGCCAGCTGATGCTGCAGCTTGAGTGACATCTACTCTTTGTTTCAGTCAGAATGCCATGATTATTTTCCATTCTTTCTGCCTCTAAAATATAGTAAAACTGGGCCTTTTAGAGGACCCTGTACTTTTTTTTTGTTAATTGTTTGCTAAGTTTACAAAGAGCATGAAATAAAAGTTAAGACACTGAGTTTTGAGAAAGGCATTTTGAAAACAAAGCCAAAGAAGGAAAAGACAAGGCCATTTTGAAGAACATTCTACATTTTGTTTTAGTACACTAAGGTAATAAACAATACTTTTCTGGGTCACATTAGTTTACATGGTGGGTATTTCAACAACAGATGGACCTTATAAAATAAGCCAAGCTAATTTCCGAACAGAAACACTCAACCCTAAATGTGGCATGTCTGTAGCTTGTATGATGACACAACAATTGTTATTGCTGTGAATCTATTTTTCCCATAAATATGGTCATTGTTAATTTGGGTAATAAAAACAGACAATGAAGAAGCACCAGCTCCTGATCTTACAAATTTATAATGAGTTGAGGGTGGATGATGAAAGTGTTTTTCTCATACCCCGAGTCTAAAAACCATGTATCTGGAGAGATGGTTTTAAATTTGGAGTACTCTTTCTTTCAAATGTTTAATGCTTGCAAAAACATTAGAAGGAAAGCCTCCATGGAACAATTTTCACATTATTTTGCAATGTGGTAAAGCCCTCATGCAGTGTCCTTACCATGCTGTTTTCACATGGTGAAATTTTTTTTGGTAAAGAACTCCCACATGGATACATTAAGTTTTCCCATGCCAAGAAATCATTTGTTTTCAGAGTTTCTGACATTGTAATTTGGGTCCCCGTCCGCCCCGTAGGGCCTATCTTACAGAAAATACCTTACCATTGTGTGTGTGTGTGTGTGTGTGTGTGTGTGTGTGTTTAAAAAAGATACAATAAAGTTTCAGATGTGACTCACAACAAAATGTTGCAAACCATGCATCCCCATGATACGCTATTCTATTCTCCCTCCCTCTCAGGTTTCCACCCCACTTTCCAACAGTCTAGCAGCATTCTGTGGACACTGGGCATATGCAGTGTTTTTATTGGGCTATTGTCATGGACTGTCTGGATGCAAAGGAGTGGTGGGAGGCACAGCTGGGGAACCCCCATAGGAAGAAGGCTCAGAGCCAGGGGATTGGAGGTGGGATGTCAGGGAGTGGTCAGAGGGAAAAGCAGCAGCAGACTGGGAGGTGGTGGTGTCAGAAGCGGAGGAGGCAACAGGGTTTAGTGAGCGGGAAGAGTCTGTGGCAGAGGGCAGTTTAGAATCAGAGGCAGAAGTGGAAGCTGAAGAGGAGTGGGGGCAGGCTGTGAAGAAGCTAGGGAGTCTCCCCTGCTGTGACCAGCTCTCTTCCTCTTGGTCTCCTAGAACACAGAGAGGGATGAAGAAGGTGGAGCAAAGAGAGACAAGACAAATGAGCCTCAGGTTGCTGGAGGAGCCAGGGAAAGAGTCTTACAGAGCAGTGGGAAGGTGGTGACCTTCAGTCCTCACAACTGTCTCAATTGGGGCAAGACCTACTGGGAACAGTTAATGTGATCACTAGACCCTGCACTGTTTTGGTTTCTTTGAATAAAGAGTTAACATCTCTGACACTAGGTGAGCTGCTCCTGACTCTGGCTCCGATCAGCTGTTTGAGAAGTTCCCCTTTAGGCTTTTCTCCATAAAGATTTTTGTAGTTCCACAAGCTTTGAGGTTCCCCAAATCATCTGATACTGCTCCCTCTTGTGGATGACCTCCCACTTGTACAAATAGGTGATGCCTATATGGCTACATAAGCAATACATTGGAAATAGAGGGAATGATGGTACAATTAGGTATTTCATATATATGTTATGCTTGTGTGCATACACACACACCCCATGAGAATCAGCCTTATGTTCTGTTAGTTATGCAGGTTTTCAGTTTTTTAAATTTCTGGTAATAAACAACCAGTTTAGATTTTTAATGTGCATTGTCAGTTTCATCAAACAACTTTAAAAAAACCAAGATGAAAGTATATATGAAACCTTGCTCAAGACAATAGTTGCCAAGTTTTTCTCCCCGTTATCCCATTTAATACAGGCTTTATTTTTATTTTTGCACAAATTCTCAGGTGGTTTTAATTTCAAAATTTCAAGCAGGAACGCTTTTGCATTCTTCTTTGGCGCTGCTCTCACTTAGAAAAGATTATGCACTGCCTCATCATTTTGTTCTGCAAAACAGAACAAGTACTGTCTCCCAGGTTCACCGGTTCCTAAGTACCAGCAGTGATATGCCTTGAAAGATGTACTTTAGAAAGAGTGAAAATCTTGTTACTGTGACTTTTCTAACACATCACACCTTTTTTTTTTTTTTTTTTTTTGCTTCTAGCTTTCAGAGTCTTTGCACATCTCGATGTGTTAATTATTTGATGCCAATATGAAATCCTTCCATTTCACCATTAAAGTATTTATCACCTTTATATATATCTAAATACATATAGCACTGTATATTAATGTATTCCTTGATGGCACTTGAATTTCAGGTGACATTTACAGTAAATGCACAGTGGAGACATAAAAAACATAGCTGAGAATAAGGTTTGGAGTGAGGAGCAGGAAGAAGTGGAAAGTATTGTTACATTTTGTCTATTCTTAGTTGCTTGAATGGCTCTGAGGAAACATGACCAGGTGTGACTTTTCAGGGTATTTCCAGATGTCCTCTTTTGTAGGTCATTCATGCTTTGAATCAAAGCAGCAGTAAGTTCAGGATGTTGAGCATCAACCAGTCCATGCTAGACCACCAATACACTAGCTGAGGGGATGTCAATGTGGTCCCTAGGGTTTCATTGTGTCCTCGCATATCTCCTATGATGTCCATGAATGGTCTCAGTAAATTCCCCATCAAAAATCCACAATGCCTCTCCTACATCAAACACATTCCCTTTAGCACGTCTCCATTTCATTGGATGCTTGAAATGGGCACTGCACCTCCCTTCCAATTTGAATAGAGGAAAAGTGCGAAGAGCTTCTCTGTCTCTCTCTCTTTCTCTTTTTCGGACCAAGTGTAGCAGTGGCTGATACAGCTGCCTTTTCCTCTATTGATGGAGGGGACATGCTCACACCATTTTGTGATTCTGTATCTTTACCTAATAAGGGTGGCGCTGTGGGTTAAACCACAGAGCCTAGGACTTGCCGATCAGAAGGTTGGCAGTTTGAATCTCCGCGACGGGGTGAGCTCCCATTGCTCGGTCCCTGCTCCTGCCAACCTAGCAGTTCGAAAGCACGTCAAAGTGCAAGTAGGTAAATAGGTACCGCTCCAGCAGGAAGGTAAACAGCGTTTCCGTGCGCTGGCTCTGGTTCGCCAGAAGCGGCTTAGTCATGCTGGCCACATGACCCGGAAGCTGTACGCCGGCTCCCTCGGCCAATAAAGCCAGATGAGCACCATAACCCCAGAGTCGGCCACGACTGGACCTAATGGTCAGGGGTCCCTTTACTTTTACCTTTATCTTTACCTAATAAATAGTTTATGTTAATTTAAGGGATGCTGTAGGTTTCCTTAAGGATGTAACATTGAAATACAGCATAATGCAATTAATAAGCAATCTCCCATCAATGGAAAAAAACAAACACGCCCAGATTTGGCTTGTCGAGAAGTAAAATTTGAATATTTATGGTTTTTATTTCTTTCTTAATGGAGCCACATCTGCACATATGTGTAAACACTTGCTCATTTGTGTATGTGTGTGTGTAGGGGGGAGAATGTGGAAAAAATTATCAGGAAATGGACTTACAGATAAGTGGTTTAACCATTTCTGATTTTCCAATGAAGAGTCCAGATATGCTTATTGGACATTCTTTCCCATTCAAAAGAATAAATCAGATGGTGGTTGCAGAATCTTCCCTGTTCTGGGAAACAGGTTTATACAATGAATCATACTATACAAATTATAGATTTCTCTCTCTCTGTGTGTGTGTGTGTGTGATAAAAGTAGAGTGTCATTTCAGTACAGTTTGGGTATGATAGTGAAACCGCATGAAGCTAACTTTCTATCTATTTTTGAGCTGCACTAATTTCAGATTTGTGAAAATTTATTTTCAAATATCAAAGATATCCAAAATATAATCTGAAAATTGACTCCAGTGTGCTATAGCAAAGGTGTGCTGCAATAAACAAACACATGCACACTCTGCTTTCGCTTGACCAAAAGAGCATCACATCAGCCATGAGCTAAGGCTTCAAGTTATATTGTATTCCCTAGTGTGATAGTTCATGAGTAATCTATTGTTCTTGAGATTAATTCATAATTATGTTGAGCAAAGGAATGGTTTGAATTACTTCCACATACTTTAGTTAACATAAGCTTGTTAAGAAGTTTGGCTGGGAAGCAGATGCGCCTTTGCTTGCATATCACACATGGAGGTGATAGCTGAACGCCTTGTCGTTGACTCTAAATCCCTTCACCAAAATCTTCATCCAAATTATTAAAAACTGCTATCTTCATTTCGCCGTGTGGATCTAAAATAAACACCATTTATGTCTCGTCACATCTCAGCACTACCATTTTGGAAACTCCTCTCATCATCATTAGATCCAGATGTTTCCAGATGTCATCATTCATAAAATGAAATGCATACAATTGGAGAGATATTTAGTGGGCTACTCAACAGTGACTGCCAGTTTCCAATAGACTGTTTTGTGATTAGCGTGGGAATGATCCTGGTGTCTGAGCATCAGAACAGCATTCTTTGTAATATAGGGGAAAATTTAGTTCCGCATATGAGGACATTCTAAACTTGAGACGATTTCATGAAGTCATGTTTAAATGCTTGGCTTCAGTGGAATTAGGAGTTTGCTTCCTTATAGGGCTGTGCATTTGCTACAATATTTTGCTTGGACCTTGATTTGGGAACTAGGAAATGGCCTAGTCTAGCTCAGATCATATTGAAGGCTACTCACTTTGCATTGAGCCCAAATCAGAAACTTTATTCAGAAAAACTGGACCTTCCTACCTCCCTTTTGGCTATTTGGGAAGAAAACTATCAGTGGGTATAATTCTTTTATTTTCTTTTTTTTAAGAGATTTGATTGAAATTTGTATATATACTGGCACCTTCTGAGAGGATAATGCCTGTTAAAAGATGAACAAACAGGTTCAAGATTTTTATTTATTTATTTTTGGATACCTTAATTTGTTTCTTTAGCAGGACTTATATACCAGTTAATCATCCAAAAGTGGTTTTCATGGAATATAAATTTTCATTTATTGATAAAATTGAATGTTAAAAGCAAAGTTACTTACACATTTATCCCCAGATGCTGTTGCTGTGCTGCTCTCCCAGGAGGAAAGAGCAGAGATGGGAGTCCATGGGCAGCCACCTCTTGGGAGAGGATATCGACTGTATCCTCCAGCCTCTGTTCACCAATCTCAGCCTTTTGCCCATGTCATTCTCGTGTTCTCCCTCTTTATCTGCTTCAGTTTCCCACTCCGTTCCTGAGCCTGGAGACACATTGAGGCTCAGGACACAGAAAATAGGGACTGCCACACCAAATGATCAATTCTTTGCAAATATGGTATAAACCTTATGTAGCAATTTGCAAACATACCAGTTCTGCAGATCCAAGTGTTCAAGTGGGTATATATGGGATAATCTGATATTTTAAGTAGACTGGTCCCAAGCTGTTGAGGTCTTTAAAATAGTAACACAGTGAATTTGGTCTGATAACAAATGGGTAGACACTGCAGATCTCTGAGCTGTGCTGCAATATGCAGACAAGATCTTGCTCCTATTAGCAATCATGCTGCAGCATTCTGCACTAACTCCAGTTTCTCTACCATCTTCACATAGTGTATTGCGGGAAATAAGTCTTTAAGTTACTAATGCTTAAGTTACTGTGGTCCAGCTCTCCTGGTCTAGGAATGGTCACAGCTGTCATACCAGATGAAGCTGGTAAGTTGGATCCTCCTAACAGAGGGTCCACGTTGTGCTTGGCCCCGAAAATCTTCCCTAACCGGCTTGTGGGCGGGGCTTGCCCCACTCTAAGCCGGTGGTGCCACAGTTATGCCAATGGCCTTTAGCCAATCAGCAGCGTGGCAAGGTTGGGGGTTGGGGGTATTTATTTTGCAGCACAACGTAGGGACCTCCTTTTGCTTTGTGCTGCCCGCTAATTAGGTCGTGTTTGGCCTTGCTTTGGACTTCGGTTGGTCGCCTGTTTTGGAATGGGGACTGGGTAGGAATTTTTTCCCAATGTGGCAGATTGGCTGTGGCCGCTTGGTTTTTGCCTACGTCTTAGCAATCATCACAACTTTGTAAGGTTTGGCGGTTAGGCATTGGTTTAGGGGAATGTGGGGAGGGGAGGTGCGGCCATCACCTGCCCCTCCAATGAATAGGGTATTCCGTTAAAGGAATCCAGGGGTCTGGATCTCGTCCGAAGCCCGGAGAGGGGCTAGGGCCATGCCAGGACCCCTGGGAAGCCCAGGGGTGAGCACCAGTCTATATACATTGATGGAGCTCCCCCTGCTGGTTGTTTACCCTTCCAGGCTTCCTGCAGGGAGGAGCAGGTGCCAGATATAGTTTGATACCAATGCCTAAACCAATACCAGTCACATTTGTGTATTTTAATAAAGTTGTGGCCAAAATTTGCCCATTAACCTTTAAACTAAATTCTGTCTCCAGTGTGTCTTTATTTCCATGGGGGATGGGTTTTGGGGAATGAAGCACCAAAGGCGCTCCAAGCCAGCAAGGAAACCTGGCTTTACAATGACAAAACTGCATCCACAAGCACCCCTGGGCTGCATGCTTGCTCTTTCAAGATGAGTGAGTGCAGCCCAGATTGGAGCAGGCTGTTGGACCATTTCTTCGACCCAGGAACCGCTCATTCACAGCCGCTCCGGTTGAACAACTTCATTTCAAAGATGAAAGTAGTATTTGTATGCCTGCCTGGGCAGAACTACAGTACTGAGGATGCTTGTCAATGTTAAGATTTGCAAGTTTGCATTTTCAAGCTTTGTAGCATTTTTAGTTAAAGGGGTATTTATTCTTGAGCATGCTTTACAAGTATTGGCTCAAAAGTAATATATAATACAAGACAGATCATACAGTTGAGAGGGATCCTTTATTTGGCACTACAAATCTTCAGCTAGGATTTAAGGACTTCAGAGCTATGTGTTCCTTGAAGGCTATGACATGTGCCCAATAGGAAGAAATGCACAAGTCTTAAAACTGTGCAGCAGTCATATGATCCAAGTTGCAAAAATATATGGCCAAATGCTGTCTTGAGCAAAGTTTCAGCATCTCCTCATTAAGTCATTTTTTGGCACTATTTATAGCTCAAGATTCTTGTAAGGGTTTTACTGGAGCTCAAAGCCATACTGTAATGCTTTCTTGGCTTTTTTCAAAGAAATAAATGGATATAATAAATATACTTCCAGGGCATAGATTAGTTCTTTATGAGGGAGCATTGCTAATTTTTCCAAAAATCTTCAAAAAAAATAATACATTGAAAAGAAGTGAGAATGAAAATTAGCCAAAAACATCTCAGCAGAGGGCTGTTTGGGATGGCATGATTCAGGGTCTGCCTATACCTGATGGAACATTTTGAAAATAATTCTACAGCTCAGAGTGACATTTTTGCTCCTGTGTTAGATTTCACGATTCCAAGCCTCTTTTGTTTCCTCTTTAAAAGCAGCCTGTCGAAGGACTAAAAATGGATAGGCTTTACATGTGCAAGAGTAAAATGGAATGGAGATATTGGGTTGTTTTGAATCAAATATCCATGATGAAGTCAAGTATTTGTACAGGAAGCTAGCCATTCACCTTTCCTGCATTACTGCCTGGTTATGTGCAGCAGACATTGATTTGGCAAGCTGCTATTTTTCAGAAGTTTTAAGTGGACTTACTTTGGCACAAAAACACCGTATTGCTTCATTTTGCATGGTTGAGTTATACAATTCCTGGCAGTAAAAACTGCGCATTCGGAGTTTTGCATTCACTCCACTTAAGACCCAGAAACCATACACTGGTATGTCTCTCTTGGCAAATTATAAACCAGTACAAGAGGCTGATTCTCCTTGCACCAACACTCTGGAATGATGTGAAGTAGCTCTTTGAAATAAATATGGCCACAGTGATATAAAGCAGGCTAGCCGAGAAAATAATAAAATAACATATTTATACATTAAACTTAATTTCATCAGACGTGCCTAATAAACCTAGGTAATTTCATACATATTTAGCACAATTTAACGTACAAGTTAATGGGCTTATAGTCTGATGTGATGCTATGCTATTTACACATGTTTTATTTAGCAATCTTAAACTATATTCTTGAGTGTGTGTGTAGGTATATATTCATAAAATAATCAGTACAAAGAATTAGTTAAGTTTTCCTAGGATCAAACCTTCATTTGGTCATTGCGTGAAAATCTTGTTTCACTGTGGATTTTCTTCTTTTGTTGCTGATGTTTTTAATTAAGATGGCATTCCTGAGTGTAATGTGATTATATATTTTCATACTGGATGCACAACACAGAAATTACAGCTGAGTTTCTTGCTTACATTACGGCTTGCAAAATCATTCGGAGTACCGCAGGGTAAATACTTTGGTACTGAATTTATTAAGGGGAAAAAATCTGTAAATCTTATCCAAATATTTTGGTTTATGCAGCATAGTAGCCTACATACTTTTACTTGTCTGCAGAATATTAACAATGGTTGGAAGAATAACCTGCAAGGGGGCCTAGTAAAGAGATGCTGTAAGTGTTAACATTCCCCTAGTTGAACAGCAATTTAACTAGGCATCCAGGGTCCCATTCCCAGGGTGTGATTCCCCATGCAATGGGGGCAGTGGGAAGAGGAAAAAGACCCCTTTCCCCCTACAACAACTGGGGGAAGTAGCTGGAAGATTACTTGGTCATAACTTCCAGTAGGAGGGTGGGTACTGAGGAGTAGGATGTTGGCCGAGGAGGCTCAAATCCCTGCCACATTGCCAGAGTGCCATGGCTGAGACAGGTCCCTCATATAATAATAATAATAACAATAACAATAACAACAACAACAACAACAACAACAATAATAATAATAATAATAATAATAATAATAATAATAATAATATGACCTCAGATGTCACACAAGGGTCCTGGGAATACACAAGATTGACAATATACAACGTGCCTTCTTCAAGGGAAGTGCAGAGGGTAGCAATGAAAAAGCTTCTTCAGTGGTGGCCCCCCATTTGTGAACTCCTTTCCCCAGGGAAACACCCCTGGAGCCAACATTGTCACATTTTAGGTGCCCTGCTTAGTGCATATATTTTTTTACTCAGACTTTGAGGCTTTAACTCAGATCACACTGTGGTATGATTTATGACCCATTGGTGGTGTTCATCTTTTATTGGGGCGGGATAGGATTCTTGTCATGTGAACACCTTTAGAAGTTCTTGCTCTGTGTTTTATTCTATGTATTTGGTTTTAAATCGTTAGCAAGATGTTGGGTTGTTTATATATATTTTTAGTTGCTTTGAGACATTTGTTTGTAGAAAACAATGAATAAATGCAAATAATAATAACAACCAAGCATTATTACATGTGCACCATATATTTAACATGTGGGACTAATATACATTCCCACGTTCTAGACTTTCAGCTTTTAGACATCAGTTTTTGAATTTAAAGATGGTTTTCGCATCCGCTGTGCTTGTTTATTCAGCCTGGTATGCTGAATCTACGAATTTACTTTTGGTTGTTTGGGTGGTGATGGGGATGTGGAAACAGGACAGGAATCTAATAACCACTGACTGCTAGAAACTTATCCTAAAATGACACCTGGGATTAAAATCTTATTTGACATAGACTGGCTGGTAAACTCTGCAAGTTGCATAAAGTGAGTCAGTGAATTCTATTCAATTTTTAAAATTTTTAAAGCAACGCTTGCTGATTTCATTCTCCATACATATTCACTGTATACATGGAAAGCGATATTGTTTTTGAACAAAATACAAGCTTGGTATCTTTTGTATGTTTAGCCTTCATTGCAGCTGCCAGATTCTTCTTTGTGTTTTTACTAGATTGTCCAATTTGGAAATAGATTGCAATTTGAAAGCTTTCTTTGGCCTGCAATCTAACAGTTCACCCAAAAGTCCAAGACTACAAAATGTATATGTTGATAGAAGCCAAGAAAAGGCATTGAACATAAGTTTAGAAACAATATTTTCCAATTCTCTTAAATGTGCATTCTTTACTTTCAAAAATATTTTGAGAAGCATACACATAACGTCTCCCACTCTCTTAACAGCACCTATCATCTTCCTCTCCAGAGCCCACAGTTCTAATAATGCTAGTCACAACTGCTGCTTCTTTGTATAAGGAAAAAGGACTGGAAAAATAAAATATGCATATACCAAGAATTGCCCAGGTCATCGAGAAAGCTGCACAACTGATCAAGAAATATAAAAGAATAGCCCAATGCAAAATATGCATTGCAAACTTTTCAAGACTCTCTAAGCTCGCCACCAGCACATTCCCAAAGAACATCATGACTCGAAACAATTCAGTGAAGTAGGGATGGAACAATCTGTCAGTTTCAGATCACTCAGTTGCTCATTCTTCTGATCTAAAATTTGAATCTCCACATTTTTGTAGTTGAGATATTTTTGTAAAAAAACCTCTTGAAAATTCATTAATGTTTCAGAGCAAATTAAACACTTTTCTATATGCAATTTTGTCTAATGTACATATTTTTCAAGCAATTTTCCCTAATACATTGCATTTTTGTGTTATTTTCATTATTATATTCATTTATATGCACACTCCCCTAATATATGCATTTTTGGAAATGTTGATTGGCTAGAGAGCAGCACCGCAAAATTCAGAGAAGTACAAATTCCAAAAGATAGCTGTGTTTCAGTTCACATTTGAAGCAGAAGAAATCTGGCTGATTCGCTCCCATCATCCACACAGGAAGGTGGTTTGAGAACTGAAACAAAATGTCCACAAGTGAACTAAACTGACTGTAAACAGACTATTTTTTCCCCCAAAAAAGGAAGCAAAATTGTTTAGTGTTCTCTTTTGATTATCCCACTTTGCATTTGAGAGGACAAACGAAAAAAGAATACATGGTTTTTTTCTTTTTGCAACCCCCCCCCCAAAAAAAAATCAACCCTCAGGCATTACGGCAAATGAGCATGTTTTCCAGTTCAAATATTTTTAATATTTTAAATGTTTACACAGGCTCAGAATTCTTTGAGCACATGGATTGATGTAGCAGAGGAAAGGGGAGGGGGAATCCAACTGTTCTTTATTTTGCAGAGGCTTGCCACATGGTATGCAATTGAAAACACTTTGCTTTAACGGGAGCCATGGGGTGTTTAATAGCTTGCAGAGTAAGTAACACAGCCTATACCTCCCCAGCAAAATGTGGCTTTTAACACTGACAGGGATACAAGCAGATAAAATATGTCCAGATTTCCCCAAGCAAATTATATGAATCGGTGGCCATCTGTCTGAAAGGTAAGAGCCCTTTCAGTTTAGCCACACTAACCTAATCCGGGTTTACTCTTAAATTTATTAGCAGCTACATTACAGAGCTTGGACTGCAAAAGAATTGGATTTAGAAATTGAAAAGTGGAGGTGGGGGAAGAGAGAGAGAGACAGAAGGTTTCTTAAAAAAAATAAATGTGTCTGCTCTTCAGAATTTTCTCTACCTGATTCTTTGGTGTTTGTGACCACCAACGGAGTTCTTCCTCCCCAACCGGTACAGTGTTCTTTAAATGCATCTGTTGTGCGTTTAACTATCCTGAGGGTTTCTGGTAAAGAGATTTATCTGTCGAATGGAATGCAGAGTGCCAGATTCAACATATGACAGCTTAAGCCAGTCACCAGTGACCACAATTTGTGTGGTTTGCATTTTCTTGGCATGTTCTTTGTTCAGAGCATTTATTTTGGCTGTTGGTTTGTACTTCTTTATACTGCTGCTTCTTGAGCAGAATTTGCATACCTCCCCCCCCCTTATGGTCTCCTTTAGGGCTGATGTCAGATTCAACCCAGGAATGCCCATCTTTGAAAGGAAAGACCATTACATCCATGGGAGGGGCTGGGATCCAGCAGAGGCACCTGCTAGAAGAGGCATGGGGAAGCCCTGACTCTCCAGATGTTGATGGACTCCAATTCCCATCGTCACTGGCCCACTGGCCATACTTGTTGAGGTTGCTAGGAGAAGGAATCCAACAACATCTGGAGAGCCATAGGGTCTCCACCCCTGCACTAGAACAATGAGGAAAGGCGATTTTTAATGATTTTACCCCTTTCCTCCAGCAACACAACTTTTCAGATATTTTCAAGAAGGGTGGAGTGGTAAGGAGACTGTAATTTCAAAATGCTTAGAATGGGCCGTGTTTTATTTGACTTTTCTTTCTCCAGGTGGGATTCCGTCCTGCCTCCCCATATATTTAACAACAAATTGATAGGCTGCTGCCACACATGTGGTGGAACATTGGAGTAAGAAAGGAATTACTTGCATAAGTTTTATTTTTTTTCAGAACAGCAGCTGCATTGGTCTGTCGTCCTATAGTGGTACCTTGGGTTACATACGCTTCAGGTTACAGACGCTTCAGGTTACAGACTCCGCTAACTCAGAAATAGTACCTCGGGTTAAGAACTTTACTTCAGGATGAGAACAGAAATCGTGTGGTGGCAGCATGGCAGCAGCAGGAGGCCCCATTAGCTGAAGTGGTGCTTCAGGTTAAGAACAGTTTCAGGTTAAGAACGGACCTCCGGAACGAATTAAGCATTTAGCCTGAGGTACCATGGTATTTTTTAATCCTTTGTATTTTATTTTATTTTTTACTAACTCCACCAAACCAAGTGCAGCTTCCATCTGAGAAGACCTGCCTATACTTGGGGATTCACATTGGTAGCCTTGCTGAAATCTGGAGAAGAGTGGACTTTATTCCTGATTAGTTAATCCAGAATACTTTTGTTCCAAGTTTTGCGCATTATTCATTCTACTTCTGCTGACCATTGGCATGTAGTTGCACGTTTATCCCCTTGATGGAGAAAAAGTCCCATACCCTCTGTTCTAAGGGAACACATCGTCTCCTCTATAACTATCTGTACCCTAAGATCATCAGTTTAGGCCTTTCTATGAGTGCCCCTCCATTTGACATATGGAGGCCTTTTCAGAGCTCTTGGTTATGGAATGCTCTCCTTAAAGACGCTTACCTGGTGCCTTGAGTCACATCTTTCTGGCAGCAGGTGAACACCTTTCTCTTTTAACATTTTAAAGATTATTAACACCTGATACCAATTATTGTTTTGGCTTGAACATTTTATTTTTACTCCTATTGTAACCCTTTATATGTATTTGTATTTCTTGGTGCTAGTATTATTTTCAGTTTTTTGATATTTTATTGTATTATTTGATTTGTGCTGTGTTGTCACCTAGGGGACTAGGTGAATAACTTCAAATTATAAATAAGTACTACTGGACTGGGATGAGAACATGCTAGAAAGCAGCAGGTCCTGGGCCCCTTTCATAAATATGTCCTTCCTCACTTGAAATTGTGGTTAGTTGGGGGCTAATTCCATCCTGTCCCTAGACTTCGTGGTTACAAATTATCTGGAAATCTCAGGCAGGATCAGCTACTTGTTAGTTGATGTTGTACAGTGGTACCTCTGGTTACGAGCGCTTCTGGTTACGAACGCTTCAGGTTACGAGCTCCGCTAACCCGGAAATAGCTGCTCCTGGTTGCGAACTTTGCCCTAGGATGCAAACAGAAACCGCGCGACGGAGGCCCCATTAGGGAAAGTGTGCCTTAGAGTAAGAACGGTTTCAGCTTAAGAAAGGACGTCCGGAATGAATTCAGTTCGTAACCAGAGTTACTACTGTGTTGCTTTTACTGTGCTATGTAGGTATCTTTGTAAATGAAATGCAAAAACAGCATAAGTCTTCAGTATCCTCTCATCCTAAAGAAATTAAACCCTTCAGGGTTGGATTTCTCACTGCTTAGAGAAGTGAAAAATGCATAACGTGTTTCTTTAAAAAAGGATCTATATGGGAAATACATAAAATGGCAACAGTGTATATGAACAAGGTCTCTATGTATTGGGGAAAGATGCTACCATAATGCAAGAAACAGATTGGTGTTCACTCATTTGGCATCAGAGTCATTTCAGGAGTAGTCATGTCACTGAGGCTGCATTCACACAGTGGTTAATTTCCATTTCTTTAACTGTTAATCTCAGCTTTATATTCGAGCTCTCACATGGTGTAAAACCCGCTTCCAGAAATCTAGAGAAATTTTGAGGAAACTTAGTACTAATTTCCTTGTTAATTGGTTCCAGAAATAATTCCTTTGCACCCCATTAACCTGGAAAATTATGGGAGTCAAATGACAGAACTTGAAGCAGTATACCACCACACAGTTCTTTCATGCCATTTGCAGAGGTGAATTGTGGTTGTGAAAGCAGTGGTGTTTGTTGTTGTGTCACACCATGCCCACTGATGTGAATGAAATTTAGAGCAATGTGTTGGTATATTGGTGAGAAGGCCACAATCCTATAACACAACCATGTGAATGAAACATTAGTTACTGCTAGCATTATAATCAGGAAGACCAGCACAGTATATCTGAATTCACTCTAAACCAGTAACTCTTTCCCAAAGTTCAACATCAGTGTGAAAAGCCCCAATCAATAAATAATTTTCACAGACTTGAACCTAGAAAAGATTCACATTCAGCAAGACATTTAAGGACTCTTAATGTGGTCTAACTGAAAAAATGGTATGGAAATCATTTGGCTCACTTCAAATTTTGAGGGAGGCCTGAAATAATTTATCGCTCTCTCCCTCTGCCCACTGCTTCAGTTTTGATCAACTGTGTACACTGACTGAAGATCTGTTTTTAAAAGAGGGTGACATATTGCTAGGATCATAATGTAATGACAACAATACCAGTATAACCTCTTAGAGAGAGAGACGTTCCAAGACAGTAGAATAGCTCCACTGGCTTAAGCCCAATGTTTTATGCTCATTCCTCAAGGCGATGTTAATATCAGATAGAGTTCAGACACTCCTCATAAATCAAAGCTGTCAGAAGACTGAGAAAAACAACACTAGGCAGTAACTTTGAGTAGGGAAAATCCCTTGCAACTGGTATTTGAAATTGAACAGAGCTTCTCTCTCTCTCTCTCTCTCTCTGTGTGTGTGTGTGTGTGTGTTTTACAGGCAGCCATAGAAAGCTGCAAATATAGACTCTGCCTACAATAGCTTGCTTCTGCCATACCCTCTGCCATCCCTCTGAACTTTTGTCTTCATTCCCAGCCATGTTTTGAATTGGGCTCTGTGAAGTCATCTCATCTAGCATTGGTCCTAATGGGACTTCTCAGACTTCCTGATTTGTGCATAATGAACACATTGTCAGCCTGGATAGCTCAGCTAGTTAGAGTGTGGTGCTAATAATGCCAAGGTTCCAAGTTCAGTCCCCGTATGGGACAGCTGCATATTCCTGCATTGCAGGGAGTTGAACTTAGATGGTACTCAGGGTCCCTTTCAACTCTACAATTCTTTGATTCTTTGAATGATGAGGGTAGGGGCTGCAGGTATGGTCTTGCTCCTGTTCCACATGCTGATGGTTTATACACTTAATTTGAAGGTCTGAAAAAGGCTGATATGGTTGTGTTGATTTAATTTGCATCAGAGCTCAATACTGTCAACACATCATGCCTCATTCACAGAAAACGTCATCTGCTATGGTCTGGAGGCAGACATGGCATTATGATACTTGGTGAAGGAGATGCTCATCATTAAATTACTTTCCTGCACTCAAACTATGATTATTGAGATGTAAAAAATAAGACATTTCAGTGCAGCCTCAGCTATGACAAATGTAACAATAACAAATAGTAAAATGCTGTACCTGATTTCTTTAGTTCATCCAGCGTCAAAGGCATAGGCCTTTCATTAGCATCTGTGGCATCTGTTCATGCTACTATGCCCAGAACCTAACACCTAGTATGCATTTCATTGTGGCTGTCAGCTGCCATAACTCTTACTTTGCTGCATGACCAAATATTTCGCTATGGTCTAAACCACTGGGCCTCTTGGGCT
This sequence comes from Podarcis bocagei, assembly GCF_964188305.1. NCBI lineage: Eukaryota > Metazoa > Chordata > Lepidosauria > Squamata > Lacertidae > Podarcis > Podarcis bocagei. Next base: position 49,423,673 of record NC_138134.1, read on the forward strand.
TGCCGATCAGAAGGTCAGCGGCTCGAATCCCTGTGAAGGGGTGAACTCCTTTTGCTCTGTCCCAGCTTCTGCCAACCTAGCAGTTCGAAAGCACTCCAGGGCAAGTAGATAAATAGGTACCACTGTAGTGGGAAGGCAAATGGTGTATCCATGCACTCTGGCTTCCGTCATGGTGTCCCGTTGTGCCAGAAGCAGTTTAGTCATGCTGGCCACATGACCCAGAAAGCTGTCTGCTGGCAAACTCTGGCTCCCTTGCCTTGAAATGTGATATGAGCACCACAACCCCATCGTTGCCTTTGACTTGACTTAACCGTCCAGGGGTCCTTTACCTTTACCTTTTTATAGCTGTTTCACAGTAGGTCTTTGAAGCCAAGCCGAATATTCTTTGCAGCACACTCAATGTGACTTTCTCCGAGGTAAGTGGACACCTTGGAGAACTTTTTGTATTTGAACCTGTGGGCTGTGTATGTGTCTTTGCACATGCAAAAGGTTTCACGAAACTGCAGACTCTCACTTTTTTTTGGTTGGTGCCCCCTTGTTCATATAACCCTAACAGCAGTAATGATTGTACTCCCTTCTATTGCTGCTGCACCCATATTCCTAGAGGATACTTCTAGGGATGGAGAAGGAATCTGTTTTAAATGAATTTTTACCAATAATCTGGTGGTTCTGAACCTGATGAGCTTTGCTTGCACTTTATGCCTCATATATCAAGTGCCCACATATTTCCAAGCCGTTTGTGCATTGTCTTTAAAAAATGCCCACATTTTAATTTATTCTAAATTATATCAAAAAATGTCTATTATACATCTTATATATAAAAAGTATAGTACATGCTGTACTATGCAACATAGGTTTATGTTAATTTATATATCATTTATTTTTATTCAGTTAGACACATTGTTGAAAATATTTGGTAATGTGCTGGCTGCATTAGGAAACCTGGAGTGAATTTGCATATACTATACATATAATAATACATATAATAATGCAGAATGCATGTAGTAATACATATTTGTTTTGTTTAAATTGTTTTGTTTTAATATTGAATTTTAAATTCTTGTAACTCACCCTGGGACCTGATGGGGAAGGGTGGGTAATGATGTGAAATAATAATAAGCAAGAATTGCTTGTATTTTTAGAAGAACTGAGAGAAGTTGTCTCTTCTTGTTGAGGTTAAGGAGAAACATGGGAATTAGAAAAAAAAATCTGTATCAATAAACTCAACATTGAGATTTTCATGCAAGTTTGTATGTTTTCCTCATGTTCTAAATAAGTAAAGAAATAAATACAAAAAAACCGGGAATGTGCAATTTCACAAATGGTCCATAAATAACTGTTGAGACCCACCGTTCTTCTTATAAACAGAGCAGGGGAACAACACACCATGTAATCCAACTCCAACAGAACCTTAATGGCAAAATATGGCTTTAATAAACAGCATATCTCCCTCCAACCACCCTTTTACAGTGTGCTTTATAAAAGGGCTGCTGTGACAAATGAATCAGCTCTTGCAACTTTTATTTGCAGAAGGTGTTCCTGAACAATATATTTTTGAGAACAAAGGGAAATGTGTGGACTCCCAGGTGGTCAAATCAAGCATTCCAAGAATGTGCAAAATGAACTGGAGTTTATGTAATATGTGATGGTGGTGGTCTTTGAAACAAGGGTATTGTCATTTCAAGAGTAATAAATGAACGAAAAACCACATGATCTTCAACCTTTTTCCCTCAGAAAAATACAGAATGGCATGCTGTACCAGATACAATAGCAGTTAAAGGTGATAGAGGCAGTGATGTATAGTAGTTAGAGCAAGGTAGCTTCCCAGCTGCTGTTGGACCTCAAGCCCCATCATCTCCAACCATTGTCCATGTTGGCTGGGCCTGATGAAAATTGGAGTACAACATCATCTGAAAGGTACTAGGTTGGCTACAGGGCTTAGACCACAGAGACTCAGGTTCAAATCCTGACCAGTCACCATCTCTCAGCCTAACCTCCCTCACTAAGTAAATAGTGAGAAGATAGCAATGTACACTAACCTGAGCTCTTTGTGGAAAGAGTGGGATTATTTATGCTTGTGTATTGTTACACAATACAGCGGGTGGCGCTGTGGGTAAAACCACAGTGCCTAGGACTTGCCGATCGTACAGTCGGCGGTTCGAATCCCCGTGGCAGGGTGAGCTCCTGTTTTCCGGTCCCAGCTCCTGCCCACCTAGCAGTTCGAAAGCACCCTTAAAAGTGCAAGTAGATAAATAGGTACCGCTTTATAGCGAGAAGGTAAACGGCGTTCCGTGTGCTGCTCTGGTGCAGGCTCAGCAGAGCAGCGATGTCACACTGGCCACGTGACCCAGAAGTGTCTGCGGACGGCACCGGCTCCTGGCCTCTAGAGTGAGATGAGCACACAACCCTAGAGTCTGTCAAAACTGGCCCGTACGGGCAGGGGTACCTTTACCTTTACCTTTATTGTTAATCCTGGGACACGGGTGGTGATGTGGTCTAAACCACTAAGCCTAGGGCTTGCCAGTTGGAAGGTTGGCGATTCAAATCCCCGCAACGGGGTGAACTCCCATTGCTCGGTCCCAGCTCCTGCCAACCTAGCAGTTCAAAAGAAGTCAAAGTTCAAGTAGATAAATAGGTACTGCTCCGGCAGGAAGGTAAACGGCGTTTCCGTGTGTTGCTCTGGTTTCACCAGAAGCAGCTTAGTCATGCTAGCCACATGACCCAGAAAAACTGTCTGCGGACAAATGCTGGCTCCCTCGGCCAGTAAAGCGAGATGAGCGCCACAACCCCAGAGTCATTTGCGACTGGACTTAACTGTCAGGAGTCCTTTATCTTTATTGTTAATCCTGATAATTCAAACTGGGTCCAGCCTTGGAATAAGGTGGGAGAACGTGAAAAATAAGAAGAATATAGACTAGAAAATTATGCCTCCCCCCACCCTTACCAATAATACCTGCAGGATCATGAAACCCCATAGAGAGTTTGATATGAATGTGTTCACTGTAAGGAATTTTTCACCCCAAAAAGAAAAAAGTAATTGTATCTGGGAGCCTTATAGCACACTTACTGCTTATGCAGCTTCTTCTAAAGGATTCTGAGGAGGATACTAGTAAATGCTTGCTTAACTTAGCTCATCCCATCTTCTGAATAAGCATCACATTGTGGATAATGTGCTATATGATGGGGGTCCACAGTGGTACCACAATTTTGGTCAGTTTTCGTTAGTTTTATAATGAAGAGGAAGATGAGATGCTGATATTTGTGGTCCTAAGGTGCACTCCTGGTCTTGAATTTTAACTTCTACCCACCCTATGAACGATCCACAAAAGACTACTGAAAAACACTTTCCTTCTCAGTTGCTACAACTAAAATGTGAATCAGAATCTGTGTGTGTGTGTGTCCGCATACATTCATTCAGATAATTAAATCCATATATTGGCTGATTAATTAAGAACAAATACATGGCCAAAATCAATTGGGAGACAGTTTAAGTGAGGCAATTCATTAGTACTTGGACAAAGGCACTGTGCCCTACCTTGCCTGATCTGGGAAAAAGTAAGTATTCAAGCCAGCATGCCTAATATTGCAAACTTGTCCAAATCTTTTAACACATTGTAAAAAATAATAATAAAGGGATGGGGAGGGTAAGGACCGATATAAAAAAGATTCCTCTATTGCCGGTCCCCATATATTCTACTTATGCATATAGGTGTGCAGTGTATGTGTGTGTGTGTAGACTTTTTAAGAATTGAAAATTTGTTATTTGACTTAATGTTCATCCATATGATGGAAATTCTACATAGAAAACTAGCTTTCATCTAGAACTGCTCTTTGTTCAGTGCACATTCTCAGAGGAAACCTCCACAGTTGAGAGCAGAGACTTTAATGCTGAACACAGATTCTATGGCTTAGTTCTGGTGAGACCAGGCTGAAGTTCTGCTTCTGAATGTGTTGTTACTTTACGGATGAGCAATATTCTATTGTTCCACTATTGCATAACTCTCTGTTTCGCTTTGCACAGCTTTTGTTTCTTCCCCCCTCTTTTTAGTTTGCTGCTTTGCTTGTTTTTGTGGACAAACTGTACTCCTTTTCAAAGAGAAAAAAGATTCTAGTATGATAACTCCTGCTAAGCAGAACACAACAGAGTTATACAAAGTAGAATTATTCCAATTAATTTAGGATTTGGTCTTAAGTAGAGCAAAGGGTGACATCATTTTGCCTATGAATAATCCATGAAGCAGTTAACAGAAACATCTTAATGAACAGACCTGGCTTGAAAAATACAATAAAATGTTTTAAAGGCATGGCTGCCAACATTTACAGGTCTGTCAGCTGAGTAGCCAGGGCAGTGATGGATGACTGCACCAGAAATGCCTAAAAACAAGAGAGCCATGATGCTGCTTCAAAAATACAGAAATGCCACAAAATATTAATCAACCTGGTGTTCACCTCTATGGATGTTGGTGATCTGACACTAAGTAAAAGCGAAACCAAAGAAGTGCCATGGTCAGATCACTTCCTGGTGCAACTGGACTTCCCCGCGACCCTTCCCCTCTGCAGGGAGGCGGCACCGATTCAGATGGTCCACCCCCGCCACCTAATGGATCCAAATGGTTTCCAGAGAGTGGTAGGGGATGTTTTATCCCATGTTGATGGCCTTTCAGCTGATTCCCTGGTGGCCCGCTGGAATGTGGAGTTAACCAGGGCTATTGACTGTTTGGCTCCAAAGCGCCCTCTCCGATTGCATGGAGCCCGGACAGACCCGTGGTTTTTCATGGATCTGAGGGCAATGAAACAATCGTTGAGACGGCTAGAGCGCCGGTGGCGGATAACCCATTCTGAATCTGACCGGACACGGGTTAGAGCTCAATGTCGAGCCTACCAAGTGGTGATAGCGACGGCGAAGAAGACTTTCTTCACCGCCTCTATTGCATCTGCGGAAAACAGCAGCAGGAAACTCTTTCAGGTGGTCCGCAATTTAGCGGAACCACCTGCGACATTGGGGCTCAGTACGGGCCACATGATCTCCTGCAATGACTTTGCAAAGTTTTTTGCAGATAAAGTTGCTCAGATTCGAGAAGAGGTAGACTCCACCGTGGGAGCAGGGCCAGGGCGGGAGAGTGCTAGAGTCCTGTCTAGTCAAGTTGTGTGGGACCAATTCCAATCTGTTACCCCCGAGGATGTGGACAGGCTGCTTGGACGAGTGAAACCAACAACTTGCCTCCTTGATCCTTGCCCATCCTGGCTTATAAAAGCTAGCTGGGAAGGACTTGGCGATGGGCTTCGTGGGGTGGTGAATGCTTCCTTCCATGAGGGAGCCTTCCCAGACCCGCTGAAAGAGGCGGTTATTAAACCGCTTCTTAAAAAAACATCTTTAGATGTGGCCACGTTAGCCAACTATCACCCAGTCTCAAATCTTCCATTCTTGGGCAAGGTGATTGAGCGAGTGGTTGCTGAACAACTCCAGGCACGCCTGGAAGAAGCGGACCATTTGGATGCCTTCCAGTCGGGATTCAGGCCTCATCATGGGATTGAAACTGCCTTGGTCGCACTAGTTGATGATCTCCGGCGGGCTAGGGACAAAGGTGAGAGCTGTTTCCTAGTTCTGCTGGATCTCTCAGCGGCGTTTGATACCATCGACCATAATAACCTTCAGGACCGTCTTGAGGGGCTGGGAGCTGGGGGCACTGTTATACAGTGGTTCCGCTCCTTCCTCCTGGGCCGTATTCAGAAAGTGGTGGTGGGGGATGAGTATTCAGACCCCTGGGCCCTCACTTGTGGGGTGCCTCAGGGTTCTGTCCTCTCCCCCATGCTTTTCAACATCTACATGAAGCCACTGGGAGAGATCATCAGGGGATTTGGGGTGGGTGTTCATCAGTATGTGGATGATACCCAGCTCTACCTCTCTTTCAAATCAGAACCAGTGAAGGCAGTGAAGGTCCTGTGTGAGTGCCTGGAGGCGGTTGGAGGTTGGATGGCAGCTAACAGATTGAGGTTGAATCCTGACAAGACAGAAGTACTGTTTTCGGGGGTCAGGAGGCGGGCAGGTGTGGAGGATTCCCTGGTCCTGAATGGGGTAACTGTGCCCCTGAAGGACCAGGTGCGCAGCCTGGGAGTCATTTTGGACTCACAGCTGTCCATGGAAGCACAGGTCAAATCTGTGTCCAGGGCAGCTGTTTACCAGCTCCATCTGGTACGCAGGCTAAGACCCTATCTGCCTGCGGACTGCCTCGCCAGAGTGGTGCGTGCTCTGGTTATCTTCCGCTTGGATTACTGCAATGTGCTCTACGTGGGGCTACCTTTGAAGGTGACCCGGAAACTACAACTAATCCAGAATGCGGCAGCTAGACTGGTGACTGGGAGCGGCCGCAGAGACCACATAACACCGGTCTTGAAAGACCTACATTGGCTCCCAGTATGTTTCCGAGCACAATTCAAAGTGTTGGTGCTGACCTTTAAAGCCCTAAACGGCCTTGGTCCAGTATATCTGAAGGAGCGTCTCCACCCCCATCGTTCTACCCGGACACTGAGGTCCAGCACCGAGGGCCTTCTGGAGGTTCCCTCACTGCGAGAAGCCAAGTTACAGGGAACCAGGCAGAGGGCCTTCTCGGTAGTGGCGCCTTCCCTGTGGAACACCCTCCCACCAGATGTCAAAGAGAACAACAACTACCAGGCTTTTAGAAGACATCTGAAGGCAGCCCTGTTTCGGGAAGCTTTTAATGTTTGATGTATTATAGTATTTTAATATTTTGTTGGAAGCTGCCCAGAGTGGCTGGGGAGGCCCAGCCAGATGGGCGGGGTATAAATAATAAATTATTATTATTATTATTATTATTATTATTATTATTATTATTATTATTATTGCCCAACATGCAACTCAGACCCATGACCCTGAGATTAAAAGTCTTATGCTCTGTGGACTGAGCTGTGTCACTTGAGATAATGTTTCTTTCTGAACATTTTGATTGACCTGCTAAAAAGACAGACTCCTCCAGATTCTGCTCTTTATTGTTGTTGTCTTTGTTACTATTTCTGAAAGTCTGACATGGACAGCAGTTGTGGTGTGTGGATCCAGACTGATTTTAGATAATTTGTTTTCCCCAACATTCCCTCCAGACCCCACCCAACAATGTTTTGGAGGGTCCTCAGATGCTCCAGATAAGTTTTTCAGGGGCACGGGAAACTGCAAGGTGCAAAGGAGGGAATAGACATTTCCTTAAGTAAACTTTTTGCCATGAACTTCTATAACGTAGCTTCTCATAGGATGAGAGCCATTGACTCTCAACTCACATTATCAGAACTGCATCGAAGAATTCTGTACTGTAATGCCTCATATACATAATTATAGTTATTTATATGCCATGATACTATCTAAGAATGAATGCTACTTCTGGTGATAATTAGTACAATCTCTCATCGTGACGTCTCGTCTAATTAGATTATGGTGGGTCCATATATCTATAGCTGTTCAGAAAAACTTTGTTTCGCAGAATCGAGGCTGAAAGCAGTAAGAGCAGTCACTGCATTGATTATCATCTGAGGCCCTTCTTCATGTGCCTCTTCTATGAGAGGTCCAGAGGGAGACTAGGGGCCTTGTAATTGCCTGGCAAGGGTCAAGGAGCCACCGTACACAGAATGTGGGTATGTTGGGCATATTGTAGGACCTAAAGATGGGTGTCAAGACCCAGATGTCCACCACTGCTTGGAGTGCTTCTCCGGCATGCTGCTGTCACTAAGTATGCTCACCAGGTCCCACCAACAGAGGGAATTTCCATCATTAACTTTTAACTCTGCCATAGTTACTGACCAATCTGGTTTCCCATAATTGCTGTTGCAATCTTTATGTTCAATTCAGTTATGCCAAACAGTATCACTTTACCTCTGCTGAAAAAAAGCAATTAAGTTGTTGTTTTTACTTTAAACCTTTTAATCATCATCATCATCCAATTATAGAGGACTATTTCACATGAGGACTATGCAGCATCTCATCTAGGTTTGAGAGGTTCCTCTGCAAACTCTCCTTTGGTAGGAGTCCTACCATAGGAATCAAAGATTGAGTATTTAGGGCTGTGCGACTGGTTCCTCCAGTCAGGGCGCAGGAGCCAAGGGATGCCTTCCAGCCTCCTTCCCAAAGTCTTGTAAGTGTTGGGCTTTGGGAAGGAGGCAGGAGGCTCTAGGGCCCTGCCAGAGCCTTGTGCTTTCTTCCCAAAGGCCAGCATCTCCCATACCTGGCTTTGGGAAGGTGTGTCAAATTTTGGCCTTGCACAGGGTACCATATTATCAAGGTCCACCCCTGGTGATTGTCCACATGCTAGTGTTTTTGCATATGGGCACGTACTGAAGCAAACCATCTCAAAGAGAATGTCTGCAGCCAAATGCTGGTTTGTGGGAACCAGCTGATCAAATATATTATATTCACTCAGCTAACAGCCCCTCAGACAACAGTTATGGGAGCATACAGCAGATTTAGGCTCCATCTCAAACACATCCATTTGTATGAGAGCTTTTTAGCCTTTGCTAAAACTGATCATTTGTTGGTGGTAAAAAGGCATTAGACAGTCGGCAAGCCTACATATACTTACTCAGGAGTCAGTTTCATTGAGTTCAGTGGGACCTATATCTGGGTAGACATGCAAGGGATTGCTCTGTCAGAATCTGGAATATGATGGTCTAGCATGCTACTTCAATACAGTTTCAGGGGGAAAAAGGACTACAACTCAGCACACTTACCTGGGCATAAGTCCTATTGAATTCTGTGTGAGTTGCTTCTGAGTAGATATGCACAGAATTTCACTGTTAATTTCAAGAATTATGGATCGTGAGTCTCTGTTCCATGCTGAACAGTGCAAAGCTTTCTAATACTCATTCAGCTGTGGTTTGAATGACAATAAAACCATTAGTCAAGTAGATCAAAGCTTTCTCTCTAATTAGTTATCTCCAAAAGCAGGGCTATGGCTCCCTAGTAATTTGACAAAATATACAAGGTGGTGACAGCTCTTTCAGCTATGACATTATAACTTGAACTGAATGCTATTTAACAGCAATTTTTCCATTCAAAATCTATTTTCCTTAAAGTACTGGGCTATTTTGTATGGATGGATATAGATTTCTGTGTATGAGCACAAAAGAGAGAACTTTTTTGTTACAGGTTTATAACAAACCTTTTATTCAGACTATGCTACATTTTGACTTAATTTTAAGACATTAGAACACAATAATTTCCCCCCAATTATGCTTTTAATAGTGCTCTTAAAGTCTCTAATTGAATTCTTTATAAGTGAATTTTAGCACCACAGTTTTTTATTGTTTTCACGTGACAAAGACTTCTAGGATTAATAATTAAGGCACAACCCATAGCATTCACCAAATCCAGTCTTGTTTTATAGAGTGTGAGGTTGAACTTGTTTTCTGTGGTATGAAGCATTTCATAGCAGAGGGATGGGTACATTTTTCTGTGCCAATACTACACCTATGCCAGAAGGTTATTTTACTGTGCAGTTGTCCAAATAATTGGGAACATTTCTCAACAGTATTGAATGTATTTCCTTAAAGACATTTGAGATCTCTATCTGCATCACTGTATCTCTGTCTCTCTCTCCTCCTCTCCTCTAAAGTGCCTAAAGCAGCTCAGTGTAGCTAGAATGAGGAAGGCCTGAAAGCAACGGTGTCTGTTTGATCACTGGTTGGATTGGGAGCCCCATTTGAAAATGGGTGCTAAACTCTTGGCTTTTAGCTATATGCATCTCGTAGGGCTTTATCGGTGTCCATCATGTGTTGGCTGGGGATTGGACATCTCAGCAGGAACTGTAGCCATAAAGGTAGCATCTAAATTGCTGCAGAGTCGGCTGACTTCATCCTCAAAATAATGAGACAAATAGTTACAGTTGGCTTCTATTGTGTCCAGAGGCCCATTCCCCCCAACAGATGAGAACAGATTCCTGATGACCCAGAAAAGCACTGCTAGATGACTACTTGAGGATGCAATAGAAGACGTGAAGTCAGACTTCTCTGCTGTCTTCATTGCCAGATAGTAATGTGATTATGTGCTCTGGCAAGTGTTTGGTTATAGACCTTGGAGTAAGTTCTTTGCCACTGGTCCTCTAGAAATAGAAATAGAAATAGAAATAGAAATAGAAATAGAAATAGAAATAGAAATAGAAATAGAAATAATAGAAATAATAGAAATAATAGAAATAGAAATAGAAATAATAGAAATAGAAATAGAAATAGAAATACTTTATTGTCACTTGTTTATAGTGAGATTAAACGAGCCCCCCCCCCCAATCTCTAGCCATGATCCAGCCTGCTTCATCACATGCAGCTGCCTAGAATACCAGGAAGCATTGCAGGTACCTCAGAACATGGGTGTAGCCAGGATTTTTGTTTGGGGAGGGGCAGAACCAATGTGATTGGTAAGTTAGTTAAGTATTTCTATTGTTTTACTTGATTGGGGGCGGGGAGTTGCATTCAAGAATCAATCAGGACTCATAAGATGGAGCATCTTAATTGGGCTCCCACCCTTGGAGAAGGGGTTAGTTGCGTGGCAAGTCCCCTCCCCCATGTGAAATGAAGACACTGGACACATTATTTAAGGTTAATGGGCATAAAAAGGCCACAACTTTATTGATTACAGAATTGAAAGGTATTGGCCTTAGGCATTGGCTCCTATCGACTACCCGGCATGGAGACCGGGAAGGGTAAGTTAGTTAAGTATTTCTATTGTTTTACTTGATTGGGGGTGGGGAGTTGCATTCAAGAATCGATCAGGACTCATAAGATGGAGCATCTTAATTGGGCTCCCACCCTTGGAGAAGGGGTTAGTTGCTGTCATGGTCTCACCATGACAATAGAGCCATGAAGACCATCCCTCTGCCCACTTTCCTTCTGTGTCATACCTTTTTATACTGAAACCTGGGAGACAAGGACCATCTTAATACTGGTTTTTGTAAGCCTCTCTGAGAACCTCTTTGACTAAAAAGTGCTGAAACAAATAAAGAAATAAATGGGCATGTATCCATTGATGAACCATTTCAGCAGCATGGGCAACCGTATCTAAGTAGGATCGCACTGAGATTTTGTGTGTTGTTTTACTGATGTATGTGTACATATGTGCCTATTAATACAATACACAGAAAAGCATCGTTCTGCACGCAGTTGTATCAAGGTTCGATTGGTATGGTGTTTTTCTTAGCATGCAAGAGCAAATGAGTGCAGTTTTTTATGCAGTGTATGACACCGTAAGTGTTGTTGTGTAGGAATGCAGAATCCAAACACTCATGAAATTGCCAATGCTAGCAGCCTTTAGCAATAGTATTGCCAGGGATCCAGGGTCAGAATGGGATATTGATGCAGAGAGAGAGAGAGAGAGAGAGAGAGAGAGAGAGAGAGAGAGAGAGAGATGACAAAGATGTTTGTAAATGGGTCTAAAAAAGGTAAAGCTACTCCTGCCCGTACGGGCCAGTCATGACCGACTCTAGGGTTGCGCGCTAATCTCGCTAAAGAGGCCGGGAGCTGGCGCCGTCCGAAGACACTTCCGGGTCACGTGGCCAGCGTGATGAAGCTGCAGCTGGCGAGCCAGCACCAGCGCCACACATGGAAATGCCATTTACCTTCCCGCTATAAAGCAGTACCTATTTATCTACTTGCACTTAGGGGTGCTTTCGAACTGCTAGGTGGGCAGGAGCTGGGACCGAACGACGGGAGCTCACCCCGCCGCGGGGATTCAAACTGCCGACCTTATGATCAGCAAGTCCTAGGCACTGAGGTTTTACCTACAGCGCCACCCGCGCCCCTGTAAATGGGTCTACCCTGCTTCAAACCAGTTGCTTTGGAGTTATTAATGAGACCAGGATAAACTGGTTTATGTGCTGATGTTGTACAACTGTTGGCTTCCTTCTGTGGGGTTATGGTCTTGGGGTTGCTTAAAAGAAGTGGTTTTTGGCTTACTTCAGAGACTCTGATTTATTTTTTCATGGGGCTACTGTAAAGTCTATGGGTTACAAGCTGTATCAAAACGCTACTTTAATGGTTGTCTCAAAACACCACTTTAAAATAACCACTCAAGTGTGTGGACAAGGAAATGAGTTTAATAGGGGGGAAAAATACAAAAAGTCCAATTATTGGAGGAAGGTGGGAGGCAGAGTCTTTGCAAGGGAAATCTCATTTAATTCTCTTTTAAAAAGCAAAGAACACCCCCACCCAAGATCTATAATCTTGACTATGGGCTATCAACACCAATTGGCATTAGCTGAATACTGAATTTTCTCCAGTATTTACAGCTGACAAACAATAGCATTTGCTGATAGACTGAATTATCTCTGTATTGCCTGCCACCTCGAGTAGTATAGAAAGCAGAATCGGTTCTGAGAGATAAAGTAATTTTCCACAGCGTTGCTCACTCTGGCAAATGCTAATAAAGGAGCAAAAGAGTCAATGCACACAAAGCCTTTAACTAACAGAACATCGTGTTACTGGTCCTTTTAGTTTTTTTATATCCTTTCTCTGCCCCCCCCCCCAACAAGGCCTTTTCATCTTGACTTATCTGTTCCTGCTGAGGCAGGCTGAGGATTCCCCCCCCCTCCCCTGCTGGTGTCAAGATACTTTTTTCCCCTTTCAAAATTCAGTGTCACGTGGCATTAAGGAAGTTGGTTTCTCAAATATAAATTCTTCCTCTTTTCCAGTCAATGGTGCTGTATACAAGGTAACATGTGTTGGATCCCAGTCCTTATTTTAAGGCAAAGCTGCAATCAGAAGTACAGGAGAACATTTGCCCCTCCTAGCTCTGTAGTAAAATTTCCTTTCTAGCTCTGCAATATATGCAGCAGTAACCAGCAGGTCTGCCATATTTAAGAGTAAAAATAATGGGCAGCTTGTTTCCCTTGGCCTGGAGTACAATGAGTATAAGTAAGTCCTGGTGTCACCATCATGACAGCTTCCTGAATTATTGACATCTGAATAAGCCAATGAAAAAAGAGCATGTGATTTGCTGTGCACTAAACACAGGAAGCTGCCTTATATTGATTCTGGTCATTGGTCCATCTAACTCTATGGTCTGCACTGACTGATTCTCCAGGATTTCAGGCATGATATATTACAACCCTACCTGCCAGAGATTGATCCTGGGACCTTCAACATGCTAAGCAGATGCTCAACTATTGAGCTATGGACAAGGAAATGAGGAAAAATGTCCCTGGACTTGCCTCCCTCACCCCTTCAGCTAGTTTCCCAACTGCTAAATTGTTATTTAAATACATGCTGGGTGAGGCCATCAATTGCTACTAGTCATGTTTGTTCTACATTTCCTCTAAGATCATAGGCAGCATCACTCTGAATGCCAGCTGCTGGGGAACAACAGTAGGAGATGGATATTGCCCTTGGCATTGCTCTTGACCTTTCCAGAGATGTTTGATTAGCCCCTACTGGTTACAGGATGCTAGATGGCATACCATCCAATATCCCATGGATTGGGATGCCCCCAGCTTCACACAGGACCCAATAGGAGCCCTGTCATGTCAGGGCTCCTTTTAGGGGACCCTCAGAGATGCTCCCAAAGTCCCTGTTCCCCTTTTGCTACATTATCAGGTGGCCTCCCCTCAGCACTAGCCATGAACCAGCCCAGGGCAGTCACAGTGGTGACAGCATTGAAAGCGCTTCCTGCTCCCTCCACTGCTAGGCCTCAAAGCCCCAACCTTACATAAGCCGCTCACCTGGTGCTGGACATGAACGGCCTCTCCAGGGCTTCTGGCCTCACCCCATCTCTCCTGGTCAGGTGAAGGGGGCCACCTCGGTCACATAGGCGTAGGTGCCTAAAATGGCCCACTCTGATCCACCTCCCCATGAGAAGATGAGGAGGCCATGTTTCTGAAGGACATAAAGGAAGGGCAGGTTGTGATCACAGATGGAGTCAAGCAAGGACACAGGAACATAAGGAGTTTGAGGAGAGCCTTGCATCTGTCACTCTGATGCAAGCCAGCTGATTCGCACGAGGGCGCTGGACCAAAATATGGGACATTCCAGGATCCAATCAGAAGCCGGGATGGCGTCTGTAATTACAGGGTGTCCCACTCAAATCAGGACTGTTGAGGGGTATGAGATAGGCCTTGGTTCTGATCCAAATCAACAGAACTCCAGTAGGGGTCTTTCCTGACCTTATCTGGTGGTGCTATAGACTGAATCTGAGACCTTCAACCTGCAAAACTTTTATTCCAATATCCGGCTAAATGCTTGACACATGATAAAAGATAGCGCTTGAGCTTGAACCTTATTTAAAATAGAAATCCTTGTAGAATATGCTTTCCATACATCTTATTTGGAAGACACTGGAACCTTTGTTTAGCAAATGGTTTTCACACTAAATCCTGGTATGTCTACCGTGATACTGTATTTAACAACATGACTGTTATTAAGTGTATTAAGTAGCTTTAGGTACAGTTCAAAACTCATTTTTTATTTTGGGCATAAGCATTATTCCTCTTGTAAAATCTCCTGGGAAATCCACTGCAGGCGAGAAAGTGGTTTTATGTTCTATTCTTCTCTGCCTTCAATATAAAATCTAGTATGGTGGTCCAGTCTTTAACTTATATGACATGGATATGTTAAACCATTTCCATTTATTTGCTTTATTAAGTTCAAGCTTCAGATAACATCACACTGCTAGTCTTCACTATTTCTGGTTAGGCTGCAATCCACACGGACCTGCCAATCCATCCCTTCACTGCCAACAGACACAAAAACCTCTGGTGTTTTCATTTTCTCCCTTCTAAAAGTAACAAGCATTCAGATTATCTCTTTGTAGTATGCAGTCTATGCTCAGGTACAAATGTAAGTCAAATTGTGTGAAATTTAATGCTGCCGTTCCACATGCACAATGCCTTTTTGATTCAACAGAGGCATCCACTAATGCAGGCTATTTTCACCCATTCTGATTTTCACCAGGCGCAATATTGGGGGCTTTTTTCAGTTTAGAGAAAAGGTGAGTAAGAGATGTGACATAAAATTATGTATAGTGTGAAGAAAGTGAATAGTGAGACATTTTTGTCTGATAATGCCAGAACTCAGAGACATCCAGGGAAGCTTTGGATGTTGGAAGATTTGGGACAGAGAAAAGGAGGTATTTCATACAGGGAATAGCTTAACTATGGAATTCACTTCCCAAAGTGGTACTGAGATCACCAACCTGGATGGCTTTAAAAAAGGGCTGCATAAATTCTTGAAGGATAAGGCTTTGTGATACCTCCACTGTCAGAGGCAGCACATCTCTGAATACCAGCTGATGGTATCACAAGTGGGGATAGGGCTGGTGCACTCTCCTGCATGCAGGATTTCAAAAGCATTTGGTTGGCCACTGTGAGATCAAGATGCTATATTAGATGGGCCTTTGAGCTGAACCAGCAGGGCTCTCATGTTCCTAATCCACCAGACGTACATTTAAGATTCCACTGGAGCAGCAACCCCCTTTGTTGTGAGCAGAACCTAGGAGAGTAGAGCAGCAAAAGTTATGGCATTTCAACTTCCAATATGCTGTTTCCCTTCAATGTCATGTAGGATGGATGGATCAGTGTGTTGTGGGTCATTGTCCATTTTGCTTGTGTTTATTCATAAGTCTGTTCCATCCTGTTTCCACATCAGCCTGTGAAAACTCCTATCATCAGAATTTAAATATATATTTCATTGCAATGTACACATTTCAGAAAATACATTTTATTCCCAAAATACACTCTTTTCATTGGTATGTTTTTGCTATGTTTGTTGAGAAGGCAATGACATTACAAAATCTGGAGAAGTGTGAAATCCAAAGGATCATTGTGGTTCTGATCCATACATTAATCCACTATGAATGTGGTCATTCCACTTAATGTAGATGGAACTAATTTCTTCTTCATTGCTAGTGCAGTGTGTGGTTGGTATCGCAGTGAAGAACTTGTCGCAGTGGCAGAATTGGCACCAGAACTAATCACATCTGAACAGTATTAATGAGATAGTCAGAAAACAGCATTAAGGAAAGCTTCTAATTAAAATGAAAGTAAATTGCACTACACAGAAATCAGCAAGCTATCAGTAAGGTTTTAAATGCTTTTAAGTTTTAGCAATCCCTGACATCTCTGTCAGTTCTGTTTTTCTCTCTCTTTCACACACACATTTGTTTTTGAGCCTAAGAACAAAAGACAGAAGTATGCCTTCTAATTCCCCCATTATGAGATGAAATGCATTACACATTTAGTTTTACCAATTTATAAATAAAATGTAATATGTCAGAACATAAAACACAGAAGAATGCATTAGATACCACTGTAATGAAGTTTCTCATACCCCAGTGATCCACAGTTCATATCACAGCAGTGAGCAAGGCAAGATCACAGAAACAGTTTGGTTTCTATTGGCAAAAAGGTATATAAAATATGTATGTCTACTTTATGCATATGGCTTCCTTTTTCATACAGTGGTACCTCGGGTTACATACGCTTCAGGTTACATACACTTCAGGTTACAGACTCCGCTAACCCAGAAATAGTACCTCGGGTTAAGAACTTTGCTTCAGGATGAGAACAGAAATTGTGCAGCAGTGGTGCAGCGGCAGCAGGAGGCCCCATTAGCTAAAGTGGTTAAGAACAGTTTCAGGTTAAGAACGGACCTCCGGAACGAATTAAGTACTTAACCCGAGGTACCACTGTATAACTTATTATTTTAATTCTTCCGTCATGAACAAGCATGAGTATCACTATCAAATAAAAAAACCTATCTTGCTAAACTTCATCTGCATACCTAAGAACATAGTGAAGAATGGCCATATTGGTTCAAACCACAGGTTCTAACTAGCAGAACAGATTGCCTATCACCTGTAGCCACATAGGTAACTCACAGATTCACAAAAATGCGACAAGATTTGCAATATTTATCTCCCAGTTCCTGTTAATGCCTGACCAGGAAAGCACAACACAACTAGGGAGATGGGCACCAGCCCTGCCTTTGATGTCCTGCCTTTGATGTTCCTACCACTACCATACCTGATTTTTCTGGGTTGAGCATGAATGTCTGAAGGGGCTTCTAAGCATGTTCAGTTTAGTGCTTGGGCACGCTGATAATGCTTAGCATGGGAAGGTCTGTGGTGGACAGCTCTTTGGTAAACCAGATCGGGACCCTGGGATGGGGTGGAGTGGCATGCATATCTCGACATACCCTACTGGTGATGCGATTCCCTCTTCAGGGATAGAACTGTGAAAATAGAAGTTGCATTATGCTATTCATCTTCTACATACTCTGTACAGTAACTAAAGTGGATGGATAGTTGGAACTTTCTGCTTGCGACACACAGAGGCATTAATCTGTTTCATAGAAGTTTTCCTGAGAAAACACAGTTGGGTTTTATATTATTGTATGAGATTGGATATTTAAATGGAGAATGAATTTTCTTTCTGCAGAAATACCAGGTTGTTCTATAGATTCTTATTTCTGAATATTCCCAATGGGCAATAGTGTAATTTCCATTTGAAATGTTAGAATGAAAAATAAAGCCTATCATTTAGACTCCCCACTCCAATAGCAATATTCAGCTTAATGGCAGTAAAAAAAGAAGTCATATATCTTGTAACAGCCGTAATATATGAAGTTCAGACTTCTAACTTTAAGGAATTTTATGACATATTTATTGCTGATTCTTAACTAGATTTTGTTTCTCCTAGCTACAACTGGATACAACATGCAGCTTTTGCATGCATTATATTAAAATTCACTGGGAAATGCTCATTCTTAAATCCCATTTATTTATTTCAGTGGCAGAGCTTTATGTTGAAATTCTAAGGAGGTTTACTTAAACCAAACATAAGACCCACTGTGGTAATCCCTGGGGAGTGTATTTAGGAAATGGTGCAATCCAGTACCCATTTACCTAGCAGCCCAATTAAGACCATATGACGAGCCTGCTGTATCAAGCCCATTTAGTCCATCTGCCTGGTCTCACAGTGGACAACAAGATGCCCAAGGGAAACCAGCAAGTGGAACCTGAATAAATTCACTCACTGAGTGAACTGAATTCATTGACACTTCTAAATAGATAGTATGGTTAGAACAGACTTTCTTTACACATAGCCTTACTTATCCTATGCTACATTATCCATCTGTTCTGACCAATCTGTTCTGTCAGTTGGAAAAGAGGATGGGCTCTTACACCTTTCATAGTTGTTTAGAAGAGGTAGTTTCAGCTGGAAGAAATAGCAAGACAAGCTGCAACCTGCTGAGCTTTATTCTTCCACACAATTGTTAGAAGGTGCAGAATCCCAGTCCTCTTTGCCATCTGCCCACCCTACTGATAAGTTTCCTTTCATGACAAAGAGTGAGCTGCTGCTTATACAAAGTTTTCATTATGCTGTTCTGAATCTTTTTAGGTACAATGTGGAAACCTATTGTATTTCTTGTGAAGCTTCTGTCTACCAGCATTAAGACTTCATGGACAACCCTGGTAAGCATTCTATTGTTCTTTATGGGTTAGACAGAGATATCTTAGCAAATTAAGTACTTGACCTAAATCAAGTGTGAGGAACCTTTGGCCCTCCAGTTGTTGCTGAACTGCAAATCCCATCATCCCTAGTCATATGCCGTACTTGCAGGAGCTGATGGGAGTTATAGTTCAGCAACAGGTAGAGGGCCAAATGTTCCCCACACCTGGTCTAGATAAACACAGGGAAAGGACAAATAATCCAGGTGTATTTCTTGATGTGAATTAGTAGTGTTTGGCCTTCTTTTGACCATGTGTCATTCTCTGGCATGTCTCTCTAGTCCTGGGTCTATAACCATATATTGCATGCAAATCCTGCTGACAGGGTGCAGAAATAATGGGAGAATACATATATATATATACTTTCAACATTTGTGTTCAGAATAAATTGTCCTTTATTTGATTCACTAGACATTTGGAATTCTGCCATGTTTAGCAACTGAAATGTATCACATTTGCTGATTCCTTTGTCAACAGAGCAAGTACAAGTTGCAGATACCCCCAGTCATTTTAACTCTCTGTGTCAGACTGGGAGAAGAGCAGCCCATACAAAAGATTCATTCTGTATTAATATAAATAGTCTGGACATGGGTCAAATGAGGGTGGAGAAATTAATCATTCTTATAAGTGCATTCATCTCGTGACCTCCATGAGTGAAACATATCCATTTATCAGGCAAGAATGTGACTGGATCAAGTTGTGCAGAAATAGTCAAGGAAATAATTTTATATATATTTAATGCTCTGAGGTTAAATAATTGAGAATGACTTGCATAGTTCCCAGGTGGTCTTTCATCAAGGTGAGTTAATGACAATTGAAAAACGCACTTTTATGCTTCGACAAATACTGTTGCTCTTGTTTCTGCTGAGTACTGTGTTCAAGTTAACCACAAAAACAGTTTAACATGTTCTGTTAATGGCTTTCCATGTTGCTGAAGTTCCAAAATGCCAGGAAATTAAAACCGTTAAGGGCCACACCCTTAACAGACACATTATTCAGGCCAGGAGTAGGGAACTTTTTTGGCCTAACAGGCCAGATCGCGGTTGGGAGATCTCTCTGTCCCCACCCCCATGGGCCAACTTTGACAGACAGGCAGGACAACTTGCCTCTCAATGACCTGGGCTCATTATGAAATCCAGTGATACAGAGGTGGGCTGTCCTGCTCACCTGTCAAACTCCCTTGTGCAGCACTTCCTAATACAGTGCAATGAACTTTGCCCATCCTATGCTTGGTGTTTGGAAAGGGCTGGGTGCAGGGTTTACAAAGTACTTGGTACTGTGCTTCCCAAGTATTTAACAACTGTCTGATTGCCAGGTGCTTGTGAAGTGCTGTGCAATGGGGCTTTGCAGGCCTGCTGGTTGCCCCCTTTTAGCAAACCCCCACCTTTTCCTGCCCTGCACCTGACTTCATATATACATCAAGTTTAGGGCAGGTAGGTGTGGCTTGCAGGCTAAATGGGGAGGCCTGGTGGGGCAAATTAGGCCCATGGGCTAGAGTTTCACCACCCCTGATTTAGGCAGTATGGATATCATAATGAATTATATCCTGCAGTTAGCACCAGTTTCACCACTACCCTGGAACTTGGAGCCTAGGAGCTGGGTGGAAAGAGGTGGATCCAAGCTGACATTCTGTTTGGACATCAGACCTTTCTGTGTGTGATAATACTCTTATTCTCCATCTCCTACATGCCTCTGCATATCCTCAGTATCAGCTCCAGAACTCTAGGGACCTCTCTGGAACAGATTTTGAAGAAGTGCAGGGTGATGAGATGAAACGGAAATCAAATTGTGCAAGCAGAACTTTGATTGCTCAGCAGTGCATATAACCCCCTAACTCCCAGATTTTGTCCCAATATAGGATAGTGCATTTTAGGAAATAATGAAACCAAAGACACTTCAGTAGAAGGTAGGCATAGTTTAGTCCCAGTGAAACCAATATATTGTGTACATAAGTATCCAGATCAAGCCACTGTGAGTGTTACAACTGAGAACTTACAAAAATTCAAGGGTTTGGAAAGCCCTACAAATGTTCAAGGGTCAGTGCAAATCCTTTCAGAAACTCAAAGGCACATTTAAAGCACTTACTCACACCTCTGTCATCTTTCCCTTTCTCTTCTCCAAGCACCCCCCCAAAAAAATCTGGGATAGAGGAAGGTGCTTCTACTCTCTTGATGGAACATCTTTTAACCGTTATTTTGGGTGGTATTCAACTAATTCCTGCTCAGAGTAAGCCCACTGAAAAAACTAATCCAAGCCTATTTGTTTCAAGGGGTCTATTTTGAGTATGACCTAGTCCAGAGTTTGCCAGCCTTTTGGGACCTGTGGGTGCATTTGCAAAGAAGAGAAACCGCTAAGGACATCACACACAACACAGACCATTCCAACAGAATGCTTCCTTTAAGCCTCATTTTGGTTGGGTTGGGGGGAATGCTGTAGGTACTAAGAGGGCCACACTGATCCACTCTTGTTTAAGGGGATGGGATGATTTTGAATTCCCTGTTTGCTCTTTAGACCCAATAAGAAATTCAGCCCTAGACAAATTTGTTCTTCTTTGAGTTACATCATAGAGAAGTCTTTCCACCCTCCCCAGAATGTACAAAGGGCAACTACTGATCAAACAAATGAAGTTTGTGTAATGTTCTGAATAATTACTTACAATTAAAATCTTGGAGGGTTTTTGCTTATGCGAAGAGGGTAAGCTGCCTGGAAAAGCAAGGTAGACATTTATGGTGGGGAACAATAATCTTGTGTTTTAATATGGCCATTGTTTCTCTGGCTAATTACTGCTGACTGCACCAGTAGGGAGTCCTGCTATAAATCAGCAGGAGCTGACACTTCTCATGTGAATGCTCTTTTTTTTGGAATAGTTGAAGTCAAAAAGAGAGGGAGGGAGTCAGAATGAAAACAACAGTCTAATAGTTTATTTTTCTGGGACTGGACTCAATATAGTCCATAATACACTCAGTATATATTTGTTGAGGCATATGCACCAACATGAGTTAGTAATCATGGCTCAAGGGTGTCAATGTGATAACCACTCTTGTGTTCCCAGTGCCATTCAAAATAGCCCTGTTAAACCTTGAACCCCTTCCAACCGGTTCAAGCAAATATGTTTTAACTTATGGCTGTTTTATTTCATATTTTTAAGGCATTGTTCCATTCTATAGTGGACCAAGCAACTGAGCCAAAAGCTTACAGATAGCCTATGTGTATTTTGGAAAGTGGAACAGAAAAGTGAGCAACACTTGATTATACAGCTATGAAAAAGTAACTACATTAAGAATAACGATGATCACACTGTTAAGCAGTTGAATGTTTCTTTTCAAGAGTTTAAGGAGCATAACCGCATCCTGATTTGAGCTGTATATTTGAGCTGGGACTTGTACCTGTGCTGCTCCCATAATACCTTTGCAGTCTTAGCATCATAGTGCCTTAGTGTACTGTAGCATGTTACCTTGGTGCAGTGACGGCAGCCTCGTGTTGTTTGTGCTCTTCTTGAAGAAATCAAGAAATCTTGGAGAAATCAATAGTGTTTAAAAACACAAAAATATTTGCAGTGTTATCTGACACATTATAAACCTTTTTCACTAGTGAAATTGGAACTAGTATTGTGAAACATCTCTTAATGCTTTTAAAGACAGAGCCATAGTGATTTAGTGTCATGAAGCACAGCACATAGTCCTTTATTTTACCCCAAGTTGTTTCATGGATGAGACTATAAGGATTCTATGAAGGAGGTCCTTTGAATTTGCAATTGTCCATGATTACCATTGAGCCACATGCAAAATCTCTCTGTGTTATCATGATGGACAGATCAGTTGGCTCTTGGGCCAAATACATGCTGCAAAAAAGAGGCTTATATATAAAGCAATCCTGTAGTTTAGTGCCTTCTTATCAATAATTGTCTGGTGCTGTAATAGTTCCCATTTAGAAAGCATTCTCCATGCAAGGGAGAAAAGTTCCAGTTTCTGCATTTTAAAAGCTCTTATAATAGAATTTTCTAATGCTTCACCTACATTCACAAATATTTAACAGAAAGACAGCTGAACTGATTAAAAAGGATCTAGATTTTTTCTCTCCCATCCAACTGATCTGTCTAGGTCCATACATTGAAACCCTTTGTCTCATTTCAGCAATCTAAACTGTATTATTTATATACCCGCTTTTTGACACTCATAAAAAGTCTATGAAGAGCTCTGCTGGGTCAGACCAAAGGCCAGAATTCTATTCTCAGAGTGGGCAGCCAGATGTTTATGGGAAGCCCAGAAGCAGAAAACAAATGCAATAGTGTTCTCCCATATGAGCTAAGCATCATTCAGTATACTGTGAACTCCACCATGGTAGTCATCCAGTTTCCTGTGTCCACTGCCTTAGTTTGCATGCCATCTCCCCAAAGCTCAGAGACCTGTGAGTTGGGAACACAGAGAAAACATGTATGCATGCCTGCATGCCACTGTGTCAATGACCATGGTAAACTTGCTAGTCCACTTTAAGACATCAGAACAGAGCAAACACTGGTATCAGTAGGCAAGGTATACTGATACAGAAGTTCATGTATTCATTAGGCCTTATGGCACTTTGCAGGTAGATAATACATATTCTCTCCATTTCCATGATAGACTGAAGGTTTTAAGGTGGTAAGGACCTGTCCAAGACAATCTTGTTTTCAGCGTGACCCAATAATTGCAATGCCTATTTTCTGGACAGATGAAAATTTCACGTCCAAGATGTGTTACCTCCAGGGTTGCATGAATTATGGTCTGAATTATACTCAGTAGAATATATTGTATCATCAGAGCAATGCACACCATTTTAATTTAGCAGTAAAGGGCTGGAAGTATCAGTGGGATACTGTTAATTAGGAACTGGGGCATTAAACTTGCATCTGATTTATCTCTGTAGTCGGATTAACACCAATGCCAAGACTAAAGGTAGGTTGTGAAGTCATGTTGTACATGATTTGGAATTGATTTAATTGTGCAACCTGTCCTGGGTCTTTCTTTTCCTTTTGTTTTTCAACACTGCCTTGGCATTACAGATACAGTATGTTTCTCTTATCCTGCAGCCTTTGATGTTCCAGTTCAGTTATAATGAAGTCAGTTCCCACTGTGTCTAATTTTTTAAACAAGAACAAAAGAACGACTGCTGATTTTCTTCATGTTAACTATGCCTTTGGGGAAATGCTATAACAGTTTCTGAAAGTTGGAGGGAAATAATCAGTCCCCTGCCAGGGGGATAAGCAATGCAAAGAACAATGTCCAACTTCAGGCAAGCTGATTGAAACAGAACTGCAGCCAAGCTCAAGTTTTGGTCTCACCTGCTAGAGGTGTCACTCATACTTAGCCATGTATATATGTTAAGGGGGATGTAAGATGAGCAGTTAATGTCATGCACATTTGCCAGGCCTTATGGAGAATGTGCACATAATCCATGAAGATGGAATTATACACATTTCCTGGTCAATATACATAAACTCAGAGGATAAAATTTGGGTTTTCACTCTCTTGAGTTACTGCTAAAAACCTGTAGATTGGTTAAAGTACAAAAGTTGATTTGAGAAGATATTTGATATCCCGAATAAAATACAATGGTTTAATGAAATTTAATTTTTCTTTATATACTGTTGACTTGGATTATTATTTTTCCCCTGCCATGATATGTTTAAAGTTATAATACAGTTCATTTTTTAAAAAACCCTAGTCACAAGAATCAGTGCATGGAAACAAGGCAGAGAAAAGTCAACACTCAAAATGTTTCCCCTACCATTGAAGAGTATAAACATTCACCCCTTAAAAGATATTACAAGCTTACTGTTCTATCTCCTGTATTGTAACATGCAAATCATCCCAGAATCTATCATTCTTCTTGTAAACACATATTATGTTCTTTGATGATCTTGGCAGAATTTCTTATATACATCCTTACTGTGCAGTGCAAAGAAGGATTACATCAGAGTGGTGCTGCCCGCAGTCCTATTTGATTTCTCCAGTGTTGTGGATGTAGTTTCCAGCTGTTTTACAGATGCTGACAAGCTGAGAAATGGTTTTCAGGATTCCATCAAAAGATCATGTAACGGGGGAAATGCAGGCTGCTGCTCTGAAAGGAACCCCTCCTTGTGCCACCTTACAGGGTTTCCTCAAATAGTTGTAACTTAAACCAAAGGAATGGGCAAACCACAGAAGATTTAGAAGATATAGCATTCAAATAAATAATCCCCTGCTCAGGGGTTTCTGCATTTATTCTAACATTTGCGTAGAAAGCCATACTAGATCAGGTTGTGTCTTAAAAATCTCTTGTCAAGACATACTGGCCCACCACTGAAAAGTGAAACTTCCTCCCCCCCCCCCCCGTGCTGATATTCTCAGTATATTCACTTTCTTCATGATTAGACCCAAAACAATGGGTACATTTAGATAGTTTTTTGGGGAGGGAGTTTGCTTGTTTGTTTTTTAAAAAGACAATCTCAGCTCTGAACTGGATCCCAGCCTATTTCTTTAAAGCCCTAATGAGTTTGGGAAGAGGTTCCACGAAAAAGCATCTTCTCCAAGCCAGACCATTAAGATCCTTCTTGGAGGTTTTCTTTCAAGTTCTGCTGCTGAATGAAGTGAGGCAGGTAACCACCAGGGAGTGGGCCTTTTCAGTACCATGCCCCCCCAACCTTTGGCAAACATATGAATTGCAATAATTTCTCCTTCCCATTTCCATTTGTGACAGAATTCTCTGACCTCCCTAAAAGCTGGCTATGGAACAGCCTTCCCAGAAAAGTTCGCTTGGTGCATCTTTGTGAGAGATGAAGAGTTTTTTTCCCCTGGAGATGAAGAGTTTTCTGTTCATCTGAGCATTTCAAATCATACATTCTTTTTGATATGAAGTTCTTGTCCTTATTAATTTTGTATCAGCAAAGTCTGTGATATTTGCAGGTGTTCATGCAATTTTAAATTACAGTGGATGCTCGGGTTGCAGATGTGATCTGTGCGGGACGCACGTTCGCAACCCGCGTGTTCGCAACCCACAGCGGCGCGTCTGCACATGTGTGGGTTGAATTCGGTGCTTCTGCGCATGCGCAAAGCGCGATTTAGCGCTTCTGTGCATGTGCGACCACCGAAACCCGGAAGTAACCCATTTCAGTACTTCTGGGTTTCAACAGTCCATTACCTGAAAAAACACAACCTGAAGCAGCTGTAACCCGAGGTATGACTGTATATCCCCGTACTGCAGGGATTAATGGCAGGACAGCAAAAGTGGATTTTTGAACCCTTATTGTTGCTAAGAGACATTTAACTTTGAGCCTGGAAGGATAAACACTCACTGTTTATTACGCAAAGGTCTGAGAATCTTACTGCCTATGTTTGAACATATAATTGGCAATCTCATGTGGATATGTATCTGGACGACTTATATCAATTTAAATTAAGATGGAGATATTGATGGTTATTGTATTCTTAATGTGAGCAGATCTGCCTTTTATATCATTTCCTCCATTTTCTTTTCCCCTTTTTTCCACTATTTGTTACATTTGTTTCTAAAAGAAGACTATTATTTAAAAAGAATTCTTTTTTAATGAGTTATAGAAATACATAGATGGAGTGGTAGAGAAGCATCAGATATCGACCTTATTTATTACACTGCCACATGGTATCAGGAGCCTGGAAGAATTTTTGAAGAAATGAAGTGCAGCACGACTGCACTTGGAAGTGCACCATATCAGAGAGTGTTCCATGTGGCATGACTGAAAGAAAAGTTTAAAGAAAGAAAAAAGTGAGCCAAGGAAGATGTTATAGCCAAAAATAAAACCCTACAGAGGTTTCTCACCCAAAGGAGGGGGGAAATCTTCATTTCTTAGCATGTGTTCACCACCATCAATAGCCACCTCCAATTGTAGAAATTGGTAAAATGTTTCAGTATAAGCCACAGGAAAAATCCTTCAATGATGTTGTAAACAAGTTCTTATATATAATGTGATATGTGTAAAGATATCCCTGATACATTCAAGTCAATCAACACTTTTCAAAAGTCTCTTGAATACCACGGGGGCAAGGCTACTGCATTTCTGTCCTGCTGCTCAGCCTCCACTTCTTTTGAACTGAATATCAGAGTGAATATATACAGTATATTAAAAAAACCTGATGAAAACTCATAAGTGGTGAGATGTACAATGGAACCCCACATCAACTGAAGAAATAGCTTTGGACTTTGATATATTATTATTTATTGAATCTATATTATAAAGGTTAGAGTAGTTTCTATGTAACTTTGTTATCACACCCCAATAATTGGAAGACATACTTCAGTCATCATTCATGTGAACTCTGGTAGGAACCAGGGTGCCTTTTGTTACTCTCTGTGACCATGTTTGCATGCCATTCTAAGTCAAACTACTATTTAGTGTGAACAACAGATTGGTTCCCAAGGAAGAGATCAAAGTTGCCATGCTTCTCCTTGGAATTTTTAGGTCTGTGCAGCTTCTAAGGTTGCTTGATTCAGAAAAGGCTTAGGACTAGGTTTGGGTATGGAAGAAAGTTCCCTGCAGGGAGTTCTCTTGTGTACCCAAACTGAGCAGGATTGACCTCCAAGTGTACAAACTGATGCACAGGGGTCCAATCCTGCTTTGTGTAACACTTCAGAAGCTCCTGACAACCAGCTGCTTGTTGGGTACTCTGGAAGAATTGAAAAATGTTGTGGGAAAACATCACCCATTTACACTGAGTTGTAAAATGTTCTTGGTTGTGTAAATAATGATACCGTGTGGTATAGTTGTCTGGTTCTTATTTTGATTCAATGGGTAGTATTCAGAAAGAAAAGAGGAACACAAATCTCCCTTTCCCTGCTGAAAGGGAAAGTCTCAAATTGTGAAATATTTTGTATCGCTTCCACCTTCTGAACTATGTCTCATCAGGTTTAAATCCTTTGTATTTAATCTCTGAAGCTCAGCTTTTCCCATTAAATCTCAGCTTGCTTTCATCCTAAAACAAGAGAAAAGAATAGAAAAAGAAATACACATGCACAAAATCAAAGGACTCCGGCCATTCATCATCTGTGACTACGTTAGCAAACGGCTTTGTGTGTTGTGGACTTCCACATGATATGGTTAATGATGTGCAGCCATCAATGCTGTGTCCAAAACCTAGCCACACAAAAAAGGGCAGAAAAGAAAGAAAACAAAATAGCCTTTAGAGGGAGAGATTTCACATATATTCACACAGGGAAGCTACAAAAAGCTCTTTTATAAGGCATCAGCTTGTTTTTGGCAAATACCATAAATCAATAAATCTTATGTAAAAGCACCCCTCTTAGAATAACCTAAGTTATAATTACTACCACCAAAAGGCAAATCAGAGATTTGTTTCTCATGGAGAGAAAAGTGCCATTTTTTAAAATGCCGTGTTTTGTTTTGGTTTAAGGAAACAAATATCTCCATGCTAAACTTCATTGGTAGAAGCCAATCAGACAAGAAAGCTAATTTCACACAGGCCCTGTTTAGTGAGAAAGAACAGATTGGCTGGGTAAAATGGATTTTACCCATACACCTCAGGATTTTCAAACCTTTAAGCTGCATGCAGTCACTTCAAATGGTGAACAAGCATAGAATACTAAAACCCTTTGATTTATTTCGAAGCAAACTTGGAACATGCAGCTTATAGGCAGCTTACTACCTCCTTTTATCCATAGAATGGATTACCTTCTAAACCAATGAGGAGTAGACTTCACATACTTAAGAGACAATAATTCAACATGCCTTGCAATGAAATGCAATTTCCAGAGGTTTTGCCTCTGGAAGAGACTCTTTTGAGATTGTCCGGAACCTTCATGCACATGGTTTTACTTTAGGAATGGTATGGACGAGATGAGTTAAAAGTCATTCCTTATCCCCTTCCTTGGGATGAAGAATTATAGGGGAACATGTGGCTGTCTTCTTCGGACAGAAAATACTTGAGAATAGAGAGCTGCAGCTTACAACTCCCCACCATTTTACAACAGTGGGCAGTTCAGTAACATGGTAATCTTTCTTTGGTGCCATTAGTTTTCCACATATGAATGGGATTTGGGGATCCAATCATAAGAACAGGCAAAAATTGACTAAATCAGGCTTGTAAAAGCTATCCGCAAAAGAAAGGCGAGTACCCCAAATTCTTGGATGAAAATCTGAACCAGAGAATAATTTCTGGCTTCCTCCACCACTCATATCCCGCCAGTCTCCAAACCACACTTCATTTATCTGTTAAGGGGCAATAGTAAAGGAAGGAACAGTGACAGTGTGTGGGAAGAAGGGAGGAGGTAAATTTTACCTTCCCACTCTGCATTTGTGTTGCTCAAGTTTGAGAGATGGTGGGAGAGAGAGAGTTGTCCCAAATGCAGCAGCCCTTGGAACAACTACATCCAGGGATGCCAACAGGCTCTCCTGGGCCTTGTGCACTATATGTGGATTGGGCCCCTTGCATCATGCCACCTCTGCTTGGCAATCTGTTGAAAAGAACTGCTATTTGTGTGCATATATTAACTTAACCTAACCTACCTCGCAGGGCTGTTGCAAATATAAAAGGGAGGAGGGAAATTATACACAACCTTTTGCACCAGAGCAGGCAGTGTTGGTCACCAACTTGGCTGGCTTTGAAAGAGGACCAGAGAAATAGATGGAGGATGAGGCTGCATCTGCTTTTGAATTATGGTGCTGGAGGAGACCCATGGACTGCAAGAAGATCCAACCTATCCATTCTTAAGGAAAACAGCCCTGAGTGCTCACTGGAAGGACAAATCGTGAAGCTGAGGCTCCAATACTTTAGAGCTGAGGCTCCAGAAATGCCAAGGGATGCATACCCAGGACTATCATTTTCAGTGAAATAAATGGGACTGTTCTGACTACAGGAGTGGGAAACCTATGGTCTCCAAAGTTTGCTAGACTACAACTTCCCTCATCCCTGCCCATGGGCCATGCTGGCTGGGGCTGATGGGAGTTGGAATCCAACAATATCTGAGCAGGCCACAGATTCCCCAGTCCAGCCTTACTTGTTGGGCAACTGCAAACATGTGCACAAAAGGTTACTCTTGTTTGCAGCAAATTGCAGGCCCAAGGCATGTTCTAACAGCACTATTTTAGAACCATGCAAGCTCTAAATGACTTGGAACCCAAGTTCCTAAAATACTGCCTTAACCATTTTGGGCTCTAATATGGGCAGGACTGCAAGAAGATCAAACCTGTCCATTCTTAAGGAAATCAGCCCTGAGTGCTCACTGGAAGGACAGATCCTGAAGCTGAGGCTCCAATACTTTGGCCACCTAAGACATCCTGGAAAAGACCCTGATGTTGGGAAAGATGGAGGACACAGGGAGAAGGGGACGACAGAGGACTAGATGGTTGGACGGTGTTCTTGAAGCTACCAGCATGAGTTTGACCTAACTGCGGGAGGCAGTGGAAGACAGGAGTGCCTGGCGTGCTCTGGTCCATGGGGTCACGAAGAGTTGGACACGACTAAACAACTAAACAACAACAACAACAAGGCTATATCAGTGGCTATGCACTGCCTTGACAGTCATAAACATCCAAAGAATTCTAGCTGCTATCATCTACTGGACTACAGAGCGGTTGGACTCTTATGGGAGGAAGATCGTCCCTATGTGCCACACTACATCTCTTCAAGTTTTCAGTGTCTCCTTACCTAACTTCCTAAGAGAGTCAGTTCACTTCCTCAGTAACCTGGCTGAGAGGGCTAAGTAAGGCACAAAGATAAGTTTAGCCAGACTCCCCTTTCGCTGCAATCAGAGCATACCAGATTAATGAACAACAACAACAAATGTTAATAGTTACAGGTAGGTAGCCGTGTTGGTCTGCTGTAGTCAAAACAAAATAAAAAGAATTCCTTCTGGGTAGCACCTTAGTTGGTCTCTAACGTGCTACTGGAAGGAATTTTTTTATTTTGTTAAAAAATGTTAAGTTTTTTAACAAAACACACAGAATATAGATCTGCAGTCAAGGAAATAAACAAATGCAAATATCAGTTCTCTCTCTTAATCTTGGCAGTAGTGTGTCTAGTAAAGGTAAAGGAACCCCTGACTGTTGGGTCCAGTCGCGAATGACTCTGGGGTTGCGGCGCTCATCTCGCTTTACTGGCCGAGGGAGCTGGCGTACAGCTTCTGGGTCATGTGGCCAGCATGACTAAGCCGCTTCTGGTGAACCAGAGCAGCGCACAGAAACGCCGTTTACCTTCACTCCGGAGCGGTACCTATTTATCTACTTGCACTTTGACGGGCTATTGAACTGCTAGGTTGCAGGAGCAGGGACTGAGCAACAGGAGCTCACCCCGTCATGGGGATTCGAACCGCTGACCTGCTGATCGGCAAGCCCTAGACTCAGTTGTTTAGACCACAGCGCCACCCGCATCCTAGTAGACATCTCTTATATGGCACCCAAAGAACCTCAGCAAAAGGCAGTAGCTGAATCAAGTACATCTGTGCTCTCCTGGCAGAAGAGGCAGCATGAAATCTGGGAAGGATAGCTTCTGCTGACTCCAAACTGAAGAGTCTTAACCAAAGATGTGGTTGCATATTTACAGGAACTTGCCCTCAATATTGATGTAATAGCTGAGCCCGCTTTAGGATATAAGGCATATTTATTCATTTATATGCCACATTTTACCAGTGCTTTTGAGGCAGATTACAGAAATTAAAACAGCAAGCAGAACAACAATAAATATACATCTGGTGTCATCAGCTCCAGTTTTTAGGAGCCAGGCTTTCAGTGGTTAAGTTAGATCCAACTGGGCTGCTCATCTTATTGCATTGCTGGATAAGCATTTGAGAATTTGGTGGTGGTGGTGGTTGTTTTAAAAAATTGTCTCTTAATTTATTTTACCTGTTTGTATTTTAGCATGTTTAGTTTCAGAGAGTGCGGGTTAGGGAGGTTCCCCCTTGAATACAAGCTGAGTCAAGGATCTCAACTGTAGTTCCATCTAGTTTTGTGTAATTTCATATTATTTTCCATATCTAAGCAATATTCTTACAATTTGAGTTTTTCTTTTTTCTTTGTTTTTTTTAAATAGTTAATATGCATATGAACTGCACTTCTGGCTATGAGCAGGAATGCCCAAACCAGCTGAGAATGCTTCTTCCTCACATAATTCTCCTATTCCTTTATTCCACTCTTAACATGATGCAGATTTAAAGATCGGCCTGAATGATTATTAGACTCATTTTACTTGGGTAGGGCTTTTGTAGATAATCTAAAGAGATGAAGAAGGAGATCACAAATTCCTGACTGTAATCATTGGGCATTTGTTTCTTTTTAAAAAGGGATTTCTAACCTAACATCTGTTGTTTGAAGGGTCTGTTGGAATACCTACTTTTACTGGATAGTATTAGCAGGTGGGTTTATAATCAACTAAAATAAATGCTGTCGTTAATATTCCAAGTCCTCCTTCTTTTTGGAAAAGAAACCTTAATACAAATTCTATTTGTAGCAGCAACAGATTGCGTTTACATTTGGTAAACTAAGACTGAAATATATTGCAATTCTTCTTAAGACTCAGAAGCGAAATTAAGAGAGGGGTGGAGGGAAGGAAGAAGGGAGATCTGTAGCAGGCACTTGATAAGCCATGATCTTAAATATTTTCCTCTGAGTGAGGGGTTGAAATCACACACTGCTCTTGTGGCAATGTCATATTTAGGCTCCTCACTCCACAGTCTTAAGCATCACATGATTTGACAGCAGATAATTGCTTCTGGAATGTTAGATAAGTTTGGCACAAGTAGAGCTCTACAAAATATTGCTACTTATTATATCTGACAGATGCAAATTGCAGTGGTTTTAAAGAGGTTTATTCCAGAACCTAACCTGTCACTCTAATTATTGTGTAGTCCCCCCACCCTGCCAGAGAATATCATCTTGATAATCTAAGTGGGTGCAGCACTGAAATAACTTAGATAATTTAAATGCCTTTAGCCTAAAGCATGGCAGAGGCAAATCAAACTAACGTTGAGTGCAAATATGAAACCTTAGAACGATCAGTTCAGAAACACATCTCAATGTGGCTGTAAAAGTTCTTCATGTGCAAAGGGAGAGTCAGGCCTGCCTTAGGCTCTGTTGAACTGTAGCAGAGCTACGTGGTGTCCCGTGCAACATTCCCAGGGCCAGTACAACAAAACATGGGATCCCTTTGTCCCCACCTCTGGATCCAAGCCAGTCATGTTGCTGCAGCATCAACCACTTTGCACAATGACCTTCTGGGCAAGAAAGGGGATGGGAAGGGTAGAATCCAAGGAAATAAGCCTAATTAAGTACCCACAAGGGAGAACATGGGCTATTAAGTGCTAGGGCTGTGAGCTAGATCTGGATGAATCCTGGCTCTTGAACCAAATTGGGTGGATTTAGGTTGACCTAGGCCAGATCAGTTAGAGACAGCCCTGGGTTGGATCAGGTCCACCAGGAGCAATATGAACAGTTTCCTACAGAGAAATTTCTCCTACAGAGAAGTTATGTCTCTATTACAAAATCAGCAGAGAATCTTGTGGCACTTGGAAAACATTTATTCTGTTATACATTTATCATATGCATAACATTTATTACGTTTTACACTTTAGTGAACTATAGCCCACTAAATCAGATGCTTGAAAGTGTTATCCTGAGTTGTAGAGTGATTGAGATTGAAGGCTTTTAAACAGTGAGCTCGGATGGAAATGAGATGCAGAAAAATACAGATTATGATGATGAAGTGGACTAGGACTATAATCCATGAAAGTTCATATCATAAGAATTGTGTTAAATCTTTAAAGCGTCACAAAAAAACTTCATGCTTTTTTGTTTCGTTTTCCAAATGCTAAGATGACTACCTCTCCATAAAAATATATTTGTTGGATATTAAGCAAATATGACTTTGGACTCAGCTACATTTGTAGTGTTTTATATGGGTTATAACACTGTGACACTGTGCAGTCCTGTCTTTCACTAACGGGATTTCCCTGTGTGAAATTTACAACACGTTTAACCACGTTTTTGGATGTGTCTAGATCTAGCATTTGTGTACTGTACCCTCCGTAATTGAAATAAAATGAGATGTTGCATAAACATGCCACATATATTAATTCCAGTGGACGATGGGCCATTAAGGCAAATGGGGCACTGCCCCACCAATCTGTCTGCCTTTCACCAGCCTTCACCTACCAGTAGGTGGTACCACTTGTCAGCTTCCTCCTCCTTAGTGGCAGTGTTGCAAAACTATGCAGTAAAGAGGATGGGGTAAAATTAGCCGGCTTTCCCTGTCATTGGCTCTGTGCTCCATCTACTGTTGGGCCTCTTGCCTTTCGCCCCACCCATCCCAATGGTCACCAGTTAATTCTAAACAGCAGAGTGTTAGCACCTAGTGAAACAAATGTGATTGGTTGAATGATTCTTCAGTGATTGTGTGTCGAGGTCCCCAGTCCACCCCCCAAAATAACTCACAATGGACACGTAATTTTTGTTTAAGATTTTTGGCATGATTTTGGCCACAACTTTATTAAAATACAAACTGTGAGTGGTTGTTTAGGCATTGGTTAAGACTATCTGTCCCCCCGCCTGGGGACAGAACTGACTTCCGGGCACCACCGAAAGACAGTGCGGGGGAAAGCAAGTCGGGGAGAAATGGAGCTGAGTCACAGACCCTCAATTCTCACCCGCCTGCTCCCCGAAGGCTTGCCGGCCCTAGTCCCATTCCAGGGATTGGACGAAAAGATGGCAAGCCCCAGGATTCCTTTAACGGAATTCCCTTTCTGCAGCAACCATGGAGGGGCAGGCCCAGCCTATCCTAACCCCTCCTCCACCAGATTTATAACCAATGCCTAACCACAACCTTACAAGTTGTGACGATTTGCTACGCAGTAGGCAAAAGCCACCCAGCCGGCCAATTTGCCAGGTGGAAAAATTCCTACCAGGCCCCTGCTCAAAGGCAGACGACCCCATGCCAGGCATAGCAAGGTCAATGCAACAACCCCTTACTCTAGGGCGGGTGGGCGGGTGATCCGTTGCACGCAGCAAAAGAGAAAGTACAAGGCTGCGTGCAGAGTATTTAAACCTTTTACCTCTCCCACCAAAATTGCAACATAACTTTTGCCCCAGCAACTCGGCCGTCTAATCACTGCCCCCTGGCCATCTTGGAGAACTTACCCAGCAACAAAGGGGTGGCTCAGTAGACCCCACCGCAACACGTGCTCTCCCTGAAGGAGAACACGCTTTCTAAGAAAGAAAACAAATCAGCAATATTTAGTGCACAGATGTATAATATCATTCTTCTTGTAACTCATTCCTGGTAACTCTCTGAAGGAAAACGGAATCCCCACAGCTTGCTTGGTGTATTACATTCCATTTTTCATGTTAAGAACATTTCAGTCCAAGTTCTGCCTCTTCCTTCAGCTTTGTGAGCTATGGAGATATCTGTGAAACTCTCTTCATTTGCCAAACAACAACCTTCGAACATTACACCCCATGTCTGTGCTATCTCAGCCCTATCAACAAGGCTGCTCTGTTCATTCCGGGAGGAAAGATTACAGAAGGCGGCATGAAAAGGAGAATCTATCAAATCACAAAATGACTATCAAGGGATACACTTACTTTTATAAAAAGACCTACTTAGAATACAGAGTCATCGGGCTGTCTCTTTGTGAAGTTCAGAAGGAGGTGTGCAGCAAACAGCATTGCAAGCCATTGATTCTCTTTCCTGTTCAGAGGCCAATAGTCAGGGTCACTGGCACCAGGTGGCAGCAAACTAATTTGTTTGTTTATTATTCCAGTGTGCCCAATTTTACACTCTCTAATAGTATCTTTCCTACTGCAGTTTGTAGAAGAAAGCCAGGGCTTTTTTTAAGCTGGAACTCACTGGAACTCAATTCTGGCACCTCTCAGGTGGGCGCCATTGCCATTATAAGAGAATGAAGGGAGGCGTTCATGGTCAGTTCAGGCACCTCTTTTTCTAGAAAAACAGCACGGTTGTAGCTGAATTTGTTATTCCATTACATTACTCTAACCTGTCTTGAAACTTGTGGTGAAATTTGGCTAAATAAATACATAAATCGAGTTAGTCTCTAGCGATGCTTCATTAGCCATCAAGCAAAATAACTCCTCTGAGTTACTCCAGTGCCCATTATCTATGCATATTCAAGAAGATCATTAGTTCATCCTTGTTTTGGAAGAAAAAATAAAAGTGGAACTGAGTAGGGAAAATGTACCAAACCACTTGGAAACTTTTGATTCAGTTCTACTCCTGAATTTTTAGAAAAAAGATTTACTCGTTCTTTTCATTGCTAGAAGTTGAATAATCCCAGACAGCCTAAAGATTTCCAGGTTTACTAGTGACCTCATAGGCATGGAATAGTGGCAAGATATCTGCTTCCACAGTGGAAAAAAAACAAACCCAACTGTGTATAGTTCTAATTATTGAATTGCATGAAGATAAATAGCAGCCTCAAAGGCGTCTTGCAATCAGCTAGCAGGAATAACTGAATAGGCACAAAGTTTTATTTATCATGAGAAGAATGATATAGTGCAAATATTTTTCAAGGGCTCCAAAAACACTGCCATGTCTCAATGGCTTGCAGAAAGGAAGAATTCGCAAAACAATCTATTCATTTTATGTTGAAACATAAACACTTCTGTAATAAATAGAGATAAGTCAGTGAGTTCATCACTTGGCAAATGCACAACTGTTCCAAGTCTATTGGAGGGAAAAGTTAAAATTTCAGCCCTGAAAATGAGCACAAGCACAATTTTGAGAAAGTCTCACACTTAAATCCCATTGACGCCAACAGTATTTAAATGCTTAACTGTACACTGAAGCCTAATTGAGTTCAATTAACATTCTTTGGATGGCAGCAGTGCTATTCAAATTACAAGTGATGCATTGGAAACAATCCAGATTATTGCAAGCAGAATAAATAAAAATTCCATGGGTATACGAGTCACACACACTACTGGTTGTAGAACAAATTTTATGGCCGTTGCTTCATTTTTCTTACATAGAGCTGCTTTGCATATGGAAGAGAATTTCTGAATTGTGATTGCCTGAGACCCTCACCTTAAGATCCATGAAAAAATGGTCAAGGGGGAAATGTCAGCAGTGCATTAAGGCATGGGGTTAAGATTCAGAGCAAGGTTGAGCAGTACAAGAAAGCTGTCCATCATTATTTTAGAGCATTTGTTATGGTTCAATGTTAACCAGTGCTTCTGAGGCAGGGGTAGCCTACAAGGCACCCTCCAAATGTTTGGACTCCAACTCCCATCATCCCTAATGATTGACCGTACTGCCTAGCGTGGGTACCTTACAGATGTTTTGGACTGCTACTCCCATCAGTCCCAGGAAGTCTGACCAAAGATCAGGGATGATGGGAGTTGGAGTCCAAAATATCTGGATGGCACTATGCTGACTATCCATATTGTAAAGAAGAATTACATACTGCATTACACATGGTGTGGTAGCTCAGGTGGTCTTTGTTGAGTGAAAACCTAGCATCAGCATCATCTAATCATCTTTAGGAGTTGCAATGCAAGCGCCATTAATATAGGGACAATATATAGAGAGCAGTCACCTTAACCTGGTGCCCTCCAGATGTTTTGGACCACAACGCCCATCAGCCATGACTTTTGGTCATGCTGGCTGGGCTGGTGGGAGTTGTAATCTAAAGCATCTGCAGGACAATGGGTTAAGAAAGGCTAGTCTGGAGTATCCATACTAGAAATATAAATTATGGATCCTTTGGGGGGGGGCCTTTCCCTTTCAAATAAGCATGCAGAGACTTTGGTTCTTTAAAACCAAGTTTTATCCTTATCCTATTTTCATTTGGAAATGAACTGGCACTGAGTTGGCTTAGTTGGTAGAGCATGAGTTCCTTAATCTCAGGGTTTTTGCCCCACATTGGACAAAAAAATTCCTGCACTGCAGGGGGTGCAGATTTTGGACCAGATATTGGACCAGATAATCCTTACGGTTCCTTCCAACTCTACAATGCTATGAAAATCTTTGGAACAACATGAATAATCATCCTGAAAATGAACACAGTTACCAACCACAATAATAAAAACAGTAGCCACCCATTAATGAGATGAGCAAATATTT
Organism: Podarcis bocagei; assembly: GCF_964188305.1. NCBI lineage: Eukaryota > Metazoa > Chordata > Lepidosauria > Squamata > Lacertidae > Podarcis > Podarcis bocagei. The sequence goes on from NC_138134.1 coordinate 49,461,236, forward strand.
CAATCATAGATGCTGCTAAATGGCTTTTGTTCTGAAACTGGTTGTGATTGAACACTAAAATAATGAGATTCTTTATCATTTAAAGGGCTCTATTACACCCACAGCTCTGAAGTCCAGACCTTAAATAAATTTAATCATGAGCATCACTTGTCAGGCACTTAGCAAAAGGAGAGCCATCTTTTTGGAGTATATCAATTTTTCTTGCCTTCAGCCTGATGCTGCAATCCAGTATACACTCATGAGTTAATTCCATTGAAACTGATATGATTTATTCATTGATGAGTAAGTGTCATACTCGCAGTACTAGGGGCTGTTATGGTTTTAGGGAGAAAGAGACAAAAGGACTATAGATTAGCAGGCCAGAACAAAATCCTCAGACAAGTAATTAGCAAGGGCAAAGAGAGTCTCATTAGCAGTTCAAGCTACAACTCTGGCTTTTCTCTTCTCACTAAAAGCTTTTGAAAATGGATTGCCATATTCAAAAATAAAGAACAGAATGCTGGAACACACTTCCAACAAATGAGACACAAGTGTGAAAATATTAAAATATGGAAAAACAAGCTTCTATGCTGTACTTTATAGAGGGTGATAAATATATCTCCAAGCTAACAGAGCTAGGGGAAAATACACAAACATTTAAATTGCATATAATGCGATGTTATAGAAGAATACTAAGTAGGAGACATAAGTCATAGAGGGGAAGAAAAACATGCACTGATTATTGAAATGTGGTAGGTCCATGTTTCTTTTTAGCAAATCCCAGTGTTTAATAATGTGACATTTCTGGGATGTTTTTCAAGGATGCTAAAAATTGGGTTTAATATATAATAAAGTCTGCAGCAATTTTTCTTTCTTTCTGGAACAGGCATTGATCTGACTTGAGAAACAGCAGTTAACTAATGAGTCTTGGTCTGGTCTTGCTTTCTATTACTCTTGTCCTCATGCACAGGCCAATGGGTGTTTATATGCACGTGAGCTGTCCCAGCTCCAGAAATGCCAAGGGATGCATACCCAGGACTATCATTTTCAGTGAAATAAATGGGACTGTTCTGACTACAGGAGTGGGAAACCTATGGTCTCCAAAGTTTGCTAGACTACAACTTCCCTCATCCCTGCCCATTGGCCATGCTGGCTGGGGCTGATGGGAGTTGGAATCCAACAATATCTGAGCAGGCCACAGATTCCCCAGTCCAGCCTTACTTGTTGGGCAGCTGCAAACATGTGCACAAAAGGTTACTCTTGTTTGCAGCAAATTGCAGGCCCAAGGCATGTTCTAACAGCACTATTTTAGAACCATGCAAGCTCTAAATGACTTGGAACCCAAGTTCCTAAAATACTGCCTTAACCATTTTGGGCTCTAATATGGGCAGGACTGCAAGAAGATCAAACCTATCCATTCTTAAGGAAATCAGCCCTGAGTGCTCACTGGAAGGACAGATCCTGAAGCTGAGGCTCCAATACTTTGGCCACCTCATGAGAAGAGAAGACTCCCTGGAAAGACCCTGGTGTTGGGAAAGATGGAGGGCACAAGGAGAAGGGGACGACAGAGGACGAGATGGTTGGACAGTGTTCTCGAAGCTACCAGCATAAACAGAGTGCAACACTAAGAAGGCCCTCTCTCCACTCACCACCTGCCTCTTTGAATTCTGCTCAGAAATGGACCAGGAGATGGTAGAGGTCTTTAAATCCTGGCAGGATATGTTCCAAGCAACTGGTCCCAGTTAGGAACCTTGCTGCCGTTTTGATCATAGTTACCAAGCATATCTCAAAGGCATCACTTCATATAATCCATTGCAGTTGCCAACCCTGGAGGTAACTAGAGCATGCTGAAGACCATATCCAGGCTACCATCCCATTTTATCCTATCCTATCTGGTCAGGAGTAATGCCATGGGGAAATTCTCCATACCATTGCTGCAGGTACTACATGTGATCAGTTCCCCAGGCTTAATGTCCACTTACTGTTTGTTTAATGTTCACTTAAAGGTAAAAGTAAATATTCACTTACTGCTTGGCAAATGTCGCTCAGGTGTTTGTCACAGTGCATGACCTCAAGCCAATAACCAGGAAACAAGTCTTCATTCTAGTATCCATTAATCCCTAGATGTTGACAAGGGTGTATTAATTTATCACAAACTCGCTGTGCTTCACATTTAGGCGTCTACATTTCTGGGAGTATTGCTCTTCATAGGTAAAAACAAAAGGCAAACTTAGTTAATAACACAGTGTAATTAAGAGACTTTATGTGTCTGAAAGCATGTCAAAGTGCTAGTAGATAAATAGGTACTGCTCCGGGGGGAAGGTAAATGGCGTTTCCATGCATTGCTCTGGTTTCGCCAGAAGTGGCTTAGTCATGCTGGCCACATGACCCAGAAAAACTGTCTGCAGACAAACGTCTGCTCCCTTGGCCAGTAAAGCGAGATGAGCGTCACAACCCCAGAGACTTAACTGTAAGGGGTCCTTTACCTTTACTTTTTTATGTGTTTTGATATGGAACGCCAAGTTAAGAAAAGACCACAACCTCTGTATCTGTCTAAATTTTACATGAGTCAAACGATCTTGAGTAGGTTATGCCCGAGACTCCAGTTTTCAATCATTTCCAAGTATACTCAGGCTGGTGAGGAAATATATATTCTGCTTATCATAACAAAGTTATTTTAGTATTGTGGCTCTTGTGCTGAAAAAAAGAAAATGGCAGACTATCATTCCACAAAGGTAATGAGAAATACACTGTGCATGTACAGCTTTTTAGTTTTTCTGTTGTCATTTGTCTATTGCCTGAAACAAGACCTTCAGTAAATCATATCTGTCCGAATGCTTGAACTTGCCACACAAAACTGAATCCTAATCTAACCTATCTGTGAGCCAACTTGAAGGGCCATTTTTCACCCCTCCTGTTCTTTTCAGGATGAAAAAGTCTAATATGCCATGGAATGATCCAGATGTAATATAAATGGATTCTTAAATGGTACCTCCAGCACTCTCCTCCAACTTTGCAAACCACAAGTATTTGTAATGGGCTTCAGGAGCTTATTTCTTGAGTCAAGTTCTGCTATACACTTTATGTTTAGCATTACCCTTTCCACCCCTCCCAACTCTCTCCCCCTCCTCCACCCACAACAACATCATGGAAAAATAAGCTGCTAAGCTTATGCAGGAATGTAAATTGTTGCTGGGCCATGCAAAACACTGCCCTAAAAGGTAGTTGCAGATCTCAACTGGCCAAGATAGGAGATCTTGCACTACTGTGCTTTTTATGATTCCGTTTACATTGCAATCTCCATAGGGTGATTGGAGCTATGCAGAAGGGCCATAGCTCAGTGGTAGAGCATCTGTTTTGCATGCAGAAGGCCCCATGTTCAATTCCCAGTATCTCCAGGTAGAGCTGGCATAGTACTATCTGTCTGCAATAATGGAGAACGTTATCAGTCAGCTTGAAGAACCAATGTTCTCACTCAGTATAAGGTAACTTCCTACATTTCCTGTGTTTCTTCCTAGAAATGACCTACAAATCCTAGCAGCTATGAGGCCATTGAGGTTAGGGTACAGCACAAATGTGCTGCTTCTGCCTGTCTCACAACTTTGCCCAGTTCTAGCAGGCGGTGCATTGTGGGTTGTGCAATGGCAGTGGGGGATGGAGGCTGGGGACCCACGGGAACCCACAGCAAAATAACTTGTGGGTCCCCAGGCCCTGGGAGCCCCCTGGAGATGGAACCAGTGCTTCAGACCACTGGTGGAGGAAGAGGAGGGAGGGGGAGCACACCACCCCCAGCAGCGCAATCCCGGTGGGGTGCCATTGCGGCTGCCCCCCTACCCGTGCTGGGTGCCATGCCCTTGCAGGCGGCGCACCATGCCCCCAGGACGCATGCCATGCCCACTGCGGGTGGCGTGCCATGCCCCAGAACACACATCACACTCCTGTGGGCAGTGCGCCACACCCCCAGGATGCATGCCAGCCCCACCCCGCCTGCTCTCCACCCCCACCCCCGGTGCCAGAGCATGAAGCTCCACCATTGCTTCAGACTCTCCCTAGCCCATGACTTCTTCCCACACTTCTCACTGGCCCTGCTCCACACCTTCCTTGAGTACTTTTGCCTGAGTGGAATGTGTCTTTGAATAATGATAACGCCTATTCCCTGCCTGAAAGGATGACCAAAAATATGTACATGTGTAGAAACATCTGAGAGCCAGTGTGGTGTAGTGGTTAAGAGCAGTAGACTCGTAATCTGGTGAACCGGGTTCACATCTCCGCTCCTCCACATGCAGCTGCTGGGTGACCTTGGGCTAGTCACACTTCTTTGAAGTCTCTCAGCCCCACTCACCTCACAGGGTGTTTGTTGTGGGGGAGAAAGAGAAGGAGATTGTTAGCCGCTTTGAGACTTCTTCGGGTAGTGATAAAGCTATCAAATCCAAACTCTTCATCATCTTCTTCTTATCTGCGGCTTGAATGTAGCCTAGTGTACGAAGTTAAGACTCACATCCATTGCTCCACCCTGTTTTGCCTCTCATCCACCAGAAGGTTCCCCACTGAAAACGTTCCCCACCCATGATGCTGAGGGACTAGCACCTGCACTGGGGGTAGGGCCCACAGACCTCTTAAAAAGTGAAGAGGCTCTAAGCTTCCTGCTTTCCTTCAAGGAATATAGAGTCTATAGGCCTATTGTTGTGAGAGATGAAGCAAGCCTGTGAAAAAATGCAATAAAGGAAGCATATATATATATGTGTGTGTGTGTGTGTGTGTGTGTGTGTTAGATGCAGTTACAATACTTTTTAATAAAGTAGCATTGACATCAGCCTTATTCTTTCCAGAAGAACATGAACAGATCTAAGAACCTGTAGAAAGGTAAATACATATCGGAAGCCTCAGTTGAAGACTTCAAGGTTTCTATCTGGTTTCACAACACCCTAAACATCTATAGAAAGGGTCTCCTTTGAAGATTTCAGCCCCCTATTTCTTTCTCCCTTATCTGTGCAACCAACATCTTCATTCAGCTTTGGCTGGCTATTTTGTGAATTTCTAATCACAGCCTTTCTTTGTGGGCAAAGCTTAATCTTTTGAACTTGAGGAATAATTGTTATTGCAAGGAAAGTGTGTGTGGAGGTTATTGTGTGTGGCGGGGAAGGGAGAGAGTTGACCAAGGGGAAAGTAGCTACGGGGTCATTCACTGCTTCCAGTCTCTCTGGGTAGCAGAACAAGAACCTATTTGTTAGTGTTGGAATGTGGTCAATTTTACCGGAGATTGACACTCCATTTACCCAGGTTAACCATATTGCAGTGTATCATAAGAAGTGCATTAAGAAAGATTTACATCCACTGTTGCTGTTTTTAGATTCAAGGAACCCATTTTTAAATCTTCAGTGGTTATAGTCACATCACACAATTTCCTGAAAGTGTAAGTGGCATTTGCCTTTTTAAAAAATGAGGACTTTCAAGGTTGTTAACTTGCATAGGGAGTTTGAAAGAGGGGACACACACCTGACCTTTTCCTGTTCTTTTCAAACAGAGATTTGATATGCAGAAAGCATCAGGTTTCACCTGTAATCCAATTCAGTGTTGAGTTACATGATCATGCACTAATTGCTTAAATCAAACTGCTGCTAAGAGGGCGCCACGGGGCCTAATTGCCAACCCTGTGGCTTATGTGTTTTATTATTCAGCATGACAGATTGATATCAGTGAGACTTCTAGGTCTTGATGAACTGAACTCCCATGGATTTCAATGGAGTCTGCCCTAAATAGGATAAGGTCTGGATCCAACCCAATATTGTTCCGATCAAAAGCCATCATGAACTTCCTTTGGATTTGTCGTGGCAACTTATTTTATTTTAGTTATATTTATCTATATATTTATAGATTTATTTTTATCTGTCTATCTATACTATATATATTTATATTTATCCATTCCTAGTATTTCTAAGTTGCCTTTCAGACCAAAAACCTAAGGTGCCTTACATTTAGAACTGGTGCAAGTGGCCTCTCAAAATTCTTCACCCTCTTTGTGGGCAGAAAAACAGGGAGCCATGTCACCCAGTTTGCCTAGGGAGAAGAGCAATTCTCCAGCAGTTTCTTGGGAGTGGCACTCACTATTAGCTGTGGCAACAGCACATCCTCTTTTTTCATAAGTTTTTATTTCTTTCTGTTGCTGCAGCTACTGCTGTACAGGAACATTTGGGTGAGTGGGGAAGCGGGAGATTGTGGCCTTCACAAAAAAATGGAGGGGAAGGATGAGAAAATTAAAAATAAATAAGTCTTTGGGGCTGAGATTTTTGGCGCTAGCCCTGGCAAAGCATACAAAGTGAAAACATAAAATACAAAATTAAAGCAGCAGGTTCCTTTTTTAAAAAAGAAAATAAAGCAAGAAAACTATAAAATAAAAGCTCTGACATGCTGCCTTTAACTAAATGCAGAGTGAAACAGAAGAGTTTTCAATGCCCTTGAAAAACTGATCAAGAAGAGGCAACATATATCCCTTGAGAGAGAGTTCTACAAGACTGAGGCCACCACCGAGAAGGCCCTGTTTTTAGTGCAATACAAAGCACAGTATGTAGTCTGAAGCATGATATCCTGTGCCTTTTTACAGCTGGAATTGCATGTTTTCACATAAGGTAGCATTAAAAAATGTTATGCCCTCACCTGCAGTCTAAGGTGGTACATGTAATTTCAGCACAGCAGGACTCTAGCCTCTCATTACCACCACTGCTGTTGCCTATGTTGATCTAGTCTCAGGTGAGAATAGATGGGGATGCTTCATATAATATTGGTTGAACTGATGGAGTTTAGTTAAACTGCCCAGCAGGTTAGGCCTAATATTATCATATCATAGCTGTAAATAGCCAGCAGGGTGATAATTTTTCAGTGCACAGCAATGAAACCTAAAGAGTTTGGGGAAGTTAGAAGCTCACTGATAGGTGTAAAGCAAGATAACAGATCATGATCCTGGTAGCAAAATACCATTTTGACCATGAAGATGAACAAATCTCCACCGAGGTTCAACAAATCATGGGAACAGATAGAACTGGTAAAGTTGGGACTGCTATATCTAAAGGACAAGAGGAGGGCTTTGTTTCAGTACTGCCTGGATTTTGAATATGTCTCTTAAAAACCATTTTTTACTGGAGCACAAAGTCACTAGCATGACCGATGCCACATATGGCCTTGATTAAATTGTTTTGTTGCTGACTCACATTTTGGGCTATTATGGTGATGCATACAGATTTGCATGTCTGTAAACTTGTAAAAGTAGAACCCCAAGTCACAGGGGAGGTAAGATCCAGTGTGTGCAAAAGATAACAGTTTCTTGGCACCCCCCCTCCTTTATTCAATCATGTGCTCATGTGCATGATTGCATCAACATTCCTTTCAGTAAGAGTGATTCATTTTACCGAACTTAACTCATGGCTGTCTTGTATGCTTTAACAAACTTCAGTTAAAACAAAAGTTCCAGCTGATCTAACAAGCACCTGACAGCTGATCCACTCCACCCATAAAATTATCCTAGCGCTTTTTCCTAGGTGGATCCCAATTAAGAGATATTTGAAATAATATATTTTATGAAGATTTGTACGCTTGAGTCCCTGAGCTGAGGAATGCCTGTTATAAACGATAAAAGTCAGTTGTATAAGCTGGGAAGGTATTCAGAATTCTCTGACTCTGGAGGAGCTATGGGAATAGCAGAGCAGCAGTCTCGTTCCTGTAGGACCCAGAGTGCCTTTTGGAGACAATAGTAATGGCAATGCTAAATTTTGAAGTGTAGGAGCTCATCATGGGCAGCTGCCACCCCCACCCCCCAGGAGAGTCCAAAAATGCAACCAGTTATGTTGATCCATATTGCACAAACCCCCGTTGAAGGATTTGTAGTGCTGCAACACAGTCCTGAATTTGCAGGAAGTTGGGGTTCGGGGGTGGGGATAGGGAAGCAAACGAGAAGGTAGCTTACACAGCAGCAACACCCATGGTAATAACAGTGAGAATGGAGGGACACTGACAAGGGGAAAGTGGTGGTTTAAAACAACAGCAGAAGGTTTAGGTAAAAGTTAAGAGATGGAGAGAACTGAGAGGAAAATGGAGGCTTTAAACAATGACAGAGCTTTGAATAAAGCAGGGATGTAGGGACACAGAGGAAAATCATGGCTTTAATCAACATGTAACTCAGGCGTTTCCATGCGCTGCTCTGGCTCGCCAGAAGTGGCTTAGTCATGCTGGCCACATGACTCGGAAGCTGTCTGTGGACAAACACCGGCTCCCTCGGCCTATAGAACGAGGTGAGCGCCGCAACCCCAGAGTCGTCTGCGACTGGACCTAACGGTCAGGGGTACCTTTACCTTTTTAACTCAGGAAATTGCCACTCATATATTCACTGAATATGTGAGGGGCAAGTGGAGCCACCCAACTCGCTCTTCCTCCAGTGGCGACACCTTCTGACGTCTGTATGCGCATCATCAGTATGCAAGGCCCCTAGTCATGGATAGATGTACGCACATAGAGACCTTTCAGACTAATGCTGTATGCACAGCTGAGGTGCATGCAGGCTTTGTGGAGGGACATGCTTTGAGAACGTGGCTGAGCATGGTCACACCAAATGCATGAGAGAGATTCTGACTGAGGAGCCATATGCACATATCTGAAACAATCTTGAAACACAGCTGCATGGGACAGTCACATCTTCATGGACTCTTGTCTAGATCAAGATGTTGCCCTTAAGATATTGTTCAGCTCTTATTCCCATTAGCCTTTGTCAGCCAGCATGGTTCTAATGGAATCATAGAGTTTTAGGGGCCTTGTAGATAATCTAGTCCAATCCATCATTGATGCAAGAAATCTACAGCTACAGCATCAAGTGATGGCTGGCCTGTCTCTGCCTGAAGACCTCTAGCAAGCGAGGGTCCACCATCCCACTAGTTTCAGCGGATTTGGTGAAGAAATGTATTTTATTACATAGTGGCTAGCCAAATTCAGTCTTTCCCCTACTGCCCAAGATTCATATGCAGTTTAGAATATGCCTTTCTCTTTGCACATTAAGATTTGTACTTATAATTAGGATCCAGGAAAATAAAAACCCTCAGGATAGTAGTGCCCGTGCTCGCTTTTATTGCTGTTTTCATTAGAAGAATCACTCCACAGAGAAGTCATTTGTGAAAGATTTCATTGGCTCAGAGCTTCCACTGGCAGCATAATATAGCTAATGACATAGTTATTCCCTAAGATTATTCATACTGGCACACCACTTCGGCACTATTGATCTCCGCTAAATAATTTTGCTTTCTCTTCTTTCAATTTCTTCCTAAGTGGAAAGTAGAAAGCTACTGGTGTGCCCTCGAAAAGTTAACAGCAGTTTCATTTCCTAGTTAAACTATATTATAAATATATGACAGCATGGACCAGTCCTTGTCATTCATTCTAGAACGCTTGCTTTCAGTTTTTCGGTTTTTTGGAGTATAATTAAATATGAGTCATGGGAGCACATGTGATCTAAAGAACGGAAAATAAAAATCACGCAAGCACAGGTGGCACGGGAGTAGAATTGCCGATACAGCTACAGCATCCAACTCAGTGCCAGCCAAGGTCCAAGGTTTACAAAATGTGCAGTGGCCAATTGAACAAACATTAAATAGCTAGATGAATGGTTTACTTAATGGTAGAATGGGGAAGGAACTAGTGGTCGTCAGCTGACAAAAAAAGAAAATAGAATATTTTCAAAGGCTGGAATCCTATTAGTGTGCTTTTAATCCAGCCAATGAAAGGGGTGAGGAGACCATTTTTAGCAGTTTGCCCTTCTTCTCCCATAAGCCACACCACTTCACACACTGTTGAGTATTCCAACTCTTTGGAGCCAATTGGTGAGGGGGGGGGCACTGAGGCTTCAGAGGTGAAAAAGAATCAGCAAATATCACTTCCTCTCTCCTTCCATTAGTGAAGGCATCTGGTGGATTAAAAGCCCTTCTTTGAGCACAAGGGCACCCAACTAGATTCCACCCAAAGACTACAAAACCTCCAAAATTTATCACTCCTAACCGTGAAGGTTTTATATAGCTTTTATGGTTTAAATCCATGTGGATCTGCATCCTTTGAGATATCCGGTATGAATCTAGCTCCTAGGCTGCCTGGCAATATAGCAAGTTCTCTCTTTCGTCTACCGTCTTCTTCCAAGACTCATCCTGCTGCCAAAGCAAATCATGTCTTCTCACCCTGTCTCATTGTCACACTGGAGTGAAGCAATCCTCTTCTCATAGAAAAAAACTAATAAAATAGCATGATTGTTTCCTTCTTATAGCTGTTCCCATCTCGTTATATACTTTATCAAACAGGGATATTTGGATTAAAACTGATAAGATGATGAAAATAGAGGAAAAGAAAAGAGAAGGCAGCAACAAGAATTTTTGATCCAAGAGCGGACTATGCCTCAAATACATTTGGTTGATTTTATTGACAGCTATTCGCCCCACTCCAACCATCTGCTTTAGGGGCAGAACTTACCCTTATGTGTGAGCCAATGAAACCAGACATAAAAGGAAGAAAAACAGTTTGTAGCGCAGCTATTTTGATGCAAAGTTGTTTTTATTAAATTTCTATACTGCCCTTCATCTGAACATCTCAAAGCAGCTCACAGCATAAAAAGACAAGATAGAAACACAAAATACATAATAAAAACAAGAACAGGACAAAACAATATCCCTGATCTTCCACAAATACATTTAAAATGCTGCCCTCACACAGGGCGGCAAAGGTCCACTAGACTGAGCCTTTACAGTTAGATGCTTCTGAAAACCAGTTGCTGGATGGGAGAGAGCTCTTGTGGTCAGATCCTGCTTGCCAGTTTCTCATAGGTATCTGGCTAGCTGCTGGGAGAACAGGATGCTAAAATAGATGGACCACTGGCCTGATCCAGCAAGCTCTTCTTGTGTTCTTTAACCTGTTCCTTCCTTCTATGCAAAGATAATACCACCCTATAATTCAGAGTGAGAAACAAAGCAATGATTGCGGATTAAGCCCAGTGAACGAGGCACTGTGTTCCTGGCAGCAGTGCTGCTGGTCTGCCTCTGTAAATAATACACTGATTGTTCCTTTGTAGGAATAACTTTCTTTTCCTGTTAGCCCTGCCTGTTTAAAAATAACATATCCCAGAAATGAAGGAGGGGAAACTGCAAGCAACAGGACACATGAAAAATGCCAAAGGGACTGATACTTCCTGGCATTCAAGACAGGAAGGCACAACATCAGTGGGGCTTGTAGAATATGATATACACACATTGTTTTAAAGGGTCTAAAACACAGCTGAGCTGCCAAGTTTTATATCAGGCCAAACTCATTTGATATACATAAAAAATCTAAAGCTGGACATTAGAAAAGGGTTTTGCCAAGTTACGTTGTAATTAACCTTTCTCCAGTTTTCAAAACAAAACCTATGCAAAAATTTAACACCCCCCCCCAATAGTAAAGGTCTGCATGCATAGAACAGTGTCCCTATTTCCCCTGATTTTGAGAAGTCATCCTGGTTTCTGATTTGATCCTGGAATGTCACACTTTTCTTTAGGATGTCCCTATTTTCACTGGAGAAATGTTAGAGGGTATGGAGTTATCCGACCCCTGAGCCATCTGAAGGCAATCCTGTATAAATGTTTATTGTTTTATTATTATTTTTATATATGTTGAAAGCTGCCCAGAGTGGCTGGGGCAACCCAGTAAGGTGTGTGGGGTATAAATAGTAAAATTATCATTATGGAATGGGACGTCCCTATCTTCTTCAGAGTAATGTTGGAGGCTATGCAACCTTCTATAAGCACTATAAGCAAGGGAGGAGAATTCTTCTCCCAGTCACAAATCCCAATGGTACATGCAGTAGCAATGGAGGAGAAAAATGCTCAGTCCGTATTTTAAAGCTAAATGGCCATATTTGCAGCCATGAATTTGCAGTCATAGCAGCATGCAACAATTGGTTGTTTGTGACTATATCATGTTCAGATTGCACGCATTGAGCCAGCTGTTCCAGTAGGAGAAGCCAGGACAAGGACTCCTAGTAGCGCAAAAGAATTTTCTCCCCCCACCCTCCTTCCCCATGTGCCCCTGTACCTCCCCCAGATTTTATCTGGTGGGTCAGGAGAACCCCCATAACAGCACATGGGGGAGGAAAGGGGTGATTGTTTCATCAGCTGAGCAGAAATGCAAGCACTGACTGCGTTCCACAGCATCTCCTTAGAGCTGTGTTGAACTCCACCCACTGAAATCAAGTAACACAACTTACTTAAGTCCATTAATTTTATTGGGTCTACTCTCAGTATGACTTAGTTCACAGGTGGCCAATCTCTGGCCCATAGGCCTAATTAGGAAACGCTGCCCAACTTTGCAAACTGAATGTGGTCGTAATGGTCATGTGATCTCACTGATGTCAGTAGGTTGCCCAGTGTCAAACTTGGCCGGTAAATGTTTGTGGAAGTAAGGGTCCAGCCCAGCAGCTGGATCCATTTCCCCACTTCTGACTTAGTTGGATCAAGCCCATTATCTTGATTTAGAAGCTTCAGGCTGCAATCCTATATACACTTAGACTATATACACTTACCTGGGAGTAAGGCCTGCTGAACTCAATAGCTGTTACTTTTAAGTAGACATGGTCGAGATTCCACTGTTACCTAGAAGTAAGCCCCATTAAATGCAGCAGGCCTTACTTCTGAGGAAGCATGCAATGAGCTTGGAGCCTTAGAGGTACAAACAAACTTGATGTTGGGATATTTAATTCAGATGGTGCTAATGAGATGTAGGAAACCCGCTTCTCATTTTGTGTAAACAAAATGGGGCTCGAACTGTATTTGTTTTGCCATTTCTTCAGATTCCTGCTGTCATTTTTAGGAAAATATTTAAACACAATATAGCATAGTAAACTCAGTTTTTCCAAGGTTATAGCTTGTTGACATTGAAACTCATGCAGTTTTACACTGTCTGCTCAGGCTGCCACAGCGCTCTTAGATCAACAGCGCCAGCTGCTCTCCTAATTCCTTTGGGAGCCAACATTTAAGTGCAGCTAAATATTAGGTCTAGGCCTAAATCTATTTTGTAAATATTGTCATTAATGGAGAGGAGATCCTTTTTAACATTTCTTGCTTTGTTGACAACTCCAGCTTTCCATATATATAACTTTTAAGGATCCCCATAAGAAGTGTTTATTTCAGCTAGTTAGGTTCCGCAATCTATTTATTTTTTTGCAATGTGTCATTTCTTCCTTCCTAGTAATAAAAGCAGTTGGTCACTCAGCAAAGAATGTCATGATGACATGATGTCAGGTCATACTGTGTATGTGCGTGGTGGGGGGACATTTCAAAGGAAAACAACAATAAAAAACTGGGCCTTAAGTCTGGAACACAGCATATGCATTTGCAACTGCATTGAATTGAACTCAACATAAAGAAATGGTCATCAGTTCTGATGTGGAAGCTTCGATGAAGAAGGTCAAGCAATGCAACATGGCTGATAAGTGTGATGCTATTTGCCTCTTTCCGCTGCCCTTCGGATGTTGCTGCTGACTTGAATTCCTTGAATCTAGACCAGGGGTGTCAAACTCAAATTCATCGGGGGCCGCATCAGCAGTTTGGTCACCCTCAAAGGGCCGGTTGTGTCTGTAGGACTATGTGTCCGCCGCTGCTGCTTGGCTTCCTCCGGCCAAGCTTCCCCTGGTGCGCGGATTTTGCTTTCGTGCTCTCTTTATTTATTTTTTGCAGCAGCGACCTTGCTCAGCCAGCACCCGTTGCGCGTGGGTTGCTTGGGGGGGGGCGCGCACAGAGCGACCCGTGCGGCGTTCCGAGCCAACCCTCCTCCAGCCCACCTTAATAAGGGCCTAGGCTTGCTAACTTTGTGGCTAGACCTCGGTGTTTGTACACACTGCAGAAAATGTGCAGGACTTTAAAGGTGCAGCCACCCTCCCGCATCCAGCCTGCCTTTCTGGGAGGAGAGGAGGAGGAGGCGGCAGCGGCGGGCGAGTCACCCGTGCAAGAGGGAAGAGCGAGCGATGGCCCGGGATCAGGCCTCTCCGATCAGGGCCAAAGGTGAACCGAGGGAAGGAGGGAGAGAAGGATCCCTAGCCTCGTGCGCAGCCGGTGTCGTGTGCTTTGCTCCGTCCAAGCGGGCAAAGCGAGGGCGGAGAGCTGGGAAGCAGTCCGCATTTCCCAGAAGCAAGCGCCGCAATGGGTACTGCGAGCCAGACAGGCCTTGACAGCGGAGGGCGGGCTCGATTCGGGGCTTGGCGAGGAGGAGAGGGAGAAACTCGAAAGGGCACCGCGCGGCTGGGTTGGGTTGCAAATCAAGCGCGTGAAAGGGTTGCCTTTTGCAGAGCCGGATAGGCGCGGAAGGAGCGTTCCTGCATTTGTCATTGATAAAAGGGCTTGCGGAGGAAGGGGGCGGCCCTTACGGACACCAGGAATTGCTGGCTACACGGGCCACATGACGAGGTCTGGCGGGCCGGATTCGGCCCGCGGGCCTTGTGTTTGACACCCGTGATCTAGACCATGACTTGAAGCGGACACAGAAACATTAGGAAGAACTTCCTGACAGTAAGAGCTGTTTGACAGTGGAATTTGCTGCCAAGGAGTGTGGTGGAGTCTCCTTCTTTGGAGGTCTTTAAGCAGAGGCTTGACAGCCATATGTCAGGAGTGCTCTGATGGTGTTTCCTGCTTGGCAGGTGGTTGGACTCGATGGCCCTTGTGGTCTCTTCCAACTCTATGATTCTATGATTCTATTCTATGATCCTTTTAATTATTACATTTCTATACCTCCTTTCCTCAAAGGAGCTCAAGAAGACATAAAATGGCCCCCATTTTACCCTCATAAGAACAGGGTGTGACAGGTTGAGTTGAGTGACAGTGACTGGCTCAAAGTCACCCAATGCACCTCACAGCAGAGTGGGGACCAGAATCCCAGTCTCCCAGGTCTCGGTCCAGGTTTAATGATAATTCTGCAGAACTGTAAAGTTTCATTAAGTTTATACAGTGGTACCTCTGGATGCGAACGGGATCTGTTCCGTAGCCCTGTTCGCATCCTGAAGCGAACGTAACATGTGACTGTGCATCTGCACGTGCGCGGGTCGCGTTCCACCACTTCCGTGCATGCGCGTGACATCCTTTTGAACGTCTGCGTATGCGTGAGCAGCGAAACCCTGAAGTAACGCATTCCATTACTTTTGGGTCGCTGCAGAGCACAACCCGAAAACGCTGAACCTGAAGCATATTCATCCCGAGGTATGACTGTATAGGAACAGCCATTTGGAGAACTAATTCCTTTGTACATTTGCTGGCATCTTCTCAATATATTTTCTTTTCTTATCATATTACATTGGAATCGTCCCATGCAACTGAGCAGAAAAAAACTCCTGTTGCATTGTCAACTGTTTGTCAGTCACTTGACAGTAGGCAGACTGCTTTAAGGGGTGGAGGTATTTAAACAGAGAAGGAAATATATCTGGGAAGGTACAGTTTTCTCCTGCCCTATAGATCTTACTAAAAGGTTATCAGAGCAGGCACCACTTTCTTTTTGATCTGTTTTATTCTGGCTTGGGCATTAATTTGATGATACTTTATTTCCCCCTGCTTTTAGAGCATGTGATATATTTTACTATGTTTGACAGATTTTATATATTGGATAACTGGTCTGGCTGGTGGTTTCAGATCTTAATAATAAATAGGGGATTGATTGACAGTGTGTTTAGTTACAGCTAGCCCTAATGAAGCTAAAGTTACCTGATGCTGAAATTACACTTTTGTAATGTTCTCCTTTGATCATGTAGTTAGCAATTTCACGGTCCATTTTATGAAGTTTTATGGAGGAGGCTGAATGGCATAGCACTGAATTAAAATGCTTTTCATTACAACACTCGTAAGCACTGAAATCTAAATCTTGTAGTTTGTATTATGCTCTATGTTTAGCGAAAGGGTATTTGGCCTTAAGCAACGCTGTGCATTTTTGCCTATAGAAGATGAACTCACATTGAAACTGCTTCTGTTATTATGGTGAATTTGTTTTCAATGAAAAACAGGGGGGAAAGAACAGTACTTTCCAAGTCCACTTATAGTGAAGATCATTTTTATATTCTTGCATAGTTTTCTGCCCGTGGAAATAATTTCCAAGTGATTTAAAAAGCTGGTTGCTCTTCACGTTTTCATTCTTTGCATTTGAATGCATCTGGCTTATCAAACTTTTCAAGGAAATGTAAGCCTCAAAGCACAGGAGCCGTACATAATTTGTCTTGTGTAGTCCCGGAGGCAGCCTCTGCATTCTTGAAACCATTTTATAGTGTTAGGGCAGATGTTTCTTTGTAGGTCAGGTCAGTTAGTGTAATGGGGAATTGAGAAATCTAGGGGAGAAATTGTATTTAATGTCACAGTAAGTCTAAAAATAATTTCTTTTACTCTAAGATTGCATTGCCTCAAGCGCAAAGCAGCTCACTCCATATAGTAAGTATTAAGTATCTGACTGACTCGTATTCAGAACCGTGGCAACTGGTTTGCGGATACTCAGAACTGATCTGAATTATTGGGTCATTCCATATAAGGTGGGTTTCCTGCCATTCCCCTGAAGGTTATCCAAAGCAAGTAGGTATGAATGGTAAATCTATTTGGAGAATACAGACTAAGATACTGCTGAGAAGGCATCCTGATGCATATAGCAGATGTTTGATTCAGCAAAGTGCTGCAAACCTTCCATCCTGAAAAGTCTAGCGCTTAATGGGCTGAATCTCAGTGGAGGGCTGTATGCCTAACTGATGATCTTATGACACCTGTGGTGGCATTTCTTCTTGTTGTTGCTAATGGTTCAAGAAAGGAAAATGCAGCATTTCTTGTTTCACAGTGGCTGCACATTTTGCAGCACTACAACTCTAGAAGACTCTGCATTCAACCTAAATTATGATAGCACACATAGGTAAATGACGGCTTCTTTAAGGTGTTAGAGAAATTTCCATTCCAGAAGTAACATTTGGGATGTTGGCTTTAAAGGCTCGCTTACCAGGAGAGGCAGATGGACTTCACAAAAGTCTACCTGTCCCTACATTGTCCGTCACCTAGCAAAATGCTGAGGAATGTGGCCCAAATCCAAGGGAAGTCAGTCATTCTAAAGTCCTGTTGAAATTCACAGGGCATAAATTGGTTGCAAGAAACCTGTCCTACTGATTTCAATGGGACGTTGGGCCTATTTTATCAGGATGCAACTGGCATTTTTATGCACTTATCTGATCAAAATGATACTTGAGTGCAGAGTTCTTCATTTTTGGGCTCCATATGCTGTTGGATTCCAACTGCCATAAACCTCAGCCAGTTTCACCAATGACCAGTAGTGGTGAGAGTTGTAGTCCAACAACATCTAGACCCAAAGTTGAAGAAAGTTGCTTTAGTGTAAATGTGTACTGATAAGTAAGACCTACAGAGCTCAAAAGGCACCTGGGCATAGAATAATAATAATAATAATAATAATAATAATAATAATAACAACAACAACAACAACAACAACAACAACAACAACAACAACAATAATTATTATTATTATTATTATTATTATTATTATTATTATTATTTATTTATTTATACCCTGCCCATCTGGCTGGGATTCCCCAGCCACTCTGGGCGGCTTCCAACAAAATATTAAAATACAATAGTCCTTCAGATATTAAAAGCTTCCCTAAACAGGGCTGCCTTCAGATGTCTTCTAAAAGTCTGGTAGTTGTTTTTTCCTGTGACATCTGGTGGGAGGTTGTTCCACAGGGCGGGTGCCACTACCAAGAAGGCCCTCTGCCTGGTTCCCTGTAGCTTCACTTCTCGCAGTGAGGGAACCTCCAGAAGGCCCTCGGAGCTGGAACTCAGTGTCTGGGCTGAACAATGGGGGTGGAGATGCTCCTTCAGGTATACTGGGTCAAGGCCATTTAGGGCTTTGAAGGTCAGTGCCAACACTTTGAATTGTGCTCGGAAACGTAATTCTATGCAAGAATAATTTAGATAAACAATTGGCAAATGTTCGAATTATTCCACACCCTTCGTCAAGGAATTGCAAGGAACAAGTTAATGATATGTCCTATTTAATCACGCTTATTCTCAAATTGTTTTAAAATCATCTAAAGTGGTGACTGTTTATTTTCATTACAAGTGCGTCAGAGGCAGACTTGCTTCATACAGACATAACTCATGTTTTCTTTGCTACCTGAACATTCTGCTTCTGAACATCTGCTCTTGATCTTCTCTTATGAATACTTACACCTTGAATGTAAAATGATCCCTTCAGACTTTTTGGTAGGCCACCCTTGCTCTTATTCTTGTTTCAGAAAATGGAAAACATTCAACAATTGAAGCCACCTCTTACTTCAATTACATGGTCCCTCATAGGATCTTTGAGACTTGAAATTCTGGTGTTGTTTTGGAGATGTGGATAGCACAGCTTATTTATATTGAACCAGTATTACGGTGCACAAAACACAGCATTATTTTTAACTGCATTTTTATTCCGATATCAAGTCGATTTTTATTTTATGTTACAATATTTACTTGTAGTTACCTGATGATAAGCTCCACAAGGCATTTAAAAGAGCACTGGCCTGCAGTCCCCAAACATTTGCTCATGGAGGGATGTGGTCCTTAGGGTGAAGGTTTTTCACCCGTAAAAGGTGCTCAAGTTCAGTATAGCAGTGTTTCTGTAAGAAGAGAAGAATACTGTAAACAATATGAACTGTTCTTCATATAAAATTGAAGGGGAGGCTTAATGATCTCCTTCTGTGATGCAGCAAAAAGAGGACTGTAAATGGCAAGGAGAGTGCATCTCATTTACAAAATTGGAAAATTACAGTTTCTTGCTAAGTTTCAACTAATATATGTGCTTTTTTATACTGTACAGCTGTTTTCATGATGGTGTTGATATCCCAGTCCAATTTCCAACCTAAAAATGTGCAGAACTAGGATTACTATCAATTTTGTTTTCTCTCAGTTTCTCATTTTTTCTCATCTAAAATTCAGTTCTCCGAATTTCCACACCAGTTAGTTGTTTTTTAAAAGTTTTCATGAAAATTAATCAGCATTTTGCATAAATTTCTCCAAATATAGATGCTTTACCCCAGTACATATATTTCTGTGCACATTACTTAGCTGGAGAAATGTACTGCAAAATTCAGAGAATTTCAAATTTCAAAGGAAGGCTATGTTTTGGATTACATATTGTTTCAGAAAGTGCATATTAGGTAAGCTCATCACTCATCTTTAACTAATAACTGTATCAAATACCTCCCACAGCCATGGTCAGAACGTATAGTCTTCTTATTTCATTTGCTCATTTTATACTGAACATACTGAAGATATCTTTTTCATATTTCGTGCATGAAAGACGACAGTGCAATTTTGTAAGGATGCCACAGGAAGCACATATATAAGAAAAATCTGTGGCATTTGCCATCCTGCTTCCTGAATTACAGAAATAAATGGAGGGCGCTGGTGACATGTCCTGAGGTTTAGTAGGACTTCTCTTTACAGTTTGCTGATTCTTTTGGCACTCACAAATCAGCATGACAGCTCCACAAAGCTCCGGGTCTTCAAACTAGACACGTCAAAAGAACTATAAAGAGTAAGTTAGTGAAATGTCCAGTTCAATATCTTT
This sequence comes from Podarcis bocagei, assembly GCF_964188305.1. Lineage (NCBI taxonomy): Eukaryota > Metazoa > Chordata > Lepidosauria > Squamata > Lacertidae > Podarcis > Podarcis bocagei. The sequence goes on from NC_138134.1 coordinate 49,480,841, forward strand.
TTCTTTCAGCATTTGCTATCTCCATTGTTCTGTGACATTGGGCTAAGAAATGAGAATGATTATTTCCACCATAAATCCACAATCTTTACCCAATAAATTGTAAACAACAAATGATTTCTCCCCTACCAACTCAATTTACTTAGGAGGGATACATTTATTTATTTTTAATAAACAATATTTTAATACTGCCTTTTGGTCCTAACGAGAACCCTCAAGGTGGTATACAAGAAAGGGAAATGCCAGAAAACCATAAGAGAATTAAAACAAAGTCTTAGAAAACAAGAACAAAGTTTGAATCTAAGCCACTCTATGAATTGTAGCTCTGTTAGAGGGACAGGGGTTTCCCAACAAACTCTTAGAATACTTAACAAACCCCATCTCCCAGAATTCTGTGGGGGAAGTCATGACTGTGGCCATGTTGAACCAGAAGAGACAAAGTGGTAATCAAAACCTTCTCTCATTCCCAAAACAGGATTCACACACACACACACATGCTACTTCTACTGAATTTAAACCATAATGTTTGAAAGTTTTGAAAATTATAGAAATATTATTTTAATATATGCATATAGTTTAAACACAAATGTCTGAAGCACGCAAAAAAGCTAAATGAGTAATCTTCCAACATAAATGTCAAATCAGAGCATTTTCTCTGAATCTCGATGTTTTTTTACAATGGAAGATAATGCATCTCTCTCCCCCTCCCCCACTTCAGACAGACCATTAGTATATTTGCTATCAGAGCTGTTACATATTATATTCTCAATCCTGACAACAGGAAATAACTGGAAAGCAACAAGGGACAAGGTAAAATGGAGTTCAAGGACCCTTTCAACATACTTTGAGTCTTTGAAGTTCATATGACTAACTGGGGTTGTAGACTATGCATCCACTGGATAGCAAACGACTTGCCATGGATTTATCACTATAGGAAAGCTTGTGCTTTGTTACATATTTCAAATCAAGAGACCACATTCGTTTTCATTTGTTATGTTTGTATCCCACATTTACTCTAAGGAGTGGAGAGCGTGATTTTCAAAACCTTATCTTTATTGGACTTGATGAGAGACATATCACATATAAATTACTTTGCATACAGCAGTGGCTTCTATATATTTATGTCAAGAACATAAGAAGAGCCTGCTGGATCAGGCCAAAGTCCCATCTAGTCCAGCATCCTCTTCTTATAAAGGCCAACTGGATGCTTATGGGAAGCTCAAAACCAGGACCTGAGTTCTGTTAGGATTCTTGCTCCGTGCTTGCAGTCATGGGATTGTTGTCTGTCACATGACAGTGTATGTTTTCATTCCACAGTGTGGGAAATGATGGAGACAGGATGATGTTTGGTATTATTGTGTTTCCGTGATGTGGGACTATTGTCCTTTGTTCTTTCTCTTTGCTGTCTGATGAGAAAGAGGAAGGAGCTAAGTCAGAATGCTCCAAGTGTATTATATGTAAATAAAGTAGATCGGCCAAAATGCTGTGCTACTGAGTTCTCTTACGCAAACTGCTAACACTCTGCTGGATCCTAAGCGTGCTAATGCCTTTTGGTATCAGTCGCTGTGATGTTTGGGCTGGAGAAAGCTTTTGAAGCTCCCGAACGACCAACCAGGAGGGAGAGAACATGCCAATTGGGTATGTGTCTCTGCCAGGGTTCTACATGCGAGTAGGACGATCCTAACAAGTGCAACAGAACTCTGCCCATTTGTAAATCTCAGCTACTGGCACTGGAAGTAGAACATAGCTGTCCCGACTAGTAACCATGGTATTGTGTCCTGTTAACTTGATCTGAAGCTCATGCTTTAATTTGAGTAATGAATGGAACTCCCTCAAATCAGCCTTACGGAGTAGTTCAGTCTTCTTTAGAGTGACTCACAGAGTGTCCGTGGTCAGTCAAATGGAATTTGGACATGGGTTTCTTATACCCAGCCTCAGATATTAGGCACCACATCCCACAGGTTAAAGGTATAATAACAATAAGTTGAATATGTGATTGTGAGGAGCATCCCAATTTTATTTAATTCTTCAAAGCTACTTTGGTTTTTCACACAGGACTTAGAAATCTGCCTCTCACTGTGACATTTTCCAACATCCTCTACAGTTGGCTAGTGAACTTTAGCACATTGGGAGTTAACAATTTATTGACATTAATTGGACTCAGTTTCAAGAACATACACTCAGGCAATTTGGGAATACAGTGGTACCTCGGGTTACAGACACTTCAGGTTACAGATGATTCAGCTTACAGACTCCACTAACCCAGAAATAGTACCTCAGGTTAAGAACTTTGCTTCAGGATGAGAACAGAAATCACATGGTGGCGGCAGGGAGGCAGCGGGAGGCCCCATTAGCGAAACTGGTACCTCAGGTTAAGAACATTTTCAGGTTAAGAACAGACCTCCAGAATGAAATAAGCTCTTAACCCGAGGTACCACTGTAATGGAATTAGTGCAGGTTTCTTCTTCTCCCAGAACTGGCTGTCTCACTCAATCAAACACCCTTTATTCAGTATAGTAAAACTGTACGATTGCTGCCACCCTGTCTTATGGGGTGTTTTTAATGTTTGAGGTTTTAGTATGTTTTTATATGTACTGTAGTCCACCCTACAGTATAACAATACTAATAATAATAGAAATCTCCATGATGAAACAAGGGTGATCTATTTACAGAGCTTTCTGTAAAGTCAAGTAGGAATTGTGTTTGAGCCACGGCCCCAGTCTCAAGCGCAGAGTTGGAGGAGTCCAGGGCTGCTCTACTACCAGATGGGAAACTGGGCAGGTTCCTGATGCTGATCTTGATGCTCCTGGTCAAGAACCTGTAGAAACCAAACTTTCATGGCTTCCTTTCCCTGGGCACTCACTTTCAGGCCAGAGAGTTGGCTTTTCAAGCTTTTGTACTTTTCAGGCAACAGAAGTACAGTGATACCTCGGGTTAAGTACTTAATTCGTTCCGGAGGTCCGTACTTAACCTGAAACTGTTCTTAACCTGAAGCACCACTTTAGCTAACGGGGCCTCCTGCTGCCGCTGCGCCGCTGGAGCCCGATTTCTGTTCTTATCCTGAAGCAAAGTTCTTAACCTGAAGCACTATGTCTGGGTTAGTGGTGTGTGTAACCTGAAGCGTATGTAACCTGAAGCATATGTAACCTGAAGCGTATGTAACCTTAGGTACCACTGTAGTCTAGATGGAGGGACTCAAGCGGCTTTGGTTCAATTCTAGCCTTCATCAGTTCCAGTTGTCCTCTTGGAGCTGTCCATGGTGCTACAACTCCTGCCTTTCCTTGCTGCCTTGTCTCCAGGGTACCTACACTGCAGTGGACAACAGTGCTGGTCTGTGACTGTTTTCCAGTGCTCGAAGGGGAAGGCCAAGAGCACGTGCAGAAGGCCTGAGGTTCAATCCATGTCATCTCCATGTATGGCTTGGAAAAATGCCATGTCTGAAACCCCGAAGAGCAGCTGCCAGTCAGTGTAGACAATACTGGGCTAGGTGGACCAATGCCCTGACTTGGGCAGCTTTCTATGCTCCTTTACACTATACCCAGAAGTGGCATAGCATAGGAAAGAGAGAGCTGCTCTGCTCTGTTAGCTTCCTGGCATGTGGCTCGCTGGGAGAGAATGGGGAGGGGCAAAGAGCACCAAGGAAGTCAGCTCAGTGCAAATGCATGGGCAGAGCACATCCAGGGCTCCTGGTGTGGGAGTTGGTATGAAAATGCCCAGTTGTTGCTGTTGTTTAAGTTTGTTTACTGCCCTGTACCCATAGATCTCAGGGCAGTTTACAACATAATATAATATAGAAAACAGAAAATACATAATGAAAACAACCCAATAATCTCCCCTTCCACAACACATTTTAAAAGGGCATCGGATGTCAGTCAGCCAAAGGCCTAAGACAGTGGTGTCCAAACTTTTTTTCAAAGAGGGCAGATTTGATGAAGTGAAGGGCCGTGGGGGCCAACCCAAAGCCAACCAAAGTTGTTGACCTTTTATTAGGATTGACATTATTGCGCTTTTTTTAAGGTAGGAGTTGTTGAGGGTTTTGGGGGGGGGATTTTACTCTAGGAAATAAACTGCCACAGGGGCCAGATTAAACCGACCAACAGGCCAGATTGGGCCCCCGAAACAGACTTTGGACATGCCTGGCCTAAGTAAATAAATATTCATATTGCCCTTGTTGCCCTTGTCACACTGCATCTATCAGCTTTGGGAAGTTCATTTAAACTTGTTTGTTTGTTTGTTTGTTTGTTTGTTTACCACTTAATCCCCAGATAGGCTTCCAAGCAGTTTACATAGTATGTAAACCGATTGCACAAACAATAAAATATAAAACATTGATAATTAAAATGTGCAAGAAGACAATCCCATAAAACAACACAACAATTTAAAACACAGGTGTCGGACGAGTAGCAGTAGAAGCAATTAAGCCAATGCAAGACTTTTCAAGCTAAAATTTTAGTGGGGTTTCACCTCTTTTGGAAACCTCATCAAAAATGACCTAGTTGTGGGTCTGACAACTTTTATTCTAGAAAAGAAACATATCTGTTCCTAAGAAATGTACTTGGGCTGCAACTCTATACACCCTTACCTGGAAGTAAGCCCCACTGAAAACAATGAGCAGCCATACATAGAAATACACAGTTAGTATATTGCAGTACAAAGACAGCGTTCTCTCCAAATTAAAAAACCGTTTGATAAATGTCATCTCAGCAACTTCTATAAAGGTTTCTTGTGTTATCAAAACTGGCAGACATTAAACAGAACATTTTTCAGAATAATGGCTGTGGATGAAAGAATAAGCATTTAGACTCCCAGTAGCCCAGCCACCTGTGCAAACAGCAATCCAGCTTCAGTCTGAATGGCTGGATTCTAAAAAGCAAATTATTGGAGGCTTTGTGGAGAACATACTGCAGAAAATATTATCCAGACACGTTTGGATATTCTTATTAAATGGGACTTTCACAGTGCAATTTCACAGTGCCCCAACCCCCACTCCCTGTAAAGTTACTTTTGCTTCGGTTTTGTGAGATCAGTTCTGCTGCAACTTTGGTGTATTTGCCGTCACACCTTCTAACAGACATGCCTTTCTGCAATTTAAAATAAACTGATTTTTTAGTTTACTGGCATCGTAAAAGATGGAAGCATTTTTAAAAGCGTGCCATTAATGGCTCTAGGAGCACAGGAAATGCACTTGGTCCATCTAGCTTGTTATTGTCACCACTGATTGCAAGTGGCTCTATTTAAGGCAGAAGTCTCTCATAGAACCACTCTTATACAAGGCAGATGCTCTAGGTAAAGGTAAAGGGACCCCTGACAATTAGGTCCAGTCGTGACCGACTCTGGTGTTGCGGCACTCATCTCGCTTTACTGGCCGAGGGAGCTGGAGTACAGCTTCCGGGTCTTGTGGCCAGCAAGACTAAGCCGCTTCTAGCAAACCAGAGCAGCTCACGGAAACACCGTTTACCTTCCCGCCGGAGCGGTACCTATTTATCTACTTGCACTTTGTTTGTTTTTTTATAAGATATTTATTGAGATTTTCAAAGTGTTACAAAATAAAATAAAAGCAGAAGAAAATACAAAATAAAAATAGTTAACAAAGTAGAAAAAGGAAAAAAAACAAATCCCTTCCAACCATACGAATACAAATTCAAAAATAAGAAAAAGATACAGAAAAAAAAAATACAAAAATACACCACAAACAATTAAGAACATTTAAAAACAAATTCATTATTCTCCAATCCTCAACTGTCATTACCTTCTTTCTTTGACCTCCTCCTCCTCCCTTTCTTTGTATCCTAGTTATTAATTATCCCAGCAAATCCTTTCCATATTTCATAATATTCTGTCATTACATTACCCTAAACTGTTTTAATCTTATCTTTCTATAGAAAAATAAACCTTAAAGCTTAAAACTTAAATCTTATCCTTACCAACTTCTCATAACCATAATATTCTTTCATAATTCTTTAAACATCTTTACTAAAGCCGAGTAATTTCATTCCAACATTTTTCTGACATTCATCAATTTTATAAAACAATTCTAATGGTAAAAAAAAAATACAAACAGATCCAATCTTCATCCAACGTCCCTTCCTCCTGGTTCCGGGTTTTGTCAGTCCTTATTATCCCATCGATCTAGCCCATTAACCTGGCAACCTTATATCCGAGGCCCTCAAGTCTCTTCCATGTCCCTTCCGCAGCTCTTCTTCATATTTGTAACTGTATTTTCCCTTGTCTCCTGCTCGTGGTAACTCCAGCTTGGCAATATTTTTAACCCTTCTCGACAGATCAGCCCCTTTTCCATATTCAACACTGAATTCCATATGGTATTTAAAAACATGTTTCAAAGACCCTCCAAAATTAAGAGCCCACACAATCCCAAACATCTCACGGCCCATTGCCAGATTTGAAAAGTCCAAACATCACAGCATAGGGGGGTCAATCCAGCCCCCCATTTCCAAGCCAAACCAAACTTTTTCTTTCCAAATCTGGCTTTTTCCAAGTTCATTTGTCAAATCCGAAAACTCATATTCCTGTTGGGCCTGTTCTGTCAGGACACACTCCTGATTCAATTCCTGGGTGGGCTCCACATATTTTCCCACTGTCTGTTCAAAATTTCCCACTGCCTGTTCAAAATTTCTAGTCGAAGTTGCCATCAAATTCACCTTCTCATGTAACTGTTCCAGCAGGGCATTTGTTTTATAGAAAGCACACAACAAAGCTTCTGAATACATTGTCCTGCAAGGTAAAATGCCTATTCCCACGGTTGTAATCTGTAACAGCTGCCGGCTCCCTGGAGTTGGTTACAGTTTCACAGTCTCCCTCTAGGGGGAAAACTTCTATTTTTCTTGCAACAAAGTTTCCCTTTTTGAGATACTTTGTCAATATTTATTCCTTTAAAGTGCGAAGGGAAACAGTGGAATCACTATGTTTCTCTTCTTTTAGCTATCTGTCAAAAATGTTTGTCTCTGGTCAATGAACTTCAAACGTCAGTCCTGACACCCCGCTCCAGGATCAGGACGGAGGAAAGTTGCTTTACTTTAAACTCACTTTAAACAGTCCGAAAAAGATCCCCCTTCTTCTCATGCTGTCAAAGGGGGGTTCCACAATTTTAAATGATGAAATCCAATCCTTTAAAAGCGATTTTCTGAGCTCTAGTTTACGTTGTCTTTGCTTTATTCTGTCTACAAAAGAACGGAAGGCTGACTTCCTGTTTAGACCTTCCCGTTCCGTACCAAATTAAAATAGATTTTTAAGATCCAATTCCTTTCTGCTCACAAGTCCCCATTTAATGTCCAGTTGTTCAAAGTCTAAGTACTCACAGGTGCTTATTTTAGAGTCCAAATTGTCCCAGGAAAAAGGCAGCGCTCTCCGGCAACGGCTATGCGGTTTCGCTTCGCGGAAATAGCAGTTGACTCACAGCACCGTGCCACTTCCCCCTCTTCACTTCGGAGCCCGTTAGTGGGTTCCTTAGCGGGTTGGGGGGGTGCTAAAGGTGCCTGCCGAGTCCCATGGTCATAGGCTTCATCCGCCTGTGATTTTTAAAAGGGTCCCCGCTTCGCCGTAGCGGAGAAGACCCGTTTCCCGCAGAGCTAGTCCCTCCAGTTCAGAGGGAGTCCGCCATTGCCGATGGCGCCACCCCGGAAGTCTTATCTACTTGCACTTTGACATGCTTTCGAACTGCTAGGTTGGCAGGAGCAGGGACCGAGCAATGGGAGTTCACCCCGTCGTAAGGATTCGAACCACCGACCTTCTGATCGGCAAGTCCTAGGCTCTGTGGTTTAACCCACAGCACCACCCGCGTCCCAACCACTGACCTATAAATTCCCTCCACATGCTGAGGCAGCATGCCTCTGAATACCATTCCTGGGGAATAGCAGCAGGAGAGGGCTATATTGCCCTCCTGTCCTGCTCATGGACTTGCCTGGTGGCATGTTGATCAGAAAGAATGTCTTGGGGTGTTGTGGGTGAATGTCACCCCTGCCCCGGTCCACAGTTTGCCCTTGAGTGTTTTCTTAGAAAGGTAGATCAAAGAAAAGATATAGAGAAAAGGACAGAGAAATATTAATTGGGAGTGTACTGTCAATACCTGGCATCCATTCAGCAGCAGCTGATTATTAAAAAGTTAGGCTGCCTTCAATCTGCTTTGCTGAAAAAATCAATCTGAATGGGTTGCTGCCAGGTGTCACTCCAAAAGCATCTCTGCTGTAGAAAGTAAGTACAGTATTCACTGATGCAGCCCAGTCAAAGTGTGTCCTTAGAATGTCAAAGCATGTGGAATCACCATCTTGCAAATCGCCTGTGCACAGTATTTAGTTTCATTGCAAATTTGTCCTTCCCCTGTTTACTAATATCTCTGCTCATAAAAAGAGGAATATTTATGTGGCTTCATGTCAGATAATGCTATCATGTTTTTTGGTGTGTCCCCCTGTTTCTTTCACCTCCCCCCCCCTTTTGAATTAGTAAACCAGGGCCTCTGTTTCCCTTAGCCCCCTGGCAATGTGCTTAAGTGCTTTTTTATGTGTTGATATACATTGTAAACCAAACAGCGGCTGGCCAACTTTGGATTCCCATTTTCAAAACTGTATATATTTGGCTCGGAGGCTGCAAATGACATGAATGGCCTGTCACAAAATACAGCTCTAGGAAGGCTTTCATCTTGCCCTCTCTGTTCCTTTGCAGTTATGAACTGAGCAAGAATAGTTGAAGGGGGAGGCGGGGAAAGAAGACAAACAGAAACTCAAAAAAATCCCACCCCTTTCCTTTCCAGCTGAAAGGCTCCAGGTTGCACACTCTTAACTGAAACAAATGCTCAAAAACGCATCATTCAATTTAGGCCACAATTTCAGCCCCTTCTTTGCTGAATGTGGGCAAATTGGCTTTTTCACCTTGAATAGCCATGCTCTCTGGGGTAGATGAGAAATGTAGTCCCAACCTTCTGCAGGGCACCAGGTTGAGGAAAACTGTTCTTGAAGGTTTGAAAGCTGAGGCACCTCTGGGGGGTCCATATGACAGTGGTGTGTGTGGCCAAAAGTGTTTGTGGCCACCCCACTTAGAATCATAGAATCCTAGAGTTGGAATAGACCACAAGGGCCATTGAGTCCAACCCCCTGCCAAGCAGGAAACACCATCAGAGCACTCCTGACATATGGTTGTCAAGCCTCTGCTTCATTGTGTGTGCACCTTCTCATGTACACACAGAGGACATGGCTGCTAGTCATGATGGCTTGTTCTACCTCCACTATCAAAAGTTCTATGCCTCTGAATCTCAGTTGCTGGGAATCACAAGTCGGGAGATGTCAGGGACTGGACTGGACTGGACTTAAGAAGAATGGTGGGAGCCCTCCCCTCTTTTCTGAACCTTCCCAAGAGCAGGAGGACAGTATTGATTTAGAACAGTGGTTTGCAGAGGGACATAGTCCAGAGGGGGAAAGAAGGGAAATACTGAGTGAGGAACAGCTAGAAGAGGAAACACCAGGAAAGAGACAGCTGGCAGATTCACTGTCTTTAGAAAGCATTCCTGACCCCCTTCACCTAAGACTAGACGGGCCATGAGAGTGATAGAACAGAAAGCGCAGTGGCAACAAACTCAGATTACCCGACATAGGAGTGACAGAGATTAATGGGGACGGAGGGGGTGAACCTTTACTGGGAGCAACACCATTTTTTAGAGAGATATGCATTCCTTTGTCACTCGCTGTGATTATTAAAGAACTTATCTGGTAAGAACGCTCCTTTCGTTGGATCTGCTTATTTACTGCCACCAGGGGAGGGATCTGATTCCACGAAACCTGACAGGAGAGTAGTGCTGGTCCTGGCTTTGGTCTTCCCACAAGCATCTGGTTGGCCACAATGAAAACAAGAGGCTGGACCAGATGGGCCATTGGCCAGATCCAGCAAGGCTCTTTTATTTTTTAGGTTCATAATGCAGCTTGTGTCTTCACTGATGAATCTGAAGAGCCCTGGAGAGTGGCACAAATACTTGTTTCTTTTTTAAAGCTTTTAAAATGATTTCTTTTAAAGGAAAAAGCAGAGTTAAGAGAAAGAAAAGCAAAACATTTCTTAAAGTGAGCCACCAGTGTGTGCAAGATCCACCCCCCATTTTGTTTCTCCGTTCAACTTTGTTTTTATAGAGCACATTTGTTTCATTATTCGTTCAGTAATGCAAATCACATTCATTTTGTTCTTCATTTGTTGCAGTCACATTAATTTTCATTGCTCACATTTGTGGTCTGTGTGCAGCTACTGTGTTTGTGTAAGGGAAGCAGAAGTCTCCTTGCCTTCCCATGGCTTCCTAGTGGGATCCATTTTAATTACCCATCATATTATGTACTCTTTTCTATTTCTATTTTTAAAAACCACCCATGTTAGTGTTTTCTAGGCTTTCTAGCTTGCATGCTAGCCCCATACTACTTCATTCACACATTGTGTTTGCTTCCTTCCTCGAGGAAGGGGCATAGCTCAGGGGTAGAGCCAACAGTGTAGCTAGCCACTTAGGTGCCCAGAGCGGTGCACGCATCCTGCACCTGGGAGCAGAGTGAGCGCAAAGCGTCTCTGCCGCCTACCCCTCAACTGTAGGGCAGCTGAGGGAGAGATGGTAGGCAGATGCAAGCCCCACGCTGCCAGGAGAGAGGCTTGGCTCAGGCATGCTGCAGGCCCCATGGTAAGTGCCAGCCTCCACAGTTTAGCACCCAGTGCCAGCTGCGTTTCATTGTTTGTTGACTGAACTAAAAAGTTTGTGAGCCCCCCCCCCAATGTTTTTATTTTTTTAAAAAAAACACCTCATATTTTTGTCATTTTGTCAACCCCCTCAGTGATGACACCTGGGGTGGACCGCACTCATCGCATCCCCCTTCCTACGCCACTGAGTAGAGTGTAAGAACACAAGAAGAGCCTCCTGGTTCAGGCCAATTTCCCATGTAGTCCAGCATCTTATTCCCACAGTAGATAACCACATGCCTGTGGGAAACCTGCAAGCAGGATCCAAGCACAAAATCACTCTCCGCTCCTGTGACTTCTAGCAACTGGTACTTACACCAGTAGCCAAAATTGTGGAAACCTTTCGGGGAAAGTGTATTTCTGAGGTTTGATGGCTCATAACATCACTTTTTTGGAGTAATACCATAAAATTATATAACGATGGAAAGACAATTTAATGAAGAATGGATTGCAACAAAGTTTGTTCAGTTATCTATATTCTGTCAAAAGTTATAGTCAAATAACCAGAAAAAGCAAGCACAACTTGCTTAGATTGATATTCAGTAGCTTTGAATGTAGCCAGTGAGCATGAGTGTTTAGAGAGCCAATCAGGTGTTATGAGCCATCAAACTTTGGAAATACAGTGGTACCTCGGGTTACATACGCTTCAGGTTACAGACTCCGCTAACCCAGAAATAGTACCTCAGGTTAAATACTTTGCTTCAGGATGAGAATAGAAAATGTGAGGTCGTGGCGCAGCGGCAGCAGTGGGAGGCCCCACTAGCTAAAGTGGTTCCTCAGGTTAAGAAAGGTTTCAGGTTAAGAATGGACCTCCGGAATGAATTAAGTTCTTAACCCGAGGTACCACTGTACACTTTTTCATAAAGGTTTCCACAATTTTGGCCGCTAGCGCAGAAGGATTACTGTCCCCAACTCTGGAGCCACAGCATAGCCGTCATGGCTAGTAGCCATTGACAACCTTAAACTCAGTTCATCTGCCCAATCCTCCTTTAAAACCATCCGAGTTGATGGCTATCACTATTTCCTGTAGAAGTGAGTTCCACAGTTAAATATGCACTGCACAAAGAAGTACTTTCTTTTATTTGTCCTGAATCTTCCAAACTTCAGATTCCTTGGATGTCTATGAGTTGTAGAGTTCAGTGTGTGAATGTGTGTGTGTGTGTGTGTGTGTGTGTGAGAGAGAGAGAGAGAGAGAGAGAGAGAGAGAGAGACAGCTTTTCATCCACCTTCGCCACACCATAATGTTATCTGCTTTACATACACAGCATTTTGCTTTGCATACAGAAGGTCCCAGTCCTCGGCATCTCCAGGAAGGGCTAGAAAATACTCCCTGTTTGAAACCCTGGAGAGCTGCTGCCGGTCAGTGCAGACAACATTGCTAGAGGAAGCAGGGGTCTGACTCAGTATGAAACAGCTTCCTGTGTTCCTACACTCCACAGTGCTGGCATATTATTTTGTTATCCTGGCTGTTTTACGGCATATAAATAACATCCACTTATGACAATATTAATTCTAATAATTATACACTTATTCCCAGCTGTAATAGTGGCTTGAGACAGCTGCCTTCTGCAGACTCTACTGTGGAGTAGTGCATAAGTGGGATAACAGCCAGGGGAAAGCCTAGTAATAAAGATTAGTTACCTATAATCTTATTTTCTCCCATGAGAAGAAATAAAAGGATAGAGCTTAACAAATGGAGAGATATTCTGGCAAGGAAACTAAAAAGTACAGTAATATATAGAGAGGGGTTTTAAAAAATTAATTAAAAACATTTCATCTTCTCTGTCAGAAGTTATGTCTTTCTATCTACTGTAATAAAAAATATGCCTAAGTGATACTTTTTTTAAAGGACTAACATTTGTTGATGGCTTTAAAAACAAAAAGAAACTCGCTTTGCAGAACTCTGTTGAAACAAAACAAAACAGACAATTACTTTCAACAAGTTTGGAGGAAGGTCATTAGCACATCAACTCAAATCTTTGTCAGCCACGGCTTCTGTGATATATAAGGATCACAAAGCAGTTTTGGAACCTCTGAGCATGGCCTCCATTTTCTCATGACTTCAAACCTATGGGCTTGTTTTCAGAATCAGTTATTCTGGGATGAGGAGGAGATGGATCGATCTGTCCAATTTAAGTTTCTCACTTGTGCAACCCTAAGTTCAGCTTGATTTTTTTCTCATTGAAAATTCATTCAAATTTCTGCTAATGAGGGCCTCGGACGTGAGATCTCCAGGCTGATAGTTGATGGGCTGATGGACATTTTTTGGGGATCGAAACCGGGAAAGGGGGGTGAAAGTATTGGAATCCAAAGGGTGTATAACTATATGTTCTTTTTTGTTATTTTGTTTTGTAATTATTATAAAAATTGGGAAATTTGTGAAAGGGAATTTGGGTCGACCTTAGAAAAGGGTGTAAATGATGAGCATTGTGGTTTAAATTGAGGTCTATAAGTTAAAATTGGTCAATTAAGATGAATTAAGTATAACATTAATAACGGTAAAAGTTGGGGATAAGAACTTGCTGAGTTAATTATTAGAATTGGGATACAGGAAGGGGAGGTGTGGGGAAGTCTGTGAAAGAAGTTAAGAAAATAAGGTTTTGAAATTATACATGTTATTTGTGTTGTGTTGTGTTATGTATGTCTATGTTTTTGTGTTTGTCCAAAATTTGTGAAAATTCAATAAAAATGTTTTTTTAAAAAAAAACAAATTTCTGCTAATGTATGCATTTTTGGAAACAGTTCCCCCAAATTTAGCTTTGCATGTTATTCTGTCATGGGGTTCTCCAACCCCAAAAGTGTGCACACTATTGGGGTTGGAGAACGGCACCACAAAATTCAGAGAAGTGCAAATTTTGGAGGATAGCTGTGTTCTAGTTTATTTATTTGTTAGGGAAGTTCAAATTAGGTAGGTACTTATTAAAATGTGAATATGACACTTTTCTCACTCCTTAACACTTCAGCCCATGATTTCGTCATATATCCACACAGCTGCTAACAATTTGAAGTTAACTAAAGTGGAGGAAAGCAATTCCTGGGGCATGTTCCACAGGGGGGGGTGCACTGGGACAACCGATCTCAGTGATCACGGGTAGGAGGAGGAGTTACGCTAAGACCAGACCATGTCATTACAGAGGAGGCAGGTTTAGTCGTTGTCTGAGGACTATCCCTGCCTCTGGGTCTGGTCCTGACCGGATGGATACTAGAATCAGCAAGGGATACCCACATGACCTGAAGGTGCTGCTGTGCAATGCCAGGTCAATGATTCATAAGACCACTGCCATCCATGACTTGATCGTGGATGGAGGACTTGACCTGGCATGTGTAACAGAGACTTGGTTGGATGAAGCAGATGGGCCTGTCCTTGCCGCTGCTTGTCCACCAGGTTTCTCTTACGCACAGCAACCCAGGTCACATGGGCGGGGAGGGGGGGTTGCAGTGATTTTTAGGAAGTCATTAGTTTGCACCAGGCGTCCTATTGGGAAGACCCAGTTTTCTGAGTGCATGTTCTGGAAGTTGGGCAATAGGGGCAGTACAGGATTCCTTTTGGTGTACCGACCTCCCCGCTGCACCAAGGATTCCCTGCCCGAGCTGCTTCAGGTCGTGGCGGATGTTCTCCTGGAGACACCTAGCTTGGTTGTCCTAGGGGATTTTAACATCCATGCCGACACGACCTTACAAGGGGCCGCTCGGGACTTCGTGGAAAGCATGGCCTCCATGGGGCTGTCCCTGAATAAGTCTGGCCCAACCCACAGCCGTGGACATGCCTTGGACCTGGTGTTTACCTCTATGGATGTTGGTGATCTGACACTAAGTAAAAGCGAAACGAAAGAAGTGCCATGGTCAGATCACTTCCTGGTGCAACTGGACTTCTCCGCGACCCTTCCCCTCTGCAGGGAGGTGGGACCAATTCGGATGGTCCGCCCCCGCCACTTAATGGATCCAAATGGTTTCCAGAGAGTGGTAGGGGATACTTTATCCCATGTTGATGGCCTTTCAGCCGATTCCCTGGTGGCCCGCTGGAATGTGGAGTTAACCAGGGCTATTGACTGTTTGGCTCCGAAGCGCCCTCTCCGATTGCATGGAGCCCGGACAGCCCCGTGGTTTTCCACGGATCTGAGGGCAATGAAACAATCGTTGAGACGGCTAGAGCGCCGGTGGCGGATAACTCATTCTGAATCTGACCGGACACAGGTTAGAGCTCAACGTCGAGCCTACCAAGTGGCGATAGCGACGGCGAAGAAGAATTTCTTCACCGCCTCTATTGCATCTGCAGAAAACAGCAGCAGGAGACTTTTTCAGGTGGTTCACAATTTAGCGGAACCACCTGCAACATCGGGGCCCAGTACGGGCCACATGTTCTCCTGCAATGATTTTGCAAAGTTTTTTGCAGATAAAATCGCTCAGATTCGGGAAGAAGTAGACTCCACCGTGGGAGCAGGGCCGGGGCGGGAGAGTGCTAGAGTTCTGTCTAGTCAAGTTGAGTGGGATCAATTCCAATCTGTTACCTCCGAGGATGTGGACAGGCTGCTTGGACGAGTGAAACCAACCACCTGTCTCCTGGATCCTTGCCCATCCTGGCTTATAAAAGCTAGCCGGGAAGGACTGGGCGATGGGCTTCGTGGGGTGGTGAATGCTTCCCTCCGTGAGGGAGCCTTCCCAGACCCGCTGAAAGAGGCGGTTATTAAACCGCTTCTTAAAAAACCATCTTTAGATGCGGCCACGATGGCCAACTATCGCCCAGTCTCAAATCTTCCATTCCTGGGCAAGGTGATTGAGCGAGCGGTTGCCGAACAACTCCAGGCACGCCTGGAAGAAGCGGACCATTTGGATCCCTTCCAGTCGGGATTCAGGCCTCATCATGGGACTGAAACTGCCTTGGTCGCACTGGTTGATGATCTCCGGCGGGCTAGGGACAAAGGTGAGAGCTGTTTCCTAGTTCTGCTGGATCTCTCAGCGGCGTTCGATACCATCGACCATAGCATCCTTCTGGACCGTCTTGAGGGGCTGGGAGCTGGGGGCACTGTCATACAGTGGTTCCGCTCCTTCCTCCTGGGCCGTGTTCAGAAAGTGGTGGTGGGGGATGAGTGTTCAGACCCCTGGGCTCTCACTTGTGGGGTGCCTCAGGGTTCTGTCCTCTCCCCCATGCTTTTTAACATCTACATGCGGCCGCTGGGAGAGATCATCAGGAGGTTTGGGCTGGGTGTTCATCAGTATGCGGATGATACCCAGCTCTACCTCTCTTTTAAATCAGAACCAGTGAAGGCGGTGAAGGTCCTGTGTGAGTGTCTGGAGGCGGTTGGAGGATGGATGGCGGCTAACAGATTGAGGTTGAATCCTGACAAGACAGAAGTACTGTTTTTGGGGGACAGGAGGCGGGCAGGTGTGGAGGATTCCCTGGTCCTGAATGGGGTAACTGTGCCCCTGAAGGACCAGGTGCGCAGCCTGGGAGTCATTTTGGACTCACAGCTGTCCATGGAGGCGCAGGTCAAATCTGTGTCCAGGGCAGCTGTTTACCAGCTCCATCTGGTACGTAGGCTGAGACCCTATCTGCCTGCGGACTGTCTCGCCAGAGTGGTGCATGCTCTGGTTATCTCCCGCTTGGACTACTGCAATGCACTCTACGTGGGGCTACCTTTGAAGGTGACTCGGAAACTACAACTAATCCAGAATGCGGCAGCTAGACTGGTGACTGGGAGCGGCCGCCGAGACCATATAACACCGGTCTTGAAAGACCTGCATTGGCTCCCAGTACGTTTCCGAGCACAATTCAAAGTGTTGGTGCTGACCTTTAAAGCCCTAAACGGCCTCGGTCCAGTATACCTGAAGGAGCGTCTCCACCCCCATCATTCTGCCCGGACGCTGAGGTCCAGCGCCGAGGGCCTTCTGGCGGTTCCCTCATTGCGAGAAGCAAAGCTACAGGGAACCAGGCAGAGGGCCTTCTCGGTAGTGGCGCCCGCCCTGTGGAACGCCCTTCCAGCAGATGTCAAAGTGATAAACAACTATCTGACATTCAGGAGACATCTTAAGGCAGCCCTGTTCAGGGAAGTTTTTAACGTGTGATATTTTATTGTATTTTTGGTTTTTATGGAAGCCGCCCAGAGTGGCTGGGGAGGCCCAGCCAGATGGGCGGGGTATAAATAATAAATTATTATTATTATTATTATTATTATTCCAGTTAAAACAGGGGCTCTTCTTCACAATGAGATAAGTGATGGTGTAAAACAAGAATAGAGACGTTACCTTGGAAATTTACAGTTAGTTGGGATGTTGAACTTCCTGAACAGTCATAAGGATTTAGGAATAAACTCGGAAAGTAAATGAGTCACAATCCTATGCAGTTTTACCTGCAGAAAAGAGAAAACCAAAATGATCAGAGAACTGAAATAACTCCCCTGCAACAAAAAGGTACAACATTTGAGGCTATTTGGTTTAGAAACAAGGCAAATAAGAGTGAACATGATG
The DNA here is from genome assembly GCF_964188305.1 of Podarcis bocagei. NCBI lineage: Eukaryota > Metazoa > Chordata > Lepidosauria > Squamata > Lacertidae > Podarcis > Podarcis bocagei. The sequence continues at coordinate 49,498,016 of NC_138134.1, forward strand.
GAGGGATATAAAATAATCAGTGGTGTGGAGAAGTCAATATAGAGATGTTTGTCTGCCCGTCTTGTAATACTAGAAACCTGAGGTCATCCAATGAAACTAAATGTTGGAAGATTCAAGACAGGCAAAACTAAGTACCCCCCCCCCCAGTACATAGTTAAGCTACTGTATGTAATTTACTTCCACAAGAGGTAGTGATGACAACCAACTAAGGCAGTTTCAAAATGGGATTAGACATTTTATTTTATTTTAAAGAGAAGGCTATCAAGGGCTACTATTTGTCCCTGGCCATTGGCCATGCTGATTAAGGCTGATGAAAGTCTGGAGGGCCATCCCTGAACCTCAGCAACCCACAGATGGAGCTCCAAGGAAGTCAAATGCCCCCTTGACACTTTCTGTGAATTAACCGAGGTGAAATTTGAGCAGGATGCAACTTAAACAACTTGTGTGTGTCATCTGAAACAGTGGCGAAGAAAATCTTTTACTATACTTATGCACCTGATCACCAATCCAGGGAAGGTGGGAATGGTACCGCTATTTCACCGGTTGACAGAACAGCAGTGGGCAAGTGTCCCTTGGCAAGTGTCAAAATGCACATTGTGGCAAGTTACCACTGAGTAAGTGCTCATCTGTATTCATCCCATGCATTCCCAGTGTGCAAGTATGATTTATGTCCTTTTCCTCACTAACGTTGAGTTTCTACATTTGTTCTGTACAAATTAGTGCAGCGCAGTGTTGCCAGATGAGGTCATATTTGGCTATAGTATATTTTTGGTGACCGCTACTTGTAACCATAGCAGCTGCTTTCTCTGTTTCTTTCTCTCTAGTGCAGAAGGAGGGAACCTCACTTTTTTTAAGCCCTCAGGCCTCATTCCCACATGGGCAACCTTCCAGGGACTGCATGCCAGTGGTGGGTGGACCGTGAGGCAAAAGTGGCCAGAGTAACAGATATGACTCTTGCCTTTGTACAGTAGGCTTCATTCCAGCCATGTAAACATATATACTATGTTTGTATACAGCTCCACTTGCACATGTATTCCATTAAGGCAAGCAAGAGGCATCACCATAGCATAAGAGCCTAAGAAGAACCCTGCTAGATCAGTCAATGGCCCATTGTCTCCAGCAGACTGTTCTCATGGTGGCTAACAAAATGCCTGTGGGAAAGCCACAAAAAGGAGCTGAGCACAAGAAGACTCTCCTGTAGTTTCCAGTTACTAGTATTCAACAACATTACTGCCTCCAACCATGAAGGCGGAGCGTAGCCATCATGGCTAGTAGCTATTGGTAACTTTGTTCTCCATTAATTTGCTTAATTCTCTTTGAGAGCCATCCAAGTTAGTGTCCATCACAGCCTCCGGTGGGAGTGAGTTCATGCACTACGTAAAGAAGTATCTTGTCCCGGTCTTCCAGTATTCAGCTTCATTGGATTTCCACGCACTCTAGTGCTATGAGACAGGGAGAAAAATCTCTATTCACATTCTCCACGACACACATCATTTTATAGACTTATATCCTGTCACAGGATGGAATGGACAGGTGGGCGGAGACACTGAGCACCTCTGGTGTGACAGCCCCACTGGCCAAGAAGAAGAAAGTCAAGGAGGCCGAGTGAGTAGGGACAGCGAGACACTAGGGGGAGCGGCTGTGCAAGCTGTCCCCCCCCCCCACACACTCTCCAGCTCTCCCCTGCTCTTTTCGCGCCGCTTTTGCGCCATTTCCTGCTTCAAACAATTTATTTATTTATTTGACACAAACACAGTCATGCATAAGTGGAAGGTGCTTAAGGGGGGCGTGTCTGTAATTTATTTATTTTAAAGCATTTTGTGCATTGGCTGGTTGGTTATAATATATGGATATAAAGTATTCAAAATGGAGGGTTTGGGAGTGATTTAAGTCCTGGGAAACGGGATCTAAGGGAGATCCTTGGAAGATATAACTGTTTGGTAGGGCCTTGGATAAACATCAAATTCTGAGGTTAGCCCACCAACCTGCTTTGAGATGTTATGACCACACTTTTGTTGTTTCTGAGACTGCAAATAATGTGAAAAGTAGGGGAAACCACCTCTAATGAAGTTCACAGCCCTTCGGCTTGAATTCAGACAGCACTAGGTATTCAGTTTTAGAAGGATGGGGAAGCTTGTTCTCAGAAAACAGAACAGACTATTCTTTATATTCCTAAAAGGCATACAATGCATGTATTCTTTGCTTTTACAATAATTGCTGGTGATTTAATTGCATGGGAACTACCATATATTTACAGAGAAAATACATGGATATTTTTGTTCTCTAAATCACAGTGCAGATTATATCATACAATAATTATCCTTTGGACTCTCAATAAGCAGTCGTGAAGTTTGAGAGAACAAAAGTGCTCTAAAAAGACAAATCTTCAAGGCTGGCTGGGTGACTGAACATTTCTTCCATCTCTTCCATTAACCTGCTCAACCAGCTATAAGACCTCCCCCCCCTTTTTTCTTTTGCTCTCCAGTCTTCAGTCTTCAGTCATGAACCACTGATATGGCATGTCAGTTGTATGAGGCAAAGGTGGAGGTGGGCAACCTGAATGAAGCACCCACTAACAGAGGTTATCCTAGCAACTAGGACCTAACATTTAGTTTATCACATGCCTTATGGCAGGGATGCTATGAAGGTGTCCATCTTCTACATATGGCATGCCTATTGGGTAATGTTCAGTGGCAAGCTCTTATTTATTGTATTTGCTTGCATTTTTGTATTTGCTTGAAATTTACGGCATGTAATGCCTTAAAGGAAAATATTATGAAAATGATTTATAGGTGGTACATGACCCCAGTCAAGCTAGCAAAAATCTACCATTTGCCTGACAATAAGTGTTGGAAATGTAAAGAAACTGAAGGTACCTTTTATCACCTTTGGTGGACGTGCCCGAAGATTAAGGCTTTCTGGGAAATGATATATAATGAAATGAAAAAGGTACTTAAATGTACCTTCCTTAAGAAACCAGAGGCCTTTCTCTTGGGCATTGTCGGCCAATTGGTGCCAAAGAAAGATAGAACTTTTTTTATGTACGCCACCACAGCAGCAAGAGTACTCATCGCAAAGCATTGGAAGACTCAAGATCTACCCACTCTGGAAGAATGGCAGATGAAGGTGATAGACTATATGGGACTGGCTGAAATGACCGGCAGAATCCGTGACCAGGGGAAAGAGACGGCGGAAGAAGATTGGAAGAAATTCAAAATTTATCTTAAGAAACATTGTAAAATTAATGAATGCTAAAATGTCGAGGTTTTAGGAAAAAAAGGGGACTACAGCCGTAAAAGATTAAGTAAAAGAAAAGAATAAGGGAAAATTTTGATAAAACCAAGTGTTAGGATTTGCTGAAATAAATTTTGGAAATTGGGATGTAGAAAGGGGAGGTATGGGGAAGTCGGCGAAGTAAGGCTTAAGAAAAAGGGATATGAAATTATACATGTTTGTTTGTGTGTTTGTTTGTTTGTATTGTGTATTGTTTGTGTTTATAAAAACTGTGAAAAACCAATAAAAATTTTATAAAAAAGAACATTTCTTCCATCTCTTCCATTAACCTGCTCAACCAGCTATAAGACCTTCCCCCCCTTTTTTCTTTTGCTCTCCAGTCTTCAGTCTTCAGTCATGAACCACTGATATGGCCTGTCAGTTGTATGAGGCAAAGGTGGAGGTGGGCAACCTGAATGAAGCACCCACTAACAGAGGTTATCCTAGCAACTAGGACCTAACATTTAGTTTATCACATGCCTTATGGCAGGGATGCTATGAAGGTGTCCATCTTCTACATATGGCATGTCTATTGGGTAATGTTCAGTGGCAAGCTCTTATTTATTGTATTTGCTTGCATTTTTATCTTGCCTTTCTTCCATCATGGAGCGCAAAGTGTCATGCATGTGGTTCCTAGGCAGTCACCCATCCAGACACTGACTTGAACCTCCTTAATTTGCCAGGTGGTGGCCTCATGTGTCTTCAGATCATAGTCAGGGGCATGGAACCCCATAGCTCTTGTGAACACAGCATAAGGTTGAGTACAGGAGAAACATACCAGGGAGTAATCTTTCCTTTGATAATGTGGGGTAATAGTGTAATTCCATATGCCATCTTTCCTCTTTCGTTTTCAGTTATTCAGCAGGAGGGAGTGGACTGTGGTTCTGTATAATTTTGGTAATGCAGATGGAATTTTATTTAAAGCAAAAACAATCAAACTTAAAAGTACTATTTCTTTTTTTTAAGGTGTAAGATTTGGCAGCTTGGCACTATGGAAAATGTAGAAATAGTGAAGGGACCTGGAAGGAATAGAAGCTACATTGGTGTGTCAGTCAATCATTTAACACTTATGTCCATTCGTATTACTCATATATTATAAATGGCATAGCACTAAATAGACAGGTAGTATTATGGTGCCACTGGTACGGTTGCTGCAATTGGCTTTTGCCATCTACGAACATCATATAACTGCCAAAGTTGCTGTTGCATTAAAAAAAGTGACTTGTAGGAAATTGAAGAATAACGAAAGAGCATCGTTCTAATTTATAAATAATAATATTTAGCTGATGCCACTCTAAGGACAAGATTTACAGTGTTTTATTTCTCAAATTGTCAAAGAAAATGATTTAAATACACATTTAATATGCAGAACAAATATTGTAAATATTAAACCCATTGTATTTTAAGGACCTTCAGATCTCAGAGAACAGAAAATGCTTTCATTGACCACCTACCTATGTTCTGTCCTTTAGTAGTTTTGCTTCTTCAGGATGCATAACTATGAACTCAAGTATTTCTTAGTTTATTTATGATGGTAATGACCACCTGTTTAAGGCAGTCTGAGATGGCTGGCTTTGAGGTTTTTAGCCAAATCTCTATGTCTAGGAGGATTATTGAAGTGAGCTGAGTTGTTAGATACTTCTGCCATGTTTATGGTATTAACTTTATATTATACAGTGCATATTTGAGCATGTAAAACTAGTTCACCAAGTGATTGTGCCATATGAAATGAACCCACTTGAGTATCCATTACTGGATTCTGGAAATTATATGTGTGCAAGAAAATGCAACTGTGGGAATATTTACACCTTATTGTTGACGATATTATGAACAATATGCCTGGCTCCTCTGTTCAAGGTTCTGCTGTTGCTGATCCTTCAGCAGCACAGATATTTGCCTCCTGGAAGATATATGAAATAATAACAGTGTTATGCAATATTAAAAGCCAAACCACCATTACCCAACCATTTTTATCTTTTGAGAACCATTTCCTTTGAACTTTAGTCTCTACCCCCACCCCCACTTTGCTTTTTTATTATTGGACTGCTTTTTAATTTATTTTACTAGACTACATAGAGATGTATATTTTTATCAATAAAACATTTTTCCACCACTAATAACAATACATAGATAGTTTTACAGATGAGAAACTAGTGTCAGGCTTTGGGGAAAATCAGCTCCCTCCCATGGGGGCAGCCTAGAATCAGAGAAACAATAACAGTTCTTACCAAGTTATTTATTCAATTATTCACAGAGAACGATGAAGGAATGCAGCCTTCCTAAAAATGGAGTTGTCCCCAATTGAGCTCTTCCCCCCTCCCTTCCTAGCAACAGCACTTACCCTTAAGGTGGCCGCCAGGGGCTAATTGTCTCTGAGTCCTTTGCTCTTCCACTTTCAATGCATGCCGGGTTCTGGGAGAAGGGGGGTCAGAAATGCTCTCCAGCGATAACGTGTCAGCTGGCTGCTCTGTCTCTGTCTCCCTTTTCTCTTCTCCCAACGCCTCCCAACTCGTCTGTTCTCCTGTCTCTGAGCTGTGACCTTCCTCAAACCACTGCTGTAATTCAATACTGCCTTCCTCTTCTCTGGGAAGTTGAGGAGAAGGTGGGACGGTCTCCACCATTCCTCAGTCTCGTCCCCCTCAGTCCAGTCCCTGGCAACTAGACACAAAGGGCCCCTTTGCATATTACATTGGCAGCAAGACATTGCAGTATGGCTTCCTGATAGCATGTGTGGCAGGAAAGCATGTATTTGATGACATTTGAAGTTCCACATCATTTCCCTGGCAGTGCAGGATGAAGCAGTGATGCTGAGAAGGGAATGAAGGGACTCTGTTGATCATCATACCCTTTCCTAGGATGTTCACATTTACAATGCCATTAATGAGCAATCTGCTTGGAAGGCTACAAACTGTATAGGTTCTCCAGTAATACTGCTCCTGGAGAAAATAGCTCTGATAAATCTAACCAAATGTAAACAAGGCACAGAATGTATGTAAAAAAAAGGGGGGGGGAATGTGACCTGACTCTTTTAAGTAAACACACTGCAGACCACCAGGGTGACAGTCAACAGTGTGACCACAGGACACAGTATTAAGCAATGTAATGTGTTCTTCAGTAGCTTTTACTTTTTATATTTGAAGAAAGTAAGGTTTGGTAGGCCAGAGTTTGCTGTCCCTTAGATGTTTTTTAAAAATCCACTCCATCTCTATGAGAAGTGACGCCCTGGAGTGTGAGTGAGTGAGTGAGAAGAAGATGCCTGGCATTGGATATTTTCTCTGCCTACTCTCAGACAATAAAAGATCATAAAGGGCTGAGAGTGTGGTAGCAATTCCAACACTTTATAGTACTTTATACATCACAAATGGAGCAGAAATGGTATGTTTAATTGTATAACACCTTGTTTATTTCTATTGAAACCCTATTTGGGGTAGTGTGGTAGTGATTTAGGCTTTCTCAACCTCGGCCCTCCAGATGTTTTGAGACTACAGTTCCCATCATCCCTGACCACCGGTCCTGCTAGCTAGGGATCATGGGAGTTGTAGGCCAAAAACATCTGGAGTGCCGAGGTTGAGGACGCCTGTTTTATGGGCATATACATAGCAAATAGAGCAGAAAGAATATATATTTAGTTTAGAACAACTTATTTATTTCTGTTCAAACCTCAGCTCAGGATAGCTTAGAAACCAGCTACAATAAAATCATAAGAATATCCACAATAAAGTCCTTGTCAAATCTATAATACATTCAAGCAGGCACCCAATTAGTCAAAGTACATCAATAATCTGTTTCCACATCCTTTTGCTACTGGTGTCTTCTTAGGAAACCTTTGAAACTCCTAGTTCTTCCCTAGGTATAGAAACTCCTTCCCCAGGGGGCAAACCATTAAACAGGCAGAAGATCAGAGCTCATATCTCCTATGACAGCAGTTGTGTAACATGATTGTATTTGAATGCTTCACTGGCAGATTAAAAGCACCGTGTGCTTCCATTAATGGTGCATTTTAGCGAGAATTTAGATACATATCCACAAATTAATGAAAGTAGGTTAATCCTTTCAGTTCAGATAAATCACCAGAATGCCCTGAAGTGCTAGTCATGTTCAGATACCAGTTAATATACAGGATTGGCATTTGTGTTCTCTAACCTAAAGTTGTAAGTCTTCATGTTCAGCTGGCAAACCCAATCCTCTCTTAATCAACCAGGTTAACCTTATTTCAGTGTTCTTTATAATTGCAGTTGGGGTTGGACAAATCTTTCAGTGTCTCACTTTTCCTGTCTTAAGTTCCTGTTACTCCATTCCTGCATCAGTTTGAAATTTTGGAGGGGGAAGAAAAGTGTGCATGAAAGTTCACACACATTGTGTCCTCTCTCCTGATATACTCAATTTTTGCAAGCAATTTCTAATATAATGCATTTTATACACTTCTTCACTGATATACAATTTGTGTGTGTGCATGTTTCCCTTGCAAATGCTTTCCTGTACACTTCTTTTAAAAAGTTTCACAAAATTAAGAAAATTGTAAAATTCTGTTGACATTCAGCGCAAACTGAGGAAAACTATGCTCTCCCTTTTATCCTATATACTAACAATGAACTATAATGAACTCATTCTCTGTGCCTATCCTTATGTTGCCAAAATGGCACCATCAATGCACAGCAGGAAGGAACAGGAGGTGTGGGGAATCTCCAAGGTTTGTGGAAGTAACCTTGTGTGGTGGGGGACCTTCATGGGAGAAAATCTCTATAAAGTGTACACTTCATGTTATAAATCAGTTGGAATGCTGAGAATGAAATCATGTTTTCCTTTAGTGATACATAACTTCTAGGAAAATACTCACACTCCATTAGAAAACCATATGTAATGTAATTAAGAGCTTACCCTATAACTTTCAAGTATATAGAAATAAAAAATCTATTTAATTTTTATTTGCATTTTTATGCTTTTTTAAATAGTTTACAGTATTCATAATGACCTTTGCCTTTGACATTTCCTTAAAGTTAATGCCTTGTTAAATTAAGTATGAGCAGGTTTGCTTTCAACTTTCAGCCAGTCAACCATCCAATACCAGGAAATGCCTTCTCTATTGGTTGTTACCTCTGACTTACATTTATTAATTCTACCTTTTAAAACATAATGAGAGTGAGTGTACCCCTCATATTTTTGCTTCTCTCGTCCCCCACCCCCACTACTACGTACATAAATATGTCAAAAGACTTTCTATTATATAATCAAATTCATTTCCAAGGTTTATAAGTATGAAATGAAAAAGTGATCCTCTCTGTCCTGCCATAAACATTACCAGTGTTATGCACTGACACAACTGATCATTTGTTGTGTGGAGGGAAGACAGACCCCGCAGACCGGTAATTTATCTTTGCCCTGGGCAGGGGGCCAAGCACCACCATTGGTCAGTTGGCCCCAAGCCCAGGGGAATGCCCTCTGATTCTTGCTGTCAAATCTGGCGGCAGGAGGATGTTCCGGCCTGCAATAGGCCAGTTCACAGAGGAGGCCTGGGGCCTGCCCACAAAGCCATCCACCTGAGAACAGACTTCCTGGATGAGTTCTACCACAGACTCAAAGCCTTTTGCTTCACCCACAGTTTTGCGGAATGAGAAAGTATTGTGAACTAACATAAGAAGAGTTCTTCTGGATCACACCAAGAGTTCATCTAGTCCACCATCCTGTTTCATAATGTGGCTAACCAGGTGCCTTTGGAAAGCCCACAAATAACACAATAGCCATGTCCCATGGTTGTTCCATAGCAACTGGCATTTAGTGGCATTGAATTTATTACTTCTCAGTCATTAGGATTATGTGAAGTATGTTTAGAAACTACTATTGAAAAATCATTTCCACAGAGACTATGCATCTGTTTTATTTCATACAATTACATCCCACCATTCTTCTATCATGGAACTCAATGTGGCGTATGTAGAGGCACTGACCAGACCCAGACCTCCTTTACTGCAGCAAGTTGGTTGTGCAAAGTGCCCTCAGGCCATGCCCTGATGTTTGGCAAAGAAAATTAACTTGGGAGATCAAACTCTAAAGAACCTGACACGATTCCAGTTGAAGTTGATTTACAAATCTCAGCTTGACTTAAGTACGTCAGAAATGGTTCAGTATGTGCTGGAAAGCAAGCCAGGAATGCTTCTGTCTCTTCTTAAAGTTAGGCAACTCAACATTCCAGTAATGTCAGAGACACTGCTGTTGAAATCATTTGCCTCTGGAATTCAATTCCCCCTTCCCCCCAAACCCAAGAAATTGGTTCAAATGTTATAGGTCTATAGCTTCTTAAACCTGATCTGAACATTTTGAGGCCCATCCACCATGATTTCAAATGGCTTATGAGTCATACTTGCAAGAACAAGGATTATGCATTCTCACAGTGTTTCAGTTTTGTTATGCCAAGCCATCTGTTCTAGGTTTTACATTTGATTTTTTTAAAAATAATTCCTATATATCCTTAACTCATGGAATAGTATAGGACAAAAACCTCAGTGAATGAATGGGAAGGGATTCTCCAGGATCTATGGAAAAGGTCAGGGCTATACTCTTGTAGATCTCTCATTCATTTGAATGAGGCTTGAACATCAGAACTTCCTCATAGCTTGTCCCCCATCTCTGCATGTTATCACCATCAGTCATGCCAGAATCCTGCTTCTCAACTAATCTATTGAAATTATAGAGTGTGTTTAAAATATTTCAAGTTTGAACTTGGCTCTCTTAGGACCTAATCATGAATGCAGTTTCTTGGAGGAAATGATCATGAAAGAAAAGGGGGGGCATTGTGTAAGCATGCAATCACAGTTTCCCAGAGTTACCTGTCAAGAACATGAATGAATGTATGTGTTGAAATTATGCAGGTTCTTCTTCAGTACTTGGAAACTTTTTTTTAAAATGAATGGCTGTTTCATATTATTCCTCCAGTGGCAAACACCACAATTTCTAAAAGGGAAGATGCCATGCTTGAAGCCTGACTGGATTCCACAATAACACTGCCAATCCCAAGTGTGAACCATGCTGTAAATATTTAGTGGTAAGAGAAATGCACTTTGAATAGGCTTAGGTGCTCTTATTAATGCAGCACATGTTGCAAGATTAACAAGCTCCTGAGCTGAGCACTGGGTTATAATGAACCCCAACAAATGGCTCCCCACATCCTAGGAATGATTCCTGCTACCTCATTCAAAATATTCTACCAAATCCATACATATATTCTGTGTTTAACCTTCGGAAGAAAATCTGTTTATGTGTGAAATGATTATTAGCAGGCTTTGGCTAACCTATACAGCCTATAAATAAAGGGGTAGAAAGAATCTAATTTGCGCCATTGAAAAAAAAGCCTTTCTTTTAGCCAATCTACACCTGTCTCATCATACCAGAATTGCACATAGGTAGGGATCATGCAGAAATCCAACTCTGTTTACATTCAAAGCTGAACCTACCAAATCCACATATTCCCTAATAATATACAAACTGAAATATAGTCATCCTTCTAATTTCACACCTCCAAATTGTGCAGTGTAGTTCTTTGGCAACGTGAAATGAAAGGCAAGAGTAAAGATTGCATATAAATGCTTATATTATTGGGAGCAGGAAACAAAAATGCACTATATAGTCCTATATAGTCATTTATATGCTACCACTCAGTGGATTTGTAACTGGCTGACTGACCGAACCCAAAGGGTGCTCATCAATGGTTCCTCTTCATCCTGGAGAAGAGTGACTAGTGGGGTGCCACAGGGTTCTGTCTTGGGCCCGGTCTTATTCAACATCTTTATCAACGACTTGGATGATGGACTCAAGGGCATCCTGATCAAATTTGCAGATGACACCAAACTGGGAGGGGTGGCTAACACCCCAGAGGACAGGATCACACTTCAAAACGACCTTGACAGATTAGAGAACTGGGCCAAAACAAACAAGATGAACTTTAACAGGGAGAAATGTAAAGTATTGCACTTGGGCAAAAAAAATGAGAGGCACAAATACAAGATGGGTGACACCTGGCTTGAGAGCAGTACATGTGAAAAGGATCTAGGAGTCTTGGTTGACCACAAACTTGACATGAGCCAACAGTGTGACGCGGCAGCTAAAAAAGCCAATGCAATTCTGGGCTGCATCAATAGGAGTATAGCATCTAGATCAAGGGAAGTAATAGTGCCACTGTATTCTGCTCTGGTCAGACCACACCTGGAGTACTGTGTCCAGTTCTGGGCACCACAATTCAAGAAGGACACTGACAAACTGGAACGTGTCCAGAGGAGGGCAACCAAAATGGTCAAAGGCCTGGAAACGATGCCTTATGAGGAACGGCTAAGGGAGCTGGGCATGTTTAGCCTGGAGAAGAGGAGGTTAAGGGGTGATATGATAGCCATGTTCAAATATATAAAAGGATGTCACATAGAGGAGGGAGAAAGGTTGTTTTCTGCTGCTCCAGAGAAGCGAACACGGAGCAATGGATCCAAACTACAAGAAAGAAGATTCCACCTAAACATTAGGAAGAACTTCCTGACTGTAAGAGCTGTTCGACAGTGGAATTTGCTGCCAAGGAGTGTGGTGGAGTCTCCTACTTTGGAGGTCTTTAAGCAGAGGCTTGACAACCATATGTCAGGAGTGCTCTGATGGTGTTTCCTGCTTGGCAGGGGGTTGGACTCGATGGCCCTTGTGGTCTCTTCCAACTCTATGATTCTATGATTCTATGATTCTATGATTCTATGATTCTATGATCTTGGAAGTCGAACAGCCTAGTTCTCGAATGTTTTGGCTTCTGAACGATCAAAATGCGGAAGTGACTGTTTTGGTTTTCGAACGTTCTTTTGGAAGCTGAATGTCTGATTCTGCAGCTTCTGACTGGCTGCATGAACTTCCTGCAGCCAATCAGAAGCCGTGCTTTGGTTTCCTTATGTTTTGGAAGTTGAACGGACTCCTGGAATGGATTCTTTTCAACTTCCAAGGTACGACTGTATAAGGGTAAATTGTATTGGGAAAATGTGTATATTGGACAAAACTGCAAACACAAATGTGCATACAGTGGTACCTTGGGGTTACATACGCTTCAGGTTATAGACGCTTCAGGTTACAGAATCCGCTAACCCAGAAATAGTACTTCGGGTTAAGAATTTTGCTTCAGGATGAGAACAGAAATTGTGCTCCGGCAGTGCGGCAGCAGCAGGAGGCCCCATTAGCTAAAGTGGTGCTTCAGGTTAAGAACAGTTTCAGGTTAAGAATGGACCTCCAGAACGAATTAAGTACTTAACCCGAGGTACCACTGTATTAGCACACTAAAATGTTGGTGAATTTCCATGAGGATGTTATTTTAAATCTCAAGCTGATGTGGAAATGTGGAGAACTGAACTAAAGGAAAAACTTAATAGTGATGGAGCAACATGCACAGGGCCTGAATTCAGATCCCTGTGCAGCGGCTCTTCTGGAGTGGTTGAGAACACCTCATCGCACTGTTGGAACACCTCATCGCACTGTATCTTCCCACTGGCCCAATGGATGCTTAAAAGGGCTGGAGATCAGTACAAAGCTATATACAAAGGGGAAAGGGGAGTAAAGAAAAAACACGCAAGTCAGGTACCTTTCAACAGTTGCTAAGCTACATGGACCCCAGCACCCCACAAGGGAAAAGAATGCTAAAGATTTCACACTTCCTATGAAAGCAGCAGAAAAATACACCTTGCTTTTGCAGGAGGTCAGATAATATTTTTTTTTAAGTGCTAAGAGGTGACCCAGCTAAGAGGGGACCAAGGAATTTGTGTGTGAACTAGATTCCATTTCTTTCCATTGGATTCTGAGCATGTTAAAATCTCTTGACTTTTGATGTGTGTTTTTCTGTTTTATGAACAGTTGCATAATTGGTGTATCAAAACTCCCAGGATTCTTCATAGCCCCTAAAACTCCAATTCCACTATAACAAAGAAATGAACTTGTTAAACAGTTTCCCCCTCATCAGCTTTGGTATGTGATGGGTGAAAGTCCATTAAATTAATTGGAATCAGTTGGTTGAGTTCAGTGGGCTTTGGCTCAAGCCCACTGTGAATTATATCATCAGAAAAATATTCTTGGATTTCTTGTCATGCAAAACAAATGAGCAATGAATTTATATATGGAATACTGAAGCAAGGGAAGTGTGGACTGAAGTAAGGACTACACTGGTGTGAGATTTTCATCCTCAGATAATAAGCACCATCTCAGGTGAGTGGTAATAAAACCTTTTAGACTTTACATCCTTACCTGGGAGTAAGCACTATTGAACTTACTGTTGCTTACTTTTGAGTAGAAGTACATTAGGTGAAGTACCTTTTAGGCCTTTATGATATGCAACATCCACTGCATAGAGAACTGTTGAGCAGTGGTACATGTTCTAGGTGAATTAAAACAAGCAATAAATAATCATCCCAATTAACCTTTCTTGCTAATAACATAGAGCAGATTTAAGCACCAGTGCAAAATATTATCTTACAGACATTTGAATCACACAAATTATAAGAAGAAAATGAAGAAGTTTTGTCTTTGCTTTTCCATGGGAGCAAAAACATGGTCTGGAAAAAGAACTTTATCCACAGTTATTCAAACAAATAATCATGATCTGATTATTTTGAAGAACTAATCATCTGTTAAAACATTTCTATTGCATACTGCCAGCTCATCAGTTTCATATGCACCTTGTATCTTCCTTTCTGATTTCTAGGAGAAATGTAAAACTCAAAAGTCATTCCTTCGACATCATTTTATGTTGACACTGCAATTTTGCCAGAAACAATCCTGCATTAAACCTACAGAGTATGAGCCTGTTTTCAATATGGCCTGTAGCTGTAGGGGAAACACTCTTCAATTACACAGGCCCGGTGGTGCTGGCAGAAATTCAGAGCAGCTGCAGAAATTACTAACATAAACTAGGACATCACTTGTGAGTTCTTCTTGTCTTCAATTTAGGGTTAAACAGCAAAATCTAGGAAACACATCTTTTATGAGCTCTTTTCAAATGATTTTTTTCCTACTGTGAAGTTAATTTAATCTAATGCTCTTCTAGTCTATTGGTGGCTCTTTTCAACAGAACAGTGACAGTGTCAGCTATCCATGTCCTCAATGTTGGCTCAGTCCTCCTGTCCACCTCCCCCCCAATGCTTTCATATTCAGCTTAATGCATAAAAGTGGCCCTTATGTTCTGTCATTTGTTGAACTGAAAAAATGGACATCAGGGGTGTGGTCAATGTGCTGTCATGGAGTTACAGGAGTGTGGTTAGCTGGTTTGGTTCCACTCTCTATACACATTCAGGCAACATGTGGACAGATCTTCTGAAAATGCTTTATGTTACCCTGTTATTTTGCCCAGGGGTCAACACAACCCAGTTAGCATGCTGAGAATGTGGATTTTATGAATTACACTTAAGAACATAGGTGGGAGAACTGTAAGGAGGATTCAGCACAAGATGGGGACTGCAGGGTGGGGGCAGGCCTAGTAAGGGGCACACTGCACAGGTTGATAGTGAATGTGCTTTGTCGATGTCTTCCTTCCAACCTGGGGGATTGTGGTTGTCCTGTCACCCAGCCCTTGGGTCTGTGGCTGCTCCTGACTGCCAGGTCAGCTATCAATAAGACCCCCCTCATCCATGATCTGATTGTGGATAAGGAAGCCGATCTGGTCTGTATTACTGAAACCTGTGTGGGTGAGCAGAGTGGAGTTGGTCTCACCAAGCTGTGCCCACCTGAGTACTCAGGGCAGCATCAGGGCAGACTTGAGGGTTCAGGAGGGGAGACATTGATGTAGTCTATGAGGATTTCATCTCTCTCCCCAGGCTCTCTGTCCAGTTGAGTGGGCACCCAGAGTGTTTTTTCCTGGAATTGGGCAATTGGGAGAGAGTAGGGATCCACCTGGTTTACCGCTCACCTCACTGCCCAGCAGTTTCCCTGCCTAAGTTTTTTTTTTAAAAAAATATATTTTATTCAGGATTTTCTTGTTTTACAGAAGTGTAGTGCCTCGTATTTTTTTTCCATGTAACATTTTTACAAATCCGTTTCATTTGTTGAGGCATTAGGGGGAGAGGAAAAGAAAAAAGAAAAAAGAGGGGGGGTGGAGAAAGGGAGGATGGATAGGGGTGGGGTCGGGTGGTGGTGTTTCTATTATGTTTAATGTATGTAGAGTTTGGTGTCAGCGTTGCTTGTGTTGTTCGCTTGTGTTCCTTTGGTGATGAGAGAGGTTGGGGTTGGCCTAGGGTGTGATTGTTTGCTTGTGATTGGCTGTGGTGATCTTTGTTTTCGTGTGTGGGTGAGGTGGGTGGGTGTTTTGGATCAGGTTAGCCATATTGATTTGTATGCTGTTGGTGGATTATTGTCACTGTCCTGTTGGGCTGTGTATGTAATAAAGGGGAGCCATACCGGGGTGAAGGCGTCTTCTTCTGTTTGTCCCCGTGTCAGTTTCAGTTTATTAGTTAATTTTTCTAGTAGGGCTGTTTCCCATACTATTTGGTACCATTGGTCCATGCTTACTCCTGACAGGTCTCTCCAGTGTCTGGTTATGGTGTTTCTGGCTGCTGAGAGCAGGTGGGTTATGAGTTCTTTGTGGTGTAAATGGGCATTGTTATCTTGGAAGATGTTTAGTAGGGCCAATTCTGGGGTGATGTCTATTACTTGCATAGTTATTTTACATATTTCTTGTATGGCTGTTGTCCAGAATAGTTGGATTTTGGGACACCCCCACCACATGTGGAGGTATGTGCCTGTGGAGGTGCACCCTCTCCAGCATTTTGGTGAGGTTCCTGGGTGTATTAGCACTAGTTTCCTTGGTGTTAGGTACCACCTGTAGGTGAGTTTCAGTGTGAGTTCTTTTCTTTTCGTTGATATGGATTTAAAGGGGGGTTTAGACCACATTCTGGTCCATTGAGTGGGGTTAATCTCATAGCCTATGTCATTCTCCCATTGTTTTTTAATTGCGTCTAGGGGATTTGCGGGATTTTGGAGTAGTATTTTGTATATTGCGGATACCGTCCCTTTACCGTTTCCCTTTGTTGACATAATTGGTTTTAGGGGTGGTGTTGAGGTCTTCCAGACTGCTTGTTTTGGGGGACTTCAGCATCCATGCTGAAGCAGTTAGCTCTGGAGTGGCTCAAGGCCTTTTACAACTCTGAAGGAAGTGGCAGAACTGACAGGAGCTCACTGTGATTTGTTTGCGAAACATTTTGAGGACAAAATCACTTGCAACCACCAGGATCTTGACTCCAATATTACAACAGATGAATCTCAAGGAGTGTCCAGAACACTGTCTAGTCCTGTAGTGTTGGATGAGTTTCAGTTGGTAAGTCTTGAGGATGTGATCAAGGGGCTTGGATTTTTTAAAATTAGATTTACATAAAGGTTATACACAACAAACATAACATTTCAAAAAAGAAAAGAAAAAGGTTCTCTTGAATCTTTGAACCTCCCTCCCTCCGTCCATGGATTCCATTTCTACATTTTATTCTTGCATCTTTTACTGTAATCTATCTATTATAACCTAGCAGTTCAAAAGCACGTCAAAGTGCAAGTAGATAAATAGGTACCACTCTGGTGGGAAGGTAAACGGTGTTTCCGTGCGCTGCTCTGGTTTCGCCAGAAGCGGCTTAGTCATGCTGGCCACATGACCCGAAAAAACTGTCTGTGGACAAACGCCATCTCCCTCAGCCAGTAAAGCGAGATGAGCGCCGCAACCCCAGAGTCGTTTGCAACTGGACTTAACTGTCAGGGGTCCTTTACATTTACCTTTTTATCTATTATATAACTTTACAACTGTCATTGTATTCCTGCTAACGATTTCAACTGTTTACTGTGGTCTCAGATATGTTAAGAAATTGTTCCAGGCTTTCAGACATAATTGGTTTTCCTGGTTTCTGATCTTTCCCGTCAATCTTGCCATTTCCACATATTCCATCAGCTTGGTCTGCCACTCTTCTCTGGTCAGTACTTTTTCTTCTTACCATCTCTGGGCTAAGAGCATCCTTGCTGCTGTCCTTGCAAACATAAATAGTTTTTGTTTTCTTTTGGTAGTTCCGCATCTATAATTCCTAACAAAAAAGCCTCTGGTTTGTTTGACAAAGGTTATCTCAAACATTTTTTTTAAGTCATTGTATATCATTTCCCAGAATGCTTTTACCACCCCACCAAAGGGCTTTGATTGGTCAGGGTGACTGCTTGCACACTGGACCCTTGCCCCTTTGGGCTGATAAAAACAAGCAACTGATACTCAGAACCATTACTGTTGCTACTTCTCTTGCCATTGCCACCCACTCATCTGGTCCAGAGGGAGGCCACCAACAAGCAATGAGAAGGAGCAGCAGTTGCCATTGCCTGTTCAGTCATCTTTTCTTTCTATTTTGGAAGAGGTGGAGACTGGGCCTAGAAGTAGTGGAAGAGCAAGTGGGTGATTGCAGGGTGAAGAAGAGGGTCCCCGAAAGGAGCTCTTGCCTATCACTCCCTCCCCCCCATATATGCACACACCAAAAACTCCTAGAGCCAACATTAGTTGAAAGGGTGAGTCTAAGGGTTTTTCCAAATGGAAATTCTGAGGATGATGTAGGCAGTAGTGAAAACTATTTGGAAGGCACTGACCCACTTAATCTTACATTTTCAAAATGAGAAATTAAACAGTGAACTATAATCAAAGTTCATTTCAAAGAAACAGAATGGATATAATGGTTAAAAGAAGCAGAGAAAATTTAAAGGGATAAGGTCTGCTACACATAACATAATATAATTCCGTTTAGATTAACGGGATGTTTCACCGTTTGGTCCTGAGAATGACTGTCATATATTTTATACAACTAATCAGTTTTGACTTGGTGAAAAAAGTTTTATTTGCAATAATGCTATTAAAGTCTTAGCACTTACTGTGTTGTAATTAACGTGTGTATTTCTTTCCCTTTCACTCGGCTAGTTACAACTTCTCAATATATATCTCTCTCTCTTCAGCAAGGGGCCTCTCTTGCCTTTTTTATTGCTTTATACAAGAGGGTTATTTATTTTAAAACCTAAACCAAACGTGGGATTGAAAAGCAGACATTCAGAATAAAAAAATGAACAAAAAGAAAACAAACCTTCACCTTTCATTATGCCTGTCATAAGAGTCTCCTTTATTAAATTTGCCTGATGTTTAAACCCTCTTATTTATTTATTTAAAAAAAGTCAGGTACGTTTGGTTTTTACTATTTCGAACAGGCTGTGCTGAATGTAGTGATTATTCTAAGCTAAACAAAGAAGTAATTTGCTCTTTGAAAATTAAAGAAAAATGCTTCAAGACATCTGTATGCAAAACGTGATTCATAACGTTCATATAATTTAACAGATGTCATGGCATACGTTGATTTTGCAGAACAGAAAATCTAAATGGACTTGTCCCACATAGTGATATGGGCATGCATTAAAGTTGCACTTTGACTTGTACTTTGAAATACTTGGAACGAATAAAACTCAGACCTCCTTAAGAGACACTTTCCACACCAGAAGAGCAATTTCCTTATTTTGCAAATACACCTGTCATTGTATCACACTGCTCCTTGATTCCTCTCATCTATGTAGCTCTCAAATGAGGACTTGCCCTTAAACCAGGGTAAAGCCAGCTTTGCTTTGCTTACTGTTTCATCTAAAGCTGTTCCCACAACCAAAGTCTTTTCTGCCATGGAATCTTCTTGTCCATAACCAAAAAAGTTCTAGTTGAATTCATAACTGTCACCTATGCATAGCACAGCTTTTGGATCCCAGCTTATATATCCTCACTGCTGAAGGGTGCTAGGGAAGTAAGGTTTTACTTAAGGAGATGGTTTTTAAATGAAAGTTGGATCAGGGCACTACACAGATTCTTTCCATCAATTGTTTTTTTAGGCAAACAATATCACAAGCTAGTTCACGGGTGTAGCTAGGAACTAGTACAACAAAGGTATCCAAGAACAATGCTCCATTGGAAGGCAAAATCAACATAGATTTTACAGGGAAGATTCAGAACATAATCAGTCAACAATCCATCTGTTTTCAAGATGAACTTTGCACAGCAGTGTGACATTTATTCTTTCATATTCTGGTCCATACATATTTCTCCATACATATTTCTCTTTTCATATTCTGGTCCATACATATTACGTATAAGCTTGTTTAGCTTATACGTAAATCTGGCAGTGTCCCTTAGCCTGAAGTGAGATGAGCCCCGTAGTCACCTTTGATGGGGCTTAACCATCCTGGGGTCCTTTACCTTCTTCTTTTTTTAACCTACTAATGTGATGTAGGCCCAGTGTGGAGGACTGAGGGTGGATGTTAGATAAGGATAACAAACTATGGCTAACATTATTTGAAAAGTATTCTAATTCATTCACTGACAGGCTGTGGATGATCAGTCTCCACTGTTTACTTTTATGTTTCACATCTGACCCTAGAATATAGTGCTCTAAGTTTACATTTTGGCACCAGTGTGTTTTTATTGTGTTTGCATTTTTCCTCACAGTTTCTTTTGATTTTATCCTATAGAGTCATATGAGGAATTGGCACTTGGCTGCCAGACTAAGAACAGGTGCTACCCATTTTAGGGAGACCAGGAAGGATTTTGTAAATTATCTTCATATTACATATAGATGTGCAATGTATGCATTTATTTTTTGATTTTTTTAAAGCATTTGCTAGAGTGGGGAATCACTAAAAAGACCAAAAACACTAAATAAGAATATTCAGTTTCACCCTCCAGTTTCACCCTCTAGTGCCAGATATAGGAATAAACATTATCAGATGTACCACAGAAAGCATTTTATTGACTGCTTGTTGGGATAACACCATTTTGTTATCCCAACAAGTAGTCAATAAAAAGCTTTCTGTGGTACAGTCTTGCTCCCCTCACATTTCAGTTCCTGTGACTTTGGGCAGGAGAGTCTGATGGGTGTGAGGGGTTTTTTTTCAAATAGCCTGGCCACTTTAAAAGAAGGAAAAATACCACCATGTGGCATTATACCTACTTTGGTCTGTCCACTTCCAACATTTTGATGTGCAACTAAGTTCATCACTGAACCAATTTATAAAAGCCAAAATATCTTTACATTTGTGCTTATTTCTCTGGCCTAAGAGAACTCCCAGATATAAAAAGCTGATGCTGATATGAGTTCCATGTTTCTGACTGAGCAGTCCATTACATACTGTAAATTAAAATGCTATATCTAAGCATCTTTTCCCGACTATTTGCTTCCCTTTATTCTTTTTTCATGATGTCAGAGAAGTCTGTTTGTGGATTACATGAGCTTTGGGGAGTACAAGAAAGGAGAAGGGCCATTAAAACTGAAAACTACAAATTATATATGTCTAAAGAAAGAGAATAAGAATAGAGAAAGACCATTCTCGGACCTCACACACACAGCTTTCAACAATAGGAAGAAAAACTCTCGGGAATTCATACCCAAAAGTGATGGAAGAATTCTAGAATAATGACTGCTGGCTCAACCACCACCACCAGACCTTGTCTGCGTGCAACATAAACAGTCATTACATCAGCCTCTACAACTGAGAACAGACAATAAAAACTGTCAATTTCCATACTCCAGATTTCATAGCTACAGTGTTACTTTTGTGCGTGTGTAGCTAATAATTCATTTCCCTTTTTATATGGATCATAATGTCATTAGGTTGCAGTATTGGTTTTCTCTCTTCTCACGAGCTAATTCTTTCTTTATGGAAGGCCAGCGATTCATTCTGAAATATATATGTATCAGTGCTCTGTTTCCAATGAACTTGCTCAAAGCATTATGCAGAAATGCGGTAAGTCCACAAATATCCCTTTTAAAAATGATTTGATTGGCTACAGCTGAAGAGAAAATAAAGCCACAAATTATAATTTGTTTACTGGGAACCTTTCTGTTGAACTTTGGCTAGCACTGAATTGCTGGACCAATCTGTTCTTTGGAAAGTTATAAAGAAGACAATGTCCATTAGTGGACTTTAACAAGGAGCACATCAAATACAGCAGTTCTCAGCATGTTTTAACTGTATGTTTGTTTTTAAGCCACACGCTTCTTTTTCCTCAGCAAATTGTTTTCAAATAACGAAATAACGAAGAAAATAAAGTCAACTAGCAACATAACTCCTAACTCAGTCTTGTTTACCAGTGATTGCTGGTGCCCATTGGGACTGGTAGGGCAGAAAGCACGGAGGCCAAAAAGCAGGTGGAGCCAGAGCCAACGACAGACAAAACCAATAAATTCCAGTTTTCTAACTCCCTGGGGAGTTCTACAAGGAACAACACTGAGACTAAGGAAAAGGAAGTGACTGCCCGTGTGTTCCAATGGACCACCCTCCACTGAATTTCTGTTCTGAATTGCTTGTGTGGTACTTTCTTCTTGGACTGTCGGTGCTTTAATATGCCAACATTATAATGCCAGGCCTTGGGAGTGAAAACAGATCCCAAGACTAAGCTCTGGGTGCATTATTTATATCATTAATTTTGCATCATTTACATCATCCTTTGAAGGTATTGTGAGTCCACAAAGTGCTTCCAGATAGTTACTGTGCCTAACCAACAAGTAAGACTTATGGAATAGTCATTAGCTCCATTGGCTTGAATCATTGTAAACTACCTCAGTTAAAGCAAAGTGCTCCACACACGTTTTACTGGCCTCCTTTGAGTAGGCAAGTAGCTAGTATTGGAAGAATTTGCCAGACCTGTTGCTTGCCCTGTTCAATGCCAGGGAAGTTCAACCTCCTCTTAGATATTTTTTCTGGGAGGCGAGAGATGCATCAGGATAGAGAATTATGCAACCATACCTCTCATATAGTTTATCCTCCCACGACTGCCTTTGTTTTGTTCTTCTCTGTTTGGGTGAGTAGAAAACTTCCTCCTTTCCTGTTCTCAAATGTGTGCAAGCTTACCCAAACTTTCTTTTTTTTTCATTTGCCATGGTAAGCAAAACAGAATATACTGACAAACATTGAAACTATTAAATATTTTCCCTTATCTCTTCCTCATGCATATTGCATGCCCTGACTAATTGGGTTGTGGATTACAGTTACTAAGTCAGCAGTTTCACAGCTAAAAAGAGCCCCTCCAGAATATTTTCTTTCCCCTAAAATGCTTACGACACTCCATTAGGATGCAAATGAATTTGAAGGGGGAATCTATTGGCTTTTCTCTAGCATCCACTATCCCTGCACCCACAAAGGACAGTTTAAAATGTGGCTTTTGCCTGTCCAATGCAGCACTGGCCAGCCAACAGCAACCTGCCTGTGATAGCTGCCAATGAAAAGGACACTCCTTGAATTGAGGAGTCATGCTGCCTTGAAATCCTGAGGGTGCAGTACAAAACCATTTTTCAGAATCAGTGCTGCTGCACCTTTTCCAAGTTGTCAAAATTTGCTCCTTGCTGAAGAAGTGGTGCTTAAGCTGAAAAAACAAACAAATCCTAAAATAGCATTTAATAGTCAATCACACTAGGCCTGACATATTAACACGCAGCCACCTGACACAGGAAAGTGTGCTCTTTTCCCTCGAGTCAGTGACAAGAAGAGACAGTTGTTGTAATCAGCTTTCAGTGTTTCATCCAAAACCAAAATCCTTTCAGTCTAAAAGAGCTTTTCACTGAGAGAAGATGACAGGAGTGGGGCATTCCAACAGGAGCATGCTCATCTCTAAATCTACCAGTCGGGAGCTTAAGGTTCTGTTTTATGGCTTTTAATTTCTACTTGTAAGCTGCCCAGAGAACCTTTGCTACTATGAGGTATGCAAATAAGTGGAGGGTTAAAAAAATAATTAATTTAGGGTAGTGTTCCAGTATTGGAACACCTGTGAGACAATCCTCTTCAGGTGTCAGGATGCTGTCAGCAGCTCCCGGCTGGTTGCCCAGGAAAGTATAATGACAATGAAAAGTTTCTTACAGTCCTTTTTTATTTCAAACTTTACAGAGAGAGGCCATAGAACCCTCTTGGATAATGGCGTTGTGATGAGTATGGGATAAAAGTTAAGATATAGTGTTGAGAGAGGATTTTGCTGTTTTCTATCTCTTTTTATGATTCTTTTAGATTAGTTCATTTTTAATTATATCATGAAAAACTTAAAACTTTTCAAAAGAGAGAGAGAGAAAGAAAATAAGTTAGCAAAACAACAACAACCCAAAACCCTGTGTTAAAGAAGCCAAGGTTCTAAGAACAATCGTTCCTCTAAAGAATGATAGTGATAAAGTTAAGAAGACCTTGGCTGTTTCAATATGGTTGAAGGGCCCCAAGCCCTTGCATTCTGCTTGAACCCTCTTACACTCTGGGTTGCTTTACATTTACACCTTGCCTTGCTCGCTTTATCCCAATAACACCCAAACTCTCAATGCAGACATTCTGGAGAACATTGGGCTGAGGGAATCTTTGCCTTGCCATGGGACATGAGTTTAATTTGAGCGGCGAACAGCAGAGCTCTTTTGAATGCCAGGGTTCACCCCTTGGGATGCACAAAGTAATAATAAAAAAGTAATGCCTATGACGTATGTTGTGCACTTTTACCACTGAATAACCACGGCCAGCTCCCAAGCATCTGGGATTAGGGGAAGGGAGCCAGAAGGCAATGAGGGAAGCTTGAAATCATGACCATTTGAACACTTTCATCATGCAGTGGTTATGATAGCACTTGAACAGTACATTGTAGCTAACTGCTACTAAATACATTGAATGAGCATAGACTTGGCTGTAAGAAGGGAATTAGCAAAAGCAAAGAATAAAGAAAAAGGACATCATTGAGTTGGGGAGGGGGATGACTTGAAGCAATTTGGGGGCTGCTGACATAGTATATGGACAAATGAATTCCCAGTTTCAGATGCATTGCTCTCTGGAGACAGTAGTGTGGAATGAGAAAAAGAAACGATACAATTGTTCAGAAGCCCATGAAGTTTGCACACTTTTCCAAGAGAAAGTCTACCCATACATTGAATGCATAATGTGCTTGAGACGATGGATGCCAAACGATGATGTCAAGTAGTAGTTGCTAATACCCTTGGGCACGGGTCTCATGTCATATACTGTACTCATTCAAACATTATAGCCAATGATGTAATGAGTGTAAAAGATGCTTTGCCACGTTATTTCCTGCTGCACAGCTCTATCAAACAGACGTGGCTATGTACTCCCAAGTTAGTTTGCTGATATTCTCACTTTTCTGTATGCTGCATGATGACAACGCTCATTCAGTCTCAGGGAATAGATTGCAAGATATCCACAACAGAACATGCTACTCCCATTGAATGGAATAGGACTTACTCCCAGGCAACTAGTTATAGGATTGCAACCTTTATTGACTTAAATCTGAGTTCTAGCTCAGATGGCTTTTAAAAGGGGATAGATCTGTTAATGATTATTGGCCATTCTGGCCACAGAGAAATATTTTTGGTCACTGGCCTTGATGCTGCGGCATGGCACTACAAATATAGATTCTCTTAAAGACATGATGTTCTTGAGTGGTGTTTTCTGTGAGTGCTGCTGACATACCGGTATGTGCACACATGAAATCCCACTTTAAAACGCATTGCTCTTGGGATACATTCAAATGGCAGATTAAAAATATAGAATATATTAAAATAGGTATATCTTATCCATGGCCCCCAACTGCCACATGATGATAATAAAATCCAGGAAATTAGGAAAGAATTATAACTTGAAAGAGTTTTTTAAAATAATTATTTGTTTTATTTTAATTCTTTTCCCCTCTAGCCAGTTCTCTTCCTGCATGCACTGAATGCTAGAACAAATACAAGTGCAACAAAAAATAATAATTTTGGGGGGGGGGGAGGTTTCAATAAGTAAATTTAAATCTTATCCCCACCCCAAGACAATAAATCATTCAAAGCATTAAATGAAGGCTAACATCACCCAGTCATGATGATGGGAGTTGTGGTCCTGGAACATCTGGAGACACACAGGTTTGCCACTACTGCATTAGATGATCAGTGGCTTATATAGGTAGGAGTGCTATAATTCTAATCAATTGGAAAGTTTGGCTATGCGTGCTAGTCATTTGTAGCCAGAAGAAGAGGGAGGGATCAGCTAGTTTGGGCAAGTTTGCAAAAATGGGGGGGGGCACCTAGAGGTTCCCTCTTCTGCAAAAATGTGTGTGATTGCATGGAGGAAGGATGAGTTTGAGGAAAAGAGCAAAATTCCAGGCTGTTCAGCCAAGCCCCCTGAGTGGATTCAATCTGTAGAGATAAAGTATGTCTGGCTAATGGAGGGGAAAGAAGGAGAAAAGGAAGGACATAAAAAGAGGGCAGAAGACACCAAGGAAGTGAGGGGCTTGTGGGTGGCACAAAAACCTTGTGGAAAAGTTTTGGCAATCCACTGGGGAAAATATTGAAAACTGAGCGGCGGGAGACGAATCGCATATCCAGCTGGAGGGCAGTGATGCTGAGGAATCCCTCCTTCCTACTGGGGATTCCAAATATGCACAGCACAGAATATTCTCTTAAGTGTATATGCTGCACTTGAACTCAAAATAAGGCCAAAACAACTTGTGACTCATCGAGCTGACAGCCTACCTGCCATGTATATAGAATCATGGAATTGTAGAGTTGGAAGAGATGCCAAGGGTCTCCTAGTCCAACCTGTGACCTACCAGGTTCTTGGCCCAACTATCCCCTTCCAGTCATTCTATGCAGGCAGCAAAAATAAGCGGTTTATTGCCATATATGCTAAGCGGGTGGTGTTTGGTCTGGTGGGTTACTTTCACAAGTTATTCAAACTTTCCTTAAATTAGTTTTTCCCCTCTTCAAATTATGCATTGAGCATTTTTCATCTTTAATATCATTCATTTATATGACTGATTTTTTTTCTCTGTCTCAAGGCACTTTTAGAGTGTTGCCATTTTGCATGAGGGATCCAATCTCAAACTGGCAAATTCGGGTTGCCCAATTAAAGTGTTTTTGTAGCCCTTGTGCAAGAAACCTTTTCGGGGGGGGGGGGTTGAAATAAGGAAAATGATGGGGAATGCACTGGGACATGTCGGATAACATTCATAGTGTGTAATATATGATAGTGGTATATTCGTGTTTTAAATGTTCGGTGTGGATGTGGCCCAACTGAGCTTCTGCAAGGAGTTAAAGGGCCCTTGGGACAGAGTTGTGCCTATCTCCATCACACCAATATCAAGTCTGAAGTGCCTGAAGTGGCGGAATCTAGGAAGTCTCAGGGTGACACAACACAGGGCAATAAGCATTACATGTTTGTGATAGTCAAAATTCTATTTGCAGCTAAAGGACTATCCCTGTAGTCTCACAACTTATTGTCCATGTTCCAGCAAAATGTTACTAGCTGACATGTAAATCAATGATGTTTTGAAAACATCACTGAAGGACAGGCTTAAACTAGATGACCCAGTGTTGGTTATACTGTAAAATACTTATAAATGAATTATTGTGCAGAGGCCCAAGCTGAAGTTTTTATGTAAATACTGTGATCTTAATTTATGGTCTTCTTATTTGTGTAACATTCTAGCTATTGGCATTTGTCCTATGAATATATGGTTTTGGAAATTGTGCACCAAGGTTATAAAACACTCTTGTCCCAATTCACAGCTGTAACAGAGAAAGAAGAAAGAATCACTTCTTTCAAAAGATTTGCCTGGTAAACTGTTTTACATTGAAGAACAGCATCACAGACATACGTTTGAGGGAAGTAAAAGCCTAGCCATTGGCAGGTTTAAAGTCAACAAAGGGATTCTTTTATTTTATTTTTTACATGCTGAACAATTGACCTGTGGAAATCATTGTCAAGGAATCAGCTGCCAGGAAATTTTTTGTTTTGTTTTTTTTAAATTAGGGACATGAAAATCAGGAAAACGTTTAGGGAGCTGTCTTATTCCATGAGACCATAACATGCTATGAATATCTCTCTCCATTGCAGGCCTCCCCAGTGCAGTGATGGAAAGCTTCTCTGTTGTTGGGCTGCCACTGGTGCTGTGCTGCTGGTGGGGCCAGAAACAGGACAGTGTGTGTGTGTGTGTGTGTGTGTGTGTGTGTGTGTGTGGTCCTTCTGACAACAAGCATCCTTACACAACTGTAACACAAATTTCTGTTACACAACCAGCAGCCAGGAAACTAGGTGCTGTTTACTTCTTGTGTACACTTTCCCCCCCTAACCACGGTATCTTAAAACCATGCATCACTATATTATTTGTGTGCCTGAATATGCATGTGAAGGTGTGTGCAATTCTACTAATTGTGTCTTTATTGGAAATCACATGAATTTCAGCTAGGCTTGAACCAGGGATTACAGCACAGTTGAGAAAACATAATGCAATATTAGCATCTCTTTCTGAAACAGTGACTTCAGCACTTTCCCACTCCTCTTATTCCCACTGGCTGCTCTTGTAAATGCAGCACCTTTAGATAGAGCACGTACAATCCTGAGATGCCAAAACTCCTTCCCCGCTTCTGAATCAGTTGAGAATAGGCGTGCCACTCAGTTCAGCCATGACAGCCTGGGAAAGAAAGGGGGGAAAGTGCTTTATTTTCCTGGTCTGCAGAATCTGGCTGATTAGAAAAGAGAAAGGGGAGATGACACGGTGTCAGCCATCAGGCACAGTTGGGTTTGGTTTAATTGCTCTGCCGAGCAAACTGGAGGCTGAAGTCTGAGCAATTTCAGAGCAAAAACTTTGTGACTTTCTCAGCACTCTTATGGAAATGTGTGGTATTAATGTGCAGTGAAAGTTCATTCCTGCTGGTGTTATGAAGAAAGTTCTGCTTTTAAAAAAATATGAAATTGTTATAGACAATGGGCTATAATAGATGAAGGATTCTCTTGAATTGGTATGCAAAAACAACAAAGCCTACCCCGTAACTACATGTCAGTTTCACCTGAAAAGCATTTGCCCTAGCATCTTCTTCCATTTCTTCGGTTGGAAGAACCATAGCTTGGTGGTAGAATATATTGTTTACATACAAAAGATCCTGGGTTCAATCCCAGCTAAATCATCAGGTAGCAGTTGATAGGAAAGAGTTCTGCCAGATTCCATGGAGAGCAGCAACCAGCCTGAGTAGACAGTAAATGGATAAATTGTCTGGCCTGGTATATAAAGGATGTTGCTTTGTTCTTCTCTTCCTTTCCCGATTTCTAAGGGTTTGAACAACTGGTAAACAGGGAGCCAGCAAGCTTTTACAATCCCTATCAAATGATTTTTTAAAAAATGTTCTTACCATGGATATGAAATGCACAGGGGCTTTCATCTAGATCAGGGGTAGGGAAGCTCAGGCTTGGTGGTGGAGATGAATACTGTCCTCTAGCCTCTATCTGGCTGTTTCCAGGCATGTCAAACCTGAGGGACATTTAAGGGAGTAATCTGTTGGTGGGAAGAACCTAATGGGAGAAACAAACCTAGATGTTGCTGGTCAGGATCAGGAATGGTTAGGTCTTCAGATCTCACTTTTGAGAAGCTGCTGTGAAGGTGGGCAAGGGATGAAAGAAGATGTTATTCATAGAATCATAGAGTTGGAAGAGACCACAAGGGCCATCGAGTCCAACCCCCTGCCAAGCAGGAAACACCATCAGAGCACTCCTGACATATGGTTGTCAAGCCTCTGCTTAAAGACCTCCAAAGTAGGAGACTCCACCACACTCCTTGGCAGCAAATTCCACTGTCAAATTCCTAGGATCGCTTTTGCTTGCTTGGAATAGGAACAGAGAATACTGTTGTTTGCTGAGTTGTAACTTGTTACTGTGGTGTATGTATGTTGCATGTGCATTGTGTGCAGTCTCTGTGCATGTGAGCAGAGGAATGTGAGTTATAGCAATGGAGTGTGAATCTACATATCCAGTGAGAGTAAGGGCTGCTTTCTGGCCAGTTTAAAATTTGAGTCCCCTGTTGAGAATACTTAAAGCAGAGGCCTCTGCTTTCTGTATCCCAGGTTCCGTTTATTCTTGATGATAGATGAAAAAGAGACTACTGTTAGGATAAGATACTAGACAGCCAGGTAGTATGTAGAAAAGGAATATTGTACGTGGC
This sequence comes from Podarcis bocagei, assembly GCF_964188305.1. NCBI lineage: Eukaryota > Metazoa > Chordata > Lepidosauria > Squamata > Lacertidae > Podarcis > Podarcis bocagei. The sequence goes on from NC_138134.1 coordinate 49,527,264, forward strand.
AATATTGTACAAGGTCAGCAATAGCTGAAGTATCTGTTGATTACACACAAAAGGAGAAAGAAACCATGGCAGGGACCCACTGTGAATCAAGTGAAGAATGAGTCAAAAATTCATCCTCAGTCATCACAGGAAAATGTGCTGAATCATCTGGTCAGCTCTGGGGGTTCCTTTGCTGGAGACAAAGGAGCATCTGTGCAGGTGGGGGAATGTCTGGCTTGGGTTACTTGTGGAATTACAGACAGCTATGGATCTTAGAGTTCTCACAAAGCATAAATGACATCATACACTTGTGTCTATAGTGCTTCGCTTAAGAGTGCAAGCGGGAACTTACATGATGGAAAAACACCTAGAAAACAACCTTCTCAAAGAAAGTTCAGACTCGATTGGTTATAGGGGTGAGAAGGAACGACCAGTTCTCCTTGAGCCCTCAACAACTCAACTGTGCATCTCTAGGTGATCAAGGATGCCCTCTCCATAGATTTGACAATGTGTGGTTCTGAGTGGAATATTTAATAAGGAATAAACTGTTAAAACCCATCCTACTATGGACATTTGTTTATTCCATGTATTTATACATTGCTTAATATCTAGAATTTCTAATTTAACATCACCGAAGAACCTCTTTATAAATTCCCCTAACAGACCCCAGCAAACACTTCCATTTGGAAGAAGATTGGGAGCTACCAAGAGGCTCTAGCATTCCAGCTGGACGACAGCACCCAAGGAAAGCACAGAGCAGGGCTGGTGAGAGGTGAAGCCGGGAGACAAGGTGACCTAGAGAAGAGAAATGGCAACTGGAGAATTCTGAGGACCAGATAGAGAAGCTGTTCCTGCACTAAGGCAATGACAGCCTCTGTTATTATCCAAACCGCTCTACCTCCCCTTGATCAAAATGTTAATTTTCAGTTTCTCCTTCTCTCCTCCACATGGCTCCTACTTGATCACAGTCCACCTGCCAACTTGTGACAACAAAGAAATCCAATCAATCCAAGTCAGAAAACACGATTCCACCCCACCTCCAATAAGGACATTGGCCACAAAAACACACCAGCCTGGAGGGGTCCTTGTGCCAGCCCTGAAGTGGAATAGTTTATTATATTGTTACAAATGTTGGACATGCTCTCTGCCAAGCAGTAGCAAAATTCCAGGCAGGTTCAAGGCACTCACCTGGGATCTGTGTTCCTTTGAGAATCAAGTTGCAGTGGAGACTGCTGTAGCTTTAAGAAATATGATTTATTCTCATATTTACACCTGAGTTTGGATGGAGGGAGTCCAGATCTTACAGCATGGTCATCACAAGAAGGTCTTGTTTCACACAGCAGTGTAATACTGGAGTCCAAGGCATCTCTTCCAACCTTCAGCCAGCTTGCCCAAGATGGATCTCTGTCTTTTTGTTCTCCCTTCTTCCCAGCACACCTTGCTAAAAACACCATTTTCCTGTCACCTCACACCCAGTCACCCTGGCAACCTTCCATACCATCTTTTTGGTCTAAAACTGTTTCTGTGGAATTTAGGTACATGATGCCTATTCAGCCCTCAGGATGCTGTTATGGAGGAGAAGGTCTTCTTCTTTTGTCATGCAGCAAAGGATGGCATAGCTTATCTCACATCACCTTCAAATGAATGCATTGGGAATGTGAAAAGAGTGAGCAAAGTTTTAATATTTGACCCATTGCTTTAGGAGGATTTAAAAAAATGTATTTTGAGTAAGTTTAAAAAACAAACAAAAAACTTTACAACTTTTTTGACGTTGCCAAATAGTTCTCTCTAGAAACTGTTCCAATCTATAAATGCTAAAGGTTTTACTTTACAGTAATGTTATATATGGTTCTTTTTTTAAAAAAGAAAAAAGTCTCAAAAGCCAAATTCTAAATTGAAAGAAAAATCCTTTTAAGGCCTTATCCATCCCTTAAATCCCAGGGAATTGGTGATCAGTGTAAAGTACAGTTTTCATTCTTTACCAGCTACTTATTAGTTCCCTCTGTTACATAAAAACAGTATCTCTCAAAATCTCTGACGCCTTTTTTTTCATTGTTTCACATTTTCTGGCAAAAGAAATCAGTGGAGATTATCTAGTTCACTTTCTCGAATCCATGCAGTTTAATCAAAGTCAGTCTGTTTGATTTAACAGACCTCCTGACCTAGTTCTATGTGCTCCTGCAGTGAAGTGATTCTTTATACATCTGGCCACTAGTACATATATTACTGTACATATAGTAATAATGCACAAGTTGCTGTATATTGCTTATTACTGCTGCGCAAAAAACTTTTTCTGGTAGACTGGGATGGATAAGGGAGAAGGCCTACCAAAGGTCAACCTATGCTCACTCACTGAGAGTAGATAATAGCAACTGTGCTACAATGACCCAACCGTTTTCCTGCATTCAGATAGAATATGGGAAATGGAAAGAAGGATAATGTTTCTACCATACTTGTCAGAAATTAGATGTTGCTTCAGGAGCCGACAGTGTAAGAAACTTTGTAATGAGGAGAATGAACACAAACCTTCTATCCATCCTACTACTATATTCATGTTTTTCCTTGAAAGTGGCCCTGTCCCATATTACATGTTAGATATTGCTTACCAGCTCTGCTATATGGTGTAAAATGAGCAGTTTACTGAGTAATGACTGTGGAAGCAGACCCGTAGGCCTCAGCCAAGATCTCTGAACTCTTAGGCTGTATCTTATAGAAGACTAGTAACAAAGAAGCAGCAAACAGACAAAGTTTGGGGCTTGGGCTTGCTTACATCCCTGCCTCCTACAAAATTTGTCAGTGGCCTTAGATAAGCTAGTCTCATCATCATTGTCTGGGCTTTACAGTAGGACAGGCGCATCATGCTGCTTTTGGGCCAAGCAGTGAGGTGATAGACCAAATTCTCTCTTTCACTGGAAAAATGAGAAATGGAGGACCCTTTCAGATGTACAATTTGTAACAGTATAGCTGCTGTTTTGCTTCTGCATAATGTTGTTACCATTTCATCTATATTCCGGAATATGGCAGAAATCAAACCACTTTCTTCTAGTGCAAAAAAATTGACATTTGTGAAAGATTTGGAACAGTTCTGCAATATTTTCATTGTGTGGAAGGTGTTTTGTACTATTTCCTGCACTTTGCATGGTGTTTGGGGTGTGTGGTTTGGCCAACTTCTATTTTGTGCTTTTAAAAACTGGAACAACAAGTGTTAAATACCACTGCCCCAAGTGAAAGAGCTTTAGAACCCCATGTGCATGCTCATAACTCCAACATTTACTGGCTGGAGGAGCAAGGGAACAGAAGGGGAGTGCCTACAGCTTTTCACAATTTGTCACAATCTAAACTCATCCGTTGTTAGTGCAGATGGGAAAAACACTCTTCCCAAAATGATACATGACTGGTGGTGTGGATGGTCCACTACAGTTCACTACAAGAAAACATTGGAACTAATGTCTGTAAAACAATACATAAGAGTGGGCCAGAGAGCACCAGAAATGGACAGATTCAGCCATCCCTACCCCTAGATAGGCCCATTGCTCAATCCCCTGGACAGACCCACTTATCTACAATCCACAATTCATACAAGCTGGTTTGTAACCCATGCAGATTGAATCCATAATGTGTTTTTGAATCACAACCTTTAATTTTTAGTTTGAAGAGATCCGGGAGCTCTAGAGTGCCTGCTGCTTTTGTTGAACAGTAGCCTAAAATGTCATGCATCTGGTCTTTTAGCTGTTAAAAATATTTAAAAGCCTGCCCTAGGTACATTAGCCAGGCATCTGATTGCCAGTTGAAACATTTCTTGTTTGTTTTGTGTGCAACTTGCTACCGCCAAATGTTCCCAAAATGAGATTAGATTAAGGTACATGCTTTCAAAGAAACATCACAGAAATTAGCCTCCAGTATATCCTTCTCATATATCCTCCCGGCCATTACGTTGCTTTCTTTACTTTCTCTCTCTTTCTCTTTCTCTCTTGCAGCTTTTTCTTTCTTTTTTTAAAAAAAGAATAGTGTCTGGCATATGTGAAGAATTACTGCACGCCCCAAACCCTCTCCTTTAGCAGCACTGAGCATACCAGAGAGTACTGACAGGACAGGCAATATTAGAAGGCCTGTGTGTTTCACTGAGCCTCTGAACCCAGATGAAAACCTTTCTTTATGTGAAGTTTAGATGTTCGGCTAAACCATTGCACATGTACTTTACATTACCTATTACATAGGGCAGAAAATATTTGCCTGATTTTAATTAGAGAAGCATTTCTCAAACATCACTGGGAAACCAGGATTAGCTCAGTCTACCAAAAAGAGAAAGAAGGAGAGAGACATTTAAAGTAGCAGTGAAATGTTGCTGGGGGTTTTTGGGGGGTGGTGGTGGTGGAGAGGGGCAATGAAACTGCTCTGTGAAGTTTTAGGATTCAGCACACACAGAAACATGCCCAATTTCACCTAAGAATGACTTCTGCCAACTGGTGGCCTTACTAGGAGAGGACAGATGTGACATTCTCCTTGCTGTCTCCTAATGCTAAGCACTTAGGGGAAGTCAAGGATAGCATTAGATGGGTGAGCAAAGGATTGCCTTCGCTTAACTAGTGGCAGATGGAGTGGTGAAGCTGCACTGCTCACCTGCTGACCTCCATCTGTCTGGGTCTGGGTTGCTGCAGCATACCAGAAAGAGACAGGGACGAATACAGTGGTGGTGAACTTGCTGCGGAGCAAACATGCGGTTAGGGACCTCCTAACTATCCTCAGCACCCTTCACAACCTGCAGCTCCCAGAATTCTTTGGGGGAACCCATGACTGTAAAAAAAATAACAACACATGGTGTGAATGTAGCCATAGGTTGGCTGCCCTGTTCTCAGGTTGTACGATAGGCTGAGGATGGAAGAGAAAGGAAAAGCAATAAAGATAAATGAGGGCAGAGTTAAATGAAGGCAGAGTTAAAGGCATGTAATACTCTCTCTGTGTGTGTCTCTGTCTCTCTCTTTCCCTCTATCTGAAAGCATAGTGTGGTAAAATGCCTGCAGAAACCAGGGTGGGCTCAACAAGGCTTTCACATGGTGCAAAAGCCACTTCCAGAAAACTAATGGAATAGAAATCCATTTGTAGCCTCCTTAACCTGGAAAATCATGGGAGGGGAGGAAGGGAAGCAGCATGCATGTGTGGAAAAGGTGGGTGAGTAATTATATTGTCCAGTGGCACTGGTTGTTGTGTCACATTGGTCTGAGTTAAATTTAGCATGACATGCTGATATATTGGTCAAAAAGCATCAATTCCATAAAGCAACAAATACTGCAGTTTGAAAAGAACATGAGAAAATATAATGAAAGTTCTAGCATTTGTATGTGGGTTGTTTGTTTGGTGTTAGCCAAGACTCGACTACAGCAGAAAAGTGATAAATTGCAATGACTCTTTGACTATGTAGGACAGGAGTGGGAAACCTCAGGCCTAGAGGCCAAATGTGGCCGTCCAGACCCTCCAGACTCTGCCCAGACCATACCTCTCACCATCACTGTTCATTGCTTGTTTTGGATACTTTTGCCTGGCAGGAGTGTCTCTTTGAGCTATGATAATGCCTCTTCCTTGCCTGGATGGAGAATGTGTATCCCCCCTCCCCCATATATAAACCTCTGGATTTTGTGTGGTTGTAATGTAGCCTACTACACAAAATTAAGAGCCCACTGGGAACCAGGCAGAGGGCCTTCTTAGTAGTGGCACCCGCTCTTTGGAATGCCCACCCATTGTCAGACAGATGAACAATGATACGACTTTTAGAAGCCGTTTTCAATGTTTGAGGTTTTATTGTGTTTTTAATATTTTGTTGGGAGCTGTCCAGAGTGGCTAGGGCAGCCCAGTCAGATGGACAAATAATAATAATAATAATAATAATAATAATAATAATAATAATAATAATAATAGTACTTAGCTTGAGAGACGGAACAATTTATGACCCCTCATCTGGGGGCAGATGCAGATATTCAGACATGGAAAAGAAAATGCGAGTCCAGTGGTCTCCACTTCTCAGTGGTGTTTTGTTATTGTTTCTGTGTAATGCCTGAAGTGGAAGTTCACACAATATGTCAGTGGTCCTAAACTGGGAACACATGGGTCCATTTTGGAAGTTACAAATATATACAGAATACAGGAAGTCCAAGCCACGCATACTTCCTGTCCCCTGCCACCATTTAGAATTTCTGAAGCCACTCAGACCATGTGCAAGAATCCATAGACTTCAGTGAGTACAGAACCAAGCTCCTAATTCACAAATGACTGAAAGGTTATAGGTGTTAATAAAACATTCTCCCTGTTCATGCTTACCCCACCAAACATTTCTTGATTGGCTGTTCTTTGGTGGATGCCTGTGACATGTTTTTGTAAAGGGAGATGAGAGTGTTGATATCAAAGCAGCAGATTGCATGTCTGTGAATGTGTATCCTATTCCAACATACATAACTACTTGTAGATCATAAGTGTATCAAATTATGAGCTATTAGAATAAAAGGAAAATGTAAAATGAAACAAAAAAAATATCTTGGACGCACCATCAATTCGATCACTAAATCTAGAATAATAATCAGGAACCTTTTGAGTTTCCTCTTTCTTTCTTCGCTTTCTTTTTTTGCTGCTTTTTAAAAAAAAGATCAAAGCCACCCTTGTTGAATGGATGTTAATGGTCCATGTGCTCATTTGCAAAAGCTCTGGGCCCCTGAAATTTGCACATTGATTGCCCCCCTCCCTGTCCATTTACAAAGAGCCCAATAGAAAGTGTATCTGACACTATTAGCAGGAATTATGCCTTCCTAACTAAACAAGCCCAATTTACCATGTGTGAAGCAGCAGCTAAACTGTGAGCCATGCAAGCTTTCATCTTCTGTAATAGAATAGGGACACTGAAAGCCTGAGCTGCTGTGGGAGGGTTAATGAGTCTCTTCCTCATGCATATGTACCTTCCTCGCATTGTTTTCACAGAGATATATGGGTGTTCAAGCGAAGGCTAACAGGCTTGGGAAAATGACTGAGGCCACTTTATTGAAATGAAGATGGTAGTATTAATCTCCTAGATCAGCCCTTACTGTTCAAATGCAATGTGTTTCTATGTTTATGTCACTGGACATGCTGCTACTCCCCCCACCATTTTCACACATGCACACTTCTGCTGCCCCATGAAAGCAGAAGGAAAGAACGACATTTTGGTCTACTACCTAAATGTTGTCTCTTTATTCCCCCAATATTCTGGGTTAAGAGGGGACTCAGCTACATTGGCAAAGAAAAAGTGCTTCATTTGCGTTGTTTATGCATTCTAACACTTTGACACCAGGTGGCGCTGTGGAGTTTCATTTTTGCCAACCTGATTTCTCATGCAAAGTTTGCATCACGTTTAACTAAAACACTTCTTTGATGTGTCGCGAGGGTTGCCAACAGATTGTTTCTGGAAGCAATTAACAAAGAAATGAGAGCTAAACTTCCACTATATCTAGAAGTGGCTTTCATGTCACATGAAAGATCAAATAAAATGCAAAAATTACCAGGTAAGGAAATGGCAAGAGAACAGAATGGAACTGTCGTTGGAATGCATCCAGTGTGCTCCCGATGACAGCAACCTACCTACAGGGGGTGCAGGGCAGGTTTTCTGAACCACCTACCTCTTTCCTCTGACATTTTGCAGCCACTACATGACCCCCACCCCCCTCTCAGTATCAGCTGCTAGAGATGAAAGGGGCAGGCCCTGCTGCCAAGTAAGCCCAATGGAGGGCACTGAGGCAGAGTCCGTATGCTGAGGGCCCTCAACCCCTCTTTGTTAGATAATGATTTGGTTTATGATTTGGTGCAAGCAACTCTGGATGGAAAGGAAACTTGGTTTTGTGCACACTGCCTCTTGGCTGTGTAGAGCCTGTCTCTGGATTGTGATCGATGGCTGGGATCCTCTGAAAGGAAATTGATTCTAACGTATCAGTGGGGGGAGGGGGAATAGGTGCAATCTGAAGAGTTGGAAAAGGATGTTGATTGGCATCCCATGAAAGAAAATGCACCACTAAAGAGAAGTGTTGCTGAACCAATAGGTAGCTCTGAAATGTGGCAGAGGAAATATCAAAGCTTCCTCATGTTCCATGTTAATACCTCATTAGCAAAATGAGCTTGGAAAGAAGCCTGTAACTGCTTGAGAGGCGTTTTGTCCATAGAAGGTATATTGTATTGCTGTATAACTAATAGTGGCAATGCGGGATTTCATCACCGTCATAAACAATTGATCAGCAAGCTGTACTTAAGAGAGACCACATCTTGGTGCCAGCAGAGCTGCTCCTCCTAAACACAGATTAGGTCAGCTAATGAATTTTCTTTCTGTTTCTGAAAAAGACATTTTATATATCTGCTTCTGGCTGAGATGCACTCTGACTCTCGAGTTTCATACGATATTGGCCACCAGATAGTGGTAATTTTATTTTGCTGGATAAGATTATGCCAGCCTCCTTAACTATTAGCTAAGGGCTTTTGAGTCCCGTAAAGATTTTTCGGATAAGAAATGAGAGCCAATTCGCACAGCCTCACATTTGGCTTCTTTCACCATTCTCTCTCTCTCTCTCTCCTTAAAAATTAAAATCCTCATTATTAAATATGCATATGGTGGCAAACTAGTAATGTGAATAAGGTCACCATGGACCTGATGTGGTGGATGCAATAATTCATGATACTCATCTTAGGTCCTTACCACATTGGGCCACACCTGCGCCAGGCCTTTAAAGCACTGTTATGCTGCTTCCTCCAAAAAAATCCTGGGAACTCTAGTTGTTAAGGTTGCTAAAAGTTGCCAGGAGACTTGCTATTCCCATCACAAGAGCTACAACTCCGAAAGGTTCCTGGGAATAAGGATTGTTAAACCACACTGGAAAGTGCACCTGTATGAAAGGAGAGGTTTCCTAACAAGCCTCAGTACCCATGATTCTTTGGGACAATCTATGACTGTTTAAGCGGTATAGCAGTGCTTTCAAGGCATGGTGTGGATGTGGCTTTTGTGTTGCATTGCATCACGAGCCCCTCCCTTCAGAAAGTAATCAGCAAAGTCTGCACTGATTGAAGAAAGAACACACACGGCACGTCATGTGTGGGCCCATTCTCATGACAGTTTAATACCCCTGTTTCCAATCGGCAGGTAGTACAGCTCTTTACTATGGGAAAATGGTATACAAATAAACTGGTGGTGTTGGCGATAATTACATCTTTCACTCTTCTACTTTTGAACAGAAAGCTAACTAGAAGTAGACGCATGGGTGTCCATGGCTGCATTCAGACAGCACTTTATTCCCTATTCTGATGTTTCTTTACCCAATAATTTCCACTTTGTATGTGATATTTCACATGACGTAAAAGCCACTTCTAGTGGAATCTAACAGAAGTTTGGCATTCTTTTCCATGTTATTTGCTTCTGGGGGAAAAAAATGTTTGCAGCTCCGTTAAGGCAGAACATTGCTGGAGTTTTGCTTTGAAATTTGGGGTGGTGTTTCAGCATACAATTCTTTCCCACCATGGCAGTATATCAAGCAAAAAGCCACAATGCCATAACACGACAGGTAATGCAATATAAAATCTTGGACAGAAGCATGAGCATTATTATCAAGAAAACTAATGCAATAACCCCCACATCGGAACGCACCCTACAGGAATATTTTTTTGTGGGGTGGGGAGTAAAACACTGAAAGTGGAGGGCAATGATAATTAGGCTTGTTTATTGGGGATGGGGTTATAAAAATAGTGCCTGTACATTTTGCCTTATGTCTTTGGTTCTACAAATGCTAAAAACTTGCTCTTTTTTAAAAGAAAGAAAGAAAGAAAGAAAGAAAGAAAGAAAGAAAGAAAGAAAGAAAGAAAGAAAGAGGTATCTAGGGATTATGGTTCATCTGTGGGGGAAGCAACTGCCCCCTTTATGGATGCCCATGGTGAAGTATAATCCATCAGATTTTGAAATGCTTACCTTCCATGATGCTTCTATAGCGGGGGTGGTGTGGGAGTGTCAGTGAGAAGGGAGTTTGTAAGAGGAGACAAAATAGTCATGAAACAAGCATTCGGCCACATGTAGTTTAATGGTTTGATTTACTGAGACTTCACTCTGGAATCTGTGTGTGTGGTTTCCCCCCCCCCTCCCTCTCCCTGACTGCGTTTGCCATATCAGTTTGCAAGCCTGGCAAACACTGAGGACATTTCTCCTCTAATATAAAAGTAAATTTGCTCAGTAGGCAATTTGCATCTTGCCTCTGTCTAGTCATGAGATCATTATAATCAAAAAACAGAGTCCCTAGAAATCTAGGTCACTCAGAGGCAGGGTTTTTCTTTCTTCCCCTAGCAAAAAAAGAAGAAGAAAAGAATGGCACAGCATCTTTTATTGGAGGCTGCAGCTGTGGAAACGTGGAGCTAGCTAGCTATACTTTCACACCCTCCGTAGCCTGATGCCGCTGCGAAAGCCCCATCCACTTTGCCTCAGAGTGATCTTATGATCACAGCATTACTCAGATTAATTGCCTTGGATGTGAACAAACTTAGCTGCAAACTTGATGAGGGAATCAGGGTCTTTTCTGAAAAAGAAATTGTGTACCGATGTCAATCGCAAGCCAGCTAAAGTGGCCTGTTTGATGCTCCATTTAAACCAAAGGAAGCAGTTAGTTAATCTGCACAAAATCAGATACCATCGATTGTAATGCATGGTTTTTATTCAACTATGTTAAAAACAAAAAACAACCCCCTCCTCACTAAGTTTTACTCAGATTAGACCCACTGAAATGAACAGATCACGGGCCATTAATTGAAATGGGTCTTCTCTGAGTAAAATTTAAATACTATATTTTCTGTTTTTGTCGTGGCAAAGGACAAAACTAAATTATGGCAAAACATACCACTTTTATTTTAAAGGAAATGCAGCTGTGGGGTCCTGATCCAGAATGTGCTCCAGATTCAGATTAGGGCCCTGATTCAATTTCATGCTGACCACACACACCTGAAGCTGTAATTTCCCATTGAAGGTGCTATATGTAATAAATGTCAGGGCCAAATAGCAGTTAGGAGGAAACATAGGCCCTGATCTGAATTGAGAGCACATTCCAGAGTGTGGCTCTGAAGCTGCTTTTTGTTCCGGAGTAAAAATGCCCAGCTCACTCTTGGTTTTTCAAAAACATGTTTAGCATAACCATCACATTTGGCATAAGATGTAGTTTGGCCCAAACACATGCTGCAATCCTGTATCTATTTACCAGGGAATAGGTAAGTACTCAGACTTCTTTATGAGTAGAGATGTGGGAAAAATTCAACTCAGTTCACATTTAAAGGAGAACCTACCTAATTCATACTTTCAAAAGCAGCACACAACCCCCAAACTAGCTGTTGTTGGGTTTTTTTTAAAAAAAACACAACACACCAAAATCACACTTCTCCAAATTTTGCAGTACTGTCTTCCAGCCAAGGAAAGTTTACAAGCATGGATATACTGAAGTGTGCATCCAAAATGCATATGTTAGTAAAAAATATATAGAAAAAATGCATTATATTAGGAGAAACAGCTTTGCAAAAATGTGTATATTAGGCTGACTTGCGAACAAACATATATATTAGGATATAGCTACACTAAAATGCTGATGAATTTTAATTAAACTATATATCTCAAAATGATGTGGAAATGTGGAGAACTGAATTTATGATGGGAGGTGGGGAATGAGAAATTGAGTGACCAAAATTGTGAGTAAACATATGTAGGCTTGCACTGATAAACTGTATGGGCTCCGGAATATATAAATATTCAGTATGCGTGTTACCCTTTTGATATGAAGTGTGGGGAATGTGTGTGTTTTAAATCTTATGCTTTATTAACATTACAAAGCTGCCTGGTCTTGTACCACAAGATTCTGCTTCAAAGAATTTGAGGAAGGATAATGTTCAAGTTCCATCTCATGTGCATGAGAAACAGCCTTTAAAAAGAGAGAGAAGGCAAGGAGTTTTTTCGGTGGGGGAGGATCTGTGCTTAAAATGGTGTGTTTTCAAAAGGGGGACAATGGGTTCCCTCTTCTGCGTGTGTGTTGCATGGCATTCAGGACTGTGCTGGAGCAGTGTGAAGCTCATCAAACAACTTTTTAAACTCGAGTAAGCAGGAACAAGCAAAACAGAAAGAGGAGACAACATGAGAATTAGAACTCTGTGAGGGGATCTCTAAACAATTTCTCATTCATAAGAGTCTTTGAATCTATTACAACATTTTTTTTCTAAAGCCTTTGGAAGTGTCAATCTCCCTGCTGCTGCTTTCTGCATGTAGCGTTCAGCCGGCAGGTCATCGAAAGAAATATACACATCTCCCTGAATATATTAACCCTGTAACATTTCTCCGATTGGAAAGCATCTGTAGTACTGAGGACTGGCTTTCCAGGCAGGTGATCCAAGCAGTCACCCAGAGTGCTGGGCTTGTGGGGTGTTTTGACTCAACTGTTCACTCAAGAGCTGAAACAAATAGTACAAATAGTTCATCACCACTGAGCAAACAGGCGACGCTAACCTGTGAGGCCAGCACAGTGTTAGCATTTTGGGTTGTTGTTGTTTACTTGCAACAGCACATTTCAACAATTAGTGTTCACTGTTTTGAATATTGTATTTTTAAATGGTTGTAATAGGGCCTCACTGTGAAGGGAGGGTAAGAAATATAAAGAATAGTAACAACAACACTGGCCTTCAACAAATGGGGTGTGTGTGAATTATTGGGCACGACTGCCATCAGATCCTTGTGTGTAAACATACTGTCTTTTACCACAGGGATAAAGTGTGTATGTGTGTGTATTCTAGAGTGCCTCTTCAGGCACCCCCAAAGCACTTTTTACAACACATTTCAAACCAGTAACGTCAGGCCGTATATACATTGTAACTTAAAAGCACATTTGAAGTACATTCTTTTCCACAAAGAATTATGAGCAGTGTAGTTTACCCCTCACAGAGTTAGAGTTTGCAGCAATGCTTAACAAACTACAGTGCGCAGAATTCTTTGAGGGAAAGAATGCATTTCAAAGTTGCTCTAAAAGTATAGCACATACACAGCCTAAAAATTGTGAAATGGGATGGAAATACAATTAAAAACACACACAAGGTATTCAATAGTGGAATGGATGCCAAGAACATTCTTCACCCAGCATTTAAGACAAGGGTGAACATTTTTCACCCTGAGAGCCACATTCCCTCCAGTAAAACTTTATGAGGGCCACATGCCACGGGTGAGCAGAGCTAGAAGCAAAAGTAGAAGGAGCAAAAGATAGGATTCTTTGTATAGTAGCTTACATTCTAGCTGTGTATAAGTTAGAGATTTACACCCCTCACACCCTTCCATCCTCAGGCAAACAAGTTGGGACAATTACCATGGCTAGTTACTGGCAAAAGCACTGAAGGGCTGATGAATGGCCCAGCGCCACACAGCAAGGCCTTGATGCTTGCATTTGGCCCTCAGACCCTTGCCCCTGATCAAGTTGATCTAAGGCTGGCCCTGGTACAATTCTGTGCAGTTGTATATGATTGGAGCATGGTTTCTCTCTGCAATGCAGTCAAAGAGGTGAAGCCACCAACCTTTCCTGAGAGCAAAGTTAATTAGATGAGAAAACGTGAAGAAGGCCACCTTAAGCTGCTTAAGCTAATGACGGGTGAGTTTCATTGGAAGAAAAAGGAAACCTGCAGAACATGCTGTACTAAACCTTTGAAACCCTGAGATAAATGCACGTCCCATTATGTCATGCTTGGAAATAGAAAAGACCCCGCTCTCTGATGCGCCTGCCCTTCTCTTGCTGTTTTTCTTTTGCGTATTGGATGTCACTTGAAACACAACAAATTGCCTGGTTTGTATCCTGTTACAGCTATCCTGGGAAATCACAAAGTCAAAACAGAAGCCGCTAAAATCACGAGGCAAAGGAAACGTCGATGGCACTGCAGGGGAAAAAAGAAACCCTGTCAGACTCAATTTTTCAGGGCCTCGGCCACTGTTGGGAAGGGCTCATTTCACGACAGTCTTGGCACTGCACATGAGGGGAGGAGGATGAGAGGAACAAGGCTTTCTGCTGCACAATACAAAGACATTCAAATAGGTCTTGTATATACCCTAGAGTACAAAAAGACACCCAAAGGTTTTTCATATATAACCCTGACTACAAAGGGTGAAGGATTACAATTCACACAGGGTCAAAGTAGAGGTGAAATTCAATGCAACTTTGCATGTGTTGTATTAAAAAAAAACAAAAAAACTAGCTTTTTTCCCAATGTAGACAGCAGCTTCAGAGTAGCTGTTTTCCTCAAGACTGCATCAGAGTTAGAAACGAGTTAGGGACATAGGAAGTCCTTATATACTGAGTCAGATCCATTGGTTCACCTTGTTTAGTATTCCCTACGCTGACTGGCAGCAGTTTTCCATTGTTTCAGGCAGAAGTCTACCTGGAGACATCAGGGATTGAACCTAGGGCCTTCTGAATGTAATGTAGATGCCCTATCACTTAGCTACGGCCTGTCCTCAAAATGAGGCAAGACAGCAAAAAGCAGGAGGATAGCGAGAGGGACCAATATATGCTTCTGCCGTGGAAGGAGGGTCTTTTATCAGTTCTTCAAAATATTAGTGCTTGCAACATTTTTCAGCCCAACGGCCACATTCCCTCATGAGAAACTTCCTATTAAATATCAAACAGGTGTCAATGTTGTCTTCTCAGCACCTATTGAGGACCTGCCTCTTCTGTCAAGTCTTTTAAGTAGAGCTCATTTCCATTCTGACATTGTTTTAAGTTGTTTCAGATGCTTTCAGGCTTGTGCGTTTGCCACCCTGGGCTCCATTGGAAGAGCAGGCTATAAATTAAATAAAACAGCAACAGCAACAGCAACAGCAACAACCTTTTAAGGGAGCCACATGCCAATGGGGCCAGAGGCTGATGTGTGTGGAGCAACAGATATGATTCTTACCTACGTACAGTTGGCTACATTCCAGCCAACCAAATGTCTGGGGGGCTCTAAACATGCACATCTTTCCATTAGCTATCTAGGCAAGCAGGAGGCATGACCACAGTTGAAGGACACACTCTAGACAGGACAAAGCACTCAAGAGTAGATGGAACAAGGCCACTGAGGGGCATGGTCTGAGTAGAAGCTGCATCTCCTGCAGTGGAACCAGGGGAGAGTTGTGAAGGGCAGACACAGTGGCTGGAGGGCATCATCTGCTCCTGGGTTCTTCAACCTTGTTGTAGTGTTCTGAAATAGGCCAAGAACTATTCCTGGGAATAAGCTGTCTTTTGCCCAAGGACCCAGCTTCTGCTAATGGCAAATCAGGGAAAAGAGGACTTGAATGGTCAAATAGGAAGTCTGAAATGCATAGGTCATATTAGGCCCCAAAAGAGGAATACAAACATCTATTCAGAAAGTCATCGGTACAGGATGAAATATATGTTTTGACTGAGCAAAGAGAAAGAGAAAAATGAGTGCGCTATATAAATGTGAAGGCTTAAAGGAATGTTATCAATTCAGTTTAAGCCAACACAAGGTATAATTTTCCTGTAACAATATAAACCGATAATCTTAAAACAACTTCTTTTTTAAAAAAACAGGAATATTGCAAGCCGTAAGAAGCCTGGTGTTAATTTCAAAAGATTTTCATCATTGAAGCCTCTAACTGGAGTTCAAATCAGAGTTTGGCTTGGGTACAATCAGTATTAAGAGGATAATATCTGACCCAAACAGACAGCTTTTTAACAGATGCTTAATTAGAGCAAGCCCTGAACCCACAGATCAGCTGTAGATAGCCTGTTATTTCAGATGCAACTACTTAGTTGTAAATGAATACTGTTCTGGCCCACTGTCTTCTGCTCAGCACACTGACAATGGGCAACAACTTGACAACAACAGAAACTTTGCCAGAAAAGATTGGTTCAACTTCCTTGTGCAAATGCAGAAGCAGAAATTTCCAAATTTTGCTCCCTGTGAAGAATAGCTAGAGAGTCTTGCTAAGCATCGCTGCACTTGTAACTCCCATTCAATTTGAAGATTTGATTTAGCATAGTTTATTATGTTGTTTGTTACCTTAAGCTAAAGTCATTGTAGTATAATAGAAACCACAATACTCACTTAAATCATTCATAGTTGAAGGAATGAGATGGAGAGAGAGGTTTGCCTGGGAGGGGTCTTGAGGACTATGTAGAGAGTTCTGGAAGGCCACATGGGGCCCACAGGATGGAGTCTATTCACTCCAGATCTAGATGAACCTGTATGGCTGGTTTGCATCTGTCTGTAGAATCACAAAGTTGGAAGACCCAAGAGCCATCTAGTCCAATCCGCTGTAATACAGGACTCTCAACACATGGTCTCCCATCCAATTTGAATATACTTGTGTGAACCTGCCTGAACACAAAGGTTAACTCTGGAGCCCCTGCTGTATAACCTTCTGCCACCAAAAAGTCAGGGCCTTTTTTGTTTCTTCAATGTCCAGCCCTTAGGGGCTGGCATGCCTGTTACATATCCAGAGTGACAATGATGGCCAGTTGCATTAGCCCATGGCATGGTGGGTCTGAGCTTGTGTTAAATCCGCCACTGTAACAGCTGGGTGACTGTATTAGCCAAAAGTCTGTATTAGCCAAAAGTCTGGATCCTTGCCCTTTGCGCCACCATTCTCTGTGTAAGCTGTAACCAATAAACCTGTGGCCATTTTTAACCTGTTCCCAGTTACAGGGTCATTCATGTTCTCTCACTCTATCCGTGCCCCAAGCTGTAGACCCAACTAAGAATATATTTTCCCTGGTGGGGGAAAACAGCAACAACCTGGCAAAATGAAGAGTGGCAGATCAAGTAGTAGTTGAGGCGTAACTCCTTGTTCCCATCACTGCACACAAGACAGTTTAAATAAATATTTTAATTCTATTATTGGCATTTACACGTAGAAAGCATACGGTATGTTACAATTTTTATCAAAATGTGAAAAATATGGGTGTTACATAAGTAACAAATGTAAAAAAAAGGGGGAGAAAAGAAGAAAAAGCATTTTTCTTACTTTCCCTGAAAGTAAGAAAAGTATTCAGTATAGGAAAATATTGATACCAAAAACATAGTTTAGCTAAAACAAAAATGGGTGAGAAAGGGAGAGAAACAGCAACACCTCCCCACGCACACAGAAAACATTTATTTTTTAATTTTTAAACAGTACTATAGGAGCTGCATGGAAACACAGGGTTTGTTTACACAAAGCAAATTCAAAATGAGGGGGATTTAGAACAGTCACCTACCATGACTTGGAGTTTTTAGGCATTTCTCAGGGTCCCTTCTTATGATACAGTTTGTACTTGGGTATGGGTAGTTGAGCACAGAACACACGCGCATTGTATCAGCAATGCATAGAGCCTGTACGCATGTTTCCTACTTTCCCCTTTAAAGTATATGCGCTTGAACCCCCTCTTTGCATGCATTTTCAAAAAGAAAAGCAGACTGGTGCCATGTATAACTGATACAATGTGTGCATCTTTCATAAGGACCTGTTAAATGCATGTTCCTCTGATCCAAGAGTGCAATGATTTCGCCCCCAATAAATATTTTTATGCCGAACACTTCAGTCGTAGTAAACGTTGTGATGTAGGAAAAGGTCACTCCAGGATCTGGTAGGGAAGGCAGTGCTTACAATAATAGTTAGTGCTTTATGGCTTTTAAACGACGTTTTATAGGCAAGTAGTCCTCACAACGGCCCCCTGTGAGGTAGGTTTGTAATTTTTGAAAGAGCCCCCTCCCATTTTCATAGATGGCAAAACTGAAACGCTGATATTGAATAGTTGCCAAGACCATACAGAGCTGAGATTCATTTGAAACCAGTGGAGTTCCGTCTACTAACCTCACCTCGCACTGTACGCACTCCCTCTTCTACCGATTCTATTATTTGTTCAATTTGATAACGTCAACTTGGTTTCCATACCAGCTAGAAATACTGTTGCTTGGAGGAAATAAGGACAGAAGATTCAGAAGTTCTCACACAACTTTGTCAAATATAATAATAAAAAACCCTAAAGTGCTGATGAGCTTGAGCTGGTTCTAGCACCCTTTGTATTGAGAAAGATAATATAGCCATCGCTCAAGCTTATCGTTCCTTAAAGTATCCAGATCTGAGCAACTGCGGTTTACAGGAAATAGGTTTTCTGAGAGAACCTGATAGCATTGTTCCTTCACCAGCCTTTGCAGAATTGCTTCAAATATCTCCCAACAAAAACAACATACTTGATATTCTTGCATTTCAGAACAACTTATTAAAATCGGATACAAACACGCTTTCCACAATAAACAGTCTTGGGTCCATATTTAGAACCAATCACTATTAATTTAAAAAATCACAAACCAAACATGGAATACAGAAAATTCTTTCCAAATGCTGCATGCCAGATACCTTGTTTGGAAATATAATGCATGCAGAGAAAAACAAATTCAACTGATTTCAATTAAATTAAACAAAAAAGATGTATTTGTCCTTTTCAGCAGCATAATAATGATTATTTTTTTTTAAAAAAATGTGTCCTAACTACTGGCCCTGGGTAAAAAAAAAAGTTGTTTTTATTAAAAAAATCTGCCCTTCTCTTATCTACAACGATAGAATGGCTTGAAAGTTTCGTGCTTTTGCATTTTGACAATGTCAGTATGGAGTTCTATACATACTGTTCGGCTTCCCCATCTTTGGGTTGTGTTGTACCATTTTTGCTCTCTTCACTTACATTTGTGGTTGCCTTTTCTGGGAGAGATGCCAGATCTTTAAAAACATCCACATAATGCCCAAATCCTGGGCCCCAGTTCAAAAGGTTGTCCCAGTTGAAATTCCCTCCTTGCTGCCCAAGTCTTAAAGGCGACGTACTCTCATGAACACTGGGTGCAGTTGCTTGTGCACCCACAGGCCCACCACCCTCTCCTCTTCGGCCTGGGTATCTCCTGGGCTTCAACCTAGCCCCATAATTGTCTTCATCATCTGCATCTGACTCATTAACTTGAGATAATTTGGGCATTCTGGAGGTGTACACCATGGGCTTTTCCCTGTCATACTCCATCTCAGAACATGTAAAAGAGTCGTGGGAATCACTGTCAGATGATGATTCCGGTGCTGGAATGCCATCAGCTGGATTCCTTGTTCTGGACAGTGGCCTTCTGCAGTCCTCCTCAGAAGAAGACCTTCCATGGTCAGCGCTGCAGATGCTTGGATTTCTAGGACGCGGGGTGTTAAGCCTCTCCACCTCTTCAATGGAAAGTCCCACCGGAGGACCACTCTCCAGCGGAATCTGTCCTATGGGTTGCTTTAAGCGGCTTCCGGGCCTGGAACTATGAGTTACCATCATCTGAGGGCTCTTGCTTCTTCTCCCTAGTCGAGTGGGGTAGTTAAAAATGCCTGTCTGGCAGACATCGTTGTGCATTTCCAAAGAGCTCCCTTCTCTTATGGAAAGATGCATGTCCCTTGCAGGGCTGTTTCTGTAGAAAGTCGACGATTTGGAAAACGGAGCAGGGCTGTGACGAGAAAGGTGGTTGGGTGTCGCACATGCAGAGTGACTTAAGGAACTGGTCCTTAGGCCTTGACCGTACGAAGGCTGGTATGTTAAGCTGCTTGCCCCCAGGGGCATAGGCGACTGCCTTGCAAACCCCAAAGGACTATGCCTTTGGATTGAGAATTTCGGCGTGTGACTCCGGAACTGCTTATAGTGCTGAATGATGTCTGCATCCGAAGGAGCTATGCTGCTTGCGTTGTCAATGTCATAGTGCTCTATCTCAGGCTCAGGAGAAGCTAGAGGAGCACTGGGGATAGTCTCTGTGTTGTGCGGGATATCCGTCTCATCAAAGATGAGGTAAGGGTTTTCCCTCTCAATTATATCAGGCTTCGGGTTTCCTTCAGGCTGCTTCCTGATTGTCATATCATCGCCGTAGGGTGGGATGTTATCGGGGTCATCAAAAGCATCATTCTCACTCCCCTTCTTTTTCTTCTCCTTTGCTTTCTTCTCCTCTTTGGGTGCCTTGGCCTTCTTTCCCTTGCACTGGTTGCACAGGATCAAGCTCAGTACCAGCAAGGCCAGCACAGTAGCACAGCTACCAACAATGGCAGGAACAGCCCAGAGGGGCAAGGAGAGCTCAGCTGGGTAAGTCTGTGGGACACAGACATAGGCTCCATTCGCCTCTCCCTTGCACACTTTCCCATGGGCACACATGATGCCAAGGCAAGCCACCACTGTGTCACACGTTCTCCCAGTGTAAGATTCTGGGCAGATGCAGGTAAATCCAGACCTTTCTCCAGGTTCACAGCTGCCACCATTCTGGCAGGGGTTGGAGGCGCAGGCTCCGGGCAGCACACACTTGTATGTATACCACTGGTTAATGCACATTAATTCGCCCCCGCAGGGACTGCTGGCACAGATGTTGGGCCCTCGGCAGCCAATCTTCACAGAGGGGTCCGTTTTAGAGATGGTGGCAAGACTGTGCTTTCCGGTGAAGGGAAGACTTTCATCCCCATACTTAAAGTAGGCAATGCAGCCATCAAAATCTAGGAAAACAGAAAGAAATAATAATAAGGAAACTGAAGGAGATTAGCTTGTTTAATGGACGTTAACTTCCCCCTCCTCCTTCCCAGTTCTTTTCTTTCTTTCTTTGTGTGACATGTCCTTTTATATTATGACCATCTTAGTACTGATTTTCGAAAGCTGCTGAAGGGCAGGGTATAAATACTGTAAGCAAATAAATACTTTAATCAGAGGGAGCAAGGGAGCAATATAAACCAGGTATGAATCAATGAGTGAATACCACTTGTTCTCTACAACATAGCACCAACAAAAGTACATGGACAGTCCACCAAACATGCCTACTTTAAAGCTTTATTCATGTCAGTGGTGGTTGGGAATAGACCCCATTGCAGTAAACCAGCAACATGGCTTTTGTAAGAAATGGGTTCATATTTTCAGGGGTTGTATTATTATTATTATTATTATTATTATTATTATTATTATTATTATTATTATTATTTTCAGTGCTTCACATCTGCACACACTTGGAGTGTCACCATTATGTTCAAAGCAGCAGTATTCACTACTAAAATATAAGGCCAGTCTTTGCTTCCCTTTTGAGGTTTAAAATTGTCTTTCATTTGGATATGCTGGAATGGAAAGAGGAGGGGAGACTCAAGTGTTTACATGTTGCCTACTGAGTATCTGAGTCACAGCCCACTTGCTTAGAAATTGCTGATAAAATCCACAATTGCAGATAAGTTCACTTATGAAACAATTATTGGACAAAATATCACGGAGTGAGAACAGTTTTAAATAAATAACAATTTAATTAGTCTAAGTAACTCTAAGCACTTTGGAAAGTCACATTAATTTCAAAGGCAGAGGTAAGCACGCACATGGCTACTTGAATATAAGTTCTGTTGAGTTCAATGTGGCATATTGGGTATAGGACTGTAGCCTCCATCTCTCCCACTGAAGAATCTCCTGTTGGACTCCATCTCTCCCACTAGACTTAAAACTGATACATTTGAATGGCTCACATCTTTACTTTTGCTTTGTTGTACAGTTACACCACGATTCCCCCTTTTGCCCTCTAAAATTCCAGATAAGTTTATTTAGGATTGCATTATTGCCCAGAGTTTCTAAAACTTTTGCTACATTTTGCAACAGATCACCGAGTCTCTTCATGCACATTTTCTGTTTGATGGTTGACCGCCTTCAGAAGCCAGGAAATAAAACTGATGAAAAGAAACCCCCACGGGCTAAAAAAGGGCACTTGCAAATGGGCACATTTCTGTCAGCCAGTGACCAGATTACATCTGAACTTTGAAATTCAACTGGAGATTTTCGTGACAGTAGCCGGAGAACATGAAAATGTATTGTGACCTACCGACCATCCGATGAAATGTATTACTTCCACAACTCACTCTCTCCCCCACCCCCCCATATCACTGTTTCTGTGCATAACTGGAAAACAAAGGCATCAGGACTACAGTTCTTAAACCACAAACATGGTGCTGGAGAAGACTCTTGAGAGTCCCATGGACTGCAAGAAGATCAAACCTCTCCATTCTTAAGGAAATCAGCCCTGAGTGCTCACTGGAAGGAGAGATCGTGAAGCTGAGGCTCCAATACTTTGGCTACCTCGTGAGATGAGAAGACTCCCTGGAAAAGACCCTGATGTTGGGAAAGATGGAGGGCACAAGGAGAAGGGGACGACAGAGGACGAGATGGCTGGACAGTGTTCTCAAAGCTACCAGCATGAGTTTGACCAAATTGCGGGAGGTAATGGAAGACAGGAGTGCCTGGCGTGCTGTGGTCCATGGGGTCACGAACAGTTGGACATGACTAAACGACTAAACAAAAACAAGAAGAAACAGTGCAATGCACTTTAATGAGACTGCGGTGGGGTTAATTTTGTAGCCGATGTCATCCTTCCATTGTTTTTTGATTGTCAAGGGGGTTTGTGCGGCTTTGGAGCAGTGTTTTGTATATTGTGGATAGTAGCTGAAGATTCTGACACAGACTTTGTTGAATGAATTTATGTTAGAAATGACATCTTCTGCAGACATATAAAAGGGGGAGAAATCTTTCATTTGGAGTTCTTCCTTTGAAGTTGAAAAATCAAATGTCAGTTGAATTACAAACCATTCTTTCTTTCCTTTCTATGAATAAAATGAAATATTGCATCTCTGCATTTCAGAAGGTATTTCAAATAGCTCCAGGGAGCAGCAGCTTGATATGAAAAGTTGGTTACTATAGTATTATGGAGCAGGAAAAATGCCCAGGATATATTTTCATTGGATTGTGTGTTTTGCTCCATTAGTTGTACATTTCTAAAATTTGTTACATATTTATTTTTGCTTTCCTGATTCTTCAGATATCCTGAACATAGGAGTTCACACAGAGTTTTATACCTTCCTTCATAAATCTTTGGCATGTCACAAGCAGTGTAATCCAATATTAAGAAAACACTGTATGAAAAAATGGTTTTGGAGCATGCATCCCTAGTTCAGGCCAGACTCCTGTAACTTGTCAACGTCCACATCAGTCATTTTAGTTAAATGCTCCATTTCCTCCTCTCTTCCCATCACCTTTGGTCCTAGCAGACTTCCTGTCAATACACATACTATGATTTTGACTTCATAATCAATATGCAGCAATAGGTCAGGAGCAGTGAATGCCCTAACTGTGATTTCATTCACACCACATCTCATACCAAACGAGGCAATTTGGATCTCGTTGTTTTCGTTGGATACGGTGAAAAATGTGAAGTGTGAATTTACAACAGGCAAGGTTATTCTATCTGGTGATAATCCTTTAAGTTAGATTCTTTTTTTTATATAAAGAGCTCTCTCTGAAACATCGCTCCTTACTGCTGAACTAGTCTGGGTGTCTGTATTTAAAAATCACTTCCATTAAAAAAAGAATAAAAAAAGAATTCCAAGCATGAACACTAACACCCAAACTGCTGATTTAATCCGTAAATGTGACTGTTTCTGTTCATGTGTGGCTCTGATTTAGTTGATATGAACAACAAGAGGTTGCAATCCCTGCAGCAGAGGCCATAACATGCAAACAGCAAGTTGAGTGGAGCATTGTGCTACTAGGATTTTAAGTAGGCAGCAATGCCATTACAAGAGGAGTGCCAAGACTAGTGTTATAGCAAGATGCTACCATTGCTCAGAGATTATGTGGGCACTGGGACTGATGCAACTGACCCTATGTGCTCTGGAACTACAGTTGTGCCATATGCATTGTAGAGAACAATGAAAAATTGGATCAATGATATATGGTTTAGGACACAGCTCCTGATCTAACCCTTAAATAGCCTAATCGATCCTGCAATCCTTCTGTGTTGCTAAACTCTGAAGCTTGCCCTGTTGGCTGTGTATTACAAAATGATGCCTAGCTAATGATACCCAACTATTTGTGATACTGCTCATGCGTGTGGCTTTCCTTCTTACCTGGATTGCTGCTTCTAGGGGCATGGTTAGGTGGGATTCCGCCAAGTGAAATCATAAGGACATTTAGTCCTCCAAAATCTTGTGTAACATGCAGGGCGTCTCTACTGTAGGTCTTGTCGACTGTTAATATTGTGGAGCTCCCATTCTTCTCAACGAAGAAGGTATGCCAGTGGCCATCAGAAACATAAGCTTCAGGAATGCTGCGTTCCACCTTTCCACCAACTCCAGCATCAGAGATATACTGTACTTTGCCACCTTTGATCTACAAGGAAATATATATATATAAAAATATATATGTATTTAAAAATCACAGAATTATAGAACTGTAGTGTCTGAAGGAACCTCAAGGGTCATCTAGTCCAACCCCCTGCAATGTAGGAATTTCAGCCAAAGAAAATGCCTAAGTCACATGTCACACTAAGTCAAAGGCTTGTGTGGCTCATAGTTTGTATGGAAAGAGCTAAACCACAAGGCCAGATTTGGTCAACATACTAAGCAAGCGATGGCTTAGCTTTACATGGTGCATTAGCAAAATGACCAAGAAGGAATGAGGAGGCTATGATCTCCTCCTTTGGAGGCCACATGCTTGTGCTTTGCACCAAGCTATAGTTGGGCTTCCCGTGATGTGCAAACAAGGTAATAAAGAAATTGCATGTTTTGTGCAGCCTGATAGAAGTACAACAGAAACTGCAATGATACAGGCTTAAAAGGCCCCTGTGTATTTCCTTTTATGTTACACGTTAATCAGCTAAGAAGCACTGGCAAGAACATGCAAGATTTGATGGGATGCAGCTACTCCAACCTTCATAAAGTTTATACATATATAGGTGACAGATAAGAAGCACCCATCTCTTGGGCTGAAAGCGTGATTTCACAGCTTTCACATCCATGCTAGCAGTTTACACAGAGTCACTCCTTACAGACAGCACATGACTCTCAAAAAACTGAACCACACATTTTAAAATTGCCTTTTGTACACAAGGCAACACAAACAAAAATTGCTGAGGATGCAGGACTGTAGCCACATAGACTTTGGGGCTCTCTGGTTACAAACAGCCTGCACAACAGCCTGTGTTGGTCAAAGGCTATGGCTTCTTGATGTTTGGCTGAGAGGTGCTGGGGTCCCTGCCTTGCCACCTGACTGAGTGGAAATGCATTCTGCACAGCTGTGGAATAGCAGAGCAGAACTTCATATGTGCACTGTTCCAGGTAGCCAGATAAAGGCCACTGGTGCCTGAGCTTGAATTGCTCCTCATCCACTTGTGATGTCTCCATTTTTTTGCCTCCCATGCCACACTGTGGGAAAAGGTCTGACCTCTGCCCTTGCAGGATTTCTATAGTGATGGTATCCACTGACCAAGAAAATGCAAATAAAAGACCATGTTGCCATTGTCTGCTTAAAGAAAAAAGCAGAAGTAATTGCAAATTATGTGATAATATCCTGATAACTTGCTAGTGCAAGCTTTTGCATTGGAAAATATGGGTACTGAGAAGCCAGATACAACTGATAAATTAATGCTGGCTGAAGCACAGAATTGTGGTCTTACACTGGACAGACTTATAGGCTAGGGAGAAAATGGAAATAATTAAAGGAGTCATGAAAACTTGGATCTTGTAACCATCCAAGAGGTTTGCCAGCACTACGGTTTCACTCATTTAGCGTTAGGGCTAAATTGGCAGATTCAGCCCTAAGAATTGACTCCACTGCTTTCTCTCGTGCAAAAGATACAGCAGAATACTCTGAAATCCATTTCCCTATATCGTAATAGTGACATTCACATGTTGCATTAAGAGAATATGCAATCTGTGTACACAAATACTTGAGCTGTACAATTAATTCACATGCACCAGTCAATGTGTGCACAGCCTCTAGGCCCATGTACAAAACTGTTGCACAAGCATACACCATTTCACCCAAACACTTGCAAACATGTAGAAATATCTTGTACCTGTTCAGTGCAATGTGGGAACAAGCCCAATGATTCTTCAGCATCCTTGTGGGAGCCAGCTGTAACTGTGGCTTTAATGAAGCCAAAGTGTCTGGTACAAGTAAACGTCACTCAGTTCAATGGCGTATCTGTCAGGAGTGGGGAAGCACTAGCCCTTCAAATGGTATTAGACTCCATCTTCCAATACCTCTGACCATTGGTCATGTTGGTTGTGGCTAATGGACACTGGAGTCTATAACATTTGGGAGGCCACAGGTTCCTCACCTGTGATCAATAGGATTGTAGCTGGTTAAAACCAAGGACTTTGCCTTAATTGATCTGAGGACTGGGTTGTGTGTGCTACTATGCCTTTAAAAAATCCAAGAGTTCTAAATCTGAGCTTGGTGGTCACATTTTATAGGAGGTCTGAATGAGGAGGGAAAAGTTAATCGGAGAAAAGATTTCACTCTAGCGTGCAATGTTTCATTAAGAACATATGCAACAAACATTCTTCCGGCTGCCATTCAAATAGTCAGTACTTGGAGTCTAGACAAAGCTGATTAGAAGCAAAATCATTCAGCCCTTTTGATAGCTGGAGTAGTGCCCAGCACTAGTCAACACTCTGGTATTTCTAAAGTAAAAGACTGGGGCAAATTCAGGAGAAATGAAGACCACTTCATAGCAAGCTGCCCAATCAAATCCACTCGGCCTTACCTTCACAGTAGTATAATTGCTGCTTTCCTGAATGTGAATTAAAACTCCGCTTTTACTCCTTGTCCTGAATTTGACTTCTATACTCTCCATGCTATTCTGAGGCTCCAAAATGGTGTTGTCAATGCTACGACTCATCATGTATTCCCATTTCCTTTTCTGGCTTATGTGGTAGTCAAGGCGACCTTTGCCTTCTAATGACAAGGCAGTATCAGCCGTAACATCTAGAATAAAGAAGTAAAGTGTGAAAAAATGTAATAATTCACCATTCACAATTCTGTCTCTTTGTACCACCCACCCACCACAGATAAAGAATGAAGAGATCATAAATAAAAAACTAGCAGGTAATGAAGGAAAAAATTGTCAGTTTTGGTTTCTCAGTTTCTAACTTTTCCAATCTTAAGTTCAGTTATCCAACATTTTAAAATCCCTCATGAAAACCAATTAGCAATTTTCTTCTAATTCTGCACATTTTTGTATGCAAGTTACAGTATTGTCCATGTTTTTTCAAAGTCCCCCCCCCGATATAATGCATATTAATGCTATTTTCATGAATATATGCATTTGTATGCACACTTTTATATGCATTTTTGCACACCTTATTTGGTTGGAGAATTGCACTGCAAAATGAAGAGTAATGTGAGTTGTATTGTATTGTATTGTATTGTATTGTATTGTATTGTATTGTATTGTATGAATTGGGAATGAGAACTGAATTGACCAGCAGACCATGTTGAGAAAAAGTGTCTGGTTTTTAATTGGTTATAAAAACTAGTTTCCTTTCCAACAATTTCCCCAATTCCATTCTATTTCATACCCAACAGCCTTCAAGGGAAAACAAAAACAACCCTAGTTGCAATTAAGAATTAAAAAATATATTAAGGCAATAGAAAGTGGCTGGCTGGGTTTAATAGATGGATTCCTACTTTTTAAATGTGTTTCTGTTGCAATTTGCTGGTCCCTTGTGGAGTTGGCCAGCATGATATTTTGCTTCATAATTACTGTTATAATGAATTCAATCATTACATATTTCTTCCATGTGCAAAGCAGAAAACACAAAGATGTTTATGGGAGATGTAAATGTAGGTTAAAAGCAGAAGGGATAGGGGCAAAGAAACACTCTGTTTACATTTTTCACAGTGTTTTCCAGTCAGTCCTTCTTTGCAGTGACACTGCTGCCAAGACCACTGATCCACACAAGTGCCACCATGTTGGCAAGGGTTAATAGCACAAGTTCCTTCCAGCCTAGGACACCTGAACAAGCAAAAATAAAATACAGTAAAATAAATAACGATAGTTTCATTGCTTCCCACACCAGAGACCAAGACTCCACACACAATCTTCCCTTTCTTTCTCCATAATAGCCCTGTGAGACCAGTGGGTCACTCAAGCTGACCCATTGAGCTTCCTTGCTGAAAAGGAGTTAGAACCAGAAATGATAAACACTTATTTTTTTCATTTCATGTGTCTAGCAGCATCAAACGTGATGAGGTAGAGCCATCCTCTCAATACTAATATCTCTGCTCCTTACCTGGACTGAGCTTGGGTGGGGCAATGGCAACGTTGGAGCTACACAGTTGCACTGTCAGGGATGCCAAATTGGCAATGGTCCTCCTGTTGGTGAAGTCCAGCTCCATTGTCACCCTACCCCATTCAGGCGAGCAGCAGAAACACTGCTGTCAGAAGAGCAGCTCCATTGCTCTATCCAACAGGTAAATGTAAGGTAAAGGACCCCTGGACGGTTAAGTCCTGTCAAAGGCAAGGGAGCTTCCAGGCCAAGGGAGCCGGTGTTTGTCCACAGACAGTTTTCTGGGTCAAGTGATGAGCATGACTAAACAGCTTCTGATGCAACAAAACACCGTGATGGAAAGCAGAATGCACAGAAACTCCATTTACCTTCCTGCCGCAATGGTACCTATTTATCTACTTGAACTGGCATGCTTTCAAACTGCTAGGTTGGCAGAAGCTGGGACAGAGCTATGGGATCTCATTCCATCACAGGGATTCAAACTACCAACCTTCTGATCGGCAAGCCCAAGAGGCTCAGTGGTTTAGACCACAGAGCCACTCGCGTCCCACCTTTACCAGAAGTTTTATTCCATTGACACCCAGGATGCTTCATTGATATGCCACATATCTTTTGGGCTAACCTGCTGTCCCTGAGAGCAAGCTGTGCCAAGGGGAGAGGATAGTTCAGTGATGATATCCTGGAAACCGCATTAGGGGAGAGGTCTCTTGTGTTCGGATCCTGCTTGCAAGCTTCGCATAGGCAGCTGGTTGGCTGCTGTGAGAACTGGATGCTGGATTAGAGGGGCCATGGGCCTGATCCTGCAGGCTCTTCTTATGTTTTCACACAAAGGGAGGGAGGAAGGAAGGGTAACAAAGCACCAGGGGCCAAGCACTGGGGCTGAGCAACAATGCCAGGATGTTGAGAGAGGCTGTGCCCTCTGAGCTGGCATGCAGTCTATTTCTGTCTTATGACAAGAGTGCATGCTCTGTATCCTTCATGGAGATTGTGGCGGAAAGTGGCTTGTCACCTTAATGTAGGACAAGGAAGAATGACTTCCTATTGGCCATTCTTGGCTGTGTTTTTGTCAAGTCTTTACTACTTCATTTTCTCTCTCTCTTCCAAACAAGCTGGTTAGGAATATAAGCTAGGAGGGGACGTATTTGGATTGATGCCTATATTTTAATTTGAAATTTAATTTCAGGATAAATTCATGGGTTTATAAAATGCAACCCTGCTTCAAAAACCAACTCCCCCCCCCCCACATTCCTCACACCCTCAAGCAGGAATGGGCACAGCTACTTGAAGAAACATAAACCCTTTAACTCAAGTCACACCGTCTCAACCATACATCATCCCAACACCTTTCTCTGAAGTGTGAAGTTAAAATGCTGCAAAATGTTCGCTGCTTCCTGCCTTTAATATTCCAAGTATGAGGAAGGTGCTTTCCATTGAGGGATTGTTGACTTACACCCATGAGACCGGTCATTTACAGCCTAAGCGGAAGTAAGTCCCACTGTATATTCAATGAAGTGTGCGCCCAAGTGAAAAGTGCACAGAATGGTAACCTTAAATGTTATCCCTGAACAAGAGGCACTCAGAGTAAAACAGTTTCCAAGTAACTACCCTAATGCATAAAGGAAACCAGGCTAAAACTTTTCAAAATGAAAAATGTAGCCCTGTTCTTTCCTTTTTCTTAAAAAAAGATAAACTCCACTCCCGACATAACTTAATTTTAAAATAGTACTCCTTCAGTTTAATGATGAAATACACATTTCATCATAGAGATTACTATATTCTACCGATGTTTTAGTGTGTAACAGGGTAGCCACGCTAGGGCTCATCCCCTTGTTCTGTATTTTGATTATATTGTGTCTTCTCATTGTTCCACAGCTATGCCTTGTGAAACCCTGATCTTACCAGCTGAATTGGATCTTATCAGATGCTCAGAAAATCTCAACAGAGGTTTTGCTTACTGAGCTTCCAATTCAGTGGGTAAGAAGATCAGATGATCCCAAGGCACAGCCAGGGAAAAACAAGAAAAGCTCTAGAGACTCTGGGAATGAATCAGTACACAATCCAATGTAAATAGATAGCAAGCAAAAGTGTGAAGAAGCCCTTAGTGTGTTTCAGCCAAAGACTCTGATGGCACCTTATGTCATGATAAATCTGCGAGTCTTTAAAGGTGCCATGAAACTCTGTTGTTTTTAAACCAGCTTTTAGTTATTCATTAAATATCACATTTACCAACATTCACCTGGCAGGATGTGACTGTTCCTGAATGTTTCTCTTATGCTGCTTAAAATCAAGTAAAAATGCCTCATGAGAATATTATGCTTGATTATCCAGATAGACCAAATCTCTCTCTCTCTCTCACACACACAATCTTCAGTTTTATAGCTTCATACTAGACACTGTCCACTTGTGAACCTCTGGGTCCCAGCAGCACATGTTAACACTGAGACACAAAAGAGATTCCAGAGCCATTTAGTTGCAATAACCGCATTTCACACAGCCTGAAAATATAATGCGGAAAGTAACCAGAGTGGAATAAACTTGAGCTGTCCATTGAATTTAGAGCAGTATGATTTTTACTTTACTGTCTGCCAAGTCAATCTGAAAGGAAGCCTGAAACCACTTTTCTCTGTGCAACTGTCCAAGACATTAAATAAAGAATCCTGGTGGACAAGAGATAAAAAAACAACAACAATATACACATCTATCCTTCACTGGTGAAGGTCCAATGTTTGGCTGTCTGTGAAATTGTAATTGATGTTGATCTCTGTGCTACAGAGCTTCAGGAAATCTTATGCCACAAGCTGAGACCATGAAAAGCAGAGAGATGAGCTAACCACTCAGGACATCCTCTTATTCCACCCCTAAGTTCAAACAGTGGGATGGAAGAAACAACAGGTTCAGTTAATCAATCATTTTGAAGCAGTGTTCACAGGGGGAGATGGTATGGGGAACTGCCTTGACATCTGAGAGGAAAAGTGAGATAACAGACACTTGGACCATACGGAGGGTGTTTAATGCACTGGATATAACAATGCAGACAAATGTTAAAGAATGGTGTTTTTCTAGATCTAGAACATCTGCTGGTGGACTTTATAGCATACTGTTGCTGATCTGTATGTCTGTTCATAGGAAAGGTGCCTTCTTATGAGTCGTGAGAACATTAAGAAGAGTCCTGCTGGATCAGACCAAAGGCCTATCCAGTCCAGCATTTTCACAGTGACCAACTGAAGGTCTATGGGAAGCGCACAAGCATAGAATGAACATGATAGCCCTCTCCCCAGCAAGCAGTATACAGAAGCACACCGCACGCGATGCCAGAGGAAGTGTAGCCACCATCATGACTACCCATTGATGGCCTTCTATTCAGCCCATTGGTCCACCTAGCTTAGGATTATCTGCACTGATTAGCAGTGGCTCATCAAGTTTTCATGCGGGGGCCATTTTCAGCTCTACCTAGAGGTATCAAGAATGGAACCTGGGACCTTATGCATGCAAACATGTGCTCTGCTGCTGAGTGCACGCCCTTCAACTCTTTCACCATCTTTGTGTATGTCAGACTTCATTGACTTCTCTTCCTAGTGGTGCTTAGGAACAAGCAACAACATGACGGGCCCCTTACATCATGCATAACAATACATATAAAATCTTGGGGAGTGGCATTCGCATAAACTTTGTAATATGGGTGGAGAATTATCCATGTAGTGTGGTGCAAATAAAGAGAACCCTCAGGTTCCTCTAGTCAAATGCACATTTCAACAGAGAAGGTGCATTTGGTCTACGACACAATTTGCAACCCAGCAAGAGAATCGGCATGTAGGCGCTGTCTCCTCATGCACGTTTCCCTTGCTGTATCAGAGCATTCATGGGTAACATACGTGAATTTTCAGACACGTGAGGCTCACAAAACAGTTAGTCAATTGTTATTCTGATATTATGTAAAACACATACTGATCCAAGATTCCTTCAGCTGCCAAAGCCTGGCTGGGTTCTAAGGGACGTCCATTGACTGCAAATTCCATTATGCAACCCACAAAATCGTGACTTTCCAGCTGTCCCTTCCTTTGAAGTATTGGCTCCAGGGCTCTGATACCTCCAATGGTGACTCTGTTTGGCTGCACGTCTAAAGTCCTGAGGGTGGGGGAGACAAAGAACAATGAACTCAGAGGGGCTTACTTAACAATAGGATCCTAGTATAAGGCTGCAATCCTCTAACTAAGAGTTAACTCTGTGCACGGACGCGGACTTATAAAAAATATTGGGGGGGCCCGGGAAAGCTCATGAATAATAAATAAGCTCATGAATATGCAAATAAAGTGGCGCCGCCTCCTTGTGAGCGAATAGCGCCTATTAATCAGCTCCGGAGCGGAAATTGGGGGGAGCTTTTGCTCGGGAGGGAGGGCAGGAGGCATGCAGCCCGATCCTGTGCATTTTGGGCTGGGGGAGGGGCGGCGATGGCGCTCTGCTGGAGGGGCGCCGGAGATTATTGGGGGGGGCGGAGCCCCCCCCAAACGAATTTTTGAGGGGGCTCGGGCCCCCTCAAGCCCCATGGAGTCGGCGCCTATGACTCTGTGGAACTTACTTCTGAGTAGGCATGTTTTAGATAGCACAATTACTTTGTTACAATCAGAAGTCTCATTTTGACAACTCCGCATGTTGTACTGCTGCAAAGCCCTTAGCATGCCTTATACAGAAAGCACCATATATGATGCACATAGAACAGATTATTGTTCCTGAGGGTGTGGTGGGGGCAGGAAAAGACCTTGTAATGACATCTGGGTCTGGGCAATATGATCTAAGCCAGTCAAAGGCAAACTTGGCCCTCCAGATGTTTCAGGACTACAACTCCCATCATCCCTGACCACTGGTCCTGTTAGCTATGGATGATGGGAGTTGTAGTCCCAAAACATCTGGAGGGCCGAGTTTGCCTATGCCTCAGCTAAGCAATATGCAGAGTGTAACTAAACATGAGGATGCCATTGCATCCTGTTTTTTTTTTTTTATAAGATGTAGCTCCACCATAAGTGGCTATTGGCCTGACCATACTGCATGTGATGTAAAAGCCTAGTGTGGCTTATAGCTAAGTCATTTGAACCTCTTTATATGTTGCTCAGAATGAAAAGGTTATGGATGGTTAAGGGGTATGGAACTGTGTGTTTTGCTCTGCTCCCCTAGTTTGTCTTAACCTGCCATGCTCACCATAATATATGTAGCAGTGGACCAATTCCACACATGGATTCCCTGGTTCTGAATGGGGTAACTGTGCCCCTGAAGGACCAGGTGCGCAGCCTGGGAGTCATTTTGGACTCACAGCTGTCCATGGAGGTGCAGGTTAATTCTGTATCTAGGGCGGCTGTCGACCAGCTCCACCTGGTACGCAGGTTAAGTCCCTACTTGCCTGCAGACTGTCTCACCAGAGTGGTGCATGCTCTGGTTATCTCCCGCTTGGACTACTGCAATGTGCTCTATGTGGGGCTACCTTTTAAGGTGACCCGGAAACTGCAATTAATCCAGAATGCGGCAGCTAGACTGGTGACTGGGAGTGGCCACCGGGACCACATAACACCGGTCCTGAGAGATCTGCATTGGCTCCCAGTATGTTTCCGAGCACAATTCAAAGTGTTGGTGCTGACCTTTAAAGCCCTAAATGGCCTGTATACCTGTAGGAGCGTCTCCACCCCCATCATTTAGCTCGGACACTGAGATCCAGCGCCGAGGGCCTTCTGGCGGTTCCTTCATTGTGAGAAGTGAGGTTACAGGGAACCAGACAGAGGGCCTTTTTGATAGTGGCGCCCACCCTGTGGAACGCCCTCCCTTCAGATATGAAGGAAATAAGCAGCTATCCTATCTTTAAAAGACATCTGAAGGCAGCCCTGTTCAGGGAAGTTTTTAATATTTAATGCTGTATTGTTTTTAACACTCGATTGGGAGCCGCCCAGAGTGGCTGGGGAAACTCAGCCAGATGGGCGAGGTATAAATAATAAATTATTATTATTATTATTATTATTATTATTATTATTATTATTATTATTATTATTATTATTATTATTATGGCTCCCAGAGTGATGGAGAACCCTGTTCTGAAATCATGTGGCAAGCCTTCATGGACAGAGCAGGCTCCCCGCTGCATAAGTCATGGGGGAAATGATGGGGGTGTGCCATGCAATTTAGGATTGGGGCTAAATACATTGCCCAAAAGCTCTTGTCAACACAAGTGTAGTTTTGTGAGGCTTTGCTTTTGAATGAAACCATGAACTTTTCTTCTTTTCTTTTTTACCATTTTTGGATCAGAGTCTAGTAGGGCACTGGAGGGACAGACTAATTTGACTTGATTATTTCTCATATAGGGCATTTTTGAAAACTGACAAAACCTCCATCGCCAAAAGCATGAATCTCTCTTTGTTCTTAGATCAAAGTGTTCACCTGAAAGTTAGTGAGTCATACATCCATTTCATCTCTTTAATATAATGGTGTGTTTTGCTAGTAAACCTCGTAACGGCTTACTGAAATTTGATAGCTTGTTTTACATTGTCGGTAGCTGCATAACATGGATGCTGATGTCATCACAGCCAATTTCTCACTGAATGCTTCTTCTAATTATTCTCTTTTATATTCAGAAACTAGGGAGGTAGTAAAGATCGCAGTGATATCTCTTCAGTAGCTTAATTGACTTAGCTGAGGCCCAGTCTGTGAACTAAAGATACATTAAATCCCATAGAATCAATAGGCCTCCTTCTGCAGAAAGGCTTCTTTTATTCTTTGCGGGCCAGACGGTATCTATTGAGCATAATCACCAAAGGATAAAATGAAAGGTTCTTTACCAGTCGCTA
Organism: Podarcis bocagei; assembly: GCF_964188305.1. Classification (NCBI taxonomy): domain Eukaryota; kingdom Metazoa; phylum Chordata; class Lepidosauria; order Squamata; family Lacertidae; genus Podarcis; species Podarcis bocagei. The sequence continues at coordinate 49,562,175 of NC_138134.1, forward strand.
GATGAAGCCACATTGCTAACAGTGCAGTAGCCAGGTTCCTGTTCCTCTGAGCAGGAGTCCACGGTCAAGGACGCTGCCTGAAAAAATCGCACTAAGATGATCATTTACGCATACCAACCCATCAAGTTTAGATTACATGGAGTACTAAAAATATTTAGGGGTGGAACAATTATATTGTGGCTTAGGTTTCCATGTATATCTTTATGCACTGGAGGGGGACGGATACTTATAGGTAAATGAACTCTAATTGTCAGTTGCAACTTTCATATTACAGACATAAGCACAGCTTTGCTCCTAGAAAACTAAGGCAGAATTTGGAAGAAGGGGAAAACCATGGCACTTAAATCTGTGTATGTTGGCAGCATAGATACCACGGTGCTGTCAGATAAAGTTGTGCTCCTGGAGCACTGATGTCAGTTTTGGAGGTTTGTAAGTTTTAACTCAGAAGATGTGAAAATGATGCCCATATCTTGCCCTCTCTGTGGCTAATAGTAGCTTGCTGTGGGGAGGGTGGGATTTATGTCAGGGACTTGGATTAGGTTCAGTGGTTTCATGTTCTTCCCCCACTCCATGACTGAAATGCAAAATGGATGGTTCCAGGCTCTAGTATTTTGAGAGAATGAAAAGAAACATTTCTCTCACCACTCTCTCCACAGTATGGATAATTTTACACACCTCTATCCTGTACTCACCTTTTTTCAAAATGGAAAAGCCACAGAAGTACAGGAATTTCTATCAATTTATAGATTGCTATATATTCTGAGATGGCAGAGCCATCTGAAGGAAGAGTTATTTCAAACAGTATTTTACTTGGATCTGATTTCATACAATTCAACTTTCTAATGATAGTCAAATGTTCCTGCTTGGTGACTTTAGCAGTTAATTTGCTACTGTTACCTCTTTAGTTATGAGAGTTTCTACTGTGTCACTTTGCTATATCTCAAACCTGACAAGTTAATGCTTTTACCAGCTTTCCATAAAAATTCTGAAGTCCTGTAGGAAATGACAGATTTTAAATCCAGTAGAATTATTTTATACCCTTTTGACATGCAGAATGCTCCCCCACCCCCTCCAGCAGAAATACTTCAATAAATGTAGTTCCTCCTTCACATTTTAGGTTTGTAAACACAGGGAGAATGAAATGTCTAGAGATGGAATTATTGTAGAGGCCTATTAAATAGTTCATCACGTCTTTTATGAAGTCTCATTTGCTGATTTAAAGACATTTCAACTTGAATATTATCACAACTTTGCTTAATTGAAAAATGGATTCAATGGGCGGCGCCCAGCTGAATAGTTACATTAGTGAAATGATGTTTTGCTGCACTATGTAACTCCCACAACTTCTCCTTCCCCCACCCCCTAAATCTGCTCCAGAGGTTCCATAAGCCTCTGCAGCAGATTCAGTAGGCAAATGTGCATGTATATGTGGTAAGTAGAAAGGATAGGGCAGGGAAATTTCATTGCACAGCTAGACGTTGCTGTGCTATCTAATGAATTCACCCAGTGAATTCACATTTAATTAATTCCAACTGTGTGACTGTGGGAAAAGCAATTTCATTAATATTTGCCTTGATTTCCCCACCAGTAAAATAGGATAGATAGTTTCTACTAAAATACTAAAAAAACAACAACAAAAATTGTAGGCTTGTTGAGGTCTGCTTTGAATTTTCCAGATAATCTCAACGGTTATTGGCAGGTACTAACACTGCAACATTGCAGCTGACACAGCATCCTGTACTGGAAATCATGGAGTCCTCAAAGAATCTGTCGCTGGAGAAAAATATTTCCTCCTTAGAGAACTGTTTTTCTTATGCTGCTTGACATTTAATCTCTCTACTCCTCAATCAGACCATCTGGGAGATGCTACAAATCTTTGGCGGTATGAATCACTATGCAGCATGGGAAATATATTTCAATGGGTTAAAAATAAAGCAAAAAATGTGTCTCAGTCACTGAACAGGGTATTTTTGTTGAAGATAAAAAGTACTCAGTGATTTGAAAACAGAAATGATGGTCGCTTCTTTCTTGATGACTAAATTACCAAAGGTGTTTTGTGGGAATTATACTGTATCAGCATATATAAGGTAGCATGGAGTCATTCCATTTCACAGTTCCTTTAGTGTTGTTCATACTTGCTTTCCTCTCCATCTGTCTCCTGTATTTTATATTGAAAATGTTGCTACTTAATTTAGGAAATAATACTTGTGTAGTTTGCTCTTGCCATGTGTATGAATGATGGTCACATTGACAAACAGGCAACCTTTTTAATTTGTTCCACCCTTCATGTGTTACGGAGTGAGTAACATATTTGACTGAGAGATCCTGACTTGGCTGTTTGCATTTAGCAAATCTAAGTTTTCATTTGCTCCCATTCCTTCCAGTTAATGGCAAACTCTGGAATGCTTAGTTGCAAAATCACAGTGACCATTGCTTCCCTTAATTTAAAATCAGAGATCTTTATTTCTTTCTTTTTAAAGTAAATGCATCTGCTCACAATCTTTCCCTTAATAATACATAGTAGCTCATTAAAACACAAACCTGTCCACTGGTCCTTAGCAATGGAGAGGGTAAGGTGGTGGCACCAAAAGATTTGGAGGGAGGTACATTGTCTAACATAAGGCAATTTTCTATATAGCAGAACTGGTTAGTTATTATCCACAAAGAAAACTCTGTTTCACATTTTTCAATAATTTCAGAACATTTGCAGAATGAACAAAATTTTATCATCTCTGTTCAAAAATAACATGCATGGCAATTACATAGCCTTCAGTTACAAAGGGTTTTGTTCTTGCATCATTCCAAACATTTAATCTGCCTCTTAATTAGTCTTCAGTGCTTATTCTTCCTATAGTCTGCACCAATTAATTAGATCTGGATAGTCATTAATTCCCTTCATTAATCAACCTCACATTTAGAGAGCGTCCTTTGAAGAAGCCATTTAAAATGCTTCAGGGTAATTTTTATGGAACAAAAAAGCTTTTGTGGTTTTTTAAAAAGAAGTTTTTGCAAAAATACCAAAAAAAAACCCAACCCCAACAACCATCCATTTGTACTTTCTTAAAAGCTGATCTGACTTGGAACTGAGTGAAGCTTTATTATTATTATTATTATTATTATTATTATTATTATTATTATTATTATCATCATCTGTAAAGCAATGCTTACCATTCCAGCCCTCCGGGCAATAACAGTGTGAAACTGTCCATCAGACACCTTCTTTGCTGTGGTGAGTTTGTAAGTGCCACTGCCAAGATTGTATGAGAATCTCAGCCTCTCTTCTGTTATTTCCAGGGCCAGGAATTCTGCCCGATCTCCAGTCTGGTTGTCATAATTATATAACAGAAGGGCATTGCTTTGGATGGTGGCAAACTTGATGTAGATATAATTGTTGTTCGGATCCATACTGGGGAATTCCATGTAAGACAATTCTTCAAATCCGTAGCTATTTACTTCACAATGCTTTCCGAAAACTCCTGCGAAAATAAAAATGTATTAATGATCAAGAACTGCAGAAGCACTCTAAAATATAATATGCAATCCTGTTGCAAGATCTGTTAGGATGAAAAGCTCAGGGTGCAACAGACCTTCGGTTCAACCAGCTGATTTGTGGCTCAGCCAGTGCTAAGTACACAACGCCGGTTTAGCCGGAGATATGTTCAGACCGGCTTAGCCAGGGCTCAGCCAGCTGAACTGAGGCCAGTGTAAATTCACCCAAAGGGGTGGGACAGGGTGTGGCCAGAGAAGGGGAACTTAGACTGGCTACTGTGACCAGGCAACCTGGCATAAAACATTATTTTAAAGGCTTGCTTTCCCTCTGCCCGGCTTAGGCCAAGCAGCAGAAGCAACCCCACTGCTGAGTAGGGTTTGGATCTGGTATAACTTTATGCCATCTTAATTGACACCAGCTTGATTTTTGCCAAATTCTTGTATGACTGCTGTCTTGTTGAAGAAGCTGTCAAAAATGAAGATACTGGGTACGAGCCAGCCAAGTTAGCACATTTAGATGCCATCTATTTCAATGGATAAATCATGCATTTATATATATTCTAATAGGACTAAAAGAGGCAAATTTTTGCATCATCACCATCATTTTTAAGAGAACCACTATTTGTGTGGCATAAATATACATTGGGAGTGATCATTTATGTGTTAAAGACATGTGGTCTACATATTTTTTAACCTCCAACAATTTGATTAAGACCTGTTTACACAGACTTTTTATTAGCACTCTGGTTCACGTTAACACTAATGTATGTGTCACTTTTCTGCTTTCTTTTTTTAAAAAGTATTGTTATTTTATGGCATTTTTTTAAAAAAAGGTTTCTGTTGTTAGTAGCCTTGGGTGCTATATCTTTAGCACAGGATATAATTATTCAAATATAATGTAAAAAATAAAATTCTAAATCAAAATATTTGTAGTAGCTTCAATTGTTTTAAGCACCAATAAAATATTTTGGATTGTAGCCAATGAAGTTGTCTAGTGAGTTTAAGGATTTCAATTTGAGCAATTGAACTTCCCATGCCAGATCTGCTGAAGAATGTTGGGGTAACCCCCAGAACAGATTTTGGGGGAAAGCAGGTGGATGAGAGGCAAATAGGAATCCTTGTGATCATGGGGTGACTTTGATGGACATAACACTTCCCTTCCAAATGTGTTAAAATATCTCTTCATGTGTTACAAAAGTGGAAATGGTCTTTGTGACCTGTACTAACACATACATAATATCATTTAGATAAACAGTACCATATTATCTTGCCCTATGGCATTCCATACGCCTATGAATTTTGCATACTACGTGTTCCCTGTTATATATTATTTACTTTGAAAACCAAATTTAGTCAATCAGTCAATACATCTGAATGCATATCCCTCCTTCTGCCTACTTTTGCTTCCTTTTTTTATTTGTGCTGCTTCTGTTTCCCTTGTTTTAAATCATATTTCATTTCAAAACTAGCCAATAAATCCACCCCCTTTGCTATCAGCATTTTCTAGCTATGCCAAATAATATGGAATAAAAATAAATTCCAATATGGAACCAATGACAGATGCATTCCTCCTTGACTTTGGCAGCACACCATCTAGTATTCTTTAGATCAAGTCAACATACAATGCATTTTGAAGAGTACATACAGTATGTTTCTTTGTTGTTAACTGCTTTCAAACACGCAGGCGCTACATTCCATCCATATTGTATTTCTTCGAAATATGAACGCTTTTATAATAATATTTTTATAAAATACTTGCCTGCAGTCTTTTAAGAGTTTTAATATGTTATGATGTTAACTATATTTTTGTAAAATGGCAAAGACCTTTTTTGCATCCCGCTTCTGACTGGCTCATTAATCTCTGAAGTTAGAAAAGAATGTAGGCAAGTAGGAAACAAAGAGAAAGGGAACTAGATTGCAGGACAGGATGGGATTGGGTGGGATTTGAGATGGAGAGGGAGGCAGAAAGAACAGAATTAGGATCAGGAAGAAATCAGATCTGAAGTAAGGGTTGGGAGAAGTAGAACTGGAATATAGGAATGGGTTGGATTACGGATGGTCAAATATGTCAATTTTGATTTCTCATTTTTCCAGTTTTAAATTCAGTTCTCCACATTAGTTTGCAAAATTCAACATCACTATAATGACCCCCCCAATATGCACATTTTCGTATGCAATTTTGCCTAATATACACATTTTGCAAGGCATTTTCCCTAATATAATGAATGCATTTGTGAATGTTGTTTTCACCAATGTATGCATTTATGGACGTTTTTCACCTAACATATGCATTTTTGCTCATATTACTTGCAATAGTGGTGTTGATGCTTCCACTGCTGCTTCTGCTCTTCAGTACCCACTGCCTTGGCCCTCTTGGTAACTGGCAGTGGCGCTTGGCACTGGGAAGCCAGATGAGGAAAATTGCTTCATCCATGGCACATTGTTAAATGTTAGGCCGGAGGACAACATTGCAAAATTCGCAAAAGTGTGATTTTTGAAGGATTACTACATTTCAGTCCACATATTGTTTCAGGAAGTGTAGATTAGATTTATCTTGAAGGATGAACTGAACCACATTTCTCCTCCATTCCTAGCTTAGGGTTGGGAGAATTGGAATTGGACATTAGAATGGAATAGGACTGAGGAGCATCAGGGAAGAAGAATGAGCTTCTTCACTGTCCCAGCTCCTTCCTGTAAAGAAGTATCACCTCTTTCTTTCCTTCCTAGAATGCTTCCTTTAGCAATGAAGAAGGGAATCCTTTGGAAGACATCATCTGTGATAACAGAATAGGTGAGTTGAACCTAATTTCCCCTTCTCCCCATAATGATTATTTGAGAGAAAGGTGATGGGAAGCTGCGCCAGCCGAAACTTACAAACAGACATAGATGCAACAGCTCTATTTTATATGATCAGTGGTAATTTAACATGGATTTTAAGTTCATGCAAGACTTGTATGTGATTGTAGCCAGATGCTATATCTCCTCTTACATTTTCTATACACAGCAGGCTCACGGTCTAAGCTAGTGATTTCCAAGTTCTTCTATAATTGCTACCATATATTGGTCCTTCAAAAAAAAAAAAAAAAGAGAAGTCTTTCTGGCTTCATCCATAAATTTCTTGAGAATACTGCTTGGCAATGATTGCAGGAATAAGGCACAATTGCTGCAAATATAATGTAGTTTGATTTTGACATACCTTTACATATGTTTAAGAGAAGCTTTAATAATTATAACATTATAAGTAATTGTGTTATACTGGGATGTCTGGTACCTCTGAGGCACTGGGGCATGATCTCTCCCAGCTCTTTAATGTTTTGTGGTTCAAATGCCCTCACTTATCCTGTGCTTTTACAGCTGTTCCTTGTCACAGGGTTTTCAAAGTACCAAAGCCCCATTCAGGAATTACATGTGATCTGCCATGGACCAGGTGCAGATGTCAAACAGAAACACAGTGTGGAGATTTGCAGCGGGATGCAAGATTCCCTTAACCTTCACACACCCCTTCCATCCAGTGTGTGAATTTCCTTTGCCTACCTTTAATCAATTTCTGTGTTACATATGTGACCATTGCTGAATAAAGCTGAAATGGAACTGTGTATGCTACTAACTTGGAGAACTCCAGTTTAACCGAGGCTCCCAAGGCTTATGGAAATTAAGAGTTTCTTCAAATCTCATCAAGATGTCTTCAGGAGATGTCCTGCTTTGATGTCTCCATCTTCAGAGGCAGGGTAGCTAATCTTATTTGTGGAACTTCTTTAGCTGTGGATCTCCCTCACCACATCTCTTCAACAGGTATCTACTCTACTGATGTTCTGTCTTCAGATAAATACTATACTTTTTGCCCAGGCTTTTAATGGTCTTCTTTGAAGACAATATTGTAGAATGGAGAAAGGTAAAGAAAAGTGCCATCTTTCTCCTTCTAGAATATTATCTTCAAACTGGGGATGAAGGGGGGTGACTTCGGGCCTAGGTGGGGGTCACCTGTCCTCACCTCCTTCAGGGACTGGTGGAGGAAGGAAAGAAATAGGAGAGATAATAGAGTTTTATAAAATTATGCATGGTGTGGACGAAATAAGGAGAGTGTAGATTATCTCTCACATTATGCAGAACCTGAGGTAACATCCCAATAAATTAAATGGTGGGAAATTCAGCAGAGACCAATGATGTACTTCTTCACTCACTAGCGGTGTGTAGGGTGTACAATGCATGAGGCTCTATGGAAGGCCACCAAGCCCAGCAGAAGCGAGAGAACCAATGGTCCTCATGTCCTATTGTAGACTTCCCATAGGTATCTGGTTGGTTACCATGAGCAACACAACATGGAACAAGTTAGGTTTTCAGTCTGATTCAGTATGCATTCTTCTTATCTCTGTAATGGCAATTGACAGAAAAAGGAGGAAAAGAAACTCTAGGTCCTGCAAAATATCATCTATTGTGAGTCCAAAGGGTTTTAGAATTTTATTTTGTTTTTTTTTAAGCAACAATTCTAACACACTAATCTACAGATACTGTAATTATTTCCTGTGAATACTGCAACATCTCTGGTGTGTCAGGATTGTTGCTAAGATGCATGCCATTAATAAAATATTTGTTGCAAAACTTGTTGGGCTCACAACAGATGAAATTTTGTAGCACTCGGAGATCCTGCCTCACCTTTTTTTGACTACTCCAGTTCTTTGTTTGGCTTCCTGCCAGATGGTAACTTGACCAACCAAGTCACATTGCTTTGCTTTATTCTGATTAAAACAATATTATCAAATAAAAAAATTAAGCAGTAAGCTATAAACTCCATAGGTGGTTGGATTTGGGGGGCTAGGGTCAAAAGGATTAGGGTTCTGCAAGAGAATCTGAATAAAGTATCAAATTTCTACTCACCAAATGGACAATGACAGTAATATCCCTCCACTCCATTTTGACAGGATCCTCCATGGAAACAGGGGTTGCATTCACAGTAATTGACAGTGGAGTCACACATTTTTCCTGCAATAGTAGAAGACAGTACCATATGGAAACTGAGTTGCACTTAGGCAATTTGCATTATGAACAAAGTGGGATAATTTTCATAAATTGTAACTGGAGCCCAGAAATAATTTGTTTAATTTAAAAGTGAGTTTCATTCTCTATATTCTGGAGTGAGTTTTTATTATTATATTTTTTAATGTAGAAACACTGAACTTGTAATACTTTCATGGAGAGTAATTGCCATGACTAGGGATGGTGCAGAAATTTGATTCAGTTTGCGTTTGAAGTAAACCTGCGCTTTCTGAAACAGCACCTGAACTGAGAAACAGCCATTCTTTAAAAATCACAATGCAGTTCTCCAGCCAAGTAATGTGTATAAAAATGCTTGTGCTGGGGTATATACATATCTTTCTCATATGTATTGTATTATGGGGAGATGCTTTGCAAATGTGTATATTAGGAGAAATGTGAATTAAAATGCTGATAATTTCCATGAGGATAATTTTTATATATTTTTAAAAAACTCATACTGATGTAGATATATGGAGAACTGAATTTAAGATTGGGAAAAATGAGAAACTGGGACAAACTAAAACTGACAAACTTGTCCAGCCCTAGTCATAACTTCCTAAAATTGACGTGCAACAATAAGTTATTCCAATAAGAACTGGCCACTGTTCAGAGCATGGAAGTTCTCTACATGCTAACACAAAGAGAGTTGAGCCTCAAACTGCGTTCTAAAATGCTGCCACTTCTATTTTGAAAGAAAGGCAGCCAACTGAGATCTTGATCTGAATCCTGCACAGATTTGCCTCTGAAAATTTCCCATGGCTGCTATTTTCCCCTGAAGGTGATGTTTTCAATAGAAGAAGAAGAAGAAGAAGAAGAAGAAGAAGAAGAAGAAGAAGCAGCAGCAGCAGCAGCAGCAGCAGCAGCAGCAGCAGCAGCAGCAGCAGCAGAAGCTGGTAGACTGTTATTTTGTAGAGAAACCTGCATGGGACTGTATTCCAAAACAAGGCCTCGCACAGCTGCTTCAAACTGTTTTAAAAATGTGACTAACGTAATGTGTAGCTTTGCCCTAACCTTCAGTCGTTGCATTCTCATTTTTTGTCACTTCATGATAGAACTTACTTGGACGCCGTTCATCACTGCAAGGGTTCGCTGCATGGTGCAAGCTGCACAGTTTTATTGCCTTTTGTAAAGATTTCTCCACTGAATTTAATTAAATTTGCAAGCCTGAAGATGGGTTGGTTTTTTAAAATACATTCCTCGGGCTATTTTTTCCCTCCAAAACATTTCACAGCTCTATAATTAATTGCATATGGTTCAAATAATAATGTTTTGATGAGAGAAACTGGTGATTTGCTTGGGTAAATTATGCCCTGAAGTTAAACAAATCACCAAATGACTGGATTCATGAACTCTGAAGGTCTACAAGAGGCTCATCTACAAGTTTCAATTTCACGGATTTTGAGCACTTTGCCCATTTTGAACCAAACTGGGCAATGACTAATTTTGATAGGTTACTAGCTATTCTGTACATGCATGCCCAAAGATAAACTGTGAGGATCTGGAATAGGAGCCACATATTGTTTATCCTTTTTAACAGGAAAACTCAGAAAGAAAAGCCCAAAGCTGCAGTTCTGTACAAGTCTCCTCAGATATAAGCCCCACTGAGTTATATACAACTTACCCACAGGTATTACTATATATAGATTGAAGGCTGGGGGGAATTCAACATTGTGATAATATGATTGTTCTATCAGCACATGCACCCCCCACTTGCTCTGGTGCTTCCCCCAATCCCTAGAGATGACTGAGGAGGGTGCCCAGGGGAGCAGTGGGAAGTAGCCCCATTGCATTAACAGGACTCCTGCTAGCTCTACTGTTAAGTCAAATCTGGTTCTAAGTTAGCTTGCTTGGAAGTAAACTACTTCTGAGTTATTGGCTTGGCTCACACATTATGCTAAACCAAAACAGGGCTTAGAACAAATGCTCAAGTGTGTGGGATTCTGGAGAAGAGATCACAGGTGTTTTGCTCCTTCCCAGGTGTCCTGTTGCTGCACTGAACTAAGCCATGGTTTGGGTAGGGGTGCCATATTTTGAAGAGCAAAGAAGAGGGCACATTTGCCGACTTCTACTTTTAACTATGGGTCGCTATGATGACTCTAACCATGAAAAAGAGGGAAGTACGTTTCCGAGCACAATTCAAATTGTTGGTGCTGACCTTCAAAGCCCTAAACAGCCTCGGCCCAGTATACTTGAAGGAGCGTCTCCACCCCCATCGTTCAGCCCGGACACTGAAGTCCAGTGCCGAAGGCCTTCTGGCGGGTCCCTCACTGCGAGAAGCCAAGTTACAGGGAACCAGGCAGAGGGCCTTCTTCGTAGTGGCACCCACCCTGTGGAATGCCCTCCCACCAGATGTCAAAGAGAACAACTACCAGAATTTTAGGCGACATCTGAAGGCAGCCCTGTTTAGGGAAGCTTTTAATGTTTGATGCATTACTTTATTTTAATATTGTGTTGGAAGCCGTCCAGAGAGGACATATGGCAACCAGGCTCATGGTTTAGCACGCCACCAGCTGTAAACCAGAAGAAAAAAACTTGCTTACAGCTGATGGTTAGTCTGGAAAAAGATAAGCCCCAGGTTTGGACAATACACTAAGCCAACCATGACATAGCTCAGCATAGCAGCAACAGAATGACAGGGAGGGGCAAATGGGATATGATCCTCTCTTTGGAAGCCTACATACTCTAAGCCATGATTTGGTTTAGCACGAAGAGAGAACCAGTTCTCTGCCTTCCTGGTAAATAATGACAGTTGGATAATATGCAACTGAATCTCCAGTCAGCTAGCATGTCCCAGCAAGGATGGGGAGAAATGAGCAGTTAAGTTTCTGCTTTTTTGATTCACTGGCAACAGTGTGAAAAGCCTTTTAGTTATCATTGCTTTATATGGAGTATTGGCATATAGTTGTTGGGAAGAACTGATTTAAGACAACGTTCGACTTTTTCTAAGATGGCAGTATCTTTCAGATCAACTTCTTGCTTAAAAAATTGAATTGATTCCACAAAACTCATCCTAAAAAGGTCCAGAAAAGAGGAACTGAGGGGTTCATAGAAAGGGCAGACAACGCACTACTGTATGTCATCTGATATATCCCATCTTGCAACTGATTCATTCCAAAACAAAATATGATCGTCATTAATAGACATAATTATAACAGATTGCTTAAACCTCAGTGTTACACTGATGTAATCTTTCATTATGGTTGCGCTCACTGCAATGAGCCTAATTGCTTCTATAGAGTGATGAAGTGAGATGCAGCTGGCCAAACATAATAAATCAGTGTAAAAACCTGTGTACCCCCCTCAGCAAGGTAAGGGAAGCCATTCTAGTGGTCTATAATTGATGAACTCAGACTTACAGTGAAAAGAAGGAAAGCTTGCTTTAGAAAACAACAGAAGCTACAAAGAAGAGCAGCTGCCTTGATCCAGTCAGGGGTCATGCATACATACATATAGGATGGTATTCTACTAAGTCACTCAGAGTAGACCCACTGAAATTAATGAACACGATTAAGTGTATTTCATTAATTTCAAAAGGTCTACTCTTTTGGTTCCTAAGGATTCCCGAGCAATACTGGGAATGAGGCTGCTAGTAATATATATTTTAGGTTTTTGTTATGAACAGGATGAAAAGGTCTCTGCCTTCAGTATTCCTTTTGTATTGTTTTCATACCTACTTTGGGCTGTTTTGTGATATATTTGTAAATCGTCAATTCAATCAATGAGTTACACTGATTTTCATCTTTTACAATTATTTCCTCCTAGGAAAAAACACTGCCACTTTACATTTCTAACATGGGTGTATTGTGTCTGCTACCATATTGCCTTTTTATTTTTGGAGAGGGAAGGCAAGAGCATAACCCACACTATGGGAACACTTAATTCTCCCTCCCCCCCCCTCACACACATTACTTTTCAGATTTCTTCCATGACATATTTCTGCTTTCAGCATATGGGGGGAGATTAATGTGTTACAATGTGGGGAAATACTGTATGTGACAAGCGTCAGGCATGACAGTCACCTCAGCAAATCACTGTAGTTTCATTAACCCCAATTACAAGCTACAGGACTGATGTGACTGCATTGTGTGCTATTGTGAAAATGAGTGTTCTGCTGAGGTGTCCCAGTGAGCTGGCAAGTACATGCCTATTTAACCTCTGATGCTAATGACTTAAAAGGTTACCCGCAATTGTGGCATGGAATTGTTCTGCTACGCTGCTGGCCAAATAATTTGATGTGATGATTCACTGCGAAACACAATCTCAGATCATTAGGTTAATTAGAACAGCCATTCAATTATGAATAATTACTTGTGACCTGAGGCTCAGCAGGCTACACTGATGGAGCATACATAGAAAGATCCCATCAGTGTCTTTTATGTCAAGGCGGCTCTAACAGTGAACATGTGTCAGTTGCCACATATGCTATTTAAATGGAGATGCATTTGATGGCTCTCGATACTTTCCTGGCAGAAAGCTAAGAGGCATCACTCTATATCTAACTGATATGTTTAATAGAAAGGCTGAAAATCCTGATTATGATTTTTACACAAGGCTCTGTCTGGCAGATAAGTAGGATGGAACCATGCAAGCTTTGATGCTTGGCTAATTTCTGGCAAAAAGCATTAAAAAAATTCCACTGTTTAATTTTAGACCTAGGCTACTTCCACATGTACATTTAAAGCACTATTATACTAATTTAATAGTCATGACTTCCCCCAAAGAATTCTGGGAATACAGTTCCCATGATTCTTTGGTGGAGGATGCCACGACTGTTTAAAGTGGTATAATAATGTTTTGAATGCATGGTGCAAGTGGGATCCTTGTTTTCACAAACAGCAGATGATGGGATGATAAACTTGGGGCGTGAGTTAACTGAAGACACACAGTGTGATCACCTTATGGAAGCAAAGCAGGTCCAGATCTGATCAGTTCCTGTAGGGATGGGGGGGGGGGCGACTGGAAGCCCCACATAAGCCACCTTGAGTTCCATGATGGAAAAATGCAGAATACACATGCGCTAAATGAATCATACATCTGGGTTTGAATTGCCAGCAAGAACGCCTATGATTAAATGCTCCTTCATAGGTAATACCATTAGTTCATCTCTGTGTTGCATTCAGTACAATCACACACGTAGAAGAAAAAAAATACCTGTATATCCAGTTTTGCAGACACAGTTGAAGCTTCCTGGGAAGTTCTGGCAGAGAGCACCATTTTTACAAGGGCCCGAGAGGCACTCGTTGAGATCTCTCTCACAGGCCATTCCAGTAAAACCACTGGGACAACTGCAAGAGAATCCACCCACCAGGTTGTGGCAAGTCCCTCCATTGTGGCAAGGTGATGGGAGACATTCATCTATGTCTGTTTCACACAGTGTGCCATCATATCCTGGCATACACCTACATGTAAAAGGCCGGAGAGGTTCATTTGCCACAACAATGACTGGGATACTCTCGTGGCTCTGTAGCTTAGGGCTCACACCCAGTTTTTTCAAGCAGCTGCCGCCATTTTGACAAGGATTTTGTAAACACGAGTCATGATCCACAGACTCTATTCGAACTCCGCTTTGACGGAAAAGGATTTCTTTGATGCTTTCAAAGAAGGTAGTCACACCACCTGGATTCACATACTGATAGCTGTTCCGTTTCACAGCTGCCATCAAGAAAGTCCGGTTGCTCTCCTGATAAGCCCCATAGAGTTGCACAGCAGTCCCTAATCCGGTTAACTGTGAATTGGCAATTCGCAGAAAATGAAGGTAGTGGTTGGTCAAAAATTCTCTCACGGATTGCACACTGAGACGAAGGAGAATGCTGTTATCAAGTGTGGCGTTACTGAATCCTGAAAAGAAAACTCGGATACTGCTAGTGACTGAGTTGTGTAGCCCATCATTGCTCAGGACTGTGAGATCAAATGTCCCATCGGTAGACCTTGCCAGGGAATTTAAATCACAAGTGCCTGCTGGAATATGGAAGAGGCTTGTAACTCCCGATGTAAGAGAGCACTGGAAACTGTCTAAAATATCTGGATCCTGAGGTTTTACATTGCCTAATGTTCCACCAGGGAACAGGTTGCCAAAATAATGGACAAAGATCTCTACTGTTCTGGGTTGTGATGGGTTATCATTTTGATCTATTACCTTTACGTGCACGGTTCCTGTGGAAGACATCTGAGGAATGCCCGAGTCTCTTGTAATCACTGACAAGTAGAAATCACAAATTTGTTCTCTGTCAATCTCTCTAGTTGTGGTCAGAACTCCAGAAGTGCTGAGACTGAAATAACTGGTTCCTGTGCCAGTGCTAAGCAAGTAATAAGAAAAGGGGCCTTGATTTGGAGGAAGATCAGGATCGGACGACTGAAGATTCAACACAAGTGTCCCTGCCCGACTATTTTCCATTATCTCTCCCTCTGTGGTGGAAAGGGTGGGTCCATTGTCATTGATATCTTCCAAAGCCACCAATAAAGAGGCACTTCCTGTTGCTGACGGTGATCCTGAGTCAATGGCTAACACAGATAGGTTGTACACTGGTAAAGTTTCTCTATCCAGTTCTGCAGTCACTGTAACCTGTCCTGTCTGCGGGTTAATAGAAAAGGCACCGTTGTTGTTTCCATTGCCAATAAAATAAGAAAACCTGTTCCAGCTTGGGAGAGAGTCAGAGTCAAAGGCACTTACAAATGTCACGTGGGTCCCAACAGGAACGCCTTCACTGATTTGTACATTGTATACCATGAAGCTGAAAACAGGAGGGTCATTGGCATCTAATATCGTGATATTCACAACCACTTCATCAATATCTGCTCCACGAATGCTCCCGGCATTTTTTGCAAGCACTTTCAGAGAGATCCGTTCTTCCTTTTCCCTGTCGAGAGGTCCTGTGACATAAATCTGCCCGCTGCTGTCATCAATCTGGAAACCCTTTTTTCTGCTATTGCCGAAGATCAGATAGTGGACTTCTCCGTCAGTTCCCATATCGCGGTCGCTTGCAAAGACTTCTCCCACAATGGTGCCTTTAGAAGCTGCTTCGGAAACCTCAAAATAGTAAAGCTTGGACACGAATCGTGGCACATACTCGTTTGCTCCTTTTAAATGGATGTTGACATTCGCAAAGCTGCACCTTTCTTCATCGGGAACGTTAAAGGCCTTTATGGTGAGATGGTAGCTCTGCTTTGTTTCATAATCTAAAAAGCCTTGGGTGGTGATGATTCCAGTATTAGGATCAATAACAAACAGATCACTGTCTGAAGACTGAACCGCATATGCAATTACAGCATTAGATCCAGAATCAGCATCAGTTGCAGAGAGACGAATGACAGTTGTTCCACTAGGGGCATTTTCTAAAACACTCGGAAAATACTCTTCTGGGCTAAAAGCTGGAGAATTATCATTCACATCAATAACATCTATGGTAATGCTACAGTAGCCTGTTCTAGCAACCCATCCGCCATCTGCAGCACTCACAGTAATCTCATGTTTTTGGCAAAGCTCATAATCAAGGGGTTTGGCAAGCCTTAATTCACCAGTAGATGTGTTAATTGCAAAGTTCCCAGCCTCATTTCCAGAAGAAATGTTGTATTTGATAAGTCCATTCATAGCTGTATCTTTGTCCCTTGCCGACACAGTCCTGAGAATAGTTCCAACAGCATTACTCTCGGGGACAGTTATACTTATATGACTTTGAGAGAACTCTGGCGTGTGATAGTTTTCCTCTGTTACAACTATTTGCACAGGCACTTCTGATGAGAGAGGAGGGTTACCTTTGTCCTTTGCTTTTACTTTGATTAGAAAGTTTTTATTCATATCATTCCTCAGTGGCGATGCTACTGAAATCCAGCCTGTGTTACTGTCCAGTTCAAATTTACCTGTTAGGTTGTCATTTGAGAGAATGTATTGCACTTCTGAATTTAGACCAAAGTCTTTTGCATCAATGGCAGTTACCTTAATTAGTTTGGTACCAACAGCTACATTTTTAGTAACAGGTGTAAAATATTGACTGAAGAGAAACTGGGGTGCGTTGTCATTGCTATCCACGATGTTGATTGTGACTGTTGTTTCGCTCAGCAAGGGAGGACTGCCTCGATCTGATGAGGTAACGATGAAACTGTGCCTGTTTAGATTGACATTACTGGGGCCACTGGAGTTTTGGAACTTTAAAGGTTGCTTATTGAAAATCTCTCCCGTAGAAGCATTAATTCGGAAAAACTCTGACTGAGATTTGATGAAGTAGAAGACTTGCCCGTTGGATCCTTCATCTGGATCTGTTGCAGATATCTGGATCACTCGTGACCCAACTTCATTATGCTCAGGGCAATCCAAGTAATAGGATGGTTTTGTAAATCGTGGGGAATTGTCATTGATGTCTGTTACAAATATGGTCACATCTGTGCTTACCGTCCACCCAGAGTCATGTGCTGAAACTCGGATTCTGTAGCGATCTGTATCTTCCCTATTCAGAAGTCTGCTGATTGTTATATCTCCTGTATTGGGATTTATGACAAAGGGTATACTTGTATCCCTTATTGAATATTTACTGACAGCATTTGCTCCAATATCTTCATCTGATGTTGTGACTCGTGTTACAGTGTAACCCAAAGGTGCATTTTCAGGTACAAGAGCGCTGAATATCTGAGAAAATTTGGGTGCATTATCATTTTCATCCAACACATTAATAAGCACCCGGACAGTGGTACTCTGAACAGGTACACCTCTGTCTGAAGCTTTGATAGTAAGTGTATAATGGGCCACATTCTCTCTATCTAAAGGTCGGACACTTCTGACTTCCCCATTGGTACGATGGATACTGAAGCTGTTCTCCTTATTGCCACTGACAATTTCATAATTTAACTGTCCATTAGAGCCACTGTCCTTGTCCACAGCAGTTACAGTAATTATTTTAGAAGGTGAGAGGTTTTCTAGTACTTCAGAAATTAAAGGATCTCGTTCAAATAGTGGTGCATTATCGTTTATGTCTATCACTGTCATTTCCAATTTTACGTACGAAGAAAATGGCGGAAAGCCCATATCTCTCGCCTCAATCCAGATGACGTATTTCTGTATTGCTTCATAGTCTAAGGGTTGGCTGATGGTGACCTGTCCTGTTAGTTGGTCGATCTGAAAGGTGTTGCCAAGATTACCGCTAGCAATGTAATAAGACAAAGAGTCGCCTCTCGATGACAATCCAGAAACTGAAGTGACAAAAGTGCCAACTGCTTGATTTTCAGGAAATGTGAAAGTGTGCTGTTCAGCCTGAACTCGAGGAAAATCTGCTCTATTTACAAATCTTACAGTCACAGTTGTAGAATCTGTCTTTGGCAACGAGCCACCATCTTTCACATTAACAGAAAATGTCATTTCAGAAGTGCCAGACAGTCGTTCGGCAGCCATAATCGCTCCTCGTGATGGATCAATGTGGAATTTTTCAGAATTCTTCCCCGACAGGGAATAGTGAAGCTCAGCATTAGGTCCTGCATCAGCATCTGTAACTGTCACCGCAAATACAAATGTACCTGCAAAGGAAGACAAAAATAAGGTAATTAATCCTGTGAAACGGAACATTAATACTCATGCAACTGTTCATAACCAGAGAATGTTAAGTTATTGGACAATATACAAAGACTGTAAATAAAACTTAAAAATAAATAAATTACAACCACTAGCAGATGTATTGTTCATACTTAGGAGGTATCTAGGATGTTATAGGCATCCTTGACCAATAGCATATTTATGCAGACAGGGATGCCAAAGCGGATTTAAATCTCACTGAAAGCAATGCAGCATGGAAGGCGACATTTTGAAATTTAGTAGTTCATACAACAGGTTATGATACCAAAACTTGCTACTGTGCTGGGATCTCATGAGTGGTAATGGGTGCTTGTCTTGTCATAATGCACTGGTCATGTCTAGCAGTAGGGTGCTAGACCAGTTGCCTCTGCAGTGGGTTGTTGTGTTCGTTCTTTCTCTGTTAATTCAGACTGAGGACAATGCAAGGGATGCATTTTCCTTTGGTCAGATTTCCACATACCTAACTGTGATGGATCCTATGACACCATGACCATAGAATGCTTGACACCATGTCTATAGGATCACATGGAGTTCAGGATCCTCAGCTGGCCAGAAGCAAACAGTAGGAAAGATAATAATTGACAAAAAAAATATTGAAGCAACTGTTGAGCCAGGCAGCAGGTGAAGCAGGTGAACAGGTACAGTGGTACTTCGGTTTACGAACTTAATCCGTTCCAGAAGTCCATTCTTAAACCAAAGTTTTTCTTAAACTGAGGCATACTTTCTCTAATGAGGCCTCCCGCCACCGGTGCCCTTCCACCGTTCGGCTTCTGTTCATAAACCAAGGTAAAGTTTGCAAACTGAGACACTACTTCTGGTTTTGCGGAGTTCGTATACCGAATAGTTCGTAAACAGGGCTGTTCTTAAACCGAGGTACCACTGTATTTAGGACAGGATTTAGTTAACATATTTTGTATGAAAAGTGTATTCCTCCAAAAAATTAGTGCAGCGCTAGTGAAAACCCTAATGAACTATAGACAACAATAACAAAATCTCAGTGGTCAGTGAGATTTAAAAGTCTCTTCCCCTCTTGTTATCTTGGATTCTTTCTGTGCTATAAAAACTGTAAGGTTGGTATCATGTTGCTGTTATCAGCTTACCTGAACTTGTTGGTGAGGGAATATGAGTGACATAAGGGTGGTGCTGAAATTTGGGAGGATTGTCATTGACATCTGCAACTGTGACAAGGACACTTGTAGAACTGGAAAGAGCCTTTGGAAAACCACCATCCTTGGCCACAACAATCAAAGTGTAGTTCTCCTTAGCCTCTCTATCCAACAGAGCACTTGTGATGATCTGCCCGGTTGAAGGGTTGATTGTGAACTGTGAGTTTCCACCACTGAGACTATAGCTGCAAAAAGTACAAGGAGGGAGAGACGTTTTTCATACCCATTTTAGTATGAAATATGCTGCTTTATATGTTGACAAACTGTAAATTCTACAGGCAGGGAATCAAAGTATTTATATTTATTTAAAATATTTATATTATTCTCTTTCAGCCAAAAGGATTTACAAGGCAGATTAACATCAATATAAAACAAACGTACAAAAGCAAAGTCAAAACAACATACCGTATTTTTTGCCCCATAGGACGCACTTTTTCCCCTCCAAAAATGAAGAGGAAATGTGTGTGCGTCCTATGGGGCGAATGCAGGCTTTCGCTGAAGCCTGCGCTCTCCAGGCTTCGCGCAGATCTCCCCAAACTGTGGGAGCCCGCGCTGGGCTCCCACGGCTTGCGGAGAATTGCCTGCATGCCGAAGGCTGGGCGCGCTGAGCTCAGTGCGCCCAGACTTCGCGCAGCTCTCCGCAAGGCGCTGGGCTCCCACGGCTTGCGGAGAGTTGCCTGTTCTGGGGGCTGGGGGTCGGGGGAAGCTCAGGCCCCGTGCCTGGGGGGGAAATAATTTTTTTTCTTTATTTCCCCCCCAAAAAACTAGGTGCGCCTTATGGGACAGTGCGTCCTATAGGGCGAAAAATACGGTAATCACAGCTCCAGCAGTGACAAAATGACAGAGCTGAATATGGACATAAAAACAAAAAATAGTTGCTGCTTAATGGTCTTGATTTACCATATGAAACCCTGTTAGTGCTGTGATCAGATAAGCCTCCGTAAGAAAAAGCTCCGTAATCTAGGGTGCCACCACTGACAAAGCCCTGCTTCAAGTGACAAAGCACCTCTAGACTATTCATCTTTTCCTTCTGAGGGTAAGCAACCCCATCCAGAACAGATAAATTGTCCTGTCTCCTGGACATGGAAACCACCCACCCACAGGGTTTAAAAAGCTTCACACAGAAGTTAAATAGTATAGGGATCAAATAGTGCCTTGGGCCACCCCATAGTGTGTTTTACCCCTTTGCACAAGTAACACAAAAAGGACACTAATGTTGCACATATACAAAATGAGTTCTTCCACAGAGATATCCCCAACTGAAGCAGCAACAACACCGTTTTTGAATTATTCAGAAGCCTGACGTTATGATAAATAGTTAGAAATATTTTATTTGCAGTTTTCAATCAAATGCCTGCGATACTGCCTATAGACAGATGGAGTGAATATAGCAATTGGTCATAACCAGCTATTTATCCTTGGAAAATGCCCTAGGTAGCAAAATAATTGCTCAGTTATTATTTAATAGAAAAGTCATGACCACATAATGAAGTGCTATTTGTTTATAGAGAGAGAGGAGGGAGACAGACAGAGAGAAACTTTCCACATCACCGAGTCCCAAGAGGCAATTTTCAGATGAGTATCACATCTAGGACTGACAGAAGTATTCTGCTATCAAACTATTCCTTGGCTTTCAAAATGTGGGGATTCTGATTTAGGATGAGGATAGGGCTACTTGCTGCTGCATTACATTTTAAGCCTTGTTGCAGCTCCTAAGGTGATCTTGATTGTGATAACTTCCAGGGTGAATAACATCCCATGTGTTTTGACTCATGGAAAGACAGTTGTACATTTGGTCAATTTCATGCCCACTTGACAGAGTCCTTCGAAGTAGATAATCTGTCACACAGAGCTGAATCAATTGCAACTGGAATGCAACAGTAATAACTGCTTTACTCCTGTTGAAAACTATCAAGGCTCTTATTCTTTCCTTCTTTATGGCCCTTTCTCTTTAAGAGGAACTATCTTCTGTAAAATAGGACACTTCTGTAAAGTACTACTATGAACTACTCATCGTCTTTCTGTGACTACTTGGTAAAAGGTAGTCTGCAGTGCTAAAGCGTCAAAATCCCTTCAGCCTCTAAAATGTGGTCACTGCACATTCATTGAATGACTTTCCCTTAGGTTTTCCTGCTTTGAAGCTGAAGAACAGTCATCTGTCATTAACTACCCCGTGGTGATAGGAGATATGGCAGCTGTGGCTTCTGATGCCTTGGTCCTCTTGTCCGCTGTTTTCTCAACCTCATTCAACTGGCCAGGGCTTGAGGTTTATAATGCAATACACAAAGAAGAAGATGGACTATAGAACAACTACCTCTTCTCCTGCTGCATTGGGAGTTTTAAAGGTATATCTGGCTGAATACTACTGAAAATAATATATCCAGTCAGTGCACAATGGGTGTAATGGGGGGGGGGCGGCGGCAGGGGGACAGCTGCCTCCTAAATCAGCTAAATCAATAGAAATACTTAACTAACTGAGGTTCTTCCTCCCTCAACATGAAGCCTGCTCCTCCCCAACATAAATCCTGGCTATACCCAATGCTGTTCACCATCTTCATAAGCTTCCTGCTTAAATCTCCTATTGATGGGTTTGGCTTTTTTAATGACCTGTGGAAACTTTTCTGGGTTGTGCATCTCATGGTTTATAATTCATTTAATCCATGTATAGTTTCATTCTGAATTGGAGCATATTTTCAAAAGCTAATAGGAGGTTGGTTTGGTTTTTGTTTTGTTTTTTTAAAAAAAGCTTATGCACCAAGGCTGCAATCCTGATTCCATTTCCCCCATAGTAATATATCAACCCTTTTCAAGTTTCCATATATTTTGATTGTATTTTAATTTAATTTCGACAAGTGATATACCACTCAATTACAACTGGACTAAGTGGTGTACAAAAATCAATTAAAATTATCAAATCTGAAGTCAATTGAAATGCCTGCTGAAATTTTTTAAAAGGCCTTCAGAAGGCAGCAGAATTTCAACAGGGAGGGGGCGTGTCTGACCTCAGCTGGAAGTTCCATAAAATTGGGCCAACAATACTGAATGCACAGTTTCTGGTGTATATGTACTGTGCATCTGGGCCTTTTAAAAAAGTTTTGTTGCACAGAATTGTAAAACTGCATTACTACAAATCAGCATAAAAGTTGATATCCGCCCTCTGTGTTTTTAGGGCCACAGGGTAAGAATAATAAAATAGGATTGTACAGCGAATCCGTTTAGATATATATATATATATAATCCTAGGAAGTGAAAGTAACAGCTACCTCTATTTTGCGATGCCATTTCCACATGGTTATAAGACTTCTCAAAAAATTTAAATTTCCATGGGGAAAAATGACATGTAATGAAAAGCATTATTATGTCATATTTTATTAATTTTATTGGATGCTTATCAGGCACACCTGGCAGATGGCAAGGGTGGCAGAGTTCAAAAAAGGGAAGAAAATTACAGTTTTGATATTTTAAAGTTCTTATTTCTCTTGTACTTTAATATCTACAAACAGTTATGATTTATATTTTGCTTATTGAACAAAGCTAATTTGAATTTCCAAAGAAAAGAAAAAGTGTAGTGAGTCATTTAGCTCAGTTCATGCCTTTTATACAACAATAAACCAATATTTATACTCACTGAAACCACTTGAGAAAGGGTCTATTCTGGTTTCTTGAGTGGCAGGTAGTGATGATTGGCAACAAACATGAATCTCTCTGCATTCCATTAGGAACGCATCACTCCTCTGAGCAAATTGCTCAGGCTGTCGCTGCCACTTAACCTCTCAATTTTTTCTTGCATATAGTCAGCAATAGGATTTTCTGGTAAAACCTGGAGGTGTCGGTAGAAATGTGCAAGCCATTTTGCCATAAAGCCAATCCAGCGAATGATGACTTTTCAGAAGCTGTGTGGCGCAAAGAAATCAGTTCAATTGCCACACACAGATTCTTCCTTTTTATTCTGAACTTTGTCGGAACTGGCTCAGTAAGAGCAAGAGAAATAGATTGGCCAGCAATTCGAACGCTTTTTACTACATGAAAAGTTAGGGATCAGCTTCTAAACACTCTTGTGGCAAAGTCATTATTGGATACGACCCAGTGTTTTTTCAGCCCACCTAAGTCAAGTGGCTTAAATACAGAGCTATTTCATCTCGTTCATCCCCCCTTATGGTTTTGATCCATGGGCTATTATTAAAATGAGGCTGCTTTTTAAGTATTTTAAACCTGTATTTTAAATTGGTTTTTCTCCCCCCCCCCCATTATGTTTTTATTATAATTTTACTGGTGTTAGCCGCCCTGAGCCTGGCTCTGGCCGCGGTATAAATAATTTATTGTTGTTGTTGTTGTTGTTGTTGTTGTTGTTGTTGTTGTTGTTCTCACAAACCAATCAAGGGCGGCCATAAAATGGCTGCCTCAGGCAACGTATTTTTGGTGCCGTGAATTATAATTAATTATAATTTTATTGACATTTTTGTCTCAGATACTAAAGTAGATTAACTGGCTTTGGGTACTTTGCACACTTAAAGAAAGGGCAATTTTTTTCTGTTTCCTCTCAAGCAGCAAAAAGTCTTGGGCCAGCCCTGAAACATGTTGTATTTGTGAACAATACAAGACAAAACCCAATATGCTCGTTTCTCCTTTTTTCCCAAAGCATGAAAAGGAAACAGGACCTAAATTAAACAGCATCGGAAGCACCACAAGAGCAACATACCTGATGATAGCATTCACTGATGCATCGGAATCAGAGGCGTTTACAAGCAAAACGTCTGTCCCTGTGGGTGCGTCCTCCGGAATGGTTTTGGAATACATATTGAAGGCAAATTTGGGGACGTTATCATTGACATCATCTACTTTGACAGCAATAGTTCCAGTACCAGTAAGGGCAGGACTTCCTAGGGGGGAAAAGATATTTGAAATGCTAGAGGTTACCCAAGTTACAATACTAATACTGGATATGCCACTCTTCATTTATTATCTCACACATGAACATGTCACAGTTCACAGAGCTAGAAAGTCAAATCCATGCAAAGAGCAAGGTCACTTTTGTTTTTAAAGAAGGTCCTCTGGAACTCTCAGAGTATGAAGTCACACAGGAAAAGCTTTGAATCCTGTATTATCAAGTAAAGGGTTTGCTGCTTGCAAAGAGAAATGAGAACAATACACAAACACTGACCTGCAGTGAACCGGATGAATTTGATGACTGAAATTGGTCATCCAGTGAGTGCCACTAAAGTGAACAAGAGCATGCCAATAGGTGTAACAAAATCTGGACTGCCACTTTTTGTTAGAGAAAAGCTAAGTATGGCTGTGACTATTCGGGGAAGAGAAGCAACAGGGGGCAAGAGGGAAGGCTTAACTCCTTCCATGCCTGCTACACAAAGGAGCTGCTGTCCAGATGCGTGTCTGCCAGCTGACAGAGGACTCCTGCTCTCAGACAACCTCTGCACAGACTAGTTCATCACCCTGGAACATACATAACAATATAGCGAGTGCATTTAAGTATATGTAGAATGCTTCCCTGAATGATGATAGCTCACCCGGCACATATACCTCAATGCCACTGAGTTTTAGCATATTCTGAAAATGGCTGAAAAACCCTGCTTGAAATTTCAGTGGACAGAAAAACAAAGTTTCAAGGTCACGGGGAGCAAGGTTCAGGTAAGCATGTCTCTTGCCTCCTTTGTTTTCTGGAAATATTTTAGAAAACCAGCACTTACAAAAAAAAAAAGTCAATATATAAGCCAAGGGTGGCTATCCCATTGCCCACGGGCCACATTTGACCCCCAAAGAGTTGTTTTTTTGTCACCCTGAAATTTGTCAATTAAAAAAATACTGCTCCTGTGGTGCCATGATGCCAAAAGTGTTTTCTGCCCCTGAGCAGAAAATTGTCCATTAAAAAACCCATCTTTAAATTACAAGTGTGGAAGTTTGGAATCTGTGAAAACTGGCAACACTGTACAGCAGGTCCTCCAGCCCAGCATAATAAAAAGCAGCTTTCTAGTGCTCAAAGCTCACTCACTCTTAGTCTGATCAAAAGTGGTAGGTAACCTGGTGTCCTTGGACCATATCTCCTGGCCACTGATGTCCTTGGACTATATCTCCTGACCACTGATGAGTCTGGCTGGGGATGATGGGAACTGTAGTCCAATATCGAGGGACAAAGGCTATATTAGTGGCTATGATGGCTATGCTCTGCCTGCACAATGGAATGCTTCTGAATGCCAGTTGCTGGAAACCATAGGAAGGGAAAGGGCTCTGGTGCTTGGGCTTCCTTCAGGCATCTGGATGGCGATTATGAGGACAAGATGGTGAACTAGTTGGGCTCTTCTTAATCTTATCTGGAAGGTACCAGGATGTCTAACTCACACAGATCTTGCTGACATGCCCTGATGATCCTTAATGTTCATGCAAAAATAAGTTACACAGAATTTAACGGGGTTCTCTGTCGAGTAAGTGTGCCTATGATTGCAGTCGTTGTTTTCAGGCCAGCAATATTAATGGTGAACCCTACGTACAGATTTCTTCCTCAACCATAAAAACCTTTACTTGGATCTGAATCTTTTTTTGTTTCAGTGAAGCTTACATCCATGTAAATGTATTTAGATTGATGGGTGGTTTGTGTTTTTTTGGAAATAATGAAGATATTACTCCCTTCAGAATCAAAGTGACAGTTCTAAAGATTAAAATGAAATCCCAGAAAACTAATGACAAACTGTGCAGGCATCTGCTACTCCAAAAATGCACAAATAAAATAGAGAATTATGATTGCAATTTTCTGTTGGATATCATTTAAGCTGCAGATGAATGCAACTGTATGAAGCCCCATGTAAATTAATTATATCATTATCCTGATATACAAAAGCAAGTTGACAGGCTTGGAATTCCTTTTCCACTGAAACCTGTTGCTTTGCAGCAAAGCTGGAATCAAATGCTCACTGAATGGGGCCTCTGAGCAGATGTCATGTGCTATTAGAAAGTTTGAACTTTTCCATGGAATAAACCAGGTTCTCTCTCAGCAGGGAAGCCAGTCTTCCAAAATGTATTACATTCCAGGCAAAGTCATGTATACTGTACATTGTTATGATTTTAAATTGGTAATAAAATAGCAAATGATTTCTTCGTTGTTTAGAATTCACTCTATTTTAACCGCAACACATCGAAATGGCAAATCAGCAAATATATCTATCCTCTTTTAAAACAAATACTAAAACAGGAGAGTGATGGGGACAGAACATGGAGAATTTAATGCAACTTAATTGGATTGACATCTTAATACAATTAAATAAACAAAAGTGTGATGAATAACACCAGAACGGCATGGACCGTTATTTCCTAAGTTCCTATGAATGGAATTTCACTAACAGGATACTTTTCCTGGCAGAAGGGAAAGGGGATGGATTTTCCTCCCCCAGTCTTCCTGCTCTTGTGCTGCTGGGAAATAAGCTATGATTTGTTCTTACTGTAGGTATGATCTGTCTTGCTCGGGACAAACCATGAGATGTAACCAAGGTAAACAAAGGTTTGTTCTTACCCTTTGTGATTTATCTGGAGGAGACAAACCACAAGCCCAGGTTTGAACAATATCAAACCATGGCTTAGCAGTGGATATCATGACAGAAGGAGAACTAAGGAAGAAGTCAGCAGCCATGCCCTCCTCTTCAGAAAGCTGCACATTGGCTTGTTCATGCTAAGCAATGGTTTTCCTTAGTGACATGTGCAAACTATGGGTGGGTATTATTGCATTGTTTTCCTGGCTACAATCTTAATCATCCTGTCCTGATATCAAGCATTCTTTTTACACTGCATCACCTGTTTTGTTATGGAACTGTGGCTTTTTGATCAATATACTGCCTTGTTGTGCTAAGTTTTCCTCACACCAGTGAACATGATGTGACACAGCAGCAGACATCTTTGGACATTTTACCACTCCCTGTGCGCATGCATGCTTCTGTTTTGTGTTCAGTTCTGAAAATGGTGGGAAAGGACTATATGCACGAATACCATCCCCAATTTTAGCGCATGGTGTGATCCATGAAAAGAGCGGGAAAATTACAGTGCAAAACTCCTGTGATGTTCCATGTTATAACGGGGTTATAGACTTATTTTTTTCCCCTGGAAGCAATTGACATGTAAATGAACACTGAACTTCCACAACATTCTGCTAAATTCCCAGAGGTGACTTTTACACTGTGTGAAAGATCACATAAAATGCAGAAATGTTCAAGTAAGGAAAAGTCAGCAAAACAGAATAAAGTGCTGTCTGAATACAGCCTGAGCCAGTATATGCTAAGGACCGTAATGATCTGAATGTTTTGAAAAAAAGTGCCTTGAACAGTCTGTAACTATGATACTGATTGCCAGATCCATGTGGCCATTCTGTACATGAACTGCCTGACATGTTGCACATCATATACTTGACTTTCAAGTGGCCCACATGTAACTGCAGAGTTATGTGTAAATCACACTTTACATAATGAAAACAGGAGCTGTTTTACAATTCTGCAAATCAGAATTCAAAACAGACTATTATCCAAAAAGTAAACAGTGAGGGCTTTGATCAGGCTCGTAATTATCTATGTCCTTAATCTGGAAAGCAAAACAATATTGGGCAATACAAATCCTTGGAAAGTTGGGAGCTTGAAATTCTTGCTTGGAATGGACAGGCTAGCAGATCATCTGTCTATGCAGCAAAGCTGCCATCCAAATCTATGAAGTGATAACTATGTGAAAATTATTGTTGATATGACCCATATTGCACAGTATCTGATCGTAGCCAGATGATTTTACTTTGGATGTTATATCTCCTTTCAAAATATCAAGTCAAGACAATGTGCACTTTGAAGTGATACTAAAAATATGTGTAGTGCATTTAGAAGGTCAAGTAGAGACTATAATTCATATTTGTAGTCAAAGTGGAATGTGAAACCTACATGGATTGTTTCAGCTTGGTGCAGATTTTTGATTCACCATGCTTTTCTATACTATTTTCTATGATCCGTGGGCACAAAAAGAATACACATAAATTCTGTGAAGCATGACATCCTCTTGTTAAGTATAGGGCTTCAGGAATGTGGGTTTTGCATTGCAATTTAAAAAACAAAAAACAAAAGAAAACCCAAACTTTAAATATATATAAAAATCACTTAACTCTTTGGAAAAGTTATTGCTGTTGGAAGACTAGGAAATCGGGTTATTTAAGAAACCACTGACTAAGTCAGTCTTGCCCCTTAATGACTTCTGCATAACCCACAGTAAGCCTGCCTTTTCTTTGTTATTGAATTATGCTTTAAAAACACCCTGTTTGACTCTTGAAGATTAACCAACAGGATAAGTATTCCTTGCCATATGTTCAGGTTTTACTGGTCTTATCCTAGCAATTAAGTTTTCTGTAGCCTTGGAGCTGAAGAATTAACTCACAGACTTTCAATTTATAAGTTGTAGCATTCTGTTTCATCAGCAGTCCGAGACCACTGTTGCTAGGAAATTTTTGAGAAAATGTATAAGTTGGGAAATTTGCTTTGCACATCACCACGCTGCTCAACCACGCTGCTATTAGAGTTAAATAAAACAACACTGAGAATGCACAATCAAGGTTCCACATTATTGAGAACCTGCATGTATAGAACAGACCCCCATCTACAGATGTCCCCCCAAACAAGTGGCAGGAGGCAGGGGGTAGTTTGACATAATGGAAAGTACAATGGTTAGAGTGTCAGACTAGGACTTGGCAGTAAAGGTAAAGGTACCCCTGACCTTTTGGTGCAGTCGCGGACTACTCTGGAGTTGCGATGCTCATCTCGCTCTATAGGCCGAGGGAGCCAGCGTTTGTCCACAGACAGCTTCCGGGTCATGTGGCCAGCATGACTAAGCCGCTTCTGGTGAACCAGGGCAGTGCACGGAAACGCCGTATACCTTCCCACCAGAGTGGTACCTATTTATCTACTTGCACTTTGATGTGCTTTTGAACTGCTAGGTTGGCAGGAGAGGGACCGAGCAACGGGAGCTCACCCCATCGCGGGGATTCGAACCGCTGACCTTCTGATCAGCAAGCCCTAGGCTCTGTGGTTTAGACCACAGCACCACCCGCATCCCTAGGACTTGGCAAACTAGGGTTCAAATCTCCATTCAGCCATGCAGCTCATTGGGTGACCTTTGGCTTGTTGATGCCTCTTAGCCTAACCAACCTCATGGGGTTGTTTTGAGGATAACATGGACAGGGGGGGACCTTGTATGCCACCTTGAGCTCCTTATAGGAATAAGAATAATAATACATGTTAGATATCTGCAAGGAATATATCTTACAGAGAGAGAGAAGGCCATAGTTGAGTGACATGCAGAAGGCCCTGGGTTCAATCCCTGGCATTTCCAGGTATAGCTGGGAAAGTACCCTGCCTGGAATCCTGGAGAGGTGCTGCCAGTCAGTGTAGACAATACTGAGCTCGATGGACCAAAGGCCTGACTTAATATAAGGCAAGTTCCTATGTTGCTTTTATCTGCTGGAAACAAAGGTCATAGATATTCCTATAGTGACTCTGTTAGCGATGCTAGAAGGAGATACAAAGTAGAAACAGGACTATGATGTAGAGCAAAATAATTCTGTAGGAATATGTAAACATTAGAATTTACACAGAACGCTTTAAAAGGCAATAAGTGGCTTGAAGACCACAGCACGGAATGCAATGGGGGTGGAGTGGGGCAAAGAAAAATAGAATAGCTTTCTTGAAATATGTAATTTGCCAAACCACTTAAGGGAACAGAGCTAACTATGAGGAAAGAAGCGTAACAAATCAAGATTGTGAAGCTGCATGGTTTGGATTTATTTTAAGCCTGAAAAAAAGCATGCCAGTGAGGCAGCTACAAATGTAACCCTTCTCTAGGCATAGAAGGAAGCATGAAAGAAAGAAAGAAACTTGCTAGGTTTTGCAGCGGCAAAGAGAAATACCAAACAATAAGTCTGCAAAGGTACCAAAGATCCACCCCACTTTGAAACAAAGAAAGTAAGGAACAACTAATCTGGCAAGTGCAGGCTTTTAAGGTTTGAATCAGAGCAAGTTGGTTGAAGGAGTTCTTCAGGTAACAGGCCGTTCTGCCTCATAAATGTGCAGGGCGGCAGAAGGGGTGGGGGGTGGGGAGAAGGAGGAAAAACCATAGTTTACTCAGATGGCAAGCCAAGGCTGCTAGCAAGGATCCAGATGTGCTACTCTATAGTCAGGCAATTAATAACAGCAAGGATGGAAGCCAACATTTCTCCAGAAAAATGTTCAAAGATGAAAAAGTGAGGATAAAAGCTACCGCTTTCTGGGGTGGCACACTGCCATTTCGCTCATCTCTGGCTTTCAACATATGGTGGCATTATTTATTTGTTTTATTTCAAGGAAAGCTTCTTTCCCCCCATCATTTTCTCTCTCTCACACACAAAGGTAGAGGTACTCAAATCTGAATATAATAAAACTGACTTATTTTACTTTGTGAAAAGACAGTAATACCTTTAGAAGGAAAATGTGCTCTTTTTCAATGGTAAGGCAAATCCGTTAATTATATATTCATTAAATCTCTCTCTTCCCTTGACTTCAAATAGTTGCATGCCATGTTACTAGACACTCACATCTAATAACTGCACCTTCCCTTTGTAGACTATGATAGAGGAGACTCTAGCAATGGGAAACTGCTTCTTCACCATGTTTTATGGACTGACATAAGAGTTGTGGCTGAGTGTCCAACTTCTAGGATTTCACAGTATATTTGTGCTGCTAAGGACCTCAGATGAAAGGCCGTATGAACCACCATCTCAGTAGCCTGCCTGTTCTGGTGGTGGCTCATTATCATTCCAAACATATTAGCATGGTGTGGGCTGACTTTTTGTGCAGCTACCCTGAGCTGACCATACCATGGGAACAAATAATGTTACACAAAGGGCAGTTTTACACTAGGCCTTTAAAGCACATCCAGCAGACATTTAAAACATATGGCTTCCCCCCCAAATATTCTGGGTACTGTAGTTTATTAAAGATGCTAGGGATTTGTAGCACTGAGAGGGGAAACTACAGTGCCAAAGATTATTGTGGGAAGTCCTATGCCTTACATTTATGGTGTGGATATGCCCTTAGTAATATAGATAGCTAGAAGTAAAAACTGAAGGTTGGTGAGAGAAGGGGAGGGGCACTAGAGAAACGTCCATTACCTAATTTTGATTGCTGTTTTGCATAGCTTGTAAATGGTAAGATATATCACCCAGGCTCCAAAAAGAACATACTATAGTGGCCACTATGTGATTGAATTCTTCAGTTATCCTATTAATTGAATTGTGGGGAGGATGCCATCTCTGAAAGCAAGAAGGCATGCAGCCATTACCTAGGGATACCTTTGCAAAGCAGAACAGCTGGAATGCTTGAGGGACACTTGCAGGCAGTGCCTTGTCTAGCTTACAAATGAGTAAGATAAAGAGAATGGAGGAAGAGAAAGGAATTCAACAAAGCATATCCCATAGTTAACACCAAAAATAATTCTGCAATCAGCCAGCAGTTGTGGCTATGTGTGCAGCTGATCTGCAAGGGCCCTTTTACACAAGCCACACTGGAATGGCAGCTGCTCCTAGAAACCATTGAGGGATAAGAATGCAGGAAAAACTCTCTTTGTATTGATATGGTTTGTGATTCGTGGATTTGTAGAAGTTTGCTAAAAGTCAGTGCCTACAAAGTTCCATGTAAGCTCTCCCCACTTCACACAGAGCTACCTAACCTCTTCGTAACTGAAGTCCATCATCAATGTGAGCGGGTGACCTCCATATCAAGGAGCCTGGTGCACAGAGGTCCTCAGTTTTTCTAGACCAAACAAGTATGATGTAACATGCCAACCCTAGTAGCATCATATCTGCAAGTCTACCATAACAGAAGCAGAATGTGTGGTTAGATAGAGCTACGGAGCCACTGTCCACATAAACCTACAGTGATGGCAAACATGAAGACATATAAGATTCTTGTGTGTGTGTGTAGACAGACATTTGGATGATATAGATTTTGTTAAGTAGCATGTTTGCTGGGACATTGGTGATGCTGTTGCTGCTTATTTATTGAGTCAGGATGGTGGAGAGTTTGAGCCTTGAAGGATTTCTACCTGTCCTTTTCTATCACCCATCTGTCTACCTAGAGACACAAAATACATTTGCCTCCATGTCTGCCATCACACCAGGTTTCCAGTACATGTGTGGAGTATGTGTATACTACTACATTACGGGCGCAATCAGAGAAAGAAAATAATGAGGCAACTAAGACTTTGCCCTTCCCTTCATATGGTGCTCTATTTTTGAAAAGCATACACACAACTTATAAATCTGGGTTCTATGTAAGGAAGTACATTTCTGAAAATAACCGACCAGCATTCCCCCCCCCACCCCGGTAATAAAAACCAAACCAAGGTCCGTGAGGTAATATCTATTGCATGATTTATTTTCAGAGATTGTATGGATGAGTGTTAGTTTTTGACAAGCTGCCCTTTTTCATGGTTTTGGCACACTCGGCTTTGCTTGCTGCAAAGGAATTCTGCTGTGTTATCTCAGCTGAAAACTGTGAATTACACAAGCTTAAAAATAGAAGTGACACATAGAAGGCATTAAATAAATATTTTTAAGGGCTACTATGTACAATAAATGTGGATCCTCACTGTAGCTTACACAGTTGCTTACTCAAGGGTAGTCCCTTTGTCTGTTTTGTCCTCATGAGTCTGGAAGTCAAAAACTTGGCAAAAAAACAACAACTCCTCAAACAATTCCAGATACAAGGTTTATAGCTTCTTCTTTTTTTATTTCAGTAAGATTTGGTTCACTGGAGTATTATGTATTTTTGTGTGTGAACTGGAAACAATGTCAACCAAACCAATCACTGGGAAATGTCTATGAACACCTTCCAGTATCAGCTCATATTAGCTCACTCTACCCATTGGGATGTCTGCTCCAAACACAACCACATATATGGAGATCCATGTGGAGATTTTGAAAATGAAGACAGGGCTTTTCAACTTTTAACAGTAGAAGAGAACATTTAAGTGGATGTATCTTGTTATGTAAACTTCAGTGCCCTCTTCTACACAACTATTAAAGTTCTAAGAGCTCTGTCTTGGGGTACCTTAGATTTTTACCATGCCAGTACATTTCATTTGGGACACAGGAGGAGGTTTCTATTAACACAGCTAAATGCCACAAAAGGCTTGAGGAACCATTTGGAAACTTGGCTTCTTAGATGCAGCTCTGTTTACACAGTATGCTGCTGCTGCTGCTACATATATTTCTATTCTAGAAAGAGGCTAAATTCACCTGGCCACTGTAAAACAGTAAATATTTTTTATATCTGTGTGGAATGGCCACAAGATGGAAGAGACCAGTTATCAACACAGCCAGATCTTTGTGTTTGTAACGATTCACCCTAGTGCAGCTCAATGGTAGAGCATATGTTTTTCATGTAGAAAGTTCTAGGTTTAATTCCTGGCATTTCCAGGTAAGACTAGGAAGGACTCCTGCCTTAAATCCTGGAGAGTCACTAGACAATAATGAGCAAGAAGGACCAATGGACTTACTCAGCATAACACAGATTCCTATGTTCCAGTTCTGCGGCTCATTTGCTGCTACTCCTCTTTCCCTTTCTTTATGTGCCAGAAGCAAAAAGCTTCAGTTTTTATCCTTGTACACACTCCAGAAAACTACAGCTACCACACCATTGACAACCACATCTTTTATCTCCTGGGCTCCCCAGTGCAAAAGCTAGAAAGAAAAACCCTCTAACAGAGAGGACATAAAACGTGTAACTGATAGCAGTTGCCAGTAAAATACAGGATAACTTTCACGGTGCTTACAGGAATGCAGCATTCTATACTTAGTTTTTCTCTATCTTATTTCAACTTGCATCATTTCTGTTGTTTGGCAAATAGATCCAGCCTTGGGGAAAAACAAAAACAAATGACCAGTTCCTGCACGGGCAGAGAAGCTACTAAGTGATGGTGACAGAGGTAGCAAATCAATAAAAAAAGCACCATGGAAGTTAAAACTAGATATTAAATCCAGATTTTGAGAGCATAGATCTTTTACAGTGCAATCTAATACATGTCTACTCAGACGTAAGTACCATTAAGTTCACTGGGGCTTAGTCCCAGGTAAGGGTATAGCATTGCAGCCTTAATGTTTGTAACTGGCTGTTACAAGGGTATCAATTTATGTAACTCACCATCCCCCTGAACAGTAAGGAATGTTTAGTTTTACGTTTCATCATTTCTTTAGATATAAGACTATGTCTCTTGGTACTTAAATAGGGTTGTGCAATTGACTTGGCTTACCTGAATCTGCTGCTGTGATCAGCATGTTATATTGCCCCTTTTTCTCTCGGTCCAAGCTCTGTACAAGGTGGAGCTCCCCATTGGCTGAGAGCGTAAAGGCCCCATCTTCATTTCCACCAATAAGAAGATAGGTCAATTTGCTATTTGGGCCCTGATCATCATCCCTCGCTACAACCTATAGAAGTAATGAAGCACAATATAACTGCAAATCCCTACCCAACGTCCCTTTGTTGGCCATACAATTATTTTTCATGTATCGAAGGAAAAGTGGCCTTGTGCTTGACGGAGCAGATACATCTATTAAAACTGATTAAAACAACGAAAAGATCCGGCATACCTTTAACTATTCCTTTAAAGATACCAATTATATTCCCACCCCCAGCCAGCTGCTGCTGTCAACAAAAGGCTGAATGTAGCTATTTAGAAAACAAATGGTAGACATGCATCTATATTTTAAAAAAAAGATTTAATAACACTTCAGTAACTACACCAAAAAATTAACTGCAAAGCAAAAAAATGAGAGAGAATAAAGAAAAGTGGGTAAAAATGAGAAGCTTTTTTTTAAAAAAAAAATGAGGTCAAGATTAAAAAAAAAGCTATTTAGTTTCTGTTTAATGCACTGTCAAGGGCTAAAACTATCTTAGAATTATGCAAACAAAACCAAGCCATTATATAGTTAACTGTATATGGTGGTATCAAACCAA
Organism: Podarcis bocagei; assembly: GCF_964188305.1. NCBI lineage: Eukaryota > Metazoa > Chordata > Lepidosauria > Squamata > Lacertidae > Podarcis > Podarcis bocagei. The sequence continues at coordinate 49,597,433 of NC_138134.1, forward strand.
ATACTTTTGCAGATGAGGCAACTTCCACTTGTGCAATAGGACTTCCCCACCTTGTCCTCCTACCTGCGTTGACCCCAAATATGTTCCCAAGGTTTGGGGGAACAGAATAGTTGGAGGTGCAAGGAAGAAAGCAGGGGGGAATCCCATTGTGCAAGTGGAAGTCACTCTCCTCATGAAAGGAGCTACTTAAAACTTGAAGCGCCTGTTCAGCGTAATACAAAATTGACGGCTGACATCCAACAACAGGTTACTCTGATTATGAAGGTGTTGCCTATTATGCACTATTTATTACTTTCTCACACATACTAACCTGGAGAATGACCTTTGGTAACGTTTCCAAGTTTTCTGGGACATTTACAGAATAGGGAGAGAGTTCAAATGTAGGAATATAATCATTTACATCCTTCAGAATAATGCTGACTGTAGTGGTATCAATCCGCGGGCTACTTCCACGATCAGCTGACTGAACTGTTAATGCATAAGAAGGTGTCTTCTCTCGGTCCAAAGGTTTAGCTACAGTTATTACCCCTGTGACGGAGTCAATCCGGAAAACACTGTTAGTATTTCCACTGATGATGGAATAGCGAACTTGCCCATTGGAACCCTCGTCTCCGTCTGCAGCAACCACCTGAACCACGTCTGTCCCAGTTAGAATATTTTCCGCAATCTCAACTTTGTATAATTGTTGAGCAAAGACGGGATTGTTATCATTGATGTCAAGGACTATCACAACTACATCAGTAGATGAAGAAAGAGGTGGCTGACCTTTGTCCATGGCAACTACAGTCAAGGTGTAATTAGAAACTGTCTCTCTGTCCAGTTCTCCAGTGAGCCTTACTTCTCCATCAATCGTACCAATACTGAATTTGTTTCTCAAAGGATTTAGCAGATTGTACTCAATGTAGCTGTTTGGACCACTGTCTGGGTCCGTTGCTTGGGCTTTGAAAACAATGGTGTCAATAGGGGTATTTTCTGGGATGTAGGTCAGCTTGGGAGAGAGAAAACTCGGAGGGTTGTCATTCATGTCTAGCAGAATGATAGATACTTGTGCTGTGCTTGTGTATCTGGAGGCTGGAAGAGGAGCCATATCATGGACCTGAACAATAAGACTGTAGAAAGATTGGCTTTCACGGTCCAAAGGCTTCCTGATGCTTAGAATCCCATTTTTGTCAATGTTAAATTGGCTTTGGCTATCTCCAGAAGTAATGCTGTAGGACAATTGTGAGTTAGAACCTGAAAACCGAAACAAACAGAAAGAAGAGAGATTTAACCACTTTTAGTCATTAAGGACATAAAGCATGTTAGTGATCCTGAATGTTGCACAATCAATAGCAGCCTTCAACTCTTACCACCACTTACAGAGAACACATGGAGAAATGGGCTTGTGTTTGCTGCACCATGCCAACAAGTGTGCTCAGTGCAACGTTTGAAAGCAGAGACAACATGCATACAGCTAGAAAATGATCCCTTCACTTGTCACTGGTATATTACCAGGACCATTTGGAACATGCACACAATTGCTTTAAAAGATGAGAAGTCATTGGTTTATCACTGTGACAATGCCTTTGGACAAGATTTTGTATGCCGAAAGTCAGTATCACACCACCTAACCTGGTTTTGCTCTGGAGCAGCTGGGGCTGTGATCAGGTTACCAGTTTCTATTAAAGAAGAGATGGTTAAAATTCAGCTGAAGATCAGCAAACATTGCTTTATATGGGATATATAAACTCTCCTACTTGTTAACAAATACTGATTTAGATGTTCAGCAGACAATAAAGAGTTTCCACAATGATAACAGATTAATCCGATGAGGTGCTGTGTTGCGATTCTCGGTCATAAGGCTGAGAGATTCTAACTTCTGTATAAAATATTAGGTTCTGATAATATTCACTGTCCATGGTGTGACACAGCATGCTACACTGGCAGCTGAATTGGTAATCCTTTTCCTGGCACTAGCAAGTTTAAGTCTATAGCTCATGAGTGAGTGATCTATTGAGAACTGCTTCTTGATTCATTGAATAGAAAGGTACAATTTGAATAGAAAGCTGAATTAAAAAAAATACAATTTACATTGGGGGGAGGGGTACCAGTTCCTTTTAAAAAGTTCCCATTTAGAAGAAGAACAGTTATCAGGCAGACAAGATTAGAATGGTGAGCAGAGTTTTCGTTAATGGCAACTGAGAGCAGGAAAAACCATAACTCGGTGGCAAAGCACATGCATTACAAGCAAAAAAATTCTCAGGCTAAGAAAGACTCCTGTCAGAAGCCATGGAGAATCATTGCCAGTCAGTGCAGACCAAGGGTTGGGTACCATTTTGCCCAGATATTTTTGATCCACACAGGCAAACTGTCAGATGTGTGGTCTTTTCCAGCTGTTGAAGTTTCCTAGTGGGGGAGAGACAGTCCAAGCAGGATTTATCTCACTGCCCATCAGCTGACAGGGACAGGGGTTAAATGCTCTCATCTGCAGGGACTGACCATGCCCAGTGAACCACCTGACATCAAGGGAGTCACCTGATTGACAGACAGGTGTAGTTTCACTAAAATAGCTCATGGACAAAATTAGAATCCTGGTGGGCCAAGGCTAGCCCAGATTTCAGAGGTCCCTTACCACTGGTACAGCTAATAAGGAGTTTTATGAACCTGCCACCTAACTCAGTATGAGACAAGTTTCCTGTGTTTCTTAGGTTTCTATATATTTCATGCACTGACAAAAATACCATGCATCCTTACTTCATTGGAATTTAAGGAGCCTAACTCAGCAAAACATTGCACCAAAAGCTGGTAAGCAGCTCTAAGCATGCTATACACTGGGAAATATATGGTGACAGTTTAAAAACCCCAAACCCGTTCTGTTTGTATTATTCATTATAAAGTCAAACCAACATCTATCACTTTCTCATGTCTCTCCATTAATGGTTGAGACTTTACAGCGCTAAATAAATAATGTGGAAATTTTATCTGACTAATTGGTCATAAAGATTGAGGTTTGCATTTAATGGCTTTCATTTGCCATCAAGGCCTTCCTCAACAGTCTTTTTTTCCACTTTTTGTAAAACTTGATATTAGTTATTGATACAGTCAATTGCTTTATTCTTTATGCTAACACTTCTCAGTAGCAATCTGAGGTTCTTAGCGGATAAATTAAGCCCTGTAATATTCAGTGAATCAATCATGGCTATTTATTATTCTAAAACTGAAAAGATGCTATTTCATTTTAGTGTTTATATATAGATGATGTATTAAATAACATTCTGCATACATTTTATGCCAGACCTAAATGAAAACTTGATCCTATATTTACCTTACACTTTAGCAGAGCTCTCTACAGGGAAAAAATGCATTGATACGGGGGGGGGGGGTGTATATAAGCCAGAAATTGTAGGGGAAAATACCATATTTAATAACTGGTAATTTATTAGCTGGCAGCAATTTTTCAACTGATTTAAATAGGAAACAGTAAGACTACAGAAGCAAGACAACAATTTTGAAATCAATACTGAATTGGAGCCATGACACTGAAGTCTTTCACATTTATCAACTGAGCTGGTGTGATATCTTGAAATGTTTAGTTCCTCAGGGAACTTATAACAGTTTTCAATCCAGTTACTGTGAGGAAAAGGAAATTTGTCAATTTAATTGGGATTAAAATCTTACAGAGGCAGAATATTAGGAGGAGGGCAATGCAGAGAGGAACCTGAAAAAGTGGGTAGATGTAAAATGAGACTTGAATAACATAAAATATGATACTGTGGCCAGCTTCTGGCTACCATTATAAGGAGCTCTGTTGCCACCATAGAACATAAAATTTTCTCCTACTTTTAATGTTTCTAGCCACCAATGGTAAATACAGGTCACCAATATTGGTTCCAAAAACGCCCTGAATAAACAAAACATCTCCATTTTCTTTTTTTTCTTTTTTTATAAAATTTTTATTGGTTTTACAACATTTTTGAAAAAAACAGACAAACATTAAAAATGACGAACATACACGTATAGTTTCAAACATATTTTCATAAACCTCCTTTCTGGGACTTCCCCATACCCCCCCTCTCTGCATCCCAATGTCCATAGTTCAACTAGCAACTCCCAATTATTACTTTCCAATCTCTATCATCTTAGTCCTCTCTTACACTCTGACCTTATGTCCCTGTACCCCTTTGTTTCTGGAAACTACGACATTTTAACATTCATTAAGTTTATAGTAGTCCTTAAGATAGCTTTTAAATTTTCTCCATTCTTCTTCTACCGTCTCTTTTCGTTGGTCACGGATTCTGCCTGTCATCTCGGCCAATGTCATGTAGTCCATCACTTTCATCTGCCATTCTTCCAAAGTGGGTAGGTCTTGTGTCTTCCAATACTTTGCGATGAGTATTCTTGCTGCTGTTGTGGCATACATGAAAAAAGCTCTATCTTTCTTTGTCACCAATTGGCCGACAATGCCCAAGAGGAAGGCCTCTGGCTTTTTAGAAAAAGTACATTTAAGTACCTTTTTCATTTCATTATAGATCATTTCCCAGAAGGCCTTAATCTTCGGGCATGTCCACCAAAGGTGACAAAAGGTACCTTCAGTCTCTTTACACTTCCAACATTTGTTATCGGGCAAATGATAGATTTTTGCCAGCTTGACTGGGGTCATGTACCACCTGTATACCATTTTCATGATGTTTTCCTTTAAGGCATTACATGCCGTAAATTTTATACCGGTGTTCCATAACCATTCCCAGTCAGCTGACATAATGTTATGTCCAACATCCTGAGCCCACTTAATCATAGCCGATTTAACTGTTTCATCCTGTGTGTTCCATTTCAACAACAAGTTGTACATTCTAGATAAATTCTTAGTATTGGGTTCTAACAGTTCGGTTTCTAATTTTGATTTTTCCACCTGGAAGCCGACTTTCCTGTCCTGTTTAAAAAATTCCATTATTTGGCGATATTGGAACCAATTTTCTACTTTATGCTTCAATTTCTCCTGACTTTGTAATTTGAACTTATCTCCATCCTGTTCTAAAATTTCCCAATACTTCGGCCATCCGACCTCCATATTGAGTTTTTTCACTGCTTTAGCCTCCACTGGTGACACCCATCTAGGAGTTTTGTTTTCCAATAGATCTTTATATCTTATCCAAACATTAAACAATGCTTTTCTGACAATGTGATTTTTGAAGGCACTGTTAACTTTATCATACCAAAGATATGCATGCCAACCAAAAGCGTTATTGAAACCTTCCAGATCCAAGATGTCTGTATTCTCGAGGAGCATCCATTCTTTGAGCCAGCAAAAAGCTGCTGCCTCATAATACAATTTTAGGTCCGGCAGGGCAAAACCCCCTCTTTCTTTAGCATCTGTCAATATTTTAAATTTAATTCGGGGCTTTTTGCCCTGCCAGACAAATTTCGAGATATCTTTGTGCCACCTCTTAAAGCATTCCATCTTATCAATAATCTGCAAGGTCTGAAACAGAAATAACATTCTAGGCAATACATTCATTTTAATTACTGCAATTCGGCCTAACATTGACAGTTTCAAATTTGACCATATTTCTAAATCTTTTTTAATTTCTGACCAACATTTTTCATAATTGTCCTTATACAAATTCTGATTCTTGGATGTTAGATAAACCCCTAGATATTTGACCTTCTTGACCACAGTCAAACCTGTTTCCTCTTGAAATTTCTCCTTTTCCATATCTGTTAGGTTTTTCCCTAAAACTTTGGTTTTTTGCTTGTTCAACTTAAATCCAGCTACCTGGCCAAACTGTTGTATTATTTCTAATACCTTTTTCGTACTAGTGTTTGGCTCTTGCAAAGTCAATACTAGGTCATCTGCGAACGCTCTTAACTTGTAATGTTTAGCTCCGACCTGCACACCTTTAACCTGCTGGTCATTTCTTATCATATTCAGCAACACCTCCAGAACTGAAATAAAGAGTAATGGGGAAATCGGGCACCCCTGTCGTGTTCCTTTTTCTATCTTAAGCTCCTCAGTCACAACATTATTTACAATCAGTTTGGCTTTTTGTTCAGAGTATATTGCAGCCATACCATTCTCAAAACCCCGGCCTACCCCCATCCTATGAAGATTCTTCTTCATAAAACTCCAAGAAATATTGTCGAAGGCTTTCTCCGCGTCCACAAAGATCAATACTGCTTTAGTGTTTATATTCACCTCTAGCTTTTCCAGAATGTCTATTACATTCCTTACATTGTCTGCCAGGTGTCTTTTAGGGAGAAAGCCTGCTTGGTCCTTATGAATCATCTCCATCAAAACTCTTTTGAGTCTTTTTGCCAAAATGTCTGCAAAAATTTTGTAATCCACATTGAGCAATGATATTGGGCGGTAGTTCTTGAGTTGGGTCTTTTCAGTCTCTGACTTTGGTATGAGTGAAATATATGCCTCTTTCCACGATTCAGGTGCCCTTTTTCCTTCAAGGATCTCATTACAAACTTCTCTTAATGGTTGAGTCAACCATTCCTTCAACGATTTGTAGTATCTGGAAGTCAGTCCATCTGGTCCCGGAGATTTGCCCAGTTGCATATTCTGAATGGCAGCCTCTATCTCTTGTTCTGAGATTCTCTGGTTCAAGTCCATCTTACTTTGATGAGAGATATTTTGTAGTCCATATTTTCCAAGGAATTTGTCTATATCTTCTTCATTTTGCGGGCCTTGAGTGTAGAGTTTTTTAAAGTAACTTAAAAAGCAATTTCTAATTTCATTGGGTTTAGATATATTCTTTCCATCCACCTCCAGGCTTGTAACTGTATTTAGTTTCTGCCTTTTCTTCAGTTGCCATGCCAAAAGTTTGCCACATTTATTTGCTGATTCAAAAGTCTTTTGCTTCATTTGCCTTATCTTCCATTCAATCTCTTGGTTCATCAATTCCATATATTGTGTTTGATATAATTTGATCTCTCTTAAGATGTCCTGAGACTTTGGTTTTGTTCTTAATTTCCTCTCTCCTTCTTTTATCATTTCCAGAATCTTCTCTTTTTTCTCATTTTGTTTTCTCCTCTTTATTGAGTTTTGTTGAATCAAAAATCCTCTCATCACCGCTTTACTTGCGTCCCAGATCACTCTTTTCTCCACGTCGGTCCTCAAATTTATTTCAAAATAGTCTTTTAAAGTCTTTTGGGCCTTCGTGAGAATCTCCTTATCTCGAAAGAGGGTGTCATTCATTCTCCATCTAAATTGACCAGTTATTGTGAGTTTCATCTCCATCTTCACGGCGTTATGGTCGGAGCAAGTTTTTGGGCAGATTTCCACTTTCTTAATCTTTGGGGCCATTCCACTAGTAACCCAGATTTGGTCAATTCTGGTCCAGGTCATCATTGCTTGGGAGAAAAAGGTTCCCTCTCTCTCCAGAGGGTTCCTTGTTCTCCAAATATCTATCAAGTCCATATTTTCAGTCATTTCAAAGAAAGTCTTAGGGAGTCTCCCTTCTTTGGTGACTGTAAGTCTTTGTGCCTTGTCCATATTAGTGGAGACCACGCCATTCATGTCTCCCATAATTATCATATTGTAATCCAAATAGTCCATCAAAGTTTCATGAAGTCTCTTAAAGAAGTCGGATTTGCCTTCATTTGGTGCATAAATTCCAACAACTAAGAATTTTTCTCCTTGTACTTGTATCTCCACAGCCAGATATCTCCCTTGTTCATCTTTGAATATCATTTTTGGAGCCCATTTCTCCTTCACATATATTACAACTCCTCTCTTCTTAACTTTGTCTGATGAAATAAATTCTTGTCCTAGCCTTTTATTTGAAAGTAATCTCCTGTGGGCTCTGGTTATGTGAGTTTCTTGTAAGCATATCAAGTCCAATTGTTCTCTATTCAATATATGAAATACTTGTCTTCTCTTCAAAGGCCCATTGAGCCCATTACAATTCCAACTAAGGAATTGCAGAGCCATCTTGTTATTTTCTTAAGGCTCCTCCAACAGCTCCAAGTTGTTGCTCTTCTTCTGATGGTGGTGGTTTTTGTCCAAACGAGAGATTCAGGATGTCCAGTGCTCTCCTCTGTTCTGCAAGTACGTCCACAGTCCCCTTCTGTAAGTCCTCCTGGTATCTTGCCAAAAATTTGTCTTTATCTTGAATTGTCTTTATTTTCACTTTCTTTGCCTTGTAGTCAAATGACAGTCCTTGTGGAAACTCCCACCTAAAGCGAATAGTGTTCTTCTTTAGCAAGAGAACCAAGTCCTTGTAAAAGTTTCTTAAATCCAAAATGTATTTTGGGATGTCTTTGAAGATCTGTACAGCTGAATTTCCAATTTGCAGGGCCTTTTCAAAGTGTAATCCTAATATTTTGTCTCTTTCCTCCTTGGATCTGAGTGTAATCAGACAGTCTCTCGGTGTCTTTCTATCTTGCTTTTTACCCAATCTGAAGGCAGTCGTAATTTTAAATTCGTCTTCCTCAAGGTCCCAGCAGCCCGCAAACTCCCGTGTCAAATATTCCACAAGGCTGTCTCTTTCATTCTCCGGAATCAGTCTTAATTTTAAATTCCTCTCTTTCCTCTGTAACTCCCACAAGGCCAAAGTTGCATCATGCTCATAGACCTTCTTGGCAAGCGGCTCTAACTTCTCCTGTGTCTCTCCGGCAGTGGCTTTGGCCTCCTCGGCAATTTGGCGCGTGGTGGCGTTCTCCTCTACCAATTTATTTATAGATTCTGTATTCTGGTTTAATCTTGCTGATATTTCTGTTAATTTTTGTGTGTTCTCTGAAGTCTGTTTTGTCAAAGACTCCAGGGTTTGGTTTATCTTGAGCAGGGCCTCTGTCACAGCTTCCATAGAAACGGCTGCTCCTTTGTCTTGACCTGTTGTTCCTGCTGATCCGGCTGTTGCGCCTGAGATTGAGCCTCTTTTCTTTGCCTGTTGCAGCTGCAACTGTTGTTGTTGTTGTTGTTGCTTGATCTTGGCTCTTGTGACTATCTCTTCTTGTGGGCCACTCATGTCAAGGTCAATTCCCACGGGATTTGTTCTCCCTTGGAAAATTCCACTGTCTTAAGCCGTGCCGAACTTTACTTTATCCTCTAGAGGGAGCAAATCAAAATGGCCATAGAGCAAAATTTCCAAATACCAAAACAAAGGAGACAGTCCAAAAAGTAAGAAAAAGGGAGATTAACACAGTCAAAGTCAATGTTACTAAATACTTATAACTTCAAATTGCCACAGTTGCCCAATTTATAAAACATCTCCATTTTCATCACCACCAATGAATTATTGGGGAATGGATTTCACCACAGCCCTGGCTGAAAGCAGGGATGGGGAAGGCATTCAATCTTGTTTGCACTCTATTAGAAAACAGCTAATTGACATTACTCAAGCCAATACAAGAACAGAAATACAGCTATCCTCTCACACACCCGAATTCTGAACAAGAACCTGGAGAACTCCTGCCAATCACAGCACAAAAGAATGAACTAGATGGACTGATGGTCTCAGTATAAAACATCCATATATTTACATCAGATTATGTTTGAAATTGGTTTGAATTTTAAAATCCAAGACAATAAGCAGCCTTCTTTCAATTATTGTCAAATTACATCTCGAAGGTTAACTGATATTATTTTCACAATAAGCATTTCCCCATATTTTGGCATCAGCTCCTGGTCATACAATAAAAGTTTGCAGTGCTGGGTTTTAAAGCTGCTTTTCAATTAAACTTTAAAGTGGATCAAACAATAAGAAATATAATTTATTTGTTCAGGATTTGAAAGTTATAGTTAATTTTCTTTGATGTTCATTTTGTTCATAGAGTGCCAAAAAAATCCAAAACTTAAGTTAATAACTATTGTTTTCAGAGGGTGTGTTAAACAGGAAATGACACTGGATATTTAGCATCCGAACTCTCCTTCCATCTTCATCATTGTTTATACTGTGGAAAAACAGGAAATTTGCCAGAATCCTGCCAATCTGTTGTTTCTAGATTCATTCTTGGAACATGCAGAAACAGACAATGTCTTAAGGAGAATGAAGTTTCAAAGAACAGCTGGATTATGTTTTCTAGGGTATTTGTTGAGACATGGGTAAGCTTTTGATCCATTTACAGGAAAACATTGGCATTATATTGACAAAATTAGACATGCTTCTTCTAATGAAATCAGTGGAAGAAGGCTATCCTTGCCTAAATTAAGTCTCAACAATTTCCATAATATATCTTCAAAATAATTATATTGATAAGATACTTTATATGAATTTTTATCAGTGTAAATACAGTGGTACCACGGGTTACAAACACCTCGGGTTACAGACTCCACTAACCTGGAAGTAGTACCTCAGGTTAAGAACTTTACCTCAGGATGAGATCAGAAATCATGTGGCAGCGGCAGCGGGAGGCCCCATTAGCTAAAGTGGTACCTCAGGTTAAGAATGGTTTCAGGTTAAGAACAGACCTCCAGAACGAATTAAGTTCGTAAACAGAGGTACCACTGCATATTGAATACTGAAATTAGAAGGCGTTTACAGTATTTACCCAATACAGTGGTACGTCTGGTTGCAAACGGGATCCGTTCCGGAGGCCCGTTCGCAACATGAAAAGAACGCAACCCGCAGAGGCGCGTCTGCGCATGCACGGGTTGCGATTCGCCACTTCTGTGCATGCATGTGACGTAATTATGCGCTTCTGTGCATGCACGAGTGGCAAAACCCGGAAGTAACCCTTTCCGCTACTTCCGGGTCGCTGTGGGACGTAACCTGAAAGAATGTAACATGAAGCAGATGCAACATGAAGTATGACTGTAACCTGAAGAAAGTTGGTCACACTCAGGGCTTTTTTTCAGCAAGAATGCGCCTTCCATCACCTCTTCCCACACCATGCCTTTGGCTCATGAGAAGACTATCCCTGGAGCACGAAGAGTACATCCTTTAGGGGCACTGGAGAGGGTCTTTTCATGAGCCAGAGGTGCAGCCCGGCTTTAATGAGGCTCTTCAGCCTCCTGGGCTAACAGCTGATGTGTGAGAAGAAGCCTCCCTGTGTGTCAGCTCTGCAATCTGCCCTGTCTCTCAGGTTTGTGTGTGCAAGCAGAAGGGACAGGGCAGACTGCAGAGCTGACGCACAGGGAGCTCACAGAATTCACAGAGCAGCCCTGCGTCTTTGGCTGGCGCAGAAGCAGGAAGGACAGGGCAGTATTCCTGCACCTTTTTTTCTAGAAAAAAGCACTGGAAGCACTGAATATCGCATGGTCTATGCTCTGTAGTAACACCATGTATCTGCTACATGTTCTAATGGCCCACTTTAATAATATAATGCAATAATAACACATTTGAGTTGACAAAGTAAGTCTTGGTCCAGTATATCTGAAGGAGCGTCTCCACCCCCCATCGTTCTGCCCGGACGCTGAGGTCCAGTGCCGAGGGCCTTCTGGTGGTTCCCTCACTGTGAGAAGCCAAGTTACAGGGAACCAGGCAGAGGGCCTTGTCGGTAGTGGCACCTGCCCTGTGGAACGCCCCCCCACCAGATGTCAAAGATAACAACAACTACTAACATAACTAATGCTGTTATGCCCAGGTCCTGCTTGCAGAATTTCTCTACACAGGTGGTTGGCCACTGTGAGAACAGGATGTTGGACCCGATTGGCCAGTGGCCTGATTCAGAAGGCGCTTCTTATGTCCTTATTTGGAATGGAAAGTGATCAGGCTAGCATTTTGAAATGAATGCTCTGATTGACATAATGGTCTAGGTGCATCTACTCAAATGTAATGAGTTCAGTGGGATTTAATCTTAGGTAAGTATGTATAGGATTGCAGACTGAATCCTCAAAAAGTTTCATCTACCCTCATTTACCATTTACTTAGTGACTGAAACAAAACTATTTGATATTTATTTCAGATGCTACTAAGGGTGATGTTGATTATAAGGTCTGTAATATATTTACTTATAACTTTATATTAATTGCTGTTCTTTGACCCCTTATGAGAGATAATACCCATATGGTAGTAAGGCACAAAATTAAATGTGAAAATTAAGGGATCAGGAAAAAAAGACAAAGGGCAAATGTGACTTTAAAAAAAAAAATTAAAAAAAAAATACAACACCAAAATTAATCTACAAGTAGGGGCAATCCTATGAACAACAGTTAAATACAATGAGGGATAAAAAGGGAGAAAGTAGGGTGGATTATTAAACTAATATGCAGCATCATTAGGACAGCCCAGAATGCCATGGAAGGCTAGGTTGGGTGGTCGGTATAGAAGCTATGTTTGATGGTGAATTACGATGTGTAAACAGGAAAAAATGGAAAATGCATAAATAATAAATAATAATCAAAAAGAATAAATGTGCAAATATACTCCCAAATGCACACATTTTAAAAAATGGGAAAATACATACCATCATCTGCATCAGTAACATTGAAAATAAGGATAGTAGATCCTGGAGGTTGGTTCTCCATCAAAGATGTGCTATATGACGCCATGCTGAATACTGGTGAATTATCATTTACATCGAGTATGTTGAAATAAGCCCTCACAGTGGAGGATTGCCCACCGCCATCTTCTGCACGAACTGAAAGAATGTAATATTGCTGCACTTCATAGTCCAACATACAAGTTAAGTTAAAAACTCCAGTGACTGGGTTGAGGAAAAATGTTCCATCTCCATCGTCTTCACTCACAGTGTACGTAATTTCTCCATTCACACCTGAATCTTCATCTGTCGCTAAGATGGCTGCCACTAAAGAACCTAGAGATGAATTAGGAGGGTGGAAAAACCAAAATGGTTCATGTCAGAGAAAATACGTGTCCTGCTATCCATTATTATAAGTGTGTGCCAACATATCCATAAACAGTATTTAAATGATAGTTTATTTAAGAGCATTTGTATCCTACTCATCAGTCTAACAGGATTTGTAAAGAATCAAATCCATAAAGTTGGACAAATGATCACCTTATTTTTTAAAAAAAAAAAGCCTGTGAGGAGGGGGAGAAAATATACACTTAAAATATACCCTGGTCTGGTTCATACATAACACTGAGCCATAGTTTCTTCAATAAATGGTGAGTTTGCTACAAGTTGTTCCACAAATGATCAAACAAGCTAAAGTTTGTTTTTCCATAAATTTCTTTCTTTTCCAGCTGCTCTTGCCTCATAGATTTTTTTAGTTTGGTGAGCTTCTGGGCTGGGCTGGTGAAACAAACCATGGTTAAGGAACAGTGCTGATATCACACATAATGTCAAACCATGGTTTGTAGCCAACAACTAACCATTGTTTCAGTTTGTGGTTTGCTGGTAGGAAACAAATCCTTGTTAAACCACTAGGCAAGGTTCACACAGCACATTAAGCCTTGGTGTGATTTGTGAACTCTGTGCAGCAGCTTAACTATAGTTTGTTCATTGCCAGCAACCCATACTATGTCAAAGAATCATAGAACTGTAGATTTGGAAGGGTAATGTTTTACTAATCCATAGTTTAGTGTTATGCGAGAACAAAGCCATTGAATATATATTCAAACCAAAATTTCTGCCCAGCAAAATTTTAACTGAAGTTGAACTTTTTTTTTCCTCCTTGGAAAAAAGCATGATACAGTTATGTTCTTAATGGAAAAATGGTGTTCAAGGTAAGTCCAGTAAAACTCCTTTAAGGAACGACCATGTTTCAATATGGTGTACTATCTTATTTCCTCATAGACCTCTGAGAGTATAATTTCACATTTATAACTTTTTCAAAGAGATAACGTGACCTCCTTTCGCAGCCTCTTATGCATAGGTGTGTCAAGAGCTCCTGATACGTAGCGAGATATTTTAAATGGTTAGCAGCTAATCACTACACTTGCTGGTTTTGAATTTCTCATCATACTTGAAACAGAATATTATATAGTGCTTCAGATATCGCATGTGTTTTCACTCATTCTAAAATCTGTTCTTATGCCAGTCAAAGAATGATTTTTTTTTTAAAGAAACAGAGAGAATCTAGTGAACTTATTCTCGCTCCTCCACCTGTACAAGCCTGGAAGAAAGAGAGCTGGGCTAGTTCAAGCTAACTTTTGGACAATAATGTGCATATATTTGCCTATCTCTTCTGAGAGTGACAACTTCAAATTGTAGTAATTGTAGTAGCAATTTAAGAGTTTTATGGGACAAGGGCAGCGAGTCCATAGTGTGCAGTAAACAAAAACATAAGCAGAGAATTGATGGACAAATCAGTGAAGCCTAGATACCTGGCCCTTTTAATGTTGTTCGTTATTTAACTGGTATTAAATTTGCTGAATCCGCACAAGAACATAATATTTCCAAAGAAGTCTGAGTTATTACAGCTGTTAAAAGCACAAGGAAGCAGGAATGATAAGGACAGTAATGACATCTACTATTCACCTGGAGTGGTATCTTCTGGTATGTCAAAGGAATAGCAAGGTTTGGAGAACTTGGGTATATGATCATTAACATCACTAATAGTAATGTTTATTCTCATATCTGAAGACTGCAGGCCATCATCAGCACGAACTAGCAGAGAATATTTAGAACGGCGTTCTCGGTCCAAACGCTTGGTGGCTATCAATTCTCCCGATTCTGGATCGATATGGAAGCTGTCGTCTGCACCACTGATGATGGTGTAAGTTACCAGAGCATTTGCACCCTAAACAGTGACAAGAAAAGGTCAAAGTGCATTAAGAAGAAGAAGAAGAGTTTGGATTTGATATCCCGCCTTTCACTCCCTTTAAGGAGTCTCAAAGCGGCTAACATTCTCCTTTCCCTTCCTCCCCCACAACAAACACTCTGCGAGGTGAGTGGGGCTGAGAGACTTCAGAGAAGTGTGACTGGCCCAAGGTCACCCAGCAGCTGCATGTGGAGGAGCGGGGAAGCGAACCCGGTTCCCCAGATTACGAGACTACCGCTCTTAACCACTACACCACACTGGCTCTCCATGAAAAATTATATTTTTCATCCAAATTAACAGTAAACTTTTGCGCTGATTCTAAGAATTTGATTACAAATTTTAAATAAATTTTCAAGTAAGTAAGTAAACCATGGATTTGGAATGATGAGCTGACCATATCACTTTTATATTAAAAAGTAAAAAGAAAAGTTAGAGTACAAAGAGCTAAGATTGGAATCTCCCTATAATGTTCCTCGAGGCTCCCCGACAGAAAAGATTCCCTTGCCAAATAAACATTTTTTTGCACAAATCTGTCATTCCTGATGTATTTACTTGCACTGGTACTGATCATATAAAAGAGAAAGATACTGCTGTGCCCCTTCTGTACCCAGCACTCTGCAAAAATAGGCCATGTGATGTTGTGTTGTCAGGGGACTGGCCGGTGGGCAGCCCTTCTTACCCATCCTGTGGGAATGGGGGATCCAGTTCTTCACCCCTACTCCACTATAGCACCTGGTTAAGAGATGCTGGTTTAAGGAAAAACTGTGAGGGGAGAGACTTCATCAGGCAAGGCTTTCTTCCACCTGCACTGCCCCATCCTCCAGTCTCTGCTTCTCAATTTGCATTGTATTATTTTATGCACTGTGACTTGCCGTTGTTTTACTGATTATAGTTTAGAATTTTTTTATTATAATTGTTAAGAGTGTATTTTTGTTTAATTTTTATATGCTGGTATTTAATATTAGTCTATACAGTAGTACCTCAGGTTAAGTACTTAATTCGTTCCGGAGGTCCGTTCTTAACCTGAAAGTGTTCTTAACCTGAAGACCACTTTAGCTAATGGGGCCTCCTGCTGCCGCCGTGCCGCCGAAGCATGATTTCTGTTCTCAACCTGAAGCAAAGTTCTTAACCTGAAGCACTATTTCTGGGTTAGCGGAGTCTGTAACCTGAAGCGTATGTAACCTGAGGTACCACAGTACTATTCTAATGGATTGTTGAATATTACTTTATTTGATATAAGTTGCCTATTTTAAAGTTATGTTTTATTATCACATTTTTGTATTGGATTAGATTGTTATATGGTGTACATTCTTTGTTTCTTCAGCTTGTAAACCACCTTGGGTATTATTAATTAGGAAGACGGTATACAAATTAAAAGTGATGATGATGATGATGATGATGATGATGATGATGATACTATAGCTGCAGCTTGCTTTTGGGGGAACCTGGAGCCTAGCTGGGGTAGGACAGGTCAGAGCTGAGCTAAGTCTTGAGGAAATCGTATACCCATATGAACTTTTTGGGATGGCTGATATGAAGCGGAGGGTTGTGTTTCATACTGAACATTGTCTTGCAAAACACACTTCCTCATTCTGGTGATTCACAAGACTATGAAAACAAACAAAATGTTTATCTGTTCAATGGTATAGCAGGGAGCACTGCTCTCACTCTGAACGGACTTCAAAGCCATGTAGTCAAGCAGATTTGTCAATGTGATGACATCATCAAGCCTCATCAGAGTGAGATAGTGCATCTAGTTTTTACTGTGATTGACTGTGTTATGTTGACCAATGTAACTGGATGTGTGGCTATGTAACATTTTCTACATTTTCCCTTATTTTGCCTCCACATTTCTGTGAAAAAAAATTCACTGTAGTCTTACTTCCTTGCCTACTCAGGGGATACATTCCACAGTATTAGTTTCACACTCAATGTCTGTGCAGTGTGTAGAACACTTACCCATAAAAGTATAATTAAAATGTTTGAACAGATTCTTTCAATAATAATCTTATATTACTCAAGTGTTACATTCTTTATCATCTTAGTGTGATACTTCATTTTTACAACAATGTGCCTCAGCTATAGACTCTTCTACCATAACTGCTGCTGTGGGTAAGGAGCAAATCCTATAAATTAGGCAAGTAAGAAGAAAATCTAGAAATTTCCTGTCAACACTTTTGAAGTACAGTAGTACTGTGCTGTGAGATATCATAGCTATCATTAATATTCATCCCATGGCACTAAAGAAAATGTTACACCTTCTGTGCAGATTGCAAAATAGTGACCACCTTGATCCCATTAAGCTGAATATTAGCCAAATGCAGCAATCAAATTCTGTCGTATGAAACACTCTTTTACACGTTTAGGCAATGGGTTTCAAAGAAGCCTTAACCTAGTCTCGTCATTTGGCATGCACACTTTTTAAAACATGTCACTACAGATTTCATGTAGAGGTTTTTGTATGTCACGGATTTCTAACACTCTACTGAAGCTTAGAGGCTTTCTTGGAGATAGGCACAGTGACAGAAACATCCTTCAGGCATTAATAACTGTCAAATTACTCAACTTTGGACATGCTGGCTAGCCCTGCCACTGGTGACTATGCAATTAACATAAATGACTGCTGTGACATAGCTTTCACAGATACAGCTGGACGCATGAAGATTTCCATACGATTTGGAACTCTGGGACATGTGGAAACCTTATTGCAAACGAATGTATGTGCACTATAGGTGGTCAAGCTACTGGTATGAACATCAAGATGCAGCACTCAGATCCTGTGTCAAAAAAGAACATGAGGGGACAATGTCTGAAGAGGGCAAGAGATATAAATAAATAAAATCATGCCATGCAAGGCAGACACAGAGAAAAGGAAGAAATGTGTACAGTGGTGGATGGTGCCTTAAACCCTCCATGTGGCTCTCCAGTGCTTAGGAATCTGCCACCTCACACATTTCTGCAAAATGTCATGAATCTATTTGAGGGGGCTGTGGCAAGTGGGGTTGGTCTCTGTGCGTCCCCCAGTATGTAGAAGAAGAGTTTGGATTTGATATCCCGCTTTATCAATACCCTAAGGAGTCTCAAAGCGGCTAACATTCTCCTTTCCCTTCCTCCCCCACAACAAACACTCTGTGAGGTGAGTGGGGCTGAGAGACTTCAAAGAAGTGTGACTAGCCCAAGGTCACCCAGCAGCTGCATGTGGAGGAGCGGAGACACGAACCTGGTTCACCAGATTACGAGTCTACTGCTCTTAACCACTACACCACACTGGCTCTCTTGGGACCAGAAGAGGAGCTGTTCAGGTGTACCACATGTTGAGAAGATGGAGGGGGCATCTGGCAACTGTTAAAAGGCTGTCATGTGGGAGAGTTTGAACCATCTCCCAGCAGAAAGAAGGAGCAGGTAAACAGGAAAGGAAACTGTACAAAAGGAAGAGAGGGGATGGATGAAAGATAGGCAAGACGAGAGACTAGAAAATAGGAAGTAGAGGACAGACACACAGGAGAGAAAACATTGTATGTTAAATAAAGCAAAGCAAGTGATGTCCTGTGATGGATGAGGGCAATCAAATTAATTTAAGTAAGGTCCCCACTAGGGGAGTCTCTGAGAACAAGAGACCACATGTGGTTCCGAAAAGTCCTGGAATCAGGAGCGCAGGGATAGAATGGGCAGTCTCAACCCACAGAAAAAAATGAAACACTTGCATTTTTCCACTCCACGCCACCGTCTTCCAGGCAAAAATCAGTGGGTGGAGTAGACACAAGGCTGGAAATCTATGCCTAGCAACATTGTTGTGACAGAAGTGTCCTGCTACCCTTCAAAGAAGCAATAAGATCCTACCTCGTCAGCATCCATAGCTGTCAGCTGCATTATTTTAGAACCATCTCCGATATTTTCTTCTACAGTCAGATCAAGCATATCTGTAGGGAACACTGGCGGGTTGTCATTGACATCCTGAAGAGTTATTTCCACCTAGGAAGGAAAGGGGGAAAGCTCGTGATTCATTTATTAAATATAAGTAGTGCAAGTTGCTTAACTTTACATTGAATCAGGTAAGCAGTGCGCAATCTGATGTTTCAGGGACTTTTCTGAAAACACAAATGAGAGAAAAAGTCCCGTGATGGTTAAAATTCCACATTGTTTTGAAATCTTCCGAGAAAAAGCCTGTAACCTACATAAAGCTAATTTGACTTGTTGATAGTAACTGATTTTAAATGGTCCTAGTCTAGTTTACGTTGGACATGGTCCACTGACTGACTGTCAATGTAATCCCTAAAAGTTGGACCCCGGAGGATAGCTGCCAAAACCCGGGGCACGGGATCATTCAACCATTAAATGCTGCTTGACATAAAGATGAGGTGGTGTAAAATTCTCCCTGAAATGTTTACATATTGGCATGTCCAACAGCCAGAAAGAAAGAGTGCAACTTTTAGCATTAAAAAAGAGATCTGATTTGCCCTTCTTTGTATGAGAGAATTAGGGTTGTTGTTGTTTTTTTAAGTCAATATTGGAAGCAAGTTGTTGTAACATCTCTCTGGATCTCCCCCTCTCCCTTTCCATGCTTAAACCCAAACACATTTTATTTTTCACAAGTTCTGTTTATATCTTTTACAAACACTAATGGCAGCGTCTGAAATTATTTGCCAAAGCTGTTTACTCCTTCTCCTGTGTAAGCAAGATTGTTTAGTTCTCAGGGGCTTGCCGATGCTGCGTTTAAAAAGCCAAGAGCTTAGAGTTCCACTGCTAGGTAGACACATACTAATAATCTCCCAATAAAGAAAAGACAGCCAACAGATGGTTTCTATCTATAGTGAAAGCAAAGGATTCCCAGAAGGCCTGGACCAATAAGTGGTCACCAAAACGTGAAGACCACCAAGGAGATAATGGCATAGTTGGGGGGCAGAGCTGCCTTCAGCAAACATTAGATAGCTGATTGTTTAGCAGGGCTGGAAAAGGGGTGGGGGTGGGAAGAGCGAGGGGCAACTTAAAAGTCAAAAGAGATAAGCGGATTGACAGACAGAAACGTCATTGTACTTCAGCAACCCACTTCATCACTATTGACAAGAGATTTCTGGTTTCAGAAACATGGATGGAAATAATCCAAGTATAAAAACCAGCACAAATATCTTTTTGAAACTTGTGTTGTTCATCCAACAAATTTGCATATCTCCCACTCTTTGGGGGATATGACAATGCATTACAATACCCAGCTTCTTTGATCAGGAAAGCCAAAATCCAACACATTTTGGCATATATATTTTTTGAAATGGAGAATTTAAATCAAATCTCAACCAAATGAGGGTAGTAAGAATTTAATGAATAGAAAGAAGCTCAGTGGGAAAATAAATTATGTGATGCTTGCCCGAACTCTTCTCTAATATAATGCAAACTATACAATTAAACTATACAAACTATACAATTAAAGCACTATTATGCAACTTTGAAATTTATGGCTCATGGTTTCCACAAAGAATCCTGGGAAGTGCTGAGAGTTGTTAAGTGTATTCCCCTCATACATTTGACAGAGTAGTTTAATAATCAATATCTCTCCTGCCATCCAGTCACTCTATGGTGGGAATAGGGGTCTCCGAATAAATCTCAGCACCCTTAACAAACTACAGTCTCCATGGTTCTTTGGGAGGGGCCAAAACTGTTTAAAGTCATATGACGATGCTTTAAATGTATGGCACGGATGTGCTATATATCAAAATATATGAAGGCAGGAAGTAGGATTTTATAAATCCCCCACCTGTTTATGTTTTGGTTGTTTAGCTTGAATGCTTATAACCTGCTTTATAGCCCTGAGAAGCTTTCAAAGTGGCTTACAAAAGATTCACATAATAAAAATCAATAACAGAAATCATGGTCAAAATAAAAAAATTCTTTCCAGTAGCACCTTAAAGACCAACTAAGTTAGTTCTTGGTATGAGCTTTCGTGTGCATGTATCTGAAGAAGTGTGCATGCACACGAAAGCTCATACCAAGAACTAACTTAGTTGGTTACTATGGCAGACCAACATGGCTACCTATCTGTAACAGAAATTATGGTGTTCCTCTGGTGCCAGGATAATTCAGGTGGCATTTCCTTTTTTCACCCTTGGTCTTCCCTGGTGTCACCCTTCAGCCTGTGCCTACAAGGCAGCAGAGTCTGCTGGATCACTTCTGAACAGGGCCAAGCAGCTTCAACTCACTCAGCTGGTGATGGAGGTAGACCTTCTCTGGTTGGCAGTTGCCAACAGCTCCCACGAAGGGCCTCAGAGGTACGTGTGTGGAGCTGAGCTGCTGGAACTCACTTGGCCCATGTTGTATCTCACTCAGGTTGTACCTTCCCATGATAGAAGCTATGATACCAAATATGTATGGCCTAGATACACATGGGATGCGGGTGGTGCTGTGGGTTAAACCACAGAGCCTAGGACTTGCCGATCAGAAGGTCAGCGGTTCGAATCCCCGCGACGGGATGAGCTCCCGTTGTTCGGTCCCTGCTCCTGCCAACCTAGCAGTTCGAAAGCACGTCCAAGTGCAAGTAGATAAATAGGTACCGCTCTGACAGGAAGGTAAACGGCGTTTCCGTGTGCTGCTCTGGTTCACCAGAAGTGGCTTAGTCATGCTGGGCACATGACCTGGAAGCTGTACGCTGGCTCCCTCGGTCAATAAAGAGAGATGAGCACCGCAACCCCAGAGTCAGTCACGACTGGACCTAATGGTCAAGGGTCCCTTTACCTTTACCTTTGCATACACATGTAGGGTGATACCACTGGGCATCAACTCAATTTTGAGGTACATATTAATAGACACTCCCTTATTTGTGTTATGCATATACACATTTCCTTGCACCTCTACCAACTGCTCAATAGCAGCACTTCCTACTGGCTGTTCACATTCCTAGTTCACCTGCAGCTCAACCCTCTCCCTCTCTACCCAACCCCATCACAAAACAAAGCCTTCCAGATGCCAATTCCACAAAGGACCTTTTAATGGTATCATCTGGGACTTATACGTTTTAGAAGAAGGCATGGAAAATCCCTTTCTCTGAGAGTAAATGAACTGAGCACGAACTAATTACAAAGATGTAAATCATGGTCTCCTCAAGTCTGTCCCTTCTATGCCAAATTTGCACCTGGAGTTTTCTGTAGCTGCATTTTAAAGCTTCTGAACATAAGAATTAGCATACACATTGCTGATACAGCATCCCAAGCACAAACTCTAGAATTAAACAGCTTAAGAGTTTAATTTTCAAAGAATTAAACCGCCCAAGAGGTTTCCTGAGGGTGGACGGGGGGGGGGGGGGCGGGGAGAGAAGAAAAACGCTGCAGCGTTGTAATAATTAATTTTAACACATCGACAACAACCATTCTAAGGTCATTAGAAAAACAAAGATGAATGACTGCTATATGCCACAGCTGCCAATCAAGTTTTGGCCCTTAAACGAGCACAGCTAGAGCAAGCAGTCGTGCTACCAAACCTATTACATTTCACCAGATCCTGTTTCAAGGTACTGCAGCTGCGAAGCTCTGCAGTTTATTTATTAATACCATATATATCACACACAGCTTGTGTTTCAGCTACAAGCTGACATTTTACCACCAGAACCCAAATTCACAATGTGCAACTGGCAGCTGTCCTTTGTAAACATCTATCTAGCTATTGTTTTAAGGTAGCTGTGCAACCTGCATAAGATGCTGTGTTACCAGGGAGAACAAATGCTGAAAATTCACGAAGCACACAGAGGATTAATGGAAAGAGAGGCTTTGTAACTAGCATTTGGAATGATGAAAAGGAAGGGAAGGAAGAAATAGCAAGATGGTTGTGTAAGTTATTCTGAAAACTCTGTGTACTCCATAAAATACAACAGTAATATTACCTGCTGAAGTCCCAACTTAAACTCAGGAATATGGCAAGTTTATTTGAAAACAAAACAAAACAAAATTTAAAGATGTGAATGGCTTCATTTTTTGGATGTTTGTTGAAGATATTTTAGCACTCGGCATCCAACATTAAAACACTGCAAAATATTAATGTGAGGGTTGTGTTACCTTCTCAGACAACACAAAGAAGCCTAAGACCCCTGAATTACAGAACATACAAAATAGTCATTAAATTTTGACGACACTAACGTAATCCATCTTTCAAGAATATAAATGGCATCCCTCTGTTTTTCCAGAAAACACACATTATTGTTTTCTTTTCCACAATGACACAACCTTTTTTCCTCCTCGGATTTACACTCCTGCACGTGCCTGTTTTAACTGTAAAGCTGTCAATTTTGGGGGCCTGTTGGCAACTAACAAAACTGTGTTGTAGTGTTTGTGGCCCTAGAAAACACACAGCAACCACACAGTGGGGAATTTAAAGGTGTGCACAGTGCGTGAAGAAGTAGGACTCCCTGCAGTTAAGACACCCCCCCCCCATTTATTAGTGTGTATTGTTAATTGATATATTTGGAATGGGACTTCAAATAATGAATTGCTATTATTCTTGTATTTTAGTGTGTTGAACTGCAATTGCTCTAGCATTTTAGTTTGCTGAGGGGAAAGACCAGCAAGGCCAGGTTAGTACTCAGTAATAGTCTGAGATGTGGAAGAGGAAAAATGACAGAGCCCTTGTCACATACAGCTGAAACTACTGACACCTATATCATCAACAATCAACAGCTCAGTCTGAATAATGACACTTTCCTATCCCAGGCCTTAGGTGGTAGGACTGTTCTTGCTTATTGACAACCTCCCAACCCAAAACAGCTATTGGCCAGCAACACATGGTCAAATAACAGAGATACAGACACAAAGACTAGACGCTGCAGCAAAGGCAGATGTCAACTTCTCCTCATGCCTATCCTGGCAACACTATTACAGGACGTAAAACAACATATGGGGTTTGTGCTTTTGCCTATCTTCCAATGAGATATAAGACATTATCTGCCAGCAATGCCTTTCTACATAAGGCAAACTGGCCAATCTCCATGCAAAAGAATAAATGGACACCAATCAGACATCAGAAATGGCACTATTCAAAAAAGCAGTGAGGGAACATTTCTGTCTCCCTGGCCACTCTGTGGCTGACCTTAAGGTGGCTATGCTGGAACACAGGAACCTCAAAAGGAGCCTGAAATATGTTGAATTACATCAAGAAGTTCAATGCTATCACTTACAGAACAAAGCAAGACAAAGGGTTTTATCTCACTCTGTATTTGTTTATTGACTTACCAATGCCAGGATGTCTGTGTTATCAACAACTCCATTGTGAATGACCACAGTTATCACTGCCTGTATTTTTGCTGCATTTTGTTTGCCTCCGACCTTACTGTTAGTAATTTCAACCATGTGTCTGCAATATATAAGCTTGCAATTCAGGAGAACACTTCATGCATCTCATGAGATGGTCTGCAGTCTACAAAAGGTTCTGCTGTTATTCTTTAATATGACACAAGACTCTTTGTTGTTTATGCTGCAATAGAAGAACAGGGCTACAAGAAGGCTGATCGCCGAAGAATTGATGCTTTTGAATTATGGTGCTGGAGGAGACTCTTGAAAGTCCCATGGACTGCAAGAAGATCAAACCTATCCATTCTGAAGGAAATCAGCCCTGATTGCTCACTGGAAGGACAGATCCTGAAACTGAGACTCCAATACTTTGGCTATCTCATGAGAAGAGAAGACTCCCTGGAAAAGACCCTGATGTTGGGAAAGATGGAGGGCACAAGGAGAAGGGGACGACAGAGGACTAGATGGTTGGACAGTGTTCTCGAAGCTACCAGCATGAGTTTGACCAAACTGCGGGAGGCAGTGGAAGACAGGAGTGCCTGGTGTGCTCTGGTCCATGGGGTCATGAAGAGTCGGACATGACTAAACGACAACAACAATTTAAAAATGATTTATTTCTTTTCTAATCGGCAAGTATTTTAGGGTGAAAAGATCCTCTCCTTAGGAAAAAAAGCATTGTTTCTACTCTTTTCCTCCAACATCTTTTTAACTGCCTAGCAAAAGAAAGGAAACAGGCAGGCCACAAAAATGCTGAGCCAGCTTATATGTGGCAATTATAGTTTGCATTGGCAAGGCAAGCATCTATTTGATAATCCTTTCTACTAACCACTGTGTCCTTGTGCATATATCCCATCAGAGAGCTACGGAAGGAATATGATCTAAGAAGAAAGAGGCCACCAGATGCCTTATTCCATATTTATATTTATTTGCACACTACCATTTCGTTAAAAATAAAACACAGAGGAAACTAGTGTGATGGTGGGCAACTGATTTTTAGAATTCTTTTGCTCTCTTCCTCACCACGTACATTAATCTGTCACATCCCATAAGATATTCAAATAAGCTTCTCTTTTGCCCCAAAGAAACTAATCACATCTCAAGTCATTCTTTTCACCAGCACAAACAACATCTCAACAAGGAGTATCGTGACATCTTTCAAAACTAACAAATTAGTCAACGAAAGCTGAGTCCAGCTCAATAGCTGAATGAAATGCCATCCTTAGTTTACAAATATATGTGCATGGTTTGTTGGAAGTGAATTATAAACTGTGATCAACACACACACACACAAAATAACAACATGCCTCTGATGGACTCTAGGCCACAGAAGCAAATGCCATAATTAATTTACAAAAAGGTGCCACAAGATTCTTCATTGTTGTTTTTCTTGCAACAAATTAACACTCTGGGAATGTCTATCTTCATAGTGGGACTGCCTTTGAAAACTTCCCCAAAATTTCAGTTAGTCTAAATACAGCAGGGACCAGCCAAAGGGAATATATCTGCCATTTCTGAAACAACTGCATTGGCTGCTGGCACATTTCCAAATTCAATTCAAAGTACTTGTGCTTATCTGAGCTCTCAATGGCTTCATGTCAAAGGACCTAGAGGGACACCTTCTCCTACATTAGAGGTGACAATTCTTCTTAAGCTTGAGGGCCATATTCCCTTCTGGGCCACCTTCTGAGGGCCGTGTGCCAGCAGGAGGCAGGGCTAGAGGCAAAGGCGGGCCAAGCAATGAATATAACTTTTATCATTGTACAGTAGGCTATTTTCTGCACACACTCACACAGTCTGTCTTTCATCCAGGAAAGCAAGAGGCCTAATGGGAGTTCAGTGGCACATTTCTGCCAGTCAAAAACACTCACGGTAATTGGTTCTCCAGTTCTGATGTAAAACCTTAGAGCACACTTGGCCAAACTGTGACTTGTCATGTCCTACCACAGTGAAAGAGCAGGAAAAAGGAGTTGAAAGCAAATTCTTACAAAGTGTGCTTAGGAAGGGGCATACTAACAGTTCCACTGTTATTTGTACATGGGAATGGATGGCAGGCAAGTACTATTTTTAGTAAAGACTGTAGTGCTTTATCTCCTTGCGTAAAAATCCATCACACCAAAAAAAACATTCATTAACTGCTGTGGCATGGGAAACAAAATTATTAGTGGGTGAAGAAATGCATGTGCCTGATAAATTTTATCCCTTTCAAACTGCACGGAAACAGATGAATAAACATTACTGTATACATAGTCAGTCACTTAGATACCACTATTTGCACCACTTAATCCTAACACACCCTCTGTACATTTTCAGGCATGCTAAAGAGAATTCTGATACATTGTCTAATGAAATAAACACTAGAGCCATGGATTGATCCAAGGCCCTCTGTCCCAATGTATACTTCCTGCCTCGAATTCCCAAACAAAGATGCACTTTGTGTTTCCCAGCCTGGCTCCCCTGATTGAAACAAACTCATTTATAAGTCTAAATATTCTGTCAAATCAGTTTGTGCAAAGATTTATTGGGGTGTCGAGTTAAGCCACTCCAGGGCAAGCCTGGAAGGGGAAGGCAAAACATAAATCTTGAGTGCTGTCCCAGTTTCATAAGAGCCAGCAATGCAGAGAAGTTTTCCGCATACATCTTGTCTGGGGCTTCTGCATGTATAGGGCAATTGATTTTATTTCACAAATTAAGATGATTATTTCTATTAATCACTACGTATCACCTAGCAGTCAGAGGCATGTGTTCCTGGGGCCTGAGAGTACTCCTTGTCAAAGGCGAAGAAAAAAAACACAGGATGAATGACAGACAAACTGGGCAGTCGGCCAAGAATTGCAAGAACAGCCCAGTAGTGTGGACAAGAAGTGGTTAGCTCTCCTCTTGACACAGAAATGCCTTCGAAAGCCCACTGAGTGTGTGGTGACATAATAAAGAGTCGTGCTTTGTGTGTTTGCCATGCTGCTTGAAAAGCTGGAACTGAATAAGTCATTCCCCCTTTCTAGTCACCCAAATTCAAAGGAAATCATATAGCCCTGTTTAGCATTCCTTGAAACTATTACAGCTTAAGTAATTGTTAAACTCATTTGCTGACTTTTTAAGATAGGGATAGCAACTTTTTTGATGAAGGAGAACTGAGGGCTGCAGTGACAGGCACCCTTCCAAGAGCCAAATACAGTGGTACCTCGGGTTAAGAACTTAATTCATTCTGGAGGTCCGTTCTTAACCTGAAACTGTTCTTAACCTGAAGACTACTTTAGCTAAAGGGGCCTCCTGCTGCCGCTGCACCGGCACTGCATGATTTCTGTTCTCATCCTGAAGCAAAGTTCTTAACCTGAGGTTCTATACCTGGGTTAGCGGAGTCTGTAACCTGAAGCATCTGTAACCTGAAGCATCTGTAACCCA
Organism: Podarcis bocagei; assembly: GCF_964188305.1. Taxonomy (NCBI): domain Eukaryota; kingdom Metazoa; phylum Chordata; class Lepidosauria; order Squamata; family Lacertidae; genus Podarcis; species Podarcis bocagei. The sequence continues at coordinate 49,624,688 of NC_138134.1, forward strand.
AGGCACCACTGTATCAATGTGGGTGTGACTATTTACACACATTCCCTCACAAATTTACACACATGCAACGACATATGCAGGCACACAACACACTTACTCTCTCCATCCCTATCTGCACTATACATTTGAAGCAGTATCATACCACTTGAAACAGTCATAGCTTGCTCCCCCCCCACAAAGCATCCTGGGAACTGTACTTTAAGTGTGCTGAGAGTTGTTGGGATACCCTTATTCTTCCTGCAGAGCTACAGTTTCCAGAGTTCCCTTGGAAGAGGGATTGACTGTAAAGCCGCCTAGAGAATCAGCAGCCTTAACAAACTACAGTTCCCATAATTCTCTGGGGGGAGCCATGACAGTTTTATGATGCTGCTTTAAATAAATAGTGCAGATGAGGCCTGATTCTCTCAACCTCACAGTTGTACAAACACACAACACACTTACTCACACTCTCAAGGCATGATGAGAGCAGCTACACCTAGGACTGGAAATGCAGGATGGAAGAGGTGGAAGAATCCTGTCGAAACCTTAGGAGTGTGGAGAAAGAGAAATTGATCTCATAGTTACAGTTCAGGCGACTTTCTTCAGCCTTCAATCCATAGTGGAGATATGTGTTTGTAAAAGCTAGTACAAGACCAGGAAATGATAGTGATTCTGGACTGATTTCAGAGTGATCTTGTGTCAAGTCAATTTTCCCATTCTTTCAGTGATGATTAAGGTGGGAGTAGTGATCTGTATAAGTAAAACAACTCAGACACTCTAAGCAAGTACCAGAGGTCAGCAAACTTTTTCAGCAGCGGGCCCGTCCACTGTCCCTCAGACCTTGTGGGGGGCCAGACTATATTTTTGGGGAAAAAATGAACAAATTCCTATGCCCCACAAATAACCCAGAGATGCATTTTAAATAAAAGCACACATTCTACTCATGTAAAAACACAAGGCAGACACCACAAATAACCCAGAGATGCATTTTAAATAAAAAGACACATTCTACTCATGAAAAAAACATGCTAATTCCCAGACCATCCGCAGGCTGGATTTAGAAGGTGATGGGGCCGGACCTAGCCCCCAGGCCTTAGTTTGCCTACCCATGAAGTTGACACTTCATATTTTACAGCATACTAGCAAATGTGGATTCTGAAGGCAATTTTCATCTTCTAGACCTCCTAGGTCGGTGCCCTCAGTTTTTGACTTGTTCTAATCTTGAGTGGTGACCCAGTCCCAATTGACAGTGGTCTGTATTTCTCTTGTAAGTCTACATTTGATGTGGTTTGCGGTGCTACATAAAAAATAAAATAAAAATGGTTTTGTGTGCGGTGATGTCTGAGTATGACCAACTCACCCAGGGCAGAGAGCCAACATACACATCCATTTCAAGTGGCTTTCCAGTGGTCACCATTCACAGGATGTCCTTGTGAACTTGGTCTCAGTAGCTTGCAGTTTCTTCCTAAGGGTAATTTTACCAAGTGGTGAAATCGGTGCTACATAGGATCTGCATGCCTCGATGTGCCTCAGGGTGTTATATATGAATGGTTTTTGCTTCCCTACTAACTGAACACAGGACAGAATGGGGAGGAGGATCCCCATGTGAATTTTACACTTTACACCTGAATAACCCGGGCCTCAGAACTTTAGTCTTACAGACAGTGTGTCATTCCCTTCGGAAAAGTCTGGTGATTTTTCTTTAAGCCTGCATTAAACTTTCTGCAGCTAGCATTACCTTCAGTCATTAAAATCTGTTTTAGCCATCTGCCAGGCTGATACAAATGCTTGGCAAGCACCTTTTCATAGGATACATTAAGAATAAAATACTGGAATTTTATACATTTGGGAATTATATAGTTTACAACTTTATGTTTAACTAAATGAGATGTATCACTGTTTAATAATATATGGATTTCAGAGGCATGCATATTACCATTCTAGGTGGGGGAGAAGCCAGGTTGCAGTTTAAGGGCAGAAATGTCACCAACAGTAAATTTATAAATGAGCAATTAGATTTATAGGTGTCACTTCATACTATTGGTGCATTCAGTGGTACCTGTTAGATTGAGACCAGAAAAGAATTTATTTTAGATTAATCTTATCAAGCTAGGTAGCTGTCAAAACCATAGGAAATGTTCCTTTTGCGTATGTATATCACTGGACTCAGTTGATAGACTATAGAGTCCACATTACACAAGATGTGAATCATCAGAACCTCTCTCTCTCTCTGTCCCTACCCCTCATCTTCTTACTGTAACACCTCTATAAAGAACCTTTCTCCTCTGTTATTTCCATTACACACTTCTGAAGTGCTTCCTAAAGATTTACAATAATGGATGTGAAAAGAAACAGATGAAACAGATTGACCAGGATGACCTTTCTAGTGTTTAACAGAGATACTTTTTCAAAATGGTTTCTTGCATATTTACAGGCTTTTCCTTTTAAAGAAGCCTTCTCTTTCCATGCAGTTTTTGACTCTGCTTTCCATAGTATGGGATATCAACAAAAAGTCCACCGAGTGACATGGATATTCCTGCTTTTCCAAAACACCTTCTGTGCACGTGGGGTTCTTGTTACACCTCCTGCCTCCCCCAAAAAGACCAATTTCACAAACTGATGTTCATTATAGCAAGAGGCTGGGGTGGTTTGTACTGCAAAATCTGATCTGCAAGCACACATACACAGATTGGTGCCCAGAATTCATTTGAGCCGATTCTATCTCAACTCACAAGCACTCACACTGGAGAAAGGATGCAGACTATTTTCAATGATTCCTTCTTTCATTTGCACAAGCTTCTGAAAAACTGTTCCAGAAAATTGAGGAACCTTCTAGAACAATTAGAGAGATGATGCAGGGATCTGCAGGTAGAAGGGGGAATTGGCCAAAATCAGCTCTCCTTTCCAACTGTCCCTTCCACAAATGGAAGAAGCCCTTTCCTTTGCAGAAGGGACACTCTGAATACCATCCAGTGTCATCGTCCCCCTCCTTAATGCTGAACATTAGACTTTGCTCACAAACATCTTTATCTAGCTCTAGAAGTATGCAGTGTTGCATGATCACTTGCGCTGATTTATTTTATTTATGGAAAATACTGCTAACTCACAACAAAAAAAATACCAAAGTGGTTCACAGCAACTATACAAACCATACAATAAAAACCATATAAAAAGGTTACAATAAAAAGCATATTTTAAAAAGTTTAAATAAGAAATTAGGTAATCGTTGTGGAAAGAGGTATTCTGAACTGCTCACATAAACCTGACAGAACAGAAAGGTTTTCAGCAGTTGAAACAGAAGAAGCCTACTGAATTTCTATTGGCAGAGTATTATTCCACAGGGCTGGATTGATGACATTAAAGCTCTATTACTTGCTACTGTCAAATGAGCCTCAAGCAATGGCCAGTGAGTGACATTTCCACAGATGATCTCAGTGACTGAGCTGAGATAGAAGGATTTTGGCAGTTCCTGAGATACCCTGGACCTAAGCTATTCAGGGCTTTGAAAATTAATGCAAGGGTCTTGAACCTGGCCTGGCTGTAGCAGCCAGTACAGATGCTTTAACAACGGGGTCATGTGTTGTTATTCAGAAGCCCCCATCAGCAATTGCAGGGGCATTCCATGGAGAGTGATGCAGTGCTGATAGACCCAGGCACTTCAGTGTACCTTTTATACATCCTGAAGTGTCTTCAACCTGTGTTCTTCACCACTACTTTCCTTGTGTAAAATCTGTACACCCAGCAGTCAATTGTTGCTGTTTTCTCTAAAGAAGCAAACCCAATAGAACTGGAAATAAGAAAAGGGAGTGACAAGTGCCAAAGCCAATAGAACAATAGCCACATCAGAAATCAAGAAAAGCCATTTACAGATTATTCACATTTTCAATTGCATTTTGAAAAAGAATAGGAAAAAATTATATATTTGTTCTGTTTTCCAGATATTGGAAGTAGTCTGATTTATCATTAACACACAGACCCATACCAACCAAATGAACAGGGTGACCAGCAATTATCCCAGGTAGCAGCTAGTAGCAATGGGGTGCAGCACAAATTAATATCATATTTCAAACCTCTCCTACTTAGAATGACACTAACAAATACAGAGGGGAAGCCTTTTGGCAAAATGCTTGCAAATAGTCACTGAGTTACATTAAAACTCTAATGTAAACATTTAGGGGGAACATGTAATGAATTGCATTTCCTCTGCAAGCACTGGGCTTCTAAACAGATGTAAAAATAGCCCCAACAAAGAAAATTCAGTGTTTCCCCCCCCCCAAACCCAGTAATAATCAGAATCCCTAGCAAAGGCCAGATATCATTGCAAGATGCAGAATGAGGCGGCTGAGTTTGTAGGATAAGTCTTTGCTGGTTACTTTATTATTGTCTTCACAACTGAAACACTATCTGCAAAATGTCAACACCTCTCTTCTCTACACCAATTACAGTAGAAGCAGAGGGTAGCTAGAGTGGCTTAGGATTGCATTTTCAACCATGGAATAAAAAGGAAGACCACTTCCTTGATTCAAGGCTATCTCTGGGAAAGGCATCCAAAGCAGTTTTGGACTTTGCAGATGAATCATTTTGGGGGCTAACAGAAGGAAGAGAGAGATGAAAAGAGATTTCGAAAGTAGCCTAACCTCAGAGGACTGAAAAGCTCCTGTTAAAGACCATAAAAGGACAGTGAGGAGTAAATACCTAAACCAGGTTTCTTCAACCTCTTCAAACCAAGGAGCCCCTGTTATAATAATAATATTTTTTATTATTATTTATACCCCGCCCATCCAGCTGGGTTTCCCCAGACACTATGGGTGGCTCTCAACAGATTAAAAACAAAATAAAGCAGGCATAGGCAAACTCTGGCCCTTCAGATGTTTGGGACTGCAATTCCCATCATCCCTGACCACTGGTCCTGTTAGCTAGGGATGATGGGAATTGTAGTCTCAAACATCTGGAGGGCCTATGTCTGGAATAAAACATCAAACATTAAAAAATTCCCTAAACAGGGCTGCCTTCAGATGTCTTCTAAAAGTCAGATAGTTGTTTATTTCCTTGACATCTGATGGGAGGGCATTCCACAGGGCAGGTGCCACCACCAAGAAGGCCCTCTGCCTGGTTCCCTCTAACTTCGTTTCTCACAGTGAGGGAACCCCCAGGAGGCCCTCGGAGCTGGAATTGAGTGTCCAGGTAGAAGCACACATGAATTTGGGCACCCATTTCTTATTTTGTTTTACCACATATATGTATAGTACTAGCACTTCTGTTGTGATCCAGCTTGAATCTGGCCACAACCCATTGGTGGATCTCAAGCCACCAATGATCTTAAGCACTAAACCACCAATCAGTTGGGGCAGGGAGAGGGAGAGAGGGAGGGGGGGAGGGAGGGAAGGAAAAGGATACCCAACTCCCTTGCTAGCTTAGAAGGATTTTCTTCCACACTACCCTGTGACAACACATGCTAAGAACTTTGTAACTTTGTATGGTACCTATTAATGGCAAGAAGAATGTGCTGAAAGTTCACTTACTAAGGTAGAGGCTATAAAATTGTCCGTAATAGAGCAATTAAATCATAAAGAGATATGGCTAGCATCTGAGTTAATTTATAGATTTTTATTTTTATTTTAGATTCCCATCAAAATCTCCAAATCTTCAACATTACTTAATCACTCTGGAGACCATGGCAAAACAGTGAAACTGCTTAGTTCTCCTTTTTTGCATACCATTCATTTCCAGAGCAAACTTATTATGTAAAAATGACATCCTAACAGTGAAATATAATATCCACTAATGATTTTTGCAGATATCGTCGTAGAGCAGTAACAAATTTCATCAGTGTCAACCTCTGAAGGAAAACAAGGATTGTAACCAAAGAAGAATGATGAAAAATTAATTGGTTGGATGAAGCATTTGAAGGCTGAAACAATGAAATGAGAACTAGTGAGCATGTTAAGGAGAGCATCATCCTGCATTTCAAGTATAAACCTAGTTCAACTTCCATATCCTTTTTTATTTATTTTTTTAAAAAGGCAATGCAATAGATGCCTGCCTTAGAGACTGAGATACTATAAGCTTTCTGGACACCACCCACATTTCAAGAATGAACTCCAGGAATATCTCCACAATCCATGCCAGGCTGTGATAGGCAAAGAGTGGGGAGAGGAGGATGAAATTGGGAAAGAGCTGAGACCAGGAAAGAGAGACTAGAAGAGGCAGGTACTCCCCTCTCCCATAAGCCAGGAGCTCTGGATTGGGAGGCAGGAATCTGGCCTTTTCTCTTCCTTCCCAGGAACAGGAGAACATCAGTGGAGTCAAGAGTGGGCTTCAACCAACTGCTGGGGGTGGGGGACCCAGAGTCAGAAGGGGGAATAACAGCTGAACCGCTCAGGACCAGATGGTGTTTCCACCATTGAAACAGACCCATCCTCCTTAATCTGCATACTTAACATTCCCACAAGGCACAGCAGCCTTGCAAGTAAGCTCGCCTCGCCTCACCTTTACAAGCTTGGTGAATGGGTGTGTCAACTCATTGGGAAAACTCTGTTGCTTCTATGCTGTTCTGAACTCCTTGCCTTGTTTCTTGGACTCCTTAAACTTGGATTTTTGCTTATGGTCCTGCCAGTCCCACTGTTCCTATTATTTGTTCTGAGCTTTGACGCTGCTGTGACTCTATGTCTGTTGCTGAGTCTGTACCATTAATCTGCTTCAGTAAATATGAATAAACTATTAAGAAGATAAATTTGGGGGAAAGAAAAAGGATTTTAAAATGTTATATATGATCATAATTATATCAACAACTGTATGGAAATGTTTTCAAATACTACATTAAAAAAGTTAAAATGTTTAAAGAACAAAGTAGAATTTTTAATTTAATCAAAATAAATACTTGCATTTATTTCCTGTTCTTAGGAAGCTAATAGCCATTCAATCAGGAAATCCTCTTTCTCAGTAAGTCAATTAGAGTCTGAATAAAACTGCAGGTAAGTGGCAAATGACAAGGGCATTTGTCATCTTCATAAGATGACTGAAAAGCAAAGATTGGTTTGATTTAAATTCAGTTAGCACGTACCAATTATTAGGGATTGGTAGCATTTTATTTTAACTGCTGCTAAACTAATCTTGTTTACTCTAAACTGAAATATGTATTATAAATACATATAATATTCTTTAAGTGGGAGAAGCAACCTACAAAACTCTCCCGTTTAGTGCTTCGAAATTCTTTATAAAGTTGGCTGTGACTGATGCTAACACCTTTACTACATAGCTTCACAGTAGGAGTTCTTTGCCTTGTTAGCAAAACCAGACAAAAGCCATACAGCGAGGGGAAAAAATGAATGAAGCCATTTGTATCTTCAAAAGACTTCAGGGTAAAAAACAGCAGAGCACCTGCTGGTTTTTCTATCCTCAAGCATGCTTGACTGAAGCCTAAACCCATAATAATTTCTGATCTATAAAGTTCACAGTGGCAATTAAGAATGTTGCAAACTACTTGTGCTCCTGGGAGAATCCCTCTGAATTCAACAGTGTTTCTAAGTTAACATCTTTTGAACCACATCCTAGGTGCTCTAAGAAGCAGAACGGATTGACTGTGAAACCAAGGAGAATAAGGAGTGATGATCTAGCAGGAAGGGGGGAGGGACTCACCTGATCCCAATAGACAGTTTTATTCTGTTTTTAGTGATCTGTTGTGAGCCGCCCAGAGTGGCTGGGGAAACCCAGCCAGATGGGAGGGGTACAAATACTAAAATAATAATAATAATAATAATAATAATAATAATAATAATAATAATAATAATAATAAAATATTTTCTGATCCTGTTGTATATGGGGCAGGCTATGTATCAGTAAGTGAGATAACCAGGAAATCTTCCTCTAATTAAATTGGCACAGTTTGCCAATATCTAGCCATCTGAAACTGCAAGTAACCAAACATTTTATTAGGCTACCAAGGAAAGCTTTAAGTGTCCAGAATTAAAGTGAAAGAATACCAGAAACAAGACCACAGCATCCCAGGACTATTTTTTGTTTCAACCAGAGAAGCTCCACTGAGTCTTCATGAGACATCTAATGAGCTTGCACAAATACTACATAGATGATAAAGGAAGTAAGGCTTGTGCAGTACATGAATTGGAAATGTTGAACAGGGTATGAATGTTGGCAGTGCCAAAAGAATTGAAATGAATAGCTTTGTCCACCTCAGCAGTTCTTTGTGTGATGTGATACATACCTATATTTGTGCAAGCAGTGGTTGTTAGCCATACCACATTGCATGAACTGACACCACTTCTACTTCATTTCCCTATTTTTTTTTCCATGCACGTCAATGAAGAGGCATGAACCTTTGCATGATTACTGAAGATTGAGACTGAAGTTGTGTATCATACCGTCAATTGCCTTCCATTGCTAATCATACCTTCCATTGCTACTTTTGGGAAGTGGGACTGAAACTAAACCACTGCACTAATGGCTCTAATTGGTTCTGTAGCAAACAGTGTTTTAAAAACACATAGCCAGTACAGTGGTACCTCGAGTTAAGTACTTAATTCATTCCGGAGGGCCATTCTTAACCTGAAACTGTTCTTAACCTGAAGCACCACTTTAGCTAATGGGGCCTCCTGCTGCCGCCGTGCCACCGGAGCACGATTTCTGTTCTCATCCTGAGAGGTACCACGGTATCTTAGAACCTCCCTGACACTAAAAACTAGCTATTTCATAATACCTCTCAAGGCCTCCATCTTCTTTTGTTGTCTACAATATACTAACTGGGAAGTGTGCAGAATTATGCAATTGGACAAATTCAGCATCTATTTAAAAACAAAACACCACAACCATGAGCGTGTAGTTCTGGCATGAGAGACTTGCAAATTTGTGGAAAATACACAAAAAAATATTTCAGAACAGTGAGAGGCTAAAAAACCTGAAATGAAATATGACTAGGATGAAACAGGAAGGAGAATGAGAAGCATGCCCACGGGGGCATCAGAGAGGGGCCAAATGAAGATGTTTGTGAGCTGGAACTGCTTGAGATGCAAAGAACTGAGGGCAGGAGTCTGATGAGATTAAAATAGGAAAACAAACCCTGGAAATGCGGTTGAACTGTAACTAGAAGCAGGGTGCTGCCATTCGAAGGAAGGTCAGTATGTTTGCTGTTAGTGGCAGCTGAGAAATGTGAGCTGGGAGTGCAAGATTGGGTTTCTTGAATCGGGTTTATGGCAATGCATATCCTATGTGCAAAGCTGAGAAACAATGCTAAGTGAAACATCATTAGAAAAATGAGGATTAGAGAGTAAGCAAACAGAAATAAGTGAAGTTGTCAAGATTACTGCTGTATTGATAATTCATTGCATTATTTCTAACTGAGATGTTTGTGTTGTTTTAAATTGCAGTTATGTCAATCAGTGCAAGAATTTCAATGTTTAATCCATTGGTGGTGTTTGGTAAAATATTCCCCTGATTTCCATCTATGAGAAAAAATGAGTATCACTGTTGCATTAATCAGTGTGCTATTTCAGACTGTGGTACAGCTCATAACCCTACATACTTAACAGTGAACTATTTTATTTTATTTTCAGCTTGCCAAAATGTCCAACCACTGACTATTCCTAGAAACTAACCTGTAAAATAGTGTGCTTAGTATTCTAGTTCTGCATGAAGTGCTTACAGATAGGAAGTGACTTTGGTAACTTGAGAGACTAGCAAAAGCTGCAAAGAAAAGAAAAATCTGTACATTATATTAATACTGAAATATATTGTGTTAGACCATTGTAAATTCTAAATGAATCCAATTGCATCAATGGCCTTCTTCTCACATTACACAAAGTGTCTTATAAGCTCACTTTTGCTGAGCAAGACCTCCGAAGCAAAGAGGGGGGGGGAAGGTTAATCAAAACATGCGAGTGCAAAAATGCAAACTACTCAGATCTGTCAAAATTAATGATGGTGGCAAGAAGGAAACAATACAGTTCTCCATTCTAGACTGCCAGAACTTGCATGGTCTGCATCATGTTAATAAATGTTGTAGAAAAAAAAACTATGCTGTGCCTCTAGTTGTGGTATTTATGTATTTTATAGTCTATGATTTTAAATGCAAGAGGGAATACTTTATTAAACAATGGAATCTCCTGCAATCTGAATGGCCTCTTCAGGGCACAGAAAATTCTAAACATTCCCTTAGCATTCCACAGAAAATATATATGCTAAAGGCCAATTTATAAGGGGAAATTCGTACACAAAAAAAGGTAGACTGGGCATACCATTCAAGACAGGTTTACATCCGGATATCCCAAACACAGAACCAATCCACGCATTATGCTAAATGCCTAGTTTTCACTTGTATTGTTAAATCTAAAAGGTAGCGTAATCCAGAATGGAACTTGAGCAGAGTGTGATTAACCTTTCACAACACACCATACGGCCACAAGTGGCACAGAGTACTTAAAAAAAACAACAACCAAGGAGGAAAATGAAAACAGTAACAATCCCCTCCTAAAGATTTTGGTGAAATTTATTATTTGGCTCCACTCTCCATCAATCTCCCTTGGTTTTTTTTACCCACCCAATCAATTAATGTTGGCGGGGGGGGGGGAGGTTTGAAATCTTCAGCACAGCTCTAGTTAAAAATAACAAATCTTTATCTGAATCTATGGCCAAATGATTTTGTTTCTACAGCATCAATTCCTAGTGCTGCATTTATAGTTACATTATCTCTGTTGAATTCAGACCTTACTTATTAGCTTACATTCCTGAGATTGTTCCTGCCTGTCTGCATCTCATATACAGCTTTACGTATCTCCAAAAACGATATTCAATATTCACTGCGTTATACAGCCAGATCTGAAACCTACTGCCAACTATAAAGATATCATACATTCAATTCTTATTTAATGAGAGTGTAGCTCATAAATTATATCAGCTTTGAGAGAGAGAGAGAGAGAGAGAGAGAGAGAGAGAGAGAGAGAGAGAGAGAAATGGAGTGGTATCAAAATGATGTGTCAACAAGTACATATTTTGTTGGGAAAATGCAAGGTCAAAGGCCCAATTAGGCCACAGCCTAAGCACATGCAGACTTGAATTCAGCAGAGTTCTACTGAAATAAGAGACTTATTTTCAAGAACTGGCTGGAATCCAAAAAGCTACTTTAGGTGAGTACAAGACCTAGCGGGTACCCAGTGGGATTTTCAAATGTTGTTCTTTCAACAAGAGACCCCCATATCACAAGATGTTTCGAAAATTCTTTCAGTTTCAAAACTACTTTGCAATTTGGTATACGGAACCCTATCCAAAGGTCCCTTTGGCACACACAGCTAGTCGCAACCTGAGGAGAGACTCCAAAGACAACCTCAGTATGCAGGCAGGCCGGTATGGGAACAAGCATTCATTCAAGTACAGTGGTACCTTGGGTTACAAACACTTCAGGTTACAGACACTTCAGGTTACAGACTCCGCTAACCCAGAAATAGTACCTTGGGTTAAGAACTTTGCTTCAGAATGCGAACAGAAATCATGCAGCGGCGGTGCAGTGGCAGCGGGAGGCCCCATTAGCTAAAGTGGTACCTCAGGTTAAGAACAGTTTCAGGTTACAGAACAAATTAAGTTCTTAAACCGAGGTACCACTATATCTTCGTTCTAACCTTTTAATGAAATTTAACACCAGCACTTTGAATTGTGCTTGGAAATAGACCAGAAGGCAGTGCTGTTCCTGCAGTGCCTTTAAGATACGCCAGGCCCAAGCTGTGTACACACCATACATTTGGTGCACATTTAAAACACATTCCCCCGAAACCCGAGAACTACAGTTTATCCCTACCATTCCCAGCATCCTAAACAAACTAAAGTTTCCAGGATTCTTGGGGGGAAATAGGCTTGAAATGTATACTGTTTACTGCCTCAACCTAGTAGATGTACTTAACTATCTGCAATTTCTTAATAGTCTTTGAAGCAGGTCCAACTGTGAGACATTGTAGTAGACTCTCCTAAATGCTACCATAGCATGGATAGCTAACCCGCTTCATTACTTTAAACTGGATTAATGTTCTTTGGATCAGGTCCACACTGTTTTGGCAACGATTCTGAATCAATGGTTACAACAATTAAATTTAGCTGTAGCGATAATAACACAGCCACTTATAGTGAAATGAGACACTGAAAATCATCATCACTCCAAATCATTTTGCTTTTATTGAAAGGGCCAAAGCTTTTAGGATGATAAAAATGAGTTCCTCTTAGTATTTACCCATAATTCTAAATCATGAGTCATTACGGCTTCAAAAATATTGAAATAATTGAAGCAAAGGAAATAAAAGGATATGCATCTTTTCTGGAACTCGAATCGTTCCCACCAAAGAAGGAAAACCATGCATAGAATTCTCCTCCTAGTCTGGAAAAGATTTAAAGCTGACCACTACAATGTAGTAGCTTGTATTTCCATCCACCGTTTAATTAAAAAATGAACCGTTCCCCCATCTGTAGTTGAATGCATATAATAATTCATTTAAGACAGTAGCACTCTGTCAAAATTCACTGCTTTCTTTGTGAAGTTTGTCAGTTTACAAGACTTTCCAGACACAGCAATGAGCAAATTATGTTCATACAAATTATGCTGTGTTTCAGTATTATTTCCACGAAACAAAGCAAGTAATTAATGCACATGATTCAGAATTACATCTGAAACAAAACAGTCACAATTCTCCAGGGTACAAAAGTTCAATTCAGCCATTCAAGCATGAAGCCAAGTAACCAAATTCAGTTAAAACAGCAATTATTTAAATGTTAATTATTCAAAGTCTCATTTTGTGCAAATTCAAATAGTAGCAGTGTCATGATATATCAGCTCTCTTAAGTATCACACTTATATTAACTTCTGCTTAAAATGTGAATCTTCACCAACTCCTTCTGTTCAGTGATATAGTTCCTATATTCAAACTGGATTGTTAACTGAGTACTTACTTGAAAAGCAGAAAGGCAAAAGCAGTCTTTCCTATCATCAAGAGGTAGATGCTTCAGATACCTGATTTGAGTGGTCATGAAAAGGCAGCAAGTTGTTGTTGTTTATATATTTTACTCCCAAGGACAGGTGTTCGATGGATTTTCTAACTCAGGTGCCAAAATAAATAACTTGATCATGGGTAATATGGCCTTAACTTGCATCAGAGCATCTAGCACAGCCTTTCTCAACCTGTGGGTCCCCAGATGTTGTTGAACTACAACTCCCATCACCCCTAGCTAGCAAGGCCAGAGCTCAAGGATGATGGGAGTTGTAGTCCAACAACATCTGGGGACCCACAGGTTGAGAACCGCTGATAGCAGTTCCAACAGAAGCCCTTGCATTACAGAGATCTCCCACTGAATTTAAAGGTGGTTTTTTGTGTGTGAGACACTCCACTGTTTGTTGAGCTGCCCTCCTTACACACACAAAAAAAATTAAGACACATCTTTAAAAATTTCTTGCCAACCATTGGGGGGGGGGCAAATTAATCAATGGAAAGGCAACTCCTGAACCAAGCCAATGTCACCAGATTAAGATTGCAATCCTCGACACCTGGCTAATAGCCACTGGACACAGGAGTACAACTTAATTCCAAGTGCACACACATGAGATCATGCTTTAAGAACACTGCTCTCTGCAAATGTTTACCTTGCTGATTTTATAAATTCATGAATACTTGGAAAAAAAACACAGGGGCTGAAGTCTAAATTAATATCTTAGTCAAATTGATTTGAAGTAAATTATGTGAGATATCTGCAGTGAGAAATATAGCAATGCCTCTATGTCCTCTGCCTAATCTTCATCATTAAAAGTTAGACAGAGACACTTTTGAAATCCCTGGTACTATATGCTGTTGGCGGGGCAGTCGGGAACTGCTGAGAACATCGAAAAGCATATGATTTCTATTACACTTTGTGGTTAAGCCATTTTAACCTTTCCTAGTTTATTCTCGCAACACAGATTTCACGGTATTCACCGTAGTCAGTCCAATCCCCAAAGGACGTTTTTAATGCACACGTTCCAAATTGCAAACTCTTAGCAGGGAACCCTCCATTTACCAATAAATTCCTTAACAGTGAGTTCTGTATAATTGCATTATGCTGGAAAGTGTTGAAGAACTGTTAGTACTTTGACCCAGCAAATCTATATGTATTCCAGTAGGGCGATGCAAGTTAGAAACTGCTCGTGTGGGGAGCGCACTTGCATATTAATAATTCACATCCGATTTGCATCTGAGATTTGATTTTCTCTCTGCAACGGGCATAAGAATCTGTATCTGCTCCTGTATCGGTGTTTGACAAGTGATCAGATAGAGAAGAAAAGGCACACTTTGCCAACATCAGAAGATAAACCCAAAAAAGTTTGGTTCCTGGTTTTGCTCTGTGCAAAAGATTGCATTATACTGAGTGAAACATATCCTCACCCCCTTCATTAGGCATATTGCATTGTGCAGAATATAAAGGTAAAGGTAAAGGGACCCCTGACCATTAGGTCCAGTCATGACCGACTCTGGGGTTGCGGCGCTCATCTTGCTTTATTGGCCGAGGGAGCTGGAGTTTGTCTGCAGATAGCTTCCGGGTCATGTGGCCAGCTAGGTTGGCAGGAGCAGGGACTTAGCAATGGGAGCTCACCCCATCGCGGGGATTCAAACCGCAGACCTTCTGATCGGCATGTCCTAGGCTCTGTGGTTTAACCCACAGGGATGCAATTGTGAGCCTCCAAGCCTCTCTATCAGGCCCTTGGGACTTTGACAACGTCCCTTCCCTAGACCACACCTTACACTGGCCCTGCTCTGCTCCCTCCTCGAATGCTTTTGCTTGACTGGAATATGTCCTTGAACTGAGACAATGTTTCTTGGTTGTCTGGACAGAGGTGTGAATGGGTGGCTGTGCCTAGAAACTCCTAATAGAATAATAGAATTGTAGACTTGGAAGGGATCCTGAGGGTCATCTAGTCCAACTCCCTGCAATGCAGGAATCTCAACTAAAGCATCCATGACGGATGGCCATCCCACCTCTGCTTAAAAAACTCAAAGGAAGGAGAGCCCATAACCTCCCTAGTAAGTCCATTCCACTGTTGAACAACTCTTACTGCCAGAAAGTTCTTCCTGATGTTTAGTCAGAATCTCCTGTTTTGTAACTTGAATCTATTGGTTTGGGTCCCACCCTCCCAGAGCAGGAGAAAACAAGCTTTCTCCATTTTCCATGTGACATACCTTTAAATATTTGAATATGGCTATCGTATCTCTTCTTAGTCTCCTCTTTTCCAGGCTAAACATACACCATTTCCTCAACTGTTTCTCATAAGGCTGGTTTCCAGACCCTTGATTATCTTGGTTGTCCTCTGCACACATTCTAGCTTGTCAATATCCTTGTAGCACCCAGAACTGGACACAGTATTCCAGGTATGGTCTGACCCAGGTAGAATAGAGTGGTACTATTACCTCCCTTGACCTGGACACTATACTTCTGTTGATGCAACCTAGAATAGCCTCAACACTCTGTCTGTCTGTCTGTCTGTTTGTCTCTCTCTGCTGCTGCATCACACTGTTGACTCATGTTAACCCTGTGGTCTACTAAGACCCCTGGATCCTTTTCACACGTACTGCTGGCAAGCCAGTGGTCCGTCATCTTATATTTGTGCAGCTGCTTTTCCTAAGTGTAGAACTGAATGTAGCCTACTGTACAAAGGTAAGAGTCACATTGGTTGGTCTGGGCCTACCCACAAGGGAATACGTTCCTTGGGTTGAAAAATATTCCCTACTCCTGATGTAAACTAGCTGGAAGTTTCACCTGAATGGAAGGAGATCTGTCAGTAGGCCTAGCCTAGCTATCACCCGTGACAGAACTATGCAGAATATTTTCTGCACTGGCGCACACTGCAGTCACTGTGTGGCAGTGTGTCCCATTTCACAACTTGAGGAGAAACAAGAAGTGCCGCCCCACTTTGTTGTTATTGGGCTGCCCCTGCCAAAGCATCCCTTACCTAGGTTGCAAGCTGGTAGCACAAAGTGGTGGTGGTGAGGTTCTGGCAAAATCTCAACAAAAATTCAACAAGATCTCGTGCTCTCCACAAGATGTCACAGGAAATGTGGCAGCAGAGGTGACAGGATGGGTAGAGCATTCATGGGGGTGCTGCTTTGGGGGCTACCACTGCCTGCAGTGACTGCATCATCTCCCCAAATAACTTTTCACAAGATTAAGACGAGTTGCTTCTGAGCGTTGCTCAGGCTAAAGTGTGGAGCTTGGAATCTCTGATGCTTAAGATATTTGGAGGCAACATGCTTCCTGAGTAATTTATTTTGAAAATAGGTAATTAAATATCCCACCCATCCACTGTCAAAACAGCGTTCAGGGTAGCTCACATCATTCTGGAATGAATAAGAATAAGAATATTCTGTACAAAAGTTTAGCAACAATAAAAGCTGAGGCAACTGCAGCCAACAAAACCAGCTGAAAAGCAACAAGGGTGAAAAATGAAACGATGAAGCCAAGGTATGGTTTAAATCAAGACAGGTCAACTTGAAACTTCTTACAGTAAATTCCAAAAAATGTAGTAGGTGTTCTATAGCAGGCTTCCTCAACCTCGGCCCTCCAGATGTTTTTTGGCCTACAACTCCCATGATCCCTAGCTAGCAGGACCAGTGGTCAGGGATGATGGGAATTGTAGTCTCAAAACATCTGGAGGGCCGAGGAAGCCTGTTCTATAGGCAGCATACATTGGAGGAGAAATAGAAATAACACTTATGTGTTATTCAGGCAGTTTTTATGTAATCTAGTGCTTAGATCCTATACAATAAAGGAACCAAAGTGAGAAGAGGAATATTATGAATTTGTTAAGTGGCATGAAAAATGCCAAGCGTTTATCTAAAAAAGCTTATGTTGGATAAACTTGTTACAAACAAAGTGGCTAAAATTGCAGATCTTGCAGAGAGACAAAGAAGCAAATTTATTGACACAAATGTAATTCACTCTTAAAAGCATTGGTTCAAACAGAAACTGTATCACTGTAAATGGTAAATGTGGAAAGGCCTCTGTCCCAATACTCTAGCCATTTTTACTGATTGTTAAAGCAAAACAATTTTTATTTATTTTTTGCAGTTACTATTTTAGTTAAACAAGTTTGCTATGTTAGTCTGTTGTGGCAGGGGCAGGAGGGTGGAAGTGGACTCAGCAAATCTTGAGGCACTTTAAACCAATGGCAATTTTAGGGAATAAATGTTTGTGGTCTAGAATCCACTGCATCATATTGATGCATCTGATGAAGCAGACTAACACATATGCCATAATGAATGCATTCATCTGTAAAGTGCTAGAAGAGTCACTGACAATGATGATGTTTTGGCTTTTTAAAATATTTTTTACCAATTTTTAAAAAATAAAAAGCTGGCAAAATGTTCAAAACAGACAGACAGACAGACAGATAAATATAGATCACAGATTAATCATAAGAATCATTTGTTTCCTCTCCCCCCCCCCCGAATCTGTTCTTAAACCAAAGCGCACTTTCCCTAATGAGGCCTCCTGCTGCCGGTGCCTTTCCACCATTCGGTTACCATTTGTAGACTGAGGTAAAGTTTGCAAACAGGAACAGTACATGCCATTTTGCAGAGTTCCTAAACTGAATCGTTTGTAAACAGGGCTGTTCTTAAACCGAGGTACCACTGTACCTGCATACCGAGCTGGGGTTACTAGAGCTTCAATGCCTTCATATACCAATTGAAAAAAATGGCGCAGACAAGACATTTTTCAATTATTGTTCCTTTATATAAATGTACCTTTGAAATTAACTTTTCAGATGGAGGGGGCCCAAACCAGACCCTATGGTGCAATATTCTAAAGTGGCATTTCCCACAATTAATACATTGAAATATTCAATTAATGTTTTTATTTCTAATATACTTTGTGTCCCTTTCAGGACTGCTTGAGGCAAAATCAGAATCTTCTGCTTCCCCCACCTACTGCTGCCCTGCTGCTGGGGGCGGACCTCTCTTACCTGCGTTGTGCACCTGCAAAGCACTGGCAGCGGCGCCGACTGTCTGAGAAATCTCATGTGCTCCATGAGATCTAATGAGATCTTTCCACAACAGGTGCTGCTACCAGTGCCACTTCTCTGCTGACAATGGAGGTGGCAGGACAGGAAGAGGAGGCGGCGGCAAGGTGGGTGCCTCCTCTTGGCCTTCTGTCACTTAAGATGGACACCTCATCCTGCCTCTTCAATGGCATGGGCCTGGTCTTGCAGATGTACAGTAATGAATAAATTGATAATGGTTCTCTTATGAGTATATCTCACTTGGATATCACCCAATAATTCTTTCGTTGTCAAGCCACCATTTGCAACTTGCTGAGCATTCAGATTCTGACTTGTACACCCGTCCTGCGGAACCAACTTCATATTTGGTTCAGCCAGGAAAACATTATGCTTCTTGCTAACACACCTGCCAGTAAAATGGCCGTTCTCTGGAAGCCACTAAGATCCAGCTGTGGAGCCACTGAAGAAAGATTTAAATTGAATTAGGCTATCAGAGACAACGTATTATTTCAGCTACCCTGTCAAAGCTGTTATTGATAGTGATAATAATGCAGCCATCCATCTGACCTCTCAGTGTCTTGACCATTAAACATTTACCAATTTACATCATACACATTTCCTGCTGCAGCATCCTGTCATTGCTCCCTTCAGTCCACACCTGCAGCCATGAACAACCTCTTTCCTTCGTTTATTTTGTTTGGTTAAATATTATTTATAGGCTGTGAATAAGAACTGGCTGAATCTCCTCTCCTCTGGCCTATGAAAAGTCACTCCTTCCTATCCCCCCCCCCCAATGTTTTCATCTTTGGCCTGATCTGGGTTTAATTTCTTCTACTTGGAATTTCCCCCCACCCTTCATATCCTTCCTGAACCAGAAGAGTGACATTAAGGTGGATGCTGATGCATAAGGGCTGCACAGAGAGCTGTGTACTGTCACTGCATTATTACAACTTCCTATATTTTATAACTGATGCTGCCCCATTACATGCATCCAGAGTGACAAGGGACCTGGCTCTATGATGTGACCCAAAGGCTAGCAGATGCTGCAGCTGTCACAGCTGCCTTTACTTCCCTATTTTTATTTTTAGAAAAGAAATTAATATAGAGGTCCTCAGCCATTGCAAGACCATCCTGAGAGAATGTCTTCACTATTACAGTGGTACCTCAGTTTATATATGCTTCAGGTTACATACGCTTCAGGTTACAGACTCCGCTAACCCAGAAATAATGCTTCAAGCTAAGAACTTTGCTTCAGGATAAGAACAGAAATCGGGCTCTGGCGGTGCGGCAGCAGCAGGAGGCCCCATTAGCTAAAGTGGTGCTTCAGGTTAAGAACAGTTTCAGGTTAAGTACGGACCTCCGGAACGAATTAAGTACTTAACCCGAGGTACCACTGTACACAAAAACTTTTGATGGCTTTAAGAAGCAGCAGATGAGTGTCTAAGTCATCACCTGCAGAAAAAGAAACATTGGTCCTGGTGCTCAGCTCAGCCTTCTGTAGAGATTTCCAAAAGAATTTAAAAGTTAGCAAAAACATTTCCCAGCACAAAGGGCACTCTCAAGGGTGTTGACCTCTCAGGCCAAGAGACTTCAGTATAACAAATAACACAGCACCAAAAAAAGAAGCCACAAAGTGGTACACAACAAGACAAGGTGCATTTCTATTCTCACTGTGGGGTAGAACGGAAATGTGTGCCTTCAGTGGTCTGCAATCAGATAGATCTACAGAATGTACCCATATGTATGAACAAGAAGTGAATCTCTGCATCCCACACTTTCCAAATGCAGCAGAAGTCTGCACACACAGAACAGCTGCTCCATGCACAGATGTCCAAAGCAATTCCTAGGTCGGGGAGACCAAGGACAGTCCATATATACAATGCACATACAGACACAGTTTATAGCGCACAACATTCTTTATCCCCTTTTCACACTCTCAACGTCACCTTGAGGACCATATCCCTAATAAACGTCGAAGTCTTCATGCAAAAAACATCTGCATCTGATTTGTTCTTCCTGCTGTTGAGCTTACCACCACCACAATCACAACCAGACGGGTTTGGCTGGACACACTGCCCTTTTATTACTTTATTACGCTTCACTGCCAATCCTTATGACAACATAATATGCAAAGTCATGGACTCATATTAAAAAAAATATATAGCACACAGCTCTGTTCAGGAAGATCCCATCTGCTTGTAGATATTGTAGACGTTTCCTGGAATTGTTTTTATTCTAATTTCCTTTCATACTCAATATAATCACCAGAAATGCGGTCCTGCAACAACAGTATGCTTAAAACGAATATGCTGATGGATAAATAAAGAAATAACCTTAGTTATTTCCTTTTTTGGGCTCCCAAGTATATTTTGCGATTTTATTTAGACGGCAGTCCGATCGTGCAGAACTTGGGAATGTTGAATCCTGTGAAATTTTGCAAGTCTGGTTAATTCCAAGCTTGTGCAGAACTGAACTTCTGTTGTGCAAATGCAAATGTATACAAAGCCTCACTTGAGCTTTCTTCAAAAGTTACCCTCCACAGGCTCCATGAACATGTGCAGGGGCATGCATGTAGAACTCTTGTTCTGCCATGTTCACAGGCTCCAGATCTTTGTGCATTTGTTTGAGGGAGAAATCTATGTGCAACTGCATTCTTTTGGCATTACATGAAATTTACAAGCTAGCCTTTTATTTTATTCTTGCTTTCCTAAGGGTATTTATCTCACCCTGATTTGTATACAAGCAAATAATGAATAGACTGTAGCTACATGCCGGCTATTTTGCCCAATCTGTCAGAATATCAAATATCTTTTAAGAGAAATCCGGAACTCAGAACCAATCTATGAAAATAACTCAAGCATTCTTGGAATCGTTTCAGTTTAAACCTATAAAGGGTTCCAAGACACAACCAGCTAACAAAGAATTAAGGGGGTGGGGGAGAGAGGCAACTCTCTTCGACTAATTCTATTACATGTATAAATCACAAAGGTTTCTCATGAAATTACTGTACGTACTGCTTTTCGTAGCAGCTTGGGCTAATCCTGCCTCTGGGGGGCATCGGTCTCCATTGTGACAGATTAAATAAGGACGGCAGAAGAGGGCAGGTCCCTAAACAAAGCTTCTTACCGGGAGAGGAGAACACTCAACAGAGACCCTTTTTCAGCCTTAAGAGCAGAATCACTCTAAGTTCGTTTCATATGGGGATAATTTCCACAGCAGGAGAAAAAGAGAGGCCGAAGAATGTGAGTCAATTTATGCTAAGCCTCATTCTTTGCTGGGGTCTTAACAATCAAATGGCACCTTCAAATAGATGTAAATTTTAAAAATTAGATGCATCCCCTCCCCTACAACATTTGTTTCTTTTAGTTATATGAGTTTAGCATCCTAATCCCAAGATTTTATTACTGTGAGTGGGGGCATATCAACAGTTGGGCTCGTGAAGACTCACAATAGAAACTGATGCCACCCTAGGCTCTTTTGGAAGAAAGCACAAGGTATAAATTTAATTAATTACTTAATAAAGGTGTAAGGCTGGCATTGCAGGAAATGTCTGGACCCTAGTGTTGCAGGCGGTGATTCCAGTGCGTAAGTGTTAAGTGTACATGCCCATAACAGCAAAGAAACAGCAGACATGTCAGATGGGAACTATGAAGGAGGAAAAGCTCATTAACCTTATCTGCATCCATCTGAAGATGACTTGACATCGCCAACCATAAATGATACTCGCAATAACTAAAGGAAGTGTTAATATTTTCTTCCCTAGAGTTGGGCTATAACCAAGCATCTCTGCACAGCTGTATATAGAATATGGTTTTATGTCTCATCCGGGACCAATTTCTTACATTCCCCTATAGTTGTTTAATTGTAAGTCACAGTAGGTAACTGCTGCCCTCCATATATAGTTACTGAAAAGGCCTTAGGTAGCCATGCCATTTGCCACAATTATGAGAACTGATAGCAATCCTCTCCAGCAAGAAAACATGCATGCACACACAAACAACTTATTCATTAAATGTAAAAAACCCCTTGGATATGTTCCCATACTCTTTAATTTTTTATATATACACACACACATATATACACACTACATATACATACATACACACACACACACACACACACACACAGACACAACATAAATCTTTTTTTTTTCCAGTAGCACCTTAAGCTCACGAAAGCTCATACCAAGAACTAACTTAGTTGGTCTTTAAGATGCTACTGGAATTTTTTTTTTAATTTTGACTATGGCAGACCAACACGGCTACCTATCTGTAACTACAACATATATCTGTTACTCTGAGTTCTTTAATAGAGCTCCACAAAGACTTTTAAAACTAATAGCTGCATTTAGGAGGGGAAAGTTTTTGTATTGCATCCAAAGCAAGAGTAGCTGTAATCTTCAAGCTATTTACTTTGGAGTAGGTCTATTAGTGTCATTTGTGTGGCTGCAGCGAATGGTTTTTGGATTGCAGCCAACTTTTCTCACTTTTATTAGGATGAAGATCATCCTTGATCCTCATTCTGCTTCTTTATTGTCTTCTGCTAGAGAGAGATTATTAGTCAAAAATCATGAATAACGTATTAAATAGCTATCTATTCTGATGCAAATCCCTGTATAATGGGTTTAGATTTTAAAAAGCAACTGTCAAGCTCTGTAGTTTACAACAATCTTTATTACTTCCATGAGATCATTCCAGAGAAAACCTTGAGATTTTCAATATAGGTTTCCTGAAGCGTAGATCTAAAAATAGAATTAATAAATGCTTAAGTATGATGATATTCTGCATTGCTAGATGGTTATTTTGACAAGCTGATGAAGCTAATTGGGACTGGACTGGGCAATCTAGGGCCTTTATATATGACTTGTAGTCTGACTACACATTATTAATCATATTTAAGACATCATTTGAGGAGGCAAAATTCCAGAAGGGCAACTACATTAATCTATTACACAGAGAGCGAAAAAGTCTTGTGACATTTTAAAGACTAAAGCTGCAAATTCTAACCTCACTTACCTGGGAGTAAGCCCCATTGTATTCAAGAAGACTTGCTTCTAAATAGACATGGTTAAACTTATTGGTTCAGTCCTCATACATGAACAAGCTTGCTTGAACTCTGCCAATACCTCCCCTGCCCTTCTCTTGGATCTCAGGAACCATCATGCACAATTTGATTACAATATACTCAGAGGAGTCCAAATGTATAGCAAACATACCACTTTCCAAACTATATAATATAGGTGTCTGGGCCTCAACAATATGACACATATACTAGACATGGAACTTCCTAAGGAGGGAAGGAACATCCTCAGAATCCATAGTGTAACATTACAGAACATCAAAGAGAGGAAATGCTTACTCTAGCCACTGATTGAACTATGGTGTGATGGAATTCTTACTAACATTCTGACTACTAAGTGAAGTATAAAGGGCCAATTAGGCCAATTCTAGACATAGAACAAATTAACAGATTGGAATAAGGTGGTAGAATCTAATAATAAATGACAGAATGCACTGAACCATTTCAGACCACATGCAGGAAATCCACAATGCTGCTCTGCATTATAACAAACAAACAAAAATCTCCCTGCAATTTGATAACCAGCACACCAGGGTGAAAACTAAACTACAATATCAGTGAGTTACCGTATTTTTCGCACCATAGGACGCACCGGACAATAGGGCGCACCTTGTTTTAGAGGGGGGAGAACAAGAAAAAATAATTCTCCCCCTCTCTGCCCAGTGCCCCTTCAGCGAAGCGGCAGGAGGCGCTGCGCAGAGAGGGGGAGAATTCCCCCCCTCTTGTTTCCCCCCTCTAAAACAAGGTGCCATTTAAGGTGTGTTCAGTCGTCTTCAGGCTTCAGACTGGAGAGGCTTCAGGTTCCTTTCGACCTGCTCTTTGGGGCTGGCGGGGGGAGCCCACCACCAGCCCCAAAGAGCAGATCGGGGAGCAGTGTAGAGGCTGCTGCCATAGTCGCGTGTCACCTCTCCAGCTGGGAGAGGGTCGCGGGGCTATGGCTTCTTTAGCCCTGCACATGCTCTCCCAGCTGGAGAGGTGGTGCGCGGCTAAAGAAGCTGCTGCAATAGCTGCGCGTCACCTCTCCAGCTGGGAGAGGGTCGCGGGGCTATGGCGTCTTCGCTCCATAGGACGCACACACATTTCCCCTTCATTTTTGAAGGGGAAAAAGTGTGTCCTATAGAGCGAAAAATACGGTAGCTTCCAGCTATCATTGAAGGAATGCAAGAAGGGAAGAAACTGTAGTAGAACAGTAGTGATTAACTACTAGGTTGAGCACATTAATGTCCAATCATTACCTACCATATTCCGTCATAATTTGTTTCCATTGAACCTGACCCATACCATTTCAAATGCAGATGGATATAATCTCTCTCTCTCTCACTCTCACTCTCTCTCTCTCTCTTCTCTCTCTCTCTCTCTCTCTGGCACCCTTCTCCCACACTGCCAACACACACATTTGTGAATATTTCTAAACCAAAGAAAGGAATAAAATCAGCAATGGGTTTCCTAATTTATTTATTTAATTAAATGTAGTGCTTTTTATAAAACACCCCTCTCTTCATGGGTACAGAGTTGTTGGTAAAATGAATCTTAAAAATCAACTTGGAAGCTGCCAACATTATTTATTTACACACCCTGTGGCCCTTGTAAATGATATGCCTACTTTCCCTTGGGTTACATGCTGTGCTGCATGAATATTTTAGCGGCCTCTGGTGTGTCAGGTACATGTCTTGAGAGGCTCTGATATAAGCTGTGACAAGACTTTAACAGCAGTTCTGTAGAGACGTACATCTTTGAAATCAGTAGGATTTGGGGATGCACAGCTAAGAACCGTACAGAAGAAACTGAAACGCTAACAAAAATTACTAAAAATATAATGACTTGCCATTATATAGCAAATGATTAACGCTTGGTTGTGGAAGTCTTGCTTTGTGGCAATCTCTTTACACACACAAAAGCCCCCAAATCCCTCAACTTTCCGTAAGAGGTACTTTTTGTGCCCTAGCTGATGACACCTGTTGGAGGTTCCTCCTTCCCATTAATGGTGCAAGTTTAAGTACATAGATGTTTTCCTTTTGAAAACAAAAAAGAGACCGGGGAAAAGAGATATATCCAGAAATCTATTTATTTTTGCCATTATGGTGCTTTTTTTTGGTCCCAGATAACATTAATACATGGAATTTTATAAAAATCCCATGGCTTTTTCACAGGAAAACTGATCCAGGAAAGTAGATTTATGTATCTTCTTCTGACCCAACACACATGGCTTTGTTTTGGGATATTTTACTATGCCAAGATACATTGGAGTTCACTCCGAGGTGGGGAAATGTCCCCAAAAACCCATTCATGTTATGTTTTTCAGAAGTCTAGGACAATATGAATAAATAAATAGTACACAACCATTACAAAGCAAAATCGGGGGGGGGGGCGGGGGCGGCAGGGTGACGGAATTTTGTAGACTTTAGCAGCTTTGTGGTTTCCTCTCTATGCAGACATGCACCACAAGATGTGATGCTCAATGCGGTTAGACAACACGTAGGACACAATGGCTGAAAGTGAGTTTGAAAGCCAACTTCCTCATTATTTACACTGTGTGTGAGAGACGGGAGGCGAGAGGTTTTGGGTGCTACATATAAGAAGAATGTAAGCCAGCACCATTGCGGGCACCATTTTGTTTCACTTGGACCAGTTCCAATCTTTTACTACCTCGTTTATTGACAGACTGCTGAAACGAGTGTGAGTGACAACATATGAACCGTTTCTGATCATTGTGGCTGGCCAGGCCCCGCAAGAAGAGGTTGGTTCTGTTTTCAGTCAGCACCACATGTTTGAGGAAGGGTAGCTGTGATGTCAGCTGCCTTGCAGGAGGTGGGGGCTATGTCTCTCCTTATCATGGTTAGGCTGTGAGGATATTAACAACTACAAAACCATTTCTTAGACTTCCTTTTTAGTGTATAGCTGCAACATATACACAAACACTGAACACCACGATAAAAAAGACCTGGTACGGGAACATCTACCTACTTTAAATGAATTCAGATTTCCAACACATGAAAAGCTATATCCAAGGAGCTTGTGAAAGTAATCTCAGAGCCTCTATCTATAATCTTTGATCCCCAGATGGGACAGCTGCATATTCCTGCATTGCAAGAGGAGGTCAGACTAGATGACCCTTGGGATTTCTTCCAACTCTACAATTCTGTATTCTATATTTTGAGTGGCGCAGTATTTTTTTAATTGTAGTTTTGTATGATTTGGTGATGGCCATTAGCTAAGTAATAAAAATTTGAAATTCTATTGCATCCTATTTGCTTTCTGCTGTTTACAAAGAGTTGTTTTGGATATTTTTTTCACCTGTAGAAATGTGGATAGTAATATCCGCCAACAGAATCTATCAGAGAAACACCTATTCACATTTATTTTTTTAACCTTCAAGCCAAATGTAAGTCCCTCTGGACAAGTGGGCATAGGAGACATACGCGGTGCCTTCTGTTTCAGTGAAACTTTAGCAAACTCTTCAGTACAAACAATGGGTAGTAGCGGGTTTCCTTGCAAGCCCCTTGGGAGCCATATGTTATGATAAATCAAGAAATAATTGAAATAATTGAAACTTAAACTCATACTATGATCTCTGTGTAGTTCCTTCATCTATGACAATGTTTTAGATAATAGCAAAACTATTCACGCAATATATGCCTTTTATCGAGTCAGACTATGTATTTGTTTTAATGTAATACATTAAAACAATGTATTAAAATGTAATGTATTAAAATGTAGTGTAATACATTAAAATGTAATACATTTTAGTGTACTTTTGGTCTCTGTGGAAGCCGCCCAGAGTGGCTGGGGAAACCCAGCCAGATGGGCGGGGTACAAATAAATAATAATAATAATAATAATAATAATAATAATAATAATAATAATAATAATTTGTTGGACTACAAAAACCCTTGGCCACTGGCTGTGTTTGCTGGGGCTGATGGGACTTGTAGTTTGGAGGGGACCAGGTTAGGGACAGCTGTTCTCCAACTGATAAGCTACAGCTCTCCAGGGTTTCAGACTGAGATTTGACATATTAAAGCTAAGCTATGGCCCTACCCCATGAAGATACAACATGCTTCACAAACCTGGCAGCTTCCAGATGTGTTTGACTATTTGTGAACCAAAACATTCTTTTTTCTTTTCCTTTGTTTTCTTTGTATTGTTGTTGGAAGTCACCCAGAGTGACTGGGGCAACGCAGAGTGACTGAGACAGGGTATAAGAAGTTGTTTGTTCTTATTCTTATTCATAAAAGCACCAGGTTGGCAAAGGCTGACATATAATGTCTGGTCAAGCTGCCATATCTTTAATATGTCATAAAGAAACTAGTATTCCAAGATAAAATTAAAATCACTTAAATAGGCAGAATCCAGGGTTGTTGTTGAGAAAATGAAGAGCAAAGAGGCACTCAGAAATAAAACTGTACTGTAGGCTTATTGTTTTCTATGAAAAAGTCTTCCTTTTATTTTAACACTAAAAGAGTTTGTGCCTATGGGTGACTCTGTGTTTTTAAAAAGGGATTCAGAACCCCGGGCTTGTAGCGACAGAACCGCGTGTGTTTCAATAACCTTCAGTTCATACAATGACCAGTCAGCAATGAGAAGATATGCTATTGGCATTTAGGTAAATTCCTAAAGCTTTCCTTTTGGCATCTGGCAAGCCTTCTGCAAACACATCTGCGACCCATTTGGGGCTGCGCTTCAGGAACCATAAGCTAACCCTTGAACATTAATGCCCCCCCCCAAACTATGAAACACAAACTCGCTGCCTTGGGCTTAAGACCCAAACATCCGAGAGTACAGCTATATCTTCATTTCACTGTACTGCTTGCCATCATTCTTACTGCACATTTACAGCCACTGGCCACAACTACACATTAGATGCTAGGCTGGCAGAAGGGGGAGAGAGGCAGAGAACTAGTGTACACACGATCCCTTTAAAATACATTCCCCCCCCTCAAAGAATTCTAGGACCATAGTTTGTTAAGAGTTCCTAGGGATTGAACCTCTGTGATGTATAAATTGCAGTGCCCAGAATTCATTGAGGGAAAGAATGTGATTTAAAGGTATAGTGTGTGTATAGTGTCAAAGGCTACACCAGGCATAGGCAAACTCGGCCCTCCAGATGTTTTGAGACTACAATTCCATCATCCCTGACCACTGGTCCTGTTAGATAGGGATGATGGGAGTTGTAGTTCCAAAACATCTGGAGGGCCGAGTTTGCCTTTGCCTGGGTTACACTTTGCTTCTGATGATTTAGCAATAAACTGTGAGGATAAGAGGTAAGCAGTATGGGCCTAGCTCTACTCAGAAGCAATCCCTACTGAGTTGCATATTTATATTTATTCAATTTGTACCCTGCCCTTCCTCCTAAAGGAGCCCAGGATGGCAAACACATCAATTATAATCCAAGACTCCTGCTACTGTGGCCTGCACTGTGCTGAGCTCCCTGTGCCTTCCCTACCCCCAGGAACTGGCAACAACACTCGATGTACAAAAGGCTGGTGTGTAATGCTGCTCTGCTTGCACTGCCCCACAGACTAATGTAATGAACTCAATGCAATAACCACAGTTTATTTCATCTCCAATCCCTATTTTCTTTCTCTTGCATACCTTAATGCAAGGGACATCTGGGCTTTATTAAAGCACAGTTTCCCATTACATCTGAACCAACAAACTGTGGTTTAAATTCTTACAATCCAGGCTTGCAACCCAGGATCAAATAACTATAGTTTAAGAAAGCATTGAAGTATTGCATTAAATAACATGGGAAAAAGGAAGGAGGGAAGGAGGAAGCATGGTTTATCATGGAGCTGTAGAGTTGGAAGGAACTGTGAGGGTCATCTAAACCAGGCTTCCTCAGCCTCGGCCCTCCAGATGTTTTTGGCCTACAACTCCCATGAACCCTAGCTAGCAGGACCAGTGGTCAGGGATGATGGGAATTGTAGTCTCAAAACATCTGGAGGGCCGAGTTTGAGGAAGCCTGGTCTAGACCAATTCCCTGCAATGCATGAATCTTTTGCCCAACATGGGGTTCGAAACCAAAACCATGAGATTAAGAGTCTTCTGCTCTATTGACTGAGCTATAAACCTGGTTCAAGATTGAGATCATTACATATGAACGAGCTCTGAATCTCAGTAGGTAATGAAACCTCTACGTACAAGCATGTATTCACAAAGGTGGCTTCAAACATATTATTTCACAGAGAATGAGTTTGTCTCTCACATAGTAAAGTAATTTTAATTAGCCCTGTGAATAAATGTGTGACAACAGCAATTTAGGGCTGCAGTTTTATACATTCCTTTTGTTTGCTTACTGAGAAATGCGCAGCTTCTCCAAGAAGCAGTTAGTGAATGAATCCTCAAACACTCAAAAGTCTCAGAGTAAGTGGATTTAAAACCAGACATGCCACAGCTGTGGGTGGATTACCTTCCCTTACGGCTTTCTCATGAGAACAGGTGAAAAGCAGACACAGCTCTCATTGGCACTAAATGAACCTAATTTCCCAGTCACTAATCTATAGCTTCCTGGAACTCATTAATTAAGTGAGCATTCCTTCATCATTCATAGCGGTTGGTTCCTATTGTTTAATGTTCACAGCTTCCACATCAGATGATGGGGCATAATTTCCAAGAAAATGTGTGCACTTGTAAATATTACGTAAAAATAATATTGTCAACATGAGTGCTTAAATAGTTATCAGTGATGTGTTTAACTGAGAACTGATAAAAAGATTCTCAGTGATAATTTCTGACTTCCCCTGAGAATCTGAACTACAGTACTACCATTAATAGCTTTTAGCCATTTTTTTTAAATGGTAGAAGAGAAAGCTATATTGTGAAGCGTCAGAGTGACATGTCCGAAAACCACACTTATGGCTCCCCTAACTAGATTCTAATATATGTAATTCTATAATTTAAATAACAATTATTTATATTAGTATTGATTGATTTTTAATCATTTTTTACATGGGTCTCAAGGAGATTTACAAACATACCCTATGCACAGCTACAGATACTTTTAAAAGCAGTATAAAGAACCTACTTTAAGTTTTCGTTTTGTATTGCTCTTAAACCTTTTACATCCGGATGGAAATACGTATTGAAGAATCCACCTGCCCATCTCTGAATCTCCACATATTTACTTATATGGTACTATGATAAAAAAATATTAATAATAATAATAATATTGCACCATCGGTGCATTAGAGCAATTTTACAGAGAATAAGATGGAAGTTAGCTAAGTTAGTTAGCCTACTTATGTAGTTCACACCATAATGGACTCTTCTGTCCCCCAAGATTCTTGGGATAGTAGATTATTTGTTAGGTCTCACAGGTCGAACCTGCAACAAAATGTTGCACTGTATCCCCAGCTCCTGTTCAGGGCTAGTCAGTTTCATTTCCTAACTGATGTGTAACATTCATTGGCTACTGAACACGCTTGGTCTTCATTTGGTTATTGTTTTCTTTTTGGATAGATGGAATTTTGTATGGTTTCATACAGGTTTTTAGACTAACATGCTTAGTTGGACAGATGGTTTTTACTGTACTGTATTGTTATCTTCTCTGATTTTATGTTAACTATGTAAAATTCTGTCACATTAAGATAGCTTTTGTTCGAAGCCAAACTTCATTGGAATGGAAAAAGCACTACACCTGAAGAACACAGGTCGGAATGGAAATTGATGCTTTCTTACATCTGTAGTAGTGTTAGTAGTAATAATTCTGCAGACCTCAGGATTCCCCAAACATGTAGATATCTCCCTCCTGTTCCTCAGTGGCCTTGTTTTGGCTCCATTTCTGTCAGGACTCTCCATCTGAGTTTGCTATTAAAGGGAGTGCTGAGTAGATCATAATAACGATATCCAACCTTAAAATATTAAGCATAAATGAATCCTTCTCCAGGTGGTTATATCCCTTTGAACTCACAATAAGTTTATTTTCCCCCTGCTGTTAATATGGTCAAATTCAATCAAAATGAAAAACTTTGTAGACTAGAAATGGTGATTTAGAAAAAGAATAGCCTTTAAAGATTAATCTTTGAAATAGTGCATTTTAAATAGACTGTAGCCAATGATATTAATACTCACAGAAGACCCTTTGAAATTAATAGGCATTACTGAAGCTGAAATCTTGCCTCTACATACCTAGGAGTAAGCTCCAATAGGTTTAACAGAAGTTACTTCAGAGTAGTCATAGTCAGGATTGAGCCGTAACTTAGATCCATTAATTTCAGGGGGTCTACCCTGAATGGAATCAAGTTAGATGCAGCCCACAATTATTTTACGTAGCCTGGCCCTGAAATTCAAAGTAATTTATTTATGTAAGGCAAAGATGATGAACTACTCTAATCTTACAGAAGAAGAAACCTCATCTATCTACTAAGGATTCATGGTGTCAGGTATATGCCATAACAGGAAATGTGCCTTTTTGAACCCAGAGACTTGGGTAGTTACATATCATACTAAAATAAATACTGGTAACGTTACCAATAATATTATCTTGAGATATTTATCAGCACCTTACAAACGCTCTCTTGGTAATATACTATCCCTGCCTATATTTTTAAAAACGGCCTAATTCTCACAGCAGCTTTCCAATAGGCTACAACGGTTGCAGATGCATAAATATGGCTTGCGTTACAGACAGACATCAACATTGCCAAAGCGGGGATATTGACTGGCACATGCTAAATTTGGGCATCATTAATACAATTTAAAGAGAAACACACATCTCACCACAGTGGACAAAACTGTGATGAGCTGAATGTGAGCAGCTCAGTCTGTTGTTCAGGTGTGAGCTTTCAATGAGCAATTTCAAGGCCCCTTTTTATTCTTATGGGTTTTTAAATCTTTAAACCAGACTTGGACTAGTCAGCCCTTCAAATACAGAACTACCTATCCTCTGACAGCTCTTTACACCAAAGGCTGTCCTCTGCAAAGCCACCCCCCAAATCAACACTATTCTTTTGCCTACGTCAAAGAATAGAATACTGTGGTACCTCGGGTTAAGAACTTAATTCGTTCTGGAGGTTCGTTCTTAACCTGAAACTGTTCTTAAGCTGAGGTACCACTTTAGCTAATGGGGCCTCCCGCTGCCACTGAGCGATTTCTGTTCTCAACCTGAAGTAAAGTTCTTAACCCGAGGTACTATTTCTGGGTTAGCGGAGTCTGTAACCTGAAGTGTCTGTAACCTGAAGCATCTGTAACACGAGGTACCACTGTACATTCCTGTTTGCTGAAAGTAATGGGTGCCTTTCATTACTTACAGTAAGTACAGAATTCTGGCCAAATTTTGAACGCTCTACACGTGAAATTTACTGCCCAGTTGTTAATTCACTGTAGTTATTTCAAAGAATTATACAGTAGGAAGGGATCCCAAGGGTCATTTAGTTTTAGTCCAACCCCCTGAAATGCAGGAATCACAGCTAAAGAACCCCTGCTTTAAAACTTCTCATGAAGCAGAGTCCACCACCTCCCGAGGGAATCTGTTCCACTATCAGAAAGCTCTTACAATTACAAAATTCCTCCTAATGCCTGGTCAGGATCTCGTTTCCTATAATTTGAATCCATTGGTTCGGGTCCTAGCTACTGGAGGGTTTTAAACCTAACGAATTTTATATCATTTTAATCAACTTCCAAGTGGTTTAGTATAAAGCAATATAAGCGATTTATTTAAAATGCCAGTAAGATCAAATATTAAAAACAATTTTTATTCAAGTACTGTTAGGAATAGCAGGACTAGATTAACCATTGTTCACGGAGCATTACAGACGACAGCCTCAATAAAAATGGGACCCTGCTGTTCTCCATTGACAGCACCTCTCTGTGACCTCAGACCATCTCTGGTGCTGGATTCATTTGACACACCTCTCCCTTCCCCTTCCCAACCCAAACAAGATGAGCAAAAGCAGCCTTCCTCCAATTTGTGAGAAATTTAATATGTGATAGCAATAACCTTGCTGCACAAGAATCTGAAAGATAAAGATCAATGCATCACGGTGGGTTTCAAATTGGGGAATATGAGCTAGGCTCATTTGCGTGAGAGGTCCAGAGCTGCAGGCCATATTTGATGCCATTTAATTTAGCCCCTCTGGTTACAGTTGGGGATTTTGAGGAAAGGAAGAAATATTGTTTTCCAATTGAAAGAAATGGCTTCTCCTAAGGGGAAAGGGAAGATTAAGGCTAATCTTTGACTTCAATTTTTCTTTGGCCTTCTAAAGTTCTACAGAAATATAATACTCTCTCTCTTTCTCTCTCTCTCTCTCTCTGTAAAATAGCTTTAGAAAACCTTCTAAAGCTCAATGGGAGGAAGGAAGTCTATCATTTTGTATAGTAACAAGAACATCAGAAAAGAGGGTGTGGGACGCTTTCTTTCTTGATAACGTTTCCTCATATGTTGGCAATTTTTCCTGTTTTCTCTCTAATAACAGAAATTCAATAGTTTAGTAAACAATATTTTACTTTCTCCAGGGGTGAAACCCCACAAATATCGAATCATTTGGGAAAATATATATAGAGAGAGGCGTTTTAATTAAGTCACTCTATGATCAACGTCTGTAGAAAGATTTTTTTTTTTAATGCAAAGCATAGTGACTGTTACAAGGATTCTGTGAGAAAAAAGTGGCCTTTTGCATCACTTTTGAGTTTTTCCCCACAGAAGCTTGCCTGGTGCCACTATTGCAAGCTTTCTGTGCCAGGCAAATATTTATTCTCTGAAGCATTTAGTCAACAATAACGGTTCTATTTTTAGTGGCTATATTTTGGTATTCATCCAGCTGGGGGTGGGTATCTCTGTTTAAGTGATTTTGTGGATGAAGCCTTTTACATCACAGAGTCCTTCAGATCACTGCTCTTTTGCAAGAAGGATTCAGTGCCATACCAGCAAATTTGGGTTTCTGCAGTTAAAGTGGCTGTGGGAAGCGATGAATAAATCTAATAAACGAAACTTAATAAATGAAACTGTGCTGTGGAGATTGAAGACAGATGGGAATACAGAAGACTAAACTGCTTAAGAGGAAAAATCTTATGATATGTAGTATTATCATTTTTATGCTTAGACTTTGAATTAGAGTTTCTGGTGAGTTCTGCAACATGCCAAGCAGAACAGAATGAGATGACTCCAGTAAAAATATGCTGATAAAGGTGATACAACAGACACTACAGGATTTCCATTGTGCACACACACACACATATATGATTAAGACGCAAGAACTATAGAAGATGAGCATTTACGGTATACAGCAGCCTCTGCAAGCAGAACCAGTTCCTTCACTCACTTACATACAATAGTTTGGTAAAACCACAGATGGGAACTGACTACTTTCCTCTGACTTACCTTGCTTAACATATGCTTTTTTCCAACTTATCAAGTTTGACTATTGTTTTTATTGGCTGCTCATATAAAGGACTGAACTGCAAAGATAAGGAATCAAAATGAAAATAAAGCATGTTAAAAACAAGGATGTCAGACATCCGACATTACTTTTTTCCAGTCCAGCTCAAGGGAATTTCACAGCTGGTCTCCGTGCCATTTCCCAGTGCTTTCACTTTCATCTGCTTCCCCTCTTCCATGCAGCATAACACACCTGCAGCCCAAGAAAACCCATGCAAAACTATTGGGGAAGCCTAGCGAAGTTTCCCTTCAAAAGCTTTCTGCAGTGACTCAAAAAAGGTTTGAGGAATGCCAAAAATCACAAGCTAAACAAACAGTTCAAATGTATGAAAGCATAACAGGAGACATTACAAGGTATGCAATAAAGACCTATTCAGTTGAAACCAACTCACTGAGAATTCTTACAACTTACTGCGGATTTTTCCTTTGTTGTAGTCTACTTTTTCTAATCTCTTCCAGGGTCTGCTTTGATGACCTACAATGCTTTGAGATCTTGCCTAGTGCAAAATCTCTTATTATTTAGAAATTAGTAGTTCTGCTCAGGGGTCCTTATGCACAATCCTGGTTAATGGAAGAGCTAAATCTCCCACTGCTCAATGGGGCTTACTCCCAGAAAAATGTACTTAGGAGCATCTTCCACCACTCTCCAAACTGTCTGTGCCTATGCAACCTGAAGCAAACTCAAGCATAATCATAGCCACTTGATATCACAATCCAGGTTATGTTCATATCAGCATTCAAAATTCACCAAGCACCAGGCACATTTTGTACCTATCAGCCACTTGCAAGCAAGTGCAGTTGCCGGCCTGATGTCTCCACCATCTGGAGGTGCATGCCTGGGGATCCTTGGATCTTGACTGTTTTCACACACTAGCAACACATCCTGTGGAATTCTATCTGTTATATTTTAGCTGCACAATCAGAATGAATTTCAGGAACCAAAAAGTTACTTTGAAAAATATGACTCTCAAACTGTCTGACCCCAAAATGGCAACTAGGCATTCTGTTTGGGCAACTGTAACCCTGGTTTAAGGAGCCATTTGGCACCTAGCTTATTACCTGAGTTTTTAACACTGGTTCATATAAGACTGATAGGTACTCAAACTAAACAAGATGGATGATATCTAACTAAGTCTCACACAAGACCCTTTGAAGTCCATAAGGCTACCTAAATCCATTGACTGCAGCAAGTCTGCTTTGAGTCTGACTCATGTCATATATCATCCTAAGGATGATATCCAGTTAAAACACACCCAATGAAATAAATGGATTTTAAGTTGCTGTCATTTTCAATAAATTTTGATTGAAGTTTTAATTGGTTTTG
Source organism: Podarcis bocagei (assembly GCF_964188305.1). NCBI lineage: Eukaryota > Metazoa > Chordata > Lepidosauria > Squamata > Lacertidae > Podarcis > Podarcis bocagei. Next base: position 49,660,454 of record NC_138134.1, read on the forward strand.
CAGTTTTCTCAATCTGAATCTTATTGGGACTCGTGAACTTTGCTATTTATTTTTTTAATATTCATCCAGCTGCATCACTTCTTTCCCTTTTTTTAAGGCTGGGTAGGAAGAGTGGAGGAGCTGTGAAGTTTGCAATGGGATACAAACCCTTTCAACTTGAGGTCAACATTTCAGATCCAGCTCAGGTCATCACTCACATAAGGCTGTTACAGCCTGACAACAGAGAGCATGTGGAACTGACAACTGGAAGTATCACCCACGTTGTTTGTAAAAATGCTCGGTTCAGCTGAATAAAGTATCTCACAAAGGAACACAGCAAAAAATCAATGACTGAAGCAAGCAACTTCCACTTCTTAAAAAAGAAGCATTTCATTAAAGATAGGAATGCCACCAAAGCAAAAGAAGTATTTTGAACGAACCTTAAGATTGCTTTCGGTCACAAGAAAAATGCAACATGAGGTTCTATAATCAATAAGAGATAGCACAGACACTCTACAGCCAGCAACAATAGTGGCAGTAATGTATTGTCTTTAAGATAACTGGCACATAGACAAAGAGTAACGATTATAGAGCAGTGACCTTTCATTTCAAATCTCTCTCTTAATTTGGCATTAGAAGGCAGGGTTGTTTTCTCCAGTCGCAGTACTGATATTTTGGTTAAAAAATTTTTGCTAGATGTTATTAATGAGGAAAAACAGTTTCACTCTTACTTTGAAATGTAACTTGACTACACACTTAAAGTTTAATTCTTCAAATACCATCACAATTGCAAACACACTGCTGGAAAAAACCATTTTTATAACAATGAAACAAAATTTCATGTACATCGAACTTTCTGAGTGCTGTTTCACCCTGAAAGGAAAACACTGGCAAAGCTGACCCCTCCCACCCCATCCCTGTGGGTCAACTTTGACAGATAGGACCAGTCACCTGACATCACCAGGATATCAGATGACTGATAGGTGTGTGGTCCTGCCCACCTCTGAGAGTTGGCCTGTGGGGCAGGAAGAGTGAATGATATTGCCTGCCAAGACAAAAAGGTTCCCCACCCCATCAGTGGAAGCTTAGGCTGATTCAGACAACACTTTATTCCATCTTCCCAACATTTCCTTACCTGTTACTTTTTGTATTTTAAATGATCTTTCATACAATGTGAAATCCACTTCTGGAAATCTTGGGGAAGTTTCCATGTTAATTGTTTCCATAAATAAACCCACCTGCAACCCTATTAACTTGGGAAATTGCAGCTTTGCAATGTAATTCATTCATGTCGTGAACGTTTAAGTTTAGTATAACGCAGTGATATAGTGATGAAAAAACCATAGTCCCACAATGCGATAGGTGCAAAAGGAACATTAGAAACCAGGAGAGGAGTACTAACATTGTAACCACAACAATAAACCTCACATCTGAACGCAGCCTCAAGTACACTGGTGATGCACACTTTTGGAAAGAATAAGGATCTCTTCATCTTCTCTGGTATGATTTTAAATGGTGCACATGTTCCCTTCTGTGAAGAGGCAGGAAGATGGGACAAGGAAAACCACAGTCCTTTTGCCCTGGTTTTTAAGAAGTGAGCGTCAGTGGAGTTATACAGTCCAGAGAGCACAAAAGGGTGGAATTGTGCTCACTCAGCTTCATTATCTTTGTCATTAATACCACAAAAAAAACAATGTCACTGTTGAGAATACCTTTAAATATGATGCCTCCATTGCCACCCTGGTAAATGCTCCCCAAACCCTTCAAAGGGGTTATATAAAGAGCCATTAAAACATCCAGCAGTTCATTATTTGCAGCCGCTGCCAGATAAAAGGAATTGGTGGTTGAACTAAATAATGACATGCACCACTTTGCTGGGAACAAATTATTAGGTTGCGCAAAAATGAGGCCACCCTGGCTGTCCATGTGAGCAATAAGGCAGCTGCCACCTTGTCCTCTGCAATAATTCAAAGAGAGTTACAATGACAAGGCAGCTTTTATCAGCTCTGTGCTTGTGCCCACTGAAGAAAATACTGCTGATATACCGCTGACAAATACACACACACACACACACGGTCAAAACAGCAGGACCTCTACTTTGAGGGAATTACGGTGTCAATCAGGGGATGCAGCTGTGGGACAGACAACTTTGCAGCATGTCTTTGGTATGCCAGTCTTTGTCAGGTTCACCTTTTAGCCCCCGTGCTGAAGTGACAGGAAGCCAGGAAGCCTTTTTGGCTTCCAAGAAATATTTCAATTCACTCAGATTCATCAGTCTGCAAATGAACAGACAGGTCAAATTTTCACTGCATGACTGCTCTGCTTCTTTCCCAGTGCAAAGGGCATAAACAAAGGGGCAAGCCTTGGCTTCTCATTACGTTGGAACCAGGGACTGTGGTTTGTTGTATCCGAACAAGCCATGACTGCTAGTCAACTTTAAGCCATTGTGTATTGACGTCCTGCTTCTTAAGGAGCAGCAAACCATGAACTTGCGCACTCCAGGGAGCCAAGTGGGAGTGGGCAGTGGGCTCTAGGATGCTGCTCATTCACACTAAGCCAGAATGTTTGACTTATTGTTATGTACAAACACAGCCACCAAGTCAATGTAGCACCAAGGAGAACTTCCATCAGCATGAGGATTCATCCCTGCACAGCAATATTTTCTTGCTCTCTCCTCCCCCACGGACCCTAAATCTGTTCTGGGTTATCCCTCCAACCCTCCAGAGCCGATTTGGGGTGCACAGGCAGAGGGGGAAAGTCCCTTTGTGCCAGTGCTAATCCATGCACCAGTGTAACTATTTACCGTTGTTGAATGCAGACCATAACAGCTGCTAGTTTGTAAAGAATTTATATAAATACTGCACATGGCTTTGTGTTTCTCCTTGATTCCATCGTGCAGTTATCACTTGTGAAATTATCTCTTGTGAACCATCAGCACCATTTAACACATAAAGACACACAATGGCCTAGTCCATGTTATGGAACTGAGCTGTGGCTGGCCATGCTCAAAGAGTGCAGCACCTCACATGCTACCTTCTGCATTGGCTTCTGACCAAAAGCTTTATGTGCCAAGTACATTTTCAGTCATGGATTTTAACTAAGTGATCTTAATTAGTTAATATGATTAGGAGAGGCAATCTTGCACCCACCTTACCATATGGAAATCACACTGGTTGCAATCGTATCCTTGTGTTTCTAGCAGAGAGCAGGCACTGCGGCCTTTAGTTAATATTTAAGTCATGAAAAAGCAAAAGCAAAAAAAGCAGGCTAATATCAATGTATATCTATCAACAAACCTGGTGATGGTTATAAAAGAACATGATTTTTGTGCTATGAGACATATGTGCAAATCTTTGCTTTCTTGCAGTCTGCACGCAACTTTTAATTTCATGACAGATTATTAGACCACCTGGAAGTTCAGCTCCGGTTAAACATTACATGGCACCCAAAGCAACCAGCAAATGATTATATTTTATACCAATAAGGAATGATTGGCTATCTTTGGACAGTGCTGGCCTTTTGTTCTGTGGTTCTATTTGGGCCTTGGAATGTTGTGTCATGTTCATTTGGCTGCTAGAAGGAAGAGAAGGCACACAAAAAATGTTCATTGGAAATGGAATCAGAATTGTAGATGACATTTTTCCTTCTCAGGATTAACAAATTGTCACCCTGCAAATCAGATAAAGACAGATAATCTCTTAGGCGGAGTGTCAAGATTACTGATCAAACCAATTCCGTTTTGCAGTGCTTTCTTGTGACAAATTGACTCAGACATTTCAGAGCAGCGACAAGCACACGGGCTGATCTCCTATGCACTTCACAGGCTGATGAGTTATATACTTTGCAATTGTTACACAGAGGATATCTGTATTCAGAACTTTGTATAAACTAGATAGAAAGATGTGGCATCAAACAGGAGCAAGAAAAAAGACTTTATACTGATAGGACTATTGACACTCATGGGAATTTACCCACACCTCATAGGCATGACCAATATAATAATCTGGTAGGGCAAATATATTGATGAGTATTCACCAGTCAGATAGAAATACAGACTTACTTCCAGCATCCCCTACACTTGCAGATCTGAACTGTGAAAAGTAAAAAGGGTATAAGATCCATTGATGTTGTTTGAATGTCAAGGCAGGCGCATTCTCTAAGAGAAATGATAAATATCTAAAGTGGCTCATAAGTGCTGAAAGATGAACATTTAGTTAAGAATGAAGATCAAGGGAGGCGACTTGGGCCTATAAATATCACATTTTCAGACATGAGGAAGAAAATAAACAACATAAGAGTGTTAGAGGTGTGTGTGAGAAAACCCAGATATGTTTATGGGTGGATGAAAGTCACACACAGAAAAATTACAAGGCTACAAATGCGTTCACTAATATTTAACAGTACGATTCTAACTTTGTTTACTCATAAGTAAGCCCTATGGAACTTCGTGGGGCTTGTCCCCAGGTAAGTATTTTTAAAATAGAAAATGTTGGCTCAAATCATTTTTCATTCACTATACATTCAGCACTTATTTTGTTAAAAAACAACAACCCAAAAAACACCTAATTACGGTTTCTGCCCTGTGCATAGGAAAAAAGAGTAACTCCTCCTTGATTTTGTTTCCAAATAGAGTATACGGAGAACACTTTGTATTTTCTCCCCTTCCATTTAATTAAGTGGCATTTGTCACTTTAATGATAAATATTTCTCCTGTCACAATGCTAAATGACATTTTCAATAGGAAAGCCTCTAATAAGAAGCAGCCAGTCGGCGGCTCCCGGACACTAGAACTACTGTTCCCTTTCAGTGCTTTCTTTTAAATCTTGCCTTGTTTTGCCTCAACAACCCAATGTACAAAGCTGTTGCAGGCTGCCCTCCCCACAGCCACAGCTGTCAATATCAGGTTGTTTAGCCCCGGAGTCTGCGAGCAGGCGAGAGTCAGTCTTCCCATGAAAATCGAGTCAATGACCTGCATCCCTTGCTCCTGTGAACCAAGAGATGGCTATAATTTTTCTTCCCCCTCAGTTTTCACATGTTGTAAATGTTCACTCAAGTCATTAGCCAATACAAAAATGCATCAGTTCCTGCAAAGTTAAGGTCTCATTGAATGGTCGTATTGTGGCTGATTAGGCACAGTTTTCTTCTTTGTCAATTTTCAGGGTGTGGGGGGGAAATAGAGAGAAAATAAAAGGAGGGAAAATCAGGGGGTGTTAAAGTATTTTTTTTACTCGCAGGCTGTGTTCGCCTTACTACCTAATCAAGTGGAAAGAGCCTTTCTCTGCCATGTTCCATTGTAGAAAATTGCGGCAATAAAAAAAGGCTAAAGATTTCCCCAAACTTTGGTCATTTAAAAGGCACACGTTTAGTCAATTGCTGTCACATCAAAATGGAAAAAGTGAACCAAAAAGGAATAATTATAGGGGGGGGGGAGAGAGAACCTGCTTCTGTAGCCATTTGAAACTGCAGCCAATGAAGAACCATATACACCCAGGAATCCTTTTACTTTTCAAAGGCGTGCACTTGAAAAAAGATGGTACAGAGGCTTGAATGGGGAGTTGCTTCTTGGTGACCATAGAAACATTAGAAATGGTCGAAGATGCAGTCCACTGAACTTCAAATGACTTTATTAAAGCGTCACTAATCAGAATCCAGGGTTTCAGCAATGGGGACAAAAGTCTGAATAGACTTCTAAAGTCAAATGACCGTCTAAGAGCATCATTTTGACGACGACAATTTTTTAAAAAATCTTTTGTCGAAACGTTTACAATAATTAATCTCCACAAGATCACATACACCCAAATGAAGCATGACGGTTACCATATACCATGCTGAGGCTCAAGATGGGGTCAGAGCAGATAATGGTGAGCGAGGGGAGAGGAGACTGAGCGATCAGCATTTCTGTCTATTAAATAAATTAACCATCTTGTAATCTCTGGTGCAGTAACATCTGAAAACAATGCAAGCGTGATCCAATCGAAGTGAGGTCTTCTTTTCTTGTTTTTGGCCCCATTGATTTGATCCCATAGGTTTCAACGGACAAGAGAGAAGCGTGTGCTTAACTCTCTCAAAATTACATAAATCTACTTATCACTGGGCTGTGTGGTAGCCTATCAACTAAAAACTTTCAGTTGCACATCAGTGGTGAATCGCTTGCAGGTCTTCGCACGGCAGTTATTATAAGGGCATACCTGAACATCGCACAAATGGAAAGAGAAATATTTACGTACTGCAAATTAAATGGTCTGCTCCCAATTTATCAAAACAAGTCAGGGAGCTTGTAAAGGTAGGAGTAATTTATGGAAATAAACACTCTTATCAGATCCATGTGTTGACCTAGCACAGTATGAATGCTCCTGCAAGGGCTTGATCCTCCTTCTAGCCTTTTTAAATGGAATACCTCAGAGAGGTATTCTCTTTCCTTCAATACTGCAAAGCATCTTACTTATTTCTCTACAATTCAGCAGATCAGTCTTCATAAAATATTAACAAAATGCTATTATTATCTTCATATTATCCATCTGTATAAACAGCCATAAGCCATACCAGAGTTTTCTAGTGCTAGACCTACAAGCTGCAGCCATTTTTCTTAACGAAAACTGATATAGTCTCACTTCATATATTGAAATTCCACATCTCTTTCTGCTCTCTTATAAACTCCCTCGTGCACACTGGAGCCTAAAATCAGAGGGAAATGATGCATCCTCCTTTCTGGATTTTGCCAGATAAATAACATCACTTTTTAAATATATTTTACAGATAACAACAGTAAACAAAAAAAAAAAACAAAAACCAAAGCCCAGCATACAAACACGGAAAGTCATTATTGAGATGTCCATAGTATACAGGACTGCTCCTTTTTGACTCTTTACGCTTATATCAACCATTTCTAATATGAAAATACAAACTCGTTCACACAAGTTTGTTACATGCTATGATAAGTATTATTTTTTTAAGAAAAAAATAATTGCTTTCAAAGTTTAGGTGGCCAATCTGCAGCATGGGTGTGACAGACTGTATTTGTATTATATGGACACTATTTGTTATGGATAAATCACTGTGTGTTAGTTTCTGACCTGTTAAAAAAAACAAAAACATGTAGGGACTCTTAAGTGACGAATACAGGAGGCCAAAGTTAAATACATTAAATGGGAGAGGTTCACAGCTCAATGGTAGAGCATCTTCTTTGCAGGCAAAAGGTTCAGTCCCAGATATCACCTGGTACGACTGGGAAAGAATCCTGTCTGACACATAGGAGACCTGCTACCAATCAGTGCAGATAATACTGAGCTAGATGGGCCAATGGGCTGACTCGGTATAAGGCAGCTTTGAATGTTCCTAACATTTAGCATCATGCATGACAACAATTCCTTTACTTCAGTTGTCCAAATTGTTGGACACTTGTTGCTCTGATATATTTTGTATTTTTATTTCAGCCTATTTTCTGAAATGTGTTCAGTGGCACTACTTTTGGACTCAGGGTAATAGGACTTGAATAGTTCTGACAAATGTTATAATTTGCTGCCTTAATAATAATAATTTAAAGTTAGAAGGGAATGCAATGAAGCACAGCTATTTACAAAACAGAATCATGCTATAGTTTATCCTTTTATATTTTATTTTTTAAATTGCTTAAGGCAAAATGCACAGGACTGGGAAAGTGGGTCTGAAGGTCTTTTGAGCAGCCAAGTACATTCCTTTTTCCTTTTGTTTTAAGGGTTCTTTATCTCAGCTGGACTACATAGAGTTCTGTCCCAGTCGCTTCAAAACCTGAACCAAATAGTTATAAATGGACCATATAATGGGATAACAGCTAACGCACATAATCCACTAGTAACAAAACAGGCGGAGTAAAGAAGAGATTTCTGTTAGGAACCCCGGGGATGCCTCACACTGATTGCCTACTAAGAGTATCTCTGAGCATTCAATGAAGAGACTCCAGCTATAATCTTTTTTCTTGCTGTTAGAAAACTTCTTTGTTTCTTGAAAGGTTGTACTACTTCAGTAGTAAACTCAAAATGAAAAGAGAGCACTAATTTGCATTGGCTTTAAGTATGTGCTTTTCTAATGCCACAAAGCTGATGCCTAATAAAGCCCAGCTATACATAATGGTGGTGCAAATGCAAAGTGCTGGCAGCAAGACATGTGCATCTGAATTACTCTCTGATGGCCATGGAGAATTTGGAATATGCCCTACTGTACTACGGGGGAAATAAGGAAAGTTCCAGCTGTGGAATGTGCCCTCAGTGGATGGCCCTTCCTGTGGGGTGTCCTCTTCCTCCACATCACCAACACTGTTGCCCATTGGCTTTTCTCCTAGGTCCAATCCGCACAATCACAGAGTATTAAGCAAACAGAGAGTGCTGTTCCTCCTTTCCTTTGCCCTATCACTCAGTGAGGGCAGGTAAACAGGTGTCACAGCAATAAAAATCAGGTAGAATCATAGAATTGTAGAGTTGGAAGGGACCCTGTGTGATGCAGAAATCTTTCACCCAACGTGGGGCTCAAACCTACAACCCTGAGATTAAGAATCTCATGTTCTGCTAACTGAGCTATCCGTCAAGTGGCTTGGGCTCAGCAATGTGTGCTCTGCTGGATTGCAGATCTGGACAAGTGCCCGATGATGCTGACCATTGGGGCAAGCTTGGGACCCTGCCAAAGTCTGCACTTACTGTTAAGAGTTTTTTTCTTACAGTGTCTCATGGGATGAACTGCATGCAAGGGGGTGGTGCAGAAGGAAAACTGTGCCATCTCTAAGCCTTGCTTAAGAGATCAGAATCACCCATGTGTTTGTGTGCTTCCCTACGCTCCCTCCTATTTCCCGGAGAGTTTCTTGGCAGTTCATGTGAGTTTGGAAGTGTTCTGTTAACTGCTACGAAGGAGGACACTATTGCTTCACTGAAATTACTTGCATAAAATGCGCTTTCCAGTAGGATGTCACACACAATCTGCTCTTGTGAAGAATGTATTGCGATGTTGCTGTTTTAGCCGTTCTGGGCACACGATGCCCAAAAAGGTGGCCTATAATGTTGTAAATAAATGAAATCTGGAAATTGTTGCTAGGGAATGTACACACAGCATCCCAACAATGACTTTGCAGCATATGTAACCACTCACAAACAACTGAAAGGGAAAAAAGTCAACTAAAGCCAAGTCACCACACTCCAGGCTATGCTGCAACTTTCGCACTACACTATGTAAACAAAATATCTGTCAGCATTTCTACAAGTTTTTCAATGGAGCAGATAAAAAAGTACGGAGAAGACAGAATTCCCCGGTACTAGTCTGAATCGCTAATTAGAGTTGATGTGAAAGGAAATTACTCTTTCACAGTATGTAACTGAGAATCGTCTGTAGATGGCAGATCTATCTGATAAGAGATCAGGTTCTTAAATTTGTTAATACTTAAGGCTAGACCAGGGATGGGGAACCTGCCGCCCTCCAGATGTTGCTGGAATGCAACTCCCATTAGCCCCAACCAGCATGGCTGATGGTGAGGGATGCTAAGAGTTGTAGTTCAACCACATCTGGAGAGTCAGAGGTTCTGCATCCCTGGGCTGGATCACACATGTGGAAAAGCGTTTCCTGTCTGCACCACTTCAGGCTGGGAACCTTCACAGAGGAACTCTGCACCTCCTAGCAAATATTTGGCTAATCTGATCTCTGTAACTATTATTCCCATACAGAGTTTTTGATGTAGGGGAGCAGTGGTACCAGGTGGTACTGTATAGGAAAAATTTCAGCACATGATTCTGCTGGTTGTATAAAATGACTCTCTGCATCCCTAAAACCAGCAGAGGAGACCCCACTGTTCCAAGACTCCTTGAGCTTCCATGACGGTAGCTCCCCTTTCCCAAACCCCTTATTCTATCAGAATCAGCCCATTCAGTAGGCCAGGAACCAAGGTTCACCCATCCAGGCTCTCCTATGCGCATAAAGAAAGGGGTTTTAATCAGTTTTTCACCCATTTCTCACCAGTTCAGAAGAAGTTAGAAAATATTTGAAAATGAAAAATAAAAAACTTAATAATTTCAATAGTTAATAATGCCATCTTGACACTTTCAGGTCTATACATGAACTGACAGCCAGCTGAAGAGTTTTAAAAGCATACAAACACACAAACTCTCTCTCTCACACCCACACCCACTGCTAACTCCTCAGTATATGCCTCCTTTTTAGAGCACCCTTTTTTCATTTGCCACAGTTCTTGGCGGTGTAAGCAAAACCCGATTCCTTTGTATTCTCTCAAAGGAAAATGGGCAGACTTTCTTTAGTTGTCTTAAAATTATATCCCCAAAGAAGCCAAAAAATAACAAAATTCTTCAAAAATGCCTGCTTATTAAGAGACATATACAATAAACACTGCTTTGGATGGAGTCTAATTGACTCCCTGACAGAGGTTTCTATAGAAGGGTTCTCTATTAAGTTGCACTGTTGTCCTCCTAGTACTTGAATTTATCGCTAACCCCATTCAAGTGGGTACTGTGTTAACAATATTGCCTCACAACTCTCATTAATGAATTCTGCCCATGCAGACTGTTTTATTATAGGGTAAAGAATACCTTGATTGCCAAACGATTAATGCCGATAACACAAACTGTGTTTCTCCTTTGACAATTTCACCATAAAAGATTTGTCACTGAGGCTGGGGTTTTTTTCCATCCCACAGTGAACTTAGGCATTTGCAGATATTCTGTGTGTGAACCGATAACATGCAGGAGGGGAGGAGGGGAACTTGGGGTCGCAATTAATGGTCCCAATCTTTCATGCAGCCAACCCGTGCTTATGAAGTTCTGTCAGAAGAAGGTTTTATATACATACACCCTCAACATTTCTAGGCTCCAGACTCATAATTTACACTCTTGACAAAATAGGAGCTACATATGGTACATGTAGGGTCCTTTAAAGGCAGAAGTTCAAATACAAAGAAGTTAGATGTATTCACAGAATGTTTACATAGGATTATTTTCTTGGAATCCAGACAGAAGTTGGCAGAATCCCACATTAAATATATTGCCTCAATAAGACGATTTTAACAGCTTGAGATGTGCACCAGTCCCATTCAGGATCCTAACCCAACTCCCTTTTTTAGGTTTATCATACCATGGAATTAGACCAAGGTGATAGGACTTGCTGGCAATTAACACTTAACATTCCTATAATACTGTAAAACATTCATAATATTTTATATACATTATTTGAATAATCCTTACAATCACAGTTTTAGTTTTCTCATGTTTTGTTTCAGCTATCCTGTCAAGTAAGTTATTGCTATTCATTTATTTATCTATTTATAGGTTAGACCAGACATTTCAAACACTACAAACTGTTATGAAAGCCACCATGAGCTAGCACGGCCATACTAAAAACAAAAACAAAAAACAATTAATTAATTGTTTAATTAAAAAAATTTCTAGGAGCAGAAAAACCTATAGGAAGATCAATACTATTAGAAATTATCAGCTGTTCATCAGGGACAGTGTTACCAGAGAAATGAGAGACACTGTGAATTACTGCTCTGCAAACAAATGTTGAAAATTGGTTTAAGAGAGCAATAACTCCTGCTGGAGAAGGTCTGTTTAACTGCCTCTAAAAAGAAAAAGTAAAAGCTTCTCAGGGGGCAGGCCTGAGCCTCAGCAGGCTCACCTTCCTTTGGCTATTAAGAAAAACAAAGAATGGATTTTTCATGAGTTATTTATTGCTCATTTGTAACACCCACTACGGGAGCTTTCGGAAAACGACTGTTTCTTGCTGCAGTGCTGATGACCTAATATAATGGACATCATCTCAATCCTACTGAAGTATATGGCCAGGATACAATTCAATGTTCCAGATCAAAACACAACTTACCCTTTCCCGCTGTGATTTTGGGCCTCCCCCACCCCCCAGCTTCAAAAGCATCAAACTTCTTTTGAAACTCCTCACATGTGATTTGTTATGCCACACAGAGAGTTGCAGCAGGGAACATCGTAGCATTGTTCCCTGTGGCCAGGAACACAACTGGAATGAGGAGAATTATATGGCTCATTCACCCTGTTTGGTATGGATCCTTTTGGAGTTCTTCACAATCCCTTTTACGCACAGTGGTACCTCGGGTTAAGAATTTAATTCGTTCTGGAGGTCCATTCTTAACCTGAAACTGTTCTTAACCTGAGGTACCACTTTAGCTAATAGGGCCTCCTGCCGCCGCCATGCCGCCGCCACACGATTTCTGTTCTCATCCTGAAGCAAAGTTATTAACCCAAGACACTATTTCTGGGTTAGCAGAGTCTGTAACCTGAAGCGTCTGTAACCCGAGGTACCACTGTATTTTAACCACACTGAACAACAGCAAACTTGACCACCTCACACTCGCGCCTAACTCTAGCCCATCTGCATCCATGCTGAGACGTTTTCCTCAGGCTGCCTTCATAGGGCCCCTTGTATCTGTCCAAGGTCCTGGATGCCCTCTGCTTCGCCTGGCCTTTAACTCTGACTTATGAATCAATATTGCCAGCTTTCCCTGAAAGCCACAGACCTGGACACAAAGCATCATTCAGAAGCTCAGCCTGGAGATACCAGGAGTGAAACCCATAACCACCTACATGAAAGACATGTGCTCTATCACCCAGCAATAGCTTTCCCTTCTATGGTCCATACAGAATAAATAGACCATTCGCTGATCACTAAACAATGCCAGCACACCAACCACTGATGCCCCAACTGACCACAGTCCCACTTGTGGGGCAAAAATATCCTGAAGGTGTTACAACTCCAAGGTTTTCTTAGCACACATGGACTGGTTTATAGAACAAGGAGACAGACTTGTTGGCATCCATCTGTCTCGAGAGACAATGGAGGGTGCCTCCAGGGATGAAGTTAAACTGCTGCGTTAGCAGCACTGAAGTGACCTCCCCAAGGCACAAGGCCCAGATGACAAGACTCCCTCTCGGCCTTGTTTATGAGGTCCAAAGGAAAGGAAAGCAATACATTTGGCACCAGTTGGCTGAAGGAGTTGGCAGAAGGAGGCACAAGGGACCATTTAACCATCTTAGGGACTCCACTCCAGATTTGGGTTTATTCCTTAGCCTTTTCTTCTCCCAAAGATATCCCACAAGGCAGTGGAGGTTTAGGATCAGAGTCTTCCTTCACCTAGATGGGTTACCATCCCAGGTTGTGGAGCCCCATCTGTCCCTAACTTCCTTCTACATCACATGCAGAAACTGCCTTTTTGACTGTTGGACCCATTATTGGTCTTGTCCGCTCAAACTCCCAGAGCCTGTCTTCACCTGCAGGGGAAAACAGTCCTAGAGTACCGATTATTATCTTTCCTGTAGTATAAATATCAAATAAACAGTCTTGGTTCTGTGCTGTTCCTTACATTCGACTTACATTGCCCCACCACTGAAGAAAGTTGCAGCAGAACAACGAACTCTCAACATTTATTTCAGCCTTTTAAATTGCTGCTCTTACTATCTTACAATCCTATATTTCATACACAAAGCGCTGATCAGAAAAAATAACAATAGACATATTTATCAGTCACAGCCATCTGTGTCCCTTTTGCTTGAGCCAAGTATTTTGGCAGGCATGTGTATTTCTGTTTCTTACCCAATAGGATCTCGCCTTGCAAGGAAAGTATTTACTCCCAATTCCGTCTTTCTCTATCAGTGCAAAGGTCATGTAGTGCTTTAAATCTGTCAAGAATTGGATTTAAAATAATATGGTACCGTTCCCTGTGATTAATTAAGCACGAGCTCAATTTGATGGCTGAAACTGAGTCTCCCCACCACTGAGAGAGAACATGCCACCAAACTACATGTTACATGCCGGTTGTGTGTTTTCATGCCCAACTTTTTTTTTTTAAAAAAAAGAAAAGCAATATTGGAGGCTGTAATTGAAAGCTCCTTTTTGAATGATGAAAATTGCCCTCCCCAAACTGTTTTTATACCTATGTGAGGAGGTGTGGTGGGTAGGTTAGAGAGTAAGATGCTGTTATATTTTTCCTGCTCCCTGACCAGCACAAGGAAGCTTGGTTAATGTATCCCTGTAAGTTCAAAGAAGTAATTATCCTGGCCATAAAGATCAGCTTTAAGTTATACAGCTACCTTTCTACTCTTAAAAGCTTTCATTCTGCCCATCACAAATTTGATTTTATTTTGTAAAAAATAAATAAATCACAGGGCAGATTTTATACACTCCTCATTTTCTTCTTCTCCATTTTCATTAGGAAAGCAGGTGTGACCCCTAGGCAAACATACTATGAAAAATATCAGTGTCCTGTTGCATTTTCTCTGCAATCAAGTAAATGCTGGATTAAGACATGCTTTTCTGTCTCGTGTTGCGCACATTGTCTCCCAAGACTAACAAAATGGCATTTGCAGAGGGACATGTCCCTATCATTTGGTCTGCCACCTGTTCAATAAAAGGCATTTTTTCTAGTAATTTCACATCTCGCTATGTGGATCAACATGGCAGAAACACCCTAAGTCATGATAGTTATATCTATACATACAATCCAGAGATAAAGTGAGTCAAACTAAGTTAGTCAAACAGTCAGTCAAGCTGTTGAGCGGGTGAATTTGGAGTTAGGGCAATTCAGAACACAAAGTCCCCCCATTCAGAACCCAAGGCAAGCCTATTCCCTTCCAAACGCAGGACTGGGCTTGTATTGGTATGTCTAGCTTCCCTGTTGCTAGCTCACCCCTTTTCTCCTCCCTTTCTTTTCACATGGGTGAGGAACAGAAACAGCAATGCTTCCCTCACCTCCTTCCATCTGCCACAGCACCTAGAACACCCCAACAGTAGCATCCCAGGTGCAAGGGGCTCTGGGAAACATAATTCACCATGTCTCCTAAGTCTAAACTGTAAGGACACGCTCTAGAGAACTATCTTTTCCTAAGCACTTTGTTTCTGGGACACTGCTTTCTCAGCACTCCAGGTGCCACACCAGAGCGAAGAAAGCTTACCATTCCCCATTCAGGAGCATGGCAAGGTTCCCAACTCAGAATTGGCTGGCAGAGGAGGCATAATTCAAGGTTCCTAAATTTGGAGAAACAGCTGAGGCTACAGAGCCCAAACCCAGAACAAATCCAGGAGATTACACCCCTCTCTAGAAATGAATGGAACAAGTTTGTCCAAACTAATGGTTCAATCAGGAACTGTATTTGTATACAATGTACTATATTTAGGCTGCAATCCTGTAAACACACTTAGTGGAGAATAAGTGACTGAACTTAACAAGCCTTAAATTTGTGTAGCTATATATTGGACTGCACTGTTATTAGTACTTAGTCAGTATACTAATCATGAGTATATTGTCTTTTTGCCACTAATCAAAGATCAGTCGGAAGGGGGGAAATCTACATTTAATTGCTAGATCCTTGAAATGCTGCAAAATAGCAACCATGCTCCTGCTGTGTTCTTACGCAGAAGACTTCAGACCTGATAAAAAAACCTATTCACAACAAACAAAGCAAAAGAAGCTCAAACAATTAAAAAGCTGAAACAATCCCTGCCTCTTTTAGTGGCAATATTTCTTTATCATTCGGACAGCATGAGGCTTCATGATGGATTACAAAAACAACAGCGGCGGAAGGGGAGGTTGGAAGAGGGGGAAGAAACACCAGGGAGCCTAAATAGTTATATGAAAACTCCTAGGAAAACATCAATCTTTAGTTGTATAAAGGTATTATATATTTTTAAAAATCTAGACATCTTAATCATGCTTCCAACAGATTCCTTTAGAAATCGCCTGACTTCTCACACAGAACCAAATGAAGGCAACAAGCTCTATGAATGTAAGTTTCAAATACATTTGTAAGAGTAAGTCACCCCAAAAAATTCCATTACACAGCATGATTGCCCCAAGTTTAGGTCCCTTTCCCTCTCTGCATCAGAGCAGCCTTTGGTGCTCCAGATGTGGCACATGATTGCAATCCTGTGCACAGTTACTTATGCTTAAATCCCTTTGAAATCAATGGTACTTCATATTTCACACAGGTGAACAGGACTGCAGGCTGAATGTGTATAGGCTAGAAATGTATGAGGTTCGCTGCACTGCGATAAAAGGCAGGATATATCCCCCATCATGGCATGTTTAGCACAACCAATACCACTCTGGTTAGAAGCACTCAAAGTTAACAGTTGAAACCTGGTATATTCAAGTAAAAATACACCCCGCCCCACAATATTCCTCCCCAACTTCAACAACACCTGGATTCCATAAGAAAGTAACATCTCAAATAATCTATAATTCAACAGGCCGTCATATGAGCAATACAATACAGGTGGGTGTGGTTATGCAAATTATTTTGAAGCACCCCCCCCCCCGCTTCCATGCCAGTGAGGTACCAGTGACTGGAGTGTCTTGGATTAATTTACTTCCAGTGTTTTTATTTGTTTGAACACAAGGGGGATTGCTTACACCTTTGGCATACATAGAGCAACTCCTATAAAATCACATCAAAATCAGTCCTTGATCATAAAGGAATGAAATTCTACTCTGTCTGAGGATGCAGCTATACAGCTGCCAATAAAACATTCTAAGTGTGTTTTGACGTGGGTGGTGCTATGGTCTAAACCACAGAGCCTAGGGATCAGATCAGAAGGTCGGTGGTTCAAATCCCAGTGAAGGGGTGAGCTCCCGTTGTTCAGTCCCAGCTCCTGCCCACCTAGCAGTTTGAAGTGCAAGTAGATAAATAGGTACTGCTCTGGCGGGACAGTAAACAGCGTTTCCATGCGCTGCTCTAGTTCGCCAGAAGCAGCTTAGTCATGCTGGCCCCATGACCCGGAAAAGCTGTCTGCGGACAAACGCCGGCTTCCTTGGCCTATAGAGCAAGATGAGCGCGCAACCCCAGACTCGTCCACGACTGGACCTAACATTCAGGGGTACATTTACCTTTAAGTGCGTTTTAAGTGCAATAAACAATGTGGCACTAGATGGCGATGGTGAGCCTTATAGAAAATTCAATGCATTTTTTAAAAAACCGCTTTAAAGAAAATCATTTTCAGAATTTTTTTTATGTGGGTCGATTCCACCTGAATTGTCACTGTGTGTAAATTGTGAGGATATTTGTAGCATGTCTTCATACAATATGAAAAGCAGAACATGCCAATCAAGCAGTTATTCAGAATCTTGTCTCCTGTTCAAAATACTTGCTTAGCACAGGGCAGGAAAGCCCATAGAACTTAAATAAGCAGCGTACAGAGCATGAAGTTATGTCTATCTTGTCCTTCCTCCCCAAAAATAATAAAATCATGAAGTTGGAGGGGACCCTGAGGGTCATCTAGTCCAACCCCCTGCAATGCAGGAATTCTGCCAAGAGCCGTCCCTGGGTGGGCGCGAACCACCAACCTTCTGGCTAAGAGTCAGACGCCATGACCCATTGCACCACCCAGGGCAGCAATGAGTTCTTACTTTTAAAGGATGCTGCTATTTTAAAGGGGGACGTGGATTATTATTCTGCTTCTTTGGGAAAATTATAACATTGGGGTTTTAATCCTATGCAGACTTCTCACCACCGACATAACTGGTTTCAGTAACAGACCGTGTGGTGAAAATGGAGGCACCTGCCTAACCTCCCAGCAGGTAAGTCGCTGCTCTTTACCAAGAGGAAGAGGGGGAGAAGAGAGGAGTTGCAAACACACCACCAGGAATGGTGTATTGGCTCTGCCAGCGCCTTTGCACCAAGCTGAACTTGCCACCACCTTCCCCGTCCCCTCCTCATGATAAACTTCTGTTACTCACCTGCCATTAGGTCAGGTAAGCATCTCTGCCCCACTATGCTGTCCACTACTGAATGGTTTTATCAAGCTGATGTTTAACCAATATAAAGCCTCCTGAAAGCTCCTGGTGGAACATTTATTTGAAAATCAGCTGTCTTGGCATGGTGACGCCATGGATCCAGCCTCCCAGTAGCAGCGTCCTACAGGACAGGGACAGGGCAGAGGTAGCTCAGGGCATGTGCAGGCCTTCTAAGTAATCACCTGTTCCTTCCACAGCCACCCTATTATTTGCATGAATAGGTCTTGAACCTTCAATTAAGTGCATGCAAGTAAGAGATTGCAAGCTTACACTTAACTTTCCCATAATGGGATACTATATATTAACACCCCAATTCATAACATCTTTAAATTCAAATGTGAACCTTGTTTGGCTTAGCTCCTTTGGTTTAACCGAGTTGAACTCATAGTTGGAGCTGAAAACCTGTTGATAACATTATTTCTTCCGTAATAAAGCACTCCTTCTAGTAATATGAATCATTCATTATAACATAGCAACAGAGCTGAAATCTCTAATATGGTCAAATTCCTTATTGATCTTTCTAATGAAGCCCTGAGAAATCATGTAACAACAAATTATGCTCTTTTACACGTTTTCAGCCACTTTCTGCCTTTAAAACTTATTGTGAAAAACAAATGCAAACAGCGTTTTTGCCGTCGCTGCTGTCCACAAACTCAGTTCCTCTCAAAGGCATAATTCCAGAGTAAACTGATGCAAGTACAGTATACGGACAAAACAAGAAAATTTGGAGTTTTACAGTGCAATCTTATGCAAGTTTACTCAGAAGTATGTCCCAGTGAATTAAACAGGGCTTATTTCCAGGTAAATGGATGCAGGATTAAAGCTTGCAATCTTTTCCAACTCCCAAGTAAACCTGCAGAGGGTTGCAGTGTGGATTAGCATATTGACATCAGTCTTTGGAATATGCAGTTGTGTTCAGTTTTGGAACTAAAAGGCTTAAGACCATGAGGGAAATGTTTGACTCATTCTACACTTCCGGCATCCCCTGCTGGTTGAGTATAGAAGAGGTTCTGCTCCGAACTGCCAGTGCACAAAAATGCAGTGACTCAGAGTACAGTGCAGGAGTCAGAGGGGCCTGAACAATGTCAAAATGGGGAAAAAAAATAAAAGCCCCGCCTTGTTGGCTGAGAAGTTTCCAAATTTATCTCTCTGGAAGACAATACCCATTCTAGCCACATGAAAGATTATACAAATATGCTTGCTTAACAGCAAAACACCTTCAGCAGAAACAGACACTTGGCAGAACATTAAGATATCATAACTAATGTTTTGGAATCCGTTCACTCTAAATCACCAATCAGGTTACTAACAGAGTCTTTTTAACATTCACCATTTGGCTTCTGTAACAACCTAAGGGTATCAGCAAGTCTTTAGACACAATCCTGAATATTGGCAAGACCAGAGGAATAGAAGCTGTGTTCAGAGGTGAAGGGAAACTCATTTGGAAGGGGAGTCAAAATTTTCCTGGGCCTTGTCCAAATGCTCTAGCATTGAACAATGATCAGTAAGAAAACAGTCCACTCTCTCGTAGAAGCAGCTAAAAACTCAAAAGTCTACTTAGCAAGTTAAGATAAACTGAAGTGATCAGCAAGAGGCCTAAGAGAAAGCCCCGTACCCTGCAGCATTTTTCATACATGGGGAAAATGTCACAGCCCACAGTTAAAGCCAAATAGTTAATACCGAGTGTTGGCTTGTGAGTTAGAACGAAAAGTCACTTATGCAGAATGCTAATCAGCTCACAGATGTCAAAGAAAACAAAAACTCTGCTTTGCTCCAACACAATCTGTTGAGTGGATATTAATGCTGAAGAAAACAACATGCAATTTCAAAGGTTTCTTTTATACAGCGAAGAAAAAAATTCCAACAATGAAAAACCTTGGTACCTGTAAAACAGCTGACTTCTGTAAGACAAAGACTGCAAATCTATACATGTTTTCCTGGAAGTAAGTCCCTCTGAACTCAGTGGGACTTACCGTACTTCTGAGAAGTCTATGCAAGTCTACTCTGAAGTAAATTCCTCTGGAAGCAAAGGGACTGGATACAAAAATATGTATAGGATAACAGCATAAATGAACTGAGCTGACAGGACCAAAAACAAAACAGCTATTTACTTTTCAAATGAATTAATAAAATAGATGTTACCTCTGCTCTCTGAGTTCGTGGCAAAGCAGCAGATTTTTCGATGGCATAAACGTCCACCAGATACAGGCGAGCTCCTTGTTCCCGGTCCAAAATGGCCGCAGTCTGGATCACCCCGGTGTGGCGCCCAATGGTAAAGAGTCGGCCAAACATTTTGTCTTCACAACGCACCGAGACTATGAAATACTCCACTAGAGCTTCAGTGCCCCTAGGACTAGCTGCCTCAATGGATATCACATCTGTCCCAATAGGCTCACCTTCTTTTAAAATGGTGATGTATTTTGGCTGAGTAAAAACAGGCCCATCAAGTCCTTGCAGAATTACAGTCATCTCGGTGGTGGATTTCCTTCTCTCTGGGCCAAGATCTGTGGCTGCAACGATGAAGCTGTACATAAGCTGAGATGGGACTAAGGTTGTTGACACTCTCAGGTCCCCACTGTATCGATCCACGATAAAGGTGTCTGTGTCCCCGTTAATTATTTCATACTCCACCTCCCCATTTGCTCCTTCATCAGGATCCGCGGCAACAATCGTGGTCAGAACTGTGCCAATCACAACAGAGGGGTCTGCAGCAAGGGCATTTTGTGAAACAAAAGTAGGAATGTTGTCATTCTGGTCAGTTACCAAAATGGTCACATTCTTCAAAGCAAACTTTCTAGATTCTACAGGGACAGCCTGGTCTGTTGCTTTCACTGTTAGCTCAAAGAGGTTAGCAAACTCACGATCTATTTCGGCACTGGTATATATTGTTCCTTTGACTTCGTCGATACGGAAGTGGTTCCCTCTTGGCATCTGCTGAATGATTGTATAGGTCAGCTGCCCATTAATATCTGCATCTGGGTCATGAGCAGTTACAGCAATGACTGAGGTGCCAATGGCAATGTTCTCAACAACAGACTTAAATATATCTCCAGGTGGGAATTTGGGTGAGTTGTCATTATAATCCCTGACATATATTACAACAGACATGGTAGAGGATTGAGGAGGCCTTCCTTTGTCTTTTGCGGTGATGTTTAGTTTATACATGGACTGGGTTTCAAAATCCAACTTTTTGGCCAGGAAAATGCTGCCAGTGTTGGGACTGATGCTAAACGTCCCGTGGTTATTTGTTCCTGTAATGCTATAATGAAGGTCAGCATTGTCCCCTGAGTCAGAATCAGTGGCAGTAACAGAAGACACAAGTTCCCCAATCCTCATGTTTTCCAAGACATCAACAAACAAAGTTGACTTGGGAAAGGAAGGGCTGTTGTCATTTTCATCCAGTATGTCAATGTTCAATGTACAAACAGAGCTTAGGGGAACCACCCCAGAATCTACTGCTTGGATGGTAAGTGAGTAAGCTGCAGTAGCTTCATGGTCCAGTTTGCCAATTAAAGTCACCTGACCAGTGCCACTGTCTATTGTAAACTGGTTTTCTTCGTTGCCCTTAATGACAGAATAGTGGATCAGTCCATTATTGCTTTCATCAACATCGGAGGCAGACACCCTTAAAACGTGTGTCAGGTTTGCAGCTAGTTCTGATATTGTAGCTTGGTAAAGTTCTTTTAAAAACTTGGGTGCATTATCATTGATATCCTTCAAGTAAACCTGCACAGTTGCCTGGTCCCTTAAAGGCTTTGGCAACCCCTGATCCATTGCAACAACTGTAAGCGTAAACACAGCTGCCCCCCTCTGCCTCATAAGGGATTCCCTGTCCAACTGATGCGTGCTTGTAATTTCCCCACTCATGGCATTCAACTCAAAATCAGGCTGCATGTGTTCAAATGAGTATCTGACTTCACCGTTCGACCCAGAGTCTTTGTCAACAGCACTGATTTTACCTACAAAGGACCCACCATTCTGCTCCTCCTCATAATAAAAAACATAATTGGTACTGTTAAACAATGGCCTGTTATCATTGACATCTTCTAGAATGACAGTGACATTTACAGTGGCACTGAGCGGTTCCACAGCTCTATCAGAAGCCTCCACCAGTAGCGTGTATCTTTCCTGAAGTTCACGATCCAGCTCACACTTTATATACAGCTGCCCATCTGGAAATATGCCAAAGGCATCTCCAGTATTACCTTCTATTATGGCGTAAGCTATTTCTCCATTTGCGCCTGAATCTCGGTCAGAAGCATGCACGCTAAAGAACCTGGAGTTCACAGGCTCCAGCTCAGAGATGGTGACTTCGTAGGAGAGCTGATCAAACACAGGTGGGTTGTCATTTACATCATGGACAGAGACAGTCAAAATGAAACTAGAGGAATGCTGAGGGACCCCCAAATCTGTGGCCATAATCTCCACTTGATAAGACCCAGCATTTATGTCCAGTGGCCCTGTCAAGCTTACAGCACCACTATGCTCATCGACATTAAATAGGTCCTTGGGATTTTGCTTAAGGCTGTAGAGGACCTTGCCATTCACCCCTTCATCAGGGTCAACCGCTTTGGCTTGGAAGATGGTATGCCCAGTACTCCAGTTCTCAACCACATTCACACTTTCCACTGCATGCAGAAAGTGGGGGGAATTGTCATTTAAATCTCTGACAGTTATATTGACCAAAGCATCCCCCGTTATTGTTCCACCACTCGCCACCACTTTGAGCTGGTAAAAGGCCTGCTCTTCCCTGTCTATGACGCTGGCGGTGGTGATCAGGCCTGTCATCTTGTGAATCTCAAATATACCCCTCTGATCGCCTGTGGTGATCAGGTAAGTGATGTTGGTGCTCAGGTCCATAGAGGAAGCGGAAACACGGCCTACGTGGTAACCCAAGGCCACATTTTCAAACACCACAAAGCTGTAGATATCCTGGCCAAACACCGGGGGATTATCCTGGGTGTCTAATACAGTGACAGTAACGATTGCCTGGTTCTGGGACTGGAGGTTGCCGCCATCACTGGCCACTACCTGCAGCTGGTAAGCAGTCTTTTCCTCTCTATCCAGGACTGTTTTGGTGGTGATAACCCCCGTTAGGCTATGAATCTGAAACCTGGAGGTGTCTCCTGCTGAGATGCTGTACCTGATGGTCCCATTCAGCCCAAGGTCAGGGTCACTGGCAGACACAGTGGCTACATAACTGCCTGCAGGCTCATTTTCTTGGATGTGGGCAAAGTACTGGACAGGGTAGAACAGGGGGCTGTTATCATTTACATCAAGCAAGCTGACATTAACCTGAGCCACTGAGGAGAGGGGAGGAGAGCCCAGGTCAGTGGCTAGGACCTGCAGGGTGTATTGCCCCTGTTCTTCCCGATCTAGCTGTGAGATTGTGCTGAGCCTGCCTGATATAGGATCCAAGCGGAAAAATCCCCACGGAGCAACCGACAGACCACCCGCCACCCCTCCTGGCTCAGACTCTTGCAAGGAGAAGCGCACTGTGCCATTATCTCCCAAGTCGCCATCGGCAGCAGTGACGACTAGCAGCTCAGTTCCTGAAGGGGAATTCTCTGCCACAGACACATGATAACCATCTGGCTGGCCAAACCGGGGCCTCTCATCATTAACATCCAGGATATTCACGACCAGCTGGGCATAGGAAACTTTGGGCTGCACACCTTGGTCACGAGCGCTGACGTTCAGCACTACCTGGGAAGCTATCTCCCGGTCTAGCCCACCAGAAGCTGCTGTGCTTGGGCCAGAAACCCCCAGGAGAGGCCTAGCCATGATAGTGTCAAGGCTCTTGGTGGTGACTAGGCCGCTGTGCTCACTAATACAGAACCAGCCCAGCTCATTGCCAGAAACAATACTATACTTGAGGTTGGCGTTAAGACCAGAGTCACGATCCGTAGCACTCAGGCCTTGCACATAGCTCCCGGGTGGCACCTCTTCGCTGATATTCACTTGGTACACCGACTGCCCAAAGACAGGCGGGTGGTCGTTGATGTCGTTCACAAAGATCACCAGGCTAGCCACGGAGGAACGGCTCACCGGGGCAGGAGCAGCTCCTTCGGGGCTCAGGGCAGAGGGGAGGGCACTGGGGGATGGCGGGGGAGCCCCAAAGTTGTCCATCACAGCCACGGTGAGGTTATAGGTGGGTATGCGCTCCCGATCAAGAGCAGCGGCCACTTTGATAAGGCTCAGGTTGGGGACTTTGCTGCTCTGCACCTCAAAGTGGCGCTGCTCGTTCCCACCCAAGATGGACACCGAGATATTCCCATTGGCCACCGGCGAGTCGGCATCACTCACAGTCAACAGCGCCACCACTGTGCCGGGTGCCGCATTCTCATCCACAGAGGCAAAGCGGGAGGTGGCCGGGAAATAGCGGAATTTGACCCGTGGCTCGTTATCATTCACGTCGAGCAGGCGGATCAGAGCCTCGGCGCGGCCACTTAAAGCAGGCACCCCGCGGTCTGTAGCCTGGACGGTGAGGGAGTACTGCCGCCGGGACTCGTAGTCCAGCACCTCCCGGATCCGGATGACCCCGCTTTCCGGGTCCACCTCAAAAGGAAGTGCCCCTGTTCCATCTCCAGCAGCACTTTCTGTCCCCTCCAGGCGGTAGCGGATGTCAGCATTGGTGCCCTCATCAGCATCCGCCGCCGTCACCTGCAGGACACTGGCCCCAACAGGTGCATCCTCAGGCACACGAGCTTGGTAGAGGGTCTGGCTAAAGACTGGCGGGTTGTCATTTATATCCTGCACCGTGACGTTGACTTGTAAGTATCCACGCCTCCGCGGCTCCCCTTTGTCCTCCACCTGCACCAGCAGTTGGTAGGCCGGGGTGGCCTCTCGATCCAGCCCGCCACGAGAGACCAAGTGCAGGAAGGCCCCTTCCCCACTGGGGTTGAGCGTGATGTTGAGCCGGAAGCGGCCCTCTTCGTTGCCACCCACGATGCGGTAAGAGCTGTGGTCTACGCCATTGGTCCCGCTGTCTGCATCGGTAGCCGTGTCCAGGATAAGCTGCCGGCCGCTCCCCGTGTCCTCCTTGAAGGTCACCACAATGGAAGGGTCCGGGAAGACGGGAGCATTGTCATTCAGGTCCAGCACCACCACACGCACCTCGCTGGGGTAGGTTGGTTGGCTGGAGAGCACCACAAGATCCATCACATCGCTGGCCAGGCTCTCGCGGTCGATGGTGGCACGGGTGTGGAGGTCTCCTGAAGTGGCATTGATGGAGAACAGGGCGTGGTGCTCACTCAGGCGATAGGTGAAGCCCGGTCGGGTGGCAATGGTGCCCACCCAGGTGCCCGGAGGTTGCTCCTCCAGCACCTGGAACAGCTGCCGGGGCTCTGCTGAGGCATGGAGCGGAGGCAGCAGCAGGAAGGAGGCGAAGTAGGGGAGAAGAGGCCAGGTGGAAGAGCCCATGGTGCAAGCCAGCATGTCGAGAGGGGCGGGGCAAAAATCCTCCCTCACAGCCAAAGGCCAACCGAGCAGGCAAGCCAAGACAACCCAGAGATGCCCAAAGTCCGTGGAGAGTCGGGCGGGCAGCGCCAATCCACATCACCAGCGGAGCCCAGGTGAGGAAGCGCGGGTTGTCATGGCCTCCGCAGCCGCGGGCATCTCTTCTCGCGTGTGGGGCGAAACAAGCCGTCGGTCCGAGAGCCGTCGCTGCCTCCCACCGAGGCGCAGCCTTCGCTTGTTCTGTTGCCCCTTCCCCTCCCTTCAAGCGACTTGTGCGGGCTGGGGGACCAGCGTTTGCCTGGCCAAAATGAACCCCCCGCGGCTCCGGGCTGGATGGTTACTCACAGAGAGCGAGGAAAGTCCGTCCAGTCCTTTCAGCAAAACTCGCGCCGAGAGCTGACGGGACGCGCGACGGAGCAACTTGGCGTGAAAAGTGCCAGCGCTCCCCTCTCGCCAGCGCTCTTTGCTCGCTATAACCCAGCGTCCTTTCTTTGCAGGGAAAAGATGCAGCCGATTCCTCCTCCTCCTTCTCAGCTTCTTCCGAGCGTCTTTTCTCCGCCGTCTTGTCCCACCTTTAACCGTCGCCACCGCTGCTTGGAGCCTTTCTGGACGTGCGCGCAGCTCGGAGCGCTCCTGGGCATTGTGCGAAAAAGTTCTCTTCGGCTAAGAGCGGCAGCCCTGGCTCGCCTCTCTTTTGTACATCCCTGCCAGCATCAGCTCCGCCGCGGGCTGGGCATCCGGCGGCGCGCACAGCACCCACAAGGCGCGCAGAGACACCTCGCCGGAGATCAGGGGTGCAAAACGAAAAGGGGAGACGCGGGGCGAGGAGACGCCTTTTTTTTTATTTTGCCGAGACGAGCAGGAACTTTTTGGGTTGCAGCGTCTCCCCTGCAAGGCTCGGAGCGCCCGGCAGCCGCTCAGCTGGGCGCGAGTTCGGGTCCCCGCTTCGCCTCCATCAGCTGCTCGGCTCGCCCAGCCGGACGGCAGAGAGGAGAGCGCGCTCGCGCGAGGGAGCCTCCTGCTCGCACCCACCGCGCAGCAGCGAGCCCGGCAGAAACTTTGCACGCCCCTCCTGGCGCTCTCGGCTCTTCACTCGCCGGCGCGACGCCCTCCTGCTCGGCCCCTCCCGCCCGGGCTCGGCGAGCTCGCCCTGTGCCCGCCTCCCATTGGCCAGCCGCCTCCCGGCCCGCCCACGCGCCTCCCCGTCGAGTCCCAGCTCGGCGGCCGGCTCCGCCCCCAGCCCCTCGTCCTCCTCCCCGCGCGGAGAGCCGGGGTCGCTTCGGCCCCCGCGCGACTGGCTCCTCGGCGCGTCAGTCAACAGGAGCGAGAGGAGCCGCCGCTCGTCGGAGGGGTCGGCCAGAGCAGCTCCGTCGGGCGGCCGCTAAAGAGCGTGGAGAGAGACGCTGCTGGTTACTCCGCAGAGAGCGGGGCGGGGGGGGGGAGGCGATGGGCCACTCGCCGCCGTCAACAATAAGTCCGAAAGGGGATTAAGCAAAGCATGTCTGGGAAGGCGCGACGCGGATTTGGCTTTAACCGCTTCGCCGCCGTCGGATGCGGGCGATTCGCTTTCCGTCCCCCGACTCGGGAGCGTCGGCGCGGTTGGCTGCCGGGGCTTAGCGCACGCAAGAGGCGGAGGTCCGCTTTGCCTCTAGATAAGGGTCGAGGCTTTAGACAAGGGGGGAGGGAAGACGTCGACATTCTATTCTCGGGGACCCCCATTGGGGATCCCCACCACCTTTCCTCGCCCGCCCCGAAAGGTAGCGGTTCTTATGGGATTTCCGCATCCCCAGCAGCAAACGGGCAGTTCTCCCTCTCTCTGTGTGCGCGCGCTCCCAGGCGCTTACTTAGTTTGCAAACGGGTCACAGAGGTCTTTTTTTTGATGATGATAATAAATCTTTTTTTTTTTAACCCACCCAAAGGGGTAAATGACAAGTATGGGAGGGCAGCCGGTGGCTGCTGCAGGAAACTTGGGTGCGTCTCATGCATGCTTCTCACAATAAGCATGTCTCTTGCACGCCAGTATGGCCAGTCCCTTTGGGTGATTCTAGGCTGCCACTATTTCCAGGTGGAATTGAATCACAATCCAGGTTGCACAATTAATTGTGATTTGATAAAGAAAGTCATGGGGAAATGCACCAGAAAGTGTGGGGTAACACTTGCCTGACGCAATATATGTACCTGTATAATCTCCCCACAAATCAGAATGACCACAACCATGTGACTCAGACACTGCTGCCATTTCTCAACCGAACCTCCCTCACAGGGTTGTTGTGGAGGTAAAATGGATTGGTGGAGAACCATGCATGTCTTTTTAAGCTCCTTGGAAGAAAAGTAGTAGGATATACTTATGTAATAATACATAAAATACATCTTGTCCTTTGTCTTACCTAGCAGAGTGACTAGAGCTGGCCTGACCCTGATTCCAGCAAGCAACCAATGTGCAAATAGAGTGGTACCTCGGGCTAAGTACTTAATTTGTTCCGGAGGTCCGCTCTTAACCTGAAACTTCTTAACCTGAAGCACCACTTTAGCTAATGGGGCCTCCTGCTGCCGCCGTGCCGCCAGAGCACGATTTCTGTTCTCATCCTGAAGCAAAGTTCTTAACCCAAGGTACTATTTCTGGGTTAGCGGAGTCTGTAACCTGAAGCGTACCACTGTACTAGAAATCGACACTGCCATTGCCTCTGTCTCTCTGGAGCTGACTGGATGAAACCACCCCACTTTTCCCTACCATGCTGCTTGGAGAAAGAGTGACCAATTTCCTTATTGGAGTAGGCAATTTATAGGCAGGAATTGCTTCAGGGTCAGAGCCACTGCACTGCCTTCTCTCTCTGGGCAGTGTGGTGGACGGAACTGGATCCATTGCACCACCCAAAGGGCAAGGTGGCAACTGCTGATTGCTGTCATTACTTGTTTTCCCACCTAAAGAGCATTTTTGTGCCCTTCACCTGCTTACTCTCTGGGCGGCAGCCTGATCTGCGTCAGCATCCACAGGCAGGCAGAAGTTGCATGCATTGGCCTGCTTGGGGGAAAGGGAGTGGGGAAGGGTGCTGCCGAAGGCTGCTTCTTAAAGGTAGCTAGTCAAGGATACTGCATTTAATTCCACTGAATTCTACAAGAGACATTTAAGCCGATGCTCTTTCTTTGCTATTACATCTAGTTATAAATCCAAACCTGAGCCCAGTCAAAAACAGGTGCCCCAGCTGAGCCCCAGGGATTCCTAGTTCAAATAAAACTCCTTTAATCACATTGATTTCTTGCAAGGGCATCAGTTAGTGCATTCAAGGTGTTGTGTTCAGAAAATGCAGGGGGGAAAGTTAAGCAGTTGGTGTTTGTATAAAGTGGATTGCTTCTTAAGTGGGACTTCAAAATCTCTCACACATCATATATCATTTCCCAATTTTCCAGATTGTTAGTTTTGTAATCATTCAAACAAGTATCCTGATAACATGTTCCTGACAGTAAATATAATTTTATTTAAAAGCAAAGCACACAAGCTGTCACTCATGGTTCTATAAGAAAGTAGTTTGCTTTGGGGGGGGAGGGGAAGAGATGAATACAGACTAAATAAAATGTTTATTTTGCTTTATATTATTTTGCTTTATCTACCTTCAGATGTTGATGAGCTAAAACTTCTGTTAGCATAGCCAGTGATCAGAGATGGTGGAGACTGTAGTCACACAAGATTTCGTGGGCACCAAATTCCCCAACCCTGATTTGAAGGAAACCTTTATTTAAACACAAGAAGAACCATGTTGCAGAGAAGATACCGTTAGGAGAATAAGCTTTGCACTGAAGAATCGCACATTTGGCCTTTCCAGAAATGCAACCAGTGTTGCATATATATATATTTTTTAAAAATTCACAATCATTCTGCAAGTGAACAAGTGTTACGGCTATATCTCACAGTGGAGCCATGATGCCACTTGTAGTGATGAGTGACATAAAGGACTTGCACTAATTTGGGAAGGTTTCCTTTAAGCCCCACTCATGGGTTATGTATATATATAGGGTGTGAAATATATAAATATGTATAAACAGCAGCCGTGCAATGCCCATTTCAAGATGATGCTTTTTTTCTTCTGGGTGCATGCGAGAGAGCTATTTGTACGGCATGCAGTGATTTCTGGCTTTTTCAGACACATTGCAAAGGTACAGTGCCCCAGTGCTGATATTATGCACTATATGAGGTTAAGGCAAGAATTTCAGCTCTCTTCTCCTGACCTTTCTCCAAGTGCCAGGATCAACCTCATTCAGACATGCAGCTCAGTTTTATTCTCAGAACAAGTAAATCCCATTGTGTCCAAACGGACTTGCTCTCTTATTAAATGGACTTAGGATTGCAACCTAACTCTGCTGCCACTTTCAAGCAATGGAAGGGGTGCTATTTTCCTAAACATTTCCCACGAGTAAGCCCCACTCAAGCAGAAGACTTCTTCCAGCGAAACAAGCATCCTGTTCTATGCCATGGATAGGAATGGAAGCTTTTTTTCACTCACACATATGGTAGTTTGCTGAGTCCCTTCTGGGACTAGTGGCAGAATCCACTTAAACAAAACAAAAACTGAACCCAGTGTGCACACTCTATATATACATAACTACACCTGTTCCCACTCAGGAAAGCTGAGAAAGGCTATATTCCTTCCATATATCACAGGGAGAAGGGATATTTTGTTGCCGGCTCCCATAGGAATGAGCATAAGTGTGACGTTAAAAAGAAAACCTTTTCGAAAAATTGCCAGGGCAGACCCTTTGTTTATGAAAGCACGCTGTGAATTTGCCATTGTAAGCCTGGTGTAAATACTTAAATGTCAATCTCCTAATGTGTTTCCAGTCTCATCTGCGGATTACTGTCTGCTTTGCCAGTGCAGTGCAATTCAACGGCAGGTCAAGAGTGCCCCCTGGTGTTCTTATGCTATTAAACGTTGCTGGTTGTGTGTGTGTTTTTATTCGACTGTCCCATTTAATTTTATTAGTAGAATAGAGGTCTCTGATTACAGCGCTATTTCCTCTTTGTCACCTTGGGACAGTAGCAGGGGGGACAGAATCTCTGAATAGCACCTTTGGGGGAGAAGGTATAATTTCTGCTCAACAATAACTTCAAATTGCATCCAACCACCAGTTGTTTCCGGACGAAGAAAACTTCCGGACGAAGAAACTTCCTGGCAATTCCAGATTCTCCAACTGCCAAAAACTAAATAGCATATTATGGAAATCAGGGGATGGCAGAGCACCAAACCTTTCAATAAATGCATATCTGGATGCAAGCGAAAGAGCTATTTGTAAGACGTTTGGTGCTTTATGGCTTTTTCGCACACGCTGCAAAGGGACAGTGTCCCAGCGCCAGTATATGCTGCATGAGAGCTCAGGGAAGGAACTTCAACCCATTTCCCACAAATTCCAGGACCAGCCCCAGCCAAACTTCAACATAAATTCCACTGAGTCCCATAGGATTTAACCACCTTAGGAAATCGACATAGGATTACAGCCGTACTCTGCTGCCACTTTCAAGCCTTGCAGGGTAAGCTGAAAAATTTAACTTAAATAATAATTTCAGTTTCCAGTTTTTTTTAAAAATATTTCAACAGCAATACAAATCCAATATTACAATAAATATTTTTTTTGGACTTTCCCCACCCCTTTTGCAGTTTCTAATTTTATTTTAAATAATAACTCTGCATTTTCTTCATTAATCCAATTATTAATTACTCAGTTGTTTCCTTTTAAGTTATATTTTAACTGTTTGGTTTCAGTTAGTCCTGCTAATGAATTAATATGTGTACAATAACATTTCAAAGAATCTACAAATGTTCTTCAGTCTCCCTAATAAAGTTTTTTCTCTTCTTGGTTCCTTATTGCTCCCGTTAATTTTGCCGTTTCGGCATAGTCCATAAGTTTGTTTTGCCGCTCCTCTTTGGTTGGTACAGAATCTTCTTTCCATCTCTGAGCGTAAAGCATCCTGGCCCGAAAAATTAAACTTTGAGGCTATGTTCCTAAGCACACCGGGAGTAAGCCCCACTGAACGCAGTACTATTTACTTCTTGCATGGAAACAGGCAATCAGATGCACTGCACATCTCTATGAAACAGAAATGGCAGGCTACAGGGACCACATGTCAATGTTGGTTGGGACCAGAAGCAACATAACGGAGGACCACAGCTTCCGTTGCTTGGTCCACTTTTGCTTCTGGCCACAACTTCCCCTTCCATTCATTACAAATATGCCTGGTGATTGTCTGGTGATTAAAGAATTTGATCTGCCTATTCATTCAAGGAAAATGTATGCATGTATCTACTTGCTTCATTTATATGCCACCTTTCTGCCAAGCTAGCATAAATGCCCCCCGCCACCCCATTTTTATCCTCACAATGATCCTGTGAGGTAGGTTTGGTTAGGAGAGATTGCCTGCCTCAAAGTCATTTATTGCCCAAAACGGCATTACATGTTATTGGTGCAGACCAGTTTGAGAAGATGGTACAAAACCTAATTTTAGCATCTGCTTGTGACTAAAAAAGGAAAGATCCAAGAACCTATTTTGCCCTTTGTTTTATGCGACAAGACTCAGGAAAAGTAACAAGGAAAGGCAGAATAACTCTGAAAATCAGCAGACATAGACAAAGCAAAGATCAAGGAATTCTCAGTGACAATGAGGTGCCACCATGCTAGAGGTTTACCCCCTCCCTCTCCTGTTGTGATGCTTTCTTGTGGCTGAAATGAAAGAAGAGGATCAAATCTAAATATTACTAGGAGCCTTGGCTGGAGTTCATTACTAAAGAGATGTTTGGGCTGATTCCTGGATGACTTTGCTCTCTAAAACAAAGAGATATCACAGGTCATTAATTCTTGCAAGTCTCCTTTCTTTTATATGAGTAATTTGGCATCTGGCATAAATATGGGAGAGCAGCAGCGATTTGGTTATGGTCTTTACAGATTAAAATCTTTCAGAATAAGAGAGAAATAAATACAGATGGCAATGCAGAAAGGCTTTGATGTGCATCTGATTATCACATTTAGTTGCATCCTGTTGTCTGGCTACTACTGATTCCTTGGCTACTTTTGCCTGTAACTGCCTGAACAAATAAGCAGCACTCTTTACTGCCTCTGTCCCTCACAAGCTACGGCTCTTCCAGACTGGTGCAGGACTCCCCCAGATGACCAGTTCATTCATCAGTCATCCTGATTTGTTTGCACAAAGTTTATCTGGTGGTTGGACAATGCCTAGTCTCCATTCTGCCTTGTTTTGTTTATGGAGCAGTGATTCACCAATAAGCATTCGCCGTGCATCCATTCTGATTTACTTGAAGGGAGTTTCCACTTCCTCCTATTAACTGTTCCTTCATTCCACACTTTTCAGTGCATTTCCCTGACAGCACAAAACTTTATTTATTTGTTTTTATTTAAAGTGGATTTCTTGCGCTAGGGCAACAGAGCAATTTAATGCACGTCAGTTGTGCAAACCTTGAAAACTTCCCACAAAATAAAGGAAGTCAGGTAAATGCTGGCTGCAGACCTTTGTACTCAGTGGGACTTACTTTTGAGTAAATGTATACAAGATTGAGCTGAATGGCATAAATGCAAATAGTTTCCATTTCACTTGGTGTGTGTGGGCGAAATAGGGTAACATTGTCCCTTTCTACACATAATGGAAGAACTACCAGCTATTTTCAGAAAATTCTAGTGAGGTAAAGGTAAAGGTACACCTGACCATTAGGCCCAGTCGCGGACAACTCTGGGGTTGCATGCTCATCTTGCTCTATAGGACGAGGGAGCTGGTGTTTGTCCACAGACAGCTTCTGGGTCATGTGGCCAGCATGACTAAGCCGCTTCTGGTGAACCAGAGCACTGCACAGAAATGCCGTTTACCTTCCCGCCAGAGCGGTACCTATTTATCTACTTGCACTTGACGTGCTTTTGAACTGCTAAGTGGGCAGGAGCTGGGACCGAACAACGGGAGCTCACCCCTTTGCAGGGATTAGAACCACCGACCTTCCAATCGGCAAGCCCTAGGCTCTGTGGTTTAGACCACAGCGCCACCCGTGTCCGTAGTGAGCTAAAACCACCCCCAATAAAAAGACATCAGTGTTGTTGTACACCTAAGGAAAGGTTGGGGCTCATTTGCATATCTGGATATAGTGCATATTTGGAGTTTGTGGGTACCAGATTCCCCTAAATTCCTGGGTCTAGTAGGGGTCATAATTTAATCAATACAAATGTTAAAATATAATAATAATAATAATAATAATAATAATAATAATAATAATAATAATACTTTTTATTTATACCCCGCCCTCCCCAGCCAAGGCCGGGCTCAGGGCGGCTAACAAGCAATAATAAAAACAAGTTGAATGAATACAACTTAAAAACAAGATTAAACTACAACAATTAAAATATCGAAACATTAAAATATTTCAGCCTCATCACAGGAGGAGAAAGGAATATTTGCAGCCTCATCACAGGAGGAGAAAGGAAAAAGAAAAAAGAAAGAGGGGGAGGGAATCAAATTGGCTCCAAGCCAAAGGTCAGACGGAACAACTCTGTCTTACAGGCTCTGCGGAAAGAAATCAGATCCTGCAGGGCCCTGGTCTCATGAGGCAGAGCGTTCCACCAGGCCGGAGCCAGAGTTGAAAAGCCAGGTCAGTTTCCTGATCAAGTAATCGCTTGGGAGACGAGCCATTTAGAGAACATAGGGAAGGCGATAAGCCGTTAGAAAAGCCAAAGTGGGGTGCCCTGTGCGATACGGCAAATGGGAAGGGCCGCTCCCTCAACTCAAAGTTAGTTAGTAGACAAAGGCACAGTTTTAAATAGAGTTCAAAGTTGAGGGTTGGCTATGGTGTGACCTAGAGGAGAAGAAACAGTTGCAGGCTGTTAAAAACAGCTAAAGCTGCAGAGGGAGTCAGGCTGATTTCTGTTTGAATTTACAGCTCAGGTTGAATCCATCATAGACTTGGGTTGTATATATGTGTAAATAAACCATACATCATAAAGACACCACAGTCTCTGCTATGCCTCATTTCCAAAAGGAAACATGGTCCCTGGGTAAGCCGCCTGGAACCTCTGGCATCCCACACTGCTTGGAGATTGGGGTCATGTGGAACAATATTTCACCAATTGGTGTTTGCGTTAACCATGGTTGCACATGGTTCTTATTTTTTGCAAAAGTTAGGGAACACCCCTTTTCTCTCCCCCCCCTCTTTTCCTCTCCCTTTCTGGGTCAGTTCATATGGTCCTTGAGGTATTGCGCTTCTGAGCCATTTAAGGCTTTTTAGGTCAAAACCAGCACTTTGAATTGGGCCTGGAATTCAGTCGGTGCAGTCGGGCCAGGATCAGTGTAATATGCACAGATGGTCTTGCCCCCGTGAGCAACCTGGCTCCCCAATTCTACACCAGCTAAAGTTTCTGAACCATCTTCAGAGGCAGCCCTACGTATAACATGTTGCTGGGTCAGAATGAGATCCAGTCTTTTCCAGCTTGCTGGCCTAGCCAGGATGGCACTCATAAGCATAGCCTGAAGGCACCAGGTCTTCCCTGTTGTATGTCACCAGGTATTTAGAAGTATGCTGTTAGCAGGCTCACAAAACTGGCCAGCCTGTTGAAACTGAATTTGCCTGCTGGGAAAAGGATTGGCAGAGGAGGAATGGAGAGCCAAAGCTGGCAACAGCACTTAGCATGTTTGGGCAGCTGCCAGAACCCCAGTGCCATGGAAGTGTTCACCACCGATACCTTCCCTGGCCCTGTTTTATTTACTCATTTGGCCTGGTTCTCTATGCTGGGTGCCTGGATCTAACTATCATTTCAATTTCCCACAGTGCCCCACTTAGTGTTGCTGTTGGGCCTTGTGAAAAATTAATATGGTGACCCCATTTGTACCTGATTCTGATGCCAAGCAAATCTGCTAGGACCCACTGACAAAGAGCACTTACCTGGCAGTATTGAGCACCTTGAAGCAGGTGTGCTCAAAGAGATCTAATGGACATTTTAAAAGTCGCAATCAGGATTAGAATCTGTTGTTACAAATCTAGAGTAAGTGTAAGCTCCGGAGATATTTTTTTAAAAAACCACACACATTAAAACTGATATTCTGGCATCAGCAACTCATTTCTAAAGAAGAACATGTAGGATGGCTCATTAATTATATTTGGTTACAACTTCTTTAATAGGGATATCTTTTCCTGTGGTTTTCATTTTTTAATTGTGTGTTTTACTTATTCTTTAAAAGAAAACTTATACCCAGATTTATCCACTGTCAGGGGCTAGACTG
This sequence comes from Podarcis bocagei, assembly GCF_964188305.1. Taxonomy (NCBI): domain Eukaryota; kingdom Metazoa; phylum Chordata; class Lepidosauria; order Squamata; family Lacertidae; genus Podarcis; species Podarcis bocagei. The sequence goes on from NC_138134.1 coordinate 49,695,932, forward strand.
AGAAGGAATGGTGGGAGCCCCCGCCATCTCTCTCTGCACCTTCCTGGGAAAAGGAGGACAGTGTAGATTTAGAACTGTGGTTTGCTGAAGGGCGTAGTTCAGAGGCTGATGAGGGAAAAATCTGGGTTATATTGGAGCAGGAGGGTGGAGAAGCATCGGGGGAGAGGCAGTTAACAGACTCAGTATCTCTTGAAAGCATTCCTGACCCTCCTTCTGCCAAAACTAGACGAGCTCTGCGTGTAGCAGAACAGAAATCTCAAAGGCACTGACCAACCTGTGCAGGAGTGACATAGATTAAGGGGGACTGAAGGGGTGGGACTTTACTTGGAGCAACGCCATAATTAGAGAGACAGTGTTCTTTGTCACTCTCTGTGAATACTGAATCAATTCCATGGTAAGAATTCCTTTCGTTTATCTGCCTTTTGATTGCCACTGGGGAAGGGGTCCTAATTCCCTGAAGCCTTGCCAGAGCCCTGACATCCCCCCGCAAAGGAACTCAGAGTGGAGAACAAAGCAAATCATCCTCATCCTCATCCAGGGTGATATCTAATGGTGGCTTCCCACAGACAAGTAGGACTTACCCTAACTCCACTCTGCATTCACTATGCTCTCCCAAATCTGCTATGGAGGGTTGTAGTTTGCAGGGAGGGGAGTAGGGAGAATGGGTCGAAGGGACACTGGATATTCCCCACAGTATTTAAAAGTGATATATCCAGTGGTAGACCTGCATTTTTTGGCCCTTGAAACTTGCACTGTTATGGAGGCCCCTTTGCAACCAGCAACAAGGTGGGGTTCTGCGACAGAGTACCACAATTCTTGAAAAAGAGTTAACTACTCCATTTCAGATTTTGATTAAAATTGCTGTACTGGATTGTCCCATGTTACATGAAGCACATTTTACAAACTACTATTTTTTCTGGTTTTTCTAGCAACATATTCATGTACAGTTTCGTCATATGAGACCTTCCTTGCAATGTCATTTTCTAGAGTCAACATGTATACAGACTTTAAGTGCTCTTCAGCAGAACTGCCAATTTACGGTGACACTCCACCGTTACAACATCTATGTTACTCATTCTCAAACTTTGGGATTGAAATATATGCAAAAAAAAATTAATCAAAATGAGTTGTGTGCTGCTGTGGCACTACTGTGCAACAAAATCACTTGCAAAAAAAAAAGGGGGGGCTTTCTGCAGCAAGGAAAGTGATGGGGAAATGCCTTGGAAAGTGTGGGATAACAATTGCTTGACATGGCACTATATAACCTCCCCGAAAACAATTCAAAATCAACAGCCAGTATTGAATAGCCACCTTGCAAATTTTGTGCAAACAAATCAAGATGAATGCTCAATAAACAGCAGCCTCAGTTTATGGGAACAGCAGTCAAAACAGGAACAGCATTAAGAAAAATACACCTTGAAAAGGAAACATTCTATCCATAGCTGTCAACTTTTCCCTTTTCTTGTGAGGAATCCTATTCAGAATAAGGGAATTTCCCTTAAAAAAGGGAAATCATTGTCAGCTATGATGCCCAAAAGCCTTTCTGAAGAGTCACATTTTGTCCACTTCATAACAGAATAAATGCAGGGCCCTGGTGAATATCAATTACAGGTTTTTAAACAGTAAAACACTCACATAGACTCACAAACATACGTACATGCATACATATTAATCCAAGTACTTTGAAACTAAAATCCTGAAATTGCTATCTGCAAAAAAAAGACCACAAGGTGGCAGAATACACTTTGACATGTTATTTCACTGAATGTGTATTGTGAAAACATTATGAACGGCTGTTTTTGAAATTTGATGCATTAGATTAGACCATACAAAAATGAATTGCTAATGTATTATCTGCAGATCATCAACTATTGACTGGATAAATTGATTGGTGACTGTAAGCAAGAACCAAAAGTGAACTATTTTGTAATTAACATCCAAGCTCATTATTCAGACCTGAAAATTAGAATAACCATCCAGCACTCATGATGCCCCATGCTTCCCATTGCATTGCAGAGTTTTGTGCAAAGCTGTTTTAAGAGAAAGCTCAACTTTGCATTGTGATCTAGTATAGCTGGGGGAAGGCTCAAAAAGCTAAAGAGTGACATAGGAGCAGGGGGTTGATAATCATTAGGATCGCTTCCAACTCTACAATTCTATGATTCTAGTGAGCACATTGATGCCCTGCACAATCACACACATTTCTACACCACTCCACAAATGCAAGCTCTAGGAATTCTTTCAATATCCTCTCTACAAGCTTTGTTCCGATTATAGGTCTCCAGCCATTTAAGTTTTATGCTCCAACATAAATATGAATAAATATATTTAATAACAACTTTTAGCTCACCGTGACAACAACTTGTTTGTTGTTTGCCAAAAGCAGAGGTAGCCAATGTGGTGCCCTCCAGATTTGGCTGGACTACAAATCCCATCAGTTCCTGCATATCTACTGGTCATGAGTGATGGGAGTTGTAGTCCACAATATACAGAGGACACCACATTGGCTGCTGCTGGTTTAAAGCATACAAGCATTTTCCTGCACTTTTTCTTAACTGTATCTAAAAGTACAGACTAGGCATAGAGTTTTCTATACAGTACAAAGGAAGCCAAAGGCAATCGCTTCTGTAAATGTGGTTTTTACAGATGACTAGCACAAAAATAACTAATAGAAATCTAGCAGTAAAAGCATGGCAAGCACTGCTTCTACCTCCTGAAACACTTCTATTCATAACATTCACCAGCTCGGTGGTCCCACACCAAGGGCACAACCAATTACACTTTGGCCAACACTGTTTAACATTTTTATTACTGCAATTACATACTTGCACAGAAAGTGTGAGAATTGCTTCCACTTACTTCCTAAAGAAAGTTAACCACCTGACCATTTAAGCAGCCCTTTGGAGAACTAGAATGATTTAATTCCTAAAGCTTTCATTGCTAGAGAAGGCATACAGGAGTTGTGTTGCTATATCAAGTTCCTGCATTGAACTCCCATAATGCTATGGCTGCAATCTCACTTACCTGGAAACAAGCTCCACTGAATATTGTTGCTGCTGTTAATCATTCACATTTATATCCCCTTTCCTCCAAGCTGGCTCTCCCCCTCTCCGCTTTCACAATAGCCCTGTGAGGAAGGTTAGGAGACAGTGGCTGGCCTAAAGTCACATAGTGAGCTACATGGTTTAGTAGGGATTTGAACCCTGCAATCCCAGGTCCTCTCTCAACACTCAGAACCACTATACCACAGTGACTCTGCTATGGTTCTTACCTCTTAAGTGAGCACACACAGGATTGCATTGTAAGGCTGAAATTCTATGCATATTTGCCAAGGAGTTATACTCATTGATCACAGGGAGCAAAGATCTGTCCAGCATCCCCCAATTTAGTTTAGCCGCCCCCAAATTTTTTAGTGGGGGCAAACCAGCTTTTTTGTGGCAGGAAAATCACTCACCTGTAACAATGACACCGTGGAAATAACTGCTTTTGTTTCCTGACTCGTCGGGAATATTTGAGGCTACAGAGTAACAGAGTGACGGAGGAGGGGAGCAGGGACTTTTGCTCCATTGCTTTTCACTGCGACCAATCGAGAGGGTCCATTATACAGTAGGTATACATTTGGCGCCCCCCCCCCAAATTTGGTGCCTGGGTGCCCCGCACCCCTTGCACTACCGGGGAAAGACGGCCCTGTTTGATCATAATAGGCCTTCCTCCTGACTAAACATTAGCCCTGTGCACTACATACAGGACAATTACAATTTTCCAGGACAGTTGATGGGTATGGCCTGTCTGGGCCTGGTTGTGTATCCCCCAGGTCAGCATGGATCAGGTCAGGAAAACTGCTTTGCAAAAAATGTGCAACAATTAGACAGGATTGCATACAAACGTCTATACGAGAGATTTTGGCACTAAAACGCTGAGCAATTTTCACAAGGACTTTAAAAAGGAAAACAAACAAGCAAACATGTGGAAATGTGGAAAACTGAACCAAAATTAGAGAAATGAGAAAGAGAGAGAAACAAAAATTGCCAGATTCCCCAATTCCTACTAATAAGGGGCCTGGGGTGTATCCTTGTTTCCTGCATCCCACAGGGGCAAAATGGTCTCTCTGTGGTTTCCTGCCAGTTGCACTGCCTGGAATGCCTTGGGACTGGTGCCATGTCATAGCAACAGTCCCAAGGCATTCTGGGAAGTGCAGCCACTGAAAAGCTTTCCACTGGCCACACTTCCCAGGAAGCATTGGGCACAGGCACAGATCATTCTATGTAGCATCAAATCATTCCGTGAAGTGTGGCCAGTGGGAAGCTATGGAGAAGCCTTGTACCTCTTTGAACAATGTGGGATTTCTTAGGATAAAAAAGCAAGGAAAAATGGAAATGGCCACCTCCAAAATTAAGCTAAGCTAAGTTGTTACCACACGCAGAGAGAGAGAGAGAGTAGAAAGCTGTCTTCTGTTTTCACATTTTTGGTAAATTGCAGGATGGTGAAGAAATTTCAGTCCAGTCTTAGTAAGGACAACTGAAGCAGTCCCTGTGTGCAGGTAGCCTCTAGTTATAGGTAAAAAGGTAAAAGATAAAGGATCCCTGGACGGTTACGTCCAGTCAAAGGAGACTATGGGGTTGTGGGGCTCATCTCACTTCAGGCCAAGGGAGCCGGCGTTACAGACAGCTTTCCGGATCATGTGCGAGCATGACTAAACCACTTCTGGTGCAACAGAACACGGTGACAGAAACTAGAGCACACGGAAACACCATTTACCTTCCTGCTACAACGGTACCTATTTATCTACTTGCACTGGCATGCTTTCGAACTGCTAGGTTGGCAGGAGCTGGGAGAGCTCACCCCATCGTGGGGATTCAAACCGCCGACCTTCTGATCAGCAAGTCCTAGGCTCAGTGGTTTAGACCACAGCACCACCCGCATCCCAGCCTCTAGTTATACAGCTGAGCCTTCAGGAAAACTCTGGTCTTTTCCTCTACTTTCTTGCAGCCTCTGCAGAGCGCACATTAATTCTTCTTAATTAACCTTTAATTTGCCTTTGGTAAATCATATGGAAAGCTGATTGGAGCACAATATTTGATTCATCTACATGTTGATGTGAAAATGCAAAGTCTTTAATTGCTTCTTTTTGTCCCTTTGGGCTTTGGATCACATTTCCGGAGCATCTATGAAGAGACATGTAACACTAGAGGCCGCTAGTGTCATTTAGGTTTTCCACAGTGTAGCTTATGCAAACAACTATTTGATCTGAAAACGTGGGTGGTTGTGTTTTTATTTATTTATTTAAGGGGAGAAATGATTTGCATATTCATCACTGTGTTCTGTAGTGCTTTAAATATATATTCTTTTAAAAAAAGAAAATCTTTTGAAGCCTTACCCCTGGCATGCCTGCAGTTGCTTTTAAATTTAAATAACGGTACGGTTCTAATGAATAACTTCAATTACAAAAACTTCAAGGAATCACCACAAAAAAGATCATCTCTCTTTGTTGGAAGTAAATGATATACTGTTAATTACAGCAGCCATTTCAACAAGCCGTATGTCCTAGACATTTGTCTGAAAGATTATATAAATTTATATATCACACACACACACACACACACACACACACACACACACACACACACAGACACACACACACACACGAATGTGGCTGGCTAAAATTTTCAAACAAGACTGAAAAATTAGTGAAGATGGTTCTAAAGAAAATAAAATCTATTTTAAAAATATTATTTATTCTTATTATCCAGTACACTGTATTTTATCCATGTCATGTTTACAATTTTTATATTCTTTGTCTCACACGCCTCCCCTTTCAGAATAGAGTCATCCTTAGAGGCTCTTAGGGTAGAAACTGCTTCCATTATCCAATCTTCCATTATGCAGATTGGTTCTGGAGCTCTCATTCTACTGGGCTAATCAAGGTTGCTCTGTGTAGCTAGTAGCTGCATAACTATCTTTTCCTGCTCAACTCTGAGCAGCCTTTGCCCATCTGCTGCCCATCCCTAAAGACAGACACACAAAAGCCTAACACTAACCCAGTTTTGCCAAGTAAAGTCCTTTAATATGTATGAAACCAGCAGCATGGGCATTACCTCTCAGGTTGAAAAGCAGCCTCATGAAATACACATTGTGTGCACTTGAAGGAAGTTTCTTAAAACAAAATTAGGAGAAAGATATAGAGAATGCTAAAACAGTACATTTTAAAAACACAATTGTGCCATATTCAGCCATCCAGGTGCATTGTATTAGCACATGTATCAGTTTGCCCCTGAGGGAATATCTCCCTTGAGAGAAAAGCATTGTGCACCCTTAACAAAAGTCTTATAAACAGAAGTGAGTAACCCATGGACCAGGTGTTGGACTCCATGATGGGAATTGTAGTACATCAACCATTTCCCCACGTCTGGTTTAGATATTATAGAGCTTGCAGAGTATGAACCAACCCACTGCCATGTAATTGATTAATTGATTTATATACATCAAATATAGAAGCTGACTGAGTTTATTTTCTCGGGTTAGGTTATTCTTGGTTTCAGGTGGTGACATTTTTAATCATCATCCAAATACAAAGCTCACACTGAAGACCACGGTGAGTTTAGCTTTGGAAGCAGCAACACACAACCATTCCTTGGTGCACTTCATTCCTAGCACACAATGGTTTTTGCCAAGCAGCAGCTACGTCTTTTATGTACATACAGTACAGCTAATCTTTTCCTAAGAAAATAAAATGGTTGCCAAAAGCAGTCCTGTCTTTAATAAAAACTAATGAAGTCTGGGGCTGTATAAATGCCTCTTCTGCGTGCTCTGCCATGCTTACGTTCACAGATGTCAGGCTAAATCATTGCTGATGGCCAATCAGAACAGAGCTCCTTTTATGTGTGCAAGTTATGTTTCTTATTTTACAGAATATTTAAGGGGATTACAAACTCAACTTTTGCCCGTTTCCTTCACTGAGATCAATGGAACGTATGTTGTGAATAGGGCCTAATGGATGTACTACTACACCTAATGGGAAATGACCCCACCTAACACAAGAAGCAAGGCTTTCGAGCAAAACAAGTTTAACATTCAACTGCCAGGCTTCAACAGAATGATTCTTCATGTCTACCAGTGTCAAATCTGGCGCAATATAATCAAGGGCAGAAAGGTTTATGGATGGAAATTCATTCTTGTGGTTATTATGATCTCTAAAGTTAATCGTTTAGGAGTCCTACGGCGTTGCTTGTACTATTTCATTGTTAGCAGCAATATGAGGTTACCGTTGAGCTTCAGGTACTAGATGCATATAAGGAAGGGTACCCTAGTGTCTCCACATCTGTTTTGTAATTGGTCTCTGTGTGGAAACAACAGCAACCAAAGTCTCTAATTAGGGATCAATATTGACCAGTACTGAATTGTAACCTGTGACCCAGAGGTCAGGCAGGCTATATCCCACCATCACATCAATGTGGCATTTGTCATTATAGATTAAGTCAGCAGTTCATCATATTTTCTTGCTAATATAATTTCAGTCCATAATAGCCATTCCATTTCTAAGCCATGGGAAAGTGAAAAGGGGAGGAGGGGAGAGAGAGAGAACATACAATTTATTTAGGTCAATGGAATTTGTTCTGTATATAAGGAAGATATTAATGAAAGCTAAGGTGGCAGTATCCCTGGCCCCCACAATGCCCTTGTGATAACACAGCTGTGTCCCAGGGGACATTGATCTAGATAAACTTCATTATGAGTCCAGTTCCCCTGAAACCAAGAGGACAAATTAGCCACAAATAACTTTAGATTTATTGCAATGGGGGCTTCAATCTGAAACCCAGTTACCTCAGTGTAAGCCCCATTGAATTCAATAGGCCTTTCTTCTGAGTGACATGATTAGGGTTTTGAAGTTAATCACAACTATCTTGAGCTGGCTTAGAGGTTTTAATTTGCACAAAAGGGCCTCGGACCCTGTACTATTTCCTAAGTTATTCTGCCCCTGGTCAGCACATACCAGGGATAGGTAGCATGAAGCTTTCCAGATGGACTACAGCCCTCACCACCCCTGATTAATGGCCATTCTCAATGGGGCTGATGTGTATTTGCGTCCAACACCATTCAGAGAGCCACAGGTTCTCCATCCCTAGTATACGCAGGCCATTTGCGAAAAATAAAACCTATAACCTGGCTAAAGTGTTGGGCCACCTTCAGGGTTAGTGAAGAGATGGCATTTTGGGTGTCTCTATAACCTTTGTTTCTGCAGGATATGTTTTTTACAAAAAATATATATTATAGAACCATCTAGTTCTTCACAGTCAGTCAACATTTAGCTGCATTGCCTAAAATAAATGCTTTCAGATTAAACCCAAAACGTATATAAGAATGAACCTGTTTTAGGAGCCACGGGGCTTCTGCTTTTATTCCCACACACCAAGCAAGAACATATCACACTAACATTAACTGTAAAATCCATCCTTATTTCAGCTAAACAGAAGGTAGCCTTCCCTGATTTATATCTTCCCTCACAGTTAAGGAAGAAGCGCTAACAGACTCCAAAGGGATTAAAACACACACAAACTAAGTGGTGTTTGAGATGTGCTTATCATTATGCCATGTTTCTAAGAAGTTCACTTATTAAATAACTTAATGCTAACATTTTTCCCTCTCTTGCTCTCTCCCTCCCCCCTGCACGCCCCCCCCCCCCCGCTCTCTGTCTCACATACACACCAAACAAAGGTCTTCTTGTGTGTGTCGGCTGTGAATTCCTGCACCATAGGGTATTTTACCTTTATAGGAAACTGCTTTCAGTCATCTTTCACGTTAATGAAAAACCTTTATTTCACAGCCACTGTAATCGGGCTGTTGGGTTTTAAGATCTATACAATGATGGCAGTGTAACGGTGTATTGATGTCGAGCTTTTAGGCTCTTTATCAGTTGTCAACTTTAGGATATTCAGCCAAGTACAAGCATTTTCAAAGGGCCTGGCTTACAAGCAAGCCTGCCCTGCATTGCTCAGAACAGAGGTGGGCAGAATGCAGATCAAGATCTATTGGCAGATTTCTGTGTGATTTGCAGTAGATCCTGGAGCGTTTCCGACTCCCAGTCATTTAACTCCAAGAATCCCATTTTCTTTGCTTCTAAGTTAGGCTACTGAAATGAATAACGTTTTTGTTGGAACCAGGAGTGAGTTTTTGTGTGACAGGTCTGTAAGCTCACCTGGGGGACTGGAAACAAAATGGCCAGTGGCCCCCAGTTCCTTAATCCCTTCATGTTCTACATATACAGAGACTAAGCCACTATTTTATACTTAACTCTGATTGGTTGGCCTAGGAATTCTAACAAAAAACAAAGCATATTCTGTAATCCGGAAGTCTGCTCACTTCTGGCTTAGAATGTCAGGCATTATAAAGACAATAGCTGTGTTCAATTTGGCTAAGCAGGGAAATGTCCAGGATACCTCCCAGATGCCTGAGTCCTTATATGCCAGCTTGATGACTGACATCAACACCCTGCCAATAGAGATTCAGTGAGCGCCTTCTGTGCCAACTTTAAAATTCCTGCTGAGAGCTTTTCTATTCCACCAGACCTATCCAGGAACTTAAGAGGACATAATGGCCTAGAGATGTTCATTATTGATTTGTTTTTGCTTTTAACTGGTTTTATCTATTTACGATTTTATTGTTTGGTTTTATGGTTTTATATTGTTGTAAACTGCTGTGTTGTTGTTGTTTTTAATGATGCAGTGGTATATAAATATTTTTATAACTAACTAACTAACTAACTAACTAACTAACTAACTAACGGCTATATTCCAAGAACACTTACTATCTCACATTAAGATGAGGCTTAAGGAAGCATTCACTAAGATGTTATAAAAGTTCACGAGGTACACCTCTCTATCTGGTGCTCCTTTTTTGGCACCTAAAAAACATTTCAGCACAAAACAAACCAGGCTGGCCTTGGGCCCATTCTATAAACACACATTCGCATTACAATCATCCCTTTTTCAGTGTTCAGTTATAAGATAACAGTAAGGAGTAATGGGCATTCATTCAAATATTTCCTGCTTGTCCTTATCAGAACAGTTTTATTCAAATTGTCAATCATAGTGAAGATTAGAGGCTATTTTATAATTTTGCAGGCTGTCATCCTCACCGTACCTGCTAACGAATTAGTCCCATTTGACTAAGAAAACATACTTTCTAAATAAGCAGTGCTAGAATTACTGTATCAGTTTTGCTCTTAATATTGAAAAGTGTTTGGTATATCACTGAAGAGTGGCTGGGGAAACCCAGCCAGAGGCGTGGGGTATAAATAAATTATTATTATTAGTTATATTACTAAAAAAATCCAGTCCCTTCTCTCAATCAATGGAAACTTCTAGCCTCATGATATGTTATTTTAAATTAAAACATACATAAAGTAAATGAGGGAGGCCAAACACCTCATTTTTCATTCATTTTTAAAAAGATACACAGAGAATAGATTCACCCTCTAGGTTCTGCTATGCCAGGCTGTATTCATTCCCCTCAGTTCAATTTGGAGTCATATAACTATTCATAAAACAGAGGAGTTAAGTTGAACTGGTTGCCATTTCCTGCGCTAGGTGACAAAGTCCACCAATGACAGGACTCCCAAAATGTTAACAGTGGGCTCTACTCCTTATGAGGTTTATGGCAGCAATCCTGATTGAATTCTGTACAAGACTATAGTCCTCACCTACTTAAACAGGTTGCCTATGGAGAAAATGGTCTGAGGAATGCTCCTGTAAGATACAGATATGCTGTGTCTGCCAGCCAGTTGACACAGGCATTTGCTGGCATTGCATGTGGTGTGTGCGCATGCAAACACATGCCCTGTTGGAAGCTCAAGTGCTGTGGGCTTTTAAACATTACTCTAGTCCCAGTTCCCCCGCCCCAGTTGTGAACAATAATGCCTTATACAGGGTCCTGACACATGACACTCTGAGCTGAGCCAGCAGAGGAGAGCAGCTGCTTTGCAAGCTCTGCATCTGAATTTCCTCCTTTCTCCACATCGTCACAGCAGAGCCAAGCAATTCCTTTCAGGAAAGGCAACTACCATCCCTGGAGTCTTCTGCAAATGTGGCTGGAGAGGAAATAGGCCACTTGGTTTGTGTGAACGCCCTAGGATAAAACAAAAGGTAGCTTCTATCTTCCAGCAAGCAGCCTTGTGAGGGCTATGTTCAACACCCTCTCTAAAACCATTAGGAGAAGAATGCATTCTGTCAAGTTCTGTTTTTAGGATCCTTCATGATGCATATTATTATTATTATTAAAGGTAAAGGTACCCCTGCCCGTACGGGCCAGTCGTGTCCGACTCTGGGGTTGCATGCTCATCTCGCTTAAGAGGCCGGGAGCCAGCGCTGTCTGGAGACACTTCCGGGTCACGTGGCCAGCGTGACGAAGCTGCTCTGGCGAGCCAGCACCAGAGCAGCACACGGAAACGCCGTTTACCTTCCTGCTATAAAGCGGTACCTATTTATCTACTTGCACTTAGGGGTGCTTTCGAACTGCTAGGTGGGCAGGAGCTGGGACCGAAAGACGGGAGCTCACCCCGCCGCGGGGATTCGAACCGCCGACCATGCGATCGGCAAGCCCTAGGCGCTGAGGTTTTACCCACAGCGCCACCCGCGTCTATTATTATTATTATTATTATTATTATTATTATTATTATTATTATCAGCATATTTGCTATAAGGATCAAGAACTCCAGATGGTATATGTTTACTTTCACCCTTCCACCTACTTGTGTTAATATAATCTCAATAATCTTCAACTGAAACAATTACTAAATGGATACTACTGATGGATGCTATAAATGGATACTAAAATGGAAACTAAAAAATGGAAATTAAAAATCCATCAGTGGATTTTTTCCAAAATGAATGTTTTACAAGCAGTTGTTACAGGGACTGAAGCTCTTCTGAACTGCCATACCCATTGGACCACACACGATTTGACAAGACCCATTAATGGTAGAACAGTCTCATCGATTAGATAAATTTGTCTTGATACCCAACTGTTAATTAAAAGCATAATCCTATCCACGTCTACTAAAAAGTTGTGTTCAGTAAGGGCACTTTGAGAGAAGTAGGTATAGGATTGCAATCTAAGTTTGCCACCTGGTCCTTGCATATCTTTGTCTTCTGCTGCTTCAGCCTGAGGCACACCTGTCAGACTTTGGACAGGTAGGGAAGAAAAACGGTCACAGTTAGTGGTAGAACACATGTTTTGCATGCAAAAGGTTTTAGGTTAAATTCGTGGCATTTCTAGGTAGGGTTGGAGAAAACTCCTCCATGAGACCAAGAAAACCACTGCCAGTCACTGCTGACAAAGCTAGATGGACGAGTGGTCTGATTTACTATAAATTAGCTTTCTATGGAGAAGAAACTTTACAGATCAGCCTGTTTCCTTTCCATGTCAGCTTCGCATGTGTTTCATGCTGTCTTGTGGATTAAAGAAAAAGGCAGAGCAAATCCAGTGCTTTTGCCACTGCATCCATGCCACCCTGAGCTTGCCACTGTCCTGCCTCATCCCAATAAGTGGCAGCAATGCCACTGCCTGGAGGCTGGTCCCAGCACCCCAGCTGGCCACTCCTGCCAGAAAAGAGGGTGCAGGCCTAGAATAAAATCCTTCCAGAAGTGGCCTGAGGCTAATGCTGGGCCTGACTGAAGGATGTAGGTGAGCATGCATAAGAGCAAACTAGGAAGATTCTCAAGATCTTCCCCAGCCACATCAGCATACAGGTACGTGAAATGACACAGAGGCAAGCTTTGTACTGATATGTATCACAGCACAGACAGTTCTGGCAGAGTGGAGAGTTGGCCAGAAATGCAGGTGCTGAGGAATGGAAACCTGAGGCTATGTATCTGCAGGAGGACTATGCTTGGAAAGCATTGGCCCTCAGACACTTCTGTGCCAAAGAGTGATGGTAAAAGCAATCTGCTTGTATCGGAGTGATAGTCACTTCCAGCCTTCCTTTAGCCACAATATTTATGTAGGCACAATGATTTCACATTTGCTGTAACCTGAAGTTCTTTGTGGTTGTTGCCAAAAAGACTTGAGTGTAATCTTTTCCTTGTGCACTGACTGATAGTTCTACAGACCAATACAATGGGCCATGTATCTCTTTGGGGATTTATGCATAGTTTATTTCTTTAAATATCTAAGAGATTATTATCTCAAATCATGAACGCCAATATACAGCTTGCTCTGGATTCTTCAACCTAATCTGTTGCATCTGTGTTTATGTCACACAGTGCCAATAAGCCTGCACTGACAATTAACAAATTGTTTTGGAAGCTCTGAGCTTTGGCTGGTTTATAGTTTTTTTCTACTGTATGCATAAATCAGTAGCTGAATTTTCTATGTATACAAGCAATTCATAAACTGTTTTGATGGTTCTTTAGGCTTATTTTTATGGATGGTTACCAGTGTAATTTATTGTTACTATTAAACCACTCCGACTAAGAAACATGTTTCAATCTCGCCAAGTAGAAGTCTTCTAGCAAAAGGCAATCCACCCTCAGTCTTAATCAATATAGTGAAAGTAAAAGCATTAGGAGGGGGTTCTAGAGATGGTACAGAGGTGCCTGTGTTTATCAGAGTCGGATGAATCACAAGGTGAAGTGGGAAGTCTCAGAGGTATTTAGGTCTTGTCAGAAGTGGAGCAGGACCTCTAGGAGGTGGTACAAATCAAAGCAGGGACTTGTTAATCATTTTGTGACATCTCAGTGATTCAGACAACAGCATCATGCTGCAGACAGGTATTTGTGGGAAGTGAAAGTAATGTCTTGAGTATACCTTAATGCCTTAAAACCAGGGTGGAATGATGAAGGAAAGAGAATGGGATGAGGACACAGAGAAGGAGCTCAGCTGGGATTAGCAGCTTGTAATCAGAGGGAATGATTTTATAAGCACTTTCAAATTCAGTGCTCTCAAATCCAGGTGTTTCTTCCCACACCCAAATCAACTTTAAAGGTACCTGGTACAGAAGCCCATGGATTTATTTGCCTGCAGTTTGGTATTTTTCTTCCTAGGGATGCCTCTCTGATTTTTACAACTTTCAGTCATATTGCCCACAAAACATTAGGGGCAACTGATTCCCTTTTCACTTGGCCCAAAACTGTAATGACTGTCCTTGCACTTATTATACTTGGAATGGGTAGGGAAGAAACCAGAAATTATTATCTGGCTTGGATTTAGGGGGCTTGGAAAACACACCTCCAGTTTGTGGTAGGTTTCTGTGAACTTCTGAAATTCATTTCCAATCCTGCAATGAGATAACTTTCCCTGCACCTCTTCCAGGCACTTTTCTGTGAACTATTAGGCTTCACTTTCTGACAGAGACAAAAAATGAGAATCCAATCTCTTATAGTTTTACCACTAAAACTTCAAAGACTGCCATCAAACATATATTTTGCACCTGCAGATCTATTTGAAGCTTGAATAGGGGTTTGCCATTTCAAATCGATTTACAGTTGCTCTGTGAATGATATCTTAGGGAAAAGATTAGATAAGCTTGCTTATATATAGGAGTGAAAGTGTATTGAAATCTATGCTGGAACAGAAGATTCTTGTCAGTGTGGGATGTTTGGCTGGCTTCTAATTTTTGTTCTTTATTACAGTGAATGTGCATTGATGATGGTTTGAAATAATCCGCCATATGTTGGGATGCGATACAATGAGGCATTATTGCTTTTGTGTATGACATCTGGGGTTACAGTAAACAATGCTGATGGTGAAGTTAATGGCTTGATTAATTTACTTTGCAACAATAAATGTAACAAGGTTGTTGCAGCTGCCTATGAACAATCATTTTATGAGTTAAGCTCCTTAGTTTGAATTTAAATTGTTAGCTCTGCTCCCCTTTGTGGAGCAGAATCTTGCTTCGTCTTCCATGTGACAGCTCTGCAGATAGTTGAAGATGGCTACCATGTCTCCCCTCAGTCTCCATTTCTCCAGGCTAAATATATCCAGCTCCCTCAACAATTTTTCATAAGGCTTGGTTTCCAGACCATTTATCATCCTGGTCACTCTCCTTTGCACATTTCACAGCTTGTAAAAGTCAGGCATTTGTTTGGTCCTAGGCAGATCCTCTTTAGCATCATGTATTGCCAAAATGCTGTTTTTATTTGGGGTGCGGGGTTGGTGGTGTTTGGACCTTAGTAAAGTTTTAGCCACCTCCAAGAGCATCTCTTTCTCCATAGCAATCCTACTCCAATATTTCAGGGGGAGGGGCGGACATTTTGAAGTTCGTGGGCTTTCTTTCCAGAAACAATAAGAGGCTAAATTCCTTGAGCTGACATATGCTGTTTTTCATTGAGAATCTTGTCATTTGTAATCCATACCAAAGAATATGTTTTTCCTCCCCTTCTGTGCATTTGTTTCTGTTTCAGAGCCAAACACATACACTGGAATTTTGCCAGTCTAAGAATAGGAAGACAGCATCTTTTGGAAGAGAAAAGGAGAAGGGGAGCCTGCATAATCTGTAACCCTGTGGGATGAGAACCTCTCATGGATACAGTGTTAAACTCGCCTACTGCTCTCACATGCCTATTTAAGCAGAAATGAAAAGGTCTAATTTTAGTTCATAACTGACCTATTTAATTTAACAAATAAATCAAAAAATCCTTACATCCCCCACTAACCCCCCCCCACTCTTTCAGTTTTGGTGTGTGGGCTTATGCACAACTCTAAACTGAATGCTTTTCGTTTTCTATACAGTTTACTTAATAAATCCCAGTGTGTTGTAATTTGCAGCCTTGTTAAATGTGTTTTCCACTGTTTGCAACACTGTGCAGTGTTCCTTTCAGTAGAAGCAGCAGATGGAAATCTGGAAATCAAATATATATTCTAACAAAAGCAGTTCAGCCTTCTAAAGATGAATAAATAAGGTGCTCGTGTTATGTGCGTGTGTGGCAAAAGCATAAAACAAATGTGCTGATTATATAAATATGCAAAGTGCTTGATTCTCAAAATAAAAAGAACAAGCAATCCTCTCTTTCAGACAAAGGAGCCAAAACTGAGGTGAAAGAGTTCATTTTTCAAATTACCAGCCTAACAACATCCCCAATGGGTTTAGTGTGCTAGGAAGACTTTTTAAAGCTAAATAGTGACTGAAAATGAGCAACCCTTTCTGATATCCTTAAATAAATGGAGGAACAATTTTATGTCCCTGGTTTTGGTGTATTTTGGTCCTCAATGAAGAAGTATGAGCAAAACGCGCAAACCATTTAAAAATTATTCCTTTCAAGAGATGAGACAATTCTGAATACCTGGGAATGATGTTTAAATAATTATTTGATGAGGGAAGTGAAAAGTTGTGTACTAAACTAAAATATGCTATTTTCTCTGTAAGTCATAAGCACACTTATTGAACTTAAGTACATCTGAAAATGGTGAGGATTGCAGCTAAGTAAATGTGCTTAGCACAAAAGTAACTCGGTGCAGTTCAATAGATTTCTTTTGGTTTATATCTATGCATTTTTCCTTTCCTTTTTTGACATATGAATTAGGACAGCTTTTCATATACTGCAAAGTATGATGGGCAGAAGATAATTTGGAAGAGGAAAAATGGGAGATATTTGATGCATACAGAAAGCTCATGTCAGGGCACAGAGGAAATAGATTCCCTCTGCTGTCTTCCCACAACAACTGATTTTCTGAAGATGGGGAGTGGGATCACCATTGATAGAGCTGCCCTCCATGAATTTGTCAAATCCATTTTAGTAAAGAATAGAGTCCGAGGTTTGGATGACTGATAACATCTGAAGACTCAGTAAGTCAAAATTAGCTTAACTATAATAACATTCAATACTGTGAAAGAGAAATTCATTCTTTTCTTTCTTTCTTTCTTTCTTTCTTTCTTTCTTTCTTTCTTTCTTTCTTTCTTTCTTTTTTGTTCAGTGAAATCCAGCAGGCACACAAATATCTATCATGGATAAGTTCTCTTGATCTTCTCTGTGCTGGGGAGAAGGAGGAGGAGGTGGTGGTGAAGGAAGAGAAGAAGAAGATGAAGAAGGCAGGACAGATTTTATGTTAGCTCAGGGATTAAAGGTAAAGACTAAGAAGATTCTAAAGCTCTTTAAAGACAGCCACTAGTTATTTTGTGCTACCTGACAATAATGAAGAAAGAAAGTTTGACATAAAGTAAATTAGAAAAAAATGGGCTGTGCTGAAAAGCTAATTATTAACAATGTAAACTGACAGACTGAAGAGCGTCACAGTTTCACAGTTAATGAACAATACTGCAGAGCTTGAATTAAAATCCTTTTCTAAAGATGCAAAGACAATTTGACATATTCAGGAGCCCCCCTGGTATCTACGTTTACTTTATTTTATTTCCTTTGGTGACTAATCCACCACCACCTCCACAACAATGATTAGTTCATTAATTACATCTCTTGTTTTGTTTTCCTTATTTAAATAATACTGGCAGTACTTTCAGGGCCAAACTAAGCATGACAGTGGAGATGAGTAAATGCATCTCTGCTCCCTTTAAATCAGAGACCCAATGGCTGCATTCATCTTTGGCCAACCCTACAGTGGCCACATGCTGACAGTGGGTATGGTCAACCCACCCTTTTTCACAGTCCCTCACCTACACATGTACAGTGGTACCTCGGGTTACATACACTTCAGGTTACATACGCTTCAGGTTACAGACTCTAACCCAGAAATAGTACCTCAGGCTAAGAACTTTGCTTCAGGATGAGAATAGAAATCGTGCTCCAGCAGCGCGGCGGCAGCAGGAGGCCCCATTAGCTAAAGTGCTGCTTCAGGTTAAGAACAGTTTCAGGTTAAGAATGGACCTCCGGAACAAATTAAGTATTTGACCCGAGGTACCACTGTAAGTCCCATTACAGTGAGGATGACATCGGAACAGATGTGTATTGGATTGTTTTGTACTTAACCTGAGGTACCACTGTACACACAAACCACACAGGCACAGACCCCCCCCTTCCTCAGCTGACTCATGCAGATCAGCTGAGGAGAAAGGCTATTGCTCCCTTCCCCTCATCAAATGATCTGACTGATGAGTTGAGAGGGCATGATTTGCATCTCCATCAGGGCTCCAGCTCTGCCCACCCCCAGCACTGTGCCTACTTTGTTTTCTTTTCTACAGTCACTGCCAAAATTGGTGGGATCTTGCATGGCCTTTGAACTAGGTTTAGCCACCCCTGTTTTAAATGTTTGCAAATAGCAATCAGGGGAGAGGGAAGATCCACAACAGGATCATAAGAAGGAGGAAGTTACCTCTTTCACACTGTGCCATTTTCTTAGGGGAAAGTCCTCCCTCCCAAAGCTGCTATTTGCCCTAATTATATTCTTCCCCTTCAGAGGATTAAGCTTGGGATTCAACATGGGAGAGGGAATTTCTCTCAGAGCCAGCCCCACGTATATATATTCAATTAGAAGCACTTGCACTAGAGGAAATCACTGTGCCATTGCCTGGTCTGAGGAAACTGCATTGTCTTCATCTGATTCAGATGACTCCAGCTCAGAAGCCCTAGTGGAACCGCAGTTTCCTCACTTCATCGGAGTCAATGACAGATAAAACAGGCTGGGTCCCTTTAAATTATGAGACTCCTCTCACTGAAGATGGAGCTAATAACTGAGAAAGAGCTGCAACTTACATTTAAGACTCAGTTCTGAGGATAATTGCTGCTGAAGCAACATCTGAATTCTGATCTTATACATTCTCCAGCCTGAGCGCTGAATGGAGCTGTCCAAGGTACCACTGAAACCCCACCTCTGTACTGCTGAGACCATTGCTCAAAACACAGCAGTCTCATTCGAAAAAATATATCTGCATGCAAAATGATGTGCATGAAGAAAATAGCAGCTCAGGGGGCGGGGCAGGGAGTTATCAGGATAGAGACGGGGAGGAAAAAAATTGGCATCCCCTTCTTTCCAATGCTTTCCAATCTGAATAATCATATTTCTCTTCAGATCATAAAGCAAGTTTCAATAATATTGAGATGTACCCATCATCACATTTAGTTGGGCTTTCAATCTTGGGTTGCTTTTGGTCCTGATTGCGAGAAGGGCAGGACATTAAATCTATCAATCTATCAATCAAATATAAAATAAAGGACTACTCAAATCAGGAGATTAAGAATAAGAAACTCAAATCCCACTCAGTTATTGTGACAATAGCAAGATGTTCTGTCTTACACAATATGAGGTGACAACTGAAGACTGAAATCATTGATACAGCATGCCTGCTCCAACAGGTAATTTGCTTTGCAAAATCTGTCATAAGATGTGCGTGTTTTGAAGAAACTAAAAAGCACTATTCTTAAAAGAGCTAAAGTGGGATTCCGTGTTGATATTTTCACCTCCAAATCTATTTGTACCAGACAAAGTAATAAGGGGTGTCCCCTCTGCTGTCTTAAAGCAATACTCTTGACAACATAATGAAACTGATACCTGGAAACATGTCAAAAGAGTGTTCATTACTGTGTCTCTTGAGATCAATTCGTCTTCCATGCTTTGCAGGCTACGGTTTCAAAGAGAGAGAGCTGCAATTCTTGGGCCACTACCTCTGGACTAATTAGGTTACACACACACACACACACACTTTTCAAAAGGTTATTAGATAAATCCATGGAGAATTTGGGGGCTGCCTATCATGACAGCTATATTACCTCCAGTATCAGAGGCAGTAGACCTCTGAACACCATTTACTGCATGTCGCAATTGGGGAGAATGCTGTTGCATTCAGGTCCTGTCTGTAGGTTTCCATATGCAGCTGCTCAGCCACAGGACACTGGAATATATAGGCCTTTATTATTTTATTTTATTTATTTATTTATTTATATCCCACCTTTTTCTCTAAAGAACTCAGTATGGTGTACATTTTTCTCCTCCTCCTCAATCCGCACAACAACCCTGTGAGGTAAATTAGACTGAGAGGCAGCGACTGGTCCAAGGTCACTCAGTGGCCAAGTAAGGATTTCAACCCTGGTCTCCCATCCCAACTGCCAACTCAGTCTGCCTGGTGATAAGAGTGGCCCTGCCTTGATTGTTGTAACACCAATGGATGAACTGCATGTGAAAATCAGCCATCACAGAATGAATCCCATAGACATGTAGCTTTAATCACCACCTGGAATCCAGTGCTTCAGTGGAGGAAATATGTGGAGTCATCTCCCAGTCATTAACTAAGCTCTGAGAAACCCAATTATGTGCACACATGTATGCACCTAGTTAAATTGTAGTTTATTTTTATACTTCTTTTCGGCTGAAACAGCCCTTGAAATGGCTCACAAAGTTAAAATACAACACCAAAAAGTAAACCAAGAAAATATAAATTGCAAATGAACTGAATCCAAAACAGTAGCATCAGATAACATAAGATATGAAAAATCACAGGGCCGAACAATGATTCAATTTCCATTAAAAATATTGTTGAAAGAGAACAATAACTCCTTATTCAACAGAAGAGGAGAAAATCCTTAGCATGATTTCCAAGAGTCCCAAAGACAGGGTACTATTCTAGAGAAAGCCTACTCCTGCATATCTACCAGCCTAACCTCAAACTATGATGGGATGTACAGATCAGAGACCCTTAGGAAGATTTCAACTGGTGTCAATATTGTATGGAAACAGAGACCTGGGGCCTAAGATAAGGCATTCTTAGTGGAGGCACCCCAGCTGCAGAACTCTCTCCCAAGGGAAACCAGATGGTCCTCATCTTTTCCTTTACTCAAGAAACACATAAAGACTTTTTATTTTATTCAGAGTTTTGGCCAGTGGTTTTATGGCTTGTTTGTAGTCCTAGTTTTAACTGTTGCCCTCAATATGTTGTTTTAATGTAATTTTTATTGCTGTTAACCAATCTGGGTCATGTTGGGGAGGCAGGACAGGTTATAAAAATTTGAAATAAATTAATAAACATCACCATGTGTACAGCCGAGCTTTGCACAGGATATCACAGATGTGAATAACCAACTTGAGCCCTAGACTCTTGCATTTTGACTTCTGGGTTAGCGCCTCCGGCAATGGCGGATTTCCTCTGACCGGGAGGAATCCGCTCCGTAGAAACCAGGGTCTGACCGCCACGGCGAGGCGGAGACCCACTAAAAACCACAGGTGGGAGAAGCCTGTGGACGTGGGAATCGGCTGGCACCTTTTGTGCCTCCCCTACTCACGGGGAAACCCGGTTTCGGGGTTCTGGAGCGATGTGGGGTGAGTGGCGCGGTGCTTTGAATCGACTACTTTTTTCACGGAGTGAAGCCGCATTGCTGTTGCCGGAGAGCGCTGACTTTTTCTGTGGACAATTGGATTTTAAACAACTACCCATGAGTAGAACTGAAAATTGGGTTTTTAAACATCGTAATTTGGCATCGAAACGGGAATGTTTCAAACAGGAAGTCCACCTTCCCCTTTTGTAAATAAATTAAAGCAAAGACGTTGCAAACCAAAGCCTGGAAAGCCTTTTGTAAAGGATTAAATCTCCATCGGTTAAAACTACTAAACCTCCCTTGGAAGCAGGAGAAGAGGGGGAAAATTCTATCGTTTAAGCCTGCAGGAGAGAGAGGGAAGAAAGATAAATTACCACTGCCTTAAACCTGGGAATGGGCTGTCAGTAAGATCGATCATTGACTGTGAATAATGTATGCTGACAGATAGCTAAATAAGAGAAATATATTGTTTCCATTGTTTCCTTTTGCACTTGAAAAGAAGCAATTGTAACTGAAAATTGATCGAACTTTGTTGCTGGATCTTTGCTTAAAAGGACGGATACAAACAGAAATTGTTTCCTCTAGCGGGAGTTTTTGAAACTGTTGCAGGAGTGGATCTGGGGAATTTTCCAGCTGCAGAGATTAAAGACCGTGGGAAATTGAGATTGACCTTGGACAAGAATGTTGACAGAAGAAGCCCTAGTGATTGCATTTTGCAAGACAAGTGCTTTATTGGAACTGCTTCATAAGAAGACGGATGTGATGATTATTAAAATTGACAATATGGGACAAAAAATGACTGAGTTGGAACTAAAAGTGAATACCTATACAGAAATAACTCAGGATTTGATTCAGGAATCTGTTTTGACATTGCAAGCTGCGGAGAAGAAGAAGGAGAAAGTTGTTGTTGAACCTCAAGTAATTCAAGTGGCTAGAGCCCTGGCCTTACAGAGGCAATTTGACGAGCATAAGCTGTTGCCATTTACGATTGAATCCAGAGAAAGCCAGATCTGGAGGGATGGAGTCCCATTTGGATTGGAGAAGGAAAGTTGGATAGATCCCCTTATGCAGGTTTGGGATCTGGATTTGGGTCAGGGGGAGATTGGAGTTGTGGGGGCCTTTAGCTTTGGAGGGACTTTGAAACACGCTCTGAAATATCGTTTGGACTTTAGTTCGGATTATGGAGAATGGGCTGACCTGTTGAGAAGGAATAACGATATTGTTAGGTTGGAGTTTTCCCGAGACCCACTCCTCAGTGCCAAAGGAAGGAAACTAAGAATAAGATCAGCAGAAGACAAAGTGAAGCTCATGCATAGATATGAAGAAGACCTGCAGAAGGGACATGGAAGAGAGTTAAGAGCCTCGGATAGAAGATACCAGGTTGATGGATCATATGGAATTGATAGAAAGGACTGACAGAATCCGAGTCCAGGGAGAAGAGACGGTGGAAGAAGATTGGGAAAAAGTTTTAAAAATTTATTTAGAGAAATATTGTTAAATTAAGGAGTGTTAGAAAAATTGTTGGAATGAAAGTATACGGCTTTAGTAGAAATGTTATAAGGAGTTAAGTTAATATAAGTTTTAGGATTTTAATGGTAAGATAAGGTTAAAATAAATTAAGACAAATGACAGATAATAGTGAAAGTTGGAAAGGATTTGATGGTTTCAGCAGAAATGTTATAAAAAACTAAGTAAAAATAGATTGTTAATGGATCAAAGTGGAAAATTTAAGGTTAGACTGTCTTAAGTTAAATTTTAGAACAAAAATTGAGAAAGATGGAAAGGACTTGCTGAAATAGCTAATTGAACTAGGATACAAAGAAGGGAGGTGTGAGGAGGTCGATGAAACAAGTATATGAAAGGTAAAGACATGGAAAGGTTGGATGTGTTTTTAAATGTTTTTGTTCTTTTTTATCGTTGTTTTATTGCATTGTTTTTTTCCCTTTTTCCTTTTTTTCGTTTTTTTGATGTATTGTAAGGTATTGTTTTGTTTTGTTTAATTTTTTATTGTTCTTTTTCTTTTTCTGTAACTTTCAAACTCTTAATAAATATCATTTTTAAAAAAATAGACTCTTGCATTTTATGCCTTTTGTACTCAAGTGTTCATTATTTTTCTCTCTATAGACCCATGTTATATCTTTATTCATACATCTGCCAACTAGATATATAGCCCGGGCTTCCTCAACTTCGGCCCTCCAGATTTTCCCATCATCCCTGACCACTAGTCCTGCTAGCTAAGGATCATGGGAGTTGTAGGCCAAAAACATCTGGAGGGTTGAGGAAGCCTGACATAGCCCATCATGCATCTGATGGAGAAGGACTATAGTCCACACATTTTTATACCTTGATAAATCTGCTAAATTTCAGGGCAGCCTTCCCAAACCTGCTATCCTCCTGATGTTTTAGACCACAACTCTCCTCATCTTGGATCATTGGCTGTGCTGCCTAGGGTTGATGCGAACTGTAATCCAAAACATCTGGAAGGCACAAAGATAGGGAAAAAATGCTTTACAATATGACAAGACTCTTCTTTGTAAGCTTGCTGTTCTTTCCTTAGACTGCACTCCTAAACACACATCATAAAGGCTAAGCCCAACTGGAACTCTCTTCTAAGTAAATATACCTAGGAGGATGCTATCAATTACGTTACTTATTGTCTTAGGGACTTATCTAGAGCCTCAGCAGAAGGAGGCTCATCCCTTTTGAACAGTGTCAAAGCCTTCATTGGGACTGCCAAACTAACACCCTCCATCAGTGAAGGGTGATTAGTTGGTAGAGAGCAGCTGCCATATTACTTAAATGATGGAAGCATTGCTGGAGGAAATTAGTGTGATCTTGGATTCTTCTGACAGTTTGGGATTCAGTATTAATATCTGTCATTTGAAGTTCTCTTGAACATGTTGTACTAAGCTGTAAAGGCAGCCTTGAATACTCATATTTATATTTGGCACGCCAAAAGCTTAAGTTAGTGAGCAGATATTGAAATGACAAAGAGCAATAAAAGATTACAGCAGTGATGGCAAGAATTAAAACAGGAGATAACAGAGAGAGCAAAAATCTAATCCCTATCTTGTTCCAAAATAGCGGCTAAGGATTTTTTTCAGAAGGTGTAATAGGAATTTGGTAATGTTGCCAGGATTTCCATCAATGTGAAAAAGCTGCATTTTTTTAATTCCTCAAAACCAGAAGTAGGTGTTCCGGTTAGCAAACTTTATCTTGGTCTATGAATGGAAGTCGAACAGTGGAAGGGCACCGGTGGCGGGGGGCCTCATTAGGGAAAGTGACCTCGTTTTAAGAATGGCTTTGGTTTAAGAATGGACTTCCAGAATGGATTAAGTTCGTAAACTGAGGTACCGCTGTATTTTTGAAAATCGATCCCAGAACTAGACACAATTCCAAATGAGGCGTCACTCGTATCTTGCATAATGTTATTAATTCTGTCTCATTGCTACTGAAAATGGCAAGCTTAATACATCTAAGAATTGCATTTGGCAATCTGGTGGTGTGACTCGTTGTATATATCATTTAAGATATCTGCCCTGTTTGGGCATGGGATTATTTTCAGTGCAGACTCATAGTCACACCATACATTTAAAGCACAAAGGTATCACATTAGGAAGTCACAGCTTCCACCCAATATATGAAACCGGGAGCCTCCCATACCTATTTTTAAACCCTGATTTTCCATGGTTCTGAAATATATGTAAAGGAGGCTCCTCTTCATGGATTCTTCCTATAATACATGGAGGCAATTGGAACAATGATGGGTGGAGGAAAGAGGTAACTGTTTGCTTGTTGCTCACATATTGACCTAAACCTAGTGCAGAATTCCTGAAGAGGGCTACCGTTATACAAACACACTTCACAGCACATCATTCTCTGTGTGTGGTTTTTTAAATATTTTAAAATACATGGATTAAGGGCAGACTTTAACTAGGCAGCATCTGCACTACACATTTAAAGCAGTATCATCTGACCCCAAACAGGCATGGCTTCCCCCAAAGCATCCTGGGAACTGTAGTTTGTTAAGGGTGCTGAGAGTTGTTAGGAGACCACTATTCCCTTCAGAGAGCTACAATTCTCAGAGTGGTTTAATGATCAAATCCATCTCCACAGGGAACTCTCAAGTTTTATTCAAGTTATAACAAAGATCATATTCTATTGGGTCCAATTTGGACTCGCAAAGGACTCATGGGGTGACACTTATCACGGCCTATACTATACCAATTCAGGGTGTGTGTGCATGTTGTGGAAAAGAGGATGTTTCATGTCTGAATGGGCCCTGAAGGAAGAAACATTGTTGCTTGTAGAAAAATTGCAGGCTATGAGACCAGGCTAGCTTGCCCTTGAGGTGCTGGTAGTCTCTATGTACACTGAGAATTTCATTTTTCATGGGGAGACATTCAGTCTTGCCACCTGCCCATGCTTGCAGCTTGAAGTTTTGTAGCCTAGAAAACATTTTGCCACTTCATGATACCAATTCAATAAACTGTTCCTTAGGGCCCATTATGGAAGGTATTATAAGAGGTATTAAATTTTAGTGTAATAGCAAAGCAGACTGAAGCACCCTTTTATCTGTTACAGTTTGTGCCTGCTGTACATAGTTATATCCTCAATAAATATATGACAGGACAATCTATTTAAATGAGAAGGAACAAGGGGCATAGAGGTTCAAATCTCAGATTCATTCTAGAGAATCTTTATGTTGCTCCATTACAAAAACAGAGACTGGAGTTTAAAAACAGGATGTTGGTTAATCTCAGCTCTGGGAAACCAGGCAGCTGATTTTCTCAGTTTCAACAAGCAGGTGTTGACTTTGCAGCAGGAATACACAGAACAATATGCAGTCTAGGAATTCAGGGGGATATAGTCTGATGAGTTCAATATGCCTCAGGAACAGCAAAAGGCACAGCGGCAAAATGCAAACGTGACAAAAATATGCACTTGTGTATAGCATATGCAAATAGCCAAGTCCTCTCCCACACATCTATTTGCATTCCAAGAGGCTTTTTACACATGCAAATATCCGTGAAGTCATACAGCTTGTCTGCTGATATAAGATAAGAGTTTGATTTAAACTCTGTTAAGTGTGGACCTTCCTGTAAAAATCTACTAAATCTACACACAGTATCTGGAAAACACAATCACTCTGGGATTAATTCAGGCTAGATTTCTTGCACAAAGGAATATATTCATTGAAAGTGACAAGAACATAATGAGACACCCCTCCCCCTTAAACATGTGCACAGGGGGCTGATCGCCTTTCAGGGCTTTTGTTTTTGGTGAAAATACCCACATTCTTCTCAGCCTGGTGCTGCTATTGGTGAAATAGCCATCTCTCCCCCCCCTTCTTTTTCTGAGAAATAAAATTCAGGGAATTGTTTATTTATTTAAATGTTGACACACCACACTTTGATGAAAAAGACAACACAATGGTATGCCTAAGAACGCAACACCAAAATAAGATCAGTAGAAGCATAAATCAAATGTTGCCTGGGAATAGAAATTCACATCTCAAATGCCTTTCTGAATACAAGAAGGCAGGGATGATTCCGGCTGAACCTCTACTGGTTCCATAGGGCAGGGTCATTCATGCTAAGTAGAGGCCAACCAAATTTCAGGGGTGTGCAGAACCACGAGAAAACCTCCATCAGAGGACCTCAGTGATAGTGGTGTAACATAAGGTCAATGTATTAACTGATCAAACTGTGATCAACTACAAGCATTGCCCCACTTTAATAAGGAGGGCATGTGAGGGGTGGGGAGAGAGAGACTCACATGCACTGCTGGGGCTGCTGCCTGGAAGTAGCTCATGGCTTTATCACTCATAACTTGATATTCTCCCAAATATGGAACTTGGCCCTTGCAAATGGGCCAAGTCTAGACTGCTATAATTTATTACTAATGCAGTTAATGATGATGAAAGGGGCTAGAGACAACCATTTACTAACTGGAAACCACCCCAGTGTGCATGTAACTACTAGATAAACTGGTTGAGTCCACACAGATGACCAAACCAGGGTAGCTTGGTTAATCTACAGCATCCTGTGAAATGTGAAAAAGAATTAACAAGGTACAGATGTACAGTAAAATGCTTGGTTAAAAAGCCATCTGTGTGCATCTGAAATATTCTGGGATCCTAGCTTAGTACATAACAGCATCCTTAATTTTAAAAGAGGAAATTTTTATTTCATTACCAGAACACCAAACCTCCTGTTACTAATTGTAGCAAGCCATGAAGTTCCATAGGAATGTGTAGGGGTGGGAGGGAGGAATTTCTCAATTTGTATTTATTGTGGTCTCCTCCTGCTTTCAGTTTGAGGTCCCATCTGTGCCAGACATTTAAAGCACCATCATAGCACTTTAAACAGCCACTGCTTCCCCCAAAGAATCCTGGGAACTGTAGTTTGTTAAGGCTACTGGAAATTGTGAGGATGCTCATATTCCCCTCTCATCATGCCCCCCGGTGCCCATTCCTTTTACATCATTTGTGAAGACAGGCTACAAATG
Source organism: Podarcis bocagei (assembly GCF_964188305.1). Lineage (NCBI taxonomy): Eukaryota > Metazoa > Chordata > Lepidosauria > Squamata > Lacertidae > Podarcis > Podarcis bocagei. Next base: position 49,723,630 of record NC_138134.1, read on the forward strand.
CATGGGTCAATGTGTGTAAAACTCATCTATGTACAGCAGGTCCCTTTCACACTAACATTAAATGAACAAACATTTGGGATGTGAACTGTGCGCACGATCCCAGTCCTCTGTGTATACAATGTGTGTGTTTGTGTGTGTGTGTGTGTGTGTGTGTGTGTGTGTGTGTGTGAACATACCTGTAAACAAACAAGTAAATACAGAGCAATCCAAGGAAGGAAAAATCTAGGCTCATGCTGCATTGCAGTTGAAGTGCCAAGAACATCATTTCTAATGAGAAGAGTTTGGGAAGTGTATTCAATTGAAACAATATTAGCAATGGATTATATTACCCAGCCTTTAATTATTGCTCATGTGCAAAATATTTCAGGGCTTATGAATGTCACCCGTTTTTATTATTATTTTCATCCCCAAGACAAAGAGAGCTCAGCTCTCTTATCTATAAACACACACTCATACCTACATACATGCACATGCATGAACACAAGGAGGGAAGAAAGGGGGGAAGGGAAGGAAATGCTATCATTTGCTGCATCTTCCAGCATTGGCTTGATTAAATGCTTTCAAAGCATAATTGCCATATTCTGGGTTTGGCAGGAAAATAGCTCTGGGCAGGTGTAAAGGAAGCTTGGAAAGGGTCACGAGGACTAAGGCCAGGAAAGGAAATGAGTTCAGTCTGGGAAGGAGATTAGAAAAAGGCAGCAAGAGCAGCGGGGACCAAAGCAGAGCTGACTGACCTAGAAAACAAACAACCCTGGAAATGTACAAAGGATGCAGCAAAGGGGTTGTTAAGGACGGGGAAGTGGGAGGAGGATGCAGAGACACACAGATGGGGAATCCATAGGAAATATTAGCTGGGGTAAAGAATACGAGCCAAAACTGAGCTTGTACATTATGGGTTCAATCCACTGGGAAGTTATTGCTGTGTAAGCCCCGCCAAAGTGAATATGCGTTGTGCAACCGCTTCCATTCCTCTTCATGGGACCTGAGATGAACAAGAGATTCTCAGAAGGTTGTGCCCTGCCTGTCATCCTCATTGCAAGATGTTAGGAATCTGCCTAACACAAAATCAGATCACTGGTCCATCTAGCCTACCACTGTCTACACTGACTGGCAGTGACAGGAAACATTCCCAGCCCAGCCTTGAGAAGCTGGGCAGGGGTGGGGATTTAATCTGGAGCCTTCTGATTGCAAAACTTCTGCTCTACCACTGAGCGATGGCCCTATCTGCAAAGCTGTTCACTGAGAGTTTCTAGAAAATAATATGTTCCTGCTATGAATTGCACATAATTTTAGAAAGAGAAACCCACTGCAATAATAGTACCCCCCATTTTAACCTAGTGTTCATAAAAGGTGGTTAGATTTAGCCTGCTACTTTCCCAGCATTGGCATGGCATCAATCAAATAGTTTTATAAATATAAAGGTCTATGGGAATCACAAGTGTGAGTTTCTTCCCCAGAAATTTCCTGCACCAGAGCTGTGGTATCTCCAACCCACTGGTCCTTCCTGGACCACAGTAAATAATAAGGAGTGTAGCTTAGTTGGGAGGAGTGCTAGGTCAATGGTACAGCAGTTGATGCTTTGGACACCAGTTAAATCCCCAACATTTGCAATTGAAGAAATCTCTGTTTGGAACTAGACGTTAGGGGGAAATGGGACTCCCACTGAATACTGATGCCAGTACAACATTCTCCACTCTTGGTTTTTTTTAAAAAATAATATTTATTAATTTTAAAGGGTTACAAAAATTAAAAATTAAAAAACAGCATATTAAAAAGATACAAAACATCACATCACAACAATAAAAAAGAAAAAAGAGAAAGAAGAAAAAAACAAAAAAGAAATACAAAGAATCTTCCCATAGCTTATCTTTCATTTGCTTATTTCCTTGACCTCCTCACACCTCCCTTTTTTGCATTCTAGTTCAGTTAGCTATTTCAGCAAGTCCTTTCCATCTTTTCCAATTTTTGTCCTCTATTTTATCTTAATATAATGTAAATTTACTTTCCCTCCTTCACCATTTAGCAATCTATTTTTTCTTAATCCTTTATAGCATTTCTGCTAAAACCACATTATTTCATTCCAACATCCTTCTAACATTCCTTAATTTTACAATGTTTCTGTAAATAAGCTTTAAATTTCTTCCAATCTTCTTCCACCAACTCTTCTCCCTGGTCTCGGATTCTGCCAGTCATTTCCGCCAGTTCCATGTAGTTCATCACCTTCATCTGCCATTCTTCCCGGGTGGGTAGATCTTGTGTCTTCCACAACATTCTCCACTCTTGTTACTACTAGCCCCTCAGAAGTTCAGCTTATCCTACATCCTGAATCCATAACATTCTGCATTCCCTTGTCCCACTCCACATCACTAGCTGCTACATCATTGGTAGAGATGCAGAAACCTGATTATTTCACTGCGTAAATATTACTACATTGCAGAAGGAGAGAGGGAGAACTCAGCACAGAGGCATTTCTTTTAATTGCAGTGCATGATTTTTATAACGTCTTGTTCTGCCTCCAGACAGATGAAAAAGACCTCTCTCTGAAGACCAAACCTGGATATTACCGTATTTTTCGTCCTATAGGGCGCACCGGCCCATAGGACGCACCTCGGGTTTTTTTTTTTGGGGGGGGGGGAATGAATAAAAAGAAATTATCCCCCCCCCGCCGTGGCTGCCGCCCCAAGCCTTGCGCACACCTGCCCGAAGCACGGGGCACCCTCTGGAGGGCTCCGCGTGCTTCGGGCGACAGGCTGCCGCCCCAAGCCTCGCGCGCCCGGCGGGACCTCCTGCCGGGCGCGCAAGGCTTGCAGACACTCGCCCAAAGCACGGGATGCCCTCCGGAGGGCTCCCCGTGCGTCGGGCAACAGGCTGCCGCCCCAAGCCTCGCGCGCTCGGCAGGACCTCCTGCCAGGCGCGCTAGGCTTGCAGACACTCGCCCAAACCACGGGGAGCCCTCCGGAGGGCTCCCCGTGCTTCGGGCGACAGGTTGCCGCCCCAAGCCTCGCGCGCTTGGCGGGACCTCCTGCCGGGCGTGCAAGGCTTGCGGACACTCGCCGAGGCTGCAGGCTGCTGCCTGCAAGCCTTGTGAGCCCGCGGGACCTCCCGCCGGGCTTGCAAGGCTTGCGGATAGCTTCCTGAAGCCTGGAGAGCGAGAGGGGTCAGTGCGCACCGATGCCTCTCGCTCTCCAGACTTCAGTGAAAGCCTGCATTCTCCCCATAGGACGCACACACATTTCCCCTTCATTTTTGGAGGGGAAAAAGTGCGTCCTATGGGGCGAAAAATGCGGTAATTACATGAAAGTGCTATTCATGCAAATAGCAGCCACAGGGAATCCAGAGCCACCTTAGGATGCAATAAAATAATAATAATAATAATAATAATAATAATAATAATAATAATAATAATAATAATAACAACAACTCTCTGAAGAAGCTATATGGATGGCAAGGGGGCTTCTTCCGGTGGCATGGGATCTCATAGGTGTCATAGAATTGGAAGGGACTCCTGAGGATCATGAGACTAGACACCCTGCAATGCAGAAATATGCAGCTGTCCTATACAGTGATCAAACCTGTGACCTTGGCGTTATCAGTACCACGCTATAACCAACTGAGCTATCAGGCCCATCTTCCCTTGAAATGTAAATAGCAGCTTTGAAATGGAATAGTTGTAGAATGTGGCAAATAAATAATAATACTATGGAATCAGAAGATGGGGTAAGCATTACTGTACTGTGGATAGGTTAAGCTCCATCCTCCAACCTTGCACACTGATGATGGCTCCTCCACATTTCTGCTTGTCCTGCATCTAGAAAGCACGGGTCCAAGCAGTTTTCCACGTGTTCTGCGCCTTTCTAGGCAGGGGAGCGAGTGGTTTTGCCTTTGCCCTACTGCTTTCCCCTGGAAAACCTGCTCTTTAGTGCTAAATTGGAGCAAACGTCAGTCTGGAGAAAACCTGACTGATGTTTGCTCAGATTCATCAGTAAACAGGGGGTTTTCCTGAGGGCAAGCAGCATGGAAGGCAGAAATGTGGATGAGCCCTAAGCCGACTGCTCTGTCTTCCCCTCAACTGCTATTTACATAACAAAGACTGTGCACGTTAGCTGCATTTTCAAGCCATCACTTCCTATCTGAGTAGACTGTGCTTAGCTCGATGGACCCATGACCTGTGTCACTATGAGGCAGCCTCATATATTCATGAGCAATGCAATCCAGAGAGCAGCCTTCCCACAGCTTAGGGATCTTGCTTATTAGGTGGTATATACATATTAATAAAGAATCAATAAATATGGAAATGTTTTGGAGAAAAGGCTACTTGTTTTTTTCTGTGTGCAAAAATGGTCTACTGAGAGCCTTACATTGCTATTGCCCTGTTTAAGTAGGTTGTGACGGCCCTTTCTTATGAACGGAGTCACCACAATTTCAAGAGCTCTATAGGAAAAATAATAATCAGGGAAACATTTTTTTTTTAGTACAAAGTTGCATTAATGATGGAAAGCTACAGATGTTGATATTCAGCCTCTCATACAAAGCTCCTTTGTATAAAAAAGATGGTAATCCTAGATATGCAAAAGTCCTTCTGAAAAATGCTGCTGATCACAATGAAAAATACACATCCTTCAAAATGTCTAACGATTTTTCCCCCAGGCAAGACTGTAGATTCACCTCAAAATCCTCTTTAGATGAAATCTGGTATCAGCTCTAATTCAAATGTACTATTCCTTTTTCTCCTTTATATAACACGACAAGGCTTCATTTGTATGTGGCTGACAAACAATGGACATCTCAAATCTCCAGATTACTGTACGATCCAGTCATTTTATAGAACATTATAGGAGTTGAGATTTCAATATATGCATTCAGCTATGAAAATGGCTGTTAACACACATTCATGTTACAATGTGTTTACATATTTTTGTCTATCTGCGGAGAAGTTAACCTACAATTATGTACCAGACAACCAGTTGTATGAGAGACTTACACACACATGACAAGCCTTGCTAATCAGATATTTCTTTTGACTTCTGGGTCCCTTGCAGTTTTTGCCATTGCATTTTGCCACATATGTTTTTCAAGCATCTATAGCCATAAGACTGAGGATTCTTCCTACATTAAAACTGGAAAATTGAAACACATTATTTCATAATGCTACAAAGAATATGTGTGCCCACACAAGGACTACAGGGAGCTCATGTAAACTAGTCCTTTTCTGACTCATCGGGATAGTTGGTCTTTGGAGTAATTTTTGAATTGGCTTCTGTTATGATAAATATCTGAAAAATATACACCACTGGAAATGTCTCAGTATAAATGTGTGCCATTATAAACTGTGAAAATTAACCAAACTACAGAGTAGAGTAATAATCATGATCACGTACTTGCTCATTTACTAATTGATATATCTTCATAGACAGTTGCAATTTATGACTTCATTGGAGAATGTCAAAGAGGTCCTCAAATGACTGAACCTACATCTATAGAGAACTAATAACAGTGATCTCTGTGGTCCCTCAGTCATAGAGTACAATAGGCATTCTGTGTGAGCAATACCACAGTGTTATTTTAGGAATAAAACTATAGCATGGCTTCTTCCTTTTTGATTACAGAGGAAATACAGATATTTGAAGTCAGAATATGATTTGGCAGTTTGGAATCTGGCCAAGCCACAGGGGTTACCAACCCATCGCCATGCAGAAAGCTTGCTCAGCTCCTAATAGCACAACTTCTACAGCTTTGATGATAGGAAGTCATAAGTACTGTTGTCTGAAAACAAAAGGCATTCAAGCCTATGTCCTTTAAGGCACAAATAACATCATGGTTTGCTTATCTATTTTTCTGTATGAATTATGCGGTATATTTCGCAGGTTTTTTAGCATTAAGTGCATAGCTGTCAACGTTTCCCTTTTTTAAAGGGAAATTCCCTTATTCCGAATAGGATTCCTCACAGGAAAAGGGAAAAGTTGACAGTTATGATTAAGCGTCTTTGGACTGTGGGGGTGACTTTACAAATGAAGAAAATAAAAAAGATATTAAGAATCATCCCAAGCATAGCTGTCAACTTACAGATTTGAAAATAAGGGACCAACAGCCTTGAAAATAAGGGACCAGCAGCCAAAATAAGGGACCTGCAGCATCACCTGTTCCAGGCACTCCAGTCTTCCTGTCCTCCTGCAGTCTGGTCAAACTCATGCTGGTAGCTTCGAGAACACTGTCCAACCAACTTTGTAACCAGAGGTTCAACTGAATAGAATCTGAATCACATGCACCACAAGGCCTAGGCAGCCTCAACTTAAGATGGCTCCCCAGCCTGGCTTTGCATTGCAAAGTTTGCAGCAGCACGTGCAACAAAATGGCGTCCAGCATTCAAAAAACCCCTCAGCTTGCATTAACTAGCCACACACAAGGCATGCAAGCTCCACCCCCCAGTCGTTCTTAGACTTCTTATTGGGTGAGCAACACAGCCGAGCAACACAGCCAATCAACACAGTTGGAGCCTCCCTCCTCCCTGGCCGGCAGGGAGGGAGGGAGAGGAGCTGCTTCCTTTGAAATTTAAGGGACATCATTAAAGGGACATATATCAATAAGGGACAGCAGCGGGACATGGCACTGGAATAAGGGACTGTCCCTTCAAATAAGGGACACTTGACAGCTATGGTCCCAAGGCATATTTACAGAGCCAATTATGCACAAATAACCCAGTGCATCAGAACAGGAAAGGCTGTTATCACACTCAGCTCCTCTACTGCAAACAAAAACAAACTGACATTGTATCAGTCTCAGTGAATATATGCAGGTGTCAGGGGTTCAGGGACAGAGGCACAGGTGAGGGGGGAGACGGAGAGTGATGGGGAAGAAACCCAAGACAGTGAGGAAGAGGAGGACAATGACTTGAGGTCTGCCATGAGTCTCTCAAGTGAATCGGAGGATTCCCAGAAGGGGGCGCCCCTGGTCAAGCCAAGGGGGGTCACAGGGGGGACCTGCCAGGAGCAGGGAAGCAGCAGGGAGACCCCGAGTGGGAGTGGGAGATCGGGGTCGGCTTCCCAGGAGGAACGGAGTGAGAAGGGTGGAGTTCCCAGTGTGACAGACGGAGCAGAGCAGGAAGGAGACAGGGGAAGGAGATCGGGGCAGGACGTCCTGCCAGAAGGGGCGGAGAGTAGTACAGGGAGTAGTGTAGCTGTCAAAAGGAAGGTCAGGGGTAGCGAATGCGCGCCAAGTTCAAATGTGGAGGCACGCGGAAATGCAGAGAGCCCGGAGGAGGAGCCTGGCCCCAAAGCACGAAGGAGGGGGGAGCAGGCATCTGAGGGATCCGCGTCAGGGGAAAGCAGGAGGGAAGGAACCCAGGGGGGCAGGAAGACCCTGCGGAAAAGAAAGGACAGGAAGAGGTGGTCTAGCACAAGCCTCTTAAGCTGGTGTAGAGGCGGGACCGACTCAGAGGGGACTTCAAACGTCTCGGCTAAAAGACGCGGGGCTGCACGCCTCGGTTGTGGAACCAATAATGAACTGCAATAAACATCCTTGTATATAAGAAGAGCTTGGCGTTGGTCTTTTGTGAGCTGAGACCTGAGGCAGCCCCTGACAGCAGGATCCAAAAATCATGCCCTCGGAGTACATATAAGAACATTAAGAGAACCTGCTGTATCAGGCCAATGTCCTATCTAGCCCAGCATCTTGTTCTCACAGCGGCCACCCTGTTGGAAAGTGACCTGAGGACAAGAGCCCTTTCAGCAAGACCACTCCCCTTCCCCGGGGGATGGAGTTGCAGGAGGGCATCCAGGACCTCCCAGTGACCCGGCAGTGGGTGGAGAGATGCTGCCTGCATCATTGGGACTCCCAGCCACGTCACACCCCCAGCTGACCAATCTAGTTAGTTGGGGGTGTGGCCACTGCTGTTTAAATTGTGGCACAGCTGGGGGGTAGTGGTCTCCTTTTTGCCTCCTCGTCGGATCAGGACAGAGCTGGTGTTCAGAACCATTGCTTCCTCTGACCAAGTAACCATGCTTTCTATAACTGCATGAACAAGGGCATCTTAATGTAGAAGTTATGTGAATTATTGGTGTTGCATACTTGCGAAAAGACTAGGGCCAATATGAGTGGAGTGTGATGAGATAAGCATGTTGATAAATTAAGTCATTAACTGCAGCTTTTAAAGGGATTTAAATGAGATTGTTCATGGTGGAACAGTGCTCAGTGTCAACCGCATTATTCAAATAGCCCCATGTATATCTCTTGAATCTAGCAAGGTATTTATGATGACTCTCCTCCCTTGTCCCAGGCTTATTTTTAATGCCAGATAAATGATTACCTTCATTAAATATTATCAAAATATATCCAGTGCCGTAACTCAGCAGTATTTATATTGTGGCACAATAGTGCATATGTCTACAATGAATTAAGTTCCATTGAGTTGCATAGAACTGACTCCTAGGTATATGTGAGAAAGCACCATGCAACTCTCTGACACTTCCTCATAAGTAAATGTATAGAGGATGTGCACTCTTAATTATTTAATTCCTTAGTTTCCAAAGGAAGGACGTGAAGGCACACACACAAAATATTTCAGGAGTACACAAACAGGACAGTTTTGACAAAATTTACCCAATACAAAAATGTGACACCCCATAATAATTTCATGGAGGGGGGTTCTTTACACCTCCTTCACAAAGAAAGGTGGCTCCTTGCCAGGATTTAGCAGCTGGGTATGAGGAGGAGGAAATCCAGTGTCATGCAGATTTAGTGCCTGGGAAAGCGGCTGTGGTGCTGCAGAGGTAACAGCTGCTGTGCCAGCCCAAAGGATGAAAGAACAGAGGCAAAGTGGCCTTGCTGAGCCCTACAGCCACCCTCAATAGCTTTGTATCCAGCCACATTGAGCCAATTATTCTGCATAATATACAATGTATTTTTAAGGTAGTGCAAAGCATGTGCTGTTCTTTGTAATGTGTGGGTTATTAGGAACAGTGATAGAGTAATAGGCACGGGGCCATGAAAAGAAGACAGAAGCATTTGTAGCCATTAGGACTTAATTTGAGCGTCAGCTAAACTGGGATTAGCCCAAATTAGATTCCCAAATTGCACGCCGCCAGACATTAGTATGCTTTGAAAAACTTAAGGCACCTTGTTGAATACATCCATCACAATACGTCGATCAGATTTTGCAGGTCCTGTGCAGCACTGATAGCTGCTCTGTTGGTCAACACGAGTAGTAACAACAGTGGAGGGGATTGAAATAATGTGTGAGGGGGTCACAGGGGTCGTGTGATTAGCCCTGCCTCCATGGCTGTCATGTGCAGTGCCCCACCACATGCTAAATCAGATTGTGAAGGGACTCTACCTGAAGGAACACTTTCAATACATTGGTTTAATGCTTTGAGTCCCATTGACATCATTTGAAGGAAGGGAATCAGGATGCACTGGTGTCTATTGATACACCATGTGCTTCAACTGACACAGGGCAAGGTTCAAAGCTTCACTGGCACTCCCCACCTCATCCCCCAGTACTGTTTTGGAATCTGCGTTTCAGATTTTAATTCCCCTGGAATCAGCAAGCATCCCAACTAGCACGGCGTCACAAAGCCACAGCCCACAATTTGCTCAACCCCGTCATCAGGGGTGCCAACTTGAATAAAATATTGTGGGGGCCCCGGTAAACCCTGCTCCGCATAATCAATCACATGATGCAGTGCACACACACCAATTGAACGGGAATGCCGATCAACTCTGTGAGGTCCTGGCTCCCTCAAATATTTCATTGCGGGCCCCTAGGAGTTAGCTCCTATGCCCACTGTTCTATCTATGCTCCCACTATGACTAATCCCCACTCCACAAGTGTATGCAGCTTCAAAATGAAATAATGAGATTCAACTAAAAAAACCCCACCAGCCATTGTGCAACAGAGCTTCCCCACCACTCCTTCCTCTATGTACCCTAAAATTGGCTCTGTGGGGGAACAGGAGAATCTCCAAACCAGTGTTCAGGGAGAATCGTTCTGTCTGGCAAGCTGATATGCTCGGGCAGATGGAACGTCTGTGATAGACTGATGTTGAATTCCACCCAATGTCAACAGTAATGACAGCGTGAGGTTTTCTTTTATTTATAGTCATGGAAATCTGTGTAGCAAAACCCTTGCTCCAGCAAATGGAATTTCTGTTTCTTTCATTCTTCTAGTCTACAGCAACAACCAAAAGCTGAATTTCCATTTGAAAACAAAAGACGTTTGCTTTATAGTACATAGGCATACCACAGCAAGGCTTTGTGGAGGGTTTTGTCCTTATATAGTTCATAATTGGAACTGGTTGTTTCAAAAACCCATTGAAAATCATTAACAGGAATACCAAGGGAGCAGGCCATTTCTTGTAATTGAAATGGATTGGTGATTAACATTTGAAAAGCAGCAACTGCATATGTGGAATCATTTCTGACATCTTTTAAAAATACATTAAGTTGTGCTGTCTCTCCCCCTGGGGGTGGGGAGGCATAGTAATTTAAAGAACTGCAACTCCCAGGTGTACATCCAAGCTAATAGAGACTGATGAGGGAGTGTCATCTTCCAAACGTTCGCCACTGATTTGTCTTTCCTCGAAGAGTATTAAAAATGAAGTGACGCATTACTTTTTAAATAGATTTTAGTAATGCTAATATAAAGGACTTTTAATTATTTCAAGCTGCAGCATATCCACTACTTCATTTGAAAGAATATGACATTACAACTAATGACATAAGAACATTAAAAGATGCCCATCTTGTTCAGCCTTCTGTTGTCACAGTGACAAACCTGATGCCTATGGGATGTCTGCAAACAGGAGTGAAGTAGACCAGCAACTGTTACAGTATTAAGAGGCACAGCACTTCTGAAGCTGGACATAGTACACAGCTGTCACGGTTGGTAACCACTAATTGGTCTAATCTGAAATTTGTCTAAACCAGTGGTTCCCAATGGGCAGTCCATGGACACCAGGGAGTCCATGTAAGAAGAAGAAGAAGAAGAGTTTGGATTTGATATCCCGCTTTATCGCTACCGAAGGAGTCTCAAAATGGCTAACATTCTCCTTTCCCTTCCTCCCCCACAACACTCTGTGAGGTGAGTGAGGCTGAGAGACTTCAAAGAAGTGTGACTAGCCCAAGGTCACCCAGCAGCTGCATGTGGAGGAGCGGAGACACGAACCCGGTTCACCAGATTACGAGTCTACTGCTGTTAACCACTACACCACGCTGGCTCTCCAGGGGGTCAGTGGCACCATTCACATACCATAGAGATATCTAAAATTTCAAAAGTAGGGGGTCCATAGCTTGGCTTTTGAAAAAAATAATTCCTTTGGTTATCTGTTGAGGGATAACTTGGCGAGTAGCTAGCTGAAGAGATGCAAACATGTGGGGCATAAGGAACTAAGGAAAAGTTGGTATGTTTCAGGAACTCCTTGTGTACATTATAAAAATTAACTCCCAGATATCTTTCTTATTCAGACTTTTAAAATGCATATCATAGGTGACCCAGATCAAAGGTTTAAAACCTCTCTATCGCTGCACCAGGATTCAAATTCTGCATTGAAGGCTTCAAACTACGCCTTGTGCCTTGTATTCGCTTTTTAAAAAGCTATTTGATCAATTGCTAATTCTGTAAATGACACCTCAAGGCTCGTTTACATTTTTACATTTCTATGAAAGCTGTGCTGCCCTCATACTACCAGTGAATCTTGACAGCAGGCAAGAGGCAACTGCCTGGTCAACAAAGAGAAGCAAGTGGCCAGTCACTTCTCTTAATTTATGTGCTGCTTCTCTTAAGCATGGGACATTATGGGTATAGCGCATTAACATCAGCCTTGTGTGTGTCCTCTAAACCCAACTGTTCTTTCCAAATAATGCTTTAGGGTGCAAGCAGGACCCACCAATCACAGTTTAAAGGACTGTGGGGTTGTCACATTCATGGGCTCCAGGGACTCAACTGCTCCCTAGCTCTTCATACTGACCTGCTTCACAAGAACTTCTGAGCAAGAGAAAAGAGGGGACCCTAAACCCTTCCCAACTGAAAATACCATGTTACTGGGGGATCTTAGGTGCATCACACATTCTCCAAGTCCAAATCTTCCATGACAATTAGAAACTGTGCATCTCAGTGCAGATTGTCTATCCATCTTGCATTGCTTTCGATGGAATGTGGACTCAGATGTACATTCAAGTGCTCTGAGTCCACTGAAAGTAATGCAGATAAACCATCCTCACACAGGTGCTTATTTGCATCCGCATCTCACTGCATATTCAGTACTACTATCTATCTGAATTACACTTGAATCTATAGTCCACTGACAACAACACAATGTGACTGTATTACATGCAACAGGATATATATTTAAATGGATGCAAGCAGATATTTTAGTCCTACATATGTCTTCTTACTAACCTGCATGGTATCCAAATGATGCCAAGGAATTTTTTTCCCCCAAATACTTTTTATTGCTTTTTTGTAACAACAACAAATAAAATAAATACTCTTACATTCAAAAATTTGTATGTCTTCTTATTTACCCTGTGCCTTATTGCGCCCGGACTTCCTTCCATCCCTTCAACGGTTTTCATGTCTCAAATCTTTTCTTACAGTTTCTTATTTACACTCCATGCCAAGGAATTAAGGGTGCTGAATTTTATACTATGTTCCATGTGGATTCTAACTCCTCATGCAGAGTAGTGAAGAAGTTAAGATCACTTACAGAAGCTTTGGCATCCATTTTCTGTGGCTTCTTTTTGAAGCAATTCCTGGACTCTGAGGACAAAAGGTTCAAGAGAGACTTCATCACTTTCATATTAATGACAGTTTTTGCTACCCTATGCACTTAATATTGTAATTAATTTGAGAAGAAAGTTTTTCCTCTGCATACGTCAGGAAAATTTGACTCTCAGTGCTCGTCTTTTGGCTGTTCACCTTGGTTGGCAGCCAACTGTTGATAAATGGGTGCAATTCACCTGCTGTAGATTCCATTTCAATATGTCAGGAATTATGGATAGATTTTTTTAAAAAAAAATCTAATAGTCTGGACACATCAGAAATAATGGATTTAACCTCTCTCCTCCGATTGCAAAAAAAGGTGCCATGTCACATTTCTCTGAGTAGTAATTTGAAAGAGATTTAAAACTAATCCCCACTTCTTGACTCATTTTAGATGATTTAAATTTTTATTTTTCTAGGTAAGATTTTACAGAGTACAGCTTCTTTTCCAGCAGCAGCACTGGATATCTTGCTAGAGGGATGCTGAAGCAGTCTATTGCTTTTCAGTATATTAGCTAAATCATTCCACCTCCATCACCAGCAATAAAATGGCAGGTTAGTCACATTTAATCTATGAAGCATTACTCTCTAATAAGTATCCCTATATAATACAGGCCCATGATCAAATCAGTTACAATGCAGTGATTTTCATAATTGCAAATGAGGTGTTTTAAATCTACTTAATACTGACATACAAAATGTCACATTCCATATCCGAATGGAAAAGATCTCATATGATCTATTCCAGGCAATTTTGGTTTCCATTCAGAATGTAACCATTTAAACAGAGATAGCAACCATTTGCTGGAAGCAGCTAAGACATCAGTTCTGTGAGAATCATAGAATCATAGAGTTGGAATAGAACGCAAGGGCCACCGAGTCCAACCCCCTGCCAAGCAGGAAACACCATATAGAATCATAGTGAGCCCTTAATCAGTTTGCTCTCTTTTTATCTGAAACTACAGGGTCAACCAGATTCAGGAATGAGAATCAGAGCGCCTTACAAAACACTATTCTGAGTAACACTTTGCAAGGGGTTGGGTAAAATGGGACAATCCGCTGATTGTTGGGTCTTTCTGAGATCCTTGCAAAGTGGTCCTCAAGGTAATGCTTTGCAAGGGACTATTGGGACATGTGGGTTTGGCTTGGCCAAAATGGGCTTGAAGGCTGAATGGAAATCCTTCATGGGTGCAGTTAGACTCTTGGGATGGAAATTCTCCACCACTGGTAAATAACATACAGTCTTGAGTTATTTGCATTGAATTGCACATACCCAAGGGCACTGTGATGATAACTAAACTTGTGACGCCAACCTTACAGCTTCTAACTCTTGGAAGATAAAATTTTGGAACTTGAGTGAGCCAGGCAAAACTGGCAGGACTGGGCTGAAACCCTGAGGATCTGGGATTAGGAACACAGAACAGCAGAGGCAGTGGTGCAACCCAGTGGGAATTGGTAGACCCGAAACACATAATAGCAGAGTTTTGCAGGCAACAGTGGAGCATGTGCCCGCGCTGCCCAGGGCGGGTGCGCTCCCAAGGGGTGTGTGGCATGGAGGGTGCCCTCCCAGGCATGGGATAGCCACTTGGGTGCCTGGATCAGCGTGCGTGCCCTGCAGCCGGGGCAGAGCGAGCCACCCATGGGGGCAGAGTGAGCCGCCTATGGTGGACATTTGGTGCGCCGTTCGCCCGCAACTCCCAAGCCTCCCCCAAGCTGTCAAAATGAAGTGGGAGGAGGGAATGCCACCAGCAAAGCGGCACAGCTCTTCCCTTACTCCAACGGCTTGGGGTAGGCTTGGGAGAATGTCACCCCCCTCAGTGAGGGCACCTGGGGCGGACCGCCCCCAATGCCCCTCCTTCCTACGTCCCTGCTTGCAGGATCAGGAGATGATCAGCAATGAAGGAGTGCAGTCATAGTGGCCAACCAGATATCCACAAAAAAAGCATGTGCTCTCCTACTGAACTGTGGCCCTTGCCCCTATGGCCAGCATATGATGAATAGAGATATTATCGGAGATAAAGAAAGGGGCAACATTGCTCTTGTCCCTAAAGAGGACACAGATCCATAAGTTTATACCCTTGAATTAAGTCCTGTATATTTCAGTGGCTTTAGCTTGTCATTGAAGTGTCGAGGTTTGCAGTTTCAGACACAACCTCAAAACCTACATCAAAGAAAACGACGGAGTCTTTAGCAAGGTCCATTAATAGCTAAAGTCCATGAATTAGTGTTCAGTCTTCTTCATGTATTTCTTTCTATGTCTTGTTCAAGGCAAGCAGGTGCGATGTACAAAGTGGCAAAATGATATAAAATTACTCATAATGCAATCTAATGTTCTGGAGGAAGAGTGTTTCCATTCAGGTCAGGATTATGAGGATTTATGCCCACCGAGGCCTCCCATCCTCTCGTAATAAATGTTCTAGGACTTTCACAGGTGGTCATACATCGAACCCTGTCAGGTTCTTTTTCCATTTCTCAGTGTAAGATTAAGTTCCATAGGCCAAGGGGTAGTGGAGGAGAAAAGCATCTGACTGGAATATAAATCAGGAGCTCGAATAGAATTTCCCCTCTGCTTTTCCTCTATTCGCTCCCTTGAAGCAATTCCATGCTGGTGCAAACTAATCTGTATACTGAGAATTATGCCACTGGTGTGCAGGTGGGTTTCTTTCAAAAGAAAGGGGTGCTCTGATTTATTTGGAAGGCTTGAAATTATTATCTAAGTTTTGATTCAGGTGAAAACTTAAAGGATTCCATCTTTTAGCAGCATGGCCAGCTGAATATGTTTTGCTACCTGGGGAGAAAGACAAGATGGCACCTCTCCTCACAGCCACCACCATTCCATGTACAAAAGCCAACCAGACTGGCAGTTGTATCTTACCTCAGTATTGGCAATGGGATGTGTCTTCCACCTGAAGGCAGCAGACTAGCTTAGGGGGCACAGGACAAGCTATATAGCATTATATAGACTATATTTCTATTTTGTAGTTTCTTGAGAAAGCGTGTTCTCCTTCATGGAGAGCACGTGTTGCAGTGGGGGCCGACAGGACCCTCCAAAGTTGTGGGGTGGGCTAATTGATCGTTGGCCACTGATGTGATTGGGCTTCCCTTGTTGCTGGAAAGAAGTTAATGTTGCCATTTGTTGAAATACTAAAACTCCCTGCACGAGGCGTAGAACTTCCTCTTTTCACCCCGTGTATCGGATTAACCGTCCCACGCTCCCTATATTTAGGGTTGTTCGCTTTGACCTTGCTATGCCTGTCATGGGGTTGTCTGCTCTTGGGGCAGGGGCCCGGTAGGAATTTTGTCCATCTGGCTGATTGGCTGGGGCCATTTGGTTTTTGCCTACTGCGTAGCAAATCGTCACAACTTGTAAGGTTGCGGTTAGGCATTGGTTTATGGTTTGGTTGGTTGAGGGACATGGATTGGCTGTGGCTGCCCCTCTAATGCTGCTGCTGCAAGGGATTCCGTTAAAGGAATCAGGGGCTAACTATTGCTTGTCCACCCTGTCAGGGGGTCTCGGGCCACTGCAAGAGCTCCTGGTTGCATTTGGGGAGGGCTGAGGGCAGGATCCCTGCTCCGTCGCTACCCCCAAGTATATTCCCCTTTTCTGACTTTCGCAGGCGTGCGGACTGTCAGTCTGTCCCCCATGGGGGGGGGCAGATAGTCACAACCAATGCCTAAGCAACCACTCACATTTTTGTATTTTAATAAAGTTGTGGCCAAAATTATGCCAAAAACCTTAAACAAAATTTCTGTGTGATGTGTGAGTTATTGGGGTGGCCCTGGGGACCTCGACACGCAAACACTGCTGTTTGATACGTTTCCCCTCAAACTGGTTTCCATCTGATTTGAAAACATAAGCTACATTCACTTTGCAGTTGAGCTGAGGTGTGTACATTTGAGACAGCCATTGCACATAGGAGTTCCAAGGTTTGCAGGGGTGAGGAAACCAAAAATATAACGCATACTGAAGACGTTCCTGCTCCCTTTCTGGTGTGTACAGCAACATGCACATGTGACTTGAAACACAATAGAGGAAATGTCCTTGCTGTGTTTTAAGCCGCTAATGTGAACATAACCCTAATTAACTATCTACCAGGCCTAATTCTAATCAATGGCACTTCAGAAGCTCTTGCCATGGTCTATGTTTTATCTCCTCCTCCTTCGAAGCCCAGCAAAGCCACTTTAGGGAGGTTGATAGATTTCTTAAGCTAGGATTATCTAGCTTTATGCATTATTTATTTCCATCTGAATCATATATGACAATCTGACTGAAGTATATCAGAGATATTTGTATAAAGCAATGGGAAATTTTCTGTTTGTCAGATTAAGGGGAAAGCAGCCACCATGCTGAAGAGTTTCTGCATATTTCACACGGATAATTGCTTCACCCTCCATCTCTTTAAATTCTTTATGATTGGCACTAAAGAGATTTGCTCTGTATTAATGCTGACTAATTTTATGCACTGGGAGGGGAGAATCAATTTTATTTTTCAATATATATGTGGATTTAGAATTTCAATATCACAGACACAATAGAGTATCAATAATATGGATAGGCTCGGTGAATTATTCATGTAGCTATATCTGAAATATGTGATTCATAAAACATTTACAATGGTGTTCTTACACCATTAAAATGGCCCAATGTCTGACAAATCAGTGGTATGTGTATTTTAGTCAAGCTATGTACTACTATTAATAGTAATAGTCTCTCTACTGAAGTCAGAGGAGCTATTTATATTCCTATGTGTAATTACGAGAGATATTGTACTTGGTTGTATAACAATAGGCTAGGATCCAGAAATATTTTAAGACACGTACAACCAAATTGGGCATTGCTTCTTCTTTTCTGGGCCATTTAAATGAAACTGCCTCATTTTTTTTCATGCATTCTTCTCCCTTAATAGTTCTCTTTAGAAATGGTCCTCCTTTCCATTTCGGCTTTCTCTCCCAGCACCACTGATTCTGACAGTTCATATACCTCCCCCATGCCTCCTTGGAAAGAGTTTTAAATCACACAGCTCCCTGAGACTGAAAGCCATCAGCTGTGCAAATTACAACAGGATCAAGTGGTAGCAGGAAGCTACAGCATGAAGTTGCTTAGCAACATGGTTATTTCTCCCCTCCCTTCCATTATCTAGGATTATACTTTTCCCTCACATAAGCAGCCAAGCAAAGATAGAGGCACGGTTTTAAGTGACAATTCTGCAAATAAATGAATCGGCAGGTCCTCCCTTTCAGGGCTAGAAATCTCTTAAAATATACAAGAATCATCCCTTTCCTTCATGTACTCTTCTAGGGTTATTTAGAACTGAATAGAAAAAGACTCATACATTATTATTATTATACCTTCAGATGAAAATAGTCCAAGAGTCTTTACCCCCACTGCTTAAACTTTGGAATGAAACAGATAAATTCATCCACAACTTGTATATCCTCTTGCTGTTATTAAACAGATGCTATCAGACTCTCTTGGGTACAATTGTCAATAAGTTCAGGAAACTGAATGAGGGCACATTCATGACCATGATAAAGTGGGCTTGTGAAAGGACTTCTGTATATTGCTAATTGCCTTCCCTTGAAATCTGCTAGACAACAAGCATTTTCCAGGGCATAGTAACTCAGGATCTTAAGTCATGACTGACCTTTCAGAAGATCGTTTCTCTCACTCAATAATGAAGCAAAATTTGATCTGCCAGCAAATTGTTAAAAGCTGGGATTTTAGACTGAGTGCTTCAATTTCCTCATTTTTGAATCCTAATTAGGGACAGAGGGAAAATTGGTTCGGTTGTCATTTTAATGTGCACTTCCTGAACCAATACACAAACCAAAACACAGCTTATTTATCACAACTTATTTTACAAAACTCGTGTACAAAAATGTATTGATGATGATGATGTATTTATTCATGTATACCCCACCCTTTCCCCAGAACTGGGACTCAAGGAAGCTTACAAAAATTAAAACAAACACGGCTAAAACACAGAAAACTAAAGATGTCTAAAAGATAATAGTTAAAAGGGAATTAAGCTACAATGAAATTAAAACAATCAAAATATATTAAGATGCATATAGTAAAAACACTAAACACAGCGCAGCACTATGTAAAAGTCCTTTCCTTCAAAGCAGTCAGTTCCCAAAGGCCTGCCAGAATAAAACAGTCTTCACCTGCCAGTGGAAGAACAAGGAGGGAGCCAAAGCCTCAGGAGGATGGGCGTTCCAAAGTGTGGGAGCAGCCACAGAGAAGGCCCTGTCCTGCATCCCCACCAAACATGCCTGGGGGGGTGGCGGGACTGACAGAGGAATCTCCCTTGGAGATCTCAGAGCCCAGGCAGCTTCATATGGGAGCATACAATAGCCTGGGCCTAAGCCTGGGACACTGAAGAATAGCCATAAGAGCTGTTGTAAAAAGGGAGTCCTATGCTCCCTATAACCAGCGCTGGGCAACAGTTGCCTGCAGCACTTTGGGCTAGTCAAAGTTTCTGAGCACTTTTCAAAGGTGGCATCAGAGAAAACTGATTGCAAAAATATCCATATTAAGCAACATTGTGAATAAGAAAAAACAGCAGAAATGCACACACAAATGATACAATGTTTGTACTGAATAATAATAATAATAATAATAATAATAATAATAATAATAATAATAATAATAGAATTGCAGAGTTAGAAGGGACCCCAAGGTCCATCTAGTCCAATTAATTATCTGCAATGCAGGAATCTCCGCTAAAGCGCAATAATAATAATAAATTGCACCCTGGTGCAGAAATTGGGCAGACTAAGTTTAAGATGGAAAAAGAAAACTGAGAGACTGAAGACAGATTCACCCATCCCTAGTTCTGATATGAAAATGTTGGCAACCATTGGGAAATCTGCAATGCTTTTGATGACTCTGCTATGGCTCATGCTTGCTACACATTATATCCTCTCATGATATTTGAAGTCTGTGTTGTTGCTATGCCAGCATCATCCATCTATTATTGAGAAATTGCTAGTTAGCCTCCATTTCATATGAGCTGCTGACATAACTTTAAAGATGGAACAAAGCAGAGCAGATTCTTTTTTCTATAGTCTATATTTTTTGGCAGGTTTCTGCTTCACTTTGCCCCCAACCCCACTTGTTTTTGATGCTTTTGTTTTGCATTATACGTTTCCAGACAGCATGCATTAGATTATAGAATCATAGAGTTGGAATAGACCACAAGGGCCATCGAGTCCAACCCCCTGCCAAGCAGGAAACACCATCCGAGCACTCCTGACATATGGTTGTCAAGCCTCTGCTTAAAGACCTCCAAAGAAGGAGACTCCACCACACTCCTTGGCAGCAAATTCCACTGTCAAACAGCTCTTACTGTCAGGAAGTTATTCCTAATGTTTAGGTGGAATCTTCTTTCTTGTAGTTTGGATCCATTGCTCCGTGTCCGCTTCTCTGGAGCAGCAGAAAACAACCTTTCTCCCTCCTCTATATGACATCCTTTTATATATTTGAACATGGCTATCATATCACCCCATAACCTCCTCTTCTCCAGGCTAAACATGCCCAGTTCCCTTAGCCCGGGGGTCGGCAACCTGCGGCTCCAGAGCCGCATGCGGCTCTTTAAAGCCTTTGCTGCGGCTCCGGGGCGGTGGCGAGGGGAGGAGGCGAGGGGCGGAGGCGAGGGGCGGAGGTGACCAGCCTGCCGCCCGGCGGGCGGGGCGCCGTAAAGCAGAGCGCCCCCCTCGCCAGGCAGACATCTGCTGCGTGGGGAGCCTTGCCGGAGGTCCCGGCAAGGCTTCCCACGCTGCGGATAGCAGCCTGCTGCCCGGTGGGCGGGGCGCCCTAAATCAGAGCGCCCCCCTCGCCAGGCAGACATCCGCTGCATGGGGAGCCTTGCCGGAGGTCCCGGCAAGGCTTCCCACGCTGCGGATAGCAGCCTGCTGCCCGGTGGGCGGGGCGCCCTAAATCAGAGCACCCCCCTCGCCAGGCAGACATCCGCTGCGTGGGGAGCCTTGCCGGAGGTCCCGGCAAGGCTTCCCACGCTGCGGATAGCAGCCTGCTGCCCGGCGGGCGGGGCGCCCTAAAGCAGAGCGCCCCCCTTGCCAGGCAGACATCCACAGCGTGGGGAGCCTTGCCGGACTTCCCGGCAAGGCTCCCCACGCTGCGGATAGCAGCCTGCTGCCCGGTGGGCGGGGCGCCCTAAATCAGAGCGCCCCCCTCACCAGGCAGACATCCGCTGCGTGGGGAGCCTTGCCGGAGGTCCCGGCAAGGCTTCCCACGCTGCGGATAGCAGCCTGCTGCCCGGTGGGCGGGGCGCCCTAAATCAGAGCGCCCCCCTCGCCAGGCAGACATCCGCTGCATGGGGAGCCTTGCCGGAGGTCCCGGCAAGGCTTCCCACGCTGCAGATAGCAGCCTGCTGCCCGGTGGGCGGGGCGCCCTAAATCAGAGCGCCCCCCTCGCCAGGCAGACATCCGCTGCGTGGGGAGCCTTGCCGGAGGTCCCGGCAAGGCTTCCCACGCTGCGGATAGCAGCCTGCTGCCCGGTGGGCGGGGCGCCCTAAATCAGAGCACCCCCCTCGCCAGGCAGACATCCGCAGCGTGGGGAGCCTTGCTGGAGGTCCCGGCAAGGCTTCCCACGCTGCGGATAGCAGCCTGCTGCCCGGCGGGCGGGGCGCCATAAAGCAGAGCGCCCCCCTTGCCAGGCAGACATCCACAGCGTGGGGAGCCTTGCCGGACTTCCCGGCAAGGCTCCCCACGCTGCGGATAGCAGCCTGCCGCCCCGCAGGCATCGGCCAGCCCCACAAGCTCGGGGGACAGCAGGGAGGCGCAGCGCCGCCATCCCGCTGTTCCTCGACCTGGTTCGGTTTCCCCGACCTGCTTTTGGGGGGGAAATAAAGGGAAATTTTTTTCCCTTTATTTCCCCCCAAAAAAACTAGGTGCGTCCTATGGGACGGAGCGTCCTATGGGGCGAAAAATACGGTATTTTTATAATGACGAATGCCTCATTATTAATTATTATTTACATCAGGCACTGATTATGATTTATGGTACACTGGGGCCCTGATTAATTTTCTATGGCATTTTGGGGCATTGATTATTGGGCATAGCAAGTCGCGGTCGCGTGGAATTTGTGCTTTGTGACCGTTTGAAGTGGGGTTTTTTTCTTGGGAGGCTGGGCGGCACGAAGAGAGGGATTATTTTTATAATGATGAGGATGACATTGGGCCCTCATTATTAATTATTATTTACATCAGGCACTGATTATGATTTATGGTTCACTGGGGCCCTGGTTAATTTTCTTTGGCATTTTGTGGCATTGATTATGCAGTCGCGGTCGCGTGGAATTCCACGTGGAGTTAGTTGCCTGAAGCCCCTTTTTAGTTGCTTGAGCTTGAAGCCCCTTTTTAAACTTAAGCAGGTGAAAGTTTGGTGAATTGCTGCCAAGGAGTGTGGTGGAGTCTCCTTCTTTGGAGGTCTTTAAGCAGAGGCTTGACAACCATATGTCAGGAGTGCTCGGATGGTGTTTCCTGCTTGGCAGGGGGTTGGACTCGATGGCCCTTGTGGTCTCTTCCACATATGTATGTGAGCAGGTCTTCTCCAACATGAACTATATTAAAAACAAGCACCGATCACGCCTCACAGATGACAGATTGCAAGCCTGTGTGAAAATGAAGGTGACGTCTTACAGCCCTGATGTGCAGACACTGAGCACTGAGGTTCAGGAGCAAAAGTCCCATTAACCTGGTTACCTGGTTGTAAATTAAATATTTTAATTAGCTATTAATTTGTCCTTTTTTCTTGAGATTGACAGCTGACTGCACGATCCTGTATATATAGCATTAAGGCCAGAAACAATATATGTAGTGTTATATTTGTTTTAAATGTTGCAATGTTTTTGCGGCTCCCAGTTGTTGTTGTTTTTTCGGAAACGGGTCCAAGTGGCTCTTTTTGTCTTAAAGGTTGCAGACCCCTGCCTTAGCCGTTCCTCATTAAGAACATTCTGAATCCTCCTTTGTGATTTTCTTCTGCATTTGCAGCCACAGAGGAACTGTAGTTTTCAGAAATCAGATAAGGCCAGAATGGGTGTTCAGCTAACAGAATGCCAGGAAGAGAGTGAAAACAAATATAAGTGCCAGGGGAAAAACATTTTCCTGTCTCTTTCAAAAACTCATGGTCAATATTTCCAACGTTAGCCTGCATTTACATGACACTGCAGATGGTTCACATGTTTTAAATTTAATTACTGAATTCATGATGCAAAACTACCAGAACTTCAGTGAGGTCTTGGTGTGTTTGTGATCATGATTATTCTAGTACAAATGTGGCTTTAATACAAGGGCACTCATTCCTCATTCATAATCAAAAGCCTTTTAAATTATCTGAATATTTGGGGTCAGAAGAGGACTTGCCTTTTATGCATGGTCAAGTATTTCTTTTGTACAACAAACTAGCATTATTTCCGCTTCAACATTTAGCTATGACAGAAGCCATTCCTTTGTTCAGTATTCTAAGGGCATTTTCTGAAGTGAGATTAAGCACAGTTTTGGGTCTGGAATGTCATTTGTGGGTTTTGTTAATGTGATACAGAAGGAAAGTAGTGTATTAAAAATGAAATTCATGATTCTCTTCAATGCCATTCCTGATCTCAGTTTGCAGGCGCCAGAAATGTAGGGCAAAATACCTGCAGATACCATTTTCATACCCTCCAAGTGTCCCAGTTTTACAGAGACAGTCCAGAAATTATGAAAGCCATCCCAGCTTCTGATTGAATCCCAGAATGTCCCTATGTCCCCCACCAGTGCTGCTGCTGCTGAGCTCGGGGCAGAGGATGAGGCAGTGTTTATCCCAAGTGACAATTGTGGCTACAGTTACAGATTGCCTCTCCATGGCCACTACTGCCATCCCCACCCCCCTGCCCCGGGCAACTAGCAGTGGCTGCTGGAGAGAGGGTGAGCAGGAGAGGCTGCTGCCACTGAGGCCTGGAATAGTTGAATCCAACTCTTAAGCATTCAGCAGTGATGGAGTGTACAGTGGTACCTCGGGTTACAGATGCTTCAAGTTAGAGACGCCTCAGGTTACAGACTCCGCTAACCCAGAAATAGTACCCCGGGTTAAGAACTCTGCTTCAGGATGAGAACAGAAATCGTGCGGTGGTGGTGTGGTGGCAGCGGGAGGCCCCATTAGCTAAAGTGGTACCTCAGGTTAAGAACAGTTTCAGGTTAAGAACAGACCTCTAGAACAAACTAAATTCTTAACCCGAGGTTACAATGAAAATTGTAGCAAACCTCAGTGTAAGAAATGTAAGAAGTTGACAGTCTTCTATGTTGATGGATTAAAAGAAGACAGAGCTCAATATGAAGAAAACCTTCCATTTCTAATACTATTATCATTTTAGTTGGTCAGTTAGATTATGTCGTTTAGTCGTGTCCAGCTCTTCGTGACCCCATGGACCAGAGCACGCCAGGCACGCCTGTCTTAGATTATATGTATTGTTTATAAAGCCAAGGAACAGGGTTCCTGTGGTGTGGTCCCTGTGAACACTTGGGGAGGTGTTTCTTTTAGGGCTGCATGCCCCAGAGGTCCACTCTATAGATATAGGGGGCAAGACTTTGAGTGTACCAACCCCATTAGGAGATGACTATGATGACATGAGAATGACTATGTTAAGGCATGCTTCCCTCTTGGTGTGTGCATCACAAATTGGCTGTGGGGGATCACAGGTCCTGGCACAACTATCAAGAGCAAAAATTAACTGGCTTCTCCATTATCATCATGATACAAAAAACATTACTGTTCACAAGTTGGGACCTTTGTGTGAAAATGTGGGAGTTGAGCCTTGCTAAATTAAGGATGAGAACCAGCCTCCTTCCAGCCCAAGATTACATGAAGCACATCCTTGCACCTCAGAACAAAATTGTACAGTACAAAGTCTCAAACTTGCATGAAACAATCACCTCCAGTCTTGTGACCACTTAAACATTTTAACCACGTGGGCATAGTGTTCATTTGCAGATGTCAGCCACATAGTGAAGTAAACACTTCTATACCCCTCTTCGCCCCTGAATTTCCAAGTAATTTCAGAAGCAAGAGGCTAGGCATAACCAGGTCTCTCGGCAGCTACAACCACAACAAGGTGAGATTTTAATTGGCTGCCATGCTGCAAATGAATCACTCGATACAACATCAATGAGGTGCTTCTGTGGCCAGGAAGCCTGCTACACAAGGTATGCAACAGCTGTGTGCTGAGCAATTGCAATAAAGAATTTAGCTGTGCGTATTAAAGAGTGATAACAACATATCTGTTGTATGACGGCTGCCACAGTGTGTGTGCGTGTTTGTGTGGATGTGTATCAGTCCTGGGACCAATATGCAGGAAATAGGAAAGAGGGGGCTAAAGGTTAATGAGGATAGAGTAAAGGGGCTGTTTTTAGTCATGAATGCATTTGCTGTCTGGAATTATGCTGGAACTCAAATCCAACCATTTGGAATCTCTTCAGAGAAAAGGAAGCATTATAATAGTATAAGAGGAATCTCTGATAATGTTCAAAGGAAGGGAAATCAAATAATTATTTCCTAAATATAAATAGATTACAGTTTAAAATATTTTTCAGACCAGAAAAAGGGATTCCAAGATCTGCATTCCGTATCTGCGTTCTAAATATAAATCCAAACAGCAAAAAGAATATTTAGATAAAGAACTACAATTCATGAATGCTGAAGAAGACACTTAGTGTTGTTCTTCCTTCTAATTTATATGACATTGAGTTTCACAGTGATTTCAGTGTTTGCTAGAAAGGAGCTTAATTGCATGCACATACCCACACCCATTTTGTACCCTTTTCTCAATCATACCATAGTCTTTAATTGTAATACCAGTCTATTACTTGTGAATTTCCATATGAGCACTGTTTTAGGACACCCCCCCCCAAAATGTAGCAGATTCTAAATGAACAGGGGGACACCCTATATAAACAGAAACACATAATTCTGTGAAATGAAAGAAAATGGCATTTTAAAACAACCCTTCACTCAGTGGTGTAGCGTGGGTTGTCAGCACCCGGGGCAAGGCAAGTAATTTGCGCCCCCTAACCCGTGGATTTGCGCCCCCTAACCCCCAGATGTTGCGCCAGGTGCGGCCAGCCCCCCCTGCACCCCCCACGCTACGCCACTGCCTTCACTGCATGACAGGAACCTGTGAGCTTACAGAATGTTGGTTGAAATTGAGCCCACAGAGAGAGAGGAGAAGGGTCCAAAAGAGGGATGGAAAGGCTTTAGTCTAGTGGGATCTACTTTGTTTTTCTGCTCTTACTAGAACATGAGAAAAGCCTTCAATTTGATGAAGGCCCATCAAGTCCACCATTCTGTTCTGGTATTCAGAGACGTACTGCTTCTGATACCCATATGCAGGCATCATGGCTAGTAGACATTGGCAACCTTATTCTCCATGAATTCACCCCTTTTAAAGGTGGCAGCTCTTACGACATGTTGTGGCAGTGAATTCCATAGCATGAATAAGTATTTCCATTTCTCTGTCCTGAATTCTTCAATATTCAGCTTCATTTGATGTCCCTGGGTTTGTATTAGAAAAGAAGAACACCCCTCTCTTTTTCCACTTTATCTACACAATGCATAATTTTATACCCCTTTACCATGTCTCCTCTTTTGATCCTTTTTCTAAACCAACTTCTCCCCCCAAATCTTTTTTTAAAAAAATCATAGGGCAATTGTTCCATTCCCTTGATCATTTTGATTTTTCTTTTCTGAATCTTTTCCAATTCTACAATATCCTTTTTGAGGTGAGGCAAGCACAGTATTCCAAGTGCGGTCACACCATAATTTGTATAACAGCATTATGATACTGGCAGTTTTATTTTCAATCCCTTTCCTCATTATCCCTAGCATGGAATTTGGCATTTTCACAGCTGCTATACACTGGGTTGACATTTTCATTGAATTATCCAGCATGACTCCAAGATTTCTTTCCTGGCCAGTTGTTGCCAGTTCCAACCCCATTAGTGTATATGCACATTTAAGATTTTCTGCCACAGCAAAAAGATTTTTTTGCCACTGGCATGCTAAAAAAAGAAGTCAAACGTGTGCCACTTACTGTAGCAACTTTGTGGTTAAACCTCTCTCAGAATTGCAGCTCTGTGAGGGGAATAGTGGTCTCCTAACTCTCAGCACCCTTAACAAACTATAGATCCCAGAATGCTTTGAAGGAAGCAGGATAATACTGCTTTCAATGTATAGTGCAGATGGAGTCTGTTGTTATTGTCTGCAGTTACACAATACATTCAAACACACACACACACACACCACTCACAAGGCTATGTTCTGATGAAGTGTGTTTGTGTAACAATAGCCCTCTTCAGAGCAATATGGTTAGGAAAATACATGAACGGCAAGTAAACAGTCTGCCCCCTGTCCCACATGCATCGTTGTTCCAATCACCTCCATGTATTTAAGGAAGAATCCATGAAGGAGAGCCTCTTATACAAGTGTTTCAGAACCATGAAAAATCAGGGTTTTAAAATGAGTAAGGGTCCCGGCTTCATGCATGTTCCCCTAACCCATGGAGGTTCATTGGAATGATAGTGGGAGGCAAATCTAGTGTCTTTGCTGCCCTTCCTGTATGTTTACTAAACCTTCAGAATGCAGTCTCAAACAAATAAGAACTGATGTGTGAATATGACTAATCAGTGTTCAATAAATAACAGTCAGCGTGGACTTATGGGATATGGATTATTTCCTGACAGTTCTTAGCCTTCTCTGAGATCACAGAATAGGGAGTGGCAAGCGCAGGGGTAGCCAACATGGTGCCTGCCCCAGCCAGCAGACAGAGATGATGCAAGTCACTGGCACCATATCCAGGTGGTTGAGGGAGCTGAAGCTCCCAAAGTCAATGAGAAAAGTTTAAGCCTCTCTCTCTGGCCTTACCTTCTGGCGGCTGGCTGGGCTTTTCTATCTCTCTCTTCTCTATCACAGAGGAGAGCGAGACAGAGAGGCAGTTCTGCTTCCCAGAAGGTAGGGCCAGTGAGAGAGAGAGAGAGATGCAACCAGTAGACAGCTGTATTGAATGCTTCAGCATTCCTTGACTTATCACTATCCTTTCAGGCCACACCAGTTAGCTTTCTTCATTTCAGCCTGCACTGGCTGGGAAAAGCCATTGGGATGACCGAATGTGTCAAATGAGCCCTTGATATGTGTGTGTGTGTGTGTTTATTAAAAAAGATATAATTCATATTATATATTTTCTTGGACAAAAATAAAAAAATACGTGATTTGTCTCTATTTTCAGGCCGCAGAGTCTTTTCTGCAAATCAGTCATGTTTGATGTGAGACATTCATGCTGTACACAATACAAGGTTGGGGGAGAAGAGGGGAGAGACAGTAAACTTACATTCTTTTACTTAGTGTATGCTGAGGTGTTTCTGTCAGCATCACTTGGGTAGGAAGAAAAGGAAGGAAGGAAATGGGGGAGAAAAGGAGGAGGGAGAATTGAGGGAGGGGAGCACAGTCGCGGCAGAGGCAGATCGCTACTGCAGGGTTGGAACAGCTGGAGAAGCGCCACACCAGGAAGAAGGGTAAGGAAGGACGATTGGGAGAGAGGGGATCATGGTACTCTGGTGCCACAGCAATGACCGGACCAGGGCCTGCGCCTCCACCGCAAGGCCCCACAGCAGAGGCATAGGTCCTTGCCCCACCCCACACTACACCATCATGATGTGACATCATGACATTGCGGTGCTGGGTAGAGCATGCTGGGCACCCACAGGGTGGGGCCCAAGTCAGTGGCCGAGTTGTAATCCATAAACCTCTTGAGGGCACCATGTTGAGGGCCCTCTAAGATGGAGTGAAAGTTGAAGAGCAGCTTTGTGGCATTGCAAGTAATCTGCTCACTTTTTCCAAAGGGAAGTTCTCTTTAATGAAATAATATGTATAGGTATACTATTACTTTTTAAATTGCACCAAGCTTCCAACAAAGACCAAAAAGGCATACATGATATTTATCTCCCTTAGTCTTACAACAAGTGTGAGAGATAGGCCAGGCTGAGAGACAGCAACCAGCTAAGATAATGTGTAGGGTAAAACTGAAGAAATGTACTTAGTCCTAAATCCTACTAAGTTTAACGAGGCTTACTACTTAATAAGTGTGTTTAGGATTACATCACCAGTTAACTTCAAGGCCAAGCAGAAACCACCAAATCCCATTTTTAATTCTACCAAATAGTTTTGTGGAGGGTGGAAAACAGCTGAATCAGAAAAAAAATCAAAGCAAACATTTGGGTATCAAATTCTTGCACGTGTGTATTGTTTTTGCTAGACTTGAAAGTAACATTGGTTCTTTGTCTCTAAATGGAGAATTGTGTGTAATTTGTTGTTTATCATATTAATTTTCCAATTTTTCTTTGCAGAATTCTTACATTACTCTTTTTTATTGTATGATAGCTGTAGTCAAAGTCATTAAAGCCACTCGTTTATTTAAAATAATTTTTTGGCTGAAAGAGATCGTTAACACAATGAGCATGCATTACTGCTGCTTGGCAGAATCAATTTCTAAGAAGATGAGGAAAATTAGCAGTGTAGTATTCTAAACGATTTTTTTTCTGCTTGCTAGGGAAGTGTGTAGTTTGTGATTGGGGGGTGGCATTCTTCTTTATGAGCTTCATGCAAATAGATTTAGCAGTTATATGAAAGTTTTTGGTGAATCTGTTCAGTGAAAGATTTACTAAACAATTTGAAACAGATCACTGCTGATATGTCAAGGAAAATGACCCCATATTTTTAGGTGTTGTTTTTGAGTTTTTGATGTTGCATATTTACCCTTCATTGTAGTGAATTATTGTAGTGATTTATTGCAGATTGGTGTGGTAAATCATGTTTCCATATTAAATGGTTTAAATCAGTACCCTGTCTATATTAAATTTCATGTGTTAGGCATGAAATGTGCCTTTTGTTATTTCCATGCTTGATGGTTGGCTTAGATGTTGCAATTTGGAAAAAGAAGAAGTCAGAATTGATTCTGCCTTTCATGCTCACAAGCTATGATATTTTCTGAAAACAAATATATAATTATATGAATATTTATGACTTTTATTTTTTTAAGCAAACATAGGAACTTAGAAAACTGCCTTACAGCAAGTGAGATTGCTGGTCCATCTAACTCAGTATTGTTGACATTGACCTACAGTGACCCTTGAGGGTTTCAGCTTGCACACTTTTTTAGCAGTACCTGGAGATGTTAGGGAATGAACCCGGGATCTTCTGATCAGAAAGTATGTGCTCTTCCACCAAGTTATGGACAACTACTACAAACTTTGTATTATACTATATATTGTGCTGCAGACTGAATATGGATTCTAATAGCTTGAATTAAAACAACAGCCACAAAATTTCTGTTGCAAGCTCATAGCATGTGTTTTCTCTCTCATAATTTCATATCCATGCAGTCCTAATGAGGTGAGTTTAGCCAAAATGTTCTTATGCTACAGTATTTTAATGCCACTGGCTGGGGAACTTGATTTCTTTAGTGTGTAGAATAAAGATTTAAATCTGTTTTGGTCCTCTGCTGCAAGATCCAAACATCTACTCCCATCCCATTTAGAGATTCTAAATTTCTAGCTCTTTGAGAAATAGCCAATAGAAAGCAGCTGGTTCTTTCAACATGCTGCTAAGGAAGCAGTGGCAAAAGCAATCTGTCACCAGAGCATAGCTGTCAATGTTTCCCTTTTTAAAGGGAAATTCCCTTATTCCGAATAGGATTCCTTGCAAGAAAAGGGAAAAGTTAACAGCTATGCACCAGAGACCCCTATAAATGTGGGGCATGTGTAACAGAGGCGCTACCCCAACATTACTATTACAGTGGTACCTCGGGTTACATACGCTTCAGGTTACAGACGCTTCAGGTTACAGACTCCCCTAACCCAGAAATATTACCTCGGGTTAAGAACTTTGCTTGAGGATGAGAACAGAAATCGTGCTCCGGCAGCAGCAGGAGGCCCCATTAGCTAAAGTGATGCTTCAGGTTAAGAACAGTTTCAGGTTAAGAATGGACCTCTGGAATGAATTAAATACTTAACCCGAGGTACCACTGTATTATACAAAGTCTTGCACCCCAAATTTAAGAGGCACAATATAGAAGACAAACTTGGATCAGTAGTAAATTAAGTGGTGAAAGGGACTTTAGTACTTGTAACAATAAATGTGGGTGATATATGCTGAAAAGCTATACTTGTCTGTGTCTCGTCACTAAATAAAATTCAACTCATCCCTGAAGTGCTAGGGGAAAGCATCCAGAATGTAATGAAAAGCTTAGGTGCAAACACAATCTCCATGTCATTTGCTATCTAATCAGTGCAGCTTAGTTTTCAAGTAGTCTAGGCCAGATGGCTTGGACTGAAGTGATATAGTAGGACTTTCATGGATGAAGGGAGAGACACTGCAATTATGAAAAGAAATGCCCTCTTCAATCAGACTGCAAGGGACTAGAACATGAATGACCATAGGCATGCAAGAGGGAATAAATAAATCAGATCAGTTCAGAGCAAATGGAAAACAGGTTTGTGAAAAGTTATTCTGGCTAGGCTAAGCCGATTGGCTTCAAAAGAGCTCAACTGAAGAAAAATATGGAACTAAAAATGCTATTAAAAAGGATGCTATATAGAAGAAAAATCCCTCTTCTTAGGGCTGTCCAAGATACTATTCCAAGTTCTTGTCTCCATTGCTCCAAGTTAAATATGTTCAGAATAATCTGCCAACCTAATGGGGGCCTCCTGCTGCTGCCGTGCCGCCGGAGCACAATTTCTGTTCTCATCCTGAAGCAAAGTTCTTAACCTGAAGCACTATTTCTGTGTTAGCGGAGTCTGTAACCTGAAGCATATGTAACCTGAAGCGTATGTAACCCGAGGTACCACTGTACTTCCATGGGATTTACTCCCCAAAGAGTGTTATCGTTTGAAATTTATGTTCATATGTGTGCTTCACACCTTTTGTCAATTTGCAACTTACATTGACAAAATACTGCAAAAACAATCTTGATGTGATTTTAACAGGGTTATAGCAAGATTCTTTGTGCTGATGCGCATTTGATTAAAAAAAATGAAACCATGCGTATAGCTCTCAATAATCTTTTTGCCTTTTGGTGTTTGACAAAATCTAGGATTTTAATGGCACACTAAACCGTGGTTCAATGAAATCAGAAGCAAACGCTTCCAAACTATGCCTTGCACCTGCATAAGGGATGTGGAGAATTACAGAGCCTGAGGCTCACTGCTA
This sequence comes from Podarcis bocagei, assembly GCF_964188305.1. Taxonomy (NCBI): domain Eukaryota; kingdom Metazoa; phylum Chordata; class Lepidosauria; order Squamata; family Lacertidae; genus Podarcis; species Podarcis bocagei. The sequence continues at coordinate 49,755,635 of NC_138134.1, forward strand.
CTCATTCTTGTCAAACTAAACTGCCCTTTCGTATGGCCCAATGGCTCCATTCTGACAGACTGTGTTGATAGCAGCCAGGGCCTGAGATATAGTTAATGAAAGCTTGTTTTGAAGGAGGAAGGGCCAGTGGAGGCCGGGAGGAAAGAGCCAGAGGTGTTTGAAAATCCAGACCTTCTTCCTGAACAGATCAACATTGGGATTTCATTGGGCCAGCTGCCCACGGGTGCCTAGATTGGACAGATGAATCACGTTTACATCTTGCATTTGTGCCAATGGTTATCCAGAGAAATTAATGAAAGTAGGTTGTGGGCAGGAGATAGGTGGCACAAGGGAGGAAATATGCATTCTTTATCAATATGAATTTTGAGAGAAATGTGTTGGAAATACATATTTACCTAAAATATAAATGCACATTTTCATAGAACTATTTTTTTAATGCACATTCATGTCAAAATGGGATGGAATGAGTGCTAGGTGAATGTATGCAAAAGTAACATAGGCCAGAAATAGATTCATGCACTGATCCCCAGAGAGTAACTCCACTTCTCTCCCATTTCCTGATTCCTTCCACCATTTGCTGTTCTGAAATACTATCTCTCCAGTAGTGGGTTTCTGGAGTTGCTACAGCCTTAAGTCCAAAAATGAGGCGAAACCATCAATTCCACTTATTTCTGCCTTGAAACAATAGCAGGACCGCAGAGATAGAGTTGGGAAAAGTCAAGAAAGTGTCAATTTCACTTTTAAAAATGAAACTATGCAGCATTGTTCCATTAAGCATGTTTACATTGATCAAAATAGCAACAAATTAAAAGGAGAATTCAAGACAGCACCGTGATGTAACACAACGCCAATGCCAGTGCTAAAAAGACACTAGTGAGAGACACAGTTTACAACTTCTAAATGTTGAACACACTAGCAACAGAAAACTGATCCATACCAATGATAGCTCCAGCTGCCAGGAGTCTCAATCATGACACCGGCAGTTCTCCCAGCTATGCGATGCATCTTTCCTTTGAAGGCTTGGTTTCTTTATTAATATATAATATTACAGTTTATTGGATTATTACCACTGTGTTGAAGTTGAGGCTGTGTTCTAAAAACAATCAAGGTTTTATTGGCTTCTTATTGGAGCAGGGGGGGGGGGGTCATCACAAACTTACATGAATTTTTAATACCACTTTAACAGCCATGGTTTTTCCCAAAGAACCTGGCAACTGCAGTTTGGTGAGAGTGCTAAGCAGAAGCACCAACTTGCACAGAACATTGAGGGGATCAGTGCATGAATCAGTGCATGATGTGAGTGGGACATCGGGAGGAGCCAGGGCAGAGACAAATGCAGCAAATGTGGCTTCAGTGGCCAGTGGCTCCTCCTCTCTCACACTTGGCCTCCTCCTCCTGCTGCCTCCACTGGCTGGGAGCTGCTTCCCCTTTCCTTCCCTTACGTAGGTGACCATTGAAGCTCCACTGTGCTTGGCTCCATGACTGGCCTCCTCTTCCTCCTCCTGCAACTAACACCAGCTGGGGGCTGCTTCTCCCCTTCTTTCCCTCCATGGCAGGAGGAGGAGGAGGAGGAGCTGCTCAATGGTCACAGCTGATGGGAATTGTAGTCCAACAACGTCTGGAGGACCACAGCTTCCCCATCCCCATCAAAAAGCTTCCTCCATCAGATGAGGTTAAAGATTGCTGAAATAGCATTTCCCCCCACTTTGTCCTGCATGTCAAAGTAGTGTCCTCAGTTAGAAAGGGACAGCACTTTTAAGCAACACTAATTTTGCTGCTTTTGGGGATAGCAGAAAAATCCTTTGGGCCTATGGCCAAGCAGCGGTGGATTTGCATTCTGCAGATTTGTTTTTCTTAGAGTGACTCTGAAGCTTTCACTGTGATCATTCGCAGAGACAAAGGAAGCACACTTCAGAGCCCCAGAAGGACACATTAACCTCCTCTGCTCATCTTAACAAGACCCTTTCTATGTTCTGCTAATAGACACATTGGAGTGCAATGTGAACAAAAGCCTTTTTTAGCCACTTCCCTGACATGTTTTAGAAACGCAGCTTTGTGTGCCTGTCAGTCATGCACAAAGACGATGAAACATAGATATTGTAAATCAAGCACCATTAACGCTACAGTTCCAAGTGAATTTTTAGCATGGGGGTTGGTACTCACTGGGAGGCATTTTTATCACTGCCCATCCCAATTTTTACCACTGCTCATCCCCATAATTAACCACGGCTAATTATCCAGAGTTGCCTCAATACTATAGGCAGCTGCCTTGGGCAGCCTAATTAAAAGGGCACCTGCCTGCCTATTCCTTCCAGGTGCCTGGCTTCCCTGTGAGGGAAACCACTGCTCCTTTAAGAAGGACTTGTCTTTGAGAGTAGCCTGATAACATACTGTGTTTTTCTCACCCTCGCCTCCAAAGGGTAGCAGATCTTAGTTTAAAGACTGTCTTTAAACAGCCTCGCTTCTTGCAAAGCCCATGGATCTAGAGTAGAGAAACAGAGACACAGAAAAATATAGAGATATAATTTCAGAAAAGTAGAGAGTACAGAACAAAAAGACAACAGAGGCTTTCGGGGGCAGGGGACCTGACCAAATTTTAAAAAGTTTGTTGACATTGTGGTTTGACTTGGAAGGGGCAAAATCACCCACTGGCTATTTGGCCTCAACACTACTAATTTTACCAGTGACTATCTACAGGCTTCAAACCTACCTTGAAATTATATCCTCTTACCAGAAAGCTCTATAGTTTGTGCATTTGTAAAGTGCTAAGGCACTTCATTCATGCTGAATATTAGTTATTACGGTAAGTTTCAGAACTGAGACCTGCCATTTATAATGTTTGTGGTAGATGTAGATCCAGGGATTTTTTTTTCAGAATACCTTGGGCTAAGCACAGACAGTGCCAACTGTAGGACTTGCACTTGACTGGCAGAGGAAGAGAAATTCAAGGATTGTCCTGTATGCAGAGACAGAACTATAAAATAAGACTCTGCATCTATTAAACTTCGAATGGGTCCAGATTCTTATTTCCCAGCCAATTAAACCCAACACCATGCAAATAGCTTTTAGTGATGAACTGCATTATGAGCCCCGATGCAGAACATGTCTTTCTACTTGTCTATCTCTAATTAACCTGATGGGCAGTTGCATCAGTCTGTCTAGCAGAGAGTTTTGTTGCATCTTGATGACTAGAAGGTTTATTGTAGCATAAGATCTAGGAGTGCCCCCTAATCTAAGAACAGCTGCTCCTAAAGGGAAAAAAAACAATACGGCAGTAGCCTACCAGAGACATGAACCAACAGAATAGGCTCTACAAGAAACTCAGACACCAAATCTTGCTATAAATATTCACATAGGCAACATTGGTACAGGACCTAATAACATAAGGAGATCGTTCAATTCCTCTTTTGCCAATGTGGCGTATGACATAATCTGCCAACAATGCCCTTCAACTGTTCCTTCCAGTTTTCTTTTAAAAAAGAAAAGCAGTATCACATAGATCATTTATAAGTATTCAGTACTTGTGCTGTTTATTCACATTCATGTTTCATGCATGGTACATTACAAATGCCTGTGATTAATGTGGCTTTCAGCGGTTGAAAACAATCCCAGACCACGCATATTGCTCTTTATCAACCATTTTAATTACCTGCAACTTTTCAAGGAATACAAATCAAGAAGTGCTAACAGACTCTATTTCAAATAGTCTCCATAGGTGGGGAATTAAATTATTAGTTAAGAACCTCACAAAGACTCACACTTTATCTATAAAGAGGATGTCCTGCAAAGTACATAGCTTTAATCACACATGCATTTAATCACCCAATTGTACACCCAGTGGCTGTGGTGATTCAGCTGGTGCAGCAGAGCTGGAAAACTAACCACTGAAAACTAACCATAAGCTAAGGCTGATGCGAGTTGGAGTCCAACAACATCTAGGAAGTCACAGGTCCCCCATCCCTGAATTAGAAGATGGGCCTTGCACATGGATCAAGCAGTGCCCAAAAAAATCCCTTCTCTATGAACCTGTCTGGGTATTAAGAATTTGTCCTGGGTGAATCTGTCCATTTCAGCCCCCCAGTTTCTCCTTTTCCCGATCTTCAGTTCTCCACATTTTCACATCAGTCTGTGTGTTTTTTAAAAGTTCCCATGGAAATTTATTCACATTTCAGTGCAAATTTCACTGAAATTGGCTGGCATCCATCTGTCTTGGGAGACAATGGAGGAGTATACCTTTGGGGGTCAAGTCAAACTATTGGAAGGCTACAGTGTCTACATATATACATCCTTCTGTGAAATTTGCCTAAGATACACATTTTGGCAACGCAGGTTTGTATGTCCAGCCAATGTTTTAATATGCAAGCAGTGCAACGCTAGGCCTTGGGAATGAAAGTAGTCTCCAAGGTTGAGCTCCAGTAAGCCCCTTCTCTTGTTAAGCCCTGGCAGCATCTTGCCCTAGATGAGAACCAGAGGATGAATCTATAAAGATGGTTAAGGGATGCATGCTTAAATAAGTGGCTCTTGGCAAGAAAAATGCCAAGACTATAGTCGTGTCCTGGCCAAAGCGATTTATGACACACAGGAGTGGCAAGGGATACATATATGACACTTGATAGGAGGGGAAATCACACTGAAGGGCAATATTTAAACAGCCATGAAAAGTGAGCCACTGGGGAATAGAGATTAGAATTAAATCATGGTCAGGAGATTTATTTGCAAAGGCCAAAAGTCTCGTACATCAGGGAATGTGAGTGCTTGTGATTTAATTAGGCAAACATCCTTGGGTGTTGAAGGAGCAGCAAAGCTGTTTCAAGATAGATTTGGATGCGACTGAGCAAGAGTTTCAAGTATCCTTCTTTCATTTTGCCAAAAAACAACAACAACAACAACAAAAACCGGAAAGAGAAAGGGGTTTATAGTGGGTGTGTATGCCTGTGAAGGGCCATTCATATTATTTCACTACACTGGCTAGAAGTTTTGCAGCTGCAGTGACAACATTCTTTTTTATTTTTTGTTTTACTACTGTGTGAAAACACCAACTATCTGCAGAATTCTTCACAGCAGGAAACTCTTTTAAGTGGTGCTTCTTTTTGGTTTCTTAATTATAGGGCAGGGTAAGAACATTACCATTCCATTAACTGAGCATATGCTTGTTTTTCATGCAAAGGCAGAGAAAATATTTGCCACATTCTGTTAAGAATGTGCATAAAGAGGACAGTATGGGTTGAGCATCTGCAAAATGTTGTGTGAGAGTAATTCATTCACTGGAATCTTTTTGGACTATTGGTTTTTTAAAAGATATCTCAGCATTAGGTTTCTTGTTTAAAGTAAACAGCTGATGATCTCCAGAAGTGGGGCAAATGCTAAGGCCTACCAGGGCCACTAGCCTTGCTGCCTTACAAAAAAAGGGAGTTATTTTAAAAAAGAAAGATTGAGGGATGTCTGTCTTCACTTCTGTCCACCCCCTGGTAAGATGGGAGAATATCATGGAAGCATGATATTCAATTACAGGGTGCCCTGGAGGCTCAGGCACCCACAAAAATTTTGTTGTGGGTGCTCGGCACTTACACCACGGGGCCTCCAATGTGACTTCTGGGTCCTTGCAAAGCATTGGAAGTCGCGTCCAAGGCCTCACAGGGCCTTGGAGGTGGCATCTGTGGCCTTGCAAGGCCTTGGTGGTGGTGTCTGAGGCCTCACGGAGCCTTCAACACAACTTCTGGCGGTCCCAGGTGCCACTGTGGCACATGTGACATAATGCGATGTCATGCTGTGCAGCTGGGCACCCATAATCTGGGGCCCAAGTCAGCACCCCTGTCGCCCAGGAACCTCTGGAATCAGGCAGCCCTGACAACTTCCCATGTAGTTGATGTAGTTTTGCAATGTGATAGGACCTGATTCTCCTTTTTGTGATATTGATATCAGGAATAAATGATTTCAAGCCTATTTTAAAAATTTAATCAAATGTTAAAAGGTGAGAGGTGTCTCATGATCACTGCCATTATCATGTCACAAGCACTAGCCAATAGGTGCCCATGCACTGTTGTAACCATATTCAGTGTACCATTCCAAACAGTATTCATTGGGTGGCAAAACAATTTCCATCAGTGAAACATTAAAGTTTGAATTTAATGGAAAATATATTTTCCCTCGCAGCAGATGTGCTAGCTTAACAAATATATTTGGATTCTTTGTGACAACTGACAACTGCGTATTTATTGTGAAATAACATGATCATCTGCGAGGACCCTTACCAGTTTTCTTATTTCATCATATGACAAATTGAGAAGGCTTTAATTTTAATTTAAACTCATTGAAATAAAAAATAAATGAGTAATCCTTTGGGCTGATAATGAACGATTCTCTCATAACAAGAGGTGATTTGTCAAAGCTGGAATTTGATTGTACAGCCATTTAAGTCTTCCAAATGATGAAGTCATTTTCCTATTTCTGGCAAAACTGCATGTTTAAAATATTACACATACTAGATATCAAGTGACAGAGGAGATTAAGAGAACTTGCTATAATATAATTGTGCAGCTATTCACCTTGATCTTGATGCAACATTTGTCATATAGTGCTCCTTCCAATGCCCAAGCCTTTTCTTCATCTTTTAATCCTGATGGCTCCAGGAGACTCAGGTACTCTATGTTCTTCTCTGTGGCCTGTAGAAGGCCTTGATGAATGCCCAAACCAATGGTGGGGAAGATCTGGCCCCTCCAGGTGCTATGTGAAATCTTAAGAGTTTCTAAGATTTATCCTAACAACTCTCAGCACTCCAGTTTCCAGGATACTTTGGGGGAGCCATGACTGTGGTATAATGCAGCTTTAAATGTATAGTGCAGGTGTGTAGTGAATAGCATATTTACAAAGAAATTGGACAAAAACAGGGAAAGAATAATGACTCAGAATTTCCCCACCAGTGCCCACCACTATACCAGTGCCCACCACTACAGAAACTGCAAATTGTGTGCTGCTAGAAAACATGGCCTGCTTGACCTGTTTAAGCAACAGTGCACGCACAAAACATTCTGTTTACGATATTCCTAAACAAGTTAGGAGTCTCTGTTAGTGTGGACCTGGGTAAGGTATTTTATCAAGAGGAAGGTATCACTTAGTAGGGAGACTTTGTTCAGTCATCCATTCAGTCAGAAAATAATCAGTCCGTCGATAGATCAGCAATGTGCAGTCTTGCATATACACCAAACTGAAATCATCAATGATTTCCTTTAAGTGATTTCTCTGTACTCAACATTCATTCAGTTATTTTTTAAAAATTGTATCCAGCTCTTCTTTTCTGCTTTTCATAGGGGGGGTGGGGTGGGGGAGTCTGCGTTTACCAAAAAGTCCTGGCGGATGACATTACTAAGATGGGAGATGAGAAACATACATAGACTCCTGTCCTGGAAATGAATTTCTCGAAGCAGTTTTCCTGATTATTGTGAGTCACATCTCTCACAAAAGGCTCTGAAAATGTATCCAGTCATTGAATTCTGGGCAGGAAAAGGGTGCAGGGAAGCAGCTGAGGTGCAGTACATTAAGAACCATTATCCAGTTCCTGGCGCAAATTGGAGAGCACAAAACATAAGAGCAGACATGAAAGGTGTATGTGTATAAAGAAAAAGAAAGAAAAAGAAAAAAGCAGCTCGGGGTCAACCTAGTGCAAAAACAAAGGCGTTGCAATGTTTTATGATTCAAGGGATATTTGGACACACACAAATACATACACACACATCAGAGTATGGACAATGCATAGGATACTTTGTGTGGGCTTCCTATTAGCATCCGGTTGGTCACTAGTTGGTTGGTCCAGCAGGACTGGTTAGCTTCATTTCTGCAGCCTAATTGAGGTGCGTAATCTGCTTTGCTGTTGCTATTGGCATTCAGAAAGCCTTGCCAATCTACCACAGATCACCCAGAGATCTACTAGTAGAACTCAATCTGTTTCTGACCACTTTTGGTCTAGCTCAGTTAAGTAAAATAAATAATATACATTGATTCACAACACAACCATTTCTTGAAACGTATGTACAATTTAGGGTTTTCTTACATCTGCTCAATCTAACATTGTATGTGGTGTAAAGCCATCTTAAAACCATAAATGAAGTTCACGTGAATCAACCTGTACAAATTCTGTATAAATTCTAAAGGAAGTGATGGTTTGCTAGCTGGCCTCCACTGCTTCCAAGTAAGCTTATGGCCCACAGTGGGCACTCGTGTGCAAGAGCCAGCTCTGCAATCAGCCATAGTTTGCATAAAGAAAAGGGATGTGAACTTCTTCAAACATGAGTCTTTCCTAAGTTCAGGGACTACACAAGGCTCTCTTTCCAAGACCTGAGGGGTATATGTATCTTGGTGGGGGACTTTGCGTGTTCAGACCCAGAAACTTTTCCCCTAAATAAAACACATGACTCAAATTTTGGTTTTGGTTTTTTGAAGAATTTAGGCCACAACTTTGTTGATTACAAAAAGTGACTTGTTTCATAGGCTCTGGTTCAACTAGCTCCCCGCCATGCAAGGTTTCAGCATAGGTCAGCCAAGGGTGAACACCTGGATAAGCGGAAAGCCGGGAACGGGCTATCTCCACCACCCAAATGTCCCCCTGGACTCAGGAATGGGCACAACTCCCTCTCAGGCGCTGACCAAACCATTGTGTCCCTGGATTCCTTTAACGGAATACCCTTCACATAGGGATGGCGAGAGCGTTCTCCCATCCCTATCACCTGAACCAGTGCCTATCCGCAACCTTACAAGTTGTGACGATTTGCTACGTGGCAGGCAAAACCCAAATGGCAACAGCCAATCAGCCAAGTGGAGAAAATTCCTGCCATGCTCCTGTCCCAATGACAGATGACACACGATGGCATAGCAAGGTCAAGCACAAGCCCTAAATGTAGGGAGAGGTGGGCGGGTGTTCCAAATGCACATGCCGAAAGAGGAAGCTCTGGGTCATGTGCATGGGCATAAATAGGTCCCTCGAACTGTTTAGACTACATCCCATTACCCAGATTGCACCCAGCTTTGAGGAACCTACCAGTTGGGTGTTGTGGCTATCCAAACGTACCCACCCACAACACAGGGTGTCGGTTGTCCAGGTCTCACCGCAATACGTGCCCTCTTTAAAGGAGGACCCGATATACAACTTACTTAGTGAAGGCTACAGCCCTCTCTTGCACTGCCAAAGAGATGGCAAAAAGAAGAGTTGCATTTGTCAGGCATCAACACAAAACAGAAACTGTGAGTGTGGTTTTGGCTCAGTCCCAGTTACAGAGATGAAAAGGTTTGGAATTTGCTGTGCAAAACTAATAATTATACTCAAAATGAATGCCCCCCTAACACACACACATTTCTTCCATTCACAGCAAATAATATACTGCTGCTTTGTAACAGAGAAATAGTCTTAACTGATCAGGTTTTTTATTTAAATAACCCCCCACAAAACCACTTCAGAATGCAAGAGAAAGGAAAGCCACAACATTTGTGCTGACTACGATCTCCTAATGAAACCCATGTATCCTGTAAATCCTGGCTGAAGCCTGTGACTCAGAAAGGCCTGCAGATACAGATATAATACAATGGGTTTTAAGAGAGAAGCATCATCAGCACCTGTCCCATAAAAGACTTCTGATAATATCATCATGCTTCTTTAAAGAAAAAAAGGTTATTAAAGAAAGGAGTTTTGCTGAGTTGAAGAAGATTTTCATGCATACCCTCCAACATTTTCCGATGAAAGTAGGGACATCCCATTCCATAATGATAATTTTACTATGATAATTTTACTATTTATACCACACACATGTTACTGGGTTGCCCTGGCATGCTGGGCAACTTTCAACATACAGTGGTACCTCCGGTTACAGACGCTTCAGGTTACAGACTCCGCTAACCCAGAAATAGTACCTTGGGTTAAGAACTTTGCTTCAGGATAAGAACAGAAATCGTGTGGTAGCGGCGCAGCGGCAGCGGGAGGCCCCATTAGCTAAAGTGGTACCTCAGGTTAAGAACAGTTTCAGGTTACGAACGGACCTCCAGAATGAATTAAATTCTTAACCTGAGGTACTACTATATATAGAAACATAATAAAACATTAAAAAAGCTTCCTTATACAGGATTGCCTTCAGATGGCTTGGGGGGTCGGATAACTCCATACTCTCTAACACTTCTCCAATGAAAATAGGGACATTCTAAGGAAAAGTGGGACATTCTGGGATTAAATCAGACACCGGGATGGGTACTCTAAATCAGGGACGTCCCTGGAAAATAGAGACACTTGGAGGGTCTGTGGCTGCTATAAACCCCTCATTGCCTCAACAGTTCTTTCCAGACTTCTTTCTAGACCCTATTTTATTAACAATTCAAGCCTATAAGGGTCTACAGAGAAGTAAGTCCCATTCTTTTGTCTCTCTGTGTGTGGGTACGTTTGCAGTCTTACAGGGCAATCTGAACTCCCTTGGACAGCTTTCTTGGGTGGGTGGGTAGTGTGGGAGTCAGATAGCCACGGCAGAGGCTTGTAATATTGCAGGGTGCCCCCTGACCTCGGCTGACCAGCACTCTGAGCTTTACAATGTATTGGAATGCATGACCTCATATGGAGTTATGTTCCCCCCCCCCTCTGGGCAGTGTAACCCTATATCGTTTGTGGGTGGGTTAAAGCCTTGACCGGATGTAGGTAATGTGAGACATTGGAATGCAGCCATGCGGCTGGAGAGGACAAAGGAATAAAAAACGGACTGGAGGAAGGGGAAGAAGTCTGAATGAGCTGCCCTCCGTCTATGGAAATATTACTGGCTTCTGTGTCTTTATTTTATGCTTAAAAAGCACCATTTGTAACGGCGGGCTCCGACAGGGTAGGGTTAGGTGAAGACTGTTATGTACTGAGCTTGGATCCTAGAACAATAGGCAGGTAGGATCCTAGAATGCAACAGCCTGATTGGCCTGCAGGAACAGCCAATCAGGCCCCAGGAGGGAAGCAAAATCAGCCAATCACACGGGACCTATTGTGTAAATAATATATATAAAGCCAGAGGTTTGGGGGGAATTTCAAACACTGTTTTTAGGAGCAGCAATAAAGAGCATGAAATCACTATGCGACTCAGAGTATATTTCAAGACCATGGATGTGGAACTCTGCCCACTCCCCACCTCATGCTGTGACTGGTGCAAACAGGTATTGCTTTGGAAGTGGTGGTGAATCTGCCACTTAGCCCCCACCCCTCTTATGGCATTATACATACCATGCCTCAAAATTATTAAAACAAGTGTGTGCAAGCCAATACACATAAACTCATAGGTTATCTCCGCTGTATAAAATAAATAAATATTTATTTCAGCTATTTATATACCATTTAATCACCAGTGTTTCTAAGTGGTGCATGTAAACACTGCAAAAATAGCATATAATGAATAAAATCTATTAGAATTAATTTTAAACCAGAAATTTACCTGCAAAGAGTGGCATCCAGAATGAGACCCCCTGGAATTGATGGCCATAGGTTACTTAATTCCATTGATCTCAATGGACTACTCTGAATGTGACTAATTTTAGATATCACCAAGCCTATTTCTTTATTAACAGTATTTATACAGTGCACCAAAGCAAAGATCACTGGTAGGCTTATACTGGTAATAATAAAAACATAATAATACACAAAGCAAAAACAAACAAACAAACAAACTAAATACAGCATTGTATCTCCAGCAGTAAAGAACAATATCAGTGTAACAAAACTCTAAAACAACAGCAAAAACATATCTTACACAGATTTTAACATTAAAATTTTTGTTTAGAGGCATGGGATGATAAAAAGATCTTCACTGGGCACTGAAAAGGCTAGAAAGTAGGCCTAATTTAGCAAATTTAACAAGGCCCATCTGTTCAAACAACAGGAAAACATGTTTTTGGTTTTGGGCCCTGAAATCCAAGTCATCATACAACAAAAGCAGCCGAGACATGCCCTCATTTAATGTATTCCTCTCCCGACTCATTTAACAAGGTTGCTCACCTCCATATGGAAGGAAGTGCACTGAATGCTATTGACTGGTTTGCGAACCCTAAATTGTTACAAAATGACCTGATACAAATGATTATTAAAAGGCCACAAACCCACATCCTGCTCATTTCACTGGAGAGAGCACTTCATTTGTATTCAGATGCAGTGAAGGAATTAGTCAAGGTCACTGGGAAAATATTGGCTCCTTGAAAAAGCAGGACTGAAAAACATAATAGCCGTTTCCTTTCTGCTTTGATTTCCCCCTCTCGCATAACCAAGGTATTATGCTCTAATTTCTCTTTCCATCCTCCGTTTGGATTTTGTGGGATAATGTTGCTAAGTGTTCTACCAGCTCCCTCCTGACTTTGTTGTGGTGTTTCATGGTTTGTTGGCAACAGGGCTCCAAGCTACAGGCTGGCTTCTCCATGCAGCCACTGCTGACACACGAAAGCGGGACATGTGTGCATCATCCCTACTCACACTGAGAATTTGAAGGAGGGAATCATTGCTCTGATTCTCAAATGTCAAGTTTGCAAGAGACTCCCTTAAAAAGTGGCATGAGCTATTTGAGTTTTATTCATCGGAAGTGAATTCTCAACGGCGGCATAAAGGTAGAGGTAAAGGTAAAGGGACCCCTGACCATTAGGTCCAGTCGTGACCGACTTTGCAGTGCTCATCTCGCTTTATTGGCCGAGGGAGCCAGCGTACAGCTTCCGGGTCATGTGGCCAGCATGACTAAGCCGCTTCTGGAGAACCAGAGCAGCGCACAGAAACACCGTTTACCTTCCTGCCGGAGCGGTACCTATTTATCTACTTGCACTTTGACATGCTTTCAAACTGCTAGGTTGGCAGGAGCAGGGACTGAGCAATGGGAGCTCACCCCGTCACGGGATTCGAACCGCCAACCTTCTGATCGGCAAGTCCTAGGCTCTGTGGTTTAACCCACAGCGCCACCTGCGTCCCCAACGGCAGAATACACACCAATTAAAGCACATTACTTTCTCCAAAGAATGCTGGTATATATAGTTTGTGAAGTGTGTTGGGAATAAGCCACAGATCCCAGGACTCTTTGGGGAAAGTCATGTGCTTTAGACATATGATGTGTCCTAAATTGGAGTATCATTGAAGGCCAGCTATCTAGTGCAAACCAGCACTAGGTGGCATGACTTGCGTCCAGTTAAAACAAGACTCAACATCCCACATCTCCAGGGAGTGGAAAAGGCATTTTTCTTTGTGACAAGTCTCTTCCTTTTGAGGAGCTGCATACCTACAGAATCATAAAATGATCCCACCTACCAAAAGAAGACAACCAGCTTCTTGTCTTTTCAAGCCATCTCCAGTAGGTTCCTTTATCAGGGGTGAAACTACACTTTATTTCACCTGGGTCAAAGACCCAGTTTGGTAGCTCCCATGCACATTTGCGTACATACACACACAGGCTGGGAGCCTCTGGAGGCTTTACCTGGGACAAAAAGCCTGGCTAGCCCCCCCACCCACCCAGCTGCAGCTCTGCCTTTACAATTTAATCAATTTGGGCAGACAAGCTTTTCAAAAAGACCGACTCCTTCTGTTGTAATGCACAGTGAAAGGAGTGTTCTAGGGAACACTTTCAGATCTTCTAGAACCATACCGAACCCCCCAAAGGCCCAATCACTGTCTGGATGAGGCATATGACGCTAAGGGTGTACAAACATGTCACAATCTGTTCCAGCATTCATCTGCATGTCCGCCTGGTATTTTTTCCTTTCCCCCTGCAATTGGTTTATTTTGTGCATGCTTTTCTTCCATTTCATTGTCCGCTGATGCAGAAATATACATTTCCCCATGTATTCTAGCACGGTAGGCATTCACATCTCAGCTATCAACAGATATTTATAAATAAGTTACTTTCCTGGTGAGTTTCCTATCAAAATTAATGAATTTCCAGAGGGGTAGCCCTGGAAGGCTTTTAAAGCAAGACCAACAAAGAGTCCTGTGCCACCTTAAAGACAAAGTTAATGAAGTGGCTAATGGCACAACAAAAGCTATCGCTTTGTGATCGCTAACCACATATACTCAGAAGTAAGTCCTACTAAATTCAATTGGCCTTACTCCCTGGGCTAGGGTTTAAGCCTCACAATTTTTGATTTTATACTTCAGTGTACTGGTTTCTGTGCTTGGATACCAATAAAGACATATATTGTTTGATGCAGTATGTACCTCAAGTATACACAGTGTCTGATCTTAGTGTGCTTGAGTGCACATTTTATAAGTTGTATATGTTTTATTAACAAAGGCACATTCTATGCAGGCAGTGACATGACTGTGGGTTTTCCTTTCTAGCAGAGAACAGGAAGCTCAGCTGGTCAGTCCTGTAGCATGCAGAGCTTGTCTACCTATGACTCACTTATGCTGTACCAATCTTCAGTAAGGAATAATTGTTTAATAATACTGACTTCACAAATTGCATTTTCACAGCTATCCAAACACAATAATCACTTGCCTGAGTAACCTCAGACGAGAAAAATGAAACATGTGAATTGACCCAACTGTGTTAAAGTGATGATCAATGCACTTTAAATTAATCCTACTGAAATCAATGGACCATGCAGAGTGAACAGATTCAAGAATTGCCTTTTGTATGTAAAAGCCAGATCTGGGGCAATGGAGGCAAAGCTATTTGTTTCTTGAAGACAGGTGCCAAAGAAGCAGGCTGGGCTCCAAAAAGGTGCTCAGCAGAGAAGAAGAAGAAGAAGAAGAAGAAGAAGAAGAAGAAGAAGAAGAAGAAGAAGAAGAAGAAGAAGAAGAAGAAGAAAAGTTGCCCATCTGACTGGGGCATGTTTTCTGTCAGAGACCAGTGACTGACAGAGTAATGAGTGAATTATAACAGCCGAATGTTTTATTTTAGTGGGTCCTAAAGAATCAGTAGCTATTGGCAGCAGAAACAAGGCTGAAAAGATACTTTCAGGGTGTCCTTGAAACAGAATCTGCATCTTACTAATCTATAGTCAGCTAACTACAGGAGAAGCTAATGAAGGCTGACTATGATTATAATGTCATTTATGTTTCTCATGCAGGAGGCATTGCTCAGTTGAGAAATTATGCTGTGTGTTCACTTGCAGGGATTTAAAAAAAACCAACCACGGTGAAATTGGCTGGCTTCCCAAGCCGCAGCTGATCTTTTCCACACTGCATATGTTGGAGCGTTGTCCCTTCCCCCACTTCACTTTTCATTTTAAAGGGTGGGTAAGATCAGATGTGATTCTACAGGGCAGGGGTCCCCCCTCCCGACTCCAAGCAACTTAATGAGGTGGGGTGGGACTGGATCAAAAAGCTGGTAGAAATGGGGTCACAGAGAGGTTAAACTTCATGAATTTATTCATTGGGATGCAGCTCGTGAACTCCTGAAATGAGATGTCATCATTAACATTGTAGATAGCACTGTTGCACTAGGGTGGTTCATGGAAAGTGGCTGAGGGGAAGGGAGGGAAAGAAAAAACAACAGCAACACGGAAATAGTCCTCATAGTGGTTTTTATGTGCTCTTAGGGCAGAGGACAAATCCACTGTGGAGGAGTGCGGAAACATCCAGTGCTTGCATTCAGTGCTTTAAGAAGTGAGATCCTTTCTGGCCTTTAAATAATATGCCTTTCTTCCCGAGAGATTACTAGACAGCTGCATACAAAAGGAGTGGTCTTCAGTCTTTAGTAGAGGGCTGAGGAACCCGTGGTCCTCCAGATTTTGGACTACAAATCCTATCACTCCTTTGGCTGTGATGGCTGGAGCTGATGGGAGTTGGAGTCCAACAACATTGGAGAGGCCATAGCTTCCCCATTCCTGCTTTAGTATAAAACTGGGTCAGTGAATAATGCCGGATGCTTAGGAGATAAATATATATGGTTTCCCTTTATTTTATTTCTCACTCCTTCTTGCTGTATTCCTTTTGAAATTCCTTTAAAGAAACAAGTCTCAATTCAAGTATATTTTGGTACACCTAGCTGGCAGGAGCAGAATGTAAATAACGAACCTGTTATCTGAAATGACATTTATCCATGACATAACTTGGGATAACTACCGTACATACCCTCCAACATTTCTTCGGTAAAAAAAGGGTCGTTCAATTCCACAATGATAAGCTTACCATTTATACCACACACATCTTACTGGGTTGCACCAGTAATAATAAAACATTAAACATTAAAAAAAACACCCTTCCCTATATAGGGTTGCTTTCAGACGGCTCAGGGATCAGATAACTCCAGAGTCTATACCCTCCAACATTTCTCCCATGAAAATAGGGACATCCTAAGGAAAACTGGGACATGCTGGGATAAAATCAGAAACCAGGACGGCTTCTCTAAATCAGGGACATCCCTGGAAAATAGGGACACTTGGAGGGTCTGTAACTACACTTATTTTTATTATATATTTTGTGTTTTTTATATTGTAATTTTATTATGTTTTTATGTTGTGAACCGGCCTGAAATCTATGGATGAAGTGGGGTATACAAATTTAATAAATAATAATAATAAATTTCTAGATCACATCACACACACACACCATCCTTGAAAGCAAGGGGTTTGAAAGATTTGCAGGAATCTGAAAGCAAATCCTGGCTGTTTTTTGAGCTGTGGAAATTTTAAATGTCAATGACCTATTCTAACTCAAGGATCAGTAGGTGGGAGAAGTTCCCACAGGTATAAAATTTACGGCATGTAATGCCCTAAGAGAGAATATTATGAAAATGATTTATAGGTGGTACATGACCCCAGTCAAGCTTGCAAAAATCTATCATTTGCCCGATAATAAATGTTGGAAATGTAAAGAAACTGAAGGTACATTCTTTCACCTTTGGTGGACGTGCCCAAGGATTAAGGCTTTCTGGGAAATGATCTATAATGAAATGAAAAAGGTATTTAAATATACCTTCCTGAAGAAACCAGAGGCCTTTCTTCTGGGCATTGTCGGCCAATTGGTGTTAAAGAAGGATAGAACTTTCTTTATGTATGCTACAACAGCAGCAAGAATACTTATTGCAAAGTACTGGAAGACACAAGATTTACCCACTCTGGAAGAATGGCAGATGAAGTTGATGGACTATATGGAATTGGCAGAAATGACTGGCAAAATCTGAGACCAGGGAGAAGAAATGGTGGAGGAAGATTGGAAGAAATTTAAAGACTATTTGCAGAAATACTGTAAAATTAATGAATGTTAAAATGATGTTGGGCTGAAAAGAAGTGATTTTGGTAATAAGGTTAATAAGAATAGGTAAATATAGATAGTTATACGAATGAAAATGTATAGTTATAATAGGTTAAGTATAGAGCAAAGTCAAATGAAAGAGGGTAAGGATTTGCTGAAAAGACTTGGAAAATGGGAATACAAAAGGGGAGGTGTGAGGAGGTAAAGGAAATAAGCAAATGAGATCAAAGATGCTGAAAAATGGATTTATCCTTTTTAAAAATATCTTTCCCCCCTTCTTTTTCCTATTTCCTTTTTTTCTTCTTTCTAGGTTGCCTTTTTGTCAACTTTCTTGTTAGCTTGTGTTTAGTTTTTGTTTGTTTTTTCTTTATGTGTAATTTTTTGTATAATCTCAATAAATATTCTTTTTTTAAAAAAGGAGAAGTTCCTTTCTCCTATGATGTCAGCAGATGTCTGGTTTCTGTATTGGTCTGAATGACGATTTTGCACACACTTTCTGACAGAGTCTGTCTAGTTTTTCATTGATCTGTAAGCTGCTCTAGGAGCCCTTTTGGCTGAAGAGCAGGCTAGCAATACTTTAAATAATAGAAAACACAGAGCAGTATAATGCCAAAACAGAAATCTTCTGAGTCCAGGTTCCTAGAATGTTAGATGAGCATGAAACAAATGAAACCCACCATGTACCTTCCTGTTTCTTTCTTATTTCTTTTCTCTGGAATAGCCTTGACGCTGCTTTTGGGGGTGGGGCACACCACTATTGTGGGGATGTGGGAACTGGTAGATGTATGAAATTAGATCACATAATATGTGGATTTGGATGGAGGGACAAAGAGATATGCAGTAAGAGCAACAGATAAAACTGGCTCATAAATTCAGCCTAATGGAAGTGGGTTTTCTCTGCAAAATCCTTAACAGCAGGGTTTATTAAATCCACTCCTGTTTTGCATTCTTTAGTTCTCAGCTTTCACTGCCATGCTGGTTTGGAATGGATTAGCCGTCCACATAGTCCTAATCATTGTGCTTCCTTGTGCCACTAAATATTTGTAAGGTTATACTTTCGGCGAAACCACCATCTATCGGCTTCTGGGATTAATTTAAACATCTTTTGGACTCCCCCACCTTTCAGCCTTCCTGGACAGTTAAATGTTGAAAGAAGGGAAGGGGTGCATATCTACTATCATACACTATTGGTATGATTTAATGGAGATTTTTTTTTTTTAAAAAAAGTTTCAATTTAACATCACTGGAGAATTTCTAAATTGCAGTCCCCAAGGATGGTGTTTTCAATGCGCCAAGAAAGGAAGAACAACTCACTGTCCCATGGCGCTGTGGGTTAAACCACAGAGCCTAAGACTTGCCAATCAGAAGGTTGGCGGTTCGAATCCCCGCGATGGGGTGAGCTCCTGTTGCTTGGTCCCTGCTCCTGCCAACCTAGCAGTTCGAAAGCACGTCAAAGTGCAAGTAGATAAATAGGTACTGCTCCAGCGGGAAGGTAAACGGCGCTTCCGTGAGCTGCTCTGGTTCGCCAGAAGTGGCTTGGTCATGCTCGCCACATGACCCGGAAGCTGTATGCCGGCTCCCTCGGCTAATAAAGCGAGATGAGTGCCACAACCCCAGAGTCGGCCACGACTGGACCTAATGATCAGGGGTCCGTTTATCTTTACCTTAATTAATGGACAGCTTTACTCATTCCTGTATAAGAGACTCTTGTCACCTTCTCGAGTCCAAGCAATTAGAATTGATGTTAGACTGGGCTATTTTATGCCTTTCCCTTTATGCATAGACTAACTGCATGGGGATAATAAGACAGGGGTGGTGCCTACTACCTCACACTGCACACCTTGCTAGCCCCACTTTCAACACCTCAACATTTGTTGGGAGATCTGTAAAGGGGACTTGAACAAATGCAATGCTAGCATGAGGTTCTCTGTGCAACCAGAACTCTAGGTAATTGGGGATCTTTATCTCCCAGGGCTCCTTCAGCAGAAAGGGTAGGATATAAATTGAATAAATAAATGTATAATCCTGAATAAATCTTCGTTGTGTTGAGAACCTATGACTATACAGGGGAATGCACATAGGCTTCCATTTACAGAGTCAATATTGGATTCATGGATGCTGGGGGCATGGTGAGTGAGTGTGATCCCATTCTCTCTTCCACATGCTTAGTGTATTTCTGTAGGGAATGAATGAAAAAGGACTACCTTATCCCCAAGTACGTTGATTAGATGCTGCTAACAGTAACACATTCATAAAGCATCGTGTTATTTTGTTTAATGAATTTCCTTTGAAAACCAAAGTACATCCTTGTTCTAAGTGTATTGCTATTAACTACAATGGATTTCTAATAAAGATGTAGCTGGCTGGCTGCTGTAATATGTCCAACATAGGATATGAGCTAGTACTATACACAATCATTGGAAATGGATAGAGGTTCCCCTCCCCAGCAGCTCCCAGTATGCCTGGAAATAGAAATATTAGAAAACAAAGAAATTTTGAGGACTGCAGCATTGGCTGATTGTGATTGAGTTCAGGTGAAAATGTGTCCCCTTGGGACAGCCCATGTTTACAGAGTGATTTTTTGTGTGGACGGTGAGTGAATTTGAATGCTAGTCAAGGGGAATCACTGTATTTCTTATGCTGATATCCTGTTGTTCCCCCAAGAAGCAGATTTTTGATCAGTGAAAGGCAGCAGCTCTCTCTTCTGTCATTTGAAGTTATTCACACAGAGCTCAAAGCATGAAAGAGGAAGGTGCAGCGTAGGAACAGGTAGAAAAGAGCAAGGTTTCACTTGAACCAGAATGGAGCCAAGCTGTTGCTGCTAAATATAAATTTTCAAGGGTGTCAGGGTAGCTTTTAAACTGATTTCTGGGCAGAAGTCAGCAGAGGATATCAATAATAAAAAAGAGGAAATACGCCACCAGAAAAGGAGGACTAAATGATGACGCAACTATAAACAGCATTTACAAATACTAGTTTGGTGTATTAATGCAAATCTACCAATATTTACTACATTAAATATGTGTTTGGGTTCATGGACATAGTCAGGGGGTAGGGGGCAGCTTCCCATTCTGAATCAAGTAAAACAATAAAAATAATTGAGGTTCTGCCTCCCCAACATGGAGCCTGCCCCGCCCCTAACATAAATCCTGGCTATGCCCATGTATGGGGTGTTAGGGGAAGGGTAGTACCTCTGGAAGGGACACATCATGCTCCTTCTGGGCTGGTTGGTCCACCTTTGGTCTCCACCCTGCATTCAGCTCATCTGTGGCTCCTGGAAGCTGTCAACAATGGCAGCCACACTCTGGGAAATGGCTTTGACTAGCTGGCTAAACCAGATGAGGGTAGCCGATGGGATTCAAACCCTTGGTGAGTTAGGAACTTCCCCTCCATGCAAAGACAGGCTCCAGTGGGACAAGCGGACGAGACCAATAGCGGGTCCAATGGTCAAGAAGGTGGTTTCTGCACAAGCTGTAGCAGAAAGTAAGGGGCAGGTAAGCTTGTCATTCTGGATAGGTAGACCATCTAGGAGAAGGAAAACTCTGATCCTAAACCTTCATTGCCTTGCAGGATATCTTTGGGAGAAGAAAAGACTAAGGAGTAAACCCTACACAATCTGGAGTGAAGTCCCTAAGACAGTTGCATGGAGCCCTGTGTGCCTCCTTCTAGCAACTCCTGTTGCCAGGTTCGTGCCAAATGTATTGTTCTGCTCTCCTTTGGACCACATCAACAAGGCCGAGAGGGGGGTCTTGTTGTCTGGTCAGCCCAGTACCTCCATACACACTGCCCAGGCTTGCACCCTGAAGAGGTCACTTTGGTGTTGCTAACGCAGCCATTTGACTTCACCCCTAGAGGTGCACTCCATTGTCTCTCAAGTCATGTGAATGCCAACATAGAAAGTATATCTCATGATAGTGGATGGGGAAGACCACCAAGGTGACCCATGGCCTGCTCAGTTTGCTGGCCATACATGAACTGTTAATGGGCATCTTCAATGCCCCTGCTCTCCTTTCTTATGGTTCTTTGGCTTTGAATGGTACTTAGAACAAACAACCCTGAAGCACAGCAGTCTGTCCTCTACAATTTGGACAGATGGCCACCTGACTCTGAAATGATTCTAGACAATCAAAACAGAATTGCTTTGGGAGGCTCAAGGAGTGCTGCAGAAAAGGAAAGGAGAAGGGAAAGGCTTGGTCCCCTTCCCTGCACAACTAGAAATGCCTTCTGCTTTCATAACAGAAGCTCTAAGTCATATTTATTTATATTTATTAATTATTTTAATGATCAATACTCTATTTCTTTCATCATAAAGAGGATCCTCAGAAACAATCTTTACAATCACATCTTTTTGTGTGTGTGAAATAAATACATAAATGAATGACGTTATTTTGTGTTTCGAAAAATAAATCATTAAACACAAGCACACACAATTAACTGTACAGACCTCTGCATATTTAAGCACAAGTGAGTCCCACATTCAAAGCCAAATAAGAAGAGTAGTGCTTTCCCTTTTTTTACATCATTGAAATGTATGATGATGCAGGCTCTCCCTTGACGGTTACAATGTATGCAGGATCAATTCTCTGGCTGTCAAACAGCAACCCCAACGCTTTCCCCGTAAATAGCAGGGTCATCCAGCCCAAGGTTATATTGATTGTAATACAAGCAAACACATCTGTGAATAGAAAGAAGTTTGAAACCTCTGGAAGAACGAGTAAAATTCTTAGCAAAGAATAATCTTCTTCTTCTTTGCCCCCATCACTTGTGAGAGCAAGTGAGAGCAAGTGAGAGTGAGGGCGATTAAAATGAATTTTTTTGTGCAATGTGAAATCAGGAAGCTCATCTGGTGCTGACTGCTATCTTTTCAGCATAAGGTGAAAACACCCACCCTCCTCCACTCCAATTGTTGACTCATGGGTTTATCTGGCTCCAAAATGCTCTTCGGCTCCATATTCTCTGTAAATTTTTGATGATACCGCATCATTTTCAGCATTGCTAAAGAGTTTTTGGGGGAGCTGTTTTACCCCAAAGACATCTATATATCTAAAGTCTTAAAATGGATAAAATAAAAAATAAGACACCACTGGGAAGGAGAGATGCTCTATTGCACCACAAAATTTATATACCGTATTTTTCGCCCCATAAGACGCACCGGCCCATAAGACGCACCTAGATTTTAGGGGGGGAAATGAAGGAAAAAATTTTTATTTCCCCCCCAGGTGCGCTGCGCTACACCAGGAGCTTGGGGCGTGCGGAGCTCAGCGCGCCCCAAGCTTCTGCGTGCCGGCAAGGTCTCCGCTAGCGTGGGAGAGCCGGCGCCTCTCCCAGGGCTAGCGGACCCCTGCGCTAATCCAGAAGCTTGGGGCGTGCTGAGGTCAGCGCGCCCCAAGCTTCTGCATGCCGGCAAGCAGTCCGCTGCCGCCCCAAGCCTTGCGCACCCGGCGGGACCTCCTGCCGGGTGCGGGAGGCTTGGGGCGGCAGCGGACTGCTTGCCGGCATGCAGAAGCTTGGGGCGCGCTGACCTCAGCACGCCCCAAGCTTCTAGGTGCGCGCAAGCAGTCCGCTGCCGCCCCAAGCCTCCCGCACCCGGCGGGACCTCCTGCCGGGTGCGGGAGGCTTGGGGCGGCAGCGGACTGCTTGCCGGCATGCAGAAGCTTGGGGCGCGCTGACCTCAGCACGCCCCAAGCTTCTAGGTGCGCGCAAGCAGTCCGCTGCCGCCCCAAGCCTTGCGCACCCGGCGGGACCTCCTGCCGGGTGCGGGAGGCTTGGGGCGGCAGCGGACTGCTTGCCGGCATGCAGAAGCTTGGGGCGCGCTGACCTCAGCACGCCCCAAGCTTCTAGGTGCGCGCAAGCAGTCCGCTGCCGCCCCAAGCCTTGCGCACCCTGCCTTCAGGGCGCCCGACGCTCCGAGAAGCAGGCTGCTATCCGCAGCCTAGGCAACCCTGTGGGACCTCCCACAGGGCTGCCTGGGCGGCGGATATCTTCCTGAAGCCTGGAGAGCGAGAGGGGTCGGTGCGCACCGACCCCTCTCGCTCTTCAAGCTTCAGCGAAAGCCTGCATTCGCCCCATAAGACACACCCAGATTTTCCCTTCATTTTTGGAGGGGAAAAAGTGCGTCTTATGGGGCGAAAAATACGGTATATAAAGTAAGTAGTGTTGGCTCAGATCTCTGTTATTCATTATTTTTGCAGCAGCATTTGTTTGAAATCATTTTTTAAAAATAAGATGTTATTTATTATTTCTAGTTTATCTCAACCTTGACTAGGGAAAGAAAACTGATTTCAGATCATATAGCATTTTTATGATAATAAGAAATGTGTGTTTAAAAATTACTTGTTTGTGTGTTGGAATCCAAACGAATGAAATGCTTTATTTGAAAACTTGTCAGTACCAAGTTATACACATCTACATACAAGTAGGTTCCATTGAGCTGGGTGGAGCTGACTCTTGGGTAAGTGGGTACAGGATTGCAGCCTAAGTAAAGCCAGCTCTGAGCACAAGGACATAATTCATTATGGGGTGTGTATATCCAAAGACATGTGAGAGAAGCAGATTTCCTTTCATACAACCCAAGTCATGATTCCCATTTGTATGCAGAAGGAAATATATTTGAGGATGCCAAAGCAAATGAAGAAAAATGAAGGGAGGACTTATGTCTTGCAAGGAAATGGGAATCTGAAGTTCTGCATAAACTATAAGCAATGATAATGCCTCTGCAGTACAGCAAAGCTACATCAGATCATGTTGGGATGATAAATTGACTATATATAGCTAGGCTGGTGTGAGCTGCTGGGGAGAGTAATGAATCACCAAATACAGATAGCAGTGAAGCTTACCCTGCAGGGGCTAGTCTAAACAAATGAGATGTTGCTGTAAAGCAAAGTATCAGGAGCAAAATTACATGCTTATTTGCACCCTGGGGAAATCCCCACTGATGCCTATTGCTTTGTGGGGAAGGGGCACTGCATATATCACAACTGAAAGGCTGGAGACAAGGGAAACAATTCAGAGGGAAGGTCTCCTGCACAACCCTTCATCCTTCAGTTTCCAATTATTTTGGTAGGACTCATGCACATCACTTTGGCACTCCTTTCAGTGATGGAAAGTGAAAAAATAAATTGAATAAACTAAGCCAATGAATGAAACGATGGGAGAGGTATTTAGCTGGGTGGCCACTTATGCATCCCAGGAAAGAAGGATACACACTACCCAAAAAGGTGACCGAAGATGACACAGATATGAATAAAGTCTTCTTCTTCTGCAATCACTCATAGCCGAGAAAGATTGAGAGCCAGTGTGGTGTAGTGGTTAAGAGCAGTAGACTTGTAATCTGGTGAACCGGGTTCGCGTCTCCGCTCCTCCACATGCAGCTGCTGGGTGACCTTGGGCCAGTCGCACTTCTCTGAAGTCTCTCAGCCTCACTCGCCTCACAGAGTGTTTGTTGTGGGGGAGGAAGGGAAAGGAGAATGTTAGCCGCTTTGAGACTCCTTTGGGTAGTGATAAAGTGGGATATCAAATCCAAACTCCTCCTCCTCCTCCTCCTCCTCCTCCTCCTCCTCCTCCTCCTCCTCCTCTTCTTCCATTAACATGGTTTTAAAAATGAGTCCATAAGTGACTGTGGGGGCCAATTCTGGATCCACACTTCCTTCCACAGTGGGGACATTGGTTTCTGGGAGGGAGTTGATCAAGGTGTGGATTTGCCAAGCATGCCTTCCTCCTAGCATGTTCCTTCCTTGCGTCCTGAGTTCGAGTGTCTTCAAAGCCCATGACACCTTTGATAAAGGCTGTTCTCCAACTGGAGCACTCACAGGCCAGTGTTTCCCAGTTGTAAGTGTTTATGCTACATTTTTAAAGATTTGCCTTGAGACAGTCTTTAAACCTTTTTTGTTGACCACCAGCATTACGCTTTCCATTTTTAAGTTCGGAATAGAGTAGTTGCTTTGGAAGACGATCTTCAGGCATCCGTACAACATGACCAGTCCAACAAAGTTGATGTTGAGGAATCATTGCTTCAACACTGGTGATCCTTGCTTCTTCCAGTACACTGATATTAGTTTGCCTGTCTTCCTAAGTGATGTGTAAGACACCATTGATGGAATCTTTTGAGGAGTTGGAGATGGTGTTTATAAGTGATCCATGTTTCACAAGCATATAGTAAGGTTGGTAGTACAATAGCTTTGTGAACAAGCATTTTGGTTTCACTGCGAATGTCCCGGTCCTCAAACACTCTGCACTTCAGTTGGGAGAAAGCCGCACTCGCAAAGCTCAGGCGATGATGGATTTCGGCATCAATTTTGGCCCTTGTGGAAAGATAACTGGGCATATGCTAATTTGTTTATTTTATCATTTGTACTTATATCCACTTATATGCACCATATGCTCCAATGGCGAGGACCATTCCAGATTTACTAAAAGGTACAATCTTAGGCACACAGCATTAGGCATCGTATGCCAGGCCCTTCATTCTGGCTTGCTTGGTGTTCCCAGCTGCACACACTTTGATTCCATTGCCATCTGTGGGAGTGTAGAATTACCAGCATATAAAAGCTGGGAGAGCTTGAAGTTGCTTTTGAAAATGCATTAGCCAACTTAGTTGGAATAAAACTTGTAGCTGCACTTATATTGTTATGAAGGTTGCATGTCACCTCCTGAGTGCTAGCAAGTTTCCAGGGGAGTCCAGGTGCTCAGCCAGGGTTGCATTTCCATTGGGAATTCAGACACATCCAAAACTGTAGTATTTATGGTTTAATTTACATCTATATACACCTGGGTCTATATACACCTGTATATTACATCTATATACAGCATTACATCTCAAGAAGGGCTTGTTCCCCACAGCAACGCAACACTGGAGTCCAAGGCATCCTGCACACCATTCCAGAGCCTCTCTTCCAGACTGCCAATATGGTTCTTCTCTGCATGGTCTCTGCCTCCAGTTCTGGCACTTCCTTTCTCCTTCCCAATAATCTAAGCAGCTAGTCCTCTTCTCTAAACCTCTCTGTTTTAAAAGAGACACATTTTCCCTATAGGACACCATGCCCCTCTGTCAACTGGACAACCCCCCAAATCTCCTGTCTCTGTCCACTCCTGGGGGGGGGGGAGATAGCCTTTTGCATTGCAAATTGTCCTTAATGGCCCAATATTTGACTGTTCATTGTTTCTTAATGGCTCTGTACTTAGCCCGTCCAGCCAGGCTGGTTTGCACAAGCTAACTCAAGAATTTCTTGTCTGGAAGAGTTCTGCAGCTTGTATTTTCCCCTCCGTATCCCAAATATTTCCTAAATACTACCATTTATTCATTTCTACCATACATTAACCGACTCTGGTAGCACCGATCTATGACAATATATTCACCTGCATTGCCTTTATAGTCTTCTGAAAACTGAATACCCACTGGCTGGCTCAGGGAATTTATTACAAACCATTCTTCTTTGTAGGGTCATAATTCAAATCTTCCCAATACTGTCTGAAAATATCATTCTGATTAGACAGCTGTAGGGAGTGAAAAGGGAGAGAACCATAAAAATGCATGGTATAAATAGAAACAAAGATTAAAAGCTATGGATCTGCTTCGGGGTTATTTCCCACTTACGGCTTTCCACTACTTCTAGGGCCCAGAGTATGACAGCAGAAATATGGCCTTATCTAATTTTATTTCATTTTTGAAGTATGCATTTCAGCAACCTTCTGCTTTGTGCTTCTTCTTGCACACTCAGAAATCGGTACAATGTGATTCCAAGAGTTTAACAGAATCTCGATGTTCTGTGGTGCAGTTACAGTATTACCATTTTCCCCAATACAGGCAACCCCCAATTTGCATGGGGGTTGCATTCTGGTGTGTGATGATGGAGCACTTACAGTATAAGCCCGCCCCACCCTGTTATGCCCCCACCTCTTGTCCGCCCCCATTCCTTCCATTTCAGGGTTTGTGGCGATGAACATGTGCATGGTCATGCGTGCTTTGAACGTGTGCAGAATATTATTAGCCTGCACTGCTAATTGCACAAAGACAAAAGGTGTGAAATGATCCATTTGGCAAAGTGACTTTTGCAGAAATGGCACAGCATTGGTTCCTGTTTGCTTTTTGTCATGAATTTAAATATATACATAAGTGAAAAATGTTTAATAAAAATGAACTTGCTAGCATGTTCATCTTCCAAGACCTAATTTAACATGGTTTTTGAAAGCAATAAAACGTGTGTTTACGGGGATTAGGTTCACCTACTGGTCAGACACACAGACAAACTCTCTCCTCCTCCCCCCCAAAAAAATCTGGCCTCCTTTTTAACAGAAACTTGATTTTCAGAAATCAGCAGGTGAAGGTGTTACAGCCTAGAGATAAGAATTTAAGAAGAGCCCCTGCTGGTTCAGGCCAGTGGTCCATCTAATCTAGCATCTTGTTCTGACAGTGGCCAGCCAGATGTTTATAGGAAGCCTGAAATCAGGAGCT
The DNA here is from genome assembly GCF_964188305.1 of Podarcis bocagei. Lineage (NCBI taxonomy): Eukaryota > Metazoa > Chordata > Lepidosauria > Squamata > Lacertidae > Podarcis > Podarcis bocagei. The sequence continues at coordinate 49,783,255 of NC_138134.1, forward strand.
GAACACCACAGCTTCCCCCACTCCTGTGGTTTGCAGTAAATAGTATGCAGAAGCATACTGCATCAGACAGGGAGGGAGTAAGGTAATAAGGATTATCAACTGCTAATATCTACTTCTAAAAACACAGGAGCAGAAGCCACTATGCTGACAAGTTCGGATACTTCCAGTTTGGTGACTCTTAGCACTACCCAGTCATTGCTCCTTTAATGTAAGCTGAATGCAGAATTGCAATTGATTTTCCACACTTCGTTGGGTAAATAACTTTCTTCAGTGTGTGATTCCCAGTATATTTCATCCTTTAGTGGGCATGACATAGCCATGCAGGTGGGGGACCATTCACCAGAGCACATCATTTTCTTATATCAATATTTTGCACCAAAGTATTTGCTCTAAAGTCCAGCTTTATTCAGAAACCACTGCATTAAAATACTCCAGTCATTTAAAATTTACATGCTTGAAAGAATTTTAGTACAAACTGAAGTTCAACAACATCTGAGCACACCACCTTGGCTACTCCTGTTTCAATGCTTTTAAAAATCCACATGCCTCCTTATATTCTCCCCTTCCTTTTCATGCTCTCTATCTTTTTCTTTCTTTAATTTTCCTGCAAAAAGTATAAAAATAGCAATTTTTAAAATCCAAGTAAGCTTCCACAAGTGCTTCCTTTAAAAAATTCACTTTGAAGGCATTTCAGAAAAGATGCCCAGGAAACCGTAATCTGAGTTCTCATTAATAATAATGACATTACTTTCCCAGTGCTCACAATTGGCTGCACCTGGCTGGCAGACAGCTAAGGATACTGGAGCTGACCAGACAGGACCAATGTTCTGAACCTGACAGGATGAATGAAATGGTTGCTCCAAGGGTAGCTGGTAGCTGCTGAGGGAACCATACAAAATGAATAATTTTTTAAAAATATATATTTTTGGTCTCAAAATAATATGGAAACTTTTGACAAAGGGTGAAGATGAAAGGAAACATTAAACACCCTCTCATTTCAGTCCAAGTACAGTATCCTGTTTGTTTAGAGTGTTTGAAAAAGCCAAAATCTGAGTCTGTAAAATTTATTTCAGTGAATGTATTGTGTGTACAAGACTGCAGCTTACCCATGGCAATGTGAGGCATCTCCACTCAGAAGCAAGTCCTATTGAATTCAATGGGGCTTACTCCTGAGAAAGTGGGTTAGAACTGCATCCTAAATGTATTAACTAAAAACCCTGATTGTAGAGAGGTTGGTTTTGCTTTTGTTTTTTAAGAAAAGCTTTCACACATGACTATCCTGCAGCTATATGGAGAGTGAGTCACAGAAGGTACATTACAGCTGCTGAGGTTTTCAACATAAACAAGTCACATTCATGCAGCAAGTCCAGCTATGTTAGTTGCCAAAACATTGTGTGTGTATCCTGTCCGGCACTGCAGCCAAAACCTGAACAAGGAGACTCAGGGTTCGCAGTCTGCAACTCATTTCCAGGTCAGCCACAAGCTTTTCCTATCTCTGCTGACAGAAGCCGTGCTAAATTTATCCCAGCATGAAGAATGCTTTTTGCATCTTTTACCTCTGTTGGAGTCTGAAAGTCCAAATATGTGGTCAGCAAATACACAGGACTGTGTTCTCCCAGTGGAAATTAGGATGGGGCTGTGTTAACTTTTAATATCAGTCATTTTTTTAAAAAAAGGATGTGGTAAATATCAGCTAATGTGAAGCTCTATCATTCATTCTTTCTCCACCACTGTGGAAGATGGCTGAATTGCCAGGATATGAAATTTGTGTGCCTTGCTTGCATGTTAGGATGCTTGCAGTCTACTTATGGGATTGCCATAAGCAATTGCCAACTGCTTGCAGATTATTGTTCTGCCCAACTTTCCTAAGGGACAGTACTTCCCCAGGTTGGGCTTCTTTTGGAAGAAGGTCACAGAAGACTAACAGCATTGTGTAGTATTTGAATCTACAGTGGTACCTCGGGTTAAGTACTTAATTCGTTCCGGAGGTCCGTTCTTAACCTGAAACTGTTCTTAACCTGAAGCACCACTTTAGCTAATGGGGCCTCCTCCTGCCGCCACGCCGCCACCACTCGATTTCTGTTCTCATCCTGAAGCAAAGTTCTTAACCTGAAGCACTATTTCTGGGTTAACAGAGTCTGTAACCTGAAGCATCTGTAACCTGAAGTGTATGTAACCCGACGTACCACTGTATTTGCAAATGTAAAAGTTGGGCATGGTTGGAGATTAACATGTCAAGAGGCAGCCCAAACCATTGCCCCATATAAATAAATATGAGTCTTTGATGAGACCAAAGTTGTCCAGCATCTTGTTGATGCCCAATGGCCAACCAGGTGCAACAGGACATGAGAACAATAGCTCCCTCCCACTATTGGGTCACAGCAATTTTTGGCACCATGATGTCTCCAGTCCTGGAAAGCTGAGCTTTTGGGTTTGGGCTGTATAATAGTTCTCATGGTAGACCTTCCTATTTAGTTACTGTTATTTTTCCAAAGCTCAGGCAAACCTTTATGGCTTTCTGTTGTCAAACCATGCCATTGGTCATGATTGATGTTTGATAATTTCAGGCTCCTTTGGCTCAGCAGAATCTGAGAGATAGGATCTTGCACCTTACATTTGATTTTCTCCTTTGTACTTGGAACCCTGTTTTAAATTTCTAAATACTATTTTAATGGGATTACACTAAAAACAACAACAACAACCATCCTAGAAAAGATATGTTATCTATTGTCAGATATTGATTTTTATGTGTAAGTGACTTACAGGGTGATTCCATTTGCACTGACTCCTGAAAGGGCTCATGCAAAAGAACTTTCCAAGACAACTGTTAATTTTCCTGACAATGTCCTCATTTGATGTTAATTTTATTAATGTTTATTTTATTGCTTTTTACCCTTTGCTTTATTGCTTGGAGTTTTTGTTTTATCCTTGGGACTGGCTTGTATTGACTGGGTTGCCTGCGTTTTATGCTGCATGTGTAAATGCTATTTGTTGTTTAATAAATGAGTGTGTTTGAATTTTTGCATGGGCTTTTGACCATGAGCAATAAAAGTCTGCCCTAGAGTTTAACTATGCATTTTGTGAAGAAATACTTCCTTTGGCCTGTACTGCATTTCCCAACATCCAGCATCACTTGTCAGGAGCTGGAGTCAGGGGGAGGTCAGCAATAAAACAATAGAGCGCCAGATGTCAGCGAAGTTAACTCTTTATTCAAAGAAGCACAGCAACCCTTTCCAGTAGGTCTTGCCCCAATGAAGCAGTTGTGAGGACTGCACTCTAAGGGTCCTTTTCCAGTTCCTTCCCCAGCAGCCTAAGGCTCTGTCGTCTTGTGCCTCGTTGCTCCACCCTCTTCACTTTTTGCATGTGTTGGGAGACCAGGGCCAAAGGAAGCTGTTTGCAGCAAAAGGGAGGAGACTCCATGGATTCTTCTGCAGCCCGCCTCATCTCACTGGCGGAGGAAGGCTGGTGTGGGGGGTGCGGTGCACACCGGGTGTCAGCCGTGAGGGTGGGTGACACCGCTGCGCCACCCCCATGCTCGCCGCGCAGGCAGCACCCCAGACACTTGCAGCGTGGGTGGCGCCACCGGACGCTCACAGCGTGGTCGGTGGGCCACTAGGGATGATGCTGCTGTGGGCAGCTAGCAGTGCCCCCCATGCTCGCTGCGCAGGTGACTAGTGGCACCCCTCCTGGCACTCAATGCATGGGTGGCGGGTGGCTAGGGATGCTTGCCATGCAGCCAGCTATCCCCGCCCCCACACCACTCCAGGTGCCGGGGCAGGTAGCTCTGCCCCTACCTCATCTCTGTCTCCTGGAACTCCTCCTCTGAGTCTGAACTGCCGTCTGCCACAGCCTCTTTCTGCTCACTAAACTCTATTGCCTCTTCAGTTTCCATCACCTCCTCCTCTCAGTCTGCTCCCTCTGACCAACGTTGTTGTTCCATCACCAAACCCCTGGCTCTTCACTTTCTTCCCTTGGGGGTTCCCCAGCTAGTGCCCCTCCTAATTCCTCTGCATCCAGCCAATCCATGGCATCACTGGATCACCCAAATTTCTGGTATTATGAGGGAGAGGCAGACCTCTTTAACCACACCCTCCACACCATAATATATGTTTCCCCCGGTTGGCGGTAGATGGAGGAACTTCTTTATTCAGAGACAACAAATGCCCATACTAAAGCCTAGCAGCTTGAACTCTAGTTTTGTAGGCTTCTGAAATGTGCATACTATATATGCCTAGTCTGATCACTCATTGAGCTTTGCCTTCCTCCCCTTCCATGTTTGTTGTGACCCATCCTCACTGTCATAGGAACCAGCCCTGACAAGGCTGTAATGGATTTCTTGGTGACAAATGTTGAATAAGTACAGACAGGACTTAGGAGCCACAGTTTACAGAAGTCAATTTTGTAAATAAAAATGTCCATTCCTTGCCCTGTGCAGCCGCTACTTGAATACAAAATTGTACTTTGTATTGCTTCACAGTCACTGATTCAGGGTAAACAGCCAGGCTTCAGTACATCTGCAAGAACACCGCTCCTCCCTGCACACAGCTATAATTGCCATAGCTCCCTGGGGAGAGAGACTGACTGCAGACCACTTTGAGAATTGTAGCTCTGTGAGTGGAATTGGGGTCTCCTAATGACTCTCAGCACCCTTAACAAACTATATTTCCCCAGATTCTTTTTTTTGGGGGGAGCCTCATTTATTTAAAGTGGTATATACTGCTTTAGATTTATAGTGCAGAATGGGCCACCTTCCCTGACCATTGGCAATGATGGCTGTAGTCCAAAACACCTGAAGGGCACCCGGCTGGGGAATGCTGCCTTATAGAGGTGAGGAAGATTGGGTCATTTTCCATAGTGGGGCTGATGCTGTGAGCAGCCCTGGTCAGATAACCCCATTCTGTGCCCCCCCCCTGTGTGTGTATGTATGTATATATGTGTGTGTGTGTGTGTGTGTGTGTGTGTGTGTGTGTGTATGCAAACATTTTACTTCAGGTGATTTGTACACAATACAGTGGTACCTCGGGTTAAGTACTTAATTCGTTCCGGAGGTCCGTTCTTAACCTGAAACTGTTCTTAACCTGAAGAACCACTTTAGCTAATGGGGCCTCCTCTTGCCGCCGCGCCGCCGGAGGCCAATTTCTGTTCATATCCTGAAGCAAAGTTCTTAACCTGAAGCACTATTTCTGGTTTAGCGGAGTGTGTAACCTGAAGCATATGTAACCTGAAGCGTATGTAACCCAAGGTACCACTGTATACCAAATGCATGCATTTATTTGAACAACCTGTTTGTGAATTTTATTATTAAAAAAGAACAACCATGGGGGCAAGGAAGGAACAACTTTGGACCTGGTTGCACTTTGATGATATGTTTTTGAATACTCACAAGTCACTATATTAACATATCCAACCACAACTCCTCTCCCTCCCCTTCCACAATAATTATTCTTAGTCTAGGAATTTCACTGATGGGCGCATAATGGCTTTGCAGAATTCATTATATAAAGATCAAGCCGTTTCTTCCTGGTGTCAGAGCGGTGTGTGCTTTTCAAAGACATAAAAACGTGGCAAGGACTAGCAATTGGTGGCGAGAGACAAAAACAAATTTCCCAAAGCAAATATTAAACTCAAGACATTTTTCTTTTGCTGAAAATGGAACAGAGAATAGTGGATGTGTCCTGGGGCTTTTATAGGAGTCTGGAGTGCTTTCAAATGCAGAATGGAAAAACAGGCAATATTTCTCGTTTAAGATATTTATTGTTCCCTAACAACACAGAGTCAGTTTAATCAAGTGACAGGCTAAGCCTCTGATCCAAAGATTGGCGAGTGTTTCAGTGCTCACACAATGCTCCTCTGTGAGTCAGTTTCCCTTTTAGCTTCCATGTCAAAGGGAACCCCCTTTCATAAACCCAATAAAGATGCATGGCTGAAGCTGTCAATTTCAAATTAACGGGAAGCCCCTGCACACATTAGTAAGTGCGCTCTGCATATTAGAGATTCTGTTTATACTTCTAAGGCAGGGGTGGGCAACTTGTAACTCTTGGTCTAATTTCAAAAGCCCTCTGCAAGCAATCCATTCCATCCTCTGGCAAGAGTGATCTGTCTCTTTCCCTCAGGGTGGTGGGAAGGAGGAGGAGGAGGGAGAAATAAGAAAGTGGCAGAAAGTGTGGAAGTGAAGTGGGTGGCAGAAAATAAAAGAGAAGGATTGTCCCTTCACAAATTTGGCTATGTCCCACCCACTGCTGTTTTTAGCCCTGCCCACTGTCTGTAGGTAGTGGCCCTACTGAAGGAATGTAGTTCTCAGTGCAAAAAAGAAAAAGAAAAATGGGGAGGAGTGCCCAATCCTGGCCTAAGGGTTGACTGGGCAGCAGTGTTGGGCTCTAGCATCTTTCTGGTCATTGCCTGTGGCAACAATGCTGGTCCCTGTCCTTTTGTTTTGCACTTCGTTTTAAAGCCCTCAGCAGTGGGGCTCCTCATAGCTGCTGGCAGTCACCATATTCTCCTGCAGAATGCACCCAATACAGCATTACCCCAAGGCAATCTGAGATAGCACGGCAGCTGTCCCTGGCAGCATCAGGGTTGTTGTGTCTTTGGTGGTGTGTGCTGCCTTCCATCCCCCTCTTACCCAAATGCTGCACTTTGGGAATAAAAGAAATGTCAGCTCTACCATAGCAGCTCAAAAACTAAATACAGACAAGGGCTGGAGGAAGATCGATGCTACTGGCACCACGATGGAAACACCTTTCCTAACAAAACTGTCAAATGATTTCACTTCCAAAACCATAATTATATCCGTCTCCCCTGCAATTCTATAAAACTTGGACAGGGGGAGGGTAGATTTTTAGCCCTACGACATGCTTCAAAAGTATTGGAGATAATGGTGTAAACTAAATACTACTTTGCACTATACAATATAATACCCTGTTCCTAGAGGGTGAAATTGTCAGCGTTAGAGCTGGAGGTACCAGTCCCTGTGGAACCTGGCTGGAGCTCAGAGGTTAATGGTGTGGCAAATCCAAGGCAGGGCTGGGAAGAGAGCCAAAGTCACAAAGTGCTGTGTTGGTCCCAGAGTATGGTTTGAAGGCACATGCGGCCACCACACTGATGAAGCTAAGCAGAAGAAGAGCCACAGGTAATGATCACAGGTTAGTTCATATGGGGAAAGGCATAACACGAAATAAATACATTAGCAAAGTCCTTTTTCACACAAAACATGAGAACATGCACAGACATTTTCATTAAGCAGCAATTGCTTTACAATAATAGCAGATACATAATTGGCTTGAAATATTGAGAAAGGTGATATAGCATTAAAAATAAAAACCATCTCTCAAACCAAGTTATCTCCTTCAAACAAAAATGTCCATTTAAGTGAGTGAATTGTGCTTGTCATGCAGTAAGAGCATAATATGCTTTCATAGAATAATGGAATAGTTTGTTTACAGATTTCCACAGTGATCCACCATCTCATATAATGTGATACTTATTTGTTTGTTTTAAATAAACACTGCCTTGCCTTTCGACTACACTGTGCCGTCAAGCGCTATCCCAAATTACAAATAATGTAGAATGCCACAATCTATAAATGATAGAGCCTTCAAAACCTAAGCACATAAACAGCACTTTAAAAAAAGCTTGGGTGGGGGAGGGGAAGCAGAGAGAGAAATGTGAAGACAACAGTCTCACGTAGCAACCAGCACACTGGCTCAGAGTGAAAGAGACCAGAAAGTCATGTGTGGTCTGGGATGCTGGTGTAGGCTGCAGATGGAATCCAGAGTAGGTCCTCCTGACCCTAATAAAGAACCCAGTAGCCAAGAACTCCCTGGGCTTGAATTCCCTGACCAAACCCTCATCCTGTGAAAACAGTACTCTGACCTGGACTCCCCAAGGAGCCATCAAGGGTCTTATGATGCCTAACACTAGAATACAAAGCTACAAATTAGGGGCCTGCCCCTTTATGACTGGCTGTCCATACTTAATAGAGTAGAAAATGACTTGGGTAGGCCGCCAAGTTCAGCTTAACCTGGGAACTTGTTGGAGCAAGTTATCTGCTCTTTGAGAACTGTCCGGGGTGCTGGAGCACCTGTGCCTGGCTTCTCATTTCCTTCTTCACAACCTGTCCTGATTTCCTGACTTACGTCTGAACTCAGCTCTTGCCTTCTGAGTGGACTGCTCCTGCCAGCATTATTGCTGGTTAACCTTCCCAAAGGACAGCAGTTCCACAGCACAAGCGTGTTTCAGTCATGCCACCACCACAGAGAATGCCAGTGTCCAGTAACCATCTGTATCACTTTGGAAAGGGCATCTAAAGCAGGGCCTCAGATTTCTATTTTAATTGATAAGCTGTGTAACATTATAGAAGCTAGGCTGCTACAACGTGTGTGTTGATGATAGAGATAGATGGATGATAGATAGATAGATAGATAGATAGGTAGGTAGATAGATAGATAGATAGATAGATAGATAGATAGATGATAGATAAATGATAGATATTGATAGACAGATATACATGCACCCATCCCTATCTCTATTTAGTGTAATGTGGATGAAAAATCTGAATCTGATTAATACAGAGTAGAACCAAGTGGTTCTACAGCTTCTACCTGGGATTATTTATAGAGAGACCTGTCATGCTGTATTAATGTAAACCCATTTTCCACAATGTGAAATTGTGTGTAAATAATACTATGGAAGGGGAGCTGGATCACTCCTACTGTTCTCATCCCTGATTTTTATGGATCCATCTGCTCCATGTAAACAGAAAATATAAGTGTACAAGCTGGAGGATGTGAAGGTGGGGACAATAAACACCATTTTGTTTACCCCTCTGTACATTCATTGGTCAAGAACTGAAAGCTTATAAAAAGAGTTTCTATCTGCTATCGATACAGACAACTCCCCATTTACACACATTCAAGGCACACATGACCACACAGACATGCATTGCCACAAACCCGGAAGTTGTATGAAAAGGGGCAAAAACGGCCCCCAAAAAGAGCAAAAATGGCACAGAAACAGTGTACAGCATTCCTACAAGCCTTTTCAAGTGCAATCCCATATGCCCTTGCACTGACCCTTCAGGCCTGTGGTGTTTGTAGGCTTTTTCAATGGTGTTCCTAATATACACAATTTCACTTAAACACATGGTGCCTCAAAATGTAACCCCCATGTAAATGGGGAGTTGCCTGTATGAGGTTTCACTCTGCATTTTCTCCTTCATGTTTTGTGTCACACTGAATTCCAGATAAAAATGTTTTGATGAGATAAAAAGTCTTTTCAGTCAAGGGAAAGGGGCAAGAAGAGTATTTTAGTCAGTTTATACGGACAACTGAGTTTCTGTTCCCTTTGTGAAGAACATAATTTTTCAAAACACATTGAAATGCAGGCAAAACACTAATTTGCCTAACAGTCTCAACTCTGTTGATTGCTGAGAATAATGCATCTGTCCACGCTATTGTGATCATATATAATGTCACTCAAACTAATGCAGAATCTCACTACAGGATTTTCTGAATCTAAACATAGGAATCATAATCATGCCAAAAATGCCCCCCTCAAACAATGCACAAAATTGTTTGCATACTTATTGCTAAGACAATATAAGGTAAAAATAACTTACCTTTTGTTCTGTTTTAATTTAAAACAATCACAAAACAAATGTTCTCTTCTTGAAAGCTCACTGTTTTAAACAATGAACTTTTCTGGGGGCAATAACAAGGGAAAGAAAAGCACTCATCTTGCAAACAAAGGCCTATATCTCTGTTAAGGAGAGAGAATAAGATGGGTTGCTTTGTCTTGACTTTATAAAAAACTACAATCTCCCCTAACAATATTTCCTGACAGTTCCTAAGAGTGAAGGGGATGCTGACTAAATAATCATTACCTAATGCTCATGCCTCCACTCTGAGGATTATTTAACAATCATTGCTCCAATCTTGCTGTTGGGATTCTGAATGGGCAATTAATCTAAGTCCAAACTTCCCATACAAATCAATACCTCAATGGTAATGAGAACAAAAGTTTGCCTGAAATGCCTCAGCACAGAACAACTTGAAACCCAATTGTATGAAGAACTGAACATCTCTTTGTTAGTTACCCGTGCGCCCCCAGTAGAATTAAGTCCACGGCATCCAGTATACTAAGTAAAGATAAAAGGAACACAAAGCCAATATGGGATGTTATTGGGATGACAGGGCAGTGTGAAAAATACTTTGGCAAGCCTGTGGACCTCCAGATGTTTGTTGGGCTACAGAGCACATCATCCCTAGATAACAGGACCAGTGGTCAGGGATGATGGGAATTGTAGTCCCAAAACAGCTGGAGGGCCAAGTTTGGCCATCACTTTTCTAGGCCATATAGGTCAGCCCCTGCTCTGTGCAGGAAATCCAGAGCTAGAGCATCTTCAGAAGATGACTCTCCAGACTCTGACTGAAAACCTCCAGCAAGGGAGAGCCAACCACCCTTCTAGGAATTGATTCCATTGTTAAACTGCTCTTACCATCAACTTCCTGGTGGTAACTGAAATCCTATGATCGAAAATTAGGAGGAACACACATACTTCCTCCACTGCACTTTTTATTCTTAGGATGGAGCACTTCCTATCAGCTTGCCCAGCTTTGTCTTCTTACAGAACCTGGGAGATAGGAATATTATCTGGGACAGCTTAATTCTGCCAGTGTGTCTGGTGGTGGAAATGGAAACTAAGCACATTTGCTACACTGAACAGTGGGGGTGGTTTCCTCTCTAACCCACCCCCTTTGGCATGGTGGCACAATGTCTGAAATGACAAGCCATGACAATTTCCCAATGGGAAAACACCAGGGAGATGCTTAAACCTTTCTAATCTTTGCATTGTGGTTGTGATTCATAATTTGTGCTGAACTAACAAATCACAGATACGTCCATTGTTCTCCTCTGGAAGGTCCAAAGAGATTTAAAATGAAAGCAAAGTAGCCGCTCTAAACCATGGTTTGGTTCCTAAATACTAGTCAGTGCAAGTCTTTTTGTTGTATGCACTATTTCCAAATGTAGTTAGAATAAGTGGGGAGTAAATTGGCACACAGACAGACAGTTCTAGCCTTGAGCAGCAAATTGAGATGGAATGTAAGAAGTTAGGAAGCTGGTCCAAATACACTCCTAAGTCTATGATTCTGTGTATCATTCAAAGCAAGGATTCATGACTGCAAGCACTGCATGCTTAATCTCAAATACAAATCAAAACCATCTTCAAATTTATCTTCTTCTCCTGATTTACTTGGCTGTTTTTGTTCTTGCTCTGACATGATAAAGTATCACCTTCCTCATAGATTATTACATTGCAGCCTGATAAGTTATTGATTATACTCTGAGCTTGCTGCTCTTGATTTACTTCCTTTGCTAGCTGTTTGTCTTCTGCTGGAGCATTCAACTTAGACTACAGCTGTCTCCATGTCTACCATTTTAGTGATTTCTCTAACCACAGCAAGTCCCTTGTGAACTTTCCATTTAAACTGGGCATCTAATGGTTTACACTTTCGCACATTCTGTAAAGCTGTGTATTAAAATACAAATTTCCAAATAAGATTCTTTCCCTACTTCAAGCAGATTTACTACCTCAGCTCATTGCTTTACATAGCTACCAATGAGCTCCTAGAACTCCTGTGGCATATGTTATTTAATATGTATGGATACAAATTTAGAAATAATTATTAACTATTGAAATACATTACCTTGCCAACAAAGGTCCGTATAGTAAAAGCTATGGTTTTCCCAGTAGTGATGTATGGAAGTGAGAGCTGGACCATAAAGAAGGCTGATCACCAAAGAATTGATGCTTTTGAATTATGGTGCTGGAGGAGACTCTTGAGAGTCCTGTGGACTGCAAGAAGATCAAACCTCTCCATTCTTAAGGAAATCAGCCCTGAGTGCTCACTGGAAGGACAGATCCTGAAGCTGAAGCTCCAATACTTTGGCCACCTCATGAGAAGAGAAGACTCCCTGGAAAAGGCCCTGATGTTGGGAAAGATGGAGGGCACAAGGAGAAGGGGACGACAGAGGACAAGATGGTTGGACAGTGTTCTCGAAGCTACCAGCATGAGTTTGACCAAACTGCGGGAGGCAGTGGAAGACAGGAGTGCCTGGCGTGCTCTGGTCCATGGGGTCACGAAGAGTCGGACACGACTAGACGACTAAACAACAACAACAACAACATTGAAATACAATATATATCACCCTAGTAGGGAAAGATGATAGCCAGGTTACCTGTATACCTGCTTAATCCAGGTGCTAATGGTTGATGGGCAGTTTCAAATATCCTCCTCTCCTTTCTTATGGGTCTATATTTTTAAACCAGACATGAACCAGGCAATCCTTCAAACAAAGGCCTGTCCTCAGATAGCCTTTCAAATAGAAGACTTTCCTTTGTAAAGTAGCACACATGGCTAACATACTCTTTGATGGAGACCTTAGTACAACTGGGTGCTTGACTCTTCCCTATTCTAGTGTTCTTTTGATGTTTTGGAATCCAGCTCCCATTAGTTCCAGCCAGCATGGGCAAAGGACAGGATGGCAGGGGTTGTATTCCAAAACATCTGGAGAGCACCAGGTTGGGGTAGGCTGAATCTCTGAGTGTGAAGGATAATGATGCAAGGATGTGGCTATGTGTACATATAAAAGAAAAAGATGACACAGCTGCAATGAATATGTTTTGCAGGATAGCGACTGAAACTGTTGATCTCTTTGTTTACTCTTTTATTCAAAGCACAGCCCAAATTGTTGGAAGCATCTAGCAAACAAGGAGGCAAATCCAGCTTTTTAAAAGCTGGGGAGAATGCAAAACGCCACGTCAGCTAAAGCTACAAAGCATGTTTTTGCCTCAACAATACAGCGCTAAATCATCAGTGAATAAAAACCACAGGCCCTTGTGGGATTTTAGTGTTGTGCGATTCTCTCTCAGCTGTAAATGTCACTCATTAGCTGGGGAAACAAGAGGAGGAAGGGGGAAGGTCATGTGTCAGCCTAGAACATCTCTCCCTCTCGCTTCTCTCCCTCCCTCTTTTGTTCTGGCCTTTTGTCATCCATAATTCATGTCTCTGTGGACTCAGGGTACCTTTAGAGTAAGCAAAATGGAGTCAATTATATTCTAATTGCAGTTCTCAGTAAAGCATTACTCCCGATACCTGCTTCCTATGACAAATATCAAGCAAACACCATCATTTATTAATTACTGTTTACCCCACAACTCCTTCAAATAAAATATCTCTGGCCTTTGCCTGAAACTGTCCCTATGGAATGTGTGTCTATTTCTTTGAAAACAAACCAAAAATTGTAACGGCATTGTTAAAAACCAGCCTTCTTCAAGCTGACACTCTCTGGACATTTTTTAGTACAACTCCCATTATGCCCGCCCATCCCAGCAGAACTGGAAAATGAAACAGGCCAAAGGCAAGCATACATAATGACAAATGGTTATTTTCAGCCCTCCCCGAAATGTCCTCCTCTACCCTTTGGAAGAAGGAGTTGGTAGAGCAAAGTCACCACTATTGTACCTGCTCTGCAATGAAATCCTGTTTCTACAGCCATCATATACTCCATCACAGGATGTTCTTTCACCATTAATAGCTACCAGTTTCAGGATAATTTCTTTATAATGCTTATTTATGAACATGGGAAGCTGCCTTATGCCTCAGGCCACTGGTCTGCCTAGTTTAATATTGCCTACATTGGCCAGCAGTGACTCTCCATGATTCCAGAGGCAATGATCTCTCCTAGCTGTACCTGGAGGCTGAACATGGGACCTTTTTGCATGTAAAGCAGATGTTCTACCTTCTACAAATGTATAGACCTTCCTGATTGTTGGCCTGTCTAGTCCAGTGTTGTCTCCTCTAGTCAGCAGCCATTCTCCAGGGTATCAGAGGAGACCTTTTACAACACAACTGCAGATGCTGGGACATTGTGTGTGCAATACTATATGCTTAGCCATGGACCCTCCTTCATGTGTTTATTTTATAACAGCTGGGTTATAAAGGAGGCACTTGATGAAAAATCACAGCCTGTGAGACTATAAACATGCCAGACTATGAGCCATACAGTATGATGTCTACAGGGGTATGCCAAGTTCTTGCAAAGTATACATATCATTAATAGAGTCTGCAAGTAGAACAGCTAGATTGAGGTGCCATAAAATCAAATTAAACAAGCAATCCTATTCCTATGCACCTGGGAGTAACCCCATAGAAGTCAATGGGACCAAATAAATAGACAGCTATAGACCAGTGCAATGAAAGTGTATTGATAAATTCATTCCCAGACATCTGTATAAATACTACTAAGGGATTGTGGGTGAAAAATGATATAACTTGCTTCATAAAAAGAAGTTAAAGAGTTTTGTGGCCTTTAGATGATAGGATAACAATGGCTCAATTGTCTGTGTATTTTCCTGAAGTGCTGAAATAGCAAGAACTTTTTTAAAAAGTCATGATGCTGGTATGAATTAATGGGATTTTTGTTTGTTCTTGATCCACTGAAAATCCCATTCCTCTTGCTGTTGATATTAAACTCTATTCTGAATCAGTAGCACAGGAAAAATAAGCAATCATTCACACAGCACATAGTTAAACTACTGAATTTGCTACCCTAAGAGCTAGTGATAGCCAATAACTCAGACAACCTTAAGAGAAATTTAGACATCATGGATTTTAAGGCTATCAATGGCTATTAGCTCCGATGGATATGTTCTTCCTCCATTGTTGGAGGCATATACTTCTGAATACCAGTTGCTGGTGATTGCAAATGGGCAAAGTGCTGTTGCACTCAAGTTATGCTTGTGGGCTTCCCATAAGCATCTGGTTGGCTGCTGTGAGATGAGGATGCTGGACTTAGGGTCGCCTAGAATGGGTTTATGATTGTCTTACATTTGAATAAACCTTTCAAAGTTACTGCTTGTTCTTTTCTCTCTCACATTTCCCGAAAGTGATGCATCTGGATATTGTAAAATTCCTTCCGTTTCATTTCTAGATTTTTAAACCAATAGTTTTGGACAGCAAATGGATTATTTGCTTCACTGCTTGGCTTCATTTAGCAATTGGGGTATCCAGTTCAGTGTAGGCAGCTGGTGATATGAAGGCATCATAAAATACCAAAGCAATTTTCTTTTTTAAAAAATACACCAAAGACATAGTTTAAGATCCTAGCTGTAGCAATAGCCATGGTCTAATAAAAGAGAACCTATTATGTTTCCTTTCATTGCAATCATCACAAACTTCTATTCAGGATGTTCTGGAACAATGAGATTATTTTCACCCTAAGCATGTTGCAAATAAAAACAGAAAAAGACTAGTGAGTGTGCAACAAAATGTTGCAGTGTGAAGTGATGCTGCTCAGGACTCTAGTCCGTCCATTCTATTCTTGCATCCCCCATTTTGTGCCTTGCTGCCCAACAGTCAGTCAACATTACATGGCCACTGAGCAGCTATGGATGAAAAAAATATGTTAGTTTTCAGTTTCTCTTTGTCCTCATCTTTCCAGTCTTACGTTCAGTTCACATTTCAACATTACTTTGTGACTTATTTATTTAAGTGCTCATGATTTTCTCCTATTATTTACACATTTTAATACAATTTCCCTTATTATACACATTTATGCAAAGCAATTTTACCTAATATAATATAGGTTTGTATGTTATTTTCACCAATAGATGCATTTTCTTTTACATTTACCCTGGTAGATGCATTTTTGTATATATTACTTGGCTGGAAAACTGCCCTGCAAATTTAGAAGTGTGATTTTTGAAGGATGGCTGTGTTTCAGTTTGCATATCATTTGTATGGGTTATGCAAGTGCACCTTTAAATGGGAAGTGAGCTAAATTACTCCCTTTCCCCCTTTGAACTCCCTCTCTGCTAAAGTTTATCACTTCTGCAAACCCTGAGGTTGCTCCAAGCCTGCTTATCCCTTCCTCTTGTGCATGGGTTGTGCCTTTTGGGCTACATAAGCAATGATACAAGCTGAGCTTCCAAAATAGAAGGAATGATGGGAATGTTAAGTAAGTTTCCTGAGTGAGTAGAATATTGGCAGTGTCTTACAGAATTAATATTCTCTCCTCTTGGCTAACTGCATGGAATTTCTTCCATGGGTAGCCTGTGAAACAGAGAGTGCAGTAAAAATGGGGGAAAGGGTTTTTTGAAATTCTCTTGTCGCAATTCTGCATCTTTAAAAGAAACAAAAACAGAAAGCACCAGACAAATCAAGCTTAGTAGGAATTCACTAAGTATTGCTATATTTCTGTGTTTTAAGTGGTGGCTGCCATTTCATTCCTCCCTGCCCTCTACCCTAGTACCCTGGAATGGTCCACAGAATTGGGCTGACTGCAAAATGGTGGTGTCATGAATACACCAGCTCCAAGCGAAGGTTTGCAGCCGACTGCAAACAGCAGCTAGGAACAGAGAGGTTTGGATTTTACTCAGGCAGAGGAGAGCCCACAGCTGCAGATTTTGCCTCCTCCTGACCTTGGAGAGCAGGCTGATAAGGCTGTAGCTGGAAGCAGGCTGGAACACAGCCAAAGCTCTCAGGAAGCACAAACAGGCACAAAAGCGAGAGAGACAGCCTTTCGTCACAGGAAAGGACTGCAGATGACCCAAGGAGCCCAAGACGTAGACGTATAGGACGGCTGCAAGACAGGAAACAAAACAAGAGATGTAAGGGTCACAGGTTCAATATCTTCTGTTGAGACAGGAAGGACTCCTTAGAAGGGTCAATATTTAATGATTATCTCAAAACCTATATAGAAAACACAAATCTGACAGAAGTATAAATAAATCTAATAAATAGAGAAGTTAGACGAGAGAAAGAGAGGAAGATAAAAGTTAAACGACAGAAAGGAAGTAATTATCATAAAGGATAAACATAATAAGCAATATGAAATGCGCATAGATTAAAGATTGACAAAATTACACAATGAGACTATTTGGAAGTCAATAACCACAGTATGTCGGTGTCTTTGATGGTAGGTAGGTGGAAGGTAGGTGAAGGTGAGATACGTGATGTATGTTGTGTATGTAATATATGTAATGTCAAGTGTGTAAAGTTTTTGTAATGTATTGATATTAAAAGTTTTTTTTTTTTAAAGGAAGGGTCAACTGAGTGATGATGCCGGATGCTTGGCTAGAGCAGTCAGGAGCTACTTGCTTGTTTTTGCAATAAATCCTCCTTTTTAATTACATATGTTTACTGTGTTATCAAGCCAGGAACATGGACTTCTAACAGGTGGGTGAGTAGCCAAAGCAACACAAAATTAGACATTGAGGCAAGGGGAGAAGAAAACTGTGCTAATATCACTGCTAATGATGAGTCCCATCTCTTGAGGCTTTTTTCTCACCTGGACAGATTCAGCGAATTGGTTCCCTTCCACCGGACCACACACAAACTGTTTCTCTACCCACAAAAGTGTGTGGATAATTTCAGAAGTTTGTTTGTGGACAGCACAACCTAAGGGAAGGGAGGCGCTGGGTTCGGCCCAAATTCCCCTATCCCTATTCTCGCCACCCGAACAGGTGAACGTCACTGTCAGAGCAAGCGGTATTCTTGGCCTGGATTGTTCTCAAAGGAATTTGCTGTCGATAAATGTGCCAAAGGTCACACATTGATTAATTATTTCACCTCAGCCTGATAATTTTGCTTAGAAATAATTTCCATCAATCCTGAGGGAATAAATTCTTGGTTGCCTTTAAACTGTGCATAATATAGTTTCTGTTTTACATGCAGTGTACTACGAATTGTTTTCCCTTTTAAACAAAAGGAAGCAAGATGTTCACAAGTCATTAAACATTCATTGGTGAAATATATTCTTGTCGGCACAGCAAATATAGGACAGAATAACAATGATCAAGCCAAGCTGAACCTTCTTCCTTTTTTTGACACAGCACACATAACATGGTCTAGTTCACTACATTTGTAAACTTGTGTTTTGTGTTTTGTGGCAGTAGAATCTATTAGTTGAGGGTGGGTGTTTTAATTTGGTTAAGATGTCTTTGATGTTCTATTATCTATGCTTATATATAAAAAAAATTCTGATGAAAATCTGATGGCTAAATACAGTCTCCTTTAAGTGATGGATTGGGAAATACTGCCAGATTTGGTTTTATGTGACAGTGCAGTCTGGAGTCGTTCCTTCAAAATTCGTTACACCACAAAACTTAATAATTCATCATTTTGTTCCAATCTGCAGTTTGGCAGCTCTCTGTAAAAATATTCCCAACAGCAATATGACTCCATATGGAAATCTCATCCATCTTAAAAATAAAAATTCCATACGCTAATTGATCTAAAGTCATTATTATCAGTGCAGTTCTGATAAGTGAAAGCTGTTTTCTGAATGTTTTTGTTGGTCAGGAATATATTTTAAAAATGGGCTGTGGAGGCATTATGTTGAACAAGACATTATGTTTCCCAAACATGTGATAGATGGAGCAAAGATTTTACTAAATCTTAAACAGAGGCACAGTCAAGTTTCACAATCAAAAAAGAGATATGTGTAGTTTAATCATATTATTTTATTAAGTTCAACCTTAAAAAAATATACACCGCATTTTTCACCCTATAGGGCGCACCGGCTCATAGGACGCACCTTTTTGGGGGGGGGAATGAATAAAAAAAAATTATCCCCCCCCCCAGCCACGGGGCTGCTATGGAATTTCTTTCAAATTGAGATCTACCTTCTCTTCCTCTTTTAGCACTTAAATACCCATTGAAAACTTTTGTTTGTTTAACATGCTTTTGGGTTTGTTTTTCTTCATTTTTTTTCTGGCTCTTTCGGATGTGCCTTTTTCTGCTGCTATCTGCTGCTGCCTTCAGACAGAAAAGCGGGATTAAAAAATAATAAATCTAATCTAAAATATAATCTAAAGACAATAAGCACCTTTAGATTTGCATTGATCTCAGCTTGGCAGTTTGAAATCAATGTGGCATAATATTATTTAAGTCCGAGTGTATTGTGCCCATGAAGAGTAGATAGAGATGAACTGACTAACTAATGCAAGGACATCTGCATTTAATGGAAATGTTTTCCATTCTTCTCTATAAAGGAAAAGGCTATATAGAGATTCAGGGCTGTGTGATAGAAGACTCAGCTGGCATTGTACAAGGCAGCTTGCTGGAACTAAGTCTTAAATCTGTCTTTACTTCTAAGACGGTAAAGGAAGTACTTGTGTAGTGGTGAAGTTGTAAAAAGGCAATATATTTCTTTAATTTAACTGGTCTTCAGCCAACAAAGCTCCCAAAGCTGCTTACAAATCACTAAAAAAAAGTCAGTCTCTGCTCTCAGGCTAAAAATATAAGGACAGTAGAGCCTAGAGCACAATATTTAAAGACGTCCAACAGCTCCTTATCCCATAGAAAGACATCAGTGCAACTCCATGTTCCCTTTTCAAACGACACCAAATTAGATGAGGAATTTGGCACCTCCGACATTTCTATGGTAACAACACCTAAAGAACTCTATGTTGCTGACAATCTGGAGATATCCAGCACCAAATCTACATCTGGACCTTTGCCTAATGTTCCAAAAACTTATCATTATTGAGGGGATGTTACCCATCTATTGGGGAAGCTAGTATGGGATCTGGGATTTCCACAATTGAAGGGCTAGGGAGGAATGGCGGTGGGGCTAGATATCTCTATCGGCGAAGGGTTTTGAGATGCAGTGATCCTCGAACCCCTTCCAATCTATGCCCCATCCCAAGGGATGAGGGTAGGGAGAGCAAGGATTACACACCTTCGTCATTGGTGCTGTGCAATGCCAGGTCCATAGGCAACAAAACCGCCACCATGCGTGACTTTTTTGTCTCACAGGGGATTGACCTGGCTTGCGTGACGGAGACCTGGGTACAGGAAGGCGAAGTAGTCTCCCTACATGAGATAACACCCCCAGGTTTCTCTGTCCTCCATCAATCTGGTCAGACCTCACCTGGAGTACTGTGTCCAGTTCTGGGCACCACAGTTCAAGAAGGACACTGACAAACTGGAATGTGTCCAGAGGAGGGCAACCAAAATGGTCAAAGGCCTGGAAACGATGCCTTATGAGGAACGGCTAAGGGAGCTGGGCATGTTTAGCCTGGAGAAGAGGAGGTTAAGGGGTGATATGATAGCCATGTTCAAATATAAAAAGGATGTCATATAGAGGAGGGAGAAAGGTTGTTTTCTGCTGCTCCAGAGAAGCGGAAACGGAGCAATGGATCCAAACTACAAATAAGAAGATTCCACCTAAACATTAGGAAGAACTTCCTGACAGTAAGAGCTGTTCGACAGTGGAATTTGCTGCCAAGGAGTGTGGTGGAGTCTCCTTCTTTGGAGGTCTTTAAGCAGAGGCTTGACAACCATATGTCAGGAGTGCTCTGATGGTGTTTCCTGTTTGGCAGGGGGTTGGATTCGATGGCCCTTGTGGTCTATTCCAACTCTATGATTCTATGATTCTTAATTGCGGACTGTGGGTCGGGAGGGAGGAGTAGCATTGTTATTCCGGGAGGATTGCTCTTTCAGAGCTCTGCCATCACCGGCGATCTCCGGCATTGAATGTGTTGGTCTCATGTGGGGCACCAAGGAGAACTTGGCTGTCTGGCTGGTGTACCCAGCACACCTGCAGCCACCCTGTCAGACCTCCTGGAGGTGGTGGCGGGCTGGGCCTTGGAGTTCCCAAACCTACTGGTTTTGGGAGACTTCAACGTCCATGCTGATGCCGCTCCCTCCTCACAGGCACTGGACCTAGTGACTTCCATGGCAACACTAGGGCTCTCCCAGTTTGTTTTGGGCCCCACTCATCAAGCAGGCCACACGCTGGATCTGATCTTTGGGGCTGGCATAGATGTGATCATGCTCCCCGCTGTGGAAGTGCCATGGTCTGATCACTACGCTCTGAAAGCCAAGATTGACTTCCCGCTCCTCCCCGGCTCGGGTGGCGAACATATTTGGGCTTGTCCGCGAAAACTGATGGATCCTAATAGATTCCAACAAGCCTTGCAGAACCCTGCTCCTCCTGGCGACTCATTAGATGACCTTGTTGAGGACTGGAATAACCGGCTCTTGGCAGCCATTGATGAGATCGCGCCTAAGCACCCTCTGCAACCCCGTCGAAACCAGGCCCCTTGGTTTACTGAGGAGCTCCGGAAAATGAAGCGGGATCTCCGACGGCTAGAGCAAGTATGGCGACGGACTCGTGACGGAGCCTCAAGAACATCTTATAGGACGCTTATGAAAGCCTATGAGATGGCTATGAAAGCTGCTAAGAAATCTTACTTTGCAGCTTCCATTGCATCCGCTAGCTCTCGCCTGGCACAACTTTTTAGAATAATTAGGTCAATAACGTCCTTAGGAGGACAACCAAAATTAAGCATAAATTCGACCCACAGCTGTGAGGCATTCGCAAGCTTTTTTGCAGAGAAAGTCCTGTTGCTCCGCCGTGACCTCCCTGCCAATTTAGATACAGTGACTGAACTGGAGGCCCCTCGACTGACCTCAGGTCCAGTGTTGGACCATTTCGATCGGATACTCCCTACTGATGTGGATAGATTCCTCCAAGTTGGTAGGCCCACCACCTGCCTCCTTGATCCGTGCCCGTCTTGGCTGATTAGGGAGTGTCCAGATGTTGCGCGGACCCCCCTGGTTGAAATTATCAATTTGTCCCTTGACACGGGGACATTCCCAGGGGAACTGAAGGAAGCAGTGGTGTGTCCACTCTTAAAGAAAACTTCATTAGATCCCTTAGACCTATCCAATTAACGCCCAGTTTCAAATCTTCCATACCTGGGTAAGGTAATTGAGAGAGTGGTTGCTGAACAGCTTGGTAGGTTTCTGGAGGAAACATCGGCATTAGATCCATTTCAGTCCAGTTTCCATCCTGGTTTTGGGACGGAGACGGCTCTGGTTGCCCTAACAGATGATCTCCGTAGACAACTGGATCGAGGCGGGTCAGGACTGCTGATCCTTTTAGATTTGTCAGCAGCCTTTGACATGGTTGATCATGATCTTCTGGACCACTGCCTCGCAGACGTGGGGATACAGGGCATAGTCCGTAACTGGTTGTGCTCTTTTATCTCTGGTCGGGGACAGAGGGTGGCACTAGGGAGGGAAATGTCGTTGCGCCACTCCTTGGTGTGTGGAGTGCCGCAGGGCGCAATTCTCTCCCCGATGCTTTTTAACATCTTTATGCGCCCCCTTGCCCAGATTATCCGGAGCTTTGGGCTGGGCTGTCACCAATATGCTGATGACACTCAGCTCTATCTGCTGATGGATGGCCACACCGACTCAGCCCCGAACACACTGACCAGATGCTTGGAAGCTGTGGCTGGATGGTTTCATGGGAGCTGATTGAAACTAAATCCTTCGAAGACAGAGGTCCTATGGCTAGGTCGGGATGGCATGGGGACGAGGGACCAACTCCCTTCTCTTGCGGGGGCCCAATTAGTGCCACTGCCTTCCGTTAAGAGTTTGGGTGTAATCCTTGACGCCTCCCTTTCCATGGAGGCGCAAGTTACAGCAACAGCCAAGGCGACATTTTTCCACCTTCGCCGCATCAAACAGTTGGTCCCTTACCTTTCCCGCCCCGACCTGGCCACAGTGATCCATGCGACGGTCATCTCCAGGCTTGACTACTGTAATTCGCTCTATGCAGGGCTGCCCTTGAAGCTGTCCCAGAAACTCCAGCGGGTACAGAATGCTGCAGCGAGGCTCCTCACGGGGTCTCTGCCATGGGAGCATATTCACCCAGTGCTTTTCAAGCTGCACTGGCTCCCGGTGGAGTACAGGGTCAGATTTAAGGTGCTGCTTTTGACCTTTAAAGCCCTTCATGGCCTAGGACCCTCGTACCTACGGGACCACCTCTCCTGGTATGCCCCACGGAGAGCCTCAAGGTCCATAAATAACAACACCCTAGTGGTCCCAGGCCCTAAGGAAGTTAGATTGGCTTCAACCAGAGCCAGGGCCTTTTCAACTCTGGCTCCGGCCTGGTGGAACGCTCTGCCTCATGAAACCAGGGCCCTGCAGGATCTGATTTCTTTCCACAGGGCCTGTAAGACAGAGTTATTCCACCTGGCCTTTGGCTTGGAGCCAATTTGATTCCCCCCTCCCTCTTTTTCTTTTTTCTTTTCCTTCTCCTCCTGCGATGAGGCTACATTTTAATATTTTAATGTTCCATTATTTTAATGACGTATTTTATTTTTGTTTTTAAGTTGTAATCATTCATCTTGTTTTTATTATTGCTTGTAAGCCGCTCTGAGCCCGGCCTTGGCTGGGGAGGGTGGGGTATAAATAAAAAAAATATTATTATTATTATTATTATTATTATTATTATTATTATTAGGCAGGCTGAGTGATGGTACGCACAACTCTGCCCCCCCAACATCTTGCCACTGTTGTTCATCACTTAACATTTGCTGCCAGATGCAGCCATCTCATTCTGCCTAATGGGAGGGCTGGCTCTGGATGTATCTGGATGTTATTGGACTGGACTCCTCAATACTGCAGGCAAGGGATCAGTAATAGTAATAGTAGTAGTAGTAGTAGTAGTAGTAGTAATAATAATAATAATAATAATAATAATAATAATAATAATAATAATAATAATTTATTTATACACCACCCATCTGGCTGGGTTTTCCGAGACACTCTGGGAGGCTTCCAACAGAATATTAAAAACACAATAAAAAATCAGACATTAAAAACTTCCCTAAACAGGGCTGCCTTCAGATGTCTTCTAAAAGTCAGATAGTTGTTTATTTCCTTGACATCTGATGGGAGGGGGTTCCACAGGGCGGGCGCCACTACCGAGAAGGCCCTCTGCCTGGTTCCCTGTAACTTTGCTTCTCATAGTGAGGGAACCGCCAGAAGCCTGGACCTCAGTGTGGGGCTGAATGATGGGGGTGGAGACTCTCCTTCAGTTATACTGGGCCGAGGCCGTTTAGGGCTTTAAAGGTCAGCACCAACACTTTGAATTGTGCTCGGAAACGTACTGGTCTTTCAGGACTGGTGTTATGTGGTCTTGGCGGCCACTCCCAGTCACCAGTCTCTCTGCCGCATTCTGGATTAGTTGTAGTTTCCAGGTCACCTTCAAATGTAGCCCCACATAAAGTGCATTGCAGTAGTCCAAGCGAGAGATAGTCCACAACATTAAAAACAACAAAAAACTTCATACAAAACTAGCTTTAGAGAAAGAATGTTTTGGCCTTGTCTTCAAGATTGCAATATTTACATTTTCATGAGATGAAAGTAGAAGAAAATATTTTGCATGGGCTTGTGTTTGCATTGTGCATTTGACAATGCAAGCTTGATTAATTCTGAAGAATCTTTTGACGCTTTTTTCCAGTCTCAGATCAATATGCTGAAATTTATTTCACTTGGCAACATGATACTTTGGCAGAAAAATACAGAGCAACTGGTCAAAGGGTATCTATAACTCTTATTAATGTTCAAAGTTTTAAACATTTCTAATGCTGTGGATCATAAGGAATCGTTTTTGTATAAGTTGATATCAGTGAGGGATCTCTTCTATAAAAGATAGCCAGTTTCCTAAAGCTGCTTAAGTTCATTATTTGCTATTCTTTTCTTTTCAAAGTGATTCTCTTAAGACAGTATTTTTAATGTACTGAATCTGGAGTGCAGCTTTTCTAACGTGGCATAAAACTTTGGCCCTAAAAAATGTGGCAGTCTATCAACATTTCTGCCGAGCAACTGTTGTGCACATTGAAGCTTTGGAGAAAGAGATGAGCCAAATTCGACAGATAGTTAAAAAGAAGCATAAATCTGCAGTCTCTCTCTCTGTGCTCCAGTTTCTGAGAGACTCAAAACCCCGCTGCTTGTTGTGGGAGGGCAAATCAGCAGCAGATGTCAAGGGCACGGAGCCCTAACTTAAATAATGGAAAATAAATACAATGAACATGTTGAAGTCAAGCAATTGTCAGAAAGTTCAGCTGCTGAAATGTTGCAGGCTGTTAAATGCTAGAGACCTGTGTGGTTGTTTTCAACTCGGTGTGCAGCAGTCCAGGCAGCCTCCTTCACCTTCTCAGTGCTCCTCACAATCGGTCCTGGATTTCTCATCAGAGTAAGCAAACAGTAGTATTCTTATCAACTGTCTGGCAGTGTGAAAGAACACTCTTGCCTTATTTTTTTAAAGCTGCTTGGTATTGTTTCACTTGCTTTGCAAGGCCTTCTTGCAACCAAGGCTTTGGACACTTCCGGTTGTGCACCCGTGGCGAGCAGGCAAGCCTTTGCCAAACATAAGAGTGTCTCCTGCAATGAGAACCACTTGCAAAAGCATCGCTTATCATCAGAATACAAAAGGAACAATGTAGCCAGAAACACATGGTGTGGGTGATAGCAGGAAGACCATCAGAAGAGAAGATCCCCAATCTTATAGCCACCTTTGATGGCCTGCTATGATGCAATTATTTGCAAGTTTCCTCACATGGGGGAAAATACTTATGTGGGCCTCTGTCATGATCCAGTTCACGGGCGATGGAAGTCCTGGCTGGGGACATTGGGACCGGGGGCAAGAAGATGGGGTGGGAGCAGGAACAGAAGTCCAGAAGCCAGGAGTCAGAAAGCCAAGAGTCTGAGGGTCAGAAAGCCGGGAGTCAAGAAGCCAAGGGTCCGAGGGTCAGGAAGCAAGGAGTCGCGAAGTCAAGGGTCTGAGGATCAAGAAGCAAGGAGTCACGAAGTCAAGGGTCTGAGGATCAAGAAGCAAGGAATCACGAAGTCAAGGGTCTAAGGATCAAGAAGCAAGGAGTCAAACGCAGCAAGGCAGGGAACGTGTTGCTGTGACAAAGAGCCAAAGGGAAAATGCTGACCTTATATTCCTTCCTGGCAGCGGCGTAGCGTGAGTTGTCAGCAAGGCAAGTAATTTGCGCCCCCGCACCCGGGGCAAGGCAAGTAATTTGCGCCCCCCCTAACCCCTAACCTGCCGATCTGAGGTGAGTTGCCGCTGCCGCCCAAACCACGCCGCTTGCCCGGAGGAGGAGGGGGGCAGAGAGGCGAGGAAAATGCAACATGGCCCAGCAGCAGCAGCGGAGGCGGGGCTGTGAGGAGGGGCTGCCTGGCACGTCCTCCGCGGCCCTGACGCGCGGGGCTGAGAGCTGCTGCCTGCCGGACGCCTTCAACCCGGACGCGCGCACAGCTCGTCGGTTCCACGAGACATGGGGCTCTGCTACAGCCTGCGCCGGAGGCTCTTCGGCGACTCCGGAGGCAGCGAGCGTGCCCCCCCCCAGATGTTGTGCCCGGTGCGGCTGGCCCCCCTGGCACCCCCCACGCTACGCCACTGCTTCCTGGCTCTTGCCACCAGGTGCTGTGAGTTACCAATTGGCCTCACCTGTGTGGCCAGGCATTGCCTCTTCAGAACAAACTTAGGAAGGCCCCGGTCCTGCAGAGTCCTACTGGTCACAGGGCCTGGCTCCTGCATGCACACCTGACAGCCTCCCTGCACTGGGCTGAGCTGGTATGATTGCTTGAAATAGGATGGAATGCCTTTCCATTTCTTTTTCAAGTGGCCCTCCAACTATCCCACTTATTTTCAATGGTTAAAAAAACCATTCTGAGATGCTACACAGAAAAGGTTACAGCATTATTGTCAAAAGTCACTAAACACCAGGGCTGTTTGCGGAACAGGCATCTGGATAGACAGCTTCTTCCAGCAACCAAAGCCCCAAGCCCAAAAGATGCTCTTCTGGGCTTAGGTCTTGGAAGAAGAGGAGACTCTTTATCCAAGTGCCCATATGCCTCTTCAGTGCGTACCTGCTGGTTCCTCTCACCACAAACAGCTCTAGCCTGGGCAAGGTTTAAAGATGTAAATGGACCCATACATTTTAATTTAACAATAGTTGGAAAAAGAACATCATGCCAATTGCACAATGATAATATCTGGAACCTCTTTTTTGAACATATGCTCTGCCCAGTATTCTTCCACATTTATTTTTTTATTTTTTAATAAAATCAAGCTGCTCAAACAAGCAGCCACACCCTTCCCCTAGCTAGCTGCAAAGGATTTGCTTTGAAGGAAACAGCTCTGAGCATGCTCAGACTACCACTCAGGACAGCCCTGCTAGATGGATACTGGTGCTGCCAGTTAGTCTTGTAACAACATACTAGAAGGAGCAAGAGATTAAAGGTCTGCATAGTAGATCTGGCTTTCAGGCAACCTGATCAGTCATATGGTTCCCCATGTTTAGAGACACATGGGAGGAACATCTTTGCCACAACTATACTTTTGGATTAGGAATGGCTGGGTGCTACGGAGTCCTGATTGGCTAGAGAACTCTATATTGACAGAAAAGTGTGCAGAATTTGTCTAGATTAAAACAGAAGTATAAAATGTGTATGGGGCAGGAAAGAGTATTTAGCTTTGAGATTGGGGTGGGTTGGTTAAGCATTTGTTTGACATTTTCCTTGGGAGGGCTGTGCCCTATTAGCTGTAATGGACCACCCTACACTGGTCATTTGGTCCATTTAGCACAATACTGTATGCACTGACTGGCAGAGGCAGAGGGAACATTCCCAGCCCTGCCTAACTAGAGATGCTGAAGATTGAACCCAGAACCTTCTTCATGCAAAGCAGATGCTCTACTGCTGCTATACAGCCTTTCCCTGATGCACAACTCGTAGCAGCCAACATAACAGGCCAATGTGAGCAAGACTGGGGAGAAATCAAATCACCAAATCGACATTCCTAGCACAAGCAGAGCTTGGAAAACCGAGGAACCAGGTGCTAGCAGAAACCTCGTCCCTCCAGCTGAGCCTTTCACTGCTGATTAGACCCTGCTGACATCCTCTTCCTCCGACAGGGAGTAACGAAGAAACAATTTCCCGTGTCTCCAAACAACTACAAATTCCAATACCAGCAAGATCACGCAGTCAAAGTTCAATGAGAGTGTTTCCTTTCCATTTTCTCTTTGTTGAGCACTGCAGTCCTTTTTCTTTCACCGTCTGATTCTATTTACTTTTTCCCTTCCAGTTTTCTATTTACATTCAGAATATTTATGGCATTTTAAGAATTGGAACTGTATATATACATTCACCAGCTGGATAAAGAGGACACATGATTTCAGTATTATGGAAACCTGGTAACCAATACATAAATTTTCATGTGGGAATAAGCTTATAAAGGAGCAAAGCAGAATGTGGGCACATGTATCTAGTGGGTAAAGAAGAGGAATGCAGGAGATTTGCATGGGAGTGGGTATTTTTGTTCCAGTGGTTAGAAAAAATGAAATCAAAATTATATTTTAGAAATCCACACAGTAAACATGGGGATTCACACATTTGAAGAAACTTCTCTCCCTCCATCCAGTAATTCAGATAAGACTAAAATATAGTTTGCAACTAAACTTTCAGGCACAATGTAATAATGGTGCCTTATTGTTACCTTCCGGCTAATTAGGAACCTGCACTGGTGGCCTTAAGGCTGTTCAAATATAAGGAATAAAGATGTTTGCTAGAGTGGCTGGCCTTGAAGAGAAGGGTGATAATTCAGCAGAGATGGTACCTATCCATTTCAAAAGGGTTTAAGTATTGTTGCATTCTCGCCAGTAAATGCACATTTTCAGTGTTTGTAGGTGCATCTTTTGTAATGGGTGCTGTAATTTAGTGGGGAGAGTGTGGACATGTGACCTGTGTGCCTCCTCAGTTTGCTGTTGCTTATTGCAAATGAGCGACTTCGAGACTCCACCCTCCCATCCTAGAGCACTTTATCTTTCAGACTTGGACCTGTCAGCACTTAAGGCAGAGGAGGGTGGTCTTCAAATAGTGGATTGTCTTTTGTAAAGTAGGACAAAAACTACCATAGACAGAGGTGAGTGACTTTTATCAGAAACAATTTTGTGGGCATTGTCCAGTACATCTAGGTGAAACATGCAACCAATATTATGAAATTTCATACATTTGATAATTTAATGAATTAGTGACAGCTTACTTAGTAGGAACATTGTATTAGTGAAATCATGTTTAATAGTGACAATATTGTGACACATTTTTACCTGGGGTGGAGGTATTGCTAATACTATTATTATGATTACAAAACCCACTTTTTTTTTTAACAATAGTTACTATTCCTAGGGGTAGGCACAGAAACACCAAGTTTGCTGATACATGGAACAATTTACCATTTTGCATGTCAGTAGGTAGATAGATAGAACTGCTTTAATTTAAACTCTACTAAAGAGCACTAATTATTCATTAAAGTTATTAAATACCGCTAAAGAGAATGAACAGAAAATACCATCGGAATCAGTTCACTGTGTTCCCTCAAGGAAAGCCTTAAAACGAAATTTTGCCAAGTATGTTCCTTTGATATTTATCAAGTAATTCAGCTCCTAAATAGAAACACATTTTTTGGCTACACAAAGCACAGAGCTGTAGGGGATGGAGCAAATACATGAGTGCAAGTTGGAATGGCTGATAATTTGTTAATGTTTCATAGAGTTGGTACCATATTTGTGAATTCTTGATTTGTGATTGTAGAATGTGTCCTTTTATAGGCATCTGTGTGCCTGAACATATGTTTTTTGTTCCTGAATATTGCTCTGTTTTTCAGATTCTTCTACCACCTTCTCCTCTTGTTTTGCCCAATGAACAAAAAGAAGACATGAACAGTCATTTGACAAACCTCTTTCTCATCACACAAACAACACATTAAAAAAACAGAGTGTACTGGTTTATTGTATGTAAAGATATGTTCAACAAGCCTGTCTCACAATTAGCCAAGCTTGAACCCAAATGCTTACGCTTAATTTGCTAACTACTCTGCTAGTCTCTAAATTATGAAAGTCTGAAGGCCAAACTAGACATGACTTTAATCGTGTTAATGCAATTAAAGCACACATTTCTG
This sequence comes from Podarcis bocagei, assembly GCF_964188305.1. Taxonomy (NCBI): domain Eukaryota; kingdom Metazoa; phylum Chordata; class Lepidosauria; order Squamata; family Lacertidae; genus Podarcis; species Podarcis bocagei. Next base: position 49,813,087 of record NC_138134.1, read on the forward strand.
TTATATAAATAACAGCTGCCTGGAAGCCTGAGCAACCTCTGGACCATGGTGAGGGGCAGTGATGTGGAAGTTTAACTCTTTCTCTTCTTGACATCTGAAGGCAGCCCTGTTTAGGGAAGCTTTTAATGTTTGATGCATTATGGTATTTTAATATTTTGTTGGAAGCTGCCCAGAGTGGCTGGGGAAGCACAGCCAGATGGGCGGGGCATAAATAATAAATTATTGTTGTTGTTGTTGTTGTTGTTGTTGTTGTTATTGCCATGGTCACTGCAGAGAAACCACCTTTAAAAATGTGTTTACTAAGAGAGGGTTTGCTTTATATATACCATATAACATTTTGCTGTAAAGGTTACGTTTAAAATACTAAATATCCATTGGCTGTTAGGTTCCACAAGACTTGTTTATAGAAAGCTGGTGGGTTTTATGTTGAGGAAGAGGGCTGTAGAATTTCTCTTCTGATTGGCTTCCTGGGTAGAAATTCTTGGTCATTCACTGGGCATGGAAAAGTGGTCTGATGAAGGGGGACGAATTCTATGCTACTCAAATCAGATTGGTTGAAGTGTATGCTGGCTGGAACATTCATCTGCCACAACTACCACTGTTCAGGGAAAGAGTGTTACTGTGGGAGGCTGGGGGGTTGAGCATGAAGAAGGCAGGCAAGAGGCTACTAAGGATAGGGAATGTCTGGAAGGATAGTGTCCCCCAAAAGAAGGGTGAAGATTGGCAGAGAGGCTGTCAAAGGGCTTTAAGCAGTGAGGAGATTCTGAAGCTGGCCAGAGAGAGAACTGTCTGCACACCTGGCTCATAAGTAAACTAGCAGAAGCCTTTCAGTACCTGGTGCAGGTGCAAATTGATTGACTGGGGAAAAGGGTCTAAGGGTAATTGGCATATATGTCTGTTAGGGATAGAAACTATGCAAATCAGCCTTATGTAAATATCTGTATTTGAAAGCAACTGCCGACTATAATAACCACAGCCATATAAAAGCAATTATGAGTCTTAAAGAAAAAGTGAACAATGTAAGTGTAGTTTTTATATTACCTTGCCCTCATAGGTAATTATAATGTTTTGTTTTTTATTTCCTTATAAAGTGTGTCTGGCTGGTTTTGTATCGTGTCCAAAGTCCCACAGCTCTGGGTTATAGTGAAAGATGTTAGTAGACCACATAATATAGCGGTAGTAAAAAAATGGAACCCCTCTACACACTTGATGAATTGGCAGTAGTAAATAGAAGCTCATTCTCTATATATAACCTGGGGTAATTCTCCACAGTCTCGACAAACAACTCTCTGAAGCTTCTATGTCATTTGCTATTTCAAAGGAAGTTTGAATAGGCACCCATTGAGGCTTCTCTTAAATGTAAGAAGAAGCTTCAGAGATGTGGTTTTTGTTAATGAGCGAATGAATTTTTGTTATATTAATTAATGTACACTACTCATTGCTAAGGTATGCTTCTGATCAATTTTCAGAGTACAGTGGTGCCTCGCAAGATGAAATTAATTCATTCTGCGAGTTTTTTTGTCTTGCGAATTTTTCGTCTTGCGAAGCACGGTCAAGTCGCAACTGCACCTCTTCAAGCGGTTTTAAGAAAAAGGAAACAAACTTGCAAGACGTTTTCGTCTTGCGAAGCAAGCCCATAGGGAAATTCGTCTTGCGAAGCAACTCAAAAAACGAAAAACTCTTTCGTCTTGCGAGTTTTTCGTCTTCCAAGGCATTCGTCTTGCGAGGTACCACTGTATAAAAACCAGCAACACAAACATTAGAATGCAAGCATCCATAATTAAAATATAAAGTATCAGCATCCCACTGGAGCAGCACAGCATGAAAAACAAATTATCTGGACCATGGTTCAAAGCGAAAGAGGTAAACTCCACTCCACCTCAAATATCACCCAGGATGCTCAGGCTTCTCCTTGGCTGATAGTTATATTACCAAAATAATAGCATTCACTGTTGCTTACTGAGAAACATAGAGGTAAGACAGTGCAGGGGTTGGCTGGTGCAAAAGCCCCGGCAGGAGACTGGATTGGCTCTGCCAGTGCAATTACACAATTCTGACTAGCCCATCATCTTGCCTTTCCCCTCTCCCTCCCAGAAAGAAACAGCAAGCCACCCTTCGAGAAGCTAGTATAGTGGCTCCAACCCACCTGCTGAGCTGCTTCTGGCATTCACATAATTAACATCACTTATAATTTGACTTCAGTTATGCTGGAAGACCTAACCATATGGAAGCAAGCTTAGATAAAGCTGCTATCAGCAGCTGGAACCCAATTGCTATCAAGGTTGCTATGGTATTTTTACGTAATAGTCCCTAGTAATTTGCCTTATTAATAATATGAAGGTCTCTTCTGCTTATGCCTCTGTTTCCTTTATCATATGCCACATTGATTCTGTATTCCAAGGCACAGAAATAGAAAAGACACCGTTTCCAACATATACTTTTTCATCTCATGTCGAAACACAATAAACAAGAGGGGCTACTACTCTGGGTCTCGTTATTATTGTGGGGATGAGGATTTCTCCAGCAGATCCACTCTTCATTATTTCCCTGTAGCCAAAGACTCAGCTCATTTTCTTCTGACATCCAGATTATTTATTACACTTGTAGTTTTCTTCTCCATCCCCCTGCCACCCGGAAAGGCACCTCTAAGCCTTATTACTTTTTGTGGCAGACTTTTGTATTTTTAACAAGTGTATGACAGGGAGAAATTGAATAGAGATACAGTGATGGGGGAACGCCTCAGTTGTTGGATATCTTCCTGTCGGTGGGAAGCACATAAACCCTGCAGGGGAGCATGTAATCCTAAACACTTCAGGAGTGGCACACTTTTCCTGAGTAACAATTTGTTCTACAAGCTGTGAACAAATTTGTTGGGGAAGGTACATGCTCTGGGATGGGTTTGCCTATGCAGTGGGGGGTGAAGTTACCCCAGCTTTAGGTTACAGTGTGAAGTTTGTAGAAAGAAGTTGTGGCAGTACTGCTACATTTCTTGGATGGGGAGAGGTATTATGAGGAACACAGATTTAGAGGTGAGCTTCCTTCTTTCAGTGTCTCAATGTGAGACTATCAGTCTTTCCATCCAGACTATCCAGGCTGTCAGTATTTTGCAGGACAGATTGAACTTCATACCAGGACTTCAAGTTTGCACATTTCAAGTGGCTTGAAAAGTGCTCCATTGCCTTTCCACAACAAATGAACTTTGTTGTTGTTGTTGGATATTTTGCAGTTTGGAAAGTGATGGGGGAATGCATTGGAAAATGTGGGATGAACAAATGACCAACGGGATGACCTGTAAACACACCAAAAGCAAATCAAGGTGAATATTCATTGCCATATAACCACTCTGTTAAACAAATACCAACGAACGTTCAACATGCAGATGATCTGGTAGCAACCAAGTTGCCCTAAACTGTATCCAGTGGTTTGACAAAAGTTTTCCTCTCCTTCTCATAATACTAGACACCTAGACACATCTCATAATACAGTGGTGCCTCGCAAGACGAAAAGAATCCGTTTTGTGATTCTCTTCGTCTAGCGGTTTTTTCGTCTTGCGAAGCAAGCCCATTGACGGATTAGCGGATTAGCGCTATTAGCGCTATTAGTGGCTTTTAGTGGCTTTTAGCGGCTTATCAGATCAGCTGATAAGTGGCTTAGCGGCTTAGAAAAGGGGGGGAACCCCGCAGGAACTCACAAGACATTTTCGTCTTGCGAAGCAAGCCCATAGGAGATTCGTTTTGCGAAGCACCTCCAAAACGGAAAACTCTTTCGTCTAGCGAGTTTTCCATCTTGCGAGGCATTCGTCTTGCGGGGCACCACTGTACGAGTCACCAATGAAGCTGTATGGTGGTGGAAGATTCAGGACGGGGGGGGGGGGGAAACAAAACACTTCTTCAGTCAACACATACTTAAACTATGGATGTACCAATCACTAATTTAAGCAATGGCTGGTGGTCATGACTGCTCTCATTGATGTGGAGCAACTGTGGAAAAGGTTGCTGGTGTAAATAGGCCTTTGGTTTTCTCCAGAAGCTCATTTTTATGTTCTTTCTAATGCTGGTTTGATGATCACTTAAAGAGCATGAGATTGGTTGTAGGTTCAAGCCCTACATTGGGCAAAAGATTCCTGCATTTCAGGGCGTTGGGCTAGATGATCCTCATGGTGCCTTCCAGCTCGATGATTCTCTGATCTATGACACTTTCACCTGGGCATTTGACCATGCACAGGTTGCTGTGTTAGTCAAAGGAAAATATTTGCACTTGACACCAGTTTACAGTGCGTACAGTGACATGCTTAGATGGTTAGTTGCCAGTCATTTTATGCTCGAATGCATTTGTCTATTATACTGATAGAACAGTTTCAAAAAGATATGCCTATTTCAAAACAACTGTATAAGGCTGAAAGCTTATACACACTTACCTGGGATTAATCTGGATTGAATTCACTGGGGCTTACTTCTATGTAGGCATTATACTGTCTAATATATTTCATTGGGTTTTTTTTTAAAAAAAGGCATGTTGGCATAAGGTGATCTCTAGACAAAGGCACATTAAGAAGTTATCTCCATTAAGAAGTAACTTAATTTCATTGATTTCAGTATGTCTACTCTGATCTACTCTTAGCTGAATACAAGCTGTAGGTTTGCAGCACACTGCAAAACAGAATTTAATTTATGTCACACTGAAACTGGTAATGCTTGGAAAGCAGTAAGAAATATGTGTCGGGAGTCTCACTTTTCACTTCTAGAGTTTGTTTGGGAATAAATACAAGATTACTATCACTTAGCAACTAGAACTCTAAGTTTTCTCTCTGCGAAAGATCACTTTCAGAGAGCTTCCTCTGCTGGCTACAAAGTTCTCACCATGGCATTCATTTATAGGCAGGGCATGGATCAAGGGCTGGGGTTATGTTTATATGATAAATAGTGAGAGAAAGCTTAAGGCTTGTAAATTCAAACTCTACAAGGCGTACAGTGCTCTGCAGTGCTCTTTTAACCTAAAACCCCTAAACACTTAAAAAATAAACTCCTACGTTGTTACACTGCAGTGTTAAAATCATGTGTTTAATCTTCAGACAGCTATAAATGCACCATCTACAAATGCTAAATGTAACAGAGTTCAACAGACTAGGGCACTTGAAACTTTTAAAAAATGTTGCTTTTCAGTTACTATCAGCTGGAAAAACTGACCTCCATTTATGCAGGGCTTCTTCCATTCAGGCCTATGCTAAACTGAATCAGATATTCCTTCCTGAGGATGTTTTAATGAATTTTTATTGAAGAAGTGCTCTCTGTTCCTTACATATACAGTAAGGATTGAGCTGTACACTACAATAAACATGCTTTAGAAAAAACAAACAAACCAAAAAGTACTTAAAACGGTTACTTATATTTTGAAAGACAAGCAGCTACAGAATCTCAATCTGGACATGTTTTAGATCCAGATTAGGGCTCAGTGCTTGTTTCCTGCCAAAAAAATTCCCCCCACCCATCTGACAGAAAGAGTTGAAACTAATAAGGGAATAAAATCTCCTGACAACTGTCTCTCATTACATTCCGGAGCCCGTAGTCACTGAGTGTGCTCTTATAGGCAGTACACATGCAAATTGCTGTGTGTCAGATGCTGTGTGTCAACAGTTGATGTGTGTCAGTATGATACATGGCAGACATATGCAAAGAGGAACAAGCCCAATGATATACAGGACATATTGAGTTGCAGTACAGAAACAGCACACTGAGGATCATGGTATGTATTTGCAGTAAGCAGGAGAAACAGAAGTAACAAAGCTCACCATCATTTCTAAAAGCTCCAGGAAATTTAATTGCAGTGGAATTTACCATCAACAGCAGCTCTATAGACTGCATGAACAAGTGACTGCCATTTTTGCTCAGTTCCTGTACAAACTGGCTTGGCCTCTCCTATGCTGAGCACATTCATTCATTCATGCCCACATTCATTACTTGCCTAGGTTGGATACTCATCATCCATTTCATTCTGAACACAGGAGGGGTGCTAAAAGATTTCACCCTATAACTGAGTACGGTGGTGGCTGATAGGTGCTTTTTTCTACTGATAGGCTGTTGAGTGATGGAGAACATGTCTACACCTTTTTGTGGCTCTGCTATTTTTTCTTCTCTTTTTGATATTGCAGCCATTTTGTGTTATACCACACACATACACACACACACACCATTGCAGCCATTTTGTGACTTAACCCACTGCCCTTTCTTAAAATTCCTAATGTGCCCATTGACCCTGGTCTGATCGAGAAGGATTTTTCTGAAGTTCTTATACATGGTTCTGCATCACATAGACAGAATAAATGCAACCTGTATATAACAATGTAGTTGTCTGTCTTGATTCCAGTTTTCATTCTTGGCTACATGCAGAGACCTGACTTCAGCCTATGTTCAAGCAGAAGTTAAAGGTAAAGGTACCCCCTGACTGTTAGGTCCAGCCGTGGCTGACTCTGGGGTTGCAGCGCTCATCTCGCTCTATAGGCCGAGGAGCCAGCGTTTGTCCACAGACAGCTTCAGGGTCATATGGCCACAGCATGACTAAGCCGCTTCTGGCGAACCAGAGCAGCGCACGGAAATGCCATTTACCTTCCCGCCGGAGCGGTACCTATTTATTTACTTGCACTTTGATGTGCTTTCGAACTGCTAGGTGGGCAGGAGCAGGGATCAAGCAACTGGAGCTCACCCCATCGCAGGGATTCGAACCACCAACCTTCTGATTGGCAAGCCCTTGGCTCTGTGGTTTAGATCACAGCACCACCCGAGCACACATAATTAAACTTGATATGCTGAGAAAATCAGTTTTCTTCTATGATAGTGCACACATCCTTCATGAGAGGGCTTTGAATCTTCAGCTCATTGGAAGCCAAGATTTCTAAAAAAAAGCCCAATATGGAGGCCTACTGGCCAAAATATTGGGAACTGATTGAAAGAGTTGGAGATAATTGGAAGCTCCAAAGCCAGGACAAATTAAAAGGTAAGGTGCGAGATTGGTTACATTATGCTCAAATTCAAGAGGTATTCAAAATGGACAAAAAAGTGGGTTTCCAGTTGGAGAAATCGAAACTGGAGATGGAGTTACTAGAACCAAAGACTAAGGTACTTTCGAGGATGTATGACTTGCTGCTTAAATGGAACACACAGGATGAGACAGTTAAATCTGCTATGATAAAATGGGCACAGGATGTAGGACACAACATTATGTCTGAGGACTGGGAAAGGTTATGGAACACCGGTATGAAATTCACGGCATGTAGTGCCTTGAAAGAGAACATTATGAAAATGGTATACCGGTGGTACATGACCCCAGTCAAGTTGGCTAAAATATATCATCTTTCTGATAATAAGTGTTGGAAATGTAAGGAGGCAGAAGGGACATTCTTTCACCTCTGGTGGACCTGTCCGAAAGTAAAGGCCTTTTGGGAAATGATACATAATGAGCTGAAAAAGGTATTCAGATATACCTTTTCTAAGAAACCAGAGGCCTTTCTTCTGGGCATGGTGGACCGGAAGGTGCCAAAGAAGGACAGAACCTTGTTTATGTATGCAACCACAGCAGCTAGGATTCTTATCGCAAAGTTCTGGAAGACACCAGATTTACCCACACTGGAGGACTGGCAGACGCAGCTGATGGACTACATGGAGTTGGCAGAAATGACTGGCAGAATTCGAGATCTGAGCGAAGAAACAATGGAGGAGGACTGGAAAAAATTTAAGGACTATTTGCAAAAACATCATAAGTTGTTTGAGTGTTAAGATTGTGCACGATTAAGAAACGTTATGCTTCTGCAATTTATTTTAAGTAAATGATAAAGTAAGTATTGATGGAAAAAAATGAGACAAACTAGAAATAAAATATTATGTTTATTAAGAGTGTTAAAACTAAATTACAAATTTTTGAAATTGGTAACATAATAAATACAAAGGCATAATAAGTTGGGAAATAAGATAATAAATTGCTGAACTGGTTGGAATGATGAATGCAATGTTGAGAGGATGTGAGGAGGTCCAAAAAGATGTCGAAAAAATTCTACAATGACTTTTTCTTTTCTCTCTGTCTTTCTTTATATATATATAGAAAATGTTTCTTGTATGTTACTGTTCAAACAAATTTGTTCACCTATGGAAAGAAACGCAATAAAAAAAATTTTTTTTTTAAAAAAAAAGAATCTTCAGCTCATTTACATAGAAATGATGGACTAAACAAGAGCTGGTCTTTTCTAAAATTATTTGGTAGAAAAGGTAAAAGCCATTTCATCTTTTTAAATATCTGCAACCTTTAACCACCTTTTCATTCTGCAAGATAAAGATATAGTTGGGACTTAGAACACAATCCTCTACCTGTCTACACAGAAATAAATACTAATCAGTTCAATGGGGATAACTCCTAGGTAATTCACAGCCATAAAAGGTTACATACCCTAATATGTATGATGGATTAGCAAAGTGAATCTGTGAATTCTTTTTAGCATCCCCTGTAGATGCTTAGCAAACATTCCCATAAGGCGGGGGGGGGGGAGTAATTCTCACAAAGCTACAATGCAACTTTTTAAAAATCCTTGCAAATCTTTAGGGATTATCTGAAGACTTATTGAAGAAGTTTCCTCTTTATTGGGATTCAGTACATTTTCTGTGGGATGTGACTTGCACCGATTACTGAACTCGTGCTCTGTCCTTTTCACTATTGAAAATTAGTCCTTTCTTCTTTGCTGGATGTGTTGGCATATGTATGACACATGTTTGTTAACTCTGTATCATATAAAGGATGCCTACTTCCAGAGACAATTTGTTTCACAGAAATTGAGGCTGGCTTGTTCAGTTCCAGTTCTGCACTATCTAGTGCTTTGAAGGCACATGCCTGTGTTTACTGCTGCCATAAGGAACACACATATAGAGGACAAAAGAGACCGAATGAGTAGGGTGTGGGATATCCCAAAGTGTGTGTTAGGATGGTGAGATTCAATAATCTGTTTCTCAGACACCAATGGTTCACAGAATTATGATAAAATGTTTAGGCCAGATGTTGCTGGACTGCAACTCCCATCATCCCTGACCACTGGGTTATGCTGGCTGGGATTTGGAGTTCAACAATATTTGGAAGGCCACAGGTTCCCCTCTCTTGATTTAGAGAGGAGCTGTGTTTGCATATGATATATTTGACATTGACAGAGCACTATCTTGTAATACAGAGATTGGTTGTCTAAAAAGGTGAGGACTTCGCGAAATCATGTTTGTTTGTTTGTTTGTTTGTTTGTTACAATTTGTATCCTGCATCTCCACCAAGCTGTTCAGTGCAGTGTGCATAGGGATGTCTGCTTTATTGTCACACCAGCCCATTGTGGTAAATTTGGCTCAGAGCCTTGTCCAGTGTGAGCATTATGGCTAAGAAGAGATTTGAACCTATTCCTTCCTGACCCAGGTCCAAAACTATGCACTACAATAGGGGTAGCCAACATGGTGACCTCCAGATGCTGATAGACTACAACTCCCATAATCTCTAACCAGTAACCATGCTAACTAGGGGTGATAGGGACTATAGTCCTACAGTGACTAGAGGCCATCTCATTGGCTATCTCTGCACGACACGATCAATCTTCTTTGGGTTACTTCACACTCTGCAGTGAAGCTAGGTTGTGCTGTTGTTGGCCTTGGTGAATATGTAAGCTAGGAATCCTGAAACACATTATGGAGACAGACGTTCCTAAACAAATAGTGGGCATACCCATTGCAGCTCTCAGATATGTGCTTGTTCCAGTTGTGGCTCAAATGCAAACAAAGTAAAATAAGTTAAAAGCCAAATGTTAAGAAGAAAATAATGTAAAATACAAAATTCCTAAAATGTGCATCCATCCAGATACAATATCCTACCCCATCTCACTAAAAGATGAGCAGCAGAGTTGAGGTTAACTTCACTGCCAAAAGCCTGACTAAATAAATATTTCTTAACCTGGTGCACAATGAAAGTATCAGATGCATTTCTCTGGGGAGAGTATTTCACAAACTGGAGAGACCATTATACTGGCGGCATTGGAACAAACACATTCTGTTTCCCATAGAATATCACTGCTAGACAGTCTCCTTTATTGCCCTCCAGGATGAATATTTAATGTTTTTGTCTATGAAAACAGCCAGCATGGAAGGCAAGGGACAATGTTTCTCTTCTCTTCTCTTCTCTTCTCTTCTCTTCTCTTCTCTTCTCTTCTCTTCTTTTTCTTCCTTTCTTTTGCATTCTCGGCTTAACCTCTTTCTTCCTGAGTCAAAGCAGGAAAAGTCAAAAGCAGCAAAAGGTTGAAATCCAATTCCCAGTGGCAGCTGATAATTGGTGTTAGTGCAGTGGCCAAGACTGGTGAAGCAGTATGCAATCATTTCTCTGCTGTTCTCATGACTACAAGCACCATAACTCTGGCAAAGGAGTAATTGACAAAATGAGAGAATATTTTTTTATTTTTTTACCTCAGGTTCTGCTGACAGGGATGAGAATACAATAGGGAGGAAATAGTTACCCAACCTTCTAAAAAATATCCAAAACTAGTCTGAAAGTCTCTTGGAAAAATAGTTGTAATTAATAGTTGTAATATGTAATAATTACATATTGGATATTCAAACGTGGCAGATGAGTGGGTGACCTTCATATTATGTGTATGGTTCTGTTTATGTGTATAGTCAGGGTCGTCTTACCCACAGGGGCTAGGGGTGCAGGGCACCAGGTTCTCAGGGGCGCCAGGCTGAGAGACCGGGGCCTGAGAGTTGAGTCTGGGGAAGAGTCTTCCTGTCTTTCAAAGTGCCGCAGCGGGCTCTTCTGCTATGGGCAGCTCTGTGCTACAAATTTGGGGGCGACCGAGCCAGCGAGACGCTGAGGTGGCCAGCCAGCTCCACCCTCCTACGTGCTTGGGACTGGGCAACCTGGGGGGGGGCACCGGGCAGATCTTTGCACCCCGGTGCCACATATGCTTAAGACAGCCCTGTGTATAGTTCCAATCAAGCGCCTATGAATAAAGGTGGGTCTCTGCATATCACCTCCAAGGGAAATCTGGAAGGTGGCAACTAATGATGGGCCTTTTCCATTGTAGCTCTATGTTTGTGGAATACTCTCTCTACAGGGTGGCTTGCCTGTGCCAGCTTTATCATCTTTTCAGTACCAAGCAAAGGTGTTCTTGTTTTCCTGGACATTTGGACAGCACCAATTATTTGACATTTCAGTCTGATTATGTTTTAAATATGTTTATGTATTTTCTATTATATTGTTGTGTTTTATTCTTATAAATCACTTCAGAAATGTATGTTGTGGGAAGTGATTAATAAATTCAGAAAATAATTCACATGATTAATTAAAGAACTATTTGTTTTTTTACCGCTGTTTTATCATTTATTCTTATTTTTGTTTTATTAGTTGTTGTTATTTTGATAATGGTGATGATGATAAGCATATAGGTGATTGCACTTTACATTAACAGTATTTCTGTCTGGGATAACAAAAATCATAAGGCTAACTTTGCTCATGATGATTTTCCATTTTTGGCTGTATATAATTAATTAAAGCAATGAAAACAAATACAGTGCTACCTCGGGTTAAGTACTTAATTCATTCTGGAGGTCCGTTCTTAACCTGAAACTGTTCTTAACCTGAAGCACCACTTTAGCTAATGGGGCCTCCTGCTGCCGCCATGCTGCCGGAGCACAATTTCTGTTCTCATCCTGAAGCAAAGTTCTTAACCTGAAGCACTATTTCTGGGTTAGCACTATTTCTGGGTTAGCGGAGTCTGTAACCTGAAGCGTATGTAACCTGAGGTAGCACTGTATATGGATAGTGAGCATTCAAAGTAGGCCTGGGTAGATCACTTCTTCTCACTTTACCATACTATGAAAATCCCCTCCCATACATTTATTCATCCATCTTCCATTTTGTTTACTTCTCCATTTGTCCATTTTGTGCAAAACATTTGCCATGTGCCCTTTCAGCTTACTGATTTAAATACAAATATCCCGGTTACTGATATTAGCATTTTTGTATGATTAATATACAGTTGATGATGTTCTATTCAGCTCTTTTAAAAATTGTGCATTTTTTGTTTTTTGGTTTAAAAAAACCTGCATTTAAGTAGAAATTATAGCTGGCAAAGCATGAGACCACCTGCATTTTCCAAAGAAATATATAATGAGTGGCTTAGGTCATGAAAAAGGTTATGGAAAGAATACAAATTAAAAGGAGATGATTTTGTTTGATGGAATTCCCATCTTCACGGAAGAAATCTGGAAGCAATGTTGAATAAAGTCGAAGACTCCATTTAAATCAAACTCTTATTATCCTGAGTGAGCTGATTTGTATATTGATTTTTGGAGTGAAAGTCACAGCCATCTTATTCCTACTTCTGTGTTTTACAGCTGATTGTGTAGCACTCTAAATTAGCAATCTAAATTACATGGGGAGCCCCCACAAATGCTGGAGGATCCCAGCATCAGATGTTTACTCTGTAACTCATGGCGGGCCAGCAGAGAGTGGAGGTAGAAATGTGGGGTGTGTTGGAAGGCAGCTTCTCCAATCTCTCCCTTGACACATATGGCTATTCAGACCAGTATTACAGTCATTCCAATGTCATTATAGCTGTTTATGCTGTTTTGGAAAATCAGTACAGCGATATTGTACGGGCAACTGGATGGAACCATCACAGAAGATTCTGGCAAACAGAAGATACTTTAGAATGGGAGTAGCCAATGTAGTTCCTTCTAGAGGTCGTTGGAGTACTGACCACTGGTCATGGTGGCTGAGGATGATGAGAACTTTAGTCCAACAACATCCGGAGGGCACTACTTTGGCTACCCCTGCCTTCGAGGACAGGACCTGCATGCTATGTCGGCAAAGTAGTTGACTTATTTAAAGCTGAAGAACATAATAGCCATATGCCTAATGTGTTCACCAGCCCAAGTTCTTTTTGAGAAATGAAACCATATACTCTCCTTGCAATATCAGCTATTCAAAGCATTTCTAGCCAATTTTTGCTTCACAAGTGATAAAAGTGTCTGTAAGATTTATTGCAATTATTTGACACAAAATACAGAATTAATTATATAAAAAAGTAATTTTTAGGTTGAAGGGCGGCTGGGAAATGGCTAGATGAGCTTGGCTTCATAACCTTTTTTTTCTAATTCTAAAAATAGTCTACAAAAGAAATGAAAGCTGAATTTCCACTGAACTGAACTTGACATTTCTGTTATTAATGGTTTATGAAAGAATCCTGATGTTCATAAATAAAATGTGAAGATCCAACTCCTAGCAACCACCAGACATGATTTTGAAAAAAATTCTCCTTGGAAAATATTTTTGCTGTGGTTGCTTGTAAATGCTGGCTAATTACAGGTTCATTTTTATAAAAATAAATAAATAAAACTATACTTTGGAGAGTGTGTGTGAGAGAGATCATTCCATCAATGAGGGTGCAAGATTCAGATTTGAGTCTTAGTCCACAATGGGTTCATCACAAAGCCTGAACTTAATTTATCACAGTATACCAAGAGATTATTGGGCATTGCCTAAGGAGCCATCCAAACAGGACGAGGGTGGCAGATCCATTTAGATGTCCTGGAATGCAATGTCTCATAACAGAATGCAAATGAGGACAGTTAGACTGACACAGAAAATGGATAGGGGGACCACAATATTTCCACATTCTATGAAACAGCTGTGGATTTGTGTGTGCAGGTTGGAGAATTTGCCTAGCAAGTTGTTATTATTATTATTATTATTATTATTATTATTATTAGGAGTAGTAGTACCCCACTCTAAGTGGCTTCCAACAAAATATAACAGAACACAGCAAAAATCAGACATTAAAAGCTTCTCGATACAGGGCTGCTTTCAGATGTCTACGTACAGTTGTATAATTGTTTATCTCTTTGACATATGATGGGGTGGTGGTCTATTTATTTATTTCATAAAATTTTACACCACACAATTGTAAAAAAACCTCAAAGTGGTTTACAAAAAGAAAAAAACAATAAAATGGAGGGGGGAAATCACAATCATATTTCAAAACATACAAAAGTTAAAATATCAAAACAGATTAAAATTACCTCCTGTAGGCCTTATATTCAGCTACTGAGTCAATTGAGAACATTTACACCAGTTGGTGACCCAGCTATAATAAATGGCCTATTGGTCAGCATGCGGCTACAATATGTAGGGATATTAATGGTGTTTCACAATTCTTCATTTGTAAAGTGCCCTCCTTGTTGACATTTGAGTAGAAGTGGTTGTAAAAGAAACCCTCTTCATATCCCTTCAATGTAATGCCACATGTTTTTGAACCTATATCAGATTTCCTGACCTGTCTTAAAATGAGCTAGCCTCTGTGATTTTGAAGGGAGTAAGTGCTAGAACTAACTGTCTGGCTCTAGCCATGGGAGTATTATAGAAACAAAGGGGGGAAAGCAGCAAAACCATCATGACTAAATCACTCAGCTTCAGGAGATGGTCTGCCTCCTTAATGAACCTACCTGCATGCGAGGCCATTGCTCCTCAGATGCAGGGCTAATCCACTTGCCCTCCCTGGCAGACGGTGTTTACATTTGCAAATCAATCCCTCTAGCTAGCCATATTGCTTGCATTCAGAAAGGGGAAAGATGGTGACCAGACAAAGATTTTCCGGGCATCCTCATCCCCTCCCTAGGCCAAGAAGAGCAGCGTGGTCCCAGGGCAAAATCGGCTTCAAGTTGTTAAGATGTCAGTCATTCTGAGGTGGGGAGAGAAAGACATGTGCAAGTGACAGGAATACAAATGGGCCCTTTATTGGAGCAATGCTACTGAAAGATGGACAAATGGATATACAGGCATGTGTACAAAGAGAGAGCTTATAGGATCCACATTCTTTGAACAGTCTGAATTCACATTATGGTCAACTGGAGCGTGGAGAGCGTTTGAAATAAAGAGAGCCCACAACAAATTTAGCTGGGCTTTCTTGCAGGCTTGCTCCCAGAAATACACGAGGAGGAGGAGGGGAAGGATTGCTAATAGGATCCACACAGACGCTTGGCAAAATCCCACCCTGCTCTTATTGGTGGAAAGGCTTCTTTGGAGGGCCAAAATGCAAGAAGAATGGGAGGGTGTCTAGACCTAGCCAGGCCTCCTGCCAACAGAATTATTTTGCTGTGGAAGCAAGACTAGAGTAACATCTCAAAAAGAGGAATTGCTGTTCACTTCTAGGTGTTTCTTCAGAGTACGATGGGGGAGAAAGTTGACTTAGTTTGCATTTAAAGGCAAATGTATTTAATACGCACTTACTGAAACAATATGGAGACTGAAACATAGCCACGCTTTGAAATTCACAATTCTCTGAATTTTGCAATGCAGTTCTCCAGTCAAGTAATGTGCCCATAAATGCAGAAGGGCAAACAACATGTACATAAAAATACACATTTTAGCATAGAGAAATGCATTATATCAAGGGAAATTGCATACAAAAATGTGTACCTTAGGAGAAATTCACACAGAAATCTGATAGATACATACATACAAAATTTTGTTTAAATGCCACCTTCCCACAGTTCAAAGCATTCTTAAGGCAGCTTAAAGCATGAAAAACATAACTGCAACATAGCAAAAGTAATCATAAATAAATAAAACATCAAAAATTACACAATGAATTTTCATGACTTTGAAAAAGTCACAAATTGATGAGGAAATGTGAAGAACTGAAGTTAAGAGTGTGAAACTGAGAAACTGAGAGAAACTTAAAATGGCAGATTCACTCATCCCTAGTCCAGAACATTCTAGAACAGAGAGGTTCAAATCACATGTGGCCCTGAAGGTCTTTTTTGTGGCCCTCAACAACATGTGGCCAATATAAAACACTTGAAATAAAACATTTTCCCAATGTATTTTCTGCTGATGCTGATGATTGCCAACCCAGATATGAACTGGATGGAAGAAGATTTCTCCTGTTTGGACTTGTGTCACAGTAGCCTGCAATCCTTCATGACTTCAGGAGAACTTCAAAATCACATTTTTGATATCACATGGATCTTCTTAAAAAAAGAGAGACAGTATTCCTTTAGATATACCTAATGTAGCTTTGCAAAACCTGGCTTACTTTTAGATGGCACATTAACTACAGGCAGTAATAAAACAAAATGGTAGCAACCAATTCACATACAGAACTGGTCTACACACAAAAAAAGCCCATGACTGATGTAGAAAATGCTATTATGCATGCTAATTAATTATGTTGTTGGTACTATGAACATAGGTCAAATTAATATGAATTCATTAATCAATATAAATTTTGGAGTTAACAGATACTGCAGAGATTAGATCTACTTTACTGCACCATTGAACCATAATAAACTCCTAGTCCAGATTCATACCTTCTTATATAGAAGCTTGTTCCACTTCGTAAGTTGCCAGATTCCCAGGAATTGATGGAAAGAAAAGAAAAAAAAAACATGTCTGGAAAACTTGCTTAATATATATAGATTAGACATACATGAAAAATCTGGAATTCTTCTAGGTTTGAGCAATCAACATCCATGATATGTCTGTGGCACTTTTTTACTTTTGCTGAAATAGCAATCATTATGAAGCTATAAATAGCATATCAATAACATATTACTTGAAGGCACTGCAGTGAGTATTGGGTTATAGCACATGTTTGTTTTCATTTTAGTCTCCAGGCAGCAGGGAGCTATTCCCTTTTGTTCTTTAAGTCAAACTAGGAGTGATGGGAAGCAGTTAAACACCAGGCTGTAGAGGTCATTTTCATGTGTTTCTTGTTAGGAGCAACTGTTACTCAGTTTATTTTTCAGTGCTTTCCTGCCCTTTGGTTATTCCCCTCTGATGACTACAATACAAGGAGGTTGCTGGAAAGATAGGGGAAACGTTGTGGAAGTATATGCCTCAGTGACTGAAATTGCATGTTCAGGATGGTCTCATTCTCTTAGAATGATGGATAATAATTGAAATCTGATTTGTGTATGTGAGAGAGAAAGAGAGTGAGAGAGAGATTTTTAGCAAGCAATTCAGAAATCACCTAAATTAGCTTGCTCCATTTAATTAGACTGAGGTAGGTATCTTGAGCGGAAGAAGCTGGTGTAAAGCAAGCCAGCATAAAGTTACACAGATCCAAACCCTATTCAGCAGCGGGGTGGCGGCAGCTGCTCTGACTAAGCTTGCAGAGGGAAAACAAGCCTTTAAGCAAAGGTGCCTGGGCATGTGACTGAACTAAATGGGCCTAGGATCCAGCCTAAGTCCCCCCCTCTGCAAGGTTCCTCTCTGCCTATTTGGGGGGACTTACACCAATCTCACCTCAGGCAGCCTGAGCAGGTGGCGCTGTAGTCTAAACCACTGAGCCTCTTGGGCTTGCAGATCAGAAGGTTGGTGGTTTGAATCCATGCAACAGGGTGAGCTCCTATTGCTCTGTCCCAGCTTCTGCCAACCTAGCAGTTAAAAAGCATACCAGTGCAAATAGATAAATAGGTACCACTGAGGTGGGAAGGTAAACGGTGTTTCTGTGTGCTCTGGTTTCCATCACAGTATTCGGTTGCACCAGAAGCAATTTAGTCCTGCTGACCACATGACCCAGAAAGCTGTCTGCGGACAAACGCTGGCTCCCTTGGCCTGAAGCAAGATGAGCACCGCACTCCATAGTCACCTTTGACTGGACTTAACTGTCCAGAGGTCCTTTACTTTTACCTTTTTACACCAGCCTCACATCAGGCAGCTTCAACTCATCTGGCTGAGCCAGGATGAGCAAGTGGCTTCAGCATATTCAAATGAGCTAGGATTGGACAGTGAATGCCATCTGAGCCTGGCTGAGTCAGGAATCAGCTGGCAGAGTTGGAGAACTGTTGTATCCTAAGCTGCTCATCTTGGTGGATCAGAAAGATTCTTAAGTCATTTTGAAGCAGTGCTAAGCTGCATTAAACTCAGGCTCATTGTGTTAAGTGGTTTGTGGCTGCACATGGAAAAAATAACATCACTGAAGTTGGTAGCTTCAGGAAAAGGCTGAAACAATAAGCAAAGATTATACTGGGAAGGTTGTGTGGCCTTCGCTCAGAACTAATCTATCTCTTACTCTTTGAAAATAAGTTGCAATATATTCAGGTAGGTAACTGTGTTGGTATGACGCAGTCAAAATAAATTTTAATTTTTTTAAAAAATTGTCCAGTAGCACCTTAGAGACCATCTAAGTTTGTTTTGGGTATAAGCTTTCGTGTGCATGTACGCTTCTTCAGATACACTGAAACAGAAGTCATCAGACCCTTATATATAGTGGGAGGGTGGGGTGGGGTTTTCCTCAGAAGGGTAGTAGGAGATGGGTGATTGACTCAATGGGTATGGTAAACCTGTTGATGACTGTTAATGACTGCAATTAGTCCTATAGGAAAAGCAAGGGATAGTATGCAGATGACCAAAAATAGCTTTAGCATGTATAATGAGACAATAACCCAATATCTCTATTCAGACCAGGTCTCTCCATAGTTTTCAGTTTAGTAATATATTGTAATTCAGCAACTTCTCTTTCAAGTTTATTTCTGATTTTTTTTTGTAATAATACAGCTGCTTTGAGATCCTGTATTGAATGTCCTGGGAGACTGAAGTGTTCTCCTACTGGCTTCTCTCTCTTGTGATTCCTGATCTCAGATTTATGCCCATTTATACTTTGGCGTTCCCAAATCTGTGATCCCTTCATGGATCACTGCCTTGCTGTGGCAAAGGGGCTTGAATAACTCAAAGAAGCTATGAGCTATGCTGTGCAGGGCCACCCAAGATGGACAGGTCATAGTGGAGAGTTTTGACCAAACGTGATCCACCTGGAGCAGGAACCGGCAAGCCACTCCAGTATCCCTGCCAAGAAAACTCCATGGACAAAGACAACAGGCATATAAAAGTTACGACGCTGGAAGATGAGCCCCTCAGGTTGGAAGGCGTCCAACATGCTACTGGGGAAGAGCAGATGACAAGTACAAGTAGATTCAGAGCTGATGAAGTGGCTGGGCCAAAGCCGAAAGGACGCTCAGTTGCGGATATGCCTGGAAGTGAAAGGAAAGTCCAATGCTGTAAAGAAAAATATTGCATAGGAACCTGGAATGTAAGAACCATGAACCTTGGTAAGTTGGATGTGGTCAAAAATGAGATGGCAAGAGTAAATATTGACATCCTGGGCATCAGTGAACTAAAATGGACGGGAATGGGCGAATTCAGTTCGGATGACCATCACATCTACTACTGTGGGCAAGAATCCCGTAAAAGAAATGGAGTGGCCCTTATTGTCAGCAAAAGAGTGTCAAAAGCTGTACTGGGATGCAATATCAAAAATGATAGAATGATCTCGATACAAATCCAAGGCAGACCTTTTAACATCACAGTAATCCAAGTTTATGCACCAACCACTGGTGCTGAAGAAACTGAAATTGACCAATTCTATGAAGACTTACAACACCTCATAGAAATGACACCAAAGAAGGATGTTCTTCTCATTATAGGGGATTGGAATGCTAAAGTAGGGAGTAAAGAGATAAAAGGAACAACTGGCAAGTCTGGCCTTGGAGTTCAAAAAGAAGCAGGGCAAAGGCTAATAGAGTTCTGCCAAGAGAGCAAGCTGGTCATCACAAACACTCTTTTCCAACAACACAAGAGACGACTCTACACATGGACATCACCAGATGGGCAGCATCGAAATCAGATTGATTATATTCTCTGCAGCCAAAGATGGAGAAGCTCTATACAGTCAGCAAAAACAAGACCTGGAGCTGACTGTGGCTCAGATCATCAGCTTCTTATAGCAAAATTCAAGCTTAAACTGAAGAAAATAGGAAAAAACACTGGGCCGGTAAGATACAATCTAAGTCAAATCCCTTATGAATACACAGTGGAAGTGAGGAACAGGTTTAAGGATTTAGATTTGGTGGACAGAGTGCCTGAAGAACTATGGATGGAGGCTCCCAACATTATACAGGAGGCAGCAACTAAAACCATCCCAATGAAAAGGAAATGCAAGAAAGCAAAGTGGCTGTCCAACGAGGCCTTACAAATAGCGGGAGAGAGAAGGCAAGCAAAATGCGAGGGAGATAGTGAAAGATACAGGAAATTGAATGCAGATTTCCAAAAAATAGCAAGGAGAGACAAGAAGGCCTTCTTAAACGAGCAGTGCAAAGAAATAGAGGAAAACAATAGAATGGGAAAAACCAAAGATCTGTTCAAGAAAATTGGTGATATGAAAGGAACATTTTGTACAAAGATTTCCATAATAAAAGACAAAAGTGGAAAGGACCTAACAGAAGCAGAAGACATCAAGAAGAGGTGGCAAGAATACACAGAGGAACTATACCAGAAAGAAATGGATGTCTCGTATACCCCAGGAAGTGTGGTTGCTGACCTTGAGCCAGACATCCTGGAGAGTGAAGTCAAATGGGCCTTAGAAAGCACTGCTAATAACAAGGCCAGTGGAAGTGATGATATTCCAGCTGAACTATTTAAAATTTTAAAAGATGATGCTGTTAAGGTGCTACACTCAATATGCCAGCAAATTTGGAAAACTCAGCAGTGGCCAGAGGATTGGAGAAGATCAGTCTACATCCCAGTCCCAAAGAAGGGCAGTGCCAAAGAATGCTCCAACTACCGCACAATTGCACTCATTTCACACGCTAGCAAGGTTATGCTTAAAATTCTACAAGGCAGGCTTAAGCAGTATGTGGACCGAGAACTCCCAGAAGTGCAAGCTGGATTTCGAAGGGGCAGGGGAACCAGAGACCAAATTGCAAACATGCGCTGGATTATGGAGAAAGCTAGAGAGTTCCAGAAAGACATCTACTTCTGCTTCATTGACTATGCAAAAGCCTTTGACTGTGTCGACCACAGCAAACTATGGCAAGTTCTTAAAGAAATGGGAGTGCCTGATTACCTCATCTGTCTCCTGAGAAATCTCTATGTGGGACAAGAAGCTACAGTTAGAACTGGATATGGACCAACTGATTAGTTCAAAATTGGGAAAGGAGTACAGCAAGGCTGTATATTGTCTCCCTGCTTATTTAACTTATATGCAGAATTCATCATGCGAAAGGCTGGGCTGGATGAATCCCTAGCCGGAATTAAGATTGCCGGAAGAGATATCAACAACCTCAGATATGCAGATGACACAACCTTGATGGCAGAAAGTGAGGAGGAATTAAAGAACCTTTTAATGAGTGTGAAAGAGGAGAGCGCAAAATATGGTCTGAAGCTCAACATCAAAAAAACGAATATCATGACCACTGGGCCCATCACCTCCTGGCAAATAGAAGGGGAAGAAATGAGGCAATGAGAGATTTTACTTTCTTGGGCTCCATGATCACTGCAGATGGTGACAGCAGTCATGAAATTAAAAGACGCCTGCTCCTTGGGAGAAAGGCGATGGCAAACCTAGACAGCATCTTAAAAAGCAGAGACATCACCTTACCAACAAAGGTCCGTATAGTTAAAGCCATGGTTTTCCCAGTAGTGATGTATGGAAGTGAGAGCTGGACCATCAAGAAGGCTGATCGCCGAAGAATTGATGCTTTTGAATTATGGTGCTGGAGGAGACTCTTGAGAGTCCCATGGACAGCAAGAAGATCAAACCTCTCCATTCTTAAGGAAATCAGCCCTGAGTGCTCACTGGAAGGACAGATCATGAAGCTGAGGCTCCAATACTTTGGCCACCTCATGAGAAGAGAAGACTCCCTGGAAAAGGCCCTGATGTTGGGAAAGATGGAGGGCACAAGGAGAAGGGGATGACAGAGGACGAGATGGTTGGACAGCATTCTCGAAGCTACCAGCACGAGTTTGACCAAACTGCGGGAGGTGGTAGAAGACAGGACTACCTGGCGTGCTCTGGTCCATGGGATCACGAAGAGTCGGTCACGACTAAACAACTAAACAACAACAACAATACTTTGGCGTAGGCTTTGGCCTGTTTGTCCAATATAGAGAGCTGAAGGGCACTGCTGGCATTTGATGGCATACACAATGTTAGAAGATGAGCAATTAAATAGGAAATATATTGTACCAGCTGTACCTATCTCCTTGGTGTAGGAAATGTGCGTGGTCTAATTGCAGTAACGGGTTTTGTTATTTTGAGTGCTGTACAACTTAACAGGCTGGTGTCCATCAAGCACTTGACCTTTCTCTTTGGCATATTGTTACCCTAGCTTTGCCTTTTCTCTGAAAGGGGTTGGGGCACCCAGTTGTGGTTTGACAGTGCTTGCAGTCTTTGTTTCTGCCATTTTCTTCACCTACCTGAAGGTCACTTTCTTTTCTTTCAGAGTGAAAGTAGTTTGCAGTATCAAGTACATTCCTATTTACAGCAGGATTCTCAAACATCTGTCCAGAGGTGTTTATGTTTGCAAGTGCCTTGAATCAAATGTTCAAGATATCCCTAGCATTAGCTAACTCTGTTTGATTCTATTGTGACTCCCATGCCCATAACCAGTTTTCAGGTGAGCTCTGCCTGCTCAAAATATGGCATCAGGATGTATTTCAGGTAAATCCCAGTTAACATGTGGGTTCACATATGATCCCTTCTTATCCTATAATTCATCCAAATCAATTCACACAAGAAGTTCAGTGAAATTCTTTGTTTTTCTTTGCAGAAGGCTACATATGGTGACCACAAGACTCATTTTAGTTTCAGAATATAATTGGCATTGAATGCATTGTCTTTTGAAAAGCTTGATTGCTTGAAGAAACAAACAAACACTCTTGTATCGACTGTCATAACTATAGAAAACAAGAATGCCCATCAGCTAAGAAAGACAGTTACATCATTTTGTTGGTGTTTTATGGAAATAAATATAGCTCAAGCTCACTTAAGTCAAAGCAAGAGCAGTGGGTATAAGAACATTTAAAGAACAGTGATTTAATGTAATAAATCATGGTAAACTTCTATTAAAGATAAACTATTTATACGCAGGAACTCTAATGCATTACAATCCATCTGCTGGTGTTTCACCAAATAGACAGCTAAGCAGAGTTTTGAAAATGATATTTTCACATTGCAGAACAGGGAAGCATGATAAACTTTTGCTCCAAAAGGTCAGTTATCCTCCATCTGCAATCAGTACCTACAGGCATCTTTCTAATGTCAAAACAGATCTGGTTCAGCATCATCTGTTTCCACTGATGCTTCTCATGTTCTTCATTTGTGGACCCAACAAAATCCTGCCTCAACAGCTGCTGCAGTTGCTGGTATTAGATGCTCATTGTCAATAGGAAGGGGGACACACGTGCTGACCCTTTGCATACCATTTAAACAGTATTCATTTCATCTTTCTGACAGTTTGTTACTCTGCATTGCAGCAAAGTGCATGCCTAGATTAGGAGCAAAGTTTCTTGCAAATCCATATCTGCCGTTCTGCTTGGCTGCTTACTGTAGGAACTTGTGCAATAGATTATAGAGAAAAATTGCTTTGGAGGTGATCTCCAAAGAAAACTAGATCTACCAACATTTAAAATAATAATGAGCACTCACACTTTACACTGGGGGTGCCTTTTGCACAATCGCGCGCGGCGCTTTGGACCCCAGGGAACTAACTGGTTTTGTGGGCTGGCCTGCCTCTCAGTGTTATTATTTGGAGGTTAACGCCCAGCCTCAGTTAGTCAATTTACACTGCTGGGAGGTGGGGCCAGTCGCATAAATAGGGGGTGGAGCTGGCAGCAGCCAGGCAGTCGGCTCAGGAGCTTCACCCTCCCAACCCTCCCTTTGTTTAATGTTTCTTGTTTGCAGGTTAACCTTTTTTCTTCCTGTTTAGCGGGTGCTGCTATGATCTTTTGACTTGTTGCTGTTGAACAGCTGGGAAGAAATTTTTCTGCATTGGCAGGTTTTGTCTTCCCCATAGCAATTCGTCACAACCTTGGCGGTTTAAGGCCTTGGGCAGAATCCTTTAGTCTTTTCTTCCCCAAATGGAGGGGGGGAGTGAAGTGGTGAGTCACCCCCCCCCAGGGGGGGTGATTCCAGGGTCCCCTCTTAAAGGGGTTGTAATATGGGTGACAGGATCTTAAAAAGCAGAGACATCACCTTGCTGACAAAGGTCTGTAGAGTTAAAGCTATGATTTTCCCAATAGTGATGTATGGAAGTGAAAGCTGGATCCTAAAGAAAGCTGATCGCCGAATAATTGATGATTTTGAATTATGGTTCTGGAGGAGACTCTTGAGAGTCCCATGAACTGCAAGAAGATCAAACCTATCCATTCTTAAGGAAATCAGCCCTGAGTGCTCACTGGAAGGACAGATCCTGAAGCTGAGGCTCCAACACTTTGGCCACCTCCTGAGAAGAGAAGACTCCCTGGAAAAGACCCTGATGTTGGGAGAAGGGGACGACAGAGGACGAGATGGTTGGACAATGTTCTCGAAGCTACCAGCATGAGTTTGACCAAACTGCGGGAGGCAGTGGAAGACAGGAGTGCCTGGCGTGCTCTGGTCCATGGGGTCACAAAGAGTCGGACACAACTAAACAACAACAACAATATGAGTGTCACTGGCCATACACTTAAAGGTTGTCCAGGGAAAGCTGTGTCCAGGGATATGGGGTGGGCTGGCTGCATACACATACGTCTTGCAGGGCATCCCCATATCCCATTTACCCTGAGGAGCCCCAGTTACCCCGGCTGGAAGGCTGGGCGGGGGGGATACATGCCCAATGTCTAAGCCAAAGTCTTCCTACATTTGAAAGTTTAATAAAGTTGTGGCCAAATTTTAATTCCATAACACATTGTCATGAATCATTATTCCTTTCTGGTGGTCCCTGGGGGCTGGAACGGTCACCACCTGGTCACACGATAATGGACAATTGAGACATGTCTCTCTGAGGAGACACTGACTGTCCCTATTTCTTTTTGTTTTCTATTGGTCTTTAACTTGTTCACTACTGTGTCATGACTTGGTCTAACATGGGCCACAATATCAGGACAACCACCATACAAATATATGACAAAACAATACGGAATGGGTGCCCAAATGCATGTTTGAATTAAAAGTGGTTCCTGGGTCTGAAAAGGCAGAAGGCTACTACCCTACACTATAGGATAGACCGCTATGTTTGGCCAAAACAGAGTCAGAGGAGGCAGGCTTGTGTCTCCTAACCAGAAGGAACCTGAATAAGTTCTGCCTTGAGGAAGGAACCTTAACCTTGTTTCCACCAGAGTCCTCTATCACATGCTGAGTTATAGCACAGGTATGATGACTTCTACCATAGACTGAATCACCAGATGATTTTTGTTGTTGTTGTTGCAGATGTAACTTTCAAGAATTGTTTTAAAAATGTATTTCTCAACCCATGGCTAAATATCAAAATTAATGATTTTAAATATTAATTCAAATTTCAATCTGCTCACATAGGCATCAAAAATGTGGAAAAGATGGGGAAGAGTAACTGTGTGGTGATTTATTCCTATAAAAGGTGATATCTTGGTATATATTGAAGCTAAAGTTATTTGGAAAGGTGGTATTTCTGAGAAAGATTTCAACCAATTTACCTTCCAAATAATGAAATGGAGAGTAAAGGATAATGGAACTAGAAATTTGATAAGGCACATTTGGGAGACAGAATTTCATATCACTGTAACAGATTAACAATGGTGATTTGTTTGTGCTCAAGTAATAAAAAATGTGTATAATCAGTATGAACTCAAGGGAGAAAAGGCAAGACATAGGTGATATTATAACTTATTAAATTATCAAACAAGTTCCCAACATCTGATCTCTGTTTTTTGTACATATATGGTAGACTGCAGGATGATTTGGGATGGAATTAGGAAAAAATCCATCAGGCAACAATCTTCATTAGGTTTGTTAGCAATGTTATTGGACAGAAAAGAACATCAGGTTGGCCAAAGTTCTTTTTGCTTGCTCCCTCATATGCTGATAAGTGCCTAGGTTTTCATGACACAAAAAAGTGCAAAACAGATATTGTACCAAAAATAGACTTCTGGAATAGGAAAAATTGGGTATGGTAACTATAAATAATATCGCTATATAGAAGCATCTATGGGAACAGGAACAACAGAGATATAATGATTATGAACAAAATTACTAGATATAAAACAGCAGGAAAGGACACAATCAGAAGAAAGTTTTTTTAAAAAAGAAGAAGATTGTCATTGTTTTACTGTATTAGGATCAACATAAAACAAAAGAAGCTGTAATTATGGATATCAGGTATGATTTAACTGTATACTTACTTAGGGTACTGTAAAAACTATATATAGGAACGAATTTGTCTGGAGAGCCTTCTGTGAAATAACTCTAGACTGCTGCAGAGAATACATTTTCTAAATTTCCATAAACCCCACACAGAATGGATAGCAACTTCCCTCTTCTGCCAGTTTTTGGGGGCTCTCCAGTTGCTTGAATGCCAGGTTAACGCCTCTTCTTTCTATTTTCCTTTTTTAACTTGGCACTTCATTTACTACTACTGCTCATATGTTGGCAAAGCTGGGAGTAAAGTGGCAATTAAACACTTTTGGAAAGCAGAACTGGCACTCAAACAGTTGGAAGGCTCCCAGCGCCACAACATCCTTACTGTCACCAATTAATTGGGGGCACTTGGGGAAGTTACGAAACACTCCCTCCGTGTTCTCTCATACCTTTTGCCTTTGTATTGTCATTGCATTTTCTAAACACATTAAGGCAATCCAAAGAAATGTCAGCAGGCAGATTTTTAAATGACACATACTTGATAATTGCTAGCACAGCAGTGATGTCATGAAAGAGAAGAGGTAGGTGAAGTCAAAGGGAAAATGTGGAAAGAGAGAACAAAATAGGCAAGAGCTAGGAAACTGTCTTCCTGTGCTAAATTCATATTCATCTACATAAACTCCCATCTCTTATCTCAAATTCATCCCTTTTCAGAATTCACAGAAATAACGCTCTTGCAATAGAAAATTCTGGGCATGGAAACGTATTTGTATTTTTATAATAATTCCTATTGACTGATACATAATGAGTAGAAACGCTTGCAAGATTCACTGTCAACAAAGTTGCCCTTCTCCAATAAATTGGAGAGCTCCCAAACAGCATAGGACAGCTTGCCTGTCAGCTGAATGCAGCTGAATACAGCCTTACTAGTGGTTGAAAATGACAGATTGGAAATGGGAGTTGGGATAAAGAAAAAAAGGAGGATAAGAAACTGAGGAGGGTAGGATGGGAAGAAAAGGGCAAGACACGTCTCCCACCAAGAAACAACATCCCCAAATAGAAAGGCAGAGCAAGACATGTTTGTCAACTCTAGGGGTACCGTAGCAACCCTTCCACATTGGGCAAAGTGAGCCAGCCGCCTCCGGTGATGGTATGGATGAGATAAGCTACACAAATAATTATTCATCCTAAATACCTTCAAAACAAGGGAAGGCAGACTATGCATAAATCCATTTACAATGTCCTAAAGTAGCATTTATCTTTGCCCCCACCTTGAGCTCACTGGGTTTGGGAAAGTCATAGCTTTGGCCCTATGTGAGAAGAAGGCAGGATTAAGATTGCTCTACCTACTGACCTCAAATAAAATATTCATTTAAAAGCAATTCTGTGCAACTTGACTGGGGAAGGGTGCACTTTTAAACAAATTGAAAGGGCTGTTAGTACCCTTTCCGTATGCTCATATCCCTGACATTTACAGGTTGGAGGAATAAGGGAATGAAAAGGGGTGTGACTATTGCAGCGACAGAACTTTTCTCAATCCAAAAGCACTATCACCATCCAAAAAACAGTGACATGTGGCCAATGATGTGAACTGTCCACTACAAAAGGAAAGAAATTGAATATCAGCTACAGCATTATAAATGGTATGTCTGGAAGACCCATAGAACATTATATAGAGTAAAGGGAAGCTTTTAATGTTTAATAGACTACTGTATTTTAATATTCTGTTGGAAGCTGCTCAGAGTGGCTGGGGAAACCCAGCCAGATGGGCGGGGTATAAATAATAAATTATTATTATTATTATTATTATTATTATTATTATTATTATTATTATGCAAAATGAGTATTGTTATGACCTTGCCACTTCTCCAAGTGGTGAGAAGTTTATTTATTTTGCATATTTATTAAATGTATATACTTCCCATCCAAAGGAACACAAGTTCCAGGGGCAAATGGCTTAGTCAGTTTCAGTTTCCTTTTGAAGCAGGTCACCAGAAGCTTATTAGTATTGACTTATTTGATATTTGACTTATTTAAAGATGTACAGATTGAGTATGGAGGAAACACTCTAAGAGAATGGCAAAGTTTGTTGCTCCCACGTCAGATTTTGGGATACAGCATACAGCTCACATAGTTCAAAAACTCAGATCTCTGTGCGGCGTCTTTCTCTAAAACCTGCAGATGCCTCCTTATTATTCTCCTTTACACATACACCTGGTCCTCTCCCCCTGGCTAAGGAGTGGAGGCTATAAATCCTCATAAGGCTGATTTTTATCACCCCCATTTCATGTGTGGTGAGCCATGGGTATGAAATAGGCTCTCACTCCGATTCAGAACATTCCCCCAAAGTGCCTGTATCAAGAAGTAATTGGCTCCCTATGTATTTCCCATGGCAATATGTTGTCAGGCTGCTAGCAAGTTCAAGTTCTCGTGAGATATGCCTTAGGCAACCTACACTGATAACCCAAGCACAGAAATGTGATCTTACTGACACCTTCAAAGGCCAAGACAAATACAATTCATCACGCAAATGCATCCAGAAATGGTGATCAGAATCAGATAGCTATGCCGACCCAAAATTCACAGGGTCTGGGCAACTGTGTGTGTGTGTGTGTGTTAGGAGCAGTCAATGTTCACCATGAGCAACCAAGCTTCTGATTTATACAAAACCCTTCCTTGGGGTGGATGTTCAAAAAGCATTAAGGGAAAATAGATTTTTTAGACTGAGGCCATGATGTTATGCCCTTGTCTGGAGATTGTTTCCATTTTAACATGGTAATGGCGGAAGTTCTTAATTAGGTTAAAACTTTGCCATGTGTTAAAATTTCCCATTATAGAGAAGCATGCTGAGATAAAGAAGGAATGGCGAGAACCAATCGTAAGCTAGTCACATCTGTTCACCCACTAATCAAGATTTGATGTGCACCCCATGCTAATTCAGCAATGGTGATGCCTCTCTATATTCCATTCTCTTCCATCCTTGTTGCCTTAACATCAATTCCACATAGCTAATGTGACAATGGATTCTCATTATAATATGGAAAATCTATGCCCCATTATGCTGGCCCACACTTCTGGCTGCTATTAGCGTAATTGGTTTTTGCAAAGTGGTTTTCTGCTTCTTCTTTTCCTTGCCATTACATTGGTACACAGTTGCTCTGCTCAGAAGGATGGCTTGAAAGGCTAATCTAGGTCCATTTCCAGATGTGACTATTCATTCATTATTTTGAAAGATGAGGTTTTGGTAGCAGTGTTACAACAATAGTCCTGTGTGACGCTAATCAATCAAGGCAATAATATATCAAATCTTAATCGGCCAAATTCCTTAGCTACTCACTACTCAGGCATTCATAAACAGTTATTTTCAATGAGGTGGTAAAATGGAGGCTTTTAGAGATAGTTTCTGAGGTAACTTTGGAGTCAATTCAGAACCACCTCCCTTGTGAAAGTTGTTTGCACTCCTGTGCAGCCATTTCCCATTATCTGTAGTGCATAGGTTCCCAATGAATAATTTCCCAGTAGCATTTACACTTGAGAGATGATCTTGTGGAAGGGTTCGATACTACACCTATATTATTAGCCCCTCTCATGTTATCTCGCCAGGTTAAACAAGATTGAAGAGGTGTGAAATGCCACCTTGTAATAGTAGTGGTCCTCAGATATTTATTCTGAGGTGATAAATCACCATAAGGCCTATTTTTACCACTTCCATTTTGTATATCATGGATGAGCCATAAATATGAAATAGTTACCACCAGAAAATAAAATAAAGTTACCATATCAGAGACTGCTTTTCAGACCCTGCTATTGACAAGGCAACTTTTTATTATGGGGCTATTTCCCACAAATATTTCCTGACATAAAACTGCTGTGGGAAGTCATATTGATAATATTATTGATAATATTATGGTCTCAGAATAAATGCCTGAACCAATTCCATCTTACCTAAAACAACAACAGAAAACACATGAGAAAACAACAAACAAAACCAGGGATAAGAATAGAATGTGCAAGACTCCTTACAAAACCACATTCAGTACCTTATTTTGTACTGTCATTGTTTTCCCTCCTACAGTTTTGAATTATTAAATGAAACACTTCTATCTATATTTAATGTAAAAGGTTGGCATCTATATAAATAGGCTATAAAGTAGTACAGGGACTAGACTGAAGAGATTTAGCCCCTCTCAGCTACTGAATAGATTCTACCACCTCAGATTGCAAAAACCACTCAAAAATACCTACTCAGATCCCACAGCTCATAGGGGGATTGGAGGTATGAACACCAAGAAACTTTGACAATATAATAAGCAATTTGAGGGGGGGAGGCTGCACATTTTAGAACAGTGTCCATGGAGATTGTTTGTTGCTGTTATTCGTTTCTTGGGAAAGAGCTTGTTTTAACCAAGCCCATTCCAAAGTGAGTGGAGTTCACCCACCACGAAAAAATTGCAAACACTTCAACATGTTAAGTAAGATGTTGCCTATAGTTACTTTTGATACACACATGCTCCCTTATGGACATGGTTTAGAAAATATAGCTACCTAGAGGCAAATATGCAGCAGAGAATAATGTGTGGACATAGTTACTATTTTTCAAACTGTGTTAGAAATTATGTTGGGGTTCCTCAGATGTTCATCAGTGAGAGGATCAGAGTCCATCATTACCAGTCTTCCACTGCTAAGTATAGCCACTGGAAGTGACTAGTTGAGTGTTTTCTTGAGCAACTCTCTCTCAGTCCATGCAGGGTGGACAATGAACAGTGAAGCTAAAGATGCCTCACAAATACAGCATTGGACCTCTATGTGTACCCTGAAATACTTCCAATAATCCTCTACAACGCACAATGTTGTGTAGCAAAGAAGTTTCTTAGCAGACAGGTTGATGTGAAAAGGGTTGCCCTTGGGGGGTAAATAACTGAAAGCCATTGGTCTAAAGTTTCTAGGTTCCTGTCCTTGGGGAGGAAACCTCCTACATACTTCAATGTATAGGAAATTCCATCTACCTAGAGCGGAATTTGAAATAAAATACTCACACTGGTCTACATTTGGATATGACCTAGTTTGGGCAATATAGTAAGCTCCTAGAGAAGTAGTCACCAGCAAATGTAGCCAAATATAGTTATTTTTAATTAGGATAACTGGAATGTTGCCATTATCTCATATAGGAAAACACTTGAGTGCTGTGGAACTTAGAGCTGATACATATAATAAATTAGCACTGTTCCAAGTAGGCTGTCATGTAATGATTGCTTTATTTTTTAAAAAAGAAAAGCTTTATGCCATCATACTTCACAAATATTGCAAAGCTGAAAAGAAGCAGATGATATCAAGAATTCATTTGATTTTCTCCATCTTTCTTTGGTGTACATCTTAAAAATTAACTTGCTCTTGTCTCACTTTGGAGCTGGAGAAAGAAACTTGTTTTTGACTTCTATATTACTTTTGTTGTTGTGTTTTGTTTCCCCCTTGCAGATCAAAGGACAAAGAGCAAAATTAGCATGAGCTTTAAATTTATGAATGACTTGTTCTTGCAACCATATAGCTAAAGGGATTGTATTTTACTTTAACAACTGGAAGTTAAAAGTGCTTCTGTAAACTGCTCAGTGCAATAAATAAGTCCAGGGTGACTTATGCCTTTAGGGGTGCATTACAGCTTCTTCCCACCAAGCTTATTGTAGAGGAAAAAGCATGCAAAGCCTGTTGTCCTCCAGCTCTCCTGCCTAGGAGGGAGTCATCATGACAGTGCTGTCTCTTCTCTGAACACACATAGTATATGGCACCTCAGGGCAAGATGAATTAATTCAGGACCAGAATATGGTTCCTGTTTTTCATATGACAGCAAATCTCAGTGGAAAGCATGAACTTACCTGCAGGCTGCACACTCTCAGTTTCAGAGAAGAATGTTTTCCCATATCTAACTTAGCACTGACATGGGTTAATTCCATTTCCCCCCCTCAAAAGTCTGATACCAGAAAGAAATTAGTTTTCTGAATCAAAACTGTACACTACAGTCTTACATTCAGTAAGGTTTACTTAGTGCGTGTCCAAGTGTAAAAATTACCTGTTCTCAGAGACGTCCCCCAGTCCCCACTGCATTTCTGCATGTTTAGAACTGGAGGTGTTTATTCATTGAATGAAGGCACGTTTGAAGCAACCTATTTCATGCAGAAGGGAAGTGGCTTGGTAACCCTAATTATTTGAAGTTATTGGTTTGGGAATTAGCAGTGTAGTATATGGACCTGATCAAATGTAGTATGGTTGCAAAATATATAGCATGTTTACCACATAAGAGAGGATTACACTTTCTCATTTCAGTTTGCCACACTCTACAAAATTATCTGTCCATTTCTGTACTCTTCTTTTTCCTCATTTCTCTTGGCTCAAATGCTGAGATTTATCATGGTTAGAAAATGCAACTGTCAAGAAACCAGAGGTCTTCCTTTTGGGCATTGTCGGCCAAGGGGTGTTAAAGAAAGATAGAACCTTTTTTATGTATGCAACAACAGCAGCAAGAATTCTCATGGCAAAGCACTGGAAGACCCAAGATTTACCCACACTGGAAGAATGGCAGACGCAACTAATAGACTACATGGAACTGGCTGAAATGACTGGCAGAATCCGGGACCTGGGAGAAGAGACGGTGGAAGAGGACTGGAGAAAATTTAAGGACTATCTACAAAAACACTATAAACTGTACGAATATTAGGTGATTGCACGACTGAAAGTAACACGGCAGCAGTAAACTTTGCTCTAAGATATATGAGAATAAGTGAGGTTCCAAGGAATCGATGAAATTTGAAGTAATATTATGTTTAAATTAAGCAGATAAATTTATGATAAAGTTACCTTAAATTCGGGACATAATATTTGAGATTTGCAGAATAAGAACTGAAATAAGGTAATAAATTATGTCTATAATTATGACCGAGAACGCAGGGAAGGGTGATGTGAGGAAGTCCAAAGATTAAGAAAATATAATTTATAAACAACTGTATTCTATATGTACTTTTCTTTTATCCTTTATTTTTTAACTTTGCTTCTTTCTGTGTTCATGGTGATGGTATTTCATATTTCTGGTGATTTGTATATTGTTTAAAAAAATTGCAATAAATATATTTTAAAAAAATAAAAATAAAATGCAACTGTCTAAAAGTTGGGGTACACTCTGCATGTTGTGAGCCACATCTTCCATCAGACCCAACCAGCATGGTCAATGGTAAGGAAAAATGGGAGTTGTGGTCCACAACTTCTCTAAAGCATCATATTAGCTGCCCTCGGCCTAAAAGCTTAATTGACCCTAAATTTCACACCACACAGCTTTAACTGATTTCAATACCTTTTCTAGTGTCTACCGATTTATGAAATTCTCAAAACATTATGGCACAGTTGTTTGCAATACACATCCAGCTGTGCATGCACAGATAAGTCACCACAATACCCCAGAAGCCCTAATCTCTTCCCATCCACTGCGAATGGATATCACAGTATGCCAGCTAGTACCCAGAAAGAGATGCCAGCTTACTGCCAGTTTCCTACCCAGCCCTATTGAGGCATTAGAATTTACTTTGAATCCTGGTTTGAAGAAGAAAGACTGGATGGAGAAAAGCTAATCATCTTAAGTTAATGGCAAGCATACTATGATCCT
Organism: Podarcis bocagei; assembly: GCF_964188305.1. Lineage (NCBI taxonomy): Eukaryota > Metazoa > Chordata > Lepidosauria > Squamata > Lacertidae > Podarcis > Podarcis bocagei. Next base: position 49,846,887 of record NC_138134.1, read on the forward strand.
TGCACAGGGAGGGGAAGGGTGAGAAGAGGCCTCCACTTGGCTTTGTTACCATCGTTCCATATTACTCAACTGTATGCATGCCAGGAGGGATTCTGCTCTTAGTGTTTGGGGAGTGTGATGTTGTGTAACAAAAAATATATACAGATGACCAAATGCTCTATCTGGGTTGCAAGGCCATGTCAGTTTTGCAGTGAGTATTTCCAAAGGTATTTATTGAGTCATACCACTAGACCTCACGGGGGTAGTTTCATCACAGTATGAATATTCAGTTTATTTAACACAGATCATAAGCACATTTTTCTCTGCCCATTGTTGGTCATTATGCAGCACATACACCCCAAACAGAACTGCATTTGCCTGAAATACATTTGGGTCCTTCTTTATTCCAGGTCCAGAGACATGCTGACCACTTTTCTGTTAGTAAAGATGTTTCAAAAACAACTCCCCGTGCAATTATACTCTGTTGGTAACTGCACCCCTGGTTAAAGTGGAGGTGTTTTTTGTAGGGGAGGGAGTCAAAGAAGAGATTCTCGTGGTGCTGACTACAGCTCACAACCTTTTAAAAAAGATCACTTGCGGCACCCATTAAAAATCCATAAGCTTGTGCTTTTCTTATTGGTGTGTTTACATGTATGTACATGAATGTATGGCTTTTGCTGTCCCTGGAAGCTTTTCGTCTGCGGATAGAAAAGAGAAATAAGAGTGTTGACAGGTAATTATTTGCCTTACAGGATAGTATATGGTAATGAGTACGGTACTGAATTCTTTGTTCTTTCTTATACATTTAAAATTTACCAGTTTTGCTTCCTGGATTTAAAAAGTTGAACATTTATCTGTTGAGCTTTTCAGAAACAGTCATTTGGTGCTTGTTATCTTGGTGTTCTTAAGTCTGATAGGTGATTAGTCATTCATTTCCTTGTTAATAAATTATTCATTCCCTTCATTAGATATTCGCTTCATTTAGCTATCTTGTGGTTTTCTTTTCTTTTTTTAAAGTTTGCAGTTGTTTGATATATTAAGCTGCGTTATAAGATACCAAAGAGCTGAAATCTAGGGTAGCACAGTTTTTATGATTTTTCTGTTAATGGGTTTCCTCTCCTCTTTCTTCACTGGATTGCTCTGCCCAGAACAATTTGAGCACTATGCATTTTTGTTATTGATCTTAGAGACATGGGCTGCATACGCACCATATATTTAAAGCATATGGCTTTCTTCAGAGGATCTTGGAAACTATAATTTGTCAAGGGTGTTGGGGATTATAGTTCTGTGAGGGTAAATCACAGTTCCTGGGATTCTTTGGGAGAAGACATGTCCTTTAAATGTATGCTATGTACACAGCCATTGGCTCCACATAAAATGTGGTATCTGTATGGTATATGTTTTGTTAAAATAGCAAGTTATTACTACATAGCAGCCATGGGGTTCCATGAGGATCTAAGACAATGACATCATTCTTTCTGAAACCCGTTGTGCCTACTCTCATGAGCAGTTGAAATAATTATTTCTGTAATGACTCTCTTATTTTTAAAAAATATTTATTTGTTCTGTTTTGCTGGTTGCTGGTCTTGCCTCCTGTGAGAGGAAGTATGGGATTGAAAATCAAAAATGTTAATGCATCCCCTAGTGGGAGGGAGGGTGTGTGCCTATGTGTGCTGAGACAGGCCCTGAAAGCCAAAGAGAGTTCTGGAAGCCTGAAGGCATGTGTTTGTTTCCATGCATGTGTATAGTTTTTCCTGAGGAAGATGCCTGTGAGAAGACTCATAAAGAAAGAGGCCCAGCATTGTGTGATTAGTAATAGACATATAAAACATCTGTTGTTTTGGAAAATCATATTAGTCTGCCTGGGTGAGCCACTGGACTAGGCCACTATGCTACATAATAATTCATTCAAATGCTATCAGACAGGACCGGCCCACACATGAGGCAAGATGAGGTGATCGCCTCAGGTAGCCAAATCCATGGGGCAGCAGATCCCAGTCTAGATCTTTATTTCCCCATTGTTCCTGATGTAGATCTTCACTCACCCCTTCTTCTCTGGCGAAGACAGAGGAGCCATTTTGTGGCTTGCCTCAGGTGCCAAAATGTATTGGGACAGCCCTGTTATCATGTGCACAAAGAAGCATGAGAAGCAGTAGCCATGTTGTATTGTCAATGTATGAAGGAGCCATGCGTTATCATCAAAGCAAGTTGTGAGGAGCTTCACCACCTACCTGTAGCTGTCCAAAAGCAAGGCAGGATTAAAATCCTCCTCATTTCTGGCCACAATGTCGCAGTCTACAGTACAAGCTTACCACAGGGCGAGAAAGATACTGTGGTAAGAGCAGATGTGGCTAAGAGACTAAGCTCTTATTCAAGAAGTCCTGGGTTTGAATTCCAGCCCTGAAATAAACTCACTAGGGAAGCAACTCAGCCTCAATCACAGTCCCTCCATCTATAGCAGAGGTGGGGAACTTCAGACTTTATGTACATATAGCAAAAAGCCCACATGCTGAGCATGTGAATGACAAGATTAGCAGGTTGAGTCCTGTCATGCACCCTGCTTGAGTACTTTTGCCTGACTGGAATACATCCTTGTACTCTGATAATGCTTTTTGCTTGTTTGGATGGTGTATAGAGACACATGTTTGTAGAAAGAAGCCTAATGTACAGAAGTAAAATTTACATCTGTTGCTCCACTGACTTTTGCCTCAGGTCCTACCCATCACTGGCATGTGGCTTTCAGAAGGTTGCCCAGAAGTAAATACAGCCCTTGACCTGGAAATGCTTCATCACCCGATTTAACATCTGGATATAATTCTGACCTACCCTACCTTACATGGTTGTTGTAAGGATTACAATAAGATAATATGCATGAAATGTTTGGGCATTTGAAAGCACAAAAGGACCTAAATTAGGACCAAGTCAGCATTTAGTAACCGGTTATTTGTAATTACTAAAGATACTTATGGAATCTACCTCAGCTGGATTCCAACTGGGTTTTTGAAGTTCCGCCTTATTGGGTTTTTAAAGTTCTGGAATAACTCATAATGTCAGATTCAATTATTTTTCCAAACAAAACATTTATGGAATTTTGCAACCTGGGTGAGAGAAGATTCCCTTTTCTGTTTGTTTGTTTGTTTGTTTGTTTGTTTGTTTGTAGTTAGGAATGACAAAGCCAAAACCAAAAACAAATTAAAACAAGCTAATTTTTACACAATAGCACAATTTCACATAGTAAAATTTTGTAATGATACAAATGCACTAATGCAGCTGCAACTAACAACAGCTGTTCTTGTTATTATACAAAATCCATTCTGACATTTCAAAATTCAGAGTTCAGCTGGAGCATAACCAAAGGGGTATAGGAATCCTGAACTAAATGCTATTAAGGGGGTCTGCTCATCCCCTTGTAATCATCAAAAGTGTGCTTTGCTCATGGAACAGATATCTGGAATCAGTACTTGTGAGCCTTACTCTGGCACATCAGTGATCCTTATCCTGACCACTTCTTTCCTATCACATAAACTCTAAAGGATAAGACTTCTTATGGTACAGGGACCTCCTCACATTGTCTAAAACATACAAAGCAAGCATCTACTTTGGAAAACAACAACAAAATAAGGAGCTGTCTTAAATCTAAGACAGCAACACTTCTTGAGAACAAGCAGTAAATCCTGCTCCCACTGGAACTGAGCAGAAGTCTGGCTTTGAAGCTTTGAGTTTACCTCAGATTTTTTCAAGGGCTTAATCTTATACCTAGTGGCCAAAAGTTCTCCCCACTCCAGGCCGGAACATACTTTCTTCAGCCCAGTACTGTTCATCTGGTTTACTAAACACCAAAATATCCATGGTAAATATCACCAATGAAGGATTGCAATATTCATGTGCTCAGTTTCCCCAAGAGTTTTTACCCTGTTAATGAGAATAGTTGTTCAAATTGCTCTCTAGAGAGCCACTGGCATGAGGCGCAGTGCTATTTGAGTACAGCACTTTCAGGAGCCATGCTATAATTCAGTTCATAAACATTTTTTCTCCTTTAAAAGCTCAAGGGAATGTGATTTTTAAAAATGGCTATGATTTGTCTAGAGAGACCTATCAGGAATTCAACAGCAATGCACTTGTATCTCCTTGGAAAATGTGCCTCATCATACAAGAAAATGAAGTGTTTCAGAAATGATATGGTTATCCTTAAAAGATCATCCAGGAATGTTTAGGATGGGACCAAGCCAGGCCCCTAGTGCCTTGCCAGAGCCTCCAGCCCACTGACATCTGCACTGCCTCCCCACAAAATTTGGCAGCTCCCCAAAGGAAAAGCTGCCAAGGGCCTCCTCAAACCCAGAGATGATCCTAGAAGGGAATCAAAACTGGATATCTGTTGTTATCATTCATTTATTAATTTTGTAATTTTTGACAATTTCTTAGCTGCTTGATAATAAGAAAGAAGTTCAAAGCAACACGTGAAGCAGAAAGAAATGCAACAATATTAAACACCTATGAAAACCAGGTAAAAACATATTAAAATGATGTTATACTGTTCCAAAATATAGCAATTGCCAGGCTAGGATTATTCTTCTATAAAGTAATGATGGACTAAAATTGTCTTTGATAGGCACCGAATTCTCCAAAAAAGTCAGTGTCTGTCTGATTTCCACTGGAAGGGAGTTCTATAACACTCAGACTGTTGCACCATGGATCACACTTCAGGGATAAACAATAGTACAAGCAGTATCTCCCCTGATTACCACAGTGACATATGGGGTATGGCCATGGCCCGTCTACTTGAGTTTCTAGTTGTTGAGGGATAGATCAATACTAAGATATTATACTAGGTCCAGTATAACATTGAAAGTCAGAGTGATTTCATAACAATCTTGGAGGGAAATATATGTTTTCTCTTGGATTGTACTGTATGTGTGTATGTGTATTCCACTTGTTTCATCCACTTAGAATTTAAAAGCAAACATAAAAGCTACAATGGTTCATCCATCAAAACACAAATTATCAAACTAAGAGCAGCAGCACCCCCCCCAAGAAAAAAACAACACAGAAATCTTATAAACTTATTATTTATTTAACAAAATTATGTTTTCAATGAAACTGAGGTATGGCTTCTCATTGCTATCCATTCATCAGGGAGAAATCTGACACATTCATCATTCTAAAACAATTTCTCTGTAGGTTTTACTGAATTCTAAGCATCGACGAGCTCTTCAGATGTTACAATTTGGCATCATTCTGGCAAAATCAATGGAGTAGCAACTCTTCTCACCGGTTTGTATCATCAGGCTGCTGAGTCTTTGATTACTCTTCAGCTAATCCCCTCAGCTAATCAGAGAAATTTGTAAGAAAAGTTTAGAGGGGAAGTCATCATTCTGTACATTGAACACAGTTACTTTTGTTGCTTTTGGTGGTGGTGGCCACTGACGGAGGAAGAGAAGTGGGGGGGGAGCACACCATCCCGATCCCGGTGGGGTGTCATCGTGGCTGCCCCCTGCCCGCACTGGGTGCCACGCCCCCAGGACGTGCGCGGCACCCCTACGGGCAGTGCGCCATGCCCCCGGGACGCACACCAGCTCCGCCCTGCCTGCTCTCCACCCCCCCAGTGCTGAAGCATGAAACCACTGACAGTGGCTAATGAAATAAGCAGGATAAGAGCTCAGAAAATGAGCAGGTAAACAATAGTACAATACAGTGTAACCTTGTGTTACAGAAAGGATCCGTTCCAGAGGCCCGTCAGTAACACGGAACTGATGCCAGCTGAAGTGCCATGTTTGCACATGCGAGCAGTGTGATTTAGCGCTTCTGCGCATGTGCGAGCGGCGAAACCCGGAAGTAACTGGTTGCCACGGGATACAACATGAAAACACGTAACCTGAAGTGGACGCAACATGAGATATGACTGTAGATTGGTCAAAAACAATAGCAGTTGGTGAAGTAAAGTGGGCCTGCTTCCCTGACCTTCTGCCACAATATTGCTGGGGTGTACCAGGAGGGGTAAGGTGGCAGTAAAGTCGGTGCAGTGCAAACACACTGGCAAGACCACTGAATTGGTTTTGTCAGTGCATTGCATTGTGCCAAACTTGCCCCTGCCTTTCTCCTCCACCACACCTTCCAGCGTTGATGATGGGAGTTCATCTAAGCAGGGCCACCCTGCCACCACTACTTTATGTAAGGCAGAGGTAAGAGGCACATCCATTGTGTCACCCATGTTTACCTCGGGCCCCATCCACTTTCAAAATGTTCCTGATGAGGGAATGTGGCCTTCAGGATAAAAAAAGTTTCCCTATGCCTAATATAAGCAATTTCACTATTGCTGCAAAATCCTTTGCATTCTGCTTTAAGTTTTGCAGCACCGACCACCCCACTGATAACCAGGCAATATATAGTAACTTCTCTGGGAGGTTATTTTGCCTCTGAAGGTCTTCATTTTTAACAAAACACCAGAAAACATTTCAAATCCAAATGGTGGACTGGACCTTTTAAAACTGCATGGTTTATTTTGGTTTCTAGAATACTCAGGCAACTCCAGGTACGAGGCTGCTATTAATTCATAAAGTTAAAAAAGACAGCCAAGCATCACTCTTGAAAAGTTTGTGGTAACTCTGGAGGGAGCTCTGAACTTTATTCTAATAAATGGGACTCAAAACAAAGCCAAGGTAAAAGACCTTTTGCATTTTAAGCCACTGATGTGTACATATCCTTATTCTAATAAGCCACTGAACAGTGCCGTGATTCCATTCGCTATGTATTCCCTTACTGGCTGAGATTGCCTGTGCGAGTAATCCAAGAAGAAGAAAAAAAGCAATACTTCAAGGGAGGGGGGGGGGAATGGCACGCAGCAGCAAGAATGAAAGAAGAGTTTCTAGCAAAGCATTTGGGGAAAAACATTTCTATCCTCCTGTTGTTATTTTTGGCCTTAAAATCAACATGAGTGAATATTCATTGCAGCCCTAATTCACAGGAATAATTTGAAATAACATCAAGATAAATTGTCAGCTTTATGAGAGTCAGGATGTCACATAGCTGCTGTTCCTGTTTTCCATATATTATTATTCTTAATCAGATATTCCATTTCAAGATTGCTGCAAGAGTATGAAAATCAGATTTTGTACCACTTGAGACCTGGGGTGATATTCGATTTGATTTGCTATCTAACTTGATAGTCACATTTGTCTTAGCTTAACTTTCTGGAAAGTGGCAGCTGGAAAAGAGAAGCCATTGTTATTGTTCCTACTTATTTTTGGGCAGTAACAGAAGCTCTGCGCAAGGAAGAACAGAGGTGTTTTAAAGGGGGTTGAAGAGATGTGGCAATATAAATTGTTTTTTATTATTTATTTATGTATTTATTTATTTATTTTCTATACTGCCCACCATCCGAGGATCACAGAGCTGTTTACCATGTAAAACACAAAAAACACGTAGCATAGTAATAAAAAAAACAATACTCCCCACCACTGTACACTCATATTTGTTTTGTTCCTCTGTCATCTTTAACCAAGCAGGTCTTGCAGGTTTTCAAAATGCAAAAAGCCTGAAAAACCTGTTTACAAGAGGTAGTAGTGGTTATATGTAAATAGCATGGACGAAAATAAGTTGCCGTACCATTTTGATACAAAAAAAGTCTCTAACCAATCTAGGGTAGTTGGTAATGGCTAAGGGCATGTTTAGCCTGGAGAAGAGGAGGTTTAAGGGGTGATATGATAGCCATGTTCAAATATATAAAAGGATGTCACATAGAGGAGGGAGAAAGGTTGTTTTCTGCTGCTCCAGAGAAGCGGACACGGAGCAATGGATCCAAACTACAAGAAAGAAGATTCCACCTAAACATTAGGAAAAACTTCCTGACAGTAAGAGCTGTTCGACAGTGGAATTTGCTGCCAAGGAGTGTGGTGGAGTCTCCTTCTTTGGAGGTCTTTAAACAGAGGCTTGACAACCATATGTCAGGAGTGCTCTGATGGTGTTTCCTGCTTGGCAGGGGGTTGGACTCGATGGCCCTTGTGGTCTCTTCCAACTCTATGATTCTATGATTCTAATATTTATCAATAAGAACATAGACGCGGGCGATACTGGGTGTTAAACCACACAGCATAGGACTTGCCAATCAGAAGGTCGGCGGCTGAAATCCCTGCGACGGGGTGAGCTCCCGTTGCTCGGTCCCTGCTCCTGCCAAACTAGCAGTTCAAAAGCACCTCAAAGTGCAAGTAGATAAATAGGAAGGTAAACGGCGTTTCTGTGCACTGCTCTGGTTCGCCAGAAGCGGCTTAGTCATGCTGACCACATGACCCGGAAGCTGTACACCGGCTCCCTTGGCCAATAAAGCGAGATGAGCGCCACAACCCCAGAGTCAGTCATGACTGGACCTAATGGTCAGGGGTCCCTTTACTAAGAACATAGAAGCAAAAGATTGTCATCCAGCCTATCTAGTCCAGCATCCTAGGTCTGGTAGTGGCTAACCAGAGGCCTGTCTTAGAAAGACAGGCTAGATAGGAAGGCAATAGATCTTAGTTACAGTTCTACTGTTGCAAATGATGCTTAGAGGAATATGGCAGAATATACTGACTTGCTGGCCATCTTCCCAGAATCAGAGGTGCTAGATCTAAATCCATCATAAACCCACATGATGTATTCTGTACTTGCCTTATGAATGCAGTTATATTATTGATTTTATATTATTCACCACCGTGATATTTTTTTGTTAATGTTAGTGGTGCAGACGTTTTTGCAAATAAATAAAATAATGATAGTAAATCCATCCAGATCCAAATTCATGTAGAATAATAGGGCCTAGATCTAAATCCATCACAAGAAGTTCTAACTTTGGGCCCAAAGAGTGCATGAGGCTTAAATCACTGCACAGTAAGGAAATGTTGAGCTGGTAGTGCTTCTCTTATCGCCTCACAACTGGATAAGCCATGATGTCTGCAAACAGTTTTGTCTTTCTGCTGTTAGGAGGGTCAGTATCATCACCTGGCACCAATGTTCACCATCAACGTCAAAGTTTGTTTATGAAATTTGTTTCTTGAGAACCCGTTCCCTGTGTTAACAATTTCCCATGTCTCCACTGCAAAAAGTCCGCAGCATGATAGACCCCAATGATACAATGAGAATGTCTGCTACCTAGTAGCTACTTTGCTTGTGAGCATCACAGAGAATGCCCTTTCAGCAATGAGACTGGTTTTTCAGCAGCAACTACTGTGATAACTTGGCCTAATTCACAACATCCTTATTATTAGTTACTTTTCTATCCTGCTCTTCCTTCAAGGAGCTCAGGGTAGCCATGTGTCTCCACCTCTGTATTCCCAAGACAACACTAGGTTAGCCAAAGAGATAATGACTGTTCTAAGGTCACTCTTTGAGTTTTGTGACTCACTGGTGATTTTAATCTGGATTTTCTTGCTCCTAATCTGAAGTTCTTAAAACCACAACATAAAGGCCTAATTCACAGACTATCTACATCCTGTTTCTCTTGTGAATAATTATCTAGATGAAAATTGTTAAATTTTTGCTCCTGTATGGTCCCTTTTTATGGTGAACACAGTGTTAATCTCAAGGCAGCCAAATACACCAAACAGGTTTGGATATAAATTGAAAACAAAACAAAGCACCACAGTGACTATTACATGTGACTATTGCATCCTGCTCACTCACCTTGGATAAACTTCAGCTTAATGTCACAACATACTTTAGTTTTATTCTGTTAATCAAAGAGTAGCTTGACTTGGGAGTAATTTTTTTAAAGATTTATAAGCATTTTATGCAGATTTGCAATTTACATTGTAAATGTCTGCTGTCTTTCATACCCTCTAAAAATGGAAATGACCTCACCATATCAGGAACATTCAAAGCTCAAATCAAGTTTATTGATACCACAAAAGCTTCAATGTCCTAAATATGAATTATTATATTCTGGCCTATCCCCAATTCTCAAATCAGATGTGCTTTCTTAAAAATGAATATTGGCCATGCATGGAATGAGATCATCTTCCGAATAATAAAGTTTTATCACTAACAATCCCATGTCAGCTCAGACTGGTTCCTGGGAATCAGTGATAATTAATCTTTCTGGAGTCAATGCATCATTTCTTCAGAAGTAAATCACTTAGAATTGGGTATTTGTTTCAGGCATCAATGTAACAAGCCTTTTGATGGAAACTGAGTTGAATACTGCCCGAAAACTGTACCAGCTACTTAATTTGACTTTGTTTTGATGACTCCAAATACACAAATTAGCTAATTTGCAGCACAATCCCATGCACATCTATTCAGAAGTAAGCTCCATTGAGTTAAATGGCACTTCAAGTTAGTGGATACATGATTGTAAGGTAGCAATCCTAAGCCCACTTGTTGTTGTTGTTTAGTCGTTTAGTTGTGTCCGACTCTTTGTGACACCGTGGACCAGAGCACGCCACGCACTCTTGTCTTCCACTGCCTCCCGCAGTTTGGTCAGACTCATGTTTGTAGCTTCGAGAACACAGTCCAACCATCTCGTCCTCTGTCGTCCCCTTCTCCTTGTGCCCTCAATCTTTCCCAACATCAGGGTCTTCTCCAGGGAGTCTTCTCTTCTCATGAGGTAGCCAAAGTATTGGAGCCTCAGCTTCACAATCTGTCCTTCCAGTGATCACTCAGGGCTGATTTCCTTAAGAATGGATAGGTTTGATCTTCTTGCAGTCCATGGGACTCTCAAGAGTCTCCTCCAGCACCATAGTTCATACCCCTTCATGGATCACTGCCTTGCCATGGCGAAGGGGCTTGAATAACTCAGAGAAACTATGAACTATGCCGTGCTGGGCACCCAAGATGAACAGGCCATAGTGGAGAGTTTTGACCAAACGTGATCCACCTGGAGGAGGAACTGGCAAGCCACTCCAGTATCCCTGCCAAGAAAACTCCATGGACAAAGACAATAGGCATATAAAAAGCCCACTTACCAGGGAACAACTAAGACATGAGCCTAACAGCACATGCTTTTGATTCCCAACAACTGGTATTCAGAGGAATAGCATCTCCAATAGTGTTCACCATCACTTTACACATACATCCATTGCCATTTTACTGCCCATTCACACAGTTTGGAAATACCTTTTTGTAATTCTTTGCAATCCCCTTTTGTTTTAACCTTCAACTATTTTTTTTTGCAGCAAACTTGGCTGCCTCACTACCCACGCCTAACTTTAAGTAATTTATGAACAAGTTAGAAATCACAGGCCTCAATACTGATCCTTGGGTGATTCCACTTTCTTTATCCCTTTGTTGGGAGAATTGCCCATTTATTTCTTTATTGGATTTTAATTGGAAATGCAAATAATGGTGCAAAACAATGTGGGGTTGCTTCTTCAGGATCCTGCAAAGAAACAGCAAAGCCCTTCATGGTCTATTCTGGGCCCTACTTGCAAGACACTTTCTAGACAACATTGCTGGCATCTTCTGGCATGAGTCCATCACACATTCAGGTGAAGGGCGGACATGGGAGTGGGAACATAGAAGTGGGACCTGAAACAAAATGTATTGAAATCATGTGGCTCATTTCCTGGGAGAAAGCTCCATGGAATCAGTGGCTAAAAAGGTTCAACTTGCAAACAAACGTCAGCTAACCTTATGATTTTAAATAGAAGTGCAAATGATAGTGCAAAGTGTTACCATTTAAACTTCTACTGTGAAATAGGAACCTGGTCTCAGGACAGCAAAGAATTTTCAATCCTCTTCTTCTTTATTTTCCTTATTTGCTGATTCTGTGCTAATTTGTCAGAAACAACCCTGAAAGCCTCCTTATCACCCCATTCACTTTCCAGAGCAAGGTGTTTCCTTCAATTACCCTGGCGTTTCAGCAAATGAAAGCATAGCTCCTCCCTGAAAAATGTTCACAAGCTGCACTTGCCTGTGTTTCCACTACAGCGCTGAGCAGGAGTGCTCCTGTTCAGGGTTCCCACTAGCCATTTTCTCCAAGCAGAGCATTTGCTTTTAACCCCCCCCCCATCCTGGTTTTCCATTTTCTTCTTCAGTTGATGCTCAGCATTCTGTGACCACTGTGCATGGTCTCTATTCATTGGACTATGTGGGGAATTTTTGTCCCCTTAGTGATTTTTAAAAGTTGTTGGGTTTTTTAAAATAATTCTTATGAAAATCTCAGATTCCCTACCAGCATGCTGATGCCTTCCACTTCTTTCTCAGTGGCCCTGTTTGGGCCCGGTTTCTGCTGGCAGTCAGCGCCTGTTAGAGGAAGTGATATGCTATCAAATCCCTCCACTGCAGGACCACATGCAGACTGTCAAATTGCTTCTTCTGCCAGAACACAAAATGAGCAATGTGGTGGCACAGATAAAAACTTGCAAATTGAGAAGCAGGGGTTAGCTGGATGTGAACTGTGTCATGTTTCCCTCTTCTGAGAACATCATCTCTTTTTATAAATGTGCTGGCTAGAAATGAGAAGACTCACTCTCCCTTGAAGCCAAAGGGGCATCATTTCAAGAAACATCACTAGAGAAAACAACAATTTTCAATTAAAGACAATCTAGTAGTTTAGAAACCATTTCATAGTATGTGTAATTGGTTTAGTAGAACTATGTCTGAATTTTTTCTAGCACACTTCCATAAAACCTACCAACTACATCTACTTCTTAGTTCTTTCTCGTCCAAAGAAAGCCATTGTAAGATAACACCATATTCCATTCCCAGCTCATAGACTTTGAATAATTGTACATTACATGCTAATATTTTCCACCTCCTTATTGTATCCATTCGCCAGCCAAAGCTGACAGTGATTATACACCACACTTCCTATTCCAAGCTGCCTAATTTCCTTTGAGGATTTAAACACAGAGACTTTCTTCCCATTCTAGTTTGATAATGCTTGGTGTGAAACTGTATAAACCTGTCTTCCCTATCACAACATCACGTTTCATTGTGATCCGCTGGTGTGTAAATAAATATTGGTCTGCTGAACATCAGATTATTCAATTTACATTGCTATGCTTAACCTTGCCAGGGAATATTTAAATTTGAAGGAAAAGAATAGTGTATCAACAGGAGTTGGATATTTAAGGCGTGTCTGTGATGAGGAACAGCCACCCAAGAAATACAACAAGAGCTGCTAACAGGGTCTGTCTTTCTTAATAACCCTAACCACACACTATTGTTCCACAAGTTGCTGTATCTCATGTGCCCTAAGTAGCTATAACCTCTGGCAGCATCTTAAAATGCTATAGCATTTAGTTACAAAGTTAACATATAAAATCAGTGTAATTCTATGCATGCTTAGTGTAAGTCAGGGATAGGCAGCCTAAGGCCCAGGGGCTGGATGCTGACCAATCGTCTTCTAAATCTGGCCCGTGGACAGTGCAGGAATCAGCATGTTTTTACATGAGTAGAATGTGTCCTTTTATTTAAAATGCATCTCTGGGTTATTTGTGGGGCCTGCCTGGTGTTTTTACATGAGTAGAATGTGTGCTTTTATTTAAAATGCATCTCTGGGTTATTTGTGGGGCATAGGAATTTGTTCATCTCCCCCCCCCCACAAAAAAATAGTCTGGCCCACCACATGGTCTGAGGGATGGTGGACCGGCCCACAGCTGAAAAAGGTTGCTGATCCCTGGTGTAAGTCATATCCAGTGAGTAAAGTGAGATGTACTTCTCACCCAAATAAGAGTGCTTCTAGACTTGGACTAAATACAGTGGTCCTCGGGTTACATACGCTTCAGGTTACATACGCTTCAGGTTACAGACTCCGCTGAACCAGAAATAGTGCTTCAGGTTAAGAACTTTGCTTCAGGATGAGAACAGAATTTGTGCTCCAGCGGCGCAGCAGCAGCAGGAGGCCCCATTAGCTAAAGTGGTGCTTCAGGTTAAGAACAGTTTCCGGAATGAATTAAGTACTTAACCCGAGGTACCACTGTATTACAAATCGGTCATTGCAATGTACTTAAAAAAACCCCAACAACTTATTGTCTTTGCCATGAAAAGGGTAAATCTGTATAAAAACTGGGGTGGGATAATACAGAATGGCGTTTTGATGATGCTACCCAAGACTCCTTAGGATTGTAGCCTTAGGCAATTATACGTAACCAAATGTATATTTGCAATCTAAATTACACAGGCGGAACTGTGCCCCTTCCATTTTTGAAGGCCTTGCAGAACTACCGTTAAATATAAGTTCCAAAGTGCTGAGATAAACAAAAGTGCAGCCAAGTATTGCCATAACACTGCACAGATGTATACCTGAATGTTTGCTGAAATAATGATCACTTCTTTGCTGTCGCACTGATCACCACCCCTCTAATTTGCTTGTGGTGAATTGCAAGAAAACAGCATTTTCCTCAGAAGTGTACTTTCTAAAATGTCATGCATTTCCTGTTACGAGGATCCCTCTGTTTCTGGCCCATGTCTCTTTTGCATGGGTTTACTCATAACCAGTCTACGGAGATGGACAAATCTGTCATTGCTGGTTTCTCTTCATTTCTCATTTTCCTGTTCTTAGGTTTAGTTCTCCACATTGAGATCTCGTGTGGGGGCAGGAGGCATGGTGGGCGCTTTTCACCCTCTATGCTCCCCACTGCGGTTGCCAGAGTGCCTTCTGGGAAGGCACTCTGGCAATCCTCAAAGGGATGCCTGTGCATCCCAGCAGGCCTGGCCAGACTGGGCGGAGGGCATTGCATGTATGATGTCATGCACGTGTGATGGGCCTCCCCAATGTTGGGCCCAACTCAGTGTGCCTGGTGGGTGGACAGGTGTTCTGTCGCCCTTCCCAATATACTGCCTGAGCCCAGCGGTTCACTGAGACTCATGGTATTCCCAGCCCTGTCAATGTTCTTGGGGATACTGGTCTTTCAAATTCTCTCTCTCTTTTTTTAAGGACAAACATTTCAGTTTCTAATACTGTTTGGTGTTCAAAATGCAGTTCATGTGTCAGAAATAAATGGAAAGTTTCTAACTACGTTCTTGGTTACTCACTGTCTAAATGTTTCAGCAGTTAATTTCACAGGATGAAACTAAACTGTGAGTAGAAAACAGGGGACCAACAGTGGGATATCTAGTTACTGAACTAAATGGTTTCCCAGAAAAGGCATGTCATCAGTGTGGTTGAAGGTGATTCTGTTTGCTTTATCTGTCTCTCAGTGTTAAAATGTAGCCATTGTGATGAGCCAATATGTTGTAAAAGGAATTGTTTTTGGTTGTCACAAGTACTTTGGATGCAGTTATGAAAATAGGTCTTGCAAAGTAGCCAGATTTTATTATAATGGAATTCCTTCATTTGTAGTGCTAAAACAGTACTGAGCATGTTTCATTAGATGTGAAATGCAGAACCACAGAGACAGAAAAGTACACACAAAATATTCATTTTAATAGCAATTGTGCCAGGCTGCATCTCAGTATAATGCAAAAGAAGACCGAGTATTATTTTACTGAGTCAGTAAGTGAGGTGGCTCAGTGAGATGACTAATCCAGGTGATAAAATAATGTGTGAAGGGGGATCGCTGGGCACTGCTGGCACACACAACAGCTATGTCTCCTACCTTTAATCAGTGTGTGAAGGAGGTCTGGGTGCCTACTGATATATGTGCATAGGGTGATGCTGTTCACCAGTCAAATGATGTATACAAAAATGCATATATTAAGAGACTGTGTGCATACAAATGCATAAATTAAACAGAAATGCATTACAGTATATTGGAAATAATTGCTTGCAAAATATGCATATTAGTCAAAACCTCATACAAAAATATGTATTTTAAGCACTTGCACTGAAAAGCTGGTGAATTTTCACGAGGATTTAAAAAAGAAAGAGATTCTCTGATCACTGATGAATTGTGAAGAACTGGAAAAATTGAGAAACTGGGAGAATTAAAATGGACAGATTCATTCATCCCTAGGAGCCACCCTCTGGTTGGAAGCCTGTCTCTGTTCCTGTCTCCCAGAGATGCACTAGAATTTTTCATAGGTTCCAGTTCATATTCGTTACAGCATTCACAGCTACAATAATTGAGGGATATCAGTTATGCTTGGGGAGATCACCTAATTGTACAGCACTTCTTTTGTTTTGCTCTCCAGGATGCCTGTTTACCACATGCTAGTGTTCAAACCTGTTCTTTCCAATTGCCAACACCCACAGTAACTCTGAGTACGTCACCGTATGCTGGTTTCCCCTCACTCATCCACAGAGCTGATAGGATTGATTTTAAGAGAGTTTGGATTTGATATCCCGCTTTATCACTACTCGAAGGAGTCTCAAAGTGGCTAACATTCTCCTTTCCCTTCCTCCCCCACAACAAACACTCTGTGAGGTGAGTGGGGCTGAGAGACTGACTAGCCCAAGGTCACCCAGCAACTGCATGTGGAGGAGCGGAGATGCGAACCCGGTTCACCAGATTACGGGTCTACTGCTCTTAACCACTACACCAGCATTACAATTATCTTATGTCCCTTCCTTTGATGGCTGGCAATCCTGTCAAGCAATGGATTTTATTCCTGAAACCCAGTACGCAGCACTTTCCAGCTAAGGTTCTGACTAGCAGAGGGGTTTGGGGGACTTATGCTCTATTGGAGTCACATAAATCACACCTGGTATTTAGGTTATACATCAGTGATCTTGACAATGTTTGTACATCATTGCAAGGTGAAGGACTACTTACTATTTGGCAGGGAGCCAGTGTAGATAACTTCTGAGGGTAGCCAATACTCCCTACCCCAGGTGCCACCCAGAGACCCAGCAGAAGCTTATCTTGAAGATTAAGATTCCAACATGGTACTCATCTCAGGAAATAACTAGCTGTGAAAGCATATTATTTTATGAAATAATAAAAGAGAAACAGAATTAGTCACTTAAAGATCCCAGGCCCTAAAGGATATCTAGGCATTATTTATTAAATTTGTATTTTGCTCTTCATCTGAAGATCCCAGAGTGGTTCACAACAGGAAAATGCAAAATGAGAATACAAAACATATATTAAAACAAAAGCAAACCAATAACCCACAAACACATTTTCAAAGTCATAGAATGTTAATCAGCTGAATGCCTAGATAAAGAGAAACAATTTCACCAGCTGCCTAAAGAAAACTCCTTGAAATAACAATGGTCCTCCATGATATTCTAATACACCTGTTCAACATATTTCTTATCCAAAATGATACCTGCCTTGAGATAGATGCTTCATGCATTTTCACTACTATCCTAAAAAGCAATCCAAAATAGCACAGGAAGGTATCAGGTAGATGTGCCTCATATCTATGTCTCAATTCCTAAAATTTCCTTTGTTTTAAGAGTTTTATAGTGCAATCTTGTGCATATCTACTTAAAAGTGCACTCCACCAACCTCAAAAAGGTTTCATTTCAGAAGGCTTTATTTCAACAAACTGGACATATGATTGGAGCCTACAACTAAACAAATATACTAGAGCGTATCACTAGACACAATAAGATAGCAGCTCATTAATAAATAATTTTCCAAATTTTAAAAAATCTTAAACATTTTTTCATAAGGATGAATAAAGAAACTAGAGAAACTAGGGAACAACTATTAATTTAGAGCCCAGATGTTAACTATTTATTTTTATTGTTTTTGTTTGTGCACTGTTAGCTTCTTTCCCTGCCTTGAATGAAGGGCACTCTTAGTGGAAAGGCAGTTTAAAATGTTTGCAAATATATATATATGGATCCTTTAGTCATTTGGAAGAGTGCTTGTCACATCTTGGCTTGTGAACTTTATTGAGCCAAGCAAAATCCTTTTTTTAAAAAAAACCTTAAAATAAAAATTCCTAATCTTTTTAGATATGATTTTAATCTCACTGATTGCTCTTGTGTTGATTTTGAGATCTTGCTATCTTTTTGGCCGATTATTCAGTTTGTATTTATATTTTAATTGTTTACTTTCCCTTTTTTGTCAACCCTCCTGGGAACATGATTCAATGGCAAGATTAATATTTCTATCCTAAATAAGACCACAATCCTATATATGTGAGTAACTTCCATGGAACTCAATGGGACTCAGTTTTGAGTAGACATGTACAAGACCGCATGGTAAATAGAGCAATTTTTCAAGTTATGCTTGTTTATCATCTAATCAGTAGCTCCTTCTAGATTCCTATTGACATCAGCTGCTATGCTTTCTCTTCATTCCAGTCTTTGCGAGGAAAATGTGTCTTTCCCAATGTTCTTCTTAAAATAAGCAAATAGAAATATATATTCACGGACTCTTTTCAGAGTGGAAAGTGAAATGTAGGCCAGTCTTTCCATTCCCCCCAAGCCTTAGTAGCTGAGACATCACTGCATGATCCAACCTGAAAGAGATGAAAACAAGAGCCTACTGTTTTGGGGTGGTTTTTTGTTTAAAAAAATGCTCTTTGTATTGATTAGCCTCGAAGGGGAAATTGCTCCTTGAAGCAGCTTTAGGTTAAGAATCCCCTGTGTAGCTCACATTTCTTCAGATAATTAAAAGAAATAAGAGGACAAGAGCTTTGACCAGACTGTATGTTAGAACTTGAGGCTTAGAATGTTCATGTTTCACTGCATCTCTAGCAAAGAGTTTATCTTAGCTTGGATAACAACACATGGGCTGAAACTGGAGAAGATAATCACATGAACCACAATGAAGCAAAACCTGTGAATTTATTGCAGCTTTAGAGACTGATCGTGGGAGGTGGTGAGCACCATCAGTTCACATTGGTCTCAATGAGAAGCCAGGCAGCTGAGCTTCCCATAGGGATTAAGTCTCTGTACTGCTAAAAGAGCAACAAAGTTTTGTGTTGGGGCCCTTTTAAAAGAAGAAGAAGAAGAAGAAGAAGAAGAAGAAGAAGAAGAAGAAGAAGAAGAAGAAGAAGAAAGAATTTCAGCATAACATTTCTGAAGCTGGCTTCATGCCATTTCACACTCTTAACTTTCAAAAACAAAGCACTGCAATGAGCACTGCAGGCTCCTTATTTACTTGGAAGATGTGGTTCTTTTGATTCATATTACAGATTAATGTTTACAGTATATCTAGCCTGCCCTTTCCCCAAAACACCTGGCTGAGAATATACTAGTTAATGAAAGAAGAAAGGGGACAAATCACAATGTAAAACTGTACATCTTTTCCAATGCATACAAGATCCAGGCAGTGTACAGTGCAAAAATTATGGCACTATAATACTATGGGGAGCAAATATTTTCCCGCATGGAGGGAATCTCATGGCTCTTTCACATACCCTTTTTGTGCTTATGATGGTATTGGGGCAGCTATACACAATCTTGCTTTCAACACAGCTTGCACCTGCGAAAGGTTCAGGGCAGACAAACTGCTTCATTTCAAATCAATGCATATAATCCAATTGCAGATCCTCATTTTCTGGTGATGCAGATGAGGTCATCCTGTCTACATGAGAGCAACAGGAATGACTCTGTATGTTCTCTCTCTCTCTCTCTCTCTCTCTATATATATATATATATATCACAGTTTCTACAAAAATAGTATTGGCATATTCCAGTTCCTCCTAGTCACAGAGGGTCCTCCTCACTTTAAAATGTCACTGGGTATGGCCAGGAGTGCTACAGTCATGTGAAATGCAACAATTTTTTGTTGAGCTCCCTTGAACTTTTACGATGGTTTTTTAATGCAACCTCATATAGATACATATCAAGTTTATATATTGATTAGGTAAAAACATCATTAGTTTAGCTCTAAAAAATACCAACTGATCCATTTTCCTTGCTGATGATTTTAAAGCATGGTGTCTAAAATGCTACAGTTTGTATTGTAATGTAGCACTTACTTTGGACCCATTGAACTATGGGTCAATGGGGAACGATTTTATGACAAGGGCTTAGAGGATGATCAAGATCTATTTGACAACTTCTTCCTCCAACCATCCTCCATCACCAATAAACAGCAGAATGGAGTGCACCACTCAGGATGTCTTAAAATGCATTATTTCTCCCCGACTTCACTTGGTTGGTGTTTTATTTCATACTGAATCCAGACTTCCCTTCTCTTATATAAAATAAACTGCCACCACCACCTACTGAGTTGCAGTAGGAGTCCTCATCTAAATGCTTGACTTTGTAAATTAAGGTTAGCATGTGGGGTCAGCTATGTTATTCCTAGACTCCACTCATACCAGAGCACAGTAGGTGGTTCCCATCAATAAAGTTATGTTTATTTATGAAACAGAACATCTAGCACAAGCAGTTGTTTGATAAGAAACTAGAAATGATGGTTTTATCTAGCAACCAAATTCAACACATCTGACATCTTTTCAACTTCTATCCTGCCCACCAGCCTCTCATCTGTTCCCTCTCTCCCCCTGATCTTCCCCTCTTCTTTCTGAGTCTTCCTCTCAGGTTCTACATCAGTGATTCACTCTAGAATGCCCACCATTCCATCTCAATTTCTTGAAGTCACAATTCCACCCATTCTTCTGCTGTTGCCCTAAATGCAGATACCATGGTACCTCAGGTTACATACGCTTCAGGTTACAGACTCCGCTAACCCAGAAATAGTACCTTGGGTTAAGAACTTTGCTTCAGGATGAGAACAGAAATCACGCAGCAGCGGCATGGCAGCAGCAGGAGGCCCCATTAGCTAAAGTGGTGCTTCAGGTTAAGAACAGTTTCAGGTTAAGAACGGACCTCCGGAACGAATTAAGTTCTTAACCCGAGGTACCACTGTATCAAGAATCTGTGGTGAAAATCCAGAGTTCAACAAATTCAACAAGTTGCTAAGATTACAGTTGACTAATACAGCACTCTATAAAATGCATAAGAAGCAGGACTATTATTTAGATAACTCTAAGGGTCTCATCACACACACACACACACACACACACACACACACAAAATGTTTCAGATCACACAACATTTTCAGCTTGTAATTGCTGTTTTATCTGGCCTTATATTTGGGGGGCCATGGTTTCCATGATCTGTGGCACCATTTCATTGGCTTCGTTTGGTGTGCTATGTTATGGAGTAGCTTGGTCTCCTCAGTATTTCTGGCTCCATTTTATCTCGGAAAGTAAACTAAACTGCAGTTTAGGGAACCCATGCCAGATCACCCTTAGTGGAGTGACTGTCACTTAGATATACAAGGAGGCATAAAAACTCTTTGCAGGATGGCTGTAGCTCAGTGACAAAGCAACTGCTTTGTGTGCTGAAATGTATAGGTAGGGATGTCCCCTGTCTGAAAACATGGAGAGCTGTTGCCAGTATGGACAATACTGAGCTAGTATAAGGCAGCAGTTTATGTTCCTGTGTGTAAAAAAAATATGAAGATGCCTCTCCCTCTGCTTGGTCCCTAATACAGTCCAAAACATGAACATTCATTGGCCATTTGAAGGCGAATTAGGAAGGAAGGAAAACACTCCGTTGGTACTTAGCATCTATCAAGCATCTTCTTTTGCAGGTCACACTTTTGTAATCATAATCTATGGCAAGGATGCTTAGGTTCAGCAATACTCTAGATACCTTTCCCCTCTTTATTCCAGAGAAACCCCTCCCACTCATAACCAAACCTATAAAACTCAGTAACGAACTCAGAGTTCAGTCGCAATTCAAGGTGATGGTTCTTGCCTTTAAAGTCCAAATAGACTTAGAACCCTGGTAACTGAATATCCAACTTTTCCCACATTAGTATGCCCAAGTTTGAAGAGTATCCTAGAAAAGTCTTCTCCAAATGCCCCCATTTTCTGAAGTAAGGCCATTTACTCGTTCATGTTTAGGTCAGGTTTATTGCCAGAGTTTTGTTTGTTTTGCTGCTGTTTTGAAGTTATTATTGTTATTATTTCTAAGTTTAAAGTGTAAGCAACTCTGAAAGTATTTGGGGATCAGAGTATAAATGTCTGTGATGAAACAAAATAAACACTGATTTTACATGCTTAGTGACTATAATTATGAATGATTAAATGTTCCTGTGTAAGACATGCCAATGACACTAATTCCATTGTCTAAGTAAAGGATGCTTGAACAATGTTGATAATAATGCTATAGTTATTATAAGGTATTTTAGAAATCAAATGCTTTTAACGTTTGTGTGTGTGTAGAGGTTTGAACCATGCAGAGAGTCTCCCTGCTACTGAAATGGTGCCTCAGATCCTGAAAAATCAAGGAAGCATGTGTAATCAGTTCACACAACGTAAGTATATTGATATTCTTTCAGAACATATAGTTCTAGAGGCTGTGCAGAATGTAAATGACTCCTGGATGTTCTCTGAACTCCATGGGGATTTCATGCAAAATATTATCCAGCTCACAGGAGATAGAAAACCCCAAGTCCTCCCTGGAGTTATGCGAAGAAACGTTACTTCAATTTCACGTCCCATGACAATTTGGTATTGTGCACAAATCAGAGTAAACTGAAACCCACTGACACATTTTCCCTTTAACCTATGCCATTTCCACCCATGCATCCAGAGCTCAAAACTTGGGAGTTAATCTGTCATGTCACTCAGTCATGCCACTTACCATTATTTTTGTACACTGTTTTACTGCTGGGCATTAGAAACCAAAATACGTATAGAGTTACACAACTTAAAACAAACCACATGATACATGCCATAACCCGCCAGAGAGACGATGGAAGGCAAACAACTCGATTGTTTTTAGCCCAGTCAAAACATTTCTTATGCAAAGTTTCCCACTTGTCTGTTGGAGTCAGCTGGAATGAGACTTTGAGGAGATAGTGAGAAAGGCCCTACACAAGCAAGTCATATGACTTCAACAGTGAAGAGAGTCCATTGAAATGGTCCACTTTGCCCTAGTCCAACTGAGTTGGCAGAGCCCTTGGGATCATGCAGCGAGAGACCAATTGGCAACATGTTTTGCAGACAGACATCCAAGGGGATTCAATTGGTGAGGAGGCAGCCAGAATCTGGATTTTCAGTCAATGTTGCCCAATGAAATGAACCATAATCTTGGTGATTCCATCTCTTGCTCCCTTAACCTTTGGTCACCCTGCCTATTTTCAAAGCTAATATAACACTTTTAAGTCAACTGGCTGCTGTCAAGACAAATGCCTCCCTAAGGTCTTGAAGGAAGCAATCATTTGGTCATGGCTAAGGAAGCCAATGCAGGATCCGGCCAGTTCCAAAGCTTCATTTCAAACTTGTTAACGGGGCATTGGGTGTCTATGTGCCTATGTTTGTAAGTGTGTAATCAAACAGAAACAGCCTTGGGAGGTTGCAAGATTGAACATAAGAATTAGGAGGGGTGTCCTGAAATTCTTTCCCCTTCTTCCCCCTCAAAAGTGTTTGTTTGTTTTTTCTCTTAAGGGGGAAAAGATGCAGATGTCCTCAAGTAATCACGGGAAAGGTACATACAAATGCATGTCACATCTGGTCTAGTTTGGTGCATGCTCAAATTACATGTAGTCACATTTGTTTAAACCTGGGTCTGCCCCAATGATGAATAAAATAGGGGTAGGCTTCCATTATTTTTGTGCAAAAGGACCACTGAAGAGACCTGAACCATCTTCAACCCTTCCCTGTTGATTTTCTGAAGAATTTGCTAGACACTCTTCTCCCAGCCAGGCTCACTTCTGACCAGGGGTGCAAGCTCTAGGAGGCTGAGCCCTCCCCTGTCCCCCTACCAAGAAGGGAAGGGAGGGTCAAAGCAGCCTCCTGCTGGTGGCAGTGCCTGGAGGAGGAAGAGGAGAAGGAGCCACTGGCCATTGAGGCTGCACGGTTGCTGTGTTCAGCTCTGCCCCTGGCTCCTCCCAATGTCCTGATGCCACGCCATGATGTTGGGACATTGGGACATCACGCACACAACATCACAATGTCCTGAAGTCACACAGGCAACATTGAGCCCCCAATTGCCATCGTAAGCTGGCGCCTCTGCTTCTGATATTGAGTCTAGCTATGGAGACGGTAAGATTGGGAAATTGGCCATGGAGAGGAAAACCTTCCTATGCAGCAAGGTATTAGTATAGAGTTGAAGCTTAATAGCTTAGACTGAAAGCTCAATATTTTTGCCAATGGCTCTAGAACTCTAAATATAAATACAATAAATATCTAAATGTGAAACTTCAGCATTGTGTTGGGAAGTACATCTGCAAACCAGGCATTTTAGCAGTAGACAAATTAAAATTAATGGGAAGCTAGGGCTTTGGTGAACTTTAATTGATCTTAATGAATGCATAGCAGAGGTCCTATATTGACATTAAATGTTATGATAGTGGCCACTATTTAGATTCTCTCGTATTGAATTATTAGAACATCTCACTGGGGCAATCTATTGATTTAGCAGCTTCTAAGGACTCAATATCTCCTCTAAAATTATACCATAAGATATATTCCTCTTCTTCCTTCTGCAGTCAATTCGAACCCCACTCAACAATGGGGAAAACAAGAGCTGCAGTTGAATGATAGAGTAGAATTATATACTAATTAAAGGACTGGTTCCACCTTGTAGCATAGGAAGCTGCCAAATACCAAGTTTAACTGTTGGTCCATCTAGCTCAGTAATGTGGAGACGAACTGGCAACACCAGTCCAGGATTTCAGACTATAGTATTTTACAACACAGTTTGGAGATAGCATGAACAGAACTTGGAGCCATCTACATGCAGAGCATGTAGCCTGTCACTGAGTCCCTATCCCTTGGAGGCACCTATATGGTTCTGATGTCACTCCATGTGTGACATTGATATTGAAATTACACACAGGATCTAGGGTCCATTTGTGGTGTGCACATGATGAAAAGGCATATGTAGCCATTGTACATGTTATAGGGTAAAAGTGACTCCATGTCACTATCATTAATGTCTGCATACTTCTGTGATATGTCAAGCGCTCTGTGGATATAGGCTTGTGCGCCCTGGGCATGCAGATAAAGCTTGCTGCTTATGAAATAGCCCCATGCACTTGTGAAGCTCCATTTTCCACATCTGGCAATATGTGGAACCTATGAACATAAGAGCCCTGCTGGATCAGACCAAGTGCCCTCAAGCCTAGAATCCTGTTTTCAGAGTAGCACAGTCAGATGCCTATGGAAAGCCCCAAAGCAGGGCCTAAGTGCAATAGTACTGGATCTGGATCACTCGGTGTTCTCCCATTCATTTCAAAAACATTCACATTTGGGTCTACACCCTTCTCTGAAATTAATGGAGCAGATTGTGCAAGCAAAGGAGCTCAGTTTGTGCATCACATGCCTTGGCCCCTTTAAAACAATAGTATATCTATCTCAGCACTGAACTTCACCGAATCCGGGAATGGAAGGGAAGTCTCTCCTTCCCTCAAGGCAGAATCAAGGATCAATATGAGTCCATTTGGCAAGAAGGCTGTGATAGATGATAGATAGATAGATAGATAGATAGATAGATAGATAGATAGACAGATAGATAGATGATAGATGATAGATGATAGATGATAGATGATAGATAGATAGATAGATAGATAGATAGATAGATAGATAGATGATAGATAGATAGATAGATGATAGATAGATAGATAGATAGATAGATAGATAGATAGATAGATAGATAGATAGATAGATGATAGATAGATAGATAGATGATAGATAGATAGATGATAGATATAGATAGATAGATAGATAGATAGAGATAGATAGATAGATAGATAGATAGATAGATAGATAGAGATAGAAATAGAGATAAAGATATATCAATCAAATCATTATCTGATCTCCCTGAACCACTCCAGACAGGCCAAACATAACTGAAATGGTTTCTTTATTTACAACACTTAACAAGGCGCTGGCTTTTAAGTCATCCTAACAGAACATTTTCTAAAGTGTAGAATGCAATATGGTTCATTTGGCATGGAAGCACCACCTGCACCAGAAATCCTTGACAAGATTGTGTCCTGACCTTTCTGTAGATAAGCAGGCTTAAGAAAGTTGACAAGATGTTTCTCACTCAGCACCCTCCCCCCCTTGAAAAAGCAGCATGGGTGGGGCAGGGGAAATGACTGACAGGCTCGGTGCCATGTAAAATTAATCCACAATAGATTATGGGCTGTCTCGGTATATTTTTTCTGCCTGAGGTAAAAGGCATGATAGAACACCCACCCACACCATTTCTTTTAAATCATTATATATATTTCTGTTGCTGATGTTTTTATTCAGAAACGGCCCAGAGTGGCTGCGGTAACCCAGTCAGATGGGTGGGATACAAATAATAAAATTACTATTATAAATAATAAATATTAATTATTATTGTGAAATCACTGTGAGATGTTTCATGGGAAGTGATTCATAAACTGAATTAAATATATAAATAAATGAACTTGACTTGCAGTTGACTCTTACTTTCAGTACTGGTGGCAGCATCCTGCACCACACCTGAGAGCACAGTCTAGCTTTGGGGTTGGAGTGGGAAAGGGCAGGCTATGTGGGACACACAGCTCGGTCCTTCAACACTATACTGCCCCACCCTGCCCCTATTTTATTCCAACTGAGGCAGACACCTCATTCTGCCTAATGTCAGCCATGTGGGCTGTCCTCAAGTGTGGGCCATCAAACAGAAACCATTGCAAATTGTACACATAGGGTTTGTCCAAATGAGCTGCTTCTGGAGTATTCATCCTTATTTGCCGGCACAAAGCTTACATGAAGGTTAGTCTATGGGTACTTCCAGCCTGTTGCTACATTCCAATTCCACCACATTCAATCACATACTGTAATTTTTGTGTTGTTAAATTTAAAACCATCCTGTGATCCTTGGAGGAAGGGAAGTATAGAAAATTTGATAGATAAATAAACATATTGCACAGTTATAGTTGTGTTGGATGCCTTGCACAACAAATCTGCTTTTTCCAAATGTGTCAGATGGTGGGCAGCCGCACCTACCTGTCAAAGTCAGTCCAAGGGTTGGGGGGACATAATGACAGGGCCTGCTGGCTGGATCAACCCTCGATTTAACCCTTGATTATATCTCAATAACCACTGATACATACCATTGCTGTACTGTGTTTTTGGGGTCTATGGACTGCAGTAAAACTGTGTGTGATTTAAAGGAAATTCCCGATAGCATGAAGCATAGTTTACAATGGGCTCTTCCACCTCCATCTAGGGCAAGACCATATCATGTAAACATAAACCACTTCCTTCTCACCTCCCACTCAGGTAGGGTCTTACTCTGTGCCAGTTTGGTCTCTCACAAAAAATGGGATTAAGCAGCTATTGGACCCTCAAAAAATTACAAGCCAGACTCTCACTCTGGGCAACAAACAACAAAACAAGCACACACACAATTCCAGTTCCCATCCATATACATGGTGTAAATCTGTACACAATGTGCTGTATTGGTGCTCCATGTGAAAGAAATATTATTCTCTCTGTGTTAGCTGGGTCCAAACAAAAAGCAGCCAACTTGTCATTTTGTAGCATAGGTCCAGGTAGAAAGGATTCAGCTGCGTGGAGGATGCCATTTGCCACTGCCAAACCCACTGGATTTTCCCCTAGACAGTCCTAGCTGCCCTTTGTTCCATGCTATCTCATGCACCTAGGAGGCTTGCAAAAACATAATGGGCTCTAAATAAATCTATTGGCAGAAATCGGAGTCAGAATCTTCAGGCCAGAACGGACCAAAATTTGGCGACTTGTCACTGGGCACTCCTCAAAGCTTTGAGGAACACCAGGCGCAAGTCTCCAGGCTTCAAGAAGCATTAGCTGAAGGTCAAAGGTCATTGGCTGCCAGCCACACAGTTAAAGCTGTACAATATTAAGTACACCTGTGGCTCTTTGTGAGAAGAATGTCTTTTTTATGGCAGTAATTGTCAAGGGAGCTGAACTACAAAGTTCCCTACTGCTACTCTACTAAAGTTACTTAATAAAACTAGGGTGATTAGATTCTTCTAGCAGAGGAATGAAATGTGGGGCTTATTGGGGCTTGCTGGAAGCAGAGCTTAGGTTGACCCAACAGACTAAGGCTTGGAACCCATAAGTTTGGTCCTTTATCATTCTGTGAAATAAGATAAAGGAAAGAGGACCTTTGAGCACATCTAAAGTGTATTTCCATCACAAGCTAGCGCAGTCTAGAACATGTGACATTATGCTAAGGTTTATATTGCTGCTGCTTTAGTCTTTGCAAACATTTGAGTGAATAGGTTTTTTCCCATCCAAAGGAAACTTGACTACAGTAGTCAGATCTGAAAGAAAACCAAATGTGAAGGAAGGCTCTTGTATCTGTAACAGTTATACAGAAGAGGAAATTGCAAAGGTGTTACTTTTCACTGAGGTGTCCAGAACTGCGTCTGCTCAAATGTCTTCTTCTGTGACTCTACAGGAGCCCAGTGCTTTGCTTTTGGTTACCTTTAAAAGACCAAAAGCAATAATCATAAATTCAGGATCACAGCTGTGAGACAACTTTCAGCTGGATAGCTGCAGGTTTTGCTGGTTGTGTGACAGGTAACCACCGCTGACTAACATTTACAGAACTGACTGTAATAATATGCTAAATGAAATAATGAGGCCCATTTCAGTATGTGACACAGAGCAGTGGCTTGCTCAGCACTCTCTATGCCAGTATTTTTTAAAAATGGTTCATTTTTTTAATCTTCCTCCCATAGGAGCCCAGGGCACCTAACCAGAAAATACAAAAATAATTTTGAAAAATGGTTAAAATAGCTAAATCTGTAAGAACCATTAAAATGCAACACAGTATCAGCTAACTGTTTGTTATGAAAAAAATCACACTAAAATACTGCTGGATTTTCATGAGGTTTTTTTTTTTTAAGTGTACAAATTGCTATAGAAATGTGGACTGAGTTTAAGACTGAGAAAATGAAAAACTGAAATTGACAAATTGGCCCATTCCTAGTCAAAAGTATGATTCTGCTTGCTCTCCACATGTCGACTCTACACGCAGTTGTTGCATGAAAAGGGTTTTATTCTCTGCACAATGGTGAATTGGGCATTTTTCTATTCTGCTCGATAAAGAGTTCATTGTAACCTCTTTTTTTTTTTCCATCCACTAGCTTACTTGAATGCTCAGTGCAAGAGAAAAAGAAATGCACCAAATGATCTAGAGACTACCATGAAGATTTATCGGTGGATAAGCAGTATTCCAGCACAATATTATTAATCACATAAGCCATGCCGGTCAGCATTACAGTTTCAGCTGAACTCCATTTAGCAGCAGCAATGTTCGTGGAAACCCAGATAGAATAGAATAGATAGCAGCTCCACATGCCACAATACTGACGCTGATGGTTTGAAAAGAACAGAGCTTACACAGAGGAGATTATGTATGGGAGGCAAACAGAAGGTTTATTTGTAAGTTGATGCACTGTTCATAAAAAGAGTGCTATGTAATGTAGTTTTTTGTTTATAGTACTACAATTGGAGAGTTGGCTTACTGCAGTTTAGTAATTCACTGAAATTTCCAGCTGAGAGGTGGTCAGCATAATAAAGTCAGCCTTCGGAGCAAGGCTGCTCCTTCGGAAACTCCTGCAGCCAATCGGAAGCCACAGAAGTTGCAGCGGACGTTCAGGTTCCAAAGAAGGTTCACAAACCAGAACACTCACTTCCAGGTTTGTGGCGTTTGGGAGCCAAAACGTTCGAGTCGCAAGGTGTTCGGGATCCAAGGTACAACTGTATATGAAAGCAAATAGCTCAAGCCTAGACTGCTACAATGCACAGTATGTAGGACTACCCTTGGAACCTACTCAGAAGTTTCATCTGATTTAAAGTGCAGCAGCCTTGTGGTCTAACTCCATAGATCTCCACTGATCGTCAAGCACATAAAAAGTTATTGTGTTCATAGGATGCCTACTGTATAGTATAACAGAAAAGGGTAGTCTAGGAGTCAACAGAAAGAAAGAGCACAACATTGGAACCAGTTGTTCAGTCTGAGGAGTTGACTTGGACATGAGGCGGCTGCTCCCTATTGGCCTGTGAGCTCAGTTGGGTTCAGGCTGTTCAAGCTATATTCAGAGTAGAGTTGCAGCCTGGATGGTACACAATCTGATTTACCTGTTTATTAAAAGACCAGAGAACCAGTGGTGTACAAGGCAAGGCACTGCAGACTGGCTGCTGAGCCTGTTCTATATAGTTGTAAAACCATAGTCCTGTTCACTCATTGCTCTCATGTAAGGCACTTGTGGTTTGAAGCAGTGCAGAAATGCTCAGGGCCTCCTCACCCCTGGTGCCTGTGTGACTGGTACAGGGAAGCCTAAAGGAAGTCTGATGCATGAACTATTGCTCATGCCTTGGGGTTTGATATGACCAGGGCACCTGGTTGCATAGACATCCCAACTGTAGGGAGCTCCTATATACAAGCAGCTATTTATGCATAGAGGTTTGGGAGAAGGATCACAAGCCAGAGATGGGGAACCTCTCTGTCTGACCCTTTGGACTCTTCCAGGCCACACCCCTTTGCCAAGGCCCAGACCACCACCCTCACTAGTCTTGCTATGCAACCTCCTTTGCTGCTTTTGCATGGCTGGAATTTGTGATAATAATGCCTTGGCGTCTTAGTGTGACCTCTGGTGAAGAAAACTTCTAAATGCTACCCCCCAAAAGACAATACTTTCTCATGGTTCTCTTCAAGAAAGCAATAAATCTATACACTGTGGGGATAAATTCCTATTCCTCTCTGTAGGGGTGAGGAAGCTGCAGCCCTCCACAAGTTGTACTACAACTCCCATCGCTCCTGACCATTGACCATGCCAACTGAGGCTGATGAGAGTTGGAGTCCAACAACACCTGAAGGGACAAAGTTTTCCACTCCTTGTTCCAAATGTCCAAATGTCATAGTCTTATTATATAGACATTTACTTGAACTAACCCTATGGTAAATTCTATGTATGTTTCCCCTCCACTTAATAATTAGGGATGCCACTACACAGCTGCAAATAAAAAGTTTTAAATGTGTTGCAAAGTACAATATACAAATGTGAGACTAGATGGTGACAGTGAGCTATGCAAAATTCAATGTATTTTTCAAAACATTTTTTTTAAAGCACTGTTTAAATATGTGTGTAGATTCCACCTAGGTGTCTGATAAACACCAGGAATAGCTGTGGAAGACTTTTAGTCAAATTCCCAGTGTCTTGAGACTAATAACGATAATGTCCAATATTATCCCATCTTTTCTCGCCAATATTTGTTTGTTTGTTTGTGTGTGTGTGTGTGTGTGTGTGTGTGTGTGTGTAGGGAAGAGCAATCTGCCTGGTCATTTAGTTATTAAGTCTTCATCATTGCTCAATATTTTTGGAGGGCAGTGAAACCTAAATGTTCTTATGAGTTAGGAATCTTCCTGTCTTCCTTGAGCTTGTGTCCTTTCATAAAGGAGAAGCCTTTAAGGAAAAGGCAGCCCGCCAGTCACAGTTTCTTCTCGGATGAGGAGACCAGATGTGCCTCTGTCAGAAGCCTATTAAAAATTGAAGTGTGTATATCTGCCAGGCAGCCGAAAGCAACATATTGATTGACACACTCTTTTTCTCTGAGCGGAAAGGTTGTGTGATATGACATGGAAAAGCCGTCTGTTCCTTTCCTCTTTTGTCTGTTAGAAAGCAGACTTGCAGAAAAGGTCTCTAATGCAAGTGCAAAGTCATGAGGCCCATTACATCAGTATTGATCCCTGAGCTAAGAATGGGCCTTCTAGCGCTTGGTGTCGGTGATGGTCTAAGCTTCTTACAGATTGTGCTTGGCAGCTGCTGTGGTATCAAGTGTTCAGCGCATGCAAACAAAGGCTTTTACATTCACTGGGGGCTTGTAAATGGCCTGTTGTTAATACCTTAACATCTGCATGGTAAACATAGGCAATTTTATAGCTTTCGGCATAAGATGCAGCCGGGGTCATGTAGCTTCAAACATACAAACACGGCGATTGGGTTCCATGAGGATTTATTAGTTCAGTGGGTGTCTAGGTAACTTGCAACACTTGGGAAAGTTCATGACCTGCTCAGATTTAGATGTGCTGCTCTGAATCAATATTGGTGAATTCATTTACTTTAAAATGCCATATTTAATAGACATACAGTACAGTAACATGCTAGACACTCTATGAAATATATACATAATTGGTTAGGTGATTGAAAATAAAACCCAAACTATGCCATGAACATAGTCCCATCAACCTCTGGATTTTCACACTAATCAGTCTATTCAAATGTTTTACTAAACTGCAATAATTGATGTATTTTAGTGTAATTTTCTTGGATCTCCCCATATGTGCCACCCTTCCCTTCTCTCAAAACTATTCCTATTCCACCTTTAATTTCCCTTCCCTATAATTTGCAGCAGTAAAAGTAGCAGTGGAGGCAAGGAGTAAGATTTTTTTTCCTTTCCTTTTCTCCTCCCCATTACTCTGACATGACAGGTAACAGCATGCCAAGGTATGGGGAAAGTTTGGGAGATGTAGTTCTCTGGAGAGTTTTGCAGGGCAAATGGGAGATTCCACCCCAAACACAATGCAAGTGCTAGCTTCAGGGGAAAGATTTTCCTCAGTAACACAAGCAACAGGGAGGAACAGGTTACATCGACCATCAGCACCTACTCTGATTCTATTAATTTTCAGCCACCGTCACTCAGATTATGCCATATGCATTTCTTTTTTAAAAATAAATAAATGTGCATGTTAGGTGCAAAGACACGTTGAACATCACATGTACTTTGGCCATAATCGCTATTATTATTAAAGATGGTAGATTTAGAAGCAACAGAGATACCCCCTTTTTGCTGTTGCATTTTGTTCCTCCATTTTCTACCACTTAAAATATTTTAGTCTTTGAATCATTTAGTAGAATGATTCCCCATCTACTTCCTTGAGGACAAGTTGGATAACCTATCTGAACTGTGTAATTCAATGATGTATAGGTGGTACGACTTGTACTGACTCATGTCCAGTTATTATCTACTGTTTAGAATTGTTTATCTCTCTGGAAGGTGATGGGTCAAGAGAAGGTAAAGTCCCAGAAGGTCACCAGCTTGTTAGTTTTTACAAGAACTTACTTAAATTATCTTTCAAATTCCATTGTTATCTGCTTGTTGTCCTTTTGGCTTTCACTTGATTTATGGTACAGCCATAAAACCAGAAGGAATTGTCTCTCTAACAGTATGTAAATGACAAGCACCAGTAGCTACATAGTTTACGTGTATGGTAATAATAAATCAACAAAAGCCCTTAGAAAGCTAGTCTCATTAACTCTGAAGTTAACAAGCCTCACTCCCTCAGTTTGCGCTCTTAAATAGTTTGAAAGAATAGAGAGCCATTAGTGATTATGTGCTGCCTCTAAGCCATGCTTCAAAATGTTCTTTATTCACTTCTAGGGGAAAAAATGATTCTAATGAAACCCTGATAAATTATCAGGCTGACATCCTATGCACATTTCATTGGAATAGTCCCACTGAGCTTAACTGAATGCTTAATGAAAAAGTGATAGGACAGCAGGAAGCTGCATTATAACAAGTCAGACTAAGTCCACCTGGCTTGGTGTTTTCTATACTAGAGGTGGGAAACCTGTGGCTCTTAGAGGATGTTGAATGTCAGCTCCCATTAGCCCCTGCTAGAATGGCCAATGGTCAAGGATAAAATGTACATCAGAAGGACCACAGGTGACCTACAGCGACTGACCTACAGTGACTGGTAGCAGTTCTCCAGGGTTACAGCTCTCAAATGAAACCATTTTCTCAAGAAGCGCTTTTCATTGATTCTAGAATGAAATGTTTGAATGCAGCATGGGATTCATTGGAATCACCAGTGGTAATGTCACGGACTGGCTGGATGCCAAGGAGGGATGAGAGGCACCAGCTGGGAAACCCCCAAGGGAGAAGAAGACTCAGAGCCAGGGGATTGGTGGTGGGACAGTGATGAATGGTCAGAGGGAGCAGACGAGGAGGAGCAGGTGTCAGAAACTGAAGAAGCAACAGAGTTTCATGAGCAGAGAGCAGTCCAAACTCAGTGGCAAGAGAGGAGAGGGGCCAGGAGACAGAGATGAGGCAGGCAGCTCCCCTCCCCCCTGGTCTTCCAGAACACAGAGAGAAATGAACAGGGCAGAGCAATGACAGACAAGACAATGGAGTCTCAGGTTGCTGAAGAAGGAACTGGGGAAGGACCCTTAGAGAGTGTTGAGAAGGCGGAGACCTTCAGTCCTTGCAAAACCTACTGGGAAGAGCTGCTGTGATCAGTGGCCTGTGCTGTTTTGCTTTCTTTGAATAAAGAGTTAACTTCACTGACACTGGGGTTTTTATTGCTGAACTACTCCTGATGCCGACTCCTGACATTAAGACTGCAATACAACGATGAGAAACCTTTTATAGCCTAAGAGTTGTGTTCCCTTCTTGGCAAGATTTTCCCACGTCCTTTAATTAAAAATCCTATTCTTATTTCTTATGATGGTAAGCTGATAATGTTTTTGATTGTCAACCTGAAGGCAGGGACTTACCACTGATCTTTGTAAACTGCTCTGGAAGTCCTTTCAGCTAAGGAGTAGGCTAAAGGCACTTCAAATAAAAAAATAATTCCAGATTGTTGGGGAGCAGAATTATTTTTGCAATATGGCTTGAATGCAATAAGCTTCTTTTCAAAATACAGGAAAAGAAAAGGAGGGATGGCTCCTCATGTATTACTCTGCATATGGTTGGAGCCTTTCTAAACAATTTTCGTATACTGACTTTGGGGTGTGTGATTGAGATTTTTTGAGACCTTCGGCTCAAATCTAACAGCACAATCCTGTGCATGTTTACTCAGAAATAAATTCTATTGTGTTCAATGATAAATACTCCCAGGTAAGAGTGAGAAAATCCCATTGAACTGAACTGATTAGACAGGCATAGGCTTTCATAGTACATCATTATGTGTGCACATACAATTTAAAAAACACACATAAGAAATCTACAACATCTACTCATGTTGCTCTTACACATGTGACAGATTATTGTGATCTATCACTGAGGGAACATTGTGCAATGCAACATGCTCTCCATGCTTCATGTTGTTTCTTCCCACTGGTAAAACCAGCACTAGTGCGATCTTCCAAGAGATGTTGCTTGTTCTACATTGTGGCTGAAACTTGAATGAGCTGAACTGAGTCCACTACTGGGCAAAAAGATAGCAGTTTGAGAAGGAAGTTCTAATCCACTGAGCTCTGTTTATCATGAGCTTGAATGTTTGACTGCATAAAAATTGATACTCCAAAGAAGGAGAGCAGGGCAGATACTGCCCCAGTCTCCAACACATGAGCCCATTTGCCAGCGTGGCTGAATTTCTTCATCATTTGAGACAGTTTCCTTACAGCTCCTTGTGCCCCTGGGGACACATAGCCCATTATTTTCTGCTTGGTGAAAGATTAATTGCATGTTTTAACCACCGTTGCTTAGTAGTCTCAGTGGAACACTGCCATTTTAAATATTTCCTAATGACAAACAAGATGACTATTTAGAATGACACTGCCTAATCGACCTAAAATCATTTTTCCTTACAGTGTTCTCTAAGAGCAACCATCAGATGTACAATTCCTCCAGCGCCGTTGGCTCACTTGCTACAGAAGATCAAGGAAAGGCCATAGCTCCCTGGTAGAGTACATGAGGTCCATCTCAATCTTGGAAATCTCTACCTAGAAGGACTTCATTTAGCAGGCCTACAAAAACACCCCAGCCAGCTACCAATCATGATAGACTTCACCCCTTTGGCAGAACACTTGTAAAACCACTATTGCTGTTTTATCCATTCAATGAACTGATTGGAAGAGAAAACACTTTTCTTCTTGTGGGTCCCATACATGGGCAAAATTGTTCTTGCAGGAAATGATAATTCTTATGAAGAGTGGACTCTTAATAATAATTGGAAGTTTCTTATTATCATTCCTTTGATATAAGGTGTTTTCAAATATATTTAGAACCTCACATTGGACAATGCTGTAATATTTAGTGATATATGTGTGTGTGTGTGTGTGTGTGTGTGTGTGTGTGCGCGCGCCTAACACCATTTACCAGGGAGTAAGCATGATTGAATTCCATTGGACTTACTTGTGAGTTAGGATTGTGTCGTAAAATACATTCTTGACTAATGTCATAGAATCATAGAATTGTAGAGTTGGAAGGGTTCCTGAGGGTCATCTAGTCCAACGCCCTGCAATGCAGGAATCTCAACACATGGTCTTTCCATCCAATTTGAAACCATACTGGACCCTGCTTAGCTTTGCAAATGTGCTAGCAGTTTTATTGCTGCACTGTCAAATGTCTATTTTAGTAAGGAGATCCATGGAGTCTCTTAAACATGTTAAGTTTAGGAATGAAGTTTAGGAATAAAAAGTTTTGTTCTTTTAAAAAATGTTTGTAGAAATTCTTGGTAGTTCAAGAGACCAGATTTTGATAACAAGTGAATATTCTTTTTCACTCTGCATTGCTACAGTTCTCATTGCATTAGAAATAATTGTAATGAAGGTTTTTGTTTTTTGTTTTTTAAAAGTTCCAATGAAAAGGGGTTGAATAGCCCAAAACACCTTGAGATTGCATATATGTTTATGATTCTGTACATTTTCTGTGCATCTTCTTGACTCAATATATGACAGCCTCCATATGCTCACACAGGAAAGCAATTCATGTATTTGAAGATCCCTTAAGTCTCTTTTGATATTATTTTCATCCTTTTAGTAAATCCCTCCGCAGGTTAAATCCCTTTGAATCAAAAAGCTTATTCAGCATT
The DNA here is from genome assembly GCF_964188305.1 of Podarcis bocagei. Lineage (NCBI taxonomy): Eukaryota > Metazoa > Chordata > Lepidosauria > Squamata > Lacertidae > Podarcis > Podarcis bocagei. Next base: position 49,883,428 of record NC_138134.1, read on the forward strand.
TTTCCATACATTCCAGGAAAATGTGCGAAAATGGACATTTGCTAAGGTTCTTTTTGCCTTTTTCATCAATCAGCTTTGTATACAAAACTGGCAGCAGAAAACGAAATCACCGTAAGGTCTTTTCCCCAGACTGGAATAAAAAGCATCACAACAACCTACAATAGAATCGATCAGCATCCTTGTAGGTTCCTTGCCATTGTTGGGCCTCTTACCCTTTGGGATGAATTTTGTGATTGGCTTTAAGGAGACTGTGATTGTCAAGTGATGGTCCACGGAGGGTGAAGCAACCTGAAATACATGAAAGGAAGGTGAATGGTGGAACACACCTTTATAAAGTCAAGGAAGCTCCTTTATACATAGTCACACCATGGGTCCCTCTAGTTCAGTGACTAGCTGTGGGTCTCCAACTTGGTTCCTTTCAAATGTTTTAGTCTACAACTCCCACCAACGCTAGCCAGCAAAAGCCTATGCTATTGAATTTCAACCCCAAGCTTGGTTTTGCTAGCTTGATGTGGTTTTTATAGTAATAAAATCTCACAGAGCAGCAGAATGGATTTTTTTTTCACACCTGCTCAAGCTTCGTTCTTTCTCTTTGATTCCTAGTATCAACTTTCAAAGGCATTTTCACATTAAAGTTGGTGTTTGAAGAAATCACCAACCGAAAATGGAGGGGAAAGTGAGCATTTCAAATGTTAATTTTTTAAAAAAAAAATTCAATACTTGTGTTTGTGTCGACTTAGATTGTTGCATCCCTGCTGGACCTGCATCCCTGCATTGGAGGGAAATGCACTTGGCCAAAAAAGTTGAATGAAAGCAAGGCTGGTTTCTTTTAAATAAAATGAGCAAAGGAAGAATAACAGCAAGCTTATGACAGGTGCTTAAGGGATGTTTTATTTTGATTTTGGTCTCAGCTAACGGAATGGATAACTGATGTTTTGTTTCCTATATAAAAACTGTATGACAGACCATAAGTTGTAGTAATGAAAGAACCATTTGATAAACAACTAGCATTGTTATTATTGCCTATGATTCTGGTTATGAGGTAATAAGCATATATATAATGCACACTAAAAAGCATTCAAAGCACTTCACATATATCAGCTATTTACAATAAAAATCACTGACTGTGACTGTCTTCAGACCTCTTTTCTCTCCTTTTTCACCCTTCAACTTTACTCTCACACTTTTCCTTGACTTCCAACTTCTCAGCCTGCCATACCTCTGGCCTGGTTTACATGTGCAAATGCACCTAAAATGTAATAAAACACCCAAAGCTAATGTGTTAAAAATATCCCCCAAATGCTCTTTGTTAAACAACATCTACTTATTGTATATTTCTGGATCACTTTCATTTAAAATATAATTACAATGGTAGAATAAGAGAATAGCAAAGTAATAAAACATATCCACAAGACAAGAATAAAACATTAGCAGTACTATATTGGGCTCATTAAAAACTGGCACCATCAGTCAGGGAAATGCTAAGCAAAGAGGTATATTTTTAAAAGTAATGGAAGTGCATTGCTAAATTGCAGAGGGGAGCTCATCCCATAATGAAAGCCCAACTACAGAGAAGGCTCACTTCTGTTTTGTCACCTGTATGTATGTATGTATGTATGTATGTATGTATGTATGTATGTACTGGATTTATATCTCTTATTAATTTATTTTAGTCCACCCTCTGTTGTCTGTCCGTCCCCAACTTTGACTTTCCAGTCTGGTCCACACATACAGCAGATATCCTTTGCAGAATTCGTTAAGTCAGAATGAAAATGTGCATGAAAACAACTTCCTTGTGCCAACTCTACCCTAACATATATGCTTTAATTTCAACATCTGAAGCAAATGTACAGGCATAGGCTCACTCAGGAAACTGAAACAGATGTGTGCAAGTTAGGGCACAGCCCACCACCGCAATGTGGCTCTCATACCTATCCCATTGTGTGCTTTCCTTCTACCCAAATCAATTTCTGTCCAGGGCTAGAATGAGATGGGAATAAGTTGGTAGAGCCCTGAGGTGGTATCATGGGAAGCATCCCTTCATGACAAAGAGTGGGACATCACATGTTTAATGTCCCTTTATGGGATATTATGCCAAGGGTAGACTGGAAGAACAGATGATAGACTGAGCTAGATCTGCCTTTGCTATAGTTTTTTTTCCCTCACAGGAAGGTGTTTTTTAATGCCACCATGTACGGTAGCACTGCTGCTGGAAAAAATGCACTTCCTGCCAATTAGCTGACGAGCCGAATTCAAGGTGCTGGTTTTGTGCATAAAGTCTTATAAAGCTTGGGACCAGGATATGTGAAAGATCATCTCACCTCTTATATACCCTGTTGATCACTGTACTATACAGGTGAAGTCTTCCTGCAGACACCATCTTATCAAGAAGCCATTCCACACAGTACAGAAACTAGGCCTCTAGAGTTGTTGCTCCTACCTTTTGGAGAAGAAGAAGAGTTTGGATTTGATATCCCGCTTTATCACTACCCGAAGGAGTCTCAATGCGGCTAACATTCTCCTTTCCCTTCCTCCCCCACAACAAACACTCTGAGAGGTGAGTGGGGCTGAGAGACTTCAAAGAAGTGTGACTAGCCCAAGGTCACCCAGCAGCTGCATGTGGAGGAGCGGAGATGCGAACCCAGTTCCCCAGATTACGAGACTAGCACTCTTAACCACTACACCACACTGGCTCTCAAACAAAGACAGCATCATTTTGGAATTCCCTCCTATTATGCACTAGATCGGCACCATTTATGTTGACTTTTCAGTTCCTACTGAAGACCTTCTTCTTCCAACAAGCCTTTTAAGCCTCTTCCCCAGTCTGCAGCTATACTGGAATTGTTTTTAGATGTTTGAATTCTTTTTCTCCCTTGTGCGTTTGCTGCCCTGGGCTCCTCTGCGAGGAAGAACAGGATATTAGTGATAATAATTAGAATAATTATAAGCATGCAAAAATGGCATTCTCTGTTTGGAGTCTAAAGTGGGGCCATCTGCTGCAGTAGCTCTAGGGTCCATCACCTGTGGACCAGATCTGTTTTGATCCATTCACTGCTCCACTCTGGTGTCATGCCTTTGAAGGCCCTTCTAGAAGAAAATCCTCCTGCCTGATGGTAGCGTGGAAATTCTGTTATCACTGCTGGGCTAGATAGTCAGATTGAAGCCAGATAGCCACATGCTTCAGGGGGCAATGATCTTGGATTCTAACTCTGAATCGCTTTTAGCAAATGAAATGCCTCCATCTATGGCAGCAGCCCATGGGTTTCCTAATGACATCTTGTTGGTGCCAATCAGCTTATAGGCTTTCCCTGGAAAAGAGCAGATAATGCTTGCCGCTTATGTGATTATGGCATGTTTATATACTTTTATAATTATTTGCTGAGTAGGTAACGGTGACAGTTTATGCTCTGGCGGTATTTAATATGATTGTGCCATTTGCATGCCACAGTGAAAAATCAGTTTTAAAATGTAAAGTTGCGGTGAGGGGAAGGATTAGAAATTAGCTGATGCCGGTACAGAGGCACAGCCAGTACTCACGGCTCTTAGATTTCCCACAGAGTGCAGAGGAGATAAAATGAAACCCTTGAATAAAGAGCTTGTCTTGGCACTGCAGAACTGCATGCTTCACCTTTTTGAAGGCAAAGCAACTGAAGCTCTGACCTTTGCCCTACTTAACAATGAAATAACAGATTCTTGTAGTGTGTTTAAAAATGAACTGGGACCATTAAAACCATGTAGCTGCTTTGATTTCGTCCACCTTCTGCTGCATGAATGCCCTTCTCTGTACTGTTAGAGACTTGCTCTATGTCTATGAACATTTATTTCCTTCTTTCCATTCTGTATGCTGTTTGATCTCAGCTTGGCCTGTGATGCAACTATCTCATCAGAAGCTAAAAGTAACATCTCCCCCAGCATACCTTCCTCACTGATCTGAATTCTAATTCATTTCTCCACCTGCCTAAAGAAATCAGCTAGATGTGTTGTTTAGGCAGTTTCCCTTATTTCATTTCCCTGAAATCACATGCAGTGAGCATATAAGCAACACCACCAATCACTAGGTGGTGCCGTTCCATTCCCTTAATGCTTAGCTCCCATAGGCTTGTTCACACATTACAATGAATGCAGGTGCAAGCTGTTTCTACACACACAAGTATTTGCATGAAAGGGTGTACTCTTGTTGATTTGCAAAATTCAACTATTGTGCATGCAGGCACACAGACTATAGAAACTCGTTTAAAAATTACATCATAATGCGTGTATCGCTTAACTATCTATGTAAACAGATACAGATGGGAAACATGCTGAATGTAATGTGTGAACAGACATAGTGTCTATGGATGTTTAGGGAAGCTTTTAATGTTTAATAGACTATTGCATTTTAATATTCTGTTGGAAGCCACCCAGAGGGGCTAGGGAAACCCAGCCAGATGGGTGAGGTTAAATAAATAAATAAATAAATAAATAAATAAATAAATAAATATATTTGTTGATGATGTCGTTGTCGTCTTGTCTTCTTGTTCTGCTTTCCAGTCTTCCCTGGTTTGTGTTATCTTGCAAATGTTTCTTTAAGTAACAGCTCTTTGTTAGGGGTCTGTTCTGCCAGTTTCACTACCAGATCATCAATAGTGTTTTATTCTCAGCCAGTATTGGTGCTGAGTTCCATCAGACATTGGGGGGGGGGGGCTTGTCGCATGTACATGACATCACATGTATGACACACAGGTGTGATGTCACGCACGTCGGGAGGAGGTTGTGAGGCATGCCACTACCGCGGAGAGGCCCAGCCCCTCAAGACTGGGGGGGGCTAAGCCCTGTCCCCACATACTTGGTGCCTGTGTGTGTGTGTGCATGAGAGAGGGAGAGAGGGGGGGGTCTCTCTGTGGGTGGAGATTTTTTATATATAGTTTTTAGATTCTGACTTGGTTCCAACAAACCTCAGGCAGGATGTTACGAATGCATCCTGCCTTACCACTTGCTACAGCCCACTATCAGGAACAGCATGAGATGCAACATGTGGGTTGCAGCAGGAAAAGGATATCAACCCCAACATCCTCAATTATTTGTATGCCACCTTTTCACAGTTAAACCAAGCTTTAGGCAGCTTACAATATTTTAAACGTATTACACAATTCGGTCCAGCAGCTACAAAAATATAACAACAAATTAAAAATTTAAAAACTAATAAAAACATCTCAGTAAATACACAATAATTTTTTAAAATAATAATAATCATGATAAGGTCTACCAAGAAAAAGAAAGCATAATTCCAATAACAGCAAAACAAAGAATCCCCAAAATTAAATCTTGAGCCCAATAAAAACTCCCAAACACCCCACCCTGATTGTCTGTATATACCCTGAGCAGCAGAATTTTCTGAAGTAAAAAAAGATGATTTCTGGCCCCTTCAGAAGTAGCAGCAACTTCTGTAGCTGAGGTCCATCTGGGCCCCAGTGTCCAACGCCAAATGGAAAAACAGGTCAGCAAAGCAGGGAGTAGGTCTTGCATGACTCACAGGTAAGATGGTCTCTGGCCCCAACAAGGCTACTGGGGTCATCCCTTCCTCTCACACTTATTGTGGGGCTGGACCCAAGTCTCTCTCTTTTTCCATTTTCTGATAGTCAGGCTACATAAATGTATAATACATCATACACTCCTTAGACAAATAACGCAACCTTCATTTCCCTCCAATTGACCTGATTTTATTATACCTGCTGCTATGGGATCATCCTGCTTGCAGGATATTTCTAAGTTTAATTTGACTCCATATGTTCCTGCAAACTATATCTCTGTTACACAATATTAAAATAATCTAAAGTAGGGCAAGAATCTGAATTTAAAACACACAATCAAACATTTTTATATTAACAAGTTCATGTTAGCTTTTCAAGAGAATTAATTATGGTGAATAGGCATCTGGCTAATATCAAGAGTATCATTTACATTTGGTGAAATTCAAACCCACCCACCCCCCATTTATGCCAATCTAACTATTGTTACCCATTTGTAAGAAACTCACAAATGGGTCAAAAGGTAAAGGTAAAGGACCCCTGGCAGTTAAGTCCAGTTGCGAACGACTCTGGGGTTGCAGCGCTCATCTCGCTTTACGGGCCAAGGGAGCTGACGTTTGTCCGCAGACAGTTTTTCTGGGTCATGTGGCCAGCATGACTAAGCCGCTTCTGATGAAACCAGAGCAGTGCACGGAAACGCCGTTTACCTTCCCGCCGGAGCGGTACCTATTTATCTACTTGCACTTTGACGTGCTTTCAAACTGCTAGCTTGGCAGGAGCACATATGGGTTACTGTGAAACAAATTAGTCTAGCGCCCCCTACCCAATTAATCAAGTCAATGGTTTATCCAAGCAGCGGTGAAATTTAAACCCCCATACAATTTTTAGTGGGAATGAGTTTGCGGAGAAATCTACCAAACTGTTATTAACAGATTAGAATAGCCAGTTGTCCCTCATTTTTAGCATCATCCTTCAACAAGCTGTATTTTCAACAAGTTCTGTATTTTCCCAGAGTACAGCTGAGGAGCCTTAGGGAGTGGTGTAACTGCTTCCCCACTGGTAATGAGGGAAATCCACCCACAGATTGATATTTATGTCCCCCAAAGGCCTCTTAGTGCACACAAAGAAAACTATACCAGGGCAGAAGTTCCATAGTAAAGAGGAGAAAAGGGGGCTCATTGTGGGTGCGTGTTTCAGGGTCAAGCATGAATATTCCTCCTCCAAAGACCTATCATTTCCCTGACACACTCATTGAACCAGCAAGACTCTATGCCAATCCTGCTGCTGATCTTTCCTCCTTCCTTGGGCACAGCAAACCCGGAGGGTTGTAGATGTGGTGGTGGCTGCACCAATGGATCTCCCGTCCACTCATAAGACACCATAAGTGAAAGATTAGCTAGTATTTTGTGTGTGTGTGTGAGAGAGAGAGAGAGAGAAAGACCCAATGTTTCTTTCACTTTAGCACTTCTTTATTTAAGTCAGTTTCAAATACTCATGGTGAAAGTGGTGGGGATTTTACATTTTAAAATCATAATGAATTGTAAGCCATCATTCAACGAAGATTATTAGCTCTCACTGAATAAATAAGATATGCAAATCAGAGGCTGTGGGAAAGATGCCCTCCTTATTCCTGAAAGTTATAGAGGACATTTCCTTGGAGTTAAGAATTAGGAAATCATTGATTAATAAAATCCCAATATTTTATTGGGATTAGAGTGTGTTGCCACAAGTACTAGGTTTGGGTTTCTCTAACCAAATGGCTAGGAAACAACCATATCTTGCTTTAGGCCTGTTTGTCTATTTCCCCAGAGTATAATAATTTTGAAATAACGGGTAGTATTAACAAAGATTATGCAGTGAATAAAGGCATATGATGTGTTAGAGATATCTGAATCATAAACACTTGACATATTAATTCATTAGGTAGAGGGATTTTACATAGCTGGGGGGGGGGGGAATTCACTGCAAAACAGGTTTTGGTTTTCCTCCAAATAATCAATTCCAGTCTTGGAAAGGATACAGAGACTAATTTCCAGTTTTCAGATCAATAAGATTGTTTGACTCACCTCAAATGCCTTTTAGACAAGAATTCAATATGCACTTACCTGAGTGTAAGCTTCATTTAACTCCATGCCTGAGTAGACACAACTAGCACAGGTGGCTAATCTCTGAATCACCAGATGAAGTTGGATAACAGCTCCCATAACCATTGGCTATGTTGACCACTGGCTATGCTGGCTGGGGCTGGTGAAAACTGTGATCCAACAACATGTGGAGGACACCATGTTGGCTATCCCTGATGGATAGGAATCCACATATATAACCACTACTTTGCTGAAAACTGTCCTCCGATTTCCTGAAAGTTCTCTTCCATTGCATTGATTCTCAAGGCACTTTAGAATTTCAATGGGTGTGGGGCTAAACTTACCTCATTGCAAGGTGGCATGTATGTTTCTCTAGTGTTCCACTATCTTCCTGGCTGTATGATCTGAAAAAGCCCTATGGGAGAAGTCACCTCATAAGATCTTTCCCTGAGCTTTAATTGAAGCACAGTAAATCAGATCAGTTGGCTTCTGAGCAGACATCATGGAGTTTTCAGAAAATATTCAGAAAGATTGCAGAGTGCAGACCTATGAGGAGATGATTTGAAGAATGAATGAATGTGTACCTTGAAAATCAAGTAAATGAGGAATCCTGAATATTTCACTGAAATATTATCTCTATTTTGGTAACTTTCAGATGTGATCTATTTGTGCATGAATTGATGGTGGGTGGTTAAAAAGATGGGGGAGACGTTTTCATCATAACCCTAGATCTAATCCTTTCACACCTAATCACCAAAGACAAATGTTTATTGTTTTAATATTCTCCGGGGGGGGGGGGGGTTGGCAGTGCCAAGCCATGAAGGAAAGCCATGCTGGAGAGAGATGTGTGTGCTTTGGGGGCAGAGTACTAAATGCATCTCTTTTCTTTGGTGGCTACCTTTGAGAACCCTGGAACAGTATTTCTGTGCTTGGCCCAAGTAAACATGTGCAACATCGCTATTTGTTCTTCTGTAGGTGTTGGGCACCATACATTCCATTCCAATGGGTGTTTCATGTTTATTAATGTTCTTCCCTTACTGAGCCAACTGAAGGATGAGATTAGCAAGAAGAGATACTTGGAAGTATGGCTCTAAGGAAGACAGAGAATGAACTGCAAAGTGGACACTACAGCTATGGTGGTAAATCCAGTATACTTTGTGAATAATATGGTTGCTGAAAACACTTCTTAAAAAATTTGGAAGTCTCCCATACTTCTTTTTTGTTGCCTAATTACACCTGAGAAATTATTTTCATCTCCATTTTACTTCACAGTGTTAACCAAAAGTTAAACAAAAAACAGTTCTGTCTTCAGGTTTATGCTTAATCCAAGTCCAGAGTTTGCCTCACAATGTTTTATTTCATTCTATGTGGCCCCTTTCCTTATCCTCAGCTTTTCAATGGGCTTCGCATATCCTTCCTTTGGTTCTTTTATTACTTCATATTTGCCTCCTCGGAACAATCCACAAATTTAGTTCTAATGCAAGTGGCACTGAATATCCGTCAGCTTCCTCTGGTTTCATATCCAGTGAAAGAGCTCCTCTATTTAATTCAGCCCTGTCAAAAAGCAACAACAGTTATGATGGCAATAGCAACCGAATCCATATTAATCAGCAGGCCTGTAAACTTGGCTGTGAACATTTCCTGAAGCAAATCTATCACAACCTCTAAGCCTTTCTAACTGAATAAACTTTATCGTTCACTCCCCTTTGTGTGCAGGCTGTTGTTACCATACACCTGCTACATTGAGTCAGCAGGAATCAATCAACATTTGCCTTCAAGGCTTCAACACCTGTTAACTGGGAGGGTCAACGCTGACAACATTCTTCTCTTAATACAGTAACGCAGAAGGCTCACCACGTTAAAAGACTTTCAGTAATACTGAGCCGGAAGGTATAAGGAAATAGCTTGCTGGTCTAACGACATTGAATGCACAGCGGCAGTTGAAAAGTTCATAAAGAAATGTAAGATCTTTGCTGGATGTCAGTACTATTCATAAATAGTATGAAGACAGAGCTATCTAAACCCCCCTTGCAATGGTCTGGGCAGGTGGTGCTGGATTGAGTAGAGGTAGCCACCTGTGGGCTGACACTAGTGTCAGACTGTTACCATGGTCTTCCCCCTCCCACCCAGTAAGCATGTAGCCTTTATTAGGACCAACCAAAAGGTTGCAGAAATAATCAGCCAGCTTTTGAGTTCTCCAGAACTTTTCATCATGCTGGATCTTAAGCAAAACATACATAAAGGCATTTTGTGATATTTTGATTTGGCCTAATAAGGATATTTTTCTTATGGGGTAACATGCCTTTTCATGCATATGTGACCAAATTAATTCAACGTCTTTCTGCTGTGGGAAGATCTTCACAACCATACTGCAACCTAAATACTGGAGCTCTTTTTCTTTGGCGATCACTCGTAGCCAAGTAAGATGGTCTTCCATGAAAACAGTCTTAACAGTAAGTCCATAAGTGGCTGTGGAGGCCAATTCTGGATCCACACATCCTTCCACAATGAGAACATATGTTTCCAGGTGGGAGTTGATCACGGTGAGGGTTTGCCAAACATGCCTTCCTCTTATCTCGTTTCTCCTTTTTGCCCTGAGTTCATGCTTCTTCAAAGACCACAATACCTTTGGTAAAGGCTGTTCTCCAATTGGAGTGCTCGAAGCACCACGGTTGTGAGAAGAATGCCACATCTCCACTCCACATGTTCATATGCATCTTGTTTGGCACATATATATGATCCCTTGTCCTTCAATCAGTCAACTTGATGACTTGCAACTGAAAACAGGGATTAGCTTCCCAGAAAACCATTGTGTATAGGATGTGATATGAAAGTTCTCTCTGCTGTATTTGATCTGTGGTGGTTGGTTCACACCTGTAAGTCATCAAGTGATGGGCATGCATGTGTGAACCAGCCTTCTCTAATCCAGAGTGAAGCTGGAATTCATGGAACCATGTGTGGCAAAAGAAAGATACTTTATGGGATGCTGTGATATATTGCTCCTATCTCACCATCACTGTTCAATGCCAGCCTGTTTCATACAACTGACATACACAGTGATTATCAGTGTAAAATATGGGTATTTTAAGAATGGATCTGTCACACGTTTCTTTCAGCTAATGACAATGAGTATCTCTTCAGAACTTCCTGTGCCCTTTGCTGTAAAACCTGCTTCTGAAACCAGAATGAATAGCATTACGCCAAATTAATACATTCGAAAATGGTCTGAGCAGAAGAGCTGTTAAGTAAAGGCACTGCGGTACAATAATAGACCACACAATAGCAGCCTTCCAGTATTTCAGTAACATTACCAGCAAGGTAATTGCCTGTCCTCTTCCCTAGGAGAGAAATAATAGAGTTTGGCATTAATCCTCCTTGTCTCACTGTGTAGCCTGCTCCACTCAGCCTGTCCTCAAATCAGTCCTGCCAGCAGTTTTCCCCTTCAAGCCTCTTCTCCATTGTAAGGTATTGTTTTGCAATAGCCCATCAAAGCTGAACTATGGATTAGAGGGTCAGGATTTATTTTTTTCTCTCTTCCCCATCCAATATCACTACCAGTAGAAAGAGAGATGGTCAGAGAAAGGGGCTTTCAGGAGAGCTCGAGAGATGTTGCCTGCAATGCTAATTTCATTTCTCGGCCTTGAGCCTTAGATGTTCTGTGGCTTTAGAATGTATATTTATAGTTAACTTTCAAAACAGATTTTTTTATTATTATTATAGGGAGCACAGAATGTCTGGGGACTATATATGGAAATGCTGCAGCAACAAGAGTCTAAACGTGCAATTGCTTTTCTTCTGGAAAATGTTGGAAGTTCTCCCTCTAATTAAAATCACCAATATAAACCAACTCTTCTGCATTGTGCTGCATTTCCCGGTATCGCCTATTGCTATGAATTTCGTTGCTACAACTGTGCATTTATTTTAAAGATGAGGTTGTGAGATCTTTCCTCAGTGTTGCAGAAATCTCATTTTAAAAAATGATCCTGCCACTCAGAATGTACCCACAAACATACTTTTCTGTGTGGAAAGCTGCAGAGCAGTGCTCTGGCACCCCAATAACAGATTCAGGCAACACCCCCCTCCCACACTTGATTTGCATCATAGGCCCTGATTTCTGACCCACCAGCAAGAACTGTTAGATTGGAGGGTACTAGGGACAGGTCTTTTCGGTGGCAGCCCCACTGAAAGTTATACACTGTTGGGTTTTTTTTGGGGGGGTGGCTGTTACATTTTAAAGGTTCCCAGTGCACCCATATTTTTTTATTTTTTATTTTTTTAAAAAACCACCTTAGATATATTTACCTGTATTCTGGCAGTCTTTATCAATTCTGTAGAATCGACTATGCCTGCAAATTTCACCCACTTCTGTCAAAAGGAATAAAATGTACAGTCATTTTGATTTTCCTGTACTAGGGAATTGAGGGTGGAGTGGCAGGAATTAAAGACTTGAACCCTGAGCCAAATCAGGGTTTGGACCAAGGTGGGCTGTTTTCTGTAATGCTTAATCAAGGTTTGAACCAAATCTTGTAGCCAGTGAACATCCCTAGTATCATCTTATGGAAGGCTGTGGAACTCATATGCTGTTTTAACTGATAGCTTTGCTAATATAAATGTGGTATAAAAATAATCAGCACTATTCAGAGGAACTCTTTAGGGAAGCTGTTAAGCTATCTTTATATCCCTGAACTGGCAAGTCAGCATGAAGCTTTCACCGCAAAGGTGTCTGACAGACTGCACTTGATTCTCAGTGGTGCATACTGTCATTACCTGTAGATGTAGTTTAGTATGCATGGCACTTTGCTCTTTCAATGGGACTCATCTGACACCCTTCACTCTACAGAGATGCTGGAAGGCAAATCATGCTTTAACGATCAGATCATCTGCCTGGGCTATGCAACTGAATGATTGTCTTAATCTTTAAATCTGTGAACCATGACAGAAATGTAGGAGGAGGCACTGCTTAATTCCTCATTAAAAATACCTTGGAGGATTCAGTCTCACAGACAAAAATACATTGTGACCTAGAAAAGGACTTAGCAGGTGAGAGCTAGGAATGGCACCCCCCCCTCTACAAGTGGGACCACAACAAAATGTTGCAGTGTGGGTCTCCTTGTTCAGGATTCCAGCCATTCCATTCCATTCCATTCTCTCTCCCTTCCCTGATTTTCTGTTTTCCCCACCACAGTCCGTCAATATTCCGTGGCCACCATTGGGTTGTTTTGGGCATCTCCGCCCTTTTAGGCTTGGTATTCAACTATGTTTTACTCACTGAAAGGAATGAACATCAAGTCCATTTATTTCAACAGGCCTACCGTGAGCAAAACTTAGTTGAATACCAGACTAGAGGACTTTCCTTTTTTAAAAAAGAAGTATTTCTGCAAATATTGGGGTTGACTTGAGCCTCCTTATACTTTTCTGTTTGTGTGTGGCTGGCAACATTTTAGCTCCTAAACAATAACACTCACAGTCTGGATGTTGGAAATACAGTCATACCTCATGTTACATTTGCTTCATGTTACCTTTTTTCAGGTTGCGTCCCACGGTGACCTGAAAGTACGGGAAAGGGTTACTTCCGGGTTCCGCTGCTCATGCATGTGCAGAAGCGCCAAATCGCGCTGCGCGCCTGCGCAGATACGGCGCTTCAGGTTGTGGGCTTTTCATGTTGCAAACGGGCCTCTGGAACGGATCCCGTTCACCACCAGAGGTACCACTGTAGAGGGACTTATTCACTTGACTATCCCAGAAGGGCTAAGTGTAGTTACCCAAATTGTTCTTCACGACAGTGCTATGAGGCACAAGATCACTCAGTGAGCTTCTTGTCTAAGCAGGGATTTGAACTGGTGTCCTTCAGGTTCAATGCTGACACCCTGTCCACTATATCAGACTCGTTTACTGTCAGAATATTAAAGGGGGAAAGTGGCATTATTTTGTAGACGGCACTAGGAAGAACATTGATCTTTGCTTCCTTTTTCTGGGTTTGTCAGTGTAAATTGAACTCAAACAAGGAATATTGAGATATTCCTATTTCGCACACCACATCGCCAGCCATTCAGATGCTGCATCTCACTGTGGCAATTTTTCCATGCCACTGCAATTGGCAAGAAAATATCATTCCAAGTATGGGGGTGCTAAAACTCTAAGACGTGCCTGAAATATAAATGCAGTCCAACATTTGTATGTTGATGTTTTGACAAAGAGTACAAACCAAATCAAATTGAGCTGACTTGAAACACCATATATTTCCGCAGAATGTACCCTTTGAAGTTGCTGCATAAGGTAATATTGTTCAGTTATTGTGTTATTTTCATAAAATAAGCAAGGATATGAAACAGACCTGTTTCATGGAAGAGGGAGAGTAACAGTAACCACAAAGGTTAGAAAATACATTTCTATTATGCCTTATAAGATCACAGTATATATCCCAGAATACCCTTCATATTACAAACATAGAGACTTGCCTTCTGTTGAGTCAGACCATTGGTCTACTGAGGGATGTGAATTCTTCCTTTGCCATCGTGTGTGCAGCTTGAGTCCTTCTGCCGCCATGTCCCATCGTACACATGAAAGCAGAATTTTTCCTGTTCTTTTCCATCCCCCACAGAGTGAATTATACATTGTTTTTGCACTGTTCAAAATGCTTATATTTAGCTGCCCTCATTTTGCTTTCACTATATAAAGAATTACTTCAGAATCCAGTTTCTTTTGTTAAAGAGTTAACAAGGCACATACTGTTTTGTTGGGAGAATGGACCTTTGCATAACTAAAGAATTGGCCATGTATAGATTATTTGTCGCCACCATAATTGCTGATGGTCAGAGATGTTGTCTGGAAGCAAAAATACCGATATAATTTACAAGCAGGGTAATTCTGTTGAGACTCAAGACACCCCCCTTAAATATATACTGTATATATATTGTCACATGTGTATTGTGGGTACCTAGAGAGAATAATTACAGAGGTGCTCAAATGATGTTGAGCCTCCTGAGACTCATGAACCTCTTTTAAAAGATCTACCAACTCCATCCACTCCAGAGGTTTTATAGCTATAAGATTTGAGTCCACAGAACAAGAGGATTGCAAAGCATGATCAAACCAGCTTATTTTGTTATGAAGATTTTGTTATGGCACATTCTGTTTTGCTGGGATAAAAACAAAAGAGTAGCTAATGTTCAGAGATGTAATCACAACATATCAATATCATTATGTTATGTTAAAAATATTTCCCCCTTTTTGTGGAAGCAAAAGCCACTCATTAAGTGATGGAGCATATAAAATAAGGAGTCATTCTGTGATGGACTTTGGGTGCCAGAATAGTCCCACCATACATGCATAAATACAAATTTGGATAATTTTTCTAATATCTCTACACTGAGTCAAAACTTTTCTTCTCTGACTGACAGCAGCTCTTCAGGATTTCCCCAGAATCTGGTACCTGAGACCCTTCCACCTGGAGATTCCATGGATTCAACCTGCATGCAACAGCAGGTGGTACCAGAGTCGATGATAGGAAGAGCCAGAGTCAAAGAAAAGCAGAAGCAACTAATTCTACTTTTGTTTACATCCTCCTTCCTGCTGAATTCCATACTCTCCAACATTTCTTTGATGAAAATAGGGACATCCTGTATAATAATAATAATAATAATAATAATAATAATAATAATAATAATACAATTTTATTAATTATAACTGCTTGGGTTTCCCCTGCCACTCTGGGCAGCTTCCAACATATATAAAAGCATAATAAAATGTAAAACATTAAAAACCTTCCCTATACAGGGCTGCCTTCAGATGTCTTCTATTTATTTATTTTAAAAGATTTTGTTGATTTACAAAAGTGTGCAATGTCTCTCTCTCGTGTCCCCCCCCATGTAACATCTTAACAAATCATTTTCATTTGTTGAGACATTAGGAAGAAAAGGGGGAAAGAGGTGGAGAGATGGGTGAGAGTGGGGTCGGGTGGCAATGTTTCTATTTCAGTTAGTATATGTAGGGTTTGGTGTCAGCGTTGCTTGTGCAGGTTCTTTGCTGTTCGCTGGTGTTCCTTTGGTGGTGAGAGAGGTTGGGGTTGGCCTAGAGTGTGGTTATTCATTTGTGGTTGGCTGTGGTGGCCTTTGTTTTCATGGGTGGGTGGGTGTTTTGGATCAGGTTAGCCATATTGATTTGTATGCTGTTGGTGGGTTTTTGTCATTGTCTTGTTGGGCTGTGTATGTGATAAAGGGGGGCCACAGCGGGGTGAAGGTGTCTTCTTCTATTTGTCCTCGTGTTCAGATGTCTTCTAGAGGTTGTATAGTTACTTATCTCCTTGGCTATTGGGTTGCATAACTCATACCTGTTCAACATTTCTCCAATGAAAATAAGGGCATCCTAAGGAAATACAGGACATTCCTGGATCAAATCGGAAACTGGAATGACTTCTGTAAATCTGGGACAATAAGGGCAACACTGAGACTAAAGAGGGGAGAGCAAGGGCCACCCTCCAGAGTGGTTGTAATTAAGGAGGCAGGCTTGGAGGAATCGAGAGTGAGGCAGTGCCCCCATTTGCCCTGAATGGACAAGACTCCACTGGAAGCATTCAACATTTGGATAAATAATATGCTGTTTTCAGCAATGGTCTCACATTACCTATCCCTTATTCTGAAGAACACAATAGATGGCAGTCATTTCTTGCAGCAAATACTTCCTCCACCACAGTCTCTACTGCAGAGATTGTGGGCATGATTCAGCTGGGGTGTCTTCCGCACAAATCGCTTTGAGGCCTTCCTGCTGAGTTTTGTCTATTCGTCAGAGCAAAGAGTTGTGTTCTCAGACGCTTTCTTCCTATTGATCAAATGATTAAGGAGACATGAAAGATTATAGGCAAAGTTGGAAATTCATCACAAATACATTTTAATTAAAAAGAGACAGCATTACTCAACAAAGTCATACATAATACCCAAATAAATCAATATGAGAAGTCAACAACATCTTCGTAACAAATTGCCTCTTTATCTCTGCATTCTGTTATGTTTTCTCTATGGATATTTAACAGCAATAGATTTTAAGATGCATTATCATTTTTGGTTAAGAAAAGTGTGTGGCTCAATATAATGCTCAGTGGAAGAGAATAAAACAGTCATCTATGGAGTTGAAATGAATAAGGTTTGAACTGATAAGCTGAGGAAGTTAGGCTGATATAGAAGTCAGCTAATTCCCAGTTGTCATTTAGATGAGAAGCAGACTTTTTAATAACCTCCATAGTAAGGTTTCTGCAAGCCTGATCACAAAAAAGTGTAGCTGAACAGCTGCCACCAAAGGCATCTGGTGGAAACAAAGCTAGATGCAGCCACTGTCAACTGGTGACCAAAATCAGTGTGAAATGCAGTAACAGCAGCAACAAAAGGCAACACAGATCAGTTCTTAACACTGACAAATTGTGGCCACCATTCCCAATATACTTCTTTCTGCCTTTTGTGTATTGCAATACGTACATGAGTTTTAAATAACTTACTAATGACCAATGTTTTCTGCTCCACTTCATTACTGAGGGATTCCCCATTCCCCACCCGAAACATTAGGGTATTAGAAACCTGGTAACCAGACGCTAAATCAGCTGAGTATCTGTCTCAAACCCAGTGCCATTTTTGTAGAAAAAGAGGTGCCGGAAGTCACCATGAATGCCTCCCTTATTCTCTTATAACAGCAATGGTGCCCAACAGAGAGGTGCTGGAACTGAGTTCCATCGAGTTCCATCTGAAAAAAAGCCCTGCTCACACCTAATTCATTCAAATATCCCCAAATCATGTCTATAACTTCAATGGGATCTTAGCCACCAATATAATCTTCAGGTGTATGGAACTTCATAGAATCACCAAATCTTGGACACAAAATGTCTGCCCTACTTTTTAATGAGACAGCATTTTCTCCCTGATTCCATCAAAGAGGAAGAGGAATTCTACCTTGCCTAGCTATGGACTATTCCATCACAATCATAATAATAGCCAGCAAAATAGCTGTGGTTCGTTCTTCCCAAGGTGGACTATGGTCACATTTCTGAGGGTCAGAACTTGGAGAAGACTTAGACTTAATCTCCACAAAGGCCACAGAAATCACCTATAACTCATAGCTAAATTGATTTTGATGGAGATATTGTACATTGCATTTATTTTTTTAGCATAGGAGTCTTTAGTTGTCTGTAATTTTTCTATTCCTGGGTATTGCCTCATTCTGTGCAATCTCAGTTCATGGAAAATAACATGTTATGAGTGTTAACTAAGGTGCTATATGACTCTATTTATTTTCATTTGTTGCATTTCCTAGCAACATGGTTAACAAACATTCTATAGTGGTAGGAATGGGGTGAGGTTGAGGGGAATTGAGTATAGACTTGTTGGATCATCACCAGAAGCTGTTCCTCTTTCCTAAAAAGATCTGTACTTCAGAGAAATATTGTAGGCCAACCTTTTCCCAGAGGCCATCAAAATGCTTTTGCAGTCCATCCAGTCTCTGTCTTTCCGCCTAGATATCATTATTGTTTCATCTTATGACTCAGAATGTATGGAAGAAGTGAAGCTAAGATTATCTTATTGTGGATGTTTTCTGATGGGTTAATCCATTCTTGCAGACCTTTGCTGAAGTCAAGGCTCACAAGTGCTTAGCTGGAAGATCCAAAGGAGTAATGAGCGTCTCTGAGAATAAGTAGAGTATCATTCACTTTTGCAATGTCAGCCACAAAATATTACGGTTACTCGTAACTGTGGCTATGCCTATGGCTAGGTGCTACCTCCAGTGTCAGAAGCAGTATGTCTGTGGCTTGGAATCGCAAGTGGAGAGAGTGCTGTGATGTTCAGGTCCTGGCTGAGAGCTTCCCAAAGGGATCTGCTTGGTCACTGGAAGAAAAGGATGCTGGGGTAGATTGCCTTTGGTCCTATCCTGCAGGGATCTTCTCATGTTCTTGGCATTTGAGATATGATTCAATTCCCTGGCAAGTTTCAATTCTAAAACTTCTTGTTTTTTTAACTGTTTATCCCAGATATCCCAGTGAGCAGGGCCTTTTTTCAGCCAGAACTCAGTGGAACTCAATTCCGGCAACTCTCTAGTGGGTGCCATTGTAAGTGAACAAGGGAGGTGTCCATGGTGTGTTCTTTTTCTGCATATAATGTTTGTTGATTTATTTATTTTGTATTTTTTTGTATACATCACAATTGTCATTTTCCATCAGAAATATACATAAATAAAAATATTTCAATGTTGGAAATAAAGTAAATTTATATAATAAAGTGTTAAGACTTCCCTCCACCTGAACGTGGTTCCTCCTGAAGGTGACATAACATGGATTTATTTGATAAATATAATCTAGATATTACTTAATATGTAGTAAATATAGAATTGTTGAGGAGTCCGTGGTGTGTTCTGGCACATCTTTTTCTAAAAAAAAATAGCACTGTCTCAGTGAGCATTTCTTGAATCCCAAATAGGAAGCTGTTTTACACATACACCAAATACTTGAAAGTAACTGGTAAAAAATGAATTAGATACCAGTGAAGATCAGTTCAAACAATCCACTTTTAAATCCAGTCTTCTTGACTGATTTGAAATTACTCCCTCCCCCCCCCAAAAAAAGTTCAGAAATCCAACAACATTGAACTTTCTGTAGTATGATTTTTTTGGCCACTTAGCTCCAACTCAAGAAGATGATCTGATTTAATTACTTCAACCTCTTGACCTACAGTGATAATTTAAACATAGCTAGAAGTTCTGAGAGTGGTGAGCTCATTTTTTCCCCTGAGAGAAGGAAAGGAGCACTACAGCCCTCAGGTTCATTGAAATGCTAGTTGAGCTCATGATCAGACCTACTGAACTGTAATAAATCACAGAGACACTGCAACATGCAGATTTTATATTGCATGTCATACATAATAAAGGGTGCCTGATACTATGATTGTAGCCTGGTGGTGCATACAGTGAAAGGTGTTGTGGGTTTTTCCAATTATCACTCTTTTGCTAAAAATACAAAATGTGACTAAGGGGTGCCAACAAAGTAGCATGCAATCTGAGAAACACGCCAGTGGGTTGTATTGGTTAGAGTACTGGACTGGGGCCTGGTTTGAATCCCCAGTCCACAATGAGCCAGTTACTGCCTCTCAGCCCAATGTACCTCACAGTACCTTTGTGTGGATAAAATGGGGAAGAGGAAAAGTATGTACACCACCTTGAGCTCCTGGGAGGAAAGGCAGGATATAAATGTAATAAATAAATAATAAACTTTTTAAAAGGATTACTGAGGCATAGCTCTTGGTTGGATCCAGATTTAGTTTATTCTTCTTGGATAGCATGCATAATTATCCTTGGAGTAACAAAGGAGTTTGCTCTGGCCCTATGTAAGGGGCAGTTTTTGATTTCCATAGGTTTGCTTTTGTGTAGGGATTTCCTCTGTACAGCTATTATTAAATGAATGTTATTATTTGGGTCACAGACCAGTTCCAGCCCACATACAATATCAAGGAAGTCATAAAACACAATTGGGGTACATTTGAATTTGCAATTAGGTATAACAGGGACAATACAGATATAGCAACAGTTAAAAAATATATAAATTAAAACTTAGTCACTAACATATAACCTAAAATTATCATTTAAGGCCTTAATCATTATGATAGTACAGCTATTATTATTATTATTATTATTATTATTATTTGTATTATGTAGTTAAGGCTTGGACCCAGAGAACCTTGAGATGTATTTCTGAACACCTCATGGGAGATTAGAGACAGTAGAATATCTCATTGGTAGAGTACCTACTTTGTAGAACAGAAGGTCCCAGATTCTGGCATCTCTAGTAGGGTTAGGAAAGGGATTGAAAATGAAACTGCGAAATCATAATGCCATTATACAAATCCATGATGTGATGGCACTTGGAATACTAAATAGAATTCAGTGCTAGTTCTGTATTCAGGTGACTGGTTGTTGCAGCTAAAGCACCCCTAAGCGAATGGTTTGAATCTTTGGCATAAATTAATGAGAACCAACATATATTTTTTAAGGCTACATCCTCCTAGAGTAAGAAAAGTTTTCTTCGTATCTGAATGTATCCATCTCATTAAAGACACTACTACGGCAAAGAATGATGATATAGTTTCAGTTCTTTTGCTTGTAATGGAAAATTCCACATTGTTTCTAAGACATGTTATTAAAAGGGATAGGAAACAATATGACAGATATCTGTCATATTGTAACAGACATTTTCTGATGTTAGTCTTCCTCTTGGTGAAAGATTAGACTTGCGGACAGTCCAGCGCACAATTTGGGCAGCACCTTCTTCAACACCACAGCTAAAAGATAGTTTCTAGAACTCCCATTGGTTTTCAGAAAATTTGACCAGCAACCCCCCCCCCCAAAAAAAGTACCCCAATAACAACAACTAGGCAACAATTTCCCTGTGACAAAATTGAATTTGGACATACATTTCTTAAACAGCAGTCTCCTATTCCATGTAACCAATTATGTTTGAAGCTGATAGGATTTTCAAATGCAGGTTGTGATGTGGGAGTCCACCATTCATTTGAGAAACGACAAAACATGTCACAAAACCAGGCCCTCAGGAATAAGCAAAGCAGTTCTATGGATGCCAACCATTATAAATAATATGCAATCAATTCACTTGCAAGTCAAATCTTTTGTGACTTATTTCCTTATGGCTTTTACCTCATATAAATGAAAAGCATAAGTGATTTCACACCATTTATCTTTATTTTGCAAGAGGCAGAAAAACAGTACTGTGGCAAAGTACCAAGACAATGGGGCTCAGATTTCTTATTCAAGTTGAACTGCTGAGAGGCATTCACAAAATAAATACCCAGCTTTCCCTTTATACAGCTAATTCTATTGTGCATTTTTCACACCTCATAAGATTCTCAATGGGAGGGAAAGTGTTAGTCACTGAAACTAGAATTCATATAGTTTGGGGTTGTTTCCCCACACTTTCAAGAGAGCCTGACATATCATTGATGACGGTAAATCATTCAAATAAGCAGTGGGACATTCCCCAATGTGTTTTGCTAGTAGCTCAGTCAGAGAAGTTATAATAAGGATGTATGAACAAGCTGTAGCATATTTCAATTCTGTTGATTTCACTGAGAAAGATCTAGGACAAGGGCATTGCTAGATACATAAATGACAGGCCCATAATATGTATAGAATTTGCACCTGCCGATTTATGCATATAGGCCAATTTTCAGAAGAGATAAAAACAAACCCTGACTAGAGCTTACTCTGAGCTATAGAGTGCCAGTGGTGTTTTTTAGGGTCAGTAAAGGGAAGTTTTTTAGGGTTAGTAAAAAAGTTTTTTAGGGTCAGTAAAGGGAAGGGACGCGGGTGGCACTGTGGGTTAAACCACTGAGCCTAGGACTTGCCAAACAAAATGTTGGCAGTTTGAATCCCCGCGACGGGGTGAGCTCCCATTGCTCGGTCCCTGCTCCTGCCAACCTAGCAGTTCGAAAGCATGTCAAAGTGCAAGGAGATAAATAGGTACCGCTCCAGCAGGAAGGTAAACGGTGTTTCCGTGTGCTGCTCTGGTTTGCCAGAAGTGGTTTAGTCATGCTGGCCACATGACCCAGAAGCTGTAAAGTGAGATGAGCGCCGCAACCCCAGAGTCAGTCATGACTGGACCTAATGGTCAGGGGTCCCTTTACCTTTACACCAATATGATCTGCGCCAAAACCATAATACAAGTCGTCTGGCCCATGAAAATCAAACTGATTTCCAACCCTTAGACTTTTAATGGGATGCACTATACAAAACAATTCTTAATCACAGAACCATAAGAGCAAAATATCTTGTTATTCAGTTACAAAAAAAAAAAGTTTGCTGGCATTGTCCACCCCACATTCTGTCACAGGAGCCTAACAATTCCCATTTAGAAATTTTATACAAGATACAATATAGAACATAATGTGGCAGATCTTCAGTTGTCTCTGTACCACATGGGCAAATTCTGTGTCACATAGCCACAACCACCATTGACAGAAATGAATATTTTAATTGATAATTTATCTGGTTCAGGGATTGCTTCAAAAAGAAAAACCAAAGGAAAGTCTGGAAGCTTGAATTCCTGCTAGAGCCTTTTGAAGCTTGATATCTAGAAACCTCATTGTTTGAAGCAAGGCCATTGCATATAAAAGGTCTTGCTCTAAAAGGAAGCTCTCTGAAAATCCACATATCCTCAATAGTTTATAAATCTGAGCCAGTTGTTATAAAAAGTTACACAAGAGGCCTACTCATTTAAAACTAATTTGGGGGAACCTAGAATTGCACATGAACTTCATTTTTAACTGGTAGTTTAACATAATAAACTCTAATTTCAGTTGACATAGAAAGTATATTGACTTCTAGTTGGTGGGGGAAAGCCAAGTGTGTTGCCTGCCACAAAAAGGAATTTATTTTTAACTGTTTTGGTTCCTGGAATATTTTAACTACCTCATGCCTGGGCATGATATGACAACTGTGTGCATAGGTAGGAAAATCTTAAGCACAGTCATCTTTGAAGAAGACCCTATTTTGTCCCTTTGTTGCCCCCTCCCCGGGGCAATTGTAAAAATGTTCACCTCCCACTGGTGGGGGATAGTTTCTAAATTCTACCTTTAGAAAAATACTATAATAATCTGATTTTGGAAATATTTAATAAGACAATCTGTTTTGCATTACAGAAGTTTTCTTTAAGTGTGACTCTGACAGTTCTATTAGTAATTTTCATTTTGCTGCTATGTCCCTGATTTTGACAGAAATTATCCTTGCTGGATTTCAACACCTTGTCTTTACCAAACCTCCATTCGTAGCACATGGGAAATGCTATTTTAGTTTTATTCCGCTTTTCACAGCCTGCCTGAATAGATATGTCATATGGACTCAAACAGAAGTTGATTAAAAATGGAAGGCAAGCCAAAGTTTTGGCTTAATGAACTCATTCCATGTCTGCAAAATACTAATCGCATTTGTAATTTCAAGCCTACACAGGCGGATTTTTTAACAGGGTCAACATTTTGCAAATTTGTTGAATTTTTATGGCCTTACTGTAATTGTACCTGGTATGAATACTTGCATATATTTATGCCCATTGAACACTGCACTGGGAATAAGGCCATGAAGGGGAAAGGCTGTCTTAATTTTTTTAAAAAAATGTTCCCTTCAAAAGAATTACAGGACTAGACTGCACACACATCACACATTTAAAGCACCCCCACCAAAGAATCCTGGGAATTGGAGTTTGTTTAGGGTGCTTGGAACTGCAGCTCCATGAGGGGTAGACTGCAGTTCCCAGGATGCTTTGCAAGAGGAGGAATGTGCTTTGAACGCACCAGAGAAAGCCTGGTGTGCATGCTTTCGGACTGTAAGGAATTGTGGCCAGTATCTGCACACTGTTACTACTGTCTGTGATTTTGACATGGAGCCAGGGAAACACCTATCTGCTTTCACTGAACTGCCAAGTTAATTTATCAACTGATTTGGCATCCAGCAGTAGCCTGATGTTCACAGCAGGCTTTTATATCTCCTTGAAACAGCAGAGTAGCATCCCTCCACTAAGACCCGTTTATATTTTGCAAGGCTGTGCAGGTGCAGCCTTTGGTAGCCCTGCAGAATGCTTATCTGCTAGCGCTGCAACTCTTGGAATCACTCAATATGTCTTTTAAGGAAATTGAACACAAGCTCCTAAATCACGTGGACTCTGTTATACATACCAAATATAATCACATCCATCACTGTCAGGGGTAATTATTTTTTCCACACTGTATTTTAAGCTGCTTTGCACATATTTTGAATTGCTAAAACTGAGAAGATGATGCATAATGAGTCATCATTGCTATTCTAACCACTTGCTATGAAACCTGATGTGTTAGAACTAATGTAGACCTAAAAAAAAACATGCACAGAAAACACACACACATATTAATGTTCATTTATATCATAAAGCCATTTTACATTTGATCTCTTAAATACAGTAATAAGATACGTTTTCCATATGATGAAATACACACACACTCGCTTAAGCAATACTGATTACAGCTTGCTTTGCATTTTACATTACCCTTCATTGTGTACCAAATGCTCTGCTCATTGCAGTTGGCATTCACCAAGCAGCCAGAAAATTGCTGCAATCATTTGAAAAGACTGAAATTTGAATGTAAATGCACAACCCTTCCTACAAACCCTTCCCACACTGTTGTTTCAGTGCTGTGGTTTTGTCCATTATGAAAGGAACAATGATAATTCCAGCTAATATTACAATATCACTGTCCAAAACACAGTCAATTCTCAACACTGTTTCATCATTCTTGAGTTAAGAGTAGGAGAACCCTGGCAGATTTTGGATTCAAAAGGCTGGATTTATGCATATTAGACCTGTCAATCTTTTGAACATTTTTTTATTAACTGTCTTACTTGTAACTAATCTACCAGTTAAAACAAATATTAGCATATTATTCAATTGAAACCATTGAGTGAGTCATTCTTGGGGGATTCTCCACAGTAGTGAAACACTTTTCCTGCAGAACAATCCAAAAATTTGAACATGCTGAGGAAGCATTTTAACATCTTCCTAATTCATCTTTTTTTTTCCACCAGGAATTAAATTGGGTAGGTGTGTATGTTTGTATATATAGCTATTATTTATCCAAAACTCATATTATCTCTAGTGGCAAGAGGCAGCATTTCCAAGTTCTCCTGTCTCCTTTTGAGGAAGCATGGTGGTAACTAGGAATGAATAAATTTGACAGTTCCAGTTTCCCTGGGTTCTCATTTTTACAATCTTAATTTCTGTTCTCTACGTTTCCACACCAGTTTCTGAATTATTATGTTTAAAGCCCTTATAGGAATTCGCCAGCATTTTAATGCAAAATTCACCTAGTATTGTTCAAGTTTGTCTTATATACAATTTTGTGCAAAACATTGTTTCCCTAAGATGATGCAGTTTTGTACCTTCTTTTTACTAATATATGGCTTTTTAATGCACACTTTACTGCCGTATATATACTTTTGTACACATTACTTGGCTGGGGAATTATTGAAGGATGGCTGTGTTTCAACTTGAGTATTGTTTCAGAAAGCATTTGGTGGGTTTGCCTTTAAATGTGAAGTGATTCAAATTTCTCCCACATCCCACTGTGTAACCATTGTGATATATTTTATATATTATGGTAAGGCAATTTAAATGGGCAGAGTAGTGGAATTAGAAAGTCAAAAGGGAATGGAGACAAGGAGAACAAGTGAGGTCCCTGCAGACAGGAGACACACAAATATTGTCCCCATCTGTTAAAGATAGGGGGAAGAGGACTCAAGCAACTACCATCAGCTTGTTGTTGATGATACCAGGAAAGGTCCTGGAACTGATAATTAAACAGTCTGTGAGAACTTAGAAAAGGATGCTGTGATTACTAAGACCCATCATGGATTTCTCAAAAGCAAGTCATGCCAAACGAATCTCACTTCTTTTTTTTGATAGTGTTACAAGCTTGGTAGATCACAGGAATACTGTAGATGTAATGTATCTTGATTTCAGTAAGGCTTTTGACAAAGTGCCCCATGATATTTCTGAAAAGAAGCTGGTAGAATGAGGGCTGGACAAGGTTACCATTAGATGGATCTGCAGCTGGTAGACTGACTGAACCCAAAGAGTGCTCGCTAAGGTTTCTTCAACATCCTGGGGAAAAGTGACAGCTGGGGTGCCACAGGGTTCGATCCTAGGCCCTTTGTTGTTCAACGCTTTTATCAATGACTTGGACAAAGGAATTGAGGTGACGTTTGTCAAATTTGTCAATGACTGGGAGGGGTAGCCAATGACGCCGAAGGCAAAATCAGGATTCAAGATGATCTTAACAGATTAGAGAAATGGGCTAAAACTAACAAAAGGACTTTCAGTAGAGCCAAATGTTGGATTCTGCACTTAGGTAAGAAGAACCAGATGGGGGGGGCACCAGGCTTGCCAGTAGTACATGTGAAAAGTTGAAGAAGGACATGGCAAGCTGGAACTTGTGCTGAGGAGGGAGACCATGATAATAAAGAGAAGAATGCAAGATGATATGATAATCATCTTCAAATATCTAAAATGTTGTCATATGGGAGGTGGAGCAAAGCTTGTTTTCTGCTGCTTCAGAGGGTAGGACCTGAACTGGTGTGGTGGTGGATGCTCCTTCATTGAAGGTTTTTAAACAGAAGTTTGATGGCCATTTTTCAGGGATACTTTAGTTGTGATTCCTGCTTTGTCTAGATGGGCCTTGGGGGCCCCTTCCATCTTTACAATTCTGTGAGTCTGTGATCTGCTGCCTGAGGCAGTTGCCTTATTCAGGTAGAGCCAGCCCTGATGGCAAACGTTGCATCACACATTGTGGAATGAGGGAGAACATTTCTGAAATAGCTGTGTGTCTTTTCACCCTTAGGCTATTATGATGAACTTTAATTCATTGCTGTTTTTGCTGATCAAGGCCTTGGAAATTAGAGCAAAAAAAAAAAAAGCAACAGAGAGAAAACAACAACAGAAACAAATATTATCAGTCTTGACTCTAACTGCATCATGACTGCCTGTAACTGTGTCTCACATCAGAGAATCGTCTCTTGCATACCTTTAGCGCTGCTCTTAGACATGTTTCTGTGGAATAACCAAATTAAAGCCTTAACTTGCACGTTCCTCTGTCATGGTTTTGCGTGGGGCATATAATAAAATTAATGCAACATAGTTTTTCAGTTTCAGTTTGTTGTGTTTGCTTTACTCAAATGGACAGCATATCTTGCTGTCACACAGAATATCTCACAAGTGAATGCATGATTGAAATTTAGGCTTATGAAGCTGGATAGGACACCAAAGTTCATCTGTTAGTTCGTGCTCAGAATTGTTATTTGTTGCTTACTTGGAATCAAAATCATGGATATTTTCAAAAGCATTTTCTGTTAAACTGGTTACACGTGGAATAAGAAGGAATGAAGATTGGCTTGACATAATTCTTTTTTAACAAATCCAGGTTCACAGCTTATTTTCAATCCAAAGTTGTCTAACAGGTATGTATAATTGGTATAAGATTCCTTGGGGGCCTAACCCACCACCGTTCAACAGAAAGACATGATTCATTCCCCTGGAGAATTACTGATTTCCATGACTTTAAAAAAAATACTATTGTTAATCACTCCAGGTTTGTTTTTCAATCCCCTCCTTCGGCACCATGGTGCACTTTTCATTAGGGGCAACTCACATGCACCTGATCCAATGCATGTTTATTCAGAAGAAAATCCCTAAGGTAGTCACTTACGCTTTGGCAAAAAAGAAGAAAAGCATCACCCCAAAAATGGCACAGATTTGCAGAAAATTTGCATATGATAATTTATATGCATGGATGCAAATTTAGAACTTACTGCTATCATTTGAATCTGGAATGAGGAATGCATTAACAACAACAAAAAGAGGGGGGAAAGAGAGTGGTTTGCATAAAATGTGCATATGCTAATTTATATGTATAGATGTAATTTTATAAATAATTTTTGTCATTAAATATCCATTTAAATCAGGTGTGGAAAACTGGGTTCAGCTGGAGGGCTGGATCCAGAACTGGTGCACTATATGAGAGCCATTTTTGACATATGGGCACAGCCACCCATTGGCCAGTCACTTGATGTCATATGACTGTGTCAAGATGGCCTGTTCGGATGCTCAGTCTATTGATAAATTACTACTCTTCATTATATTACTTATTTTCCTTATTATATTTACTTAACACTCCCATTTGTTACATTTGCATTTTTTTAGTTTAAAAACGACATGTTCAGATGATGTGTGTAATCTACTGTTTCAGGTACTATTATTTATTTTTAGTTATCTATTCAAAATATGTTTATCCTGCCCTTCGAAACACATGATCAGGGCTGGCCCCACTGCAGGATGGAGCTAATATGTGTGACATCATGTAACTTGTCCTGCTGCCCACAAGTGTAGTGGATGCCACAATCCCATCACTGGTATTAAAATGAGATTCTGCTGCCAGGCCAGTCAGCTGTTGTGCATGGAAAAGTGGGGAAGCATTTTGTCCTTTGCCTCAGGAAGCAAAATGTCTTGGGCATACACACTACCAGGCCACGGTACAATCACAACATTGTAGATTTCACTTCAGAGTCTGAGCCTGAAGAGAACTTCGGAGGGCAACGCCAATTGATTCATGAGACAACCAAGCATTGTGAATGTTCTGGTATGAGATGGGATCCCACCTGCAAAATGGCTGTGGTCTGAAAGTGACCAGTGAGGAAATGATGGAGTGCAGAAGCAACTGCTACTTATGCTGCTATAGCAGCAGATAGTTAAGAGAATCTGAAGACTCACAAGGGATCGGAATCTTGTGAAAAGATTGGGAGGAGGGACTCAAAATCCTATTGCGTTTCATGGCACCAACACAATTGTATTTTCCTTGTTTTTGCTTCTGAATCCCTGTGCTAAATAGGGCAGATGTGAAGGAGTCGGTGTTACCCAATAGTAGATAACAGCTTTCTGAATCATCCAGTTGTTTTAGTAGATAGAAATGAGGCAGTATAATGGTATGGGGAGTGCTATTGTATTCATGTCCTCCTGGATGCAACTGACTGACCATGGTGGGAAACAAGACACTTGACCAGGCGATATGATCCAACAGAGCTCTTTTCAAGGCAGATAGTTATGAATTCTGGATAGATGGGAAGATAAAAAAGAAACAGATATTTGACAAGTGATTACCAGTATTCAAGTGTCTGACAAGTGATTACAAGTGATTATTATTGTCTCCTGCTTTGCTAGCAGATCTAATAATTTTACTAGGGGAAACTGCTTTAAAATGTTACATCCCACAGGGATTTTACAGTGTTGCTAGGGATGAAATATTCAAAATGTAGCAAAGTACCTGATTATTGGAGCAAGCATAGCACATTGCCACATTTACACACATGCACCCCCCCAAAAAAAACCATACACTTATTGCTTAACACATCACAAATTTTGGCTGAGGCCAAGTCTGCTTGCTGTTTTGAAAACTATTTAGAAGTAAGATGTTTTATTACAAACAAATGCACATTTTTGGGTTATTTAAATGGACACATAAAAGGTTTTGTGTTTTTTTGCATCTTGGGGAAGGAATGTTCTATTTGGCATGCTAGCCACCTCAACATGATGGAAGCCTCATGCTCCTACCATTTACCCTCTTTCACACTACAAAGAACTAACCTTTGAGTGCACATAATTTCATCTGACAGATAATGGAAGCCATGCATCTAATTCATGTCTGCAGGACCTGCATTTTCTTCCATTCATATTGGCAACACTTGTGTCATTAGATATGCCAACAAAGTCTCATTTTAATAAAATGATTTGAAATTATAAGCATTAGATGCACAGATGAAGGCAAACCTGAAGCAAACAGATTCTTAACTGCCCAAACACATGCTTTCAGTTTTCAGTTCATGGCATATAAAGCAGTCCCCTTCACCCAAGAAAACCAGTTCCTTCCTTCAAACTGTAATTTCACCTAAGGATGGGTCAATATGTCCATTTTGGTTTCTCCTTCTTCAAACTTTAAATTTAGTTCTTCACATTTGCAGGTCAGTTTGCATTTTTTTTAAAAAAAAGCTCTTCATGAAAATTCATCAGGATTTTAGTACAAACTTCTCCTAATATAAATATCTTAAGTTGTTTTCGTGCATATATGTATCTTTATTCACACTTGGTATATGTATTTTTGTACACATTGGAGCACTGCCTTGCAAAATTCAGAGGAGTGTGAATTTCAAACTGCTGTGTTTCTGTGAACTGCTTCAGGGTGCGTGAGTTGGGTAGGCTCTCCTTTAAATGTGAACTAAACTGAATTTCTCCTCCAATCCCTATATTGTTTTGCTGTCAGGAGTAAGCCAGCAGGAAACCACACTGAGCAAGTTGAAGTTAACTCTTTATTAGCAAAAACAGGGTCTGTACAGGAGTGGCAGACCTAATGAGCACAGCAACTTTTCTCTTGCAGGTCTTGCTCCCTTGAAGCAGTTGTGGAGATTGAAGGTCCCCACCTCCTCACAACTGCCTAAGTCCCCTCCTCTTCAGGGTTTTCCCCAAGCAAACTGAAACTGTTCCTGCATGAAGCTAACTTCTCTTCTGCTCTTGTCATGCCTCTCTTGGTTCTGGGAGACCAAGAGGGAGGGGAGCTTGTTGAAGCAGGAGGGGAAAACACCTGTGCTTCCGGCAGCCTTGTTCAGGGAAATTTTTAATGTGTGACATTTTAGTGTATTTTTGGTCTCTGTGGAAGCCACCCAGAGTGGCTGGGGAAACCCAGCCAGATGGGTGGGGTACAAATAATAAATTATTATTATTACTATTATATCACCAGCTAGACTCATCTGCCTCTTGGCCTCCCTCTTCTGCTTCGCCATCTGAGTCTGGACTGCTCTCTGCCAAAGATTTCCCCCTCTCACTAAGCCCTGTTACCTCTTCAGCTTTGACACCTCTCCTCCCACCGTCTTCTCCCTCTTCTCCCTTTGACCACTGATCATCATCCTACCACCAATCCCCTGGCTCTGAGTCTTCTTCCCTTGGGGATTCCCCAGCTGGTTCTTTCCACCATTCCTCTGAGCCCAAACAATCTGTGACGTTTGCCTTCCCGGGATATATGGCATTTCAGCTGATCCCTGGCCATTATTTTACCAGCTTTCCCTTCCACCTTCTTTCTCTTTAGAAAGTAGGGAAAGAAATCTCTCACCCGGATATTATTTTGATAGATCATCATTGAAGGCAATATTAATGGAGTTCACTCAACTACCAACCACAAAAAAACAGACAAAGCAAGATTCCTCTGTTACACAGTTTATGCAATGAGAATACAAGTTGTGGGTCTCTAATCCCAAACGTCTTTCACCATATTGGCAGTTCTCTAATATGCTCCAGGCCACATCATGGGGCCAGATGAATGTCCCATTGTCTGTTCAAATTCTGCAGTTGTGCCAAGAAAACAAAACGGATTCCATTTGTTCAGTTTTGCAACTCAAGAGAAACAGAGGTAATACTTTATGGCATTCCAAATATTGCTTCAACTATCCTAAAATTAAAGTATAATATGAAAACTCTGAAATTCAGCACTGAATTTGATCACCCAGGGAGCCATCAGAAGGAGTGCTGATTCAGCATAGCAATATATATTCACTCTGTATTTGCTTCCCTCAATGAAACTCAATCTGGTTTCTTTTCCTTTCCTTATTCACCTTATGTTATGTGAACTCAGACATGCTACAAATTTACTTTAGAAATAAAATACCATTCCTTAGAAACAAGTAATATAGGAAAAGGAGTGAAAAGTGTGCAATAAAATAATTTTTATGATTGGTGACAAGAAGAAAAACCTCTTTGTATAGCTACATTTCTGCCTCTTAAGATGTATGTAAATTGTTTCTACTTTGGCCTTTGCCCCACCATTTCCCCCAGGAAAACACACTCTTTAATGCTAAATTAGAACAACCCACAGAAAACCCAATTGCTGTTTGTTCCAGTTCATCGCTAAAGATCAGGTTTCCCCCAGGGAAAGGGGAGGAGCGAATGAAAGTGTGAATAAGTCCTCACTCTCTAAGAACAGGACATGTGACCAAGATTGCAGACCATCCAATCCAAATTCCCTCTTAAAGATATCAGATCAAATATCAACTATAGTTGGTAAGTGCAGAAAAGTGCTAACTCCTTTTCTTCCTTGGTGCCCATGAATGTTTCCCTTGAAAGGCAAAAAGCAGATTCCCAGAAGTCCCCCCCCCCCATCCAAGCATCTCTTAATATCTGCATAATGTTTTCATCTGCACTTTATGGTTTTTTGGTTGGTTTTTAAATGTGCCCTTTAGATTGGGAAGGAATAAAATTTCCACCTGCCATGTATGTATTTCACTTTTGTAGTGTGAGTTGGTTTCCCTCAGGGCACTGTGGCTTACAAACATAAATAGATGCTATTCAGTGTGAGCTGATAAGAAACACTTCTGGTCATGAGATTATTTGGTGTCTGACAATTAGACATGGTTTCTTAATCTAGCAGGGCTAATAGCAAGCAGTCTGTTGCTTTCCCATGCAGTGTTCTAGATCAATGTTTCTGGGAATATGCTTCTAACGTCTCTTTTTCTAACATACCATTATTGTGAGCAAAATGAAGTTTGCTGAATCACACCATTGTGGGAGATTAAGGAGGTGAATGCGTTTTGAGAGAATAATGGATTTTTTATGACAAATAAGGAGTTGAAAATAATGAATTTTTCAGCTTCTGGTTTATCATTCAAAGCATTCTCCCCATTCAAGCAAAACCCAGCACAGGATGTGACTTCAAATTGTTTTCAATTCCCTGTTAGGTTGTGTTATACTCTGACATCACAAACAGGGTCTTCTTCTTTTTCGGCGATCACTCGTAGCCATGTAAGATTGTCTTCCATAAGCACGGTTTTAAAGTTTGGGTTGAGTTTTTGGAGGATGCCTGTGATTGAATTTGTTTTATGTGTGTAGATCAGTGCATGCTGACCAATGCACAGTCTTCCCAGGAAGGGCTCTCTTCCAATGGCATGGGTATCACAACGACCAGTAGATTCTTATCTGATGCAGACTTTATCCGCCTTCACAGCCGTTGTAACACACTGCTTGTTATTGTCCACCTGTTCTGCCGCTGAGGACTTTTTGAATTATTCTTTGTCTAGCTCCTCCCCTTTGACCTTACCACTTTGGGTGACCCTGTTGGGAGTACGAGACTCCCGACAGCTTTGCTCACAAGGGACATAGGAACGTGCAAGCCTGCTCACCACAAACAGGTGATAATTTTGGGTAAAATTGGGGTTGCTGTTGTTTTCCCTGCTTCTTTCTGTGTTTCAGGAACATACAATAACAGTATTTTATTTCATTGTAACTATTGATGTACACTGCAGTGCTATTTCATCTCCTGCCTACAGCACTCTTCTGGGTAACATTAGTAACATAAATAAACATGAGCAGAATGTTCCAGGTTCAGTCCCTGGCATCTCCTATAAACATCCCTGAAACATCCCTTCTCAAAGTCTAAATAACTCTTGCCAACCCAAAATTGGCAAGATAACCAAGACAACCAAGAGTAGACAAAACTCAGTGGCCTGGTTCACATCCCATACTAAGTCAACCCCATCTTAGTAGATGATTGTGTTAAGGGTGCAGGTTTCAATGCAATGCCACACTGAGCTAAGCCACAGTTTGGCTTAGCCTGTTATCACAGCCCAGGTTCATAGTTTTACTCTGTCAAGAGCTGTAACCAAGGTTTGTCTTATGGTTTGTTGCTTGTAGTGTATCTGGGAAAGCTAAACCATGAACATGGATTCAGACAACACACTAGGACAAAGCATAGTTTACCACAGCATGGCACAGCAGCAAAATGACCAGGGCGAAGCAAAGCAGCTGTGATCTTTTTCAGTTTAAATGTGTTTTACTTAAATTTGATGCACATCCCTTCTTAGGCAGAGTTTGGGTTTTAGTCACTTTCAAATTGTTTCATTTGTACCTGGTCTTCTTCATCATCATCATTCAATGAATCATATGGGATATACTTGGGGTAATTTTCTTGAATTTTCTTCATGGCCATAATCTCTGTGAAGGAAAATGCCATGTCTATGATAAAGTCAGAAATATAACACAAGTTTATTCCCTGCTGTGGACATAATTACATCCAGGCAGTGGATACGCACTGCTTCCCTTCTGAAGACTTCTGAACATGAGTTGGTCTACGCGGAAAATGTGTTGATAATTCAGGCATCCTGTACAAGTGTTTATCTGATATGGACTGAGTGAAAAACATAAATACATTCGGGGGGGGGGGGGAAATATGGCTCTATGAATAAGAGAGATACAGTTTCACATCACTGATTATTCTCAAGTGAGAGCCATCATACAGGAACATCCAAAGTGCTAGACTAACACTGAGGAAACTCAGCTCTGAAAGTTCCCTGGTGATTTTGGGTCAGTCACTAACTTCCAACCTATCTATCTCACAGGATTTTTGTGAGATAAAGCTGGGTGGGTGACTTTGTTTGCAGCTCTGAGTTTCCTGGGGAAAAGTGGACTAGAATTATGATGATTAGTACTGTTATAATGCCCATTTACCTTACCAGACCCTCCAAGTGTCCCTATTTTCCAGGGACATCCCTGATTTAGAGAAGCCATCCTGGTTTTTGATTTGATCCTACAATGTCCCACTTTTCCTTAGGATGTCCCTATTTTCATGGGATAAATCTTGGAGGGTATGGAGTTATTCAACCCCTGAGCAGTCGGAAATCAATCCTGTAAAGGGAAGTTTTTTAATGTTTAATGTTTTATTGTGGGTTTTTTTATAAGTTGGAAGCTGCCCAGAGTGCTGGGGCAACCCAATAAGATTTGTAGGGTATAAATAGTAAAATTATCATAATGGAATGGGACGTCCCTATTTTCATTGGAGAAATGTTGGAGGGTATGCCTTACAAAAATACCAGAATGCCAGTTTGTAATTGCCAATTTCTAGAGAAAACTGCCAACATTATATGCATAGAGGTGGTGATGCAAATGACTGACAGATCTAGAACTGCTTTGGAAGGAAGCACAGGATCTAAATAAATAAATAAATAAATAAATAAAGTAAGTAAGTAAGTAAGTAAGTAAGTAAGTCATACAAGAATTTTGAGGTTTCCCAGACTCTTGGTGCTGGAGGAGACTCTTGAGAGTCCCATGGACTGCAAGAAGATCAAACCTCTCCATTCTTAAGGAAATCAGCCCCGAGTGCTCACTGGAAGGACAGATCCTGAAGCTTAGACTCCAATACTTTGGCCACCTCATGAGAAGAGAAGACTCCCTGGAAAAGATCCTGATGTTGGGAAAGATGGAGGGCACAAGGAGAAGGGAACAACAGAGGACGAGATCGTTGGATAGTGTTCTCGAAGCTACCAGCATGAGTTTGACCAAACTGCAGGAGGCAGTGGAAGACAGAAGGGCCTGGCGTGCTCTGGTCCATGGGGTCACGAAGAGTCAGACGCGACTAAATGACTCAACAACAACAACAACAACAATTCACACAACTGAGACCATTTTAGAAATGCACCATATTTCAAGAATGGTTTATGGAAACATTTACAGTAGGTTTTCTTAAGTCTTCAGCCACTATATGTTCTCTGAAATTTCAAGCACTTAAGGTATGTCCACGTTACAGAAATATTTTTTTAAAGGAAATGAAATCAAGGTGGGATGTTGACTTTTTGGACTATCCTGATAGATTATTCGCTGTGCTGATAATAACCAGCTGACAGCAAGCAGAATTCTGTAAATTTTCTCTAAGCCTATATTTTAACATGCACAGCAAATTTAACCTCTATTCACGCATAAATGAAATTATCCACAAAGGACAGAGTTTTTAAAGTCTTATCAGATGAGAGACCACACATCGATTATCAATCAGTACACTCATTTGTATGATCTTTGGGAGAATCTTCAATTACAGTAGCCTGCAGTCCTTACAATTTATTTTTTTTATAAAAATATGAAATAGCAAGCTACAAAAGAGATTTGTTTTTGTGACCTACATGCACAGCAGTCCACATGCTCAATCTCGGTTGGTCATATAATTTTAGATAGAAATGCATGGCATTCCCCTGTGGCATTCAACCCAGAAAGAATTTCTCGATTAATCCTTTCATCTCCAAATGACTAGGAGGATGGCACTGTTTTCTATAACATATTTTCAATGTACACAGACCCGTAACACTTTAGGATATCACCTAGACAGGTTTACTCGACAGCAGAGTCATGTGAATATACCAATCTACTCTCCTTCCCTTAATTTTAATAAGAGGGCTTTTAAAAACAGAACTTCAAAAGCTATATTGGAAGAGAATTTTTCTCCATTGATAGCATATATTATCAAGAATTTCCCGGAACGTCGCAAAATATGGCTTCCTTCTTCTATTTTTAGCTCCTAAAGATGTGCAACATTCTACAGAAGTAAAGGCATTTCCCTGAAGCTACAACTAACATTTGTCTCCTGAAATGATGCATTTGAAATGTGGGGGTAATCAATCCTCTAGGCAAAATAATCAGCCCTCTGTCTGCCTGCCGTTCTGTGTGTCTGTAGGGCCATGGAGGAGACAAATGGCTACATAGTTACAGTATGCTGCATGATGTATGTGACTGCAAATACTTAGCATAAGGCCATGGAGCCTTTGAAAATCACATGACATCTTGCCTGATGATGTCTTGGGTCTAATTATTTCCGTTTTTAAGCAGGCAATAAATAAATAAATAAAGGCACAATTGCATTGCTTTGAAATGCATTTGTAGCCATAATTATAATTTCAGCCTGCTGTCAAGAATACAATTAGGCAAGGGTCATGGAGCTCAATTAGAAATTACTGACTGACTGGCCGACTCCTTCGAGTTAACAATGGCGCTGATGTCCTCAAACCATAGTTATTGCGGGAGGCTACATAGAAACGAATGATTGATGCTTTCTGGTTCAGAAAAATATCCCAACACCTTGTTCACTTTGTATAAAATTAGGTGGGGAATTTCCTTCAGAAAAGAGCCTGGGCCAACAGCCGTGAAGATAATTAAATGTTTGATTTAAGAGTTGTGTCCTCTGTGTTCTAATAGGGTTTATTAATTAAAGATAAAGCTGTTTGAGAGGCAGGGAGGGGCATGGCGAGTTGATTTAGTAGATTGCTTGGAGCAGCTCCAGGAGCACGAATTAATTGGCCTGTGTCAAATTTTTACCCATGAAACTGTTGGGAGCAAAATGACTGTTTGGGGCAGAGGTGAAAAATTTCACATCTCCCTCACTTGTCTTTTTCTCCCACTGCTTTTCCCTTATTCACCATTGTCTCTTTCCTTGACCTCTTTCCTTGACCAGGCCTTGGTCATAGTTAAATAGGTCCAGCCCTACCATGAGACAGAGTGAAGCAACTACCTCAGGTGGCAAATGCTGGATAGGGGGCAGTAGCAGCAGCCATTTATGGTGATTCCTTCTAACTTCCCTGACTATGTCCTTGTGTTGGAGCAGGCATAGGCAAACTCGGCCCGCCAGATGTTTTGGGACTACAACTCCCATCATCCCTAGCTAACAGGACTAGTGGTCAGGGATGATGGGAGTTGTAGTCCCAAAACATTGCCTGTGTTGGAGGATAGAACTTTGCATGCCTTGTGGCTTGTCCTACACCCTCCTAACTAACCTGCTGCCCTCAGAGAATGACACTATCCCATTGCTAGTACTAGATTAAGATTAATCTGCCAGTTGAGATGGCGGAATGTTAGGCGGGTACCATCTTGCAACAAAACGTCTTGGGCTGGCTCTGTAAATAAGACCGGAGGCCAATATAAATGAGAAAATGTCTCTGAGTATGAGCAGAATGTCTTCTTTTATCTGTTGGATGAGGAATGACAACCAATCCCTTCATATCACAAACTGAAAATCAGAAGGCATGGTTTCCAGACAGAGTTCATTTTACAAATTAACCACTGTTTACATGAATATGCTCGTCTTAGGACCATGTGATATATTACCGAGCATTTTGTGAGTAGATTGCAGCAATTAAATATCAGAAATCTCTTGGCAGTTTCTTGCTTGTATTTCTTTGAACTTAAGTCAGAAGTGCATGCAACCACACATTTTTCATTTGGCTGAAGTTGAATTTTCCAGACAGAGACTCATATTTCATGAGTACAATTCAAAGCATGATATATCTTTGATCACTTTCATTATGAAGGGCTGAACACCAGAGCTATGAAACTCAAATTAATTTTAATGAACTTAATCTACACGTTCTTTTTTAAAAAAATCCAGACTATAAGTATGCAATTGCAATCAAGATAAAGCGAATATGTCTTTTCTTTAAAGCAATTAAATGCTAACAGTGCGACCCTATACATTTTTACTTAGAAGTAAACTCCAGTGAGTTCAGTGAAACTTACTCTCAGATAAAATACTTCTGCCTAAGTATTTTAATTATTTTTTTGAGAACGACTGCTCTAGATGATTAACCCTCTAAGGCCAGATAATTCTTCTCTGCAAATACTCCCCAGGCTTGCTTCTAACTTTAATCTATATGAAGAAATAGGCAATGTGATGTCACATCAGCATGAAGCCAAAAATATTTACTTGGAGAGAGAGAGAGGATCCCATTTTCTTTAAACCGTCTCAGTGGGAGTCCAGCAAAACTACTATCTGGGAGCACTACCAGACACAGGCTGTATGGTCTAGACCTAGCAAGGACCTTCTCAAATATGGAATAATATAATCTTATCTGACAGTCTCGCCTCTTCCTAATCTCACCTCCCCATTCCACACCCCAGTGGTATGTCATGAGTGGAGTGGGTGCAGTGCTTGATTCTGCAGAAAAATAAATAGATCAGGACCTCATTGGGCTAAATCCCTTACAATTGTATTTTAAAAAATAAAAATAAAAATGCCTTCTTGTCTACAAGAGCCAAAGGAATGATCTAAACCCTGTTAAATAATCTGAAAGATTCCAAAGGACTGCAGAAAGCATTGGCAAAGGATCTAACAATATGCAGAGAACAGTGTATAAAGCCATTGTGTTAATTTGAAACAAGGCAATAATGAATAAATAAGGAAGAAAATAGACGCCAGGATTCCTCTCTTTAGGTTGTCTACACAGTTCGGCAGCAAATTAAATTCTTATTTCCAGCTAATAAATTATTGTCACGTTTGGTACAACATATGTATTTTTTACTGCCATAAGATCACAATAAGGGTGTTTATTGGCTGAGGTTTGTGTAGAGGCAATGGAAGCATTTGCCAAAAAGAAAAAACAACTAAAATACTGGTTTATCTAAACAAAGCAGATGCATTTACTCCAAGGACTAATTACTTGACCATAATGAAAGCAGATGTGTTTAATGCAATCTGTGGGCTGTTTGAATTTCTAGCATCTTAAAGAATTTTTAAAAATGTCTTTTAAAGGCATTTTTAAAATAAAAAAGAACAACATTTTTCAAAAGAATGAATACAAAGAACAATTTCCTTTTTGGCTTGCATTATATTTGTTGCCTACACACTGCTCAAAACAGACTTTGTAAACAAGAACAGTGTAAACAGTGAAGTAAATGTTTGCAATGAAAATGTATAGTTCCCTCAAAAACTACAGATCTGAAACACTTCTAAAAATACAATCCACTGGATATTTGTGAACACAGCTGTTGGTGTTCTGGGTGGGATTGAAGCCTCATGCATGAATTATTCTCTCTCTCTGTCAGTGGAAGAGTCATACAATCAAATTGGTGTGTTGAATGAAAGTGTCACAGTCCAGTTCACGGGCGATCAAAGCCCCAGCTGGGGATGTCAGGACTGGGGACAAGATGGCAGGGTGGGAGCAGGAACGGGAGTCCAGAAGCCAGGAGTCAGGAAGCCAAGAGTCTGAGGGTCAAAGAGCCGAGAGTCAAGAAGCCAAGGGTCCGAGGTTCAGGAAGCAAGAAGTTACAAAGTCAAGGGTCTGAAGATCAAGAAGCAAGGAGTCATGAAGTCAGGGGTCTGAGGATCAAGAGGAAGGAGTCAAGGAACCAAATGCAGCAAGGCAGGGGATGTGTTGCTGTGGCAAAAAGCCAAAGGGAAAATGCTGACCTTATATCCCTTCCCAGCTCTTGCCACCAGGTGCTGTGAGTTACCAGTCGGCCTCACCTGTGTGGCCTCACCTTGCCTCTTCAGAACAAACTTAGGAAGGCCCCAGTCCTGCAGAATCCTATTGGTCACAGGGCCTGGCTCATGCACGCACACCTGACAGAGAGCTTCCTTGCAGAATTCATCAGGCAATGGAACGCCTATGAATATTTCAGTTCACATCCACTTCACAACTGAATATCACAGTGATATTTATATGCTGATGATACTAAATTAATGAAGGGAACGTCTGGCACTTATCCCTGCCTATTGGCCTTGCTGCATGGGGCAAGTTGGGAGCCCAACAACATCTGAAGAAAACAGCATCAAAGCCTCCATACCCTCCACCATTTCTCTAATGAAAATAGAGAGGTCCCAATCCATAATGATTTATACCCCACACATCTTACTGGCTTGCCCCAGCCACTCTGAGCAGCTTCCAACATATATAAAACATTTAAAAAACTTTCCTATACAGGATTGCCTTCAGACAGCTCGGGGGTCAGATAACTCCAGACCATACAAGATTTCTCCAATGAAAATAGGGGCATCCTAAGGAAAAGTGGGACATTCCATGATCAAATCAGAAACCGGGGACGGCTTCTCTAAATCAGGGATGTCCCTGGAAAATAGGGACACTTGGAGAGTCTGAATCTTCTAGCCATGTACTAGATGGAGCATTGCGATATTATTTTGTGATTATGGCTTGGGTCCAAACTTACTCATGCTTAAGGTCAACCCATTAAAATTATAGTGACTTAA
The DNA here is from genome assembly GCF_964188305.1 of Podarcis bocagei. NCBI lineage: Eukaryota > Metazoa > Chordata > Lepidosauria > Squamata > Lacertidae > Podarcis > Podarcis bocagei. The sequence continues at coordinate 49,924,408 of NC_138134.1, forward strand.
ATTAGTCATGATTAATGTAACACCCACTGGTTTCAACATCTCTGCTTTAAGCACGACTAAGCCTGAATTCAATCCTATGAGTTATCTACAAGATTACACAATTTGGGAGTTCTGGCACCTCAAACTTGCCAAAAACAGACAAGTTTACCAACTAAATTGTCCGTCTTAAATTACGTTCATATAAAAACCTGAATTAGTACCAAGTAGGAAGGGAAGTTGCAGATCCTTGCACATGGTTTCCCAATTGTGTGTAAAATCAATATTGTGTGATCTTCAAATCAGGGCCAGCAGGGCATAGCTGTCTTCCCATGGTAGGTATATTGTTATCTGGAGTGGCCGTCTTTTTAATTTTGTGTTATGCCATGCTCCCCATGGCAGCCACTTTGTGCTATGACAAGAACCTCCCTGCAGCAACTGTTTTGTGACTTGCACCTACAGCACTCTCAATCTTTCAAAATGTTACCATTGGTCCACAATGGTTTGGGGCACCCTTGCCATACATAGTGCTTTAATCTATGGTGTGCATAGGTGTCGCCAGGGGGAGCAGGGGGGCACCTGCCCTCCCAATCAATCAATCAAAATCAATACAAATCAATGCAAATGTGAGGGGGGCTCCCCTCAAGAAAAGCCTGCCCCCCCTAACAAAAATCCTGGCTATGTCCATGTATCTATGACTATTTTAATTATCATAACAATTTGAAAAGCAAATAATTCCGTTAAAACCTGCAGGCATCTATTTTGGAAACTCACCTCAATCAGTAGAGAAAAAGAAAGCACTATACAACATTTGCCTGACTTAAAAGGTAAAGGTAAAGGTACCCCTGCCCGAACGGGCCAGTCTTGACAGACTCTGGGGTTTGTGCGCCCATCTCACATCTATTGGCCGGGGGCCAGCGCTGTCCGGAGACACTTCCGGGTCACGTGGCCAGCGTGACAAAGCTGCATCTGGCGAGCCAGCGCAGCACAAGGAACGCCGTTTACCTTCCCGCTGGTAAGCGGTCCCTATTTATCTACTTGCACCCGGGGGTGCTTTCGAACTGCTAGGTTGGCAGGCGCTGGGACCGAGCAGCGGGAGCGCACCCCGCCGCGGGGATTCGAACCGCCGACCTTTCGATCGGCAAGCCCTAGGCGCTGAGGCTTTTACCCACAGCGCCACCCGCGTCCCTCTTGCCTGACTTAAGGACCCCTAAATATATATTAAATCACACCTTCAAAGCAGCCAGTTAAACAAGAAAGACAGTTTGGTCATCTTCCTTCAATATGAGTAAACTGATTTTTTTTCTGCTGAAAACTGTCTAAAAAAGATTTGCTTTAGGCTTGCCTCTAGCATGGAAAATTTTCAGAATAACCATATGCAAAGTTTTAATTTATTTATTAAGCAGGGGACAGGGAAGTACCCTAAAGTGAGCCAAGTTCTTATATGCCACTAGGTTTACTATCCTTTTCTCTGGCAAAGGTCTTGCATCTTTAATAGCTACTGACAGTCAGAGGTTCAACAGGTGAAACTTTTCCCAACATAAAGAAACATAAACCAATGTGGTGTAATAAGTGTTGGATGATCAGGGTTCAAAAGTGTTTGGTAGCGTGGAGCTGGGGCTATTATTGGCGTTGCTGACATATTCACAGAAGCACGTGGAAACACTCTCATTTTTAACCAAATTAAAATAAGTATTGCATTTGAAAGGCAACAAAGAAAGCAATAACATTTTGGCAAATGAAACATGTGCATTTGATTTTGAAGAAATAAAATGTGAAAGGTTTAGCAGCACATAGAGGGAGCCATTTCATCCTTCCTTACCAAAGCAATTGTGAAAAGCTAATGAATAATCTGATCAGTTATAATGGCCATTTTATTGTATGCTAAATCCTAGCCCTTAGCAAGGTTTTATGCGTAGAATATAAATTATATAAAAGCTCGGCATTAAGAACTGAGAAACTGACAGATCTGTTAAGCACAATGGTATGAATAGGGATTTACCTTTTTATGCTTCAACTTATGAATTCACCAACATGAAGAAAGCGTATCTGGAATTCTTGAAGTGTTTACATTCCACAGTTCATTAAAAGGGGGCTAATGGAAATTGTTCACTGAATCAGCTCTAGAGACCAAGTCAGCCACTTGCAGGCAAATACTAATAGAGAGGGTTATTGTCACCATCAGCATCAGCAGCATCAACATCAATGCCGCCGCCATCTTTATTTTGCTAACCTCAGCGTCTTAGCAAAAAGAAAAAGAAAAAAGAGGAATTTAAAACACCACAAAAAAGGAATTTAAAACATCACACACAAAAAAGGAATTTAAAACACCACAAAAAAAGGAATTTAAAACACCACAATGACTAATAGAGTGAAAGAGGTGGGGAGGACCTATATGCCATTTCATTTATATAGAATCCAAGTTTTTGAACCCTCATATTTCTTTCCAAGGTCAAGAGGAATGTTCCATTAAAAATACTAAGAAAATTGGCTCAGACTTAGTCACTTAGATGAAATTTTAAAACTACTAGCATCTCCAATTTTTTGTGTGGAATACATGGAGAAATTAGTCATTCTGAAATTCTTTCTACATCCACAGGGATGTTCTCCTGTGCGTTACCCTACGAAATGAACTGGTGCTCAAAAGAGCGATCGGGAATTTCTCTCACTCTCTCTCTCTCTCTCTCTCTCTCTCTCTCTCTCTCTCTCTCTCACACACACACACACACACACACACACACACACACACACACACCATCATTCATTTAATAGCAAACAAAAATTTACGCAGTGTCTATGTGCTATGCAGGAACAATTGCACTGCATTGACTCAGGTGTCCTTAAAATTCGTGGTTGGATCACTAATCAATCCAGCTCAGCATTGGCCACAGTGAGTGGCAGCTGCTCCCCAAGAATTGAACCTGGGAACTTCTGCATGCAAAACAGATGTGCTACCACTGAGCTATGATTCTTCCCATTAATGCAATGATGATATGGGTAGTGCTGCAAAAAAATTCCAGCAAGTCTGCATTTATTATAGATATTAAATAATAGTGCTATGACATAGGAGGGATGCGGGTGGCGTTGTGGGTGAGCCTCTTGGGCTTGCCGATCAGAAGGTTGGTGGTTCGAATCCCTGTGACGGGGTAGAATCATAGAATCATAGAATCATAGAGTTGGAAGAGACCACAAGGGCCATCGAGTCCAACCCCCTGCCAAGCAGGAAACACCATCAGAGCACTCCTGACATATGGTTGTCAAGCCTCTGCTTAAAGACCTCCAAAGAAGGAGTAAGCTCCTGTTGCTCAGTCCCTGCTCCTGCCTACCTAGCAGTTCGAAAGCACGTCAAAGTGCAAGTAGATAAATAGGTACCGCTCCAGCGGGAAGGTAAAGGCGTTTCCATGTGCTGCTCTGGTTTCACCAGACGTGTGGTTTCACCACAATTAATTCCAGTCGCGAATGACTGGGGTTGCAGCGCGAGATGAGTGCCACAACCCCAGTTATTCGTGACTGGACTTAATTGTCAGGGGTCCTTTACCTTTATGACATAGGAACACAGTTACACTGTGAATATTATGCAGTCTCTAGCCAAGCCTTTCTGACCTGGTATCCTGCAGATGTTTGGTGTTACATCCACACCATGCATTTATTTTAATTTTTACATATTTATTTGCATTTCTAATACATTTCAATGCAAACAGAAATAAGACAAAAACCCCACTATTTCTTCCAGTACTGCTGGTATGCTTTCTAGTGGGTTTTCCAAAGTTAGAACCATGTCGTTGGCATATGCCTTTAGCTTATAATTTTGCCGACCCACTCACACCATGCATTTAAATAGTATTTAAAGTGTGTGAATTCCCCAAATAATTATGGGAACTACAGTTTAGCCCTCATAGTGCTACAATTCGCAGCACCCTTAACAAACTACTGCTTTCTATACTTTAAATAAATGGTGTGGATATGACCTTGGACTGCAGCCTTCATCAGCCTCATCTAGCTACTAGTCAAGGATGCTGGGACTTGAAGCCTGAAGCATCTGGAGGGCAACAGGTTGTGGAAATCTGCACTAGGTTTTCATTAAAAAAAAACCTCTCACTCATATGCTGCAATCCCCTACAGCTGCAAAATGCATGCAAATGTGGTAAGATTCTGTTTATACAGACCATTAACCTATCCTAGAGTGAGAGAGCTCTTTTCAGAGTCATCTGAATGTATTCCAACTATTGATCCTGTTTGTCAGGTTAATGTCTCTAAATGTCATATAACTTTCAGTGTATTTTATATAGCTCGGTAGTGGCACCTGCCCTGTGGAACGCCCTGCCACCAGATGTCAAAGTGAAAAACAACTACTAGACATCTGAAGGCAGCCCTGTTTAGGGAAGCTTTTAATGTTTAATAGGTTATTGTATTTTAGTGTTTTGTTGGAAACCGCCCAGAGTGGCTGGGGAAACCCAGCCAGATGGGTGGGGTATAAATAATAAATTATTAGTAGTATTAGCTACATACTGTCATCAAGTGAGATTTTTTTTCAAGTGCGATCTCATTAGTTTTGTACATGTATTTCATGTAGGGACTAGATCAGGAATAGTTGACATGGTGCTCTCCATCTGACTGGCTGGGGCTGATGGCAACAGTAGAGTATAATGCTGGATACCCCTAGACTAATATATGTATAGGGGGAAACTTTTTTTAAAAAAAAAATCCCTCCATTAAAATGATTGGAGGTGAGGAAGTTTCATGTACACATTTGAGCTCCTTCAAACAAAAGGATTCCCTTGATAGGGATGTATATATTCTTCCGATTCTCAAATTAGGAAGGCAATTTTAACTAAATCTCATAAGGGAAATGGTTGCCTCTCCTTTCAGCAATCTGGAATGCCTGATAATATTTTTCATCTCAAATGGGACCAAAACTCCAGTTTCAGAGTCACTTTCGTACTAGCTCTGTATCTCCCTTTCTCTCTCAAACTTTAGTATTGAAACAGGATGAGCTTTCAGTCTGGAACTCATTAGCCTCCACTGCTTCAGGCTGACCTCATATAACTCCTGCAGAATAAGTTGCTGAAGAGGTTTTATGCCCACCCACGCAAAAATGAATTGTGGAAGTTGTGAAACAAACACACACACACACACACACACTATGGGATCTAACTGGTGTTCGTTGTTTATGTTTATCTACATACTTGTTCCTGTGTGTAAAGTTATGCAATAGCCCAATCCTATGACATGCTTAACAGTGGCACCAGCTGGAGCCCGTGACTGCAGGTGCCCGGGGCCGTGCCCCATCACTGGGATGTGCACGCATGCCAGGAGCTTGTACAAGCCATGTTAGCACCCCCCCCCCGATGGGTGGGCGCTACACCTTCATGCCTACCGGCATGCACACACTACATCAGCACACCAATGGGCGTCACTCATGCCTATAGTGGTGGCATGATGATGCAGTGCACGAAAATCCCCACAGAGTACATGTGGCCACTGCCACACTTTGTGGGTGCCCCTCACCTCCCACATTTAAAATTTTGTGGGGGCTAGAGCACTCACAGCTCCAGAGAGTTGGTGCACCTATGTTTAAAAGTGCCACCAGATGGTAACTGTGTGGTCTGCGGACATCTCAGTCCCATGTGCAAGATCATCGTCCAGTTATAATCACTGAACATGACCACGATGCTCTTTTTCAGCTTTAATATCTCACTGCTGTTCATCATGCCTAAGAGCTTTTACTGGAGCAAAGTAAATGCAGATTGTTGTGAGTGAATTAATAATCCCCTTCTCATACTCCCCATCAGAATATGAATTTCAATCATTTATCAGCTTCGTTACTCTAGCACTTTTGTCACAGCACTGTTATATGCTGGACTAATTTAAATCAAATTTTGGACACTATATCACAAAGAGCAGGCATGTCTAATGATAAGTGTTAGAACTGAGGGCAATTATAATGGAGACAGTTCTCATGCTGTGTAATAATAAATGGATCACATGCTTCAGGGACAGTAATGAAAATGCTATGCATGATAATCAAACAGACAGGGATCTAAAAATCCTAAAATACCATATGAAGTGGTTTCCCCCCTTAATTTATTATCTTACTTTCTGTATTGAAAACAGTTCAGTACAAAGAAGTGGTTCCTAAAACTTGGGTATAAGGAAGATCAGGGATGAGGAGACAAAGGAGAGGGAGAAATCTACAAAGAAATAACAGCCAAACAGCCAGATTGGATGGAAGTTGTGCAATGTAAAACTCTGAGTTAAGAAATCGCACAATAAACTGCTTTACAGAGCAAGCCAATGCAGTCAATGGGGCTTACTCTCAGGAAGTGATTATAGGATTGGACCTTCAATAACAAAATAACCCCAAAATGATTAGGTATTGTGTAGATGTTATGTTTGCCTGTGTGGATAAAATGATTGTGGGTAGAATGATTAAAGACATTTATTTTTCAAAACAGTAGAAAATGTTGCATTTCAGTTATTATTCAGTGCTTAAAAAAATATGTTTAGGGATGTTCTCATTTTCCTACTCATATTGAAATACTGCCCCTCAATGAGGCCAAACTTAGATTCACAAAATGTTTAGGGGTGTGCATACCCCTGCGTACCCCCAGAAAAAAATCACTGGTTATATGCATTTGTACACATAGCTGTTTCCAACCATGTATCATTTAGGACTCTACATGTCTAATATTTATGTCTGTGTATTTTATTTGGCCATGCATATGATATTTGTTAGCATGGTCAAATACCCTCCAACATTTATCCGATGAGAATAGGTACGTCCCATTCCATAATGATAATTTTACCATTTATGCTCCACACATCTTACTGGATTGTCGCAGCCACTCTGGGCAGCTTCCAACATATATAAAAACATAATAAAACATTAAGCATTAAAAAAAAACTTCCCTATCCAGGATTGCCTTCAGATGGCTTGGGGGGTTGGATAACACCATAGCATCCAACATTTCTCCAATGAACCTCTTCAATCAGAGGTTTTGACATTTTTTGTGAGCAAACAGGCACAAATTATGGAATTTGTGAGTGAATTCATTTTCAAAGCAATCATTAATTTGCAAAAGAAAACAGTTTGTAACACTGAGATGTTCTGATAAAACATTTAAAAAGAGTTCCCTTTTTTAATACATTGCAATTATTTTGTGTTCTTGTGTGAGAGTTCTGGAAGGACCTGCTTTCCTTAATCTTCCATTAAATACTTTGCCAAGAATCTGATGCATTGTCAGAAGCAACATGTAACTCATGTTGGTTTAGTACAGCTGTTGAAAAAAAAGGTAACAATATTAAAAAGAGATTTCCTGTGCCATCTTTCTATGGATATGTTTACCAAAGGTTTGGGGAAAATACTAACTATGCAATGAAAATCATCACAATTTAGTATTTAATTGTGAGTTGTAATGATAATGCCTAGTTCCGATCCCTGTATGGGGCAGCTGCATATTCAGATTGGGCTAAATGATCCTCAGGATCCCTTCCAAGTCTATGATTCTATGAAATCCTAATGCAGTGGTACCTCGGGTTAAGTACTTAATTCGTTCCGGAGGTCCGTACTTAACCTGAAACTGTTCTTAACCTGAAGCACTACTTTAGCTAATGGGGCCTCCTGCTGCTGCCACGCCACTGGAGCACGATTTCTGTTCCCATCCTGAAGTAAAGTTCTTAACCTGAAGCACTATTTCTGGGTTAGCGGAGTCTGTAACCTGAAGCGTATGTAACCTGAAGCATATGTAACCCAATGTACCACTGTACATATAAAGCCTCTTCTGCAAAATCACCACCATATTGTCCCTATTCCATGTTTCAGTTTCCATCTTGTCTGGCCAAGGTTGGCAACACAGGACAATGAAGCAGGATAAGCAGAACCAGTTCCCGTCTTCCACTGTTGGAATAGGGACCTTTTTGCAACCTGAGGGTTATTTTTCTTCATAGGTGACTTCCAGGTGCAAAATGACAGGGATGGATGGGAGCAGAAGTCAAAGTGAGTGAAGCAATGGACAGAACTCTTCAACTCTTACCTTTCTGCAGTAGGCTGTGGGTGGCGCTGTGGGTTAAACCACACAGCCTAGGGCTTGCCGATCAGAAGGTCGGCAGTTCGAATCCCCGCGATGGAGTGAGCTCCCTTTCCTCGGTCCCAGCTCCTGCCAACCTAGCAGTTTGAAAGCATGTCAAAGTGCAAGTAGATAAATAGGTACCACTCCAGCGGGAAGGTAAATGGCATTTCCGTGCGCTGCTCTGGTTCACCAGAAACGGCTTAGTCATGCTGGCCACATGACCCAGAAGCTGTACACCAGCTCCCTTGGCCAATAAAGCGAGATGAGCGCCACAACCCCAGAGTCGTCCGCGACTGGACCTAATGGTCAGGGGTCCCTTTACCTTTACCTTTATGTTGCAGCACATATGAGTCACTTAATGCTTCAGGAAAAATGGGATGGAGTGAGAAGATGGAAAGGAGGATTAAATTATAGCAGAAGTGTGGGGGAGTGGACACATTATAATCCATTAAACTTGCTCTTCTGTGGCCACGATCCCTGCTCAGAAGCCATTCTTTTCTGCTACAAGATCCGAGCAAATTGTCCCAAGAAAATCCAATAAACTTGTCATAGCACTTGCCCGTCTCCAGAGTGCATGGCTGAGAGAGACCTGTTATTGCCATTTACTGATTTAAGCTGCTCCGGCCTAAGAGCCATTAACTGATGCATCCAGTGACATGGACTGTAAAAGGTTAAACTCCTCTCAATCTTGGCTTTGAAGCCCCCTGTGACATGCAGTCAATATGTATTGAGTGTGTAATTGAATGCAGTTATGGGACTGGTACTGAAATCTGAGAGTTAGAGGAAATCTCTCTAGGAGTGTTAATTCGTTCTTGTCTGTCTGTGGTGTGGTTCCTGAGTGCCTGGAGGGCAGCCATCTTCCATACAACTGTGGCAGGGCATTAATATATTTGTCAGAGGTCCTTGTCCAAACACCGTCCTCTTCAGAAGTCAGGCAGGATATTTTTGGTGGTGGCACTGAACTTGGGAAAACCTCAACTGTCAAAGATCCACCTTGTGCCTTCATTGTTAAAGTTTATGTCCTAGGGTAATCCCTTAATTTGTTTTGGCTTTTAATTCCTAGAGATTCACAAACTTGTCATGAGAATAAAATGGTGGAAGCCTACAATGCACTTGTCAGAGCTCCTTGAAGAAACACAGGCAAGAAATGTCATGAAGAAGACCTGAAAGAATACAGTGGTACCTCAGGTTAAGTGCTTAATTCGTTCTGGAGGTCTGTTCTTAACCTGAAACTGTTCTTAACCTGAAGCACCACTTTAGCTAATGGGGCGTCCCGCTGCTGCTGCACCGCCACAGCATGATTTCTATTCTCATCCTGAAGCAAAGTTCTTAACCTGAAGCACTATTTCTGGGTTAGCGAAGTCTGTATGTACCCCGAGGTACCACTGTACTACCCTTTTAGGCAATATGGCTTAGAATCCATAAGTGAAATGGCACTTAAATGAAAAGGCTGTCTTTTAAAGCTGTCACTGGAAAACAAAAGTGTTATGCTTCCTGTTGTAAGGATGAGGGAAATGAATGCAAGCAGGCTCCTGAGTCGGTTGTCAGTGCTGCAGTAACCAGCTGTACAAATAACTGTAATGTTAGGAGCAGGTCTGTTGGCCAAAAAGGCCATTGAAACTAGTCTGACTGCTAAGCCTCATGTAAGAATTGGCTTATCGCCTCGCAGTGGAACGGACACACACTATCTGTGTTCCAGTGGAGTATCAGTAAACTATCGTTTTGAGGTCATTGGCTACAGATGTTCCACATACACTGGGAATACTGCTCCTTTGCCAGAAGCTATTTAGAATGAGATAATGTAGGGTAATTTAATTGCTTGTGGAGTTTTGACTTGGAACAAAAACTTTGAAGGTTATCTCTGCAGTTCCATCTGCACTAATTTGCTTCTCTGCCTTTAGTCGTTGCTTATGCTGCAGCAGAAATGGTGCGTCTTGATTTCTAGATGGAGCATCCTTTGGGATTGATCCCAATGGCAAAAGCATCTTCTGGCATCAGGTTTTTTCACTTGAAAAAACTTTCAACTGGTGGGAAAGGCTTGATAAAAGCACCAGTGTCCAAAGAGCTAAAGGAAAAACATGGGGTAGTTTAGCATCTAAGTAACTCAAAGCAAAGGGACGCGGGTGGCGCTGTGGGTAAAAGCCTCAGTGCCTAGGACTTGCCGATCAAAAGGTTGGCGGTTCGAATCCCTGCGGCGGGGTGCGCTCCCGTTGCTCGGTCCCAGCGCCTGCCAACCTAGCAGTTCGAAAGCACCCCCGGGTGCAAGTAGATAAATAGGGACCGCTTACTGGCAGGAAGGTAAACGGCGTTTCCGTGTGCTGCGCTGGCTCACCAGATGCAGCTTCGTCACGCTGGCCACATGACCCGGAAGTGTCTCCGGACAGCGCTGGCCCCCAGCCTCTTAAGTGAGATGGGCGCACAACCCTAGAGTCGGACACGACTGGTCCGTACGGGCAGGGGTACCTTTACCTTTACCTTAACTCAAAGCAAGGGCAAAATATGTCACTTTCTATGTTTTATTGTGCCTTTTGCCACTTTGAGAATGTGGAATGTACGTCGAAAATAAATACGTAAGTGTGAATAAATCAAAAGTATAATGAGATTTGCTACACACTGCCAATGTGGCGTTAATTTGAATTTCTTGAACAGCAGTTCCATCCTGTTGCATGACAAATTGCTTTTGATTCTGAAAAGGCTCATGATATGATGGAGGAGTCCTCTACACAAGAGGAGGAAAGTTAACAGTTTCACTGGATCTACCATATAAATCTCTGAGCATGATTTAAAATGTGGATTTCAGCCTACATACTGAATGCATCAGTTGCAAAATGAATGGTCGTATGTTAGGGCATCATAACACTACTTCTTTTAGGAGGTGTTTTCAAACCCCTTTTTTGTGGAAGAGGGGTATGTCCCACTCATTTTTACAGAACTCACTTTTAAGCAAACAAGTTAGGAATGCGGTCTTAGAGATACTGCGTGAGACAGCTGCAAAAGGAGGAGAATGTTTTACAAACGCAATGAGGCAGCGAAAAGAAAGTACAAAGGAGTCACTGAAGAATAGATAAGGCCACATTGACGTTGCTCAGTGGTGCATTCTCAGACATTAAAAGCACTACTGTAATGTCATCCGGTATAAAGGGTATATATACATCAATGTTGGTGTTTTTAAGAGGGCATTGGGTGCTTAATTTTGAAAAATAGTGGTTTCATCCCTACTAACCTTCAGATAACTTTTCAGACTTGCATTTCTGCAGCCTTTCTGCCAAAGGAGTACAAACTCACTCTTGAACAGGCTTAAACGTTTGTCTACATGTTTGTATTCAGGGCTCAAAGGTCCAGCCCTGTGTGTGTTCACAAATGGGCATTTGTGTATCAAATGCTTGATGAAACAGTAAAAGGTGCTTGGAAACAAATGGCTGGATGTGCATGTACTTACTGCACAAAGACAATGTTCTTTGATAGTGAGAAGTTCTGTTCCGTACTGAGGACATTTTTGGAAACGATGAACGTTCAGAGTCAGGGCCAGTAGTGCTGTTAGGCAATTTTAGACTTTGACCTTAATTCATCACCTCCTTTTTTAGATGGTGATGTGTATTGTTTCACCTGTTTTGTAGTTAAGGCAGACCTGCTGTGTTTGGGTGCCCTCCTGATCATTCTTTTGAGAGTGCTGTGGATTTCTCACTCAGCGCCCTGTCACCATTGGCCTGGGCTTGTGTGGAACCTGCTATGTGTACATGTTACAGGCTTTCTGTGTCTCAGAATATATTCCTTCAGGATTACACCTTCCATGAGATTCAATAAAGCAGGAAAACAACAAAATTGTCACTTTAAAATGGATTAAAATATTAAATGCCATTTGAGAGTGCTAAGAATACACTGCATTCAGGCAGCAGTACCCATGTCAAGAAAAGGAATGTACTAGTGTAGATACTTATTGATTTTTTAATAAATAAATCTGTACCTGGATATAATTTATTTCATGACACCTCAGGGCATGGAGTATTTCTTTGATCTTTTGGAGAGGCATCATTCACACCCATGGGACCACATTTAAATGTTTATTTATGGTTAGCTATTACTACCTGCCTGCCTAATTCTAATTTGCTATGCCAAACAACTACGGTAATAAAATCTCCTACCCCTAGAAACTAAGATCAGTATGCTGCAGAGGCATTGGGCTCTGCAATATAGGGCTGGAAATGTCTGTTCAGCCTGTATCCTGGGAAAATGTTGCTTGCTAATACTTTCAGCTGCTTTCTGGTCCACAGGGACTTGGGATACATAGAATGTTCTTGGTGTCTTGGGACACTTTTGTTATGACCAGGACTCCTCAGAATCCTCTGGCAATCACAGCTCTAAATAGAAGATGAATCATCATCATCATTTTTAATTTCTATACCGTCTTTCTATCTTACAATACTCAAGGCGGTTTACAAGCTGAAGAAACAATACATCTTATAACAATCTAATGCAATACAAAAATGTGATAATAAAACATAACTTTAAAACAGGCAACCTACATCAAAAAAGTAACATTCAACAATCATTAGAATAGTATTAAATAATAATAATAACATATAAAAGTTAAACAGAAATCCACTCAACAGTTACAATAAACAATTTCTAAACTATAATCAATAAAACAACAGCAAGCCACAGTACATAAAATAATACGATACAAATTGAGAAGCCACTCCCTGGACCATTCCCATGTGGGGTTATGGACACCAGAACTTCCATTTAGCCCTGAGGTGACATCTCTGCCACTCTACTCAGATGGCTGGTCTGTAGCCTCCTCAAGAAGAACCCTGAGGAGGTATCCCCACAACTAGAAACCCCATTACCACAAAGAAACTAATGGCTTCAGTAGAAGACACTAGGCTTTTAACTAGCCAAAGGAAGCATGCAATAGTTGGGGTCTCAATTACTACCTATCTCTACTATAAAAATTCTGCCAGTTGCTACAGATCCCCACCACCACTGATTTTTGTGCTCTAGTTTTTGGCCTATATGTTGCATGTATAGATCAGGGAGTGTCACCAACATCAAGGGCTGCTCATCAAATAAGATTTAGATATGGCTAATATTAAAAAGTGCTATTATTCCAACCATATAAGATATAGAAATAGCAATGCTAATTTCCCACCCATTATTCCTCCTCCTGTGAATATTACACTTCTATAAGAAGCAATACAAGGTCACTTCACCCATAAAGCCTTCTTTAGATGTAGATTGGGTGTGGATGAAAACAGATAAAAAGCCACATTATAAATATTGAATAGCAATACCCATCAAAATGGTGACCATGTCTATTATACTACATGTGCAGGCTGCTTTTGAGTATGTCTGCATATGGTAAAATCAATGTATGTTTTAATGTTCTGAACAACTTTGAGATTTTGTTAGATTAGAAAGCAGTTTAGAAATGATAATAGGGCTACAACTTTGACTGACTGGCTTGATTAATTATTTCAAAAGTCTGCCTTAATTAATTAATCTAAAATGCTAGATTAAAAATTGATCCTAATTAACTGGAGCTAAGCTCTCTTTAGGAACCCTTAACCGCAAGAGCAACCTGGATTAATTAGAGGTTTGTGGTGCACTCCCTCTCTCTACCCTAGCGAGAACGTTCAGGAGAATGCTGCAAAGTAGTCTTGGATACAGTTCCAAAGGGACAAAGCTAGCTCTCCTTGTCATGAACCCAACTGATGATCACTAAGCAGGGTGGCATTTTAGGGGGAAGGGGATGTTGCAGTTGCGTGTCGAGGTCCCCAGGGCCACCCCAATAACTCACACATCACACAAAAATTTTTGTTTAAGGTTTTTGGCATAATTTTGGCCACAACTTTATTAAACTACAAAAATGTGAGTGGTTGCTTAGGCATTGGTTGCGACTATCTGCCCCCACAATGGGGGACAGACTGACATTCCACACACCTGTGAAAGTCAGAAAAGAGGAATACACTTGGGGGTAGCGAACGGAGCAGGGAACCTGCCCTCAGCCCTCCCCAAATGCAGCCAGGAGCTCTTGCAACGGCCCAAGCCCCCTTGACAGGGTGGACAAGCAATAGTTAGCCCCTGATTCCTTTAACAGAATCCCTTGCAGCAGCAGCATTAGAGGGGCAGGCACAGCCAATCCATGCCCCTCAACCAACCAAACCATAAACCAATGCCTAACCGCAGCCTTACAAGTTGTGACGATTTGCTACGCAGTAGGCAAAAACCAAATGGCCCCAGCCAATCAGCCAGATGGACAAAATTCCTACCGGGCCCCTGCCCCAAGAGCAGACAACCCCATGACAGGCATAACAAGGTCAAAGCAACAACCCTAAATATAGGGGGGCGGGACAGGCAATCTGATGCAAGTGCAAAAAGAGGAAGCCCTAGCCTCGTGCAAAGAGTTTTAGCATTTCTGGCTGTCAATCAACAAATGGCAACATTAACTTCTTCCCAACAACAAGGGAAGCCCAATCGCATCAGTGGCCAACAATCAATTAGCCCGCCCCCAACTTTGGAGTGTCCTGGTGGCCCCCACCGCAAAACGTGCTCTCCATGAAGGAGAACACGCTTTGACTAGCCATTGTTGAGAATAGGCACCGTAGGGAAAGGAGAAAGATGATATATTCCAGACATAGTTAACATCCAGATGTTATTGGACTACAGCTTTCATAATGGCAGACCATTGGCTATGCTGGCTGGGGTAGATGGGAGTAGGAGTCCCAGAAAAACCACAACCACATTGGCTACATATACATTTAAAGCAGTATCCTACCACTTTAGGGGGCAGAGACAAAAAAGTGAGCCACTGGTTAGAATAGATTTCTTCTTTGGTCTGACCTAGGAAGATTGCTCTTATTTGTTTTAATGTGAGGAATTCTCTCCCCTCTCCTCCCCCCGCCCAAAAGCTTATATTGTTTTCATCCACTTGAAATCTGTATCCCTCCTCTCATAGGCAAGTATATGCAAAACGAAGCAGTGAATGACAGCACATTCTAACCACGTTTATTCACAAAGAAGTCCTACTGAACTATTCTGTGAAACAGCCTGAGATCTTATGATGAAGGGCAGTATATGAATCTAACAAGTAAATAAATACAGTAGGGCTTACTTCCAAGTAAGTGAGGTTAGGATTGCAGCCTTAACCGGCTCACTAAAATAGCATGGGTATTCAGCTACGTTTTTCCTCAGAGAAGACCCATGGAAATTAAGGAACATGACCAAGGGCTCCTCCACACTTCCACTTGTCCTGCTTCTTTCCCTCAGGGAAACCTGTTCATTACCACTGATTCACAGCAAACATCAATTGGGTTTTCTGCAGATTGATGTTTGCCCCAATTCAGTGGTAAGGAGTGGGTTTTTTCATAGAGAAAGTGTTGGGGAAATGGAATACCAAGCAGACCCATGACTAAAAAGTATGGGGCAACTGGACACCACTCAGACCCATGTTTCCTAGGCCCGAGCAAGCAGAAGTGTGGGTGAGCCTTAAATTGGGTCTATTAATTTCAATGAGTCTACTCTGTGTAAAATTTAGCTATCCCCCCATGATTAATTGACAGGTAAAAAAATACCTTTCATTTCTAAGATAATCATATTTTTTACATGTCTATTCTCTTTTCAGAGTTACAGGAAATCAAATTCATTTAAGTAGAAAACACAATATAATTCAAATTTGTATCAGCCTTTCCATATTTGTATTCAGCTTAGGGTTTAAAAAAAATAGGCAGAGAATTTGGATTAGATTTCACAGTGCTCTAACAATTAGAGCATTCTGAGCCTGTAACCCTGACAGATGCAAATTTTATTCTTCTCTAGTTTTTAAAAATATTTACAATCCTTTTCTCTAAAATCTACATTCAGAATAGGCTTCTAAGTTCCAGTCCCTTTTTCAAAGAGATACCAGCTTTTGCAAATTTAATTATATCTATTCAATCTTGGATTCAGATTGCCAATCAAGGCTGAAAAATAATGCATTCACTTTCCCATTAGTATCTGCTCATTTCTATATGCTTTTCACTCTCTTATTTACATGTCATTCTCTGCTCTTATAAGGATATTGCTTTCAACACCGGATGCGAATGCTGTGGTTTCAGGTCTCTTAGCCCCAGAGAGTCTGCTGAAGACATCTTCACAGTATTCATAAGATGCCTGTCATTATGTGTAATTGTACAATTAAATATAATTTCATTTTAAAATTAGCTGTGTGTATGATCTCAAGTGGTAAGGAACAGGTATTTCAAAAGTACATGACTGGTAATCTAGGAACAGAGTGTAAGATGCAGGAATTTCTGCTGATTGTGGAGATTTGTGGTTGTTAGCGCCATCTAGATCAGTGGTAGCCAAAGTAGTGCCCTCCAGAGATTTTGGAGCCCCAGGCACCATGGCGAATGGTCAGGGATGGTGGACTTCTGGTCCACAACATCTGGAAGTCGGCATGTTGCCTAGCCTTGCCATAAGATGCTAAAGATATATAATTGTTGTTGTTGTTGTTGTTTAGTCGTTTAGTCATGTCCAACTCTTCGTGACCCCATGGACCAGAGCATGCCAGGCACTCCTGTCTTCCACTGCCTCCCGCAGCTTGGTCAAACTCATGTTCGTAGCTTCGAGAACACTGTCCAGCCATCTCGTCCTCTGTCGTCCCCTTCTCCTTGTGCCCTCCATCTTTCCCAACATCAGGGTCTTTTCCAGGGTGTCTTCTCTTCTCATGAGGTAGCCAAAGTATTGGAGCCTCAGCTTCACGAACTGTCCTTCCAGTGAGCACTCAGGGCTGATTTCCTTAAGAATGGATAGGTTTGATCTTCTTGCAATCCATGGGACTCTCAAGAGTCTCCTCCAGCACCATAATTCAAAAGCATCAATTCTTCGGCAGTCAGCATTATTTATGGTCCAGCTCTCACTTCCATACATCACTACTGCAAAAACCATGGCTTTAACTATACGGATCACTGCCTTGCCGGGGCGAAGGGGCTTGAATAACTCAGAGAAGCTATGAGCTATGCCGTGCAGGGCCACCCAAGATGGACAGGTCATAGTGGAGAGTTTTGACCAAACGTGATCCACCTGGAGCAGGAACTGGCAAGCCACTCCAGTATCTCTGCCAAGAAAACTCCATGGACAAAGACAACAGGCATATAAAAGATGTATAATAATAAACCATAAAGGAGAGAGACACATGGTCTTAGTGCAGGCATAGGGAAACATGGCCCTCCAGATGTTTTGGGACTACAACTCCCATCATCCCTGACCACTGGTCCTGTTAGCTAGGGATGATGGGAGTTGTAGTCCCAAAACATCTGGAAGGCCGAGTCTGCTTATGCCTGGCTTAGCGTGTAAACCTGCAAGGTTTCTTATATTAGAAGGTTCAGGGAATGAACAGCTTAGACCACTGCTTCACAAATACCAACCCCCACCACCACCACCTTGGATCACTTGAAAATAGCTGAAAGTCTTCGTGGACAACCTGATGGTTTTTCTGCCAGTTGTAGCATTTGTAATGTGCTGTACTAGATTCTGTGTGCTTCTTAATGGGTTTTTTATTGCTTCTTCAATTTCTTATATTATCTTTTGTTGTATTACATGGGTTTTTATTGCATCGCACAGAATTTATTGCATCCATCGAATTCAATAAAGCACGGTATAAGGAATAAAAGCAGCAATAAAAATATAATTAAAAATAAATATGAATTAAAATGCAACTAAAAATAAACCTGAAAGAAGCATGTGCACTACTGATGGCCTGCAGGCTACAGTTTGGGAGATCCTGGGTTAGTCCTCTGATCCAAATCTGCTCCATGAACAATTTTCAGGAAGAAAAACACACTGGAACTGAAACTCTCACATCATCATGTCTGTGCATTCTTCTTCCCCCTTCATTCGCCCCAGACCAAGATTGTTTCCTAGTGACAGAGATACTTCTTACACATTGACTACTTTGTAATTCAACATGGCAAAAATCATGTTAAGGGAGACAGATATCTCCCCATTTTGAAATTGGAAAGACTCAATGTCTCTTTTAGTTATTCTTTGCCTGAAACAAGCATGACATCTCTTATGAAACAAATGCCTTTAAGCAGGTTCAATGTCCTGTTTAACACAGTTTATCCACAACAGAGCTGGACGAAAAGGAGAAGGAACCCGCCTGCCCCCCCATAAATCTAGCTGTACTATAATTAGTTAAGAGTACCTTGGAATGCTATCCCATGCATGTCTACTGAGGGGTGGGGAGGTTCCCAATTTCAGACTTTTCTAACACTTTGTCAAGAAAGCTGCTCACATGTTCCAGCAACATGTTGGTAGGGCTGTGTCAGTCAGCTCTGTCCTGACATCATACATTCTGATTAGTGTTATCCCCTGGCATCCACACAGACAGCATGCCTGACCAGTGTTCCAGATCATGTGAAAGCTTTCATTTGCGCTGCTCTACCCCCCTGGCTACACCCATGATTTAAACCCAGTTCCAGAGCACAAGTTAAGGGTGTGGGGTGAGGTATTAGTCTGAATGTATGTTTTATTAACTGTAATTGTACACAGCAGGGATGCCGTGCTTGTAGCAAGTCAAAGAAGCTGTGACAGCTCATTTTAGAATTTAAGGGCTAAACACATCTACTGATCCAGCCCTTCTTTCTGAAGCAGAGTCCTATGCACAATGACACCCAGACTAATCCCGTCATCTGCTATTTTTTCCAAGCCTCTCAAATGACCTGATATGAACGGAGCAGCACCATATTTTCCCTGTCCCCCTGCCTTGTGTTACGATAAAGTGCTCTCTCGTTTCCAGAACTGTGCGCTGGCCTGACTCTTGAAGCTGGACAACATAAAGGAAAAGGATGGGAGAAGAACATCTCTCACACCCTTAGCAACCTGCTGTAACAAATTTGCAAGGCATGTTGTAGACAAAATAGTTCAGATTCATAGAGTCGGATGCCAAAGTTAGATCAAGTTAGACTGGATCAGTTTTGATTATTGTGGCCTGAGGCTATAGACAAGCTGTTTGAAGAGAGGTGGTCCCTGAGCTTTGATGGACCCAAGTTGTTAAGGGCCTTGTCAATTAATATAAGAATCCTGAACCTGGCCTGGTAGCATATGGGCAACCAATGCAAGCTTTTGGGCACTGAAATTATGTTCTGACTCCATCCACCACCTTGCTGTCCTAAGATCATGACCAGTGTTGAAGTAAGATTTCAGCTGCCCGTCTGATCAGCTTTTGTATGAGGAATTGGGGACATCTTGTCTTTCGCCTCAGGCAGCCAATTGTCTTGATTCCACCTTAAACTGTAGGAAGTAGTGTAGAGGCAAATGAGGCCTGTCAAGATAAATGACTTTTCCCCTGCCAGATTGGGGAGGTAGGCAAGCTCCACTAATGTTAAGATTGTCAGCATCCCAGGTTATGGACTCAAGACTGATATTTAGCAGCTTCAGAAAGGGATTAGAACCTGGGCTAGATCTAGGGGGGCAGGTGATTCAGGTGATTACCTGGTTACTGGGGGTTCACAGCTGAAACATATAGTACAAGCACACTGACTTGTGTAGCTAGCACTTCCTTGTGCACCTGAGTTTCTTCTTTTTAAAAATATATATGGGAAAATGTACAGCATAATTGACAGGGACAAATCATGCATGCAGATCATGCACCAGAGTCATGAAATGGGCGACAAGCCCAATAACAAATGCTAGATTCAGAAGGTCGAACAAATGCAAGAAATGCTGAAGCTGCTCCTTGCCTGGGGCTGTCCTTGTCCAGAGAACTTCAAAAGAAAAGTTCCAGATAAGTACCATATATTCAATGTATAATTGATCATAAAGTTGTACAATTAATCATAGTCTTGTAAACAGAAGACTCTTCAGGGTTATTTTAATCCAGTGCTCACCAACACCAGCAGAATTCTGTAGGTGCAACCAATTCAGTTCAGACAACCCTACCCCTAAAATTCACAAACCCAAACTTGTTGATCAGTAATGACTTCATGGAATTATATCACCATATACTGGTCAAAGGTTGATACCCCATGATTTTTGGTTAGGCATTACTTTAGCAAGAAACATTCCCCATTTTCAAGATCTTGGGACTGAGAATTATGATAAAGCTCCAAAAGCAGAACAGGAGCAAGCAAGGTGATGTCAGAAGAGCCTATTCTCCAGGATACGAAATATAACACAGTTGTACAGGCTGAGACAAGGAGAAACAGAAAACTCCCAAGAGTCTCCAGCCAATGCAACCCATTCTGCTCATATATGTATAAAAATTGTGATTCTTCATATATACAGAGCCTAGGGTTTTGCGAGGCAAAAAGTATTTCTAATACAGGTATGGACAACTAGTTGAGCATTGTATACCAAAAAGACACCATGATGAATTCAAAAGTAAGAATCAGATTTGTCTCTGCAACAGTGAATGTACAGAAAATGTACTTACCATATTTTAATCTTTACCACTAGAACGAGTGGGACTTAAAAGAACTTAAATTTGGGGATTGTGCTCTTAAACTTTGGAGTACTTGTGAAGAAAGGAGCAGGGGTGACATTTAGGGCCTACCAAAACATTTCAATGGATTTTTGCTGACTCCCACCCCTGATCTAATCACTTGTGGCAGGATCATCCACAGCTGTGAACCAGCTGCCAAAAAGTCTTCATCTCCACTCTTGAGTCTCAACCCTGTTGACATTTCCATTGTTCCTAAAGATAGAAATTGCCATGGTATTTCATGATCAGAGAGAAGGCTGTCCTTGAGATATCATTAAGCCCACCTCCTTTACAGCTTTGAAGATCGTGGCGAGGATTTTTTTACTTTTATCAGTCACTTATCAATGCAGCGTTGGAACTAATCAACTCGCATGTTGTGCACGGGACACGTCATCACATTCTCTTCCATCTGGAGATGCCTGACAACAAATATGTCTTTATTGCTGACAAGCAACATTGAGGTTTACAAATATATCTTGGCTCAGCCTATTTGTGTCAGTGTAGTGCGTCTTTTGGCTATGTGTAGGTGGGAGAAGGCACTGTGAAATATTTTAAGTGCTAATTGTCGGTCCTAACCACATAATCCATTGAATAGAAAGCTAACGAGAATGAAAAAATACAAAATGGGAACAGCTTTTTCTCTCTGTTTATACTTAGGAGTTATGCTGAACTCCTCATCAGATAGAGTGGAAAGGTAGTTAATTTTTACCAGCTCAAAGAACCTAGCAGCAACCTGGTCCAAACTTAAAGTTGCTTTAAAATGCAGAGATTTTTAATATAGTAGGTCTGTGCAATAATATATAGCCTAGTCCAGTGTATGGGGTGTTAGGGGAGGGGTGGGAATGGGGGCACGTGGTGCTCCTTCTGGGTAGTTTGTCCACCTTTGGTCCCATCCCTGCACTCAGCTCTTACCTTTGGCTCCTAGAAGCTGTCAGCATGCGACAGCAGCCACACCCCAGGAAATCGTCTCAAACCCTCAGTGAGTTAGGGACTTCCCCTGTATATGAAGAAAGGCTCCAACGGATTGAGTGGACAAGACCAATAGTGGGTCCAATGGTCAAGAAGCTGATTTCTGCTCCTGCTGTAGAGGAAAGCGAGAGGCAGATGGGGCTTGTCAACCTGGGAAGGTAGTTCATTAAGGTGAAGGAAAACTTTGATCCTAAACCTCTTCTGCCTTGTGGGATATCTTCGGGCAAAGAAAAGGCTAAGAATCTGGAGTGAAATCAATAAGATGCTTGGAGGGTTCCTTGTATGCCTCCTTCCGGCAACTTTCTCAGCCAAGCTGGTGCCAGATATATTGTTCTATTTTCCTTTGAACTGCATCAGCGAGGCAGAGAGAGGGCCTTGTTGTCTTGGCAGCCCAGGACAACAAGGAGCAGTTTGACGTCAACCCCAGTCAGTGGCACAATCCATTCTGTCTGTCTGTCTGTCTGTTATACTGTTTTTATTTATATTCATGGTACAAATGGATGCCAACAACAGCCTAATAAAACACATTCCGCCTCTGAAAATGCTTGAAGAGGTATAGTTGCGGAGAGATGTTCTAGTACCTGACTATAGAGTTTCCCAGAACACCCTGTACAGCTCACTACTTGTGCCATAACACCTTGTACAGCTCCATAGGATTGACATGATTCATAGGTTTTTACTTCAAGCTTCTGTAATTATTATCCACAGTGAATGGGTACGGCCACCACTGATGGAAGCTGCTAGCCCCCGAATACCAGGACCTGAGAATCACATGTGGGGAGTGTGCTGCTGCACTCAGGTCTTGCTTTTAGCATCTGTTTTAGGACCCACCTCATTTTTATGGCTGCTGTTTTAAAATGTTTTTAATGTTGTTTTTAATGCTGTAATCCACCCTGGGACTTTACAGTGAAGGATGGGTACTAAATAAATTAATAGTAACAACAATAGAATTATATGCACTTGTAACCCAGTTTCCTCCTTAGAGAGCTGTGAATTTGCTATCTTCCCATTAAAACCCCTAGTTCAAACTTGCAAACAATAGTTTTACATTCCTTGGAAACATTGCAAACATAGAGGAAAGCCTAATGTAGAACCTGAACTGCTGCTCAAACTATGTGCCATATCCTATCCTAATTGGAAATTACTGAACTGTAACATATGGAATTCTACTGCAGCACATGCATCATCAATATTAATTTTATAGACTGATATAGCATCTTTACAGATAAATTGTTCTGTAAAACAACAGTTCCTGCAGATACTTGTGGTGGGGAAACGCGAAGTATCTTCGCTTGTCGTCATCCTCCTCCTCCTTTTCATTTCACCCAGGAAGATGGTCACCATGCAGACTTTGACATTATTGTTATTTTTTGCTAGATGTGACAAAAAGTTTGTAGTTCATTACTCAAACCAGAGAACTAGAAGATCAAAACACATAATTTTTTTAATCCAGATCATCTGAAGAAGCACTGTTAGTCTTTCCTCAGGCCACAGAAGCTTGACTAGCTTCAAGTTGAGAATTTAGAAATTCTGGATCCATGTTGTCTTCCCAGCAGAGATTCCAATTCTCTTCCCAGCAGAGATTCAGGAAGCAGCCTCACTACTGGCTCTCAGGAGATTTTCCTTGGAGGCTGTTTTTTTTATTCTTGCAGGCCATTCATTTCTTAATGGTTATTCTGTATGTGCGTGTTTTATCATAATTTGTGTCTTATTGTGCCTGCACATATTGTTGTACAATGCACTGGGGCTTTATATGAGTTGGCAGTGTAGGCATATTTTTATAAAGTACAGCACATGCTTATCAAAAGTATGCAGATTATCCCATGAAGTGGTGTAGCACCCTGCTTGTGGTTAACGCTTAGCTGGAATGAAATATTCAACGCAGCAATAGAGAAATTAAAATAATTATTTATTTGTCAGACAAATAAATGAGAGGCACAGTGGTATATGGTTACCAAGCTCTGGCCTGGCTCCTGCCATTATGGCCAGCCCTTATATTCCCTTAATCCAGCCCCCTTTGCTCCTCCTGTGGCTGCCTCTGTCCAATCAGCCTGGTTGAATTTCCTATTGGCTGATTGCTATACAGTAGTGCCCCGCAAGACGAACGCCTCGCAAGACAAAAAACTCGCTAGACGAAAGGTTTTTTCGTCCGCGATCTGCCTCGCAAGACGAATTCCCCTATGGGCTTGCTTCGCAAAACGAAGCTTGCCCCGGGGACAGCGGGTCTTCTCTTTTGAAGCAAGGGGCTGCGGGGAGATAGCGATCTCCCTGCAGCCCCTTGCTGCAAAAGACATCCGGGGGAAGCGGGGAAGCGAAGCGCTTCGCTTCCCCGCTTCCCCCGGACCTCTTCTGAAGCAAGGGGATGGGGGGAGATAGCGATCTCCCTGCAGCCCCTTGCTGCAAAAGACGTCGGGGGAAGCGGGGAAGCGAAGCGCTTCGCTTCCCCGCTTCCCCCGGACCTCTTCTGAAGCAAGGGGCTGGGGGGAGATCGCTATCTCCCCCCAGCCCCTTGCTGCAAAAGACGTCGGGGGAAGCGGGGAAGCGAAGCGCTTCGCTTCCCCGCTTCCCCCGGACCTCTTCTGAAGCAAGGGGCTGGGGGGAGATCGCTATCTCCCCCCAGCCCCTTGCTGCAAAAGACGTCGGGGGAAGCGGGGAAGCGAAGCGCTTCGCTTCCCCGCTTCCCCCGGACCTCTTCTGAAGCAAGGGGATGGGGGGAGATAGCGATCTCCCCCCAGCCCCTTGCTTCAGAAGAGGTCCGGGGGAAGCGGGAAGCGAAGCGCTTCGCTTCCCCGCTTCCCCCTGACGTCTTTTGCAGCTGTTCCGAAGTGGGGCGGGGGGCGGGGTCACCTGCCCCAGCCGCCCCACTTCGGAAAGCTGTTCCAGGAACAGCTCCATAGGAACCTCCATAGGCGCCCGTCACCTCTCCAGCCAGGAGAGCGCGCGCGGGGCTAAACCAGCCCCCCGCGACCCTCTCCCAGCTGGAGTTGTGACGCGCGCATATGGCAGGAACCTCCATAGGCGCCCGTCACCTCTCCAGCCGGGAGAGCGCGCGCGGGGCTAAAGAAACCATAGCCCCGCGACCCTCTGCCAGCTGGAGTTGTGACGCGCGCATATGGCAGGAACCTCCATAGGCGCCCGTCACCTCTCCAGCCGGGAGAGCGCGCGCGGGGCTAAAGAAACCATAGCCCCGCGACCCTCTCCCAGCTGGAGAAGTGACGCGTGACTATGGCAGCAGCCTCTGAAGGATGCACCGAAGCCTGGCGTGGGGGGCGGCGGAGAGACCTTCTCCCCGCGCCAGCCTTCGGATGGCTGTCCTGAAGACTTGGGGTGGGAGAAGGGTTTTCCTTCCCACCGCCAACATTCAGAATGCTGTTCTGAATGTTGGCGGTGGGGAGGAAAAACCCTCCTCCCACGCAAGCCCCGGGAACAGAGGGAAAGCGCTGCGCGCCTTCCCCTCTGTTCCCGTACCTGTGCTGAAGGCTTGCGGTGCGGAGAAAAGCCCTTCTCCGCACCGCCAGCCTGGCAAGCGGTTTCCCTAGGAACGCATTAATTGATTTTCAATGCATTCCTATGGGAAACCGTGCTTCGCAAGACGAAAAATTCGCTAGACGACAAAAATTGCGGAACGAATTAATTTCGTCTTGCGGGGCACCACTGTATCCAATCCTAAAAGATACACCCACATCCTCCTGTCCTTATATGGAACACAAACAGCTATATATTGTTACATCTATAAATGACAAATAAGTAGTAATATATCTTACATGTGTCTCAACAAGGAATCTTAATTACCAGCTCACCTCTTGCCCTCCCTGCCCTATTGCCTTTTAAAACAAATGGTTAATCTTAAATTTTTATCTTAAACATATGTCAAGGATCTTGAGTTTCACATCAACATTGAAAGATATCCTTCATTTGAAGGTTTCTAAACAAATGTTCTGACAGCTAATATATCTGGACAGCATTTGATGGCGTCTTCTTGTCTGGCAAGAGGCTGAGCTCAATGGCCCCTGTAGTCTATTCCAACTCTAGGACTCTATGATTCTATGAAATAAGAATTTAACATCTAAATTTGTTACTTTCTAAATCCTTTGCATAGTTACATTTAAGCCAATATATTTAAGCTAATATATTTCATACATTATCATAGGTAACCTTTTAAAAGAATAAAGCTTCTCAAGGAAGGAACTCAGTAAAAAAACAGTTTTTAAAGAAACCTCTTCAGTTACATTCCCCCCCCTTCAGCCTCCTTTCCAGCCTCAAAATAAAATAGGAAGAAGCTTCTTTTTCCCCAGCCAAGCCAGTTGCCTTTTCTCTCAGTTTAAGAAAGAAACAGTTTTAAAAAGACTTCCCAGCTAGATGCTTTAAAAAGCCTCTGGCCTTAGAAAATACAGCTCAAGGTTTTAAGAGAGGCCCATGGTATCATTTTACTATTTGCCCATTCCTAATTATTTATCTCTGCCTTTGTTATCTTCTGTAACATGTAGGGTCAATGTCCTGCTTTTAGTCTGTAATTTCAGCTTTTACGACTTTGAGAATTGCTTTCTGCTATAAATCAAGGGGCCCCTTGTCTTAGGAGAATGGCCAAGGTTTTCTCTGCCTGGCATGAAACATTTGAAAATTAAGCCCTCTTTAATATACAAGTCCTGATCAAACATTAATAAAATGCAGGCTTATGCCTGATGCCTCATTCCCCCCTTTCAAGCTCAAGGACCTTCATCCCAAGTGTCCTTGATAGCTTGACCTTCATCATGTTCCTGAGGTAAAGCTCTGTATAGGGCCATGATATGAGGTAGAGTTTCATTTGAAACCATCTTGCTAATTGTACTTCTAAAACATGAAATGATACATGGCATCATACATAAGACCATTACCACTACTGTCAAGAAAAACAAGCAAGACAATAGTATCCCTTTGAGTCCTGTGACATTAGGTAACCAATTGGTGAGCCATCCCATATCCCATCCTTCCCATGTTTGTACTGGGACATGTGCTATATTCTCCATCTTTGTGGCCAACACACGGATTGCCTCACCATTATCTGAAATGTTAAAGCAACAGGCATTCCCTGTCAAGTTCAAGACTCCACATAGGCCTCCCTGCTTGGCAAGTACATAATCCATTCCCATTTTCAGCTGCAAAATGGCGGCTCTACTTTCATCCAACTGTTGTGCAATAAGTCTCAAACTCTTGGCCGTTGCATTGGTTACAAGTTCCACTACTGCTTGCAATCGAATTATTCTGTTTAGATTATAAATAGGATCCCGTGCCCCTTGTATGAGCTCACCAGGATTCCAGGAGGCAGGATCATAATAGGCTATAATGCGCTCTGGTGGCCAATCATCAGTACCGCTCCAACTTTGGGTACTTCCTCCTGCTATATGAGAAATATCAGCGTTTCTTCGTGTACGCTTGGGCAAATTAGTGGGCATAATCCACATTGGTGGCAATACCCATCCCAGGAAACAAGTCCCACTCCATTTGGAGGGGAGTTTCTTGTATGCCCATTCTCCACATATCCACCACAACCATCGTGTCTGAGGTCTTTGGTACGTGGAGTACAGAAGGCGAAATAGCAAAAGAGGTAGAGAGTTCACAGTGCAGTATGTTAGATTGCCTTTTTCTGTCACAGTTATGTTCCATACCACTTTCCATGCATGAATAAAAGGAGGTGCACAGGGCAAGGCATCCCGAGTTCGATAGGTAGTATCGTGTGCCCAGGTATTCTTAATATTATCCCAAGTATAGTGACAATGAGAAGAGCCTATCATGGTAGAATCAGCTGCATTTGATGATCTATGTACACTGAATTCCCCTTGTACAGGTATAACTCGTAATGGTTTAGTTGAGTTCCATCCGGGGAAATTCTGTACTTCTGTTTGGTGTGGTATTTCGCTTACCATACCAATGGCATCTAATGGTATCGGTAATAAGGGCATACCTCCCTCTGAATCATCTGGCCCGAGAGAGCAAACAAGGCAATTGGTCCTATTTGCAACATTGGCTACCATTTCAGCTAAACCTACCCACATATTGTGGTCATGGTGGAATCCATATTTAGTCAATTTGGCCAGATTCAAGGACCCTTCCCCTTCCCAAGGGATCAGGATTAATAATAGAATCATGTTGATGTCTAGCATATGCATTCCTTCCACAAAAGATTACCTTATAGTGATAGCAAATAAATATTAGTCCCAATATAATTCCCCCAGTGACAGAAATGGGGAACCACCAAGACCAAAACATATATCCCGAGGATCCCCAATGAGTAATATCTCTGATAATTGTTCCACAAGGAGGTGGGCAGTCAATTAATTGTGGGGCAGTCAATCAATTGTATAAGAGAATCTTTCCTTTCACAATCGCTGGTTCAGATGCTCCTCAAGCTTCAGGCGTGCGCAGGTCAGCCAGCTTCCAGGTTGTGGCTGCAGCAGGCCGGTCGTCTAATGTTGCCCGTGACCTAGCCCGTTCCCGGTAGGGCTAGATACAGGGGTTTTTGGAGAGAGTCAGTTTAAGAGGATTAGAGGGGTCACCTTTGCACGTCCAACTGCCTTCGGACTTCTTCAAACGGGAGTGATGAATCCAGGGGGTCACCTCAGCTACCTTCACCGCTGTTGGAGTAGAGAGCAAGACGGTGTAAGGTCCACGCCACTTAGGTGCAAGTGGATCACGTTTCCACTCTTTCACCCATACGTTATCGCCAGCCTGGAACTGATGAATCGGCTCGGCAATGCTGCACGGCGTGCGCTCGAGGGCCCACCTGTTAAGAGAAACAAAAACACGGGAGAGAGATTGCACTTGTCCCTGTGTCACATGGTCTCCTATTTGTTTAAGATCAGCTGAAATATCCTGAACAAAGGAGGGTGGTCTCCCATACAGGAGCTCAAAAGGTGACAACTTAAGTCTTTTTGTGGGTGCACACCGAACACGAAACAGTGTTATGGGTAACACATCTACCCATCCCAATCCCGTTTCCTGGGTTAATTTTGCCAATTGGGTTTTCAGAGTCCGATTCATTCTTTCAGTTTTCCCTGAACTCTGAGGCCTATAGGCTGCATGCAGTCTCCATTTCACTTGTAGGACTCGACATACTTCTTGTACTACTTGATCAATGAACGCTGGCCCATTGTCACTTCCAATGCATCTAGGTAATCCAAACCTCGGGATCAATTCAGTGAGGAGTCTCTTAGTTACCTCTCGTGCCTTTTCAGTTCGGGTGGGAAAAGCTTCAACCCATCCGGTAAAAGTATCTACAAACACAAGGAGATACTTGAATCCCTTAGAAGGGACCAGCTCTGTGAAGTCCACAATTAGGCTTTCCATGGGGACATATCCCACATGTTGGATTCCAGGAGGTTGTACCGGTCCCTGCCTGGGATTGTTTTTAGCACAAAGAACACATTTCTGTGAAATGCAAGTTGCTAATTGTGATAGGTTAATAATATACAACTTCCGACTGAGACTCTCTCTGGTTGCAGTACCGCCAAGGTGAGTAGATTCATGATAATTTCTTACAATTGTGCCTGCTAGATGATGAGGTACATAAATCCTATTGTCTGGCAGGATCATCCAACCGTCCTTCACAACTGCTCCTTCCTGTTCAGCCCACTTCCTCTCCTCTGGGGTATAGTGAGGTTTAACTTCTTCTGGAACTACCTCTGGTATGAGGGCTGCTATAAATCCTCCCACAGGCTTTTGGGCTGCCTCTCGAGCTGCTTTGTCAGCAGCATGATTTCCTCTGGTTATTGGATCCCTTCCTCGTCCATGACCTTTGCAGTGCATTACAGCAATCTGTTCTGGAGCCCATACTGCTTCTAACAGGATTTCTACTTCAGGTCCATATTTCAAGGCCTTCCCGTGGGCTCCTATTAGACCTCTTTCTTTCCATAGAGCACCATGTGCATGCAGGGTTAAGAAGGCATATTTAGAATCAGTATAGATGTTTGCCTTACATCCGGCTGCCAATTGCAGAGCTCTAGTTAAACCTATAAGTTCAGCTTTTTGTGCTGAGGTGCCAGCAGGCAAAGCTTCAGCTTCCACAACTTCCTCATTGGTGACCACAGCATATCCTGCTCGTCTGGCACCTTCATGCAGGTAACTGCTACCATCAGTATAATATACAACATCTGGATTTTTCAATGGTTCATCTTTCAGATCGGGTCTACTGGAATAAACTTCATCCATTATTTGGAGACAATCATGTGATTCTTCATCATCTACCTCTGGTAGGGGCAGCAAAGTCGCTGGATTGAGCATATTCACTACTCGTAGATGAATCCTGGGATTTTCACACAATAGGCCTTGGTACCTAGCCATCCTTGGGTTCGTTAGCCAATAACTACCCTTATATTCCATGAGTGTCAGAACAGCATGAGGTACATTCACATACATCGTCTGGCCGAAGGTAAATTTATCAGCTTCTTTGACAAGGCTTGCAGTGGCCGCTACTGCCCTTAGGCATGGAGGCCATCCTTTTGCTACTGAGTCCAATTGTTTTGACAAATAAGCTACTGGACGGTTCCAACTTCCTAATCTCTGGGTCAGGACTGCCGCTGCAATCCCATTCTGTTCATGTACATACAGCTGAAAGGGTTTTTCCGAATTAGGCAGTCCAAGGGCTGGGGCCTCCATAAGTCGTTGTTTGATAACTAAAAAGGCTTGTTGCTGCTCAGGTCCCCATACGAATGGGTCCTTTTCTGCACCTCGAGTGCTTTCATGTAAGGGTTTGGCCAGACTGCTGAAATCAGGTATCCATAGTCTACAAAACCCTGCTGTTCCCAGGAATCCTCTGAGTTGTTTCCTTGTGGTAGGTTCCTTGATAAGGCAAATAGCTTCTTTCCTCTCTGGCCTCAATGCTCGTTGTTGGTGTGAGATGTCAAAGCCCAAATATTTGACCTTTTCTAAACATATCTGTGCCTTTTTCTGGGAAACTCGGTAGCCAGCTTCCCAGAGCAAGTGGAGCAGTTCCTCTGTACCTTCTTTACAGGTATCAAAATCCTTTGCTGCTAGTATAAGGTCATCTACATATTGCAGAACCACCTTTTCTCCAGGTATTGAGGGGTAACTTGTTAGATCCTTCGCCAAGGCAGTGCCAAATAAAGTTGGGGAATTTTTGAATCCCTGGGGCAATCTCGTCCAGGTTAGCTGGCCTTTTGTTCCTGTTAAAGGGTCTTCCCACTGGAAGGCAAATATAGGTTGGCTCTGTGGTGCCAGCCGGCAACAGAAGAATGCATCTTTCAAGTCCAATACAGTAAAAAATGTTGCTTCTGGTGGGATCAAACTCAGCAGGGTGTATGGGTTTGGTACATTTGGGTGCAAGGTCTCGATAGCCTGGTTTACGAGCCTCAAGTCCTGCACTGGCCTGTATTCATCTGTTCCAGGTTTTCGAACAGGCAAAAGGGGTGTGTTCCATTCTGATTGGCAGGGCTTAAGCAGACCATATTTTAATAGGCGGTCCAAATGTTTCTGGATGCCCTCTGCTGCTCGCCGGGGTAAAGGATATTGCTTTACAGATACAGGGGTAGCCATAGGTTTTAAGGTTACTACAATTGGAGCTATATTCTTGGCCATTCCTGGTGGGCTATTTTCGGCCCATACTCCTGGTGGCACCTGTAGAGTTCGGAGGAGCTTGTTTAACTCTGTATCCAATGTGGGTTGGACTTGCAGGGCTGACATTAGGCGCCATGATTGTTCCTTAGGTACTGAGAGGGAAATTATTCCTGCTGCCTTTGATGGCAGTTTCATTTCTGGACCTCGAGGAGTGAAGGTGATTTGGGCCTGCAATTTGGACAGCATATCTCTACCTAAGAGAGGTATTGGACACTCAGGTATATACAAAAACTGATGGGTTAAACGATGTCCCCCAATCTGGCATTCCAAAGGTTGGAGGAAAGACCTCTTAGCTGACTGACCAGTGGCACTTTTAATGACTACACTTTTGGATGCCTTTTTCTGCAATAGTTCTGGGAGTACTGAGTATTCAGCCCCAGTATCAATCATAAAGTCTATTAAATGGCTTCCTAATTGGATCGTGACCGTGGGCTCCTGGAAGCCTAACTTTATGGAGTCCGGTCTTTCCTAGTCTTGGGTAAAATCCTCCTCTGCCAGTCCAATGACATTGTCCCTACTCCGTCCTTGTCCAGGTCTCTGATATCTTCCATCTCGGATCATTCCCCGTCCCCGTCCCTGGTTTCTTGGGCCGGAGCCTGGGCCTGGGCCTGGGCCTGGGCGTACTTCTTCCAACCTCAGGGGTTCAGGACACTCCCGCTTCCAATGACCCTCCTTCTTGCAATTTGCACATTGATTCCTTCCCAGTGGTGGATTCCTTCCCCGCCCTCTTCCTCCATTTAAGGGGCGGTAGTCTTGCTTCACTGCTGTGGCTAGCATTACCATCTTTTCCTTCTGCCACTTCTTCTTCTCTTGTTTCTCAGCCTCATCCCTATTCCGATAAACTCGGCGTGCAATGGCCATAATTTGGCTCATCAGCATCCCTTCCCATCCTTCGGATTTCTGAATTTTCTTACGAATGTCAGAAGCGCACTGGGCCACAAATGTAGCAGTAATCATTCTGCTGTTTTCAGGGGCTTCAGGGTCAAAAGGAGTCCATATACGATAGGCTTCTTGCAGCCTCTCTAAAAAGTCTCCTGGACTCTCATTTGGTTTCTGTTCTACTTCTGAGACTTTAGACATATTAGTGGGCTTCTGGCATGCCCTGCGGATACCTTGCACAAGCGTCTGGCGGTAGGTGGTAAGTCTGGCCAGGTGAATTACATTGTTTGGATCCCAATTAGGATCTTCCAAGGGAAAGTTGTCTTGGAGATGACGGTCAATATTAAAAATATTTCCCACTCTGGCCTGCTCACGCAAATATATCTGTGCCTTTTCAATTATGTCTCTCCTTTCCTCAGTGGTGAACAGAGTATTCAGGAGCTGGCGGCAATCTGTCCAAGTAGGACTATGAGTATTTATTATTGAAGTCACCAAGTCCATCATAGCCTGAGGTTTTTCTGCAAAAGATGGGGTGTGTGTTTTCCAATTCATCAGATCTGTAGTCGTGAATGGAATATATTGCAGGGTCGAAGTTCGAGGTGGCCTTGGTCCAGGTAGCCCGTTAACCAGCACAGGCTCCTCAAGTGCATCAAATACTCTTCTGAGAGGGGCTACTACGTGATCTTTCTCTTCGCCTTGCTCTAGGGGCCTCAAATCATAGGGGATGGTATTTGTCCCAAGGCGTTCTTTTAGCAGCTTTATACGCCTGGCTGTATTGCTTGCTGACCGATTAAGGTCTCCCTGTAACTTCTGTAATAATTCTCTAGGACTTGGATGTACAGGGGTTTGGGGTAGGCAATCAGTTGTTTCACTAAAAGAGACTGTAGATGGAGTTCTACTGGGACTCACAGATGGAATAACCACTTCTGCTTGGGCTTTATTATAGGCCTCCAATGCCTCCTGAAGATATTTATCATAATCTATCAAGGAATCAAGTTCTGTGACTCCAGCCCCATTATTCATTCCACTTTCTTGCCTTGGGGTTACAACTGGTGGAGTGTTTGGATTAGGCTCCCTTCGATGTGGAGCATAAGGTGGAGGTGGAAGCAGCTCTTCCTCTGGTCCCTCAAAAATGGGTTTGAGTTTATTTGGCAAGATTCCTTTCCTAGCTTCGGCTTTT
This sequence comes from Podarcis bocagei, assembly GCF_964188305.1. Lineage (NCBI taxonomy): Eukaryota > Metazoa > Chordata > Lepidosauria > Squamata > Lacertidae > Podarcis > Podarcis bocagei. The sequence continues at coordinate 49,957,550 of NC_138134.1, forward strand.
ACAGCCAATAATTTGCATCGTTGGACTTTGCATTCCCTTATCCATGGAGGATTTTTATTTAATGTGCTCAGCCAGGAATCTATATATGAAAATTGTTCTGGGCACCCTCCAATTTCTTTGGCGATGTTAGACCAAAGTTTGCTTACTAAATTTATATCAAAGGTTCCTTGAGATGGCCATTCAGTATTTTGCTTCGGCCACTCTAATTCACATAACGTTCTCAGGCGCTCTGGCGTCATTTTGACTCCATATGCCCCTGAGAAGGCTTTCTTAAAATTATTTAACATACATTCAAGAGGTGTATTTTCCCCTTTTGAACCCCCAACTCCCATTGTATGGCCCTGTGAAGTATCCACTCAGTCACTCACACACACGCTTCGTGGGTTTCCTTGCCTGGTGAAGTCGCCTTACCAGGAACCGAAGTACTGCCCACTCCACACTCAGGTCAGCTACAGATTGCTCTGTACTTTCTCACACATACAATGCGCTAGATACTTCACCACACACTACCTCCCATTCTTCCCTTTTCCCCCACCAGATCACCATCTGATGTATCCAACCACCTAGCGTACTCAGTTCCCACTTACTGAGACGCAGAAGTTTGATCAAGACTTCTCTTCCTCCCAATTAATTGGAGGGCCAAAAATCCCTTTGTGCACTTACCCCTGGTTGGTTCCGTTTCCCCCCGGTCCGTCGCCGCCAGTGAGCAGGGTATCAGACAGACGAGACTTCTGCGTTCCCCCTGGAAAAATTTACCAGTGCGCGCTTGGGTAAGCAGTTTAAAGATCCTCTCTCTTGTACCCTGCTCAGTAGAGCGAAGGGGCTGCGTTCCAGCAGACCACTTATCCGAGTCACAGGAGCACCATAAAATGTAGCACCCTGCTTGTGGTTAACGCTTAGCTGGAATGAAATATTCAACGCAGCAATAGAGAAATTAAAATAATTATTTATTTGTCAGACAAATAAATGAGAGGCACAGTGGTATATGGTTACCAAGCTCTGGCCTGGCTCCTGCCATTATGGCCAGCCCTTATATTCCCTTAATCCAGCCCCCTTTGCTCCTCCTGTGGCTGCCTCTGTCCAATCAGCCTGGTTGAATTTCCTATTGGCTGATTGCTATATCCAATCCTAAAAGATACACCCACATCCTCCTGTCCTTATATGGAACACAAACAGCTATATATTGTTACATCTATAAATGACAAATAAGTAGTAATATATCTTACATGTGTCTCAACAAGGAATCTTAATTACCAGCTCACCTCTTGCCCTCCCTGCCCTATTGCCTTTTAAAACAAATGGTTAATCTTAAATTTTTATCTTAAACATATGTCAAGGATCTTGAGTTTCACATCAACATTGAAAGATATCCTTCATTTGAAGGTTTCTAAACAAATGTTCTGACAGCTAATATATCTGGACAGCATTTGATGGCGTCTTCTTGTCTGGCAAGAGGCTGAGCTCAATGGCCCCTGTAGTCTATTCCAACTCTAGGACTCTATGATTCTATGAAATAAGAATTTAACATCTAAATTTGTTACTTTCTAAATCCTTTGCATAGTTACATTTAAGCCAATATATTTAAGCTAATATATTTCATACATTATCATAGGTAACCTTTTAAAAGAATAAAGCTTCTCAAGGAAGGAACTCAGTAAAAAAACAGTTTTTAAAGAAACCTCTTCAGTTACATTCCCCCCCCTTCAGCCTCCTTTCCAGCCTCAAAATAAAATAGGAAGAAGCTTCTTTTTCCCCAGCCAAGCCAGTTGCCTTTTCTCTCAGTTTAAGAAAGAAACAGTTTTAAAAAGACTTCCCAGCTAGATGCTTTAAAAAGCCTCTGGCCTTAGAAAATACAGCTCAAGGTTTTAAGAGAGGCCCATGGTATCATTTTACTATTTGCCCATTCCTAATTATTTATCTCTGCCTTTGTTATCTTCTGTAACATGTAGGGTCAATGTCCTGCTTTTAGTCTGTAATTTCAGCTTTTACGACTTTGAGAATTGCTTTCTGCTATAAATCAAGGGGCCCCTTGTCTTAGGAGAATGGCCAAGGTTTTCTCTGCCTGGCATGAAACATTTGAAAATTAAGCCCTCTTTAATATACAAGTCCTGATCAAACATTAATAAAATGCAGGCTTATGCCTGATGCCTCAGTGGAATTCTATAACTGGTAGCATTTAGTTAACAAGTAAAAAGCAGCAAGTAGAAAATGTCATTTGTCTAGAAGTGTCGCTTTATAATTTACCCACTTTCCAATAAATGCAGCGGTAATTTAGCGCTCTCCTAATTTATTCTTAATGGCTAAAATCCTATTTGTGGAGTACACCATCCATTCTATGAATCTATCCCTGCTGCTCACTTGACATCTCAAAGATTGGATGTTCTTTTTAAAATACATTTGTTAAAACCAGCCAAACCTCCCCTATGATTTATCGTTCATTCGCCTTGCATTCTGTTTTGAAAGTTATGGAAGATAAACACACACATATATAATGTCAAATGCCTGCTTTTGTTGTTACTATACTTTGACATGAATAATTATATCTTGTAACATCAAAGCTTCATAATGTGGATATTGACTGATTAGAATAATGCAGTAAATTGCAATTTGGTTCCTTGAAAGCAAATAGCTCTGTGACAATTTTGAATTGCACTGAATAACTGGGTGGTAGTGAGGTGTTTTTTTTAAAGGCCCAATCCTATGAGCCTCAAAATTCCCTAAATGCATTTCAGCCACCATGGTCCTAGCTTTGCCGGTGTAATCATGCATACGTTTGTAGGTTTTAGTTCAAATGGCACAACGATGTTTAAAAGAACTCTGCCATTTAGCCCACTTCAGACATTATTTGCACAAAGGGAGCAAGTATGGCTGTAGGGTTGCATGTTTACCCCCCCCCCACACAAAGTTATGTGGCTCCTCCTCCTGTTCCCACACTGTTTCTGTGTTGGAGCACAATTTGAATTCACCTCATGTCATGCTTCATGCGGGACTGGGAGCCTCCATACATATATCTGGGACCCCACTTCAGTAGCTATGCCCCAATATGACCATTGCAAGAGGAACCATGCAATCTGTGGGGGCAGCCTCTTGCCACCATATTTGTTTATTTCACACAAGTGAGCCTGAAAGTGTTTATTGTTTATCATATATATATATATATATATATATTTGCTTTCGTAGATTTTCACGGGTACAGGAATGCAGGTTTTGGTGTCTTCGGGTATCTTCCCGTGTAAGAGTTGGGGTGTCTAGGCGACGTTTCGACGAGGTCTCACTCGTCATCTTCAGGCTGGTGCTTTCGGCTTCTTGTTACTAGAACAGAGCAGGATCTCAGTGTTTGAGTTCCTATAAATACTGTTGAGGGGGTGTGGTGTATAGCCTCCAACGTTCTGGGCAGAGAGGAAGTTCCCAGGTTATTGTGCCTTTTCTTCTTTTGTTCATTAATTACTTGAGGGATATCTTGAGTGATTTCTTGAGTGATATTCTGAGTACCACTTAGGAGGGTCATTAGGTGTGGATTAGTTGCTAAAGCTTTCGTGTCTTGACCTCTTGAGCTTGTGAAGAGTTTTTCTGAGAAGATGGCTGTACTGCACTTAGTTGTGCTCTGGCTTGGCTTCGTGTATAGGGGCGAGCTGTGGTTTTGTGCCCTGTGCCAGCCAGATCTGTGTAGGGATTGCAGGGGGGTGCAGCATCCGGAGGTGCCACTATGGTTTGGCTACTGGATGGTGTCTGTAATTTATCTGTGGAGAGGGTCTGGGTTTGGGTCTGGTGTGGTTGATTGGAGATGGCGTTCTGTGTGCCTCTGGTTCTGGTGTCGGTTTTTGTGGGGAGGGCTAATTTCCAGATGTCTGGCAGGCGGGACGTGTCGTCACGCTTGTTCATGTTGTGAGGGTGTTTCTCTATCTCGATGGCTTCCATGATTATTCTCTTGTGGTGATGTTCCATGTTAAAGAGCAATTTGGAATCTGCAAAATTAATTTCGTGTCCTGTTTCTTTCATGTGTTGGTAAAGAGAGGAAGTTTTTTCTTCTTTTTTGACGGCATTCTTGTGTTCTGCGATACGTGCATTTATTCGTCTGTTTGTTTGTCCAATGTACGAGGCTGGGCAGACTTTGCAGGGTATTTCATAGACCCCTTGGTTTTCTAACTGGATTTTATCTTTTGGGTTTCTGAGGATATTGGCTATTTTTTTGGTTGGTGCAAAAGGCTGTTTTGATATTGTGTTTATGGAGGATTTTGCTAATTTTATCTGTAGTGCCCTTGATATAAGGAAGGAGGGCCATGCCATTGTTTTCTTCTGTGTCTTGGTTTTTGGGGGGTGTTTCTTTTTGGATTAGCTTCGTAACCCTGTTTTGCTGGTATCCGTTGGCGATTAACACATTTGAGAGATTCTGTAACTCAGTTGTCAAGTGGTCTTTGTCAGCCAGGCGTTTGGTTCTGGAGATGAGAGTCTTGGCTACGGAGTTTATTTGTGTAGGCTGTTGAGATGTGTGAGGAAGCTATCTAGTTTTTCCTTCCCGTGTGGCCAAATTACAAAGGTGTCGTCAACATATCTGAGCCTACACCCCAAAATACAATTCACTATGGAAATAGAAGCCAACAACCAACTTCCCTTCCTTGACGTCCTAATCTACAAAAAACCTGATGGCTCCCTAGGACACACTATCTACCGGAAAAAAACACACACCAACCGCTACTTACATGCACAATCACACCACCACCCTGCACAAATAAACTCCGTAGCCAAGACTCTCATCTCCAGAACCAAACGCCTGGCTGACAAAGACCACTTGACAACTGAGTTACAGAATCTCTCAAATATGTTAATCGCCAACGGATACCAGCAAAACAGGGTTACGAAGCTAATCCAAAAAGAAACACCCCCCAAAAACCAAGACACAGAAGAAAACAATGGCATGGCCCTCCTTCCTTATATCAAGGGCACTACAGATAAAATTAGCAAAATCCTCCATAAACACAATATCAAAACAGCCTTTTGCACCAACCAAAAAATAGCCAATATCCTCAGAAACCCAAAAGATAAAATCCAGTTAGAAAACCAAGGGGTCTATGAAATACCCTGCAAAGTCTGCCCAGCCTCGTACATTGGACAAACAAACAGACGAATAAATGCACGTATCGCAGAACACAAGAATGCCGTCAAAAAAGAAGAAAAAACTTCCTCTCTTTACCAACACATGAAAGAAACAGGACACGAAATTAATTTTGCAGATTCCAAATTGCTCTTTAACATGGAACATCACCACAAGAGAATAATCATGGAAGCCATCGAGATAGAGAAACACCCTCACAACATGAACAAGCGTGACGACACGTCCCGCCTGCCAGACATCTGGAAATTAGCCCTCCCCACAAAAACCGACACCAGAACCAGAGGCACACAGAACGCCATCTCCAATCAACCACACCAGACCCAAACCCAGACCCTCTCCACAGATAAATTACAGACACCATCCAGTAGCCAAACCATAGTGGCACCTCCGGATGCTGCACCCCCCTGCAATCCCTACACAGATCTGGCTGGCACAGGGCACAAAACCACAGCTCGCCCCTATACACGAAGCCAAGCCAGAGCACAACTAAGTGCAGTACAGCCATCTTCTCAGAAAAACTCTTCACAAGCTCAAGAGGTCAAGACACGAAAGCTTTAGCAACTAATCCACACCTAATGACCCTCCTAAGTGGTACTCAGAATATCACTCAAGAAATCACTCAAGATATCCCTCAAGTAATTAATGAACAAAAGAAGAAAAGGCACAATAACCTGGGAACTTCCTCTCTGCCCAGAACGTTGGAGGCTATACACCACACCCCCTCAACAGTATTTATAGGAACTCAAACACTGAGATCCTGCTCTGTTCTAGTAACAAGAAGCCGAAAGCACCAGCCTGAAGATGACGAGTGAGACCTCGTCGAAACGTCGCCTAGACACCCCAACTCTTACACGGGAAGATACCCGAAGACACCAAAACCTGCATATATATATATATATATATATATATATATATATATATATATATATATGCTTTCGTAGATTTTCACGGGTACAGGAATGTAGGTTTTGGTGTCTTCGGGTGTCTTCCCGTGTAAGAGTTGGGGTGTCTAGGCGACGTTTCGACGAGGTCTCACTCGTCATCTTCAGGCTGGTGCTTTCGGCTTCTTGTTACTAGAACAGAGCAGGATCTCAGTGTTTGAGTTCCTATAAATACTGTTGAGGGGGTGTGGTGTGTAGCCTCCAACGTTCTGGGCAGAGAGGAAGTTCCTAGGTTAATGTGCCTTTTCTTCTTTTGTTCATTAATTACTTGAGGGATATCTTGAGTGATTACTTGAGTGATATTCTGAGTACCACTTAGGAGGGTCATTAGGTGTGGATTAGTTGCTTACACGGGAAGACACCCGAAGACACCAAAACCTACATATATATATATATATATATATATATATATATATATATATATATATATATTAGGTGTCACCAAAGCCAGCTGGTGGTTTGAGGAGATACTTGGCAAAGTGTCCTCTGGTAGGCCCTCTTCTATAGTAGTGACCTTTTCAATTGCACCAGCAGCCCAAGCTGAGGCACCAATGCAGCAATGTGGGATCTAAATGGTGTGGTCACATAATTGATTGCAATGCCCCAAAGACATATTCTCTGATACTCCTCAGATCGAGTGCTGCGGCTTGTGCTTCAAAACTGATGCTGAACATCTTTTTGCGATGCATCAAGGATATTGAAAAGCATATTTTAGATCATGTGGTCCAGCTGCTTAGGGCAGTGACACATCTTTGTCAGAGCCATCCCTTTCCTCAGCCTCATTTGCTCAATCCTCGTCAGGCAACAGTTAATTATGAAGGGGCCATTGAATTGGTCCTGTGTTTAAATGCGTACCAGGTGATTCCTGCATTCCAATGTTTAACAGCCTGGTGTGGAAAGATGGAGCAATTTCTATGCTAATAGCAGTAAATGTGTCTGGTGCCTTAATTTATATATAACAGTCAGAGGCAGACTATCTCTGAACGTATTATTGTGAGATTGAACCTATGAACTTTCAAGATTCCAGAAGCTTCTCTGAATTTCCTGAATCTTGGTTCAAAACTGATAATGTGCATAGGATTGACCTATGGGAATACTGCCACCTCTGAAAGTCATAATTTAATAACTTATATAGTCCATTTTATCAATCATAAATGCATTTACCCTCAGACTTAAGCACTTAACTATATTTTTGCGGTCAACGAGTTATAATGGATATATTTATTGCCAAAATCATGTGAAAGGTCAGTTTTGGAATTTAATTTCTATAATGGGTTGTTGGTGACTGACTTTATTTTCCAGCCTATATTATGTTTCATAATATTATTTAATGGCATGTGAAGTCATGTGTTCCCTTAAAAAAAAAATCTTACTCAGCTAGTTATCAGCTCTGACACCTGTTTTCCAGAGTATTAGCCTTTATTATCAACTTTGGCTTACCTCCGTATAACCAACTACGATTACACGCAGCTCTAATTGTGCTCTTGTCACTCAAGCTGAATAAATACTGGCTTTAAACCTGCTTAATGGTAGGACTCTGATCTGAAGTAAGGCAAGCCGGTGCAATAGGAACAAAGGAATAGAGGTCTGCGTGTGACCTTTATTGTGAAAAGGCATTATCTGACAGAGAAATTAAAGGCTGCAATCCTAACCTGACTTACTTGAAAGGAAATCCCGTTGAATTTAATAGGATTCACATCTGAGTAGACAGCAGTGTAGGACTACGCTCCTATGTGCACTTACTTGAGAGTAAGCCCTATTTAACCTAACTTCCTCTTCTGCTGCTGTTTTCCCCTGCAGAAAACTGCTCTTTTGCACTCAATTGGAGCAAACAATTGTTTTCCTCAGTTTTCCTCATTTTCCTCACATTGCCATTTGTTTGGATCTATAACTCAAGAGTGAATCTTCCCTTGGAAAGGAGTGGGGCAAGGAGAAAACTGCTTGGACCCATGCTTTCTAGACACGGCACAAGGGGGAACGTGGATGAACCCTCAGTGGGGCTTTCTTCAGGCACTGCTGTAAGAAGTTGTAAACCCAGGGTCTGTGCTCCTGAAATATCCACAGAGAATGAATGCACACTGAGTGGAGAACTGGCTCTCCTGAGATAGCTGTGCCTGCAGCTAAATGGCTGCATACAATCTACTTGCATACAGGCTGGGGTGCCAACTTGAATAAAATGTTGTGGGGGCCCAGGAAAGCCCCGCCCCACATAATCAGTCACATGACGCAGTGCACACACACCATTTGAATGTGAATGCCCATCAATTTCCGAGGGCCCAGCCTCCTCAAATATTTTATTGTGGGGGTTGAAGCCCCATGGCCCCTAGGAGTTGGTTCCTATGTATACAGGACTTCCTCTGTGCCAGAACACACAACCTTTGTTCCAGAAGAGAAGCTATTGTGACTGCAGAGACCCCCTTCTGAAAGTAAGACAGTTTAAGTGCTAAGTACTTGTACAACGGTACTGCTTATGTCTCCACTATTTCTTTTTCAAGAGGGGAGGAGTGAGACCTTTAAGGTGCCGGCCATATGACCTCCTAGGTCTAGGTTCCACCAGCCTCTTCTGTGTTTAGATTCCATGCAGATGTTCAGCTGGTCATACATACTTGGCACACCACCCCAATCTCCAAAAATGTGAAATTCAGGGGTTCGGGGCCAGGGTTTGTGTTTCCTTTTGGGAATGAGGCACAGTGGAGACTGTGGTGTCTTTAGGATATATGGTTTACTTACACATCTATGCAACCTGAGCCTACAATGGAGAGGTTTGTAGCATTAACACTCCCAAAGGGTCCTGTTTCTCCCATAACCACAGCCTTGGATTCAAACAGATGTCAGAGGCCATGCTCTGCCTCTCTGGCTTGCTGCCTTACAGCTAAGTCACATTATTGCTCTAACCTCTCCACACTAAACTCTGGGTTTATCTGTTGAGGAAGGGGGACTCCACCCATTTGTCTTCTTGCACTGAGCTGCCTTGATCCTTTGTTCTCTTGATGGCCTGTTACCCAGACACTCACCTCAACGCAGTTGAACCTGGCTTAATTAGCTCTTAGCACTTGCTGGATCTAGGGATTAGAGAGGTCTGGCAACCTTCTTAACAGCCCAAGTCTTGATTAAATTCTATCACTTACTGGATCCAGGGATTATAGGAGTCTGGTGCCCACAAACTCATAACAATACATTTAAGAATGGAGGAGACGAACTATTTTGGACAGAATAATTACAGTCTCATTTAGGAAAAACAACAACAACTGAGTGAGCATCTAAGTCTGTACAACTCAAGAAGCACAGCTGTGTATCTGCAGAGAAATACTCAGAAAAAGAGGAGACAAAGCTACAGAATAAGAAAAGATGACTCCTCTCACTAAGTGGCTCAGAGAATGGATAATAAGAAACTGTGCGGGAAAGCCAGGGCGAAATGAAACTCCTCCACCCACCCTCTGGCTTCTCTTTGCAGCTTATTGGAATTCAGAGCATAACCATTTTAATTATTTGAAGGAGCTTTCTTTTAATTGCTTATGCTTGTGGAGATTGATTTCAAAATGAGAACAGGAATGAAGAAGGCATGGGCTTTAATATCCCCTATGTTCTTAGTCACCCCACTAGATTTTTCTCAAGGTTTTGCATTTGTATCACCTACATAAAAGAAAGATTACCAACTACCGTTCGCCTTCCACCAGGTTCATAAAAATAATATACAGATGGTGTTAAATGCAGACTATTTCAATAAGAAATTTATTGTGCCATCCTCCATCACTATGATTGCAGTCCTCAATGTTGAACGAGTTGCCTATCCAAGCTATAGAAGGGAAGAGGAGCCAGCCAAAGATAATGCCTTTCCATTAATTGTGCGGAAACCCAATTATAACTTTTATTACTTGCACAATATTATATTTGCAATATATTATACTTGCAAATATAATAATAATAAAACATTTGGACCACTTTATATCATTGAATGTTCACTAATAACTCCCTCCACACACACAGAGAGAGAGACTGACAGACAGACTGTACAGATGCAGAAAATAAAAATTAATTCATAACCAATGTCAGTTAGAATTATGAAAATATTAAAATTCATTGAATTGAAATCAGGGCTGACTATATATTCAAGAACTATGAAGTTGGCTCACTAATTGATCAATTTTGAGTTTCGGCAGGGGGCATCGTTGATGTTAACCAGTCCTGGAATGCTTCACGAGCCATCCCTTTGATACCTGGGCATGCAAATAAGGCTACTGCACAGGACCACCCTGCTTATAGTGGTTGTAGTTATAGTGGCTGTATTTGCAGTAAATTAGTCAGATAAGTTTGTCAGAAGTCCAGTCAAGGGGAGAAGAGCAGGGAGCAATTACAGGCAGGGATCTTGTGGCAATGGGACCCATAAAAATCTGCCTTATACCAGGTAAGGCAACTGGTCCATCCTTCCCTAACCTGGCAAGTACAACTCCTATCAGCAGTAGCTCTATAGCATCTAATTCACAGGAACTTTCTGCATAAAATGCATGCACTCCACCAATGAGCTATGAGTCCTCCCACTCTCTTTCCCTCATTCAGTTGCCTCCTTATCAGCTTAGCTACTGTTCAGTGTCAAGGTTCAGATGAATCTCAAATACAGCATACCAAAATATAAGGAGATTTCCCTGACAAAATGGAATTCTCTGTGGTTTCTGATGTGGATGGCAAAGGCTTCCCAAGGAAGCACCAGTTTTCATATTATAAAATTCAATTAGCCACAATCTAATTGAAACACAGCTTTTCTGTAATTGACTCAAGTCAGCAGGCTCCTTGCCCTTTAAAATGAAATTTAATACACATTCAATGCTCCTGTTAACGTTCCCAGCAAAGTTTCTTTGCTTTATTGATATCAGTGTGTGCTGTAGATCAGTCTTCCCTAAGCTAGAACCCTTGCAACATTCCTGATTGTTTGCTATGCTGGCTGGGAATGATGGGATTTGTAGTTCACAATCCGGAGGGTACTAGCTGGGTAAAGCTAACACAGGCAATCCATTAGAACAAAAGTTTTTTGTGTTGTTGTTTTTTTTTTTGGTTTTTTTTTGGTTAAAGCAAATGATAAATAAGTGATCAAGCTTCCTCAAGTTTAACAGGTGAAAAATAGAGAGGTTAAAGAGTTTGGCCCAATTTGCATGAAATGAAATTGGAAGGGGGGAGGAATCCAAATGTGCATTTTCTCTCATTGTATGTGGACCTTTGCATATTTCGAGGTAGGAGAGGATTCAAACATGCAAACCTCCGCTTGCCCCCTGGGCAAGCCAAATAAGATTCTGTTGATTGTATCTGAGAAACCTGACATTAAACAATTCACTTTTTAATCTGTACGAGAAATCTACACCTCACAGTGATTTACGGGAAAATGATAATAAATTAGGCATGCCAATTAATGAATTAAACTTGAGTCAAGTAATTAAGATTTCTCTGCTGAAAATGTAATCATGTGAATACAGATGTACAACTCATGACAGACCAAGTGAGCACTTGCTTTAAGCACCTCCCCATACTTATTTGTTCCATTCGCAGCCTGCCTCTGATAAAATCCAATTCTGCATGTAAAATGGGATTTTCTCAGATTTTCCTTATTATTTAAACATGCAAAACAATGTACACTTGCTCCCTCACCATGGAAAATGGGGAAGAGGTATGAACTTACTCAAAAGTGTGCTCAGCATTTGGCAGGTGCAGAGGCTGTCTCTATAGCATTGGAGCTTCTTGCTGACAGAGCCTAGGGAAAGGGACACCTCTGCTGAATCCTACTGCCCACAAGCAGTCCAGATCAGGGGTTCAGATTGTTATCTTACTTTGGGATTCATCCCCCTATGAGTGTTCAAGGGGGACAGGAAATGAAAGATAGGCATTTTCAAATTGAATGCATGTTTTACACAGGATTTACCTTCAAATCTCAGGGGGGAAAGATGCAAAAAGGCATAAACCGTCAACTGTGAAAATTGTGTCCAGCAGAAAAGTGTGGCTAACCAGCCGGAATACTGAACATTTTGTTGCAGATCATATTTGGGCATTATTATTTATATTGCAGCATTCATGTCGGAGTGTAAGTTAGCATGCTTTAAGTCCATTGCAAAACACTTAATAACTAAAGCAGCTTCCTTTCTTGCTTTTCAAGTTTCGTTGCCACCGTGAAACTCTGTAGCAGCATTGCTTAGGACTCAACCCTCACCTGATTCAGCCTGATTCAAATTTCTGTGACTGACTACTGTAAGCTCTTCAAATAGTCACTGTAAATATCATGTTATGTTGCGTCATCATCGTAAGCAAGAATACAGAGTACAGTCACCTTAAATGCATGTGTTTTGAAGTTATGCTGCATTCCTAAACTCAGTCACTTGTGAATTCTATTGAAAGCTCTTGATTTACTTTGGGAAAAGTGCACTCAGAACAGCAATGATTTTTTTTTTAAAGTTCTTGACAATTTAGAGTAGAAAATTGCAAAGATATGAGTGGCTGCTAAGAAAAGGTAAGTTATCATTATAAAACAAAATAGAGTTTCTCTGTATCAAAATCCCTCTGAACAGCCTTAAATTACACAAGTTAAGCTATCCAGGGATGCCTATAAAGGCAGAGTACCTGATTACTCACTTCCCCAAAAGGGTAAGTTTAGAAACAGGATATGAACTGATGAAGGAATCACTGCAAAAGCAGAGTTACTCACACTTAAAAGACTTTGGAACATGATTCTATTTTAAAGGTGGTTTGACAGCATAGGCCAGCAAGGGACCCACTTTTTCTCAAGGGGATTTGGCTTCGTGAAGCAAAAAGTCAAAATGATACCAGCCCAAAGCTCATAACTTACATTTAAACTTCACATGTGGTCAAAGAATGCTATGCAATCTGCAGCTCAAAGCACCTGCAAGGACCACAGAACCTCCCCTCCTTCTTCCTGAGTGTAACTGATGCACCCAAAAGAGGTCAGGATGACACCCTACATATTAACTCTACAGTGGTACCTCGGGTTAAGTACTTAATTCGTTCCGGAGGTCCATTCTTAACCTGAAACTGTTCTTAACCTGAGGTTCCATTTTAGCTAATGGGGCCTTCCGCTGCTGCTGTGCCACTGCCGCATGATTTCTGTTCTCATCCTGAAGCAAAGTTCTTAACCTGAGGTACTATTTCTGGGTTAGCGGAGTCTGTAACCTGAAGCGTCTGTAACCTGAGGTACCACTGTATATCTAAAGTTTCATTGGCAGCATTAGCCAAAGCGTGGAGCTCAAATCACACAACTTAATTCCTAATCATTTCAGTGGACACCACAGGTCTACTTTAAGCTGCACCAATGCTGATGGACATAAGTCCTGGGACAAGTGTAAGGAACCTGGGGGGGGGGAACAGCTGGGGGAACAGCTAGGGAACAGCTGGGGGAAGTGCTGTCTTGCCCAGCCCCTGCTGCAACTCCTGCCACTACCACTGCCATACCTGCTGCCGCTGCCTGCCGCTACATGCCCCAGGCATGCAGAATTGGGCCCAATGCATGATGTCACACACCTGACCCCCCCCCCCAATCTGGCCAGGCCTGCGGGGACACCCAGGCATCCCTTTGAAGATCACCAGAGTGCCTTCCTGGAAGGGGCTCCAATGATTATGGCAGGGAGTGTGGAGGGTGAAAATTGCACTCCACACCTCCTGCCTGGCAGGCCGGCGCTTGCTGGAGGCAGCAGGGGATGGCAGCCCCCTAAATATTGGGGGAGGGGGCTCAGCTCTTTGCCTAGAAATATTGAGGGGGATGAAGCTCCTTCTGCCCCCTATAGCTGGCACTGCAGCATGCCCTGCCACACATCCACCACTGGTAGAGAAGTGGTGCCACCATCGGTGCTGATTTCAGGTGAGATGTCACCCCAAATGGATGCGATCTTGCCTTAAATTGGTGTTGATGCTTGCATTGCTTTGCCACCGGAAGAGATGGCAGGGGGGCACGGGGGTACTGCCTCTGGGGTTTATGCTGTCTGAGGCAGCAGCCTGCCCTGTCACCTCCATCAGTGGTGAAGCAGTATCTCGCCTGAAGCATACCAGATCTCATCCAAAATCGGTGGTGATGATGGCAGTGCTTCTCTGCCAGTGGCGGATATGGCAGGTGCAGGTGGTGGCAGCAGGAGCAGCAGCAGGGACTGGGCACTTCCTATTTCGCCTCAGAACAGGGCATGCTGCTCCTGCTCACACTGAGTGATTGCTGTGCCAGCCCTGTGCAATTCCATACCCACTTTCCTGGGAGTTAAGGGCCACGGATAGCATGCAAAACATGAGGAAACATGCAAAAGCCTTGCCCTTATTCATGCTAACAATCAGACCTCTATTCTCAGAGGAGGAAAAGCTCCACTCTGAGGATGCTGTTGTAGGGAGGGGGCAGAGCCATTACCATAAGGCAGCACAGTGAGGTGACTGCCTCAGGTGGCGGGTTCCTGCAGGAATCCTGCAGGGATCCTGAGGTAACAGATCCCACTGTTGTGCCTGAGTGCCGTAGGGCCCACCCACTGCTGCCATCGAAGAAGCGAGGAGAGGTGGTGGCAGCAGTTTCCCAGTTTTGGTTGATGAGGAGCACAGAAGCCAACTCCTTGGGAATAAAAGCTCTTTGCCCTCCACCCCCAAAAAAAATATTTGAGGGGATCGTCGTCCCCCCAAGTTGATGGACATTGCCATTCAAATAGTGTGTGCGCTGTGTCTTATGATCGATTATGCAGGGTGGATCTTACTCCCCTTCCCTATTTTATTCAAGTTGGCGCCATTGGCCTCAGGAAGTGAAACTGGGCTTCCCCGTGGGAAGCGGTATTATTTTGTTAGGGGGGGTGTGTGTTTCTTTTAAAGCGTCTGGGTTGAGCTTGAGGTTCTAAATCGCTGCTAGTAGGTCATAATACTCTTAATCCTGGATCGTGGATTCAAGTCCTATGTTGGGCCAAAGATTCTTACATCTCAGCGGGTTGGACCCTCGCGATCCCTTCCAACCTTACAATTCTATTAAATATAGCAAGTGACCAGGGCTGAGATCCTATGTCCCGCCTCATCCCAGGTGCCAATTTGAATAAAATATTGGGGAGTTGGGGGTTAAGCTACTGTAAAGGTAAAGGGACCCCTGATCATTAAGCTACTGTATTTGAATGACAATGCCCATTAACTTTGGGAGGGAGGCAGACCCCCTCAAATATTTCATGAAGGGACCACGGCAACAAGGAGTTGGCTTTCCTATGAGCCTCATAGAAACCAGCACAGTAAACCTACTCGAGAGGCAGGTGTAGGGCAAAGCCTGTTGCTCCTGAAAACAAAGGAGCGACTCATGAGACCTCGGCCAGCTGCGAGGATCGAGCGCAGCGCACCGAACCTTCCCTCCGCTCCGGGCGATGCCGAGCGGCGTCTGGCCACGCCCCTTCCACGCCCACGGCCGAAGCACCAAACCGGCAGGCGGCGGCGGGCGGGGCCTAAGGAGGCGAGCGCCGAGGAGGAGCCGGAGCGAGGCCGCCCAATCAGGCCGGGGAGAGGGGGAAAGGGGCGGGGGCAGCTGTGGTGGTGGCGGCGGCCGCGCTTCGGCTGCGCCGGACAGGGAGAGCGAGGCCGGAAGGCCGGCCCTGCGGGGAGTGAAGAGGGACGAGGCGAAGGGAAGCTCCGCGGACACGCCTGTCTGGGCTTTCGCCCGCCTTGGGGAAAGCGGCGGCGGCGGCGGCGGCGGGAGGGGAACGAGCCAACCACCACCACCAGCAGCTGCCGCCTCCTTGTCCACAGGAGAGGAAGCAGGGGAGGTAACTGAGCAGCAGCAGCAGCAGCCCGGGAAGGGAGGTTTTCTCTCTCGCCGAGTGAGAGGGTGGGTGGAGGGCTGGGAAAGGGGCTGCAGCCACTCGCCCGTCCACCTCCCTCCCTTGGGGTGGTGTCAACCCCGGCTAAGAAGACCCTCTTTTCTACCAGGGGCTAGGCAGTCTCCGCGGCGGGGCAGCTGTCTCAGCTTGCTGGGGCTGCGCCCGGGTCTACACGGCTCTCTTGCCCGGCGAATCGCCGCCTCGTCCCGTGTGGATGAGCGCCTGCCTTGTGCAAAAAGCTCCGTGTGCAGCGGGTGGGCTCGCGCGCGGGTCTGCTCTGCACGCTTGCCGCGCCCCGTGCAAAGGTCTTTGTTTTGTGTGTGTGTGTGTGTGAATGGGAGGAGGGGGTGTCCCCGTCTCAATCCGCCACAAATGCTCGCCTGTCTTCTTGCGATCACCAAGCTCCCCGGACTTCTGCAAGGCGCTGGTGCGGCTGTGGGAACGTGGGAGCGCTCTCTCTCTCTCTCTCGGGGTTTCTGTTTGTTTTGGTCGGCGCGCGCGCGCGTCTGCTTGCCTGCCCCCTCCCCAACTTTCCCCTCCCGATTCGTGGAAGGCTGTATGAGTGGCAAAGGTGAAGAAGGGGCCAGCGCGCAGCGTCGTCGGAAACCCGGGCGGGGATTGCCCGAACTCTCTCTTTCTCTCTCTCTCTCTTTGGGTCTGCGAGTGTTTGAAATCTGAACCCCGCGAACGTGGGAGTGGGGGTGGGGAGGCGTGCGATCCGAGTTGGGAGCCTGACCGGCGGGCGGAGAGGAGCGAGGCCGCGGCGGGACGCCCTCCTCCCGGAGCATGCAACTCCCGTGCAGCGATGGAGGGTGGGGGCTGAAGCGATCGGAGTGGCGGGCGGGGATCTTTGTGCCGTGGAGCGCTGCTGCGTGCGTGTCCCCTCCGTTGCGGTGGGGTGGGCGGAGGAGGGAGGGCGGGCGTGTGTCTCTCCGGAGCGGAGGATCTGGGAAGCGAGCAGGCGGGCCAAGCGCTCTCTGGCTCGAGTGAGTCCGCTTTTCCTTGTTTCCCATTCTTTCCCCCTAAGCTTAGACTTCAAGGCTCTGCAACCGGGGAGGCTTCCCTAGGGAAAGGGATCGTTGCATCCTGCTGAACCTTCTCCTCTCTTTCGGCTATCGGCTGAAACGGGAAGCCCAGCCGTGCGGGACGCCCGAGGGGGGGGGTCGGGGGAGAGACAAAGCCGAGGACAAATGCAACGAGCGCGTCGCTGGCTGCTGGATCCAACCGCGGGGAGCCGAGCCGATGACAGCGACAGCACGCTGCCCAGCAACAATGCCGGGGGACTTTTGGGGTGGAGGGGGGCGGGGAGAGAGAGAGAGAGAGAAGACGGTAAGTGGAAACGTGGCTCCTGTCTTGCTCCTGATGCTCCGGAGCCCTGAACAAAGGCGGCTGTGAAAAAGCTGGAGGGCGGCAGGACCAGTAGGCATAATAGGAAGCAGGTACAAGGGAGATTCAGATGACCAAGTTTTTTTTGGGGGGGGGGAGAGGAAGGAGGAGATAGGAGAGTCCTTGGATGAATATCAGTTTTCAGAATGGGATAGGGGGCTCTTTTGTGGCTTCAAGGTCACATATCTTGCACGAAAAGGGCACAAATGTGAATCTAGGCAGTGCTAGTAGGGCTTTGTTGGGGTTTTTGTCCTTTTTTTGCTCCTCCGATACTAAAAAAAGCAGGACATAGTGTGCATAAAGTGAATTCTTTCTTAGGCGGTTTCTTATTTTTGTGCCCTAATAAGCAACTGGCTTCAGTTGATTTACTTAAGAGTGGAATACCCTGGTACATGTCAGCTAACAAGTGTTTGTGGTGCTTAATTTCAGGTCTGGGGCAGAGATGGGAGTGTTTTGACATCTGCAGTTGAGACACCTGGAGTGTGAGAGTAGACCATGAGACTGCAAAGAAAGCACTTGCTGAATGTCTCCTCCTGCGCAAGAAGTTTGAGTGTTTCCATCTCACTGGAGACACGGTGCGTCATAATTTGAAGGGCTTCCTTGGACCACAGAAGCTTGCACAGACTCCAGTGAACCACTTCTCGATAAACAAGGCAGATCCATGCATTTTCAGTAAACATTCACGGAACAGAAAAGAAGCCGTTTTTTGACAAGAGTCACATCTTGATGTGGGCGGCGTTTTGAAGGGGGTTATAAAAGCCACATATTTTGGAATGACTGGAAACCTAGAGAGGCACAGAGAACATGCAGGAACCGTGCGTGTTAGCAACTCAGCTTTTTTAGATGTATCATCTGTATTAGAGGGAAATGCAAACACTATAAGCTGCAGCTGTAGCCATGGCATTGCATGACCTTTTAAGCCATATGAGAAGTATTTCTGAGCCTTGGTATCAAACGTAGCTTTATTTCTAAATCGGATGATCGGCAATACACCATGTGCTAATCAGGAGAGCATTTGGATGGAAAGATGCCTCTTCGGCTTTGCAAAGATGCTACTGGCCATTATGTGAGGGGATGAAAGGTTCGCGGATTGCGTTGCCCAGTGACCAAGCTCCATGCTGCGCACGTGTCGACTTGGATTTAAGGACCTGCCTTGAGTGCAACTTTTAAAGATGTGCTGTCGTTTCTGACCTGTACCAGAGAAGAAAGTCTGTAAAATGGCTCAGACCAGCTTGCTGCAGGGGAAACAGTTTTATTGTAGAGAGTGGGTTTTTCACAAGCTTCAGCACTGCCTGCAGGAAAAGACAAGCTGCAGCAACAGCACTGCCAACAAACCATCCGTTGTGCTGAACTCTGGGACTAATACTTGCGTCGTCCCTGGCAAGGGAGCTGCCTGGGGTGTGTTGCTGGTAGGAGGGCCGGGTAGTGGCAAAACAGCCCTCTGTACTGAATTACTGTGGCCGAGCTCACCTGCCAGTCTGCAAAGGGGTTTACATCACCAAGCCCTGGCTTTCCACTTCTGCAGGGCTCAGGACTCGGACACTCTCTGTGTGGGAGGCTTTATCAGAGGGTTAGTGGCCCAAATCTGTCGCAGTGGACTGATTCAGGGATTCGAGGACAAACTGAGAGATCCTGCTGTTCAAAGTCTCTTGCAGCCTGGGGAGTGCGAGAGAAACCCAGCTGAAGCATTTAAAAGGTAAATCAAACAAAAAAACACCCACCCTGTATCTGCTTCCTTCATATCTCCTGATCAGATAAAAACACAGCCCACCATAAAACAGGTAAAACCTATCTCTCACATGGTATTGTCTCCCTGCATGAATTGTTCCAATGGCCCGTATGGAAAATACCCATTTATAGCAGATGCTGCCAGACAAGATATACTTGGAAACACATTCCAGGTTGGCATCTTCCAAAGATTGCATAGTAATTGGAAACAGAGGCTTTAGAAGGGGCAGGAGGAGGGAAATAAAGTGGAAGAGGTTTTTTCTTTTTCATATAACAAAAAGTAAACTGATTCCATGGTTGTATTGACAAGAGGCCCTGATTTTAAAGACACAGGTTTTCTTGCTAGTGTTGTGAACTACTTCTGACTTGGAACTTTTGGGGAAGTCTAGAAACAAGAGTATCAAAAACAAAGCACAATGTGTGAGGCTGTGGTTGTTGAGGGATTTAATCAATTTAGTTTCATCTTGGTGATGCCATGAATTACTTCCAGCTATAACTTGATGCCTCTAAAAAGATTAGGCTTTATGCAACATGGGAACTCCTATATCAGTCAGCATAAAAAAAAGATTGAGCTCCCCCCTTTTTTTGGGGTCCTTTACTATGAAATGAGTGCACAACCCTAGAGTCTGGCAAGACTGGCCCGAACGGGCAGGGGTACCTTTACCTTACTATGATACCTTCCAGGTCTTGTACCTGGGAAACAATAATTGAACTAGGATTTTGAAGGAGGTTGAAGAGCTGACACGAGAGTTTAACAAGGGTTTCATTTTCCCATGTGTGAAGCCTTTCCTTGTGTCTAAAACCTGAAATCATTCCTTTGGGAAAATAGGAACAGAGAAACCTGCAGGGGGAGAGAAGACAGGAGAAGCAATGCCTTGGGAATGTGTGAAAAGAATAAATGCTGCTCATGAACTTGCCAAGCTCATCTAATTAGAGTTAATTTAGTATGCTGTCTGTTAAATAAGCAAGGCTGACCTAATAGGGGTTTTTTTAGGGGTTAGTTTCTCAAGAGTATTTTATGAAAGCTGAAAGTTTCAGTGATTATTTTAAAAAGTTCCAGCGGTTGTCCAGTTACACTTATTTCGTTAAACTGTTTCTGTGAAATAGGTGGCTGTGTAAATAACCACACAAAGAAATGCATTCTTGATTTGAGGCCCAGCACTCATAATTTAATAAAAGCTGTTTTAATAGTGGGTGAATGCAAGTCATTATTCACCAAGTGGCACCTTAGCATGGTATGTATCGAATGTCTAAAATGTCACTCTGATGAAAGAGAACTTTACTTTGCATCAACACCTGATCAGAAATCCAGGAAAAGTAGTATCCTCCTTACTGCAGGCTGGTTTACAAAGGTGGTATAGGCCAATGGTCACAAACATGGTACTTTCCAGGTGTTTTCTATTATAGCTGCCATCAGCTCCAGCCAGCATGACCAGTGTTGAGAGATGATGGGAGATGTTTGCCAGCAGCATTGGAGAGCACCATGTTTGCTGGTATTGCTGTCACTGAGTTACTGTGGTAAGAGGTTCCCTTCTGTGGCTTGTGGGTAATCATCTAACTTAGGGCAGTCCAACTTTTCATACCAACTGGGTCACTTTGGACTACAATTCCCACCACTCCTGACTATTGGTCATGCTACCTAGAGTTGATGGGAGTTGTCATCCAAAACATCTGTTTGGCAAAGGCTGGTGTAAACAAATATGGCAATTTTCCAGTGTTCATATGCTGCATTGGAAGTTACTTAATGGTGTTAAAAGCCTGTTACCTTTGTCTGCATTTTCAGGCTTCTTGAGGGATCCTAATTTAGTGCTATAAAAAGAGAACACTTCACTTGAATAGGAAAGGCCAAGGGGGATACTAGCATCCACTGTTAAAATGGAGGCAAAAGGGTATATTACCATAGCTAGTATTTTAAGACACTGGTAAGAGGTAGTTCAGTAGACTGAGGGGGTGGAATATAAAGGTAAATCAAACTCTTCCCCCATCTCTCCCATTTTATACTATTCTCAGTAATTGTTTATATTGGTTCTATGTCATATCCAGCCTCAGCCTTACACTTAGAAATCCCTTATGTACCGTATTTTTCGCTCTATAACACGCACCCAACCATAACACGCACATAGTTTTTAGAGGAGGAAAATCCGTAGGCATGCCACCCGTAGGCATTCCCTCCATAATACGCACAGACATTTCCCCTTACTTTCTAGGAGGAAAAAAGTGAGTGTTATGGTGCAAAAAATACGGTAGTTGATTCCAGTGGTTTCATGTGAGTTGCTCAGATTGGGCTATTAATGGTTTCCCACCTGTAATTATCCACCTGTAGTTTCCAGAAAACTGGTTCAGTTTTGGATGGGGTGAGGGGCAGTATCACTTTTGGGTGGAAACATCTGCCAAGTTGTTGGGAGCTGTACCACAGAAATAGAACCGCTGTGCAGAGTCGCTAGGGAGCAGCTGACTCCAACACTCCTGTTTACCTTCTTAGTCCTCCTCCTGTTCAAGTGCCTGCTATCTCGCATTCCTATGTCTAGAAGTATCTTCCACTCCTCATTTGCTAGGCATTTCCCATCTGTAACCCTTTTCTGAACCATTGTAGAATCACATTACTGTTCTTCAACAGTTCTCTTGGAAAGTGACTTGCTACTTATGTTTATGCAGCACCTAGCACGCTGGTGCTAAATGAATGTCAAACAACAGCAGTACATTCTTCTGTTCTGTTGCTTTGGTTAAATTGAATTAGAAGTGGAACCTTGTCCATTCTGCAAGGAATTATGCAAGTTTTCAACTCTGCTCTTTAATATTTGGATAAAACAGCTGCAAGCCACGGTGGGATGAAAGTAGCAGTCATTGCAGCAGCTTAATAGCATTGGTAAGTAATGATGAGGAAGCTAATTTGAGAGCATCTATGCCTAATAAAACATGAGATGGAGGTTATCATTGTTTGAAACCCTGGAATTTCAAGGGCTACAGTCTCTCTAAAAGCTAAGAGAAGCATCTGTTGGCTGCAACTATTACTCAAGTATAAGTGCTGTAACAGCATTTTTAAATACCTGTAAACAAAGCTGCAGCTTGAAGCTCTGTTGTTGGAATGCCTGTAAAAGTTCTTTCGGGGGGGGGAGCACATACTAAAAATGAAGATTTGAATCTGGTTACATTGAAAACAAGAATAGTATGTGTTTTGCACAGACTTGTTAGAAACCTGAAACTCGTGTGCTTTAAAGTCTAAATATGAATAATGTCACAAACAGCATTTGTTAGGGGATCTCAAAGTATGGAAGTATATGAAGGAGGCAATGGATGTTTGCACCATAATGGGGACTGACTGTCAAATGTTTTACAATAGTTGAATTTGATAGCCCAACTCTCTGGGCTGGTTTTCAGCCACGTGGAAAGACAGGATTTACTGCAGCTTTCTTGATAAGAGACATAACTTTGGACTCTTTTGAGAGAAAGTTCTAGGGATTTCGTTGTGGCTCTTAACAGTACTTGTGCATGACAGTGCTAATGTTCATAAGCATCTCTTAATCATATGGAGAGACTTCATACCTGAATGTTTGGAGATCCTGTTTGATAGGTCTAATTCACCTAGCGTAAGACTTCCAGCTGTTTTGTTGTGTGTGGAGGACCCCCACATGATCATGTTTCAAAAGCAGGCCTTGTACTGAGGAGAATAAACTGTGTTTACATGAGTTCGGTGTCTTTTCTCACTTTTTTTTTTTAGAAATGGTGGAAATCATTGAAAGCCATTCTGCCTTTTGAGAAAATATTGTAGCCTCAACTCTTAACTTGTAGCGCTCTCTCTCTCTCTTTTAAAAAAATAAACTTCTATTAAACTTGGATGTAAAAAGGTTTCTTTTGGAATGGACACCAGTGTTAGGCCCACAGGCAGAATGTATAAGGCTACATGCAGATACAGGATTGAGCCTGTGTATTGCTAATTGAAGTTATTTGACTCTGAAAGGATACGCACTACTTTAAATACTGTATGTGCTTAGGACATTTGGAGAGACTGTATGTATAATACTGTAACAGCTTAGATTCTGAACCTGTTTAGGGCCAGCTGGAAAAGGTGGGTAGTTAAGTATCATGACTGTTGTGGAACAACTGAGATGCAATTTGCCTGGAAAAAAACAAACTCTCTTGGAAGGAATCCGAAGGACTTGTGCTGTCCTCAAGAGATGCATGCAATCTACCCACAGCTGTGACAAGATGCTTCATTTGCACACCTAATACCTCCATAAATATACTTCTGAAATGTGTTTTGTGTTCTCAGTGGTCTTTAACATATAGACAGCATATGCCAAATATACGATATGGGTCTTAAGGTGAGCAAATAGTCTAGGCTTTGCTTTCCTGGTCATCAGCTGCAGAGGTGCACTTGAGCCTGAAAAGCAACGAACCTGGGGACAAGAAGAGCATCTTTTGCCTCGACACTGCACACAAACAGCATCTTCTATCTCCTGTGCACATAAAGAAAGCAAAGTATTTTTATTTTATTTTTTCATTTTACCTGCAATATTTGCCTCAAGCTGCTGCTGGTGGTTGTGGGATTGGAAAATGAGTGTCCCAACTCCTGTTGTGGTACATTAGTAAAGGTAAAGGGACCCCTGACCATTAGGTCCAGTTGTGGCCAACTCTGGGGTTGCGGCGCTCATCTCGCTTTATTGGCCGAGGGAGCCGGTGTACAGCTTCCGGGTCATGTGGCCAGCATGACTAAGCCGCTTCTGGCGAACCAGAGCAGCACATGGAAATGCTGTTTACCTTCCCGCCGAAGCGGTATTTATCTACTTGCACTTTGACGTGCTTTCAAACTGCTAGGTTGGCAGGAGTTGTGGTACATTACTTTTCAGCAATTCACCTTTCCTGCAGATCTACTTCTGCAGTCCAGATTGCAATATATATCCTGAGGATGGGTGTGTGTGTATTTTATGTATACCACATAGGTGGATTTATTTATTTATTTGTTTATTTAGGGGTTTATAGATTTTTTCTAAACAGTGTTGAAGAACTGTGCTGATAGGGTAGATCTCCAGATTTGTACAGGTGAGCTAATCCACCTGCTGCATGTGAAGGAGGAAACAAAAGCTCCCTTGGACAATCTTGACTCAAGAAAAACATTTTTGTGTGTCTTAAAACATTTAAGGACTGTACTCTTGAAGTTTGAGTAAAAGCTGTCCCTGGACTCATGCCAAAGAAAAATGTGGCTTGGTGCATCTCTGTGCTCTGAAACACATCAAGCTTGGTGGCACAAGCCATGGAATGCTATAGCTCAAAGGTAGCAAATGTGGTGCTCTGCGCATTTTTGAACTACAATTCCCATAATCGATGTTCACTGAGGCTGAGGGGAGATGGGAGCCCAGAAACATGTGGAGGGTGAATTGCAGAATTTTGCCACATGTATACAAGTTAGGCATCTGGCTGTAATTGTGCCTATGCGTTATAGCTCTACAAATGTTATCATATCAAAAGCCTTATACGGATTCACCTTTGGTGTGAAGCAAGCAAATCCTTTGGTAATCATGCTGCCTTTGTTCATGGTACAAAAGAGAAATGTCTGTTACATTCTGCCTGAGGTATATGCAAGGAGAGAGGTAACAGAAAGGGGAGGAAATGTTGTCTGGAACTTCTTGTCTATTATCTGCTCCCTCTCCATCTGTAGCAGAGAAGGGAGCTACTTCTCTAGCAAAGGTATCTGATGAAAGTCCAGGCAAATAATTGCCTGTTTGCAGTGCACAGAGGTTTTATTTGCATGAAACATCTCATGTTGTCCTTTCCCAGTCTTTGTTTTGTGTGTTTCCCTTTGCCTCCCTTTCAAGCCTCTAAGCTTCAAAGGCCATGAAAATTAAATTTTAATAGACTTGAACACAGCTGCAAAAGTGCATCAGATTGTACCATCCCTAACAGCTGTTCATGAGTTTCCAGAAAATGCAAGCCTCTTCAAGCAGGTACACATCAGAGTAAATTAGGCATGCCATGCACCCTACTCCTATGCATGTTTCCTTGGGACCATTTTAGGGGCGGTTGCTCTCAAGATTGTAATTCAAGATGGTTGGAGCAAGAGTTTATAACTAGCAGTTTAGCCCTAAGGTGAATCCTATTGATTGAATGGAACTTGCAAGTAAATGTTTTTTAGGATTGCAAACATAAGTTCCTCAGGGCAATCAGAAGAGTCCGCTGGTTCAGATCAAAGGAACATCTTGTGCAGCATCCTGTTCTCATAGTGGCCAACGAGATGCCCGTAGGAAACCTGCAAACAGGACCTGAGCCCAAGAACATTCCTCCACCCCTCCCCTCCCCAGCAGTTTCCAGCAACATTACTGCCTCTAACTGTGGAAGCAAATCATAGTCATCATGGCTACTATGATGTTGCAACAGAATCCATGATCTGGACCTTGCACACAACAGAAATGAATAAGCTCTCCACCACAAGAATGAATTTCAGAGCTTTACTGGAAGCATTCCCCAAAAGTTACAAACAAATGTTACAAGATACAAAGTAACACACTGCTCTTAAACAATCAAGGAATTTTGTCCTCTTTTCTTTTTAGTCCTTAATTTAGTCCAAGAACTTTCTTCTCTGCTCCCAGAGAGAGATCCTAATCAACTTGCTTTATCGCCCTCAGGTGTGCAGTACATATCTTCCATTTCTGTACTGGTGTCTTCCTGTCTCTCACACCTTCCAACTTCTATCCTTATCATTTGTTGGTACTTAAGTCCTGCAATCCCCCTTTATTTCAAGAGCAGCTTGATGTGGAATACAATAGGCTACTCTTGGACTAAGCTTTGAGATAAAAGACAACCTTGAAGCCAGCGCAATATCTGTTGAAAACAAGGGGTTAAATAGTTGGACAGTATGCCTTCTAGTATAGATTTTTATATATATGGTAGAGAATTTGTGTGGCCATTGGTCTCTTTGGGCTTTATACAATTTGTGCATCACTGGAAAAACCTGGAGCTCCTCCTGCCTGTGGTATGTTTGTGGGTGACCTGCTCAGATATCAGACCAGCATTTGCTTGGTAGGAATAGAGTTGAATAGGAAACTTTTGATATGAACAAATTGATCAAAATGCATCCACACACTGTGGTCCAGATTAAAACATAAAAGTTGATTTGCCATAACAGCAGGTGCTGTTAATGTCTTTACAGTCCTCTATGTACCTGTGTGATTTTTTATTATCCCTTGACCTGGTGATCCCTATATATATATGTTGCTGACAGTTTTTGATTGTCTTGTGATTTAAGCATTGTGGCCAAAGTTTTAGCTAAATGGTTATTGCAAAGGTTTTGCCTTGTGTAGGTGATGGAAGGGACTGAGTGTTAGTTTGTTATAACTCTTAGTTCTAAGCTGCATTTAAAAAGGTAAAGGACCCCTGACAGTTAAGTCCAGTTACAGATGACTCTGGGGTTGTGGTGCTCATCTCACTTTACTGGTCGAAGGAGCCGGCATTTGTCCACAGACAGCTTCCAGGTCATGTGGCCAGCAGGACTAAGCCACTTCTGGCAAACCAGAACAGTGCATGGAAACGACGTTTACCTTCCTGCTGGAGCGGTACCTATTTATCTACTTGCACTTTGACGTGCTTTCGAACTGCTAGGTTGGCAGGAGCAGGGACTGAGCAATGGGAGTTCACCCCGTCGTAGGGATTCGAACCACTGACCTTCTGATCTGCAAGCCCTAGATGGCTAATTTCATGACTCACTTTACCAATGCTTATGTGACTCGTACCATTATGCTACCTGGTTGAGGGTGGGACTGCAACTAAAACCCCTATGGCAGTGCTAATGTATCTCAAGTTTCTAGCACGAAGAAGTATTATGATGATGATACACTGGAGCAAGTTTAAATTGGTGAAGCAGCAGTAGCTATGATGTTGGGGAAAGAAGAGAGAAACAATGGAGTTGTGGGCGCAGTGAGGAAGAATCAGAAGTGGCCAGCTCAGTCTAGATCCCCTTCTTCTTTGGCATGGTTGCACCTCTCCTCTCCATCATAACAGTGCTAAAGAATTTAGCTGCGGTATATAGTCCTAGAAGTCAGTGGTAACTAGGGATTTCTGTTCCAATCCGTCTCTGTCACAATCAGTGCTGTTTCCGTTCTCCTGCAATTTGATTTCTGCCAAATACAAAGTTACTCATTTCATTGTCTGCTATTTTATGTAATTTTCAAATTTAAGACAATTAATGATGTGATTATTTCCACACCCCTCATTTCATTGCAACCTGCCACACAATGGCTGTCATAGATGACATCAGGTGTAGGGTGATTGGGTTTGACTTGTGAGGATTTGCCTCATGGGCCAAATTAGGATTCCTGTTGGGTCTAGTTTGGTCTGGAGGTTCTCCAGTCTTGATAAAACAGGCTTGTAAGGCTTTTGTAAGGATAACTGAGAAAATATACGTTGGCACTGAACACCTGAATGTGCTATAAAGATGCTAAATATTAATGCTCTCTGTATATTATCTGGTTAGAGAGACCAGTATGACAGAAAGCAATATAACCTTGGAGAGAGGTTTACTGTCTTAATTGGAAATGGCTTGCAAATATATTGGCTCCAGAAAACACAAGTACCACCATCCTGCTATATACCTGGACTATATAGAAAATCAGTGATGTGGGAAGCAGAAGGAAGCTTGTACTGACAAAGCAGGCCTTGTCTGTCACAAAGCAGTCACTTGGCTTTCGCAAAGAATTCAAGTGTTCTTTTTTAAGAGATCAAGCATTGCAATGCTAATCTTGTAGCAGCCTGACATTCAATCAGTGAATGACTTTGTGCTTTCAGGTATGGGCAGTTTATGGCATGGACAGTTTATGACAGTAACAGCCACTTAAGTTTCCATCCTGCTGTGTGTGTGTGTGTGTGTGTGTGTGTGTGTGTGTGTGAGAGAGAGAGAGAGAGAGAGAGAGAGAGAATTATAAGTGGGTACACACACAAGTATTTTGCCATAGTCCATTCCAGAGCTAGGTGTGGTATGACAGGATTGGAGGTAGGAGATTTTGAGAGGGTGGGAAAGAAGAAAATGTTAGGCTTGCCTGCTGGCTAAATTATGTTGTAATAGAGTTAGTACTGAGGTTCCCCATGCAGCATTCCTGAGTGATACAGTGTTGGGCAGAGTAGTTTTATATGTGTCTGCTGGTGCTGTATGCGAGAGTGCTGAGAGTGAATTCCCAATTTTTCTTCTGCTCCCCATTTGAGAATCTTTCCCCTAGAGTGTAAATTGTTCTATTGAACCAATGCATTTGGGTTGGAGAAAGTGCTTTCTCTATCCTCCCCTTCTTATTAATCACCCCCAAAGGACCATTTATGTTGCAAAGAGGGCACACCCATATTGGGACTGAACTTGAAGGACGGAGAAGAGTGGGTCAGCAAATAGGCTCCAGCCGGTGTGCAGGCCTCAACCCTAATTCTCTCCCCTCCCATCAGGCCTCAGGTTGAAGGGAAGCAAGTGGCATCCCTCGGAACTAATGGTCATTTAACCCACCGAGGGCTTGTATTTCCTATTTCATCTTATGTCTACCCACCCGCCTCCTGTCTTTGTTGATGGAGGTGATTGTTTTTGTCACTCTCAGACTTCTTAACTGTTCCTTACGTCATTCTTTTCCTCTAGGAGGACTTGGTTGTTGTTTTTGCTTTTCTAAGAAAAACAAAAAAAACAAAACACCCAGAACCAGAAAGGAAATGCATACTTGGCCAAGCTCCAAAGTATACAGAGCCCTCTCTGCCTTGTCTCTGTCCCAGTTTGACTTCGGCTCCGCTTCTGATCAACACAAAGTTAGAGGGAATGAATATGATTAAAATAAAGTTTGGAAATTATTTGTCGAAAATGTAACAAGGATTTTGGCCAGTTGCTTGTTTTATTCTTGCCCATGCTTTAATGGTTGGGGCACATGTGGTTTGTTTTTGTTTTTGTTTAAAATTTATAGTATCTCCTTTGCATAAGCGATAGCATTCTTACTCACGGCTAGATTTCCCTCCTTTAAATATGCTGCACTAGATCTGAGGCAATAACCTAATTCCTTTAGGATGACTTTTGCTATTTCAAAATAATTGAAAGCTGTTGGTGTGTGTGGGGGGGATAACTCACTGGAAGAAATCCCAGTAGAGAAGCCTGAGGCGTTAGAGGAGTGGGAGGATGTTGGCTTTCCTACCAGGATACGCTTTCTGTCTTGTTGAACAATCGTTCTAGAGAAATGAGATGCTATTACTCTGTCACTGGGTTTCAAAGCATTACCAGCATGCTCACACAAAAAGGCTGTTTTTAAGCAAATGTTTCCCTTGTTTCAACTCTTTGTGCTTCATATTTGCTGGATATTCATGGGAATAAGCAGAGAATAGTCCACTCCGTTTGATTGGGAGAGCAGTTCAGGAGATGAGTGAGACTTAGATTAATGCAAAATCTGCGTAGTTTACCACAGAAATGTGCTGCACAGACTCCCTCTTGGCCCACAGAAACTGGTATTTCAGAGCATACTACCCCAACCAGTGGAGGGAAAATATAGCCATTGTGGCTATATTTTGAGAGCCTTTGAGAGTCTTATCCTTCTTGACTTTGCCTAATTCTTTTAAAGCCATCCTGGTTCGAGGCTATTACTACATCTTGTGGAAACAAATTCCATAGTTTAATTAGGCACTGTTCAGAACCAGCTTTGGTTCTGATAAACTTACATGAGCCACCCAGGATTAAGCGACAGTTTTCTGAGTGCTGGGAATTGGGCTTACTGTATTTTCCCTGGCTGAGAAAAGCCGTCTTTCTTAATGGAATTAGACTGTAGACCGATGAACATGAAGCAACGCAATCTCTGCAGGTTTGTCTGGGCGATTTGTATCCAGGTTAAAGTTAATCCCAACCTTGCCTGACTAGACATGTCCCTTTCTCAGGGATCTCCATTATAGGTGCCCATTAGAGACCAAAATTAAGCAGATGATAGCCTTGGGGTATTGTTACCTAACATCACCAGGAAATATATCTCTGCACCAAACAAGGTATGCAAACTGTACAGAGTCCATACCTAATGCTTTTTCCCTTTGTTCATGCCAATGCAGATGTGAACACAGAATAGGATGAGTATGTCATCAAACTGTGAACCAGCTGTTCTAAATCCTGGAAGAACTAACCTTTCACCAGCCATTGAACAGTGAATGAAGAGCTGCAGACTCTACGCCAGCCGCCCCCAAACCAGTGTCCCAGTTGCCCTGAGATTGCAGAAGCAAGGGGTTGGGGATCTTTTGTCCTCTGCCACCAGCCAGACAAACCAGGTCTCCTTCGGACAGCTGAAAATAATGCCAATATATTTCGTGTCTGGCAACGTAGTGTATTCTGACCAAACTAAGCCTCCTGATGTATATTGTGCTCTAGGAGACTAAGTTTGGTCAGAATCTAGTACACACTCCCAGAATGAACACAAAACACATAACTTCTTGTAAATGAGCCACCATAGCTGCTAGAGGGCTGTGAAATTTTTGTCCCGGGCTTTGTAGACTTGGCTACCCTTGTGCTATCTGAAACCAATAGGGCACATTGGTTGCCAGATGTGATTTTTTCCCCAGCTTTCCTACCCCACTACCTAGGTTGTAAGCCACCTTGAAGATCATTTGATCAAAATGCATGAGTGTATAAATAAAATGATGGTTATCAACCTTGTTCTGACCTGTTTGCCATTCCTGCTATTGTGCTTTTCATCCTTGCCTTTCAATTCAGCTACACGTTTCTGTTCCTAATTCATCAGTGCATTTATTGGCTTTTGAAAATGAGCCAGCCTCACCCTTTGGAGATTCTAGTTGTACCAAGTGACAATTTTCTTTCATTTTTCCAGGTTGCAACATTTCCCCACTAAACTACGTGGTCTGTACATTTGGCACAAGGAATAACTTGAACAAGTAGGAGTGAACTAGATTACTTCATAATCCACACTTTAACAAGAATTCTGTTGTTTTGAAGCAACAAAGTAAATAACTAAGTCATAAGCATTCACAATTTATATATGTTTTAGATTGCAGTTTTTTGTTGACTCTCTATGACTCCTATGTCAGTAATGGGCTTTTTTGTCCCTATTGTGTTTATTCATGAGCAACTCTGTGTTGCTTGCCAGGAGTCACTTACCCCAGACCTCAAGTGACCCATTGCTGAGTTGGGATTTGAGGCCTTGCCATCCAGGGCCAGCACTGTATCCAGCTGGACACAACTGCTTTCAGTATGACTTAATGTCATGAGAATTCGCCCCTCCCCAACATCCATTGCTTGGATAGATATAAACAGCTTAAAACGCAATGCAGAGAAAATTGAACAATCTTTCTTTCAATTCATTTTGGTGTTCTTAACTTGCTTTGTCTGTCATTTTTACTAAATCTCCAAACCCAGACTTCTGGGACTTCCGAGAACTTTTTGCATTAAATCACTAGTAGGACTTTTGGGGGTAATTGCCATATAAAATATGCGCTGGTGGTAGCACAGGTGGAACAGTGCTATTTAAAAGTCTTCCTTTTCCTCTTGCAATCATGCTATATCTAAGAGGCTGAAGACATAAATTGTGGAATAGATTTTGTTAACAGCGTTAGTGTGATTTATGCCTCAGCTTTTGGTGCTGAGGTGAGTCACTTTGTGACAACCCACTACTTCAAAGGAGATGAGAAAGGAATCAGAGGAGGAAGGATGAATGGCAGAAAGGAGCAACTTGTCCAGGGGCAAAGTTGGAAGGCTGAATTGTACTTGCACATAATTTTTGAAACCTGCAGAACGTTAAGGAATTAACTTTAGAAAAGCAAAAATGACTACAGCAAGATACAGTCATGGCAAACATACAGTGAACATAGGTTAATTTTGCTGTGTTCCAGTTGTTGTTTTTGACAAATAGGCAATGCATAATACCAGAAGTTAAGGGAAAGAGGTAGAAAATTGATTATCAGGGTATAGAAGGGATTGTGGGAATATAGTTGTTTTCTTTGAAATCACTGAGTGTCCTTAAAAACTGACACCAAGGGTGGGGAACCTGTGGTTCTTAAAATGTTGCTGGACTCTTAATTCCCCTCAGCTCTGCTGGTTGCAGAGTTTCACTCTAAGTTTTTGTTACTGGTTCTATTATGTATGAGTCAGTTCAAAAAGTGAATCTTTTTTACATAGTGCTCTCTCTCTCTCCTTTCTAACGGACTCGTTAGGAGAGATGGAACAAACCACCATACATGGTCGTGCTACAGACTGCTTTAGTTATAAATCAAGATGGTGTAGAGAAGGAATTCTGCTTGATTTAGCGTATGTTATGACCTAGAGAACCAGCTTGTGAGTAGAAGAGAACAAATAAGGGGGAAAGCTTGATTTTACAGAGCATGTTACCAAAAATAGAGAGGTACTACCTTTGCTATAATTTTACCATTTTAAGTGCATGTCAAAATAGTCTGTTTCTGTATTAGTACTGACTGTTACAGTATAGATTGCAGCCATTTAATAAACCTGGAGGACATGAGCTTAACATATTAATGATCTGTAAAATGATGAAACAAAGATATCTATGTCTAAAGCAGACTGTGGCTAAAGCAGCTTTATATAAGGATTCAGTAACGGTGAAAGAGGAGACACTGAAATTTCATAATTATGGTTGCTGTGTTGGTGTCCAAGTGTAAGCTATAAGATGATAGTGAGCCATTTGAACTCATTGCTTGGCTGGATTAACTAAGGGAATTGAAAAAGGAAGATGAAAGTCAGTACAGATAAATTCAGGGTGTTACATGGTGGTATGTGTGAGACCTTCCCTTTGCAGCCTTTAAAGTGCTGAATTCGTCGTTCCCATTCAGAGCACTTCTGCTGTCAAAACGACTATGAAGAAGGTCAGCGGTTATGGAAAGATGAACTACAGTGCACTCTGCTTGGCTGCTCATAAATTATAATGCAATTAGAAAAGGCAGGCTAACAGTGCAATCCTGTGCACATCTACTCAGGAGTAAGTCCTGCAGAATTCATTGGGACTTGTTCCCAGATAGTGTTTTCAATTTCACCCCCAAAAGGCCAAGCACATGTGAGCATAGGATATCAGACACTGATCTTATTTGATTCACCTGGGGAAACCCAGCCAGATGGGTGGGGTATAAATATTATTATTATTATTATTATTATTATTATTATTATTATTATTATTATTTGGTGTGTTTTTAGCAGAAGGATTTCCACCTAGAATATTAACACCTGCCACACAGGTTTATGATTACTTATTTTGAGCAAAGTTGCATTTTCTTAAACAGATAGGTAGAGTAATCCATTTGGAGTTTAGTAATGCAGTGTAGTGCAAGGCGAATGAAGAACTAAAAGCGAAGATGGGGAAATACTACATGGTAAAATCTCTTTGTAAACCACTTTGAGGTTTGTCGGTTTGTTTGTTGCAATCAAGAAGTGTATGAAATAGATAAGGAGAGAAATAAACGATCAAGTAAGAATTGGTGTCCTTCCTTCAAGTATTAGAGAATAAGTCCCACTGGATTCAGCAGAACTTCAGCAGACAAAGTTAGCGTTGCAGCCATAGTCCTTAAACCTGTTTTATTCATTCTTTTTGCTGTTATCTTTAGGAAGGAAAGTGGGGGGTTGCCAATGAAATAGCTAACTTAAATGGACATTGAGGAATTGTGCAGGATGCATGGAATGATGTCATGAAGATGAATGAAAGAAATGGAATGCAATCTAGTAGCACCCAGTGTTGTGTCATATGCTTTGGGGGCTAAAGCATATTTTGTATCAGTGGGAAAACGAGAGAGGATCTAGGGATCCTGGTGCATTTCAGGGTTACTGAACCAGCAGTTTTGTGTGGCTGTTAAGGAGACGAGGGAAATTCTTGAATGTTAGGTAGGGGTGTTTTTTTGCAGGGAAAAGGAAGTTCTGATAGCATCGTAGATGGCACTGGTTCCTTTTGAAAGCTACAACCAGTTCTTGTCATCTGTGTTAAAAAGATGCATTCACAGTCTGCTAATTCCGAAGAATGACTACAAAGTCTTGCACTGAACTATCCAGACATTGTGCAGTTTCTCTGTGGTTTTATGCTTCCCCTCAAGTGCTTAGATCAATGAAAGTTATGTTAAATTTATTAAGGTGAAAGTTGAAATATATGGAGGAAGTGGGGAGAGGTACCAGTGGCTTTACTGGAGCAAAAATAAAATAAAATGCAGTATTGTTACTCTAAACCTCTTATAAAGAATTATTGTGTCCTTTGAGGAAGCCTTTGTGAGTAGAAGTCTTTACTCTTACATTGTCTGTAGCTTCCTTTTCATATCTATCCAGGGAAATCCTTTGATTGCTGAAGAAGTGCATCCTCTTTTTATCACATTAAATTCTTTTCAGATCCGTCAAGCCTCTTCCTTGTTTGTATGATATAGATTCAGGAAAGGAAATGAGAGATCCAGGGGCAACTGTAAATCTTGTAAGTCTGAACATTCAGCGGATAACTCTGGCAAGATACTTCTCTTAGCGCTGAAATGAATTGGCAATTCAGGTGAATTCAGAAGCTGTATAGAATTGGTGCAGTTGAGCAGTTCGAAAATGGCACCAAATGTCACAAAAGAAGTGCTGCTGGAAAAGTGTATTGAGATTTCCTGTGGGTGATCTTCATTTATTTCTTAATTTATATCATTATTGATATCCTGCCTTTTCCCCTGACAGGAACCCAAAGCAATTTACAGCTAAAATAGAAACAGGTGAAACATAGAGGGGAAAGCTTTCATTTAAAAAACAACATTTAAACATTTGTACACACACAAACAGGGACGCGGGTGGCGCTCTGGGTAAAACCTCAGCGCCTAGGACTTGCCGATTGCATGGTTGGCGGTTCGAATCCCTGCGGCGGGGTGAGCTCCCGTCGTTCGGTCCCAGCTCCTGCCCACCTAGCAGTTCGAAAGCACCCCCAAGTGCAAGTAGATAAATAGGTACCGCTTTATAGCGGGAAGGTAAACGGCGTTTCCGTGTGCTGCTCTGGTGCCGGTTCGCCAGAGCAGCTTCGTCATGCTGGCCACGTGACCCGGAAGTGTCTCCGGACAGCGCTGGCTCCTGGCCTCTAGAGTGAGATGAGCGCACAACCCTAGAGTCTGTCAAGACTGGCCCGTACGGGCAGGGGTACCTTTATCTTTACCCTTACACACACAAACGTATAGATCACTACAATAAAAACAAGACAGCACTAGCCCTTTCAAGTCAACAAGGAGGGAGCCAATCTAATTCTCTAGGAAGGCAGCAGCCAAACTCTGGGAGCAGCCACTGAGTAGGTCCTGTACTGCGTCTCAACCAAACATGCTTTTGAGGGTGGTGGGACCAAGATAAAGAGGCTCCCCTGAATATCTCAGAGCCCAGACAGGTTCATATGAGGGAATATAGTCTTCTGGATTTATAGACCTATTCTGGTGAGATGAGGCTGAAATTATATCCAAATGATCAATGAGCACATAAACCAATTTGTGCTGTTTCTTAGGAACTGAATGTGTCGTGCAATTTTGATGCCTGCATGGCTAACCTGATTTACATCGGATAAAGAAAATCATGTGTAAAATATGTAGTTCAGAGACCTTCGGGTGTTGCTAGACCCCACTGCCATCACCTCTCACTGTTTGCCATACCGACTAGGGCAGCCAAAATTCAGAAGGCCACAGATTCCCATTTCTTGGTGTAGCAGTGCAGGTTTTTACCACTTGCAGGAGTGTTGGCAAAGGTTGCAGGAGACGTTTTTGAATAGCATTCTCTTGGAAAAGTTGATGCTGATCATCCCAAAATGAGCCATTCTAGGGAAACGTGTTTAGTGTGAGCTGCTGCTGCCATGAACATTTTATCACAAATTACTACACAAGCGTGAATGTAGTGGGAAGGCGGGGAAAATGAAATAAAAGGCATGGCTTGGTTGCATCTCCCAACCAAGGCCACATGATTGGCTGCTGTTTAATGGAGTTCTGTGGAGACCTTTTTGCTACATGGCATGGATGGCGGATTCCCACAGATGCAAAAGTTGGAAAAGTTTAGTGCTGTGGATTTGAAAGGAAGGCTCTTTGGTGACATATTTTTAAAGAGTGTCTGCTTAACATGAAGAACCTTTCTCATAAAAGTGTTTTTGTTATTGAAGGGAGGAGTGAAGGGTAGGAGTGATTACCTAAGGTAAGTATCTAGGGAAAGAGTAGAAACAGGTGAATAAAGAGGGGCACTGTGGGTTAAACCACAGAGCCTAGGACTTGGCGGTTCGAATCCCTGCGACGGGGTGAGCTCCTGTTGCCTGGTCCCTGCTTCTGCCCACCTAGCAGTTTGAAGCACGTCAATGTGCAAGTAGATAAATAGGTACCGTTCCAGCGGGAAGGTAAACGGCGTTTCCGTGCGCTGCTCTGGTTCGCCAGAAGCAGCTTAGTCATGCTGGCCACATGACCCGGAAGCTGTACGCCGGCTCCCTCAGCCAATAAAGCGAGATGAGCGCCGCAACCCCAGAGTCGGTTTACCTTTACCTAACAGTGTAGCTGCACATCTGAATTTGGAAGTAAAACCAGTGTTAGTGGAGATGCAGAAGTTTCAGATTCTCCCAGCCCTTTGTTCCACTCATTGTCACTCTGAAGATTGATTTCTCACTCAAAACATATAATTAGGTTTGATGGCATATTGTTTACATCTTATTTTACAGAGCTCATGATTATTTTCAAACGGTCTTCAAAATGACTGCTAACCTTCTCTAGAGATAACGAAACATTTGGCTGGCGTGAGAAGGGGGCGAATTGCCGCAGTTCATTCTGCTTTGAAACCAAGATGGCATTTTTGAAAATAAAGGGATTATTTTCTAGTCAAGACTATTTCATGGCAGGAACAGTTGCCTTATTGAAGAATTGCTGAATAGGCCTGAGGTCAGGATGCAGTTGGAAGTTAGAAAATTCTGGATGCGCTGAAGCAGACACTTAAAAGAGTCTGCTTTTTTGTGTGATATCTCCTGTTGTAATGATGCTCTAGCCTTGGGGAGTTACTGGTAGCTGTAATGTGTTGTAATGCATTCTTTTTCCCCCTGCTAGAATTAAATTTGTGTTTAAAAATCTTAGTCAGAAAGCACTGGTGGAAATGGGGAATAGCCAAACTGTTCTAAATGTGAACTGTGGTGAGTTTGCATGGAATGT
Organism: Podarcis bocagei; assembly: GCF_964188305.1. Lineage (NCBI taxonomy): Eukaryota > Metazoa > Chordata > Lepidosauria > Squamata > Lacertidae > Podarcis > Podarcis bocagei. Next base: position 49,994,623 of record NC_138134.1, read on the forward strand.
GTTTTACCTTACATATGGAATGCCTTGTTGTTGTTGTTTAGTCGTTTAGTTGTGTCCGACTCTTCGTGACCCCCTGGACCAGAGCACGCCAGGCACTTCTGTCCTCCACTGCCTCCTGCAGTTTGATCAAACTCATGCTATTATTAGAAAATGATGCTCATCTATTCCATTTAAATATGCACTGATGATTTTTTTTAACCATTTCAAATAAATTAGGAATCACCTCTATGATAAAATTGGTCTTAAATAGGGACATAAAGAGCTGCACACAGAAAAAGTATGATGGAAATTATGGATTCTCGGGGGAATTCCAGTCCAAAAACACACACAAAAAGGCAAATGGTTAGTAATAGAAAATGACACTTCGGAAGTGTGTCAGGCCTTTCACTCATCTGGTCAAGTCAGTGGGGCTACATTACTGGAAGCGGTTGGTGAATCACTTCCTTGGTATGGCAAAAATGCAAGTTGCGTTGAAGGCTCTACCCACCCCCATCCCTGCCAGTTGACAAAATAGTACTACAGCCTTATTCATCCCAATAGCTGTGTTGAGTAATCAGAAGTTTGGATAATTGAACATGCTTTCTTCACTAGTTTACCAAGACTTTCTCGCATTTCATGGTGGCAAAAAGTGCAATTAGATGAGTAAGGTCTTTGGATAATGAAGGAAACATGTGTTTCAGAGGTTTGCTGTGCAGTCCTAGGCTTATTCAACCAGAAGCAAGCCCCATAGAGTTCAGTGAGACTAACTAGAATGCAAATGTATCAGGATTGCAACTCTAATATCTAATTATTCATTGGCTGTACAGTGGTACCTCTGGTTACGAACTTAATTCGTTCCGGAGGTCCGTTCTTAACCTGAAACCGTTCTAAACCTACCACTTTAGCTAATGGGGCCTCCCGGCGCTGGCGCCGCATGATTGCTGTTTTCATCCTGAGGTAAAGTTCTTAACCCAAGGTACTATTTCTGGGTTAGCAGAGTCTGTAACCCGAGGTGCTTGTAACCCGAGGTATCACTGTACAGACTTTGAGCTAGTTGTGTATTTTTTTTCTTATCTGGCATGTACTTTTTTTACTTCACACTTTACTTAAATCCCATGTATTGGGGATTTATAATTATAATTATATTCCAAGGGGATAATCCAGGTTGTTATCATGACACATCTTTTGATAAAATGCTGTCATAAAGAATTCCAGAGCATGAACACATCCTTGAGTTATTTAAGTGATTCTGGGTTTTGCCTGTTCCTTCCCACCCCATCCCCAGCCTAAGAATTTCAAATCTTGTGAGCAGAGAGAACCATGCTGTTGGGGGAGGGGAGAGCTGCCTTTTCTTGAAGGGCTATTTCTTTATTTCTGAAGCTTTCATAGCTCTGATGCTGTACTTACTGTTAGTATATGCTCTCACCCCCCAACCGGTTTGGGTGGGGGGGGGGGTGATGGCCTGCTTCCTAGCACTGATGCAAGGACTTAGACATCTACCACCATGACATTTTGCGTGGGGGCAAACGAGGTAGACAGTCTGGTTTGGTTTGGGTAGATGGCCCTGCAATATCTTGTATTCATACAGTGAATAATCATGTCGCTTCCAAGGAACAAGGGGGGAGCAAGCACCTCTGATCTTGCCAAGAGTTGCTGGTTCACCTTCAGTTCACTTTAGCTTTGGACTTAACTGCTTGCTAGAGTAAACAAACTGGATACTGACTTGAATTCAGGAATGTTATTTCAGAGATCATGCAAAGAGGCTCTTACTGGGTGGTTTTGTGATTGTGTACTGTCTCATCATGAGAGCATCCACTTGTTGCGCACTCAGCCATGGAAATGAATGGCATTCGCACAAGAGAGCAGTGCTGGTCTGTGTATCTGCAGTACCTTCTAATAGGGCTTGTACAGACCAGGAGCATTGCTGCGAATAGTTGTTACTAGAACTTTAGCTGGGATTGCGCTTGGTACTAATAAAACCTCTATTCATACATTCTGCTGGGCGTATCCAACTCCTGTTAAACTTGAAATTCCCTGTTTATGGCCATGTTGGGTAGCTGCACAAGCGTAATCCAGACGTGCTTGTTGTTGGCCTCAGCACTTGAACTGCTGCATTTGTTTACATGTTAAAAGGCTTAATCAAATATTAAAGTGGCTGCAAGTGAGTCTGCGCTCCCTGACAACACTGGAAAAAGAATTCCCTAGCGACCTCGTTTTAGTACATACTGTGAGCACCTCTTTGTGTACACGCAAACAAACACACACACGTTCCTTTGCTGAAAAACAAAACCACCCATATAGAATATATTTCTGGATTTTTATGTGTGTGTGTGTTATAATTCTCCTTTCTTTTTCTCCTTGCAGGTGCATTTTGCTGCCTCTTCTCGGAGCCAAGCCCCCTCAACAAAGTCTCTTCCTCCTTGTAGATTCTGTGGATGAGGGATGTAACATTGCAGAAGGTGACCAGACATCTACAAGCTTATCTGGAACTATAGCTGAGCTTCTAGCTAGTCACTATGAGTTTTTCCCTCCATGGTTGCTGCTCCTGTGCTCTGCCCGGAAGCAGAGCAAAGCTGTTACAAAAATGTTTACCGGTGAGTACAAATACCAGTGAAAACCTATCTGATGCTTCACTTTTGGATCCTCATGTGTCAAATCCTTTTCTGAAATGTTTTACTCATCACTAAATTCCAGCAATTAACTTTCTGGAATCTCCATTTTCTTGGAGCCTTTACCCAGTTGACAATGGTTATTGTACATAGTGGGTGTATCTACATGGATGCTGATATATTATATGGGGTTTATTGTGCTGTTCTTCCCCAGTAAAAGAGTGCATGAAACATGACAGCGTTGAAGACTTGAATCCACTATTCTGGTGTGTGTGCAGCAATTTTTTTTTCTGTCTAAAAATCTAGATTTGTCATCTTCTTTTCTGGGAGTTGAGGATTACCTTTTGCAAGCTCACTGTATGGGTGTAGCTGTATTTGATCCTGGGAGTATGCTGTTGGCAGACTATTGGGAATCTTCTACAACTTGTTGTTCCAGTCTTTGCTGAATTGTGAGCTCATTTCATCACTCCGCTGCTATTGTTCGTGGGATTTTTCTTAAACGTAGAGAAGCATAAACACTGGATTCCCAGCCTTCATGTGAAACCAGCTTGAAACCAGGCAATGAGTGGAATAAAACTGCAGTTATAATAAAGCTTTAACAGTAAGAATAAATAGATTAATAATAATAAATAGATTAATTTATTATTAATAATAAATAGATTAAAAATCCCTGGTCTCTTCACCCTTACAGCAAAGCTCAATGATGCATTTGGTTATGATAATTTGATTTCCAAAATTGATAAAGATTATTATTATTAATTTCTTAAAGGCATTAGTAATGCCATTGGCAACCTTTCTCCTGGGGCAAGCAGGGAGCTGTGTATATACACTAGGTCTGAAGTGGGAGAGAGGAGAAGGATTGAGACAGTCTGAATGCACCATAGTCAAAATCAAGAATGCCTCCCTATGTCTCTTTAGAGGAGATTTAAAAACTGAGGTGCATTTAATTGTGCGATCGCACAGTTAACATATGGTGTTAGACAGTGCTATTTTTGTAGAAAAAGAGGTGCTGGAACTCACCACAAATGCCATCCTTGTTCTCTTATAATGGCAATGGCGCCCACCTGAGTTCCAGTGAGTGCTGGCTAAAAAAAGCCTTGGTGTTAGATATGGTGAAGTCTAATGTTGTGTGCGTGAACTTCTCCTTTCTCCCCTCCCAACCTGCAGTGCCTATGGTGAGAGGAAGTTCCTTGTGTTAGGAGAAATTGGTTCTGTTCTTGCAGTGGCATCACTGGTTTCAACCATATTGTTTAGTTCGACCCTCTAAATCTCCTCTTTGGCCTCTGTGTTCCACGCCAGCCTGTCCTCCATGCATGTCACTGGCTGATTTTTTCTGTTACCACGGGACGTTGCAGGAAAGAGGGTGCAATGGTGCTTTGACTAGCAATGTCTTGAGTTGATTTGCTATCCAAAAGAGTCCTGGGCAGTCTGTTATTATCATCATCATTTGTTAAATTTGTATCCCACCCTTTCTCCTGTGGGAGCCCAGCAAAATATTTAAACGGTGCAATTTCAAATCAAATAAAAACATTTAAACGCAATCACATACCCTGACAGTTACTTATTTCACAGTTGCAAAAACCAGTATATCTTGGCCATCTCATACCTGTGTAAACGGGAATATTTTCACGTATTTCCAAAAAATCACTTAGGAGAGAGACAGGCACACCTCTCCAGGGAGAGCAATTCCGCAAACAAGGAACCACCACAAGGAAGGCCCTGTCCCGGGTTAATGCCAACTGGTTGGCAGCAATGTAGGAGTCTTGGGCAAGGCATCTGAGTGGTGAGTTGGACTTGACCTACTATAACAGAAGTTCTGGATCTATGAACGACTTTTGTCAAACTTACCTGAGCTATCATTTCCTGTATGGCAAGAGCTTTTGAACGGCACCATGTTTGAGTGAATTTCTTGAGCAGTTTCAGGTCCTTTCAGTGAAAAGTGACAGGTTCCCTTTGCTGTTTAGGCATACAATTGTACCTTGTTGATAAGCATAGTAGCTTCTGCAGGACCCACAATCAATCTGATAACAGCTTCCTTGAATGGAATATTTTATTAGCCCATGTGGATGTTTGAAAAGAAGGTGTGAACTTGAAAGCATACAGCTACTGCATTTTTGCTTTGCATCTCATTTCAGTTTTTCATCTTTGAAGTATTCTTTTTCCTCCAACTCCCCCTGCCCCCAAAGGTATGAAAGGTTACAGGAAAAAATGAATGAATTATGCTTCAGGGGCGCATCTTTCATTTCTTCAACCTTCGTATAACAGCCTCACCCACTGAATCTGGTTGCTTCTGATACTTGCTATAGGCGCATCATTCAGGGTTGGAGCTGATCTTTCAGTCTCTGATAAAAAGGTCTTGTTTCATAATTGATTTAAATCCTTTTCGCCTTCACTATTTCATATATTTCTTAAAAAATGAGGCATGCAAATTTGGTTGATTCACTTAATTTAATTCACAAGTTAATGGAGCGTGTGTAGTGTCTTGTATATACCGTATTTTTTGCTCTATAAGACTCACTTTTTCCCTCCTAAAAAGTAGGGGGAAATGTGTGTGCATCTTATGGAGCGAATGCAGGCTGCACAGCTATCCCAGAAGCCAGAACAACAAGAGGGATCGCAGCTTTTGCTGCGCAGCGATCCCTCTTGCTGTTCTGGCTTCTGGGATTCAGAATATTTTTTTTCTTGTTTTCCTCCTCCAAAAACTAGGTGCATCTTATGGTCTGGTGTGTCTTATATAGCAAAAAATACGGTAATTTTATACATGCACAATAGGCTTTTTCTTATAAGTAGCTGCAGCAGCCATGATTGCTTTCCTCTATAGCCTGAGAATAAATACGTGCATTTGCACTGTGAGCAGCATTGTCTTCTCCTCTTTCCAGTGTTTTCTTTTTTGTTCCTCCTGCTGCTGTTATTGCATAATTCTCCTGCCTTCCCTCGATCCATCATCCCCTTCCTAGATACAAAAAAGGAGGTAACATTTCAGATATGTTGCTTCTTCCATCCAATGTGTACAGGTGTGTCTTTGTTTAAGACAACTGAAGGTCGAGAACTTTCCAGAAGTATGTTAGTATGTAGTTGGTTACAGGGTGGAGCAGTTTATTTTCAGAAGATGAAAAGGGAAGGTTCCCCTTCTTTATAGGCAAACACACTCATAATTTTGAGTAGTGAGCAAATTGCAGAGCTAAGGCAATTTGAAATATAACTTTTGCATAGTTTTCATAGCGGGTATTTTATAGCATGCATGCATTTGTGTCCCTTGCAAAAGGAAAGGATCATAGCTCAGCAACAGAGGAGGAGGGGGGAGGAATTTATTTGGTCTGTTTTTCTCAGAAGACCAGTCTGATGTGATGATGCTGAATTTGCCTGTGGATCGGAATGCAACTCCTATTCACATTGTTCTCTTCTTTCTCTCATTTTTGCAATGCAGTTTTAGTGTGCAAAAAGTGCATGCAAGTAGATGCATTTTATTTCTTTTCAAAGCATTGAAAGGAGCATATTTTCTGTAAGGGGAAAAAAGTGCTTACAAAATGCATGCCATTTAAATGTTTTGTGGATTCTGAGAAAGAAATGCACACAAAACAGAACGCAATGAAGCTACAATTCAGTGCCGGTGAGACCAAATGGAACAGAGTGGCCTGTACAGCCCCACTTACTTTATCTCTAGATTTCCCAGATTCTTTTCACCACCATAAAACACAAAAAATTGGAAATGTACAGACAAACAAAAATCAAAATCAAAACAACCTGTGGGCTGAAAAGTCACCTACAAATAGGAAGATAGCTATGTACAAGAAGTGACAGTTTTAGACTACAAATTCTCAATATTTGGGATGTAAACCCAAGTACCTATGATGTGAACATATAAAAAGCTGTCATATCAAATTGGTACATCCGCCCACTGAGCATAGTATCATCTGCTCTGACTGACAAGTGTTATTCAGTGTCTCAAGTACAGAAAGCACATGAACTACCACTATGGATGGACTAAGAAGCACAATTCCCCCCTGAGTTTTATGACAATGCATGGGATTCTGAGTGAAGACACTTCCTACATTAAAATTATTATGGAAGTCATTAATAACATTAGCTGTAGCCAATGTCAAAACATTTTAGAAGTCATATTGATGGATTTGCACTGTCCAGTTGATACCAGTGACGCGTAAGTGTTTAATCTTTCCTTGATTTTGCCTTCTTATTGAAAAATTACTTACTGTACTATGAATGCAGTAAATTAAGTTTGAGATTATGCAATTAACATCTGTAACCCTTGGTAACAATTTTGTTCCAATTTGTGATCGTTATGAATAAAAAACGATTAAGTTCAAAATATGTCCATTGAAATGAATGCTAGAAAAAGCATTTTGTACTTGGCTGTAAGTGTTTATAAACAGTTACATCTTTAAAAAGAAGGCATTAAAATACCACCTGTGCCTCAAAGCCAAGTAGCTTCAATAAGCGTCTGATTCTAAAATACCTGAAGCTATTAATTTATCATGGTATACTTGCCTGCTTGCCAAGTGTCAAGTTTCTCAAAGGAAGTTATTTTTAGATGTTCATCCAACACATTTTTAGCAGGCAAATTCATTTTTACAATATTTCTGTTATTAGATTGCCTTTTATTTTGGAAAAATAATCAAAGTTGCATCTATACTATTTCTAAGCTGTCCAGATGCATTTTTAAAAACTATTGTTATTTTCACATTTCAGCCCTACTAATAGGGACATCATAAAATATGCTGCATGTTAGCAACTTAAAATAAATCTTTCTTAGCAGTGGCAACAAATGATGTTTAACAACTTTCCTGATAAGTAAAAAGATTTAACAGTTGAAACTAGCTAGCACTGTATTGGGAAGCAAGACAAAACTTTTTATTAAAGCATTGGTACAGTTCCACCATGTTGGTAACTGCTAATTAAATTCCAGAATGGGGAGAAGAGACAGCAATACAGGTATTTTTCAGGGGCTTGTTCAGTGTGATGCAGTCATGTGGTCCCCTGTGTAATTCATTCAGCTGATCTACAGGAGCTTCATGGGACCAAATTAGCCAACCTACAAAACCATCATATGGGTCTTCTTCTTCTTCTTCTTCTTCTTCTTCTTCTTCTTCTTCTTCTTCTTCTTCTTCTTCTTCTTCAGTGATCACTCGTAGCCGAGTAAGATTGTCTTCCATAAACACTGTTTTAACGATGAGTCCATAGGTGACTGTGGAGGCCAATTTTGGATCCACACGTCCTTCCACAGTGGGGACATTGTCTGTGTCCAGGGCAGCTGTTTACCAGCTCCATCTGGTACGTAGGCTGAGACCCTATCTTCCTACGGACTGTCTCACCAGAGTGGTGCATGCTCTGCTTATCTCCCGCTTGGACTACTGCAATGCGCTCTACGTGGGGCTACCTTTGAAGGTGACTCGGAAACTACAACTAATCCAGAATGCGGCAGCTAGACTGGTGACTGGGGGCGGCCGCCAAGACCATATAACACCGGTCTTGAAAGACCTACATTGGCTCCCAGTATGTTTCCGAGCACAATTCAAAGTGTTGGTGCTGACCTTTAAAGCCCTAAATGGCCTCGGTCCAGTATACCTGAAGGAGCGTCTCCACCCCCATCGTTCTGCCCGGACGCTGAGGTCCAACGCCAAGGGCCTTCTGGCGGTTCCCTCATTGCGAGAAGCAAAGCTACAGGGAACCAGGCAGAGGTCCTTCTCGGTAGTGGCGCCCGCCCTTTGGAACGCCCTCCCACGAGATGTCAAAGCAATAAACAACTACCTGACATTCAGAAGACATCTTAAGGCAGCCCTGTTCAGGGAAGTTTTTAATGTGTGATATTTTAGTGTATTTTTGGTTTATATGGAAGCCGCCCAGAGTGGCTGGGGAGGCCCAGCCAGATGGGCGGGGTATAAATAATAAATTATTATTATTATTATTATTATTATTATTATTATTATTATTATTATTATTATTATTATTATTATTTATTCTGGGTGAGAGTTGATCATGGTGTGGATTTGCCAAGCATGCCTTCCTCTTAGCACATTTCTCCCTTGCATCCTGAGTTTTAGTGGGTAGGGTGTTTGTCAAAGCTGTGTAGAAGAGAGGAATTTTCTCATTTGAAGTGAGCATTTCCTTATGTGTACATGTATCAAAGGGTTCCACTTTACATGACTTATAAGACATTTTTCATTCCTTTGCCCATATACCAGAAATCCTGGTTGTCTTAATGGGGCACTTACTTCAAGATCAACTGTTTTTATAATGGTGGTGTGGTAGAAGTTTCTAGTATATTGGGAGAACTTCAGGTATGAACTGTTCGGTCTTCATATGAAGCTGTCCTCTGGGTGCCCCACCTGAGGGCAAGAGAGTGGGGTGAGAGACTTTTTCTGTTGTGCCTCCCCATTTGTGAAATGTTCACAATTTGGTGCCAGGCTAAAACACTAAAAGTTTCCCAGGCATTTGACATATTATATGAGAATTGTTTTTTTCTGTCCATTGTTTTTGCTCAGTACGTATGTTTATGGGCCATTATCATGGGTTTTCTTGATTTTATACTATGCCTGTGGCTCTTAATCCTTTTTCTTTCTAAGTGACAAATAATGGTCTGCCAACACTGGTGTAAAAACTGTACTGAGCCAGGAAGGCATTCCATCCTTCACATACAGCTGCCCTTTGCTACACAATTGCACTTAGGATGGAGGTAAGATTTGTGAGCAAGTCTCCAGGGCAAGCATGGCACACAGTACAGAATTTAAGGCTGTTATGCAAGCAAAACATTAATGTGTGCTGTTTGCAGACTCTCTTGGGTCATTCACAGATCCCTGTGGAAATGCGGGCTCCCTCCACCAGAGATAAACTCTGCTGTTGTTTACATACTCACTTATCTTGAGATGAACAGCAAGGCCAATCAAGAGTCTTTGATTATTTCCAAGTTGATCTTTTTGCTTTGAATTCTTGGCTTCAGGATGGTGTCTGCATCTCCTAATCAAGTTAGGCTGACTTGAAGCAAGGTCAGAGGCTGTTATCCCAAGATAAGATCTCATGTAAACAAAGCAGGAAGGACAAAGAATGTTGCTAAAAGGCAAACATTCACATTTGAGAGAAGTTATTAATAGGGTCCCACAGGCTCTTCGAAACTCTTTCACTCAAAATTTTCATTACTATTTTGGGAGGGAGGCAGGGAGGAATACGTTATCCATCAAAGTTGCATTGCCGTATCAGTGCAGAAGGATCAGGCCAGCTACATGCAACAAACAGGATGATCACATGAAATTATGTCGATATCGAGTCCCTTAGCGATAGGAAATATTGATGCCAGCACCATGCATTTGCATAGTCATTTTTAAGATGACTGTGTTCAGGTTTTGATCAGTTGCATTTAAACAGATGGATTTCAAAAAGGATAAGTGCAAAGCACTAATGTGGAATTATTGCAGGAACTAGGACTATGCCTTGGCTCACTGCAGCCGAATTATATGAGATAAACTTAAATCTCAGATGCATAGGATTGCTGCTGTGGTTGACTTTCTGGCACCTTTGTTGGGAAACGGTGTGGTGCTGCATATTTTTCTCTTGTACAGCTGAACTAGATGATACATTAAATATGTTGCTGTGTTTAATGTCAGAGTTTTTTAATTATTTGAAAATATTTAGATCTGTTATTATCTGGGTTCAGACCTGGCCGTGGGACTGAGACAGCTTTGGTTGCCCTGGTGGATGACCTTTACAGATAATAGAACCATGCTCTCCCATGTGATTCCCCTCCCTCCCTAGAGTTCTTGTAAAATGTCCAGCCTTTGCTTTCTCCAAAGGGAAGGCCACACACAATGGGATACAACCCCAATGCTTTTTCTGTAGGAAGGGGAAAGGTTTGTCATTGGAGTATACATAATAAAGCACATATGTTCAAGCACTACATATATGCTTCTCTTTACATCCTAATTACAGAGAGCAATAGTAGACGTGGGTAGGTGATCACCAGTTAAATGTGATTTGTCTACACAAAAGTCATAACATAGAAATTTGTTCCAGCCAGCTTCATTGTTTGGTTCAGACAATGGCAGGAGATAAGAAGATAAACTGGAAGATGAAAACAAAGACATAAGAAAGCATGGTAGCAACATTGCTTGAAGAGCGATATATCTAATCTACCCAGAAAAGAACACAAATGAAAATTGCAAATGTAGACAGATAGTTCTTAGAGGTTTTGTGATGCATTAAACAGAATGGTTACGGAAGCCAAGGGGAGATTTTCCAAGTTAAAGCTTACTGTAGGAGAAGGCTAAAATTTTGCAATTCAATTATGACAATGACAAACTTTGAAAACAGCACCATTGCCTGAAGTGTTTAATATTATTCTGGCTGTAACATTAAAACGGCAGCAATTTCCTCACTAATGTGTATCTAATCTAACTGGCACATCTCCAGGGCTGAAGGGCAAATCTAGTTTCTCACCAGTGGAATGTTTTAAGACGGTGCAAATCCTTCCACACATCCCTTTTATTTTCATTGGAAAGATTAACTATTGATAGGTGAATCAAGTACTACCATTAATAAGGATCATAGAAACAACATCCTGCATTATATCATATTGGCTCACTTTGTTTCAAATGCACAAAGCAAAAGGGTCTTATATCAACCCAGACTGTTTGTTCAAAGTGTTGCTCTGCTCTGATTGACAGTGGCTCTCCAAGCTTGTAGGCTGAAACTTTTCACGTTACCTGGAAGTGCCAGACATGGATCCTGGGACATTTTACACAAAGCACACGTGCTCCGCCATTGAACGATGGCACCGCACTCTGTTCTCCTTGCATAGTATCTATTTTAGAGGTATATTAGTTGGGGGTAACTGATATCTTCAACTGTGTGGCCTTAAGTTGCACTGAGCATTTGTGTACTGGAGTAGGTTTCATTCTTTTTGCAGATGTTTTGATTTGAATGCCACTAAATGTACATATAGAGAACCTTCAGTGGATCAGGCTATCAATGGCTACTAGCCATAACAGCTATGTATTACCTGCTGTGTCAATTGATATGCTTTTAAATACCAGTTTATGGGAATCACAAGTGGGGGGAGTGCTGTTGCACTCATGTCCTGCTTGCAGGAATCTGGCTGACCACTGTGAAAACAGGTTGCTGGTTTGATGGGCTTTTAGTCTGGTCCACCAGGTTCCTTGTGTACTCAGGTTGGTGGAGGGAGGAGAGTTCCCGAAACTTACTTCCATAGGTTTGTGCATTCTACTTCTAGAATGGAAGTATTGATGTGGAGGGGAAGAGGTTTATGCTCTTTGCATTGCTCTGCCCCTGGAACTTTTTTTCAGAGTAGGCATGTATTGTAAATATATAGATAGAGATACTTGGATTTACAATGTTCTGCTGAAATGCAATCTCCAGTTGGATAAACTCTGTTTCACATGAGGAACACATGAAGATTTTAGTAACAAGGCCTTTAAAACGGGATGCTTGCTTTTGAAAGTGGCAGCCTAGCTGCTTTGAGAAGTGAAGCTCGCTCATAATACCTTAAATGACAAATTCTCCAACCAGTATATATAAAATATAACACTGGGCTATGATAAGTCCCTTTAGCACCCTCAAAACAGATAGAACGTCAGCCTTCTCCTTTAGTGAACAAACTGCATCCAATGAAATGTTGCCCCCAATGAAACTTTACAAATAAATGCATTCCAAGCAGCCATTTTCTATACAGTCATACCTCTGGTTGAATGTGCTTCGGGTTGAGCGTGTTCGAGTTGCGCTCCGCGGCAACCCAGAAGTAACGGAGCGCGTTACTTCTGGGTTTCGCCACTTGCGCATGCGCAGACACTCAAAATGACGTCGCGCGCATGTGCAGATGTGCCATCACTAGTTACGTTTGCTTCTGGATGCGAACGGATCTCCGGAACGGATTCCGTTCGTATCCAGAGGTACCACTGTATTTAAAAAATTGCATTTGAATGGGTTTTTAGAAGTTATAGCAGGCTGGGAAGTTCACTATATTTCAAAGGAATTGCATTCTAATTGTTTTGTGCCAGGTATAAATGTCAGCCTCTGTACACAATTCAAAAACTCAGTTAACCCTGTTCTGGCAAATTCTCTCATATTCTGCTTCTGTGAATGTCCTCTGTGCACAGCCTGTTTTAACTTCAGCCCTCACTCAAATGGCCTTGTGTAAGGAGGGGCTTTGGTTTTCTGATTAATATTTCACTGCCGAGAGATTAGTTCCTTATGAGTAGGTATGCATAAAATGTTATTATAAATGTCTAATTCTACTTAGATCAGCTTAGCTTGGCAATCTAAATTATTCATACTTAAGGCACTGGAATATTGCCTCATCATTTAGATTACATATTTAAGATGCATTGAGTGAAGGAGAAATATGAACAAGGGTTGTTTTGGAATTTTCCATAATGCATAGGATTAAGAGGCAAACAGATCCAAGATAATAAAATTCAGCATTGTAGTTCCCAAAAGTAGCCTTGTTAGTCTGTTGTAAAAAGGAAAACAGCTTTGTGCACATTGAAGACACACAGATTTATCATGTCTTCCAAAGCTTATGCTGCTATAAACTTGTGTGTCTTCAAGGTGCCACAAGGCTCCTGTTTTGTTTTCAGTGGTAAAGCATTTTTGTTAGATTAAAGACCAAAGGAGGTATTTTGTTCTTCATAGAATTCATACTGCCCATAAACTTCTTAAAACGACCCAAGACCCCTGTGACATGCCAGAAGCTAAATTTGGTATGGATTTGTTTACAGAGCTGAAAGCAAATTTAATAAATCAAGGAAATGGATTTTTGAGCTCCTGTTGGGGAAAAGATGATGTGCTGTAGGAAAAATCTAAACAATGCAGAAGTTGGGTCGTGAGATTGTAAGTTGTCTCTGCTGTTCCTGACTTGCTGAGTTCAAGAATTCGTGAGACAGGCTTTGCAACATAATGAGTTTTCCCATAATATTTTATCTTTATTGTCCATGCAAGCCTAATGTGTGTGTGTGTGTGTTTTATGAGTTAGTCAGAAGCAGTTGGCAAGGAATCTTACATAATTTTGTTTAGACTTGTTTAGCGTCTAGATACATTCAACAAAATGTAAGATTGATTCAGAGTTCAAATCTGCCTGGCTATCAACTGGGTTGAGTGACATGAGAACAGCTAGGTGTGGCTGGGCGTAGTAGAGAGACTGTGAGCCTTTGCATGTGTATACCAAGCAATTTTATTTCAATATGTTAAGATACATTTTCAGGATGCTTCCAGGTGGACACATTTTCCATCTTCCAGGTATACTAGATCTGAGTGCCAACCCGTATAGGGATAATGCCAGTGATGACTGTTGCTGAATCACAGTGGAAAACTGGTGGCTAGCTAGTTTAGCGTGGGTGGTGAAGTTCAAATCAGGGATTGGAATATATATACACACACACATCCAGCAACTCCTGCTTGTTACCTTATTGTCTTCTGGTTTTGCTGTCCGTTAGCTGTCATAAACAAAGTGACGTGTATGTACAGTTGTACCTTGAAAGTTGAACAGCTTAGTTCCCAAACGTTTTGACTCCCGAACTTTGCAAACCCAGAAGTGACTGATCTGGTCTGCAAACTATTTTTGGAAGCTGAACATTCGACAAGGCTTCCGCAGCTTCTGATCAGCTGTAGGAAGCCGCACTTTGGTTTTTGAATGTTTTGGAAGTTGAACAGACTTCTGGAATGGATTCTGCTCAACTTCCAAGGTACGACTGTATTTCTGAAAAGAAAAAGAAACAAAAGTTGTGACTCTTAACTTTGTACAATAAACTACATTCCTGCCAAGCAAGAAGTGTTTTCACAGTTCAGTGACATTTTCCAGACAGGCAGAAACTCTGGAGGAGAGTGTGGAGAAGGCTGGTTAGGGGTGTGCAGCCTAGAAGAGGGAGGGGATGTGTCCTCAGGAGTATCCCAGGAGTCTGAGACGTGCATCTCCATCCCTGCTGTACACAGATTAGGCCTTGGCAAACAGTTGGTGAATATTTATTAGTTAGAGAGTTCTCATGCTTCCCCAGAAGTATTTAGTGATGGAGCGGCTATTTGCTATTCCATGCCGTGAAAAATGTCTTATGAATCGTACGTGCCCATTCTGTCACTTTGCTTGTCCACACATTGTTAAGGATTTCCAGTAGCCAACAACATAAAGTAGGTTAGCAAATTATCTTCTCTTTAGATGATTAATGTAAGGTATTAGATTTATGATCTTGTCCTTGGAGTATTGAACACTAAAGGGCTTGGGAGAAATGATAAATCTTCAGAGGACCCCCTTCAAACTCCTGGATGCGGTGACTTCTCTTGGAATGTTGTCGTGATAGCATGGTTCTGCTATGCCGAAGTGCTACTTTAGTTCCATTAAAATTGCATAAGTGGCCTGTGTTGTGCATCTTCATTTTCAAAATCAAATGCTTAATTGCATTTCACTTCTGGCATGATCACAGTTAACAGAATAAAAGCTGGAGTCTATTTGTATTGCACAGTCAGGGGAAGATTAGGATACAGATTTAGGCTTTGGGCAAGCCCCTCTCTTACTTGTAGGGTCACATGTAGGGTAGATGGTCATGGCTTACCCAAACTGGGGAGGCTGCCATGCCCATATTGGCCTGTGCTCCAGACATTCCCCAACCTTTGACCAAATGCACAAACTGTGGTTATCAGGTAGCGAGTGCTTATCAGAAAGCAGTTGACATTGGACACATGTGGCTGATAATCTCTCTCAAAATTTTGGAGTGATTGCCTGTTTCTATCCAGAATCAAATTGTCCCTTCATAACTTGTTTGCTGCATGTTTGTGAATCCACCCAGCCTTGGACCTCTGCTGTGTTTGGACACTGTAAATTCCAGCAGTCAGCACAACAGCTGTAAAAATCTCTCGTGTCCCTTAGTATTACTGCAGCACTCTTGCCCATAGGACTTGAGCATTCCAGCTGGATTCCTTTATCCCATTATACCCCAAAATAAGGTTTATTGGAAAGTGGAGCACTTTGATCCCAGAGTGCTGTAAACACAATAAACATGACTCAAAACAATTGCAACCTAACTATTATAGCCCCCTGGATACACGGTTTAAACTGGGGTGGACTGTTGATCATTTAACAGCTTTCACCCACAATATAATTTGGCCTTATTGACCATCGTAAGTTGAAACCCACAGATCGTTAGCGATTAGGTGATTCTCAGGAACAGTATGCAAATTACTAACCAGAACAGCTGAAGTTAGTTGATTGCAAAAAGAGAGCTGAGATTGCAATAGCTATATAAAAGCAGTCTTAAATTCATCCACTTGAAATTTTGCTGTTACTTTCATTCTGGAACTGGTTCCAGAAAAGTACGTGCAGACTGTGTAATGTTTTCTAAGTCTGAAAAAAAAAAAAATTCTGGGAGGAAAGCCAAAACCAGACACTATTTCCAAGGGCAAACAGCAACACTGAGCTCATATCTTCAAATCAAACACCATATTCTGTCCTTCTGCTACATCAGATATGGGAAATCTTTGGCCCTCCAGATATTGGTGAACTACAATTCGCATCATTCCTGGTCATTGTCCATGCTTGTAGAGGCTGATGGGAGTGGTGGTTCAGCAGCATGTAGATGGCACATATGCACTACATTCTTGTGACTAGGTAGACCTTTTCAGTGGCATCTCCCTTTCACTTTTTTAGGAGAATAATGTTTCTACTGTCTTAAGAACAGCAAAAATACAGTGAACGATTATAAGCTTCTTTGCAACTAAATTTCAGAAAAACTTACTTTCCTCCCCTCTTTCCTTTCTTCTTATAGGCTTTCGAAAGATAAGCCTTGATGATCTCCGAAAGGCTTACATCGTGAAAGATGTCCAACAGTATATTCTTCATCGCTTAGATCAAGAAGAAGCACTGAGACAACATCTCACAAAAGAAACTGCAGAAATGTTGAATCAGCTTCACATTAAAAGCAGTGGATGTTTTCTGTATCTCGAGCGTGTCCTAGATGGAGTAGTGGAAAACTTTATCATGTTACGAGAAATCCGCGATATCCCTGGGACACTCAACGGCCTCTATCTTTGGCTTTGTCAAAGACTTTTTGTGAGAAAACAGTTTGCAAAGGTCCAACCTATTCTGAATGTAATCCTTGCTGCTTGCAGGCCACTAACTACAGTTGAATTGTTCCATGCAGTATGGACCAAAAACATGGCATTATCTATGGAGGACTTCCAGCGCAAGCTAGATGTTCTGTCGAAAGTTCTTGTCGATGGTCTCGGAAACACAAAGATCCTTTTTCACTACAGCTTTGCAGAATGGCTGTTGGATGTAAAGCACTGTACACAAAAATATTTGTGCAACGCAGCAGAAGGGCACAGAATGCTTGCAATGAGTTACACCTGTCGAGCCAAGGAGTTATCGCCTCTGGAGGCTCAAGAATTTGCTTTGCACCTAATTGATTCCAACTTGCAACTGGAAACCTCTGAACTGGCTTTGTGGATGATCTGGAATGGTACGCCTGTCAAGGACTCTTTGTCAACGTTGATCCCCAAAGAACAAGAAGTTTTACAGTTGCTGGTAAAAGCCGGTGCTCATGTCAACAGTGAGGACGATCGGACATCTTGCATTGTACGGCAGGCTTTGGAAAGAGAAGATTCTATTCGAACCCTATTGGATAATGGTGCTTCGGTAAACCAGTGTGACTCGAATGGTAGAACACTCTTGGCTAACGCTGCATATAGTGGCAATCTTGATGTAGTCAATCTGCTAGTTTCCAGAGGAGCAGATTTAGAGATTGAAGACACGCATGGGCAGACCGCACTTACTCTAGCTGCTCGGCAAGGCCACACCAAAGTTGTCAACTGTTTGATTGGGTGCGGCGCTAACATAAATCACACGGACCATGATGGGTGGACAGCCCTGCGATCGGCAGCTTGGGGCGGGCATACCGAGGTGGTTTCTGCACTCCTCTATGCTGGAGTAAAAGTAGACTGTGCAGACGCTGACAGTCGGACAGCCTTGAGAGCAGCAGCTTGGGGAGGCCATGAAGATATTGTGCTGAATCTGTTGCAACATGGGGCTGAGGTCAACAAAGCGGATAATGAAGGTAGAACTGCTTTAATTGCAGCAGCATACATGGGGCATAAAGAGATTGTGGAGCATCTGTTGGACCACGGAGCAGAAGTAAACCATGAGGATGTGGATGGAAGGACTGCCCTCTCCGTTGCTGCTCTTTGTGTACCTGCCAGTAAAGGACATGCTTCAGTTGTGAGCCTTTTAATTGACCGGGGCGCCGAGGTGGACCATTGTGACAAAGATGACATGACCCCACTGCTAGTGGCAGCCTACGAAGGACATGTAGATGTTGTTGATTTGCTTCTGGAAGGCGGAGCAGATGTAGACCATACGGACAACAATGGTCGCACTCCTCTTCTTGCTGCAGCTTCCATGGGCCATGCATCAGTTGTAAATACTCTTTTGTTTTGGGGGGCAGCTGTGGATAGCATTGATAGTGAAGGACGGACGGTTCTTAGTATAGCCTCTGCACAAGGCAATGTTGAAGTAGTACGGACTCTGCTGGATAGAGGGCTGGATGAGAATCATAGGGACGATGCAGGATGGACACCTTTGCACATGGCAGCTTTTGAAGGACACAGGTTGATATGTGAAGCACTTATAGAACAAGGTGCTCGAACAAATGAAATTGATAATGACGGGCGCATAGCCTTTATATTGGCTGCCCAGGAAGGTCACTATGATTGTGTGCAGACCTTGCTGGAAAACAAATCTAACATTGATCACAGGGGCTATGATGGGAGAAACGCTCTCCGTGTTGCTGCTTTAGAAGGCCATAGAGACATTGTCGAGCTACTTTTCAGTCACGGAGCTGATGTGAATTACAAAGATGCTGATGGCCGGCCAACGCTTTATATCTTGGCTCTAGAAAACCAGCTAACAATGGCTGAGTATTTTTTAGAAAACGGTGCAAATGTCGAAGCCAGTGATGCTGAAGGAAGGACAGCGCTCCATGTTTCCTGCTGGCAGGGCCATGTGGAGATGGTACAGATGCTGATCACGTACCATGCTGATGTGAATGCCGCAGACAATGAGAAACGCTCAGCTTTGCAGTCTGCCGCGTGGCAGGGCCATGTCAAAGTAGTTCAGCTTTTGATAGAGCGTGGGGCCCTAGTGGACCATACGTGCAATCAGGGTGCTACTGCACTCTGCATTGCAGCCCAAGAAGGGCACATCGATGTTGTGCAGATATTACTGGAGCACGGTGCCGATCCAAATCATGCGGATCAATTTGGGCGCACAGCTATGCGTGTGGCTGCAAAAAATGGACACACGCAGATAATTAAATTACTGGAAAAATATGGTGCTTCTACTCTAAATGGCTGCACTCCTTCTCCGGTCCATACAATGGAACAAAAACCTTTGCAATCGGCATCTTCAAAGATGCAATCCTTAACCATAAAATCCAATAGTTCGGGAAGCACTGGTGGGGGAGATACGCAGCCTGCTTTGCGTGGCTTGTCTAATGGGCCAGCTCATGCCTTTAGTTCTCCTTCTGAATCTCCCGATTCGACAGTTGATCGGCAAAAGTCCTCCTTATCCAATAATTCATTGAAAAGCTCAAAAAACTCTTCTCTACGCACAACTTCATCTACAGCAACTGCCCAGACAGTACCGATCGACAGCTTCCACAGTATGTCCTTTACGGAACAAATACAGCAGCATTCATTACCCCGCAGTAGAAGTAGGCAGTCTATTGTTTCTCCTTCCTCCACAACTCATTCCTTAAGTCAGAATCATAGTTCGCCAAACAGCGAATTTGAATGGAGCCAGGTGAAGCCCAGCTTGAAATCCACAAAAGCCAGCAAAACGGGGAAAACAGAGAATTCCAACAAATCCGGGTCCGCTGGGAAAAAGGTGAAACAGAGCACCTCCTCTCAACCAAAAGTCCTTGAATATGAAATGACTCAGTTTGATAAAAGGATACCTGTTGCCAAATGTGGGGCCGGTGTGCCCCTTAAATCAATGCCTAGTGACACTCAGTGTAAAATTTTAGTCCCTCCGGCCCATCAGGAAGTTTGCCGGTCTCAACAGCAGTTCCTGATCCACCAACAAAGTGGGGAGCAGAAAAAGAGAAATGGAATAATGACTAATCCAAACTACCACCTTCAGAGCAATCAGGTTTTTCTTGGCAGAGTTTCTGTCCCACGAACAGTACAGGATCGAGGGCATCAGGAAGTTTTGGAAGGCTATCCTTCTGCAGAGACGGAGCTGAGCCTTAAGCAAGCCTTAAAACTTCAAATTGAGGGGAATGACCCAAGCTTCAACTATAAGAAAGAAACACCATTGTAAGAGGTGAGGCACTTTCAGCAGGGTGGCAATGCAGATAGGCATCAATAGCTAAGGGGGAGAAGACCTCATGTCCTTACCAAAGACCATTGTGCCAGAGGATTGGAGGCAGGGGGCAGCCAGATCAGTACCTTACATGCTCATGGTATTAATTGGCCAGAGGCATTCTATGTAAGTCTCATCATATTGCATCCACATTGATAACAATAGTCTTCTCTCCAATGCCTCTGCATAACTCCCACCAATAAGAGTGTGGGATCCTGTAGCTCAGTTTCTGCTCAAAAGCACTGACTGATAACTGGCTGGCACACCAATCTGTCAGCCACCTCTGACCAATGTCTGGATGCTATGTGTACATTTAAATTATTATTATTATTATTATTAACATGAGTTATTTGATGTGTATGCTTCACATATATTTTTAAGAAGATGAATTTTATCTCATACTGAATGGCCAAGCTACCATTGTTAATTAGTTGTACTGCTTAGCATGGTGCTGTTTCTGGAAGCAGCATAATAACATGCTATCTGACCCTGTGTGTGTCATCATTTCAAACTTGATCCCTGCAAAAGAAAATGCATAAGCAAATTTAAAGTACAAGATTTTCAATGATCACGACTACATGAGATAGATTGCCACATACAGCAGCTTATTCATAGTTTTGAGATGATCTACTTAGAATGTAACAATTTTATGTTTTGTTTTGTTTTTGTTTTCAAGGCAGCTCCATGACACCATGAATAAAATGAAGAGTTTCTGCCTGGAATGTTTTGTCACCCGGGCTGGAATCAAAGCATGTCTTGCTTGTCGAACCACATTGAAAATTACGAATGTGATCACTGCAGTACAGTTACCTTGATTACTGTAATGTGCCTAAAGAAAAAAAAAATAAGGCTGCCTTCTTAAATGTAACCTTCTGTGCTTCAGAAAAAAAAAATTATTTTGTGTACTTTGTACTTACTACACAGAATAAGCACTTTCTTTTCTTCCTCAGTAGCAGAACAAGATACGTTGTATTTCCACTCACACAGCTGAAAAGTTGTTAAGAGCTAGAAATTTGAGTTCTCTGTTCCAGAAGGCTTTATCAGTGTAAATGTGCCACAGTGGACTTTGTGACAAACAGCAATGCTTTCTGTATTTATTTTACATTCATGTGCAGAAGAAACTCTGCACACAGTCAAACAGACAAGGAATGTTCAATGTCACCTCAAAGACTAAGGGAACCCCTCCTCCATTGACCCAAGCTAGAGTTCCCGTTAATTATTTGAACCCACTTCTAGAAGTGTTGCGGCATACTTTTGATGTAGGACTTTAGGTGCCATTAGACCTTTTGTTGTTTTCCTGCAGGGTAATCCACATAAAAGACCCCATCTGTCCTCAGAGAATACTCTTTGCATGGAGAATAGATAATGTGAATTGGCCCATCCCCAGGTAACAGCCACAGCAGCAGTCGACACCACCTGTGGTAGCTCAGAAATCACAACTGCAGTCTCAGACATCAGTGTCTGAGTCTGTGGAGAATCTGGTTTATGCATTGCATTCTGTATCTGCTCGTGGGAACGTAAAGCAACAGAAGCCACAGCAAACATGTAACATGGGGCAGATTTTGAAGATGTAAACTGGCTCAAAACACAAGCTACTCTTCTGTACACGTAAAATCACATTTGCATTGCTGTAATGTACAGTTGGTTTTCTGTGTTGTTCAGATGTTTCTCATAAGGAAAGCAACTCTTGTGACAGTATTGGCTAACTTCAGTACTTACCTTCAGCCTGGGGTGGAGCACAACAATGCAATTTATTGGGTCCTGTCTCTGCTACTTGTTTTGAAGGTGGTTTATGAAGGAACAGTTCTTCAGCATCGAGGCCAGTTTTCATACTACCCACTCAAATGATGGTAACTATTTAAATTTGCTAGCTGCTTTCTCTTGCCCAGGGCAACCCAAAGTGACTTATCTGGTTTTGCTTTTGAGCATATGAAATAGCTCCAGGTGGAGTCAGGTCTTAGGTCCCTTAAGTCCAGCACTGTATGTTCCCAGCCATGTAACAGAGATCCTTTAACTCAGGGGTGGGGAGCCTCTGGTCCTTCAGACGTCCCATTCCCATCAGTCCCAGTCAGCATGGCCAATGGTGTAGTAGTCCAAGAACATAGGGAAGCCCAGTTTCCCCATCCCTGCGTTATCTAAAAGTGCAAGGGATTGGATATGGACCCTTCTACATGTAAAACAGGAGTGGAGAACCGTTAGTGTCTGGCAGGCCAGATCTTTTATCTCCCCCACTCCATCAGGCCTATCTTGGTCAGGAATGATGGGAGCTGCAGTCTTAATATCTGGAGAGCCAAAGGTTCCCCATTCTTGACCTAAGTACGGAGATAAAAATGTTGCTTGGTAAGAGTGTCAAATCATTACTCCCAACTTGCTCTGAACTTAAGTACTGGATATTTTCAACACTGCACAAGAATATAGCTCTTCTTTCATGTTAGATGTATTGATCTGTAGAAAGACATCCCTAAAGGCTGCCTTTTTCTCTGGATCTCAGCTGTCGCTGAGATTATATTTATTTGTTTATTTGTGTGTTTTTAAATTACAGTATGTACCTTGTGACTAGATGGTGATATTTCTGGCCATTTTCACAAGAAGGCTACGCATTGCAGAAGTCTTCATGATTTTCAGCAGACTATAATCTTAATGTCTCTAAAAGAGCTGGTGGTGGTAACATGCCCAAACGCAGACACCAGCTATAGGAAGGTCAGCTGAAAAGTGCTACCTTTCAGATAATTAAAAAAAAGTTCCTGCACATTTTCAGAAACGCTTAGGAATGCAGCATGCGTTTCTCTGTTTAAAAATATCCATTTGACAAGAGTGTGAGATTGTTCCGCATTGCTTTAATGTATGATTTTTTAAAAATATATTGGCTTCTCTGGCCTCTCTCTCAAAAAAAGGTAAAATTAATCACCCTGAATTATTGGCAGGTCTGTCTTCTTTGCAATTGTGAATTGATGTGTGTGGCTCAGTTCTGCTAAGCCATGACTTGGCAGGGCTGATCAGCTATAATGCAGCAGAATTCAAGACTTCTTACTTTTTTTTCTCGTTTCACAAATCTCTGTATCTATGGTTCTGCTTTCACCTTTCTTTTCCCTCTATTATCCAAAATCATCCCTAGAGGAAACTAAAGAAAGTGTCACAATTCATAATTGGAGACTAGGGAAAAGACTGATGAGCATTAATATCTGTACCATATGTGTGCCAGGGAAGTCACCTGAAAAGGGAATTGAATGGCAAATTTACCTGTCGAAACCTTAGCATCTTACACTATAGTGATACCCTTGTCATGATCAGTATTGGGAAATGGCTTTGTTTTTACTTAAAGCATCATTTTCTCTTGTCAACTATGCTGCTATGCAAATGTCTGTTCATGCTCGTTATCCTCCATTGAAACTCTTCAAATAACATGGTGCACAGTTAAGACTTTTTTCTGGATTGGATTGTAAATAGCCTATAATGTACATTGAATTTCACATTGTAAAATTTTTATTTTATTTCTTGTATTATATTAAGCAAAAATCCTTATGTATATGAAAGTGCATAATAAATATATTTGCTTTTCAAGCAGACATTTGTTTTCAATTTGCTTGCTCCTTTTTCATCCTCTGCAAAACGATATTAGGTACAAAGGTACCAACATGCTTGGAAATGGCATACTGTTAAGGATGTGGACACGCAATGTGGTATCTTGTTATTATTTATTAGATTTATATACGGCCCTTCATCACAAGATCTCTGGGTGGTTCACAGAACAAAATACAGGATAAAAACGAGTCAATAATTAAAACAGTGAAACAATAACTCCTTTCTGCAGACACATTTTAAAAGCTGTAGAATATTAATATTCTATATTAATGCTATTCTATTATTCTATAATATTAATAGAATATTAACCGAAGGGATGCGGGTGGCGCTGTGGGTTAAACCACACAGCCTAGGACTTGCCAGTCAGAAGGTCAGCAGTTCGAATCCCTGCGACGGGGTGAGCTCCCGTTGCTCGGTCCCTGCTCCTGCCAACCTAGCAGTTCGAAAGCACATCAAAGTGCAAGTAGATAAATAGGTACCGCTCCGGCTGGAAGGTAAATGGCGTTTCTGTGCGCTGCTCTGGTTCGCCAGAAGTGGCTTAGTCATGCTGACCACATGACCCGGAAGCTGTACGCTGGCTCCCTCAGCCAATAGAGAGATGAGTGCTGCAACCCCAGAGTCGGTCACAACTGGACCTAATGGTCAGGGGTCCCCTAGAATATTAATCAGCCCACGGTCTGGTTGAAGGGGACTGTTTTTGCTTGGTGCCTAAAAATATATATTGAAGGCACCAGGCCAACTTCCCTGGGGAGAGCATTCCACAAATGGAAAGCCACTACAGACAAGGCCCGTTGTTGTGTTGCCGCCCTCAGGGACCTCAAGTGAAGGAGGCACATGGAGAAGGGCCTTGGGTAGTGATCACAAGGTCTGGGTTTGCTCATATGGAGAGAGCAGTTCTTGAGGTATAGCAGTCCTGAGCCATTTAAGGCTTTATAGGTCAAAACCAGCACTTTGAATTGGGCCTACAAGCTAATTGGCAGCCAGTGCGGTCTGGCCCATATTGGTGTAGTATGCTCAAACCTTGTAAATATCTCTTGTCTCTTATAAATATCTTTTATTATGCATATTAGGACAGCTTGACTTGTGAATTGCATTTGGGACTAGTTGGGAGAGTGAATTATGTGAAGCTTTTCAAAGTCCTTATGAACAACAGTAGTGAAAGCTTGAAATGGTTACAGATTCCAACTTTGCAATGCTGGAGAGCGTTCCAATGCCAGAAACTGGATACACAGTAGAAAAAGCCTACACGTGTGCCAATGTTTTTATTATCTTCTGAGAAGTTTTATAGAAATTCTGTGAAGATTTTATCTGTCATTATAAACACGTTATAATGATCCACATTGCACTGATTCAAATCAAAGCTGGTGTCCATTGATAGCATATTTATATATCTATTGTCACCTGAGATGATAATAGGTTTTGGGGTATATATATGATAGAGATTGTATAGTGCAATACTGTATAGTTATTTTCAGGACTTGCATTTATTTATTTTGCATGTTTCAAAAGAAATTCCATCGTTTATTTTGCATGATTGTTGTGTTATGGAGATTCCTCTAACGACCCAAGGGCCTGTCAGTATCCAAAATGAGTTATAAGACCAAAAGTGATTATTAAAAATTACTGAACTAACTCTGTGCTGGATTCATAGAGAACTTGCCTTAAGGTAGAGATTTCAGCACATTTACCAAACACAAGTCCCAATATGTTTACAAGTATGCTCCAAAACTGAAGTAAAATTGTATTGAGTTAATATGTGTCAGATGCATGATACAAAATCTGGGTTTTTTAATACCAAATATGGCTTTCATCCTCAGTTCCCCCTGCCCAGAGTTAACAAAAAACAACAACAACAACCTGAAAATGAGTTATTGGTAGGAGCCCAATCTAAGCAAAGGCAAATGGCATCTAAGGAGGAAAGTGTTGATGGGTTTGAAAATGGAGCTGATTTCAAATGGAATGTTTAAGCAAATATGCCAAACAACCCACAGTTGTTCATACAGATGTTTTGAGTATCAGTACTTTCTGATTTTGAATCACAAGAAAGCACAGTCAGACATCTACAGTCGTACCTTGGAAGTCGAACGGAATCCATTTCAGAAGTCCATTTGACTTCCAAAATGTTCGGAAACCAAAGCTCAGCTTCTGATTGGCTGCAGGAGTGCCTATTGGAAACCCCGTCGGATGTTCGGCTTCCAAAAATAGTTTGCCAATCGAAACAGTCACTTACGGGTTTGCGGCTTTCGGGAGCCAAAACGTTTCAAAACTAAGCTGTTCGAAAACCAAGGTATGACCTGTATATCCTAAATGGCAGAGGGTAACGTGACTAGCCTGTTGTCCAAGGTGCTACACAAAACCTTTTGAGTAACTAGCTTGGCCTAGCTACATTATTTTTGTTGTACCATGACACATTTAAATGTGCAGCTCGGTGAGCTACAATATTTGCACTTACCTGTGAAGGGTTATGTCATTCTATGAAATGCACATTGGTTGATGTGTGATGTTCTAGAACAAGAAGCCAAAATAGATTGGCTTGGATTTCCTTCCAGCTCTGATTAATTTTTAAACTTCACTTGTGTGCTGTGCCTTATTTACATAATTAAATAATCAATATCTATATGGTAGACTCTAGAGGTGTGCTAATAATTTTCCTTGATGAGGTGGTTTTGCTTGTGGGGACTTGAGTACTCTGCACTTAATTTTTTTATATTGATTGAGGTGACTTGTAAATTATTCATCTAAATGCATACTCAATCTTGCAGAGACTTGGCAGAACAGAACAACTTGCTGGGAAATGGTGTGTGCCCTTAAAATGTTTTGCTTATATATGGAGAGAAGAAAATTAAATCCAGTGATCTGTTGTGAGGGTTATTGAAAACTACCACCACCAAGCCTGGAAGGTTCACTCCTTGTCATAGTCACAATATTTTAAAATTCAGTTCACTATCTGCCCTTTCCAGAAGTGGTACTCATTAAAAATGGAAATTGCTGTAGATGACAAATACATAATGTGATAGCAAAAGGTGAAAAGTGGTGGAGAAATGGTTGCATTAACCTGCCTTGCATAGTTATGAATTCCTCTGGAATACATATTACAGCAGGAACTGTAGTTGGGAAATGTTCAAAGTCAATGTTACTGAAGTTTGGGGGGAATGCAAAGATTCCCCATCATTCTGCCCAGACTCTGAGGTCCAGTGCCGAGGACCTTCTGGCGGTCCCTCACTGCGAGAAGCAAAGTTACAGGGAACCAGGCAAAGGGCCTTCTCGGTAGTGGCGCCCACCCTGTGGAACACCCTCCCATCAGATATCAAAGAGATAAACAACTACCATTCAGAAGACATCTGAAGGCAGCCCTGTTCAGGGAAGTTTTCAATGTGTGCTATTTTGATGTATTTTTAATCCTTGTTGGAAGCCACCCAGAGTGGCTAGGGAAACCCAACCAGATGGGCGGGGTACAAATAATATATTATTATTATTATTATTATTATTATTATTATTATTATTATTATTATTATTATTATTATTAATCATCATCAGATATCTTTTTTATCAAGGCTAAAAAACTAAATAATAACACAGAGCAGAAAGAGGGGAGCAGATGAAGACAAAAGAAAAAGGAGAACTTCCCATTCTTCACCTGTCAGCCATATGTAAAAAATTATTCAACATATCCACTCCAAGAAAACACCCACAAATCCACTTTCCATAAACCGATATTCTCTTCAGTCCTCAAACCCAAATATTATGTTCATTTTCTTTTTCACACAAAGGGTCTCTAAGCAGCCTCCAATCTTTAGTAAACGTTGACAATGATTTTTCTGTGATTAAACACGTCAACTTCACCATCTCAGATAAGTCGAATAATTTTAACAACCATTCATCCATGGTAGGTAATGATGAATCTTTTCATCTTTGTGCTGTAATCATATATTGAAAAAGTCCCATAATCTTTCTAACTGTATATCCATAAGTCTCAGTAGGAACAGTTCTGGTTTCAGTTGAACATTAACTTTCAAAATCCTCTGTATGTATGTTTTTGTATCCAATATCTTTTAGCTTTTTTACACATCCACCAGGCATGCTAAAATGTTGCTTCATGCTCTTGACACTTTCAACAAGCATTTGGAACATTTTTGTACATTCTAAATATCTTCTCAGGAGTTAGGTATCAATAATAAATCATTTTGTAAAAATTCTCTTTTAAATCATAGTACAATGTGTATTTTAACTTTTTTCTCACAAATGTTCCCACTGTTCCATCCGCATATTATAACCAATTGGGGTTGTCCATTTATTCATTCTTTAACTTGTTCTTTTTGTGTTTCAAATGTCAAGAAGGACTGTTGTCCAAGGAAAATTTTCACCTCTCAAATAGGCACTTGATCAGAACTTCTCATTTGGAAGCTGGCAAATTTGGGCTGAAGTCAGATTTGTAAATAGGCTGCGTGGACCTTGCAGTTCCAGAAAAGATAACCCACAGTATATAAAAGTTTCCAGAGGCTTAGAAGATCCAGAACTTTTTTGCAATGTGTGGTGGGAATTTAGTTGTATTGGTATAAATCATAATCTCCAGAACTCTTTGGAGCTACCAGTGAGGGAAACAGGACCTCTTAATGTTTCTACTAGCAGATGTCTCCTCACTCACATTTTCCGATTTTGCTGACAATTTAAGAGAATATATATGAGCAGTCACTCCACTCATGCTTCTCAGAAACATACAACTTCAGAGCCATACAACTTCTGATACTGGAGATAGTTCACAGCCATTATGACCTGCATTGGAGAAGGTATTTTTGCAGTCTTGTGTTTTAAAATGGATATAAATTTATCCGTTCAAGAACCATATCCCATAAGTCCAAGTGGGAAATGACCCAACTATTGACATATGCCTGTAAACTGTTCTGTGATTTTAAATAAAGGGTGTTCTATACTTGAAATACATCATTCTTAATAGTACAGTGGTGCCTCGCAAGACGAAATTAATTCGTTCCGCGAGTTTTGTCGTCTTGCGATTTTTTTCGTCTTGCGAAGCACGGTGTCGGGAAAATTTTGGAAAAGCTTCAAAAATCACCAAAGTCTTTAAAAACCTCAAAAAAGGCTACCACACCGCGTGCTATGAGTTGCTCCTCGAAGTCAAGTCGCAACTGTATTAACGGTGTTAAGAAAAAGGAAACAAACTTGCAAGACGTTTCCGTCTTGCGAAGCAAGCCCATAGGGAAAATCGTCTTGCGAAGCAGATCAAAAAACAAAAAACCCTTTCGTCTTGCGAGTATTTTGTCTTGCGAGGCATTCGTCTTGCGAGGTACCACTGTAGTAGTAATAGTACCTGATTTCAGTGGGGATAATGAGGCTGTGTGTGGTTAAATCATAGTTCTGATATACAAATGAAAAGTAGAAACCACAGATTGAGGCTAAAACTTGGACACCAAGAGTCAGTGTCATGGAATGACTCATGTTTTGAGCTGGCTTGGGAAATCAGAGCTCAAATCTCAACTCAGCCATGAAGCCTGTTGGGTGATACTCTGTCAGTCACACACTCTCAGCCTTAACTGTCTTAATGAAGCTAAAATAGGATAATGCAGGTCAGTGTTCACCAATATTTGAAAGATGAGGAGGATACGAATTGTATTGATAAATAAACATGTGAAACATATCATTGTAGTGCCATAAAAAGGAGTGACAAACTCTTGAATTCCATATGTAAAATTCTTCTGTACGTACAGGTAAAAGGCAGGTAACTGATGCATATGTCTCAGATGTATGCGAGATCCAAGTTTGTCAATGGATTTTAATTGTCTTGCAATATGTTCTGCAATTTGCTAGTATTTCACACTGTATTACCACTTAGGCTTGACCTTTCTTTTTCTTTGTGTACTTCAGCTGCAACAGCATCTAAAGGTAAATAATTCCCTCACATGTTCAAGAAATGGCTGGTCAGGCTGCTTTCAGAGCATAACATTCTTCCAGGTAAGTACTTGCCCAAGTAAAACCAGTAAAAATGTTTTGTTTTCTGCTTTTCTTCCCCAACTGAAGCCAAGCTCTGCAGGATGACTTCAGCAAAACAAAATCAATAAAAAGTGCAACCAAATCCAATTTACTTTTCTTTCTTTCTTTTTTTACTATGCAGCCTTTTAGATCTTTAATGACTGGATCACATTGCTTCTTCTCTACTGCCTCTTTACTCCTGCAGTAATTGGATTTTTTTTAACCTTTGCACTGCACTTACACTGCTTTCTTCTTCTTCTCACTTGTCCACCTGAACTTCTTTAGAAGTGCAGTTTATTAGGTTCCTAGGAGAACAGGAATGTTTTGCTTGTAATAGTAGCACCAAATAATATTTCCATGAAATTGCATTGATAGCCCAACTTTTCCTCCAAGGATAGATGGCATACCAACCCTATGAGGTAGATCAGACAGTGACTGTCCCAAGGTCACCTAGTGAGTTTTATAGATGGCTGAGGATTTGAACCCTGTCTCTAGGCCCTAGTCTAAAGCTCTAAATATACCGCACTGGCTTTCTACCTTATTAACTGGCAGCAAAGATATTCCCCAACTTCAAAGGAAAAATAATTCTATACACTACTCATCAAGTAGAGATGGAAGGCGTTGCTGCAAAAAGTTACAATACACATTATTGAGGTTCACCCCCACACCCAAATACTATTTCCTTCTTGGCGTAATTTACTACCTTTGCTGCATGGGGCTAGTGGGGGATACCACACTTTGCTGTGTTTAGGCTCCTCATTTTCATTGTCATGTGTGCATGCAGGAGCCAGGCCCTGTGACCAGGAATGGGGCCTTCCTAAGTTTGTTTTGAAGAGGCAAGGCGGGGCCTCACAGGTGAGGCCAATTGGTAACTCACAGCACCTGGTGGCAGGAACTGGGATGGGATATAAGGTCAGCATTTCCCTTCAGCTCTTTGCCACCAACATGTTCCCTGCTTTGCTGCGTTTGGTTTCTTGACTCTTTGCTCCCTTGACTTTGTGACTTCTTGCTTCCTGACCCTCGTACCCTTGGCTTCTGACTCCCAGCTCTCTGACCCTCGGACTCTTGGCTTCCTGACTCCCGGCTTCTGGACTCCCATTCCTGCTCCCACCCTGCCATCTTGTCCCTGGTCCTGACGTCCCTTGCTGGGACTTCGATCGCCCATGAACCAGCCAGTGACATTCATCATGCGCTTAGAAATACCAACGGCAAGGGCCCAGTGGAAAGCAACACTGAGACTAAAGAGGAAGCAGCTGTCAGTAAGTGCCATCCACTGAACTGGTAGCATGTAAGAAGGCAGGCAGGTCAGCTGACTGAGGTTAGTGGGGCAGTGCTCCATTCACCCTAACCAATCACCCTTCGTGGTGTGGGCCACCCAGATGATGTGTGTTACATTTCATCACAGTGACTTCAGTGCCAGTGCAGTGCTGGCATGAAAACTAACCATACAATCTGAGTACCACTTGCAATCAATGCTTGTATCATTGCAACAAGGAAGCTTAATTATTGGAAGAAAATGGGAAGGATTCAGGCAGCTAACGGCTGTTGAAAGGTGAAGCATATATTGGGCCTTTCCCCATAAATAACCTGAAGTGTGCATAATATTCCATCTGTGGGTAGGATGGTCAATGGGTTCTACAAGGGCTGTGCAGCAGATCCAGCCAAATTAGTCTGGTGAATTCGCATTGACCCAGGATTCGGCCAGATTGGGTTGAGCCATTCCTGAGTCAAAACAGCGCTATCTACCCCAAGGGCAGTTTGGTGGCAGGGAGAGAGAGGAGATGATGTGTCTGGGTGTGCCCCCTCATTCCCCCTTTCCTGCTTTAAACATGCAGCCAGGAGGGGGAAGAAAAAGATGCATGTATCCTCCCCCCCCTATTGCATCATGATACAAGGCCCCCAAATCAGATCAGAGGCAGCCATTACTGCCCTATTTTTCATCCTCAATTTGAAGAGCAGTCCTCTATTTGAAGAGCTGTCTGGTACAAGTCTGGTTTAAAGAATCCTTAAAAGAGAGAGCAGGAGTCTTGATGCTACTCATCCAAAGCTCACATCTGGAGATGAGACTGATTAGCCTTCCTTATGATTGCAATACCAAAGTGGTGCCCACAATATTACAACAAAACAACATCCAATAAAACAATACTGTATAATTTATATTTCAATGGTGCCCATTCCTTCTGCTTAAATCTGCAGCTGTACTCATCATATAGGTAAAGGTAAAGGGACCCCTGACCATTAGGTCCAGTCATGGCCGACTCTGGGGTCGCGGCGCTCATCTCGCTTTATTGGCCGAGGGAGCCGGCGTACAGCTTCCAGGTCATGTGGCCAGCATGACTAAGCCGCTTCTGGCGAACCAGAGCAGCACACGGAAATGCCATTTACCTTCCCGCCAGAGCAGTACCTATTTATCTACTTGCACTTTGACATGCTTTCGAAGTGCTAGGTTGGCAGGAGCAGGGACCGAGCAACGGGAGCTCACCCCGTCGTGGGGATTCGAACCGCGACCTTCTGATCAGCAAGTCCTAGGCTCTGTGGTTTAACCCACAGTGCCACCCGCGTCCCATACTCATCATATAGGATCTGTATATTCATCATATAGGATCTTATACAGATATGTGCCCTTTTGGGGGTAATGCCTCTCTTCCTTTTTGGTGCTGCACAAGTGGCCCCCCTAGCTGTGGCTGCATCAGGGTGTTTTATGCTTTATTTCATATACCGGTTCTAAACATTCCTTAGCTGTTATTTGCTGCTTGCATGTTCCATGGCTATCATTCCCTTTCAATGGAGCCAAGCAATGATAGCGTGGAGGGACAAATTGGGGTAAATGTAAGTTCTGCTTCATTCGCTTCATGTTTATTTTCAATTACCTGATATGCAACACCAGCCTTCAGAGTGTGGGAAATTGACTTCTAGGTACAATTCTAAATGGAAACTGGTGTGCAGATGCAAATGGAATAAAGGAGTTCTTTCCACCATACACATGGGATGTGGGAGGGGGAGAGTTATCTGCAAGATTTATGATATTCTTCATTTTCTGTGCTCCCATTTTGCCACGAAAGCTCTCTCTAGTCCACATAATCTCCTTTGATAGCTTTTAATGTTTCCATTTTATTCCAAGCTGCCCGGGCTTTGGAAATGATTATGGGGCACAGAACTTGCCAGATGATGTGAGCCCCTTGATGTTCTTGTGACACAATTTAGTTCTTTCATATAAGAAATCATCCACCAAGTCAGAAATGGAAAAGATTTAGGCTGCAATCATATACTCACTTTCCTATGAGGAACTCCCACTGAAGTCAGTGGGCCTTATTTCCTGAACAGGGTAGCCCTGTAAAGTAGGGTGTGTTGAAGGTTTATGAAAGGTATCTTAAGGGCAAGACTGGAGAAGAGGCCATGATTTTGAACTACAGGATGATGGGGCCAAACTACATATTACAAGGGAAACGTTGAACTTTTCCCCCCCACACCATTTTCCTTATAATAGTCATAGTTTCCCTGACCAAGTTGCTATTAGCTCTGTGAGGGAAATAAACCAGTGTAACAGGTCTACCTTTTTTCTTTTATATTCCCCCCCCCCAAAAAAAAATATCTAATGAGATGGGGGAATTTGATCCATGAAATAGCAGAAAGCTCTGATTCCCATCACCCTGCCTAGTCTATCATGTTGTACCTTTGCTGTAATTGGAATAGTCTAGAACAGGGGTCAGCAAGGCTTACCCGGAATGGGCTGGATCACTCCCACAGAGATCCTCCGTGGGCCAGACCGGTGCAGTGTGATACCGGAAATCGCATCTGTGTATGTCTGCAGCGCCGGAAATCGCTTCTGTGCATGCCAGATGCTGAAAATAGTGCCTGTGCAAAAGCAATTTCCAGAGCCACAGAAGAGAGTCCCTGCGCCACGCTGTGCGGGTTTAGCGCAGCACTTGGGGACTCGCTGAATGGGCAGCTTGGTTTGGGGGCGGCTTGTGGGCTGGTTAAGCGGCCTCTGTGGGCTGCCTCTGGCCCATGGGCCACAGGTTGGGTGCCCCTGGTCTAGAACAAGGGCAGGGAACCTGTGGCCTTTCCAGATACTGATGTCCTACAACTCTTAGTTTCTGGCCCTTGGCCATGCTAGCTTAGGCTGATAAGAGTTGAAGTCCAACAACACAGGTTCCCCAGTACCCGGTTG
Source organism: Podarcis bocagei (assembly GCF_964188305.1). Taxonomy (NCBI): domain Eukaryota; kingdom Metazoa; phylum Chordata; class Lepidosauria; order Squamata; family Lacertidae; genus Podarcis; species Podarcis bocagei. Next base: position 50,028,314 of record NC_138134.1, read on the forward strand.
GGTACATCTGAAGAGCACCAAGCTGACAAAGCCTGGGATACAACATATTTCTACCTTTACTTTTATTTATTGCATTCATAGCCCACCTTTCCTTCAAGGAGCTCAAGGTGGCATACATGGTTGTTGCTGTCCCCCACCCCCATTTCATCCTCACAACAACCACATGAAGAATCCCAGAAAAGCAACAACTCATTAGCTGCACATGTTTTTCATGTAGTATGTCTTGGATTGAACCCTTAGCATGTCTAGCTAAAAATCACAAGTAGCAGGTGATGGGAAAGAACCCTGCTTGTAGGTTTGGGGAGTTGTTGCCAGTAAGAGGTAACGTTCCCATGTTCTGACTCAGGGTAAAGTAACTTCATACATTCGCGTTCATTCTTTGCATCTATTTTTCTGCTGGGTAAGACAGATGCCTGCACCTGATTTAAGTTTCTCAGGAGGAGAGTCTGAAGAATTGGAGGAAACGGTGGTTGCAAGAGATGAAGTTCTAGGCCTTAGTGACAAATGAAAAATGAACTAATTACTGGGTCCATGTGTGAGATGAGTGTTCTTGCGCTTAGGGGATTTCCACAGGCATGTCACGGGCCAGGGTGAAAACAGGATGCCAGACTAGCTGGGCTTTTGCTCTGATCCAGCAGGGTTCAATCATGTACTTGGCCTTGGGCAAAAATACTTAGTCACATGATCAAAAAACACAGCAACCACTGAGAAAGAGTGACTTTGAACTAGCTCTTCTTTACTGTATCTCTGAAGACAGGTGTGTACTATGGTTCTCTCTGTGTTCTTTGGAGGATAGCTAGTTATCAACTTTTGGCAACATTTCCCCTGTGATTATGTTGTTTTGGAGGAGCCAAACCAATGCATGCACACCTTTCAAAATGCCAGTTTAATCCTGAGAGATCTGCTCAAAGTCATGTTTGCAGTAAAGGCAGAGATTATTTTTCTTGAAAACAAACCCCGGGTAATACTATTGATTGCTGCTTAGAATAGTAAGCAGCTGTTACAGTCTGTGTGGAGGAGGGGGGAGTTCTCAGAAAAGGAGAGCTTTTCATGCACTTTGTGCGGCTACTTTGGTTCAGCACTAAATGAGAGTTGCAGTTTAGTTTACTTTTTAGGTAAACCTTCAATCATCTTTGCTGGTTGTAGTTTTATTTAGGTGTGTTCGTCAGGAAAGAGATGGGGCAGTGTGAAGCAGTACCAGGTTGGTGAGGTCTGTTTGAGGAGTTCTAGGTTGGTCACCACTGCCATCCCAAAGCTACTCTGACCTTGCTATCATTGCCTGACCTCATCCTGATAATTCTGATCACTTCTAGGAGGATGCCACTGCTCCTACTCTTCCATCCCCGTCACAAGCCACTGCTAGTTGACATGCAATGGCATTAATACGGTTGTTGGAATGTAATAGTATCCAGTGTTTCACTGTACAGTGGTACCTTGGGTTACAGATGCTTCAGGTTACACACTCTTCAGGTTACATACGCTTCAGGTTACAGACTCCGCTAACCCAGAAATAGTACCTCGGGTTAAGAACTTTGCTTCAGGATGAGAACAGAAATTGTGCTCCGGCGGTGCGGTGGCAGCGGGAGGCCCCATTAGCTAAAGTGGTACCTCAGGTTAAGAACAGTTTCAGGTTAAGAACGGACCTCCAGAATGAATTAAGTTCTTAACCCGAGGTACCACTGTATTTGATAACTAGCATGCACAGAACTCCGTTATTTGGAGGCATATCACATTCAGAATGTAAATTTACGTTTGAAATTCAAAGTGTCACATTCGCAATTTGAGTGGTGAGATTGCTGGTGAAATTTGAATATTTGTTTCAGGCCCATTTGCTTGCTGTGATTCATCAAATCAGCTGGGTGAAATACCGTTGAGTCACCAAAGCAGGAGACATTGGATGGCAACCACATGGAATAGACCCTTAAATTCTAAGGGATCAGTCCAGTTCTACCTCAACCTCAAGCACAGCACCCAAGTGTGGTTTCCTTCTATTTCCTCATCTCCCCTCCCTATGCACAGGTTTGGACACATAGGCAGGCAGTTTGCAGAACACTTAGTGGAATGCTCTGCATTGCACCTGAAGTTTTAGCAGATTATGTCGACTCTATTTCAGCCTTGTGACCCTGAATTACAGTTATGATCTAGTATAGAGATTAAAGTTAGGTTTTTCTACATTTCCTGCCCCGGATCTGTGTTTTCTGCACTGCAGCCGTGTGTTCTTTGGACCATGTTCAGTGGAGGGGATGACTTTTTGCATCTAAATGTAAAAATGAGATGCCACCACATTTCTCTCTACTGTCTCCACATGGGCTGATGGGTGCCATAAGGGGAGAAAACCTCAACAGCTTAATGTAGCCTGCAGCCAACCAGAAGCTTTTCTGAAAACAGACCACACTAACCAGTTTCTGTCTGTTGCCTTCATCTTTTTCTTGATAAAGAGTCTTGGTGATAGCAATAGAATTATATGAGTGTCTGCAGAGATAAGAGGGCACAAAATAAACAATCTCTCCCCCCCACCAGTACTGCTCAGATGGAAACCTTTATAGCATTCTCAAACATATTTCTCAACTGAGGGCTCTGGAATTAAGAGCAAGTCTCCCTGTTTCCCCTTTTCATATGTACCATTGCATGCTCAGGGAGGTTTCCCATGCTCAGTTGTTCTTTTTTTAAAAAAAAAATTCTTTATTACAAAATAATTTACATAGAATGTAAACAAAACAAAAAACAACATAAACAGACCATAGCGCTGACTAACAACACCTCATTTGACATTACTTCCGTTTCTCCTCATTGTGCTTTTTGTACCTTACTAGTCTATATGCATTTTTATTATTCTTTTCAGTTAATTATCGGGGGGGGGGATTCTTTATAATTTCCTTAAACTTCAATATTCAATCCAAATCTGTCAGGAGATTTGTGTTATTACAGTACTTTTTAAGACTTTCTTTGAACATTGTCCAATCTTTACTAAATTTCTGGTTAGTATTTCCTCTTATTCTCCCAGTCACCCTTGCAAGTTCTGAATATTCTATCATCTTTGCTTGCCAATCAGTTTTTGTGGGGATTACATCACCTTTCCAAGTTTTTTTGCTATTAAAATCCTTGCCATTGTGGTTGTGCACATAAAGAGGGTTCTGTGTTTTTTTATATATCCATTTGATACAGTATTCCCATGCTCAGTTACTATGCTGAAGGTCTGTGGATTTTTGGCACTCAAAAACTTGAAAATATCTTCACTCTTCAACCCCCATGGCCACTGAATGCTTTTGGAGGTAGAGAGGGGGAGCGATGAGACCAAGGAACACACCTCCTCTGCTCATGCCATCTTGCCTTTGTTGCAGCCCCGATGCTCCAGATACATTGCATCTTACTCTGCTCTTTCTATTTTAGCATCCTGGCTGTGATTTCAGATGCAGACATCAGCTGTTAATACAGAGACAGAGCAAATAAAACAAGTGCCTCTAATGACTCTCCAAGCAATAAACTTCAGAGGTGCTGCTTCGTGTATAAAACGATCTGAAAGACTCTTGGGATCAGTGTTGGGGTTTGGATGGGGGGGGGTTCCTAAGTTTGAATTCAATGTTGATTTTCTGTTTGCAAAGTGAAAACTGTACTGAATCTCATCATTAGTCATTACAATCATTGGAGAATGGACACATGGCATATATACATGATGTGCACAATGATTAACCCCCCAATTTGTGACAAGTGGTTTTCTAGAGAGCAGTAGAGATAGATTCAGGAAATGAACGTCCTGTAGAAATTAGGTTTTTTTTCTGCCAAAGAAGTGATTATGGGAAGTTAATAAGCAAAACATGCAGCTTTTAGAAATTGTCCTTTTTTTACAAATGGGAGAGCCGGGGAGCCAGTGAAAGAGTGAAGTAGAAACCCATTTGAAGATGCTACATATGAATGTATAATTGTATAATTATCCTTTAAGGCTTTTCTGCAATGTATTACCTGTACTAGCTATCAGGAATGTCCAAAAATATTAAAGCTCACACAGGAGAGGGTAAGGTTAATTTTTGCTCAGGGGTTAGAATTGCTTTGGATTTTCTGCCCTTCAACTATCTGCAGGATTTTAACTATGGTATATGTCTCTGAAGACTCTTGTTATCCTGTAGCTTTTATAAGGGTGCCATGTTAATGATTAAGATAGAATCCCAGCGGCAGGAATTGGTTTCCTGTGCTAAATTACTTTTAATGGGTTGGGGTTGGGGGTTGTGTGTGTGTTGTTTTTACAAAAGGTTTATTTTTTAAAAAAACTGCAGTTCATCCAACTGTCTTTAATTAACTCCTTTAACAGTTCACACAAGTCATCCCATAATCCTTAGGGGAAAGAAGAACTATCTGTAGGAGAGGGAACAGAGGAAGGGCATAGGATTCTCTTGTTTTATCAAATGTCCTGGATTTAAAATGTCACTCCTAGAGAAAATTCTCCAGGCTTGCAGTCACTGTGAGATAAGCCACTGCTATAATTAATTTCCTTTCACCTTTCACTGAACAGTTTTTAATGGTGTCTTTAAAATAAGCACTGCTTCCCGACAGCGATTACTTTCTTTTCTTGCTGCAAATGTTTTGAAAGTCTGCGATAAACAGACTAGGCTCAGCATTTGGCAAGGCTTTTGGTTTAAGGATTCAGAACATCTTTCCAAATCTTATTCTGCTGTATAAACAAGACATACTTGACACAGATGGTTCCTGTGCCAGCTAGAATAATTATCAAGGTAATTTAAACCCTATTTTGGTATAACAAGCAGTGACTCATGTGTGGTAAGGTGGGTTGAGCGGTGACGTGTAGAGAGCTCTTTCTTGTTGGGTCACACGACAGCCACGGGTGTGAAGGAAATTTAGTGTGACATGGTAGCATACTGATCAAAAAGCCACCATTGTGCAACCCGGCTGTGTAAAAAGAACGCTAGAAATTGGGGCAGAACTGCTAGTATTATGACCAGCAAAAGGAACACAATAAACCCTACATCTGAATGCAGCCTAGGTTCCTGAAATTCATTCTTAACTTTTCATTCCCCCATTGCTTCCCTTCCTGCCTTTTTCAGATTGTAAGCAAAAACCTTATCTTTTGTCTGTGATACTCGGTAAAGTACTGATGGCGCTGAATAAGGCGTCATCCTCATGATGGGAATATTGAATAGCTAGAAGTTGGTCTGTATGCAGTAAACAAAGCCCTGGAGACAGCTGCTATTGTTGTGAACTTTTAAATAGGGTTTTTTTTGTTTAAAATATTTTTCCTATACTGTATACATGGACCCAGATACTGCAAGTATGTGTATAATCCTAATTATAGGCTTATATGTACTCATTTGTACATTTGGTTAGCCATGGCGAATATTCCACAATAAGTTTAGTGAAAGACTTCATTGAATCTACATTTCTTATTCCACCAGGTAGTCACAGACTATTTCACACGTATAGGGTTAATACACAGGACTTTTCAGGCCTGAGGATGTAGCTTTCATCCAGGTTTGTTGAGCTCTGATAATAATGCTTTTCAAAAGTTCAAATGTTCTGCCATGAAAAGTCATACGCACATACATACAGGCTGATGAACACCCGAGCAAATGAAAAAGGCTTTTCTATATTCACTTCTGTATTTATCGTTTTGTGTTTTTGTATTGTAAACCATCTGTGATCTTCAGATGAAGGGCAATATAGAAATAGGATTTAAATAGAAGTATGATGTGCTTCACCTTCATAAAGGAGACTGCGACCAGGTGACCTGTCTGCCTGCTCAATCTGTTGTCCAGGGACTAGCTTTTGATAGGCAGCCATCAAAGCCTCCACTCCCATTCCTGTGGTCCTATCTCAAAACTGTGCTTATATTAGACAGCCCTTCAAAGAGAGGACTGCCATCTGTAAAACAGGACACCCTAAGATCAGGGCAGATCTTGCCTTGCCAAAGATGAAAGCAACACCTAACCTGGTATAATATATAAGGTTGTCATAACCTTAGGTGGCAGTGCAGGGGGAAATAAAATGTTCAGATTATCATAAATTACACCACTTTTACTGCACTGCAAGTAACTCAGTAAAAATGTTCCATTTCAGCTGCTCTTGGGATGTGAGGCATCCTTATATTGTTATTTATAAAGGCTCCTTAGCATCTCCCCACTTCCTGGATAAACCATTCTGAGACTTAGATTTGACACAGAGCAGTAACTTATGCTCTACATTCCCATTCCTAGAACGGCTGTTAGAAGGTGATGCGGCCCTTTATGGCTGTAACTCAAATAAGAGAATTTACCAACATGCACCGCTGATGTATTTATGTATCAGCTGAGATGGAGCTTGATCTCCTCAAGAGCTCATCCATGCTGAACTTTTCCAAAACGATTGTGTTACAATACCACTTCCTAATAAATCTATTAGGTACTCTGTAATGTTCATATCTCAGACCTGATCAGCTACCTGAATGGAAACTTAAGTTGGAAGTCTTATCTTTTGAGTGAGAAAAGAAGGCTAGGGGTTCTGAGCCACTGGGTACCTGACGGGTACCTGTTTGATATCTGCTGGAGTGTGCAATCCCAAGGCAGATGCGACTACACAGCAAATGAGTCCAAAGTCCAGTCAGGCCAGGCTCCCACCTTTACAGCCAATCCAGGGGTCAGGATGCCTGGAGGTCAGCCCTGCACAAGGTCAGTCCTGAAGCACAGTCCCTGGAACATCCAACAGACCCAGCACCTCAGTTCTACTTCCCTTTTATCCCTTGCCTGCTGATTGCAGCATCTGGGCTTGATGAGGCAGGTGACCCTCACCTGTTCTAAGCTTACTCCAGCTGAGGAATCACACACCTCCTCCCAGAGCCAGCAAGCTCCACCTGGGGAGCTGGGCAGTGGGCCCTTGCCTGTCTCAGCCTCCTAGAGCACCCTACCCACTGCTCTCTATGTCTCAGAGCCTGCCATGTTTGTGGTGATGAGTCCTGCAGCTCTGGTTCTCATGCACTGACCCCTATCCTCTCACCCTTCTCCATCACTCCGTGAGTACTTCCTGAACCATTATCTCCTTCCCCATCCACAGCCTAGCCCAGTAGCACTAGAATCCTCTTCCTCCTAGTTCATGACACTAGGTCCAATTCTAAATGACATATGGTGCTATAGTTAAAATAACATGTCCTCCCCCCCATTTTGTTTGTTTGTTTTTTCCATATGATGTGCAAGAGATAAAATAAGCAAAATGACCTCGTGCTTAAAAAGTCTTGAATGACACAGCCACTGAACTGGTTTACCCATCGGGTTAAATAACGGTTCCAATAAGTCTTGGTTAATAAATCATGGTTTAGTGTTAGGTATGACCCCCAACCTAGTGCCTTGGCTATGTTCTTTTAACTATGGCTTGTTAGTGAAAATAAGCTGTTGTTGGCTTAATGCTCTTAGCCTATGCCTTAGTCAGATGCTATGCAAACACAGGCACATGGCTTAAGTGTGATTTGCTTATTTGCCCTAACCAAATTGCCCACAAAGCAACAGAGGCACAAGCCAAGAGCTGCCCTATAATGAAATGGCTCTAGCTCTCAGCTGTTTTCACTGGCACTTTCCTCTAACAGAATTCCTTTCCCTGTCCAGCCTTTGATTCACAGCTACAGCACATACAGGAGATTAAAATTTAAAGGGACCTTTTTGGTTTCATCTCTTAGTAGACTTTTGTACTGTTGAAATATTGAACTTATTACAGGTGCGGTGGTGGACTGAATAATATTTTGGTGTGTGCCTCTTTCATCCTCCGGGGAGCTATTTACAAGAAAAACTAAGGCAGCAATTCATGCTTGCTAACATATTGAATTGCTGGCACCTCTTTCTTTCACTCCATCATCCTGCTCTCCATAGCAGTGTAGTGTAGTGCAGGCTTCCTCAAAGCCTGCGGCGGATGTTTGAAACTACGATTCCCATCATCCCTGACCACTGGTCCTGCTAAACCAGATCATGGGAGTTGTAGGCCAAAAACATCTGGAGGGCCGAGTTTGAGGAAACCTGGTGTAGTGTGTAGATTGCGTCTCCCCACTGAGATAAACTTCCACTGCTCTCTTTCTTTTTCTCCTCCTCCCTCTATTCTGTTCATTCACAGACCCTGGAAGACAGGGGACTCAGCTACATAGCTGCATATAAAACATTTAAAATGTGTTGTGAAGTGCAATATACAAATATATATTAGATGTATGCTAGATGGCGACAGTGAGCTGTGCCAAATTCAATGTATTTTTCAAAACGTTTTTAAAAAAAGCATTTTAACAGCTTTTTTTTAAAGTGTGTGTGTGTGTGTGTGTGTGTGTGTAGATTCCACCAGGGTCTTCTGCCACTATGAAAGTCTACACCTATCTTCATGGGGAAGGATAGGTCTGGGTACTGTCAAAAGGGAAGGGAAGGGGTGGAAGTAGGGTAACTGACAGGCTAGGGACTAAAGCTGATAAAGGCCATAACAGCAGACCAGAGAGTAGAAGGAAAGGTGAATAATAATAATAATAATAATAATAATAATAATAATAATAATAATAAAAACATTGGCATCTGGAGGCATCACCAGTGGACATATCATTGGTTGGGACTGCAGCATGATCAGAAGATGCAATCCTGTTTTCCTTCATGCATTCAGTGTTTGAATACCTCTAATATTTTCATTAGGTCCAACCAAAACAACTTAAAGTAGTAAGAAATATTTTGAGTTCATTAAAACATTAGCCTAACTTAAGTAAGAAGGCAGAGAGGGGAAAGAGAAAAATGTTTGGTTTTTTTTGGACTTCCGGGTTAGCACCTCCGGCAATGGCGGATTTCCTCTGATCGGGAGGAATCCGCTCCGTGGAAATCAGGGTCTGGACCGCCACGGCGAGGCGGAGACCCACTAAAACCACAGGCGGGAGAAGCCTGTGGACATGGGATTTGGCTGGCACCTTTTACGCCTCCCCTATTCGCGGGGAAACCCGGTTTCGGGGATCCGGAGCGACGTGGGGTGAGCGGCGCGGTGCTTCGAATCGACTGCTTCTTTCACGGAGTGAAGCCGCATTGCTGTTGCAGGAGAGCGCTGACTTTTTCCTGTGGACAATTGGACTTTAAACAACTACCCGTGAGTAGAACGGAAAATTGGATCTTTAAACATCTTAATTTGGCACCGAAACGGGAAGGTTTCAAACAGGAAGTCCGCCTTCCTCTTTTGTAAATAGATTGAAGCAAAGGCACTGCAAGCTAAAGTCTTGGAAAGCCTTTTCTAAAGGATTAAATCTCCATCGGTTAAAACTACTAAACCCCCCTTGGAAGCAGGAGAAGAGGGGGGAAATTTTAGATTGCCTAAACCTGCAGGAGAGAGAGTGAAGAAAGATAAATTACCACCGTTTTGAACCTGGGAACGGGCTGCCAGTAAGATCGACGTTTTGGGAAAATTCATTAACTGTGAATAAAACGTATATTGACAGACAGTTAAATAAGAGAAATATATTGTTTCCATTGTTTCCTTTTGCCCTTAAAAAGGAGCAAAAGGAGCTGAAAATTGAAACTAATTCTGTTGCTGGATCTGCGTTTAAAAGGACGGATACAAATAGAAATTGTTTCCTCTAGAGGGAGCTTTTGAAACTGTTGCAGGAGTGGATCTGGGGAATTTTCCAGCTGCAGAGATTAAAGACCGTGAGAATCAGAGATTGACCTTGGACAAGAATGTGGACAGAAGAAGCCTTAGTGATTGCATTTTGCAAGATAAGTGCTTTATTGGAACAGCTTCATGAGAAGACGGATGTGATGACTACTAAAATTGATAATTTGGGACAAAAAATGACTGATTTGGGACAAAAAGTGAATACCTATACAGAAACTACTCAGGAATCAATTCAGGAATCCACTTTGACATGGCAGGTTGTGGAGAAGACGAGGGAGAAAGCTGTTGTTGAACCTCAAGTAATACAAGTGGAGAGAGCCCCAGCCGTTCAGAGGCAATTTGATGAATATAAGCTGTTGCCTTCTACGATTCAATTTAGAGAAAAACAGATTTGGAGAGATGGAGTCCCGCTTGGATTGGAGAAGGAAAGTTGGATAGATTCCCTTATGCAGGGATGCTCTGGCTTTTGGGATCTGGATTTGGGTCAGGGGGAGATTGGAGTTGTGGGGGCCTTTAACTTTGGAGGGATTTTGAAACACGCTCTGAAATATCTTATGGACTTTAGTTTTGACTATGGAGAATGGGCTGACCTGTTGAGAAGGAATAAAGACATTGTTAGGTTGGAGTTTCCCCGAGATCTACTCCTCAGCGCCAAAGGAAGGAAATTAAGAACAAGATCAGCAGAAGATAAAGTTAAGTGCATGTATAAATATGAAGAAGATCTACAGAAGGGACACGGAAAAGAGTTAAGAGCCTTGGACAGAAGATCACCAGGTTGATGGACCATATGGAATTGATAGAAAGGACTGACAGAATCCGAGACCAGGGAGAAGAGACGGTGAAAGAAGATTGGGGAAAAGTTTAAAAATTATTTAGAGAAATATTGTAAAATTAATGAGTGTTAGAAAAATGTTGGAATGAAATTACATGGCTTTAGTAGAAACGTTATAAGGAGTTAAGTTCAAATAAGTTTTAGGGTTTTAATTGTAAGATAAGGTTAAAATAAAATCAAGACAATTAAATGACAGAAAACAGTGAAAGATGGAAAGGATTTGCTGAAATAATTAATAACTAGAATACAAAAAAGGGAGGTGTGAGGAAGTCGATGAAACAAGTTAATGAAAGACAAAGATATGGAAATATTGGATGTGTTTTTAATTGTTTTTGCTTTTGTTTTTGTTTTGATGTATTGTGTCTTTGGTTCTTTGTTTTCTTTTATGTATTGTAATGTATTGATTTGTATTGTTTACTTTTTCTCTTTTTTTACTTCTTTCTGTAATCTTTAAACTTTTAATATTATTTTTTATTAAAAAAAAGAAAGAGAAAAAGATTTTGCTGCGAGTGCTAGGGAAGAAAGCCCAGTCTGCAGCTTGTAATAATCCAATAGATTAGATGTGTTGTTATGCAGTCTTAGGTTAGATCATGCTAGGTTTCCGTGCGCGTGCGCACACACACACACACTCACTCACTCACTCACACATACGTGGTTTCAATTTCTATTTTAGGTAAGTTCAAAATTAATCAACCACTTATCAAGAAGCTTGTATGTCAGCAATGACTTAGAGTTTGGAGTCAGATTAATAACAACAGAATTTGTATTGGCTTAAAGAATAGATTCCAGCTATGAACTCATATCTGAACCCAGTAGAAAGACACCAAAATATGGCTGTTTTTCCTGGCGTAACATCACGAAATGCAAGTAATACATCTTACAGGATTAATTAATTGCCAGAGCCAGGAGAAATACACACAGAGAGAGTTATGAGTTGGGCAGGGGAGGAAGTAGGCTGTATGTGAGATCCTTCTAACCCCTGGATTCAGTAAGTGTTAAAATGTAAGTCAGGCTAGATTCCTGTGTTGAGGTGATAGCCTGGGTAATGGGCCATTAAGGAAAACAAAGGAAAGGGGCTTTGTGTGAGATGGCAAATGGGTAGGGCTGCTCCCCAGTTTATAGTTAGAAGACAAAGCCAGAGTTGGGAGCTTGAGACTTCACTGATATGACTTAGAAATAAAGGAGCAAGCTGGAGAGAGAGTCAGAGCAATGTTTGAGAGCCATGTTTAATTTCTGTTTGAATCCAAGGCTGAGGCTATGAGAGAAACATGACATATTTGAGGTGCTGACACTGTGAACCCCTCCATTATAGGCTCAGGTTGTATTTGTGTAAATAAACCATATATCATTAAGACACCACAGTTTCCACTGTGCCTCATTTCCAAATGAGGAACCAGGAACCCCTGGAATCTTCTCACACCACTCAGACATTGGGGTGGGATGCAACACTATCTATCTATGTCTATCTATCTATCTATCATCTATCTATCTATCTATCTATCTATCTATCTATCTATCATCTATTTTTTTAAAAAAAAATAATTTTTATTGCATTTTTTCCAAATACAGTATAGAACAAACAAAGAAAGAAAAGAAGAAAAGAAAAGGAAGAGAAAGGAAAAGAAAGAAAACCAACCATTTCAACAACTTGTTTCAACTTTCCAACGGACTTCCCCGCGTCTCCCGCACAGAGCAATCTTGACAATAAATTTATCAGCAAATTATAACCTTGTTTCATGTGTTGCTTTTGTACTTTCAATTACAATTTAAGTTTAAATCATCCATTTACTCTATAAGCAAACATATTATCCTTTTTGACCATTTAAACATTGATTCTTTCATTAATATTATCTAATTTCATATATATTCCACTCTCGTTGCTGGGGCTAACATTCAAATTCATGCGAAATCCTATAGTTCATATAACTTATAAAATTTTTGCAGATAGTCCTTAAATTTTTTCCAGTCCTCCTCCATTGCTTCTTCTCCCAAGTCTCGGATCCTGGCAGTCATCTCAGCCAACTCCATGTAGTCCATCAATTGCGTCTGCCACTCTTCCAGTGTGGGCAAATCTTGAGTCTTCCAATATTTAGCGATAAGAATTCTTGCTGCTGTAGTAGCATACATAAAAAACGTTCTGTCCTTCTTTAACACCTTTTGGCCGACAATGCCCAAGAGGAAGGCCTCCGGTTTCTTAGGAAAGGTGTACTTAAACACCTTTTTTAACTCATTATAGATCATTTCCCAGAAGGCCTTCACTTTTGGACAAGTCCACCAAAGGTGAAAGAATGTCCCTTCAGCCTCCTTGCACTTCCAACATTTATTGTCAGACAAATGGTATATCTTAGCAAGCTTGACTGGGGTCATGTACCACCTGTATATCATTTTCATAATGTTTTCTTTCAAGGCATTACATGCCGTAAATTTCATACCGGTGGTCCATAACCTTTCCCAGTCTTCAAACATAATATTGTACCCAATGTCTTGAGCCCATTTTATCATGGCTGATTTAACTGTCTCATCCTGGGTGTTCCATTTAAGCAGCAAGTTATACATTCTCGATAATACCTTGGTCTTTGGTTCTAACAGCTCTGTCTCAAGTTTCGATTTTTCCACCTGGAATCCTGTTTTTTTGTCCAGCTTAAAAACCTCGTTAATTTGGGCATAATGAAACCAATCTTGCACCTTATCCTTTAATTTTTCAAAGCTCTGCAACCTCCAATTATCTCCAATGTTTTCTATTATTTCCCAATATTTCGGCCAACCGGCCTCCATATTAGGTTTTTTCCCGAGCCTTGGCCTCTATTGGTGATAGCCACCTCGGGGTCTTACTTTCAAGTAAGTCTTTGTATTTTTTCCAGACCATAAATATTGCTTTTCTGACAATATGGCTTTTGAACATTCCGTGTGTTTTTACCTTGTCATACCACAAATACGCATGCCAACCTAACGAATTGTTAAAGCCTTCCAGATCTAGGACATCAGTGTTTTCTAGCAAAATCCAATCTTTCATCCAGCAGAAGGCTGCAGCTTCATAGTATAACCTTAAGTCTGGCAGGGCAAACCCCCCTCTTTCTTTTGCATCAGTTAATATTTTAACCTTTATTCGGGGCTTTTTGCCCTGCCAAACAAACTTCGAAATATCCTTCTGCCACTTTCCAAAACATTCCACTCTGTCCACAATCTGCAAGGCTTGAAACAGAAACAACATTTTTGGCAAAACATTCATCTTTATAGCTGCAATTCGGCCTAACAAGGATAATTTCAATCTTGACCAGATTTCTAGGTCTTTTTTAACTTCTGACCAACATTTCTCATAGTTGTCTTTAAATAAGTTCAAATTTTTGGAAGACAAGTTAACCCCCAGGTATTTCACTTTTTTAACAATATTTAAGTCTGTTTCCTTCTGAAACCCATCTGTTTCGGAAGATGTCAAATTCTTTCCTAGTACCTTAGTTTTTTGTTTATTCAACTTAAATCCCGCCACCCGACCAAATTCTTGAATTAATTCTAAAACTCTTTTGGTACTAGATTCTGGCTCCTGTAATGTTAAAACCAAGTCATCTGCAAAAGCTTTCAGTTTATATTGTTTCGCTCCGACCCGTATTCCTTGTACCTGCCGATCCTTCCTAATCATATTCAGCAACACCTCCAGGACCGAAATAAATAATAAGGGGGATAGGGGGCACCCCTGTCGTGTTCCTTTTTCAATATGAAACTCTTCTGTCACCACATTGTTCACTATCAACTTAGCTTTTTGTTCTGAATAGATTGCTTCTATTCCATTTTCAAACCCCCGTCCCACTCCCATCCCTTCCAAGTTTTTCTTCATGAACTTCCAAGAAATATTATCAAAGGCCTTCTCTGCATCAATGAATATTAGCACTGCTTTGGTGTTAATATTTGTTTGCAAAAGTTCCAAAATATCAATAATGTTCCTGGTATTGTCAAACAAATGCCTGCCTGGAAGAAAGCCTGCTTGGTCCTTATGAATTACTTCATTTAGTACTTTTTTAAATCTATTTGCCAAAATGTCTGCAATATCTATCTATCATCTATCATCTATCATCTATCATCTATCATCTATCTATCTAATTTTTGTTTGAAGCAAAAAAATATTTCCAAGTCAAGCTGAATTGCCAAGATCAGACATGCAAGATGGGAAGAGAGGGAGGAACAATGGTTCTGACCATTGATTTTACAGACCCTATTTAGAACTGAAACCAGTGTAGCAGAAACTAGGAGGTGCCACAAAGAAAAGCATGGAAATCTGATTTGCAAGGGGAGATTGTTGAGTTATGAAAGAGGGTAACTTTTTCTAGTCTCCCAGTCCCATGCACTGCATATATGCAGAGATCCAGGATCCAACTAGGCAGAATGAGCTGCTTTTTCTCATTTTGAAGCAAGAAAAGCAATACACACTTTGCCTTCTAAAGATGGCCCTCTCTAAGACCATTAAGCCCAGCATCTAAAATTACCCAAAATCCCTTTAGCTCCAACTTTACGGGGCTAACAAATCAAGGAAAAGTTCATTGTCATTTATCTTGAAAAGTGTCGATGGTCATTAAAGGCCAGCTAGATGATATATACACGAAGAATTCCAAAGCAACTTCAGAACAGCAGAAGTATCGGTGTGGCATATAACCAGTGATTTGTACAATCCGGAAATCATTACACAGACACTATTTGCAACTTAACAAGTTGCTGTGCAATCCCCAAATCCAATTCTATAGGTCAAGCTGATCATTCAGATGGGAATCAAATTGATACAAGCTCCTTTACTGTTCTGACCTTTCAGTTTCTCAGCTGTGCTCTGTTGACCTATTTAGGGCTTGAGTGACTCCATGGGGAAAAAGTGCATTGGGACATTTTGACACTAGAAGTGCTAACATTTTCCTTTCCACCATACACCATTTATCACACAATTCCAATTACTGGTCACTTCTGCAGTTTTGTATTTAAAGATGGAGAGTCAAATTACATTTGCAGCTTGAGTCACAGGGTGCTTATTACATTTTCACCCGATTTTATGATTGATCATATTTTCTCAGACCACCCAGTTGCGCCCGAGAATGTTTGATCAATTATGGCTTTGCTGTCTGAAGCCATAAATTTGAACCACACTGATTTTGTCCAAATGTCGCAGAAGAGCTAGTGTGGTTTTTGTGTCAAGAAGAATCAATGTTTGAACTACAACCTGATTTGATGGTGCATTTACGAAAGTAGATTAAAGTCGTAAATGCAGGTTCTCTGATTCTCAAAGCCTATTGCATTGGGCACTTGAAAATTTATTATTTCCATTTTCAGCCACTTACAGGTCCGGTACAAATCTAGCAACCTCTGGACCAGAAACCAATAATGGCCCTTCATCAAATCAACTGTGTTAAGAAGCAAATGCTGTGCAGGTAAGTTAAATGCCCTGTGTCTATATCATGGGTAGGCAAACTAAGGCCTGGGGGCTGGATCCGGCCCAAACACCTTCTAAATCTGACCTGCACACAGTCTGGGAATCAGCATGTTTTCACATGAGTATAATGTGTCCTTTTACTTAAAATGCATTTCTGGGTTATTTATGGGGCCTGACTGGTGTTTTCACATGAGTAGAATGTGTGCTTTTATTTAAAATGCATCTCTGGGTTATTTGTGGGGCACAGGAATTCATTCATCATTTCCCCCCGAAATATAGTCCGGCCCCCACAAGGTCTGAGAGACAGTGGACTGGCCCCCTGCTGAAAAAGTTTGCTGACCCCTGGTCTAAGTACTGTAGAATAAGCATATGACAATGTGAAGGTCTGGGCATGGCTGAGGCTTGCATAATCTTTGTGTTCCAGGAAAGTTAACCAGAAGTAAACAAAGGTGGGCCAGACATCTAGGAAAGTTGAATCCCCACCATCTCAAAGCAGGTTTAAGAGAAGTGGAGAACTCGTATTAGGAAATGATGACAATACTGAACTCTTTATGGAGAAACTTCCTACATTCCTATGTTCTTGTGCACTGTGTTATGTTCCTTCTGAACCAGAATGTAAGCCTCAGAGCAGAGGTCATCAGTGCAGCACCCGTGGGCACCATGTGCTCGCCCGTACTTCCTATGGTGCTCTCAAATGTTCTCAATAAATATCCCTTAAAAATGCACCAACACTTCAGAGATGGTTAGTTGTTCTGCTCAGTTCCTGTTTGCACTGGCTTGGCCTCTCCTGCATTGAATTGCACTCCCCTAAACATGCCCACTGCTTCTGTGGTTCCTGCCTCAGGGGCTGGGGAGGCAGAAGATGTGGAGAGGAGACATGTTGTTGATGTTGCTACTTCTCTTGAGGCTGAAGGGGCAGAAAGGGGGGGACCAGTGGCGAGCCACATCAACACACTTCTGCCTGATTTGCATTCTCCCCGCCGCCATGCATAAAATGCAGACATCCTTCAAAATTCACATTTCTCCAAATTTGCAACCCAGCCACAGTAGTAGGTATAAAAATTCATATGCTAGATTAAAGGGTGCATAAAAATGTATTTATTGGTGGAAATATCATACAATGTTAGGATTTTTAAAAAAGTATACTAGGCATAATTATATACAATAATAT
Organism: Podarcis bocagei; assembly: GCF_964188305.1. NCBI lineage: Eukaryota > Metazoa > Chordata > Lepidosauria > Squamata > Lacertidae > Podarcis > Podarcis bocagei. The sequence goes on from NC_138134.1 coordinate 50,045,318, forward strand.
GCATATTAGGAAAGAATGGCACTAAAATATTGATGCATTTTCTCCAGGACTTTTTTAATGTTAAAAATGCATACTTATGTAGCAATGTGGAGAACTGAAGTTAAGACTGGAAAAATAAGAAACTGAGAGGAAACAAACATTTTCAGATTTACCCCTCCGTAAGTAGGAATAGGCATTTATACACATAGATGTACAGCATAACGTAGCTGCAGCAGGCCAGGTCCTCTGATCTAAACACCCCAGAGCATCTTTCGCTGGGGGAAAACTGAACAATCTCATTAGGTGGGAAGGCTGAGGTCAGAGGTTGAATTATGTTTACTTCACACTTTGACATAGCTGTGAGTATATCGCAGTGGCAAGAGTGCAGTGTCTAAGCCAGAAAACCTGAGAATAGTAACTCGGTCCAACATGCTGTAACTGAAGCTGCAAATAAAACATCTTACTCTAGAACTGGGTAGAAAATGAAATGCAAACCACATTTGACAGTGTGAAATTTCTCAGTTATATTTCAGTACAAAGGCAAGTCTGTTTTTGCTGCTGAGTTTCACACAACTGGCTTGCCTAAAGCCCTCCGCCGCAAAATCCATTTTCAAAGGCTTTGAGATTTCAAAATGATTTTTCTGTAAAAAAAAAATGCACACATTTAAGATGAAACGTTACAGTTGTGTTACACACAAGCCACAGCAGGAAATGCACACTCTACAATCAGTCACAAGGGAAAGGAACTGCTGATCCAGCAGTCCTGTGATAAAACTCATCTCCAAAGAGATAAAAAAAAGTATATAACTGGCACTGTTCCTTAAGAAGGCAAAATTCCAGCAAATAACAGGGGGAAAGGAAAGTTGAAAAGAGACATATTTTATTTGAACCAATTCAAGAAAGAGAAGAGTGTGAAAATGAACACAAAGCTGGACTTGCTCCAGTTCTTCCTGAGACATCTTGTGACACCATGACATTTAGGCTGAATCTAGACACATCAAAAAAATGTTTCAGGAAAACACATTGCAAATGTCAGAGTGGGAAATCACGTTGGTGAAAGACAGAATGCCACAGCGCCACCTGGTGCCACAGTGTTATAACACATATAAAATGCTTTTTCTTTACTAATGTAGCTGAGTCCATAAATAGCAGTAGGAAGTATGGTGGGGCGGGAGTGCCCGCCTGACCTCCCAACAGCTGAGTCGCTGCTGCAGACCAGGAAGGAGAAGGCAAAGTGGAGAGATTGGCTCTGCATTGCTCCTTGCCCTCTCATTCTTGGTACACAGCAGCAATTCATTTATCAGGAGGTAGGTTCCACCAAACGGGACATGGGTGGCACTGTGGGTTAAACCACAGAGCCTAGGACTTGCCGATCAGAAGGTTGGTGGTTCGAATCCCCATAACGGGGTGAGCTCCCATTGCTCGGTCCCTGCTCCTGCCAACATAGCAGTTCGAAAGCACATCAAAGTACAAGTAGATAAATAGGTACCGCTCCGGCGGGAAGGTAAACGGTGTTTCCGTGCGCTGTTCTGGTTCGCCAGTAGCGGCTTAGTCATGCTGGCCACATGACCCAGAAGGTGTACGCTGGCTCCCTCGGCCAATAAAGCGAGATGAGCGCCACAACCCCAGAGTCGACCATGACTGGACCTAATGATCCTTTACCTTTACCTTTTTAGGTTCCACCACGCCACCTCAGCATTAGCTGTTAAAGAAAAGTTAGGAAAGAATGTCAAGTACTATAGTTGCACCTGACAGATTCTTGTCCTGATCACAACTCTTTGGTGCATCAAAATCCTTACAATTCTATCTTTAAAATAAGAATTTTTCTCTTCAGAATACTATGGGTTCATTGCTCCTCAGCACACTCAGCACAATTATGAGTTATCCTTAAAGAGATGCTGTACTATTTTAATGGATGTTTCACAGTAGTGCTCCCTCATCTATGGAATGCCTTCCCCAGAGAAGCCTGACTGGCATAAAATTTGATTATTATTTTTTTGGCACCCACTCAAATTCTTTTTGTTCACTTTTAAATTGTTGCTTTAAAACTTTGCTATTTTAAATTACCTGCCACTGCTGCTTTTAAAAGTGCTTTTATTCTCTGCTATTGTAACAGGTTATTTTGCTGCTTATTATATCTTGGTTTTCAACACCCTTTTATATATTTTTTTTATTTCTGCCTGTGCACACTGTCATTGCTTTTCTGGTTTTGTCTTAGTTTATTATCTTCATTATTTATCTTCAGAAAATAATAACTAAATTATATGGAGAGCGGGATGGGGAGGCGGAGCTTCGTTGAATACTCTCCAGTTCCAAATTTGGGGTCAGAAGTAAATAATTAAATGTTGATATTAGTAGATAAATATCCCCCCTCCAAAACCCTTAGACTTTAATACAACACACAGTCCTGGTTTGCACATCATGGTAAGCTAAAGTGTGCCTTACCAGGACCAGGCAAACATTCTGGCATTTAAAAAGGAGCTCACACCCACTTTGCTCCTTGCCAGGCCTGGTAGCTCAGTGTGGAAGAAAAAAGCTAGACAGAGTACCTAAGGACAAGGTACTGATGTTTGCAGAGAAACTGAGCAGGATTTAAGCCTCACCCATCTGGTGTTTTGGCCACTGGCTTCTCCCACTGACAGTGGGTGAAATGCTGTCAGTGCTTTCTTAACTTTGAATCTCATTGCAGCTGATTCTGAGGCAGAAAAGGCATTTCCGATCTGTCTCCGCTTGAAGGTGTTAATGTGATGTAATTCCTCTTGACCTGTCTGAAGCAGAGGTTTCAGCAGACAGACTATTCTTTCCATGGATTGCTTCCAGATTGAAATGACATGAAACTTGGATTCCATTTGGATGGCAGAGCTTCCGGTGAATCTCCTTGATTAACAGAAAATTGAAGCTGGCTGCAGAATGAAGCTTGCCTGCATTACTTCTATATTGGAAACCAACAAAGAGCACCATCTACCAGCAAATGCATTGCACCATCAACTTACATAGATCCCATTTCTTGAAGCAGAGGTGGGTGGGGATCTGACCCAGGGAATTCCTCCACTCATGTGGGCCATTTTGACAGCTGGGTGGGGCTTCTCACCTATCAGTCATGAAGTGTAGGTGGGTTCCCATGAGGCAAGACACAATGATAACAGCAAGAACCTTGATTGAACTAACAGAACTGGGCAACAGGGGCAAAGCAACTGCTTATGTACATTTCTGAAGGCCTGGGCCACTCCAACTCCCAACGTGATTGGCTGTCTAAACTTCCAAGCTGAGAATCATGACTCAGAGTTTAAGGGCCAATGGCAGAGGCCCAAATCCTGATATGTTCTGTGATTGGATATCATATATTGAATCACAGGGGCTCAGAATCCTTAGTCCAGACTCAAGCTCAGTTAAACACAGACCACTGAATACATAACAAGTCACTCAATGCCACTGCCATGACAGGTGACCAAATGAATGTTGCCATTCATGCTAGGAGATGATGTATTTATTAGATGTTATCCCTCCTTCCTCATGTTTGTGAGTTCAGCAGAGTGCCAGATTTAGGCAGCTGTGGGGGAGCAGGGATCTTCAGCCTCCACAACTGCCTCATGGGGGCAAGACCTACTGTGCTCAGTAATCCTGGCTCCTCTGAGCAGGACTAATTTCTTCTAATAAAGAGTTACGTTCATGTACTCCATGTAATTTATTGCTGGCTGGCTCCCTGACACCTACCAATCCCAGTGGGTGCCAGCCACCACTGCAATGAACCACCAGGAACATTGTAAATTCCCTATTGTTCCTGACATCCAGTGTGAGGCAGGTGGATGTCGTTTGGGGGAGATTTAGACCCATTCAGGGCCTAGTCTGGCCAACAAACTAGAGGTTTGTGCTCACAGCTTTGGAAGCATATCTGCAACACTGGCAATCTGTGAGCAGATCCTGGTAACCAGTTTACAGGCAGGTGGCTCTGGCAGCTAGCTGTCCGAGAGTTCTGGTGCTGACGCTGGGCCAGCACAGGATGATAATGGGCAATACAGTGGTAACTCGCAAGACGAATGCCTCGCAAGACAAAAAACTTGCTAGATGAAAGGGTTTTTTGTTTTTTGAGCTGCTTCGCAAGACGATTTTCCCTATGGGCTTGCTTCGCAAGACGGAAACGTCTTGCAAGTTTGTTTCCTTTTTCTTAACACCGTTAATACAGTTGTGATTTGACTTCAAGGAGCAACTCATAGCACGCGGTGTGGTAGCCTTTTTTGAGGTTTTTAAAGACTTTGGTGATTTTTGAAGCTTTTCCAAAACTTTCCCGACACCGTGTTTCGCAAGATGAAAAAAATCGCAAGACGACAAAACTCGCGGAACGAATTAATTTCGTCTTGCGAGGCACCACTGTAAGCAGCATTTATACATAGTGACATTGTTGACGTTTGTAATTACTATTACCTCCTGGTTTGGTACACAGTTTGTCCAGCTTTTAATAATTTACTATATTAGGAGTCAAGCACCATTTCCCAAAGAGCTCTTTCTCTGGTTTGATATGTGAAATGAGATTCTATGAGTGCACAGTCAGCGTTTGGCAGATCACACATCCAAAGCTACTTTTTAGTTGCCTTTAAGCTTGCTCTTGTTAAAGCACTTGTAGATTGCTGCAAAATTACAGGAAAGGCAAAGCCAGCTCTTTTCAGGCGCATGTGCACAAATTATTTAATGTTAGCCCTGTACTCTGATTGACACTCCCACGGATTGCTGTGAACTATTTAGCTAAGGCTGCTTCCAGAATATCACAGTTTTCAGGTGAGATTCAGTCATAGCCCAGCAAATTCAGGTTGCATAATTAAAGCTGATTCAGAGTTCTTGTGAAACAAACAAATCAGACTTTTTGTATTAGACCAGGCCAACAGCGAATTAACAGTGGGGTCAGGGCCAGTGGGTGTGACCTTTCCTCTCCCTCACATGGATATGTAAAGCACAATGCCTACACAGTTCTCGTATGCAATCCTGAGTACTTTTCAGGGCTTCCAATTCCACACTTCACTCTCAGCCGTAGAAATTGCTTTTGAATGAAAACCGGCCTGTTAGAATGTCTCTCTTTTATAATTTGAAACAGGAAACATCCTCAGAAACCAGCTGGCTCACAGCACAGTCTGGGGAAACACCACACCCATCTTTGTGGTTGGCAGTCATGCAGGCCAACATCCAATGAAATGCAGGAAGGCAAAATCTGGGCCATTGTGGGCGGAAAAGTCCCATATGCCAGGCCAGTCAGCCTGTAGGAAGGCAGGAGGGAGCGTGGTGCTGGTGGTGGTGGTGGTTTTTTGTTTTTGTTTTACCAGAAAGTCGCCAGTTTTCTGTGCTTGGTTTAAACTACTGTCAAAATAATGGGATATTCAGAAAACCATGCTTTTGAAAAATCATTCCGTTATAAGTAAGCATGGTTGTCCTAAAATTTTAATGTAGCATATACCAGTCAGATAAATGGTGCCCAGTTCATCATGGAGGGAGGGTTGTGCTTCAAAGGCTAGGTGATTTTTACAAATTAGTTTATTTAGGCAAATTGTCATTACTGCTAATGAGATAGTCATAACATTATAATTTAAATGTCTTGAGACAGTTAATCTTCCCAACTGTGTAAATCAGGGAAAGTAAGTTATTTACACTATAAATGTACAATAGCTTGTTGAAGACAGCTGGTGTGTACACAAGGGCTGTAGCTCAGTGGGAGAACATCTGCTTTGAATGCAGAAGGTTCAGGTTCAATCCCTGGGAGCTACAGTACGGTGAGGAATGTCGTTGTCTGAAACCTGGAAAACCACTGTAGACAATACTCAGTACAGTGGTACCTCAGGTTACATACGCTTCAGGTTACATATGCTTCAGGTTACAGACTCTGCTAACCCAGAAATAGTGCTTCAGGTTAAGAACTTTGCTTCAGGGTGAGAACAGAAATCGTGCTCTGGCGGCGTGGCGGCAGCAGGAGGCCCCATTAGCTAAAGTGGTGCTTCAGGTTAAGAACAGTTTCAGGTTAAGAACGGACCCCCAGAATGAATTAAGTACTTAACCCGAGGTACCACTGTACGATTTTTCTTGAAAAAGAGGTGCTGGACCTCGCTATGAATTTCTCCCTTTTTCTCTTAGAATAGCAATGGTGCCCACCTGAGAGGTGCTGGAACTGAGCTCTGATGAGCTCCAAATGAAAAAAAGCCCTGTCAGTACTTATCTAGATGAAGCAATGGGCAGACTCGGTATAAAGTACCTTCCTAGGGTCCTATGACTGAAGGTGCAATATGATGAGTTCTGAACCAGTGCCTCTGGCAACAGTACCCTGCCTGCATTGTGTTGTGAGTGCATATGATGTAACTCGGATCAATCGTTGTCTTCCTACACTGGTATCCAGTGTAGGTTTACACACAGCATGAACAGCCACCCCACATTTGGAAACCCTTTATTTATAGCATGTGCACAACACAACTGCTGCAGAAGGCGACATGTACCGGAAACACGATAATGAGAGAAGAAAGAACAAAATGAACTGTCAGTGTGAGGAGGACAAAGAAAATATTTTATTAGTGCAATTTAATTCCTCCAGACAGAGATAAGAGCAGTAGTCTCCTATAATACTATTTAACACAAAAGCTATAATTATTAGGGTGTTCAGTTGTTAGCAAGAAATCGTTTCTGCTTAAAGAAATATGTGCATTCTATTTACTGTTGTACTAACGTTTACCCACAAACGTTTTGGCAATGAAAACTGTATTTTTAAGGGAGTCAAAACAGTTCCTGGAAAACTCCTTGGATTTACATTTCTTTCGTTGTTCACAGGTGTTTTCAGTCCTCGTGTCCTTCAGGTTGCTGCTGCTTCAAGTACAATTTCAGTGCTTCTCCATCTTCCTAGATTTAACCCAGCACAACTGCTAATCAGTTCAGAGCAAATTCAGTTCAAAGTGAAGGCAAGGCTTTCGGCAACTACTTTGCTCTTTCTCTGAAAGGGTGTTGGGGAGGGACTATATAAGTATAAGTGCTGTCTGAATGGGGAACATATAGGAAAAAAACTGTCTAAGACAGCATGCTGTTGGAGATGTAATAAGGATAATGCTTCTTTGAAACACATGATTTTTACAATGTCCTACACTTACTAAGTTTGGGGAGAAAGTATTGGATTGTATAACTCTGACTGTGCAGAACAAGTTAAAAATTTCAGAGTTAAACAGTCTTCTGAATTATGTACCTAATCTTCTTCTTTGGTGATCACTCATAGCTGAGTGAAGAGGAATTAAAGAACCTTTTAATGAGTGTGAAAGAGGAGAGCGCAAAATATGGTCTGAAGCTCAACATCAAAAAAACGAAGATCATGGCCACTGGGCCCATCACCTCCTGGCAAATAGAAGGGGAAGAAATGGAGGCAGTGAGAGATTTTACTTTCTTGGGCTCCATGATCAGTGCAGATGGTGACAGCAGTCACGAAATTAAAAGACGCCTGCTCCTTGGGAGAAAGGCGATGGCAAACCTAGACAACATCTTAAAAAGCAGAGACATCACCTTGCCAACAAAGGTCCGTATAGTAAAAGCCATGGTTTTCCCAGTAGTGATGTATGGAAGTGAGAGCTGGACCATAAAGAAGGCTGATCGCCGAAGAATTGATGCTTTTGAATTATGGTGCTGGAGGAGACTCTTGAGAGTCCCATGGACTGCAAGAAGATCAAACCTCTCCATTCTGAAGGAAATCAGCCCTGAGCGCTCACTGGAAGGACAGATCGTGAAGCTGAGGCTCCAATACTTTGGCCACCTCATGAGAAGAGAAGACTCCCTGGAAAAGACCCTGATGTTGGGAAAGATGGAGGGCACAAGGAGAAGGGGACGACAGAGAATGAGATGGTTGGATGGTGTTCGTGAAGCTACCAGCATGAGTTTGATCAAACTGCGGGAGGCAGTGGAGGACAGAAGTGCCTGGCGTGCTCGGGACTTCCGGTCGGTGCCAGCGCTTAATGGCGGTCCTACCTCCGAGCTCCGGAGAAGGACTGCTCCGCAAGTTCGGGTCTTACCCGCTACGGCGAGCGGGGGACCCCTAAAATCTCAGGCGCGGAAGCCTGAGAGCAAGGAGACTCGGTGGGCACCTTTGCGCCCCCCGATACTGTGAAAGAGCCTTTTTAAAGGCTCCGGAGCGGCATCGGGAGTGAGCGCGGTGCTGAGAGTCATTACCCAGCCTGCGGAGTGAAGCCGCGTCGCCAGAAGCGGAGAGCGCCGATTCCTTCCTGAAAAAGAAAATCTGGACTGAATTCCCGTGAGTAAGAGCAGAAAAAGAATCGGGATACTTTAAAATTTGAAAATTAGGCTGAAAGCGGGGAGGTTAAAATCAAGGAAGTCTGCCTCCCCCCGACTGCATGAAAGCGAAAGCAACGGAACTTTAAAGCTGCATCCGTTTAAACTCTGCTTCTTAATTGAGTAAACCTGACATTTGGAACTTAGATCTCCCCTCTAGCTAGCAGGGCAGAGGGGAGGCGAAAAGAGACTTTGATATCTGCATGATTTATTTAAAACAAAAACCTTCTGCTGCCTCAGTTACTTAAGGGTATGGAATGATCTGCCCTCTAAGACAATAGGACACTGAACTGACTTTTTCCTGTGACAGATATACTGCGATATAAAGTTTCTGTTTTGTTCGGCTACAGTACATCAGAGCAAGACGAAACAGTATCTACTGGAGAACTGTAGCAATCTGTAGCCATAAGCCTCCAGCTATACTTGCTTTAACTGTGTTAATCTCTTTGCACCTTTGGATATCCCCTTTGTCTTGGTACTTGGACATTTTACTTTTGGCCATTTTGATTTGCTCCCCCTAGAGGGTAAAGTAAAGGTTGGCACGGTCTAAGAAATTGGAAATTTCCAGCGGGGAACAGTTCCCGTGGGAGACGACCTTGACATGAGTGGCTCACAGGAAGAGATAATCACAAGAGCAAAGACCAAGCAGCAACAACAACAACAACAGCTGCAGCAGCAACAGACAAAGAAAAGAGGCTCAATCTCAAGTGCGACTGCCGGACCCGTAGGAACAACAGGACAAGAAAAAGGGACAGTTGTTTCCATGGAAGCTGTGACAGAAGCTTTGCTCAAGATAAATCAATCTCTGGAGTCTTTGACAAAACAGACTTCAGAAAACACACAAAAACTAGCAGAAATATCAGTAAGATTAAACCAGAATACAGAATCTATAAATAAATTAGTGGAGGAAAATTCTACCACACGTAAAATTGCCGAAGAAGCCAAAGCTATTGCTGGAGAGACGCAGGAGAACTTGGAGCCGATTGCCAAGAAGGTTCATGAACATGACGCAACTTTGGCCCTGTGGGAATTACAGAGAAAAGAGAGAAACTTGAAATTGAGATTGATTCCAGAGAATGAAAGAGACAACCTTGCGGAATATCTGACACGGGAGTTTGTTGACTGCTGGGACCTGGAGGAAGACGAATTTAAAATTACAACAGCTTTTAGATTGGGCAAAAAGCAAGACAGAAAGACCCCGAGAGACTGCTTGATTACATTCAGAACTAAGGAAGAAAGAGACAAAATATTAGGACTGCACTTTGAAAAGGCCTTGCAAATTGGAAACTCAGCTGTACAGATCTTTAAAGACATTCCAAAATATATTTTGGACTTAAGAAATTTCTACAAGGATTTAGCTCTCCTGCTAAAGAAAAACTTCATCCGCTTCAGGTGGGAATTCCCACAAGGATTGTCTTTCGACTACAACGGAAAGAAGGTGAAAATAAAGACAATTCAAGACAAAGACAAATTTTTGGGAAGACACCAGGAGGACCTGCAGAAGGGGATTGGGGACCCAATTGGAGAACAGAGGAGAGCATTAGACATCCTGAATTTCTCGTTTGGACAAAAACCACCACCATCAGAAGAAGAGCAACAACTTGGAGCTGTTGGAGGAGTGTCAGAAAAATAACAAGATGACTCTGCAATTCCTTAGTTGGAATTGTAATGGGCTCAATGGGCCTTTGAAGAGAAGACAAGTATTTCACATTTTGAATAGAGAACAATTGGACTTGATATGTCTACAAGAAACTCATATAACCAGAGCCCATAGGAGATTACTTACAAATAAAAGACTAGGACAAGAATTTATTTCATCAGACAAGGTTAAAAAAAGAGGAGTTGTGATATATGTGAAAGAGAAATGGGCCCCAAAAATGATCTTTAAAGATGAGCAGGGGAGATATCTGGCAGTGGAGATACAAGTACAAGGAGAAAAACTACTAGTGGTTGGAATTTATGCACCAAATGAAGGCAAATCTGACTTCTTTAAGAGACTTCATGAAACTTTGACGGACTATTTGGATTACAACATGATAATCATGGGAGACATGAATGGAGTGGTCTCCACCAACATGGACAAGGCACAAAGACTAACAGTTACCAAGGAAGGGAGACTCCCTAGGACCTTCTTTGAAATGATGGAAAATATGGACCTGATAGACATATGGAGAACAAGGAACCCTCTGGAGAGAGAGGGAACCTTTTTCTCCCAAGCAATGATGACCTGGACCAGAATTGATCAAATTTGGATTACTAGTGGCATGGCTCCAAAGATTAAGAAGGTAGAAATCTGCCCAAAAACTTGCTCCGACCATAACGCAGTGAAGATGGAAATGAAACTTACAACAACTGGTCAATTTAGATGGAGAATGAATGACACCCTCTTTCGAGACAAGGAGATTCTCATGAAGGCCCAAAAAACCTTAAAAGACTATTTTGAAATAAATTTGAGGGCCGACGTGGAGAAGAGAGTGGTCTGGGACCCAGGCAAAGCGGTGATGCGAGGCTTTCTGATTCAACAAAACTCAATAAAGAGGAAAAAACAAAATGAGAAAAAAGAAAAGATTTTAGAAAAGATAAAGGAGGGAGAGAAGAAACTAAGAGCAAAACCAAAGTCCCAGGAGATTTTAAGAGAGATCAAATTATATCAAACACAATATATGGAATTGATGAATCAAGAGATTGAATGGAAGATAAAGCAAATGAAACAAAAGACATTTGAATCAGCAAATAAATGTGGCAAACTTCTGGCGTGGCAATTGAAGAAAAGGCAGAAATTAAATACAGTTACCAGCCTAGAAGTGGACGGAAAGATCATATCTAAACCCAATGAAATTAGAAATTGCTTTTTGAGTTATTTCAAGAAACTTTATACTCAAGGCCTGCAAAATGAAGAAGATATAGACAAATTCCTTGATAAATATGGATTACAAAAAATCTCTCATCAAAGCAAGATGGATCTGAACCAGAGAATAACAGAACAAGAGATAGAGGCTGCCATTCAGAATATGCAACCGGGCAAATCTCCAGGACCAGATGGACTGACTTCCAGATATTACAAATCTTTGAAGGAGTGGTTGATTCAACCATTAAAAGAAGTCTGTAATGAGATCCTAGAGGGAAAAAAGGCACCTGAATCGTGGAAAGAAGCGTATATTTCACTCATACCAAAGACAGAGACTGAAAAGACTCAACTGAAGAACTACCGCCCAATATCATTACTTAATGTGGATTACAAAATTTTTGCAGACATTTTGGCAAAAAGATTTAAAAAAGTGTTGATGGAAAAGATTCATAAGAACCAAGCAGGCTTTCTCCCAAAAAGACACCTATCAGACAATGTAAGGAATATAATAGACATTTTGGAAAAGCTAGAGGTGAATATAAATACTAAAGCAGTACTGATTTTTGTGGACGCGGAGAAAGCCTTTGACAATATTTCTTGGAGTTTTATGATAAAGAATCTTCATGGGATGGGGGTAGGTCAAGGTTTTGAGAATGGTATGGCTGCAATATATTCTGAACAAAAAGCTAAACTGATTGTAAATAATGTAATAACTGAGGAACTTAAGATAGAAAAAGGAACACGACAGGGGTGCCCAATTTCCCCATTACTCTTCATTTCAGTTCTGGAGGTGTTGCTGAACATGATTAGGAATGACCAGGAGGTTAAAGGAGTGCAGGTCGGAGCTAAACAGTATAAGTTAAGAGCATTTGCAGATGACCTAGTTTTGACTTTGCAAGAGCCAAACACTAGTACGAAAAGGGTCTTAGAAATAATCCAATTGTTTGGCCAGGTGGCTGGATTTAAGCTGAATAAACAAAAAACCAAAGTTTTAGGGAAAAACTTAACAGATATGGAAAAAGAGGAGTTCCAAGAGGAGACAGGGCTGACGGTGGTCAAGAAGGTTAAATATCTAGGGGTTTACTTGACATCTAAAAATGTGAATTTGTATAAGGATAACTATGAAAAATGTTGGTCAGAGATTAAAAAAGATCTAGAAATATGGTCAAATTTGAAATTGTCAATGTTAGGCCGAATTGCAGTGATTAAAATGAATGTATTGCCTAGAATGTTATTTTTGTTTCAAACCTTGCAGATACTTGATAAGATGGAATGTTTCAAGAGGTGGCAGAAAGATATTTCGAAATTTGTCTGGCAGGGCAAAAAGCCCAGAATCAAATTCAAAATACTGACAGATGCCAAAGAAAGAGGGGGGTTTGCCCTGCCGGACTTAAAACTGTATTATGAGGCAGCAGCATTTTGCTGGCTGAAAGAATGGATGCTCCTCGAGAATACAGACATTTTAGATCTGGAAGGTTTTAACAATGCTTTTGGTTGGCATGCATATTTATGGTATGACAAAATCAAACTGAATAGTGCCTTCAAAAATCACATTGTTAGGAAAGCATTGTTTAATGTTTGGATAAGATATAAAGATCTGTTGGAAAACAAAACCCCTAGATGGGTCTCACCAGTGGAGGCCAAGGCAGTGAAGAAACTCAATATGGAGGTCGGATGGCCGAAGTATTGGGAAATTCTGGAACAGGATGGAGATAAGTTCAAATTACAAAGCCATGAAAAATTGAAACATAAAGTAGAAAATTGGTTTCAATATCACCAAATAATGGAGTTTTTCAAACAGGACAGGAAAATTGGCTTCCAGGTGGAAAAATCAAAACTAGAAACTGAATTGCTAGAACCCAATACTAAGAATCTATCTAGAATGTACAACTTGTTGCTGAAATGGAATACACAGGATGAAACAGTCAAATCGGTTATGATTAAGTGGGCACAAGATATTGGTCATAACATTATGTCTGCTGACTGGGAATGGTTATGGAACACCGGTATCAAATTCACGGCATGTAATGCCTTAAAGGAAAACATTATGAAAATGGTCTATAGGTGGTACATGACCCCAGTCAAGCTGGCAAAAATTTATCATCTGCCCGATAACAAATGTTGGAAATGTAAAGAGGCTGAAGGTACCTTCTATCACCTTTGGTGGACGTGCCCGAAGATTAAGGCTTTCTGGGAAATGATCTATAATGAAATGAAAAAGGTACTTAAATGTACGTTTCCTAAAAAACCAGAGGCCTTTCTCTTGGGCATTGTCGGCCAATTGGTGACAAAGAGGGATAGAACTTTTTTTATGTATGCTACGACAGCAGCAAGAATACTCATCGCAAAGCATTGGAAGACACAAGATCTACCCACTCTGGAAGAATGGCAGATGAAAGTGATGGACTATATGACATTGGCTGAGATGACAGGCAGAATCCGCGACCAACGTAAAGAGACGGTGGAAGAAGAATGGCGAAAATTTAAAAACTATCTTAAGGACTATCATAAACTTAATGAATGTTAAAGTGTTGTGGTTCCTAGAAACAAAGGGATACAGCGATATAAGATTAGAACATAGAGAGGATTAGGATGACAGAGATTGAAAGTAACAATTGGGAGTTGCTAAAAATTTTGGACATTGGGATGCAGAAAGGGGGGGTATGGGGAAGTCCTAGAAAAGAGGTTTAGGAAAATATGTTATGATATTATACGTGTATGTTTGTCTTTTTAAGTGTTGGTTTGTCTTCAAAAAAGTTTGTAAAACCAATAAAAATTTTATAAAAAAAAAAAAAGAAGTGCCTGGCGTGCTCTGGTCCATGGGGTCACGAAGAGTCGGACACGACTAAACGACTAAACAACAACAACATAGCTGAGTAAGACTGTCTTCCATGAACATAGTCTTAACAGTGAGTCCTTAATAAAAAAAATTCCTTCCTGTAGCACCTTAAAGACCAACTAAGTTAGTTCTTGGTATAAGCTTTCGTGTGCATGCACACTTCTTCAGATACACTGAAACAGAAGTTGCCAGATCCTTCTATATAGTGAGAAGGTGGGGAGGGGTATTACTCAGAAGGGTGGTGGGAATTGGAGATTGGCAGATAGCTGAGATGAGCCTGTTGACGACTCTTAACGACTGTAATAGGTCTTGCAGGAAAAGGCAAGGGGTGAGAAGGTGAGAAATGGCTTAGTCATGTATAATGAGATAAGAATCCAATGTCTCTGTTCAGACCAGGTCTATCCATTGTTTTAAGTTTGGTAATGAGTTGTAATTCATTGCCAATCTCCAATTCCCACCACTATATAGAAGGATCTGGCAACTTCTGTTTCAGTGTACCTGAAGAAGTGTGCATGCACACGAAAGCTTATACCAAGAACTAACTTAGTTGGTCTTTAAGGTGCTACAGGAAGGAATTTTTTTTATTTTGACTATGGCAGACCAACACGGCTACCTATCTGTAAGTGAGTCCTTAAGTGACTGTGGAGGCCAATTCTGGATCCACTCGTCCTTCCACAGTGGAGGCATAGGTTTCTGGGTGGGAGTTGATCACGGTAAGGGTTTGCCAAACATGCCTTCCTCTTAGCACATTTCTCCCTTTCGTCCTGAGTTTGAGCGTCTTCAAAGTCCATGATGCCTTTGGTAAAAGCTGCTCTCCAACTGGAGTGCTTGCAGGCCAGTGTTTCCCAGTTGTCAGTGTTTATACTATACTTTTTAATATATGGAATTTGACTACTGGACAATGTATATGGATTCCTTGTGCCCTCACTATGGCTAAAAAACTGGTAGTGATGCAATGGAAAGATAAATCTATGCTCCCCTTTTAGTCAATGGGTTGAAGATATGACAACACTTGCAACTTATGGATGGATTGCTTACAGGCGTACACCATGCATGGACAAGTACAATTATATCTGGAATGCTTGTAAAAAGATGGTAGTGTTTATTAAACATAAAATAGGTTATAAATAATGATATATGCAGTGCTTTTTTCAAAATAAATAAATAAATAAATAAATAAATAAATGTTTAGGAGTACTCTCATTTTCTTACTCTTATTGAAATACTGCCCTTCAATAAGGCCAAACTTAAATTCACAAAATGTTTAGGGGTATGTGTAACCCTCCATTCCCCCAGAAAAAAAGCACTGGATATATGTATTTGGTTAATAATAACACTTATATGCCTATATACCACACAAGCATACATGGAACTGTAATTGTTTGCATACATAGTGATATAATTTACCTTTTTTTCTCTTAATACACTTTTATTTTTACTTTATTTTGTTCAATTAAAATACTCTCAATAAAAAAGATACAATAAAAAATATGGGTGTGAAAGTGCAAACATAAGTCAGTCCTTAATTCAGCTTAGCAGTAGCTCTATTTTATATTATTACTTAGTTGCATTTTTATACAGTATATAAATATTTTGATGGTAGCCGAACAACTTCCCGCTTCGTCTGTATGCTGATATTTCCATATCCAATTTACTGTTCACTGCCTTTAGAATAGAGCCCAACAACCTCTTAAATCTATGAGGCAGCTGCTGTTGCCTGTATGATAAACTTGCTACAGCGGCTCATGCTTTCATTAATAATAGGCTGGGACTTGGATGGCAGGGATGGGTTACGGAGGTGAGGCTGTCTTTCAGAAGCATATTGGCCGTCCTCCTGAACATGAAAAGATCCTATTAAATGAGTAAACTGTATGTGACAGGGACTCGTTTCCTTTCCCAAACCTTTCAGCATTTCTGCTGACCTTATTGTCTCTGTCAAAATACTTCTGCTATCAAAACCAAACACTTTCAGAAGCTTTGAGGTGGAACTTCTCAAACATCATACTGAGATGGTGATATGCATTCGAGAATCTACTCGCTCGACTTGCTGATGAAAAGAGCCTGCAATCCTTATTCTGTTGGGTATGAACAACCTTGCATGCCTCCAGTAAGCAGGGGGCTTGTGGTTGCCCACTAAACTCCCAAGTGTCTCCTTGCCATCACCTCCCTTTTGCATTAAGCAGTCATTAGCTCCCAACCATGTAAGCTTAGAGTCCAAAGTCATCCTTGTAAATAGAAGGAACCTTTTCCTGTAGCAATGGAAACTCTGTTTTATTTACTCTTTTGAAGCAATGCTGCTGATGTGTGAATGAGCTTACTGCTATAAATTAACCAATTTTTTAAAAAGCCATCATATTTAGCTGTTTTTCTAGTGCCTCAGGCAGCTCAGGACCACAATACCTCAAGAAGCGCCTATCTCCATATGAACCTATCTGGACCCTGAGATTATCTTCTAAGGCCCTTCTTCCTGTGGCTCTTCCATGAGAAGTCCAGAGCAGGGATTGGCAACCTGAGGCCCATGGACCACAAGCAGCCCACGAGGGTCGTTTAAACAGCCCACGAGCTGCCCCTGAACTGAGCTGCCTGCTCAGCGAGTCCCCATGCGCTGTGCTAAACCGGCGCAGTGCGGAGTGGGGTCTCGCTTCCACGGCACCGGAAATTGCATCTGCGTAGAAGTGATCCAGCCCATGTAGTGATATTCCTGGGAGTGAACTGGCCCAGGCAAGGAAAACCTTGCCGACCCCTGGTCCAGAGGGTGGCAACACAAAAATGGGCCTTTTCTACAGTGTCTCCACTTTGTGGAATGCTCTCACCAGAGAGGCTTGCCTGGTACCTTCATTACATATTCATCACATTTCACCAGACAAAAAAGTTTATCTTTAATCAGGCCTTTGGCTGATTTGACATCTGATGCTCGTTTAAAATGTGTTTGGGGGGGAGGAGCGGTTATTGGGTTGTTGCTGTTGTTTATTTTGATTGTGTACCGTATTTTTCGCTCTATAAGACGCACCAGACCACAAGACGCACCTAGGTTTTGGAGGAGGAAAACAAGAAAAAAAAATATTCCGAATCTCAGAAGCCAGAACAGCAAGAAGGATCGCTGTGCAGTGAAAGCAGCAATTCCTCTTGGTGTTCTGGCTTCTGGGATAGCTGTGCAGCCTGCATTCGCTCCATAAGACGCACATACATTTCCACTTACTTTTTAGGAGGGGAAAAGTGAGTCTTATAGAGCAAAAAATACAGTATTTTGTGTTTTTATATTACGATTTTATTGTGTGAACCGCCCTGAGACCTGCAGGTATAGGGAGGTACACTAATAATAATAATAATAATAATAATAATAATAATAATAGTTGTGTCATCCTCTACCAAAGGCTGGTGCTGAAAAGATTAGCTTTATAGTTTTCTTTGATGGCTACATTACATTGACACTACTCAGTATTGAAAAACTGTTGTGAATGTCCATAATTGTACTTCAAGATATTTTGTAAGCCACCTTTTAGGGCCATGCCCTCCCAAGGTGACTTCCAATACACATAAAAGCCCCCCCCCCCCCCCCCATGCATTATGAAAGCTAAAGTCAAAACCACACATTATGGCTAATAAAAAATCACTGCAACTCAGCATATAAGATTGACAGTAATAGAATTCTCTATGAAAATTGTAGAATAGTCTTAAACTAGTTAAAAACCTATTTTAAGCCAATGTAAAACTAACAGTACTGTAAAACTAATTTAATATAGCAGCACCAAAGAGAACAACAACTACCAGGCTTTTAGAAGACATCTGAAGGCAGTCCTGTTTCGGGAAGCTTTTAATGTTTGATGTATTATAGTATTTTAATATTCTTTTGGAAGCCGCCCAGAGTGGCTGGGGAAGCCCAGCCAGATGGGCGGGGTATAAATAATAAATTATTATTATTATTATTATTATTATTATTATTATTATTATTATTATTATTATTATTATTTTGAGAAGTATGACTGTATATTTTATAGTTCTCTGGGTGAACACAAAGCTATAAAGTAACGTTCTTCAACCTGGTGCCTCCTGAATAAGCCTTAGCCCTCATGGCTAATGGTCAAGGATGATGGCCCAGTGGTCCAAAACATCTGGCCTCAGATTGGAGAAGACTTTGAGAGAATAATCAGAAAACCAGAGAGGAATCTGAAGTCCCCTTGAGAATGAGACAGGATATCTGAGGAATCTGACACCAAGGGATGAACAATCACTAGGTAGAATTATTCTTTCAATCATGCAAGGCTTCACGGCTTTCCATTTTTCAACTGGGTGATTGCTGTGTGATGCATATGGATGGTATCTATTAAATCTATTTTATATCTAGGTATTTATAATTCCCCACAAGCTGTAATAAGCACATTCGGTGCATCTAAAAATAGAAATAATGATAACAATCTCCCTTCCCTCCAGGTCGGTACTAAAATAGTTTTGATTATAGCAGTCGCTGTGTGAGAATGAAAAATGACTTGTGTGAAAATAGCTTTAGATTTAGATTTAGAAGTGACTAGAGCAAAGGGTCAATAGTAATTTTGTTGGAGGTTTTAAGCTATGGAGAGAATAGAGGATCCTGTTCTTTTGGAGATATATATATATAATCTGTATTTTATATTTATTTTAAAAATGAGTGTAGCATAATTTTTTTAGAAGGAAGCAGTTCCTTAAAAAAAAAAAAATCCCATTGCTACCGGCTACCTAAACACTGATGATCTCAAGTCCTACTGCAATGATCACTGAGGGTGTCTGAAACATTGCTAAGTTCCAATCATAGCTCTTAAAATGAAATGATCCTTCATATATGTACAAACCCTGAAATGCTACCATTGTAATGTTGACATCACACTGAGTCGCTACCTATGGGTGCGGTGCCACCCTCTAGGATTCCCTTGTTGTCCACAAGTCCCTGAGCCCCCACTTTCTCCTTCATTGCAAAGTGATGAGAGTATTTACCTTTTCTACCTCTTGAGAAGTGCATAGGGTAGAAGAAGAGAATCAGAAAAGTGGCATTTGCCCTCTTTCTTTCAGCTCTCTTTGCTTTTCAAGGCTCAAATTAGCATCATTTATATACCAGGAAAGTAGAAAAGAAAGTGGAGAGAAGGCTAGGTGGGAAAGGAAAGTGATCTGGGAGCCTAGCAGGAGAAAGGCAGCAGCCAGGGGACAGAAACAGGGGTTCAATAGGAGGCAGAGAGAGGAAGAATGAGGAGAAACAGAAGGGAGAAAGAGACAAAATGGAGGGGGGGGAGAGAGAGAGGCAGGCAGCGAGTACAGCTACAAGTCCATAGCTGTCAACCTTCCCTTTTTTTGCGGGAAATTCCCTTATTCCAGCGACGTTTCCCGCTGCTATCCCAGATTGTTAGATGTCCCGTAGACTGTCCCCAGAACAGGTGAGGCTGCTGATCCCTTATTTTCAAGGCTGCTGATCCCTTATTTTCAAATCTAAAAGTTGACAGCTATGTACAAGGCAGATCCAGTAAAGTGAATCATGCTGAAATTGCATAATTTTAATGCCCTCCATAATCAAATCAAAGGTTTCATCTGGGACTATAAAAATTGTGGATATAGTGCTTTCCAGGGCTGCCACTGTGCAAAATCATAGCTCTGATGTCTCAGTAATTTTACAAGGGGTCACCTTTAAACCACTGTCAAATCATAGGCCACCAATATCCATCAGTGCCTTCTGTGATTTGTTGGTGGTTTTTCAGTGTCCAGATCAAGAAGGTACATGAAGATCTCGAACTATCAAAGACCAGATGTGTGCAGTCTGCTACTGTGAGCTTTAATTTAATGGTGGGTTGAGGGACCCTGTGTAAAACCATGCAAATCTAGGACAATCTGTTATAATTTTACTGGATCTGATTTTTAGTTAGACTGCCTGGAAAAGCAAAGTGTGGGTGTGTGCCTGCACCCCCCCACACACACTTATACACTTACTTCATCTGTCTTTGTAATGAGGTGTAGTGGGATGGAAGAGTACTCAAATTTCCAAATGGGCTCCAAAAATTGGGAGAAAATGGAATTCTGCAGCAGCAAAGTCCATAAACAGGGAAGTGATTCCCCTGATCATGGAAGCTGCAGCCTTGTTATTCCCAGTACATGCATCACACAGGTGCATTACACAGTAAACCACTAGTTTCCCCCCAAAAAAGGGAGGTCTCAGTTTTAATCTGTAATTTGTCTCATCACCATAATTTTTAGCTATTCCACAAGTAAACAACCCAATGGAGAACAGATCTCAGTGTATTGTGGACACACATTTTAAATCATAGAATATGATGTGCGTAATCTATCAAGTATTGCACAGTTTGCACTAATCTTAACTGGAATTATAACCTTTGCACAATTTAATCTAAGGGAAATGTTAGGTACTAGCTAAGATTGCGAGCCATTTTTGTTCCTTGTTTCCTCATCCTGTGATGCATCAGGACAGGCCTACTTATTACATTTGGGTACCAAGCAATTGAAATTTAGCATGCCTTTAAGTCAAGGGTTGTAATGCTGCTGACAGCTTAAAGATGCCAATGTCTAACCACATCCCTTTCTCTGTCAGATCTATTTGAATTCTCTTATAAGACTCCTGCACATAGAATGTCCTCTCATCAGTGACCTTATTTTCCTACTCAGCACTGCCATGGCACAGGTTCCTGTAAACTTCAGTGGTATTCTCAAAATCATCATCCATCTGCAATGTTTCCAAGGTTTCATGTAAGAAAGAATATTTAAACTTTTCCATAGACATGAAGTCATCAATGGCACAGATCCATGGTGATGGAAATAACCTCTCATTGCTTTCACTAGTTAGTATTTGCTATTCAGCTTAAAGTTTTTGATGCTTTTAAATCTTACTATTGAATACAGTAGGGACGTGGGTGGCGCTGTGGGTTAAACCACAGAGCCTAGGACTTGTCGATCAGAAGGTCGGCGGTTCGAATCCCCGCGACGGGGTGAGCTCCCGTTGCTCAGTCCCTGCTCCTGCCTACCTAGCAGTTCAAAAGCACATCAAAGTGCAAGTAGATAAATAGGCACCACTCTAGCAGGAAGGTAAACGGCGTTTCCATGCGCTGCTCTGGTTCGCCAGAAGTGGCTTAATCATGCTGGCCACATGACCCGGAAGCTGTACGCCGGCTCCCTCGGCCAATAAAGAGAGATGAGCGCCGCAACCCCAGAGTCGGCCATGACTGGACTTAATGGTCAGGGCTCCCTTTACCTTTACCTATTGGATACAATACAATTTTCAGAGAGTTCTGAACAGGTAAGAGATGCATGTTTGGGTTTGAACAAGGTTTGAACTTTCATGTAATGTTCTTAGAACTGCAGCTTGCAAACTGTTCCTTGGAAGTTTATCAAATGAGTCTTGGTGAGAAAAACAATGATGGTGGATTTTTTTCCCCCCAAATGACAGCTTGCACTGCCCCATCTACTAATGAACTTCCCCAATAGTATGTCATCTGAATCGAGCATGTGGCAATTAAATGGAAATAGACTTCTGTCTTTGGTATTAGAGGTAGGAATGTAAGAAGTCAGGTTTCTGTTCCAAACTGTCTTACTAACAGTAAGGTCGCACCTTCACTTTTGTACCACCACCTCCCTGCTGAAATAAGGCAGATACCAAAACTGATGGCATGTTGGAATCTGCCCCAAACTTCTTTATTCTCTTAGGTCTTCGCTGCTGATCGATACTACTTGACCATAATAACTTAGGGACCTCCAGATTGGGTTTTTGTTTTTTGTGTATTCTGTTATTGATGTAACAATCATACAGTACATTAATGATGTATTTTGACTGGACCATCCACACACCATTCCGCTTTAATAGTTGTTTGGCAAGGCACCCCCATTATTATTTGGGCTACAACACAACCAAAGTGGGACAAACAATGAACTGGAATATTTGCAAAAAGTTGCAGGATTCCAGCCGGACATTATGGGACATGCCCCAATGGGAAAGGAAACAGCATGTCTAACCCCAAAACTTCAGTGGGTACAAACAGTATTAAAATTGAGATTGTGTGTAACCGCCCAATACTACCATGAGCCCAAATAATCAGGAATGTACAATGTTGTTCGCTCTTTTATTTGTTCTGTAAGGTTTAATGACATTTTAATGTATTTTTGTAAACCGCCTTGTGATGTTTACATGAAAGATGGCATAGAAATAATTAAAATAAATAAAGTAGATAATAATAATGCATGCTGTAGGGCAAGGGTCACTATCATTTTGGGGGCCATGGGCACATCTGCACACAGTAGAAATCGTTGGGGGCATCACCCCCCACCCCACTTTCAGGTCCCTTCCAGCTCTAAAAGTCTATGTTTAGTCTCTGAAGAATCTCTAAGGGTCCCTTTATTTTATAGCTTTCAAAGTTAACAATAGAGGTCAGTTACCTATTAGAAGTAGCAATGTATAGAGTACAACCTTCTCTTCTCTTCTCTTCTCTTCTTCATGGAACAGCTAGAAGGAAACGAGAATCTTTTATTGATTTGTACGAGGTTCGGAGTACAGAAAGATCCTCAGCTAAAAGCTACTGACCTGTGTCGTTTGGGTTTCCTCTACACGCTCAGTAGTCTTTAAGTATTGCCTTTTGGTCCCATTGTTTCCTCAGTCCAGCGGAGCCAAAGGAACAGGCACAGATTTTAATACCTAGAAATAAATGGTAAAGCTAAGCAACTGTGAAATCAGAAAGAAAGAGGTTTTTAACATTTTTATTTAACTTGGGAAGCTCAGCCAATATGGAATGTGCAGAGAGTTACTTATCATTCCACGCACAATTTCCCATTTCATCCCCAAAGGGTACCAAAATGAAAAAGGAAGAGAGCTTTGTTCCGATACGCATTGGATGACTGGCATATGAACCCAAATGGGAACTTTGCAAGGACTGGAATCCATAAGTTGCGAGTTATCTTTGTTCTTGCTTCTCCTTGTAAATCTTCTTGTGCTTCCAGTGCATTGCCCCCTCCTGCAGAGTGCTTCCATACATCTTTTTTATCGAGCCGTCATCATGATGTGTGCTCATGGTGTTAGCATGGCAGTTAAATAGGATCCCACTTGCAAGATCACTTGTGCTTAGTAACAGTTTTGAAGTGGTCATACTGCTTTGTTTACAGTAAGTACAGACCCCGTAGGACATGGAGGAAGGGGTTGATTTCCATCATGAATACAAATCACCCCATGTATGAGATAAGCCAACCAGTGCAAGGTCAGCCAAGCCAGTTGCTATGACAATGGCCCAGTGCTGTCTATGTAAGTGATTAAGGCATGTCAGCTCATTTGGTCTGGGGTCTGCTCCTCTCTGTGTCGGGGTCAGTTTTGAGAAGTGAGTCAGAGTCTCCATTACAACTTGAACTGCTGGAGCAACAGAAATACTTAGTACTTGCATGTACATATCTGCCATCCAGAACTGTATTACTGAAGCCTTATCTTCTACAGCAGTAAACTATTTTGGACCTTAAGCTGCCTCTGTAGGTGACTGGAACTGGGGGCAAACTTTGCTATCTTACTTCAGATTCCCAACAAATCCTCTAACTTTTCATACTATGAATGTTCTGAGTTTAGTTTGTGTGATGGGTATATTGCCTCCAGTATCCAGTATCCCTCTGAGTATCAGTTTGTGGGGATCATGAGAACTACTGTGTTCATGTCCTGTTTGTGGGCTTCCCATGAGATGCTGGACTAGATATGGCTCTTATTATACTCTTATATATAGACAGGGGTGGGTCCAGGGTCACAGTGCTGTTCCCATCCCTATGTGCACTGTCCCTTGGTCTTGGCCCCCATCGTTAAGCATGAACATCTGCAGGGGAAAGTTTATGCACCCAGAACGCTATATGTGTGTGTGCTTTCCACATGGGTTGTAGCTCACATACAGATCTCTACATGTAGGCTTTTCCCTGCAGGTGGACATTGAGGGTGGTGCTAGAGAAAGCCACCTTATCCCAGCACGGGCCCACAGCGCTTGACATATGAATGTGTTTATAGATTCAGAGCTGTTCCATATTCTTTTTCTCTTTGGCTACTCCCTCCCTACATAGATAAAAAAAAACCAGGGGGGATGGTTGGTTTCTGCAACTTTAGATCAACCAGAAGCATTTCTGCTGTTTAAATCTCTTTGGAAGCATGGCTGAAAGGCAATGAATTATTATAAGTTATTTAAACAAATGCACACTGTTGGGACATGCATCTGCTTTCCATGGAAAATGCGTGTCCAATTAGCAGACAAAAATATGTCCATCCCTTCTCAGGCTGTTGTTTCCCTATTGTTGGTTTTGTTGCCATGTGTACAAATATACACCCCTCATGCATTAAAATGAGATTTTTATGCTCGGTTTTTGTGGGCTTCCCATAGACCTCTGTCTGGCCACTGTGAGAAGAGACTGCTTGGCTAGCTGGGTCTTTGGACTGATCCTGCAGGGCTTTTTGTCTTCTTAATGTTTTGCATGTTCCCTCAGGATCATTTGATTTCATTCATGAGCCAATCTGCTAAATAACTTCCGTATTGTTCATTGAGCAATTTATGAATGAGCATCTGTCAGATTATCTTGGTACTTTTACAGCACAAGCCTATATGCATTTACTCGGAAATAAGCCCCACTGAATTCAGTGGCCATGCTCCCAAGCAAGCAGGACCGCCTGCAGCTTTGATATGATAATTTAATTCACTTTGGTTCCTGTGTTTTTATTTTTTTTTTCATAAATGAAACTATGAATTGCCTGAACTCCAGTGCTGGCACACTTGTTCAAAACAAGGCTAAAGGACAGGACAAAAGTACTGAAACCTCGAGAGAAGCTGTCCCTGGTGGAAATACTGCATTTCCTTTGTTCCTTATGTGTTCTATAAATACTTCATATGCTAGTTAAAGCCCTGTTATTGCTGGCCGGTTGCCTACTACTCTCTTGTTTAATTCTACCCCCCTTGTGGGTTGCAGATAACTTGAAATATACAGAGATTTTACATTCTATATTTAGGCTCTCTTAATAGGCACCACATGAAGATTAGGAATGTGAGCTAGTTGTGGGGGGAACAGAATGGGAAAAGTTTGAAGAGGGTTTCAAAATTGCCCAAGCTAAGAGATTCAGCTGGGAGAGCCTACATTAATTGGAACATCTTTGTGATAAGTCACAGGGACAGCTTGAAATGAATGGCAGAAACATTGATCATACCTGCTGTTTACTCTGAAAGGAAGTGAGCCACAGAGGTCCAAGAAAATCACCACAGGGCTGATCAGAGGCTGTCGCTGGGAAACATTTGTCGCCGTCATTTCAGCAATTCTGAGGATCAATAACCAACTGGAAGAGGCGAGTCTTTTTCATCTTCATTTGAGCAAGGCAAGCAATTACACATCTATAGGCTGCCATCCATCTCCACAGCACAAATGTGCACGGTCCTGTCGGGCATGGTTCCCATGCAGCTTTCTTTGCTTCAACAGGGGCTGCTTAGGAGAGGCAGTCGGCTGATGGTGGCACTCGCCGTAAGTCACCCACCAACTCCTTCTACAAACAAAAATGTGACTTCATAAGGCGACATTTAGAAAAGCACTGTAAAAAAAAACATATTTGGAAGGTAGGAAAGATGAATAGCAGCTGACAGCCAACTTGCAGGAAGAGACTGGGGCAGCAAACAAATCTGGGAATCTAAGCAGCCAATAGTTATTTACTTTTTTTTATTGTCACTCTTACATTTCATCTTTTCTTTTCCACTTGGAAAATGAAACCCACAAATGTTTCCTTATGACTCTTTCCTTTGCTTTCCCAATGACTTCAGTGGTGGTGGTGGGGGCAGAGTTTTCATTCAGTGTGGCAAATCAAAATAAGGATCAAACTAGATGTTTACTAGGTTCCATCCCAGCCGCTCTCAAGATGGCGGAGCCTCGGGGACTTCCGGGTTGGTGCCTCTGGCAATGGCTGAATTCCTCTGATCAGGAGGAATTTGCCCCGTGGGAATTTGGGTCTGTACTGCCACGGCGAAGGCGGAGACCCATAAAAATCACAGGCAGGAGAAGCCTGTGAACGTGGGATTCGGCGGGCACCTTTTGCGCCTCCCCTACTCGTGGGGAAACCAGGTTTCGGGGATCCGGAGCAATGTGGGGTGAGTGGCGCGGTGCTTCAAATCGTCTGCTTCTTCCACGGAGCGAAGCCGCATAGCTGTTGTCGGAGAACACTGACTTTTTCCTGTGGACAATTTGACTCTAAAGTAATTACCCGTGAGTAGAGCTGAATTGGGAAGAATTGGATTTTTAAACGTTTAATCTGGCATCGAAGCAAGGAGGCTGCAAGCTAAAGTCTTGGAAAGCCTTTTGTAAAAGACTAAATTTCCATCGTTAAAGAACTAACCCACCCCCTTTTGGAGACAGGAGAAGAGGGGGGGGAGTGGTGGACTGAATATGCCTATAGGAGAGAGTTAAGAGAGTTAAAATACCGCCGCTCTGACCCTGGAAACGGGCTGCTAGCAGGATTGATGTTTTTTGGAACGTCCATTGACAGCGTTTAGAACGTTCATTGACAGGTAGCTAAACAAGAGAATACATTGTTTCTACTGTCTCCGGTTGTTTTCAAAAAAAAGGAGGAAAGTAACTGAAAATTGAAACTAACTTTAGATTATTGAAACTGTGTTTAAAAGAGGACATACTGACCGATACAAATAGAAACTGTTTTCCCCTAGTGGAAGCTTTTGAAATTGGTTACTTTACAGGAGCTGGGCTAGGGGAATTTCCAGCTGCAAGATAAAAGAGTGTGATACTTTGGAATTGACCTTGAATCTCTTAAGTGTTATGGCAAACGGAAAGGAAAAAACAGACGGGATGTTGACAGAAGAGGCCTTAGTGGCTGCATTATTGAAAATAAACAATTCGCTGGAACAACTTCACAAGAAAACAGACGTGATAAATGTGAAAATGGATGCTGCAAATATTGAAATTGACTTAATCATAGAAAGTTTAAATAACTTGGGACAAAAGGTGAATACCAATTCAGAAACCACCCAGAAACTGACACAGGAATCTACTCATACGGCAAACTGCAGATGAAGTCAGGGAAAAAACCCTTGCTGCTGAATCTGAAGCAATACAACTGGAGAGGAGAGTCCCATCCATACAAAGACAACCTGATGAACATAAGCTGACATTCGTTATGATTGAACTTAAAGAAGAACAGATGCATTTGAGGACCAGAGCCCTATCTGAACTGGAAAAGGAAAGCTTGACAGAGTTTCAGGAGGTGACAGGTATTTGGGGGTTAGTATGACCACCAAAAATGTGAATCTGTTTAAGGATAACTGTGAAGGATGTTGGATTGAAGAGAAGGGGGATTTGGAAATATGGACAAATCAGAAGTTGTTACTGTTGGGCGGAGTTACTGTGGTGGGGACGAGGGCTGCTGTGTTGCTGGGGATGTTGCTTTTGTTTCAAACATTGCAAGCTTTGGATGGGATGGATTGTTTCAGGAGGTGGCAGAGGGATGTTTTTAGAGTTGTTTGGCAGGGCAGGAAGCCTCGAGTAAAATTTAAGATATAGATGAATGCCAAAGAAGGAGGTGGACCTGCCCTGCCAGACCTTTAAATTTCGTTGTGAACCATCTGCTTTTTGCTGGTTGAGAGAATGGCTGCTTCTTGAAAACACTGAAGTGTTGGACAATGGCAGACGAAGTTGATGGACTATATGGAATTGGCGGAAATGACTGGCAAGATCCGAGACCAGGGAGAAGAGTCGGTGGAAGAAGATTGGAAAAAGTTTAATGACTATTTATAGAAATATTGTAAAATTAAGGAATGTTAGAAAAATGTTGGAATGAAGTTATATGGCTTTAGTAGAAATGTCATAAGGAATTAAGTATAAATAGATTAATAGAAAATTAAAGGAAAAATAAGGCAAGAATGTGTTTAGATAATTATAGGATAGAAAACAGAGTAATATGGAAAGGAATTGCTGAAACAGTTAATAGAAGTGGAATACCTAAAGGGAGGTGTGAGGAGGTCGCTGGAAATAAGTGAATGAAATATAAGATATTGAAAATGTTTGAGGTGTTTTTAAATTGTTTTTGTTGGTTTTTGCTTTGTTTTGTTAGTCCATGTAGCGTTTGTGTATTGTATTTGTATTGTTTTTTCTCTTTTCTTTTTTGCTTGTAGTGTTGTGTTGAAAATGTTGAAAAAGTAATAAATATCATTTAAAAAACAACAAGATGGCGGAGCCTCCTTCGTCCAGCTTCAAGTACAAGCCCGCACCCCTGTTCCTGCTGCCACCACAGCTGCACCCAACCACTTATGATGTGTCATTGGAGAAGCGCACTACCAAGGCCAAGCTCATGGCCATCCGCTCCCGCCTCAAGCGCCACTACCTGCTGGAGCTCAGCAATCCCCAGCAAACCAGCATCGATGACCCTGCTGTCACTCATTGGGTTTATGCCAGAATGTACAATGCCTATCCTAATTTCCGTGTCACCCCCAAAACTTCACTACTGGGAGCTGCTTTTAGACTAGAGCCCATTTTTTTCTTCAAAGCAGACAGGGATAGAAAAGAAAAGCTCTTACAGGAAGGCAAGTATGAGCGATCGTTCCCTATGTTCTATTAAGTGTCCTGTACCTGCTGCTGAAGGGTACTCCATCCCTAACCTATTTCAAAATAAAGCTCAGTTGGGAGAACGGGACGGACTAGGTTTTTACTAGTTACATAGCATATATTAGTTTTTTTAAAAAATAAAAAAATACCGTATTTTTCGCTCTATAAGGCGCACCAGACCACAAGAGGAGGTTATTTAGTTTTGGGAGGAGGAAAACAAGAAAAAAATATTCTGAATCTCAGAAGCCAGAACAGCAAGTGAAAGCAGCAATCCCTCTTGCTGTTCTGGCTTCTGGGTTAGCTGCACAGCCTGCATTCGCTCCATAAGACGCACACACATTTCCCCTTACTTTTTAGGAGGGAAAAAGTGAGTCTTATAGAGCAAAAAATACAGTAGTTACAGGCATGGGGTTGGTGATCCTTATCAGTGCTGCAGAAGCAAGGCTTGTCTCTTGATTCTCCCAGTGAGACTGGAAAGGGGATTTACACACACACACACACACACACACACACACACACTTTCAGCTAGGACCTGGGGGGAAGCCCCCATTGTCACTGGCATATAAATTGTAGCTATTAAAACAAAGCCTCTTTGCAGCAGCTGCCACCCATCCAGAAACAGAATACTCCAGACTCTTGCAAGAGAAGCATATATAGGATCCTGGGCTAAATTATACATCCACAGTTTAGTCTTTTAAGAATCAAACCTCTTCTTTCTGAGGTTCGTGAGAGATCAAGAGACAAAAGGAATATTTTCCCAAGGCCCCAGAGATGACTGAATGCAGACAACCAAAACAGTAATTTCCCCAGCAACATGCCTCAGAAAGGGAGGAGACACTGGGCTTCAAACCTGAGCATGATTTATTTCCAGTAAGTTACATTAAAACCTATGGGCCATTCTTCAAGTAAATGTATTCAGTATTTCAGAATGCATTGAGCAGTCCACTAGCCAAACCAAGGCTATGAGGGAATGCACAAGTTTGCAGGCAGTCACAGTAAAAATTGCAACCACCAGCCAGCTGTTGGTCACTTGGGAGCCCTGCACAGATGGGACAACCAACCTGCCAATCCTGTTGAGTCATGATGATGTAATGCACTTGAAAGGTGAGTTTTCCCACCTACCTGTCAAAGTTGGCCTACAGGGTGAAGCCAAAAAAGTTCCCCAATCCCGTGCTAACACATCCTAAAAAGATGTTGCAATTGGACAGTTCTACCAAGTAGTTTTTGTAAAAAGAAACTAGAATCCTGAGATCCACAGGCAGAACCAGGTACAAAACCATGGAATACATATACAGAAATACACAAAGAAGTAATGAGCAGTGTACCTCTGAGCAGACGGTCAGCACAGGAATTTGTTATCAGTACCAGAACCAGGCTCACAAGTCCTTTTGCACTCAAGCCTTCTTTTTCAGCAACCTATTTTTTTTTAGGGGAAAACAGAATCTTCCAATATTGTCAAACAAATGGAAGCCAGATATCAACCAGTAGATCCCAGTCTACTTTCAGCCCAGTCCTGATCTACAATGTTTAGAAATACTGCTATTGAAAGAGACAATTTCGCTGTCACTCTGTTCCAGACTGGTTGCTTTTGAAAAATACTTGCTACAAAGTTATGTGCATGTGTTTGTGTACTTCTATAGGAGGCCTGATACCAGAATCCCTGGTGGATATTTCCTAAACTGTTCCTCTAATCCAGTTCTAGGCATATTCTGTAGACTGAGAGAATGGGATTTTCCAAGATCAGCAGAATTTTTTTAAAAAAGTGAGGGGGATTTAACTGAAAGATTCAATCCTCTTTAAAACATGAAACCCTACACCAGATAGACACTAATTCCAATTTGTAACAAAACCAGGAGAAAAGAAGGGAAACTCCAGTGGTTATGTATAAGACTCAGTGTGAGCCAGACAACTTAATAACACCACTTATTAGAACAGCCTTAAAGGTAATCCCATTAAAGCTATCCAGCAGAACACGAATACGTCTCTGAAATCTGTCTTAGAAGCAGACAGGATTACTAAAATGGAATGTGAGTGGCTTCATAATAAACCTCATCCCCAGATTTACTCCTGAAATTTGTATCTTGTGAGAACGCTTGATAGATGAAACAGAATTATCATCTGGGCACAAAGTGGGGTGTGGGAGTCATTAAACAATTGTTTTCATTTTGAGTAAAGCTCAACAAGAAGCCCATTCACGCTGGCACAAGCTCCTTTCCCAGACTGTGCAATAATCATTGAGTCAAGCAACTTTTCTGGATTTCCTGGTCAACCTGTTCAATTCTCTCAGGAGTTAGCACTGGGGTCGATTGCTCTTTTAGGAGTGGGAATATAGGCTTACATTAATGTAAAGAAATTCTGCTACATACAGAAAAAGAGCCCTGCTGGGTCAGGTCCATCTAGTTCAGCATCCTGTTTGTTTTTCTTTTTCTGTTAATATCTATATTTATTTATACTTGCCCAAAGATATACAAAAGTTCATAGCCAATACAAAGTATCTTTTAAAAATACACCAAAGTAAAAGAAATAGTTCTAAATTTGAATCTAAAAATGAATGGGGGAGGAGAGAGAGAAAAGGGAAAAGCAGAAAGAAAGAGGGGAAGAAAGGAGAGAGAGGTGGGAGGAAAGAAAATGAAAAAGATTTAAAGACTTCTGGTTCTCTGTCCTGCATCTAAATGTAGTGTTCATCCATTAACATTCAGCTATTCTATTTTCTATTAGCCAATATTTTTTCAGTCTTCAAATCTAGACCATTACAAGTTTATTTTCTCTTTGCCCACAGGAAGTCCACAAGTTGACTTGGGCTCCACAGCATGGCCTTTGTCATGCATTCATGATTATTTGTGCTCATGATGGCATTGGGGCAGTTATATGCAGCACTGCTTTCATTCCTGCCTGCGCCTACAAGAGTTTTGGGGTGGCCATACAGCTTCATTTCCAGTTGGTGCATGTCCTGTGGTTCCCTGCTGAAATCCTATAAATTTTCCTGCCACACATTTTCCAGCGGAAGAGCGCTTGCCCTGCTTTTTGGTGTAATATAGCACAAAAGCCACCCTCCATGTGGCAAAAATAGGATAGCTCTGGGGAAGCAGCACAGAGCTAATAAAGCAGAATGACATGTGAGCAGCCCAGTATATAATCTCCACCAATGCATTATTATAATGATACGTTGCAGAAAACACCTGCAAGAAAACCACCAGTCTGAAAAGGCTCAAAGAGACATGTTGACTCTGAACCTGAAAGTATGATATGCTAATGTTTTAATGAATCCATTCCAAAGCCCATTCTATCCCATGTCCTTCTGAATCTGCATTTTAAAAAGAATGTGTCTGAAAATTTGAACTTAAATATTATTTTATCATGAAATATGTATAAAAACAACACAACAATAATTTTATTAATTGTATGCTGCCAACCTGACTGGGTATCTCAGTTGATTAATTTCTAACTATATTTTAACTTAAAATACAGAAACGATCTTAATATACACATTTTATGACCCATTTTGGAATTCTTTTTGAGCTAAGTACTGGGTGCCAAAATTCAGGAAAGTGCACTATGCGGCAGATAATTACATTCTGATCAGTGTAGCAGTAGCCTGGGAGGTGCAAATTAGTTGAGTTTTCTTAAAAATGCAGACTGAATGAAATTCTCCTCCACCTCTCATATATATATATAAAGCTTTCATGACTAGTAGTCTTTGATAGCCTAATTCTCCATGAATTTCTCTAATCCCCTATAACCTCCAACAGCTTGAGACTGGCATCTGGATTCACTCAGGGATGAATCATATGACCTTTGTAGTACAGCAGTGTCCTAAAGCTACTTCCACATTATAAATATAACCTGGTTTGAAACTGTTTTCATTGCCATGCCCTGCAGTAAGGATCCCCGCTGCTAACCACGATTTTTGCTGGGTCAGGAAAATTCTCTATTGGGGCTCTTTCCACAAGCAGGACCAAACCAAATCCAAGGTCACAGGGGAATAGTCCATGCCATGACACCTTTCCATACTTCAGTTTTCCTGGAACGGGAGAGAGGACAGCTTCTGTCATCAGCCGAGGGACCAAGGTCCACTGGGAAGCTGCAGGCAGGAGAAACCAACTGCAAGGGGGAGACCACCTTGGCCCTGTCAATCAGCCAAAGAAGAAACAGCTGGCTGTGGACATGGGGCCCAGGGCAATTGTCATTTGTAGCTGAATCTTATTTCTAGCTGTCAGCTACAAATAAGACTCAGCTACAAATGACAATTGCCCTGGGGCTAATGAGGACCACCTCTGGCCCCTCTTATTGGCCAGAGGTCTAATGGTGGGGGGGGGGAGAAATATCGGTTTGATGTGAATGATTTTTGGACTAGGGGGAGGTTGAGCTTTTGTTTATTTGTTAATTAATGGGTCTGATTATTGCTTTGTTTATCATTTGAGTATTTTTAATGTTTAGTGTTTATTATTTGAGTATTTTAATGGATATTATGTTATATGAAGTATTATAAGATTCCCCCACTATTTTCTCTCAGGTATTATGTGGTATATATCTTTTTTGCTCTTGGAGTCTCTTGGAGACCTTTGGGTGACAAGCGACTAATAAGTGTAATAAATGAAAAGAAAATGAACAACATATTGGCAAAGGAGAACTGTAGTTCCATGGGAAGAAAATGCCCGTTCCCAAGATTCTTTGGGAGAAACCATGTTCTTTAAAGAGATGTATGTGGACTTGAAGGGTGGGAAGGCTGAGACAACCAATTTATTGAGCATTCATATAGATTGGTTCGCACAAGTTTGCAGGGAGAGCTTAGAGGATGTACACTATTTATTATATTTCATATAAATTTGCCATCACTTTTTTCATCGACCCCCCCCCCCAAAAAAAATCACAATCTGTAAAGCATGCAGGTCTATCTGCATCTTCTCAGGAGGCATCTCACATGCCAACTGTTTACCCTCATCCGAGAGCCCATTGCCGGGCACAGTAATTGAGAAGGTGGTGGGAAAAAGCCATTTCAGTCTCAGTTTAGGTGAATCTCAAATGAGCAGCCACCTTCTATGAAAGGCTCTTTGATCCAATGGAATGTTCCATCAGCTGAACAGGGAAGCGGGGGGGGGGGTGTGCCGATTTCCCCTCCTCTCTTTAATCCTCTGAGCCACCTCCCATACTATTCTGGAGGGTCTTTGACTCTCTGCAACAGGTTTTGGAGATCGAGGTTTTGGGGGGGGGGCATAGCTGCTAACAAAAACTGCTTCCTTCCCCCATCTCACTGATAAAAGCCTTTGCTGCATCAAAGAACCTCCTGTCAGTGGGTAGGGCACCATTGGATACAGCCCTGTGAACAGATTCTCCCTCTCTGCGTACTTGTGTGTGATTTTAAGATCAACTGCAGAAGGACTTTTGAGGACTTGGAAGCGCGCTGTGTGTGTGTGTGTGTGTGTGTGTGTGTACATCACAGGCAGAGCAGCACTGGGTGTAGATTTAGATTTAATAATAAAGCTGGGTATGGCAACAGCTTCAGACTTACCTAAGGATATAACTCCAATCACACTCAAAAGATTGCTATCCCATAAACATGTCAGAAACAAAATACAGTACTGCAGTGCGCCATATAATTTCACATGGAGACAGTAAATTCGGTAGTTCAATAGCCCCTGGCTGAACCAGGCAAGGCTTTGTAAGCTACGGATCATAAAAGGACAGAGCAGAGAATCTGGCCCAAGCCTGTAGCCACTGCACACACTATTGCGAGGTCAAGAAGAGTTCATGGTACAGCACATCTGTCATCATAGATCCTAAATTACCTTTCAGTGCTAACCAATGACTGCATGGCTTAACAGGCAGAATGTTTACTTTTGTTTCAGGAGAGGACTTCATTAACAGTAATAGGATTTTTGCCTATTTTAATCCTAATAGGTAAACATACAACAGTTAAATCAAACCAAGCAGTTAAATTATATTGTAGCTGACTTGGAGAAGACAGATTTTAACAATGAGAAGTAAAGTGAGAGAAAATGCCTCCTAAAATGGAAAATATGAAAAGAAGTTTGGCAGTTTAAATGTGATTATATTAAATGTGATGTTTGCCTGAGGCAATGGGGGGGGCAATAAAAAATAATGATTGCATGTGTTTATTTTATTATTTATTTCATTATTTCAATTTCTAGCCAATCCTTCATTGGATATGGAACATTGTGATTATGGAGAGGTGGGGACCATGAGTAGTATAATCTGAAATTCAGGCAGGGATATTCAACACCAGACTCTGGTTTTATATGGTTGTACTCTTTTATTTCTTATATGGGAGTAAAGCTTTCCCTTAACAACCACCTGCTCAAGCCTGGAATACTAGGAACTACACCTGTCATATGCTTCACTTCCTTCTTGCGCTGAATCAAATTTCTCTTCCCCCCCCCCCCATCCCTAACAATGAGGAAGCCCAAACACTGTTTCCTGGAGTCTACACCAGTGGTAGGAAGCCCATGACGCTCCAAGAATTTCTGTCTGACCCTCAAGACTCTTATCAGGCCAGAAAACACATCGGTCCACTTCCATGTACTCCTTAAGTGATTTTGCCTGGTAGGAATGTATTATTGAACTGTGACAATGCCTCTTTCATGCCTGGATGGAGGGGTGTGTGACTTTCATGGGTGGAATGTAACCTACTGCACAATTGCAAACATCACATTTTATTTATTATTTATATATTTTTATTTATTAGACTTATATACCACCCTGTTAGTCCAGTCACTTTTGGCTCTGGCCAACCCGCCACTGGTCTGTGGACCCCTGATTTGCACATCCACGGTGTAGATAGAACTATGGCGTGTGAATGTACATTGTTGTCTTTTGAGAACATGGCTTCATGTGGCCACTGTGGTAAGAAAACAGAAAAGGTGAAGAATAGAGGGGAAAGAGAAATAGCAACAAAGCAGAGGATATCTGAAGGGGTGAAAAGCAGCTGGTAAATGATGGATGTGAGGGTGACCTTCCATGAGCATTTTTGTTAGGGGAGGCAGGACTTGATGGGGGGGCAGAACTGACATGATTGGTCAGTTAGTTAAGTATTTCTATTGTTTTACTTGATAAGGGAGCAGGTCCCCCCCCCCCCCGCCTATGCCCATGTGACCTTCTGGCTATGCTCATGGGACCTTCAAATTTCCTGGTAACAACCAAGGCTGGAGAGGGCAAGTATGATTCTCATTCAACCATTGGTTCCTGTAATGGCTGACCCAACTTGTTTCTCCACATGGTGTGAGATATTTCTTAAGTAGGTTCATTGGGAGTGTGTGCTGCTGTTGCCCCTGTTTTCTGAGTTCCACATCCACCAACATGTATGAAACTAAACATTTCAAAATGTGCCAACCCCTTGCCAACCAACCTTGACTAAATTGGGCCTGAAAATCTGAGAAATATGTTGCATTTTCATAATGCGTTCCAGCTGCAGAAGCTTCTGATTTCAGGGATTCCTGTTTTCTACTGTGACTGCTATTTTTGAAATAGTTATCATGTCCCCTTTATTATAAGCATTAGATTACTCCAGTGTTTCCCAACCACTGTTCCGCGGCACACTAGTGTGCCGCGAGATGTTGCCTGGTGTGCCGCGAGATGATGCCTGGAGGGAGGCGGGCGAGTCGGGCGGCGAGAGGCGGGGCGGCGGTGGCGAGGAGAGGAGAGGCCGCCCAGCGCGGGGCTCTCGCCGTCTGCCTGCCTGGCTGCCTGCGAGCTCGGCGGGCAGCGCCTCCGTCCGCAGCGCCCGCCTCGTGGCTCTCATTACCTGCCCCTGCCAAAGCTCACCCAGCCAAGCCGCGCTCTCCTTCCTGCCTCGCTTTGCTGCCTCCTCCCCCCCCCCACCCCCAAAGCTTGGAGGTTCCCCGGCAAGGGGGAGGAAAAAAAATTGAAACTTACACTTTCGTGCGTCCCTCCCAGCGTGACGCTGCGCGCTGACGTCACGGGGCTGTAATGGTGGTGTGCCTCAAGATTTTTTTCATCAAACAAGTGTGCCTTTGCCCAAAAAGGGTTGGGAAACACTGGATTACTCATTTATTTATTTTCAGATAATTCAGTGATCCCTTTTGTCCCCAAATTCTAGTCATAGAAGAAGGCACCCAGCATTTTCATCAGTGTGACATTTGTTTGGCTACTCTTTGATTTGCTCCTCACAGCTCAGGC
Organism: Podarcis bocagei; assembly: GCF_964188305.1. NCBI lineage: Eukaryota > Metazoa > Chordata > Lepidosauria > Squamata > Lacertidae > Podarcis > Podarcis bocagei. The sequence continues at coordinate 50,081,995 of NC_138134.1, forward strand.
ATTTACAATGAGGCTGGATACACTTGAAAAATCACTAAGTACATATTTGGTGCTTTCCAGTTGTGCCCCATTAAAATTCCCCCTGTCCTCTGTCCCTGTGGTCACTGAATCATTTCTCCAATGATTCATGCATGGATTTCTAAAAAGGCTTTGACATGACTGAAGTTCCCATCTCTCCCGTTCATTTGTCACTACAGGCAATTCAGATGCAAGACTGAATTAAGATGTGGTCCTGACCACTCTTGATGGAGAGTAAACCCCATTGAACACAGCTGGGATGTACTACTGACTAAGCAGATTTAGGATTGAGCTGCCCATCCGGACTATCAACACAAGGTGAGTCATTTGACAACACAAAATCTAAGCAGTTTGTGAATTGACTTAGCTCAAAGAAACAAAGAAAATGTCCATTTTCATCAGCCCCCAATCATGTTCTCAAATCCATATTTGAATTGGGAATACTATCAAATCCATATTTAAATTGGGGCTACAGTAGCACCTCAGCTTACCTTACCCTCCGGTAACGTAAACTTCGGGTTACGAGTGGCAAACCTGGAAGTGTTTCACTGTGTGCACATGCACAGAAGCACTCTTCCGTGCCACACGCATGCGCAGAAGTGGTCCCTCCGGTTGCGGAAACCTCGGGATCCGACCGGAGCTCCTGAATGGATCCCATCTGCAACTGGAGGTACCACTGTACTATTGGGAAACAAACAACTATCCAACTTTTAGAAGACATCTGAAGGCAGCCCTGTTTAGGGAAGTTTTTAATGTCTGAAGTTTTATTCTGTTTTTAATGTTCTGTTGAAAGCTGGCCAGGGTGGCTGGGGAAAGCCACCCAGATGGGCGGGGTTGTTGTTGTTTAGACATTTAGTCATGTCTGATTCTTCGTGACCCCATGGACCAGAGCACACCAGGCACTTCTGTCTTCCACTGCCTCCCTCAGCTTGGTCAAACTCATGTTAGTAGCATTGAGAACACTGTCCAACCATCTCGTCCTCTGTTGTCCCCTTCTCCTTTTGCCCTCAATCTTTCCCAACATCAGGGTCTTTTCCAGAGAGTCTTCTCTTCTCATGAGGTGGCCAAAGTATTGGAGCCTCAGCTTCAGGATCTGTCCTTCCAGTGGATGGGCGTGGTAGAAATAAATAAATAAATAGTTGTTGTTGTTATCTCTTTCAAGACTTTCTTTCTTTCTAAAAACCCAGTATAAGGAAATTTATTTATTTATTACATTTGTATCCAGTGGTGGAGCGTGGGGGTGGGGCAAGGGACGAAGAACAAATGGAGCCCACCATATCCGCCGCCCCCCCCCCCCCCGCTGAGGGAGCTACACCAGTCCCAAGTAGCATGGCTGTTGCACCCTCCTCATGCACATATAAACATGTTACATAAAACAGCTGCCATATGAAAGGTAATGCCAGCGCACAGCGGAGTCAACTTGAATAAAATATGGAGGGGCAGGTATGCCTTGCCCTGCATAATCAATCACAATAAAGGGCACCCACCCACCATTTGAATGGCAATGTCCCATCAATTTTAGAGGCACCTGGCCCCCTACAATTATTTTGAAGGGGGGTTGAAGTGCCCTCAGCCTTGTCATGAGCCAGGAACCAGCTTCACCTGCTGAACAGCAGCCTGAAGGGAGAGAAGGCAGAGTGACTCCACCTGCAGCTGATCAGCTTTCAAGGAGTCAGAAGAGAAGGCACTGATGAGAACCAGCTGGCTTCAGCCTTCTTAAGCAGAGCTTCCAGCAGCCCCCTGGACTGCCTGCCCACACAGATTGCTGTTTGCCTGACCCTAGGACTGGACCCGATTTTGGATGCTGACTGTTTCCAGGCAAGTACACCTCAGAGATTCTTCTGGCTGGCTGGCCTCCTACTCTACTGCATGTTGTTGCTCAGCAATGAGACTATGAGAGGCCCCTAGGAGAGGCCCAGCATATATAGGGGGCAATCTTAAAAAATACATGCTATTTGGTTTGACTTGGTTGATCATATAGCAAAATTGGAAAATCCCAACAGAAAATCAGCACCATATGCACTTATATGAAATCAATAAATCAGTAGGTTTTTTGTCTTCAGAGTCCAGCTGTATTCTTCAGAATCTAGCTATACTGGATATTCTTTATAAAATGTTTTTATGATGCAATAGACACATAATTTCTATTATTATAAAACCAGTATTCGTTGTGCATGTTGTGAAAAGTGGTCCTGGGGGGAGGATCTGTCCTAGTTGTCTGTACTCTGTATAACTTGCTATTCAATAATGCTTTATTTGGAAGCGGGGAAAGGGTAATACCATGTTTGTTTAGCTGTGCCAGATTTACATAGGTGACAGGTGCACATCTCCACAGGGAAGTGGTAATAGAGGTGTTAGCCAAGCCAGCAGTGTTGGCAGAGGGCCTGGCCACTGGTACAGGCAGAGTGGCAGGAGATACTGAGACAATGCCTAGAGTAGACAGCAAAGGCATAATTAGAGAATTCATGATGAGGTAGGGAAGACACAAGACCAACTCCCTTGAAACCTCCCACCCAAGCTCAACCTTAATTAAAAATCCCTGTGTAGAGGCTAGCACTGGTGTGTGTTGTGGGGTGTTTTTGTGTGTGAAACAGATCAGCTTCTGACATCAAAGTTCAGTCTTGGCCAACAAGGAGTGGAAATCTCTTGTTGGTTAAATTGCAGATGCTTTTTTACGAGTGCATTTTACAAGCCAAAAGCAATTTGCTAAAAAGCGCCTGAGCTTCAGACTTGTAACTTTCACGCCTTTCAACAAAGCAGAAGAAGTAACAACAACTGGAAATGTCAAATCCCTGGCAGGGTGGAAAGAATCTACACTGCAAATGCACTCCTAGCACTGATGCATGAAGAAACAGAATCTTCTCACAGCTTCACACTCAATGAAATCGGTTTGAAACATCACCATTCCTTTTACACCACATATTTTTAAAGCTACCTTTCCCCATATTAGGCATCCAAGTTTTAGAATAATCATTTCCACTGGAGTAAGAGAATGTTTTTGGTACTTGGCCTAAAGCTGATCTGGGGCATGATCTCAGTATGTGTCTAATACTCGTTTCACATGAGTAGGTGCTAATTGTTCCCATCTACACGGTTTCAATAGTAACACACATTTAGACAGCTAGCTACAATTCTTCGCACCACCAGCAGAAAGTTTTGGGACTGGATGCATACATGCCGTTGATTTTGCTGTTGAATATTAGAAGGAATGTGCATTCTGATGCAGAGGACTGTTTTCTTAAAAAGCTTCACAAAACTGATGGCACAAATGTGGAGAGCCGAATTTAGGGTTGGAAAAATGAGAAATGGAGATAAACCAGAATTGTCAGATTTACTCGTCCCTACCTGCCAATCACCTTTAGATCTCCAAAGAGTAGGCAGAGAGGTCTTTACAGCCAACCCCCCCCCCCCGTGCTGGAATGAAGAGGGCTGGGAATACTGAGACAGAGAGAGACAGAGAGAGCTGTGTTTGATATAGAATGGTACCTCAGTTTTCGAACATACAGTGGTACCTTGGGTTACATACGTTTCAGGTTGCATACGCTTCAGGTTACAGACTCCGCTAACCCAGAAATAGTACCTCGGGTTAAGAACTTTGCTTCAGGATGAGAACAGAAATCGCGCGGTGGCAGCACAGCGGCAGTGGGAGGCCCCATTAGCTAAAGTGGTGCTTCAGGTTAAGAACAGTTTCAGGTTAAGAACTTTGCTTCAGGATGAGAACAGAAATTGTGCTCTGGCAGTGCGGCAGCAGCAGGCGGCCCCATTAGCTAAAGTGGTGCTTCAGGTTAAGAACGGACCTTTTCCAGGGAGTCTTCTCTTCTCATGAGGTGGCCAAAGTATTGGAGCCTCAGCTTCACGATCTGTCCTTCCAGTGAGCACTCAGGGCTGATTTCTTTAAGAATGGATAGGTTTGATCTTATTGCAGTCCATGGGACTCTCAAGAGTCTCCTCCAGCACCATAATTCAAAAGCATCAATTCTTCGGCGATCAGCCTTCTTTATGGTCCAGCTCTCACTTCCATACATCACTACTGGGAAAACATATGGCTTTAACTATAAGGACCTTTGTTGGCAAGGTGATGTCTCTGCTTTTTAAGATGCTGCCTAGGTTTGCCATCACTTTTCTCCCAAGAAGCAGGCGTCTTTTAATTTCGTGACTGCTGTCACTATCTGCAGTGATCATGGAGCCCAAGTCTTAATACCTGCTATTTCCCCAACCACCAGAACCGAACCAACCCAACCACCATTGAAGCACAATTGCAATAACATTGATAAGGATGAAAACTCCAGTGACTACTGGCATGATAATGGGCATATTGGCAACCTGGCAATGGCAGGTGTTGTTTACTGTGAAAGCGGTGCAATAATGTGTACTCTGTGTCTCTGACTATTCTGATATAATACAGCTGAAAGAATACGTACATTACTGATGCGCAGGGTGTACTTTCCAAAGTCTCTAGGCACAGATCTTACTATGGTCTTACTATGATACTTAAGGAAGATTAATGGGGACTAGTCACCACCTCATTTGTTTGTAAAAGGAGAGCTGGTTTCATCAAAGGAATTGGCACCATGCTGCATGCTACAGATAATCTGCAACAGCTGCACTTTCAGATAGCTGATATCTTATCCTTCATTTTCAAGATTGTATCTATTTGTCTTCTCATTTTTGTGGTTTCTTTAGATCTCGAGGATCCTAGGTAATTTCTGCCTATAAACCATTTTGTTAATTTCCTTTTTCTGAACATCAGAGATTGTTTATTTCCCTCCCAACGATTACATTCCGTTTTCCTTATGTATGCGCTCTCCACCTTCTCCCCACCCCCTTACGGCAATTTTCTGAGAGATCTTTAAGAGAAAAGAAGAAAAGGCTGCAGCTTTCTAACCTGATCATGATTTTGCAGTTTAACTCCAAATGTGCAAAATGTACATGGCATTCCTTTCATGTTGAGGCATGCCTTCAGGGACTTCCATCAAGGTTTTTTTGCTCAAATGGTCATACAATGTAAACTAACCAGATTACACCTGTTGTTTCATGATAGATTAAGTTTCTTTTATTGTTTAATCATATTTTATTTTTCATGTTCTATAGTTAGCTATATTGCTTGCATTGTTTCCCCTCAAGCATAAGAGTGATCAACAAACTTGCCAAAAATAATCTCTTCTGGGGAGGGACTTTGAATGCCTTTCTTAATACCTTCGGCATGTGTATTTATGACCAAACAAACAGAATTGTGTACATTTTTTAAAAAAATATTTTCCAAGTTCACTCAAGTTCTTCATAAGAAAAGGATAAATTATGTAACTTGTATAAATTAGGTAAATTAAGCACACCTAAAATCTCTCTCTCCGTGTGTAAATGTTCCATTGTACATACAGTGGTACCTCGGGTTACAGACGCTTCAGGTTACAGACTCTGCTAATCCAAAAATAGTACCTCGGGTTAAGAACTTTGCTTCAGGATGAGAACAGAAATCGTGCAGTGGCGGCAGGAGGCCCCATTAGCTAACGTGGTGCTTCAGGTTAAGAACAGTTTCAGGTTAAGAACGGACCTCCAGAACGAATTAAGTTCCTAACCCGAGGTACCACTGTATATGCTCATACTATATGTATATGCATACAAGTGATCATAAGAATGTGTGTGTACAACCTGTGTTCTTCCATATATTGCTCCAACTCCCATCAGACACCAACATGGCGAATGGTCAGGCCTGATGTAGCCCAGTTGCATACCCTCCAACATTTCTCCGATGAAAATAGGGACATCCCATTCCATATGATAGTTTTACTGTTTATACCCCACACATCTTACTGGGTTGCCTACCACTCTGAGCAGCTTCCAGTATATATAAAAACATAATAAAACAGTAAACATTAAAACTTCCCTGTACAGGATTGCCTTCAGACAGCTTGGGGGTCAGATAACTCCATACCCTCCAATGAAAATGGGGACATCCTAAGGAAAAGTGGGACATTCCAGGATCAAATAAGAAACCAGGACAGCTTCTATAAATCAAGGACGTCCCTGGAAAACAGGGACACTTGGAGGGTCTGCAGCCAAGTCCTGTGGCATCCTGAAAGCCACATATTCCTCATTCCAAAGTGGAGATTCCTGAGGTGCCCAAATTCTAGTTATTTCATGCTGATTTCCACATTTCTTTTTCTTGTGTTGCAAAAGTGCAGTATCAACTCAACTCTGGTCATCCCTGCAATAGTTGTAGTAGGTATAGCTTCTTCAGGGCTGCGCTTTCATTAAGGTTGCACACATAGAACAAAAGGCCTACCCTCACTCTCTTGTGCCATTTATGTTATTTATTTTGATTTCTATCGCATCCTGACACAAAGACTCCGGGTAGACTACAGGCATTGTACATCCAAAAGAGAATGATTCACTTTCCTTAAAGGGGGTCATTGACAGAGCACAATAGATCAATGAACCCAGGGACAAAAGGTGAATGAAGCTTAATCTAAAAAATATATCCCAGGTGAAAGAAGGAGAATAAATCCCATATGTTTCTGCAGCAAGGATCAGGAAGCTGTTTCTCTCTCTGGCTCTGTCTTTTTCGCCAGCCTGCCATTGTGCACCATAAATGTCAACCTACCTACCTAACTGTCCTGCTTTTCCAACAGGGCAGCTGGCATAACATGGCCTCCATGGTTGGCTAGGGCTGGGATGAGGACCTTTCTTCAGCTCAAGGATCACACAGCCGCATGAGCAGCCTTCCAGAGTTGGCCTGCCAATGGGGGACAGGGCCAGAGGCAAAAAAAAATAGGTGGAGCAACAGACAGGGGTCCGCTCTTTGGACAGTAGGCTACATTCCAGCCATGCAAAAGTCAGAGCTTTCTGCACACACATTTCTCCATCCAGACAAGCAAAAGGCATTATCATAGTCCAGCATCCTGGTGCCATGTGTTGCTTTGTTTTATTTAAGATTGTGGGACTTCCGATTCCAAACAAAGCATTTTATTATTCGTTGTAAAAAGGCAGAACACTGATAGGCATAATACTACAAACCTGAGAGCTTTCCTTCTACTCAGTCACAATGATCTGCTCAGAAGTGTTGCCTGGCCAGATGAGGGCCAGGTGGACATCTATAGAGGGCCACATTCAGCCCCCAGCCTGAGTACCCCCAACCCTAGCCGCTAGGGGTCCAGTTGATTTAGTAGGAGGCTCACTGATAATATCTCCTTTTTCTCTGGTTTATTTGACAGATTTATTTGACACAATTTCTAGATTGTCTTATAAAACTTAAAAACACAACAAAGATACCAGTTAAACTTAAAATGTTGGTCAGATTATTTCCTACCCAACCTTCAGACACCACAATTGGTATTTGATTATGTTACAAGTCATGATATGCAAAATAGCAGCTCATTGTACACATAGCCAAATGGCACTGATACAAGATAATTGCTGTTACTAACTATTGTTATGGGTTCAGTTTGGCCCATGGACTGCAGGTTCTACACTTACTGGCGGCAGCTTTCTGGGGTTTCAGGCCAGAGTAATTTGCAGCCATTGCTCGGGATGCCAGGAATTGAATCTGGACTTTTTGTATATAAAGCTTTCCATGGATATCTGTTTGGCCACTCTGAGAACTAGATGTTGGGCATGCTGGGCCACTGGCCTGATGTAGTAGGGCTGCTCTTATGAGCTGTGTCCCTTCATTAATCATACAACTGTGTGTTAGTAGAAGTATAATTATTTCCAATTGACTGCTGTAGCACAATCTGCTCAACCAATGAAAGGAGTGAAGTGCCAGTAGGGGAATCCCTTTGCTATTGAAGATGCTTGGTTGAATATTTGGGGCAATAAGCTAATTACTTCCCTGTCACCTCAGTTGTTCAAAGTACCTATTTGACCCAGTGACAACTTCTAATATTACATCCTAACTGGGTCTTAACTGGGGACCTGGAATCCCTTTTGACTATTCAGTTGTCTTATCTCTAGTTTCATTATCTTGCTTCTTGTTTGTCAACTGGATTTATTTTATAAATATAACTGATACTTCCACGTGAATTATCCCTAGATAGCTGAAATGTTTTCCAGAAGGCACACAGTACCCAACTGACCCGCTTGGCCACAGTCTGTTCATTATCATGCTCTAAATTTCACTCAAAAGATATCTTTTTGGCTGATGTACTCAAAGCACCTGGAAAATGTCAGCCTGAGGTTTGCCAGAAAGACATGTCCAGCATAACGACACAGCTTCAGCATGTGTCCAGATAAAGCAGAACAAACAAAAAACAATTGCAGCTTATTGTAAAAAGTTAGAGTAACTTAAAGGCACATCTATACAACACCCTTTCTCAATCATACAGTGACCCCCCTGAGAATCTCATGATCCTCAGCACAGGAAGTGTGGTGAAAGCCTGCTGACAGCTTTCCTGACAATCCCATGAACTTTAATCCTATTTTTCAAGAGTTTAACTGCACATGATCATTACTGCAAAATGTAGAGGAGACATATGACTTTCATTCAATTCTTCTCCCAGTGTGTTTCAGGATAATCAAGGGAAGGCTCTTAATATACAGTAAGAACTGTTGCATGCTTTTGTGATACCTCCAAAAAATTCAGTGACCAGATGTGTGGCAGGCATAGCCAAGGTTAGCTGGGGCTGATGGGAGTTGTAGGCCAACATCTGGAGGGTGCCAGGTTGCCTAACCCCGATGTATGGTTAACAATGGCAATGATGTTGTGTGAAATGTCATTGCTAATCATGACCACCTTTGGAATCCAACAACTGTTCCAGAGTCCATGGTGAGCCATTTGCTTCTGTAAGCCCGCTGGAGCCAAACGCTTCATGAACCTGGACTCTACCATTTCAAAGGTGTATTTCATGCGGAAATGCTTCATCGCAATAACAAAGCCCTACACATATAAAATTACCAAAGCAGGGAGAAGTCAAGCCTGGAACTTTACATCCTGAAATGTAACTTCCTATGCATACAGGGGCTTTCTTTGACATGGGTTGAGATTCATACAATCCCCAGCCTATAATATCAGGCGGTGGCACTTTTGTTGCAATAATTGAAAACAACAGTAGAATCTCTGAAATAGATAAAAAGAGGGGAAAGTCAACTGCATCTAGAGATTCAGTCAGAAATAATCTGGTGCTATGGAAGAAGCAGAAAGAAAACTCATGCCCATAAATCATTCCCATGCAACCTGCTTTGGGTATTTATATTTATTTTCACATTGTTTCTGGTGTTTGCTATTTACTTAATGGGTTCCTGCCATCTTCTATTCCCTGGTGGCATGTTTTGTTATTTCTGTTTATAATGGGTTTTGTTCCCCCTTTTAAATTAGAGAATGTGGATATTTGTTTGGTCCTGTATGAAATGTTGATGCTTCTTACGAGAACTGAAATTCCCCAGAGATTTCTCTCTGCGTCTCTCTCTTTTTCTTACACACACACACACACACACACACACACACACACACACACACACGAAGTTGAGCTTTTGCAAAGATACTGGAGGATATGGGAATACCAAGCTAATCAAAGAATGAAACTATTCATGATTGTTAGACACTTACCAGTTCCTTGCTCCTTAGCTGTTATCTGCAAAGTGAAAAGATTTTGGCTAGCTGCTTGTTTGGTAACTGCTTTTCAGAGCACCAGGACCAGATAAGAGGAAATGAGAGACAAAACAGTGCAATTAAAAGCAGTAACAGGCAGAAAGAAACAAATTAAAGATAATTATTGCAACAGAAGAATGCCATAACATGTGTGAAGCAGTTGCATTATTGCAGTTAGGGAAACTGAACATATATCCCTGTTCTGTTCTTTTTATACATAATGTACACGATAGAAATACATTTAGATCTAAATGTAAAAAATGTAGAGGTTAAATGCCTAACTAGGAGGCCCTTCAAGAAGTCTTGTTGTGCATTCACGAGGATTTGTACACATGATGGCAATGCTGTTTGCATGTTCAGACCCAGAAACCTCCCCCCTAATTAAATTCACACTTGACTCAAATTTTAGTTTGGTTTTTGGCAGAATTTAGGCCACAACTTTGATTACAAAACGTGACTGGTTGCATAGGCTTTGGTTCAACCCCCTCCCTGCCATGCAGGTAGCGCTGATCCAGGGTTCCAGCATAGGTCAGCCAAGGGTGAACACCTGGATAGGCGGAAAGTTGGGAACAGACTATGTCCACCACCCAGACATCTCCCTGGACTCAGGCACAGGCACAACCCCCTCTCAAGGTTTGACTAAACCATCTGAGTCCCTGGATTCCTTTAACGGAATACCCTTCACATAGGGATGGCGAGAGCGTTCTCCCATCCCGATCACCTGAACCAGAGCCTATCCACAACCTTCCAAGTTGTGACAAATTGCTACGCGGCAGGTGAAAACCAAATGGCAACAGCCAAGTGGGGGAAATTCCTGCCATGCCCCTGTCCCAACGAGAGACGATATACGACGGCATAGCAAGGTCAAACACAAAAGCCCTGAAAGTAGGGAGAGGTGGGTGGGTGTTCTGAATGCACAAGCCGAAAGAGGAAGCTCCAGGTCACGTTCATGGGCATAAATAGGTCCCTCAAACCGTTTGGACTGCGTCCCATTGGCCAGATTGTACCCAGCTTCGAGAGACCTACCAAACGGATGTTGTGGCAGACCAATCGTACCCACCCACAACACAGGGTGTTGGTTTCCTGGGACTCCCCACAAGGGAGGACCCGATATATCCCTGTTCTGTTCTTTTTATACGTAATGTACACGATAAATACATTTAGATCTAAATGTAAAAAATGTAGAGGTTAAATGCCTAACTTGGAGGCCCTTCCAAAAGTCTTGTTTGTTGTGCATTCATGAGGATTTGTGCTCATGATGGCAATTCTGTTTGTGCCAGCAAAGGTTTCAAGGCAGCCATACTACTTTGCTTCCAATCAATGCTTCCTCCCCAAACCCTATTTGTTCTAGTTTATTTATTTTCTTGTCCCACGTTTGATGAGCCCCATTTGCCCCTCACTTTCCGTCACTTTTACAGCACATGCAGAAAATGCCTTCTTGACAGACTGAGCAGTCGAGACCAACAGTGGGTGCAACGGCCTTCTTGACCATTGGGCCCTTTATTGGTCTTGTCCACTTAACTGCATGAGCCTTTTTTCATTTACTGCATCCCTTTAACAGAAGGCCCCTTAGCTCTGGTACATTTTGATAGAGAAAACCCCAAGCAAAAGTGTTTTGGTTTTCAGGTTAGCAGCAGCTACAAGACCAGTCCCCTACTTTTGATTGCTTTTTAGTACATGGCATGACACAAATGCCTAACGGTGGCTGGCAAGCTAAGTGGTATTTTGTAGCAAGCTAAATGTTTGCCTGGCGACCAAGTAAACTTTGCCTCACACTGAGGCTCAACCAGTTATCATACTAGCAGCATGGTGTGGTCAGCGATGCCATGTGGTCCAGGGGACTGATGTTGCTTCCATGCCAACGTCACTGTGTTGGCATGGTCTTTGCTTTTTCAATCTTCCCACTGTTTTCCATTGATCTAGCGGGCCCATGCCTCAACTTAACATACACTCATAAAATTACAGCTAAGTTGTATTTGCATGTTCCCAAAGAACACAAGTTTAGCAGCTACCGATATGAGGGAAGGTATTTGTTCAGAATTGAATTTCTACTCTATAGATGTGACAGTGCTTTTTTCTGGGGCTACTCAAGGGTAGGGAGTACTGGTACCTTTTTTCAAATATTAAAATTGTGGCACTTACTGTAACAAATTCATAGTGAGTACTGACACTTTTCTCTCTCTCTAAAAAAAGGCACTGGATGTACCTACTTGCAATAGCACAGAAGGCTCCTCTATCGAGGAATCATGCAAAAGAAGCACTTTGTTTTTTCCCTGGCTGCTGATTTGAGGCTATTGATTTTGCTTAATGCTCTCTGTAATATGTTCACGCTCAGCTAGATATCTGGTACAGGAAATCACAGAAAGTTGTCTTCCAATGCCCCATCTCATTCATATGGGTGTCATACATTACCAGGGATGCATAGGCATCCCTATGCTAATTACAAAGAGGCTGGATCCCTTGCGCATGCACACACACAAAGGTGTAACTTTGCACATGACCAAGTGCAAAATAAGTATGTTCCAAACGCTCAGTTGATTGAAACAGCTGCTGCCACTTCCTTGCCCCCAAAGGACCCCCTCCTTTGTGGGTCAGAGGAAGGAGTAGCAGGTACTTCAGGTCCTCAACCCAGCATTCTTCTCCCCACATCTTGCTAGAATTGCCATCCTTTTTGCTGGCCTGCTTCCATGCCGTTAACAGCAGCCTGATATGCTCAAATTAAACAGATGAAAGCTTGCCTAGTAGGGAGACAGAAGAATAAATAGGAAAGGAATGGAAAACAGAATTCCCAATATAATAATGCCCTTATGGAAATGTATGGTGAGACTACACTTGGAATGCCATTTGCAGTTCTGGCCAATTCGCCTCAAAAAAGTTATTGTAGAGCTGGGAAAACGGTTCAGAAAAAGACAACCAAAATGATCGAGGGGATGGAGCAAGTCCCCTATGAAGAAAGGTTGCAACATTTGGGCTTTTTAGTTCTGAGGGAAAGGCAAGCAAGAAGAGACATGATAGAGATAGATAAAACTATGCATGGTGTAGGAAAAGTGGATAGAGGAGTTTTTCTCCCCCTCTCATAATTCTAGAACTCAGGAACATCCAGTGAAGCTGAATCTTGAAAGATTCAGGACAGACAAAAGGAAACATTTTATAGAAAATAAATGCTATATGTTATAATATTATATTTTGTATGCATTCATTGCATAGTTAAACTGTGAAATATGCCACCACAATATGTAGTGATGGGCACCGATTTGGAGAGCCTTAAAAGGAAATTAGACAATTTCACAGAGGATAAGACTGTCAATGGTTTTTAGCCATTTTACATTGGAGGTGGTATGCCTCTGAATTTCCATTTCTGGGAAACAAGTCTCCATTCTCTTGTGTTTCACACAGTGCTTCTTCTGATGTGTATAAAATGCAAAACAAATAACAGCACAAAACCAAGTACCACAAATCCTAAGCTTGGGACATTTTCTTGCTCATGTAGATTCACAAGAACCAGGGCAGCCTCCTCTGATAGGCCGTAAAGCCAATTCTTCCCTTAAATTTGCTTTCTACTCTCACATGGGCCCATATTTCAGCTGAGATACCCACCCTCCAATTAAAAGGTACAATTGGTGGAAACTTATGCAACTGTGGTATTTATTGAGGGCGGTTTGCACTTCCTCTTAGTTATGGTCTCACTGGGATTATTTTAGTTCATATGGAAACTAACTCTGCATTCTTAAACATAGATAATGGCCACACTTTATGGGTGGTGGAGATACACATGGTCCAATATTTTGTAGTGATGTTTTTACTAAGATTGTAAAAGGTCCAAGTTGGCAATGCTGAAAGCACTATTGTTTTGGGGCACCTCCAGATGAGTGTTTATTATGGCATCAGTAGTCTTCATATCATCTAGGAATATATTTTGCAGCATTCACATGGTATTGTTGGCATCAAAATGCTGGGGAAATCTGATAGGTGAAAATATGAACCCCTTTTGCCAATGTCCCACTTGCAATATCCAAATGACCCTTTTCCAAATTAAGCCCCTCACTCCCCAAGCTGGGAGTACCTTTTGTGTGTGTGAAAGGGACTTTATTAGAAACTAACCTCAGTAACAATTTGAAGGGAGTCCGCATATCACATTATTTGCATGAGAACCGCAATTATCTCTTGACAGCCTGAATGTGTGAAACTGCTAAACTGCTCTCCCCACCGCTGGCAAAATCAGTCATCATTAATCAGCATTGCCACTTATCATATCAGGTAATTAACCGACTTATGGGGCCAAACGGGAAGCTAATGAGATTATCATGTTGGTCGACACCTGTCATGTTACATTCATCACTTTTAAATCTCACCTGAAGACCACGCTTGCAAAATAATGTGTCACAGTTAAATGAATAGGATAAACCTTCAGGCAAGCAGCTGGCAATCACAGAACTAAGGTTTCCCATTCCTCACAAGGAAGAATGGGAGTCAAAAATGGGTGGAGCAATGAGTACAAATGTTTACCTTTGTGCAGTAAGCTAGTTTCTACATGCAACTGCTATATGTCTTTGAAGTAAAACTCCCCTCTTCCCCAGTCATTGGCTGTTGTGGCTGGGGTTGATGGGAGCAGGAGTCAAACAAGGTCTGGAGACCCACAGGTTCCCCATCCATGGTAGAGGAAGAGAGGAGTACTACTCCAGCTCCCTGCCTGCTTAACCCCTGACATTCCCACACAGAGGTCTGGGAAAGGCTTAGAAGTGCATTCAGAAGAACATGTTTAGAAGACAAGCTGTGATCAGGAACCCAGCATTATCAGGTTTGCTGATCATGTGGAGGCTTCTAAGCATGCTCAGCTTATATTTGGATTGAACATAATGCTCAATCACAAAATGACAGCTGACAGCAAGGTAATAATAATAATAATAATAATAATAATAATAATAATAATGTCAGTTGGTATGGCAGAAGCAGAATGGTAGTACAGTAGGACCTCGGTTGCTGAACATAATCCATTCCAGAAGACGGTTTAACTTCCGAAACGTCTGCCAACTGAGGCTCAATGGATAGTCAACAAAATCCACTGAAAAAATGGAGAAATGCGCCTCAAAATCCGTTCAACTTCCGAGGCGTGTTCGAAAACGGAAGCCTTCACTTCTGGGTTGTGGGCATTTGAAAGTTGAAATGTTCGACTTCCGAAGCGTTCAGCAACCAAGGTTCCACTGTACAGTGGTACCTCGGGTTACATACGCTTCAGGTTATACACTCCGCTAACCCATAAATAGTGCTTCAGGTTAAGAACTTTGCTTTAGGATGAGAACAGAAATCATGCTCCGGTGGCGTGGCGGCAGCAGGAGGCCCCATTAGCTAAAGTGGTGCTTCAGATTAAGAACAGTTTCAGGTTAAGAACGGACCTCTGGAACGAATTAAGTACTTAACCCAAGGTACCACTGTAATAGGTTCTGGGGCACCACCCTTCTCTCTCTCTCTCTCTCTCTCACTCACACACACACACACACACACACACACACACACAGAGAGAGAGAGAGAGAGGGGGGGGGCATCTTTCTGTCTGCTATCTACTTTGCTCACACTGGGCTTCTCCCTTAAAATCAGATCAGGCTAAAAATCCCAATTTATACACAGTAGACTGCTCCATCCAGACTTGGAGGTGGGAGGTGGAGCACATTTTTTTAAAAAAATGGACATAAGGTTACATGGTTCATTGTGCTCCAGTTGGGCGATGTCAGCCACTTTCCAGTTTTGACGTGGAATATGCTTCTGTCCCCTTGCTTTGATGTGATAGTTGAAAGAGATGACTATGCTTTGATGCTGCAATCACACAGTGTGGACAAGCGGCATGCTCTTGTCAAGCTCCTAGTGGTACAGCAATAAAAACTGCTTGCACGTTTGCAAAGCTAAGCAGGGTCCAGTATGGTTTCAAATTGGTTGAGAGACTATGTGTTGAGGTCCCTGCATTGCAGGAGGTTGGACTCGATGGCCCTTGTGGTCTATTCCAACTCTATGATTGTACCCTCAGGATCCCTTCCAACTCTATAATTCTGTGATGCCTCAACTGATGAACATAGGCTAAGGAATTTTGGCATCCTAAATGGGGTATTTGTGAATGATGTACATCTTCCAGAGCAGACATAAGTAACTCTGAAATTTGATAGTTGAATATGATATCCTTTTGGTTTGAAAACAAAAACAAACTTTTGGTCACTTCATGGATTTACATATTAACAATCCTATTCTTTTTTAAAGCTGCTCTGCCTACTTTTGACATTATTAACTATTTTAATTTGAAACAAACTTGGAGGCAGTGTGGTCTAGTGGTTAGAGTGTTGGACTAGAGAGATCAGGGTTCAGTTACTTAATTAGCCATAGGTGGACTTGGGCAAGTCACTGTCTTTTAACCAAAACTATTTTACAGGACAGAATCCATACCTTATGTATGTCGTAAAGTCATACCTCATGTTACGTCTGCTTCATGTTACGTTCTTTCAGATTATGTCCTGCGGCGACCTGGAAGTACCAGAAAGGATTACTTCCGGGTTTCGCTGCTCGCGCATGCGCAGACGCGCAAAATGATGTCACGTGCATGCGCAGAAGCGACGAATCACAACCCACGCATGTGCAGATGTGACACTGCGGGTTGCGTTCTTTTCATGTTGCGAACGGGCCTCCAGAACGGATCCCGTTCGCAACCAGAGGTACCACTGTACACCAGATTCAGCTCCTTAGAGGAAATATGAGATATAATTAATCTAAATAAATAAATAAATAAAGCTTATTAATGACTTTTCAACTATTAAAAAAGTTTTTACAATTTATCTACTTTAGTGTGTTTCAACTTTCCTGGATTTTATTTCCTGTGAAAGCCTGATCTTAAAAATCAAATAAAACAGAATCTATTTCTGTGCATCTGAATTGACATTCATAAATATGTATGCATTTTCTATTATGTATTTATTGTAATGTATTTTCTGATGTAGCGCACCACTTGTTTTCTCAAGTAAATTTCACTACATTCTGGAGGGATTGCTTCCAAATAATTATGCATAGTCTTGCAGCCTTAGGAAATACATTGATTGTACAAGTTCAAGAGCATCACATCCCTGCGGATTATAGCCTTAGATAGCAAGCAGATCGCCATGAAGAATTAAAAGAAAATTATAGCCTGTCACAATAATGGTTCGTATTTGTTGCTTATAATATTTTAGCATTTCTGATTAAAATAAAATAAAAACAAATTTGTTTTGATTGAAAGGAAGTGAGCTGAGCAAAGGAACTGTACGGTATTTGAATTCACAAATCAGTAGGAAAGAAAATGTGTGAATGGCTGCATTTCCCCACTGCTGTTTTTGATTGCATTATTCTTGTCACTTTGCATTTTTGCAACGTGCACCCTGCATCTCTTGTACCCTGTAGACAGCTGGTCTTGTTTTCCTTTTCTGATTTCTATGCATTCTCTGGCAAGGCTAGCAATGTTAGAACACAGAAGTACAGACAAATAAGCAGTCACCAAATAGTATTTTTTATTTCCACTTTACTTTAACCATGACCCATGATAGATTCAGATGTCAGCACTGGAAGAAAACATCTCTTCGTATTAACACAAGATGTGCTACTTTTTCATATAACATTTCTCTGCTTTCCCTACACACATTTTTTTTCTTTTTTAAAAAAACATAGCCAGTATTTATTCAGACAGTGTATATCCAGTGGGCATTGATTTCCATAATCATTGCAGCCGTTTTACTTGTACAGAGAAACAATCCTTTTCCAGAGGCAAAACTAGATGCCTGGTGACACAGACCTGTGTTTGGAAATCTGTTTTGCCACTTAAACACCTGCCAAGCTGGGCAAGAGCTATTTATAGTGGGAGATTAGAGGGCAATTTGTCGTGTGGGATAGAGAAGGAAAGGATACTTTAAAAATTATTATTACATTTATATACCACCTTTTTCTCCCAAGGAGCTCAAAGTGGCATATATGGTTCTCCTCTGCCCTCTTTCATCCTCACAACAACCTGTTGCACATCATTTAAATGTATAACATATACATATGCACTCCAGGTTTCCTAAAGTACCCAACACATAAAAGCTACATACCACAATGCCTATAAAAGTATAAAAATACTATCTTCCTGCAGCATAATTTTGTAATTATTAATAGTATCACGGGAGGCTTTTACATGTAATAGATACATGCATTTTGCCTATATTTAATCTGTTTTATTAAAAAAAACACACACACATACACAGTGCATGAGTGGCTCAGACTTAAGTGTGCACCCCACTCAAGATGCTTTGGTTTGATGTGGCCCAAACCCAGTCAGGTTAGAACCACCCATTTCTGTGCATAAAAAGGTAAAGGTAAAGGGACCCCTGACCATTAGGTCCAGTTGCGGACGACTCTGGAGTTGTGTTGCTCATCTCGCTTTACTGGCCGAGGGAGCCGGCGTACAGCTTCCGGGTCATGTGGCCAGCATGACTAAGCCGCTTCTGGTAAAACCAGCGCAGCACACGGAAACGCCGTTTACCTTCCCGCTATAAAGCGGTACCTATTTATCTACTTGCACTTTGATGTGCTTTCGAACTGCTAGGTGGGCAGGAGCTGGGACCGAACAATGGGAGCTCACCCCGTCGCGGGGATTCGAACCGCCGACCTTCTGATCGGCAAGTCCTAGGCTCTGTGGTTTAACCCACAGCGTCACCCGCATCCCTTTTCTGTGCATAGGTTCATTTAAAAGAGGGCACTTCCTCCATCCAACAGCCAATCTTTTAGACTTCCAAGTACATTAAACAAACAATGAATATTTAGACCCTAAATTCTGTTCAATTAATTTACAAAGCTTGAGCAATTTCTCCATTAGCTGTGCCAAAGTTAACTTTAATTTCTGACTACGGGCGCTTTGCTGCTTTGAAGCTCAGCGGAATAGTCACCCAAATGGTATCACATCTGGCTCTTATTTTAGCATACATGGAGATGGCAATTATCTATTTTAACCATCAGTTTCCGTGGGGGGGGGGTGATACCTTTAGCTGGAGATGTTCCAGAAATGCAAACACTCCTTATTAGCAATAGAGAAAGATAGCCACTTCTTGTGTGTTTTTTAAAGGGAGGGGACAATTTCCATTTGGCCTGAATACTGAAGACAGAGAAGAATCATTGTTCTGCCTCCATTGACTCGCATTCTTTCCTCCCACTCTTTGTAAGATTAGTGTGTGTAGAACTTAGAGGCCCCCCCATTAATCAATTTGCCCCTTTGTCTTGCAGAGTTTCACTCCTATTCAGTTTCTGAACAGCACCCTGCTTAGCAGTCTTCTAATTCCCTTTCTCTCAGGCTTGCGCCCTAAAAGGAGGGAGTGTAGGATACAGGGAGAAGAAGCCAGCCATCAACCTGTAGTAGCGACAGATAGCTTAAGGTCCCCCTGCCCCCCACTTTCTTTTCAGCGAGGTGCTGAATGGAGGAAGGTTAGCCGACAAATAAAGGGATGGGTTTTTCAGCTCCTGCCTGGGATTTCAAGGGGACCCCATGGCAATGACTCACAGAGTAGAGTTTATTTTAGCCATTAGTTGCCACTGGCAGCTTAGACATAATGACCCGGACAAAAGAAAGCCCTTCTAAGACCCACAGACTTATTATCTCCCCCTAAATCTTCTCTCCTTGTCACATGTTTACCAACACTCCACACTGCCATTGTGGCTGCTGAATTCAATGCTTTCTCTTGGGTGCAAAATGTTAAATAGGGGAGAAATTACCATTTTCGAGCTGCCTGCTGTCACACATCCTGTATGGTTAGTTTATAGCCCTTCTATAACACCTTTGGAAGGAAGGAAGTTTAACCCTGTCAACATTGCTAGTCCTGCCTTGCAAAAAGTACAAAGAAATAGCAGTTCCCAGGCTGTTAGTCTGTTGCAGCAAAATTGACAAGCTTCCCGTGGCACCTTAAATGGAGACTAACAAGTTTTATGGTGGCCTATGGTTTTGTAGACTAGAGCCCACTTAATCGGATGCAACAAATAAGTAGTGTTCTCTTCTGTCAAGCTACTGCCTTGCTTTGCCTTCAGGGTTTAGTGAGAAAACTCTTCAGTTTTCTGTGAAAGACTAAAGAAGCCTGAGATTTGCCACTGAAAGACTTCTGGTAGATTTCCCTGTGAGAAATAGAAGACGGTTCGTTCTGAAGTGATCATATGTGAACCTCCATTCTGAGGCTCTGTTGCTCCTCTCAGCGACACCATGGCACCATCTTGTCCTGATGTTACAATCTTCTAGGGTTTGCAAAATTATTGGGCCTAGTGGTCATATTTGGAATGGTTAAAAAGTTCCATGGAGATGTGGCATAACACTAAATGGCTGTCACACTTAAAAGAGCAGAAAAAAATAAGACTACAAAAGGGCATGGGCATTCTCCCATTTCAGTGGGTGGAAAGGTGCCTACATGAGCCATTGTCACACTCCTCAGACAGATAAGCTTTTTTCCACCACTCTTCTCTTCAAAACAAAAAGGAGGGAAGGTCTCAAGTCTTAGTATCCAAGGAAATGTGTTCATGTTCAAAGGGGTGTGTTCAATGTAGGAAAGGCCAAGCCAGTGCATGCATGAACTGAGACCAGGAAGAGCAAATAGTCTCCCATGAACTGTGGATTTTTTAGTGGATATTTACTGAGAAATTTCATGGGCACCATTGGAAACACTGGCAGACACCTGGCCCCATCAAACCATGGAATATTTTAAAGAGCTGTTCCAGGGTTCACTGGGAGATGAGGTTCTCATGATGTTCTCTGTGACATAGTCAGGTGTAAACTTCGCTTCATAAATATAGCTTTATATTTAAGTAGTTCATGTCCTTTTAAAATGACGCTCTTTAAAGTGCTTTTTGAATGCTGTATGAATGTACCCAAAATATCTTTGAGGAGAGTCCTTCAGCTGTGGCAAGAGTATAGGCCATCTGTTGCAAGATTAAACTAGTCAATCTCCCACCAACATTTCACAGACGGATGGATTTGCTTTCACTGGGTTTTACAGAAAGTCATTAGCAGACTCAAGGACAGAATTAGTAACTCTTCAGTTGCTCTGGTCCCTGATGTATTTCTTGGAAGCGGCTGTATTTGCAGATAACTTTTCAAAAAACAAACTCTAAAGCTATTCTCACAGCGACATTAACTTTTTTAATGCATTGCATTTATAACCGTTTTAATTCTTGACATTCCACTGAGGTTTGGCAACTGTTCCCACCAATGTTTACCCCAAATGTACATTTCATGCTTGGAATGATTTTTTTATATATAAAAAAACCTTTGGCTATCCCATACACTCTTGAAAGACGTATTGGAGGAATCAGTTGAAAATGACTGTCTATCCAACTTAGTTGTGTTTGGGTTAAAACCGTTCTTAAACCAATAATCCATAGTTTCTCACTTTGTCCAACATGGGAAATTATGGTTATTGGCTTTGGAACAAGCAAGGATCTTGAAATAGGCTAAAGATCCTGATTTGTATCAAAGCTGGTAACCATAGTTTTCTAGTTCAGATGAAATGGGAAACTGTGTGTAACTAATAAGAATTGCAGGCTTAATTGCATGCATGTTGAGAAAGATTGAGGGCACAAGGAGAAGAGGACGACAGAGGACGAGATAGCTGGACAGTGTTCTCGAAGCCACTAACATGAGTTTGACCAAACTGCGGGAGGCAGTGGAAGACAGGAGTGCCTGGCGTGCTCTGGTCCATGGGGTCACGAAGAGTCGGACACGACTAAACGACTAAACAACAACAAGAGGAAGAGTAAAAGGGCAAAAGGCTTTCTCATATCTTGGCCTTTTAAGCCTGAATCAGCTAACTGTCTCTGCTAATTCTGTTTCCTGCTGGAAGATGACACTTACCGTAGCTCTGTATCTTCCAGAGATAAATTAACCACACCTTACTTCACTTAACCTAGAATAATTACTCCTTAGAAGAAAAAACAAATGAAAAATGTTGCAAACCTTACTGAAATTATTTTTACGTCCCTTGAAATTCCTGTGAATGCTGTGCTGGAACTGAAACATGCAAATTCACTTCACTAAGCAACATCCTATTTCATTTGCCCATGTAAAGTTTTGATGTCATGTGTTCCAATAAGGCTTTTTAGCATCTATTTTCTTAGAGGCCTGGGCTAATGACCCTTGAGGTCCCTTTTGGCTCTACAATTCTATGTGTAATAATGGACTGGAAGATTGAACGAAAGCCTGCAATTTAACCATTCGTATCATGAATATGAAAAGACACTGAAATAGTGTTAAGTGACAAACAATTTATAATAAGTGGGGTTTTTTTAAAAAAAAAATTACCCTAAATCTGATGTGCACATCTGCTTAGAAGTCAATCCCAGCTCTGTTGAGTGGTTTCTCCTTTAGCTTTTGTGTGCAGGGCAACACCCATACTCAACTTACAAATATGATACCTATAATACCTGCGCAACTGTGGTGCTATTTTGGACAGTAAACTGAATATGCAAAGGGAGCCAGTGCTAGTGTTAGTGGGCAGAGAAGTGGCACTACAAAATATTCCTTGTCTGATTTATTGTAATCTGTGTGGGGCTGTCCCAAGACTGACCTGTAACCTGCAGCTAATGCAAATAGAGCAGCTTGACTGTAATAGGGCAGCCTTCCACGATCATGCTACACCACTGCTGAAATTATTGCACTGGCTAGCAACTGGCCACCAGCCTAAGCCTTAGCTGCAAAGAATATTACATCTTCTGGAAGATTGCTACATGTTCATAAAATAAAGAAAGATAAAGGACCCCTGACAGTTAAATCCAGTCACGAACAACTCTGGGATTGTGGCGCTCATTTCACTTTACTGGCTGAAGAAGCTGACGTTTGCCCACAGTCAGTTTTTCCGGGTCATGTGGCCAGCATGACTAAGCCGCTTCTGGTGAAACCAGAGCAGCACACAGAAATGCTGTTTACCTTCCCACCGTAGTGGTACCTATTTATCTACTCGCACTTTGGCGTGCTTTTGAACTGCTAGGTTGACAGGAGCTGGGACTGAGCAACGGGAGCTCACCCCGCCACGGGGATTCGAACCGCCAACCTTCCGATCGGCAAGCCCTAGGCTCAGTGGTTTAGACCAAAGCGCCACCCACGTCCCATAAAATAGCTGCATTTTAAATCTGATGCTCTTTTAAAAATAGAAGCTGTGCCACCCTTGCTATAAAAATAGAATGAAATCATTTTTGTGTACAGTGTTATTCTATTCAGACCTTCCCAATGATCTTTAACTGCAACACCATCACCAGACACCATTTTAGAACCCAAAATAATTATTGAAGCTAAAATCAAATGTAGTCTGTGTTATTTCAAATGACAGAACATAGAATAGCTTCAGGTAAAATCATTAAGGGGAAAAATGCAAGGTAAAAAGGACACTGGCAGGTTAACGTAAAACAACATTGACAGGGCAACCTAAATAAAAATATAAAACAGAAAATTTATCCAAAATTAGGAGGGTTTTCTACAGCCGTTCTTTTGCAGAATCCCCATTAAAACAGTTCCAGGCAGCCCATCTAAAGCTTGCATTTTTGAGTGAGGCCTCTGCAGTTCTTGGCATCCATCATACAAAGCCATGTCTGAAATCTATGCAGTGGGATGTTTCTGATAACACACCCAAAGTTTCCAAATGTATGCATTCCTGAAAGAGGAACCATGGAAGTGACCCAAAAGGAGATGTCAGACATGGTATAAAGCCACATCTAACTTCAGCCCAGGTCCAGATAACAGGATGCTGTTACATGCTATAGAAATGAGTGGAAAGGAGCCAATCAAAAATCACTTGGGAGACAGTTTCACATGCTCCTTAAAGATGACTATACCCTTCTGTTGTGGCACCATCTTCTGATGTTAGCAACAAAGCAACGGCAGAACCTGCTGTTTTAGCTGCCCCTAAGGCAACATTCAATCCAACTGAATCAAATGGTTATGGTGCTTCACTAATGTGCTTTTGCCATTTAATGATCTGGAGTCATCTTCCTATCAAGTTAAGGTGGATTAAATAGAATCCAAAAGACTTATCACTTCTTCCACTAATTAGTTGCTCAAAGATGAAATGATGAAAGGCATCCTGCTGTGTTGGTTCTGGGCATTTCACACTTGAAACATAAATTGGACTGATTATCCTTAAAGACACTGATTACTATTGCTGCATGTCTCTCCTTTCCTTTTTTTTTTAAGCGCCAGGAAATGCTAAGGGTGTTTGAAGCTGTGTTTGGCTTTTGGCAGTCACAAAGGAAGGGGCAGATAAATCCTCCTTTGCATTTCAACTCCTTTTTTTTCTGCCACTGCAAAATTGCAATTCAGATTTTTCAAATGTACCTTGAATTTATTTATTTATTTATTTATTTATTTATTTATTTATTTTAAAAAAGATGCTATGAGAAAAAGCCTGGGAAGAGCATGCTTAAGCTTTCTTTTTGTTTTTAAGGTGGATGAGGCAATCAGTCTCTCTCCGTTAAAAACATTGAGCAAAACATGAAATGCAAGTACAAACAATGTCAGGAATACATTTGCTTGTAAGCTTGAGGATGTTAGAAACTGTCTAGGATATTGTTTTTATGAAAAATAGAGTGAATCCCTACAAAAATGAGAGGCTGGTACATTGTAGCCTTAATAACTTCAGGCAACCAACAGCTGCTTCAAGCTCCATTCGGTGCATTCAGACTCCAAGAAAAGTGGAACCCAATAGCCATTATATTTATATCACGATTGTTGCTTTTAAAACAAAAATGGAAATTTGGTCAGCTTAAGGGGAAAAGGTAAAAAAATTAAAGCCAAAACTTGGCATGTGGGGAGGCTCATAATAAATTAGAAAAAAATGAGAAACTACCATTAATTGTGTAAATGAAATTAGCATGCTTATTTTTGCTAAATAAATAACAGTTGTGGGAAACCTGAGCAGCCATGGGGTCTGGGAGAGGAAGTTCAACTCTTTCCCACCCTGCCCCTCTTCCCACATAAATCTGAGGTGTTGTTTGCATTTCAAGAGACATTCCTGTTGGCTTTAATTACTATCTCCTCTGAGTTTCATTTTCTTTATGAATAGCCCTGCAGGGCTTTCACCACCACATGCTCTCCTCTCCTCTACTAGTACCTCTCCATGCTCCCAGAGGTGTGAGTAGGTGAGTGATTCTGGAAAAGAGCAGCTTCTACCTCTGCTCAAACATTTGCTATGTCTGACTGGCACAGGAGGCTTCTCAATGCGGTGAATGGGTCACTGCCCTCATTTTGCTGTCACCTATCACCTGTCTCATTGCTTGCTTATGATCAGTCCAAAAGGTGGCACTTGGCTCCCTGCTTCCTCCTCTGACTTAGTCTTGTACTTGTAGAAGTCAGCAGGAAGGAAGATAGGGATGGTCTATAATTAATTTTCGCTGCCTGTTATTGGCTCTGACTCCACCCACTGTTGGCCTCTTGCATTACACCCTACAATCTCAAATTGACATCAGCCACCATTTCTGGGTGGACCAACTCTTTGGCACAAAGAGTTTCTGGGGCCTCAGCAGCTGCCCAACCCCTGGTCAGCCCTGAGTCCTGGTCAGCCCTGTTATTTTCTTCCAACTATGATGGAATGGGTAAAGATAGGGAGGTCTTTCCCCAACTCCAACAAACCTCTAGTGCTTCTTTAGCTGTGAGCCAAGTAGACATCATACTCAGGGTTTGGATGGGATGGAGGTAGGCAGGGAGCAGATGACAGTGGGGTAAGATCAGTCTCTGTTTATTTTCCTACAGGTGTGGTACAGTCCAGTAGCACTTCAAATTAATGTGCATATTTTTCAGATTTTTGATAGTTACTTCGGTTTTCCAAGCCCCAGTCTGAACCTGACCAAAAGTGTCCACCTTATCATTAACCCCACCATAATTACTGCGAAATCCTTCTTTCATCAAGGCCTCAAATAAAATCTCAAGGAAAACTTGTCCTTGAGGAACAAAACAGAAATGAATGTTTCCACGAGATAAGTTGTCATCAGTGAACCTTTGTGCTGGCATGCCCACTTAAAGCAATCCTGGAATAAGAACAATGCTATGATAAGCATTTGAGCTCATTTCAGAGTCAAACTACATTGGAAGCCCAGGAATTACATCACAAAATAGATGGTGTTAATGAAGGAGATGCACCAAGTACAAAACTTAACAAGTCAGAAATTATTCATTGTGATTTATGGTTTTTTATGCACATGCGAAATAAGCTTGTAACATTGACATCAGGCATCTTATCCGTCAAGTAGTTATATTGCCATGGAGCAGCCTTCCCCAACATGGTGCCTTCCAGAGCACCATGAGGCTACAGTTCTCATCAGCTCAGCCATGCTGGCAGGGCATGATGGGAAATTGTAGTCCGAAACATTTGGAGGGCACCAAGATGGGGGAGGCTGTCATAGAGCACAAAAGCTAAAATATGAAACCCTTCTAGCATCATATGTCTACTACACTCAAATAAAGGGGATAATTCCAAAGTATCAGTAGTAAAGTGTTGGCATATGTATCATATTTCTTCTTGAGTTGGGGGGGGGGGGTGGAATCCTAACAGGAATACATCAAAATTGCCAAATCCGATAGTTATCAATAACTATTGATCTTCCATAGTACAAAGCAGGCATTTTTTCTAGTGTCCAGTCTTCACGCAACCAAAATCCAGGGATACTGAATGCTGGGGGATGACCCTGGTGGTAGGCCCCATTCCCGATGTCCATGAGTCCATCACCTCTGATGCGCAGAGCCATAATTCATACATGCAGGACAGGGATGGTGAACCTGTGTGGCTTTCCATATCTGGGGAATTACAGCTCCAAGGAGTTCAGCATATTTGACACCAATTGGTTGCAGCTTTCCATGAATTTCAGACTGGAGTCCTTCCTATTTGTTGCTGAAGATGTGAGGTATTGAAAAGTGTTAAGTTGTGGGTGAACATATCAGACGACACAGTGATTCTTCAAACAGCTCTTCTTTATTCAGATGCTAGAACAGAACTAAACTGAGGAGCTCAGTCAGCCTGCTTATATAGAGCTCCAGAACAGTGTAACTGTTGCAACTTTCTAAAACTATCCAATCACTGAACGTCACTTTCGATCCTTCATTTGCATAACTATCTACAGTATCCCCTGCTGGCCCAGGGTGAGAACTTCAGTACATAACAAAAAGCATGTGCTCTACCACCAATCTTTTGAATAAAATAACTTTATAGCATGATAGGGATGAAAGACTAAGCTCAGTTGGGATGACATGGGGACATGGGACTCTTAATCTCAGGGTTGTGCGTTCAAGCCCCACGTTGGGCAAAAAATGTCTTGCTTTGCACAATCCTCTTTATGGAAGATAATGCACATCAATGTTATCTACCAATCTGTTTGCCAGCTTGTACTTGGACCTCTAGAGAGCAAGATACCCAGTCGCACACATTTCCCCTCCTCACAATTTTCATTTGTCCTACAGTTAGTAGAAAAAATATATATAGTAGGAGCCAGCTTAATGTTTGTGGAACCTGTTTCAACTTTAAAAGGTCAAATTAGAAGAGACTATGCAAAGGGATGCGGGTGGCGCTGTGGTCTAAACCACAGAGCCTAGGGCTTGCTGATCGGAAGGTTGGCAGTTCGAATCCCCGTGACGGGGTGAGCTCCCGTTGTTCGGTCACAGCTCCTGCCCACCCAGCAGTTCGAAAGCATGTCAAGTGCAAGTAGATAAATAGGTACCGCTCTGGCAGGAAGGTAAACGGCGTTTCCATGCGCTGCTCTGATTCACCAGAAGTGGCTTAGTCATGCTGGCCACCCGGAAGCTGTATGCGGACAAACGCCGGCTCCCTCGGCCTATAGAGCAAGATGAGCACACAACCCCAGAGTCGTACGCAACTGGATCTAACAGTCAGGGTACCTTTCTGCAAAGGAAGCCTGTACCTGTATTTATGGGTCACATGATCACTTCCCACTGCTGTTGCTTTCCCCTCTGTTGTGAGACCAGCAGCAATACCCCAAATCCCATCTTCTTTCCTCCTTTGCATCTAGTCACCATTAGAATGGAAAACTCCCCTATGTGCCCTATGATATAGCCATTTCTGCAGCATAATCTAACAGAAAGAAAGGATTACACATAAGAGATTAGATATGAGGGCACATCAGGGAACACACAATTCAAAGCAACCCCCAAGTGTAACTCGTATCTATTTGGAGGGTGGAGAAACACAATCTAAGAGGTACGCAATTCTGCTTCTCACAAAGGAAGCAAAGCTACAGCGTTCCACATTGATGATCAAGTGTTGTGAATGAAGACAGCCTAAAGAAGCGTTGAACTCACTCATCCTTTATTAGTTTCTGTCCTATAAAACCACAAAATCCAGCCACTCGTTGGCAGAATGCGAAGTAAACTGGCTAACTGAGGATGTGTGTCTGTGTGTGATATAGTATATATTCTGTTTGCGGTGTCTGCCTCAAGCCTTTTGAAATGCCATACAGGAGTGTTGGTTTAGTTAATTTCATTTACTGTCCAAGACAGCTTCTGCAAGCAGCCATTGTTCAGAGAAACAATTCACTTGGTGCCGCCTTTGCTGTCATCCTTTACCACCCTCAGCACACATCTATATCACCCACAGCTGGATTTTCATGGCAGATGTTTCTGTTCCCTCTGGTATTTCCTCACACACCCTCTTTCAAATCCCCCATTAGCCTCTAATTCTCCATTCTCTCTGGCATTCCCAGGATTTCAGAAGTGAGAATATGTGAAAGAATTACTACACAGATTTCCCCAGGGTCAGAGCAGCTGCCCTTTATCCCAAAACTTTGGAGGATCTGGCCAGATTCTATGATTCCAGCTGCTTTGATTTTGTGTTGCTCCACTAAGTTCCCAGTGCTCTTTACATAGAGTTTCCAGGGGATTTTTTACTAGCTCTTCATAATTTACATATCTTGGCAAGCACTACCAGTGGTTTGTGAAATCCCTTATATGTCAAACATTCACGTAAACACAAAAGTATATTTTATGTATAGAAACTAGCATTCTTCAATGGAGTGTACAGGCAAGAAAATCAGAGTTGGATTAACATAATTTCTTATGTATGCCACAAATTAGGAGAATTGCATCCACACACTACAGGTACTCCTGTAGAGGTTATTTGAGATAATCTTTTTACAAAAAGTGCACAAGGTAGCATGCCTTGTGAGTTCAGTGTGTGCCACAGGATATGCTAAGAGTTAGATCATTGGTACCCCTCCTGCGATTTCTGTTTATTCTGTGTTTTTCAGGGCTGATGGTGAGTTGAAGTATCACACTGTTATTGCTCTACTCAGGGGTGGGGGTAGGGAGGTGTTAAATTTGAAATAAAAATGTGTCTTCACATTTTCTGCCCCATCATTTTAATCTTTGGCTAGTATGAGTAGTTATCTGGATAGGAAATTCCTATTCACAATTCCCATTCCTGATTGCTCCATTTTCACAGCCACTGATACCTAGTAGAAAAAGCAAAAGGTTCTTTTTTTTTAAGCAGTCAGCTTGAGTTCTCTCTTTAATCTAACTTGTCCCAAATAAAGGTATTGTTTCACATCACCTGAGTTTTTGGGCTTGTTGGAGGATTTTTAAGGAACTGCAAAACAAAAATGAGATGTGTAAGATGCATACACACACACAGTAAGCAATATGTTCAAAACAATGTAGAATAATTAGTTCGACACAGAAATAAGATGGATTTCTTTCTCTGCACTTGTCTGCAGAACACAGACAAACTCCGTAAAGCTGCCTGAGGGAAACGAGAGCCCCAAACAATATAAGCACAGCCAACCTGCCGCCCTCCAGATATTGTGGGACGCCAACTTCCGTCAGCACCAGTCAGCATCACCAGTGGTCCGAGCTGATGGGAGTTGGAGTCCCAAACATCTGGAGGGCACCATGTTGGCTGTCCTACAGCTTGGACATATCTTTGTTTTCAAAGCATGACAAGTTGTTTGAAAAGAGGGAGGGAGGCGGGGGGGTCATTTTAGGTTTCCTGAGAGCAGCAGCCTACAATATTGTAGCAGAGTGAGAATATCCCTGCAAGGAAGGCATGGCATGTTATAGAAAACATAAACATTCCTTATCTTTCTTTCTCCAGTCACTAAGATTTCCTGGAAGCTGCCATTTCCTCTCTTTGACTGAGGAAACAATGCAAAGCATGTGCCTGACTCTGTTTGAATGGGTTGCTGCTGGATGTGAAATTGTTCTGTGATCAATTAGAGCTATATACTGTCTCTGGGAGACAAAGACCTTGACTGCTACTGTGGCGATGAAGGAGAAAGACTTTGCAGTCCATGCAAGACAGCAAGCATATAGATAAGCAGCTAGAAGGGGGGGGAGGGTGATGTTGTCTTTTCAATTATTGACCATTTGATGTGTTCTGAGGGCACCCAGCAATTGTAGGCCATTTAAGATGCTCTTGATGCTCTCACACTCAGCAGGCAGCGCATCCGCACTTCCAAGACGCAAATACCCTTTATCCCTCTTTGACTGGTTGCTTCCTACAGGGCAAAAGGAATATAAAGTCTCACGCTATTAACCCGCCTGAGGAAATATGACTGAATGCATCCCTATCGTTATTAAGGCCACTCAGCAGCTGCTTCTGTAAATCACTTTTATATTTGTGCTCTCGGGGAACTAGAGGACAACCTTGTGAATAGGGTCCCCAGGTTATTCTACAAGCTCAGGCAAATGCATCTCATAAAACTCCGGCTTTCAAGGTTCTGACCTTGGGTTTCAAAGCACTGTAGATCTGGAGTGTCAGGGAGCACATCTTCTGCTCCCCAGTGCAGGGGCAAAGAAAGGCCAATGTGTATATTGTTAAGCTTTTGTAACAGCCAAAACCCTGCATGACATAATTTGCATGTGTGTATTTGTATTTGACAGACAACTTGAAGCTCGACAAACTGATGGCATAGTGGTATTTGAAAGAAAGTCAGGAGACCTGAAAATTATCTAGCAATAAGGTTTCCAGGCCTCAGCCAAGCTCTAAAACAGAGGGGTCCGAGAGTGTAGTGTGGGTGGAATATGGAGGGGGTGGTCTGTTGCAAGCAAACAAAGAACCTTAAGACCTGAAGCAGTTAATAATAATAATAATAATAATAATAATAATAATAATAATAATAATAATATATAACAACAACAACAATGATATAATTTGTACCCTGCCCTCCCCAGCCAAAGCCAGGCTCAGAGCAGCAGGTCCTTATAAAGTCTTCCCATCCCAGTCAGATTTTCCATCCTGCTTCATTGAGTAGCCACGCCAACTCCTGTGTGTTAGAGTTGTTCACATTTTGTCATGCCAGTTGTCCTTTCTGGATTCTTACCTGCCTTTGATCATGACCCCATCCACACCTTACATACCAGTCACGGCTTCCCCCAAAGAATCATGGGAACTGTCATTTGTTAAAGTGCCAAGAGTTCGTAAGAAGCTCCTAACAGAGCTACAATCCCCAGCATCCTTAACAAAAAGTACTTCTTCATGCAGTGCATAGTTAAACCAGGGAACACACTCCCACAGGAGGCAGTGAGGACCACTAGCCTAGATGGCTTTAAAAGATGACTAGACAAATTCATGGAAAGAGATACTGATGGCTCGATAGTCATCTAGAGTTTCTAAATACCAGTTGCTGGAAACCACAGGAGGGAGAGTGCTCTTATGTTTGTGGGTTTCCCACAGGAATCTGGTTGGACCCTTTCAGAACAGGATGCTTGACTAGATGGTTCATTGGCCTCATCCAGCAGGACTTTTCTTACGTTCTTGAGTGTTCTAGATCATTGTGGCCCTCCCCTGGACCTTAGGATGAAGGATGGGTAAGAAATCTAACAACAACAAAATCACATCAATATTTTTTTGGTGATGCTTTATCAATATGTATAGATACGTATGTTTTGGGAAAATATTGCACAAAAAGAATCTTGGTGCAGTTGTAGGCATGATTGCATCATCACCATCATTATTAGTTTTCACCAACGTGCATGTGGTTTATTTTAAGTTAACATCTGGGTGAAAGATTAGGAAACTTGCTTGAGCCTTCATGAAGCAGCTGGAGAAGGAGGAGAGGACAGAGGGTGAAGAAAGAGCTGTGAGTGGAGGGGGACGCTCTTTCAGTCCTTTGGATCCCCTGGGAAATTCAACAAAGCTGCTGTACCTAGAACTGGGTGTGGAGAGTGCTGATGAATGGGACACAGCTGTGAGCAGCCTAAGGAAGTGCCATACACCTTGGGCCTGCCCATAAAGAGCAAGTCTAGATTAAGAGACTAAGATTATATCTACTGTTTCCAGGAAGTCTTCTTGTTTTGAGACCTTTGGGGGTGAATTGAGAGTTTGTTGGACCCTGGGTGAGATCCCAGAGGCTGAGAGAGAGGGAGTGTCAGAAGGAAAATATATTGATGCTGATTTATATCTATTGGTAACCTTGTATTAATGTAACATTTTTGTATGTATCTACTTATTTTTTATATTTTGTTTGTCTGTTGTTGCTTCAGTATATATTAAGCGGTATATAAATTAAATAATCAATATCTTACCAGGAATAGATATAATTGTTTCCTGTTAAAGCTAACACAAAGTGTTAAACCCTGTCCTCTTTTGAAAATATGCATCCAAACTACTTCTGTTAGAACGTGGAATTATAAATTAGGGAACTAGATCTCTAAAGCATTAGACTTGAGAATTCTGTATGAAAGGTTAATTCAGAGCTAAATCCTTGCGGAATCTAAAGCTGAGGCAGAATCTGTCAGGAACAAACTGAAGTAAACCTGTTATCAGCTGCTACTTATAACAAGGTCAGGTTGGGACATAAATAGAAAGCAATCTGGCAGATGTTTGGGGAACTCTGAGCTTAAAAACAGAGCAAGAATATTTGCCAGCAAGCTCTGTGTCAGAATTAGAAAATCAAATGTAATATTGAGAAACGGACCATAGCAAGCACAAATTGCAGTAACTTGTGGTGGTGTTAAGAATTCTGTCAGGGGAAAAAAATCCAGAGATCTTACTCCAAAATATACATGCATAAAACTGGGGAGAATGGAGATAGCTCAGATTCTGGCCTGCTTCTCCCACTGGACCAGGGCTAGTCAGGCATTTCAGCGCCATTCCCAATGTGGCTCCATTCATGTAAAAGAGGGGATAGCTGAGAGAGTTGGCCTCAATCGTTCTTCAGAAGTTGCAGCGTTGAACTTCTGCAGTGGAGAGCCTTTTCTATTTGTGTAGACTCCCCACCACCACCACCCATGTGATCTAGAACCATGGAAGATCAGAAGTCAAAATCACACTAGACAGGGACGGGCACTAGACAAGGCTTACTTGCTGCCAAAGTTCAGACCCCAGTGCACGGAAGCACATTCCTGTTCTCACACACCTGCCTGCCATGACTAGAATCACAGGTGGGGAATGCCTGAATAGGACTTCCACCTTCACTGAATCTCTCTCTGCCTTCTGCCTGGTTCCAGCAAGGATTCCTTCCTGAGTCTGACTGTGGCCACAGGTGCTACCATGCTCTGCCTGTGACCAACCAGCTCAAACCCACACCCATATTTAAACCACATGGCTTACCCTAACAGATCCTTGGGACTGATGAAAGATCAAGGTCAGAGCCAAGTGGTGAGCTAAAAGATGAGGAAGGGAAGTCAGTTAGTGGCAGACCATCTATTTTTTATCCAGGCAGTAGCTGATTCAATCCCTGGTATCTTCATGTACAACTGGGAATGTCCCCTGCCTTAAACTCTGCCTGAGACCTATCCATAGCTGTCAACTTTCCCCTTTTCTTGCGAGGAATCCTATTGGGAATAAGGGAATTTCCCTTTAAAAAAGGGGGAAAGTTGACAGCTGTGGACCTATCAATGATCCTACTTAAAAACAAACCTTTTGTTAGCAAGAAACCAGAACTTTGGGGCAAACAAACTTTCTGGAAAATAACTTCCCCATGGACTGGAAGGTACCACTGCTGATCGTGTTAAAATGAATCCGCATCAATGTAAATGTGTGATCAGGGATGCATATTGTTTTGAAAGTGAGAACTAAAAAAAGTGCTACCTACCCCAGGAGTTTGGACTTCCAAAAATAAAAAAAAATGTGTGTGAAAATGATCCACCACAAACTTCCTTCTCTCAGCATCACAAGACAAGAGTTTAACAAGTGAGACAAATATAGCATGGACTGTGCATACCATTCACTTATATTTGTCTCCTCATTCTCAGGGGACTTTCATGAGAACCTTGCCCAGGCCCCGTGGGAATGAGTGGAGGTTGCCAAGAAGCCGAGCTTGGTGGGCTGGGCTCATTTAGAACTGAGTTTTATGCTGCAGAGAACTGTAGTATAAAGCAGCCTTTCTTTGTCCTTCCTTTTCATGAGATTTTTTCAAAGGTCACCACTGCACAAGTGTCAGTGATAATTTAAGCACCCAAGTTAACTTACGCTGAATGCTGCCTTTTGTTTTCAGGAAAGCTTGTCAGAATGGTTACAGGCATGTGTGTGCTCCAGGTTATTTCTGAAGCTCCAGTCATACACAACCCAGGAATGCTTCCAATTTTATGTAAAGAAAAACGAAATGTCATTTTTTTTTTAAAAAAAAGGGAATGTGTTGTAAAATGATGCACAATTATATGGGCCACAGTTAAGGGCAGACCTTTAAAGATCAGACAGGCAGCTGCAGTGAACGTGAAGTGCTATTTCTAGCCCAGATGTAATACAGTGCAGAATTGTTTTCCAGGCTTGAAAAAAGTAATGCATAGTTAACCAGCTTTAATAAAGATAGCACTGTGACACTTCCCCACCCCCACTACTCATGTCAGAAAAGTATTCCAATGGCTAGGATGGAAAAGGCAGTACTGTATGTGGTTGCTGCCAGACATCTACTCAGTCAGGGTCTCTTGGTCCTTGCCCCTAGATAAGCAACTCCTCCAAATGAGGTCAAAATGGGTTCAGTCAGGCTTGCAACTAGTTTCTCGCCTGCCAACCTGGGTGGGGAAAGTAAGAATAGCTTCAGGATGCTCGTACAAAGATACTTTTGTAAAAGATAGCCGCCGCTTTCCTTTCAGCCTATTGATACATCACAAATACCCAGTGTCCCTGTCTGTCTAGGGCATATTTCATCTTTGGTTTGGGTTTTTGTTAGTGTGGATTGCTGAACTGGTGCCTCTCGCAGCTACAGCGCCCTTCCCGAGTTCTTGAGAAGTGAATTCTGTGAGGAAGGGTGGTAGCGTGAGGTGGATTTTGCGTGTCTGGAGTGTGGCCCATTGCACAAAGGTAAGAGTCACAGCTGTTGTTCCTTCTGCTTTTACCTGTGGCCCAACCCACTTTTGCCTCTGAGCACCCCCACCACTGGTACATGGCCCATGAGGAAATATTGCCCCTGGAGAACGTTCCCCACCCAATGGAGAGCAATAGTAGTCCTCTTCAGATGTTATGACTCTTCTCCATGCACAGACAGTAGGGTGGCATCAGCATTTACTACCCTCAAGTCAGAAAGAGAACTTCTGAAGAAAGCTTATGTACTTATTGCATTTCAGTGCCATCTCCAGGTGTGAGGGGGCCCTGAGTGGTGTGTCCTCTGCTCAGGCATCTCCTCTGTCAGTGGGACCATGGCAGGTTCACCTAGCTGTGGCAGAAGTGTTCTGAGGAGAGCTTGGGTGGCTGTATCTAGCTAGCCCTTAAATTCCTCAAAGCAAGGTTAGGTTGGGGCACTGTAGGCAATGAAAATGGCAGCTGTCGCCAGCCTCCTGGTGCTACTCAGAGTACCAGGAGAGAGAGAGATAAAATATAAAAAGGGGTCCAAGATAGGCATGAGCCATGGGTCCTGCTAGGACATCTGGACTCTGGCTGCTGTCTAAGGATTCCAGGAGTTGACTCTCTTGTATACCTTCAACCAGCAAAGCGGACTTCTTCCTAGCTTTTAAGAAAGGGCAGGACAGGCTATTTCAAGGTTTATGAATATCACAGACAGCAGACGACACAGAGAAGAGCGTGTAACAATGTGTAATGGGGGACAGGCCCTCCTCAGGCAGTGACCCTTGGTAGGAGGTGTACAGATGCATCTCTCTCTTTATCCCATGAGATATTGGATGGTATGCAAACAAGGAACATACTTACTGTATGTCTGGACACACTGGCATGTTAAATTGTTTGAGGCCTAATGACTTTTGGAGCCTGATTTGCTAGGCTGGCTTACATAAAAATAGCATTATGCTTCCCAAGGAACGTTACTGATGTATTTTTATTTCTGTCGGTTACCTGGCAACTTAAGCACAGTATATACAGCCAGACTGCCAGCCAGTTTAACGCGATCATGATCCTGAGGGGATTTCAACCCAAATAAAGCAACGTAGCAATGACTTTGCTGAAAGGCATATCCCGTCTTTTCCCCGCATCTCCTGTGTCTGCTCTCTGAAGGTGTGTCTGAAACAAGGCAGCATCTTGTGAGCACAGCAGCCTGCTCCTGGTCTCAAGACAACCCTTAAACCCTAAGGAAATAGGTCTGTGAATATAAGAGCTGCAAATTGTTTAATGCGTATATACAGCCAATTATCCAATTTTTGTTGTTGTGGGCTGTAGAGTTTTATGCCTAATGAGCTTATTAGCTCCAGACGTCAGTGCATTTGTAGGACACGAACCCAGGATGTACAATTTGGCACCGCCAGCCGGTCCTGAAGCCACTTACTTTCAGGAGGGGATGCTGTGCTTCATAAATGAATGGTACAGTGAGCTGGTAAAGAGATGAAATTAAGTCTTGTAAATTGAATTAGTCCATATGTTTTCACAAGCCACGTGGAGACGCATTGTGTGTTTTTTCTGCTGTTCTCAGTGGCTGTTTAATAGCTCAGAAAAGATAAGTTAATTATGATACTTGGGCGCACATGACATTCCTATGCATTTTGTCAGCTTTTTTGCAAGAAATGGCAAAATGTCCAGGAAGGTTTAGTCAACAAGGCAAAGCCTGCCTTATCTATTGCCATTTTGTCAGAACAAACAAATGGCCAATACCACAATCCTATGCAAGCTTACTCACAAGTAGGGATGGGGCAGAAATTCATTTCAGATACCACTTAAAGCTGAATTTATCAAGGTTGTATTTTCCTGAAACATAGCAAAGATGTATTATACTGGGAGAAATTGCTTGCATAAATGTGTACATTCATCTAAACTGCAGACAAAAATGGGTTTATTAGGGGGGGAAATCACATTAAAATGCTGAAGAATTTTCAGTTGGTTTTTTTAATTGTTAATCACTACAGAAACATATAGAGCTGAACTTTTAAGATTGGGAAATGGGAAAATAAGCTCCAGCGTGTCCAACAGTACTTACTCCCTGGGAAGTATTCTTAAGAACTTTAGGCTAGGAGTAAGCCCTACTCAGCGGTGTAGCGTGGGTTATCAGCACCCGGGGCAAGGCAAGTAATTTGCGCCCCCTAACCCAGGGCAAGGCAATTAATTTGCGCCCCCTAACTTGGGGCAAGGCAAGTACAGTAATTTACTCTCCCAAGCAGCAGCAGCAAGGCTTCTCTTTCCCCCGCGCTCTCCTGGAGCTGCCTCTTTTCTTTCCTTTTTTCCGTTTCTCCAAGGCTTTTCGCTTTCTCTCCTTAATTGATTCCTCCTCCACACCGCAGCGTTTCCTGGCTGCTTCCCCCCCTTCCCCTCTCTCTCCTCCTTGCTCTGCTTGCCTTGCCCTGCCCTGCCTGAGGGCGCCCTGAGGAGACTCCGCTCTCCTTTTTGACCAGGCGAGGTGGAAAAGTCTCTTCCCGCCCCCTCGCCAGACTCCCTGCTCGGCTCGGCTCACTACCCAGGCGGCCAGTGGAGAGGGAGCCGCAATTACCATAAAGCTCCTCTCCCTCCGCTTCGCCAAGCTGTCAAAGCCCCGGCAGCAGTGGCAACGGCAGCAGCAGGCGCAGCCAGACCCCCGCCAGCCAGCCAGCCCGCCTGCCCGCCCGCCCGCCCGGCTTCCTCTCCTTTTTTTTGCCCGCGGCAGAAGGCTTCGCTCTCCCCCTTCCGCGACCTCCTCGCCAAGCCGAGCGAGCGCGGGCTCCCTAACCCGTGGATTTTAGTAGGGGCAGAGAGCTGCTAGTGCGAGCGCGCCCCCCGCCCATGTTGCGCCCGGTGCGGCTGGCCCCCCTGGCACCCCCCACGCTACGCCACTGGCCCTACTGATCACAGTTGGACTTACTACTGAGTAAATATGCATAGGATGGTATTGTAAAAGCCTCTCATTCATTCTTGAAACATTAAAAGCATACTTTGATAACTGTTCAAGAAAGATCAGGTCTATTTTAGGATAAAAAGGAGTTCTTCTTTGTCTGCCTGAGATGATTTGCCTCTTCACTGAGGGGGAGAAAGCTAGCTAAGAAAATGACAGCTCCATTGATGTAATGTGTATCTAAAAATATAGATGCCAAGTTGAAAATATTTTGTATTCTTTCAGAGCGTAGTAGGAAACCTTGTACTTCAATAGGCGTAATACTATGTTAGCAGAGCTGACCTGAACACATTTGAGTTGGTATTTTATTTATTTATTTTTAGCAATCTTGAAAAAGGGCTTTGCTATAGTGTTCACTCACTGAAACTAAGGATAATGGTTCCTAAAAGCTACTTCATTGTCCCTCAGTGACACATCAGCACATAGCTAAGTCTGATTGGTTATAAACGCTTGTGATGCTGTGATTGGCCAGGAGCCAGGACTGCCCAGCTAACTAGTCCCAGGAAGAAAACTCAGTAATCACTGTGGAGAAAGTACACA
The DNA here is from genome assembly GCF_964188305.1 of Podarcis bocagei. Lineage (NCBI taxonomy): Eukaryota > Metazoa > Chordata > Lepidosauria > Squamata > Lacertidae > Podarcis > Podarcis bocagei. Next base: position 50,120,324 of record NC_138134.1, read on the forward strand.
AAGCAACAGTGGTAGGGAAATAATTCCAGTAAAGTGATTTGAAAAACATGGACATTCTTCTCAGTATTTTTTGGGGGAAATAATAATAATAATAATAATAATAATAATAATAATAATAATAATAATAATAATAATTTCATACTAAAAATCAAAATGGGCAAATGTTCAGCACAGACATTGTGTTCCCATGAGTCCTCTTCAGCTATATACTCAACCAGAATGTTTGTTCTTTTGTTTTGCAAATATTTTCTAGTTCACCATGACTTTAGTTAAATCTGTCTATCTATTCTATTGCTGCACTTCCACCTAGATATCTGATATTTCTTAAGGTACAAATAAATTGTATCCAATCCTGTTCAGAAGCTAGGCTTTCTATTCCCCAGAAAGAAAATGAGCTCACCATAAGGCAATCACCATGGAAAATACATATTGTTGAACAGTACAGATTTTTTTTCTAGTTTAAAATCAGCTCAGAACAACATTTACTTTTCCTAGGTGAACAGATTGTCTACTTCCTGCACGGCAGAGTGCAGCACTCACTGACTGGCCTTTAAATTTAGCAGCTGGAGGGTAAGTGAACCTAGGCACAGTGCAAGCACCCTGGAAACAATAGCCGACAGTGGCATCGGATGTTCGGCTTCTGAAAAACATTAGAAAACCGGAACACTTCCAGGTTTTCGGTGTTTGGGAACCAAGGCGTTTGAGTACCAAGGTACCACTGTAATAGTATGGGTGGAGACTCAGATGCAGTGGATCCCATGGAGACAAAAGATTTAAACCCAATCTTTATGTTAGGCGCCGCAACATCAGGATTAATTTTCCACAGTATTTTTCTCAGTGAAACATTTGATGGGGGTGGGGAGATGGATCCCAGTGCAGCCATTTAGAAGACTTAACAAAATGAATGCAGGGCCTGTCTCCATGATGAACAGATAACCAACATCCTTCTGATAGTGATGCTCTGGATTCAGTTTTCCTGCATGGAACAGGAGGATGAACTAAATGGCCTTCAGGAGTCCTTCAGGTGCTATGATTCTAATCCCTGTAAATAAAAATGCTCTGCAGAGTAAAGGAAGGAGGCTGTACAAAGACATAAAGGACAACTGCAACCTTAAAAACCTTAAAAAAAAAAAAACACGAAGCAGTTTTTTTTAGAGGATAAACTTGTTAAATAAATAAAAGGTCACCTGAAAGAATCTTGACTAAACCTCCAGCTAGTGCTTTGACGGGGGAGTGAACAACAAATGACATCTATGACTGGAGAGACACTTCTGGAATTTTGCCAGTCCCAAAAATATCAAGATGATTGGTTGACTGCCAAAATATTGTTATGCATGAAATGCCTGCTGTATGCAGGATTGCTGAGCTAATACAGCTCTTAATGAATGGCAATGAAGACCTTTCCATGGCAGAAAACAGAAGCCTTGCCCCTCTGGTGCTGTCCTTTCTGTTCCTGCTGAATTATACAAATTTAATCAAGGGAACCAAAGGGGTGGATTCCCCCCCCCCCGACTGCCGGGTTAACAGTGTGCACTCAAACAAAAATGCACTGTTGCCGGCATGTACAAGATCACCAACAGGGATTCTGCTTTCAAGTCCACGGAATGAGTGGGCAGAAAGATGTCCCAGGATGCTGCCTTGTTGGTATTCAGACTGATGGATTGTTTTGTGGGTGTATTCCGCAATATGTCTTTTGATGCAATAATAGTGCATCAGCGATTGATTTAGACTGGACTATCCACACGTTACTCTGCTTCATTAGGTGTTCTGTGATGCTCCCCCAATGTGGTTGCATTATTGGTGTTCAGAGGTGCACACTAGCGCAGCAGAAGCAGGACAAAAAACATAAAGTGGAACATTAAAAGTTATAAAAGGTCACAGGATTACAGCAGGAAGCTACAAGGTATGCACCAAGTGGAAATGAAGCACTACAAGGTAAAGGGACCCCTGACCATTAGGTCCAGTCGTGGCCGACTCTGGGGATGCGGCGCTCATCTTGCTTTATTGGCCGAGGGAGCCGGCGTACAGCATGACTCTGGCAAACCAGAGCAGCGCACGGAAACGCCGTTTACCTTCCCGCCAGAGCGGTACCTATTTATCTACTTGCACTTTGATGTGCTTTCGAACTGCTAGGTAGGCAGGAACAGGGACTGAGCAACAGGAGCTCGCCCCGTTGCGGGGATTCAAACCGCCGACCTTCTGAACAGCAAGTCCTAGGCCCTGTGGTTTAACCCACAGCGCCATCCGCGTCCCTAAATGAAGCAGTATATCTACCCAAAAACTTGAGCAGGCACAAAAAATACTGAAAACATGTGCCACCCCGATGCCATCAATGAGCAGGAATCGTCATGAACGTACAGTAAAAAGGGCATCAGGAAGGATTCTTACTTAACTGTTGTAGTGCATCCCCATTCTCTTCCAGTACAGAAGGCAAGGCTTTGCAATCTAAAAGCTTACTTAGCTGGTATTTCTCAATGCTTTTCTCAATTTCACATACCAAATGGTTGTGATTTTTCTACCATTTCCTGACCTAGTTTTGTTTTCAGTGAAGAATCCTAGCAGGTCAGACATCCCAGCAGACTACAGCTGCTAGGATAGCATATCCATAGTACCCTTTTCTTCTCTCTTCTCCTCTGCACGCCCCCCCCCCCCCGGAATCCTGCAGGTTCAAACTGCCCCCTGGTGGCTGCGCTTGGACTATGACTAAATATTTCTACAAATACGAGTTTTCTTGTCATCCCTCCAGCTATCAAGATAGTTTCCTATGTTCCTATTCTTTCCCATACCATCCTTCTACTGCCACAGGGCAAGCAGATTTGGGGGAACAAAAGAATTGCCATGTTTCTATGTGCTGGAATGTGTGTCTGTGTGGTTGTTAAACTGGGCAGATTGCATCCATATGCTTGCAGCTCCTGAGCTGCATCTTGGCTTCTTCTTGCCATGTGATTCTCTGCCCAAATACAGAATTTAATTTACCATTATCTCTTATGTAGAGGTGGAAGGGAAGTTCTGAACAGTTACAGGATCATAGAGGTTGAAGGTGCAACAGCAGGTATTCTAGTCCAAATCCCTGCTGATTCAGGAAATCTACTAACCGTAGGAACCTGACAACTGACCGTAGGAACCCAGGAAGCTGTCCTATACTGAGTCAGACTACTACTAGTGGCAGCTGGACTGGTGATTGGGAGCGGCCGTCGAGACCATATAACACCAGTCCTGAAAGACCTTCATTGGCTCCCAGTGTTGGTGCTGACCTTTAAAGCCCTAAACAGCCTCGGCCCAGTATACCTGAAGAAGCGTCTCCACCCCCCATCATTCTGCCCGGACACTGAGGTCCAGCTCCAAGGGCCTTCTGGCAGTTCCCTCACTGCGAGAAGCCAAGTTACAGGGAACCAGGCAGAGGGCCTTCTCGGTAGTGGCACCCGCCCTGCGGAAAACCATCCCACCAGATGTCAAAGAGAAAAACAACTACAGTGGTACCTCAGGTTAAGTACTTAATTCATTCCGGAGGTACGTTCTTAACCTGAAACTGTTCTTAACCTGAAGCACCACTTTAGCTAATGGGGCCTTCTGCTGCTGCCGTGCCACCGGAGCACGATTTCTGTTCTCATCCTGAAGCAAACTTCTTAACCCAAGGTACTATTTCTGGGTTAGCGGAGGCTGTAACCTGAAGCGTAATTAACCTGAGGTACCACTGTACCAGACTTTTAGAAGACAGCTGAAGGCAGCCCTGTTTAGGGAAGTTTTTAATGTTTGAAGTTTTATTGTGTTTTTAATATTCTGTTGGAAGCTGCCCAGAGTGGCTGGGGAGGCCCAGCCAGCTGGGTGGGGTATAAGTAATAAATATTGTTGTTGTTGTTGTTGTTGTTGTTGTTGTTGTTGTTACTCAGTGTTGTTTACACTGACTGGCAGCAGCTTTTCATGATTTCAAACAGCTGTCTCTCCCAGCCTTACTTGGAGATGCCAGGGATTGAACTCTGAACCTTCTGCACCTAAGGCAGATGCTTTCATACTGAGCTACTGCCCTTCATCCAGACTCTGCTTAGTTACCCCTAATGAAGCAGAGTATGACCACCTACCAAAGCAATCTGCTCCACTGTCAAGAAACCTCATGACATTAGAGGGTTCTTCCTAATGGTTAATCTAAATGGTTCTTCTTTCAATTTTAACCTGTTTGGTTGGTTTTTCCTCCCTGGATACGCAGAAAACAAGTTTTCTCTCCATCTACTTTTGGACAGCCTTCCAAATGTTTGAAGATGGTTTGCATATCACTGTCTCATTCATCTTTTGCCCAGGCTAGATAAAGGTAAAGGGCCCCCTGACCATTAGGTCCAGTCGTGACCAACTCTGGGGTTGCAGCACTCATCTCACGTACAGCTTCCGGGTCATGTGGCCAGCATGACTAAGCCGCTTCTGGAGAACCAGAACAGCGCACAGAAATGGCGTTTACCTTCCCACCAGAACCGGTACCTATTTATCTACTTGCACTTGTGCTTTTGAACTGTTAGGTTGGCAGGAGCAGGGACCGAGCAACGGGAGCTCACCCCGCCGCTGGGATTCGAACCACCGACCTTCTGATTGGCAAGTCCTAGGCTCTGTGGTTTAACCCACAGTGCCACCCGGTCCCAGGCTAAATATACCCAAGTCCTTCAACCTTTCCTCACAGGATTTCTCCTCCAGACCCCTCACCTTATGCTTCTTAAACCATGGGGCTCAGAGCTGGACACAGCATGCCAAGTGAAAGGCTCTCATGAATCTGGGGTACTTCTGGACTTGGAGCAGGACTGAAATTGCTATTTAGTCAGCAATAATAGACCCTATCGGTCACCTCAGGCATGCAACCAGCTCCAGCTCCCCATGTGTAACCCAATAATAAGTATCAACCTCAGAACTGGAAACAAAATAAGAATCTCAGCATGATTTGCACAGAAATAAAATTTCCAACTTGATTAAACAAAGGCAAAATATGGATAAGATCTAGCAAGTCCATCTAGCCAAACCTCCCCCAATCTGCTACCCTTCAAATATTTTAGATGCCCATTCATGACTGACTATTCACCATACTGACTGGGGCTAATGAGAACTGGAGCAGACTGGCTTGTGGAAGGCTGATCTAATCAGTTTTTAATACATAAAGATCATAAATATGTAAAATAATATAAATAACTACCCCTGGTTTATTTCTAGATCAATTCCCTTTGCCTTTATATAAAATGAATTCCATTATATACCATAAAAACCTCTGTATAGTTTTAGAGGAAACTGAATATGTGAATTTTTCATACAATTGAGAACTAAAGAGCTAGAAATAAAAAAATGTAGTTATATTGCTTCTCCTAAAGTATAGCTCTTTCGAAAAGTTTGTTTTTGTGTTTGTGTTTTTGCTGCTAAAAGGAAATTGGTCTTGATCTAGAGTTATTTCTGTTCCCACAAAACTGTCTATTTATAGTTCCTTGGAATGGAGTCGATTTAGAATCCTTTAAATCTGGGAATTTTAATTATGGTGTGTCTGTGAGAAGTATACAACCATAAAATGAATAGTATAAAATATCAAGAGTGTAGAATCATTGGCCCAGGGGCCGCTATAAGAGGACTGGAGAACCAAATTTTAACTCCAAGCCAAACTGAATAGTTAGAACTTCTGTCTGGCAGCCAGACTATATTATGAAGTCAGTTGGATTTAATTGCGCGCTGTCGTTATCTGTAACCATGACAACTATCCACAACAACAATTAATGGTTCCATTTAGGACTTTTGAGCCAATTAAGCCTTTTATGCTGAAGAAAATGTACTGTAAATGGTTCCATGGGAAACAAGAATGCAGGCCTCAGAAGCTGGAGAGGGAACTGCTGCCTCACATTATTGAGTGCAAACTTCTCTGAAGCTTAGATTTCTCATCTGGAGATATCCTATTTGTAGCCTAGTCTCTCTCACACACACCCCCAATATGAACCAGATGCATATAGATGAGTTACCATTTATACCTAAAGAGGCCTTAATACAGTATCTGAGTTTTTAGTCAGCTTCAATTACAGGTTCAAACATGGTAGATGCTAAAAGTAGTTTGCATAAGGGTGGGACAGATGTCCTGTAGCACAATAGTAAACCACGTGGGTCAGTGCTGCCCCACGTAAAGTTACCAGACGTCCCCGCTTCCCAGGGACAGTCCCTGGATTTACAAATCAGTCCCCTGACAAAATCCATCTATTTAGTAGGAAGTTGAAAAGTGTCCCCAGATTCATTGAAAAAAATCTGGTAACCTTCGTCCCACAGCACACATGAGGGTCATCATTCATGGACTCCCTACTTGGGACATTTGGCCTCAAACTGGTGGCATGAGGACCTTAGCCCATTCATCATCACTCACATTGTTATGTACTGAAGTTCTCACCCTGGGCCAGCAGGGGGATACTGTAGATAGTTATGCAAATGAAGGATCGAAAGTGACTTTCAGTGATTGGATAGTTTGTATGCAAATGAAGGATCGAAAGTGACGTTCAGTGATTGGATAGTTTTAGAAAATGGCAACAGTTACATTGTTCTGGAGCTCTATATAAGCAGGCTGACTGAGCTCCTCAGTTAGTTCTGTTCCAGCTTACAAATAAAGAGCTGCTTTGGAAGAATCGCTGTGTCGTCTGATATGTTCGCCTACAACTTAACACACATGTTTCATTTACATGTAAAAAATAAATAAATGCCTGAGGAGGACTCAAATGCATGTGACTATTGTGCTACTCAGGCAAAGACTTTGCCAGCCTATTGGTTGTACTGTCCTCTCAGTCAGACAACTACAGTGGTAGCTCAGGTTGAGAACTTGATTCATTCTGGAGGTTCGTTCTTAAGCTGAAACTGTTCTTAACCTGAGGTACCACTTTCGCTAATGGGGCCTCCCGCTGCCACCGTGCCACCGCCGTGGAATTTCTGTTCTCATCCTGAGGCAAAGTTCTTAACTCGAGGTACTATTTCTGAGTTAGTGGAGTCTGTAACCTGAAGCGTCTGTAACCCGAAGTACCACTGCATTGAGTAAGAAAAACCCAAATGACTGCCGCCGCCTGTGTGCTCAGATACATGTATGCACCCTGCACCCATATGGGACTGCAACACAGGCACACAGCTCAGAAGCCATTGTGAGTTCATGGGATGCAAGCTAATTATTCCAGCTGGATATTGTTCTGCTGAACATTAGATTTCTGACTTGCTACGAAAAAGATCTCAAATATGCACATGCAGGTGTCAGTTGTCTAACAGTGAGCAAGGAAGAATTTAGGGAGCAATCTTGGCTATAATGATGCATACATAACTTCCGCTGGTGTCAGGGTGGGGAGGGGGTATGTGCAATTTTGTGGGATTGCACAAAGCAGGAATTCTGTTGTTAATCCTTTTTTATAATATAAGTCCTAACCATTTGTCAGCAACTGGAAAGCTATCAACAACTGTTCATAAATGTTACGGAATATAAAAGCGGCTCATAAATTGATTCATAATACAGGAAGGGATGGATCCAAAGGACCAAAGCATAAAATATAGATGGGCTCATAAAATATAGAAAGGTCCTCCACAGGGTTAGAAACTATTGAAATGAGACCAAAAGAGAATGTTTATTAGGGCTGACAGCAATAATCAGTATGCTTGTTTAGCACCATCCATGTGCATAGCACTTTGCAGAGCATGAGGGGATAGGCCCCCTGCCCTGAAATGCTTCTGAATCAAAATTTAACATGGGAAACTAAGAGGAAAGGGGGGGATGTTGAGACAGGGGTAAATAGGAAAGTTGCATGAGTCTGCATCAATTATATGTGCTTAATTACAGGCTTAGTTGCAGTTAGTGGTGACTGGTGCACCCTTGTTCTGTAGCACAACAAAAGGGCGACAAAAATACCCCCCAAACCCCAGAACAGTTGTGGTATGAAAAGTGACAAGATTTTAGCACAAAATGGCTAAAATTATTGCAACCAAAGCAATATGCTACCCCAAGCACCCCATAGCTTTTGCAGGTGAAAATGGTATTGAAACCATCCCAATGACATCACAAGCTCAAATAATGCTGAAGGCTCAATAAGAAGGGCCCATAGTGTGATACATCCCTGTGAGAAAGATTTTCCAACTTCTGCTCGCAATGAATTTGGAAATGAAGAGAATGGGGGAATTACTCATGCAAAGGTGGAAGACACAGTTAAGCAGGGTGTTTTACTCTTCTCTGCTATAGGAGTCTGGTGGTGCTACATTTCTGACTTTGAAATAAACCACACCATTGCAAAAAAGAAAAATGAAAAGCACAGACAAGCCATTATTATTTTATGATTTTCCTAACATCTGCCCTCCCAGTTATACAGCTTTTGACCCAAATAACCAACTGAGATCCTTGCTTGTTTCTCATGTCAGCAAAAGGCTCTCAGTGTCCATACCAAAGTCCTGTGAAAACATGAGAATTCAATTATAATATAAAAATTTTAATTTTTAATAGACAGTTTGTTACAGGCCCAATCCTTTGAGCCAGAAGCAGAAATGGCCAAGTGAGGGAGGCGGCTGGAGTTGGGCTTTCCATTTATATTGGTTAACTCGGGGATGATTTGGATTTGGCAATTGTGACTGCCAAGTCCAAAGTGGTTGCAATTGCCTCAGTGTTTCTGGTAACTGCCACAAAATTGCTCACTTTCTGGACTGCACTCATGACATGGAGGTTTTCCATACCACTGGCAGTGTGGGCAATAAGCAAATCGAATACTTTTATAACCTACTTTGGCCAGATTCCTCCCCAGAACAGAACCAATCAAGGTTAGACACTGCGGTTTACCTGACCTCCTCAAGGGGTATTTCTAGAATGTCTCAATAAACAAAAAGAAACATTACTCCAAATAAAAATCCTTTATCCATTTCCCTAAAGAATTTTTAAAATATAAATGAAGCTTCCTGGAATAGTGAAGTTGAGATCCTGTAAAATTATGCGGGAGAGGTGAGAATTAAATCTTAAGTATTATGAACTGAACAAGCATGTTGGAAATGGTGAATTAGCTACATCATCATTTAAATTTAAAATATTCCCTGGATGTAGCTATTTTGTCTGAAGCTCATTATCATCATCATTAAAAAATAAAGATCTGCAGGTATTTAACTGGGATCCCACTGTCAATAAATATTTGTGATTGCAACAGTTTTGAGGCGGTCATATCGCTCTGTTTCCGGTCAGTGCATATCCTGTAGCTTCCTGCTGAAATCCTTTAACTTTTCATGCCTCAAATGTTCTGCTTTTGTTGCTAGCGCAGGAGTGCTCCTCCAGATGACAAGAATGCAGTATCTTTCGGGAAGGATTGCAGAACTAACAAAGCGGAATGATGTGCAGTGTGAATCCACCACTAAGGCACCATTACTACATCAATGACACGTTGCAGAATACACCACCCAAAAACAAACACACACAATCTGGAGGAGCTCCAAGAAACATCCAAAAGAAACTGTTGGCCAAGAACCTAGTCTATGGTTGCAGTCCAATGCACATGTACCTGGGGGTAAGCCCCATTGAACTTAATAACCCTTCTCAATAGACCTGCATAGAATTGCAATGTCAGCCTTGTGTTTTAGATAAATCCATCACACAAGTCTGCCATTGTACAAGTCCAGAAGTGTTATTTTGAAGTGATAACATGGAGACTTCATGATCATTTGTGGCATTATATAGCAATGACCTTGGCCATAGGTGCAAAGGTGTTTTGTGAGGAGTCAGGCAGGTCATCCTACTGTCTTTACCATATGACCCTTTAGATTTGACGCCTAAAGTGCCCCTCCACTCCCACAAAAATATCTCCCCAAACCAGGGGCGAGCAAGACTCAGCAATTGGCTGAGCAAGCAGTGTCCTCTGTTTATTTTAAACACTAGTGTATTTTTATTTTAAAGTGGCTTTTCCTTCTTTTTCGCCTACCATTCCCTGTGCTTTGCAGGTTGGAGGTGACAGCTAGACACATTTGCATTGCTTCCACCTGAGCAGCTCCCAAATTATCTCTTCCAAGTATCGCTAATTATGTTTCAGAGCTAACAGCTGTAGTTAAGCTATAAAGATTTTAAACTTGAGCCTCATTTCAACCAAAATAGAAACTGGCTTTTTAATAGACTGTGCTCAAAGGTGTAAGAGGTGAGGAAATCTAGCAGTTGGGGAATGCAAATAGTTTGGGTTGCCAGCTTGTAGCAACAGACATTCGCAGCCGGTTTGCAAAAATACTGGATGTGCTAATGGGCAATGGTGAGGGGAGACTGAAGGGGAGGATGATGGTAGAAGCACCCTCTACATGTTGTTATTTGCTCTTGTGCTCAATTCTTGCTTGAGGGTCCCCACAGGCATTGGGGAGCATTGTGAGAACAGGATGTTGGACTAAATAACCCATTGGCCTGATCCAGCAGTCTTTTCTTGTGTGATTGCAGTTTATAGGAGAACTCTTAGGAGCCTATCAGAGGAGACTGACAAGAAAGAATCGAAGGAATCTCTGGATGATGGGAACTGTATGACTGTTGACTATGGGGGATGCAGGACTGCTAGGCTTCAGCTTTGAATTTTGGGGTTGGGGGAAATACTGGTAGGGTGTTTTTGCCCTCACTTTGCCCTCAAAAAACAATATCCCATGGAGCAAACACCACCCTCAGTTTGTTGTTATCTACAGTTGACAGGTAGGCTCTGGGGACGCTAAGAGTGTCTTAGCTGTGTGTGCTAATTCACAAATTGCAACTGCAAAATGGTTGCGTGTTTAGACCTTTTAACCTCCCCCTTAAATAAATTCAGACAAGACTCAGATTTTGGTTTGGTTTTTGGCAGAATTTATTGATTACATCAAGTGAGTGATTGAGTGATTGCATAGTCTCTGGTTCGACTAGCTCCCTGCACCGTGGCAGGTAGCGCTGACCCAGGGCACCAGCATAGGTCAGCCTAGGGTGAACACCTGGATAGGCGGAAAGCCATGGTCAGGCTAGTCCACCACCCAGATGTCCCCCTGGACTCAGGCACGGGCACAACCCCTCTCAGGGTTGACCAAACCATTTTGAGTCCCTGGATTCCTTTAACTTAATACCCTTCCCATAGGGGTGGCAAGAGCATTCCCCCATCCCTATCACCTGAACCAGAGCCTATCCGCAACCTTACAAGTTGTGACAATTTGCTACGTGGCAGGCGAAACCCAAATGGCAACAGCCAATCAGCCAAGTGGGGGAAATTCCTGCCGTGGCCCTGTCCCAACAATAGATGACACACGATGGCATAGCAAGGTCAAGTGCAAGACCTAAATATAGGGAGAGGTGGGCGGGTATTCCAAGGCACTGGCCCAAAGAGGAAGTGCAGAGTCATGTGCATGGGCATATATAGGTCCCTCAATCTGTTTGGCTAGAGTCCCATTGGCCTGATTAAACCCAGCATCGAGGGTCCTACCAATAGGGTGTTGTGGCTATCCAATCATACCCAACCACAACACAGGGTGTTGTTTGTCAGGTGGCATCGCAACACGTGCCCTCTTTGAGGGAGGACACGATATGGCCTGGCTTTAGTATTCCCCACATTGTAATACATGCTGCCATTGGAAACTTCAGAAAACTCCCATTGGTTCAGAATGCAGGCAAAGATGCCCTGTGGCTCCCAGGTCATTTCAAGGAACAATTCAAAATGGTTGTTTTAATACAGTATTTGAAAGTCTCAGTAGCCTGTGTCCAGTATATCTCTGGAAGCATCTTCCCCCATATAGACCACTTATCTTCTCTATCTACTGTTTGGATGGTGGAGAGAATCAGGGAACCTGATCAGTGGTGGCACCCTTTCAGAGGAATTCCCTTCTCAGGCTAACTCCCTCCCGACTTTTTCAGAAAATTGTGAAATTCTTTTTATTTCAGCAGGCCCTCAGAAGGCTATACATTATTTTTAATTGGAGTGGCCTCTTTTATTGCCTTGGGTGCTCTTTTGAAATGGCTGGCATTTTACAACACACTGATCTTAGCTTTTAGAGTTTTCAATGAGTATTAGATTGTTGTTGCCCTTATTTGTGTTATGTTGTATACTGCCTCGAGTTAATTGGGTGGAATAGAAGTTCTTAATAATAAAAAAAGCAAGTGAATTCTATTTCACATTTCTTTAAATGCAGAAAGTATGCAAGGTGCCTTCTCTTCAGGTAGATGCTATTTCTAGCCTTATCAAACCCTACATAATTTTTAAAAGATTCTTCATTCATCTTAATTTAAGACCAATCAACATAATCGTATTACAGCTTTTCCTATCAAGTGCTAGGAAATGAGCCAATTTGATCAAATGAGGTTTAAATTGGAGCCAGGAGAGTATATTTAACACTTAATCAGGATGAAATAAATCCAGAGCTCATATAATTTGAGTGCCATTTCTTTGAAAGTGCAAGCTTTATACTGCTGTACAACTGTTACCATGTGACAGCCTGATCCATAGCCCAGTTAAGCTGAAGTAGTTGGCTTTTATTTGAATGATTCTCACTGAAGCCCCGTACATTAAACAGGCTTGGTTTAGCTTGATGGGAGATTAGGCTTACCACAGAGACACCAAAGAATATTCTCAGGTTAAATAAGAGTTCACCCATCTATAGGCACTCCCTTATTTAAAAAGACATGCATATGATACTCTCTTCCACATAGGATTTTCATTGTCTATTGGATTTAGGATCGTAGCAAACTGCATTATACTGAGTAAGACCATTGGTCTCTCTAGTATTGTCTATATATTGACTGGCAACAACTCTTCGGGAATTCAGAAACTGATCTCTCCCAGCCCTACCTAGGGATGTTGAGGATTGAAACTAGAACCTTTGGCATGCAGCTCCAACACTGAGCTATGGCCCCCCAATTTATGTGGGCTGTAGGGTAACATCATCAACGGCCCTGCTGTGAAGCTGCTTGGGGTTTCAGGATAAAGGTTTCAACATTAGTAACTCAAAAGTATCCATTCCAGACCTGCCAAAATACAGTGGACTGTACTTCAAATCAATGTCAACATGGAGAAGTTCCACATAAAGGTCTAAGAGGACTGTGATCTCATCACATTCCAGTGGTGGTCTGTATTTTAAGGAATTCAGGGTACTTAAGCTAACCTGGAAAAGGTCATTGAGGAGCTGTAAAACCGAGTTTTCCTCTTTTGGGGCTTCACTGCTTCCCATGCCAGCATGTGTTTGCATAATTCAAGGGGGATTCTGTGAAGAGAAAACATGTGGTGGCAATCAGGCAAATAAGGAAGAGCCACCACTGTAACAGTAGGTGACATTGTTTTTTACACAGCTTAAAAAGGGTATTTCAAATTCTTTCCCCTAAACTATTTGTAACATTACTTGCTGCCATGCTCAAAACCACTGAGATGGTGGTCCCGTTTTGCCATCTGGGAACACCAATGGTTTGGTTGAATTGGGGAGGCAAGTTTCGACTCATCCTCAATTGAAGCTTGCTGTTTAGCAACCACTGCTGCTCCTGTAGAGGAGTTTGGAGTCTTCTGTAAAATAGAAACTGGGCAGATCTTAGAAATAGTACTTCCAGGCATGGTTCATGGCCCCACCCCACTGAAGTTTCATCCCAAGGTGCCATCTTGGAAGCAGTCTCTAATGGAGGGGGTGTTCTGATGCTATCGCCAGCCAAGGAGCACATCATATCCTGTTCACAGACCTATATAGGGGTCCCCATTTCACATATATTCTCAAGACAGTAAAAGTGAAGTAATGTGCATATGAGTAGGTTTTTTTAATCATTGCTTTTCTGGCAGGTAACTGGTAAATGTTGTGGTGTTTGATTCCTTTGGGTTGGAGTAGGGAGCACAGGGAGCACCCAGAAGCATTCTATTACAGAAAACAAGGAAGAGGCAACATTAAAAACTCATTGCAGATGCTCAAACAAAAGCCCCAAGAGGTTGAAGCTGCTCTTTCACATACAAATCATGGCAAATAATTGAACGGAGTGCAGTTTGTATTTCATAAGCACTGAGGTCTTGGAAAAACTTAATATACAAAATGATAACAGCTGCTGTGCATTATGCATGGCGTACTGCTGCTCTGTAGTTATGCTACAAAAATTGGTTTCTTGCTGCTGCAAAGCACGAGTATTAGTTTACAAAAAAGGACAAAATAAAGAAATTCATAAAGGGGCTGCTGATTATGTTAATAGACCTTAGCTAGAACAGAGAACATCCAGTATCTGGGGGGGAAATGAGTATTCAGTGGGTCAACATGCATTCTGTTCTTCTAAACTGGTGTGCAACAACTCTTTCCATGCACACTGTAGGCTGGTTCATGTAGCACTCTAGAAAGAATGGGAAATCTGTGACCCTCAGAGGTTGTAGGACTCCGGCTCCCATCAGCCCCAGCCATAATGGGCAATGGTCAAGGATGATGGGAGCCCGAAGTCCAACAACATCTGTATTCTTACTGTAATATGTGGAAACAGTTATCACTTTTGTGTACCTTTCCAGATTTCATAGGGTCAGTCTACCAAGAAAAGCTGTATGGAGCTTATGTATAGGGTCAACCTGCATAGATCTTTGATGTTAAGGGCTTTACATGTGGTTGCAGAAAATGTATGAGGCTAAGCTTGACTGTGTGCTCTGCCTCACATTTCTCCTCAATGCTCAACCCTGCATTTTTTAGAATCAAGTATGTAGTTTGTTCAGGAATGGGTAAGGTGGGCAAGAAGCGTTAGAGTGGATGTGTACATTTGAGGAAGGCTGAGGATGGATTCACATTTGCAATGCTTCCATTTCATAATACTGGTAAAAACACTCTTATGCTTTCCTCTTGCACAATGCTAAAAGGTAAAGGGACCCCTGACCATTAGGTCCAGTCGTGACCGACTCTGGGGTTGCGGTGCTCATCTCGCTTTATTGGCCGAGGGAGCTGACGTACAGCTTCTGGGTCATGTGGCCAGCATGACCAAGCCACTTCTGGCGAACCAGAGCAGCACACGGAAATGCCGTTTACCTTCCCGCCGGAGCGGTACCTATTTATCTACTTGCACTTTGACGTGCTTTCAAACTGCTAGGTGGGCAGGAGCAGGGACTGAGCAACGGGAGCTCACCCCGTTGCAGGGATTTGAACCGCCGACCTTCTGATCAGCAAGTCCTAGGCTCTGTGGTTTAACCCACAGCGCCACCTGCATCCCCCTTGCACAATGCTACTTACACCAATTAATCTTATGCCAGCTTTTCGCCATGCACCTTAAATGATGTTGGTGCTTACTGGGGCTGATGTTCAGCAACATCTGGAGGGTGAAAGGTTCCCCACATCTGCACTAGACTATCCTGATTCAAATCAGTGTGAGTACTTTAAAATAAACAAATTAGAGATATCAGTTGGGTTTCTCAACTGTTACAACTCAGCCAAACATCTTCCTCCCTGGCTGAATTATGGCTTTACTCCCAAGGAAATTAGTCTATGAAAAGTTTCAAGACAAAAATTAATTGGCAGTTCTTAACCTTCTTCATGTACAATAAATAAACACATGGGGTGTGCAGCTGTTCCAGATGTTTGTTTATACTCTCTGGAAGAAATGGCCTTGGAGCATTACATAAACATTGGCAAGGATTTTAATGTTCATATAAAAGAAGGGACTGTATACTGTAAGATCATTTTTAAATAATGCATCTACTGCTTTTAAAAATTAGCTAGTGAATAGTTATGATACAGTCCATAGCTCTCCCTTCCTTTCATAATTAGAACTGCAGGAATTACTTGGAGCCACATGTGAGACCAAGTGAAACTCACTTTAGCTGGAATTTCATTAGAGTCCTGAAATTTAATTCTGGATAGAAAACCAACTTTGAATGATCCTGAGCCAAGTTATGGCTTAGGGTGAAATCCACAAGAAACTTAATTATTCTGGCTCATTGTTGTCCAGAAAAGCGGGGGAGGAATACTCGTGCCAGTACATTTTCCTTTACGGCTGATTCTGCCTTTGGCTCTGTGGTCACGGAGGCAGGATGGGCTCTTCAGAATGGCAGAGGAGAGGAGTATCCAAGTCCGGTGACTAAGAACCATTGGTGTTCAATATCCCACTTCCCCTTGGCACAAGCTTCATAGGCCCACATTGTAAGCTAGAAAGGAGGAGGATAGTTGGAACAAATGCTGAGAGACCAGGAAGGTAGATTGTCTCTTTTTGGAGAAATGAACACACACACACACACACACACACACACACACACACACACACTTACTTCAAGTGAACCTCCTTTTATTTATAATAGCACCATCCCAATGACCAGCATAAGCAGTAAAATGAATACCACCTCTCATCATCCTAGTATTATGGCACAGCTATGCAACTGTAAAGGCAGGTGATGGTATTTGTCTACTTTTTTCATGGCGTATCCCACAACTGTCTGGAAAAACTGGGACATCTCAATTTTCCCTGCAAGAGAACGGTGGCCATTTGGGTTGCTCTGATTTTGCAGTGAAAAATGCACTTGGGGGGGGAGGGTCGTATTCTTTCATGGTGCCCCCAAATGCCCATTTTTGAGTGCCATGCCCCCAGTGTGAAAATGGTCTCTCTGCGCTCATGATATAAAACTGAAATATGGCATGCGGGAAGATGGCGTCCCAGGTTTTGGCTTCAAAGTGTTCAGCTAAAGACGTTGTTTCTAAACTTTGGTCCAGAACTTCTGAAAACCATGAACAAATAATGGGTCAAATGATATTTGCGTGCAGCACCCTAAAATTCATGTGGTGCCACCGCTACCCGATTCTGTCATGATTCTTGACTGCATCTTGCACATCATTCAAGCAAAAACTGCCAGTGATTACATCTTAAATGTGATGTTCAACAGCTGAAGCCTTGTTGGTGGTGCTGACACCAAGGGCTGCCCCATGACAGGGCCTTTTCCGTGGTGGTTCCCTGGTTGTGGAATGCCATCACTAGGTGAGGTGCACCTGTCCACATCATTATTAACTTTCAGGAGAGGTTTGGAAACATTCCTGTTTGCCCAGCCATTTGATGACTGGAGAATACTCATCTTGCCAACCGAAAGATCACTGAATGAAATAATGTTTTTAACTGAAGTTGGTTTTTTATATTTCTAAGTGGTTTTTTTAAATGCTTTTGCTTTGTTTTACTTTTTAAAATGTTTGCTTGTTTGCTGCTCAGGAAGAAGGGCAGAGGATATAAATGTAATAAAAAAAAGTACAGTGGTACCTCAGGTTAAGAACTGAATTCGTTCTGGAGGTCCGTTCTTAACCTGAAACTGTTCTTAACCTGAGTTACCACTTTAGCTAATGGGGCCTCCCACTGCCGCTGCACGATTTCTGTTCTCATCCTGAAGCAAAGTTCTTAACCCGAGGTACTATTTCTGGGTTAGCAGAGTCTGTAACCTGAAGCATCTGTAACCCGAGGTACCACTGTATATGAAGCACACCTCTCTCCTACACTTGCCCATGCAAGAAAAAAGGATTAATTCAATGGTGTTTCTTCTTCAATATTTTTAAAATTATTATTACTTTTTATTGGGTGGTTTTGTGTTACAAAGCAAACAGATAAACAGGGAATGGTACATCTATTGTCTCTATTTTCTATTTATAGTCTTTTTCACAGTTTGTTTACATCTGATGAGAGACATTTTTGGCATAGACATATTGCAGTTGGGGAAGAGAGATGAGGATATTTTTATTCTATTGCCCATTCTTAGTATAGGGGGTGTTGTGTCAGCATCACATGAGTAGGTGCTTTGTTTGTGTATTTATTTATTTTTATTGATGTTGCAAGAGGTATGGGGTTCCCGAGCTTGGTTGGTTGCGGTGTGGCTTATTTGTGTGAGGTTTCTTCTTCCATATTGTCAGGCAAGTGATCTAGGATGTTGACAGTACTGTACTCCTGTATTACAATCACATTTGTCACACCCTTTCCAGCTACTGTTCATTGGAGAAACACATTAATAAAAGCCTGAATGACAGGATGAACAAAAAGTGCCAGCATGCAGTGCTGACTCTCCAAAAGGTAAACACAAGTGCCACCTAGTGGAAGACACATCCTTCTTTTTGAGAGAACTGAAAAGCTACGGCAATGGACAATTGTGTAGAAATGCCAAACACTGGAAAGCAAACCTCCAGAAACAGGCTCTACTTAATTTTGATTATTATTCTTTAGCTTCATTTTTTGCATAGTGTCAAGGACTGGTTGAATGCAGAGGCACGGTGGGAAGAACCGGCTAGGGAAACCCCAAGAGAAGAAAACTCAGAGCCTGGGAAGTGGTGGTGGGACAGCAATGAGTGGTCAGAGGGAAGATGGAGAGAAGACTGAGAAGAGAAGGTGTCAGAAGCTTAAGAGGTAACAGGGTTTAGGTAGCAGGGAGAGTCTATGGCAGAGAGCTGTCCAGAATCAGAATCAGAGGCAGGAGATGAGGAAGGCCAAGAAGCAAAGAGGAATCTGGATGGTGAAGAAACCAGGGTGTCTCCCCATCTTGCTGCGACAAGAACCAGTAGAGGCATGAAGAGAAAGCAGAAGTTAGCTTCCTGCAGGCACAGTCTCAGATTGCTGGGGAAACAGCTACATGAATAATTCTGGTTCAGCAGGTTATCATGTTCTTTGTACAGAGGGTGTGCCACAGTAGTGCAGAAAGTCAGCAAACCAACACAATGTAATATTTTCTGAAGCTCGAGTCTATCTGGAAGTCATGCTCTTTGATGTGGTAATACTTTCTCCTGGCCTCAGATGTATGAGGACTGTAGGGTGATTGGTTCGGGAAAGGAGCTCCAGGCATGTTCCAAGGAACTGTTCTCAGCATGCTTATGTCACTGGTCACAGGACTGCCTCTGCCAGCCCTCTTGTCTCAGGATCTTCAGCTGGATTGAGAAGGACTCAGATCAAGAAGATTCCCATGTGATCATAAAAATCTCTAAGTAGCTCCCATCATCCTCAGAGGCTGAGGGTGACTCCTCTGCAGCCTCTTCTGCAGGAACATGTGACTGAAAAATAGGTTTTTGTTGTTTAGTCGTTTAGTCGTGTCCGACTCTTCGTGACCCCATGGACCAGAGCACGCCAGGCACTCCTGTATTCCACTGCCTCCCGCAGTTTAGTCAAACTCATGCTGGTAGCTTCGAGAACACTATCCAACCATCTCGTCCTCTGTCATCCCCTTCTCCTTGTGCCCTCAATCTTTCCCAACATCAGGGTCTTTTCCAGGGAGTCTTCTCTTCTCATGAGATGGCCAAGGTATTGGAGCCTCAGCTTCAGGATCTGTCCTTCCAGTGAGCACTCAGGGCTGATTTCCTTAAGAGTGGATAGGTTTGATCTTCTTGCAGTCCATGGGACTCTCAAGAGTCTCCTCCAGCACCATAATTCAAAAGCATCAATTCTTCGGCAATCAGCCTTCTTTATGGTCCAGCTCTCACTTCCATACATCACTACTGGGAAAACCATAGCTTTAACTATACGGACCTTTGTTGGCAAGGTGATGTCTCTGCTTTTTAAGATGGTGTCTTAAAGATGGGTGCTTTAAAGATGGCTTGCAAGGGCTTGGGCCAGTGCAGCCCTGCCAGCCTTCTGAAACCCTTAATTGATTCTGGTCCTTGGCTGACATGCCTTCCTGAACTCAGTCAGCTGGGCAAACTGGGAGCTGCCTTGCCTTGCCCTAATCGTTTCAATTTCGCTTGAAGGCTCCAGCAAAGCATGACAGTGTTGAAACTTTCTAGGGTGAAACTCTGCTGAACTTTGGTTCAAATCAAGCCAAGTTGGTTCATTTCAGTGAGTTCTTTCAACATGTTGCTACACTGAACAATGATAATAATACTCTGAAACATCAGTATTTCCCCCCCCCCTCTTATGAGCTGCCCAATTAACAATAGCCTAATATTGGAAATGATCTATAGAAATCCCCACTGAAATCTGGTTAAGTAATATTTGGAATGTAGTTCTATGGGAACACCTAACTCACCACAGAAGGGTAATTAAAGGCACTTGAAGGATACACATTTTGGTGTGACTTGGGTTCCTTTCTTTTCCTTTATAAACGAGACAAAAGATACTTTTATTCCACCCTCAACATAAGAATCTCTGTGGATACTTGAACTGATAATACATAAATAAACATATTGCTTATGTACTGTGTACTGCATATGCAACTTAATAAGAATGTACTACTGGACAAGTAACTGTAGCTATGCTGTTCTTGAATTTACATGAAAAACAATAAGAAAAAGGGGGGCACATCAAGGTGTTTGTTTCCTTTTCCTGAAGAAATGATAGTAATAAATTAATTCAAAGTTAACACCACAGTTCTGGTGATTTGGTATTTTGACTACTTTAATATTGCAACTTCCAGGAAAAACCCACAACCCTTTTCTATGAATCTGATGAAGATTGTTGGATTTTTGTACTTCAGTTTTTTCTGAAGACCAATCCAATTGCATTGAGACAACTACCGTACTTTTCCGTGTATAACACGCCCCCCTGTATAAGACACTCCCTATTTTTCAGGACTAAAATTTAAGGAAATGGGGGGAGATGTCTCAGAATTGTTGAGCTTTTTGGGGGAGGGATTGCCCAGAGTTCTTGAGCTTTTTTAGGGGGGATTGCAGAAAACCGCTCAAACACACACAGCAAAAAATCCACCTCTCATCTGTCCCTTTGCTGGCAGAAGCTGCCAATCGCCCGCCCAATTGCTGCAGCGTCAACCAATCAACACCAGCCCTTGACGCAGCAACCAATAGCATGCCCAAAAGCTGCTGTCAGCCACGGCAGCAATCAATCAAATATCCACCCTATGCATTACCCATGTATAAGACTCCCACTTTTTAGCACGATTTTTAAATTTAAAAACCTACTTTTCTGTACACAGAAAAGTACAGTATACCCAAATTGTTATCGTGTCTGGAGTTTATTATATAGATTTTTCTTTGTTAGGGGGAAATAGCACTGATTACCTAAGAACAAAACACACTGTATGGTATTTATTTCACTGTAGTTATAGTCATGAATGCTCAGAATGTGATTCATTAGTTCATTGTTCCACTAGATGGCACAAAAGTCCTATCTTTTAGCTTTTCCCAGAGGATATTCTAGAAGTTAGCAGCTATTTTAACAAATTAACCTGGAGGACAGACACTGGTCCTTTTTAGAGGCAGTAAAAAGCTAAAGTAGCTTATTTTTCTGCCATTCATGGCAAGATGTGCATATCCACCGAAACAAATATATAACATAGGAACATTTGAAGTTCCTATCAGGACAGATATAAGTATCCATGAATCTAACCAAAGACAGTTGTTCCACAGGTCTCTTTTTTTTCTAAAGTAGGCTAAGCATTTATAATGTGCAGTTTTCAAAGAGAAGATGTTTCAGTCACATGGGATGTAGAGAGATTAGTGATGAGGGAGCGATTTTATTTGGTGTGCACTGAAAGGCGAATCAACCCAATTCACATTTTCCAAAGCAATCTGAGAACCAAAATGCAGCCATTCTTTGAAATTTGCACTTATCTGAATTTTGCCATGCTGTTTTCCAGCAAAATGACATGTGCTGTGATAAAGTGTGCATATTAATGTATGTATTAGTGAAACGAACATACATTCGTATGTTATATACATACAATATGTGTTCTATTAGAGAAAACTGCTTTGCAAAAATAAGCACTAGTTGACAAAATTGCCTACAAACAAGTGCATTTCACACTAAAATGGTGGTGGGTTTCCAAAAGGGCTTCTTTCAAAAAATTGCTAACCAGTGTGGAAATGTGGAGACCTGGAAAAAATGAAAAATGGAGAAAACCCAAAATTGATATATCTGCCCATCCGTAGTAGAGCTAGAGAGGCGCATGAAATAATTTTATGTTTTATTTCAGTGACTTAGCTTGATTGCTGCTTTTGGAAGTGAGGAACCCAAAGTTCAAATATCTGTACTAATGGTATTTACCAGGTAGCTTTCAGTCATAATTCCTCAAGTCCATATCACAAATTAAAACTTTAAGTCAGACACACTGAGACTAAGAGCCACGAGGCCTCTCTGATCAGATTTTTTAAGGCGGCTTACAGATAAGAACAAGAATCACTAAAGACATAGAAAAATCAAATATATGTAAAACATACCAATAATTACAAAAAAGCAACAAAAGCCAGTGATGAACAGAAGACATTCAAGTTCATTAGGTTCCCATTTTAATTTGAACCTATTGATTCCACACTTCTCCAACTTTTGCAGTGCCGTTCTCCATCACAAAGGCATGTCTCTTAGAGACAATGACATTCAAAAATGCATTTTATTGTGGCAAATAGCCTGCAAAAATGCATACATTGTGCTATTTTCGTGTGTGTGTGTGTGTACAAAAAGATAGAGAGAGAGAAATAGGGTAAACTGAAGATTGAAAAATAAGAAACAGCAAAACTGAAACTGAATGATTCTTTCATCTCTAGTCAATGATGTGTGTGTGTATGTGTGTTTAATATTACACAAATTAATCAGAGGAGCTGCAGAAGTGTTCTTTACAACCCTCTGCTCATTTCACCCGCCACTCCTAACATACAAGCACAAAACATTCCCACACTGCAGCCTGGACAGCTACTCCCCTTCCTGCCAAGCTGGGGCTCTGCCTGCCTTGGGGCCTAGCTTGGAGAGTAGGACGTGTGTGAAACAGACGCCCAAAATATTATCTTTCAGGAGACAACTTGATGTTCTGACACTACCAGTTTTTGGCAGAAAATAATATATTTAATTCATCCTTCTGTTTATTTTTTTAAGATTTTTTTTTGTGTGTTAACCTGTGCTGTTTTGGCAGTTAAGAATCTGACAGCCTTAAAACCAGAGATTAAAAGAAAGGGCTGGGTATGCTTTTGTTGAGGGCTAACTGTCAACTGTGGAACGTCTTCCTGACATTATAAAGTTTCAATATTGCTTTGAGATATTTAATGGGAAGCAATCCATAAATGGAAATAAGTACACAGGATTGCAGGCAGAAGACGGCCTGTTTGAGTTCAACATCTTCTATGTTAGAAAGATAATGTTTTGGATCCAAAGAAACACAAGCAAGAGGGCAATAGTTGGTGGTGATATAGTCCAAAAACATGTTCAAGAAAGATTTGATGCAGGGCTGTAAAAGGGTTAGGATTTCCAAAAGTCTTCCCATGAGCAGAAGGTACGTTTGATCTAACCCATTAACTTCATTAAAATTCCAGTGGAGATCTTCAGAAATCCTGAATGGGCATTTCAGGAAATTGTCTTAGGAGTTACAGAATTGCATTGGTGAAGTAGAATTTTCTGTCTTGTATATCAAGTTTTGGAACTAAACAAACTATCTGCTAGTTGTATCTTAATCAAAGCTGCTTTGATGATAGAATAGTTTATTTGATCTTCAAGCACCCTTCTAGTGAACTTCTTGAGCACACAATGCAGGTTTCTCAAAAACATTTCAGCCTTTTAAATTTTATTAGTCATACCCCTGCTTTGTGATTTAGCTCCGACAACTCAAATTTCCTTCATTTCCCACTCATTGTACTATTGCCTTACTGATGCCACATGATCCTAACTTCTTGTTAAATTGTTGTTAATTTTCTTCTTGTATACAATCATTAACTGTAGCATTTGCACTCCTTCCCCCTGTAACAATCAGATTACCAATATACTGAAATCTTAAAGACAGCGGAGAGTAAATTCTGTAATTTTTAAAAATTGATAATTCATTGGCATCTTTCCATCCTGCAACAGGTGACTATTGGGGGTCTCCTCTAGCAAAGCAAGCTTAGACTTAATTACCTCAATCTGATACCAAATTGTTTTAAGGATTTGGGATCCTTTTAGGTTGGTGACTGGTTATTATTCCGCATTTTCTCTAGCTGCTGGTGTACAACTGAATTAAAGCAAAGAAATAGTGAAGTCTAAGCTGTTTAACAGCCCAGTAATAAGAATTTAGCTTTTTCCAGTTGCCTTGAGTAGAAGTAAACCCTTCATCTCAACTGGGTTATGAATTTGACTGTTAGGTATTAGAAATAAAATAAACCAGTTGCTGCAATGTTTATATCTGTCAGTCACACTATTAATAATTTGAATGAATACCTACATTTGCAAATAACAATGGTGTCATTCCTGCTAAGGGTCAGTGGGAGTTTTGCTGCTAACGTGACACAGGAGTAAGGATTCAGTTTTTACCTCTCAGGCACTGACATGAAACATGCTCCTTATAAGGATGGTATTCTTCTGGCCACTTATATGTCACAGGATGTTATTTTCATAGAGCTGGTAGTAGCAAGTGTTAACGTAAATCCCATAATTGACAGGTTAGTGGTTTGTGGAGGCAGTGACTTCCCCGGAGGGGATTTCTTGATTAATTGTGATGGCAGATTTAAGGCAGACTGGTTGCCAGTGGGAGGCAGCTGATTACACAGTGTCTAATTACAGACTTTCCACTTTCCAGGGCAATGTAGTGTCATGCGTAAACCTGCCAAAATTCTTTCAAGACAGGAAATGCAGGGGAAGCTAGGCTGACCAAAAAGAAAGACACTGCTAGCAAGGCAAATCTTTGATGGATCATGTATAAACAAGAAGCAGGGACAGTGGGAGACAGTGAGCTCATTGACGACATTGGGAGGCAGTCCGTGCAGTTGGGGTAGAACCAAAAACACCAAAGGTCAAAATCTAAGATATACTTCAGCTATGGGTAAGTCCCTTTCTCTCCCTAACTCAGATTGATTTCTCTACCTGAAAAACAACAATATGGGGCAATTCTCAAATGCTGTTAACATAAAAAATACATGCCAATGCTCATACTGTATAGTACAAAAAAATGGGGTTTGCAAAAAATGGTCATTGTGGTGTGTTTCTGTCCATTGCTACAGTTGGTCAGCCTGACCCTACAGAAGACTTGATTCCATTTCCTTATCTGCCATATTTTCCATTTTCCCTCCCCACAGCCAATCAGCTCCTTGGTCAGTCCTCAATGGGTTCCTTTGGAGTTCCTCCCACTCTGGTTTTACTTCTTTTCAAAACTGCAATGCTACAATCATTGTTGTTGCCCCAAACCTCCTGATAACCCCCTCTTGTGCGTGTGTAAGCCATGGCATCTCACCTGAGCATCAGAAATTAGACAAAATGACTCCATTGCATGCCAAAGTGCAAACAGCCTTCTGGGTTATAACTGATATATCCTGTGTAATTTGTAGACTTAATGGGTCTCCTTCATTGAGAAGGACAGCTGAAGCATATATTGTTCCATCATGACTGATCTTCCTCTATCTACAGTTCACAAACAGCCACAGGGATATGTGAGAGGGAACACTCTCAGTTCAAAATAGGTGATGGTAAGGTCCAATGCTCTGCCTTGTGAACTGAGGGTTTACCTAGGAACATGCCTCCCCCCAAGATTCTCTGCAATGTACAGGGTCTCTGTTGTAGAAGTTTCTTGGCAGATGCTGATATGGATGATGTTGCAAGGTGGTAAAAAATGAAAAAAACACACACTATGCTATGCAGTTCCATGTTAGCTGTCAGCACTGCCAGATGTTTATTACCATTGCAGGTCAATGATCAAACATTGCAAATTCCATATCAGATATCAAGACCAAACATCATTTGGCTGAAACACAGACAGCAATAAAACTCTACGAATATTAGGAAACTATTCCAACATTTGTTGTTGTTATCACTGAATAATTTACATCATGAAACTTTAATTAAAGTACATGGTGTTCCCAGGTGATTTCCCTCCAGAGAGAAATACTTTGAGAATATTCAGCATCAAAATCATCCACAGAAGAGAATTTTGAGGACAATTTTTGTTTTATTTCAGCTGCAAATGTTTCACAGGTAACTTGGATTTTTGTAATCAGTTTAAGTCCGGCTCATTGTATGCCAAGGCAATGTGCCACCCACCACCCCATTTTCCACAGCAATAAACCAGGCAGAACACAGTGATTTTTGGATCAAATAAGGCCACAACTTTATTGATTGCAGATGTTAAGAGGTTTGGCATAGGTATTGGATACAGCCATTGACCTCAAGCCCACCTGCCGGAAGTATATCCAAGGTCAATCCAACAGCGGGGGAGTCCTATGACTTATATCAAGTAGGAATACCCCATGGGATGGCTGTCTTGATGAGTGCTGTGGCCCTAGCCCCCATCTAGGACAAAAGCAACTCCTCACATATCTCTTTAGTTGGATATCCTTTTCCCATAGGGACAGGCAGAGCCACAACCTCCCTTCCAGCCAAGACTAAGGCTTACCCAATGCCTAAACCACCAAAGTTGTGATGACTGCTGTGAGGTAGACAAAAACAACTAGAGTAGAACAAATTTGCTGGGTGGATAAATTTCTACCCAGCCCCAAATACGGTGACCAGAAGTCCACAGCAAGGCCAAGCAAGCATAATCAAAGCTGAAAACATAGGCAGGGCCTAGGGCTGTCCAGCTTTTAAGCCCAAGGAGTGGACCCAAGGGAAGCCTGAATGCTCCATTGGGCTTGCTTCTGAGGAGAGCCTGTCTCCAGGCCCATCCACGACTGGGCAATTTGCAGGCAGGCAGGCCTGAATCCAATGCCCTGGCCATTGATGCAAGTTGTTAGGTCCAACGTTAAGTGCCAGGCTGCAACACCACCTGCCCCTTTAGTGGTAAGTGGACTTGCTACAAATGTACTCTATTGATGCTTTGACTACTTGGCCAATGCCAGACAATAATTGACCAAATATTTCTTTGCTGGTTGAGTTTACGAATAACTGGATCATCCTAATGCAGTCGGGGATTGTTACACTCCTAGAACAAGAGAGAATGGAGTTGATTAAAGATTGAAGTATAAAGTATGTTTCGATGGCGTGAATCACATTTAAGTAATTTGCAAAATATGCTTTGCTCATAAGGAGCAACCAAAGCTTTTCTCTGACCTGTGGGGTTCTCCAGGATCACTATCTGCTGGGATGTACAACACATCCTCTCTCCCTGTTCCACTCTCTTCCCGTTAGCAGGTGATTTACGTGACCCCCATTGGCTTCTGTCAGTTACCTTTGATTTGTGAACAAGCTGGAATGAGCCCAGGGCTGGTGGGATCGCATGGTGACAGAGGGATGTTTGAAAGAAAGGTTACATGCAGCCTTCCACTCCTGTGAAAGCCAAACATGCCATTTTTCATAGCTGTAGCTCTGTGATTTCACCTTGCTCACTCATTTGGCAGGAAGCACAGCTACCGCCTGATGACAGTTTTGAAACAGAAGCAATTGAAAGGGCTTCTTTATTATCTGGAGGTCAAAATAATCAGAAAGTGGAAGAGAAGCAGACAGTGTGACATACAGAATGAACCAGGGTTGCCAGACCCTTATTTTAAATTGAGGGTGAAGGGGAGAGAAAATTAAAGAAACTACCCTAATGACAGTAATAGTCCTATGTCAACAGAAAAGTGCACTTTTATTTTTAGTGGAGAAGGAGAATCCAGTGGTTTCTTTCAATGGGCTTAACTTTTACCGGAGATCGATTTGCCTCTTGACCTCAGAGTTCAGCAGTAGTCAAAGCAGAATTTGCTCAGTGTGTATCTCTTTAGAAAAGAAACCTTATTTTTAACCATCAAATAAAGCATGGGATGCAGTAGGGTAAATGATTGAGCGCAGTCCCATTGAGTTCAATGAGACTTGCTCTCAGGTATAGGATTGGAGCCTTAAAATAGTTTTTATAGGTCAATCCTATGCATGTTTGCTCAAAGGTAAGAAATTCTGACTTCAATTGCACTTACTCCCAAGTAAGCAAGTATAGGACAACAGCCTAGGGCTGTAAATCTAGATGCACTTAGATGCACCCATGGTGAGACTTCCTAATATATACATCTATATGCATAGAACTGTAACCTTGCAAGTCTTGATTTCATATTCTTAAAGGTATGCACTTATTTATTTAGCCTTTCACCCACCTTGTCCCCAAGGTCAATGTGGATTGAACATCAGAAAAACCAGATACACAAGAATGTGATGATTGCTAAAAGTCACTTGCTGTAAGATGCCTGCACAACTTCTTCTGAAATATTTCAAGGGGGAAAATTATTTGCTTTTTAATTAGGTCAAGTGTATCTGTGCGGTATGATTAATTGCCTTAAAGGTAAAGGGACCCCTGACCATTAGGTCCAGTCGCAGACGACTCTGGGGTTGTGGCGCTCATCTCGCTTTACTGGCCGAGGGAGCAGGCGTACAGCTTTTGGATCATGTGGCCAGCATGACTAATCCACTTCTGGCAAACCGGAGCAGCGCATGGAAACGCTGTTTACCTTCCCTCCGGAGCGGTACCTATTTATCTACTTGCACTTTGATGTGCTTTCGAACTGCTAGGTTGGCAGGAGCAGGGACCGAGCAATGGGAGTTCACGCCATCATGGGGATTCGAACTGCCGACCTTCTGATCGGCAAGCCCTGGCTCTGTGCTTTAGACCACAGCGCCACCCGCATCCCAATGTACTTCATAATCCATTCCTATCCAATAATCCTATCCATAATTGTGCTCCTACCAAGAAAAGCGCTCCCTGACCCCAAAGAGACATCAACATACTCAGGCAGCAATAGGTCCAGATAGTTTTCTCTCTTGAGGTTGAAAGTAGAGCAGGCTTACAAAAAATTTCTATTCCTATCCTCTTAAAATATATGTTACAAATTGATAGCTATTTATCAATGGACAATACAGTTTGGAACTCATGATGATAGTACACAGAAGGCTTTTCTATCCCAAATTTAGGCTCTGCATTCAAACTAGTTATTCCCAATGCAAAATCTTTTTACAAATTCATTTCAACAAACTGATTCTATGACACATTTTCAAATGTAACTTCTGTAAGTCTTCAACAAAGTTTAGTTTCGCTTTTACAGATGGTATCCTGTTTTTCAACAAAGCATGGTTGGTTATACAAGCTTGCTTTCTCACCTAATGGCTTGAACTCTAGCAATTCATAATAGTTTAGTATTCTGTGCAAAGATGGCTAATGCTAAATTT
Source organism: Podarcis bocagei (assembly GCF_964188305.1). Taxonomy (NCBI): domain Eukaryota; kingdom Metazoa; phylum Chordata; class Lepidosauria; order Squamata; family Lacertidae; genus Podarcis; species Podarcis bocagei. The sequence goes on from NC_138134.1 coordinate 50,149,212, forward strand.
GACAAGTTCATGCAACTCAGCATATGTGCTATCTGTTAGCAGTGCCTGAATGTCCAACCTGGTGGTCTGACATTAATGGAGCTCTGACGTTCCAGTACCATCCTAATCTCTTCAATCATATTGATCCGCTGAAGAGCTGAATCAAGTTTGAGTGCTTCTTATTCATGTTGTTTTTGTAGCTGCAGTTTGTAGTTTGGGTGATGGGCCAAAAGATGACAAGTCCTTTACTCCACTTGAAATGGCTAGTGAAAACATTTTTTAAAAATAAAAAAAAATCAATTATTGCTTCTGCAAGGTTTACACGCCACTGAAAAAGTTTTGTAACTCAGCCAAAATGATCAGTTTTTCAGCAGGGCCAGCCCTTACAAGTATCAGATATGTCTGAACAAAGCTCTGCTCTATTCTGCCTTGCAGTCACAAATGGCTGACGATATCCCTGTTGAATGATGTTGTTGAGTGATGGGAAACATACAAGTAGTACTCAGGACAAATGTCAGAATGGTACTTTGTACCCTAAAGATCTATTGCAGACTTGTGCAATCAGGAAACACTGGAAAAAGGCAGGCACTCGATAGCTCCAACGCTGGAGAAAATAGACTCTGAAGACACTTCCCAGTCCCCTAGCTTGATGCCTCATCACCCAGGCTCCTCTTTCCCAACGTCCATTGAGGCAACAGTATTCAGGGAACATGGGCTTTCTCTGCACTAAAAAAAAGAGAGCTATTGGGCTGTTTTCCCACTTGAATAGGGCACCATTATGATCTCAATGGAGTCAGAGGGAAGAGGAGAGATAGACATTTGTGAGCACCCAGAGGCATTTGAATGATGAAAGGAGGGTTACACAAGTCAGGTGTTCAGTGGGGAAGGACTATTGCTAGTAGCAAAGCACATGCCTTCAAAGAATCATAGAACTGTAGAGTTGGAAGGCACCCGAACGATCATCTAGTCCAAACCCCTGCAATGCAGGAATCTCAACTGAAGCATACATGACAGATGGCCATCCAACTTCTGATTAAAAACTTCCAAAAATGGAGAGTCCACCACCTTCTGAGGGAGTCCATTCCACTGTCAAACAGCTCTTACTGTCAAAAAAAAGTTATTCCTGATGTTTAGTTGGAATCACCTTTCTTATAACATGAAGCCTCGGTCCAGTATACCTGAAGGAGCGTCTCCACCCCCCATCATTCTGCCCGGACACTGAGGTCCACCTCCAAGGGCCTTCTGGCAGTTCCCTCACTGCGAGAAGCCAAGTTACAGGGAACCAGGCAGAGGGCCTTCTCGGTAGTGGCTCCCGCCCTGTGGAACGCCTCCTACCAGATGTCAAAGAGAAAAACAACTACCAGACTTTTAGAAGACATCTGAAGGCAGCCCTGTTTAGGGAAGCTTTTAATGTTTAATAGACTATTGTATTTTAATATTCTGTTGGAAGCCGCCCAGAGTGACTGGGGAATAAATAATAAATATTATTATTATTATTATTATTATTATTATTATTATTATTATTATTATTATTATTATTATTATTACTATTATTATTATTCATGTCCTGCCCTCCAGAGCAGGAGAAAACAAGCTATTTCCTTCTTCCATGGTGACAGCTGTTGAGATCTTTGAAGATTGCAAAGAGTAGACACCTGCTACACCAGGGATCTGATGGTTTGCCCAAGGAGGGTTGCCTTTTCAAGGTGAGCATCAAGAGATGCCGTTTCCTAACTCTCTTCGTGGTAGCAAATACACCAGAGCTGAGTTAGGGGAGAGATTGCCTTTGGCTAGTTGACTGCAAATCAAACACATACGTCAACAAGGCTGTGGCCCACAACTGAACCCATTTGCAGTGCCTTGTGTTTTCATTCCAGGGGTGTGGGGGAGGGAAGGCGGAAGCAATCATGTTTTAGGTTGGAACAAATTAATACAAGCAACGCTAGGCACATGTGACACGGTGATCATGGAAACGCTGGCACAGCTCTAAGTATAAAAGAACCATATGACCATGCTTTAAAAACCACAGTACACTGTAACCCATTATCAAAGAGCTGATATACAAACAATGGATCAAAGTCTCCCAGCATTCCCATGCTATGCGTAGGAAAGCCCGGCTTTCTTCTGTTTCAGATGAACTCAAGATGAAAATGCGGCAGTGAATGAAACCTTTTCCACTGATGAGAGAGAGGGAGAGCAATAACTTAAGAAGCCTTTACTGATGTTAAGCTCTCAGGTGTTGCCTTCAGGCAGTTTTTGTGTGTTGTTGATTATTAATCTTTGTAGCTTAATCACTATAAACACGGATGATAATTATCTTAAAAGGGAAAATGCTTTCTTTGTTGTCTTCAGCACAACATTAGGTGTGTGGTTTTTTTTACTCTTCCCTTAGACTGTAAACCACACTATCTAAACTCTCTCCGAAGTAAGAAATATAATCCTCTAAAGCGGAGCAAAAGTATTTTAGCCAGGAGGTGGTTGTCAAAGCTGTGGCAGTTGGTAAAGCACTCTGCTCCTGCAGGAAAGCCTTTCGCTTGAATCATTTGGAAATCTTTTCTTTTTGTGCTTCTGTATTTTAAATGTGCACACATAAATGGCCTCAGCTCTGCCCTCGTCATGGGCAACAAGTCATGTCCCAGAATGACATCTGCACCAAAAGGCACATTCAGCCGGTTCAATGAAAACCATGTGGTCACTGCAATGAAGGTGGGAACAAGTGGAACCTGCAATGAAATGTTGTAGTGTGGAGTGCTGCCCTTCACGGTTCCAGCCAGGCAGCTATGCCCTTTTCCAGGATACTCCATTCCGTTCCCATTCCCACCCACTGTTTTACATTTCACATTTCACATTTCCTCCTACTCAGCAGTAAGTCAGCATTCCATATCCACCAAGCTCAGTCTCACTAGCCTGCTCTGTGATCCACCTTATTTTTTTTGTGTGTGACAGGGGGACATCTGCCCTTATATTTCTGGTGGGATCTGATTAGACAATCCTCACTTTCAATTCCATGAATACATTAAGAAAATAATATTTTTAGAAGTGCTAGACTTCCAGTTCTGGTAAACATCCCAAAGATGAAAAAGCTATAGGTGAAGAAGTTAATACAGATCCTTTGGTGCCTTTGAAAGTCGGGCCAAAAGTAATTTGCCTAAAGCTATGCCGATTGCCCCAGGAATTATTCAAGCTCTCTTGACTGTAATTTAAGGCTGATTTATGTGGTACATTTTTGTGGCCAAACCTCACATGCACCGGATTGTGTGTGTGTTTGTCTTTCCTAATCAGCAGCTCCTCTGCTGACTTGAGAGTCTCCACATTCAAAAGGCTTTCAAGCTTTAAAAGCTGTCTTGAGATTCATGCAACAGTTTTGCTGTGGAATCAAAATTGATCCAAAAAGCTCCAACATGCCATATGTAGCCCTCTTTCCAGTATGTCTGAGCAATAGACAAGAAATCAGGTTTTGTAGGTGATTTGTCTGCCTCTTAAAATGTCATGTGCATTGTCGTGCAAGATCACAGATCTTTGGTGATCGGTTCTCTGATACTTTGCCTTCTAAAATTATTCAAAGGCATGCCCAGATGTGCCTAATTTCAGTGATGAGATCCTGCTTGGGGAAGCACATTTACTGAATTTGGGATTTACATTCAATAGCATGCACTGACTCCCCCACGCCTGACCACCATTCCCCATTCCATTTGTTGCTGGGCAATCTGCCAAGTGGAGCTCCATTTTAAGGCTTGAGTAGTTAAGCAGCTTTCCTTCACACGGAGCTGAATTGACAGGTTTGCTCCTGGATTAATCACACACATAGTTCTTTTGAGACAAAATTGCATGTGACAATATTAAACCCTGGTCACCTTTGATGTAAAGATCAGACAATGAACCCATGAATGGCAAGGTTACACCACCATGCTATTCACCAGTAATTCTTTTTTTACTACAGACAGAGATCAGAAATGCCAGTTTCTGAACCAATTATGAGTTGCTGGCTTAGGAGAGCTTCCTATCAAATCCAAATGTGGGCTATACTCCATAGTCTATATTCACAACTGTAACCAATATCTTCCAGAATTGGATAAAGGTTTATAAAAGTGGAATCTTAACATTTTGTGGACAGACTCTAAGAGCACATGGATCTATTAGAACAGAGGAAGGCAGAGGTGCCAGCTTCTCAAGATGATAGGGGAGCCCAACGCAATGTCCTGACTTTGCACATGCAGCAACATGAGCAGCCAGGGGGCGGAGCCAAATGCCCTCTGAACATTAACATTGGGGGCCCTCAAAGTGCCTTGGCCCCCAGGAGCTGGCTCCTATGGAGGAAGGCTTGAGACTACTGTTCAAAATATTGGAAGGGGTTCAACATTGCACCAAGATGATCATTCCATGAGGGCAAACACTTCGGCTTGCCTGATGGAATGATCCCCTATGTTGTTGTTGTTGAACTTTGTTAGTTACTTTATCTTGCTCAAGACAACTGAAAGTGACTTACAACCAACCAAACAGATAATAAACCCCACATAGATACACTAAAACCAAGAGAAGGGCCTACTTCATGAGGGAAATGTTTTTCAGTTGGATGACCACATTCCCTCATGGGTGGTGGCAGGTGTTCTAGGTACCACAGATGAGTGGCAGGAAGGGGCAGGGGCAGAACTGGGTGGAGCAATGGTTGTGACAGCAGACTACATTCCAGCCATGTAGAAATCAAATGCTCTCTCTCTCTCTCTCTCTCTCTCTCTCTCTCTCTCACACACACACACACACACACTCCATCCAGGTGATCAAAAGACATTGTCACTTCACAAGGGCATTCCAACCAGGGTAAACATTTGAGCAGGGCTGGTGAAGGGTTTCAAGGGCTAAACACAGAGGGCTGGAGGATTGTGTTCTGTCCTTCTCCCACCCCAGGCTAAGAATCCTCATCCCTGAACTATAGTATAGGCCTTTTTTCCTAAATAAACAGCTCCTGTTGGGGCACCCTCACCGATAATGTGCTATGGGTTGCCATCCCAGTGAGCACAATGAATAGTGATCAGGTTATACTTGGGTCTTCCTTCCCTACATTGCTCCCCCTTCCCTACATTGCAATTGATTTGCTTTTTTGCTAATTGCCCATTGCTTTCGTAGCCCTGGGTTGTTGTTGGGTTTCTTTACTGAATTCCCAAGTCCTAAGCACTTAAGTGCTGGAGACGAACTGAATTCAACAGTGTGCTTCTTAATAATGCAGCCTTGATAGGCCATGTAACAGCAGATGGCACTAACGCACTAATAATAAACACTCCACAAAACAGCACCATATTTACAACACATCTACCAACCCATACTTTTCAGCAAGCATTTTAAAACACTCTTTTCTATAGATCAAAGAAGGCTGCAATATACCAGGTCAAGCTATTTGCACAGTCTGCTTAGCCCGCTATATTGTCTGCTTCTCTCTTAGGGCAGCAGCAATTCAAGGTCTTAAGGCAGACATCTTTCAAATCACCTGCCACCAGATCCTTTTAACTGGAGATGCCACAGGTTAAATCTGGGGATTTTTTGAAATGGGCCTCTACCACTAAACTATGCCCCCTCCCCCATTTCATTTTTATTTAGCACTCAGTCTGAACTTTACCTATTTATTCCTCCTTTTACTAGCAAAGGTAATAGATTTATTTTCTGAGTGGTTCAACATTTCCTAAGTAACTACTGAATTTTCAAATCTATGTTGAACTTTGTGGGTGTGGTGAGTTTTGTTTTTTTCCTATATCTATGTAGGTTTTGATTTTCTGGTTTTATGCATTTATTTTATATTGGAAACTGTCCAGAGAACTTTACATGATGGGATGGTATACAAATGCCACAATACATACATACATACATACATACATACATACATACATACAAAAAGCCTCACAGTGTCAACATTTCACATGACTTGCACCAGAATTGTACTTTTAAAATTTAATCAGGAATCTTTTTAGATAAAGGTTGTTCTCCTTTTAAATAAAGGCTGAGTAATGACCTGCACAGGCTACTCTGGCTATATTTTTATAACTATTGCTCATATGATCCCACAGAATTATGTGTACTCAACTCATTTCCTAGAAATATGTGCTTTCTGCAAGATCTCGCTCACACCCGTGATTAACACTCTGATTGGCAACTGGTTCAAAAAAGGATTAAAATACTGACATTGGGATGGGCTGCAGTGAAATGTTACAATGAATTCTTCGCATGTACCCTGCCAAGTTTGAGCTGTGTGACTTTTCTAGTGAAAGGCATTTGAGATAGCAGGGCAGGAACTTTGAAAGGAACTGGCCTACTTTTGGGTCACTCCTTACAGTGGAAGGATGTAACCCAAAAAAGAGCATGACCAAAAACTATCTTAAAAGCAGAAGTGCTGGGGTTTTTTACCCATGCTCTGATATTTTCTTGTGATCCTGCATTTCTTAAGTGTATAATGCTTTCATAATCTTTCTCTCTTCCTCAGCCAATTGAATCAGTTTTTAAAGGAACATCTATTTGAGATTCATATGAGATACACAAATCTGATTGGATCACAGCTGTTTATATTATCACTACTGTTGACAAGAGATTTAACGGCCTAATTAACCTATAGATTAATCACAGGAAGGGGTTTAAAATGACAAACTGATTCCCCCCCCCAAAAAAAATTAAAATATGGGTGTATAGTCATGGGAAAAAGAAAGTGCACCCTCTTTGAATTTTGCGGTTCTGCATGTCAGGACATAATAGCAATCATTTGTTCCTTAACAGGTCTTAAAATTAGGTAAATATAACCTCAGATGAACAGCAACACATGACATATTACACCATGTCATGATTTCTTAAACAGAAATAAAGTGAAGATGCAGAAATCATGTGTGAAAAACTAAGTACACCCATATTGTTTCCATAGGAATTAAGAGGCTAAGTAGTAGACAAGGGCTGCTAATCAAATGCCCTTTCTTAATTGATCATCTGCAAGTGTGCCCACCTCTATAAAAGCCAAAGTTTTGGGGGTTTTTCTGGTCTGGAGCATTCAGATGTGCTTTAACACAATGCCAAAGAGGAAAGATGACACAATGCTCTTAGAGAAGCAAGTGCTGCTGTTCATGAAACTGGGAAGGGTTTTAAGGCCATTTCCAACCAATTTTAGGTCCATCATTCTACAATGAGAAAGATTATTCAAAAGTGGAAAACATTCAAGACAGTTGCCAGTCTTCTCAGGAGTGGACGCCCCAGCAAATTCACACCAAGGTCAGACCATTCAATTCTCAGAGAAACTGCAAACAAAAACAAAAACACCAAGACTTACGTCTCAGGCTCTACAAGCCCCAGTTAGCATGTTAAATGTTAAAGTTCATGACAGTACAATTAGAAAAAGACTGAACAAGTATGGTTTGTTTGGAAAGTTTGTCAGGAGAAAGCCTTGTCTCTCTAAAAAGAACATGGCAGCACAGCTTTGGTTTGCAGTTGCATCTGAACAAACCACAAGACTTCTGGAACAATGTCCTTTGGACAGATGAGACAAAGTGGAGGTGTCTGGCAATAATGCACAGTACCACGTTTAGCAAAAATCAAACACAGCCTATCAGCACAAGCACCTAACACCAACTGTCAAGCACAGTGGTGGACGAGTGATGATTTGGGTTTGTTTTGCAGCCACAGGACCTGGGAACCTGGCAGTCACTGAGCCGACCATGAACTCCTCTGTAATAAAGTCTTCTGCAGTCAAATGTGTGGCCATCTGCCCGACAGCTGTAGCTTGGCTGAAATTGGGTCATGCAACAGGACAAGGATCCCAAGTATACCAGTGAATCTACAACAGAATGGCTGAAAAAGAACAGAACCAGTCGATATCCAGACCTCAACCCAACTGAAATGCTGTGCATAAAGAAAACTGTGCATAAACAAATGCTAGCAAACCTCAATGAAATGAAGCAACGTTGTAAAGAAAAGTGGGCCAAAATTCCTCCACAACAATGTGAGAGATGGATAAAGTCCTACAGAAAACAATTACCGTACCTCATGCTATTGCTTCTAAAGGTGGTTCTACAAGCTTTTGAATCATAAGGTGTACTTAGTTTTTCACAAATGGGTTTTCCATTTTGGCTTTATTTCTGTTAAATGAATCATGACACAGAGTAATATGTCATGTGTTGTTGTTCATCTGAGGTTTTATTTACCTGCTAGGGAACAGATGATTGTTATTATGTCTTCATATGTAAAACTACAGAATTCAAAGAGGGTGCACTTTCTTTTCCCCATGACTGTAAATGGGAGAAACTGATTTTACTTATGCTCCCCAGTTATGTTAAAATTTTCTTTTGATATCAGTGGAAATGGGACAAACCCAACTCTGCCTGGATTATGTGCCATGCTACCTATTGCCTTAGATTTTGGAAATATGGTCCAAGGCATTATAAAATCTATTAACATGCATAGCACCCAAGATAAATTTAAAGCTTATATTGCACCATTGTCAAACATAAAACTGGTGCTTGATTTGTTTGATGTGTTTCTGGAGTAGATCATTGGAAAATCTTGGACCATTCTTATTTATTAATTTCAGAATATTTATAGCCCATCCTTTCTCTAGATCAGAGCACTGGATGACTCTTTCACCCTAACCTAATACACAGTGCTGTTGTGAGGATAAAGCTGGGGGCATTCTATATGTCACTCCATAAGAAGGGTGATATAAAATGTGGAAATTAGGGCTTCCCTGTGGCATATTTAGATCACAGTAAAAATAAAATAAAATTGCTTAATTTTACCAATAGATGTAAATGAAATCAAGAATAGTGTGGTGTGTGTGTGTGTGTGTGTGTGTGTGTGTAAGTAATAATGCAAAGCTGTTTTGCTTCATTAAAAAAAAATGAAAGGAGAATCCCCCAAATTAATGTTACTTTATTGGAAAGAGCAGCAATACCCTGTAGGGCAGAAGAGAGGTAGGAGGTAGGAGCCATTTTTCCTGACAATTGGAGCCCTGGAGACACATTGATGATATACATGAATTAAACTTCACAATGCATTCTCCACTCTAAGAGAGATTTACCATCAAATAACATGATAAGAATAAACAGCAGCATCAGAAAGTGCTGTAGATGAATTTTAGCTTCTCTATCTGCCTCAATACCTTCAGGAATGACTGGATAGTCTTGTTTGATAGATGTTTATTTTGTATGTACAGACTGTGCCGAAGATTAATCTGATACATGCCGGATGTGTTGTTGAGCAGGGCAGAGTTCATGTTTTGCATACCAATTTGAAACAAGAAAGTGACTTTTGTCTGGGATATCTGAGGGAACCCGTTGCCAAGAAGCATATAATGTAAGTCTGTCATATATAATGTTACTGTTTCTTCAGAATGAACGTCGTTTTTGAAGAGCTTTTGGCTTTATTTTTCTCCAAAGTAGTGGAATGAATAATATCAACAAATAAACTGAACTGGAACATTGCAATAAATTTGTACTGGTTTACATGTCTCTAGGTAGCTGTTGATGGAAAAATATGCCTTTTGCCCTAGAGTTGCACGTTAGTTGGAAATGTCTGGCTATGGCTATTGAAGTTGTCATTAAATTTGTAGGGATGGTTTCTAACTAAGTAATACTCATAGTAGACCCATTTAAATGAATGGGCAAGACGCTGGACACCAAGTCACACAAAGTTTTTGAAAATATTCTTTTACAAAAATAATAATATGAATCTGGAAGACACACTTGTTGATTTTCCTGATGAACATGGATCAGAATTAGTCCATGGAAGTGATTTGTACAATTTTGCCAGCCTCAAAACTTTGCAAACAGATCCTCTCTCTTGGAAATCTTGTTGAATCTTCTTCCCATAAAAAGCCAGCATCTGGAATGGAAAGACACACCTATATAGTGTTATCTCAAGATGACCTCATATCATTCGATATTCCTTCATTTTAGCTGATGTATCAGTTTCTCCAGGCCTTAAGAAATGAACCTGCTGATTATTGATGCTGGATGAAGTTGGGGCTTAGTGTTTCTGTTTTCACAGTGGTTGTATTACTCTCTCTTTCTCTGTAAATATGTATTTAAATTGTATATTGTGTTATAAGCTGATCTGTGCTTCAGTGTGAAGGAAGAATGGGTTATAAACTAATAATTAGATTTATTATTGTTTTATTTATTAGAGGGAGGGAGGCAGGCAGGCAATGACCCATCTGTGCAGATTTCATTTTCTTGGTGGTGCCAGAAGTGGAGGGGGTATGAACCTGCAGGAGAGGGGAAGCCAGTGAAGATTGTTGTCCCCTATGACAGCCTGCAACTAGGATGGGACCAGGTTGTGTAGGTCATGAGAAATGGGGGTGGGGGTTATTGACACAAATTTGGCAACCTCCATTTATTCATTTCTTTGCATGCTTGACAAACATATTGATGGTTAAACACGGAATGTTATTTAGTTATTGGTCTGTGCTGCATCCTATGCAATTAAATTTATAGCATAATTTCATGCTGGGTGAAAAAGTATTTCCTACAGGGAAACCACAAAACCCATAGTCAAGTTGCATACTTTCTGTTTCTTATTTGGATTTTAAAAATGCAGTTGAATGGCAACTATTACAAGCGTTACTAGGAACAAAAAACCTTTGCAGTTCATTAGTCTCTGTGCTACAATTAGGGGTTTAGAGCAGGTCCAGTTCTTTCTTCTCCTACATCATACCCAGATGGAAGAAAATGCCTTGCTTGTGGAAAGGGGTGTGGGGAGAGAGCAACATGACTAAGGCGGAAAACCAAAGATTCACATCATTCACCTTGTATAATGTGCCTTCACAAAGTATTTTGCTTTGTTTCTTTACCAGTTCAGGCACTGGTAACGTCAAGGCTGGACCACTGTTTGGACCTTCCCCTGCTGATCAGAGGGTCTGAGGTAGTAAACCACAAAGTTCTTGCCTGTCACAAAGAAAACACAAAGTGAAGATAAAGTTTTTCAGAAGATAGTCATTCAGAAATTGCAGTTCTTGCAAGCTGCAACAGCAAGCCCTCTTGATGATGTAATGTGCCTTTGCTGGTGTTGAATGCCTTTATAGATATGGTTCAAGAGACTCAGTATTGTTGATGTTGTAAGGTACTAAATGTCTTCAGCCAAATCCTAACCCTGATCTGCAATCCCTGATCAGGGAGTTGGATTAAGCAGAGATGTACCTCTGATGACTTCTGCTGCTGTAAATGCCCCTGCTGTACCTGCCCAAAGTCCAAGTGGTTAGGAAGCTACCACTTCTTTCCTGCATAAGGTAGCCTGCATAAGGCTCCAAATCAGAGCATTTCAGTGGCAAGGCAGGGGTAGAAAAGAACCAGCCATAGATTCACCAGAATCAAAGCCGCTATATCCCCCTGAACAGGGTCTGATTTGACAATCAAAATATCCTTTTGGTGATAGCATTTCTATACCATCAGACTAAAAATTGTGTGGAGACAGAAAGCCATTCTCGATAGCCACTCGATATTTCCTTAGAGGCTCAGTAAAACAAAATATTGCAGGTTCTGTAGACTTTTCTTCTCTTTTTTCATTATCAAATGCACAAATACAAAATCAAATGTATCTTCATATAACAGGAAATTCACCTCATCAAATGCCACAGGTCCTATGGCCATAAAAAATAAATAAATTTCATTAGAAAATGAACAAATCCAAAGGTAAATTTATTATCATATAAGAGAAAATTCTCCTCAGGAAGTCCATAATCATGAGCCCTATAAAGGAAGCAGAGCTAGCTTCTGTTACCTTGAGGCAACAATATGCTCAGTCACAAAATTACCTCAAATTACAGTATTTCACAAACACGAAAAAGACTAAAACAAAGAGTCAAGTATTACCTCAGATTTAACAGGCTATGTTGCCATCATAAAATTAACAGCCTCTTAAAAGTTTCTATTCCCTTTGCAATATCTACCCTAATATCTTCACCAAGTTTCTCAGCCAAGGGTTTCTTTGATTTCTTTGGGAAAGAAGAAAGAGAAGAAAATGAAATATATGCTCCTAATGATGGTAAGAAGACTAAAGATTTCAGAAGGATAGCTTTCTAAAACTTTATATCAGTATATTCAGTTACATTAACAGTATAGTCCTGTACATGTCTGCTCATGAGGATCCCCTAATGAGTTCAATGGGACTCACTCCCAGGTCAGTTTTCCATAGGATTGTTACCTAAAGGTGTCATTGCTGAACCCGGGCATCCTCAAAACTTTAAAGACTACACCTTTTAATTGTTGCCTTATGATTAGACATTGAGAAGAATTTGATTTGGTTTGCACTTAAAGGTAAACCTCCCTAAATTCCACTTTCCAAAGCAAAGTGAGAACTGAAAAACATCCATCTGTCAGGATTGTTTGGCTATACTACTACTGTAATTTTAACCTTTGGAGCCACCCTTTACCACTTTCCCATTTTATTTGCAGGTTTCTGTGATCTTTGATGGGTTTTCAAAGCATAGGAAGCTTCCTTAAGACAAGTGAAGGCCATTGGTCCATCTAGCCCAATATTGTCTACTGTGACAGGAAGTGAGATTCCAAGGTTTCCTGCAGGTGCTTTTCCTAGTCCTATCTGGAGATGCTGGGGACTGAACCTGGGACCTTGTACCTGCAGGGCAGGTGCTCTACCTGAGCTGTGGTCTTTCCCCCTTTTGCTTCTTGCTGTTTTAAAAAACACTAGTGGCATTTGATTTAGTGGATAAGAACTTCTCTGAAGTCTCTCAGCCCCACTCACCTCACAGAGTGTTTGTTGTGGGGGAGGAAGGGAAAGGAGAATGTTAGCTGCTTTGAGACTCCTTCGGGTAGTGATAAAGCGGGATATCAAATCCAAACTCTTCTTCTTTTTCTTAATTATCTTCCTTCCTTTCCTACCTTTGTGGGCAGCAACATCTCCTGTGTCCTTCAGCTGTCTTAGATGCTTGTATTGCACACGTTTGACAAAAAGATCACTTACCCAGAAACTCCTCTCCTCAAAGCCAATAAAATTAGAGAGGGGCTGTTTTCTATGCCTGAGGTAGCTCAGCTTGTCTTTCACCATTTCCATCAAGGCAGCCTCGGCACCTGACAAATTGAACACGTCAACACAGTATTGGTACGAGCTTCAGTGTCACCATTCATGAAAGAGAAGAGGAAGGATAGAATAGCTTTGTAAAATGTTGGCGTTTGCACATTTCTATTTTTCTCTTGGCTTACTAAAGAGCACCATGATGAGATCTCCCCAGCTAAAACAGTGTTAGCTTTCATATTTTGTTTCCTATAACTTATCTCCAGCATCGCAAGGGGGGGGGGACCCTCCTGGGACTAGGCCCCTTCTGAATCCAGTTCTGTGTCAGGGATCATATGTTGGAGTGTTTCCCTTCATCAGTAAAATATTCTTGAATACAGAATGCAAGCATGACAGGGAAAAGGCTACGGAAAATCTGATCCTCTGTTATTTTCATTTACCGTATTTTTTGCTCTATAAGACTCACTTTTTCCCTCCTAAAAAGTAGGGGGAAATGTGTGTGCGTCTTATGGAGCAAATGCAGGCTGCACAGCTATCCCAGAAGCCAGAACAACAAGAGGGATCGCTGCTTTCACTGTGCAGCGATCCCTCTTGCTGTTCTGGCTTCTGAGATTCAGAATATTTTTTTTCTTGTTTTCCTCCTCCAAAAACTAGGTGCGTCTTGTGGTCTGGTATGTCTTATAGAGTGAAAAATACGGGTATTTATTTTCAGTATTTATAATTTAAAAATTCCTTCCAGTAGCACCTTAGAGACCAACTAAGTTTGTTATTGGTGTTAGCTTTCATGTGCATGCACACTTCTTCAGATACCTGAAGAAGTGTATCTGAAGTGTATTCTCTAAGGTGCTACTGGAAGGAATTTTTTTATTTTGTTTCAACTACAGCAGACCAACATGGCTACCTACCTATAACCAGTATTTATAAGTTGTCTTTCTGCACCATGTCCACCCAAGGTGGCAAACAGCAGTACAACAAGGAAACCCAACCCAACCCAATTTCCCCAAATAGAACCCCCAAATGTATGAGATTGGTATAAAATCAGTATAAAATTATTTCCAAAGCCACAACAGTAAAACTCTAAAATATGTTTGTATTTTTTTAATCTGAGACCAATCTGTATTCTGAAGAGAACTGTATCAGATGAATGACTGTCTAGAAGCCCATACTCATTTATCCAAGAATCCAGTTGCTAGAATTCCAGGCTGTAGCCTAAGGAATTATTCCAAATTATAAAGATCTTCCATAGGTAAATTGATCCATCTCTTCCTTCTGCCACTCTGCCCAAAATCACAATATCCTAAATCCAAATTATCCACAATCCATATCTATTTAGTACATGCCTTGAAAACCTCACAGAATGGAGATTTCACAACCTGCCTAGACAGACTGTTTTGTTACTGAACTGTTCATATGGTTAGGAAGTCATTTTCCTACACAGACAGCAAACCTGCAACTCTGAAAGCTACGTACCCTTTCCTGAAGCTTAAACACATTGCTTCTTCCTCTCTCCTTGGTATAGTGGGAACAACCACCGTATTGTTTTCAAGACTGAAGTACTTCTGATGCCCTCCTTTTGCGTGAGAACACAAGTTGTGTAATTTCCTCCGTTTTCTTTATTAGTCAGCTACTCAAGCATGTGAATTGAGAGTTTCATCACCCCTTGTTGAATTCACACTGGCAAATATTCACAATGGGTAGATTCTCAAGGGATGTCTACTGCTACACAGACAGCAAACCTGCAACTCTGAAAGCATAATATGTTTTTCTCCTGTTCTGAAAACATAAATACTTAAGGATGTAACAACATATTGATGGTGTTAGAGAGTTATAGAATGATAGTGCTGAAAGGAAACAGAAGGTCCTATTGTCCAACCCCCAACTAGAAAGCTGTACCATCCATTCTGTGATTTATTATTATCCAAACCTCTTATTCACACTCACAGTGAGTTTTTGATAGAACTACTCCTGATGATTCAGGAGAGAAAGCAAATACACACTATCAAAAGTTTAAAAGTAAGTTAAAATGTAACTTCCATTGCAAGTGTCACCATGTCTCCTTGGAAGTCCCAATGAATTCGTTGGGGCTTACTCCAAGGTAAATGCAGTTAAGATTGCATTCTAAGGCCAATAGCACATGCTCCAAATACAGGCAGGGCACCACCTCCCTACGGCAGGTGATCTGTACATCTCCAAGAGTAAATACATATCATTTCACTTTCACTCTTTCTTTCACCCTCTTTTGCAGAATGTAGAAAGCTCCTCACAAATAGATGTAGACTAGGAGTATTACACACATGCATGTACATCACTTGAACTGTCTACATTTGATCACTGTAAATAGAGAACTGGAAGCTAAATATATGAACTGACCCACTGGAAACAACTGAGATGATGTGAATATTCTGTCGGTGCTGTTTTATTTGTAATTGCACATTCACACATGCCGGCCATCAATGGATATTATAATTATCACATGATGACTATCCATGTCCCCAGTTCCATGAAGTGTTATTATTTGTTCTATCAGCTAATTTTCTTCAGCATGCATTGTTTTCTAAGGCACACAAGTTCTAAGCTATTGAACATAAGCGCCCCTCCTCCTCTGTGGTCTATGTGGCTGTTCTTGTTGGAACAGCTCTATGGCATTTATTCAAGGAGGGAAGGAATTGCTTTTTCAGTGATCATGATTTGGCAAGGGGAAAGCCAGGAAAGGATGCCCAGATTCAGTCTGTCAGGCCCATTTTTTTCCTCATCAGTTTCAACAGCAAATTTATTTTGCCATTTTCAGGAAGATGTGGAACATACTCATACACTTGCTTGATACTGAGCTGGAATCTGAAATTCATTTAAATTCATGAAAGGAAGAAGCCATAACAGTCTGAGAGTGTAGCTCTTCTCTTACTCACTCTCACTGAAAAAGGTACTTAAACAGTGATCTGAATGGGTAACTTGTATGTAAAATTGACTTTGGAAGTTGCAAGAAAACAAAAATGTACCATATTGACTAAAATGCCCTCCTTCTGCTGTACAAACATGTCCGTGATATACTTCTGAAAATACAATTATTCTGTGTATGTGTTATTAAAGATCCAGTGTAGTGGTGAGGCTGTTGGATTAGGAACTAGGAAGCCAGGGTTCAAATTCCTACTCCAGCATGATGCTCTCTGAATGACCTTGGGCCATTCATAGTCTCTCAGCCTAATATTGAGAAGATAGAGAAATACTATTGGATGAGAAGAGAGAAGGCGGAACTACTCAACACCTATTTTGCCTCTGTCTTCACCCAAAAGGAAGGCAGTGTACAACCTGATGATAACAGAATAACTGATGCAAGGAAGGAACTTCAGCCCAAGATAGGAAAAGAGGTGGTAAGGGAACATCTAGCCTACTTTAAATGAATTCAACTCTCATAGCCGCTGTCTATAATCTTCCAGGATACTCCTGTTATTTCCTTGTGTCATTAACCTTTTGGTGGAGGAGTGGTATCTTTATTGAGGTGTTGTTGTTTTTTAAAAAGCTTATAATATCCTGTCCCCAAGCTTTGTGTTCTCTTGTAATAGCAGATAGACTTCAAACTCCAAGGATGGATGAGGAGCAACTTTAAGTCCCCTAACCATTCTAAAACTGAGGGCCTAGGCCAAGAATAATGCTTGAAAACCCAGGTGGCTGAGGAGGCTAGATTCTTAGGTCCCTGAGGACAAGCAAGATGAGTTTCTTGTCCTTTTTCCAGGACTGCCAATTAACTCTTCCTGGTCCTGCAGTCAGCCCAGTTCCCTTCCGTGTTCTTATCTGAAGATGCCTCCACTAAATTAAATAAGTAAAGGTTCCATATGGATTCCAGATGCTTAATGCATAACTGGGGGGGGGGGAGATATAGAGCATAAATAACCATCAAGATCACATTCCAAAATGCAAAGCATTAACAAGCTGGAAAGAAAAGGCTGTGGAATAAAATCCCTTGAAATTAAGTAATGCAAGGAAGGATAAGAAAACAGATTCTCCCTATACCTGTCCATTTCTCCATTAGCGATTTTCCAGATGACCAGAGTCTTGGTTACAAACTACCTCAGACAGGATTTTTAGGAAAGTGTTTCTTTGGTTGAATGAATAATCATTAAATGTTGGGCTCTGAGCTATAGCATATCCCGTTCGATTTTTGAAAGTACTTAGCATGATGCCCCCATAGGATAAAGTGAACAGTTTTAAGAGCCAAATTGCATGAGAGTACATTATAATTTCAGTTCATTCTTTCTTTTTCTCGCAGTAGAGGGGGAAAGTGGATGTAAACCTTTCCTCATAATAAGAAAGGATGCCAGTAGCTTTCGTAATTTCAAAAGGTGCCAGAAGATAATGGCAGGGAACTATGAATATAGCAATTGGCTACTGAGAGTAAAATCTGGGTTCTACATTTATGTGACATTTGATTTTCTCTAAAGGTAATCATTTCAGGGGCTACAAAAATACTCACAAGCCCACTTTCACCTTTCACTCTTTTGCACATCTTTCCATACCCATGTGCAGCCATTGTTTCTGGTGCTTGCAATAATATAGGTCAAGGATGGGAAACTTGTGGTCCTTCAGATGCTACTGGACTCCTGTCTAGGGTTGCCATATTTCAAAAAGTGAAAAGTGTTGAGCTTTTTTGTGAAACCTCAAAAGAAAATCAAGATTTCTACACTACTGACATGGGCTGCCATTTGAGAACCAGATACAGCCTATGTCTGGGAAATTCCAGACGTATGGCAATCCTACTCTCATCTGGGGGCAGCTAAACTAAATTTGGGGGCGCTGGGTGGATCTTTGCACCCCGGTGGCTCATATGCTAAAGACGGCCCTGGGGCCAACGTTCTCTGTGGATGCACATCCAAATATGTGATATGATGTAAGAAACCAGAGGCCTTCCTTTTGGGCATTGTTGGCCAAATGGTGCCAAAGAAGGACAGAACTTTCTTTATGTATGCAACAACAGCAGCAAGAATACTCATCACAAAGTACTGGAAGACACAGGATTTGCCCACTCTGGAAGAATGGCAGACGCAACTGATAGACTACATGGAACTGGCTGAGATGACTGGCAGAATTCGAGACCTGGGAGAAGAGACGGTGGAAGAGGACTGGAAGAAATTTAAAGACTTTACAAAAACATCATAAGCTATATGAATGCTAAGAGAATACACGATAAAAAACAACATGGCATCAGTAACCTAGTTGTAGGATGTATGACTAAGTGATGTTTAAGAAAATGGTGGAATCTGAGGTAATATTATACTTAAGTTAACCAGTTTAGTATATGATAAAAATATTGGAAATTGGGGATATAATATTTGAGAACTACAAAATAAGATTTGAAATAGGGTAATAATTTGCTGCTTGTAACTATATGACTGAGAACGCAGGAAAGGGTGATGTGAGGAAGTCCAAAGGTTATGAGAATATGATTAATGGATAAATTGATTTTGATGTATTCATTCTTTCTTTACTTTCTAATTTTCTTCTGTTCTTTTCTGTTCTGCTTTATGGTGATGGTATTGTATATGTTTGTTGGTGTGTTTTGTGTTCAAAAAATGCAATAAATTTAAAAAAAACAAAAAAAACCCAAATATGTGATATGATGATAGTTCAATGCAGGGGAAGAGCTCAGTGGTACAGCATTTGTTTTGTATGCAGATGGTCGCAATTTCAATCTCCGGCAGTTGCCAGTATGATTGGAAACACTAGAGAGTTACTGTCAATCAGTGTAGACAACACCAAGCTCAGTAGACCAACGGATTCATCTGGTATAAGGCAGCTTCTTGCCTTCCTGTGTCTACAATGGCACCTGCATTTGGATGTGTATCCAGATGTCAATCCAAATACATTCCTAAATCAGGTTGCCATTCCTCTGCAGTGTGCATCCCAACATAAAGGTGCATCTTGTAAAGGGAGCATGTTCCCCTTCCCCCCGACTGGATGCAAAACTTGTGGGATATGGGGAGCTGTTTGTAGCTGCTGGAGGTAAAAATGTTTCAGCTCAGCGCTAAGACCATCCAAGCTAAAAAGACTCAGCTAGCACTGGGGAAGTTTGAGGGCACAAGGAGAAGGGGACGGCAGAGGACAAGATGGTTGGACAGTGTTCTCAAAGCTACAAACATGAGCTTGACCAAGCTGCGGGAGACAGTGGAAGACAGGAGTGCCTGGCATGCTCTGGTCCATGGGGTCACGAAGAGTCGGACACGACTAAACAACTAAACAAAAACAACAACAGCACTGCTCAAATAGAATCAGTTCATTAAAGGAGAATCAGTGGAAAATTTTAAGTTCCCAATGGGGCCTGATAATATGCAAGCATATCGTATTTTATTGCTTGGAAGTGTGCTTGGTGTGAAAATTCCTTAATTGATTGATTGATTGATTGATTGATTAGATTTAAAAGCTTAAAAGTTTCCGTCTGTATCAGTCTCACTCTCACAAAAAGAATAAACGGATATTCTATCCTAAGGGTAGGGAATTTGTCTCCCCTGCCCTGCCACACACCACAGATATTGTTAGACACTGAGCATGCTGTCTGAGGCCCATAGCATTTGGAGGGTCACAGTCTTCCCATCCCTGTTCTAAACTAAACAAACCCACAAAGTGGAAATTCTTAATGGCAAGGTCAAAGAGTGACATGCCCAATGCTGCTTTGTGATTTCCTGGCTGGGCAAGCATTCAATTCATCTCCAGGTCCAACATTCTGTCTTTTGGATTGCATTTGTCCTCAGTCCATGTCTCTGTTATCTTTGTGAGTCACTCAGAGAATGATGTTATTGGGCTTCCAACATAAATGCTGCAACTAAATAAGTAAGTAAATAAACTGAAAAATTGCCCAAGCATTTTAGCTTTTTTTTAAAAAAAACACCAGAATGCTCAGAAAAGGAATGACTATGTGCAGTATTTGTGTGTCACCAACAAATTAATGGCAGTTCCCACATACAAGTCTTTTAGCATGTGCAAATAGCAAAAAGAGAGAGAAACGGGAGTGAGGGTTTTTTTGGAGATCTGCAAATGAAAAAGAGTGGTGTTGTCTTCATGTTCTGCTTCTTGGGGCCTCCCATAGACACCCAGCAGGGCTGTTTTTAATCCTTTAGTCAAATATGGTGAAATGGCTTTAGAAAACAGCAATGATATTGGATTGTGGGGTAGGCAGGGCCATGCACATATTTTGCATGAAAAATCAGGGTTCCAAAATGTGCAAGTACCTCCACAACTACATGAGGCTTCCCCACCGCAGACCATCATCCTTTAAGTTGTGTAAGGGTCTGAGCTAGCACATTCACACATCTTCTCTGTCCTTGTGGGTTCATTTAAGCGCTGTTATGAATGCCTGAATAGGGCTACAGAAGTCAGGGCAAGGGCAGCAAACTCCTCTGCCATGTGTTGAAACCACACACATGCCAAACATGTGCAAAAGGACTTTTGGCTTAGGTCAACTTTTATACGGTGGATTGCCATGATGTGATCATAGATAGCTAGCATATTAGAGTCAAGGGCTATAGTCTAGTCGTTTCCTTCACATGCTAGATTTCTGCTTAGGTAAAGCAAATAAGTACATGCTTATTTTCTCTCACCAAAATCAATGAAATTTGTACGTCCTTGACCAATGCCATTGTGCTCATTAGTTAAGAAACTTGCTGAATTATCCCTTGGCCTTTTTCCAAGTTTTTTTTCTTTCCCCTAGAAAATAAACATGAAACAGAATATCATAAGACAACGATGATCTCTAAATCATTTAGTGCATGCTTCAAACAATCAATTTAGTCACCATGTTACCATTCATTCCATGGAAGGAAATTTATAGACAGTTGCTATAGATCTGGCCCTTCACATTTGCATTTACTTCATCTGCAGAATCCTATACTTTTCAAGTAGTCGCATTGTTCATACCATGCACAATTGCTTTTAATGCAAGAAGCGATTCTCACGTATAAAGTCCTAGTACTGGAAAGATTGGGATTCCAACCAAACTTATGCATGCCACCTGGAATGCAGCCTTTTCAATAGACTTTGATTGATTGTGACAGTTTATATCCGCCAAGAGATCCTACCCATAACAGGAGAACTGCCTGCATTTTATATACCTTGAATTCAGCTAGACTGGATTTATATGTCTGAATGCAAAGCAGGCAGGAAACCTTTTGGACACTGGACAGGAAGTCTTGTGAAAGGCAAATTCTTGAGCTTTTCATTCAGTCACACTTGTTTAAATTCCTTTGGGAAAGGTATATTTTTTCACAGCCTTTGGCATCCTGCAAATTCAAGCTGTGGCTATTCATGCCCACGCACAATACTGACTACTGTGGCATGGAAGCCTGTATAGATTGTCCCCATGCAATAAGGGGGGAAGGGGGGGGGAGAGAAAACTTTATTTAGTTGCAGTACGTCTCACTGCTTTCATCTTTGAATGCCCGGGCAAAGATTTTCATAGAAATGCAAACATTTCATTTAGAAGTATTGATGTGTGTTAGATAAATTACGTAAACAAAGCCAATGTTGATGACAAAAACAGCATCAACAAAAACAGTAGTATTTTTAAATCCTGCAGTTCTCACTAAGCACTGTTTCACTAAGTATAATAGCTTTAAATTACATCCCTTCCCACATCCTACATCCCAAGTAAGTTCTTGTATTGCTGTAAACTCTGGAAACTAAAGAGGAAAGCAAGCAAATGTCTGTGGGTGTTTTGTTCTTTGTTCCCTTTTTTGCATCTCTTATCCCCCACCCCCACCCCACCCCACGAAGTTCTCTTTTCCAGTCCCATGGCTCCATTGGGGATCAAATTGTTTATTTGCAAAAGCACAATTTCATAAATTTATTTAGCATCATTCCATTCCAAAGGCTTGTGTGCACATTTGTCAGTATCTAGAGACCTTCCTTAAACCAAGTCAGATTAACGAACTATCTAACTTAGTTTTGCCTACACTGAATGGTAGCAGTTCTCCAGGGTTTTAGAGAGAGAGATTTCCAACTCTCAGCTGGAAATGTCAAAGTCTGGACACGGGGCCTTTTGTATGTGAAGCACACACTCTACCACCAAGCGGCAGACCTTTCTAATTGCTTCAGCAGAGTTAATCATCATGCTTTCCTATACTTTGCTTTTCAGTTGTGTTCAAGTGGTGAAACAGTAGTTTCATGCATTCTGAGGGCATTCTTTTGTTAAAATACTTACAAACAACTAACACGGAATGGTACTAGCTTTTAAGATGTGTGGTTCATGTTAGGTTTTTAAGGCGTGCACTTCTATGAAGAGTTTTACTTTCCAAACATCTAGTTAACAATGGAGGTGCCATATCAACCCGTTCATCTCGTTTAGCATCCTGTGTCTGGCAGTGTCTGGGTAATACGCAGAGGTGTTGAGTGAAAAGCCACTGTGGTACACCTGGGTAATTGTGTAACATTATATCGTACGCTATAGCAAACACTGCTTTTGACTGCTCCCTTCTGTGATTAATTTAGCCATGTGGCTGAATAATTGATTTCCCATGCATGAGTTGTATTTAATAAGGGTGGAAAAGATTGATATTTCTGAATCTCCAACAACAAATAGTTTAATTTCAATAACATTGTGATGAGGTAGTTTTATGCTTTGGGGCCTTTGTTATTGCGTTGCTTTAAAAAGGAATTATATCACTTACATGCACACACAGATATGTTAAAAGGGCTTATAGGGTGGAGAATCTGAGGCCTGGGGGCCAAATGTGCCCCACATGTCTCTCTAGCTGCTCCTTCCAGGTCACACTCATCAGTGGACTTGTTGTACAACCTGAAGTGTTCTTGCCTGGCTAGAATATGTCCTTGAACTGTGATAATGCTTCTTCCTTGCTTGGATGGAGGATGGTGGTAGAGGAAGATATGCAGAGAAACCCCTGAGTTTTGTGTGGTTGAAATGTATGCCACTATAAAAACACAAGAGTCACATCCTTGATGCTGCCTATTTTTACCTCTGGCCGCACCATGACTGAAATACACTATGGCCCTTGGAAGGTTGTCATAAGGGGATTTGGCCCTCAGGCTGAAAAATATTCTCCACCCCAGCTTTTGGCTTGGGCCAATTTTGGCCAATGTTTCTAGACGACCATAATCTTTAGAATATTATCGATCACATAAGGTGAACCTAAAGAGGCATGAAATGAGACTGTGGGGAGAGGGAGGAATTTAGCTTGACTGGAAGCAAATGGACTTGAGATCTATGCTGTTGTTTTGAGAACCACAAACACAACCTGTTGGTTTGCTGCCTATTTATTATTATTGTTGTTGTTGTTTAGTCGTTTAGTCATGTCCGACTCTTTGTGACCCCATGGACCAGAGCACGCCAGGCACTTCTGTCTTCCACTGCCTCCCACAATTTGGTCAAACTCATGCTGGTAGCTTCAAGAACACTATCCAACCATCTCGTCCTCTGTCATCCCCTTTTCCTTGTGCCCTCCATCTTTCCCAACATCAGGGTCTTTTCCAGGGAGTCTTCTCTTCTCATGAGGTGGCCAAAGTATTGGAGCCTCAGCTTCATGATCTGTCCTTCCAGTGAGCACTCAGGGCTGATTTCCTTAAGAATGAATAGGTTTGATCTTCTTGCAGTCCATGGGACTCTCAAGAGTCTCCTCCAGCACCAGAATTCAAAAGCATCAATTCTTTGGCGATCAGCCTTCTTTATGGTCCAGCTCTCACTTCCATACATCACTACTGGGAAAACCATAGCTTTTACTATACGGACCTTTGTTGGCAAGGTGATGTCTCTACTTTTTAAGATGCTGTCTAGGTTTGTCATTGCTTTTCTCCCAAGAAGCAGGCGTCTTTTAATTTCGTGGCTGCTGTCACCATCTGCAGTGATCATGGAGCCCAAGAAAGTAAAATCTATCACTGCCTCCATTTCTTCCCCTTCTATTTGCCAGGAGGTGATGGGACCAGTGGCCATAATCTTCGTTTTTTTAATGTTAAGCTTCAGACCATATTTTCCACTCTCCTCTTTCACCCTCAATAAAAGGTTCTTTAATTCCTCCTCACTTTCTGCCATCAATGTTGTGTCATCTGCATATCTGAGGTTGTTGATATTTCTTCCGGCAATCTTAATTCTGGCTAGGGATTCATCCAGCCCAGCCTTTCGCATGATGAATTCTGAATATAAATTAAATAAGCAGGGAGACAATATACAGCCTTGTCGTACTCCTTTCCCAATTTTGAACCAATCAGTTGTTCCATATCCAGTTCTAACTGTAGCTTCTTGTCCCACATAGAGATATTATTATTATTATTATTATTATTATTATTATTATTATTATTATTATTATTATTATTATTATTAGGGATCTACTTGCTTCCAGTAGGCTCTGACTGTATATTTGGAAATGAAAGAAAAATTGCAAAGACAGGATAGGCTTCCAGGGGAAACTAAACCTGGTGGCAGTAATCTTGGGTTCCTGGAAAGCATGTGGAGAAGAGAGGGGCATGTCATAGTATTATACTGCAAAATGCATGTTTTGTGACTTCACAGTTTCTCCAAATCCCTCCCCCCCCCCAGTGAAACAAGGCTGTACCTTTGGCCTCCATCAGTTCTCCATTGTAAACAATGGAGTTCACTGTAAACAATGGAGCCATGGCAAAGCTAGGTACATACTCCACACCTTATTCCTGCAAATAGTAAAAGGAGTGTAAATATTTGTTTACTCCTCTTATGTGCACCCCGCCAACATTTGCCCACAGGCAGCTTCATTGGAAAAGAAACACTGCAGGCAACATCATAATTTGCTCACTGTATCAACCTGAAGAAACATGTTTCTTTGGAAAACATTAAAGACTTCTTCATATCTGGAAAGTAAGACCTTCGGAAAGAATACAGAGGCTGTGTACACACAACCATTTACTCTGGATTCAGTACACTCCCACCTTTGGTTTGGGAAGTAGTTTACACAGCACATTAGTCACAATCCATATCTATCATGGATCTATTAAAATTGTGCACCGGATTTGGCCAAGGCCTGAATCCCGGGGCAAATTGGGCCTTTTCCAAGGCTGCCAGGAGCTGGTGCATCAAGCAGTAAGGAGAGGCAAGGATGAGTGATAAGAAGGCAGGGAAACCACAAAAAATTCACATTTAACCAAAAAGCTTGGGCCTCACACTTTCTCTCTGCCTAACTTGGCTCACAGGTTTGTTCTGAGTAGCGGCTGGGGAGAAATTTGATTCAGGTCACATTTAAAGGCAAACCTACCTCATTTTCACTTTCTGATGGAAAATGAGAACAAAAACAAAACCATCTATTGAAATTCGTATTTCTCCAAATTTTGCAGTGCTGTTCTCCAACCAAGCAATGTGCACAAAAATGCACATACTGGGGTAAAATTTGTCTTAACATGCACGTTAGTGAAAATTACCCTGTTGCGTAGATTAGAACCAATCGGCAAGCCCAAGAGGCTATGCATGTATATAAGGAGGAATTTGCACTAGTTTTCATGGGGAGTTTTTTTAAAAGAATATCGCAAACCAAAGTGTAAATGTGCAGAACTGAACTTAAGATTTGAAGAGCAGTATTTGAAAGACCTACATTTTTGCACAATATTCAGATGGAACAAATAAATTGCCTTAAATCACTGCAAATTTACCTTGTCTCTTGGTTAAAACCACTTTTGGTAAGTATTAGGTACTATTGTGTGAGTTGAAATAAGATACTTTTTGTTAACCTGTCAGAGATTCTGGGTTCAGAAAAGTGAAAGGGGGGGGGATGAAAGCCATCTATTCTCTTGTCTGATTCGGGGCCGTCCTACAGTTTGCATGAATATGCTGCCTACCTGTTTCTCCAATTTAGTCAGGAAAGGCTTTTGTTCAAAGCTTCTTCTTTTTTCTTTTTTAAGGCATATAATGTATGTTTCAGAGTTGACACATTGGTAGTGGTGCTTTCATTAACGGCTGAATTTATCTTGTGATGGTGAGGTTGCCATGGTAATTGCCAACTACTAGGAGGTAATTACTTTAGCAAATTCTCATGTAGCTAATCAGAATATGAGACAGACAACCCAAGGGTAGCTTTCAGTATGTACATTCCACTTTCAGAAATTTATTTGTTTTGACAGAGCTAAGGTGGGGCGGGGGGGGGGGAGAGGGAGATTTGCATTGATCACAGTTTTTTGCCATTAGACTCAACATTTGATTCTCTTCTAAATGACACTGGCTGCAATCTTAACCCTGCATCCTGCCTGGCTATGCTTAATATAATAGCAGGTCCACCACCAAATCTGCAGGCCTGCCATGCACATACATCTCAGTAGAGATGCCCTCAAAAACTCACAATGCACAATGTTCCTGCTCAGCTCCTGTTTTCACTTGCTTGGTCTCTCCTGCATTGAACACAGCCCCCACTCCTGTAGCCCCATTTCATTGGATGTCAGGATTCGATAGCCTTCCTTCCACTCTGAACAGAGTAAAGGTGCAAAGACTTTCTGCCTTTGAGCAAGCACTGTTGTCCAGAGCAGGGTCAGGAGAGGCATGCCCACACCATTTTGCGACCCTATCTCTTTCTCTGCTCTATTAGATGTGGCAGCCATTTTGGGTCACGCCACACCGCAACAGCAGCCATTGACACGCACGCTCCACAGCAGCCATTGTGTGACTGGCACCATGGACACTTTCTTCAAATTCCAAATATGCCCATTGCCTCCCCCTGCCCCAACAAATTGGCAAGCCATGGTTTAAGATATTAATAAAGCCATGTTTGGAAAGGGCTGCTCCTCCCCACCATGATCCCATTATCACCATTTAAGGCTTCTGTATCAGTGAAGTTGCACCAGAGTTGAGGCAGTGCCAGCCTAATTATATGCTGGCATCCTTCTTCCTGACATGCTTGCATAATAAGCCCAATGTCAGATCACCTCCAAGATCTGCTGGCACACCAGACTTAGTCAAGTTCCTACTGTCATCCAGCCAGTATAATTCCTGCTCTGTAATTGCCCTGTAGAGGCACAGAGGAATGAGTTTACTTAGTAGTGAATTGTGCACTATTTCTGCTTGCGCACGCCAGTCCTGCCTTCCCCACACAGCAAAGACACACTTGCACACACAAAGACCAATCTAAACAGTGTGTTCCAAAGTTCTAGAACTGCAGAAATTTCCAACTCTGGAAGGTACTTTTTCAACATGTGCCTTTCTGTTGCCCCTAAATTAATCTATTTTTTTAATTGCATAACTGTTTATGTAACGCAGTTCTTGCCAATGCCAGAGGTGATGGGTGTTCCCAAAGTACAATAGTTTGCATTCCATAATATTTATACTATTTTTGAACATGCTGTCCATACACACACACACACACACACACACACACAGTGTATGACTAAGTGTGACCACATATTGTTGTGTGTATGATTAGAGCAAATAAAACTTTTAATCTGCATGGACAAGCTTAGGAAGATGAGAGGATTTCAACCTATATTCATGCTCTAAGAACACACCTGCCCCAGAGCAATGTGAATATAGATCTAGATCCAAACTTGTAGTTTACATGACAGGCCCAAAGGATTGCTATGTCTGATCCTCTAATTCCTACAGAACATATTGAAATCAAGTATACATTCACAGGTCCAAAATCAACTAATTCAGGCACTACTTAAGATGAGCAATCGAAGATAGTAACAAACTCAGGTGTTGACAGCTGACAGGATTAGAGTCAAGGTGGAGACTGAGGTTTGCAGAAGTACAAAAAAACTTTTTTTAAAAAAATCTATGAGGACATCTCCCTGCTCCAAAAATATATCCAGCACCATGAAGACTGAGCATGTTGAGCCACCATAAAATATTAAATGTCACCTAGGACAAAAATGGAGTGGGAAGAAAAATACTCTGCTTGGAAGGAAGGAAAATCTGGGATATCTGGAATCCTGCGGGTGAGGATGCCCTGCAACATTTTGTTGCAGGTTTCACATGTTGTTGTACAAGAGACTATGAGAACCTTAATGCCTGATCTGCATTCATTCTGTGAATGTGAATCTGTACCAGAATTTCCTTGGCCCTGACATAAGTGAAATTAAGCTATAATTAACAATACCTCTTTCTCTAAGCAAAGGAAGGGGAGGGACGTCTTCTAAAATAATGCTTCAGATCCGTCATATACTTTAGGCTGGAAATGACACGCCAATAAGTTAAGTGAAGGGCATGTCACAAATGATTTCCTCCTCATTTTATGCTGTCATTCTTCCCTACAGCTCTGAACTTGGTGCCTGTCAGGTCTAATCAGTCTTGTTGTGTATACTATGCTTGCTTGTGAGCCTCAGCCCAGTCATTAGTTAGTAGTCACCCGGCTGAAGAAAACTTAGTCAATTAATCATACAAATCAATTGATAAAATTAACATATAAATAAAATAAGAGAAAGCATTTTTTAAGCTTGTGACAAAAAGAAGAGTAGACCAGACTGATGAGATGATCATGTTGGAACAATTGATTGGAATCCTGCTTCTATATGCTTGTTTCTGCCCAAATTCTAACACCTTGGAAGCACAACTCTTTTTACAGAAGCTTAGGCAGGGACAGAATCCACAATCCCTTCCACACACTGAGGTCACTGAGGGAGGCACTTTTGCATGCCCACCCCCATCTGAGGGATGATTGGATCATCCTATTCCCATTCCACATCATCTGTGTTTGTCTCAATAATAGATCCCATCAATCCCATTCTTGGCAGATCTTTGTTTTAAAAATGCATAAAAATTCACATTTAAATTGTATACATATTATGTGCATTCTGCCCCTGAAGTTTACATTTTTGAATGATTTCCAGTGCACTAACTCGAAAAAATATATACATGGGAAAATAAGATTTTGGGGGAAGACCCAAACTGCATTGCAAAATTCAGAGAAGTTTGTGATCCAATTAATAGGTGCATTCTGATCTAATTCAGGACCAGATAATTACTTCAGTTTACTTCAAGGTGAAAAAATGAACTTATTTATCCTCCATCTTTGGGTGTGGCTGGCAGCAATGCAAGAGAGGACTTCCTCCATGGCAGCCTCCTTTGGAACTCCCTGTCCTAGGGATCCATATTGCAACTTTCCGAAAACTTATTTTCCTAATACTTTGTTCTTACTGTTGACTGATTTTATCTGTACTCTTTTTGTTGTCATTCGGGTGACTGTAATTTTTCTGTTAATTTTCTTGGCTGTTGTGTTTGTTTTAAACCTGTTTTAAAACCAGTGGTGAAAGGTTGAGCAGTTAGTATTAGTGGTTAAATTACCTAATAAGCTCAAACTTCTAGGTGAACACCTCTTTTGACCATTTACTGTTTCTTTGCTATTAGCTTCAAGGGTAAAAACCACCTTCCTAGGGGCCATGTCTAACTTACAATTCACACAATGAGTATCTACTAAAACACTTACTTTGTGCAATTTCATTCCATTGATCAATCACTTATTTGGTTTCCATACTGAATCTTAAGACTGGACTTAATCTTTTTTATTTTAAAAAAATAACTGAATGAAAATGTTATTCATATAGTACTTATAAATGCAGCACTTTATGTCCTGTGACATAAGTGTTAGGAAGTCCCTTGCCGATCCATGCTGTCCCCCATTTTGTTCATCATTTATCTGGTTATTTCATTGCATTCCCAAATGCCACCTTTGATCCACCAGTGTGCTGTATCTGTGCTGACCAAGCTATAATTTGAGCACACAGTGAAGGGGATTTAATAATGAGTGCTGCAAAAGGCATCTGCCCAAGAACCAAAAGGGCCATGCCCACCACAATTCTGAGTAGAACCACGGTAGGCAGACCGTATGCTTGTCAAATCTAATTCATTTTTACTAGAACCCCCAGATCTACAGTATCAATCAGTACCAACTGCAAAAGACATATTGTTAGAATAAAAGAACTATTTTGAGCCTAGCAATTGCCTACCCCCCCCACCAGTACCAGAACTGAAGCAAGCCCAGTCCTTTCACACAAAAGCTACTCCTGGCTCATCATCATCATTTCAGCACCCTAATTTAAGTGGGGGAAATCATTTTGCTGCTGCCATTGTTAATCTTTTGCAGATCACTCAGAGATCTACCAATCGATCCTAATCTACCTCATTCCCACCCTTGAGTAGACTATGATAGAGCAACCAATAATAACCTCATGTATATATAACAAAGCTATCAGATAAATCACTTCCAGCAACTAAACTTGGCAAACCACCTTACCAACCAAGCCATTCTACACATTATGTGAGGCATGCCACTGTAGATTGGGGTGTGAATGTGCCACATTTCTGAAAGTCCTGCTTAAATTGTTCCATTTGTATTGTTTACTAAGCTGTATCCCAGCGTATTGGCTTTGTCACATTCAAGAAGGAAAAATTTAAGAATAGGACACACACAACCCACTTGTGGCTGGGGAAACTCACCCAGATGGGTGGGGTATAAATAATAAATTATTATTATTATTACTTGCAGTCTGAAGCACTGCTAGCCAGAAAACTTCCCTTCGCCTTCAGTCTACACCATGTGTAGAACAGCTCACAGGCCGAGTCAAACAACATTTTGCCCTGCTGAAAGAGTCATGTGAATTAGCCCAGTGATTCTCACAAGCTGAGCTCTCCCCCCCCCCCTCATGCCGTTTTGGCAGCAATATAATCAGATCACTTCCTAGTTTAACTTGTGTATAAACAGTGACCCTATTTATACTTCCCAGCAATCTTTCCTCTTAGTAGCAGGATTACTAATTGCTGGTTTACAACTCTTTCCTCCCTGAAGCTGTAGGACCAGTGGAATTTGGCTCCCCTCCAGATTTTGTCTTGCAGGAGACAGACATTTCCAGTTCTGCTCCGCCCTTGCTAAAGTGAAGCTGAGGCAACAGAGAGAGGAGACGTTTTGCTGCACAGGCACACACAGACCTTTGTTTATACAGCTTGATTGTTGACAGCACACTCACACAAGAATGGAAGTTCAGAGGGTGACCTGGCTCTCTAATCTCTGTTAATGTTTATCTAAAAACAGAATGATGGATTTATTGATGCAGCCCTAGCCTTGTAAAGTTATGTGTGGTTTCCACTAGGAAATTGTTTATTAAATGTTCAACTAAGGCTGGCCTGACTTTATCTGGAGGCAAATAACATACTGTTGTGTGTTTGGCGGAACTTGACTTGCCAGATGTCAGCTAGACCTACATTCTGGAGGTTGCATTGGGAGGATGGATTGCCTTTCTGGGGAAAATACAGCTCTGTGCATTGGAAACTTGGGTATCTGGCCACTATAGATGGATACGCAAGATCTTTCACACACAAAATTCAGAAAATTGTGGAGAGCTTTCCTGAGTGAATCCAAGGCCTGGAGAAATCTGCCACCTATCAGTCTCTTAAATCTGCCTGTATTTAAACGAAATCTTTGCCTTAAATGAATAGATGCAGGGACAAAAAATGGTGGGTAACGTTGCTCCCCTGCATCGCATAGTGGAAGGAGCCAGCAATTCTTTCCCACCTTAGATTTCAATCCAAGCTGCAGAAGGATTCAGGGGCATGTAAAACTCATTTCTCCTTTGAGGTTGGCTTTTGCAAGGCCCCACAGTTCTTTTCTGAGCCCTGCTTGGGAGGACACCAACATTTCTTCCATCAATACATTTTTCTGATCAGATCAGACTAAGGAAAGTAAATATATAGGAAAGCACCTCACAGCTGCAGCCAGAACTGCATTACACAACTTTCACAGCCTCTTTGATATCCTGAGTTCCACAGATCCCTCATCCCTGCATTTAGCTGTATGTGGATAGGTTCTGTATGCATGATCTGGAACCCTTCAAAGAAGCAGGGTCCCTGATCATGCATGTACAAGATGTACGCGCAGAGGCTGTATGCACACAGAACCCATGCTCAGAGATGAGAAATGCATAGAAGTCAGGAGCAGAGCAGTGGAATCGATGTGTTCTGACTGTAGAAAAAGCTTTTGTATTACAAACATCTGAGAGCTGGAGCTAATCGTACCTCCTCAAAGTGCATACCTGCTTCTCAGGCTTCAGGATACATTGTGAATATGCACAAAGGACTTGTGAATATGTAGCACAGTGAGGAACCTTTGGATAGATTTCTCTTTTTCCTTCAAAGCATCAGATTACCCGAAGTTAATTCAGGTGAAACCTTTTCCTCAACAATATCTTGAATCCAAGCACTCTGCAGTAACAGTAATTCATGTCCACCTCAACATATTTGACGTACCCTTGAAAATAGCTTAAGATGATATTGAGTGAATGGTTATTTTGAAAGAAAGGCTTTTCCTGTTTAAAGCAACTCTCCCATTGTCTTATTTTCAAAGGCAAAGGCTATTTGCTGTTCCTGAGATGTATTTTACATGTGAATCCAAAAGCCTCTTAAGCATAATCAGAGGGAAGTCAGGTTGCTTAGAGCAAAGCTTTCATAAGGCCTCACAACTGGGTTATTTTAATCTTCTAAAGCGTCTCTTAATTTGGACCAGAATGACAGCAACAGTAATTGGAAGATGAGTCACTGGATACACTTTAGGTGAGACATCACCAGTAACAGAAGGCCAAGAAACAGGGCTTTTTTTAAAAAAAAAAAAGATAGAAAGATAGAGACTTGCTTTTATTTTGCCTCTGGGCTTGTAGCTGTCAGTTTGGAAGTATTTATACTGGCGCCATTCATGTCAGGATTGCTGGCATTTCCATTAGAATTTCTGTTTGTACCATGATTTTCAAGTCATTATCAATATTTTTTATATGAGCTGGTCTTCAACTAAAAGTTGAAAAACAAACCAAGCAAATACCAAAAATTGTTCTTATGTTTTGGACACCAGATTAAAAACAATCCTAAACCAGTCTACTCAGAAGTAATACTGTGGCCAATAGGGCTTACACCACCAGTGTGTTGCCTTAAACTGCAATCCTATATCCACTTACCTGATAAAACATCCCTTTGAGTTCCATTAATTTGCTTCTGAGTAAATATGTGCTTTCTTTTAATAACAATAATCTAGGTTGTTATACAATACATGCTCTCTTTAACACATCAATAAGTTAAGCACTGGTTTTGTAATCTTCCTCACCCTGTAATTTTATTAAGTGTATAATGTGTGGCAATACAGGATTCAATCAGAATAACAACACATTGCTGCTGCTTTATAAATTTTTAGTAATAGTAGTTGTGGGTAGTCGTGGTTGAGGTTACAATGTCTTTTGATGCTCTGCTCAATATCTATGTGATAGCATGTGATGTGGTATGTGGCTTAATTCAGAACCATGCAAACAGGAGTCTACAATTTTTGGCTGGTCTTGCTAGCCAAACACTGTGGCCACCAGAGTCTTCTTTGGCCCTATATAGCAGCACCACGCCAACCTAACCTACAGGGGAAAAGGCATCAGAGCACTCTCCAGTTTGACCACTCTGTGTTAGGTGCACCAAACACCTCAGAAAAAGGGACCAAATAATAGAGCCCCTCCTTTCAACTTAGAAGTTGAGAAATAGGCAGAGATCACAGGATGTCTGGGATGATGATCAACCATCTCACTGGTGCTTAGGTTGGTCAGAAGGCTGATCTCCCACCACACCTGCCATGGTAACCACAAATGCAGAAGCTGGCATGCAACCCCATGTGCAATACTGCTTGTGTGAAATGGGACTTAAGCCCAAACAGGGCACAGTCAGTATGTGGAGGACTAGTGGGCATTGTGCTTTGTGGCCCTACTCTTGACCACCCTACATTGATCCAGTCCTCCTGCACAGATTGTTTGTACATGTAAGTTAGACATGTGTCTAGTTTCTTGCTAGACAATTAGGAGCCCTGAATCTCAGAGCATTCCAGATCACATTAGCAGAACCTTCAAACAAAACTTCTTGTACATACATAGTCTCTGTGTAGAGGAGCTGCATCAAAACCTGGAAGTCAAGGTTTAGGTTAATGTAATTTCCACCTTCCACATTTTTGACTGCTCTGGTTTGGTTGACTAAAGGCTGTAGCCTACCATCCTGTTCTCACAGTGGCCTACAAAGATACAAAGGCCTGTGGGAAACCTGCAAACAGGACCCAAACATATACGGCACTCACTCTCCCCTCCTGCAAATGACAGCAGTCTCTCCGTTGGCCAATGTGAAAATAAGCAAGATAAAAATGAGAATGACTTTGGACATGCTATGCATGAGAAATATTATTCTTAAATGGCATAACTGTTCATTAGTTTTCCCTCTCTTTCTTCTAGAAGAAAATGCCTCTAAGATTATATATACAGTGTCCCTATTCCAACTGAAGAATCAGGTTTCTCCTGATGAGGAACTGGATATTGCACACATTTATGGTCACCAGATGGAAGGTGAGTTAAATCGCTCCTTGTGGCGCTGCTGTGGAGCTATCCACAAGGAAGCATTTCACCCCACAAATCATCTAGTATTCCTCAGATCCCACTACAATTAGTAAAATGAAATAAAGTGCATGCTGGTGTGTCCAGCAAAGCTCAATGCACCAGCTTAGAGAGGTGCCTTTGAAGAGTGCAGCCTAAATGGGAAGTGTCTAAAGAAAGATAACATTTCTTTCATTGTGTGAGCCAAGTGAATTTGGCACTGAAATAATAAATGTGAATGAGAGGGGAGGGCAGGGAGAGATGAACGTGCACCAACTAGCACCAAACACAGCCAACAGCTCTCGGAAGTAGTTTCATCAATTTTTATTTTCCTTGAGGCACCAGGGAAGGGAGAAACGGGGAAGTGCAGGTTGAGCAATAAGCTCAAGGCATACATAACTGAATATTTTAGATTTAGACCTTTACATATTTTGTGCCTTCTGGAGAACATCACTTTTAAGTGCCGGTTCCTTTCTATCTTCCTTGGCTGTGTCTCTGAACTTGCCCTTGGCACCAGCTTGAACTTGGAGAGCTCTTTCTTGAAACAAAACAAAATTAATTAGAGCATCGCACAGGCTGAGGCATGCGGAACAAGGAGTGGGGGTCCTATTGTAGCTGGCACTGTAGATCGCTTGATTTCAGAGAGAAGTAATATATCAGTGTCTTCCTGAAAAGTGTTGCTCTTAAGCTGTTGGCCCCTTGCATCTGTTTTGCCACAATCATGGTCCACAAAATGCCATTTGTTGTGTTCTTTAACTGACATGATATTCGCAGATAATAGTAAGCCTACAATTAGAAGGAAGTCACATAGGTGATGGGATTTAATTTAATGGATACTGATCTCTATCACCGATGTCTCTGCCCTAGATGCCAATCAACCTATATCAAGCATCTAATGTAGAAAAAAATTGCTACAAATGTGAAATCAGCATCTACATGATAGAGAATAGAGTGGGTGGGGTATAAATAGTAAATAATCACCACTACCACCACAATCATCATCATCGAACAAGGCACTTTTCTGAAAAACAGGCATCTCTAAAAAAACGATAATGGTCATGGGGACAAAGAATAAGGTCTTCCTTCAAGCCTTAGCATGAAAATGCACATTTTTGACGGCCGTCCAGCTTGTCTGATCATGTAGACCATGGGTCGGCAAACTAAGGTCCGCGGGCCATATCAGGTCCAATTGCCTTCTGAATCCGGCTTGTGGACAGTCCGGGAATTGCAGCATGGATTGCCAGTGCATGTGCTCTTTCCCTCACATGGCAGCAGCGGCAATGCGTCCTCCCTCCGTCCTCCTGGCTTCTCCCCGCCCTGCCTAGAGGAGGAAGGGGGCTGGGTTTTTTTTGGTGCCAGAAGCAGCAGCACTCAAGTGGCCGCAATTTTAAGCAGCCCCTCCCTGGAGCCCTTTCGTCCCTCCGCCACGACCACCAGCCCCTGGTGCTCACAAGACACAAGTAAGCAGCCATTGGGGCTCATGGTGCTCTTGCATCATTCCCCACCCCCCCAAAAAATATAGTCCTGCCTCCCACAAGGTCTGAGGGACAGTGGACCGGCCCCTTGCTGAAAAAGTTTGCTGACCCCTGACATAGACAGATTCTGCTGTAGAGGCTCAAGCAGTGACTTTTGCCTCAGTAGCAATAGCATAATGCTATTAATAGCAAGTGTGGCAGATCAAGCTGACTTTGCCTATTTTATTGGGTGGAGGGAATCCACCCCTTTCCCTTACTGTCAACTATATGAACCTGCATAGTATCTACAGTTCACAAGGTTCTGCACAGGAAACAATGCTAGACATCTTGCTTCACTGTATTTTGGAGCTGCTGTCATAGAGACAGATACATAGATACAGGGCTCATTCCTAGTCACATAAACCTATATTATCCAACAGTGTACTGTACTGATAATAATCCTGGGTCAGCCAACATGGTGTCCCCCCGGTGGTGTTCGACTGCAGCTCCCATTGTCCCAGACCATTGGCCATGCTGCCTGAGGCTCCTGGCAATTACAGTCCAACAGCTTCACGTTGGCTGCCCCTGCTGTAATATACATGAAGAGTCTCCTCCTTGTGTTGCTGACAGGATATTACTTCTGAGCATAAAACAGCTGCCATGTCCTAACCTGCGAGAATCTTTCAAAGGCTTTGACATGGGATACAAACACGTTCTTTACATTGGCTCAGCCAGGGTTGGTCCTACAGTAGTAAGGTTTTGAGAAACAGCCTGTAGATAAAAATGGAGTATAAAACAAAAAGCAGGAAGGCGCTCACCAGCAATTGTTCCACAGATGGAAAGAATTGGGATTATATCACACAAAACAACATCTTCTAGCTCAAACTAGCAAAAAACCCCAAATTTGTAGTCTCCTAATTTGGTGTTTTTACAGTATTACCAATTTGGGCCAGTGTGTTTGTACTACAAAAAGAAGCCAGCCCAGAAATGTGACAACTCAAATTATAGAGTGCATGAAAGCATATATATGAAAGCGAAAATAATGTCATTTTCTATAGGTAGAAATATCACACTCCTTCCTTCTAAATTGAATATGCATGGCTGTTTTACTTATTTAGCTTCCATGTTGTCTTAACAGACACACAGATCACTAACCTGAGCACCAGGGCAAACCAGTTTGTAATAATTGGTCAGTTAAAATCACATGGACTCTGGCCCTACTGTTACACAAGCTGATTGAGTTTAGTTGACATTTCTTCACTACTAGCATTGACTAACCTAAGAGCGTCCTCATACTTCATATTGAGGCCCACCTCACATTCAAAGAACATTGTGACCTCAGTTTGTCCAGTACGCTGTCCTATAACATGCTTAGCCTGGATGTCAATCCAACACTGGTGTTCAAGTCTCACTCCTTGTCATTAAACAAGCCCTGAATTTGCTACTCTGGCTCTTCATTATACTGAGAAGATTTTTTAAAAATCATGCACACATGGTTCTGCTTTCCCACACACATTCTACATGGCAGTGCACCCTATTATAGGAGATGGTTGGCTACTTGGTCTTCGTTGCTTTATTATGGTTCTAAGAGGAGTTCTGTGAAAACATTTTGCATTTAATAAATATGACTCAGAAGTCATAGAGCCATCACTCCTTCCAGCAAATATTCCAAACTCAAAACAGATCGTATGGCAGAAAGACAGTGAAATGCAATTGGTTGCTATTACATAGCCATGGTAACATCTCAGCATGCTTTGCTATAATTCCAGATGGGAGAAAGGGAAACAGCATATGGATGTGTTCATATTACAGCCAAGGCTTCAATGCTTAATAAGAGGGGTGAATCAAGACTTGCTGGAGCAATCTTTCAGCTAGTTTTAGTTCCTTACAGATGAAAAAACAGATGAGGAAAGCTCATTTAGAGAATAAATTTAGACATAGAGTACACATACTCTCAATAAATCCTGCTTTTCCTTTGTTTAAAAATAGTGATTCACAAATAATGAGCAATTTTAAAGTCACTCTGATTCACAGTCCTTTAACATAAAGGACAACTGCTAAAAGCTGAGGTAGCTTAGCATTAGATTTGTTTAAAAGTGTTGTAATTAATAAACAGAAAGCCTGATCTTTTCTTTTTTGTGTAATATTTTTTATTAATTTTCATCAAGAAAAATACATATCGCACCACTTTACAACTTTAACAAATTTTCTCATTTTT
The DNA here is from genome assembly GCF_964188305.1 of Podarcis bocagei. NCBI lineage: Eukaryota > Metazoa > Chordata > Lepidosauria > Squamata > Lacertidae > Podarcis > Podarcis bocagei. The sequence goes on from NC_138134.1 coordinate 50,187,162, forward strand.
GGACTTCCTTCAGCCTCTCTGACAATCATCCGAATTAAACTTTTTAATTACACATTTCCTAAATTTTCTGTTGCCTTTTAACATACCCTTCCACACCTGTTTTTCTTTCTTACAATATTTCTTAGGTTTTTACAGAGCTTCTTTAAATGCCACTAACGTTATTTCATTATCACTTATACATTCCCAATAATCCACTAGCTTTCCCCAGTCCTTGATGAACTTTTGATCTCGTAGATATCTGATCTTCCCTGTCAGTTTATCAAGTTCTGCATAGTCCATCAGCTTCATTCTCCACTCCTCCAATGTCGGTATATGTTCCTGTTTCCATTTCTGGGCCAGTAATATTCTTGCCGCTGTTACTGCATATTGGAAAAGTTTACAATCCTTTCTATTTATTTCATTTCCTATAATTACTAAAAGAAAGGCCTCTGGTTTCTTAACAAATGTATATTTCAACATTTTTTTCAATTCATTATATATCAATTCCCAGAAGCTCTTCACTTTCTTACATTCCCACCACATATGGTAAAAAGTGCCATCCTTTTCTTTACATTTCCAACATTTCTGAAAGCCTGATCTTTTCACAGTTTTTCAGCTGGTTGACAATATTGAACTTCTTGAATATATTTGTGAGGCATTGGATGGGTTTGGATGATCATCCTATAGTTTAATAAACTGAGCTATGGACAAGACCTGCCCACATGCTCAGCATCTTCTGTCCCCTCTCCACAGCATGTCTGAATGAAAAGTGGGCAGTCTTTAATAAACCTGTTTCCTGTTTCATCTGAAATGGACAACTATGGTTATTGTAACAATCCAAGAGCATAAACCCACTTCAAACTGTGTTCTGCATTAGGCAACCATAGTTTGCTGATTTGGGTGAAACAGGAAACCATGGTTAATAAGACACTTGCTCATTTCCTTGAGGCACAGCAATGGGAGGAGAGAAGAGGCTAAAGTCTTGCACGTATCTTGGCTTATTAAACTGAGATGCAATTGTTCAAATGCAACCATGTCAAATGTTGGGCCTTAGACGGCCTTGAGCAGAAGCAGAACACAAAGCCAAAGACACAGGTGAGGGGGTGTAGAATTGTGATGGGGGGAGCCAGTACTATATGTTCATACAATTGTACAATTATAGAGGTTCGTGCAATGCAGGAATCTCAATTAAAACCTCCAATGAAGGAGAGCCAAATGTTGCCAAAGCAAAATCACAAACTAATCTGGAAAACTTTCAATTTATACCAGATCAGGAGAATCTGATGTGTTGCATGGGTGTGTTGAGTCACAACATAGCCTATACTGAACCTTCTGAACTGCAGCCTAGGTAGCTTACCACATTTGCCTCCTTTGGAAGAGAAATCAATCGGAGATTGATGCACTTGCCAGCTTCTCAGGAACAGAAGGAAAGTCATCGTCTTTCTAGTCTATTTGGCTCCTTGTCACTCCACTCCACTCTTTCCTTCCTTTGGATTATTTCCCAGAGCCAGAATCTCCTTAATGTAAAGCCCCAACACAGACATGCTTTGGCTAAGGATTGATTTATATTTCTTTATATAGAAATTCCTGCCCCACCATTCTAGCCTCTATGCGCCACACAGGTTGGTTTACCACTAGTTATTATAATTGTTGGTCTTGTTTATTAGTTTCTTTTTCCAGAAAAAAAGAACTTTTAAAAATGACTTTTAAATACAAGTTCAAAAACAAGGATAGATAACCTAAAACACTCGGGCTGCCATATTCCATAAAGGAAGACCCCAAAATTGTTGAGCTTTTGAGGGAAAACCTAACACAAAAATAAGTTTCTTGAGATGTTTCTACTGCTTTTTCCATCGCGCATGGCAGGCCTACACACACACATATACAGATCCAATTTAACATCAAAATACAATAAGATGCAAACAAAACAACTGAAAGTTACATAAAGTGGTAATTACCACAGATGAAAATGGCTTTCTCAGATAATACTTAGTAGACAAAAGCCTGCCTAAAATTATGTCTTTACCAGCTGGTAAAAGCAGGCAGAAAGAGCTCCATCTTTGCTTCATGGGCCAAGTATTCCACAATATTAGTGCAGCCACTGTAAAGTCCCAATCTCTTATCATCAACCATGCCTCTACCCTAGGTGAGGACTCCTCCCGTGGACTTTTGCCCATATAGCAACTGTTAAGAGGCATCACCAAGAGGTCTTTACTCATTACCACATTAGCCTCCTTTTCTTCCTGGACCACAGGCAGAGAACATTCAAAAAGAAATACTGTGTGGATTAATTTTAGAATGCTAACTTATTTCACAGATCTACAGATGCATAGCTCTTATCTCATCATATATTCTACACCAAGGCTAGGTCTACACTGATCTATAAAAATGCTTAGAAAATAATAATATGGCTCCCAATGCAATTTTCCATTGACAACGGATTGCTGCTCTACAACATCCTCTGGTGTCTCATTTTTGTAATGGATTTTTAATGTTATAACTGACCAGTGTAGATTTGCCCCATGTCTTCATCTTATATAACTCACAATTCATTTTGACAGCTTCTCACTATATTGAATAATATGCTCCATTTATTGTTGTTGTCATTATTCACATTCCCAGTGATTTTCATATCTACCCCAGTCCATGCATACTTAAAACAAAAACAATCCCAAATGGGAGTTTGATATACTGAATGAGAACTATCAAATACTTCTGGATTGTCACGGGAGAACATCTCTGGAAAGACGGCTGTGTTCCCACTTTGACAGGGTTAAGAGACGTTCCAGTGTTATCTTCCTAATATCCCAATTTGTTTTCTCCCAATAGGTCTGGGTTCCAGTTGGAATCCAGCACTTAGCCATTGCATTAGTCATAGCTGAAAACATTCTGTTCCTATTAGCTATCCAAATGCTAAATCCCCATCCTTGGGGATAAGCAATAAATATGACACTCTAGGTCTTGGAGAAGGTTCAGCTTTGCTGCAGAATATAAGAAAATGTATTATGTGCCTTTAATATGTGCACAATGAGTATGTACTGTATCTGAGGTTCACCTTTCTTTTAAAGCATGACCTTCACAAATGTCAATATACTGGACATGTTAGAATTTGCAGAGAATAATCTTGGCAGGTCAGATGCAGTGTATGTTTTAATTCCTCAATCAGCTGCACACAGTCATTTTTATTATTCAAGGTTATTAGGGAAAGCCCTGCTCCAAAATCCTATCATAAAACAACCCCCTTTATTTTAATTACTATGTCTTAGAACAACAACAAAAGCTGCCTCAGGCTTATGGAGCCAAATGTTCATTCTCTGTTTTTGACCTAGCACAAACACCAAGCACTCTCACTTCCAAGGTTCTCTATAATGTTTGACAGGTATCTTTACAGTTTGTTTGGAAAGGAAGGCTAAGCTCTGCTGCAACATATGAAAGGAAATCACATCAAATGCCATCCGTATAAACCTGACATGTCAACAATGCCTTCATCGGAAATGTTACAACACTTCTGTTACCGTATCTCCCTTAGCAACGCCCTATGATTTGTTTAAGCTAGATAAATCTTTAAGAGCTTGACATTGAAATGTTTCAGGGGATAATAGATCTCGATGCCTGTTAAACTACAAGTAAAACCTAATCCTACTAGATTTCAGAGATGGCACCTGCTCAGTCCTGCTGGATTTGTCTGCTGGCATGCAGTGTGTGAGAGAGGTGAAGCTGGTTAAAACCACAGGGACAAAACTCCCAACTACTCTGCTTCCTACCCCCCCCCCACCTCCCGCCCCCTAGAAGGCTACAAGGGTAGGGGTAGATTGGTTTGCTTGTTTAGATTTCTAAGTTACCCCATTCCTAAAGGCTGAAGATTAATAACAAGAAAAAAAGGATTTGCAGAATAAAATCTTATAAAGTGGTACCTCGGGTTAAGTACTTAATTCGTTCCAGAGGTCCGTTCTTAACCTGAAACTGTTCTTAACCTGAAGCACCACTTTAGCTAACGGGGTCTCCTGCTGCCGCTGCGCCGCCGGAGCACGATTTCTGTTCTTATCCTGAAGCAAAGTTCTTAACCTGAAGCACTATTTCTGGGTTAGTGGAGTCTGTAACCTGAAGCGTATGTAACCTGAAGTGTAACCCGAGGTACCACTGTACTAACAGGCCTTGCTTAGAAGATGAATAGAAGGGATGTCCTATATATATATTATTGATTGATTTATTACTTTTATATCCTGTCGATCAATGTGCTGGAGGTCACCTTTCCTAACTCCTTCCTGCAGCTTTCAGTGCAATCTTGCACACTGTTCTGGGAGAGTCGGTGGCCCAAATGTTGCCTCCATCTTCTGCCAGTGGGATCCCTCCCCTAGCTCAAAAGCCCTCCCTTTTTATATTCATTGAAACTATAAAATGCATGCACTGAACTAAAATATATGTTTAAGATAAAATGTGCTGATTGAAACAATTCCCTGACCAACTCCTCCTCCCTTGTGTCATGTCTTTTTATATTTGTTTTTTTGCTTATAGTCTATAAATTCTTCAAATTCATGTATAGAGAGACAGCTTACAGCCTGTTCTTTATGTCCATTTGTAATGTCTTCATCCTGACTACCTCTCAGTTCCAGGGTATCTCTAACTGGGGCTGCTATTATTTCCTTCAACCTGATGTGGAAGGTTAGCCCAGGCATCCTGAGCTGGGCTGCCTGTCTTTGCAGGCCTGGCCTTCAGAATACTGGAGTCCTTTGGTCCATTGCAGACCATTTCCTGGCTGTCCTGGGACAAATGTCTGGCCTCACTTCCTCCTATTCCATTGTCCTAGGCATATATGACCATGGAAGATAATAACCATCTTCAGGCATTCATTTAGGTATGGATGAGTCTGTGGAACGGGTAGACTGGTGTCATGTGTGATTGCAGATTTTTCCACTTTCTAGGGTTCTGGATACCTCATACAGGAGATTACACATGTTTGGGTGTCCATCTGTAGGCTGGTTCCACAGTGGTTGGGATAGGGGTGGTAAATTGATCCTGATGCATTTACTGGTGCCTAAATGAACATCATTCCTGCTTACCAGTGAGCTGCCAAGGCAAAGTAATTGTTTAATCCTTAATAACACTGTTGAAGAAAATTACTAATTACAAATACCATGGAGATGCAGTATTGCCACAGGAATAATCATCACCATAATACTTTTGGAGCTTTTGTTTTGTTTAGTTTCCTTGTTGCAATAATGTAGAGCAGCTGTGAGGTGAGAGGTGACAGCTGGGCCTTTCCGGAATGTACTATTATTTCCAGATCAGCAGTTTTCTTTTGACCTAAAGTAAATTCTGGCCTATTTTGGGGGAGCGGGTGCCTGCAGGGAAGATACCTCCAGTACTGCTTTTAGTTCCTTTGAGATAGCTCCCCTAGTTCTCTTTTCTTTTTCTTTCTCAACAAAAACTTCAGTATAGAAATGAGGCCATGAGATTTGTGCGACAGGGTTGATTAAATCCCAGCTGTGCCATAGAATTTCAGATCTTAAAAAATCAACACATTCTAAAAAATAGGTAGCCTTTGGTGGTAGCTGGGGGCATTTTAAATGGTTTGGTATTCCATTGAAGCTATTCCGTCCAGTCAACTGCTAGCTTTCTACAGTGTTTCTTAATGTTGTATATATTCCCCATAACTGCCAACAAGTGCATTGTAAACATTTGTTTGATTGAACAGTGCAAAGACAATCCTACTACTGTATGCTGAAGTTGAGATTTATTGGGTGGTGGGTAGAAGAGAGAACATACAGGTAATTGTATAATAACTGAAAATTTCATTCACATATGGGGCAAACAGCAGCTTGGCAGTGACAACTTTAATGGGGAAAATGGTGTAGGATAATGGATAAAGTCCCTTCGCCAGGATTCCATTCTGGATCTGATACCTTAGAATCCAGAAATATAGCATACAGAACATGTAGTCATTTTACACAGAATACTCATAGTTCTAATTTCCTATACAGATCTCTTTTTCTCAACGGATGTGCTTGTTTTAATATCTCTTCATTATCTCACTTTCATCTGTCTCACTCTTAACCTGTCACTCATTCTAACCCTGCCCAACGTTTCATTCCACTCTCCTGCTGTCAATCATTCTTGCTCTCGCTCTTCTGCTAAAGGTAGCATCTTTTAATTCGTGTTATATGTCTTCTCCACTTCTTTTAATGCTTCCGTGAAAGCTGCAAAGCCAAAGATCAATTCTATCACTTTATAATTCTAAAACCTGTGAACTATTTTTATTCTTCTTCTGCAAAATCCCACGCCACGCCATGATATGCTTCGTGACAATATATCACACACAGCAGTGTATGCACTTGCAAGTGTTGTGGCCTTCAAACAATGAAACAATTAAATCAGCAAATAATATACAAATAAAATAGAGTCAATCAAGAGATGTGGATTTTATAAATGATGGTATCCATAATTGTGTAGTTTTTGCCCAGCTGCAAATGCATAGACATGATTGATTGATTGATTGATTGATTGATTGATTGCATTTCATAGAATTGTAGAGTTGGCAGGGACCCTGAGAATCATCTAGGCCAAGCCCCTGCAATGCAGGAATATGCAGCTGTCCCATGTGGGAATTGAACCTGGAACCATGGTGTTATCAGCACCACATTCTAACCAACCTTTTTCTCCAATGAGCTCAAAGTGGAGTGCATGGTATACTTCTTCCCTCATATTATCCCCATTACAGCTGTGTGAGGCTGGTTAGGCTGGGGGGCAGAGAATGGCCCAAGGTCACCCAGCAAGTGTCATAGTCAAGTGGGAATTTGAACCCTGGTCTCCCAAGTCCTCATTTGACACTCTAACCCAGCCTTTCTCAACCTTGGCTCCCCAGATGTTGTTGGACTACAACTCCCATCATTCCTAGCTAGCAAGATCAGTGATCGGGGATGATGAGAGTTGTAGTCCAACAACATATGGAAACCCAAGGTTGAGTGCTCTAACCGCTATACCACACTAGGTTTCCTTCTAAACTAAAAATGATAGGGTAGTACTTGAATTTCCTTGAGCTATGACTGTTGCAGGTAGCACTGTGGGTTAAACCGCAGAGCCTAGGGCTTGCTGATCAGAAGGTCAGCGGTTTGAATCCCCACGACGGGGTGAGCTCCTGTTGCTCGGTCCCTGCTCCTGCCAACCTAGCAGTTTGAAAGCACGTCAAAGTGCAAGTAGATAAATAGGTACCGCTCCGGTGGGAAGCTAAACGGCATTTCCGTGCGCTGCTCTGGTTCGCCAGAAGCGGCTTAGTCATGCTGGCCACATGACCCGGAAGCTGTACGCCGGCTCCCTCAGCCAATAAAGCGAGATGAGCGCCGCAACCCCAGAGTCGGCCACGACTGGACCTAATGGTCAGGGGTCCCTTTACCTTTACCTATGATTGTCTAGTACTGTTCAGAATGTAAATTTTGTTTAAAAATATCTTTTCACATACTAAATTGCAATAATTACAGCAAAAACAAGAGTCTTGTGGCATTTTAAAGACCAGCAAATGTATTATGGCATAAGCTTTTGTATTCCATAATTATATTGTAACAATTATATTCAAAAGTGCCCCACTGAAATGTGTGTGCGCGCGCAATCTAGACCCTCCCAAAAAAAAACAAAAAACAACCAGCCATAGCAATAATTAGCACTTGGAGGAAATCCTTTTTTTTTTTGCTAAAGAATGGATTGTCAAAAGGTATGTTCCTCTTTTTGGTCCATATGGGGTTAATTTAAGTCTGCAGAAGCTGACCCAGCTGAGACTAATCATGACAGAATGAGGGTTATATAAATCTCTCTGGCCTAGACAGAGGAGTATAGGGCAGGGATGGCTTCAGCTTTCCACCTGGCTTTGTTAAAGGAAGTAAGACAATTCATTGAGGACTGCTATCTTCATGGTAAGGTTGCAATCTCTCTCTCTTATTTTAGCCCATTTTCTTCAAAAAGTGTAATGTAGGGCATAATGGATATTCCTTATTTTAATCACCAGCCTTGGAATAGCTTCCAAATGAATTTTCAGTATGGCAGCTCTTCCTGCCAAAGGATTATAGAAACATTGAATTGTAGAGTTTTGAAGGGATCCCAAGGGCCATCTAGTCCAACCCCCCTCAACACAAGAATTTCAACTAAAGCATCCATGACTGATGGCTGTACAACAACTGGAGGGCCACAGAGTCCCCATCTCTGACCTAAACAGAAACCAGCTGCACAAATATAAGATGAGGGACACCTGGCTTGCCAGTAGTACAAGTGAAAAGGGTTCTTAGTAGGCCACAAGCTCAACAGCGTGATGTATCTGCAAAAATACTAATGCTATTCTAGGCTGCATCACAGAAGTATAGTGTCCAGATCAAGGGAAGTAATAGGCACCATTCTATTCTGTGTTGGTCAGACCACACCTAGAATACTGTGTCCAGTTTTGAGCACAACAATTTAAGAAGGCTATTGACAAGTTGGTGTTGGGTTTTAACTCCCTTCAGTCCTTGCCAGGGCGATCAATAGTCAGAGTTTATTAGAGTTGAGGACCAATAATATCTGGAGGGTTACAGGTTCCTAGTTTAGGTATTTTGTTTTTGCTTTCTGATATTTTTTATTCTTCTTTCATTGAACTGTTGCACTATGTTTACCGATTTAAATAGACTGTGAAGGAAGGAACTGCTCACCTGCCCCATATATATACAACCCCCCAAAGCCTGATTCACTATGGTCCAATAAACTGGACAGGGCAACCTGCTGTTCTTCTGTGTCAATCAGAAATATATGTATGATTACTTTAAAAATACCTAGCAAGTGTTACTGTGATGGTCAACAGCTAAATGCAACCAGACGTAAAAGACTGGGGTGGGGGGAAGCAAACATCTTCAATAACTAAGTGTGGTGTCTGACTCAAGACTGAAATTGTCACTACATTGAAAAAATAGGATCCACTTTCTTATATTCTGTATATGAGATGCATATCACTCACCTTCCTTCAGTGCTAGGTAATATCTACAGTATTATGAAATACAGAACTACACTAACAGGATGCTAAGAAATATTAAGGGCTCATAAGAGCAAGACTTCAGTTCTTGATTGAGAAAGCACCAGGGAAAATAAAAAGGTTGGGAGTAGGGATATGGATGTCATCACAACCTCTACAGTGAGCCATTTCAGCTACATAAAACAGTTATTAATAGAAGAACCTTTATTTTGTTTGAATAGCTCCCAAGGATTTAAATGTCAACCAACATGGGCTTGCTGATGCTTTGCAGACCTTCAGAGGATGTTAGAAAACCATGATCAATCGTGTTGAGACAGAAACATATTCTTGAATGAAATTAACAAGGTATGTGCTTCATACTTATAATGTTTAATATGTAATCTGTAGACCCCACTTCTAATAACCTTTAGGTCAAAATGAACACAGGAAAAGGAAATGTGTTGTAATAAATACCACTGGATTTCATGAAAGCAAAATTACATCCTTTTAACCGTATAAATTCCAGATATCTCAGTGAGAATTATCAAATTTGTCAATACCATGAGTGGGTTGACTAGAGTATTTTGTCTCTTAAAATAGCAGCTGAACTGTTTCACAGGAAGTATTTAGCTGTTAGTACCTTCATTCTTTCCCCACAGTTCAGAAATACTGTTTCTGTCTGCAAACATCAAAAGAGGGAGCTGTTTGGGACAGCCAGCTGCAAACTGCATTATTTTGCTTCCAGAAGACATTGGGACAATACTGTGTCTTGATTTAAGACAGTGCCATCCAGTGTCTTTAAAAGGAAAAAAATAAGGGCGTCCAGCTGCTGATCAATGAATTCTCCCCGATTTATTTTCAAGCTGTGTGTGTGAGAGAGAAAGGGTAAATGCCCTCCCCCAAAATATTCATGGCAGTAGTTTCCTCCTCCAATATTTGGTAGCTTCCAAAATGGCCACCTCTCCTGTTCCTCCACCACCCAAAATGGGTAGCAGAACAAGGAAGGCAATTTTAGCTCAGCTCTTGAATATCCATCTGATTCTCATAAGTTTTGTTCTCTATATTCAGGGGTGAGGAAGCTGTGGAACTCCAGATGTTAATGAATTCCCATTCCCGTTAGTCCCAACGAACATTGCTAATAGTCAGGGATGATGTGAGTTGTAGTCAAAGACACTGACTGTGGGGTACAGTGGGGTACACATGTACTGGGCCCCAAGCCAGCAGAGGGCCTGGACTCTTAGCTTTATTTTTAAGCAAGTACATTTGTAAAGAAAGTTAGAAAGCAAAGCATGGAGGCAACCTTCTAAGGCAGATAAAGAAAATTTGCTGTGGTTAAGGATTTTTAATCCTTGTTGCTAAGCAATCAAATGAAGGGAGCGGGGCCTCCAGAGCAGCAGAAAAATAGGCAAAGCTTGCTGGTGGTGGTGGTAGACTGAAACTGGATGAAGGAGAGTCTGCCTCTGTTCCTAGAATATGTTTGTTTAGGCACTTTCCTCCATGTTCAAATTATCTCATACACTCCTCAAGAGAATTGCTTTGTTGTACCCAAAATTGATAGTTTAATAAAATTTCAAAAATTGGAGCTCAGTAAATGGAAGAGGAAAATATACCTTTGGGATGAGAAATGTGATCCCTGACGAGAAGCTGTGGAGGGAGCTGCCTTCTTCCTTGTTTTCTGTTTTTGCTCTTTATATCTGAAACATCAATACAATTTTTTTATTAAAAGAAGAAGGAGGAAATTTGCAACAACCCACGCAATTATTTCTCAGGACGCAGATCTTGGCAACTGAAACACTTCAGTGATCTGGCCTACATAAAATGTAACAAAAATAAGAGCCATTCCGTATGAGAATTGCATACTATGCATACTAGAATCCCAACAAAGCTAGGAAGGAGATTCTGTGGCAAAATTTGCTCAGTTGGCAAAGTGGTTGGCATGAGAGGTATCCTTGCAACATTACGGCTAAACTTAGATTAAAAAGGCATACAGTTGAGATGGCTCTTGCAAAGCTACAAGGGACTGCTAGATACTCGTATCAGAGCAGGCACATAAAATGCAAAGAAAGGAAATAGCTCCTATTATTCCCATTTCCTTTTCACTGATTATTTCAGTTTTCATGTGGATTCCTGCTTTTAATCAGCACAAGATGTTAAGGCATAACTAGGACATGCTAAAGGCTTGCATAAACGATACTGCTACCGTACCAATGCTCTTAAAATGTAATTTACTGCATTCTCAAATGCATTAAGACTAGGTCACTTCACTGGTATACCAATGCCTCCACCCACATGCCTCCTCCCTGTAGAGATGCCATGCTAGTGCAGTAAACTATGCCTCAGTTGGTTTCTATGTTGCTTGAATTTGTTTGGATATGGTAGGGTGAAAAATAAAGACAAAGGCAAAACCTGCTACCTACATTTCAGAAATATTGCCTCCCATCACCTCCACAGTTCCAGCCCCCATTGCATTCTAGGTGTGAAATCCATGGCCATAACTATGAGAAGTAACTGAAAGATGTGTTTCCTTCTTAGTATGTGATGAAGAGTTAATTTGTGTTACTCTGAGTACAGTTCCTAGCTTCCAGATCCGTTTTTGCATTCTATTTTTGCCTATTCTTTCATCTCCCAAATATGCATTATGTACAATGAAGAAGGTGGTGGTTCTTTCCACTGGTTGTTGCCAGAAAGACCAGACATTCATAGTCATCCTTTTTATTGTGTATTCATGATTGTTTGTGTTCATGATGCTATTGGGCAGACAAGAGATCTCACAGCTTCATTTCCATGGAGGGCATATCCTGTAATCTCCTGCTGAAATCCCCAAAACCTTTATAACACAAATGTTCTAGTTTATTTTTGTCCCACTTTTCTCATGGTAGAGCCCTTCTGGACATCAACATTTAGTGTCACATAACTAAAGCAAAATAATCCACAACTAATGAACTTTTTATTGTGTCAAGAATACATAAACAATAAAACACCAGACTGGAGGGGCCCCATGTAGAATGAACCCAACCAACAAAGAAAACATTTATACTAGAGTAAGATTTTATGGACAGAGAATGTGCAAGAAAAGCCACTGTCTTGGTCCCTTCTTATTGGTTCAAGTTGTTCATCTAAGTGATACATTTTTAAAAAAATAATAAATTTCAAACATGACCTGCAGATGACATTTCTAAAGTTCACCAGCAATTCCTTTGAATGACAAGTCATGGCATCAGTGATCTTTCCCATTTACTAATCTTAGTGGCTTGACCTGATGGAGAGGTATAAGCACATTCAAATCCTATGCTTTCACCATGTCAGTATAATGGAATTACTTACCACTTATCACTATAGTCAGAAGCTTTAAAGGATTAGGTGCTTGCCTTGTGAAGTGAAGGAATCTGGTACAGGAAAGTTGTCATTATCAGTGCATGGAAGCAGGCTATGCACAGTGGATCTTTCTAGCTAAGTAGTTGGTACCCTGTGAACTTTCTAGTTGGCCTTCTCTACTGGGGCTTGGCTCAAGAGAAGCTAGTCACTTATTATAAGCAGCTACCCAAGGTCTTTTTCTTCTGGCCAGCCTGACTCCCAGGGAAGTTGTTCACCAGGATAAGAGGTTCCTGCATCCTGGAATCTATTGTGACTGCAAACATCTGAATTGGACAGTCATCTAAGAGTGCATTGGGGTCATACAGTGAGGATTTTCATCCCACGTTGCCTAGGGTTGCCATATTTCAATAAGTGAAAGTCGAGACACAAAAGTTGTTGAGCTTTTTTTGAAGCCTCTTCAGCCCCTAGGAGTTGGCTCCTATGGATGGCAGAGAAGCACTCCATATAAGTGCCAAGTGCCATGTGTCCCATTTCTGACTTCTTTGTAGAATACTAATGCAGAAATAGCAGTGCTGTTGCCAACTGCTGTCAAGGATTGGTCACCATCAGTCAACATCCTTGCCCTCACACCTTAGCAGATCCCAAATGATTTGTACCTGTTGCATTTGCCGATTGTGAATAAAGATGATTTCCAAGGAATGCTTCAGAACACTTCTTCTAGTCTCCCAGAGATGGATTGTTGCTCTAGGCATAGATTTTCTCAGAATTTATGTGCATCAAATGGGATCTTGTACAGACAGAAATCAGCAAGTTGATTTTTTCCAAGAGCAACCTGCCATTTTAAGTAGTTGTTGGCTTAATAAGTTAAATAGCTCCAGGAGACACACATGCCACGATGATTGCATTTGGTAAGAGAAGACTGTGCCTATGGGCCTCTGTGCATCAGTGCCAAGATGTGTCATCCTTGTGGTCTGTGTGTTGCAACCCGGAGTTAGTCTCATTGCTGATGATAAGGGGCAGCCGATCTTCAAACTCTGCTTTTTTTAAAGAGCAGCTAACAAAAACAAAACTCAGTTGAGCTACACAAACATCATTTGATTGACAAGATAGGTATTTCTTTGCAATATATTGCAAGCAGTGCATAACATCTCATGCCCCTAAGCTATTTTCAAACTTTAGAAAGCCAAGAATAATGATCTGGCATTGTTCCTGAATGAACTGAGCCTTCAGCTCTAAAATCTGCTGTAACTTTCCCAATTGCCTCTGGAAATTATAGAAATACTGTTCTTATGGATTGGAGTTGTATCACAGGGTTTTCTTTTTCTTTTTATAAAGGGGGGGGGGCATTCTAGTATAAACAACTGCAAAAACTGAAAGAGGCTGAAAGCCCTTAGGGGGTTTAAGCATTTGTCTGCTGATTTAATTTCTTTTGATTCATTGGGCTGGGGAATGGGGCCCAATTCTTTCTTTTCTTTTTCTTTTTTACTATTGCGTTCGTGGGGGCGGGGGGGGGGGGAGAGAAGTGCCCAAAGCGATTAGACTTCATGTAGTTCCCAGAATTTTCTGTATCATCCTTTGCAAAGCAGAGCAGAGCCTGGATTAGATTGTGACACGATAGAAGGAGCACAATTTAATTGTTTCATTAATACAGTCAATTGCTCAGGTCCTTTTAAGGAATTGTGGCTTGACTAGCAGTTCGCGCAGACCTCGAGGGCCATATGAGGCAGTGCCTATAATGGAAAGAGGAAGGAAAAACTGTGCAGAGAGCCATGAAGTGTGCTTGTATCACACTGGGGGCTGTGTGCACGCACACACCTACACCAGGGGGAAATGAGGCATAAGCTACCCTTCTGTGTCTTTCTCTTTCAATTATTCCTGGGATGTTCTGCCATGGCTATTTGGAGGTGAGCTGCTCCCACCTCAAATAGGCAGACAATTAACAACTGGTTGGTAATCTGGTTAGTAATCGCTCTAGACTGCCATGTGAAGCAGACAAACAGCTGCAGCAGATATGCTGTCTGGGAAAGTCCTTCCCTCCAGCAGACCTGCTCTTGCCTAGGGGTGGACAAATCTGCAAGTTTTACCTTCTCGTGATTCACTTTGCCCCGTTTCCCCATCAGTTTGCATAATTTTATCTTAAAGGTGTGCATGACAATTTGCATGCCTTTGAGGTCTCATTCTCCTAACATAGGGGTCCCCAACCTGCAGCCCATGGGCCAGAAGCGGCCCACGGAGGCTGTTTAACCAGCCCACGAGCCACCCCCAAACTTAGCTGCCTGCTCGGCGAGTCCCCGCGTGCTGCGCTAAACTGGCGCAGTGTGGTGCAGGGACTCTCTTCCGTGGCTCCAGAAATCGCTTCTGCGCATGCCCAGATACTGAAAATCGCACCTGCGCAGAAGCCATTTCCAGCGCAGCAGACATGCGCAGACACGATTTCCGGTGTCACACTGTGCTGGTCCGGCCCACAGAGGATCTCCGTGGGAGTGATCTGGCCCATGCCTGGTAAGCCTTGCTGACCCCTGTCCTAACGCATGCAGTTTCATATGCAGCCCTTGCCCAAGATGCTTTTCTTTTCTTTTTTGCAGGAATATTTCCCTAATGTAATGTAGTCAAGAAATAAATGAAGAAGTTGCCCTTTTAAGGTGGCCTTTGGGAAATAGTTCACCTCTGGCTTTTCTGTGCTGATCCATTTACTGTTGCTTTTGTTGATCATGCTTTATTATGGATTTAACACTAGGATTTTGATGTTCTGCCCCTTGGCTTAGATCTCATTTGAATGAAGTTCCATGTTGATGCAAGCTAGGATTTCTTCTTTTGTTTGACCGTAAGTAGGGCTAGCCCTACCAATAAGCAGAGGGAGGCTACTGCCTTGGGAGCAAATGACGGGGGCAGCACATGATGGAGAGCAGCAGGAGAAGCCCCTCCAGCTATTCCTCCAGCCATTTCTTTCTGTTGGAAGCCAGTGGTGTTTGTGCCACAGCCCGTCATATGCTCCCTAAACTAGCCCGCTGCCCTCAGGTCCACTTAAGGATGCTATCCCATTGCCAGTGTTGAAGTAAGACTCAGCTGCCAAACTACTCATGGAATAGCAGGAGAAGTTATGATCTTCTCCTTTGCCTCAGGAACAAAAATGTATTGGGCTGGCCCTTACTATAAGTATCTGCTCTCTACACAACTGTATGCTCTGGCTTTCCACATTGGTGTGGCTTGGATACGGAGGCACACAACAGCAAGTCACCTGAATCCTCTGCACAGCTCCATGTTGAAGACGTGTCAAAGAGTGAGCTGGCAGTAAATCACACCATTCAGAGTTGGAGTTAACTCTTTAGTGGCAAAAACATGATCTTCACTTGGCTGAGTGTCATAAAATTTTTATTGGTTTTACAACATTTTTAAGAAAAACAAACAAACACAAAAAGTGACAGACATACATGAATAGTTTCAAACATATTTTCATAAACCTCTTTTCTTGAACTTCCCCATACCCCCCCTCTCTGCATCCCAATGTCCATAATTCAACTAGCAACTCCCAGTTGTTACTTTCTAATCTCTGTCATCTTAGTCCTCTTTTATAGTCTAGCCTTGTATCCCTGTACCCTTTTGCTTCTGGAAACCACAACATTTTAGCATTCATTAAGTTTATAGTAGTCCTTAAGATAACTTTTAAATTTTCTCCATTCTTCTTCCACCGTCTCTTTTCGTTGATCACGGATTCTGCCTGTCATCTCGGCCAGTGTCATATAGTCCATCACTTTCATCTGCCATTCTTCCAAAGTGGGTAAATCTTGTGTCTTCCAATACTTTGCGATAAGTATTCTTGCTGCTGTTGTGGCATACATGAAGAAAGTTCTATCTTTCTTTGTCACCAATTGGCCGACAATGCCCAAGAGGAAGGCCTCTGGTTTTTTAGAAAAGGTACATTTAAGTACCTTTTTCATTTCATTATAGATCATTTCCCAGAAGGCCTTTATCTTCGGGCATGTCCACCAAAGGTGATAGAAAGTGCCTTCAGTCTCTTTACACTTCCAACATTTATTGTCGGGCAAATGATAGATTTTTGCCAGTTTGACTGGGGTCATGTACCACCTGTAAACCATTTTCATAATGTTTTCCTTTAAGGCATTACATGCCGTAAATTTAATACCGGTGTTCCATAACCATTCCCAGTCAGCTGACATAATGTTATGTCCAACATCTTGAGCCCACTTAATCATAGCCGATTTAACTGTTTCATCCTGTGTGTTCCATTTCAACAACAAGTTGTACATTCTAGATAGATTCTTAGTATCGGGTTCTAACAATTCGGTCTCTAGTTTTGATTTTTCCACCTGGAAACCGATTTTCCTATCCTGTTTAAAGAATTCCATTATTTGGCGATATTGGAACCAATTTTCTACTTTATGCTTCAATTTCTCCTGACTTTGTAGTTTGAATTTATCTCCATCCTGTTCTAAGATTTCCCAATACTTCGGCCATCCGACCTCCATATTGAGTTTCTTCACTGCTTTAGCCTCCACTGGTGACACCCATCTAGGGGTTTTATTTTCCAATAGATCTTTATATCTTATCCAAACATTAAATAATGCTTTTCTAACAATGTGATTTTTAAAGGCACTGTTAACTTTATCATACCAAAGATATGCATGCCAACCGAAAGCATTATTGAAACCTTCCAGATCCAAGATGTCCGTGTTCTCGAGGAGCATCCATTCTTTCAGCCAGCAAAAAGCTGCTGCCTCATAATACAATTTTAGGTCCGGCAGGGCAAAACCCCCTCTTTCTTTAGCGTCAGTCAATATTTTAAATTTAATTCGGGGCTTTTTGCCCTGCCAGACAAATTTCGAGATGTCTTTGTGCCACCTCTTAAAACATTCCATCTTGTCAAGAATCTGCAAGGTCTGAAACAAAAACAACATTCTAGGCAATACATTCATTTTAATTACTGCAATTCGGCCTAACATTGACAGTTTCAAATTTGACCATATTTCTAGATCTTTTTTAATTTCTGACCAACATTTTTCATAGTTGTCCTTATACAAATTCACATTCTTAGATGTTAAATAAACCCCTAGGTATTTCACCTTCTTGACCACAGTCAAACCTGTTTCCTCTTGAAATTTCTCCTTTTCCATATCTGTTAGATTTTTCCCTAAAACTTTAGTTTTTTGCTTATTCAACTTAAATCCAGCTACTTGGCCAAATTGTTGTATTATTTCTAGGACCTTTTTCGTACTAGTGTTTGGCTCTTGCAAAGTCAATACTAGGTCATCTGCATACGCTCTTAACTTATACTGTTTAGCTCCGACCTGCACACCTTTGACCTGCTGGTCATTTCTTATCATATTCAGCAACACCTCCAGAACTGAAATAAAAAGTAATGGGGAAATTGGGCACCCCTGTCGTGTTCCTTTTTCTATCTTAAGTTCCTCAGTCACGACATTATTTACAATCAGTTTAGCTTTTTGTTCAGAATATATTGCAGCCATACCATTCTCAAAACCCTGGCCTACCCCCATCCCATGAAGATTCTTCCTCATAAAACTCCAAGAAATATTATCGAAGGCTTTCTCCGCATCCACAAAGATCAATACTGCTTTAGTGTTTATATTCACCTCTAGCTTTTCCAAAATGTCTATTACATTCCTTACATTATCTGCTAGGTGTCTCTTAGGGAGAAAGCCTGCTTGGTCTCTATGAATCTTCTCCATCAAGACTCTTTTAAATCTTTTTGCCAAAATGTCTGCAAAAATTTTGTAATCCACATTAAGCAGTGATATTGGGCGGTAGTTCTTAAGTTGGGTCTTTTCAGTCTCTGACTTTGGTATGAGTGAAATATATGCCTCTTTCCACGATTCAGGTGCCCTTTTTCCCTCAAGGATCTCATTACAAACTTCTCTTAGTGGTTGAGTCAGCCATTCCTTCAGCGATTTGTAGTATCTGGAAGTCAGTCCATCTGGTCCCGGAGATTTGCCCAATTGCATATTCTGAATGGCAGTCTCTATCTCTTGTTCTGAGATTCTCTGGTTCAAATCCATCTTACTTTGATGAGAGATGTTTCGTAGTCCATATCTTCCAAGGAATTTATCTATATCTTCTTCATTTTGCGGGCCTTGAGTGTAAAGTTTTTTAAAATAACTTAAAAAGCAATTTCTAATTTCATTGGGTTTAGATATGTTCTTTCCATCCACCTCTAGGCTTGTAACTGTATTTAGTTTCTGCCTTTTCTTCAGTTGCCATGCCAAAAGTTTACCACATTTATTTGCTGATTCAAAAGTCTTTTGCTTCATTTGCTTTATCTTCCATTCAATCTCTTGGTTCATCAATTCCATATATTGTGTTTGTTATAACTTGATCTCTCTTAAAATATCCTGAGACTTTGGTTTTGTTCTTAATTTCCTCTCTCCTTCCTTTATCATTTCCAAAATCTTCTCTTTTTTCTCAGTTTGTTTTTTCCTCTTTATTGAATTTTGTTGAATCAAAAATCCTCTCATAACCGCTTTACTTGCGTCCCAAATCACTCTTTTCTCCACGTCGGTCCTCAAATTTATTTCAAAATAGTCTTTTAGGGTCTTTTGGGCCTTCGTGAGAATCTCCTTATCTCGAAAGAGGGTGTCATTCATTCTCCATCTAAATTGACCAGTTATTGTGAGTTTCATCTCCATCTTCACGGCGTTATGGTCGGAGCAAGTTTTTGGGCAGATTTCCACTTTCTTAATCTTTGGAGCCAGTCCACTAGTAACCCAGATTTGGTCAATTCTGGTCCAGGTCATCATTGCTTGGGAGAAAAAGGTTCCCTCTCTCTCCAGAGGGTTCCTTGTTCTCCAAATGTCTATCAGGTCCATGTTTTCTGTCATTTCGAAAAAAGTCTTAGGGAGTCTCCCTTCTTTAGTGACTGTTAGTCTTTGTGCCTTGTCCATATTAGTGGAGACCACGCCATTCATGTCTCCCATGATTATCATATTGTAATCCAGATAGTCCGTCAAAGTTTCATGAAGTCTCTTAAAGAAGTCAGATTTGCCTTCATTTGGTGCATAAATTCCAACAACTAGAAATTTTTCTCCTTGTACTTGTATCTCCACAGCCAGATATCTCCCTTGTTCATCTTTGAATATCATTTTTGGAGCCCATTTCTCCTTCACATATATTACCACTCCTCTCTTCTTAACTTTGTCTGATGAAATAAATTCTTGTCCTAGCCTTTTATTTGTGAGTAATCTCCTGTGGGCTCTGGTTATGTGAGTTTCTTGTAAACATATCAAATCCAGTTGTTCTCTATTCAAAATATGAAATACTTGTCTTCTCTTCAAAGGCCCATTCAGTCCATTACAATTCCAACTAAGGAATTGCAAAGCCATCTTGTTATTTTCTTAAGGCTCCTCCAACAGCTCCAAGTTGTTGCTCTTCTTCTGATGGTGGTGGTTTTTGTCCAAACGAGAGATTCAGGATATCCAGTGCTCTCCTCTGTTCTGCAAGTACGTCCACAGTCCCCTTCTGTAGGTCCTCCTGGTATCTTGCCAAAAATTTGTCTTTATCTTGAATTGTCTTTATTTTCACTTTCTTTGCCTTGTAGTCGAATGACAGTCCTTGTGGGAACTCCCACCTGAAACGGATAGAATTTTTCTTTAGCAAAAGAACCAAGTCCTTGTAGAAGTTTCTTAAATCCAAAATATATTTTGGGATGTCTTTAAAGATCTGTACAGCTGAATTTCCAATTTGCAAGGCCTTTTCAAAGTGTAGTCCTAATATTTTATCTCTTTCCTCCTTGGATCTGAGTGTAATCAAGCAGTCTCTCGGTGTCTTTCTATCTTGCTTTTTACCCAGTCTAAAGGCAGTCGTAATTTTAAATTCGTCTTCCTCAAGGTCCCAGCAATCCGCAAACTCCCGTGTCAAATATTCCACAAGGTTGTCTCTTTCATTCTCCGGAATCAGTCTTAATTTTAAATTTCTCTCTTTCCTCTGTAACTCCCACAAGGCCAAAGTTGCATCATGCTCATAGACCTTCTTGGCAAGTGGCTCTAATTTCTCCTGTGTCTCTCCGGCAGTGGCTTTTGCCTCTTCGGCAATTTGGCGCGTGGTGGCGTTTTCCTCCACCAATTTGTTTATAGATTCTGTATTCTGGTTTAATCTTGCTGATATTTCTGTTAATTTTTGTGTGTTCTCTGAAGTCTGTTTTGTCAAAGACTCCAGAGTTTGGTTTATCTTGAGCAAGGCCTCTGTCACAGCTTCCATAGAGACGGCTGCTCCTTTGTCTTGTCCTGTTGTTCCTGCTGATCCGGCTGTTGCGCCTGAAATTGAGCCTCTTTTCTTTGCCTGTTGCAGCTGCAGCTGTTGTTGTTGTTGTTGTTGCTTGATCTTGGCTCTTGTAACTATCTCTTCTTGTGGGCCACTCATGTCAAGGTCAATTCCCACGGGATTATTCTCCCTTGGAAAATTCCACTGTCTTAGGCCGTACCAAGTTTTACTTTATCCTCTAGAGGGAGCAAATCAAAATGGCCATAGAACGGGATTTCCAAATACAAAAACAAAGGAGACAGTCCAAGATGTAAAAAAGAAGGAGATTAACACAGTCAAAGTCAATGTTGCTAAAGACTTATAACTTCAAATTGCCACAGTTGCCCAGTTTATATTGTTTCTTCTTATGATATACAGTGATCAGGCACTGTGGAAACTTTGTATCAAAGTATCACTTCACAGGAAAAAGTCAGTTCAGTGTACTAAAAAGGCAGACCGTTTCATGCTTTCAAATAGGTGAGATAGCAGAGGTTTTTTTCCTCCAAATAGATCATGCAGTTGTTGGTCAGATTCACCTCCCCTCTGCCCTGCTTGCTAGAGGGGAGATCAAAGGTCTAAATGTCCGGTTTATATGATCAAAGAGCAGGTTTAAACGGATGCAAGTTTAGAGTTCCGTTGCTTTCACTTTCATGCAGTCGGGGGGAGGCAGACTTCCTTTGCTTAAATCTCCCCGTTTTTAGCCCAATTTCTAAAATTTTAAAGGGTCCCGATTATTTTCCAGCTCTTACTCACGGGAATTCAGTCCAAATTTTCTTTTCAGGAAGGAATCGGCGCTCTCCGCTTATGGCGACGCGGCTTCACTTCGCAGGCTGGGTAGCGACTCTCAGCACCGCGCTCTCTCCCGATGTCGATCCGTAGCCTTTAAAAAGGCTCTTTCACGGTACCGGGGGGGCGCGAAGGTGCCCACCGAGTCTCCTTGTTCTCAGGCTTCAGCGCCTGGGATTTTAGGGGTCCCCCGCTCGCCGTAGCGGGTAAGACCCGAACTTGCGAAGCAGTCCTTCTCCGGAGCTCGGAGGTAGGACCGCCATTAAGCGCTGGCACCGACCGGAAGTCCACTTGGCTGAGTGTCAGGTCTAATAAGCACAACAGCTCGTCTCCTGTTGCTGAGACCGAAAGTCCCTGCCTCGCCATAACAGTCTAGGTCTCCTCTCCAGGTCTTTTCCCAAGCAATTGGAGACTGAGCCTACATGCAGCCAACCTCTCCTCTATTCTTTTCATACCTCTTCTGGTTCTGGGAAACAAGGCAAGGAGGGGAGCTTGTTGCAGCACGAGGTGGAGACACCTGTGACTCTTTACCAACCTGATTCATTCCTGCCTCTTGGCTCCCCCCTCCACTCTCCTGCTTCAGCTTCAGCTTCTGATTCTGGACTTCTCTCTGCCACAGGCTCTCCCAGCTCAGGAAGCCCTGTTGCCTCTTCAGCTTCCAACACCTCTTCTGCCCAGTCTTCATTCTCTTCTCCCTCTGACCACTCATCATCATCCCACCACCAGTCCCCTGACTCTGAGCCTTCTTCCCTTGGTGGTTCCCTCCACCATTCTTCTGCATCCAACCAGTCCATGACAAGCCATGACAAAGTGCAGGTCCCCAGAAAGTTAGAGGGCAGCTTCTAACTACACTCTAGTTAGAATTTGTTAGAGTTAGAACTCTAGTTACACTCTAAATACGCTCTAGAGAATTGTGACAGTGTACTCAGCAGTGCCATCATGAAATGCCAGGTGCCATGCGTGCAATTGCAAGTACATTGGCAAACTGCAGATGCTTGGGTCTTGCCCCATTTCCTGTACTGAACACCTATCTTTTCAACACCAAACCATTTCCCTGAATGCCTGTAATAAACAGATTCATGTTATATTCATTTTTAAAGAGGCAAGCTCTTTAAAATGAAGAGAGATCAAATATTTGCCCAGAGTCTTAAGTGTAAGTCTAGGGCAGAAACAGTGACTGAAGCTTGATTTCCTAAATGCAAGAATGCCGCCTTAACCACAAGCAAATCCTTCCTCTTAATACTACTTGACAATTATTTAAGAGACTACAGACACCTAAGGGAAGCACTAGATCATTTAACCTTTTTATGTCTTTTCTTAAGCATGCTAGGACATAATTACATGATTAACCAAAATATTCTGGCACTTGATGGGTGAAGGGTAGAAATGGAACCCCTCATCCTCCTGGTATATTTCTCTTGTTTTACTTTTACTATTTTTAAAATACCGTTTTTGAAGTTAAAAAGGAGACTTCCTTTACACCAATCTATTAGCATAATACCTTCATGCCTGAAGGTACTGTATGTCATTGCAGTGGGATCAGACTCTGACATTTCCAGTGCTCCAAGGATCCGTGACAGAGCTGAATGAAAACCTAAAAAAAAAAATACTTGGCAGGAATAGTAAGAACACATAAAACCTGCCAGCTGTCAATGATGTAAATGGTGATTTTTGTTTCACTTTTTTTAAAAAAACGAATTAAAGCAGGATTGAAACCTTTCCAAAGACAGCATGTTTGGCCTTGCAAAGGAAGAAAAATGAAAGAGCAAGATTTCCCACCCCCTCTCCTCTGTTGGCAGTTGCACTGGAGAGGGTGTTTTCTGGTAGCACTAAGGTTGGTCAGAAGTACACTCATCTGACAAAAGTAAAATAAAAGCAATTGGAGAATGAAGAGTGCTGCCATTTAATAAATAACTGGGATCAACATACCTTGAAGCCTTTCAGTCTGTTAGTGCCCATCATCAAAGACATATCCACATTCATGTGTATGTTATGCTGGCTATAGCCAAGTAGAGGACAGAGGATGCCTAAGTCAAAATATAGTATCTTTGCTTGCTAACTGTCATGCTTCTGCTATGATACATGATGGCAGAAGTGCTAGATCTTGATGGAAATGGAAGGTGGGACACTACCCTGGAGGTTTATTCCTTTTCTTCATTTTAGGACAATTCACAAAGTTTTCTGTTCCTTACATGTGGCTCCATCGTACATGCTAAAAATATAATGTAGAAGACTTAAAAACATGAGAGATAATCAGGGATTTTTCCAGAACTCAGTTTTGGTACCTCTCAGGCACCATTGGCATTATAAGAGAACAACGCAGGCATTGGAGGTGAGTTCCGGCACCTCTTTTTCTAGAAAAATAGCACTGGATATAATAAAATGCAGGTCTGATATGGATGCACATTGGAGGACTTTTCCACATTCCCATGGATCTCAGTAGTATCTGTTTATCAAAGGATGCTCTTGGCTTTTACATGTATCTAATGAAGTGCAAGTGACCCTGATTCAGATTTCATACCCCTGCCCCCAAACGGCAATGGAATCCCTTGAATAATGACAAGTTTGCAATTGTTTACTTGGGCGGGGGGTGGGGGTAGTAAACTGTCGTGATAAAATAAGCATTATTTTGATCTTCACAAATGGTGGGCTTTATGAGCATATTTTGTGGATGGTGATAGAAACATGTAAGAAAGCTTTTTCTGTGGTGGCTTCCCATATGTGACACTCCCTGCCCTAAGAGGTTAGATTATCTTCCCCTTTATTTGTGTCCTGATGGTAATTATAAACAAGCTTCAATTGCTGATTAATGTATTGATTGTGGTACTGCTTTATTATTAATTATTAATTTGTATTTTAAAAGTGGGAGCCACTTTAAGTAACTTCTTTATGGAAGTGAAAAAAATTAACTATCACCACCACCACCACAACATTTGTTTTCATATAGTGACCTACCTTGTAAATATTTTAAATGAAATGCAGTATCACAATTATTTATAAATAAATAAATACATAAAACAGCAAAGCCTGAGACAGAGAATTGTTACATGTGAAACAGTTTTTCTCGACGTTTAGGTATAATAATATAATTTTATTATTTATACCCCGCTCATCTGTGCCAGTTTCCCCAGCCACTCTGGGTGGCTCCCAACAGAGGACTAAAAACAGAATAAAACTTCAAACATTAAAAACTTCCCTAAACAGGGCTGCCTTCAGATGTCTTGATAGTTGTTTATTTCTTTGACATCTGCTGAGAGGGTGTTCCACAGGGCGGGTGCCGCTACCAAGAAGGCCCTCTGCCTGGTTCCCTGTAACCTCACTTCGGTGTCCAGGCACTGGCAGAGGAAGAGGGGTGCGAGGGGAGCATACCGCCCCCGGCAGCATGATCCCGGTGGCGTGCCATCGTGGCTGGCCCCCACCCACGCTGGGTGTCACGCCCTCAGGATGTGAACCAGCCCTGCCCCCACCTGCTCTCCACCCCTGGTGCCGGAGCATGAAGTTCCATCACTGTGTCCAGGCTGAATGATGGAGGTCAAGGCCGTTTAGGGCTTTAAAGGTCAGCACCTACACTTTGAATTGTGCTCGGAAACATACTGGAAGCCAATGTAGATCTTTCAGGACCAGTGTAATATGGTCTCGGCGGCCACTCACAGTCCCACTCCCAGTAAGATTAAAGCAATGCTATGTAACACTTTAGAATGGCCTCTTGTCCTGTGGGGTGGCAATATTCCTTCATGATCAGCTGCCTTGAAATCAAAACCATCCATTGAGCATTATAAGGGTTAGGGTTGACTGCTTTTGGTTGATCCTCCCTAACCCTCTCCATCACCAGTTTACTACCCATGATTTGGTGTCAGGGACATCTAAAAAACCTGTTTCAAGCACAAACAAGCCCAAACCTCTACCCACTCTTTCACAACTGAAAGGCTAAATCATTAGCTGAGGATACAGAGTGGGCAGAATATTTTTTTTTATAACTTGTTGAGATATATTCTCCTTTTGAGAGACATTGTTTTGCAAAAAGAACAAGTTTCAACTTTATTTTCTGCTTCCATGAAACCAGAGGTTATGTTTATTTAGAAAGCTAACATTTATACGGCTTATACATTCACAGCAGTTCAATGCCAAAAACCACAGGCCTAAAATGACTCTTTTCATTGCTCTGAAGGTTTTTAACCTATAGCTGTTTTTACAGGAACTGGATATTTTTGAGCAATTGCTGCTGGTAGACTTAAGAGCAATCATAGCACCCTGTGCCATCATTTGCAAAGAGTTGCTTGAGGAAAGGGATGTGCAAATTAGCCCTCAAGCTGTGGCGTGTTTTCCAGACTCTCTAAAGAAACATTTAATAGGCTGTTTTGAAAAACAAGAGGAAATAACAGAATCATAGATATGGAAAGGACCCAAAAGTTGCTAGTCCAAATCCTCTGCCCAAAGGCAGAATCCAAACATTAAACCCATGGTTGAAAAGGGTGTCTGTTATTCCTTTGATACTATAGAAGTGGCGGTGTGGGGAAGCAAAAACATGAAGGTTGGGGAGAGGAAACTTTCCCAAAAACGGCAAAAAGGAAGTTGATGAGTGAAGAGGGTCAAATCACTCCAAAATGCTTCAAAGTTGTTTAGAAACACGATTTTAGAATAGAAGTTCAGCTGGAGATTAGGAAATGTATCCGAAGGGCCAAGATGATGCTGGTTCGGTTAACAAGCAGAGTCAAAGAAGATATTAGAGGCATGAAGAGTTCCATAAAAATTTTGAAGGCTCTGTCTAAATGAGGAGAACAAAAAGGAACACAAACTTGGCCAAAATAAATAAAAGCAGACAATGTGGGATGGTGAAAAAGAATTTGAGGAGCACATTGTAAAAAACTTAAAGACCAGCACACACAGAACTATATATGTAAATATGGTAAATTAGTGGTAGGAAACTGGCAACAGGGGCAGTTGGAATCTCGGATGACAAGTAAGTCAAAGGTATGCATTGGAGGATAAGGAGATTGCAGGGAATGAATTGTTTCCATCTGTCTTCACAGTGGAAGATTTAGGGCAGATCCCTATACCTGAACTAACAACTGCAAAAAGAACATATGACAAACAGAGGTAAATAGTTGTGGTGAGAGACAAAGGGTAAATCCTGTCTCACATATACAGTGGTACCTCGGGTTACATATGCTTCAGGTTACATACGCTTCAGGTTACAGACTCTGCTAACCCAGAAATATTACCTCAGGTTAAGAACTTTGCTTCAGGATGAGAACAGAAATCGTGCTCCGGCGCTGCAGCGGCAGCAGGAGGCCCCATTAGCTAAAGTGGTGCTTCAGGTTAAGAACAGTTTCAGGTTAAGAACGGACCTCCGGAACGAATTAACTACTTAACCCGAGGTAACACTGTAATATAATATAAATTCCTGAGGGTACTATCAGACTCACTATTTTCAGGTTGGATTCAGCTGGGTACTTCCAAATTCAGGTTGCACAACAAACCTGCTCTTCCCCCTCCAAAATCAGACTTTTGCAGTAAGAAAAGTAACGGGGAAATGCACTGGAAAATGTGGGATAACAATTCCTTGATGCAGCATTGTAAAACCTCTCCACCAATAAACAAACGATGCTCAATAAACATCCAACTTCATATAACCTCCTTGCAAAGTTTGTGTGCAAACCAATCGGGAGGAATGCTCAATAAACTGGTCACTTGGAAGTAATCTTCTTCTCCTTGCCTGGAAGGTCCATGGTTAGTACATGCAATCCCATATTCCACTTCAGAATGCATGATGGAAATGAATATAAAAGTTTAAGCTGAAATAATAGGAAACATGTACACACACAAGCACACACATCTTATCATGTGTGTGTATTATCATATTTTACACCCAAAAGTAAAATGCCGCAGACAAGGTCCTGGCCTAACTGTGTCTGACCATTCCTGGCCATTTCTTTTCCTCTACTTCACTGATGGCTCCCTCTCTCCTCAGCCATGTGGCAATCAGAGTGCTATACAGTGGTACCTCGGTTTACGAACTTAATCCGTTCTGGAAGTCCGTTCTTAAACTGAAACCATTCTTAAACTGAGGTGTGCTTTCCCTAATGAGGCCTCCCACCACCGGTGCCCTTCCACTGTTCGGATTCTGTTCTTAGACCAAGGTAAAGTTTGCAAACCAGGACACTACTTCTGGTTTTGCAGAGTTCATAAATGGACTAGTTCGTAAACAGAGCTGTTCTTAAACCCAGGTACTCCCAGAAAGTGAGAAAAGGCCTGTCAGGCGGTTCTGTGTGCCACACAGAGAGGCCTGTTCTTTACCACATGTCCCTACTTTTTTTAATGCTCATTTTTTAAAATAAAAGCTGTTCTTTTTAATGTTTCCTTTCATACTGTTATTTTTTACTGAAAGGTAAGAGGGAGGTTTTGACACTGTTAATATAACACGGGGTGTTAATCTTATAATCACCCTGTCAGCACTTTGTGTTAGGGTGTTAATGACCACCTTTCAGCCACTCAGAGCTCCCTGCCAATACAAATAGAGCACTATATAGCCAACCAGCAACAAGTCAGAAACTTTGGGTTCTTTCCCCCCTTTTTCAAAACTCACTCCTCCTTCAGTCCTCTTTTCTACAAGAAGACAACTCACAATGTGGCAAAGAAAACTCCTTCTTTGTCAATTCCTTGCATTCTCCTCTTCCTTTGTTCTCCTTCACATTTACCATAAAAAATTGGGGTTGGTACATGTACCATGGGATACACAAATATTTTCTTTGGATTTAAATATAGCAAATCCAGTATTAGGGGTGGGAGGAGATGTGTATTTTTCATCGGAAACAGAAGCAGTAATTCATCTAATTTCATATGGTTAATTTTTATGTAGTAAGCCAGCTTGCTTTATTTATTTAAATATATTTCCAACCCTCTTTTCCAGTATAGGAATCATAGTGGCTAATAAATTAAGATAAACAAAGGATGGTACTTGCCTCAGCAGGATTCTGCACCAGATTTTGAAGTTTTGTATTGTACTTATGCTTGCACAATGGAATTTACCCTCTTCCCATTGTATATGCACAAAATCTGTTCTGGGATAGGCATGGGGCAAGAGGGAGGAGGAAAATTCCTTTGGGTAAGCATAGATCTTTGCACTGATAGAATGATTTAGTTGACTACTTTCTGTAGATATAGATATTTATATTCTTTTAGGTAAACTAGGGCTGGCCACCACTGCTCACTGCTCATGTTGTACACACACACACACACACACACACACACACTCCACTCCCTACCCCACCCCTTTATACTTGGTCAACCTCCCTCCCTTTACACTGGCACAATGTTGTGTTCTACTGCAAACAGTGTTCACAGCACATGGTGGCCAAAGACTAAGCAGACAAGAGTTCAGGGGTAGGCAGATATTAAGGTCATGGCAGGACCCTGGACAGCTCCCAGTGATGCTCGGGCTGGCAGCTGAAAGCCAAACTGGAGGGGACAATTGTAGGACAGGTCACTTCCATTGTTCCATTGTTAAACTGCTCTCATAATCAAGAAAGGTCTCTTAATATTCCACTAAAATCTACCCTCCTGTAACTTAAACCCATTCAATCTAGTCCTGCCCTCTGAGGCAGCAGAGAATAAATCTTTGCCTTCTTCTATATGACTGCCCTTCAGGTATTTGCAGAGTACGTGTGTGTGTGTGTGTGTGTGTGTGTGTGTGTGTGTGTGTGTGTGTCCCCACCTCAGTCTTCTCCAGGCTAAGCATACCAACTTCCTTCAACATTTCCTCAAAGGAAATGTTCTCCATACCACTGCCTTTGTTACCATCCTCTGAACCCTTTCCAATTTGCTAATATCCTCCTTAAAACGATGTGCCCAGAATTGGACGCAATACTCGCTATATTGACTTGTGCTCTGAAAACAGATATTCTTATCTTTTTTCTGGGAAGTCGGAGAAACGCTTACGTTTCTCAAAAAAAGAAATGCATCCTGTCTTCAGGGAATGACTATGTCTATTCTTGAGTCCAACTGTTTATTATTTTAAGAGATATCATTTTGACTTCAAAGACCAGTGAGTTGGGGGTGGGGGCAGGAAGTACTCAGCTCTGTTTATCTGTTAAATGTCAAGCCCATCATATAAGCTTCAAGGGGGCTGGAATTTTCCAGAAGCAGTTCCCTGTAGCTCAACTGAAGACATCCAAAACTCCTCTCTAAGCAGCTGTGATTCTTTTTTGAATTTCAGCCTAGGTATAACCACAGGCCCCAAGCTCCCCAAGGAAGTCTTGCATAAGCATTGTTCTCAATTAGTAGTGCAGAGATTTGAGAGAAAGCAAGAGGTCTTTGCTTTAGTTGGCATTGGGACATTAAAAATAAGTGGTCAAGTCTCTTTTAGATGTCTGTGTGTAAATTTAAATCCCTCTTAATGGTAATGGGAACTGCATATGCATGCTGAGGGGAGAGTGAATACCCCCTAAGCAAGCAGGCTGGGCAAGGCCAAGAAAAGCCAAACTTTGCTACATTTTAGAACCAGCCAAAATAATAGTTTTTCAAGAACGATTTTATGGGTTAAGCAAATCTGTCCGTCTGCAATGGGATTTGACTTCCCAGTAGGATGTACGTTTTATTTACTAAGTTTTCAACTTTTACATCGTGCTGGGGAGGGAGAGGGACAAGAAGCAAGTTTCCAAAAATACCAGAGTAGAAAGGAAACAGCTGTTTGAAGAGATGAGGCATGATGGTGAGCCCAGGGGCCAATGGCAGAGTCTGGGTGTTGCTGACAGATTTCTGGGCTTGGCAGGCTTCATGGGCACCCGTGAATTATGTCACTGAGGAAGAATCCGCGAGCAGGGATTTCAGAGTCCTGCTGATCATGAATCTTCCTTGCAAAAATCCAGTTGGAATATTTTCATTCCGACCTAACATTTTTCACTTGCGTTCCTCTGTGGAGGACAACACGACATTGGAATCAACAGCCCTTTCAGCATCCAAATAGGAGATTAACAAGCCGTGCCAGAGTGATCCCTTCTTCCACTCCTCCCACACACAAGCGGCCCTAGACTGACCTCAGCTCCAGTTGCTGGGCTGAGCAAGTGGCAGAAACAGAAACCTGATTTTCTTCATGGCTGGTAGAAAGAGACCCAGAACCAATCTAGACTAATTTGAATCAGACTCGCTTTATTCTACTCACTGGACATTGTAAATTTAGCACATACATTTCATACTCAGGCAAGGCATGCACAAAGAGACTAGGCACATAGAGACTTTTTCAGCAGGGGGCTGGTCCACTGTCCCTCAGACCTTGTGGGGGGGCCAGACTATATTTGGGGTGGGGGGAATGAATGAATTCCTATGCCCCACAAATAACCGAGAAATGCATTTTAAATGAAAGAACACATTCTACTCATGTAAAAACACCAGGCAGGCCTCACAAATAACCTAGAGATGCATTTTAAATAAAAGGACACATTCTACTCATGAAAAGAGGTAGATTCCCAGACTGTCTGCGGGCTGGATTTAGAAGGCGGATGGGCCTTAGTTTGCCTACCCGTGGACTAGGCTATGGTAGAACCATATACATCTCCAAAAGCAGTAAAATAAGGAAAGCAATGGGGTTGTTCTTCACCCAGGAGC
The DNA here is from genome assembly GCF_964188305.1 of Podarcis bocagei. Taxonomy (NCBI): domain Eukaryota; kingdom Metazoa; phylum Chordata; class Lepidosauria; order Squamata; family Lacertidae; genus Podarcis; species Podarcis bocagei. The sequence goes on from NC_138134.1 coordinate 50,218,081, forward strand.
TGCCATTGCTGCTTTATTTTTGTGGTTGCAAATTCTATTTTCGATGTTGTGTTTTAAATTGTAACTCACTCTGGGACCTTCGGGTGAAGGGTGGGCAATAAATTAAATTAAACTGAATCATTGTCCCAGCATTTTCTCACAGGGCTTATCTAGATCATCTTTTGCTGACCTCATGCCCTGCTGGTATTTTGGACTACAACTTCCATCAGCCTCAGCTCATGGGAATCCAAAACTGCAGATTGAGGCAAGAAAAATATAAATAAATTACAAATCCTCAGAAAATGGCACGGCCATGAGGGGAGAATTAGGTTACTACTCTTCTATCCATCACTGTCACTGGAGGCACAAGTGTCCTCGGTGGTCCAGGCCTTGGTAAACTTTAGACTGGACTGCTGCAATGTGCTGTATGTGGGGCTGCCCTTGAGGCTGGTTTAGAAATTGCAGCTGGCGAAAAAAGGCTGTGGCCCAGCTTTTGGCTGGGACAATTCTCTCTCAGTATATTGTGCTGGTGCAGGTAGCTCTGCTAGCTTCAAGGTACTGCTGTTAATGTATAAAGCTCTAAATAGCCTAGAATCACGTTACCTGAAGGACCACCATGTCCCTTACACAACAGCTGGATCACTTCAATAATCTGGAGGTAACTCTCTTCAATGAACTACAGTGATTTCAGATTCTTTTAGTTTCTGTACTAAGACCTTTAGTGGCACCAATACTTCTTGAACACTGTCCACATTGAAATCAGGCAGGCATGCACAATTCTGATATTTCATCACCTACTGAAAACATTTCACCAAGCATTTTTACAGAACTCATTTGATTCACTGTTGGTCATTTCTTCTGAATTTTATAAGATGCTTTAGGGTTTATATTGTAGATTGCCATTATATTTTTTTTAATGAGTTGGTGGTTTAGAAATACACTTATAAATAAAATAATTACTGTTGATGCCACAGGCATTATCCATCACATGATCACGACAACCATATTATTATGATTACTACAACTATTACTACTAATTATGTATATTCCCCCCCCCCTCATTCTACATAATCTGTACTCAAGGCAGCTCAGACTTTAAAAATTGGCTTTAAGACTACAGAAGTCAAATAAAACAAACAGTACATTATTTAAAATAGCAGAACATTATATTACACACTGTATTCACTTTTGTAATTGACTCACTTACTGAAAGGAAATTGCATTTCCACAGCAGCAAGATATCAGCGTTTGAGTGCTTAGAAGATGCAATCTTTGTGCTGTAAAAATTTTTCCTTCAGAAAGCACTGCTGGATTCCACTGTAATTAATTAATTACAACTGTCTGTTGTGTTGTAAAGCAAAGCCCTGCAACACGATCAAAGGGATTTAAACACCCATTTTTGTAAGATAAATCCAGATTGTGTTTAGCCAACTTTGTGGCATTAAACCACACTGTGGGCCATACTAGACAGTGTCTCTGTCTTTAAGGGGTTTTAAAATGCAGATTACCATCACTGGCGGAGAAAGAGGAGTGTGGGGGGAGCGCACCGCCCTGGCAGCGCAATCCTGGTTGGGTGCCATTGCGGCTGCCCCCACCCCCCATGCGCTGGGCACCACACCTCCAGGACGCATGCCACGCCCCCAGGACACACGCCATGCCCCCGGGATGCGCGCCACCCACACCCATGCCTGCTCTCCACCCCACCCCCACCGGAGCTTGAAGCTCCGCCACCGTCTGGACCCTGGCATGGTGAAAGGGAGAGTTAATACTTTGTCACCAGTATAGATCTGGGCACATTCAGAGGCAGAGACAGGAAGGGTTTTCAGATGGGCTCTGCTCCATTGTCTCATCGATGGATGCTCTTTGACTCCTGAGATGCTTCTTTTAGCGTTCCCCCCTGTCTTCTTGATTTCACCTTGACCTATAATGTACACAAAGAGATTGTTCCACCTTTTTTTCTTTGCATTGCTTCACTAACAATTATACTTCCGTGTGTGTGTGTTTGTACCATTTTACGTTTGTCAATATGTTTAAAATTTAAAAGAACATTGCAATTAAGGACACAGATATACCCTCTAGCTTGTACCTGAGCATTAGACAAAACAAATTCTTGATTGTCAAGTTTATTGAAGATCAGACCTTCCATCACCACCATCATCAAAGGGCTGAACTTGAGGCAGCAACACCTCAACAGCTGTTTCGCTTCCAGGGAAATTAGCAATGTGGAGTGGAGGATGGGTTTTGTTGCCCACAGTTTCCTCTCTTCTCAGCCCCCAATAATTTCCAAAGAGAGTCCCCCCCCCCTTATAAACACATAATTGGAACTTCCTATGCCAGAGAAGCTTCAGACCCGGGGTGTGATCTGATGTGGAGAACAGTCAGGAAAATGGGTTAAGAATTGTTCTGCATTCCCATTTCACATCACCACCTCCCCAAGCTGCTTTTCCTTAGGGTCACTAAGGGTTTGTCAGACATGTTTGCATGTAACATCCTGTTTGGTCCTAAATGTCTCGTGCAACAGCTCAAGGAATGTTACCTCATGTCAATCCTTCCCCCTCCCTGGGTTTGCTTGTTTTCTTATATTTTCATTTCTGGGTTTGTGATTACAAAGCTCAGAGGTTTCCTAAACAGAATCGTAAATCAAAGAGAAAGCCGGATGTTCATCCAGACCACATGTTGAGAAGCATGCTTCCAATTCCACATGAAAGCTGCTCTAACCAGATGTGAATGCAATTTTCCTGCTTAGATGAGAAGTTGTAGGGAGAACCTACAAAATGCCCATAGCTTTTAAAATAGAAAGGAGATCTTTCCAGAAAAGGTCTATCAATGCTTGTGTTCATATTTCATTTCTGGGGAACTTTTTTGTGGTCAGAGTTGGATGCTCCAGGGCATATCCACTATACCTAGTAAGCTACATAAGAAGACTACTGGGTCAAACCAAAGGCACATCTAGTTCCAGTATCCTGTTCTCAGAGTAGCCAGCCAGAAGCTTATGGGAAGCCCACAAAGAGAAGATGAGTGCCACAAGACTCTTGCCCACTTGTATTTCCCACCATTGGTCATCTATGAGTCCATTCTATTCCATTTCCAATCATCTGCATTAAAAAACCAAACAGACATTGCATTTAACATGTCGGCACCTATCTGTCTTAGGAGAAAATGGAGGGATGCACCTTTCAGGGTGAAGTCAAACTGTTGGAAGGTTACAGCACCTGCCAGAGACCGAAATGAGACAGACATGTTTTGTTGCAGCTGGGGCAGATGAAGGTGTCCTGTTGTGCTGCTGCAAGTGCACCATGGTGTTTCTGCTCTCTGTGCTCCTCCCAGCAGTCATCCCTCCTCTGGTCACTACTATAGATGCAACTTAGAACTGCCAGAAGTGAAGCCTCAACATTTTCCATGTTCACTGCATCAGGAAGATTTGGACATCACAAGAGACTGAAACAAAGATGTGCTCTCCCAAGCTCACATTCCCAGCAAATTCACACTTCTGTCTCTGGGACACCTATGCTGGCTTGGGCATGTCCACAGAATGGAAGATAGGAGGATCACCAAGGGCATAGTCTACAGGGAGCTGGCTTCAGGCACCAGGCCCATTGGCAGACCAACTCTGCGTTACAAAGACGTCTGCAAACAGCAACCCCACCATGCAGAAATCCCATGCATTGCATTTAAGCATGTGTCTATTTAAACACACATTTCTGAACCTGTTTTCTGTCATAATATGCATTTCTAAATTATTTTCTCTCAAGATATGCGTTTATAACTATCCCAGTACAGTTTTGATGCAGGAACTGCATTGGAAGAATTGGGGAAAGTGAGAAATTCTGTGGGTATTTAATTTGTCCAGGAGATGATGATCAGGTCAGTTTGTACTGGAATTTGAACGATTAACTCCTTGCCTCTATCTGTACTGCAAAAGAGAATAGTGCTAGACAGGCTGGATGGGGAGGTGTTAGGTATATGTGTTGGCTGCATGTGTGTGTACCTTTCCCTGTATACTGGAGAAGCTTCATTAGAAGCTACTTGAGGGTGATTTGGCTTGTAACCCTCGGATCCTTTAAACTGCTGGTTGTGGTGATTCACTGTGCAAGGAAATCAACTTGGACATTCATTACCAGAGCTAAACTTTGGGAACAGGTTCAGCAGCTGTGCCCTGGCCTAAAATAAGCTTTGTGTTTGAAATGGCAGGTTTTACCCTCTTCCCCTTGAATGCTTGGAGGTATGCTCAGAACGAGCAGGAATATGTGCTACTTGTGTTGCCACAAGAAAGGAGACACGAACAATTTCCCATGTGCATGCCATAAGGCAGAGTGATGGCAAAATGGCCAGAATGTGCTGTGCATGTTTTGCTTCTCTCCTTGTGGGTGGAAATACCCCCTAGAATCCAAACCAACCAAGAGGAGAAACAGCAGAGCGAGCAGCTGCAAGGTTACTAAGACGCAACAATGCTCAAGTACATTCAGCTCAGAAAAGACAGCAAGTGACTCTTGGCAGCCTCAGCTTCCTTGCGTTTATAAAGCTATCTATTTTAAATTTGAAGTGGAAACTTTGATTGGGGCCAGCTTTTAAAATATCAGATCAGCTCCAGGAAGGAAAACAGTAAAGGATGTCAGGAAGATTGCTGGTACAGAGTGTACTCCAGACTCTTCAAGGCAAGAAGCAAAGAGAAATCTCAGCAACGTCCCTAAAGCTTTCCTTTCTCTGTCTGCTTGACAGCAGCAAACAAAAAAAAAAAAAAAGTCTTCAAAAAATAGGTAATGGGGGTTACCACATTAAGCTCTATAAAGCATGAAAGGCTTGTTTCTCAGAGTTACACTGCAGACATTACTGGGTGACCATTAAAAAGGTAAAGGGACCCCTGACCATTAGATCCAGTCATGGCCGACTCTGGGGTTGCGGCACTCATCTTGCTTTACTGGCCCAGGGAGCCGGCGTACAGCTTCTGGGTCATGTGGCCAGCATGACTAAGCCGCTTCTGGAGAACCAGAGCAGCACACGGAAACGCCGTTTACCTCCCCGCCGGAGTGGTACCTATTTATCTACTTGCACTTTGACGTGCTTTCGAACTGCTAGGTTGGCAGGAGCAGGGAGTGAGCAATGGGCGCTCACCCCGTCAAGGGGATTCGAACCCCCAACCTTCTGATCAGCAAGTCCTAGGTTCTGTGGTTTAACCCACAGCACCACCCGCGTCCCTGGGTGACCATTAATGATCTGCTAATGTGTTGGTGAGGAGAAGCCCAGTTTTTAGGAAAGAGAGATGTGGAATGAGCAATGTAAGGGTTCAGTAAGATGTTCTCCAAAACATGATACAGGGGTAGCCCAATTGCATGCTCCCAACTTCCATACATTCATGATAACCTCTGAAAGAGGACAGTTGTACACACAGGGAGCTCTTGCTCTGAGAAAGCAGGCCCCTGATTTCATGGAGAGAGCCTTTCACATGTAGACTTATAGATCCATGGCTACTAACCATCATTTCTGTGTACCATTCCCAGTACCAGAAGCTGCATGGTTCCAAATACCACTTGCAGGGGAACTCAAGTGGAGAAAGTGCTTTTGCTTTTGTAACCTGCTTGCAGGCTTCCCATAGGCTTCTGGCTGGCTTTGTGAGAACAGGAAAGTGGACTAGATCGGTCTTCGGTTTGATTCAAGAGGACTATGCATGGGGGCTCCCTTCAGACGTGAATGAGAGGAACTTGGGAGTGTGTGGTTATGCTCCACATATTGGATAATGTCAAAGAGGCCTAAGTATAACTATCAATGGGCAGTCTGGACTCTCCTCCAGACCAAAGTGCCACATGGACCACACAACTAAGATGGCACTGGTGTGTTGCTTATCACAAACGTAGCCAGAAAACTATTTACTGAGTACTAAAGCTGTGACCTGCCAGGACATGAAAGCCGCTTTATCCCAATGATTTTGCAAATGTCGAAGATTTCCTCCATTTCTGCAAAACATTGTCTCTGCTTTCCATCCAGGTACTGCCCTATCTTCAGTCTCTTTATTTTGTGGAAAGGTTTTTGAATAACAGTGGACGTGAACATTCAAGAGCATGTTGACCTCTTTGGAACCTTTGCCAATCTGGTTTTCATCCCTGCTTTCAGACTCTGATTTTTTAACTTTGCTTGGCCAACTACGTTTAGAAATCTATATCCATCAGGAGAAGGAATATCAAGTATACATTCCAGCCAGGCAAAAACTGTTGGGGTGCAAAGCAGTTAACAAAAAAGTTAACATTCTTTAACTATCTAGGCACGCAAGTTCTATTTTTAAAATTGGAAGCGTGTGTGTGTGTGTGTGTGTGTGTGTGTGTGTATCTGTATCTGCTTTGAACATTTTGGTTTGAGTTATATAACATTATTTTGAGTAGTCTGAAAGAACCTGAAGTATGAGGCCTGCCAATCTGTCTGCTTCATATAAGCAAGTAGCTCAGTCAGTTGTGGTGTTTCCCTGACTTTAATTTTTGCCAATCTCAGTGAGGCATGTTTATTACTAACTTTTATAAATTATATGCTAACATAAACCACAGCTAAACCCATGTCTGGGATTCTTCTTCCATCCTGCTCAAGTTCACTTTTCTACAAAAATATGCCTAGTGTATGATTTTACTAGTCTTATTTCTCAGACCAGAAGTGATTTATATTAGTAGGTTTTCCAGATACATGACGCAGACCTACCACTTGAAGTGGGGTCATTGCTCACATGGAAGAGTAGTTTCAAATCCACACAGGATCCTGTTGTACCTGATCGTTGCAAAGCTGATCTATTGGTCTGTCTTCTATGCATTTAGCTTTGCTCAGAATTCTGCAGCACAAGGGAAATGAGGTCATTTGATGCATATAGGGAGAATGGTTCTTTTATTTAGCCTTCAGATGTACAACCACTTCAAATCACAACAGCTGAAAAAGCACATGCAAGGGATATAAGTTGTACCCATGGACAATTATAAATTCTCCTTGCAAATGTGTTATTTGGGCAGTCAGAGCTGTCATAGAAAAGATAAATGTATGAATTACCATCTCTAACGGTACTTAACCCCATCTCCTTTACACACTGGAAATCAATTATCTCTTACCTGTCCATTGTACCTCGTAAGCCCATAGGATAGAGGTTTTGTATTCAGTAGAACATCAAGCATGCTATTAGTGCTATACATTTTAAATTATTTTAGTGAGAGCACAATCATCAACACAGAGTTGTCCATGGTCATGTATTAGGTACTTATGGACTGGACATTTTAGGCACTTGTGATTAAAACTTGAAGAATCCTGCTGTTGCAACAAGTTTAATTAGTTCACCAAACTATTCCCCACCCCCAACTTTGAATTAAAGGCCTGCACACTTACTGTTGACTGCAACTTTCTTAAACACTTCTTATTGTCAGAAGGCCGGGATCTGACCTAAATAAAAAAACCACTAGGTTGAAAAAGTCAACACATCCCTAGTGGTTTATTACATCTCATTCTGCATGTTCTTATTGTTCTGGCATTTGAGAGATCCATGAAAGGGCATGAGAAAATATTTCATAGTTATTGAGATTAAAGAGGTTGTAGAATTGTGCTTTTAAAAGGGACAGAGTTGCAGCATTCTATCAGCTACACTTTGAGATGACTGTTTATTACTGGATTTAATTATTCACATCTTGGGAAACAACTGAAAATAAAAATTACATTTTAATTGGCAGAACTCACAGATTTTGTTTCTCTGTTCAATGGATGTCTGCCATCCAAAGAGCCCTTTTAGGTGCAGGCAAGGTTCTGTCTATACCCATCCAACCAACAGGGAATCAGAAAATAAGAAGTTCCACCCAATTCCACAAGTGTCAAGCAGGACAGAACTGCTATTAAAAATCTCTTGAGTTTCCCACCCAGTCCTCCAGATATGGACATTGTCCAGTAGATTATTCTTTACAACAGCAGGTCATTCTTTACAACAGCACATCAAATTTTCTGCCTAAAGCCTATTTTGCACAGTGTTTGTCCAAAATCAGATGCTCTGGTGTGCATGTTTCCAGCATCCTGTTTCAGTTTGTTTGCTTTGCAATCTGTTTGCATCTCCTAAATTAGCCAGCTGCCCACCCTCATGCATGGTGGGGGATGCTGTCCCATTCCCAATATTGAAACAGTGTTGATTCAACCATAATCCCAGTCATATTTTTTACATAGAATGGGGGGTGGGGGTAATGGTGCCTTCTTGCTTCCGGCAGAAAAATGTTGTGGTGGCTCTGCTCCCAGCTGCCTACACTCCAGGACTGGCAGCTATGAATTAATTCTTCATCATTTTCCCCAGCAATCCATATGTCACCTCCTAAGATGGCCCTATATTACTTGGCCTGCACCAAGAAGCAACACAGCAGCTTGACCAGTTAGCATGCTCCTGGATTTTGTGAGTGCTTTTTACTGAAAGAAAATATTCTTACATTATTGCAAAGACCAGCTACTGTTTACAATTATTCAGCTTCTGATTGCCCTCGCCCCCTGCCCCTGCCCATTAAAATATGAGGCATTCCCTTTTCATGCAAAGAAGAGCATGTGATTCAGTTATGGCCACATTGCATCATGTCATATGTCTAGGGGACTAGCTACTTGTCAAGCAAAGCAGGACCCTGCTGAAAGACAGAGATAGCATGTTATAATGAAACGCTGTTCCACAGCTGCTTGCTGAATTAATTTCCCTGTAGAATTTTCTAATTAGTCGGCTTTCTCCAGCCTATTCCCCACAGATGAAACAGAAAGGAAGCAAAAGGCTAGCACCTGCTCCTAAACTTTGGCTAGGGTGAGGGGAGATGGGGGTTTAATGGCTGACATATGCGGAAAATAGTTAGACACGCGAAAGTCCCCATCCAGCCAGCTGTGGAGATGAAGTAACTGGCTTTGGAAGCTTCGTGGAGATTCTTTTATGGGAGGAAAATTTCCACTGGCTAAAATTTGAGACAGTTAACCACATTACTTGGGGGGAGGGGGATAGATTTGTTCAAGTGTCAAAATATTGTCCTACTGCCCCCCCCTTAAAGGATACTTCAGAGTGGGTTACTCAAAGCCATTAAGGTGGTTTAATGTGGAGCTTGAGCAATTACTGCTAGTTCATTGTTTTAATGGTTGTAGTTTCTCCCATTATTATTTTTAATAAAAAAACATACAAACACCAAAACACTATTTTACTGGAATGCAGCACATATTTGAAAAGTACCAATTAGGATGGCATGCAGAATCAAGGCAATAACAGGAACTAGTGGCTTATGATTCATTGCTTTGAAGGAGAGTTATCGATTGCACAGAAGTTGTCCATGTTAGATGTTATAGGAAATCAAAGCATGGAGAAAGCAGAACCGGATAATAGTCATCAAGATCTTCCCAGGAAAATAAATACATGCATAATATTGAACTTGTAAGCACACTTAATTCCCTTCCCCCAAATATCTCAGAATTACAACCTGTGACAAAGAAACTGGATTGCTCTAAGGCCACCACTTTATTAATAAATTTAATTGATCTGCAACATCATTGTTAGATTAAGAGCCAACTTTCCCGCTGCCTCCATGTGAGTTTCCTGGTACCAAAGCCAGACCTTGGATTGCTATGTGCCTTGAATGGACAACCCCAGCCTCGCTCAAAGCATCAGACTGGTAATGCTTTTAATCTTCACATGCATCTTAGTGGTCTATGTCATCAGCTTCCTGACTGAAGAGTCCTGGGGATCTGTGAGGCTGTTGGGACCCAGGGGTGGTCCCTCTCCCTAGGCCCCTCTAGCTGCTAAGCTGTAGTGGTCTGATTGAGTAACCCTCTCTTCACCACACAGTACCTTAGCATGTGTCATGATTCCCTCTGAATACTTGGATTGAGAACAAAAGTGTGAGGGACCTAAGGAAGAGGACTCTAAATGGGAAGGAAGAGGGAAGAGACAATGGAGCAGAACCCATTTGACAACGCCTCCTGCCTCTGCCACTGAATGCACTCAGATCTACTGCTGAGGCAGGAGTTCCAGAGAAAATGAGGCTGTTAAAGACTGTGGAGGATGAGGAGGGCTCAGTGGCATGGGGAGGTATGGAAGGCTATGTCTTCCATGGAGAGGTTGTGCCTCAACAGAAGAGACTCATTTCCCTAAGGAGGAGTGCCTGCCTTCAGACCAGGAATTGCCACAGAGATGGGGATTTTCACAAGTATATGGGCATTCTCTATCTCTGCTTAAAAGCTTGGCAGGTAGGCAAGGAAACTTGTTGGAACAGCTCCATAACTCCTGTGCAGTTTCGGTTTCCTTGTTAGGATCTTGGACACAGTGGCCTTGATCTTAGACCAAGCTTATTGTGTTAAACTGCTCTGTGTGGGCACTAGGGGTCTCCTAACAATTCTCTGTACCCTTAGCAAGCTAAACTTCCCTGGATTCTTTGGGAGGAGCCATGACAGTTTAAAGTGGCATGGTAATGCTTTAAATGTGCAGATGGGGGCCCCAAAGCGAGGGCCAAGCTGAACTTTAGCTATTGAATTCTTCTATAGCATCTGGGGATTCAAAGCTTTACCTTTCACACCAGTTTCTCCAAAGAGCAGCAAAGAAAAATAGAACAAATTAGACGGTCAAACTTAGATTAGAAAATGTGTAGAAAATGTATCGCTGGTACCTGACCCCGGCAAGACTAGGGAAAATGTATAGAACAACAGATAACACTTGCTGGAGGTGTAAAGATAAGGTGGGGACTTTCTTTCATATTTGGTGGACCTGTGAGAAAGTGAAGGGTTTCTGGGGACAAATTCACGAGGAGCTAAAGAAAATTCTAAAGTATAACTTTCCCAAGAAACCCGAAGCGTTCTTACTAGGGATGGTTGGGGAGGAAATAAAAAAGACAGATCAGATTTTTTTCCAGTATGCTGCCACTGCTGCGAGAATATTAATAGCAAAGAAATGGAAATCCCCAGAAATACCAACAATAAGAGAGTGGCAGGAGAAAGTGTATCAATACTTGGACCTGGCGAGGCTTACCCAATATGTTAGGCGGGATAGCTCGAGTAAAAAGATTGAAGATTGGTCTAAATTCATAAGTTACCTTGAGACTAATTTGAGAATTAATAACTTAACAGTAGACGATGGTTAACTTCTACGACATGTAAAGAAAAATGAAAATAACTGCAGAAGAATAATATAGAATACTTAATCCAAAGCTGAGGTTAATGGAAGTCAAACGTGTGTAAGGGTATGATTGGAATTTTTCTTCTTTGTAGTGTTTTTTTTTTTTTTTCTCTATTACTTTAGGTGTGTATGTTTTAATATGCTGTTTGTACTATTTTATATGGTACAATCTTTCTTTGTATGTGTAAGTATATGTGATTGTAATAAAGTTTATAAAAAAAAAAAAAAAAAAAAAAAAAAAAAAAAAAGAAAATGTGTAGTACAAAACATTTCTTTCTAGACCCAGAAGGGAAAGCAAAATCTGGCTTCTGTGGGATAAGAGACAGAGGTTTTGAAAAGAAATAATGGAGCATGTGCACATACTTTTCTTTGCTCCAGGATGAACTTAAAAACATTAAACACAGAGACACAAATGGGAGGTAAAGGGTAAGGATGTTATTACCCTAAATAGAGAAGATTTGGCAAGATACCCTAACATTGCAAAAGCTTGCCTGTGGGAAGCTGGAAAAATAGTACAGGGCAGAGACTAGCACTGCAGCTGACCTCCCCTGTTGCAGGAGATGATCTTAATGAACCAGTTTCCGAAATGCCATTGCAAGGGTTTTAATTGGAGCTGTCGCTATTTAACCTGTGGAATGAGGAGTATTTTGACAGGGATAGCCAGTCATTCAGTGTACAACTCACAGAAAAATCCAAAGCAAGGTATGTAACATCTTAACTTTGAAAGAAGGCCAGCAAGCATTATGGAGTCTTGCAAAATCCCAAAATGTCCCACTGCACACTGAGCCAGGAGGCTGTTCTTCAGACAGCGTGATTTATTTATTTATTTAAAGAGGCGTTAAAATGAAAGACCTTCTCCCTAGGCTTGTAAATTCAAACCTGAGTGTGCTCTGCTGCTAGAGGACTTCATACAGACTGCAAACAGCAAGCAACACTCTGGCAAAATTTACAAGCCTGGGACGTTTTCCTTCACAACCCCAAGACCAATGATCATTTCTGTACCCATTATGAAATGAGCAAGGGATGGGAATTTAGGCTTGTGTATTTACTGATTAGGGACGCAGGTGGCGCTGTGGTCTAAAACACTGAGTCTCTTGGGCTTGCCCATCGGAAGGTCAGCGGTTTGAATCCCCACAACAGGGTGAGCTCCCGTTGCTCGGTCCCTGCTCCTGCCAACCTAGCAGTTCAAAAGCACGTCAAAGTGCAAGTAGATAAATAGGTACCACTCTGGCAGGGAGGTAAATTGCATTTCCATGCGCTCTGGCTTCTGTCACAGTGTTCCATTGCACCAGAAGCAGCTTAGTCATGCTGGCCACGTGACCCGGAAAAACTGTCTGCAGACAAACGCCAGCACCCTCGGCCTGTAAAGCAAGATGAGCATTGCAACCCCAGAGTCGTCTGCGACTGGACTTAACTGTCAGGGGTTCTTTACCTTTACTGTGAGGGGGGGGAATATTTGATCCCCTGCTAAATTTGCCCATTTGCCCTCTGACAAAGAAATGACCAGTCCATAATTTTAATGATAGGTTTATTATAGCTGTGAGAGACAGAATAACCACAGGAAAATCCCCACAGGGGGTTTCGTCAGAGGGCGAACAGGCAAATTTAGCAGGGGATCAAATACTTTCCCCCCTCACTGTACCTTTACCTTTACCTTTATTTACTGATAGCAGAATTAGCCCTTAAGTTCCAGCATCGTGACAGTTTCTGATTTGCAAATGTGCCTAAAAATGCTGGTGACCCTGTCATAAACTGTCCCTATGAACAGAAACCCTGCACTCTTGAGTTCGAGTTTACAAACACATCCCTCATGTATGCAACAGGGGTCTCCCTTTCATGCCTTCCCCCAATGAGTTAACTTTGTGCCCTGAGTTTACTTGTAAAAATAACCTGAATAACTAGTTGTGTGTCAAATCTTAGCTTTGTGAGAGTACCATAACCATTTAAACTTAACTAAAGTGAAATATAACTTGAAATTCATGGGTTTTTTGGGGGTGGGGGGAATAGTCATTTGCAGATTATTCTTGGACTCAAGGTGCACCAAATTTCAGGACTCTAATTCCACAGGAAGGACCCTGAGAATTTTGATTCTCCAGTCAGTTGGTGATGTCAAAGTGTCTCTAACTATATAATATGGGAGAATGTTAGAGGCTGGACAATGCAGGCAACTAGATTAAAGAGAATGTTATTTATTTTAATGGTTCAATATATTAGCCACCCTTAAAAAAAACCCATAGGGCTGTATACAACAGTTAGAATAATAAATATAATAAAAACATGTCAACATTAATAAAATGTTAAAACCAAATCTTAGAGCTGCTAATTACCGGTACATCACAGAATCTCACTCTGAAACATCAAGCACTCTGAAACACTTGGTAAAAGTGAAGTGATTTCATGCTCAATCTAAACAACAACAACAAGAAGATCCCCAGATCCCCTGGGGAAAAGTATTCCACAGATGAGGTGCCACCACCAAGAAGTTCCTACACAAGCAAACTTGACATGCGACTTGAGCTACAAGCTGCCTTCCCCTTCCTACACAGCAGATCTTAAGGCTCAAAATGGTGGATAGCAGGAGAGGTGTTCCATCACACACTAGATCCAAGTCACTGAGGACTTTCCAAATTAATATAAAAACCTTTAATTGGGCCCAGGATAACACCAGGATAGCCAGTCAAATATGTCTGCATGATAATATCACTAAGCCAATTCAGAGTGATGACTACATCTTTCCCACACTTTGAACAATTTTACAATTGTTGACAACCTACCCTCCCTCCAAAATAACTTGATGAAAGAGGGCATGCATTTCCCAGGTAGTGAAAGCTTTTACAGAAAAAAACTCCTCCCTTTTTAGCTGAGCTCTAGGTTATCCAGAGTATACACCACACCCCCATTTGATTTTTTTTCCTCCTACAGCATGCACTTTTTCACATACAAAAATCCCCCACCACAATTCTTTCTATAAAAAGTCATATTTGACACACATACCCGGGCGATTAGATTCAGTATTCATGAATGGGCCACTGCGTGTTTTCTTATGTTATGTAATCTTCAACAGGCTTCCATCCAAAGCAAGCAATGAAAAATAGAACATGATTCTCTTTCCTGGATGTTTTTCACAGCTCCACTTTCTAAACTTCTCCACTACCACAAAAACACACCACACATTTGCACAATAATGTCAAAAGGAATAGTGAGATCACAGCCATGACTGCGGTCATCCTGAAATGGGTTTCTGGCAGCTGATCAACACAAACACAATTAGAGGGTTTACCCTTGCATGAAGTATTTGCTTTCTTGATCATCACTACCCTTAACCTTCAGGAATGTTTAGGAGTCAGTTTAAGTTCCATGAAAGGAAAAAAAGTCGTCTTCCTGGTGCGTTTCCACACTCATTTGTGGAACTGTTTAACACAATTTTCACAGTTGGTTTTTCTTTCACTAACAAGCTCATTTTTATAAGGAATCTATCAACAGTCTTGGCCTTGGAATATTCTAGCTCCTGATCAGAAAGATACTAACTTAAATTCTTTCTCTCCTCAACTTGCCTTACACCACTTCGCCCAAACTATCCGAAGAAGAAGAAGAATTTATTTTATTTATACCCCGCCCATCTGGGTATAGTTACAGTTCTGACCTGAAATACAATTTCCAGCACCTTTAACAAGCTGCACTTCCCAACATTCTCCACAACTGTTAAAAGTGATGTTTTAGATGTGTGGTGTTTTAAAGGGTGTTTTAAATGTGGGGTGTGAATATGACATTGCCATGCAGACATACACATGTGCAGTATTCTCACAATGAATGGGAAGAAGGATCACGGTTAGATCTTTGTATCAAAGCACTCTTAGCTCCCTTTGTAGAGCTACCCTTGGGGTCAGTCCAGAGGCAGAATGCAGCAGCTAAGTTGCTTGTGGGGATAAACTACCAGATAAACTGCACTGGTTGCCTATCTGTTTCAGGGCTAAGGTGTCGGTAGTAACATAGGAGTCCCTTACAGCTCAGGACCAGGTTACCACCTTATCCTTTATATACCCAATGGATTGTGGCCGAGTTTTTCCTGCAAGTTCCAAAGATCACAATGACCCCCAAACCAGAACTGCTTTGTTCCCAGTGAAGCTCTGAAGGATGGCTATGTTATATTCCAGCAGCCAAGTTGGTGCCAAATGTATTGTTCTACTTTCCTTTGGAACAAGATGGATGTCTGGATGTCTGGGCAGCCCAGGACCTCCATACACACTGCCCAGGCTTATGCTCTGGTGAGGTCACTTTGCTGCTGCTAATGGGGCAAAAACAATGCAAGAGACAGAAGTTATGAGTTTCTGGTTTCTGTAGCGACAGTATGCACTGATACTACAGTGGTTTGTCTTCACCTCAGAGGTGCACTCCATTGTCTTTCAAGACAGGCGGATGACAACAACAACAACTTATTTCTCTGTGCTGCCATTTGGCCAAAAAAGGCCTCCAAAGTGCTTCACAAAAGGCAAAGAGCAATTACAAAATTCAAGCTTGCTTACTGTTTTCTGGCACTAAAGTTGCAACTAATACACAGGCGAAAAGAGTACCTAAAAGAGGAAGGGAGGGCTGGTTAGAGAAGCCAAGAGGCCTGTCGAAGATGACTAAAGAAACAAAAATAATTGGAAGCCCTGGCCAGTGACATCTGGAAGATAAGAACCTGAGTACATGGATTTACACTAGGGAAGAATTTGTCCCAATATATGTCTGATGCTTTTAAAATTAGCTACAAACTGCTACATGGTTCCTGGCCTTGATTTATTGTATTTCCACTTTTCTTTTCTTTTTACAAAAAACCATAAATCCACAGCCCTGTATCCGGCTATAAATGAAATATATCAAACTGATGCTGTTTAATGCATTCCAAAAGAAGAAGGAGAGCTTTCTCAATCCACCAGGGCTCACAAAGCAGGATGTTCCTTTCCCCTTCTTATCCTAAAGTAGGTTGCAATTGAAAGGATCAGCATCTAAATCAATGGAGGCTGCCGTCCCCTTTGCACCTCTTGCCTCTTATTTCTTCCGTGCCTCGGTGGACATAAATAACTTATCTGTGTATTAGAATGTTTGGCTGCCTGAGGAAGCTTATCAATTCCAGTTTTATGGGCTGCTTGGTGATGGAAACAAGGGAACCCTGCTCTCCCCCTGATAGGGAAGTCTTCAAGAAGCCCTGGAATGCGTTCTCCGGTATTTCTGGTATCTGCAAGTGTCAAGAGAGCAGATTTTTTTCTCATCAGTTGTCACAGTGTGACTCACAATTAGAGCCATCTGCTTTGCATTCAACTCCCCGGGGGCATCACTCATTTTTCACCCACTTCCTGTTGCTGACAGCACAGTTCCTCCTTGTATCATTCCATACCAGCCCCTCTGCTCCTCCAAGAGATTGCAACAGGCTTGTACATTTTTCCCTAGGGAAATCCTTTCCGTTAAAAGAGAAAAAACATTCTTTATTTGCTAGTGAGGTCAGAAATCATCGGAGAAACAAAAATTCCTTAATAAAATAGAACAGTATTATTTACCCAAAGTCCTTTCCTAGCAGTATAATTCCTCTGCTACTTTTAAAACGCATGGACTTTGAAGTCCTTTTAAAAATTAGTTGGGGAGGGGAATAGAATTCCAGCGAACCTGTGAGAACAGATGAGGATGAGTTTGTTTTTAGGTTCCACTTTATTCAAGCTATTCATTTTGCAGCAAACCTGTAGAAGATAAAGGAAACAAGCAAACTCTCGAACCATATGAACAAAGTAGGCTAGGGGGGAAGAGTTTAAAAGCATCATTGAATAAACTCTTCTAAAGTATCTGAAATTATCATTGATGAACCTGTCAATATAACATGATGGTGCATGTACATAAGAAAACTTAATATGTTTTGAACTCCAAAGGGTATTCCTAAGCAGGGAATTGTGCAATGGTTTAAAAGCAGAGCTGCGCCCATTAATTATTGTAACACTCAAAATAAACAAGCAAAAGTTTGGTGGTATTTGTAGTTTTATACAAAGGTATCAGCTGTTGCTATGGAGAAACTAAATTTATACATGCATAGATACAGGTTCAGTCAGTCTACGTATTAATATGATCCTTCCTATACACAGGCAAATACTATATAAATAATCTTTTTTAAGGGAATAACTATACTGTAGTTCAATGGTAGAGCATATGCCTAGCGTGCAGAAGGCATCAGGTTCAATACCTGGTGTCTCTTGGTGTAGCACTGGGGAAATTTATTGCCAAAAAGCCTGGAGAGTTAGTGTCAGTCAGTGTAGACAAAACTGAACTAGAGGACCAATGATCTGACTTTGTAAAAGGCATCTGTCTCTATCCTTAACCTGGTCTCCCAACAGCGGAAAGGTTGGGCAGTTGTATGGCAAAATATAACTGCAAAACATGGACTGGATTTAGTTCCATGTGTTTTTGTAGATCTGGGTCTAATTCACTAAAACAGTTACTCAAGGAAATTAAGGGTAGGAAAACATATTAATGCAGTGCTAGCGGAGACTATAAAAGTGCCAAAGTAAGGAAATTAAAAATTACAGAACCCATTAAGTAAGGTCAGTGCAATAATAGAATGAGCTATACAAGTCTAAGAGGACTAGATTAGCTTCCTGCATGAACCATAACTTTTAATTTCCTGATTTTTATGCATTTGGAATCTCAGCCATACCACTGCATGGCCATCAGTGAACAATAAAAAGAAACACGTTGTGTGTGTTTTTTCTGGGAGTCTGAATGGCAAGTTTCTAGCCAAGAATAAATATTTACAAATAAACCATGAACACCCTTTGGAAAGGAAACAGGCTCTGGAAGCACAAATGTTCTTTCAAAGCAGAAAATGGTTGGTGGTATACTTCCGATGAGGAAATCATTATCTGCAAATTGTATTTTAAAAAAAATTATGCCTCTTGTACTAGGCATGTGCAAAAGTGGGAAAGAAAAATCCAGATTTGGCAGCCGAAAGAAGAGCCAAATAATATTTTGCAGACATCTTGCTGGCGGATGTGGGCTACCCAACTCCATTTAACAGCTTGGTCCTACAGAGCTGATTCAGTTGCAGTCATGTAGTATTCCATACCACCAAAGTTCAAACAAATACGCATGGGGAGACCCATCTAAGACACCCATTACTTGTACATTTACTGATGTGCTGGCTACTATTACTTAACATTTCCTCCTTTGCCAATTGGATATGTGACAAAAAGGCTTCCATCCATATTGTTTAATCTTTCATAATGCCCAGCCTAATGACAGGTGTGCTGCTTATGTGTTAGATATAAAGAAAGGATGGGAAACCGTCCAGCCTGAGGGCCACTTTCCCTCCTAGGCATCTTTTTGAGAGCCACATTCCAGTGGTCGACAGAGTCAGAGGCAAAAAATGGGGCAGAACAACAAATGCAGATGCAGATTTTGCCATTGTACAGTGGGCTATTTTTTTTTATGCATGCCCACAAAGCTTTATCTACCGTATCCCTTCATCCAGCAAAAGACACTTATTCTAAGGAAAGGCCTTAATTCTAAGGAGACCAAACCCAATGCATATGTTGGCACCCATGAAATCACTACAAGAAGTTCTGTGAGGAGAAATTTAAGAAATATTGTAAAAATGGAAAGGGAGAAATGATTTGCTAGAAAATGTAAAGGCAATATTAAGTTAAGAATTTCAGGAGAAATAATCAAGACGGAAGGCTATCAGAGATGCTGAGGGAAGTCCAAACAAGGACACATGTATAATAATTTGTGTGGTATGTCTTTAAAATTTTTGTATGCTAAAAATTAATAAAAAATATTATATATAAAAAATGAAATCACTAACCACTTGGAGATTGGTTGGTTGGTTGAGTTTGCTTATATGCCACTTTTCCACGACAAGCTGTGCCCAAACAGGAAACATCCAAAACATCAAAATGCAAATATACGAAATACAGACATATTGCTAAATTTAAAAAGGATACTAAAACAACAACAACAAGACATTGACTTCCACCAATCCCACAGCACCTCCTTTATCTCTCATTGTGTCTTCCTGTTTTCCTGTTTTCCTTGTCATCTCTATCCTAACATCTAGAAATAAATCCGTCTTTCTTATCCTTTTACTTCACAAGGTTATTCCAGACTCAGCCCGATTTCTGTCCTCAAACCTTGACTTTTAAGGTATTCAATTAGGCACTCCCATTCTTTTTTTACTTGTAAGATATGGATTTGTTTGTTTGTTTGTTTGTTTGTTTAGTTGTTGTTGCTTTCTTTAGTTTTTGAATGTTGTTTTTTGTATGTTGTGTATTGTTATTTTTCGATATGTTTTGTGTTGTGTGGAAAATACTAATAAAATTAATATTAATTGTTTTTTTTAAAAGGATAGGGGTGCATGTATCAATATTTTACAGTGTGGTTGGCAAGAAGGTGGCAGGCACAGATCTTCAACTTTAAAAATTCCCAACTTCTGTTGATTTATTGGATTCATGAAGTGCTCATCTTGGATCTGCGTATGAAGACTTTGTGCTATTTTGTGTTCTTTATATTGGCATTTCTATGCAAAGAGACTGGGAAAGAAAACTCCATAGGGCTTCCTCCTCCCCCCGCTTGCCAGCCAGTAGCAAGCCAAAAAACAGGGTTACCATATTTTGAAGAACAAAAAAGATGACACATTTGATGAGTTCTACTTTTAACTATGGATCGCTATGATGACTCTACCCATGAAAAGGAGGACATGCCCTGGAAAAAGAGGACATATGGCAACCCAAGCATATACACGTTACCCTTGGAACATAACCCCAGCATGTGATACAACTGCCCTGTAGGTATGCATGGGATTCCACTGTTAGGTACTAACGTCTGTCACAAGGCAACTGATGGAAATTCAGTTTTACAGCAGTCATCTTCCTTTGCTTGTTAAAATCTGCTTTGTATTGGTCAGTTCTTATCTTTCAAAAGAAACCGTACTTTGATTCAGTAGCTTTACAAACTCAGCAGTGCGTCTATATGGCATGCCTTAGGGAATGTCCATACTTTAAGGCCAACCTTAAATGGAATTAATTAAACAGACATTCTTTATTGTGGAATCATAACAGGACGGTGTCTGCGAGTTTGTTGTTTGGAGCTTACTCATTTATTGAGAGATTTTAGAAAAACAATTCTCAGACGCTGACACACACCATCTGCCTGGTTGTACCTATCCTATTTTTTTATTATAAATACATGGGAAATATAGGTAGTTTGCTGGTATATTCAGACATTTCACATGAGGGTGGGCTCTGGAAATATTCTGTGTAGTCAGTGAGGTCCATACAGCAGGGTTTGCCAATGTGGTGCCCACAGATGCCCACTTGTCCACAGAGGTCATCCCTGACAGCTGCAGGGTCTCCTCCCCTTTCAGTTGGGCTTGAAAGAGGCATCCTGATATAGCTAATAGACTAGGTTGCAATGTGTGCTTAGTTTCAGTATGCTGCCCAACACAGTTTCTCCAATGTGTTTACATTCCTACAGCTTCTAGAAGGTTGGCGGGTCCTGCCTTACAATTTGTAATAGCTACAAAGTGATTCTTTTTGCCATCATATATTATGTACATGGATAAAACTGAGGTCTCCAAACATAAAAGCAGGGTCAGATATCAGAACAAATTTACACTCCTCTGGTACAAAACTGAGTTTCAGCACAGACATCCAGATTTATCTATTTTGCTTATTTATTTCACAACAAGTTTATGGGATTCACAAGTATCTTAGGTTCAGCGATGCTAATTTTAGTTATGAGCTCTGTTGGGCTTTGCATGTGAGCTTTTCCCGCTGTGAAAGGAGTTCCTATCGGTTTATAATATAATTATTAACATATTGGATATGATCATGGGATCTATGTATCTGGTTGGTTTTCTGTGTATGTCTTTTAATACAGAGGGTGCCCTTTTTTTCTTTTCCGGTTCCTGTTGCTTATGAGCTCTCGTTTGCCCCTCACTGTCTGTCTATATTGCTTCTCTACTGACAGAGCATTGCATGGAATTGAACCACAATCTGTTGGATAAACACTGCTCATAATCTTGTTTGGCTCTACAAGAATCACATTGAAGGATATGGACTATTGAATAAGCTTCTCCCTCTTTCTACATTTGTTTGTCTTTCTTATTTAAGTGTAGATGGTGAGCTTCTTGCACAAGTCATAATTTACAAGCCCTGGGGTATGGCGCCCATACTAAAGCCCTGTTCATGTGTTCAGAAGAGCATTGTGTGGGAGCCTGAGGTGGGTAGGGAAAGTGGGTGCGAGCATGCTGCCCTCCCCCTAACACCTGTGCTTACTCTAGAGTAGATATTCAACCTTCCCATTTTGTGCAGGGAGTACTGATGTTTGGCTAGGTTAACTCCCAATGAATGGGAATCCTGCATTATCACAGTTCCCAGCCACAAAAAAGATGGCTTGGTTCAATCAGCTGAATGAGGTTAGATGTCCCCTTCAGACCTTTCCACTCAATGTGGAAGGTTCAGAGGAGGTGAAGTGTGGAGTCCGCCCAATTGGGATGGGCAAATCTGTCGATTTCATTTTCTCTCGCTTTCTCATTTTTTTTCAGTCTTAAGTTCAGTACTGTATATTTTCCCATCAGTTTGCAATTTCTTTTTTAAAAAAAATCCTCATGAAAATTCACCAACACTTTAGTCCCAATTTCTCCTAATATACACATGCTTGCAAGCAATTCCCCTAACATAGCATGCAGGAATGCATTATATTCACCAATAGATACCTGTTTATGCACACTTTGTACATATTGTTCTGTTAAAGAACTGAATTGCAAAATTTGGAGAAGTGTGACTTTTGAAGGATAGCTGTACAGGCTATTTGCGTGTGCTAGATTGGCACATGACCGCCAACGTGTGTACCATTTTTGACCCGAAAGGGGGGCAGGGGTGGAATGGGGCAGGCTTACATGTGCTTTGCCAATGCTCACAATGACCTAGAACTCAACCTTCGTGCAAATAAAGAGTTGCCTCTATTTCACTTCATGTATTGGTTTGAGAAGTGCACATTAGATAGTTTTCCATTGACATGCGTACAAAATTGAATTTCTCCTCCATCTCTAGTGCTAGGCTGCATTCACACAGCAATGTGTGTTGTTTTCCTGGTGTTTCCCTAACTACTATTTACATACTTTTCTCCTGGAAACAAATGACATGGAAATGAGCGTTAAACTTGCACTATATTCCTTGAAGTGGCTTTTATGCTGTGTGAAAGCTTAAAAATAATGCAGAAATTAACAGTTAGAGAAATGGCTGTAAAACAGAATGAACCAGGGCTTTTTTCCAGCAGGAACTTTCTAGCACCTCTCAGGTAGACACCATTGCCATTCTAAGAGAACGAGGGAGGCATTCATGGTGAGTTCTGGCACCTCTTTTTCTAGAAAAACAGCACTGGAATGAACTCCCGTGTGAATGCAGTCCTGGTCATGTTGTGGGTAAGAGCGTAACACTTGCTCCCCCTTCACATTTGATGCTCACATGCATTCTTTTGAAGGCATAAAAGGGTGCTTATGTCTTGTGCCTATCATTGCCTTACAACATTTTCTGCGACGACCCAGAAAGTTCTGCTTGCAAGTCAGACCTACAGGAGGAATGAGGCCAGCACAGAATTTGCATTCCCCTAGAACTACTTGGAAATGTCCTTTTTTCAACTTAGCTCTGCCGTAGTCTCACCATATGAGAGAACAAAGGGATCTCTTTCTACATCACATCTTCCTTGGAAGCTTGTTATTCTTGGCAGCCTCAAAACAAATGCTACTTTAGCTCAATTCCTTGTACTGCAGTGAGGTGCAAGTAGCAACCTGCAAACATGTTGAGAGGGCCTACAAAACAACATATTAGCAGTGGGATGATTTCATCTCATGTTCTTCAGTGACTTTTGTAACTTCAGTTTCCTTTTCTTCAAGTGTGAACATGCACATTCATCTGTTGTTTTCACACTAGTTATCTGTAGGGAGGAGGGGAGCTGCCTGGCTGTTGTTGTGAGACTTGTCTTTCAACATGTTTCGATAGGCTTGGATTGAGTGCTTAGCAGTAGGGCATGTGCCTACTTGACATGGCTTTGTTTTGTAACTTCCTTTCATTTGAGATCTTTAGGAAGTTATCATCCTTACCGTAAGCAAGGGACTCTGAGTTTGGGCAACAACAAAGACTGCACACTGTCCTGGTCATCCAAGACGAACATGGGCAATGGACAATTTGGATTAAACCAAGTCCTTTTTTTAAAAAAACCTACAAATTCATCCATTATACTTAAAAGAAAAATAAATACCACAGACTTAAAACTGTGGCAAAAGTACCAAAGTTGTACCACAAAAAGTAACCACAATGTGGCAAAAAGTACTTCAGATAATATCAGTAATAACTTAAAAGCATTTGAATAAGCCCGATTTGTTTTCAGTTCCCATTTCCACCAGCATATTGCCAAAACTGGGGAGGGGATTCCAAAATCCTATTCTTGTTTTGCTTTTTAAAATCACTGTGCTTGTGGAGTAATAATGCAGAGACACCATGCTAAGCAAGCTTTTTAGGTCTGTAAATTATTTTCAGGCCTTTAAAAAGATGTTGCTTAAAAGCTTTTTTTCTTCTGTGGAAAGGGCAGGTGGGAATCCACCATACTAATTCTTATGCTTTTTCGGGGAGTGGAAATTGTAAGGTAATGTATTTAATGCTTGAGCTTTATTCAAAATCAATTCACAGGGCTACAAAAATAAGAAAAAGCTGCATTAGAGGAGCTAAAATTAAAAGCTGTTAATAAGTAGCATGTATGTTTGAACCAGCTATACTAATCTTTTTTATAACTGGGTTCAGGGGTTACAAACATAAATTGCAACCGTAATTTGGCTTTAGCAGTTTTATACAGAAGTTGCTCGCTGGGTAGGGTGAAACTGCTATGCTACCTTTCCACCAAATAGGTTGCTGCCAGCCTCTTCTTCTCCCTCCCCTCCACTGCCCGATTGCCCCATCTTTTGACAGCTCTAAATCACTCTACGTGGGTCAACATGACCTATCCAGCATTTCTGCAACTCAATGTGGCCAAAATCCAAGGCTGGCTGAATTGGTTCCCGTGCACAGCCTTTGAAAAAGCTGCTTTGCAGCACCCAAGATTAATACAGCAAAGAGGCCTGGATTGGGCCCATTGATGTCATGTGATGGTAGCAGGGTCTGCACAGGATCAAGTGGATCCTGTGCCAGCCCTGTTCTGCCTCCTTCCTGCCTCACAAATGCCTCATTTCAGGGGGTTCCCCATGAACTATCACTGGTGGGGATGCCTCTGGCATAGGTAGGTAGGTAGGTAGGTAAACAGAGTGAGGAGGAAGGGGCAGGAAGATTCAGGGGCCAGAAGAGAGACCAGAGCTTTGGGCCCTTTGAGCCCTTAACAAGGCCCCAACACTGAGGTACAGATAGGAAGCCCACCTTATTCAAGTCATTCTATGAACCTTAGTTACGTAATACATAAGTGGACCCCTGCAACATAATTGTTGCTGTGTGGAGTACTTCTTTTCAGAGTTTCGACCACTCCATTCTATTCCCCTTGTCCCTTGTTTAGTCAGTCCCAATGGGCAGAATCCTGAACACATTCAGTTTGCATTATCATTTGGTTGAGGGCATTTTTCTCCATTAGCAGGTTTTAAGAAGACATGCTTATACCCAACCTGAATTATCTTAAAATTTTGGATTTTCTTTCCATTGATTTTTATGGACACCTCTCACATCTGTCCCTGGGCACATTTAAGAGTAGCTTCCCGGCATTAAACAGGAAGTTATCTATTCAGACCATGGAATAGATGTATAAAATGTGGAAAGACCTATATTCTCTCCCTCCCTTTCCAGCCTTTCCATTTCTCCTTCCAACAGGTTGTCGACCCTTTTCCCCTTCTCAGTCTCACAACTTTCTGTGCCATTGACTTCTGAAAGGGGTTTCAGAGACAGAGTTTTTGGGTATCTTTAAGCCTCAGGGTTACCTTGAGTTTGCTGGTGCCTCTTGTGTAAATGATCTAGCAAAGCCCCTTGTGGATGGCCAAGCTGCAACTTGGTCATCTACAAGGTCTTGCAAGTGCAATGCTTCCTCATTCATTCTCTGGAGAGAGCAACGATGTGCTCATATGCCTCACAAGAAAGTGTTAAAAAGTGTGAAGTCTGTGTTCATATTTCCATGGTCTAATGCTTGTTAAAGAACTCCTCAACACCAAGACAGCCATCACTGAAAGAAATATTTTGCTAACAATTCAGATATTTGCATTTTATCACTGAAGCCATCTTTTTGTTGAGTCAGGGGGAAACCAAACAGACCTCTTTGCTGGGATTGGCTGTACAAATCAGAGGTTTATTAGCTTCATGTGCATTTAATGATAAATATCTACTTCCATGAGATGTAAATACATATCACAGTAAGTGATTACACTCACAAATATTCTCACTGTATTATAAAAATAAGTTTCTGCAGAACACCAAGCTGTGCAGTTTATTAGTGTTATCTTAGTTGTATTGCTTCCTTTGCCACATCGTAAGTTAGCCGTCACTAATTGCTACATTGGACATTAACCAGACACACCCCCACCCACCTCTTGGGAATAGGTTTAACAAGAACCACAACATTCCGGTTACTGGGTTTTCAGCGGCTTAAAAAAATCCCATGTTCATTCCAAGTAAAAAATCTAAGTAGATCTATTGAAGTCTTATTAAGAAAGCCAACACACATCAAACCATAGCATGCTAATATGCAACTGCTAACATATGCTTTATTTCCGATGTGTGGTACTTTAATTAAAGTCTTACCTTACCTTGGTTCAAAAAAGGGACACATTTAAAAATCAGATTATCATGGTAATAAACAGCTCATTTCTGAGGCTTGTTGTGCTTTCACCTAAGTGCTTAGGAAAGAACACACCCAACAGTGATGTGGATCCTATGCAGAATGTAGCATTAGAAATGCCCTATATGTTGGTAGAAATATCTAAGATCAGGGTTGTTGGCATACGTCTTTCTCAGGAGACAATGGAGGAGTGAGCCTTTGGGGTGAAGTCAAACTCTTGGAAGTTTGCAGTGCCTGATGTGGCTGTAGAGATTGATACGGGAGAGACATGTTTTGTTGCAGCTGGGGCAGATGAAGGTTTCTGGTTGAGTTGCTGTAGGTGCACTATGACAGGCATGGCCAAACTTGGCCCTCCAGCTGTTTTGGGACTACAACTCCCATCATCCCTAGCTCACAGAACCAGTGGTCAGGGATGATGGGAGTTGTAGTCCCAAAACAGCTGAAGGGCCAAGTTTGGCCATGCCTGCACTATGATGTTTCTTCTCTCTGCGCTCCTCCCAGCTGTTCTTGTCAAGGCCTCCATATGGTATATATTGGGGATTATCTCAGGGACTACAATCATAGTCGATGTGTTGCTTTCTTTTCCTCTTTCTTTCTTTGATTTTTTTAATGCCAAGGTCTTGTGCAAGACCTCTTTGTGACTCTTAGTTGGGTAATTGTGCAAGACCTTAATATTGAAATGAAAAAGAAATGGAAGTGGATATTCCTCCCTTTCTGCAAAAGGCACAAGTCTCCTTTTTGCCCATTATGAAACATAATCATTCCCAATCCTTGGCCTATGGTCTTCTGAGGAACAAAGGAGAGGCTGAAGGGGTTGGGGAAAACACGAGTGGATGCTGGGCCATTATGGCAAATGGGGTCCTGCCCCATCAACCTCAGTCTGCTCCCAGCCAGCTACCACCTGCCTCCCTTCTTACTTATAATCATTCCAGGTGGCGGCACTGCTTATTAACTTCCTTTCCCTTATTTAGACACAGTTTTGCCCATATAGGACTTGGCAGGGAGGCGGATGGCGATGATATTAATTGATTCTATCTGTCATTGGCTTTAGCGCCACCTGTTGTTGGCATCCCTGTCTGCCACCAAACAGGCATCAGCTGCCACTGGGGGACACCACGGCAAATCACTGTTCTGATCAATGTTACTTCTGGATTCTGACTTAGCAAGGACATATGTGAAGAATTAAAATGGGAAAACTCCGCTGAATTTGTCTATATATCTTTGTGCGTTATTTTAACAGCATCACAGGAACCTCTAGTTTATACTTCATTGTATAGTTCCTTTGTATAATATGTATAATATTCAGCTGGTCAAAAGGGTAAGATAATGCCTTTCTCTCAGTGAAAACAAAACAAAACTCCTCTCAGATTTGCAACTCCATATACATTCAAATTGCACAGAATTAAGGGAAGATAGCCCATGTTGAATTCACATTTCAAGGAGACTTCCTATAGTGACAAAGTCCAGGTGGACTTGGAAGGGCATGTGTCAGGATTAGAGACAGTGCTCTTCCGCATGACAGATGATCAGTTGATAAATGAGAAAGCATCAGTGGCTGGGCTATTAAAGTGAGTGATATGGGAACTCGGAAGTTAAATAAAAAAAGTCTTCAGTGTGCTGTGGAACAAGAAACGTGGGTACAGTGGTCAAAGGTTGTTGGAGATTTTACACGTTTCATGGAAACTGGCAATGGAAAATATAGTTTTCTGGAAATGTGATTGTGTGTTCTGCAAGAATCAGTGAATAGATGCACCAGACAGCTCTTCTTTATGTTCCCATATTTGGTTCAACTTTTTACAAGGAGAAAAAATTCAAACCACTCTGAATTAAATTTAGCCTATAGAAATCTGAACACATAGTGCAGAATTCTACCCCTCCAAAGGAAACTTAGCCTGCTCCCTCTGAAAGGAATTTATTGCAAAATATGGCCACTTTAATGAAATGACTTTCTTTATTATTAACAGACCTTTCACAAAGAGGTGTTGGGGTAATATGTCTTTTTGCCAAACGAGAGCGCACTTTCTGAAACAGAATTTCCGCAGTGGACATCACAATGAATGTACAAAAAAGCAAATGTATTAAGTTTACGAAATAGGGAAATGTTCTTCGGGGGATGGGGTGGGGTGGGCAAGCCTTACGTCTTCAAATCATAGTTACAAACATTTGTTCTGCGAAACCTTGAGGAATGGCTATTGAAGAGAATTATAGCAGTGTCTGCAACAGCAGTTGAAGCAAATCCTCTCCCATTAACACAGATAATTGCAGAAAGACATGGGAGACTGACTCAGGATTCAGTGAGTCCCAGGCTGGCTCAGCCCTGCCCTTGGAACACCCTGGACTCAGCTAGATTGGTAAATAAAAGGTGTTTTATATTTGTTGTATATGCAATATAACACTGTGACACCAGATGGCGCTGTGGAGTCCCGTCTTTCCCTACCAGATTTCCCTGTATGAGTTTACAACATGTTTAACTGAATCGCTTCTTTGATGTGTCTAGATCCAGCCCCTCTTTTGGAGCTTTCTGCTGGTTGGGGTCTCACCAGCAGGCCCCCACATTCAGCAGGTGGAGGCAGGTCAGTAGGGCATGAGGCTGGCTTAGCTGGGAAGCTAGACAGAGCAACACCTCCACCTTACCCAACTCACCCCTCCTGCCCAGCGCAAGGAAGGTTTGGGTTGCTCCAGCTGTGTCTAAAGGTGCAACAAGTATTTTTGTTGTTTCTGTTGCAACAGTCTAAATAAACTACCGTTCCAGAGTATATTAACCCCATTGAAATGAATGGAAGCGAGTTTTAAAAAGCACAGTTATCACTAACTTTTCTGTACAACTCTCTTGGATGAGGATTTCAGGGGGGGAAACAGAAACATAACGCGAGAGTACTTTAAACTTTTAGCTTGGGACCATTGCTCAAGATGTTTTCTGTTCCCATTGCTTATATTTCCTCAAGTAGAAGCAGTGTGATAATCTCATCTTGAACATTGATCTTTTCTTTTTGCAGTGAAATGTGAAGCTGCTGACCAGGTCTCTGATTTGCATATACTGGCTCCATTATTTTACTCCATTTAGCATATCCTGAAATATTGAGATGGTTTGGAGTAGGTAGAAAGGACTAATCGATATTTGTAACTGGCTACAAATTATTCCCCTGTGTGCTTTTCATCACACAGAAACTTTAATCTCCTGTACCTTTAAAAGATTATCATCTGTCAAAAACAATAACTAGCCCATGGTGAATGTCTCCTTTTGGACCAATAGAAGCTTTGCTGCAAGGGAAAGAGACCCTAACTATTTAATGACCGTAATAAAGTACAATTATATTGCAGCGGTGTCTGCAACCTCAACTGCAAACAAGCTTCCCACTTACCATAGTAGACCTTTCTCTGCATAGAGCGAGTCAGTTTTTGCCAGTTACAATTGCCGCAGTGGAATTATTTTACTGTCCTGTTGATAAATGAGCTTTATGAGCCATTTGCTGAGCTGAGTCCTGTGTCTCGTCAGGAGCACAGTCTGTATATACGCAACTTGTCAGCATCAGCTCTCACTTTTCTTTCACTTCCACATTTTTATTCATTGACAGCTTCCATCATGACATTTAATGACCGCCATTAGATAGAGAAAAAATTGACGAGTGAAATCTTTTTCCTAGTTGCAGTAATTCTAGCCCCTTTCCAAGCAGGGTGTTTTTTAAAAAAAAGGAAAAGACTCTGAAGGAGTAGGTGCACATTTTCAAAGTATAAAGTGGGTGTTTTTTGGTGAGCTCATATTAAGGTTGATAGAAGCCTTGCCCAGACCAATGATGCTATTACTGATTATGCCTTCAGTAGCCTACTGTAAAATGGCTCACATTTATTCAGATTTAGCTGCTGCAGTTTGGAGAGCTCCAGTGAGGTGGCTAGCTAGAGCAGAGTTTCCCAAACATGGGTATCAAGCTGTTTTTGCACTACAGCTCCCATCATCCCTGAACACTGGTCCTGCTAGCTAGGATGATGGGAACTGTAGTCCCAAAATAGCTGGAGACCAGAGTTTGCGAAACACTGGGCTAGAGCACCATTGCTTGTTTGCTCAGTTTCCATTACTATGGCCCAATGGTATACTAAGCCCAACATATAGCCAACCAAGCTTTCATCAGAATAGAGCCATTGAAATTCATGGACCTGTTAACCATGTTCATGCATGTGAGTGTGTCTACTTTAAGCAGGACTTGACTACAACTCATGGACAAGTTGCTTGAAGGATTCTAGCCCACCAAGTGCTTCCTATACCCTTGGCTAATAAAAGCAAGCCAAAGGGGATTGGCAAGTGGAAGAGAGATGCTTTTGATGCTTTGTTGCAGGAGGGAATGTTATATCAGCCTTGAAGGAGGCAATGGTTTGTCACCTCCTTAAGACTGAAGTATCAGAAGTACTTGACAACTTTCACCTGGTTGCTAATATCTCCTTGGGCAACTGATCAGTAGAGGAGGGCAAAATGGCGAACAGGTTGAAGACCAAGCCGTACAAGAAAAGGTTAAAGGAGTTGGATATGCTTAGTCTAGAGAAGATGAAGAGGCAACATAACAGTCATATTCAAAAAGCTGAAGGGATGCCACATACTTGATAGAGCAAACTTCTGTTGTTCCAGAGAATGGGGCCCAAACTAACATGTTGAAAAGGAAAGAAAAAGGGTGGGACTAAACATTGGAGAGAACTTGCTGATGGTTCAAGATGTTTGATAGCTGAACAGGCTGCTTCAGAAGGTGGTGGACCTTCATTAAATATTTTTTTTAAGCTGATCAGGGATGCTGTATTAATATATATCCTGACCTGAGCAAAGGAATTGGGCTAGATGATATTTGAGGACTCCTCCAACTCTGTAATTCACTCTGCAAGTCCCAAATATATGAAGAAGTACATTGGACTTTGCAAGGCATGCCAGATAGCAACATTCCACGTCTTTGTCATAAAATTTCAGTATTATTATTATTATTATTATTATTATTATTATTATTAATTGCTTCCCATGAGACATCTCAAAATAATTTACAATAAAAGAGTTACATATAAAAACAGTTAAAAACAACTGCATATAAAAACATTTGTTTGTAAAGAACGATAAATATAAAAACAGTTTAAAACAACAACACATGCATAAAATCATTTCAGATCCAGGACAGATACCAACTGGGATAAATATTTTAGCAGGCTTGGGGGGAAAAGGGATTTGTAATCAACATCAGGACAAAGCAGGTTTGTAAGTGGGTCATATTGCAACAGCTGACTATGTCATTCGCATGTCTTTGTGGCCTGTTAAAAGGGGGTGTAGCTTATAGCTATTATGTTTTCTGCTTATATAAAGAGAGAGGTGTAATTTCCACAACAAGCATAAAATCCAGTTCCTGGAGGAACAGAAACTCCCTCCTTACACAATTTCTCTGAGAATACAAGTGCCTGTGTATACAAGTCCAGGAGTGAAGGCGCCTGTGACTTTCAATGTGAGCAAAGGGGAAAGTTACCGTATTTTTTCCTCCTCACTTTCCCCTTTGCTCACATTTTTCCTCCTAAAAAGTAAGGGGAAATGTCTGTGCGTGTTATGGAGGGAATGCCTACGGGTGGCATACCTACGGATTTTCCTCCTCTAAAAACTATGTGCGTGTTATGGTCGAGTGCGTGTTATAGAGCGAAAAATACGGTATTCAAAATGTGTAACTTTCTGTGTACAAAGTGGCATTCTAACACACACACTGTTCAGTATATTTGGTTTAATTCACAATGAAATGAAAAATGCCCGTTTGTATTGATGTGATACACTTAGGCACAAAACACTTAAAGTGATAAGTGTCCTTAAACACTGCCTTTGGGTTGGTTGAGAAAGGATTAGTCTCTGCGTAAAAAAAATTGACCTCGAATAAAGGGACACAGGTGGCGCTGTGGGTAAAAGCCTCAGCGCCTAGGGCTTGCCGATCGAAAGGTCGGCGGTTCGAATCCCTGCGGCGGGGTGCGCTCCCGTCGTTCGGTCCCAGCGCCTGCCAACCTAGCAGTTCGAAAGCACCCCCGGGTGCAAGTAGATAAATAGGGACCGCTTACAAGCGGGAAGGTAAACGGCGTTTCCGTGTGCGGCTCTGGTTCGCCAGAGCAGCGATGTCACGCTGGCCACGTGACCCGGAAGTGTCTTCGGACAGCGCTGGCCCCCGGCCTCGAGTGAGATGGGCGCACAACCCTAGAGTCTGGCAAGACTGGCCCGTACGGGCAGGGGTACCTTTACCTTTACCTTAAAGGGGAAGAAAAATAAAAACTTGTAAGGAAGTATCCGACTCAGAATAAAGCATTCTGGTAATGGAAGTGCTGAATGAATAAATAAGGGAAGACAAAACTATAAAAGGAATAACACTAGGGGAGAAAGCATACAAATTAAAGGCATTTGCCGATGACCGTATTATTATGACAGAGAACCCAAAAGAAAGTTTATTAAAGGTATTAGAAATAATCAAGACTTTTGGGCAGGTGGCCAGGTTCAAACTAAATAGCTCTAAAACAAGGCTCTTGATCAAGAATTTAACAACACAGGACCAAGATGATCTAGAAAAAGCCTCAAATTTGAAGATCTGGGAAAACGCAAAATATTTGGGACTATGGATCTTGGTGAAAAATATTAACCTATTTCGAGATAACTACATTGAGACCTGGATGGAGATTAAAAGAAATCTAGAAATATGGAGCAGATTAAACTTATCTTTCTGGGAGAGAATACCCACCATTAAAATGAATGTCTTGACCCAAAATGCTTTTCCTATTTCAGACAGTTCCTGTGATCAGGGGAACAGGTTGCCTCAGTGATAGACAACAAGACATATCTAGATACATCTGGTGGGGGGGAAAGCCTAGGATTAAACATAAATTATTAATTGATATCAAAGAAAGGGGGATCTGAAACTCTACTATGAGGCGACCTGCTTCTTCTGGATCAGGGAATGGTGTATATTACAAAACACAGACCACATAACTATCATGACAATAGTTATGGCTGGCATGCCTACTTAGGCTATAACAAGGTCAAGATACTCCATGGTGGATATCTCCCCTTGAAGCAATGGCAATGAAGAAGAAAAATATGCAAGTGAATTGGCCGACATACAAAGTACTGTTAAAAGAGAAAGAAAATCAGTTGAAACTAAAAAAAATGGAAGAAATCTGGGTACACCTGTCAGGTTGGTTACAATATCACCAACATCATGAGATATTTAAACTTGACCAAAAAAAGGCTTTACAACAGAACCCTACAGATTGGAAAAAGAACTGATTAACTCTAAAGGGAAAACACTCTCCAAAATGTACCAATGACTCCTTAACTGGAAAGTCAAAGTGGCGGAGGTAAAATCAGTAATGGTTAAATGGGCTCAAGGTTTAGGTTGCAACATCCCTATGGATGCCTGGGGGAAACTATGGAAGGTAGATTTACCAAGTTTACCACATGTTACACTTTGAAAGAAAAATTTATGAAGATGCAATTCCACTGGTACTTAACGCCACTAAAACTATCTAAAATGTATAAAAATACCTCAAGTAAATGTTGGAGATGTGGGGAAGCAGAAGGTTCAATGCTACATATGTGGTGGAACTGTAAGAAAATAAAGGATTTTGGGAGTGTAATTTATAACGAGCTCAAAAAGATGATTAAGGTCTCCTTCATAAAAAAAAACAAACCACCAGAGGCTTTCCTCTTGAGGATACTAGGCCCAGATATACCTAAAAAAGCGAGGGAAATATTATTGTAAGTTACGGTAGCTGCAAGAATATTAATCTCTACAAATTGGAAAGGAGAAAAAATTCCAACTAAACTGGAGTGGCAAAGTAAACTGCTAGAATATGCCAAGTTGCTCAAAAATGACAGGGAAACTGAGAGGTCATACTGATCAAACATTTATGAAAGAATGGGACATGTACAAAAAAAATACCTTAAGGAACATTGTAATAACATGATGTCAATGGCAGGCCTTGAATGACATCTGTGGTATGATGGATAATAATAGGAAAAGAAATCATTAATGAAAATTAATAAAAGAGAATGAATAGTGCACTAGATGGACTAAGTGGTAGATACATGATAGGGTGACGGGAAGTCTAAATAGATGTAAGAAGAATTTATTGTGATCCAAGGTAACAAATACTACTGTTTTTTTTTCTGGATAAATTTTTTGTTTGTTTTTTCTTTTTAACTTTTTTTCATTGTTTCTTTTTAACATTAATAAAGCATTAAAAAGGGGGAGGGGGAGAATAAGGCAGCCCACTGTGCACTTGTCTGGGGCAAACTGCAACATGCCCAGATAATTGGCCCTAGAAGCGACATTCCCTCTGTTGATTTTGCCCAGAATATTCAGTCACAGGTATAGCTGGATGTGCCCCATGTTCACGATAGGTCCATAATATTTCCCCCCTATCTTTTCATTATTAATAATTTCAAAGATTTCAAGGTGCCCTGAGCCCCTAGGGCGTACAAGTGCAAACAAAATATATATATCAAGTTGAAACATAAAGGTAAAAAAAAATTAAAAACCTGTTCAGGAAGTAATCAAATCTATATGACTTTGGGCTTCTGCGGAACCAATATGATAAAACATTCCCTAAAAGAGTTAAAACAGTTTTCAAGACAATAAAATGGAGGCTTGAATGCCAGAAACTGAATTCTGCCCAGAATCTTTTCAAAGCACTTAAGAAGCCTGAAGGTTGGGCTGGGTACACAGTGATCTCCACCTGCTTCCAAATGTTTGTTCTTAATAAAAACCATATGTTTTTATTGAAAGAATGGAACCTTTCTATCTCCGGCACACATCCATACACAGAGATACGCTTTATGATTTTTTAAATCTTTCTATGATTGTGTGCTGATCTTATTTAACAGATTCCAACTGCTTATTTTATTTTTTTCACCCCCAGAAATGTTGTTTAGGACATGTATTTTTACCCAGTGGCAGCTGATGCCCTGCAGGGCAGGTGGATTGGCACCACTTAGTGCGCATTTCAAACAACACCCTTCTCTTGTCACGCAATACTCCCATAACTCCAGCACTGTTTCCTGCAGTCCTGAATTCACATGGTAATAGTGGGGTTGGCACTCGTCAAAGATCACTGCCACTTAAATCTGCTGTTACAAGACGACTGCAGGTGGGAGAAGGTGGGTCGTTCTTTTAACAACAAAGTGCAAAGAGAAAGCATGGAACTGTAGGAGATTTCAGAAAAGGAATGATGTCAGACTTTCACGCCGTTCCTAGCAGTTAGTGAAAGTCAATGAACAAGGCAAATTATATCTTTCCGCAAGCAGACTGCAAGTCATGTCAAGGTGCATCAGTGACAGACGCACCTCAAAATACATGGCATGCATTTATTATATATTAGACAATGAGCTCAAGGAAATCAACTTCATATTTAAGTACAAAGGCAATAAGAAATACCCTTTTCGATCAGACTAGGGGAATATCTGGTTCAGCATCCCATTTCCCACAGGGGTCAGTGGATGTTGTGGCAACATTTTGACACTGCTGTTGTTGTTTTTTTAAACAATCCTTATTTCAGTCATTCCAGTGCTAAGGGTGGAATACAATAAGAAATAACACAAAACAAAAACCAACTCACCAGTCAACTCACCAGTCAACAAAGACAGAAAAACAGCACAAGTAAAAAAATTAGCTTCCTACCTCCTTGCCATTGGCCGCCCTCTATTATCAGAATGTGTGCACCAGCTAGTCCCATCTTCTATTATGCTTGCTGCACATAAACACACAACCCGTCCACAAAGCTATATAGTGTACGTTTGGGCTTGCCACTGAGCCCATTTTAAAATATGCGTGCTTAATTTTTTTATTAAAAAAAAACTGTCAAGCAATGACCCATTTTAAATTTGGATGCTTTGCTAACAATTAACATATGCAAGTGTGTAATTATTGGCTCTTTTATCTCAGAAAACTGGCAACTCTTACACAGTGAGATTGTTTTAATTGCTTTAACTACCTCCTGAATTAGAGTTGGTTCATTTTCAGTCAAAACGTTTTCTCTGTTCATTTGAAAGTTGGGAGTTTGCAGAGGGGATAAGTTGAACTTGTTTAGGATTTCATTGTGACCATTTTATTCTGCACTGGGATTTGTTTACGCCAAAGGTTTTTAAATCCTCATAGTTTTTTGCACAATTCACAGAATTTGCTAGTTGGTTTTTTCAAAGCCGTTTATCCATTGGAATGATGTGAGAAAGCTTATAATATATTCAGTGCCTGACACACTTTTTTATGATGCACAAGCAGAAAAAAACAGGGGTTCAGGCCAGCATACAAAGTACAACAAATAGATTCATCACAATGTACCTGCCATGTACATTTGTTGTACTTTACTTGCCATATATTTTGTCTTTGTATGCTGGCCTGAACCCCTGGTTTTTCTATTTGTGTATGTTTCTATACAGTTGGTTGCTTATTTTTGTGCACGCTTTTTAAAGAAATATGCCATCACATCTGAAATGATAACCATTGTAATCTCCATTATTTTATCAGGCTTCGCTATGGTGACATATAAAACTTGGTGTGGCCACTACTTAAATTCTTAATATACTGGGAGCTGAATTTGTTAGGATTCTATTTCCAGGACCCTTAGGATGTTTTTACTAAAGACTAAATGGAAGTGCACATGTTATACTATCTTCATTATGCAGTAGTTCTTTCATTGTTTTAAAAGCACCAGCATCTCCCAACTAAAAGCAACATAAAATATAATATTATTACGGGTCACCTACGTGCCACCCCATCAGAATCACTTTGGTCTATCACATGCTGAGAAGCCCATTCATGTAAACTGATCTGAGAAGTGAAGAAGTGCAGTGTTTCTATACCATCCCAGACC
Organism: Podarcis bocagei; assembly: GCF_964188305.1. Lineage (NCBI taxonomy): Eukaryota > Metazoa > Chordata > Lepidosauria > Squamata > Lacertidae > Podarcis > Podarcis bocagei. The sequence continues at coordinate 50,254,865 of NC_138134.1, forward strand.
TAATGCAGAACCCATTTTTGGATTATGCATATCACATAGATACCACGAGAAACCCTTCCCTAAAGGTGGTTGCTCCACGCAGTGGTTGTAATATGCACACCTTTTTACCTTGTGGATTGCCACAATCACATGAACAATCTCCAATGCCAGCAACACACGTTCCAGTATTTGCTGGCACTGAAGTGGACTCTCTGGAGAATCCACACGGCAAGAGGTTCTCATGTCTTACAGCTGTAGAATATAGTAATTCTTGTGCATAATGATTCACCTGGAAATTTCACTGTGTTCAACCCCCAAGCAAATCTGGAGAGGGTAAACTGTTCATTGAAACCAATTAATTAAAAAACAACAACTAAGACTTTATATAACTTTATATAACTATTATTTTCAATAATATAACTCACCAGGTGGAGAATACTAATGTGTGTGTGTGTGTGTGTGTGTTATTTTTAAAGGGAATCCTTATATGAATCAATATTTATTATTTGTTGGAGCTGCACTGTACTTTTGTCCTTCCAGACCATGATGTTTTATGGTTTACCTTTTCAATTCTTTGTTTTCTTTCATTTTTTTTTTACTCAGAAGCAAGTTTTCAGTGGCCTTTACTTCCAACTGGGGGAGAAATTTGCATCAGTTTGCATTTAAAGGAAAAATGACCTAATTTGCACTTTTTAAAACAATACATGGCCCACAGCCATCCTTCATAATTCATACTTCTCTCCTGCCAACTGATACATGCAAAAAAAAAATCATGTACAAGAATGAGGTGTGGCTTAAAATGAAAATATTCATGAAAATGATACACAAATATGCATTATATTAGGGAAAATGCTTTGCAAAAATGTGTATATTGGGAGCAATTTGCACTAAAATGCTGAAGAGGACTTTTAAAAAAATCACAAACTCTTATGTAAGTGTGGAAAACTGAACTTCGGACTGGAAAGATGAGAAAGTAAAAGAAACTGAAATTGAAAGCCTTGGTTAATGGCGTCTTTTCAAAGTATTGTCTTCCAAAGTGGATCGAAAGGGAGAAACAAGCAAACCGTAGAACCGCCTGCATCCATGTTAAGGGAGCAGAATTCTGAGAGAACATAAGATGGACTCTACCCACAACACTATTTCCCAAAGATGTGCTGCTTGAGGCGTTTGCAGTCCCAGTCTGGGGTTTCTATTCAGCCTGCAACCTAGGCAAATGATTGGTATCCGTGAAGTAGTTCTCTTTCACAAAACCCAGGGAGCAGTGCAGTGACACTTTTGAAATGGTTCCTGAACATAACATATTTAGCTTGTGAAGCAATGGTGAGGAAGTGACTATGATAAGGGCTCATTCAGTAACAGCCCCAAATTGATTGCTTCCTTCCTTGTGTAAACTTAGCAGGCAGCCCTTTGGGCTCGTTTCCGAAGGCCAGCTCAGCACAAGAGTCTTATCGAAAGGAAACGGAATGCAAAAGCCTAGACGGCTTTTGATAAGGCACGTCTTGCAGCCACAAGTTTCTTCCCCCTCCCCCATTCTGTCTTTGTTCAGAAACGAGGAATGTTTATGCTGCATACTGATGCAGAACAGGACATGCACATTCAAACTCTTTACGAGTAAATAATTTTGGGGGGTTTTGGGGAGGGGGGAGAGACTCACAGACACGAGTGCCGTAATTTCATGTGATGCATTATCTGTGCCGTTATCCGGAAAACAGGGATCTGGCACTCATTATCTGGCCTTAGAAATATTTAGGATAGACTACTTAAACGTCTGGTTGTTTACTAAGTAGGCAATTTTCCAACAATATGCTATAAGCAATGAATTCACATGTAAACACCTTGAAGCTAGCGAAGACTCCAGGTGCTTCCTGGAAATGCAGAGATACTTTCTTTCTAAGAACTTACATATTGTAGAAGAAGGATATTGACAAGCTGGAACATGTTTGGAGGAGGGTGACCAAGGTGATAAAGGGTCTGGAAACCAAGTCTTATTAGGACCACTGAGGTGATTTTACTTACCGTAGTATTAGTATTTTATTATTGATATGCCGCCCATCTGACTGGGTTGGCCCCAGCCACTCTGGGCAGCTCCCAACAAAATTAAAAACACAAGAAAACATCAACGATTATAAACTGAAGGGCTGCCTTCAGGTGTCTTCTAAAAGTTGTGCCTGCTTCCCTGTAACTTCATTGTTACAGGGAATAAAACTGGATAACTGGTTTTCCATAGGACACTCAATATTCCATGGCTACTGAGCGTGTTTATTGGACAGTATGAGTGGGAAGGATTGCCACTTAGGCTGATTGTTGTTGTACTTCTGCAAAACCTGGAGTCCATCTAGGCATACTGATTCTTTAGGGATGCGGGTGGCACTGTGGTCTAAACTACTGAGCCTCTTGGGCTTGCTGATCGGAAGGTCGGCAGAATGAATCCATGCAACAGGGTGAGCCCCTGGTGCTCTGTCCCGGCTCCTGCCAACCTAGCAGTTTGAAAGCATACCAGTGCAAGTAGATAAATAGGTACCGCTGTGGTGGGAATGTGGTGTTTCCGTGCACTCTGGTTTCCGTCACAGTGTTCCATTGCGCCGCCAGAAGGGGCTTAGTCATGCTGGCCACATGATCCGGAAAGCTGTCTGTGGACAAACGCCGGCTTCCTCGGCCTGAAAGCGAGATGAGTGCCACAACCCCATAGTCGCCTTTGACTGGACTTAACTGTCCAGGGGTCCTTTACCTTTTTACTGATACTTTCCTCATATTTCTTAGTGGCCCCATTATGGGTTCATTTCTGTCGGCAACGCTCACCACCCAAGTTTGCTATTAGAAGGAGTGATTTAGACAGGGGTAGGCAACCGTATCCCTCTGCATATGCCAAAGTGGGGCAGTGACATCCTTAAGGCCAGCATTATAGGTAAAACAATAAACTTGCTGAAACAATGAAGTAATGAGTAACTGATTGTTTTGAGCAAGAAATTGCTTGGTGCTCTGTCTGCCCAGTTTATAAATCATTGACAAGCCCTGTTATGCAAGCGACCACTGGTGCTTAATGTAGCCTGAATGTCAGCTTGTTAGACACAATCTGTTGATCTTTCCTCTGGGCCATGTGTGTGGAGGAGGGTTGGGGAGGAATCAATGGGATGTTGTAGAGCTAATAAGCATTTAATCACTTTAGACAATCCAAGTCAGCTAAAGAGATAGACCTGAAAGGTGCCGAAATGTAAGCACCTTCTTCCTAGTGGGTCTGGATACATCCAGAATAATTAGATAGGAAGGCTTTTTCAAGGCTGCATGTACAGTTACTTGGGTGGAAACCCCATTCCATTCAGTGGGAAACTTACTTTTGACTAAATATATATAGAAGCAATATGAATTGGGGCAAGTGAATTTAGAAAATAGTAGATATTGGGTTTTTTACTGACTCATCAACCAATTCATATAAAAGAGCAGGTTTTCCCATCCTTACATTTAATACCTGTCTAATAAAAGGCAAACTATTACTATGTAACTGCCAAAGTTAGTCTCTCTGAACAACAGGGACACCTTCTGTGTCCTAGAAAAGTCACCACCAGATTACACATATCAAAATGATTTTATTTACCCCCCCCCCCACTTCTCATATATGTGTTGATCATCCCCATCAGTTTTCTTAGGAATGCACAAACTCACTTTTTAAAAATCAAGAGGCTCACTCCAAGGAGGAAGACAATTGCAATGATTATCTCTTTCTGATTTGGCTGATGGCCTGATAAGAGTTCAGCTTTATAAGCAACATCTGTCTTTGGAAAGCAGCTTTCGAAAAAGAAAAACATCAAAGGTTAGGAAAGTGGTTGGAGGCAATATCAAATCTATGTTTTGTAGTACAAACACAGAGAGTTACATTCCTATAGATACTTAACATGAAAATGGTCCTGAGCACACTAGCTCTTACTTCCAAGTAAACGTACTGCACAAGTGATGGTGGTAAATGGCTTCTAAGTCAATAGTGCTAGGTCCACTGACCATGCAGGGAATTATTATCATCATGCATACTAATAGCAAACTCGTTGCCTGAGTGCCTATCATTACATAGCCAAAATGGCACTTTCCACACACAGGAAGAAGGTGGCATCAACAGGCACGAGGAAGGTTGAAGGTTTTCAGAAGTATAAGAAAGGGAAAGAGGGGCATGTTCATTTCAGTGAATCATCTTCCCAGGTATGGTAGACCACCTGGGCTGTGAGTTCTTCCTGCCTTGCAGACCTTTTTATATCCTATGTCCTTTTAAAATGTGGTGGGGGGGGTTGGAGGGGGGGTATTGGGTTGATGTTTTTATTTTGATTATATATTTTGTGGTTTTATATATTGATTTTGTTCTGTGAACCACCCTGAGACCTCCGGCTATAGGGCAGTATATAAAGTCTAATACTAATACTGTACTACTAATAATAAAACCTGGTCTGGAAGTGGCCCCAGCTACAAAAACTGTGGCTGTTAAAGAAGCCAGTGACTATCTTGGCTGACTCTTAATGCAGACCCAAGTCATAGAGCCCGAGCTATGAACTACAATTGGCAGGACTGGCAGCAAAAGCAGCAGATATGTTCTGCGCATAGTATACTATTTAATTCTCTTGTTTCTGTTTCTGTTTAAAATGTGCATTTTTATATTTGACTTCCTTTAGTAATGTTTTATTTTGTAATCTTTAAGATAATATTTTAATTCTCTGTTTATTGTGTTGCCTTGACAGTATACCTTATATCTGACTTTCTCCAGTCATGTTCTATTTAATGTGCTGCAAACCACTTTGAGACTTTTTCTTAAAAATATAAAGTGGTGTAGATATGAACTGATTAATAATAATTGATAACAATATTCGTTAGATGGGTGAAGTGTGAAGCAATTTATCTTAGATCCAGATTTGTTGGCAACCAAAAGAACACAAAACTTGGTTTTTAATTGTTTTTGTGAGTTGCATTAAATGTTTTATGCACACTGCCTTGTGAGCTAAAGTCGCAAAGTAGTATATATGTTTCATAAGCGGGACTTGACAGGCTTAGAAACAAGAACTTTGCTTAAAACAAGCTGTTTACTGGGTTGAAGTTCACTCCCACTGCTTTCTTCCCAAATACCATTTTATGTGTTGACACAAAAGTATGATTTGAATGCTTCTCAGATGAAAAGGTGCAAGACAGGCATTCTATATAGTTAGCAAGCAGCTAATTTTCTCTCTGTACTCTGATTTTCCCTTACATTATTACCCAAAGGTTACAGTTTTTTTCGGATACGAAATAAAACACTCAGCTTCTGGGCATTAACAGAGAGAACATGAAAAGGTCACCATGGTGAGCTCATAAGTTCTGCATTCATAACTTTCAAAGCAAATAGCCACAACTGCAAGGGCTATTGAAGTAGATCAGTCAGAGCGGCAGGAAATTGTTCACAGCATGATGCACATTTTCTCCTTTTTATTATCACTGTTTTCATTCATAAAGGATCACTTTAATAACCGACAAAGGAAGAAGCTGCCAGGACAACTGAAGTATGCTGCCTCATGCTGTGGCTAAAAGCATTGGTACTTTGTTACTATGAGTAACCACTGCTAAAAATGCTACTGGGGGACACCATTATTTCCTGGTATTAGGACAACATTACCTCCATTTTGCAAAACATGCATAGCCATTTGTGGGAAATGAGGGATCCTCTGTGCTACTCCTCATTGGCAATCCTTTAGCTACATGATGGATCACTTTCCTTCACATCTGGATCAATTTTTCACATGCAGCTATGAATGGCAAACAGTGGAGGGGTGCATTTGTAATTGAGCGAACCATCCCCCTCCAAAATCATCAGAAAACTAGCTAGCAAGTCATAAATCAATTCTGGCAAGTGGGATATGAAAATTTGGCCATGGTGTTTAGCCAAGACCACAATTTAACCGGCATAACTTTGTTTAATAACAAAAGAATGTTATTCAGGTTGCAAAATTTATGTAAATATTGCCTACATGCAAATACATGTACATGCAGTGCACACAGAAAAATGTACTTAAACTGTATTTTTGTTATGAACATTTTAAAAAAGAATACACACATAAAAGTAAATTCTAGTTTTTCACACAGAAACACACAAACCAATATACAGCTACCCTAGGTATTGGGACTTTGTGCAGAAATTCAGTATATAACAGCCATTCCAATGTTATCAATGTTATTCACATTATTTATGTGAGCCAAGAGGCTAACTAGGACAAAGGAACTTTATCATAAGTAATAATAGACCAAATAACAATGAATAATAATAATTGAAATAGTAAGAATTATTGACTAATAATGAAAACAATTAAAACAAAGGACAATTGATCCTACAACATTTTGCAAAGTATCATTCAGAAGCACACATTTGCAAACATTTAAGTCGGGGCTTTTTCAGCCAGAACTCACCGGAACTCAGTTCCTGCACCTCTCAGGTGGGTGCCATTGCCATTCCAAGAAAACAAGGGAGGTGTTCATGGTGAGTTCTGGCACCTCCCCTAACCCTCCATAAAACCCCAACAACAGTGGAAGAAAAGTCCTGTTTGACCAGTATTTGACAAGAACCTGTGATCTATCAAGTATCCCTAAAAAGTAAATCTCTCCTTTTGAAAGGATTCAATAAGTTCTTCCTGAACTCTCCCGGCATGGTAAAACTAGCCAGGTTGAACAAATCTCATAGAACTGGAAGCTACAAGAATTTTGTCCACAACCTCAGACCACATTAACTGAAACTCATGTAGGCAATTGCAGCTTTACTGAAACACCAATAAGAGGCAATTCTGCAGTGGAAACAGAAAAGTTACAGCTTTGCATACTGTCATTTCCTAAGGAAATGAGGACTTTAAAATAAATAAATAAAACACCCTGATGATTCCTGAGACATTAGTTTATAATACTGCCAACTACATTTTACAAATAGCTCAATCTTTCAAATCCCTCTTTGACAATGATAAATTAACAGTGCTTATAGCTCCAGACAATGTATAATTACCAATTATTTGCAGAATAAAGAGTGAGCAATAGAAGCACATAGTCGTGCTGTAACACGTACTACATGCTCAGGAAGAATGTGCTACTGTTTCAGGCAGCCGCCTCTTTTGTCGTTTGAAAATTATGCAAAACCATTTCTTCAGCAGATTTTAATTGCCATTACAATGAAACTGCATTTCATATGTTACCTTTGCAGCTTAATATAATGGTTAGCCAATGTGCCTTTGTGCAGTTTTTCCATATATTAGAAATTTTATTTTTAATATTGCTTTTATTATTGTCAAAGTGCAAATCAGTCAAAATAGACAACAAAGAGGCACATAAATATAAATAATATTTATATTCAAAGACCTAGAAGTTCAAAAGTTAAGAATAAAGTAGGCCTCCCTTTCATGTAAAGACAAGACACGTTAGGGAGGGAAGAACAATGGAGTGAAAGGAAACCAGCATTAGTTGAAAGTTTCTGAAGAACAACAGCAGAGATTATTCTATGTGGAATTAAAGGGGTAATTCTGTTAGTGCTGGCATCAATTAGCCAAGTGACGGAAGGGGGAGATGTTATTCAGCAACCCAGCTGAGTAGCATGTTTATTGAAGTTGCATGTGCTCTAATTGTCTGTGTAGTTCTGAGGGAGTTTTGCTCTGTATGTTTAACTGAATATCTACCTGCTATGTACAGGGCAGGAGGTAAAAAATAGAGGAAACCTGTCTGTTTCTTTCTCTGTTTTTATTCAGTTTCCTTAGTAAAGTGTAATCAGTATTTCTTTTCTCTCTGGACTCCATCTGTGTTATTTAAGTGACTTTGCTAACAGAGAAAAGCCAGTGAAAAGAGCCGTGTCTTGAAATACTTGACAGTGCAGTAACAGAGAAAGAGAGTCGGGTGTCAGGTGGAAGGGCATTCCAATTGGATGAAGCTTAAGGGGAAAGGGAGCTAGGCATGGAATACAGTAGTTTAACAACAACAACAAAAACTTGATAGCCATAGAACAGGGATGTCCCTTTAGCTGTTGTTGGACTACAACTCCCATCATCCCTGACCATTGGTCATGCTGGGTGGGGCTGGTGGAAGCTGGAATCCAACATCCAGAGGGCCACAGCTTCCACATCCCTCCCATAGAGGAATAGGTCCAAGGAAGACTATATGGAGAAAGAGGAGAAGTTTTATCTATAAAGGAGGGAGACCTTGGAGGCATTTGAAAGTAAATCTATGAAGTGGACAATGAAGGTAAAAAGAGAAGAGAAACCAGTTAGGAGGATAGAATGTGAGTGTTGGCTGAAAAGAACCAGTGCAGAAACCAAGGGTCAGGAACTCCAGTATGAAAACAAAAGAGCAAACTGAGGATGATTAGGGTTGATCCAAATGTTCCACCCCCATCATTCTACCCGGATACTGAGGTCCAGCACCGAGGGTCTTCTGACATTTCCCTCACTGTGAGAAGCCAAGTTGCAGGGAACCAGGCAGAGGTCCTTCTCGGTAGTGGCACCCACCCTGTGGAAGGCCATCCCACCAGATGTAAAAGAGAACAACAACTACCAGACTTTTAGAAGACATCTGAAGGCAGCCCTGTTTGGGGAAGCTTTTAATGTTTGATGCATTACTGTATTTTAATATTTTGTTGGAGGCTGCCCAGAGCGGCTGGGGAGGCCCAGTCAGATGGGTGAGGTATAAATTATTTATTATTATTATTCTTCAAACTCCTCATATGTGGAAAAATTGTTTCTATATGGTGGTGACATTCCACATGATTGAAGCAGCATTTAAAGACTCTTCTCCAACTTGTTTCACCAAAATGGATGGATATTCGAAACCTATCCATTGTATATCATTTTACATGCAGTGAATTTTGAAGGGAGGGGAAGCAAGCAATTCTTTATATAGTTTCACAGAATCATAGAGCTGAAAGTGGGAAGGGACCCCAAAAGTCATGTAGTGCAACCCTTGCAATGCAGGTTTCTGGAGTGGTGTGAATCCAAGAAAGAACAATGCAAGAACAGTGTCTTTAAATCAGTTTTTAGGCACCACTGAGAAGTCATGTTAGTGCATGATTTGGCATGCTTCATGCACAGTTCCAATCTTCCTTCATTTAGGCCACATTCGTACATACTCCTGCAACACAAGAGCTGCTTCTTCGCAGCATAGCCCCTCCTGTTCTCATGTTAATTGTTGGAAACAATCACATCAGTCCTTCCCATCCAACAATAGTCTTCCCTGATACTTTCAGACACTGCTTATGTGGACATCTCCTCCAGGCCCTACCTATAGAACCAAATATCAGTAATGGCATTCTTTTTTAAAAAAAAAATAGTTGTCTCTTATCACTGTGAAGAATCAATTAAGGGAACTATAAATCCTCTTGATATACTGCTGCACCTCATTCTCAAGGGAGTTAATATTAGACATGCATATTGTGGGATTCCCTTTCAGCGATATGACACGTTCCCGTTCAGCGCAGTAGTTATAATGATTGCTGATATCCACCACAGTTCTTGGTCATGTCAACACTCCTCAAAGGAGTTAACTCGACTGGTGGCATACAGCTGGAGTTCTAACTACTGTCAGAAAATAGTAATGTATAAGAGGTCTAATTAGTCTGAAGAGCGCTGGTGTTTTTTCTTTTTGTCATGGATTATACTAATCTTCTCAGTGTGTGCTATATATGCAGTCGTTGGGTTGACTCCAAAGGGCCTCTTGTGAGAGTGGGAAGTAGACTCTACGCATACAAGGGGGTGCCCCTGATTTATCTCAATTCCTTTCTCAAGATGCAGCCACATCCCACACTAAGAATGGCTCAAAACGGTCAGCATTGCATGGAAGAGATTCAAGCACATAGATGTGAAGCATTTTTTTCACCCCTCAAAACAAGAAGAATCTGGGGAACTGTGGTTTAGCCCAGGCTTCCTCAAACCCGGCCCTCCAGATGTTTTGAGACTATAATTCCCATAATCCCTGACCACTGGTCCTGCTAGCTAGGGATCATGGGAGTTGTAGGCCAAAAACATCTGGAGGGCCAAGTTTGAGGAAACCTGGTTTAGCCCCTCACAGAGCTCCAGTTCCCAGCACCCTTAACAAACTAAAGTGCCCGCTTTGGGTGGGGGAAATGTCCTTTTTTTAAAATAAAAAAAAATCTTTTTATTGAGTTCTTTACAGCGAAAAACATAAAAGTATTAAGAAACAAGACAAAAAAGAATACAAAAAAAAGAACCAAAGACAACACATATAGCAAAAAAAACCAAAACAGATCAACTCTAAAACACTAATTGACTTCCCTCCATCTCGGCTTGAGCTATACACACACAATGTACTTTAAATGCACTTTAAAAGTCTGGTGTGTACACAGCCTAGAATTGTGCAATTAAAGTGAATTAATGGGTTCTGTTGCTCTAATCCGCTTGAAGAAGAAAAAAAGAATGGGACTCCTTGAGGTTTGGAAACTTAATGGAAAATGCACTGAAAAGTGTGGGATAAGTGAATGACTAGAGGAAAGATGTATAAAATGTCCCGCAAGCAAACCACAATTAATTTAGGATAAATGTTCATTGTGATATAGCCATCCCATAAAGAAATCAGAATGAATGCTCAATGAAGACTGGATATAATCTAACCTCCAAATCAGGATGAATGTGGAATAAATAGATCTGGAAAAGTCCCAACTTTTCAGAGGGCTGCAGTAGGATGGAGAAGATGGGAAAGTTGTCTTCCACGGGAAAAATGTCTGCTCATAACTCTTAGGATCCAACCCAATATGTGTGGCTTTCTTCAACAAATGAAAATGCAAGAAAGAATTGGTTGTATCCAACAGTTACATGAGTGGAAAGCAGCTTATGAAACAACTCTTTCCTCTCACCCTCCTGTGCCCCACTGGATATGTCCAAAGGCCTGTTCAGAGGGTTAGGGTGGGTTGCTGTAGGATAGGAACAGGAGAAGCATGACCCAAAATATGTGCTTACATAATGGGAGGCAACCAATGTACATCTATGTAGTTGGAGCCTTAGAGTTCACTTGCAGCAACATATATTTAGGATGAGGTCCCAGATTCTACCAGCATAGTCCACAACGGAATTAAACCAAAGTACTTGGATTAAAATGGATTGTCTTGCTGAAGTCAGCAGAGCTAATTCAGCTAAAACCAAACTAACGTTGTTGCCAACTGAGGTGTTAAATGCTTACATTGTATTTGGAAATGCAACAGTGGCTATCAAGTAATTTTGTACTGGTTACAGTTTTACCTTCCTTCTAGATATAAACTAGTTTAATTAATATCAGAAGGATATAACTGATTTGGAAGCATTCCTATTAACTTCTTGGTTTTAAACCAGGACTTTATAATGTACTTCCAAAGAACCAAACCCAGGCCAGCTGTTTTCAGAAACAGACATTTCTTATCTTTCAATATCATTCATTAGAGCATATTAGGGGATGGAAGGAATGCCACAAAACAACAAGGTTTCTAAGTTCCCAGAAGATTTGTTACAAATTCTAAACCAAAGTAGTTCTAGGCCTTAATTTATGTAGACATTTTCCCCTGATATTGGCAGGAGAAGGGGCTTTTTCCTCAGCTAGTGGTAAATATTATATAAATAGAAATTGCTAAAATCTCAGATTCCCAACAACTGGAAATCTTTTTCTGCTGCTCTTGATCTCAAAAGCTGAAACTTCTTCAAGATGACATTAATGTCTCATCTACACTTTGCTAAAATAATAAGGAACGTCCATGTAAATCTACAAGACCGTTTATATTCTACACAACAGTAAGGCATCTTCCCATAATATAAAACTTTTCTGTCAGCAAATCTTATTGTTAATATGTCTTAATCTTAAAGGGGGGGTGGCTCAGTGCCAATTCACACGTCTGGTGAAAGCATTCTGCACCAAAGATGACCCAACGAGAGATTGATGTAGCTTGGTGACAGAAGCCAGGGAATCCTTGGTTCAACTCTTACCTGAGCCACACATTCACTGATTAGCTTACAATACAACCCTGTGCATGTCTATTCAGAGGTAACCGCCAGTGAGTTAAATGGGACTTACTTCTTGGGAAGTGTTTATATTAGGGTTAGCTCAATGTGGTGTCCTCCAGATGTTGATGGATTCCAACTCTCAATGGATCCAACCACAATGGCCAGTGGTTAAGGAGGATGGGAACTGTAACCCAACAACATCTAGAGGGCACCATGTTGGCTATCCCTGATATATAGGATTGCGACCTTTAAAGCCATGATTGTTTCAGCCTCAGTGCACCACCACCCCACCATGTGCAATATTGGGCATAATAATGTGGGCATCTTGTAAGGATGATTGAGATGAGAAAATACTTTGAATATGCAGAAATAGATCATATGTAAGGTATTATAATAGTGTTTGTGCATCTATCGTATTAGGATAAAGTGGCGGTGTTGGTGTTATAGTCAGGACAAAACCATCTCAGCTACATAAACAATTATGGGTTCTCCTCCTGCTGAAGGGCTATAGCTCAGTGGGAGAGATCATGCTTTGCATATAACAGGTCCCAAGTTCAATTCCTGAGGTCTGCAGGTAGGTCTAGAGAAACCTTCATGTCTGGTACCATGGAGAATTGCTGCTGGCTATTGTAGACAATGGGACGCAGGTGGCGCTGTGGGTTAAACCACAGAGCCTAGGACTTGCCAATCAGAAGGTTGGCAGTTCGAATCCCCGCAATGCTCCTGTTGCTCGGTCCCTGCTCCTGCCAACCTAGCAGTTCGAAAGCACATCAAAGTGCAAAGTCCCGCTCTGGCGGGAAGGTAAACGGCGTTTCCATGCACTGCTCTGGTTTGCCAGAAGCAGCTTAGTCATGCTGGCCACATGACCTGGAAGCTGTATGCCGGCTCCCTCGGCCAATAAAGCGAGATGAGCGCCGCAACCCCAGAGTCGGTCACAACTGGACCTAATGGTCAGGGGTCCCTTTACCTTTTTATTGTAGACAATAGTGAGATAGTGAAATCAATGGTCAGTGTCCTTCCTATATTTCAATGGATTACAGTTCGGACTACAGTGGTACCTTGGTTCTCAAACAACTTGGAACCCAAACACTGCAAACCCGGAAGTAAGTGTTCCAGTTTGCAGACTATTTTTGGAAGCTGAACGTGCTCCGTGTTGAGTGTTACACTTCCGATTTGAGTGCCACACTTCCATTTTGAGTGTTACGCTGAGGTCTGTCTGTTTTTGCTATTTATTTTGTGTTTTTGTTTCTGCGGCTTTTTTGTGACTGTGGAACCCAGTTTGGCTACTGATTAATTGGTTGATTGTGTGAGTGCAGTACAGTGGTACCTCAGGTTACAGATGCTTCAGGTTACAGACTCCACTAACTCAGAAATAGTACCTTGGGTTAAGAACTTTGCTTCAGGAGGAGAACAGAAATCGTGCGGCAGCGGCCCGGCAGCAGCGGGAGGCTCCATTAGCTAAAGTGGTACCTCAGGTTAAGAACAGTTTCCGGATGGAAACAGACTTCCAGAATGAATTAAATTCTTAACCCGAGGTACCACTGTACATTGTTTATTGCTTTCTTTTATGGATCAATGGTATCGTTAGACAGTAAATTGTTAAATTGCTCTTTTAGGGTTTGTTTTTAAAAGTCTGGAACAGAGTGGTCCATTTTGCATTACTTTCTATGGGAAAGCGCGCCTTGGTTTTGGAACGTTTTGGTTTTGGAACAGACTTCTGGAATGGATTAAGTTTGAGAACCAAAGTACCACTGTATATAATTTTTCCTCAGCCAGCTAAATGTCATCAAGAAATATGTCATTAATTTATAAAAAAATGTGTATATACTGCTGTATCGTAAATAGATATCATATATCATAGCAGTTTGCAATATAAAAACATAAAACCAAACAATAACATCATAAAAAGTTAAAAACAAGTTAAAGGCAAAAAGAAATTGAAAGCAGACATCAACAGACCATTGTGATTGATGTACTCTTAATTGCCTGCATAGGCCTGGCAGAATAGAAAAGTTTTCAGCAGGCATTTAAAAGTTGGCACATAAGGCACCCGCTGAATCTCTGTTGGCAAGATTATTCCACCAGACTGGGCCAATGACACAAAAGGATCAGTTTCTCATTGTAGAACCCAATCCCAAATTGGTTTAATGAGAAGTTAAGCACTATTCAGCCCTACTCACTTTAATGTGAATTTGTTTGCTAAAGTATTAGGAAATATTCAAAGATGTGATTAACTTAGGTCAGCAGCCTTAGATGAAAAGAGCCATTCAGATGTTGGTTGAACAGAACTTATGGACTAATGGCAATAGGTCCTTAACATGTTTTACTTGCTGTAGTAAGTCTACAATGACCGCCTGCAAGGGATTTCAGCCTAGCTAGTCTCCATCCGATTCATACATCTGATGAAGACAACTGCAAGCAAAATCAGTGCATGGCCAAGTTCTCACATTTCGTGCTGAGAGGAAAGGCTCCAGATTTTTCCAGGACCACTTACTCAGTACATCTGATTATGTGCTACAGTGTCAAAATGTGACTGCAGTCAGCTGCCTTGTAGGCATGCTCTTATCCTTTGAGACCCATAGAGCAACAATTGCTTCTTCCAACCTTCTGCATCAGACTGCATCAATAGCAGTTTGATGCATATTGCAGCTGGATGTCTGAAAAGTGCTGCCAGAACTCGAATGCTTCCTCTGTGGCTGGCTGTCCTCCTTGACAGTGATGGGCTGGAAAATCTCAGGAGAGGATCAGTGCTCAGGGTATTCTGGCAATTCCTGGGTTGGCCAGGGTCCAAGGTGGAGCTGCAGAATTCATTGAAACAGAATATGGAAGTTGACTGTCAAGCAGTCATAAAATCCAAATCACAATGTAAAATACAATAAATACAAGAATAAATTGCAATTAGGTTTAATAACCTTCTGTATTTACGAGATCTAATGCATCATTGAATCTAATGTGCACCTCAATTTTCAAAACCTTGAAAGCAAAGAAGTATTTGCTGGCACCATCAAATCTAATGCACACCCTAATTTTTGTGACATAATTTGGCTAAAAAAGGTGTGCATTACATCTGAGTAAATACAGTAGTTTATATGTTCTAATTACGCTAAACAAGACATTGGATAATAAATGTAATATGAATTTCTAATTGAAATAGTATCCCTTACAAACTGTTAGTCAATCAGTATTATTATTATTATTATTATTATTATTATTATTATTATTATTATTACTACTACTACTACTACTACTACTACTACTATTACTATTATTACTATTATTATTCTTCACTTTCTCAGTCCCTTTTCAGTCAAATCAAAGTCTCCCAAACAGTACAAAAGCACTAAAAATAAAGCATTAACAACCACAAAGCATTAAAAATAGTATTCCATAATTGTAATATTGCGGGCCCACGGTGCAGAGGAACCACTGGCAGCAAGCCCCAGGTGAAATTGCAATCAACACAGGAGAAGCATTTGAGATTTGTGTGGCCGTGCCTGCCTTTTATGCCCAGGGAGTGGGCCAGAGTAAAACCTGTGTGTGTGTAGGTTTCACCTAGGTCCACTCGCTAAGCCACACCCCCAAGCTCACCACAGTTCTTTATAAATAAAATAATATACTGAGGACATTGTTTTTGTTTGTTACTATGTTGTGTGTTTTTGTGTGTTTATATTGTAAACCGCCCTGTGATCCTCGGACGAAGGCTGGCATAGAAAACTAATAAAATAATGAAGTAAATGGTGTGAATTTGCTTGGGTACTATTCATGTTGAATCAAGGGTGCTATTTACTAGTCAAATACTAACAATTTTAATAAGGCTTCGGCATGATATGAATGTGTAACTTGCATGTATCTTGAGCACAAACTTAAGTATTGCTCTTGTATTCATATGGCAGTGAATCACACTTTCATTTTGTGTGATGAAATGGTTATATCTCGCACAGCATACTGAAAAATCCAGCCTAAAAGTGAGTATAGAGTGGTAACTGTGACTGGGGAAAATTCTGAAGTGGCCAGAAGAGCTGGTGGTTGGTATTGAAATATCAAATTTAAAAGGGGGGAGAAGTGCCTGCATTTTAGTGAGTGGCACAAATCGCAGTACTTAAGCCAAGGGAAATGAGATGAGAGTGTTTTTGTACTTACGATTATGTGGCTATGTGGCCAAGCACAGTAATGGAAAACGCTGTGGAATTCAGAGACTCGAATCAACTCACCATCTGCAATAGCAATATAGTTCCAGGAAAGATAGCTGTTCAGTCTTGTTTTGCTTTTGTTTGATAGTGGGATGGTGTAAGATTGTTGCAGGAAGTAGTGAATTGCTGAGAGTGTGGACTTGGGCAGACCCAAGAAGAAAACACTAAAATGTGAGTGATTTATTTCAAGCTTTTCAGGCTTGAAAACTGTGTCTTCAGATCTGTGAAATTCATTTTGCTAAGTATGTTTAGATATACGGTATCTATACTATTTAAAATTCTGCGTTGAACAGATGAAGTCAGGTTGAAATGGTTCTACCAAGATAACTTCTGAGTCCTGGATAAATTGTAATTTACTGAGAACAGTTTCTGTTGGTAGGTCTTGTTTCTTCATCAATCTTTTTAAGCCTGCGAGCACATTTTGAATTTTGGGAATGTGCGATGTGTGCCAGTCACAAAATGGTAGCCAGGGTACGTGTGATGTCTGCCATAGGAATGTGGTAAAATACAAAATGGCAGCCTTAGGGTGTGGCATAACAAAACATGGCTGTCATATCTAGAAGAGCAGAAAAAGAGACAGAACAGTGTAGGCATGCCATCTTGTGGATTTATGAGGGGCTGTTTACTGTGACCCTTTGCAGGCAACCATAGGAGGCAACGGCAGACACTGGTTGGGCAATCCATTGTTTAAAGCAATAGTTTTACATGATTGCAAAGGCATCAAGACATATTAAAACTAGAAGGGAAAAAGCAACAATTCCAGGTCCTTTCTAAAAGCGATAAGAAAAGAGAGGCAGTCTAGTGGAAGGATCGGAAAGGACAGTCAGTAAAAAGGCCCCTTTTCCTGTCACCTGCAATCTTACTATGAAGTCAGTAGAAGCGCTCTGGGAAGGCTATTGATGGAGATCTTACCAAGTAGGCTTTTGTGGGATAAAGTGGTCCTTTGTGTACTCTAGTTTCCATTTAGGACTTTAACAGATAAAATATGCACCTGTCCAGTGCTATTTTTCTAGAATAAGAGGTACCAGAACCAACCATGAACACCTCCCTTATTCTCTTAGAATGGCAATGGCGCCCAGTAAGCTGCAGTGATTCAGCTGCCCCACCATGCAAAGAGGGTACAGTCTCCTTTAAACTAGTCTGACTATACCCTGCCCTCCACCAACACTGCTTCCACCATTTGCAGACAGAGAATGCCTTTCAATTTGGATATAAATAGGCACGTGTGGTCATAAGCCAGATAGGGATTGGCACACCAGTTAGAGGTGGGCAAATCCATTTTGGGCTAAAAATGCAAGCTGGGCATCCAGGAACAACGCTGGTTTTTTGCTGCCTATTACTAGGTAATACAACTAGTAAGGTTGTATAACATAGCAATAACCACATTATTGCTAGCTGTAGGGAACACATCATGGGGTTTTTCTGTTGGATATAATATGGGCATGATATATTGGATTGTGGAAGGATAATTTCAGTAGGCAAATGAATAAGTTCAGATTTCCACTCTCACACACACCTGCCACACACACAAAAAGGATTTGGACATGAGATATTGTCCACCTTGGCCATATATATCTTGTAAGTGGTTTGTTGAGTACAAAATCATTGCCTTCTACAGACACTGGCCGGTTCATGTTAGACTATAAATGTAATGCAAGTAAAAGGTTACATGAAATCCAATGCAAATACAATTTCATCTTGAACAGCATTCTTAAGTATGAATCTAATTGAACTGTGAGCTCTCCAGCAGTCATTTATTATTATGATATATCCGTTCCTTTAAAATAAGCTTTCATGGAAATGGGTAATTGACTTTATTGTACTTTTAACCAAAGGCAATTGACTGGAAAATAGCACTATCATTTAGCCTGATCTTTCATTTGGATTGCTAAAAAGTACATATGTAAGAGAAAGGGCAACCATTAATTGATAGCTTAAGAGGGCTATTGTTTATGTCCTTGACAAACTATTACTGCTACTACTACTACTACTACTACTACTACTACTACTACTACTACTATAATTGTTAACCCAAATGTGGAGTGGTCAGCTTTGTGAAAGTGCTCCTCAGAATTTAGTCACCTACCTTTAAGGATGATAGGAATAGGCATGAGGCATCTTATTATGTACATGAAGGTACTCCTTTTCACATACTTAACTCAATGTAAAGACATCAGGCAGGAGGGCCAACAGAGCAATGTTATGGTGGGGCTAGTGGTGTGCAGTCCTACTCCCTCCAGTTATTTACTTTATTGATGGATCTTACATGGTTAGGAACAGTGACCTCTGAGAGCAGTACCAATTTGTGCTGTGCTATAATAGTGGGTGCTCCCAGTTTTGAGCTTAATATTGCAAATGGGTTGCTGAGATTTGGCATAGGGGTCATTGGCAATAGTGGATGGTTGTTGTTTTTCTCTCTCTTAATTTATGAGATATTCCCCAGGGACAATTAATCCAAATTAAAGAGGGGAGAATATAGGCTAGCATGTTAATGATGATGCCGTGTGGATGCTGGCGGAAATGCACACATGAGGAGCAACACCCTAACAATCAGAAAGCACCCTAGGCTACCAGAAGTTGATATGGAGAAAGAAATTGGATCTGGGCTTACTGCAAGGCCTAATTCCTGGCTTTATGTATCTGCTAGTCTGTTATTACCTGTTAGTACCAGGTCTTAGATTACAGGGCTGTATATAACTAAGACTTTTAACAAGAAGTAGCACTATCCACAGTGGACTATATTTCATTGATGGTACATTGGAGCAATTTGATCTGGGAACTGTGAGTGATGATGTACAGCAGAATTATTTTTGCAGAGCTGAAGTCTTCATACATCTATTTTTCTGGCAAAATTCAGCTTTTAGGTGAGATTACTTCCTCCCATGGAAGTAATCCTGTTCATAAATGCAACATGTTATTTGAACTCTAATCATATAATTAATGCTCTCCATCAAATTCCAAATAAGTAAGGCCTTCATTGGTGTGAGTGAACATAAACTGAAGTTCACCAGATTCTGTTTTATCTGGTTTGAGGAATCACAGCTGGTTGACCGGAAGAAAAAGATTATGAAATGTAGATGCAGAGGTTACTGTTATCTAGACTAGTGCATTCCAGGGCTAGCCCTTCTTTTAAGATTTTGAGGAGTGTGAGGGAGAAGCAGAAATATTTCTTTGTTGAAACATCTCCAAGAATTGGAGTTTTATTCCAGGCATTTCTTCCCCTTTCTCACCATCTCCAGGTTCCTAATTCTCACAGAAAGGCAGAAATTTTGAACAAAACATGATTTGCCACCTACTCAACAGATTTTACTAACAGTATAATGACTTTGAGGCTGCTCTCTGAATTGTGACTTCTTTCTAATGATTGCTCTTCTTGACAGAAGGTATGGGGGTGGGAGAGAGTTTGTGTTTCAAGAAAGGCATTGTTAACTCAGCACTAAACGTATTTATTGGAAGCAAAAAACCTGGGTGTTTAGGATCATAGTCTGAAGCCCTCACTCCCTACACCTGACCACCAACAGCTCAAGCAGTATAACACTATCCCAAAGAGCCACATCAAAGGCTTTTCTAGATGCAGTTATACACAGCGAAGGCACAGTGCTTCTCAGGCTGATGCTCTTCCTCATCCAGACAACATTCTCCCACCTAACACATCAGCTTATAGGAACCTCCTTTCCCCCCCGATCTTAAACCACAGTGTTATTTTCACCAGCATGTGCATTTTTATGCACACTTTCCCCTAGCACAGGGGTCTGCAACCCGCGGCTCCGGAGCCGCATGTGGCTCTTTTACACCTTTGCCGCGGCTCCGGGGCGGATACTAGCGAGGGGAGGAGGCGCATTGTGCGCCCTGACACTCCCCACTGTGGTGGGCGCTGTACTGGCTGTGACGTCACATGGGGGCGGTGCGTGCGTTAGTCCCGACGTCACCTTCCTGCCCGCTGTCAGATCGCGGCTCTGGAGATATATTTGTTTTAAATGTTGCAATGGTTTTGCGGCTCCCAGGTTTTTTTTCCTTCGGAAACGGGTCCAAGTGGCTCTTTTTGTCTTAAAGGTTGCAGACCCCTGCCCTAGTATATGCTCTTTTTCACCCACTTCTTGGCAGGAGAACTGTGTTTCAGTTCGTGTTATCTTTCACAAAGTGCAAAGCAGTAGGTTCGCCATTAAATACGAACTGAATCCAATTATTCCACTTCCCTAGCCACAGCCATTGACAGGCAGAGCCAGCTCCTTATTGGCTGCCGGCAGTTGGGGAGCTGGCTGAGGGCAGACTAAGGCCATGGGCCAGTGCTCCATTCGCCCTACTGGGCCAGCCCCTGTTATTCCACAAGTGTCACAGAGGATTGTGAGCTATGGCAGGTGAGGCAACTCCAGAGATCCTCTCTGTAAGATTCCCCTGAAAGTGATATATATGACCCACTCCTCTGTCCCACTCAGCTTTGCCAAACACATAGGGTTTCTTCTTGGGGAAAACAAGTAATTTAAAGCCAAGATTTTGCTCACTCTGGCTCCCAAAACCAAGACTGAAAATAAAAGCAAGCTGACCCAATAGCTGCTATCTGAATTGTGTGGGACATTTCAGAGAAACACTCTATTGTGCACTTCAGCCTGAGAAGATATATTATGCAAGGAGAAGGGGACATAGTAACTCCAGAGACACCCCTCTCCCTTTCTGCTAAATTGAGCATAGTACTGCCTGTGTTTCAGTTTCTCAGAGTGCTTTCTGCCATCTGTTTTTAATTTTTCTTTAATTTCCATTCACGGCCTTTGGACTACTCCCATGTTCAGAAGAAAACAGCAATTAAGGCTAACATTATCTGGGTGCCTCTTCCAGGCTATAAACTTAAAATTGTTGGCATAAGCAAATATTCCGTATCAATCTTTTACCAGCGGACCAATGTTGTTTTCTATTATTTTGCTTTGCAAACACATGGGCAGAGGCATGTTATGCCCCCACTACTTTCATACTAGTGCTGGTATGTGAAAATACTGGAATATTCATTCTAATTCTAGCCTAAAGCCTGCTGCAGTCCAGCCAGCCATGGAAAAGAATGTCCTTCATAACAGCTCTGTGAAGGCACAACATAGATTCTTGCCAATTTGTCAGATGAACAGAAAGGAAGCATCATTCCAGAGGTGACCCTAAGTGCCACCATATAAGCCTATCACACTTGTCACATATAAGCATGACACCCACCATACATGTTTTAAGGCAGGAGTGGGGAATCTGAGGCCTGGAGGGCTCCTTGGAAGACTAGCCTTGCTTCACACGCTCTTTTGAATGTTTTTGCCTGCCTGGAATGTGTCACTGACCCCTGATCATGACTCATAGGAACTAGAAAGGGGTGTCTGTATAACTTGAGCTACACTGATTGCTCCATCTATTTTACCTCTGCCCCACCCATGAGAAGAGAATGCTGCCTTCTTCAGATGTCTCAGCCCTGTTTTAAAGTCTGTAATGCATCACTCTGTTTCAGATACGCAATGATTGTGGTTTCACCGACTAATATTGTGAGCATAATCCAGTCAAAATCAAGTCCTATTGCTACTAATGGAAAAGTGGTGACCGTTTGCTTAAGTTGGCAATGGAAACAAATGGAACTGGCAAGCGTTGTTTAGAGAGGTGAGCAAGAATCTTCCCAGTCCGACCAAGTTTACGTATTTCAGGTATGTCCTACAACCTGTTATTCCATGTGCAAGCAACTAGAATGATTGACACATTGTTGTTGATTCCAAATCCTCTTCTGGAGGACAAAAAAGTTTGCAAAAACATTCATAAAATGAATGCCAGCTTGGCTCCTAGCCTAGATATGGTCCGTTTGCAAGCTATTACCTCCATTGACCCCAATGGAATTTAAATTTTTTTGGGCAAGCGATAATAACATCTGGCTGCATGTGGAAATGATCCTTGATGCCATCCAGATGTGCTATTTGAAACAACAAATGAAACCTTTGGGCCACAAGTGTCCAGTTGCTAGTGGACCTACAGTACTATATTTTTTCTCACAGATAATTACAGACTTGTTTCCTCTACCATATTGATCTGTGGCATTAGAAGCATGGTGAGAACTGAATAGCTACTGTAGACAGTTAACCTCTTGTTAACTACCCTTATCTGTATTGTTTTTAACACTCGATTGGGAGCCGCCCAGAGTGGCTGGGGAAACTCAGCCAGATGGACGGGGTATAAATAATAAATTATTATTATTATTATTATTGTTGTTGTTGTTGTTGTTGTTGTTGTTGTTGTTGTTGTTGTTGTTGTTGTTATCTCTTTCATCCTTCACTTCCCTCCTCTCCTTTGCAGTTTTCCATTCTCAAAATGAGGACTATAAAAATTTTAGGTCAATTATGATCA
This sequence comes from Podarcis bocagei, assembly GCF_964188305.1. Taxonomy (NCBI): domain Eukaryota; kingdom Metazoa; phylum Chordata; class Lepidosauria; order Squamata; family Lacertidae; genus Podarcis; species Podarcis bocagei. The sequence goes on from NC_138134.1 coordinate 50,277,342, forward strand.
GCTTACCAGGAAAAGATACGGAAAGTGTTCTCCTGCTACCACTGTGTCCATCCACCTTTTCCTCTTGCTAGGGTTCCTGAGTTTTTAACAGCTACATATCTGGCAAGAAATAAACAAGTACTGCTTTCACAGCATAGTGAACAATGAAGATGAGTCTATCCATTGACTTTGTGCCTTCCAAGAAGCTAGTAGATGTACACAAATCCTGTCAGCGGGGCAGTGGAGTGGGGCAGAGATAGCAATTCTGATTTATGTACTTGCTCATTTTAGAGTATGTCAGTATTGATGTGAGTCATACTGATTATATGCAGCACTGTTTGCGAAGTCAAGGCTGCATTTATTCTAGGCAAATAATATTAAGAAGTTCTTATAAAAGAGAAAGGACATATAATTTGACATGTAACTGATCAAGATCTTATACCACTCAGCTTTCTCATGTTGAAGAAAACAAGAGCACATATCAGGATCATTTTATTAAGCGGCTTTAGAGAAACAATTAAGTTTAACATTTACTTCTCATTAGGATTCAAGATACAGCAAAACAACCCCTTCTAACTGAAATGTTGGTACATCTTTCAGAAAATATTAAGCAGAAAATATTGGTTTTGAAACACTTTCTTGATGGACTAGCATTACAAAAGTGATTTTGAATAAATATGCAATTATAATGAATTTCCAGAAAGCATTTCCGCCCTGCCCCCCAATTAACAATACAAAGAAAATTATTTACAGGGGATTCTTTGGTCCAAAATAAACTTTTCTTAATCTCAAATACAGGCTTGCTTTCCACAAACTATGGCTCTTTCTCGCTCTCTCACTCTTTGTCTTTGTTTCCCAGTATTCCCACATCCACTGAATAATCAATCTTTCCTTCCCTTGCCCCAGGAATGTACAGTAGTAGAATGATGCTGCAGCAATCCATTTTGATTAATTTTGAGATTAGATTCTGTTTTATCACAGATTAATTGCAAACTGCTCTGGGCTGCACTTCTAGAGTTGTGCAGAATTATAAAGATATTTGAGATTTTATGCAAAAAGTATGCAGTTGAGAGGCACGAAAATTCTTCTGCAAAATCCATCTGTCTTTGAGGGTTTTCATTACCACTGTCTTCATTCTGAATAGGGGGAAAAGAATTAATTGTCATTGCCCAAGAATGACTTACAATACTGCACTACCAACTTAATTTCCTGCCACCACTCTACAGTGAAATTTCCACCCTGATCCAGTTATGGTTGTGTATAGTTAGTTACACATGAGCAGTTGGGGCAAAGTAGAGTATGTATTCAACTGTACATCACATATCTCCATCCACATTCTAAACCAGATCATCAACTTCAAATTTGTCACCTAAGCAATGGGGAAACATTTGCTCTTCTCTGAACACCTACACCCTTGTGAATATTGTTCTCCCTTTGTACCCATACAAAAGGGTGCAAAAAATACAAAAGGGTTCTTCTCAGGGAGAAAAACGCCTATGCAATGACACACAAACACACACAGTTTCCGCACTCCTTAAAAACGACTACTTGTCTCTATGGTATTCATTGTGCCCAAATTAATAAATCACTGAAATTCCCAGTGGGACTGAAACTTTGAGAGGTCAAGCTAGAGTGGAAGTAGTACAGATCAGTTTCTCACAGACACGCTATTAGAACATCTGTTTGTGTCCTCGATGCCTATTAAGATGTTTACACTGCTAATTGTAGGCATAGCATAGCTACCTTTTTGTATTTGTGTTTTTCTACCAACCTCAGCAGCACAACATCATATATCTAACTTAGGCCAACTGTCAGCATGCCAATTAGTCAATGCCATATATATTTGTATCAGGTACATTCATTTGATAGATGGTCAAACTCACTGGAACTAATAACCTATGAAAATGCTTTGCTAAGACTATGCCCATATCAATTTTCAACGGCAATGTCTTAGTTTAAGAAACTGATTTCTTGACATTTCCATGTACAGGAATTTTATGTGCAACACAGACACACATGTTGGGAGATTTTACACTAGTCTTATTATGCTTTAGTAACAATGGTGTGCTGTAGTTTGGACCTCATTATTTACTAGATTTTCAACTAAGGCTATTCCTGCTAAGCATCAAGATTCTATAAGAACTCAATTTGCCTAAATCTTTTTGATTCATTCAGCTTGTGTCTATATCAGTGTAAATTGTTTCAAAAATGGTAGCCAATTAGAATTACAATGCAAAACTAAACTAAACTATAAACAGTTGTAAAACAAAATAATATTTCATCTTTTTAATTTTGTTACCAAGGCAACTGACAACACTTTTCCAGTCCCTTATTACTGACACCAAGAACTGCAAATGATAATGCAGACCCTCATTCAACCTATACATTAACTCCTATCTTCATTATATCTATTTGTGGCCTTGCCCACTAAGTTTGATCTACCTGCTCAGTTCTGGTTTGCACTGAGCTCAGCTTGTACACTGAACATGCCCCATAAGCCAGGGCCACATTTCATTGGATACTACAATTGGACACTGACCCATTCTGAACAAAGGAGATGTGCAAACTGCTTCTCATTGTGAATGGAAAAGGTGCCTTTTTATTCCCATAGATGTTTGGGGGCTGATGTGAGATTTGCCTACACATTTTTGTGGTCCTGCCTCTTTTTCTGCTCTTCTAGATGTGACAGCCTTTTTTTGTGTTATGCCCCCACAACAGTCATTTTGTGTAATATCAATCTCCCACTCACACACAGAGAGAGCACTCATTTTGTGACTGGTGCCCCCAACACTTTTTGAGGATTACAAATGTACCCAGTGGTCCAGAAACATTGGCAACTCCTGCTTTAGAGCCCCAGCACCTCTCTTTTTGAAAATAAAAGACTTACTCCCTGTATAATGACTCTGGGAATCATTCCATAACAAGAAACACAAGAGAAGGGTTGTAGCGGTGTGTTCAATGCCTAGCATCTCCAGGCACCCCTGTCTAAAACCTTGAAGAGCATATTTTTATCAGTTAAAATAATGCTGATGAACCAATGATTTGACTCAGTATAAGGCTGTTGCTATAACCCATAATAACCCTGAATTGACACTGTTGCCCCATTGTGACTATTTCTACACAATCTCATTTCTCTCTATGGGTCTAAACTGTGTTGAGTGCTTTCTTAGCAGCCATGAAAATGTTTAATTAATTTGCTTTTATGACTTGAGTAAAAGCAGGCTGTTAATTTCAAGATTCTGATCCTTGTTATATTCAGCGCCTCAGGCCTTGTCTGCCATGCAGGTACATTCAGTAAAATAAACACAAACACAGTTTCCTCATCCTACTCACTTCATTTCAGCCCAAGTAACCTTTGCATCAGCCTTAAATAAGAGCTACAGGATGCTTCTAGCAAAATAAGTTACTGACCATATCCTTGGCTAATAAACACCTAGGCCTGTGGCCTGTAGTTTATTTAGCCTAGGATATGGTTATTGCTCATTAGGAGAAAATACCCTCAAGTTATTATTTAACAATCTTTAGATGGGGAAAAATTGGGGGGGGGGAGTAACATATGGTCCAGCTGTCCACGAATTCACCTGAAAAGGTTTTATCAACACCTTTAGCAAAAGCTGCCTCAGGCAACTCATAAAAACATGGAGAAGTCAATACACCCAGAAGAGCTGAATAAATAAAAATAGTAGTGGTACATTTAATGTATACCTTTCATTCCAAGGCACCTCTACAGCCTAGAGAAATTTCACACTAGACATAAATGGTAGTACAGATCAGGAATGAAGAATCCCGACAGTGAGGGTTTCAGGGGCAATGGTATTTCAGTGTGCAGTTGTTGTCAAGTTGTTAACTATGTGCCAGTGGCGTAGCGTGGGTTGTCAGCGCCCGGGGCAAGGCAAGTAATTTGCGCCCCCTAACCCGTGGATTTGCACCCCCTAACCTGTGGATTTGCGCCCCCTAACCCTAACCCCCAGATGTTGCGCCCGGTGCGGCCGGCCCCCCCTGCACCCCCCACGCTACGCCACTGCTATGTGCTCCTGTGAGGTGAGCCACAATCTCACTGTATGGTATGTCAACACACTCTCATAGTTGCCCTTCTGTGACTTTAGATATTGTAGCTCTTCATGTGAAACTTCTCACGGTTTCCTCAGTTTCTCATCCTGCTGACGACCCAACCACAGATCAAATCAGTGGTTGGAGGGGTTTGTAACTGTAGTAATTTCACAGAACCTATCACTTTTGAAGGGCTGCTACCCAAAGGCAAAGAGAACACCTGCAAAGGAGAACAGGACTCACCTAACTGGCAGTCGGAAAACAGAGAGGACTGTTTGGCTCTTGTTTCGTTAGGTAGATCGTGTTTAAATAGCCACATTCAGTTTCCATTCACGTTCCATGTATATTCTGTCCCTACAGCAGAGAAGAGAAAATACAGTTAAAAGGTGTTTACAAGCCAAGTCAACCCTGTGATTTGCTACTTGTGTTCATTTTTTGCTTGAGAGGCACACACCTATAGCAGACTTTAAGTCGGCATTCCACAGTCATGAAGAAATTTCTTGTTTGTAAACCAAAGAGGAAGAATTATAAGCCAGACACTTACATCACCTGACAGATGTGTTTCTCAATCACGTAAGTTTATTTAAGGCTTCCCCCCGACCTTTCTCTCTCTTTTTTTTTCTTTAACATGAATTGGAATGGGCTAGAAAAGTGAGGAGAAAGTAGAAAATAAAAGGAGGAAACACATGCTGCATTTTTTTTAAAAAAGTAATTAATTGACTCTGCTTTCCTAGCTGCACTGTCTGAACTACCAAGTCCTCCTCTGTGTCTGGAAGTAAATATATTTTCCCTACACTTGTCCGAAACTCTATAGCTACTGGTAGAACGGTAACACATAATAACATGGTAGCGACACATAAAGCTGTCAGTCTTAAAGGGAAATGGATGCCAAAGCTGAGGGGGTAAACAGACTAAATCAATTTGAACATGCATGTTAAGGTCTGTGAAAGGGCAGAGTTTAGTGCTGCTAGGCTGAAAAGCATTTGTCTCTGTCTCGTTGTATTTCCCTACCATGCAGCGGAATACACCCACAGGCCTCTTGCTTGGCTCCAGTCAGGCTCCGTGGCTGATTAAGGACAGCTGGAGGTGTCCAGTAATTTCCTCACCTAATAATAAACTACAGTCCAAAAAAGAGTGGTTCCCTCAGGCCCGCCTTTAACAGAACTGTACTCGCCACCAGTAGAAAGCCAATTACCATGTCTGAGATAAGGCACATTTAAGCAGCTTTCCAGGGCCATTTAGTTGGCTTTGGGCACCTCGCCTTTGTCTACCTTTGCACAAGCTAGGTTCAGATAATGTCTGGGTCAGTTATATAATGACCTAGTGTTCCAAAAATATCTTTGTCATCCCTGCAGGACAGAACCTAAATTGGAGGACTGTCTCGTCTAAGCACAGATCAAACGGCCTACAAGCAGCCACACCAATGTAAAAAAAACACACCAATGGCCTCCGCTCCCTTATTCTTTTTCCCAGGGTCACCAACTTACACAACGATGACTACTGTTTCTAGGGCTTAAGCAATCAGTCTGCCTCACAACATCCTACCCGAAGGGGCCCACTAAAAGATTTTATAGGAGAATTTATTCTCCGCAAGAACTTTTCCAGATTCTGTCAGCAATGAAAGATGTGTGTGTATAAAATATGAAGTTAATAAAGGTTGCATTATTTAAAGGGGAGATCTCTTTCCTCATAAAATACTAATTTCTGCATTAACAAGCATGCAAAAGTTGAGTAAATTAATCATGTCCTTAAACATAAGCCAACAGTCCCACCCTCTGCTTTGCCCTGTGCTGCACTACCTTACGTTCCAGAGACATCGACTTGATTTATTCAAAGAAGCTTGCATGGACTTCTAGAGGTGGGGGAAATGGGCCTGAAAAGCATAATGTGGCTTTTTTAATAAAAAAAAGTTAAAGAATATAGAAGGTTTAGCTGCAACAACATTTCTACATACTTAGAAGCTGTGTACTTTAAAAATCAAGGTATTAGTACATTAGCTTGTATGAAGAGGAACCCAAGATATTGTAGGACAAAGAATAAGTTGAGCTTTTTGGATGCTCTGGAGTGAAATCTTGTTTTGGAAGGAAGTGTACAAGAACCTGAGGAGGAGGCAAATACAAGATTAAGCTTCTAAAGCTATGTACACATTAGCAGCTTCAAAACACAGTGAGGTTGCTTCCCCTCAATGAATTTCAAGTTGCATTTGCATGTTGAGATGCATACAGGAGACGGAGTGTGGATGTCATCACCTGATATGCGTTACATGTTTGGTTTCCTCATGGCTACATACCCCCTCCTATACATGAAGCTGCCATCTGTGCACATGCTGCCATCTGGATGTGTGCAACAGCTGTCTCAAATGTACACACCTCACCTCAACTGCAAATTGAACTTACGTTTTCAAATCAGATGGAAACTGGTCTGAGGGGAAATGCATCAAACAGGAGTATTTCTAACCACAAACTCGCCAACCTTACTTTCATGTCTCTCAGTCCAGTACTTCTCAAGAAACTACAGGGTGGATATGGATTGTAGCTAATGTCATGTGTACACGGCTTCAGACAGCAGTAACGGAAACACGCTGGAGCAAAGGTATATGGTAATGTGTACACAGCCAAAGCATTGGTGTTCTTTGGAAAAGGCAAGAAGCCCAATGGAACAGCCACACAAAGAGTCTGGGAAGGAAACTGTCTTTTAGAAACAACAGAGCAGATTATTTCGCATACACTAAGGTCTCCTGCTCTTTTAGAATTATAGAATTGTAGAGTTGAAAGAGACCCAGAGGATCATTTAGTCCAACTCCCTGAAATGCAGGAATCTCAACTAAAGCATCCGTGACAGATGGCCATCCAACCTCTGCTTAAAAATCGCCAGTGAAGGAGTCCACCACCTTCCGAGGGACTCCATTCCATTGTCAAACAGCTCTTACTGTCAGAAAGTTCTTTCTGATGTTGAGTTGGAATCTCCTTTCTTGTAACTTGAATTCACTGGTTCAGGTCCTACCCTCTGAAGCAGGAGAAAACATTCTTGCGCTATCTTCCATGTGACAGCCCTTTCAATATTTGAAGATGACTGTCATATCTCTTCTCACTGCTGCTAGTGTGCTCCATTAAAGATCTAAAATACAGGTTGCCTTATTAACTTACTGGCTGAATTTCCTTTGGAATCCTCTAGAGCACTCGCCACAGCATGAAAATGATCCTACATTAAACTATTAGAGGTAAGCACAGCTGACTGCCAAGTGAAGAACAACGAATAACTGTTTTCTATCCATGTGTTTATCTGAAATGTTCCAAAAACTAGTATCTCCTGTTAAAAAATAATGCAACTCGGACAACTTCACCCAAAAAAGAAAGAAAAGAAGTTCTTTTAAAAGGATTATTCTGTCAAAAAAGATTTGTAATATTTAACTTACATTTTCCCTGACACTGAAAGAGCGGAAGACTGAGTATCCCATTTCCTCTGTGTCTGAGCTGTTTTGTGTTTCAGAAGTCATGAATGCCAGTATCGTGTGTGTTTTTTCCAGAGCTGCTTTCTAACTGCAGAAACAGGATGTATTTAATCCCAGGAGCAGGTAGGCCAGGAATGTGTCCTGGTACAGATTCTAATCTCACCTAGAATCACATATCAGTATTTGGAAGGAATAAAAAATTGTTCTATACATTAATGTATGCTTGCAATTCACTATATATGTGTTTCTTCACATGGACACTGAGAATGTATAAACCCTCTGGCTGGCAATGGTGGATTACACTGGCTGTAGTGGGTATGGGAGTTTCAAAGGGCAATATAATATAAATTTATTTACCGTTTTGAATTCTGTTTTCTTCATCATTTCTCAGCTCTTCCATCTCCTCTATTTTTTCTCTCTGCTTGAGTAGTTCTTAGTATTCTCTCAGTTGCTCCTTTAATAAAAAGAAATGTGAGAAAACATTATTGCCATAGATATTGCTGAACGCCTGATGGAGAATAGAAGAAGAAATTCATCCAAACATTACTTGCTGTCACAACAAAGCAACCGGCAGTATTCCTCCATCTAACCTCCCTAAAAACCTCAAATCAGTGTCCTTCCTCAGAGCAAGGCATTGTGGGGAGAGTTGGATTGCTGCTTTCCCACAACAGGAAAACCTGTTTAAAGTTAAACGGTTTGTTGTTCATTTTAAAAAATCTTCGTTGCTGTGCCAAAAGCCAGCAGCGGCATCCCTACAAGGCTCTTCTAGGCTGTCTGCCCTGGTTGCCCTGGTGCCTGATTCTGAGGTATTGTTCCTCAAAGTGAGGAACTGAGGAAGGCAGGGGTACATCATTGGAGCTGTGGGGCGGGGGGAGGAAGAGCACTGAGTGGCAATCAGGGCGGTGGTTGGAGGAGGGTGTGCAGGAGCCTGGTGGTATTCACTAAACCACCTCTTAGGCTCTGGAGTATTTCCAGTTGAAGTGAATGCACTAAATGTGTAGCAGCCCCAAAGAGGATCCTGGGCTTAAGGTAACCCTGGTGCACTACTGGAATAAAAAGGAAATGACTATACAGTGGTGCCCCGCAAGACGAATGCCTCGCAAGACGGAAAACTCGCTAGACGAAAGAGTTTTCCGTTTTGGAGGTGCTTCGCAAAACGAATCTCCTATGGGCTTGCTTCGCAAGACGACAATGTCTTGCGAGTTCCTGCTGGTTTTTTTTCCTCCCCCCCCTTTTTCTAAGCCACTAAGCCGCTTATCAGCTGATCCGATAAGCCGCTAAAAGCCGCTAATAGCGCTAATAGCGCTAATCCGCTAATCCTTCAATGGGCTTGCTTCACAAGACGAGAAAACCGCTAGACGAAGAGAATCACAGAACGGATTCTTTTCGTCTTGCGAGGCACCACTGTATAGGTGAAGACCAGAATCTAGGGTAGCTATGTAAAATAAAAGGTAAAGGACCCCTGACAGTTAAGTCCAGTCACTAACGACTCTGGGGTTGCGGCACTCATCTCGCTTTACTGGCCAAGGGAGCAAATGTTTGTCCGCAGACAAGTTTTTCCGGGTCATGTGGCCAGCGTGACTAAACCACTTCTGGCGAAACCAGAGCAGCACACGGAAACACCATTTACCTTCCCTATTTATCTACTTGCACTTTGACGTGCTTTTGAACTGCTAGGTTGGCAGGAGCTGGGACCGAGCAACAGAGCTCACCCCGTCACGGGGATTTGAACCGCCGACCTTCTGATCGGCAAGCCCTAGGCTCAGTGGTTTAGACCACAACGCCACCTGCGTCCCTTAGGGTAGCTATGTACTCATCACCAAAAAAGAGGATAAAAGAGGGCATGGATATACGTTGTACCTGCATATACTAATTTATATGTATAGATATATATTTATATTTATACATATATATTTATATGTATAGATATATATTTATATTTATACATATATATTTATATGTATAGATATAAATGTAAAAATAACTGCTATAAATTAAATAGAAAGACAATATATTTCCACATAGTGGGGTAGACTGTGATCAGGTGTGTCTACTCATTCGCTGTTTAGGCACTAATGGTTGAGGGCCAACTTCAGCACTCTTGCCCTTCCTTCTTATAATTCTTTATCAGGAAGGCCTTCAAATAGAGGACTGCCTTCTGCAACGCAGAACACATGGCCACCCTTCCAGACTCTTGAACAGAATCATGACAGGTATGGAATGACTTTCCCTCAAAGACTAGGCAGGCACATGCTGCCTGCTTCCAGAATCCAGCATGCAGTCATTTGCAGGCTCTTAGTGCCAGTTTTCAATTTATTTACTCCTTTTTAAAACTATGAAGCGTCTCCAAATGATTGTGTGAGACATATGCAAAACAACTGCATGTAGAAAAACTGCTAAAACAATTGCATATAGAAAACAATTTAAAACCAACAGAAATGTTAAAAACAGTTAAAACAATTACAAATATGAACAAACATTTTTAGCATGCTAACTACTACAGTTCGTGTTTCACTGATATATTTTTTATGGATTATAATTATGAATCACATTGATTCAATGCTTTTTACAGAGGGGGAAACTGAGAGAGACTTACAGCAAGTTAAAAATGCAAAACTACCATCATCACATCCAGCATCACACACCAATATGTTTTATTGACATGTTCTGATTTTGTTATTTTACTGGTGGCAAACTGCCTTGGTCCCCCTGGTGTGAAAGGTGGTAGAGAATTGGTTTTATAAATAAATTAACTTTCAAGAGTCTTTGCAGACTCTGGAGCAATGAGAATGCTCTCCCAACAAACAGTCCACCTGCCACAGAAAGGCAATGGTATTCTGTAGCAACTGCATTGCATGGCAGACCTTTACAGTATTCTGGCCTTGAGGGTCCAAACCAAAAGAACCCTATCTGGGTGTTCTTTGTTCCTGTGTTGCGTAGCACCTAAGCAAGGAGCAGGGCTGTACCAAGCAGCCCAGCCCCTTATGTTGCACACTTGCTAATGTCTGTAGTGGGGAGCAGGAGGTATGTGCCTTCACACATATGAAGGCACACACCTGTGTATGTGAAGATTGGCCCAGAATCTTCCAGTAGCACCTTAAAGACCAACTAAGTTAGTTCTTGGTATGAGCTTTCGTGTGCATGCACACTTCTTCAGATACACTGAAACAGAAGTTGCCAGATCCTTCTATATAGTGAGAAGGTGGGGAGGGGTGTTACTCAGAATCTTCAACACTGTGTGGTCAGCCAGAATGCTCCCATGTGATGTACTTGCAAATGTCAAGGGAAGTGTGTGCAATGCCAGGTGTAGGAGAACCAGTGAGGCCCCCACTCCTTGTTTCTGTGTTGTTCAACGCTGAAATTAGACCGAAGTATCATCATAATGCTGGCACCCCTAATGGATTTCAGCAATATCCACCATTCACAACTAGGTGTTTCACTTCTATTCCCATGACAAAAATTGTCTCATTTCCTAACAAAGAATTTAATAGTCAAGCAATTAAGTATTATCATACTGACTCAAGCCAAATTAAACAAAAAGGAATGCAACCATTATCTGCTATGTATGGGTTTAAATTTTATGAGCTATCTGATGTCATGTACAATAAAATTTTATGACTGCACTTTATTAGAATTTATTGTGTTATAATACAATTCATCCTTTATATTAACTGTAATAGTCATACACCTTTTCCCCTCTCATGTGATAGGTTTATTTTACTATAACATAAAGGAGGAATCTGGTCTGATAATCCACATGGAGAAAAACTGGTTATCTGGTTCTTTATCAGTCTAGCTTACAATCCAATGTTGGGACCAAAACTGTCTTGGGCAACCTTATGAATGACAGGTCATCCTGGGATATGGGTAGAGTGAATGCAAATCCTGGAACCCTCAAGCCATCAAACTAGGGATGTACTAGAATTGCACTGCTCGCCCCAAAAGCAGTTGAGACTTTGCAAGTGTTCAAGCTGAATGCTCTGTGTGAAGCTACCTTTTGAAAAGTATTTTGAGGTGCTGCATATGAAGGCAGAAGGGAAAGCAAGATGACAGCATTTGCAGCCCATTTAAAGGATTGACCCAGCAGAGGTCTAGGTTGTCCCAAAATGACTGCATAATTATTTTTAAACAGCGCATCACATATTGATTACGGTACCTTCCCCAATCTGAGTTTTCACCCCATCCCAAATCCCATGTGCTTTTTGGAATGGTCTGTATTCAGCTCTTGAGGCTGATGAACACATATGTGTTCATCGCTTACTGACTGCAGCACCAAATGGTAACTTTCATATATGTGAATGAGCTGTCAGATACCAGGCCCCAGAAACTGAATTTTTTATCTCTTCACACATAATGCTTCTTTTACCTTGTTTTTATGTTGCAATGGCTAACCAACAATCTATGATTTAAACAATCTCTCTCTATATAAAAAACACAATGCAACTATGAAATAAAGTTGTCTCTGCTGCAGTTTATTTTAAGAACCTTTATGATGACACTGAACACAGCAATGTGCTTCAAGACTGACACCACATCCATAGAAGTCAATGGGGGTCCCACGATTGAGTTCAAGAAGTATTTGCTTTGTCCCTTAAAACAGTCTCAGTGGATTAAGAGCAAAACACAAAGTTTAAGGGCGGGGGAGAGTGTTTTAAACAGGATTGAGGATGTTAAAATTGTACTCTGCCTGTAATCTGCTAATCAGCTTGAAAAACTGATATATAGATAAGCATCTGCGTTCTTTTGAACTCCCCCCCCCCTTTTCATTCTTCGAAAGGTGGACCACACTTTGTAAGAAGCTGGTTCTCATTCAGTGACCTCCCCAGTTTCTTTAAACTGCACTCTTATCCCTCAACACTGCCCCTTCTGTGTTGAGATTATGTGTTCCCATACTACAAAAGACGAGAACAAAGTTAGAGAAGAAAAAGGAAAGCTGGTCTACTGTCAGAACCGAGGCTTATCGCAGCAGCCTCCTATTTTTAACTCGATTGCAAACGATATCTGTGATCAAAGGGCCAGAACCCCTGAAGGAGCTTATGCAAACAGCATGGTGGCCGGAATTCTTCCTGATGATTTGTAAGCAGGAAAGGACTTTTGACATGAAAGACAGCTTAAACAGCACAAGAATAGCAATAAACCATCTGTAAAATGCTTAACGTTGCCCTTGAACTAATGCAAATTTGTTCCAAACAATTTTTTCCCCTTTTCCCTTTTTCTCCTCCTTGCAAACTCTGGATGCCCTGCTGGGGCATTTGAACAGTCACATGTTCACTACACAAAAGCCTGTATAAGCAGGGAAATACAGTGTACTAATGTGTTTAGGACCAGGGAATCAAGCAACTTCCACAATTTAAATCCGCTGCCTTCCTTTTCCTCTTTGTTTGAGAAATCTTCATTAATGATAGCCTGGTTAGGCATGCTGACTAAATGTCCAGAGAGCAGCACCAAAGGTAATTTTGCTGGTTTCAAAGAGTTACGAAGAAAAAACACTATCAACTAGTTAGCAGAGTACATTCAATCATTTTTCTAAAGTAGCACAGCTCACTAGGAATGTGATTCTACTTATACTTATTCCCTTTTTATGTCCTTTATCAAAATATGTCAATAAAACAGGTAATGCAAGAAATGTGGATCAGTTGGTTATACCTTAATTGCTATCCAGAGGAACTATAGTGCAAGAGTTTTAAATGATGTTAATAGATTTATTTATTTTAGTGATGTGTCCTCTTATCTGTGGCTATTCATAGATATTAAAATGTTCCAAAACATAGCAATTGGAAGGGAAATATCCATTTACACATTATTTCCGGTCCCTTGGAAATACAGATTAATCTTTTCAAATCAGCTTTATCAGATGTACAAAATGGATGACATCTACTTAATATTTACTTAGGTCTATGTGTATGTTTTAATAGAACTTTATATAGCACCTGTTGAGATCTCAATTTCTTTAATATCACAAAACATTTTGAACTTTCTTTGTTACCATCTCCTGGTTGCTGGGAGAGTAAGGTAGCCGTAGCTGATAATCAATGTGGAGGTAAAGGGCTGTCCACGTCTCACTGCCTACTGAAAGCAAAATGCTAATTTAGGCAATATTTGGTCTGGAAAGGCAGGTTTGTCAAACAGACCAATATTTGGTCTGGAAAGGCAGGTTTATCAAACAGGTAGCAAACAGGAGTCTAATGCACTAAAAAGGGGTTGGTAAGCTTTCTTGGACCAAGGCCACTCTGCTGGTGAGCAAGGCCCAAACAAAAGTGGGCACTGCCACACCACACCCGTTCTCTCTCACACATCAGACATGCACCCACTCCAGTAGAGTCGGTGGAGAGCTGTGAGAAGAACAGGTGGGTCTTCAAAAAGCTCACCTCGCAAACCAGCACCGCCTCTACACTAAGTAAATATAGTCCTATGGGAGGGGGAACAACACTGGCCTGCAACTAGAGCCTTTTAATTCATGTATTTTCCATATCTGCTCCCTGACTCTGATCTCAATGAAATTTTAGGGAGCAGGTTGGAGCTGGTGTTGGGAATTAAAAGGCTCTCCTCCAGGCGTTTTGCCCCACACGCATTCACCCCAGCCCAGCTATGTCCATATGTGAGTCCCTCCAGCAGCAGCACTTATGCGTGTTTCAAAGGAAGCTAAAATCCTACCCATCTGCTGCTCAGAAGAAGAACTGGCAGAATGGATTCGGTGCCCTTTACTTTATTTATCCTCAGAGTTTATACGCTGCCTTTCAGGGCTAATCCTCTCAAGGCAACACAAAATCCATTATAAACATAGCTGCAGTCCATAAAATTACGTGCTTTGGAATTCAACATTGCTCAAAGGAGATTGTTCCATTGGGCAAGCATAAATGCTTGCACTAATGGAACAATCTCTCCCCTCCTCCTCCTCCCGTGCACTGTTCTGGGGTTTCTTCCAACCTTCCAGAGTAGATTTGGGGGAGGCTCTGTTGCTCTAGAGTTCCTATGGCTTGTTTCAGCTAACAGACCAGGTTAGTTGAATCCTGGCCCAATGCATCTTAGTAGCAGAACATGTGCAAAAGATGCAAGATGGCCAAGGGAGCCGGCGTTTGTCTGCGGACAGGTTTCCAGGTCATGTGGCAAGCATGACTAAACCGCTTCTGGCACACGGTACACTGTGATGAGTGCCAGAGTGCACAGAAGCACCGTTTATCTTCCCGGTGATTTATCTACCTATTTATCTACTTGCACTGGCATGCTTTTAAACTGCTAGGTTGGCAGGAGCTGGGACAGAGCAAAGGGAGCTCACCCCATCCCCATCGTGGGGATTCAAACCGCTGAGCTTATGATTGGCAAGCCCAAGAGGCTCAGTGGTTTAGACCACAGCGCCACCCACACATGGGCCAATAGACTGACTCATTATAGGATAGCTTCCTATATTTCTAAAAATATTATAATCATAGGAAATTTTTGCTTTTTCCTAAATTGCAGTTTAGATATCATCTATCAATTAGTGCTGAATGACAATATCTTCAGTTACGGCATCTGATGATGTCTATTAAAGGACTGTCCATATTTTGAGGGCTTTGGCATCTTTTAAATTGCTGGAAGTAATAATTTGCATCTTCACAGAAAGCTGAGCCCATAATTATTTTTTACAAATGTTTATTGGGATCTTGTAAAGTACAAGTTCAGGAGGTCAGAGAGCAATGGGATAGGGAATTAGAATGCGCTATACAACCTAAACAATGGAAATTTGCTTTAGAATTTATACATAACAATTCCTTGGATTTAAACTTGAAATTGATTCAGCAGAATCTGATGTTTCAGGTATACTGGACTCCACAACATCCGTATAGGAAGGCTTTGCCTAGTTTAGATACTAGAGGTGTAATGCTGAAAATGCCTCACTGATGCATATGATGCATGTCCAGCAATTCTTTCTGGTCTGACATTGCTGTTCTTATCAATTTTTTATTGTCAAAATCATTGCTATTTGCAGGTGGACATGTCCTATTGAATTATATCTCTGTAGTATAAAATGCAGTAGGACATTACTTTGAACTGATTATAGAGGAAAGGCCCAAGCATTGAGCATGGCCCAAATGGTTAGAGTTTGGATTTAGATCCAGTTTAATAACTGGGCTTATACCCACACCATACAGTTAAAGCATATGGCATCCCCTATACAAAACAGTTTTATAATGATCAGAATCTACAAAGTCAGTTTGACTGGACGTTTGCAGAGGACTTAACTGGTTTATCACATTTTTGACCTGATAACTTTGAATGCCAAGTGTATCAAGAAAACCTTCACTGGTTTCCACTACATGGAAGTATTCCTGAAGATTTCATTTCCAGTTTTGTAAAAACAAAATTGAGTCATACCAGATCACATTTGCTGCAGAGAAGGTAAAATATTTGATCCTATCTGGGCTAGCATCTAATAGCTAGACTACAGCAGACATGGTGTGATTTTAATTTAATTGGGTGCATTGTTTTATTATGCATGTTTTGTTTTGTTTTTAAGTGTCGCTATCCACCCCTTGCAAAAGGGCCAGTAAGAAATTGCACTAACTTTTTTTTTAATCCAGAGACTGTTAAATCTAATACTAAGTCCTGCCACGTTCTACGCAAACACAGTTAGAAAGGAAATGTAACTGCCTTGCCGACCTTTCCACCACCACCCCACCTGTTTTTCCTAACTTTTCAACAGTGTTAGAGGTTAATAACATTGTTATTTCATCCATTGCTTGAATCTAATAAAAGCAATGAGGCATAGCATTCTGTAAAATGTCTGCAGTAGAGGAAAGAACACTGGTGTTGACCTCTAACTTAAATGAAATACTAATTATCCCCATCTACTTCTAAAATTAATGACTTTAGAATCTCCCAAGTGGCCCAACAAAAGTCTCTCATAAGACTCCAGGCAACTTTCTGTTTCCACTGAAGGGGGTGGAGAGGGAGAGCGAATTTTCAAATTCAAAAGAAACAAGTACCTTTGAGTCGCTCATAGACTCTCACAGGCTCTCACTGATAAACCAGTCCACATAAAATTAAAGCAATATCACAATATATAAATTGATTTTGAAAAATCAGGTAAGCATTCATTTTCTTAAAATGAAGAAACTCAGTTAAAAGCATAATTAAATGAAACATGCAGGTTAAAAACAGTGCAGTCCCCACAGGGAGTTCTGCTCACTTCCTGCTCCTTCTTCCTAGAAACCCCTGCTCCCTAAACCTCTGTTGTACAAAAACACCCTCTCTTCCTGTAGTGACATCACAACCCCACCCCTTACCTTGGCAACCTCCATCTGTGCCTGGCAGAGCCTTCTCCCTGGTCAATGAATCCCACTGAGTAGCCAATGGCTGGCCATCAGCACCACTGTTTGTTCAGCAACCCACCATCATGAGCTCCTGGCTGGGTTCACGAGGAAGTTAGCTGGTTGTGTTCCCAGCCCTTTATTCGCAGCCCTTGCTAAATACTGGAATTTATCAGTTTGCTCAAATTCTGACCCTTCACTGAATGTAGAAATTATAGGGAATCTGTCCACCCCCCAAATTCATAACAATACCAATGGGGGGGGGAATTGTCAGTTCTTTAGCTTATTAGTATTTCAGTAACCTTTCCATAATATTCCTGTGGCTGTATCACAATGGAAATGGTTTAATCAGAAGGATCAACTGCATGCCAGCAATCAAAATCAAAACCCATCAAGACAATTGCCCCAGCTCCACGCTTACTATGATTTCTTCTACATTTCTGGAGTTACATACACTTGATATAGCTACAAATTGAAAACACCTGATGGCTAAGAGCTTCAAGTCAGGTTACAACATTTACCCTGTGGATGAACTCCAGCATTATGCTAATTGCTAAAGATGATCAAGAACGCTGTGGGACATTTTTAATTGGGAACATGTACTGGATTTTAATACCACGCATGGGGATTTGACTCATATTCGTAAGTTATCAATGAGGAGGATAACCCCTCAGGAAATGTTTACAATGAGGAAGAGTTGGCGCTACTGCAAGATGACACTGATTGTAATAATGTTATTGTTTTACATAACTTGAGAGCAAGGGAACATGTTTTAGTGGGTTACTAAAATAGAATATGCAATGAAACATTAATTGAATGCATATTTTTCATAGCCTCTTAATTGAAGGAACTAGGGATGGCACCAAACTATGGAATGGAAGGGAGGCAGGGCAAGTGGATTTAGAAACAAACTCCTCCAATTCAGAAACACTGCCTCAGCTCCAGGCCAAGCCAAACTTCCGCTCCAGAGTATAACTTCTGTTAAATGCCATACTGTATGACCTAGATAATATTAACTCATTATTTAAATCAGTATAACTCCACACTTTCTTTTGTTTTTGTGGAAGCCATTTTTTTAAAATAAAAAATCCCACCAGGAGATAAATTACATTGTTTTAAAATACAAGGAGCAGTATATAATATATAACAAGTCTACATCCCAAAGAACAATATGTACCAGCCTAGAGGAAAGCATATATATTTAGATATATCAGAAGCAAGTACATAATTAATAAGAGCAAGTGGAGAATTCAACTCTAACGCATATATAATATGCAGAAATATACAGTGGTTCCTCTAGTTACGAACTTAATTTGTTCCAGAGATTCGTTCTTAACCTGAAACTGTTCTTAACTAGAGGTGTGCTTTCGCTAATGGGGCCTCTTGCTGCCACTACGCTGCCAGCACACAATTTCCATTCTCATCCTGGGGCAAAGTTCTGAACTCGAGGTAACTCTTCCAGGTTAGCGGAGTTTGTAACCTGAAGCGTTTGTAACCTGAGGCATTTGTAACTTGAGGTACCACTGTATTTGTTGCGGTTAGAACAACTAAGTCTGCAGTCATATGGTTCCTGGAAGGACTTCCAAGGGGAGGAGGATGAATTGAATCTGTCTATAGTACAGTTTGAATCTACAGAGCTCCAACGGCAGAGGGGAGAGATCTGATGTTGGAGCCTTCTTCAACAATGTCAGCTCCTCTGGAGCCTTGGGCAGCTGAAGTCAGAGTTCTGGTGTCAGAAGGGATAAAAGGGGTGTTCTGAGCAACGGCTTAGATCCAATCTAAAGCCTTCCCGGTCCATTTAGAAATACTTTTGAGTGAAGCTAAATTTCTCCTTCCCCTTTCTCTCTGTTTCCAATTGGAGGGGAAACTATTTTATTTTTTTATTGGCAGAACACAGTATCATTCCTCTGCCCTTCCTTCCACCCAGACAGTTCAAGTCCAGCTAATAGAACTACCTTTGAACCCCCTTCTTCAGATTGCACTGTAAATGCATGAAAAGAGGGAAGACCCAGAAGTTCATTCATATACCCATTCTATTTCCACTCCATTGTGTGATTTAAAACACACCCCAAAATGTGCATGGTTTTATAGGTAATCCACCCCCACATGATCATGAGGCATGAGTTCATCTATTCAGACTACGATTTCCAGAATTTCTTAATGAATTTAGACTGCTATCAACCTGATACCTCCCAGAAAAATAAATCTGCTGTGGCGTTTTCCCTAATAGAGACAGGCAGCAGAACTATTTTCCTTTGGCATTTATGGTTGCTTTAAAGCAAAGGCAATCAGTACTTTGTCAACACCCTGCTTTTGAACCCGACCCTCCATTCCTAGTAATTTTAAAGGACTTCCTACAAATCATTTGGAAAACAGCTGCATTAATTCACATGTTTAAGGATATGCACTACCTACAAGGTGACATTGTTAGTTAAAAAACTAGCCTGAACTGGTTTCCATGGGGTTCTCCATCATAAACCTAGGAAGGATTGAACTGAGAATGTTAGCCAGCCAGGTCTCTCCAGGGCTAAATCTGAGGAAGAGGTGACCACAGTTCAGTTGAAGTAGGGCTGCCATACAGGGTGTCCTGGTTTTTCCTTTTTGAAATATGGCAACCCAAGTTGAAGGACCTATTGCAAATCCCAGGCTCTACCACAGAACTTGTAAGAATGTTTCAGAAAGTGTCCAGAACGTATCTGCCTCTCACTACTAGTGAAAAACTATTACAATCAATATCTTTAAAATATATATCTATTAAATTACAAAATTAAGCATAAAACAAAATCTAAACAGAAAACAGGTGTGAAATATCAAAGCAGAAACAAAAAGAGACAGAGACAATAGCAATACATGCCAGACTTTTATAGGCTTGCCTTTTTAGATTTAGATTTAAATTTGCAGAGTTGGAAGGGACCTTTAGGATCATCTAGTCCAATCCCCTGCAGTGCAAGAATCTTTCGCCCAACGCATGGGACTCAAACCTTAACCCTAAGATTAAGAGCGTCCTGCTGAGCTATCCTCAGAGACAGAGATAATGCTTATTACACACACACACACACACACACACACACACACACACACACACACACCCTTCTCAGAATTCCTTTCCCAACAGATATGGAGCATTGCAGCACAACCCCAGAGTGAGATCCCAGCATTCTGCCGAAGGAATAGGAATGGCAAGTTCACATTTCCTTCACACAGATGGGGAGAGGCATTCCTTTTATCTACCTTGGTTATTTACTTTTTTAAAACTTAATGCTCCCTTGCACTCCTTGCTTTTTTAAAAGCAGCAAGCCCATGATTTCCTGCCCCACATCCATTCACACCCTCCACTCCCCACCCCTGGAAATCCAGTTGGCTGCTGTGTAGCCATAGGGGTGTGTAGGTGTGGGTGTGCAAAAGAGAGAGGAATATTAGAGATGGAACAAAGGCGCAGTGGCGTAGCGTGGGGGGTGCCAGGGGGGCCGGCCGCACCGGGCGCAACATGGGCGGGGCGCGCGCTCGCACTAGCAGCTCTCTGCCCCTACTAAAATCCATGGGTTAGGGAGCCCGCGCTCGCTCAGCTTGGCGAGGAGGTCGCGGAAGGGGGAGAGCGAAGCCTTCTGCCGCTGGCAAAAAAAGGAGAGGAAGCCGGGCAGGCGGGCGGGCGGGCTGGCTGGCTGGCGGGGGTCTGGCTGCGCCTGCTGCTTCCGGGCTTTGACAGCTTGGCGAAGCGGAGGGAGAGGAGCTTTATGGTAATTGCGGCTCTCTCTCCACTGGCCGCCTGGGTAGTGAGCCGAGCCGAGCAGGGAGTCTGGCGAGGGGGCGGGAAGAGACTTTTCCACCTCGCCTGGTCAAAAAGGAGAGCGGAGTCTCCTCAGGGCGCCCTCAGGCAGGGCAGGGCAGGGCAAGGCAAGCAGAGCGAGCAGGAGAGAGAGGGGAAGGGGGGGAAGCAGCCAGGAAACGCTGCGGTGTGGAGGAGGAATCAATTAAGGAGAGAAAGCGAAAAGCCTTGGAGAAAGGGAAAAAAGGAAAGAAAAGAGGCAGCTCCAGGAGAGCGCGCGGGAAAGAGAAGCCTCGCTGCTGCTGCTTGGGAGAGTAAATTACTGTACTTGCCTTGCCCCGGGTTAGGGGGCGCAAATTAATTGCCTTGCCCCGGGTTAGGGGGCGCAAATTAATTGCCTTGCCCCGGGTTAGGGGGCGCAAATTACTTGCCTTGCCCTGGGTGCTGATAACCCACGCTACGCCGCTGCAAAGGCGAGGTAGCAGGATAGGGAATACCTGCACTGGTGCTGTAGCGACTAAACCATTGGCCACCGAGTTGCCTCCACTTGTTATGCCTCTCAGAGACCCACCCAGCACAACCCTGTCAGCTTTGCCTTTGAGCCGGTGCCAACGACTGGGCTCAACCTTTTCAGCCCCGCGTGGGCCAGGCGAGCTGGGTAAGCACTTCCAGAGACCTTCCACTGCAGGAAGCAGGTCTAAGTGCAATGGACTCACAACTTTGAGCTGTGAGCACCAAACTCAGTTCCAAAGTCAGCGGAGCACAGCAGAGTGTGAACTACATGAACGACGGCTCTGAAGCATAACTTCTTTATTCTTTTACAGCTACAGTGGTACCTCGGGTTACATACGCTTCAGGTTACATACGCTTCAGGTTACAAACTCTGCTAACCCAGAAATAGTGCTTCAGGTTAAGAACTTTGCTTCAGGATGAGAACAGAAATTGTGCTCCAGTGGCGCGGGGGCAGCAGGAGGCCCCATTAGCTAAAGTGGTGCTTCAGGTTAAGAACAGTTTCAGGTTAAGTACGGACCTCCAGAACAAATTAAGTACTTAACCCAAGGTACCACTGTACTGCAAACTAGAAATAAACTAAAGACTAACGACTATTGGAGGCTACTGGACTGCATGAGTGTTACAGTTGCTTAGGCAGTCATCTTATCTCTACACAGATAACACTCAGACTCCCACAGAGTCAGGCTGGAGTGGAAAAAGCGATGAGCAGATTCTGTCCCCTCCTTTCTGAAAACATTGTCAGTAGATTCTTGCAATGGGAGGGGTGAAATATCCACAGACCCAGTGTCCAAAAGAGAAGGAAACATGACTGTAAAGTGATCACGTGATGCCAGTGTTTACATCCTCTCAGCTGTTTCCGCTCCCCGCTCCCTGTGCCTCGCCTCTCCTCTCGCACCAGCATAGTCACACACACAGTCGGGACCAGTGATCCTCTTTATCCGCTCACAATGTTATTTGTTTGGGGTTATTTTTGCCTTCCTCCCTTCCCTGCCTCTTCACTCTCCCCCCACTCCCCAGCGAAGAGAAGTGACCTCTTGTCACTTCCACTGCCACTGGGGTGCAACCTTGCCCAGATTTTCTTTTTTTACCCAAAAGACGGGGGGACCTGAAAAAAAACCCAGGTTGCCATACATCCTGGAAATTCCTGACATATCTTAAAATTTAAAAAATTTCACCCAGACACCATTTTAGGCCCGATTTCCTGTCATGTCCAGAATTTTCCTGATGTATGACAAGCCTATATAATAGAAATTATAACAAGTCTCTAAAAATAAAAACACCATTAACATGGATAAACTTTGATTTTTAATTTTTTTAAAAAATGATTTGTTTGCTTGCTTGCTACTTCCTTTTAGATAAATTCCCCTGTTACCTCACACTTGCCAACCAAATTCATCTATCTCCTCCTAGTGAATTGGGAGGTCAGGTGAAAAAACGAACAGGCTCCCATACGTTTTAATGGTTACATAGAAAAGAGAAAGTATACTTGCTCAAAATTCCTCTTCTGCAGAGGAACCCCATCCTCTTTTTCATCTGGGGCAGGTATAAAGGGTTTTCTAGAAGTCAGAGAAAGGGTTTCCTAGAAGTCCTAACATAAGGCCTATGCAAGATACACACAAAACTCAACAGAAAGATCTGAGGGATGTTGAGAATTTCTCTCTGACAACCAAACAAGAATTTGTAACAAAGCTAATGCTCTTCTTAGTATTCAAAATACTGGCAAGGTCTCAGGATGACATCCCTACTATATTCTACTTTGGTTAATTCATGTCTACAACTTTGATTTGGGGATGCGAGTGGAGCTGCAGTCTAAACCACTGAGCCTCTTGGGCTTGCCAATTGGAAGGTTGGCAGTGTGAATCCCCACAACGGGGTGGGCTCCCATTGCTCTGTCCCAGCTTCTGCCAACCTGGCAGTTTGAAAACATACCAGTACGAGTAGATAAATAGGTACCAGTGGCGAAGCTGCATGGTCGGCTACCGGGGGCAGAGAGCAGGCAGGGGAGTGGCTGGTGTCTAGGGGTCCTTTACCTTTTTTTACCTTTTACAACTTTGATATAGATGTCCAATCACTACAGCATTACAAAAACAGCTCTTGGCTATTCTGTGTAGATGAAGCCTTTGACTTTTGATCTTTTGCTTATTAAAACAACCCTGCATCCAAATATGTGCTCAGTGTTGATTTAATAAGAAAAGTTAACTCTGGTTGTGTCTGTGCGTACAGGACTTTTAAGATGAACAAAACCTGGCACTCCATCTCTCAAGTTAATACACTGTTGACCTGAGAGTCAATAAAAGCTTTTGTGTGCACTACAAACAGCACGACTCACAGGCAAAATATGACAGAATAACATCTAAGATGTGGGATGACACATCTGAAGAGAGATTGTATCCCTGACTAATACCCCATTCACTGTATGTACCCAAATTTGTTTATTCTAAATATATTTGAAATACTTGCATGTCATAATGATGACGAAAGAAAAAGAAACCACAGAAAGACATGTTATCCCAGTAGGTACTAAACAAATGCCTTGAACACCAGCACTATAGAACTTGATAAGCGTAGTAGATATATTACAGGGAGAGAGGAGATTTATTTTATATTTTATTTTATTTTCTATTTTGCAGGATGCAGTCAAGCCTTGCTCACATTTTGAATGCTAAGTCCATAATCAAGTCAGATACCATGGGGAAAAGCTTTCAGATGAAAGACTTGGGGGAAATTAACTTCTCACAACCATGTTTTCATGGTGTTTCAGTTCAAATTTGCTGCTTTTTTGTTTAGCTGCTTGAAATAACATTTGATGAACCTGTCAATTCCATTGCCCCTAAAATTAAATAAATAATTTTAATTGATAGTAGTGAATGTGCAAAACTAGAGAAGTCTCTTATTACCATTTGTTTATTGTCCCTCTGTATCATCTATTTCTGGGCTACGTGGTGCATTTTGGTGTCTTCCAATATCCCCTTAATAAATAATTGTCTAGAAGTGCCAACAGCTTCCAAGTGATTAATGATCTTTGACCAATGTACCTCTATATTTTATATCTCTATATCCCCACCACCACTCCCCTACCCACCTGGATCCCTTCTTGTATCTTCAATCACTTTACACCTAGAAACATCTTTCCAAAATGATAGCATTTTTATATTATTCCATCTCCAAGTGTACTACAGTAGGATGCTTTCAGAAAACATGTGACTTTATTCAACACCCAGGACACACTGTCATTGATTCTTGATTCCATTTGCTTCATGGTTAATGGGTGTAATGGATGTTTTAACTTTGTAAATAATCCTGTGCATTAGGCTATGCCTTAGTGATCTAGGCTAATAAGCCAGAGCATTAACATGTTGAAAGCGTAATTGTTCAGTGAAAGAAAGGCAGACATTACCTTGTACAGTGATGAGTCACATATATCATTAATTGACATTAAAATGTAAACTGTCAGGTTCTCTGCCGGCCATATTAAAAGTAGAGGATGTTTGCTCTTTCTATACACGCAAGATGGAAATGCACAGATAATGTATCGAGTAATTGTTAACACACAATCGCAGAGAGGGTGGGAGAGGAAATGACTGTACTGTGACAATTGAATCAATTTGGCATTTCCAGCTTCCTAATTTGCCCTGGGTTGTTCTGCACAGACAGGTGTTTCAGGGGTAGGTTTTGTATTTATCTGAACTCTGCTGAGGCAGGTTGCAATAAAGAAAAGTCAGGAGGTTTTAGACATCTGTTTCTGTTCCTGCATGTTTCCAGGGTGACCAAAACATTCACAGTCTCTGCTTCCGCTCCTCATAACAAAGTGTTTTTGCATAATACATTGGATGGCTTTTATAAAAGACAGAAAATAAACAAGGTTTCTGCATACAATTTCCACTGTTTTCAGACACTGACCTTTCCACTCCTATAAACTGGTTCAAAGTCTGTGCTTTAATTTGGTGGTTCCAAGTATGTGAAAAAATATACAGGAGGTTTATGTAGCAAGAAAAAAAAAGGGGAGTTTTGGTCCTCCTTGTCAACTCCACCTTTTTTAAGTCAAACAATTCTCTATAAACATCTAGCTTACGGCCTTTTGCTTCACATAGATTAATAATACAATGGAATCTTAAACACTGAAAGTTGTAAAATAACACTACTTTGGCCTTCTGGACCTTTAACTGAGAAAATGTCATCCTCAAAAATGTAAGATTAAATATACAAGATATTTTTAAGGTTACAGGAGCTGGCATTTTGTCATTAAAAAGAAACACCAAATCTCCTACAGCTCTGTTTTACAGTGTACACTCCTTGCATAATAAATATTTTCTCTATGCCAGAGACCCTCATTTACTGAACATTAGCATGGCTCCTGCTTTATAGCAGATCATGCAGACTTTTCTCTTGTTATTTACCTCCCATTTTGGATAGGCTTCCTGCTATTCCTATGAAACTGAGTGGAAGACCTATCTCCCCAATTCATAACCATTATCCTTCTCCAAACCTTGTGTGGTGTCCTAGTATTTTCAATTTAGCCAGGGATTTTTTTCAGCCGGAACTCACTAGAAATTTTGGCACCTCTCAGGTAGGCACCATTGCTATGATAAGAAAACAAGGGAGGTGTTCATGGTGAGTTTCAACACCTCTTTTTCTAGAAAAATAGCACTGAGCCACTCTGAGACCACTTCTTTCAAGACAGATAATTATCAGCCATACTGTTTGAAAACATTGGGGCATTGTTAAATTGGGCTGGAACATTTGTTTAAAATGTTGTGTCTCAAAGAGGGAAAAAAGGAAGGGGATTTTTTTTAAGTTTCAGCTGGTGGTGGAAGACACACCAGACTTGCTTCTGTATGGTGGAAGGTCCCCACAATTGACACAATTTGTGAGAGACACTTGCAACAAGTAATGTGTTGAGGATTTATGAAGAAATGGAACATAAGAGCCCTGCTGAACCAGATCAAAGGCCAAACCAGTCTTACATTCTGTTTCCCTCAGTGACCAACCAAAAATACTTAAGCTGGTGGCTATCTCCACAAATTCCATAGTGTTCTGTTTTGACTATCCTGAACACATCAATGAGATAGGAACAAACTGAAGAATATGTGTGTTCCCACAAAGCGGGACACAGTGATAACAGCAAGAACCCTTACTGAACTAACAGAACTCAACAACAGAGGCAAAGCAACTGCTTATATACATTTCTGAAGGCCTGGGCCACTCCCACTCTCGATGTGATTGGCTGTCTAAACTCACAAGCTGCGAATCATAACACAGAGTTTAAGGGCCAATGGCAGTAGCCCAAATCCTGAAATGTTCTGTGATTGGATATCATGTATTGTATTCGAACACAGGGGATCAGAATCCTTAGTCCAGACTCAAGCTCAGGCAAACACAAACCACTGAATGCATAACATGGTATGAAGCTCTCAAATGTTATGGCCACCACATGGCCAGCACATGGAAACATTTTAGCACTTCCACATGGCAGATGTAATTTAGGAATTAAGGTAAAATTGTCCCCACAGGCAAGGTAAAATTGAACCGACTTGGAATCCCTCGATGCATCAACATGCTTTTCATTCGTAACTTATACAACCGTAATCAGCTGGATTAGAGGCCCATTTCGCATAACAAAGCAGAGGTTTCTATTCCATATGACTATTTGGTCTTTTACATTTGATCAACAGACCAAACCTCAAATTTTCATCACAAATTTCCTCTTCCTCATTTATTTGCCCTCCCTTTGTTTCTATCCAGTGCCACAGTAAAAATTAAAGTTTCACAATAAAAAAATATTATATATTAAAAAATTAAAGTTTCACAGAGGCCACTGCTTCACATGTTCTCGGAGCATCCTTAATGAATTTGGATTTTAAGAGACCACCATACAGTCACTTGAGTAGACAAACTGGCTCTGGGTCTCCACCAGCCTTCAAACATAATGCATTTGGCCTAGCGTTTCTGAGAACTAAAAACAAGCCCCATTTGTTATCAGGTTAATCACAGACAGAGGAAATCGTTAAGTGACTTAAAGTTGGAAATACCTAGACTTATTGGAACCACACGCTTGAATCCCAGAAGGGCTGACTCAGGTTGTCATTACTAGGTGAAGAATCAGATTTCTTTTATGATATGTGTTGCATCCCATTCAAATGGCAATGGCTCGGAGTGGGGAGGGGGTGAAGTGTATGTCCTGTCCTCCCCACGCTGATTATTTTGTGCAGACGTTACACCATCTAAGCAAGACGGCAATTGTTAATTAGTTGAATGACAATTTCCCTGTTATAAAAACAAAAAGAGTCTTGTGGCACTTCAACTGATCATTGGAAGTGTTTTGCTGACACACACACACACATGTATATACTGTATAAACACACCTAGACATCTGAGAGAGGAAGGAGAATGTAAATTGTCGTGCAATATTTGTGGGGCATTAAAGTCATTTATATATGTTACAGTGAATGTCCAAAATATGAAAGTCATCAAGAATTATAAAGGAATGTTGACAATTCCACATACATCTAGTGATTGTTTGAAAATACAGGGGAAGACTGTCCAGAGTGGCTGGGGAGGCCCGGCCAGATGGTAATAAATTGTTGTTGTCATTGTTGTTGTTTGTTAATCACCTAAGCCCTTTTAAGGCATTTGTTGCCAAACATGCAATGGGGCCTGTTGGAATGCACAGGTCTAGCTCCTCCCCCTTGAGGATGTGTCACATGCCAACAAACATCCCAAATCAACACATGATTCGCTGAGCCTGAAGCAGGTCACTTTCATTGCACAAAGGGTTTCTAAAGGACAGGAACCTTGACTGACCAGAGTTTCTGTCCCCATTTTGGAAGCCTTCACGTGATGATGTTGGTGGACGCCTTATGTGTCAGCTCAGGAGTGTTGATAGGATTCATGGCATGGCATTAAGAGGGTAGAGGTAGACGCATGCATCTGGAAGGACCTCTGCCAGTATTCACTTGTCCTCATTCTCACTGAGGTGGCAAACATGTTTCTAGACTCTGCCACCTCTCACTGAAGGTAGAGGCTCACATTAGTCTTCCATAGGAAGCCTTCATACAAAGTCTTGCAGCCACATAGCAAACAATACATGTCAGATCCTAACCCTGAGTTTTCTGTGCAGATAGAATGTACATAATTTCTTGTATTACTCATATGAGACACATCCTCAGAGTGAAGTGGTCCAGCCAAGACACAGCTTTTGCCATCACAGTGAGAACTACGCCCTGGCGTCACTTTTTGGTTTTGAATACTTGCCAGGTGTGCATGAGATCCCCAACATTTCCCTGATATTTTGGGGGTTGGCCCTGGAGGGTTTACAATCTAATATTCAGAGCGGAGGATGCAGCAGAGAAAGTGGAGGGAAATGGAAGATGGGGTAAACAGGGAAGGTAATATATGGTTGTTTCAGTTCCATTTTCTTAGATTTGCTACAGGCTGTTAAAGTACAGTGGTACCTTGGGTTACAGATGCTTCAGGTTAGACTCCGCCAACCCAGAAATAGTACCTCGGGTTAAGAACTTTGCTTCAGGATGAGAACAGAAATCACGCAATGGCTGTGGGAGGCCCCATTAGCTAAAGTGGTACCTCAGGTTAAGAACAGTTTCAGGTTAAGAACAGACCTCCAGAACAAATACTGTAAGTTCTTAACCCGAGGTACCACTGTACACCTGAACTAGGTTGCTCAGCCAAAGGCTTCCAGGAAAGGGTGGGTTTTGAGAAAGGCTTTGAATGAAGAGAAATGGCATCATGCAGGTAGGTATTCCCAGCAGACATTCTAGGCATGATATGCGTCAGCAAGAGAAAAACAGAGCAGGAAAGAATGGCAGACAGTGGTGGTGTTCAAGAGCTGTCCTCCAGTTCTGTGGCTGGAATGACTGGATCTATAGGCTCCTCCAGGCTGATGGAGATGTAGAGGTCTGCTCCCTCTGCTCCTCCTCTGTAAAACTTTTCTGGAAAGATCCAGTTCAGGGCAGGCCTGGACACCAAACGATGATCAGAGTATGCACCAGAGTTTTTACCATATATTTATTTTTATAAATGTATATGATTCAGTTCATTCAAGCCTAATAAATTCTCATAGCAGTACTGAAAACAACCTATTTCCAGAAAGAAAGAAAAACTTGCGCAAAATCCTTGGCCATTTATGTCATCTTGCAGCTGTAAAAGCTACTCTGATGACATGAGCAGTCTCTCCAACTTGTGTTTGGCTGCCTGTCCAGCATTTCCCAGAAAACAAATGAAAAACTCTAAAACAGTATTCCTACCAGTTTTCCTTTTGCCCTATCACCAGCCATTCAGGCAAGAAACAATGCATACTAACACATTGCGTCTATGGTATTTCTGCACCAGACAGATGCAGATTAAAGAGTGCATGTCAATCTCATTAGGAGACTGTGAAATATGCAGAAAATTTGTTAGACGCTCATGCAGTTGTACACATTGTGGCCATCCTGTTTATTTCGCCTGTTCCCCGATCGTTGGCTGTGGTGTATCAGCATATTACTGACAGCTGGGAATTATTCCAGTGGAACATGCCTTTCCTATGACAATGATCCAGAGCACAACAGGAGCATGTGGCTGTCCATACATTATTTTATCCGTACGGGGGTGGGGGGTGGGGAAACACACAGTCCCGCCAAATGAATTGGTTACTGCTGGAACACTGCTAAAAGGGCCCCCTGTGACCTCTGGAGGCCATCTGAGATAATAAATCCTTGGACCCCCAGTTCCGGATTGCTTTGGGCAAGGTCAGAATGGCAAATTTCCCACTTCCACAATATCAGATGTTACGGTAATTCCTTCTAGCTAATGTGTAAGAGCAAAGGAATGTCTTCAAACCTCATCTAGGCCCTGCGGAATCTGTTGAAAATGCATGACAGCTGTGGGCTTTGGCTGGCTTCAGCTTATGAATGCATGAGATTTGGAAGCTATTGTGACTGGAGAAGGAGGGGATGGCTGTTTATTCAATAAATATCACTGGTCTCCCTCTACCTCCACCGCCACCCCCATCTTATAGCATAGCTTTATCACAGTTCTGTTGTCATAGCTAACATGCATTCTTTATAAATGATTATTATGGGTAACATCCAGTACAAAAAAAATACAGATGTGCAATCCACAACACAGAGAGAGAGAGTGAGAGAGAGAGAGCAGTAGGGGGAAAGAATGATTTTAGCAAGGCATGAGAACAGGAAATTGAGTAATTCTGCCATTTTTATAGAAAACAGTAGGGGACTAAAACAAAGACAACAACTAAAATCTACATTTATCCCAGCTCTGCACATGTGCCAAAGCAGAGTGGGGCTCACAGGAAGCCAGGCAGAGATGTGGCCTAGAAAATCCTACACCCAAACAAATCCAAATGGATTATCATCCATAAAGGAAGGAAGGAAGGAAGGAAGGAAGGAAGGAAGGAAGGAAGGAAGGAAGGGGCTCCCCTGCGTTCTGCATCAGCCAGGTAGTGAAAAGAAGTACAAGCAGCAGCTAGTACACTGTCAACACCAGACTGGACAGCAATACCATAGCAGTGGGGAATAGGGAAGTGGGTGGCACTGTGGTCAAAACCACTGAGCCTCTTGGGCTTGCTGATTGGAAAGTCGGTGGTTCAAATCCCCACGATGGGGTGAGCTCCCGTTGCTCTGTCCCAACTCCTGCCAACCTAGCAGTTTGAAAGCCTACCAGTGCAAGTAGATAAATAGGTACCGCTGAGGTGGGAAGGTAAACGGTGTTTCCATGCGCTCTGGTTTCCGTCACGGTGTCCCATTGCACCAGAAGCGGTTTAGTCATGCTGGCCACATAATCCAGAAAGCTGTCTGTGGACAAATGCCGTCTCCCTCGGCCTGAAGTAAGATGAGCACCGCTCCCCATAGTCGCCTTTGATGGGACTTAACCATTGAAGGGTTATTTACCTTGACCTTGCACTGGGGAAAGGGCTGCAATGCCATTTCACACACATGCTTATACATAACTAAAATTTGTCTGCATTCTACAGAGTAGGAAAAAGTTCTTTCAGATGGAACAAAGTAAGACGGTAAGGGGTGAAGGGAGCTTCCTAATCTGCCTAACATCTGATGGAAGCCACAGTTTGTTTGTCCTTTTAAAGCATTGGACATGTACCATACATATAAGGAACCTTCCTGACCTGATATCAGAAACTGCTGCAAAAAGCATTCAAGCTCTGCCTTCTTCTCCCAGATCCAAAATCCATCCACAGTATTCAAAATGTAGGAACTATTTTGATTCTAATGACGGGGTGAGCTCCTGTTCCTCGGTCCCAGCTCCTGCCAACCTAGCTGTTCGAAAGCACGTCAAAGTGCAAGTAGATAAATAGGTACCGCTCCAGTGGGAAGGTAAACGGCGTTTCCGTACACTGCTCTGGTTCGCCAGAAGCGGCTTAGTCATGCTGGCCACATGACCTGGAAGCTGTACACCGACTCCCTCAGCCAGTAAAGCGAGATGAGCGCCGCAACCCCAGAGTCGGTCACGACTGGACCTACTGGTCAGGGGTCCCTTTACCTTTACCTTTTACCCTTTGACTTAACAGAGGATGCTTTCATACTGTACACTTACAGCACATGGCTTTCCCCAAAGAATCTTGGGAACTGTACTTTACCCCTCACAGAGCTACAGTTCTCAACATCCTTAACAAACTACATTTCCCAGCATTCTTTAACATGCTTTAAAGGTAGGTTATGTTCAGAGCCAGATTGTTTTTTCTTTTCATACACAAAAAACACCCTGGTGTTTCCTAGCAACCTTGCTACCACATGCCCTGCTTACTGCATATTACAATTTTCATTGTAATAAGGAGTGGCCATTTTAGAGTTAAATATTGTCTCTTGTTAATAAGGGTTGGAGCTAAGACTTCTTATGGTTACATCATTTTCCTATGTAGTTGTGGGTTTTAGGCTGTTCATCAATAAACAGCCCCTTGTACTATGCCTACAAAGTGAATAATCTTGCCTTATATAAAATAGGAACTTAATGAAAGGGCGTTTAGTTGGTTTGGGTACAAGCTTGCTACTGTAGGATCTGCCATCCAAGAATGAAGGGCAAGTGGAATCTGACCCATGCAACATATATGGCAGATTTTGCAATGACCATGAACACTCTTGCACGATGCAATAATAGAAGCAAACAAAACTGTCACCACGCATGTTCATTCTTACACTCCTCAGCTAGGAAAAACTATAAAGGATTATGAGTAATGTAGAAATGGGAGCGAACAAATGACTGACTGTCACGCAACGCAATTACTTCAGCAGCACAGGCTGTCTCACTATTGATCTTCCCCTTCACAATCCGTGTACTTGCTCCAGCAAGCCTCACTGCAGAAAGCAGCCTTCTGCTAACCCAGACACATTCAGGATGGCTGGTGTAATCTGTTTTTAGAAAACATCTTTTGTTCAATTAAAAAAAAAATGTTCCAGAAGCAGAAGTATAGAAAGGTTTTCAAATCTCTGATTGTGTAAATATTCAACTTTTCCAAAGTACACTAATAAAGAAAAAACACATCTTTCTTATAGGCAATTAACTAGGGGTGTGTATCAACTCGGGGGGGGGGGGGAGGCCAAAAAACAAGATGAATTGGGGTGGGTCAAATAAAAGTACAATGTCAATAACCCTTCCCCCAACCAGGTGAAAGTGCAGTCCATAACACACACACACACCTCAAGTTGCATCAGGGCCTCATGGACTCGTGTTGCTCTGTCGCTCTGCTTTTCCTGTACTTTTGTGTTCAAATCCTGCAGGTTTTGTGTTCAAATCCTGTGGGTTTCCCACTTACTGGGCAATAACATCTCCTCTTTTAGAAGCCAGTGTATCTGCTCTTTGTGTTAAAGATCTGCTAGGAAAATGTAACCATCCCAAAGTGCATTATCAACAGCTCAAAAGCTGCTGGGTGTGAAATGGCAAGCAGGATGCTTTATTACAGGGATGGGGAAGTAGTGGCCATCCAGATGTTGTTGGACTCCAACTCCCATCAGTTATGACCAGGGTTCAGGAATGATGGGATCTGTAGTCTAGCACTATCCGCTATAGAGGCTATGGAAAGGGAGCTGAAACCTGGACAATAGCAACTCTAGCAACTTAGACAAGGCATTGGAACAAAGAAGAGATAGTGATTTATCAGAAGCAGGTGCCAGAGCATGAGAATAGTCCCAGTAAAGAGGGACAGCTAAAATATAATTCAAGAATATATCAGAATAGAAAATACCCCAATATAGCTGCCATTTTGCTTTGCTGTAGCTGTCAACAGTGGCTGCAGAGTGGGGAGAGACACCTGTGGTGATGTAGCAATGGTTAGGCTTCAGCACCACCTTGGAACCAAAGTAGAAATTGTCCATCCTCTGTAAAGCAAACTAAGATATTTTCAGGTTACTTAGAATAAGGATGTGATGCAGATGTAACATTGAATGGGTGGATGGATGGATGGATGGATGGATGGATGGATGGATGGACCCATCAAGGTATGAATAAATAAAGCCTGTAAACCAAGCCCCATAACTTGCAATCCACAAAGTTCTTGAATGCAGCTTACCAACAATGAACAGCAACCCACCAAGAATTTGATCAACCTGCTTTTGCTGCCTTCCTGGGTGTAAAAAAAAAGGGGGGGCAAAGCGAGATTTATTGGCTGGTGGGCTCTTTCCAGATTGGTAAAGTCCTGCGTTGTGCAGGCCAGATATAATGTTTATGCTTGGTCTTAGCCCAAGAGGCTGAAAGCTCATTTGACTTACCTTGTAAAAAGAATGATGGTTTAGAAACAACTGAAGATCTGTAATTGTACCTGCTTCAGTGTGCGATCTGTAAAATAAATTTAATTGCCACAACCGCAAATGAAGTTACTTCATCCTTAAGACGTTGAGCAGCTTCCATGCAGATGTACTGAGGGCAGTTCCACGTGTGATTTGAGCCTTTTGTGGTTTCCTGGCGATTTACTCCAAACAACCAACAAGTCATGGCAAGTGACTGCACTTCTTAACCCACCATCATTGTCTCATTTTCTTTCATACGTTGGGACCACAGAGATAACAGTTTCTCTTTTGTGCAGAGAAAAAAAATCCACATAGCCAAAAGAATTATATTTGATACCCATTATTTGAAAATGACACCTGAAAATAGTGTTGTGCATTTCAGATGACAGCCTCCTTCAAAATTACTGCTCACTTTCTACCCAGCTCATGGTCTCATTCCTGGAAGCAGGAATAGGGGCAGAAAAGGAGCTTGTAGCTGCAGCACACATTAATACTTCTTTGCAGGTATCCACCGGATTTCTGTAGGTTAGAAGTATGTCATGGACTGGTCTTTCCATTTCAAAATGTTATCCAGGGGGATGAAAAATGTGGCGTTGCAGATAAGTGAGTTTACCAGAGCCATTTGTGATGGAAAGGCTTTGAAAGAAGGACACAGAAAGGGTATGCACCTTTGATTACCTTACATACGGAGTTCCCTATGTTTCCCTGAGGATACATGCAAAGTGGGTCATCATCTTAATTAAAGTACCATTTTATTTTATTTTTTTTAAAGGCTACTCCTGAAGATCAACATCATTTTTTTAAAAGGTTAACTCTGTGCCACCAGCTGAGCTTGGCAGAAAGCCAACAAGCTGCACCATTTCTGACTGCCTTCTAAACCACCTTGTAGGAAGGAACATTCAGTCCTTGAGTTCTGTGAGGACAGCTGCAGCCAGCTGCAGTGAAGAGAAACATGGTCTGCAACAGGCTATGCATTACAAGCCAGATGATCCTTTTCCATCAGAAATGGTTAGAAGCAGCTGCCATGTGGCCCTGCTGAGGGAAAGTTTCCACTGAGAGACAGACAGAAGGTATACCAAAATGTGTTCGTAGAATTAGGATCTTTCAGCTGGACCTTCACTGACCCTTAATAAAAAAAAACCCAAAGCATTCCTTTTTTATTATATCCTAAAATATCTCACTGTTTGCTCACAAGGCAAAAATAAAAAAGCATTCTTCTTTCCTGCTATGTGTATATTTTGAAAATGCAGCGGAGGCACACAAGTCAGACCCAATTCCCATGGCTGTTACAGCATCTGAATCATTTGCTGAAATGGATCCTATAATTCAGTGCACAACACAAAGAATTTAATATGAACAAGTAGGTTCCTAGCCCTCCAGGCTGTAAGCCTAGGTTTGAAAAGTTATAAAAGAGCAAAAAGCAGCAAATATCCAGTCTTAAGGGGACATGAAAAACACATTTATTTAACTTAAAAATATATATGGGGAAGGACATTGACCAGCCAGGAGGGAAATCTGGACAGCGGCAAGAAGAGGAGTAAGAGTGATTGACCTCTGTCCTAGTGCCAAGAACTTGGCATCTCCTTCACCACTGGCAACAAACCCATGTCCCTCAGAGAAGTGCAGGCCTCCAAGTCTGATCTCAGAGGGAGATAGAACCTCATGAGTGAGTGCACCATTTTCTTTTTCCCCCATTAAATAAATTATTGAACTTTTTTCATAATGCAAAATGATAAAAAACAAACTAATCTAAATGAAAACAGAATCAAACCACAAGAGAAACAGAAAATGAAATAAAAAGTCTTCTCTCAAAAGTATTTGTTAGCCCTTATTCCACACAGAAAGGGGTGGACCGTCCCAGCTCTCACCTGGGAGCTTCCCTTTCTTATCCCAGCCTCCAACCCTGGGAGCTCTTCCCTCCCCTATCTCCCACACAAGGTCCTTCAGCAACCATTCATCACTGTTATGTGATCCAGAGTAGAGGACACCAAAAAAAATGCAAAGGAGGAAGAAAAGAAGGAAGATAAAAACAAGAAAAGAATGAAATAAGAAAAGAAAAAGGGAGATAAATAAAATGGATACTCGGTGTCTGTCAGTTACATATAAAAAGATTATTCAAAGTCCAGGATGGCATCCAACTCTTCCTCCTTTGCCTAAGCTCTTATTTTCCCAATCTTCAGATTCAAGCATCTCAAATTCATTCATTTTCCCCCTTCACACAGAAAATTCAAAAGTAGTTCTCCAATTACTATTGATAAATGTCAAAATAATCTTCCTCAAATCCAACATAACAACTTTGCCTCCAATAACTTCAACAACCATTCCTCCGTGTTGGAAAATAATAAATCCTTTCATCTTTGTTCACAGTGTGGTCATATATTAAAACAACAATCCATAGTTATTTGCTTAATATATATCCCGTAATTCACACCCAGTTCCGTATCTTCTGATCCCATTTCATGTTGGCCATGCATTGGACAGAGAAGGGCTGAAGGTGAAAGAAAGGGCCTTCTTTAGGTACATAGACTTCTCTCATGACATAGAACCCTCTGCAACCACAGGAAGAGCCTACACAGGTAGGGAGAGCTCCCCTCTTCAGATCTTCACACAGAGAGGCAGCAGGGAGTGGGGTCCACATAAATAGTATGGCAAAAGTGGGCCAGTTGACCTCTTGCTCCAGGCAATAAACAGCCAGTGTTGGACTAGGATCTGGAAAACCAGAGTTCTAATCCCCACTCAGTCATGAAGCTCACTGGATGCCCTTGGGCCAATCATTGCCCCTCAGCCTAATCTATGAAGATAATTCCTGACCGGGGTTTAAGAGTCACCCACAATTATTGGCTGGCCAGCTGATGATCCTTGCTGCTACACTTCGAGGGTTTTGTTTTGTTTTTTGTCAGCAATAGTCTGATAAAATGTGTTATTTGAATTGCACATGAATGTGGACATTTATCAACATCAAGAGGAACATGCTAAAAATTATATAGGGAAGGGGTGCAGAGAAGGGTTCGCTTTGAATAAAATAAATAAATGCTTCATTACAGTGAGCATCCAGTGACACAGTGACACATTAATATGCCAAAATGGAAAGTCATGTGAATGGGTGGTGGTAGTGGCTTATGGTAATTATCATTTATTTTGAGAGATAAGCTCCTTATACATGGTATGTTTGGTTTGGATTATCAGGGGCAGACATCGAGCAACTGTCCACAGTTTGACCTTGACATGAGGAACTGACCTTTGCTTTGGAAGGGAGGCATTAACAGATATTGCCTAAAGAAAACCATCGGCCAAAGCACCAGCTGCTCCAGAAGTTGCTCGGGGCAACAGACTGGTACTTGGAAAAACACTGCTGGGAATTGGCTTAAGGAGATTGGCAGCTGGAGGGAGGGGCCAGATATCCCAATGGTAGTTAGAATACTTCATGTGGGCAGGAGATGAGGGCTTAGGTATTTTGCAGATATGATTTGGTTTGGAAAGATGTTGCATACACTGGGCAAAATTCGAGGAGAAAGAGACAAGCAGTTTAAAGCACTGTTTTGATCTTGAGTCCCTTTCTTTATTCTTGGCTTCCAACCCTGATCATTATATAATTGATCAACTTACTTGGCCAGTTTTCAATCATCTGCCCAGGATATTATCCATCATGCATTCATTAGAAAAGGTCACAAATGCTTTCTTTTCTTTTCCATTTCAGGCCCTTGTCATTGTTGATGCCTGGTTCATAATTGTACGCTATGGATGTGGCTAACAAATTTTAATCCTGATTGAAAACAGCCAATGCAAGATATTCAATTATGGCTGTGTATGTTAGGGAGATTGTATAATCCTTAGTATATTTTTCTACAATTCTAATAGAAAATGCATTTGATGGCAAATGAAGTGGCGTATATTAAGTACAGATGGCACTGTGCTCTGGAAAGGGCTGAGTTAAAGTGAGCAGATCTCGGACTGACAACCCCTTTTTTTCTGGCACATTTGGTGTCAAACTTTGTTTTGTCAAACCTGATTACGTATTTTTGGCTACAGAGTCCAAGCATATGCTCCAGCCTGATTTCAGAAGAATATTGCTCCTTATTTCTGCAACAGATTCAGAAATAATGTTGTTGTTTTCATGCTTACTTTGAGCAACTGTTGAGACCATACGGATTCAACGAGACAGCAGAGCTGAGCAGTAGCTTAAAAGCCTGACTCATCCTGGCTTGTCATTTCACTGCACTCTGTCAAGATGCTTTAAACCATGTGTTTTGTTTTCAAAGAGGTTAGCTTGAGGTTCAGATGCTGCAAGGCCATAAAGTATCTAAGCTGGAGTAGGAGCTTATGACTGCAAATTAAAAGCACAGCTTCACTGTAAAACACTTGTCCAGATGGTGGTCATTGAGAGGGTGGGGAGGACTGTTTCAGAATTCTTGTTCCCCAGAGATGCAAGATGTTTTCAGTTCACTTCCATATTGTTGTTTACACGACGGTTAGGTAATGTCCTGGGATCAGTGCAAAATGGACAGTCTACAATGATGCTGCAGCAAAACAGGGCATCTGCTTTTCCCCAATATATTCACCAATCTCATTGTATAGGATTGAATCAAATGTGCAGAATCTGAATTTGGTCGAATCCTTCCTCTTCAGCACCATTTCTTAGTCCAGGCAGGATAATCACATGATTGTTCCCTTATGCGCGCGTGTGTGTGTGTGTGTGTGTGTGTGTGTAAATATACACTCCTTACAAGTAGAAAGTTAGCATGTCAAGAAGGCAGGCTAGGCTAAGCATTCTTTCCTCCTGACAAGATAGTTTTGTGTATGACTGAGGGGTGGGCTTTTTTCATTGGGGTGGGGGGAATTCGGACAAAACATTTTCTTGTTTGAGGTGGACAAGATGGCACTCCCTCCCTGTTCTACATACAGAAGCGGACACCGGTGATTCTTCACCACACCCGAGGCAGATTAGGATACCCAGGACAGGCAACAGAGCAGGATGCTGTGCCAGAGCAAAGATGGGCATTTTTTTGCCCCATCCTGTGGCAGTAGTGAGTTGGCTGTGAGTGTGGTGTAGTGGTTAAGAGTGGTAGACTCGTAATCTGGGGAACCGGATTCGCGTCTCCACTCCTCCACATGCAGCTGCTGGGTGACCTTGGGCCAGTCACACTTCTTTGAAGTCTCTCAGCCTCACTCACCACACAGAGTGTTTGTTGTGGGGGAGGAAGAAAAAGGAGAATGTTAGCCACTTTGAGACTCCTTCGGGTACTGATATCAAATCCAAACTCTTCTTCTTCACACCAGAGCATGGAAGAGAAGAAAGTGATTCCTACCTTCGCCCCAGGCATCACTGCTCTTCTTCCTCCTTCCATAGCAGCACCGGCAGAGAAGGCAGTGGGAGAAGGTACGAGGGGAGAAGGAAGGGTGAGCAGGCAGGGGTGTGCAAGGAAGGGAACAAGCGGGCGAGTGACAGGGGCGGCGGGAGGGTGGGATGGTGCCCTGATTTGCCCTCTTGAAATGTTGGGCAAATGAACGCTGTAATGCAAAAAGTTGTATGGGCAAAGACTCCTTTGCTACACACAAATACACATGATATCCAAAAGCATTTTGACAATCACAGGTATTTCAGTGACTTGATAATATCTCTCCCTTTATAATAATGGCCTCCAGCCATTGTTTTGAAGGGAGTGGACATGTTGTAACCGACAACCTATTTTTAATATGACAGCTCTCTGCCACTCTGCCTGCCGTGGAAAGAGGGCCTCCTTGAAAATATAATCAGGCTGAAATAACTTCTCTTATTATTTCTCTAAAGTGTAATTCATTTTGTCACTGAATGCTTAGGAAGGAGAGGCTTGGAAGAACAAGGGCGGCTTTGTTGTTACAAAAACGAAAAAGTGCCAGTTTTAGTGTGGTAATACAGAGCGCA
This sequence comes from Podarcis bocagei, assembly GCF_964188305.1. Classification (NCBI taxonomy): domain Eukaryota; kingdom Metazoa; phylum Chordata; class Lepidosauria; order Squamata; family Lacertidae; genus Podarcis; species Podarcis bocagei. The sequence goes on from NC_138134.1 coordinate 50,317,045, forward strand.
TCTTCTGTAACACCTTCTAGACCATGTAAGCTGTATATTTCCCCCATTAGGTCCAGAGGCTTCTTCTGAATCTACTGCGTCAGCTGCTGAAAGGCATAAAAGGTTTAGCTCAAACTTAACTTTGCAGCCCACTACACTGCGTGCAGAAAAGCAGAAATGTATGAACTTAATGGACGGCGTTTGGTGTAATTCACATGTTTAATGAAATGCATCTAGCAGTGCTCTCCCACTGAGCGAGTTAATCTTTTGTTTCAATATAAATTACATTTGGCTGTTAGTCCTGAAATAACTGCTGAAATCTGGGGCAGAGTTTGACTAAATGGAGTAGGCAGACAGCTCACCTAAGTGAAATTGTTCATAAGCATAGAACCTAGAAGGTCAGATTTCAGGCTTCCTGCCCAGGCCTCAGCTTTTCTTCCTAGGATTTAGAAGTAGGAAGTTTCAGCAGAAGCAACTGGCAAGCTTTTATGAATAAGAAATGGGTCTCTTAACAGCTGCTTTCTATGCTTCAATACAACTAGGGGTGGGCAAATGTGTAAAATTTGGTTCCTTTTAGTTTTACATTTTCCCGAGGTTAAGTTTAGTCCTCCACACCAGTTTGTGTTTTCAAAAACAGAAAAGAAAGAAAGTGCTTCATGAAAATTCATCAGCAATTTAGTGCAAATTTCTCCTAGTACACACATTTTGTATCAGCAATTTTCTGTAACAGTGTATTTCTGAGTGCTATTTTCACTAATATTTGCATTTTACTCTACACTTTACACTCATACATGCATTTTTGTACACATTACTCAGCTGGAGAACAGCACTGCAAAATTCAGAGAATGTGAATTTTTGAAGGATAACTTTGTTTTGGAAAGCACAATTTGATAAGTTTGAATTTAAATGCAAACTGCATAATATCCCGCCCGCCCCCCCCAATCCCTAACTACAATGGTTCACATTTTATGCAAACTGGCATGCATAAAAGAGTGCTGAAGCAAATAGGGTTGTACATGACAGCTGGTTATCCTAATCCTGCAAAATTGGATGAGTAGCATTTGCAAACATAAAAGCAGCAAATCGGAGCTGTCTTGCCTGCAAATCACTTCCGGACCCAGTCTAAGAAGGAACCACAAAAACACAACTGGCCCTACTGCGGATGAAATCACCTTCATCATCTGTTTATTTGCATGCCACTTTTCCACAAGATTGTGCCCAATGTGGCTCACAACATATCAAGCAATTAAGTATAACAACTCAAAATATTTATATTAGAAATAATTAGAAATCATAATTATATTAATAAAAATAAAATCAATCCAGTTGATTTTTATTTTATTCTGTTTTTCATTGAATAAATGGAATTTATTTACAGTTCATTCCATTTTCACGATTTTTCTCTAACTGTTAAAATCTGCATTATATTTGAGCTTTCACATGGAGAAAAAGGCCATGTGGAATACAGTGCAAGTTTAGGGCTCATTTCTGTCTTCTTTGTTTCCAGAAAACATCCATTTGCAAATAATATGGGAGTGCTAAACACACACTCTATTCCACTGTAGTTCTGAAAGGTGCTTTTAAATGGGACTTTCTCTAGGCATGTAAACATTGTTTTTCTGGTTTGCTTCATGCTTGTTATTTTATTTCTTGCATTTCATGCAGAACTACTAATCCAGAGTACTTCTTTATGCACTGCTGAGTAATCTGAGAAGATAGCATTATTTCTGACAGTAAGAGCTGTTCAACGGTGGAACAAACTCCCACAAGAGGTGGCGAAGTCTCCTGCCTTGGAGGTTTTTAAACAGAAGTTGGATGGCCATCTGTTATGTGTGATCTAGTTGAGATTCCTGCATTGCAGGGGTTTGGACTAGATGACTCTCAGGGTCTCTTCCAACTCTATAATTCCATGATTCTATGCTAAGGAAATGGAAATGAATGGATTTCCAACGTTGGTGGGAAGGAATATATATGGACTCACCAGCCTTGCCAGCAACCAAATTAATGTTTTGGTAGGGGAGGACAGTAGTACATTGAAGCCAGATTTCACTTTCCATTCTTCAAATTCCCTACACCCCTCAGCGAGAAGTATAACCTTTAATCGATCAAGCAATCAATCAATTTCCTGATTTCTAAATCATGTGCTCTGCCATAAAACAGCAGCTTGATGCTTGATGCTAATTCATACATTTCTTCTGTTGTTTCATTTCTGCACAAGCACTGGCTGACAAATCCTGGCAGCTTTGGATAGAACAAAAATATGCTTCCCATGATATGATGAGTAATGACACAAATTACTGTAAGCTTGGCTGTGCAAGTAGCTTGTGGTCCATAGCAAGGGACATTAGACAGAATAAAAGGTTGTTCTAATTACAGCTGACCTTCACAATTACTTTTGCATTCCTCCTGCAGTCATCTCTCCACGTTTATGCCATTCAAAGGCAGTCTTTGGACAAATGCATAAAGTTAACGCATTCTCCTCTTTCCTGTTTCTTTTCAAGACATGCTCCCACCGTGACACCTGTGAAATATCACTTGACTAATAGGGATTAGAATGAGTGGCATGTGCAGAGAGCTGGCATTTATTTAGTCATTCAGGGGAGAGAGAAAACATATTTATGACATTTCAGGGCTGTCAAGTTGTTCAGGGAGCAAGCTGATAGTGTTATCTTGTCCTTCATTTCAGTTTCTCCTCTATGGTTTGTTGCCTTCCATTGTTTCAAGTTAGAATTCACTCTGGTGGAGTCAGATATTGTCGTCCCCCCCACCCCAGTACTACAGCATGTAGTTACACACGGCACTTACTATGATAGCTTCCTCCTTTACAATAATTGGAATACAAATATTAGCAATAATTGACATGGTTGCCATATTCGTCCACTGTTCTTTTACACACTGCTAGATTACCTTCTTACCAGAGTAGGCCACAACAGCAGCACTATTACTTTAAAAGAGAAGGATTTAAAAGAGGAAAAATTGTTCCCCAAAGACATTTTCTTTTTGTCTATATATAAGATATTTATTAAGATTTTCAGAAAAATTTCAGAATAAAAGGAAAAAAGAAAAAAGAAAAATACAAAATAAAAATAGTTTTAAAAAAAACAGTTCAATCTTTCTATCACATATTTTTCATTTGCTTATTTCCCGGACCTCCTCACGCCTTCCTTTTCTGTATTCCAGTTCCAATTGTTAATTCAGCAAATCCCTCCCCTCTTCATTCATCTTAATCTTCAATTTTTAAATATTATAACATTAATTTTTTTTAACCTATTAATAACCATTTTCTCATATTCCCTTATAGCATTACAGCAAAAGACCACTTAGTTTCTATCCAACATCTCCCCAAAGACATTTTCGGGTCCTACTGTGTTAAGTGATTTTCTCTGCTCCTCAAACTAGGTTGGTCCACTACAATTCAGAGTAATCATCTGTTTTCTTCATTAGAATGCCCTGTGGCAGTCATTTCCTAGAAGTAATTTCAGATGCATTAGAATAGGATCAGTCAAGTTCCCAAATGCAAGGGGGAGCAGCATTGATCAATAATGAGCATTTGTCTCATCCACGAGGTGCTAAAGATGAAAATTCAACAAGGGAGACAATTTTAAGAAGAAGGAAAGAAGGTTGCAGTTTCAAGACAAAAACAGGTGTCCATTGGAATCATGGTAGAGAAAAATGCTTGAAGCAATCCTAGCACATGGTAAAGGTAAAGGTACCCCTGACCATCAGGTCCAGTCATGGCTGACTCTGGGATTGCAGCGCTCATCTCGCTCTGTAGGCCGAGGGAGCCAGCGTTTGTCCGCAGACAGCTTCCGGGTCGTGTGGCCAGCATGACTAAGCTGCTTCTGGCGAACCAGTGCAGCGAGCGGAAACGCCATTTACTTTCCCGTCAGAGTGGTACCTATTTATCTACTTGCACTTTGACGTGCTTTCAAACTGCTAGGTTGGCAGGCACCAAGCAACGGGAGCTCACCCTGTCGTGGGGATTCCCAGAGTGGTTTAACCATCAGTACCTCTTCCCTGGGAACTAGGGAAACTGCAACTCTGGGAGGGGAATAGGGGTGTCCAAACAACAGTTCCCAGGATTCTCTGGGAGAAGCCATGACTATTAAAGTGGCATCACAGCGTTTCAAATGTTTCGTGTGGCTGTAGCGTATGTACTGCACTCAGGTGAGGTGAGCACACTGTTTCATCTCCACCATGGAACTAAAACACACCTGCCAGTTAACTTCTCACATGGAACAGAAGACACCATAACCCTTTGCCCTCAGGCAGCAAAATGGCCACCCCTGTCTTTCTCCATCCCCTCTGGCTCTGGCCTTTCAGCTCCCGGTGGCTAGTGCCTGGCTCCCCTCCAACTGCTGCAAATGACTCAGCTCTGACCGGATATAAGCTAGCAGTTGTAAGGTGGCCACAATTGGGGGGGGGGACTACAGCTCAGTTAGAGAGAACTCACCCAAAAGAGCACCCGTTCTTTTATAGCTGCTTTTTCCAAAGAATACGACAGACCTCAATGCTCTTTTCACATCCCATGTCAGATTTTAACATGGCCTGCTTGACTACTGCTACAATTCAATAGATTCTTGAGTGTGTACCATGCACAAGGCACAGACCACTTCCTTTGTACTAAATTTGACCACACGGTATCCTTTTCGCTGCACCATGACTGCAGCACACGTTTTAGTATTCTCCACATATCAAAACCCACCCTTAATACAGAAGGATATAATAAATCTATGTATTGTTTTGAATGAGCCTTTTGGTTGCTGTGTTTTTTTCCCCAGGTAGGATATTATTTAGCTCCTGATCAGTGCAGCATGAATTCCTTTCTCACCACACCCAAGGTCATTTTAATGAAAATTCCAAAGCCCATGCCAAGAGGATAGAATTGCTCTTAATCCTTTAGCAGCGTGTCATTTGATCCCCAGGCCCACTGGAGTTGTAATTGTGTGTCTGCAGAGCACTGCAAGCCAAAGCAGAAGGAGATAAATGGCTACGGAGACAAGAGAGCATTTACCTTTCTTTCCAAATATTCCTAGGCCTAAGCAGTGAGTGGGCGTGAGAGTGAGTGAGTGAGTGAGTGAGTGAGTGTATGTGTTTGTTTGCAGCAAAAACTGGAGACCCTCCTGCAGAAATGGAACTGGTTTCCACTCACATATGGAGTTTCTGGGCTAGGCTTTTCCTTTATTCAGAATAACTATTTCGGACTGTCAGCATGGAGAAACCATTTTTTAAGAGTCTCATCTGCTGAGAAATCTAAGCAATTTTTAATGGTGCCATGCAAGTCGGAAATGTGATAGTAGCAGAAATATAATAAATAAACAAGGTCTTCCACTGAACATGGCACCTGCTAGAGCAAGCAAAGTCATAGAATCGTAATGTCCACATTACCAAATATCTTTTATCCTAACGTGAATTTTAATGCCTCATGGTATGTTTGTTTTGACTTGCAAACTATATTTGGAGAGGCATAAAATCTGAAGGATAGTTGTGTTCTAATCAACACATTAGACCAAGAGGTACAGATCATAGAAATTGAATTCTTCAATGTATCTCTGACTATTACATATGTTCCAACATTTCTCCAATGAAAATAGGGACATCCCATTCCATAATGATAATCTTACTATTTATATCCCATACATCTTACTGGGTTGCCCTAGCCACTCTGGGCTGCTTCCAACATATATAAAAAACATAATAACACAGGATTGCCTTCAGACGGTTCAGGGGTCAGATAACTCCATGCTCTCCAACATTTTTTCAGTGAAAATGGGGACACCCTAAGGAAAAGTGGGACACCCCAGGATCAAATCAGAAACCGGGACAGCTTCCCTAAATCAGGGAAATAGGGACACTTGGAGGGTCTGCTACTGCATTCAACTAAGACTGTCCTCTGGCCTATTTTTCCCATACTAAGAATTAAGGGACCTGTAATGTATGTACCCTCTCATTCCTAGAGTGGCCTCACTAGCGCACTCAGTAAAAACATTGCTCACTGCTGACAAATGCAGAGAAATCCATAGATGCACATCTGCACAGGAGGTCCCAAGTTCCCCAGCTGACACGTCAGTAAAAGAAGCCTCTTAGGAAAATGAGTACAATGTGAAGGGAGAGAGAGCGGCCAGGTGTCCTGGAAATGCTTCATGCTGTTGCCATTCCCGGTTAATAGACCTTAAGGACAGGCAATTGCACAGGAAAGTGGCTGTCATATGCAGTAATTTAAAACATTCATAATTCTTCAGGTTTATTTTTAGGATCCAATTAATTTGACAGAGACTTGGCAAGACAACTTGTCTGAATTACTTGTAATTAGAACTGACTGAAAATGGACTTTAAAAAAAACTAAAAATGTGTGTCATGGGTTATCCTAACGGCAGCACAATAGAACTGGCTGATAGATTGCTGTTTAGTTTGCCAAGTGGCAGCACTGTCAACATTGATGTAATTCCTATGGTAGGACAGTCTAAAGAAGGCTTCCTCAACCTCGGCCCTCCAGATGTTTTGAGACTACAATTCCCATCATCCCTGACCACTGGTCCTGCTAGCTAGGGATCATGGGAGTTGTAGACCAAAAACATCTGGAGGGCCGAGGTTGAGGAAGCCTGGTCTAAAGCATACAAACAACTGGTTCGGCATGTCTAGGTCCCACAGTGATCTGAGCTGGATGTGTGCAGAGGTCCTACTGAATGGAAGATTGTTTGAGTGCAATGGAGTCCCACAAGGTCAGAGTCTTCAAGAGTCATGCCATCTTGAATTCAACAAAATGACACACAGCTGGTTTTTGCAATGTGCGTGGCTCTCTTCCATTCCCGCCAGTCAGTTTAATTAAAGACAGGCGGGATTTGCTTGACTTTTGGGGGAGGGGGTAGAATGGTAGAAGAGAATGATTTGAGGCTCTCTTCAGAATTTTCCTTAAGTGTGACTACCTTGCGGAAGCATTCTTCTTCTTCTTCTTCATTATGTTTATTTATATGCTGCCTTTTTCCCTAACACGAACCCAAACCTCTTTATTCAGGCTGCATTTAAGATTTAGAGTAAAGGTGGTTAGGCTGGGGTTTTGACTGGCTTCTGCTTTTTGCCCCTTCACCAGATGTTAATGCAGTCTTATCAGGTATGTGCTTTAATCTAGTAGCCCAATACACACAAAACTGAATCCAAATTTATCCCTCCATTAGCATCAAAATATTAGCTATTATAGCAGTGCATGAATTCTTGTGGAAGGGTTGGAGAACAGCACTGGTGGTTATTCTCCTTCTGGCCCATTGAGTTCTTTCAGGAGGATTTAAGCCTGAATAACTTTCCCTGAAACAGGACTTTGAATGCCACAAATGAAAGCACACATGGTCGAATAAGAAACTAAGCAGAGCCCTGCTGAATCCGATCAGGAGGTCCATGTAGTCTAGTATCCTGTCCTCACAGTGACCACACAGTTGCCTATGGAAAGCCCCAAAGTGGAACATGTGTGCAGTAGTCCTTTCCTGCTCAGGATCACCAGGAACTGGTTTTCAGAGACAAACTGCCTCTGAAGAGTTCCCATTTGCTTTTGAGTACATTTGCTATGGTTGTTAATTTTTCTCAGCAGAAGGTACTATTTGGGGAAGGGGTGTGTGAAGTTTCCTCTGAAAGAGCAAGTCCCCTGATTCCAGCCCCTACCCCCAATTTTAAAAAAAACAGCATCGCACTTTTCTTTCCCAGCTCCCCTTCCAGAATGATCCTTACTAATGCAACCCTAGCCACGTCGACTCAAAAGTCAATCCCTCTGAGTTCAGTGGGAATCACTTCCAGGTAACGAGGTCTAGGATTGCAGCCGAAATTTGCCTTAAGCCACACCTCCTTGTTTCCGAACACCAGGATTGGGTTTCAGCCTTTGATCGCGAGCTGTTAAGAAGACTGTGTGCTCCTAAGGATGGAAATGACTAGGTTCTTCCCCATCCACAGCAGTCTCCAACTGCAGCAGGCAGCCAACCCCACACAGGGGGGAAGCGGGGAGGGGGTTTAGACAAGAAAGAAAATGAGAAAAGAGGGGGAAATGAACATTTAAAGGAAAAGGGGAGTAGCCTTGAGGGGAAGGAAGAACAAAACCCAGCTGGATTATGCAGGCCAGCCATCTGCACGGCTGAAGGGTTTACAAAAGCAGCCCGGGCGGAGACGGAGGCTGGAATGGGAGAGCTTCCACTGTTCTTGAATCAATTACTTTCCATTCATAGGCTTGCTGTATAGAGAGGATTCAAAATGGCTCTTTGGGAATCTTTGCCAATTGTGCAGTCTGCTTTCTCGGCTGCCTTACCCTTCCTCCCTGCACCTAACCCCCCCTCCCCATTTTCTGAGCACAAGGATGTAAGTATTTATCAGTCCTGTATCCCTGCCAGCATGCCCTGAAATGATTCAAAGGGTCCTGGCACTGAATCACAAGGGTTTGTGTTGCTAATAAATACAGCTGGCCCCCTCCATTGTTGATTAATTTTGACGGAAATCTAAACACCAAACAACAAACGCTCCTCTGAACGGCTTCGGTGCCCATTAGTTTGATGTGTTTATTAGACAGGCCTGTGCTCTTTCAAGTTTATTAACAACAGATTAAGGAAACGGCAAACAAATCTACAGTTTTGCTTCTTCTTTTTTGAAAAATGCAATAGCGGAGGTACCATTCACTAATGCTTTTAGGGTTTGATGGTAAGTCAAAACAAACTTTTAACAAATGCCGCATTCAAATTGCAGTTTGTGATGCAAAGAAGAAGCAATTAATGTCAGGGCTTAATTTGAGCTGGGAAACGTCTCTACGACTCAGACACAAAGTCTTCAGTGTTCAAACTGTGAATTCTTCCCACTTTCTCCTCCCCAGCCATACAGGGAATTATTGCAGTTATCTAGATATGGGAATAAATATGAAACCTCATATTGTAAATTGGTTTAGCAGATATCAGCTGTTGTAAGAACGTAAGAAGCACCCTGCAGGATCAGACCAAAATAACTTGGCTTGGCTTGAACACCTGCAGGATCAGAACAAAATAACTTGGCTTGGCTTGAACACTAGCGTGCTATGCTCTCCAACATGTCACAATGGAAAACCGGGTGCGCATCTTCAGGGATGTGCTCCTGCGTGAGTCACATGACCCGTGCAAGATTGCATGCCCCAAAATGGGGTGTCCTTATTTAATCGGGGCAGCTGAGGGGTATGGGATGCATCTTGACTTAGGGCAGGACAGGAGAGGGGGGGTTGCTGCTCTGCCTCAGACAAGTAAAATGTCTTAGGTCAGCTCTATTGAAGGACTCATCCAAATGCTGCCTTGAGTTCCACAACAGAATGAAGGGGTATAAACCACCACTCATTGTTTACAAATCTTTTGCACATCTAGCCACTACAGTCATACCTCGGGTTACAGACGCTTCAGGTTGTGCTTTTTCAGGTTGCAGACTGCCGAAATCCGGAAGTACCGGAATGGGTTACTTTCGGGTTTCGGCGGTCACGCATGCGCAGAAGTGCTAGATCATGCTTTGCGCATGTGCAGAAGTGCCGAATCCCACAGGCGCGGGTTGCAAATGCTGCAGGTTGTGAACATGCATCCTGCACAGATCACGTTCGCAACCCGAGTATCTACTGTACCTATCTTTTATTTGGGGATCAATGCATCTTGTGCATGCATGTGTCCACACAATGTCATCAGCATCAAAATCAACGTAAGGTGATTAAAGAGCTTAATGAATTATCATAAATGCCAGCCTATTATTTTCCCCTGTTTAATCTGGATCTATCCTTTCCACGGAGAAGCAAAATAAGCAAACAAAACCAAGTGGCCAGTTCTCCAGTGGTGATATCTGAAGGACTAAATTGCAATATTCAACCCCCCTCTGGAATAGGAATGGGGGATAGATCCGGTTTCCCACTTCCTGAAATGATAAAGCCAACAGCTACCCTTCAAAAGTTGCATGACTCTGAATTTTGTGATTTTCCAAACCACAAATAATAATATAAAAAATGAGTGTATAAGGGGGAATGGTGCATTAAAACACATATATTAAATTGCTTTCAAAAATGTGTAGAATATATATATTGCAATGCACTCTGTGTATTGGGCCTGGTTCAGAGACTCCAGCTGATTCAAAATGCTGCAACTAGACCATTGATGGAGACCCAGCACATAATGCCATTGTTCAAAAGCTTGTAAGGGGCGCCCATGTGCTACTGAGCTAGGCCCAACGTTCTTTGTATTAATTTACAAGGCCCTTAAAAACTTGGGTCCAAGATACCACAGGGATCACCTGATCCCTTATATCCCTGCTCTATTGCTGAGGTCTTTGTGGAAGTCACTATTTGTGGTCACCCATGGCAAGGATTCATGGTTAATAGACACTAGGATCCCTGTGTTCAGTATTGTGGGGTCAATTTTGTGGAACTCTCAGTTGAGGTCAGACAGCTCCCTCTCTCTTGAACAACAAGTGTCTACTGAAGACTTTTTAATATTTCAGGAGGCATTTTAATTGAATTCTGATTTTATAGTTTTAACTCATTTTAGTCTTATTGTAAATATTTCCAAAAAATGTCCCCACATTTCTTTACACATATAGTGGTACCTAATAAGGCCTCCCGCTGCCAGTGCCCTTCCACCGTTTGGCTTCCATTTGTAGACTGAGGTAAAGTTCTCTAACTGGAACACTACTTCCGGTTTTGCGGAGTTCGTATACCGAATAGTTCGTCAACAGGGCTGTTCTTAAACCAAGGTACCACTGTATTTTGGGGGGTTTTACCAAGATGTATTTTAGGATTTTACCATTTTATGATGCTATAGTTTTATGATGTTTTAATTATTTTATTGTACACTACCTTGATGTTTTTATGGGTTGGGGATTTATAAATATTCTTATAAATACATAAAATTTCCATACTGCTTAATAATAATAATAATAATAATAAAACTCTAAGTGGTTGACATTTATACCCATTTATGTTACACCTCAAGCTAGTTCTGATGATCAGTGCATGAATAAATCCTACCCATTATGTCTTCCCAGGGGGAAAATTACTGAGGCACAGGTTCATAACACCTGGCATCATTTATACTGCAAAGGAAGAAAGATTTCTAGTGAGAGAAAAAAGGGGGGCCTTAATAGGCCATAGTTGAGGGGGGGAGTCATAACACGTCCTTCTGCATAAGGCAATGGAAGTCTGCCTATTTTTAACAACAGAATCAGAATTCAAGATACTGTATTGGATGGGCTTCTGTCAGATTTGCCTGCCAATGGAAAGACTATGCTCACTGCTATGCAAGCTACTCTCTGAGAGTTGGACCCATGCCCATCCTAGCTGGTTGAAGCCAGATGAGAGTCTAGATCTTTGGCTGGCTGGCTGGCACGCTTAGCAGTTCATTCAGGGAGGGGAAGGTGCTGGCTGGCATCAACTTTGCAGATGTTTGCTCCCTGCTCCAAAAAACGAAGCAAACCTGTATGTGTGCAGGCTCAGCCAGTTATTATACTCTGTACCAAAGATGCAACTGTGGAACTTGGTAGGCGTTCATGAAACTTTGAGAGGCTCTATTCCTTCTTAGGAAGGAGGCCCTGAAGGGCAGGAATGGGCAATTCCTTCTGTGTGAAACCTCAAGACTGCCTGTTCAATGTGTCTAGAGGTTGCTGGTTGAGATCTTGGAGGGTAGGATGGCTGTAGAGGGCTATAGCCCCACTAAGATCTCAACCAGCATCCTCCTAAACATGTTTAACAGGTGCTGTTGTAAAGTGGAAATTCTGTATGTATAGGGTCTGCAGGAACATGCACCCACCACTGTCCCTTTATCCCCATCACTCTCCATGAGTTCACGGGCAACTGTTTGGAGTGGGTCACCTGAGTCTGCTCATGTAAGCTCCACAGACAATGTAGAATCTTGGTTTCCAGGGTTCTACATTGTGAGGAAGATTACACAAATACAGAAGGCTTATTTGCTTCAGACAGTTTCCCTTGAGCTCATGGAGGGTGATGGGGGAAAGGAGAGCTATTGTTATTAATAATAATAAAATATATTTACTTTTCATCCAAGGATCACAGGGCGGTTTACAGTATAAACACACAAAACTACATAACAAAATAGCTTATTCTGCAAGGGACCTCAAGTATGTAGCCTAGTTTTGCAATGCAAATATAGGGGATCTTGATTTCTTTGCTTTTGGACCCAAGTAAAAGGACATCATGCACAAAGATCCTTTTGGTCGTAGCCCAGAGTTGGAAGGAAGATAAAATCCCTACAAGAGAAGAATGGATAATAAAACTGATGGACTATGCTGAGATGGCTAAAATGACCGGAAAAGTCAGAAACCAGAATGATAAAAACTTCAACAAGGATTGGGGAAAATTTGTAACTTATCTGAGAGAACACTGTAAACAGTTAAAAACACTAGCAGGGTTACAATAACACTTGCAATGTGAAAAGTACTATGGATAAAAATAGAGTTTTATAAAACAGTGGTGCCTCGCAAGACGAAATTAATTCGTTCTGCATGTTTTTTCATCTTGCGAATTTTTCGTCTTGCGAAGCACGGTTTCCCATAGGAATGCATGTATTAACGGTTTTAAGAAAAAGGAAACAAACTTGCAAGACGTTTTCGTCTTGCAAAGCAAGCCCATAGGGAAATTCGTCTTGCGAAGCAACTCAAAAAACGAAAAACTCTTTCATCTTGCGAGTTTTTCGTCTTGCGAGGCATTCGTCTTGCGAGGTACCACTGTAATATAGAGGACAACATAGGATGCAGTGAAAAGCGATTGAATGCCGACTCCACGGAGGGGAGGAAGGAAGTCGAAGAATTCTATATTCATGATCGTTTGGTCTGTGTGAATGTAAGATTAAATTGTATCTAATATATATATTTTTAAAAACCCCAAAGATCCTTTTGGTGAGGTAGTGTATTGCCATTCAGACTTTATAGGTCCATTTTGCTGGTTCATTAGTTATATGTCCAAAGTAATCCAATGAGGCCTTGGTTTTGTTGAGGTTTGAACACAGGTCTCTCGCTGCACCACACCAATTTACTGTAATACGTATACGAATCTGCCAACAGAAAACCAAATTCCACTTCCCAACCAATAGCATTTATTTGAAGAACCAGTCAAGTGTCATACTATGCAGTTAAAACCCCAGCAGAGGGAAAGATGTGTGAGTGCATGTGCACAAATGCAGAAGCATGAGGGCATGTGGAAGATATATCTATAAAATGGCAACTTTGGGAAGTGCTTGTATTCCATCTTAGAAGCTGCCATCTTTTCTTCAAAGATTTTCTTGCCACCCTTAAAGTTGTAAAGCAAATACACAGCTCCATCCAAGATCAAATACAGTTTGGTAAGATGCACTCTAGCTAACTGTTCCAGTTTGGGCAACCAACACATTGCAGAAGTATTGAATTTTTGCCTTGCACCTGAACAATACAATATAAATCACAAAATATGCTAATCCCATGTAAATTTGACTTTCAAAAAGCAGTCTTGTCCTTGTTTGCCATCTGGCAAGAAACTGAATACACACAGATTGTAAAACTAATACCCCTTCTAAGAAAGGAGATACAATGCCCATATGTAACTGCGTTTACAATGGCATAATTGGATGGTTGGGAGTATTTTGGTTTTGATAAAAGTTTCAGGAGCCAGCAGGGAACAAACTGCAACCAAGTGTAGTCTGCTCCATCATATGTGTATTTAAACAAAGTGTGGCTAAGCTGTGACCCTCTAGATGTTGTCAGACTCTAACTCCCATCAGTCCCAGCAAGGATGGTCAATGGTCAGGGATAATAGGATTTGTAGTCCAAAAATGTTGAGCAGGTCAGAGGTTAGCCACTTCTGATTTAAGCTATCAGCCCCTGGCCTCTGTTTAGTGAGCTACTTGAGACATGTTCTTTCATATAACTAGTGGAACTTTTTACTTTGTGCCATGCAGCAAAGTGATTATGAAACTCCCACAAATTTCAAAAATGCAACATGGAATCTGAGAAATACATATTCATGGGCAAGTGGAACTAACTACGCAGTGGCTCATATACTGGTGCCTTGAAAAGTTCTTCAGATCCACTAAAGGTCCATGTAAACCAGTGTAGTATAGTGGTTAGAATGTTGGTCTAGAGCAGATCCAGATTCTAATCTCCACTTAGCCACAAAGCTTTCTGTGTAATTTTGGGCCAATCACAGACTCTCAGCCTCACTACTTAATTAGGTTGTACTGAGGATAAAATGAGTAAGAAAAATATGTTCTTTACCTTGATTCTTATAGGAATGGCAGGTGGCAATAACAACAACAACAACAACTGGCAAATCATTTTTAAATGGTTCATAGTTCAAAATTTCAACTACAACCAAAGTCTGCATGAGAGCTATGATATGAAATAAGGGGCATTTTAATCTTCTCCTTCAAAACTTCCAAGACTTCAGTTGGGAAGAGCTCTGATTCACATGTAACTGACTAGCATGTTAGTGAAATGAGCCAAACACTAACAGCCTCATATTGTCTTTAACGGGCTCTGAAACAAGTCATAATCAGGTACAAATTTGCACACCTGACTGTCGAGAGCTTTGCTCAAGATTTAGATTGGAATCACAAAGAGCAAAATTACTATTTTCTATTCCAGACCTACAATTATAAGCCATTAGGAGCTTGTGTCTTGACAAGCTATGGATGCACTGTCTGGCCTCTCCATTGCCATAACTTAGATGCAGCCACTAAAAACTTGGGGGGAGTGGAGTGGAGACTCAGCAGAAAATAAGAGACAAAAATTAAAATAAGATTTTAAATGGAAAGGAAGACAGGAAATAACAAAAAGAAAGCAGACAATCAAATTAGGAAAGCAAATTAGTGGAATAGAAATAAATACAGTAAGTAAATAAAATAAGAAACATAGTAAATCGCCTTAGTCAGGTCATTGGTCAATTTATTTCAACTTGGTTGACACTGTCTGGCACCAGGACTCCAGGGTTTCAGAGGGGAGATTCTTCCCAGCCCTAACTGGAGATGCCAGGGAATGAATGTGCTCTACCACTGAGCTGATCAGTCTCCACACCTTTCATAATTTCCTCATCCATTCCCACATCCCCATGAATCAACAAGATTTCACCCTCCC
This sequence comes from Podarcis bocagei, assembly GCF_964188305.1. Classification (NCBI taxonomy): domain Eukaryota; kingdom Metazoa; phylum Chordata; class Lepidosauria; order Squamata; family Lacertidae; genus Podarcis; species Podarcis bocagei. Next base: position 50,332,108 of record NC_138134.1, read on the forward strand.
ATGGATCTAATGCAATTTAGAGATGGCCAGCAGGTGTCACCTGTGAGATCAGAAAGTACACAGCTTGCAACGGCCTCTTTCTTGGCAAGAGATGCTGTTTATAGTGCAACAGAATAAAATGTGAAGGTTAATGAAGGCTGAAATTGTGGTTCAGCCCAAAAGCATGAATGAATCAGAATTCATCTATGAAGGCCACACTCAGAATAGGAAAAACCTCTTGCATATAAAAGCAACCCAGCAATGAAAGGAGCCTGTCTAGGGAGAAATCTGTTTGCTGTGGAGGTTGGCAGGTATCTGTGAAGCAAGGAGGCTTAAGTTCCACAATATCCAGTCAGGGCAAGGTGTGAATGTAGGGAGACAGGTGGACTCTCTGCTGTCAGCATCAAACTTCCACTTAGTCCCAACGTTTTGGAGCAGGGGCGAAGGTAGGCTTTATTTCACTTTATTTCAAGACCCAGTTTGGCACTCCACCGTGTGCATTTGCGCATGCACACACATAGACTGGGAGCCTCAATGGCACCCCTCAGGAGGATTCACCCAGGGCAACAGCAACAAACAACCAGCTAGCCCTCCTGTAGCTACAGCTCTGCCTTGGAGCCAAGTACCTTCCCTGGTGGCCCAGCTGCACCCCTATCGAGATAAGAATAACCTAACTTCAGTTCCCGACCCTTTGATAACCTCTAGGTTGGGCTACTGCAATGCATTATATGTTGGGCTGCCTATGAAGACGATTCATAGGCTGGTGCAAAAATCAGCAGCCAGATTGCTGACCAGGACAGGGCAGTCAGAATGTAGAACACCATGACTGATGGCCACCAATTAGTTGCTGGGCTCAATGCAAAGTGCTGGTTTTGACCTATAAAGCCATATGTGGCTCAGGACCGAAGGACATCATAGGAGGGCCTATCCACACGTGAACCGACCTGGACCCTGTGATCATCATCTAAAACCCTTTTTTGTGTGTCACCACCACGGGAGGTTTGGAGGGTGGTAACCTGAGAAGAGGCCTTTTCAGTGGTGAGCCCTGATTGTGGAATGTTCTCCTCAGGGAGCCACGCCTGGCACCACCTTTGTCTGTTTTGAGAGGTCAGGCAAAGACTTTTTGTCCTGGGCTTTTGGTTCTTCATTTGAAGCGTGGCACTGTGGTCTCTTTTAGTGGGTAGATTCTGTAAGGCTGCGTTTTTAGGTTTCTATTGATTGGCTTTAACATAAGACGCTTGAGAAAGGAGATTCGACTAAACATCAGGAAGAATTTTCTCACATTAAGAGCTGTTCGATAGTGGAACGGTCTCCCTTGGAAGTTTGTGGACTCTCCTTCCTCGGAGGTTTTTAAGCAGACATTGGATGGCCATCTGTCATGGATGCTGTAGCTGAGATTCCTGCATTGCAGAGCTTTGGGTTAGAATTCAGTGTTCCCCAACCTTGGGCCTCCAGCTGTTTTTGGACTACAACTCCCATCATCCCTCGCTAGCAAGACCAGTGGTCAAGGATGACGGGAATTGTAGTCCAAAAACAGCTGGAGGCCCAAGGTTGGGGAACACTGGATTAGATGACTCTTGGGGTCCCAACTCTACAATTCTATGATTCTATGAGGTTACTCTGTGAGAAAAGTGACTAAATAATCATCATCATAATAAGAGGAGGGGAAGCTGCTGTTGGTTACTTACAATATATATGAGTGGGTGGCATTTTGAGTCTCTTGTCTACCTTGGGTACCCACCTCAAGAATGCTGTGATAGTTTGGTGCTCTATCCTTCTCACATGCTATGTGAGAAGTTCATGTGGGACACAGATCAGGAGGAAGTTGCTTGGGTGGTCTGAAGAGCAGCCAGAGTGGTCAATCTTGCAGAGACAATCTAACTGAGTTGGATGGACCTGTTTGGACTGACTCCATATCAGGCAGCTTCCTGGGGCACAACATTACACCTTGAGCCCCACAACAGTGTCTAACAATGTGGGAAGTGTCACATTCAAACCAGACCCAAGTCGTCTGCCCAGCCTTAGATCGGCAGCTTTTACAGTGTGTCTGGCAAGCAAGAATTAACAAGCCCTTCTCTTTCCCCCCCCTCCCATGACCATATGCTCCTGCAGGCTCTTCCTGCATTGCAGGGGGACTCAACAGCAGCCACTTGATAATGTCACTGCCAGCAATCAGGCAGCGAGGCCTAATTGGCCAGCTGGGTGAGGGAAAAAGGTGAAGCCGGTGTGCTTAATAGGCAGAGTGTCTCTGGTTCCCTGGAAAGCTGGGGAAATATAAAGAGATGCAGAGAGGAAGCAGGCTTTCCCTTGTGGGCTCTGGCAGTGTCTATAATCTTTCCCTATCATCTGCCTCCTTCCTTGGAACCTGAGACATACAGAGGAAGAAAAAACATTTCAGTCCTGCAGCCCAACTTCCATGGCTACCGAAAGCTTCTTCTGACATTTTATTCGAGACATTCGTTTATTTCCTTTTATTTTTAAAGGTGTTTATATACCGCTTAATACTTCAGAATACTTCAGAAATCGTTTGTCTAAAAGACAAACAATATATCGCTAAAACAAGAACACTATCTGAAACCCATAAAAACGCAATATAGCAGCATATGAAAGCAAGTAAAACAGAAAATCAGAAGCTTCGGACATGAAAAATTGGGTCGAATCCTATAGGGAAAGGCTGAGCAAAAATATAAGCCTTCATAAGATTTCTGAAGCAGCTGAGAGTTGCTGCCTGAATGATTCCTTTAGCTACAGAGGAACATTAACCCACTCACTGGATAAACAGGGAATGTGTCCCAAGTGCAGGCCCAGAAACGGATGCAAAAGTTGACTAAATTAATTCCTCATGGCTAGCCAATAGCAAAACAGGATCCTCATTTGGCAGGTCAGGTCTGAAGCTAGCAGCGTGTCCGAAAGCAGGAAAAGAAACAGGCATGACCAGCTAGAAACCGAGAAATGAGATGGCATGTCAAACAGCTGGGCTTGGATTGCCAAGGGTCAGCTGGGGTGCCCGGGTGCCTAGGGCTAACCCTGGCATAAGAGGCCGTGGTTTAATTTTGCTTCATCCACTGAAAGAAGACTCTAGACAATACAGGCACAGTTTGTGGCTTTGAGACAATGAATCATACTATTATTTCTCTTTTCAGTATTCTGCATTTTCCTGTAACCTTGCTCTTCCCGGAGGCTGCCGAGACTGCAAAGAGACAACTCATGTTTGAACGGTGGAATATTGAAAAGGTCAGAGCTGCACAGCACAATGCTGCCATTCACTGAGCATGTTAGCTACTGAAATTCCATTGCTTCGTCCTTATGACAAAGGCCACCGAACACAACAGGAAGCAAACCAACATAATTGCATGCTTTCAAGAGCAGCCAGAGAGGCTGTGATTTGCATCATAAATCATGAAACAGAGAGTGCTACCCAGCAGTCGAAGCACTTCAAGTGTACCTCCTTGAGCCATCACCGCTCTTGCACAATACAGACTTGGCTTTAGCTGTGGAGGCTTCCCTATTCATGTGTGCTCCCGCTCTCTCCACCATCTCGTAGTCCCATTTGCATGAAGCGTGTTTTCTTACACGCTGGCCTGGTATGTCAACCACAATGTCGTCATGAGAATATGATCTTGGTGTAAAAACTTGGGGGAAATTCTTTCTGCCCCAGAAGTTGGAATTTGAGTGGAGCAGGCCCATACAACTGTTTGCCATAAAATACTTGCATCCAGTTTTATTGCTACTCAGAGTAGTTCCACTGAAATTCATAGACACAACTGACTTACACCCCTGAATTTGAATTCTAGTCTAAGTAGAATGGAAAGAATCTTTAACGAAGCACAGACTTTTTTGTCTTTCCCAAGCTATCTCTGTATCATATGTGCAGGCAGACCCATGCAGGGTGTGTGGCAGCCAGGTACCCTTGTTCCAGGCCTCAGAGGGCTAAACTGATTGGGGAGCCACACCAGGGACTAGATGCTTTTTCGTTTTGGACTCACAGCTGTCCATGGAGGCGCAGGTTAACTCTGTGTCCAGTCCAGGGCAGCTGTCTACCAGCTCCACCTGGTACGCAGGCTAAGTCCCTACCTGCCCGCAGACTGTCTCACCAGAGTGGTGCATGCTCTAGTTATCTCACGCTTGGACTACTGCAATGCACTCTATGTGGGGCTACCTTTGAAGGTGACCCAGAAATTGCAATTAATCCAGAATGCGGCAGCTAGACTGGTGACTGGGAGTGGCCACCGGGACCACATAAAACTGATCCTGAGAGATCCGCATTGGCTCCCAGTATGTTTCCAAGCACAATTCAAAGTGTTGGTGCTGACCTTTAAAGCCCTAAACTGCCTCAGTCCTGTATACCTGAAGGAGCGTCTCCACACCCATCATTCAGCCCAGACACTGAGATCCAGCACCGAGGGCCTTCTGGCGGTTCCCTCATTGCGAGAGGTGAGGTTACAGGGAACCAGACAGAGGGCCTTCTCGGTAGTGGCACCCACCCTGTGGAACACCCTCCCTTCAGATGTGAAGGAAATAAGCAGCTATCTTATCTTTAAAAGACATATGAAGGCAGCCCTGTTTAGGGAAGTTTTTAATATTTAATGCTGTATTTTTTTTAACACTCGGTTGGGAGCCACCCAGAGTGGGAAACTCAGCCAGATGGGCGGGGTATAAATAATAAATTATTTATTATTATTATTATTATGTGTATAACTTTATACTAAGAAGACTCCCACCCGGGTCTCAGACAAGTTCTGCATTGGCATAAATGCAGGTGGTAGAATCATAGGCACAGTTATGAACCAACCTGAGATCTGCGGGATAGGGCAATATACAAATTTTATACATAATTATTATTATAATAATACTGTGCTTACAATGTTACAATGCAATACAAGATCGGATGCCCGTCAGACCAAGATGTGACGCACCCTCAGCTCAGAGCTACCAATGTAAGCAAACAAGAGATGCGATCTGGTAAAAAAAAATAACTTTTTTCTTATCTGATATAGATTTTGCCATATTAAAGTATGTATTATGTTCCTAAATGTTAATAACAATATATCTTTTATGAGTGTGTCATTAAAAAAAAATCTATTATGGCAAGGTGGCTCATAATGTGGAAGTGGCCCAAGCCGCTCTCGACCTCTGAGAGGGCCTGGCCAGGAGATCCAAAGCTCTCTATGACATCACAGGCTGTGGCATCCAAACAGCTGAGCTGACCACAGCCAAGAAGGGTAAAATGCAAAATCCACTGTGACATTGAGGGCCTCAAGTGAACTGAAATGGCTGATCAAGTTTTACTGGCTTCAGGGACTCGTCAAGGGTAAGAATAAGCTAGGCAGGGAAAGCAATTGAGAGGCAATGATGGCTGGATGATACTCATGGTCTGTACAGTGCCAAGACCTCAGCTCATTTATACATGAACTATTGATGACATATTAAATTACAGGCCTTATACTGGTTCTCAGAAACTTGTATATTAAACCGCTTTAGCAGTGAAGTTCATGCTGCTTCTCAAACAATTAACTTCTGATTTGGCAATTATAATTTTCTCAAATGTTCCTTTTGTGAAAGCTGGTCAAAAAGAATAGCTGTGATCCATACCTTATATTGGTTATATTGCCACTTGCCAGTGAAAACAGAAGAGTCAGTAAGAGGGTTTTGGTCCTCATTAAAGAAAATAGAAGAAGCAGGGCATATAAGGTTCCACAGGAGAAGAGAAGAAGAAGAAGAAGAAGAGTTTGGATTTGATATCCCGCTTTATCACTACCCTAAGGAGTCTCAAAGCGGCTAACAATCTCCTTTTCCATCCCTCCCCCACAACAAACACTCTGTGAGGTGAGTGAAACTGAGAGACTTCAAAGAAGTGTGACTAGCCCAAGGTCACCCAGCAGCTGCATGTGGAGGAGCGGAGACGCGAACCCGGTTCCCCAGATTATGAGTCTATTGCTCTTAACCACTACACCACAAGTGCTCTCATGCTCAAATTCTACTTACAGGTTTCTCACAGGTTGGTCTTTGTGAGAACAGGATGCCGAACTGTAGATGGGCCAATTTTCTGATCCAGGAGCTCTTCTGATGTTCTTAAGATTGCGAGTTCTTCTGAATGTTAGTAACAGGATTAAGTCTTGTTCTTGTTCTTATTGCACATCTGCATCGAGGGAAAAGGCTAGCTCCTCTTCAAGAGGAGCTCTGCAGACCATTTCAGCTATGCAATGCAGTGCACATATAACAGCAAATTGCTTGCTGCAACAAGGTTCCAGCTTTATCTATGCTTCTCTCAGGAAAAGAGCATCGTGTACAGATTTGGGGACTGGGTGCCAGCCAGGCATAGAAACCCAAGTGAAAAGAGCCAGATTGCCACTGAAATTCTAGAAGAGTGATTTTAAAAGAGATAACTTTTAAAAGGAAGGAAGAGCTTAGACGGGTCATTGTGCACTAGAACACAATCCAGCAGTAAATGCAATGTCCAACTGATCAGAACAGAGGCAATCTAGGCGATCTATAAGATTTTAGCTCTTTGCTTTAAGTTTGTTTAAGATCCTAGGAGAATCACAGCAGCAATGTCTAACTGTGATTAGACAACAACAACACAGAGCAATTATTACTATTTTGTTCATTATTGAGCTGTATATCAATAATGGACCTCATCTGTTCCATTTCCCTGATCCTTTAGAATCCACTTGCTCTCTATAACTAACCAACATAGTTGCAAAATTTATCACCATTACAGCTCATGCCAACAATGATCCCCTTTATCATCTCACTAATTCTCTATTTATTTACAGATCTCCATTCTACCATTTTTCCTTTGCTGTCAGGCTTCTCATTTCTGCTGCCATCTGTTACTGGCCATACAAGTTCGTAATATATACTTGTACAATATCCTTTTCTTTAAAATGTCATCATTCCCCCCTCCCCCTGTAATTCATACCATGCAGGATTTTTAGATTGTTTAACTCTTGCAAAGCCCTTGAAAGTATAGTTCAGATGGAAGATGCTAAACAAAATAAAGGCATATTGTTTTTACCATTTGGGTTCTTTTCAGAGTTAGTGGATATGCTTAATATTCTTTGCAGCTGCTCTGTTTGGAAGCTGGGGAGGAGTACAGTTAGCGGAAAAGGATTTCTGTGCTTCTTCCAAAAAGCCAGGTTTCATTTCTGACTGCTCTGAATGTGCTGTCATATCACCACAGCAGGAAAATGTGAGGAAAGGAAAGTTCTGAGCTACCAATATCAGGAACTTCAAAGTGTACTTATATAGAATTAAGTTCCAGTAAAGAGAACTTCCTTTTTTTTCAATAGAAAAATAGCAATTTATGATAAATTATGACCACAACATGGGGGAAAGAGGTTGTTTTAGTTTTTTACCAATTACAAAAACAAAAATTAATGACAATCATAAGTATGTTTATCTAGGGGTGGGTGCATTCAGACATGGGAAATACTGTGTTCGATTTTCCTGATTGCAAACAGATTTTTTTCTGGAAGTAATTAACCCAGAAATGAGCACTGACCTTCCACTATATTCCACCAGCTTTCTGGAAGCTGCTTGCATATCATGCAGAAACTGAAATATAATGTGGAAATTGACAGTTTGAGAAACGTCAAGGAAATGGAATAAACTGCTGTGTGAATGCAGCCTAGAAATGACTAGGGCCACTTCCAAGATGACCTGTTTATTGAGTGCTCATCCTGATTTCTTTGTACAAATTTTGTGGGAAGGCTATAAAATGCCCACTGCATATCGAGCATTCATTCCGATTAAAAAACTAGGCTGCATCAAGAGAAGTATAGTGTCCTGATCAAGGGAAGTCATAGTCTCGCTCTATTCTACCTTGGTCAGACCACACCTGGAGTACTGTGTCCAGTTCTGGGAGCCACAATTTAAGAAGGATATTGACAAGCTGGAACTTGCGCAGAGGAGGGCAACCAAGATGCTCAAGGATCAGGAAACCAAGCCTTATGAGGAACAGTTGCAGGAATTGGGTAGGTTTAGCCTGGTAAATATTAGACTGAGAGGAGATGTGATAGCCATCTTCAAATATCTAAAGGCCTGTCACATGGAAGATGGAGCTAGCTTTCTCCTACACTGGAGGATAGGAACTGGCGGAGGAAGAGGAGTGTGGGAGGAGCACACCGCCCCCGGCAATGCGATCCCCGTGGGGCGCCATCGCGGCTGTCCCTCCACCTACGCTGAGCACCACACCCCTGCAGTCGGCTTGCCATGCCCCTGCAGGCAGGCACCAGCCCCGCTCCCGCCTGCTCTCCACCCCCCGGTGCCAGAGCATGAAGCTCTGCCACTGAGGGTAGGACCCAAACCAATGGATTTAAGTTATAAGAAATCCGATTCCAACTAAATACCAGGAAGAACTTTCTGGCAGTAGGAACTGTTTGACAGCGGAATGGTCTCCCTCGGGAGGTTGTGAGATCTCCTTCCTTGGAGGTTTCTAAGCAGAGGTTGGATGGTCACCTGTCATGGATGTTTTAGTTGAGATTCCTGCATTGCTGGGGGTTGGGCTAGCTGATCCTCAGGGTCCCTTCCAACAGTTCTTTGATTCGATTATTCAACCTATCACAACTCTGCACATCTTCACTATAACCAAGATGTGTCCCCCATTAGATGTACTGCCCGCCCCTAACAGCTCGTACACCTCAAAGTGGTATAGCACAAAGCGTATTTGATGATGTTGCCTAACCACTGGTGGCAGAAGTTTTTAACGTGTGATATTTTACTGTATTTTTGGTTTTTATGGAAGCCGCCCAGAGTGGCTGGGGAGGCCCAGCCAGATGGGCGGGGTATAAATAAATAATTATTATTATTATTATTATTATTATTATTATTATTATTATTATTCATAACAGCACTCAGTTATAATGTAAAAATGTTAGTGTTGGGTCATCGTGTGTCTGCATCTCCCAAAGGAGCAGAAGCATTTCACCAGTGCCTGTAAACCCAGAATCCCTTCTAGTGAATATAAAGTGTGTAGTATAGTGGAAGGGCTATCTGAAGCCTGAGCATCCCTTTTCCTAATAACAAGTCTCCATCAGTAATTAGGCAGACAAGTCCTTCCTCTCCAGGCAGCTGGGCTTCTTTGGGCTCCACATTTCTTTGCACAGGATTCATCAAAGTCTAGTGCTGGCACCATTTCTAAGAGTTCTTCCTGTTCCTTATTCCTCACCTTAATCCTCTGTTTACAACCAAACAAGTGATTGCTCAGGAAAGGACTATCAGAAGATTATATGGCTTCAGGTGAAATAAAAGATTTAGTAGATGCAGATAAGAAGCGAAGATCCTTCTTTCAGGCAGATTTTGTTTCGTTAATGTGAAAGGAAGAAGAAAACACAAACAGAATATATTCACCAATTTCTCACCAGCATTCTCTTGCGTTCAGATCTCTTGAACTAGTTTGAGCTTTTTATAATGATCACTGCCATTGGGATGGATCGCAGTTTTAACTGACTCTTCCCACACCCTCCTATCTCTGTTTTCTAAGAAAAGCATAAACTGGTCCTACTGTTTTGATCCAAGAGGTATTGCACATGTAGGGAAGGACACCTGTTTGTTGTGCATAGAAAACAAAGCAGAGCACACACGCACATATTCAAATTTCAGAACGGCATCATTCAGAACCAATATTTTAGACAGTTGTTGTGATACTCAGACAAGTGGGTGAGATCCACATGTTCATGATTGGCACATTTTGTAACTAATCACAAATGAACTAGCTGGTTCTGCATTTATTTGAGTTCAGAGTCTCCCTTGTGGCCCGTTAGAAAAACACTGATATTTCTGGAAGCAATTTAAGTGGGAATTAGCTGGATTCTGAATGGGAATCAGCCAAGTGCACTCATTAGGGAAACAGGAATGGATGTGGAAGTGCCTGAGGCTCACGCTGGACTGAGAGCTGCCCTCAGGTGCATCTTATCAAGTTCAGCAGCTACGGTGTGAACCAGGCCAGGCCTATTGCCACTGCAATGAGCATAGGTGGCTTGCATGGAGAACCTAGAAGTCCGCCAAGAGAAGGGTTCAAATCTTTGTCTGTGGAAATAACACCTCCATGCAGACAAATTCCACATCACTGCACACATTGCTCAGTCTGTGATGGGAACCAGCATTATGCAAGCTGAAAGAGTGGACACCACACTCCCTGATGGGAGTGTGGCGGATGGAGAAATACTTGACAATAAAAATGGCACTGATGAATTTTTGTATACTGTCCAGAAAGAAGGGGACTTTACCCTTTCCTTGAGACTCTATGATCAGCATATCAGGGGCAGCCCATTCAAACTCAAGGTAATCAGGTAGGCCGATGTGTCCCCCACCACCGAAGGAGTTAAGAGGCGTATGAAGTCTCCTGGCAGTGGCCACGTGAAGCAGAAAGCTGTGAAAGGACCAGCTAGTATGTACAGCACTGGCAAAAGGAAAGAGAACCCCATTGAAGATGACCTGATCTTCAGAGTAGGTATGGAGTGCTTTGCCTTCTAAATTATTTGGACTGCAAATAAAAGGAAAATAAAAGGTGTAATAGGAAGCTCACAGCAGACAACAGTGTGAGCTGCTTGCTTGCTTGTGAGGAAATGACAATACTGCAGGAGGTGTTGCGGTTGGCTGCAGAGTTACTCAGAATCCTATGCTCTGTAGCATCTTTGGAGGCAGAAAGGAAACAAGTGGGAGCAAACCTCAATGACTGTCCATTGATTTCCATGGAAATTTTTTAACTTCACCACCTCTTCTAAAGACATAAAGCCCATCATAATGGGAAGTTATGATTGCTTTCAGAAATCATTGGAGGATTCCTCCTAACAGCGGTGCAGGCTTGCCCCCATAACCACAGGTGTCTGGTGCCGCAGACCATCACTGGGGTGTGTGTGCATGCGCCGACATGATGCCTCCCACTGTCTTTGTGATATATTCCACCAGCACAAGGTGGTTTAGAACAGGGTGACCGAACTTTTCATATCAAGTGGGCCACAAGAGTACTTTGAAGCAGGACCTGCAAGCTGCACACTGCCTTATCACGTGGGAGGTTGGGGAACAAGGTCAAAATTTGACCCCAAACCCAGCCCTTGTGCTGCCTTCCCAAAGCTGGGTAAGTGAGGCACTGAGCTTTGGGAGGCAGGGGCTCTGGCAGGGTCCTAGAACCCTCCCACCTTCTCCCACCTTCTCCCTGAAGCTGGGAAAGCACAAACTAGGCTTAGAGAAGGGAAAGGACCCTGTCAGAAACCCTCCCATTGCTGCAGACACCTCTTAACAGGGCAGCTCACAATCTTCATTCTACCTTTAACCTATTAGTGGTTGTAAGTTATGCAAAAGTCCTATACACGCAGAACCACAGCTAATCCATCTTTCAGCTCTTTCATACTGGCTTAAGCCATGTTTATTTCCTTATTTTATGTGAATAAGAAAATGCTGAGGGGGTGGGTGGATAAAGAAACAAAAAATAGCTGCACAATGTTAAGAGACAATGCTTTAGCACAGAATGGCTGAAGACCAGAGCAGGCACAGATCCAGTCGGCATTCAGCAATTATGTTCACATTTTATTTCCAAGGATTATAGTGTGACATAGCTTCAAGCCATTTAGAAAGGCTCCCATTCCCCAAAGCTACAGCTATATTAATATTTGGCATTCCGTATTATTTTTCCTGGTGTTATGGCAACCAAGAATACAGTGTTGACACAGATATCATGTTCCAACAAGCCAAACTGTAGAGTTTGCATCATCGTGTCACATAAAAATGCAGCACAATGCCTGTGTGTGTGTGTGTGTGTGTTTGATATATATCTACACACATACACACACATACACTCCACAAACAGGTTTCAAGCATATGGCATCAGACATACAAGGACAAGTGGATTCACAAGACCATATTTCTATGGGGGGATCAAAACGATCTTATGTTTGAAGCCTCAGCTACTTATGCAGGTGGATATAGACAGAACATTCAAATATGTTCTATTAATTATTATTAGTAATTGAATTTATATACTGCCCTATACCCAGAGGTCTCAGGGTGGTTCACAGAATAAAATCAAAATATAAAACCACAAAGTACACAAGGACTCAGTTTTCATTAAAAAGTACACAAGTGCTATGTTTATCTCAAAAAAGGTCATTTCTGCAGAACCTGAAACCACCCTGCAATAATGGCTTCTACCTCACAGAATGCAGTTGGCGCTGTGGTCTAAACCACTGAGCCTCTTAGGCTTGCTGATCAGAAGGTCAGCAGTTCGAATCCCTGCAATGGGGTGAGAATCAGAATAAGAAATACTGAGATGAAAGACCTCAGAGAAATTAAACTCTCCTGGCACCAACAAAAAATATAGAACCAGTGATATGACTGAAATCCATCCCCCCCCCCCCTATTCCTGTTATTGTTCCCTCTTGCATGTTGGGACATAGTGGGGATTATTCAAAGCCACAATTATAGGTGCTTGGCTAAAGTGTATGTCACAGATCAGGAAATGTACCATCAAGCCAAGAGATTTGGTCTTTGGCCTGATCCATCAGGCTCTTCTTATGTTATTATGTTAACAATGGAACCCACTACTACCAGATGTAGTGATGGTCACCAATATGGCCAGCTTTAAAAGTTAATTAATTAATTAATTAATTAATAAAAAGGAAGATAAGGCTATTGATGCCTCTATAAAAAATGCCAGTCGATGGGGTACGCTAATGGGAGGACACTGTTGCACTCATGTCCTGCATGCAGTATTCCCATAATCCTCTGTTTGGTAACTATGAAAACAGGATTCTGGGCTAGATGGGCTGCCAGTCTGAACCAGCCATGCCCTTTTGTTATGTTCACAGCAACTCTAATTCCCTTGTCACATTTAAAGCAGTTCTAGCTATAGAGTTATTTGCCATGTAAGTCATTGATGCAGGAATGAGGAGATCTATGCTGCAGAGGTAGAAACTGCAAGGAAGGCCATTCCTGGAGCCTTTCTGTTTCTTCACATGAGGGAACCATTTATTCCATAACAAGACAATAAATTAGATTGTGTGTGGATGGATGCTTTATACCATTAGAAGGGTTTGTCTCTTTCTCTGGGAGAAGAGTGCAAATGTTCAGCGGCTGTAGCTTTCTGAAGAGCCTCAAGAATCTCCCCTAGTTTGAAGCCAGAAGTCAGCTGGTGGAAGGAATCTGTGTTTTCAAGCCTCTTTCAGACATATTGTTCATGTCTTAGAAAACAATAAAGGGAGAGGAAGCAAGGGGGGAGGGGGAGAGGTGAACAAACCATTGGAGGCTGGGCAAGAAGTTTCCATCTGGATATGAGTACAACCAGATATGCTCTGCGTGCCAATTGCAAGCTGAACTCAACAATAAATCTAGCACAACTGTGTAAAAACGGCATACAGGAACTGAAGCTTCTTCCATTAGCAAGGGAACTGTAAGCACACATAACTCTTCTTGAAAATACTAAGCAAATAAAACACTTTTAGCACCGCTTGTGAGGAATGAGGCACCCATCTCCACTCCTTAAAAATGTGAGTTTTAAGGTCAAACTGCTCTGGATTATTGATGCAATTCATTTTTGCCAGGAATTATTTCTTCATATCACTCCCCACCACTGTCACAACATAATAACACTTCCACATCCTGGCTTTTGCAAAAAAACAGTTGCTCTCTTGCAGTTATAGCTGAACCTTCTTCATGCAAATGAGACCCTATATCACACTAGGCCCATTGATGTCCCTATTTGTATTATATGAGAAAACTTTTTTTAAAATGCTTTTAAGAGGGCTAAGAGGGCTTCAGACTATGAACGCTGGTGTCACAATTAATCTGGTAGCTTTTAAAGTGCCATGTACTAATTCTTCATGGGCCCTGCATTATGAAGGTATGACCAGTGTGAATGGATCCATAGGTCATCAGAATCCATTTCAGGCCAATGTTTCAACACTGTAGGGGCAATCTTTCCGGAAGATATTTGTACTTCAAGGAGATAAGTCATCTGACATGGTCATCTCTTCCTGCTTCTGTTTACTTCCTTTCTCTATCTCTTGTTAAAGTTCTTTGATGGCTGAGAGCAGCCTTTAATGTATAATATGGTGGAAGAAAGTAATAGTGCTGGGTATCTTCCTTCTTTGATGCAGAAGCATTGGGAAGAGGGTGACTAATGAATAACCTGAACATAGGCAGTTGGGCAAGCCATACAGGCTAGCTATCAATAGTCTATAAATCAGGTGGTTTAGGGGCATAGCTCAGAAGCTCATGTACAAACTCATGGCCAGAAGCTCATGCAACCTGTGACTACCTAGGGGTCACTTCACCACTTCTTGAGGGCTTCCTATTGGCAGATCGAAGTGCTTGCTTGGTAATGTACCGTATATAACGCTTGCCGTTTAGAATAAAATCTTTAATCTTCTCACTCACTTGTGTTTGTATTGCTTCTGAATCTCATTAAAAGAACCACCTTGCGTTTGGAAATACCGCCATGAACAGGAACAGGGTGAATAAGACAAGATGATTGCTTACAAACAGTGGTTCATCTCTAGGACTTGAAACCAAACCTCAAACCACTTGAAACAAACCCAAGTCTCTATCACCCATCATGTCTAGGATAGAGATGAAGGGAGTGACAGGTGGCAGCAGTATGGGTTGGCAAAATCAGGCTGCCCAGTCATGGGCCCTTCTGAGCCCCAGAGCCCTCAGGAAGTACCCAAGAACCCTGATCCCTGGTAGGTACCAGGCAGGCTCAATCATCAACAATGTGGAGCAGAAAAACCTGTATTGTTATATTTTTCCACAGAACCTTTCCATTTTCAAATAAAAGAAAGTTTCATAATAGTAATTGGTAACACAATATCAGTAAAGCTCAACAGTTTCAAAGTTGCAGTTTCCCTTTTTTTCCAGATGACTATGCTTAAAAACTTTCTATCCATATATTTTAGTTTTTAGACTTAAGGTTTTTGTTTGCGGTATTTTGTGATGTTTTTATCCTTCTGTACTGCTTTTATGCTGTGTTGTTTTCATGGCTTTAATTTTTGAACTAAACTAAACTGATTTATTTAGTTTTCTAAGTGGTTAGGCCACTCAGAAAACTTTTGTAATTCGGTGGCATGTAGATGTCAAAAATAAATAAATTCTGTGGAGGTTAAAATAAATAAATGAGAACATAATAGACATGTAATTTAGGGGGAAATGAAGAAATCTTTCTGACTTTAAGCACTGGACAGAAATAATGGTATTTTAATTATTTTCTGTGTTAGCTGAAAGAGGATCATATACGGTGGGTAAAGAAATTTTCATGTTCTAGTTTAAACCTACAATTAAAAGCCAATCATTGATCACCTCCCATAAGTTTTTCTTAAAATATAACAAACACATAGGAGTAAATTTATTTTCATGAGTTGCCCCCTAATGCTACTATCCAATTCCATCCGCACTGCAACATTGGAATTTTTCAGCTAATCTGTACTGCAAAGCTAATCATATTCAATTTCCTTGCCGTGAAAACTGAAAAATAATATTTCAGGATGGAAAAAACATTTGGAGTTGGCAGTGAGGAGTCAAGCAGCTTTGGAATTACTTTCTCTCTAAAACCCGATCTTAAGTACTACACCATATACTGTAGTTGCATAGCTCCAGCAGGTGGAGGGATGATGGTTCCCAGAGAGACAGAGCTCAGGAATGTGGAAAACAAGCCCAGAGCAACAAAATAAAGAAGGGGGGAGACCTTGAATAGATGAGTAATTGATGAACATATAAGTCATGCTCAATTAACAAAGTGCGTTGGATGCAGACCGTGTAGCCTCATCTTACTGCTTGTGATTACAAAGCTCAACATCTGGCTGTCGATGTAAATGTCGATTTTGTAGCAGATGTTTAGAAGACAACCAAGTATGTACACTTGTGAGTGTTCAGAACTGTCTGGAGAGAAATTGTTAGCCACTCTTCCACACTTTGGGTCCATCCATTAAGCACTGCCATTGAACCACGGAAGCTCTTGCACGAACCACACGAAAAAGAAAAAAACCTGCTCAGCAACCATGGCTGACAGGCAGGCTGTGAGCTTTGCCAACGATCCATTTATATATATTAAACTCATATGGTTTTACCATGGCCTGAAGAAATCAGTGGATTTTAATACATTCACCCACGATGAAGCTTGGTGAAAAACTAGCCTCTAGACTTTTAAAAGGGGGGGAAGGGGAAAAGGAAAGGTGGGACAAGCTAGGTTTAAATGTGACACTGGTCACAGCAAAGCATCTATTCTTTTGAGAAGTTCACATGACCACTCTCTTGCCTAATATGTGCTTACTGCTAATGTTAGCAAGCAGAGCTATCTGTCACACATGCACTCTCATTCCTGGTTAATACTGTGTATATTAGCCAAGCAATGCATTGCATATACTGTATCTAAATGAGATGGCGGCTGCATGGACTGCTTTACACGTGTTTACTTTTTGCTCCGTGCTTTTTTTCCCCTGGGGGTACTCTAGAAGAAAAGTGCTGGTTTTGCCTATTTTGATCACTTCTAAACTGAGCCTGTAAGCCTGGATTTCAAATGAGATGGCAATCTGCTTTGGTATCAGAACAAAGGTCATGGTTTGGCCGAACACTTTGGTTCGCCTGCTTGAAAACGAAACTCTGTTTTATTCACTATCCATATCTTGCTGTCAGTTGCTTGTGACAGCTTTTTTTTCCCCAATGAAGTATAGACTTGTACACTAAGAATTGGACTGAGACCACAAAGGTTGTTAAATCCAGATGATCATGGCTTCCAGCCATTACAAATATGAGATGCATTTCAATCTGTGGCCTGCAGGCAAAAGGGATCTGTATCACATTATCAACCCCCTCGAGCCATCCAGTCCCCTCGCTTGGCTCCATCTTGTTGAAACTCCCTACCCTGTGGCATTCATGCAGCTGCTGCTGCGTTCTTGTTTTCAAGCCGAAATGAATTTTTGCTTCTTTTCTAATTACTCGTAAAGCTTTGTTGTCAGCTGATATTCCTTTACATTTTATTGGTGAGACATGATGATACAATATTAATGCCAAGTGACAGAATGATAGACTCTCGCAAAGGCCTAGTGGAAACTGACAGATGAACAGGGCATTTCCCGCCCGCCCCTTCTGTTTAGTTTAGAAATACGTTGAGCTAAAAAACAAGGATTATAAATGAACTTGGGGACATTTACATCTGCTTCTAAACTGTGTGCAGGTTTTTTTAAAAAAGTTCAGACCAAAACCTCAGATTTATTTTTTTATAAAGTCATAGTCTTATAGGGATCTTTGGATCCATATCTAAATGTTGTGGCTTGGGCAACCTGGCTTGGTTTCAATGGGAAACTAAAGAAACCTGAGAAATCTGTGCAAATCGTTTATTAAATTCCTGGTGGTGCTGTTGAAAGGACAAGGCTATAAATACTAACTCAGGGCAGCATTAAAGACCATCTATCATTTGGGGGTTAAACTATTAAACCACCTTCAAATATGCTGTAGGAGAAAATTAGCAGGCAGAGGCTTGCCTTTCTTGTGTTCCCTAAAACTTTTGTTCTTTCCACCCTCCCTAATCTTTTCCTGCCAGAAGACAGCTTGATTTTGAAGCAAGCCACTTACTATATCTCAGCCCTAAGTGCACACTGTTATATAGACTTTTGCCTAGCACTGTCTTATTATTAAACCAGGTGCACACAGGCCTGCCAAATGAAAGACAATTGCAAACATCCTAATGGGGGAATGTAAGTAGAACCATTTGTGTAACCTTGACATGGATCCCTATGCCGTAGCTTTGAAAGCTTGTGCATTGCAGGTATGCAATATGTAGGTATGCAGGCAACCGCAACACATTTGTACAATTTTCTGCTGCTTTCCACCATTCTCTGGACTTTGGAATGTTGCTCTGCCTTTTATTCCAGGCTAAGTTGGTTTTATCCCAGCTATATCTCAGCATCCCCCATATTATTTTAAGCATAGCTGGACACACAGAAAGCGACACAAATAAATGGACATGTACAAATATACATACAGTGGTACCTCGTTTTATGAACTTAATCCGTTCCGGAAGTCCGTTCTTAAACCAAAACCGTTCTTAAACCGAGGCATGTTTTCCCTAATGAGGCCTCCCGCCACCGGTGCCCTTCCACCATTTGGCTTCCATTCGTAAATGGAGGTAAAGTTCGCAAACCAGAACACTACTTTCGGTTCTGCGGAGTTCGTAAACTGAATAGTTCATAAACAGGACTGTTCATACACCGAGGTACCACTGTATACATTTCTATGTTCTATCTAGATGTTATTATTTAATGTTGTCTCTTTTGGTCCACCTAGCTATCTTTAACATAGGGAAAACTGAACTCACTGGAAGGGTGGGATAAAAAGTTTGTGTGGGTTTTTTTTTTAAGAGTAATTTTCACTAACCATGAAATAAACTGTTGATATGGCATCCAACAGGTAAAATGTAATGTGTTCAGAAATGGTATTCAGGGACCTTTTTTGCTACCCCACTGTGTGTGTGCTATATATTTCCTTCCACATATTTTTGGATCTAACATGTATATCCATACGTCTTCCCTTGCATCTTTCTATGCATGTTGATGGGAATTGTACTCCAAAACTTCTGGTGGGCACCACACTGATGTAGACTGCTGAAAAGTGTATAATTTTGACTGTGCTGTAGGTTTATGATTGTGATGGTGCTCCCAAGCCTTTCACCACCAACAGCCCAAGAAATCCAACCACACCTTTTACTGGCTGCAAGTCTCAGCCCTCGCTCACAGTGTCAAATGCCCAGCTGATATGACCTTATTATACCCATGTCCATGGGTATATAGAACTTTACTGTGTATCAGCAAATTACACATATATCTTGACGGATGGAAATCCGTTTAAGATATATGTGTACAGATGGAAATGAGAATACCAAGTTTCCCTTGTGCCACAGGATCTCAAGGTGGCATAAACATGTTTCTTCTACCCATTTCTTCCTCACAACAACCATGAAAGGTAGGCTATACTGAGAGATAGCAATTGACTGAAGTGAAAACTTCATAGCTGAAGGCTGACCTCCCAGGTCCTGGTCTAACCATTACACCACAACACTGGCTCTCATTTTACATTTTACTTGTTAGATGTTGCAACAAATATCTAAAACACTAGTTTAAGCACACACAAAACGACCCAGCATTTTGGTTTACGCTACCCAGGCCTTAAAAATAGTACTTGCATTTTCTTCACCTATCACTTAATGAGTAACTAAAATGTTAAGTTTTCCTTGACTTCACCTCATTCATCTAAATCTTCCAGCCGGTCATTTACAGTCTGCCAAAGGGCTGGCACCTCATATGTTGTCACTTAATGATGGCATACTACACTGGACTTTCTAGAAAGTACTAATTCAGCACCAAAACACCTATAAACGAAACCAAGCAGACAGCTTGCTGGAGCTGACATCAAAATGCTCGTGACAGGAGAAACAGGAAAAAAATGACAACTGAAACATCTTGCAGAACCCAGAAAGAAAATTGAATGAAGCACAGAGGAAAGAAAGTGGGCCAGGATGTTTGGAACATCAGATAAACAGTAACTGACAGGTCATTTTAAATCAAGAGAAAGGGGGAGGAGGACTGGGGCACTAAAGTGGAAATAGGCAATTATCTTTCTGGGTGAACTAGACGGTTCAAAGTGAGTCACTGCAAGTTGAAGGGAATGCAAACAACAGCATGGCGAGAAGGTGAAGAAACCTGAGGCTGAAGAGCTAGGAGTGAATCCATATTACTGAAGCAGAAATAAAAATGTGTTTAAAATATATGGACGGGTAGGGAAACAACAGCATTGGGGGTGCACAGAACAGCCAAGTGCATCCTGGAAGTTTTGTTTCACATTAGGTTTCATGGTGTATTTCACATTCTGAACATAGACTACTTTCACATCACACACATTCAAAGCACTATGATACCACTTTAAATAGTCATGGCTTCCCCCAAAGAATCCTGGGAGCAGTTTCTTAAGTATGCTAAGACCCTTATTCCCCTCACAGAACCCTCACACCCTTGTAACAACTTTTCTAGTTTTCTGAAAGACTAATATGAAATTCCTGAATGAGGCCCCTCTAAAATTACTAAGAGGAAAGCCATACACACAATTAAAGTATTTATTTGTGGCACTCTTCTCTTTTCCCAAATAATTCAAGGTGGTGTATATGGTTCTCTCTCTCGGGTAAACACCATTTTATCCTTGCAATAACACTGTGAGATAGGTTAGCCTACTAAATAGTAACTGGCTTGTGGACACTCAATAAGTTCTATAGCGAAGTTGATGTTTTGTGAACCTAGTCCTTGTCTGATACTCTTAAGCACTAACCCAAACAAATACATGTTAATATGCAAATACATGCAAACTCTGGTTTTTGTCTAACACCCTAACATGCACCATTATCCCTAGTTTAGCCAAAATGTTATTGTTATTATTTTGCAGTGGTTGATTCTTGTACTTCACTCAAGCCTAGCACCGATCTGTTTCATATGTTCTCAGTCAATGCCACGAATAGATACTGGTGACAAAGATTTAGCTTTGTTTGGACAGCTTTTGTGCAAGTGCAAACATTCAGAGCATGAAATCTAATGAGATTGGCAGGCCTTGCAAAATTAAAGGCAGATGGCAGGGCTTCAAACAATCACAGTGCAAATCCTTCGCCATGTACCATGATACATAAGACATGTCTCCACCTTCCGCTGCTGTCACTTCAATTGCAGGAAGTGGGAGGAGGGGACATGAGGTCATTTGTGCCTTGTAACACAGGGATTTTCTGCAAAACAGGAATTAAGCAGGAAGATCCCGTGCCAATTTTGTTGTGGGGGGTGGGGGTTCAAGTAGCTCTTGACTGTAGCTCAAGATTTTCCGTTGATGTGTTCCTGCTACAGGGCCTAAAGTATGTTGAAACTGGGTCCTTCCGGACAGATGGCAACAATATGATTGCACCAGCCAGCTATCACATTTGGTTGCCATCTGGTTCCACCAGCTCGTGTATTCCCTCAAGCAGAAATAGATCAACCCAAAGCCATAGCCAATCCATCATGAGAAACACCTGTACATAAGTATGCTTGCACCGCTTAAATAAAGTTAAAATCTGAAAGCATTTTAGGCTTAATTCAGGATTAGGCCCCAACAGACTTCCTAATGGGCCAGGCAGGGACTCCTGTGTTATCATATTAGCTGTATATTATGAACCTAAGTTGATGATGATGATGATGACGATGATTACACATATGGGAAGGAGAAATTCCCTTCCTACTTCTTTCAAAGACAGGGATTTTTTCCCCAGTGGAACTCATTGCAACTCAGTTCCAACACCTCTCAGGTAGGCACCACTTCCATTTTAAGAAAACAAGGGAGTCATTCATGGTGAGTTCTGGCACCTCTTTTTCTAGCAAAATAGTACTTAGTAGGAGTGCAAACTTTTCATGGGTGCTGACATAAATTTTCACAAGCACTATTGCACCATTTCACAGATACCACATAGTGAGCAGGTCTAGGTGACTGAGGGTCACAATTTGCATTTAAAGATGGCCCTGGATTTCTGTGTGATCATACTTCCATTGTATTTTCTTCCCTATGTCCTCTTGAAAAAGGCCAGGTAATTACTACCAGCGGATTGTCATAGTTCTCAGAAAGATCAGATATAATGGTATCCAAGGCTACCTAATATTTACACACAGCCATGTCTGTTGAGAAACATCATTTAGCAAGAGTGCATCTGCTTCAGCACCCATGATCTAGATAACATACATTCAGCGAAGGTCTCTTGTATAATAGGACTGATTATGTACACCCAGTGGACTTGCATTAAATGTGCTTTACAGCTCAGGAAATGCCATACCTTAGTCCATTATGAGCCTCTCAAAAATTAAATAAGGATTTTCCACCTTTCAAGGCATTTGAGACAATCTGATTATAAATCAAGCAACCTACTGTCATAAATAGGCCTTTGATAGAAATATTTCAGTATGTACAGTGCATACTTTGTTATAACAAGCAATTTACACACTCAGAAAGGCTATTATACAAGGGATTAGGATGATAATTAAGTACCTGAGACTATTAAACCTTGTCCTTAACACAGTCTAAAGAGCAGGGCACTTTATGTGAAATGTATACCTAGAATATAATGGGGCTCATTGTTGGTAAGTGCCAAGAGATAGCAGTTTTAATTCACCGATATAATCTTACAGCAGCAAACTCTGCTATGAGAGAAGATGTGTACATGAAATTAGAGGGATTTGAAGAACAAAAAGTATTAGTTTAATGAAAGACACTAATTAAAACAAACCATCCTAGCAAGCTGAAGGCACTTTTATACCCTCAGCCTTAAAAGCAGAGAGTGTACTTTGCTTTAGGTAGAAAGAACTGAGGGTGCAAGTCAGCACTCATTAGTGCATACCTTCCAACATTTCTCTGATGAAAATAGGGACGTCCCATTCCATAATGATAATTTTACATAATATCCCACCCATCTTACTGGGTTGCCCCAGCCACTCTGGGCATCTTCCAACATACTGTACAGTGGTACCTCGGGTTAAGAACTTAATTCATTCCGGAGGTCCATTCTTAACCTGAAACTGTTCTTAACCTGAAGCAACACTTTAGCTAATGGGGCTTCCCGCTGCCGCTGCACCACCACCGTGCGATTTCTGTTCTCATCCTGAAACAAAGTTCTTAAGCTGAGGAAATATTTCTGGGTTAGCGGAGTCTGTAACCTGAAGCATATGTAACCCGAGGTACCACTGTATATAAAAATGTAATTAAACATTTAAGAAAACCTTCCCTATACAGGATTGCCTTCAGATTGCCCTCCTCCAACATTTCTCTAATGAAAACAGGGATGGTCCTAAGGAAAAGTGGGACATTCTGGGATCAAATCAGAAACCAGGATGGCTTCTCTAAATCAGGGACATCCCTGGGAAATAGGGACACTTGGAGAGTCTGTCAGTGACTTTCTGAACAATATGTAGGCCTATTAAATTCAGAACTAAAGCTGCAGAAGCTTTCCACCAGGTTGGTGAAGAGATAACTGTAGCAGAGGCAACATTGCAAAGGTTTGTAGCAAAGAAGTATTTGGTTTAACAGAAAAACAAAGACATATACTGTCTAGAAGCAATGGTTCCTGGCAAGTCTGCAAGTTAGTGACACAAATGGTGGTACCATCAGGCCGGGACTTTGGGATCGATGTCCAATACAATGAGCAGGAAGGCCCCCAATGCAGCAAAGCAGACTTAACACATCGAGGTACAATCTAAAGACGGGGGTATCCCATAAGACCATTAAGTCCCAATGTTTTTGAATTACATAGCTGCAACCACTGACCTCAAGTAAGAGTCTAGACTACAGGCAGGAGTCAAATGGAGAAATAGCTTCAACCTCATCAGCCATGTGGATAGTTCTAGACATGGTTAACATTGTTATCCAAACATTCATCCAGTCAATTCAGTAGATGAGTATTGCAACGAAGACAGAGATCTGTACATCGGTGTAGACAAAGTACACAGAAAGCTACTTTCATTCATCAATCTCTCTTGTGGGATCAGGGCAACAGAGTTGGAGGAAGGAAGGCAGCCTTGATGTTTGACTAATCTTTTTTAATAGGGTTCACTTCCTTACCATATTTAAATTTAAATATAGGGGGCAGTTCATGTCTCTCTTTGTCACCATGTCAAAGCAAAACTGCATTCTTTTATGATCTGGTGTATGTCTCTACTCTGTTCCCTTTTATCCTGAATATTGTGTGACATTAGGGTTGCCACCACTTAGTCATCATTCTTCTGGGCTGTTCTTTTTCAGGAGCTGTGTGAATAACTCATTTTAAACTTGCTTTGTATATTTGTTTGCTTCATTTACCAAAATTCATGTACCGTTTCATAGCAGTAAAACTTATAAGCAGTTTACAATAAATACGAAAATTGTCAATAAGAAACAGTTAACAATTTAAAACGTAAAAAAACAATTAAAATTAACAGTAAAACATACCAAAACCCATCAAGATATACATGTAGTTCATGTAGATGTTGATGTTCTTTGATGAGGTCATGGTCTTTGGCTAGTACATCAAAAGTTTATGATGATGTTTTTCATTCTTTTTATTAAGGCAGAATTTTGCACAAACAGACCTCAGTCTACCTTCAGTTTTAGAAATATGTGCTTAACAAGGGAGAGGAAGGATTTGAAAGGAAGAATAAAGCCCCAGTAAGTATGCTTTCAAACATGGGAACATTAATAGTGCATTGTTTTGAACAAATATAATGTGCAGTGTTGATACTTTATCATGTCTGAACTGAAAACAGATATTGTGGTTTAGGATAGTAAGGGTCTGGAGCAGCTACGTAATCTGTTTTCCAATTCTACAATAATTAACTGAAATAATTGAAATAATGATACTATATATGCATAGTGACATCATGGCCACAATAAGCCTCTTGGCATCCTCAATGTTTTTATCCGTTCATATGGTGAGCAGCTGGACTGTCCATAAGTTGTCCAATGACAAAGTAGCAAGCAATCCTGGGTCACCTGAGAGCACCAGTTCCCCTTGGTTTCGCTCACATACCTTCAACTTGTCTCTCAGGTATACATCTTGCCTGTAACAACTAACTGTCAGGAGTTGGCAAGCCAGAACAAGGTCTGTTTGCAGGACCAGTCACCACCCTCTATTGATAGTGAAAGGTAAGTATCCTGGCCTTCAGCTAAGGTGCTGTTGGATGTGGGAAAAGTTAAGTCCTCTGTATCCCAATGTATCAGGACAACCCCTTTCACTTAGTGGCAGCCTTCAGTTTTTTCAAGACCTTCCAATTAACACTGAAAATCCAGAGTCAGATGTCTTTCTATTTATAAAATCACAAATAATTGCCTTCCCCTTTTGTTCACTTAGAAATCTCCCTTCAAGCACCACCCCGGTTTTTATTTTCCTCTATAGGTGTGCAGTTCCACTTCCTTCAAATTGTTAAGAGGGTTCCTGCTGGTCTCTACTCTGCCCAGAATACTCTCTTCCTCCTCTCATATTGAGAATGAGAGAAGAGAACCCTGGACTGAGGAAAATAGCATTTTTTTCACTGCAAGCAAGTTAGTGTGTACATATTCTGAATCCCTCCCTTGTCAGCTTCTAGTGCTCCCCCATCCCACTCCCCAAAATACTGAAGCTGATTGTGGTATCATAGCTCCCTTCCCTTTCCTCTGAGGTAAATTCAGCAACTCATTCTGCAGTTTGCCTTTTGCTTTATCAATAAAAACCCAATTTTCTGGGTGAGCTCTGGCCTTATGGTCATGGAGTCAGAAGCGACTTCAAGGATCATCTAGTCCAACCCCCCACAATGCAAGAATCCTTTGGCCCAATGTGGAAGTCAAACTCACAACCCTGAGAGTCTCATGTTGTACCAACTGAGCTATCCCAGTCATGATGGACTAAGCATTTTAAAGGTAAGGTTTGGTGCTTTCTTCTTCTGTTTTGAATCCATTCTTTTTTCAGGGCTGGTTCTAATTTCTCTTTCAGGGCTTGGGGTCCCTTCCAACTCTACAATTCTGTGATTGGGTGAAAGGGTGTCAATCTATCAGCTCCACCCAGAACATAAGCCAGGAAGTACATGGTGGAGTTTGTACCCCAGCTAGGAAAATCCACATCTAACTAGTGGGTCCACAGAAGTGAGATTATCACAAGTGTGTGGAGATGTGTGGTTAGTGACGATGGAAAAGCAGGAGGTACACCCTTGTGCAAATTAATTGAAACAAAGCATGTTTTCTATCTTACTTGTAATCCTGTTCTCAAAACAAACACCAAAAGTCAATTGATCATTATGGTGTCGGAAGCCTTCAGGCAATAGAACGAATGATGCGCTCGCCACAATATATTGAGGTTCTACGAAAGAGAATTATTCCAGAGCTGGAAAAGAGGTATCCTGACAGTACTGTGATATTGCAGCAGGACCTAGCCACCTGTCACACCTCAAAAGTGGTGAAGAAATTCATGACAAAGCAGCAAAGACAGGTACTTGATTGGCCAGGGAATTCCCCGGATGTAAATCCCATTGAGAATTTGTGCGCCACAGTGGTACCTCAGATTTCATATGCTTCAGGTTACATACGCTTCAGGTTACAGAATCCGCTAACCCAGAAATAGTGCTTCAGGTTAAGAACTTTGCTTTGGGATAAGAACAGAAATCGTGCTCTGGCGGCGCGGCAGCAGCAGGAGGCTCCATTAGCTAAAGTGGTGCTTCAGGTTAAGAACAGTTTCAGCTTAAGAACGGACCTCCGGAGCGAATTAAGTACTTAACCCGAGGTACCACTGTATATGCAAAAGTCGCCTCCATGCTATGGAAAAGCTCATTCAGGTGCTGATTCATGTGTGGTACAGGGATCCAAAATCAACAGTGACTGTTAGAAACTAGTAGACTCTACGCCAAACTGCGTCCAATGCTGCTTAAAAATAGCAGAGGTCATATCTGTTACTAATGTACGTATATGTGAGTTTTGAACAATAAACTACATAGTTTGTTTCAATTAATTTGCACAAGGGGGCACAATGGCAGAGACTTCCACTACAATACCATGAATGGCAAAGACAGCTCCTGCTCGCATATGATTCCTGCAGCTTGCTGCTGAGGAGGAAGGCAGAATCCCTGGGTGTATTTCATTAGGATTTTAACATAATACAAAAATGTGCTCTGGACCATTCATTTGCCTGAGGAAATAAGCATAGGGAAACAGAAAACTACCACAAGTCTTGTAGAGTTTTCACAGAGCTCAAATCATATCACATACCAGTTTCTGCTAAATGTTCACATCAAGGCCTCAGCCACATGTACAATCTATGGCTTTTTGTTCCACCCTCAAAAATACCAGATACCCACACCTGACATATGAACATAATTCTAGTTTTTGAGATCCAAGATATACTGGGGGATGGAAGGGGAAGAAGTCTATGCCAAAGAAGTGTGGGTTTGATGCGACTCCAAAGGGTTTGCACAAAATATTGAGAAGGAAAGCAAGCTAATTTTACAGAGATTTTCAGCTCTGTGGAAGCAAGAGGAAGCCTGTTGTTGAAGAAAGCCCAGAATACAGCTGCAGGAGGATCACTTTTATGGGATGATAAACAGAGGAAAGTTTTTTGCCTCTTGTCCTTGGGGACTTCTGCTTTCAGTATGCAGTTCAAGAGCAATACTGTTACTGTTCCAAACTGAATTGCAAGACAGCATTTCTAGTCATGTGGAAGATTTGAAGATGTTTTGAAAGCATTGGCCTCTCTTTTTTTAAAAAAAACAACAACTGCTTTTATGAGGAAGACCACAATTTTGCATTTTGTGCACATGTGTGCATGTGAGTGCATGTGCTGTAATTTAAAGGAAGTCTCACTTTCAGAGAAAAACCACGAGTGGTGTGAATAATATGGTTATGGCTTCCTCCCGTTTGGCAGGGCAACAGGAGTTCAGCAGAAGCCAGCCGCTGTGGTTTGACTCTCTCCCTGATAATGACAGACCTTCCCTCCACCTCAGGAAAACGCAACACTCTAAAAACAAGGAAGAAGAAAAGGAGAGCCATTTCCTTGCCAACACCGGTAGCCGGGAGGCCTGGAATGATGCCATAAGATACCCTGCTATTTATTGCCCATTTCCACACCATAGGAAGCAAGGGAAATGCTTGCCAAAAATAAGAAAAGAAACCCTCCCTGATTCCTGTTTGACTTAACATTTGACAGGACAAAGTCAAGGATAATTCTAGCTCTCTCTGTTTGGAAGTTTCATGCTTTCCTTTCCTTTGCTCCTTAGAAGCAAATGGGATTTTAGGGTATCAGTGCTTTCAAATGAGAAGGTGATCAGTTCGTATTTGGATTTTACTTGCATTCCTTTTGTATTTTGTATTTTGCTCACATCTTTCTCTTGCAAAAATATGTAAAGCACTACATCCGTATTAACTATGATCTCAATTACTTCTGCATACAACTCCATGCAGTTGCACAGCTTCTGTGACTATATAGAGTCTCCCAGGTTCCTACAAGAAACCACTTGCACTGTTCATTGTAGATGGCTGATGGCCAACTACAACAAATTTGGATGGAATCTCTGCCACAATAAAAGGTCTATTTAATGAACACAATTTTATCCCCTCTCTCTACAGTTCCACCCTGGATAAGTTAGAGCAGGGGTCCCCAAACTTTTTGACTCTGGAAGCGCATTGGGAAATCTAAGAAACAGTTATGAGCACCACAAAACACCCATTTCACAAAAGAAAAAACTGGTGATGCTCACAAGCCCCCACCAAACAACAGGCAGAATACCCCAAATAAAGCACAGACAAAATATCAGGCAACCCCAACACTACCACCAAGCACTATCATGAGGTTGATTGTAGTCTCACTAACAGCCATATTCTGATTGCATCCTGACACATTACATTCTGACACTATCACTTAGTAGTAGCTTCATTTGGCTTTTAGGTAAGGTCAAAGGTAAAGGACCCCTGGATGGTTAAGTCCAGTCAAAGGCAACTATAGGGTTGTGGCGTACGTCTTGCTTTCAGGCAGACGGAGCCGACGTTTGTCCACAGACAGCTTTCCGGGTCATGTGGCCAGCATGACTAAACCGCTTCTGGCACAATGAAACACTGTGACGGAAACCAGAGCACACGGAAATGCTGTTTACCTTCCTGCTGCGGCGGTACCTATTTATCTACTTGCACTGGCATGCTTTTGAACTGCTAGGTTGGCAGGAGCTGGGACCGAACAACGGGAGCTCACCCTGTCGCTGGGATTTGAATTGTTGACCTTCTGATTGGCAAGCCCAAGAGGCTCAGTGGCATAGTGTGGGTTGCCAGTGCCCGGGGCCACGTAAAAGGAGAAGGGAGGAAAATGGACGAAGTATGCATGAGTACTCAGTGCTTAACAGCACCCATGTCACCTAGGAGATCACAGCTGCAGAGATAAGAAAAGAAAAGTTGTTCCATTGTCTGAAGAGGTCACTTCCAGAGCTCAGTGATGGAAATGCACAGCTGTATTGAGGCAGCACTGGGTGCTGAAATTTTGCATCCCTAATAATTTTGTGCCCGGGGCAACCGCTCCTGTGGCCCCCTCCCATGCTACGGCACTGCCAAATGCTGAGAATGTAGATTGAGTGGCTATATTAAGCATACACAGAAGAGGTTATTCCTTCATAAATCCACCTACTCAGCACCACTGTCTCATGCACACTGCAGGGAACTCATGGGAAAGGAATTGTGACCTGGCTAGATGCTTGGGCACATAACCACTGTACCATACGCCATCAGAAGTATCTTTGTTCTGAATAGGCCCTTAGTTGCAATGGAGCTACATTCTTTTTATTTAGAAGCTTGAGTGGAACCAATGCAGAGGAGCTATCCAGCTCGCTTACTTGCCTTCTGCAAAGTCTCATTTCCTCTATAAACTAGCTAGATTATTCCCAGTCATGTGTGTTTGTTTGTGTGTGTGTGTGTGTGTGTGTGTGTGTGTTACGATAAGCAATGTCACTAATCAATCAAGCTGATGATTATTCCTTGCCTGACTATGCAGAAGCAAATGCCATTTATTCACCATAATTCAGGAAGGTAAAAGACTGATATGCTTATTTGAAAGCCATGTATGGGATCTTGAGCTCCTTGGGAGGGAAGGTGGGATATAAATCA
This sequence comes from Podarcis bocagei, assembly GCF_964188305.1. NCBI lineage: Eukaryota > Metazoa > Chordata > Lepidosauria > Squamata > Lacertidae > Podarcis > Podarcis bocagei. The sequence goes on from NC_138134.1 coordinate 50,361,706, forward strand.
AATAAATAAGCATACCTTGAAAGCAGCTTCTCGTCCTTTTTTCTGTCTTTCTCTGGTGCATGGCTGGCACTGTGCAAGAAGATGTACAACTGCCTAGAACAGTGTTTCCCAACCACTGTTCCGCGGCACACTAGTGTGCCGCGAGATGTTGCCTGGTGTGCCGCGAGATGTTGCCTGGAGGGAGGCGGGCGAGTCGGGCGGCGAGGGGCGGCGGCGGCGAGGAGAGGCCGCCCAGCGCGGGGCTCTCGCCGTCTGCCTGCCTGGCTGCCTGCGAGCTCGGCGGGCAGCGCCTCCGTCCGCAGCGCCCGCCTCGCGGCTCTCATTCCCTGCCCCTGCCAAAGCTCACCCAGCCAAGCCGCGCTCTCCTTCCTGCCTCGCTTTGCTGCCTCCTCCCCCCCCCACCCCCAAAGCTTGGAGGTTCCCCGGCAAGGGGGAGGGAAAAAATTGAAACTTACACTTTCGTGCGTCCCTCCTGGCGTGACGCTGCGCGCTGACGTCACGGGGCTGTAATGGTGGTGTGCCTCGAGATTTTCTTCATCAAACAAGTGTGCCTTTGCCCCAAAAAGGTTGGGAAACACTGGCCTAGAAAATACCAAAAGAGATGGAGATTGCTGTGGGGCTGGGGAAAGCCATGGTTATAGGATCATTTATTTATTTTTGTCCTTGAGCTGTAAGAAGTGCTTTATATTCCCATGGAGTGCTGTTAGAAAATTCCCTGGACCTGGGAAAACAGAAAACCATTGTGAACACATGTACCTTCTCTTTGAAATTGCTAGGGTTGCAAGCTGCTCTGGTTCTCCAGATGGATATAGCACTGTGCATTTTTACAGTGTTTGAACTTGCCCCGCTTAGAATTCAATTTCCTCTTCTGATAGGCACGCAGGTAAATATTGCCAATGGCTCTAATGTATATTTGTCCATCTTGAACACCATACAGAAATATTGTTGCTGTGTGCAATTGACACAAAGAACTGTGTATATAATATATAATAATCACCTGGCATCCTGTATCAAACTTTTTAGGAGCCATCAAATTTAATTTCCCCTTCGCACAATAAAACAGCAAGAGGAAACTTTAATAGAATGCATTATGTAACAGGTTCTATAAAAACAGCAGACCCGGCCCAGCAATGGAGCACTTCCTTCCGGAGACCCAATAACTTGTGCTGAAAGGATACTTGCTGGCTACCATGGCAACTGCAAGAGATGACACTAAGGGGAAAACAGCAACAAAGGGATCTCTTTTTTGTCCTCAGGAAAACAAGGTCTGGCTTCAGACTTGTGATACAGTGTGAATGCAGAGAAAGAGAGAAAAAATCAGTTAGCAATTCCACTCAGGTTCCAGTGACATTGCAAAGCTTCAATGTTTGCTGTGCAGTTTTGCTCTTTAGCTTTGTGCACAGGATGGGGGGGGGCATTTAGCAAATGTGTTTTTGAAATTGATGTGAATTTCAGTGCCTGTCTGCATGCAAAATCTCCTTCCAATCCCGCTTTCCCACAAAACATTTTTACTTCCTTTGTCACATTTAACTGTAAAAGGCTCCTTTGTCTTTCTGAGTCTGTCATGCTCTGCATTTCATTGCCCAGGAGACAGCTGTTTTCAAGGCCTTTCTAAAGTGGGGGAGGGGGTTGTAAACAACTCCAAGGCCTAGACAGGGGCACACAAACATTACTAGGCTCATCATCCTCATCCGCCACAGAGGGAAACAGCCAGAGCCTTCTCAATACACTTTAGGGAAACCAAAGATTTAAAAGAATCACAGAACTCGAAGCAGAGAAGAGTCAAAGGACAACAGAATAAACTCTCATTGATTTTAGAAGCAGAGTTGGCCATATATTGACATTCTCTCTTCCTTTTTTTTTTTTTTTTTGTAGAGTCATTAATACACTTTGGCTCGTTATTGTCCAATAATGGCTGCTTCTTATGATCAAGGATAACAAAATTAGATACACAGCTTTCAAAACAACAAGAACAACTAGCTTTCTAAAATTGCAATCTGTCAGGATCAGACAGCTCCCCAGATTTTCTTCTTTTTCTGGGCACAAGAGAAATAGACAAGATGCTTTTGAATCATGGAATAGTAGAGTTGGAAAGGACCACGAGGGTCAACTAGTCCAACGCCTTGCAATGAAGGAATCTTTTGCCCAACGTGGGGCTCAAACAACCCTGAGATTAAGAGGCACATTCTCATTGTCATGAATGGCTCTGTGCCAAAATATTCCACCTGGAAAACAATCCGCTTCCTTTATTATATCATTTGCATTACTACAGGTTATCAGTGCTGACATGGAAATTTTCGTATTGGAGAAAATGAAGTATTGGCATTTCTTATGGCTCCATGCTTTACATCAATGGCCTTTGCAAACAAAACATATTGTTTTTATGAAATTTGCTGATGATACAAAGCTGAGATGCCGTATCATCAATATAGACGAAGATCTGGAAGGTTTTTTAACTGGATGGCATTATGGACTAATGGAACTGGGGCAAAATGTAGTACTGATGTCAATTTAAGAACTAGCAATGAGAACTGTTGATATGGAAAGGCTCAACAACTGAACCACAGAAGATGAAAGAGTCCTGGAAGTCTCTGGAATACTTTAGATATTCAAAAGATGGAATAAGAGGAGAATCACATGTGACTTCCACTTCCCAGATATCCAGTTTTATCTTAGGAAAAAGTGCATTTTACCCATTGAGATACATATGTTCTCTTCTTGCATTGAAATAATGCATATGGCTCTAATGCAACTATGGATGGTGATGATGATGATGACTATGTTCTGCCTTCACAGTTGGAGGCAAGGATGCTTCTGAATACCAGTTCCTAGAAGCTTCAGGAGGAGAGAATTGTCTTGTGCTCAGGCTCTGCCTGCAAGTTTCCCACAAGGATCTGTTTAGCTACTGTGTGAACAGGATGCTGGGTTATAGAAGGGATGCCAGCCTGATCCGGCAGGCTCTTCTTATGTTCTTAGCATTCTAGTAAGAAGAAATGTCCAATCACTAGGGGAGTCATCAGCTTCAACATCCTCCCCCAAAACATTTGGGAGGACAGACAACTTTATTCAGAGAACCACCACATATCTGTTTTATGAAGGGGCCAAAACAGACACGATGGCAAATGTTCAATTCATAATTGCTTGGGTTTGTTTGGTTTTTAAAAATAAAATAAAAAATCTGGTTTGGGACCAAGACAGGAAGAACTTAATGTTTCCCCACCACCACAGTCCTAATCCACATCAAAGGGCCCCCACAGCTGCTATTTGCATCCTGAGAAAAGCTCCCATTGGCACACTTGCTTCTTTTCCATTGACATGCTCATTTTTAAGTTTTTTTATGAAGAGGATTCTTGGAAGGATATCTTTTAATGGTTTTATGTGTTTCCCCGTTGATGTATGTTGAGTGAATCTCTGGCTGCATTCAGATAGCACTTGATTCCGTTTCCCCAACATTTCCTTACTTGATGCTTTCTGTGTTTTATGTGCTCTTTTATCGGGCATAAAAGTTACTTCTGGCCATGGCCTGTGGTCCAGTCCTTTTGGAGGAACGTTCAAATTTCTGAACATCTCAGAAATTGGCACCATCGTCAGAGCTGTGATTCAACCCAGTTCTGCCCCATGCCTTTTAACTGGTTTAAAGGGAATAATCCATCTATTTTTCTGAAACCTCTTGTAACGCTCTTGCTGCCTGATTGATGGCTGATCAAGGACTATCACCCCTGGCGGTTTAGAAAGCTCTTCACAAAGCCCTTCTGAAAAACTCAGTCAGTATCTCAAAGTTCTTTGGGGAGATGCAGAGCTGGAAGACATTCACACTGTTTGGTGGACTTTTATCATTTATTTGAATAAACAGCTTGAAAGGAACTTTATCTTTCCTAGATATGATTTTTTTCTGGAAATATTTGTGTGTGTTTTTTAAAATGATGTTTATTGAAAATTTTAAAATTACAAAAAAAACAAAGAGAAAAAGAAAAAGAAGGAAAGAAGGAAAAAACAAGAAACAAATAGCAATTAAACAATACAAATTGATAAAAATCAAAAGCAAAAAGCAAAAACAAAACACATAACACATCAAAATCAGAAAGCAAAAATAGGCCACAAAGATTTAAAAACAGATCCAATATTCCCAAATCCTTAACTGTCATTACCTTATTTCATTGACCTCCTCACACCTCCCTTTTTTTGTATTCTAGTTGTTGATTGTCACAGCAAATCCTTTCCATTTTTTCTGGAAATATTTGTGACCCTGAACCCCTTCTTTCTGTTTCAAAGTCTTGGTATAATGAATCACCCTTCAATTTTTCTTTAAGGGACCCTTTATTCTGTTGTAACGGCCTTATGTTGTAACTTTTACCTGTACCAGTGAATTAATTCATGGTTGGTTGGTTTTGTTGTTGTTATACTATAAACATTAATAAAATATCATTTTAGGAGCACAGCTGCTCAGCTGGGGAAATAGTATTTTCCAAGGAATTGTTAATTTCATTTCATTCTTCTAAAACATTTCTCTTTCTAAGTCAGGAAATTGCAAAACCAAACATTCCCTCCATTCTGGAAGATGCCTCCTGATGCGTCCTTCCCCTTCACCCACAATCAAAAGAGCTGCAACTCTGGAACAGTATTGTAAAATTGCACTTTAATTAAAAGGAAAGGTAAAATCTCTTAAAAGTTCATAGTTTATTTTGGGATTAGATGCTCACTATCAAGTTGTGGCACATACTAAACTCTGCTAACACAGAGCTGGGGAAAGTATATAAAACAAAGGATTTGAGAACTCTCTCTTCCTTTGAAAGAAAAAACCTTCCAAGCTTCAAAACTCTTCCTGAGGCCTCTGCATTTGACATGTAGCAATAGATCGCTGCTCTGAATCCTGTATGTCTGAGCCAATGTCATAAATACAGTATATGCTTCCTCCTTGCAAGTGAAAGAATGAAATCTAATCCATTGCAAATGACTTCACAGGGATATGAAGAGAAGTGTCATTTCAAACAAAAAGTCAGGCCTGTTGCATATTACATTGGTTCTGAGCACACTGCAGTTTGTCTTTTACCTGCTCATAGCTTTTTCATGGACAGCATTGGTGCAGGGCCAAATGCTTTAGCCAGTTGTCTGGTATCTATCCAGAATAGCTTCACTGAAAGCTAATCAATTCACAGTGGTTTAAGAGGCAGCACAATCTTGCCCATAGACTGCTGATCATTTCAACTCCCAGAACAAATTTGTAAAGGATAGGAAACACATTAGCAGTGCAAAGTAAATAACTAGGGTACAATTCCAGCACAAATAATTACGTTGCCTTCTTACAGCATGTGCACAGCTTGAAGTGGATGCAGTATTTTCTTTATATGTCCATTAAGAGCAAAAAGTTGCTGTGATTGCATTTCAGTTGGCGATGAAGTCATTCCTGTGCAAGGTCTACCTGTTGTGAGGGCAGCTTGGGAAGCCAAGAGTTCCTATGCTGAGGAGAGGAAATCCTTTGGCCATTCAAAGAAGAGGCTTACCAACATCTCTTGAGTAACATCTACTTTTGCTGCAATTTAGGGTCCTCGCTTTCGCATGAGGGAAACAATTTGCAAGTACTGTACAGTATATTACACTCTCTTTCATTCTTATAGTGGCATTATGCAATTAGCCATTACTCATATCAAAGTTGGGACGCGGGTGGCACTGTGGGTTAAACCACAGAGCCTAGGGCTTGCCAATCAGAAGGTCGCGGTTCGAATCCCCACGATGGGGTGAGCTCCCGTTGCTCGGTCCCAGCTCCTGCCAACCTAGCAGTTCAAAAGCACGTCAAAGTGCAAGTAGATAAATAGGTATCGCTCCGGCGGGAAGATAAACTGTGTTTCCGTGCGCTGCTCTGGTTTGCCAGAAGCGGCTTAGTCATGCTGGTCACATGACCCGGAAGCTGTACGCCGGCTCCCTCGGCTTTGTTACATGCTGAGTTACAGTATGGCATGAGAACTAGGGTTTGTGCCAAAGGATGAAAGAAAAAGTAGGTTATCCAGGGATTTTTCTGGTTTGAATCCACTGGAACACACCAGCTGCCTATGATTTATTACTATATGGAAACTCACTTAACAACTTGCTAAAATACAAAAACAGAATAAAACTATTAAGGATAGCTGGGCAGGGTTGACCTAACATCCTCCTTCATCACAGCCCACTGCAATATATTTTACATATATCCAGCATGACTTTTGGTCAGGCCCAGTAGCTCTCCTTTTAAAAACTGACCACTACTCCTTCATAGTCTCACTTTGTATTTTTATCAACCCCATAGACAGAACACAATTTCTGCTAACCACACAACATCTTAGGGCCCCATGGGAACATACTGTTCCAAAGTATACTTAACTGAAATCAATGGACGTAAACCAGCATAAAAGTCACTTGATACTGAAATCAGCCTCCGCTCATTCAGTATTTTAAAATAAAAAGATGTGAGATGAGCTGCATTTTGATGAGTCAGCCATATAATTAAGAGATTTTGAGGCGGACTTAATAGATCCTGCTAGTAATTGCAATAACTCAGTTCAATACCATTGGGTAGTTGAGTTTTACAAAATACTGCTAGTCCAGCAAACTGTTTTGCTGACTGCGCTGCAGGCTTCATTAACTGAACTGCAAAGCCTTTGATAAGAAACATGTACTCTGCTAATCACGCAGTACAGCCTTGTTCCCTGACCTCTAAAAGGAAATTGTTGCTTTTGTGAATATGTGGCACGCGCACACACACACACAATTCACACTGTCAAGATACTGTACAAAATAAGCCTTCATAAATTTAAAAGTCAATGCATAAGACCTACGGTGCAATCATTTAGTTCCCTTCATTACTTGCCATGCAAACTTCTATTTTCTAGATGCAAAAACTGAAGGGAACTAAAATCAGTGCAAAAGAAGAAGAATGCACAGCAATTTTAAGCAAGTTTACTCAGATATAAATTCCACTGAGCTCAGATGGTTACAGCTATAATCCTATACCCACCCACTTATCCTTACTTCAGAGAAGTTATGTATAAGATTGCACTGTAATTTTTTTCAGACTTTGGTTGCAAGGTACTGTGTATACTACCATACAGGCAACCTCATTTGGCCCCCAATCCTGAAGTTCGCCTACTCCTGACACAGGACATGGGGCTGGGAAGAAAGAAATGGAAGCCTAAACCCATAGATCCTCAGTCAGTGGTTCTTTAGTAAAGGTAAGGGTACCCCTGACCATTAGGTCCAGTCGCGGATGACTCTGGGCTTGTGCGCTCATCTCACTCTATAGGCTGAGGGAGCGAGTGTTTGTCCGCAGGCAGCTTCTGGGTCATGTGGCCAGCATGACTAAGTCACTTCTGGCGAACCAGAGCAGCACACGGAAACGCCATTTACCTTCCCGCCGGAGCGGTACCTATTTATCTGCTTGCACTTTGACGTGCTTTCGAACTGCTAGGTGGGCAGGAGCTGGGACCGAAAAACGGGAGCTCACCCTGTCGTGGGGATTCGAACCGCTGACCTTCCGATCGGCAAGCCCTAGGCTATGTGGTTTAGAAAACAGCACTACCCGCATCCCAGTTCTTTAGTAGCACCCAGTTATTTTTATCTATTTGTTTATTTCATTTGTATCCCAACCTTTATCACTAAAAAAATGATCCCAGAGTGGTTACATACATAAAATATAACAAAGTGATAGCAAACAAACTTATTTATATCCTGCCTTTCCTCCACAGAACTTAAGGTGGCATACATGGTTTTCCCTCTCATTTCCTCCCTGTTTTATTCTCTCAGCAACCCTGTGAGGTAAATTAGAGATAGTGACTGGCCCATAGTCACTCAATGAGCTTCATAGCTGAGTGGGAATTTGTACCCTGGTCTCCTAGGTCCTAGTCCAGCACTCTAACCACTACACCATACGGTCTCTCAAACAAGTAGAATATTAAGCAGTCTAAAATTCATAAATATCACAGCCTCACTATCTGCATACAAATATGAGTGGTCTATCTGATTTTATCACAATTGTAAATCTCTCAGGAAATAATATGCATATGCATCTGACAGCCCCTCCAAACTACCAGCAATACAAACGTTGCCAATTTACTCTAATTAAAGCTATGCTGTGTCATATGTGCTTAAATGGTCGATCTGTCTTGAGGTAATTATACCTCTGTGTAGCCTTCTGTCAGAATTAAACTCAGATGGAAGACTCAGGGAACAGTCCACATTTGTTAACAATTAGACACAATCACATCTCTCCCCCCCCCCCCCCATATTCAGATAGAGCAAAAGATGTTTGGGTAGAGATGCTGATGAATTTGTAGAAGAGGAAACCAGATGGCACAACCACAACCACTCATCAATATGACTTTTTTTCTATTTAGTGGTGCAGCGGCGTAATTTTAGACTCTAGACTTAATGGGCCTAGGACGGCCCCCATTTAGACAGCCATGTGTATTGCTTCAGTTGCGAAGCCCACAACATTTCTCTTCTCCATCCCCCACTGACAATCCATGTTTTACAACTGCTTCTACATTCCTCAGACGTCAAGCTTACAGGTCAAGCTTCTTCGTCCTTTTTACTTTTTACTACAACTCCAAGACTTACCGACTGGAAACAGGTACAAAAGCCATACACTTAAATAAAAGAATCCTGTGTTTTCCAGAAACTAGTTTTCTGAACCCAGGAATTTGTCCTGACTATTTTCACCAATTCCATTCAAAAGACCCACCTGATTAAATGAATTACCTGAGTAGTCAGAACTGTCAAGGGTCCCTGAAGCCTTAGCCAGCATGGCCAATGGTCAAGGCTGATGGGAGTTGTTCCCAACTTAATAAGCTCCAGATCCATGTTCCTTAACAGGTGACCTTTTCAGTTTCTATGGCCAGCCCATTTTGCCCATTCTAATGTCATAGCCTTGTGTGAGCCTTACTAAATCTGGCAGGTGGCTGTTCGTGCTTTAGTCACAGCAGCCGTAAATAATTATTCCTTCCAGCACTGAATGCACACACATAGCATAGAAAAGGCAAGATTATAGCTGACACTGGCTTATGTTAAAATTGATGGCTTCTGTCGTAGAGGAGCTGCCCAACCATTTCATTCTTTTTGTACTAATTTAGGAGGTCATTGCTGAGAAGATATTACCTGCATCTTTGTCATTGGAAGGCATAGAAGGCAATGCATATCATCTGGTTTAAAGACTCTTGCAGATGACCCTTGAGGCTCTGCAAGTCTGTTTATTCAGAGCCAGATCTCATCCTTGCCCTGATCCATTTTGGAGTTATCATATAAACTGAACAACATTTCACTTTCCCACACCGCTGATACTCCACAATTCTATTGCATTATATGGCTGTTCGATTGGCCTTTTGGAACATTATAGTCCAGCAAAGTACTTAAATTCAGAGCTTGGTACACAGAGCTTGCTAGAGCTGTTGTTGGCATCCGTATGTCTCAACAGATGATGGAGTGCACCTGTGGGGCTGAAGTCAAACCGCTATGTTAGCAGCACCAAAGTGACCTTCCCAAGGTGCAAGCCTGGGCAGTGTGTATGGAGGCCCTGGGATGCCTGGAATACAAATCCCTCTCAGCGCCTTGCTGATGTGGTCCAAAGGAAAGCAGAGCAATACATTTGGCACCAGCTTGGCTCCAGGAGTTGCCGAAAGGAGGCATTCAAGGCACCACCCAACTATCTTAGGGTAAATCTAGCATGTAGGAGATGATCGTGGTGGTTTTATTTTCTTTTTGACAAAGTGAACTCATTGTTTGAAGGCAGCTCTTTAAGGCAAATCTGCATTCACGGCAACCAACTGATGTATTGCTTTAGTTTGATTCATTCATTTCATTAAATTATCCTGAGTTACCTGCAATAACTACGAGCAGGAGAGAGAAGTATATTTCAGCAGAAAAAATCTACAAGTCTGGTAAATGTTTTCAGGCCTTTTGTTTTGTCTCTCAAAGCATTCTCAACTTTGCTTTTCACGCCACATGAATGTTTTCAGTCTGCTCAACAACTATATTACTGGTCGTTCCAGTCAGTTGTTTTCCTACAAAACTGTGCTTCAGTCTTGGTTAATGTTTGCCCAGAAATATGTAATTGCGGACTTCCTCCTCATAAACCGTTCCAGAGTGCAGGCTGCCATCCTCCCATGCTATTATTATCTTTGTGCCTCCCGGCTAATGTAGGGTGTGCTTTCGCACCTAGATGAAAGATAACCCTTTCATTCCCACATCCCCGAGCCTGTAGGATTACTTCCTACCTACTGCAGCTGCATCTAAACCTGCTGAATTGCAAAGATTAGAAGTGCATTTCTCATACCCTAGAATGAACATGATTCAGTGCTAGCATTACCCACATAAACAGGTGGCTAAATAGCTCAGTTGTGTGGTTCTGTTCTACCTCTTTGAATTATTTATGACTGGACTTGAGCCCTTCTGCAAGAAGTTGTTGCAACATTTGGCATCGTTCTGGAGGCCAGACTTACCACCACCATTTCCACCTTCCAGTACTGGTGCTAATATTGCCATTGGTGCTGCTTTGCCTCTTCTATTGACCCAGTCTTTACATTAGCAGCCATGCCACACAAGGCATTTGCATTACGCTGTAGCAGTCTTCACTAACCTGGTACTCTCCAGTTCTTTTGGACTTGAATTCTCATCAGTTCAAGCCAGCATGCCAAAGGGCACCAGGTTGGCAAAAGAAGCTATAGAGCAGTGTTTTTCAACCTTGGGTTCCCAGAGGTTGTTGGGCTATAACTCTGATCACCCTTAACCATGGAGAGACTTCAAAGTTGAAGAACGCTACTATGGAAGACCAAGGTCCTCTCCTGCCTTTTATCTCACAGAGATTATGAGTGTTATGAATCCATATTACAGCAAAAACTTGAAATTGTTTCTGACAGGAAGATTTTCTTGTGGAACAGGGCAAAGTCAATGCTGCTGTAACACAAGCCGATAAATAGGTTCAATTGGCTTTGGGAAGGAACCCAAATATTTTATCTGTAGTAAGGGATCTACTAAGTTTTTAAGTGCATCAAGAACAAGAATTACATAAAAGGTCCAACAAAAGAGTTTAGTAATTATAATATGAAAAGATTGCAGTGACGCCTTCCACCTTTAAACATACCTCCAATGTTTTGACCAGCAAGCTGTTTCAGCCCTTTAAAAAATGTCAGTTTAAAGACGTTGAAATGGGTGTAGAAAAATCATATTAAAGGATTAAGCATCAAATGCTGGTGTGTTGATGTGCAGAAGAAATTCTTCACAGAGGAAATCATTGACTTTGCATTCCTAAGAGGATATTTTCCCCTATAATAAAGTGTTCAGTTGTCAACAGCAGTTCTAAGTTTCATACGACTCTTGACCAAAGTCACAATTCAAAGAGAATGTCTCCTGAGCAAGGATTTGTGCAAGGGACGCTCCCTACCCCTTCGCAATGAAGTGGGAAGACTTTGCAGGAAACACTTTCTCATTGGCTATGCTCTCACACAGATCATGAGGCAAAAGTAAGCTCACTTAATAATACACTAGACGAACATAGATACCCGTTCTTGTAACACATGGGCTGTGTCCATATAATTATACAGGAAATTGTTTTTGAATAGCAAATGAGATCATGTCATCAATGGTGATGCAGGTAGTCATCAGTCTACTGCCTTTCTTTAATGTGCATAGTTATTAGAATTTGAAAAACATTGACTTTGAAGTTTTTTCCACACCTTAGAACAAGATGGCTTATCTGCTCAGTAGCAAAAAGTTTCACATCAAGCGCTGTCACTAAGGCACTAAGGTCTGACTGAGGTGATACAATACACCTGTGTTGGGGCATACAATTTATAATACAGTGGAACCTCAGTTCCCGAACGCCTCTGTTGTCGTATGTTTTGGCTTCTGAACACCCAAAAATGGGAAGTAACTTCAATTTTCAGAAACAGAATGTGCTACGGGGCTTCTATTTTGAGTTTCCCTATTAAGGCTTCCGCTTTCAGTTTTCAGACCTTTCAGAAGTCAAACGGTCTTTGGGAATGCATTACGTTCGAAAACCAAGGTTCCACTGTATAAGCGTTTCATAATATTTTTAAAACATATGAGCTAACTATGCTGAACAGGCAAACTTGAGCAGTGAAGGCTCCCAAAGTTCAGAAAACGGAAACATGACCCTTATTGGCAGGTTTAAATGCCAAGATCCCACCTCATAATCAATGCCTGGGTGGCAGTTGGTTGAAAAGGAGGCAGTTGGCGAGATGGGCCAAGAAGTTGCAACAACAGCAAAACAACAGTTCTGCGGGAAACCTTGTAAATAACCGTAAATAAATTTCCATTGTTAATGTTTTAGTAGCCTCCCTTTGCTATGTGGATAGGTAGAGGAATCCAGGAGCAATCTTCTTGTTGTGCGAGACAATTCCTATTTAAGCTGGAGGCAGCACTCTCAAGCCATATGAGGTAATTTTCCTTTCCTAACTTGTCCAGTCTTGCTCAGGTTCTACCAAGCTGTGTTTATGGGCTTTTCTGAAGCAAAACCATCAAAGACTCTGTCATGTGGGTCCTCGGGCTGGACTGGCACCATGAGAGAGGTGAGATAAGTGCTAACAATCTACCCCTTAATTCAAACCACAGCTTTCTTCTCTTATTAATTCCACTTCATGTCCTCCCCAACCTTGCCTCACTGGACTGGTTACTTGCTAGAGGGACCATATCTTATTGGCTGAGCATATGCTCTGTGTGCAGAAGGTCCCTGATTCATTCCCTGACATCTCCAGCTAAAGGGATCTGGTGTGAAAGATTTCTGACTGGAAAAGCACTGCCAGTCAGAGTCAATACTGGGTTAAGTGAACAAAGTGTCTGACCTGATAAAAGACAACTTCCTTTGTCCCAGTATGATCCACTCGTAAATCCACAGCAGAGCATTACACATTACAGTTTTGGCCTCAGTGTTCCACCTGCAAAATGGGAACAACAGTGGCATTGTGAGGGGAAATGAGATACAGGTTATGAAACACTTGGAAGTTTTTGGGGTTTTTTAAAGCACTTTAGGAGAGGTGGAGAACCCATAACCCTATATACGGTACATGGTTAGCTCTGGATTTTTCTGCTGCCCTGCTACCAGCACACATCAGCTGTTTAGCAGCGAGAAGCTAAGAGCGGGAAAGGTTTTGATATTGTGAAAAGGGTGCAGCTGTAGCTCCTTTCTCTGCAAGAATATCAAAGCAGAGGAGAAAACACTTAAGCAGAGATGTATTAGATTTGTATGTCTTCAAAAAGTGTTGATGTTTTCCCATTGCATGCATGCAGCACTTTGGCGTTGCAATTGCATTTTGAAGTTTGAAGCTCTGAAGAATTGCAAGGTGGGGCTTGAGCACAGCTCTGCATTCATGGTATTTGTGTTCTTCTACAGGGATTACCAAATTCTTTTGCACAGTCAGGACTTCACAGTCTATGAAGAAAATGTGTTAAACTTGAGTGGGGTCACGAACGATTGAATATATGCCTTTGTTTCCATGAGAAACAGCTTTCTTTGCATGTAGATGTGATTGTGTTTGTGTGTCTAGTGTGTCCCACCCACTTTTGGATCTGATCCCACCCACTACAGGAATTTGTCCTCAATACTTTTGCACTTGAGTAATGCATCCCATGACCTGAAAAGTTCCTCATCCCTGCACTATAGGAATGATTACCACTGTTGCCACTTATTATCAACAAACTTATTATCAATCAATGCCAACATCTGCCTAAAAGTACTCTACACAATTGCAAGTGCTTTCATCACTCTGTAGCATTTCTGTTTAATTATCATGAAAATCCAGGCAAAATTAAGAAACTCCAATTAAGTTTTAAAAGCTGAATTCTCACACTGAGGTCAGCAGATTTCCTTTGACTAGAAGATTATGACATTTTCCCCCCTTTTGTTTATGTCCTGTTAGATCTCATGGAACAAAACAAGCTCAGCCTTCTTGATTGGAGTGGAGTTGGTTCATTACAGCATGGCATAACAACAACAACAACAACAACAACAACAACAACAACAGCCTGCCCATCTGACTGGGTTTTCCCAGACACTCTGGGCGGCTCCCAGCAGAGGACTAAAAACAGAATAAAACTTCAAACATTAAAAACTTCCCTAAACAGGGCTGCCTTCATATGTCTTCTAAAAGTCAGATAGTGGTTTTGATACCACAGGAGGTTGTGGTTTAGACAACTTGTACAGTCAGCCTCTGCAGGATGATTCACTCACTAGATGAAATACAGTGGTACCTCAGGTTACATACGCTTCAGGTTACAGACTCCACTAACCCAGAAATAGTGCTTCAGGTTAAGAACTTTGCTTCAGGATGAGAACAGAAATCGTGCTCTGGTGGCGCGGCAGCAGCGGGAGGCCCCATTAGCTAAAGTGGTGCTTCAGGTTAAGAACAGTTTCAGGTTAAGAACGGACCTCCGAAACGAATTAAGTACTTAACCTGAGGTACCACTGTATTCAACAGGTTGTGGGCTTCTTTCTCAAATTCTTCAGACCCTATTGACCAGTTCCTAAATTGGTGGTCTCACAACAGATGCAGTGTTTTAATGTTCAGTCTGAGCAATAAACCTCTTCTTTCAACACCAGCATGAAAAATATTGGCAAATGCATTTCAGAAAGAGAGTCTGATGCTTCTTGATTAAGTTACGTAGCTGAATGTGAAGTAGCATGGCTGTGTCTTTGACACTTTTTGTTCCCAACTTGGTTTCCATCAATGTGATTTTGGTGCCCATGAAATTGGCATGGTACATACACAACAATGATGGCACAATGAACTATTAATATGCCAAAGGTGGGGGAGACAGATGGTGGTGGCTGGTAGCAGTAGGGGTAGTTGAGAGGTGAATACAACACCACAAGGATGAAAGTGGGGTGCAGACAGTGCCAGCATGATATCCAGAGGAAATTGGGGCGCAGGAGATGCAGGTGCATTTACATGGAAGTTTATTCTGTTTCCCCAATATTTCCCAAACTATTAATTTTTGTATTATATTTGAGCTTTGTAACAACTTAACAATCACTTCTGGAAAGTCAGCAGAACATAGTGGAAGTTTAGCAGTCATTTCTGTGTTAATTGGTTCCCAAAATAATACGTTTGCAATGTCATTAACCCAGAAAATCGCAAGAGTAAAATGACGAAATTCAGGGCCGTATACCAGCAAGCTGTTCCTTCCTGCAGTTCTTATGACTGAATCATGGATGAACAGAACCACACATGTGCAGAAAGAGTGAGGGAGTAGTGACATTGTCCAACGACATTCATTGTTGGGCCATACCACACTCACTGGTATAAATGAAATTTAGCGTTGCATGCCAGTATATTGCTCAAAAAGCAACAGTTCCATGGCATAATGAAGTCTGCAGTGTGAAAGGAACATTAGAAAATGGGACAGAACTGCTAGCATTATAATCTGGAAAGCTAATGCAATACCCCACACCTGAATGCAGCAACAGACGCACCCAAACACAGCCCCTTAAAACAGTGGCGTAGCGTGGGTTGTCAGCACCCGGGGCAAGGCAAGTAATTTGCGCCCCCTAACCCGTGGATTTGCGCCCCTAACCCGTGGATTCGCACCCCCTAACCTGTGGATTTGCGCCCCCTAACCCTAACCCCCAGATGTTGCGCCTGGTGCGGCCGGCCCCCCCTGCACCCCCCACACTACGCCACTGCCTTAAAACCCCCCACTTTTATTTTGGTATCTATCACAATGCTCATCCTAGTTCACAGCCAAGCCCTACAATAATTTGCATAAAGAACCCAAACCCAAACCTCATTAATGAGGTAATAGTACCGTAAGAAAAAACATATTCAGGATAAGTTATTGTTATGAGTTTGGCAGGGAGGACATAGGCTGTATGTGAGATCCTTCTAACCCCTGGATCTGGAAAGTGTTAAAATATAAGCCAGAGTAGTTTCCTATGTAGAGGTGATAGCCTGGGTGGTGGGAAACAAAGGTAAGGGGCTCTGTGTGAGAAGAAAAGCCGCAAGCTGGAGACAGAGTCAGAGAAACAGTTGAGAGCAATGTTTGATTGCTGTTCGAATCCAAGCCTGCAGCTATGGGAGAAATAAGACCCAGGGCAGAAGTCTTGTTAGAATAAAAGTATAAACTCATACCAAAAAGCAGCCACCTCCACCTAAGGATCATGTTGTATATTGTGTAAATAAATCATATATCATTAAGACACCACCCTGAGTAAGAGCCTAGAACCCCTGGAACCTCTCACGCCTCAGAGATTGGGGTGACACACAACATTATAAATACAGCATTGCTAGTGAAGTATTGCAGCATCTATAGAACGTTATACACCTAATGTCCCAACCAGTAAATCAATAAAATTGTTTGCTGGTTGCATAAGAACAGTCACACATTGTTTGCACAGGGAAATAATCAACATGAATTGCATCCAAGTATGAGACTTACAAAGGCACAAGACAGGATGTGAAGGGAGAGCCTGGGGCAGGGCAGAAGAGAAAAAAGAAAACATCAGTGGCTCTGAGGTAACACCAGTTTTCCAACTCGCAAAGTCCCTCAGCAGCCTTCATTCACATCTTGAGAAATGACAGAAATCAGGAAACATGACTTTGGGCCGAATGCTTTTGTCCTGGTCTATCAAAAACAAAAACAAAAAACAAAAAACCAGAATAATACCAGAAAATTACTGGAAACTGCACATTGAACTTTGCCACTGGCAAGGATCCCAGTCAAACAGAAATGTTAAAGTTCTTTTCCTACATGGGGCCTCCTGTATTGGGGTGTCCCTACAGACCTATAGGTGGTTGCAACAGGTTGGAGTAGGGGCCTTTTGCCAGAAAAACAAGCCCTGACCAGTATTATTTCCTATTGCCTATCTTGTTTATTAAAGACCTATTTTAATTTATTTTTTGTCATGGCATGCCTGGCTTTGTTGAAATATGCTGAAGTCCCGTGGAAAGTGGGGGTGGGACCCTCCATAATTACCATGTTTACCCTTGTTTACTTCCAAGAATTTTGTTAAGTATTTAACTACTTTGAAAGAGGAGTACGTCTCCCTGGCATACACATGCCTAAATAAATAAATAAAGATTAACTCTCCATCTGCAGAACAGCATAAAGCATGCAGGCAAGAATTAGAAGTGGCCAGTTCCATTGCTAAGCGAAAGGTCTGGTTTCAAAGACTAGCTTGTGAATTCTGACACTGTTTCTACCATAGACAAGAGAAAAAGTTTGTCACCCAAACTTTAAAACGTGTTTTCTTAAAGAATAGCAATCAGAAACAAAGCATGCAGGAGAAGTAATGTAATATTATTAGTCTGTTCTAGAGTGCTCAATGACTGAGTGCAGAATGGCAGTGGAGATTTTGCACTTCCAGATGAGAAATGATCAAAAGGCTGGCCCCTTTACAAGTCTGTTGTGTTTCTGTCTAAGAAAACACAATTTGCACACAAGCAAATAAACCGTTTCATTATAAAACTAAAGGATCGATGTGAACCAGATAAACTCCAAGTTAAGACTGCTGAGGAAACAAACTTGCAGCTAAGTCTCAACACAGGTTAACCTCCTAGACCAAATCAGTAAATCACTCTGAATCCGCATCTTCCATGGTGGGAGTGGGAGAGGAAAGATTTACTTGATACAATTTTAAGGACAAGTAGCTCATGCCATACAGTCTGCCACCTTTCACTGTTAGGACAATTAGGAAAATACAGTACAGTACTCAAAACTATCATCTGAAAACAAGCAAAGCAATACACTACTACCAGTTTTTATTACTCTTTTAAAATGCAAGCAATTCAGGGAAAATATACACTGCATGATCTTCCGATATACTTTTTGGCAACGTTAGTTCTGCAGCAATGCTACTCTATGTCTATTTAAAAGCAGATCCCATTGAGTTCAGTGGGGTTTCCTTTCAGTAAAGTGGAAAGGATTGCAGTCTAAGAGAGAGCTGAATTTCCCAAGTAGGAAAGCGGGGGACCTGGAGAGAGAAAATAAAACAAAGACCTAAAAGAACATAGGACTATATGTGTGAATGTTTTCACACTATTTATCTACCCTCAAAGCATGGCTGTAACCTTATCCATTTTGCTCCTGCTACATTCCAGCATCTACCATGATCAATACCACATTTTATTGGAATATAAGTTTTTCCCCCACTCACAATTTCCACATTTGTAAGCAATATCATTTGTCAAGCTTATGACTGCTTCAAAGACAGTTTCAGCAAAAGTTCTAAAGATGGATCACATTTGTAGTATACTAGCATTGCAAGAGGCAGGTAAAAGCAAAATAATTAATAACAGCAATTATTTTAAAGCTTTTTCTACAAAAACTGTGCTTGAACAATCTTTGTGTTTCTGTAGGGAAGCAATAAATACAATTTTGGCAAACATCAGGAAGAGTTTTGGGTTGCCAGTATACTTTTAAATGCATTCTGAGATCTATCCTTCCTTCCATTTGTGATGGAATATTTTCAGTTTGTTAGATGGAGAGATAGTTCAAATGCATCGACCCTGTGCCTGTTTTTGAAATATCTTTCTGCTTTTGAAATATTGGGGATCACTTATCCAACGACAAGTGAGATTTAAAGCAATATCTTCCATTCTAAATTGAGACAGTCCTATCACAAGGCTATTCTCTCTCTTTCTCCCCTCCCACACCCCTCACAACCCAATAACAGGAAATCAGTGCTGTTACCCTATGGGGGGAAATTCAGCTGAGACCTAACAGAAGCAACATTCAGGGTTGGCTTTTATCCACTTTGCACGCTACTGGCAAGCCTAAGATTAGATAATGAAAGTGCCAAAAGATTAGCTTCATAAGGAAAGGAGAAGCATTGGCAGTTCTTCTTCCTAATGTGCATGCACTCTACAACTTCAAATGTGGTGCCTGGCACAATTGCCCATGCAGGGGGGCAGCTGGGTACACATGCCCTGGGCCTCAGAGGCCTAAGCTGGCCTCGAGGTTTTAGCAGGAAGTGGCTGCTTTTTGGTATGAGGTTCATACCTGTATTCTAACAAAACTTCTGCCCAGGGCCTCAGACAAGCTCTGCATGAGCTTGATTGCTGTTCCTCTCTCTGAGCAGTTGGATTACGGCTAGCACCTTTTACAAATTCGTGTAATAAAACTTAAAGGGGAATGGGAAATGGCGTTTGATACCACCGACCATAACATCCTTCTGGACCATCTTGAGGGGCTGGGAGCTGGGGGCACTGTCATACAGTGGTTCCGCTCCTTCCTCCTGGGCCGTGTTCAGAAAGTGGTGGTGGGGGATGAGTGTTCAGACCCCTGGGCTCTCACTTGTGGGGTGCCTCAGGGTTCTGTCCTTTCCCCCATGCTTTTCAACATCTACATGAAGCCGCTGGGAGAGATCATCAGGGGATTTGGGCTGGGTGTTCATCAGTATGCAGATGATACCCAGCCCTATCTCTCTTTCAAATCAGAACCAGTGAAGGCAGTGAAGGTCCTGTGTGAGTGCCTGGAGGCGGTTGGAGGTTGGATGGCAGCTAACAGATTGAGGTTGAATCCTGACAAGACAGAAATACTGTTTTGGGGGGACAGGAGGCGGGCAGGTGTGGAGGATTCCCTGGTCCTGAATGGGGTAACTGTGCCCCTGAAGGACCAGGTGCGCAGCCTGGGAGTCATTTTGGACTCACAGCTGTCCATGGAGGGACAGGTCAAATCTGTGTCCAGGGCAGCTGTTTACCAGTTCCATTTGGTACGCAGGCTGAGACCCTATCTGCCTGCGGACTGCCTCGCCAGAGTGGTGCATGCTCTGGTTATCTCCCACTTGGATTACTGCAATGCGCTCTACGTGGGGCTACCTTTGAAGGTGACCTGGAAACTACAACTAATCCAGAACGCGGCAGCTAGACTGGTGACTGGGAGCGGCCGCAGAGACCACATAACACCGGTCTTGAAAGACCTACATTGACTCCCAGTACGTTTCCGAGCACAATTCAAAGTGTTGGTGCTGACCTTTAAAGCCCTAAACGGCCTTGGTCCAGAATATCTGAAGGAGCGTCTCCACCCCCATCGTTCTACCCGGACACTGAGGTCCAGCACCGAGGGCCTTCTGGCAGTTCCCTCACTGCGAGAAGCCAAGTTACAGGGAACCAGGCAGAGGGCCTTCTCGGTAGTGGCGCCTTCCCTGTGGAACACCCTCCCACCAGATGTTGAAGAGAACAACAATTACCAGGCTTTCAGAAGACATCTGAAGGCAGCCCTGTTTCGGGAAGCTTTTAATGTTTGATGTATTATAGTATTTTAATATTCTTTTGGAAGCCACCCAGAGTGGCTGGGGAAGCCCAGCCAGATGGGTGGGGTATAAATAATAAATTATTATTATTATTATTATTAAGCTTCTAAAGGTCGGAGAGTAAAAATGCAAACCACTATTAGTAGCAGTATTCTTGTTATTATTTTTATGTGTGTAATGGGTGTTCGCTAAACATAAGAAATCAAACTGGACTGGACTAGACTGGTATCATTGGTAAGCAGTTTTCACAGACAGGGACCCACCTTCAAGCAGGCAGTCTTACAGAAGGGCCATAGCTCAGTGGTAGAATATTTACTTTGCATGCAGAAGGTTCCAGGTACAATCTCCTGAATCTCCAGGTAGGACTGGGAAAAATTCCGTCCTGAAACCCTGGACAGCTGCTGCCTGTCAGTGTAGACAGTGTTGAGCTAGATGGCCATTGGTCTGACTTTATATAAGGCAGCTTCCTATACTCTTAGGCAAGGGACGCGGGTGGCACTGTGGGTTAAACCACAGAGCCTAGGACTTTCTGATCAGAAGGTTGGCGGTTCAAATCCCCGCCACGGGGTGAGCTCCCGTTGCTCGGTCCCTGCTCCTGCCAACCTAGCAGTTCAAAAGCATGTCTGGCAGGAAGGTAAACGGCGTTTCCGTGCGCTGCTCTGGTTCACCAGAAGCGGCTTAGTCATGCTGGCCACATGACTCGGAAGCTGTCTGTGGACAAAAGCCGGCTCCCATGGCCAATAAAGCGAGATGAGCGCCGCAACCCCAGAGTCGGTCACGACTGGACCTAATGGTCAGGGGTCCCTTTACCTTTACCTATACTCATAGTCACAGTAAGCAATATCCTCACTGTTCTTCCACCATATTTTATGTGCAATTGCTTCTAATGCATTTATTCATTGAGAACTGCAAAATTGATATGAAATACAGTGGTACCTTGGGTTAAGTACTTAATTCGTTCCGGAGGTCCGTACTTAACCTGAAACTGTTCTTGACCTGAAGCACCACTTTAGCTGATGGGGCTTCCTGCTGCTGCCGCGCTGCCGGAGCACGATTTCTGTTCTCATCCTGAAGCAAAGTTCTTAACCCGAGGTAATATTTCTGGGTTAGCGGAGTCTGTAACCTGAAGCGTATGTAACCCAAGGTACCACTGTATACTATCTCCTCCATTATGCGCATATAAGGGGATTTTTTGAAAGACCTTTCCCTTTACGGCATTGGTTATTCTGCCAATATAATTTAGAAGATTTAGCAGATTGAGATTCTGTAGCCCATCTTAACTTTCTATTCCCGATTATCAAAGTGACCCCAAACACATGCAAAATGAGCATTTGGTCAGCATACCTTTTATTTTTTGCCAAAAAGCAATGGAAAATATAAGCATCTCTCTCACTTATCTTCCTAATTTCCTGAGTATGATATATATTTCCCCACATTGAGTCACATGACCGGGCAACCAGGGAATCTCAGTTTCAGGGGCCTGCTCTAGCCTGTCAAAAGAATCAAATTACAAGGAATGTTGATGTACTTCTACACTAAGGAGAAATGGAGGAAAGAATGAATAGGTTTTGTAAGACTTTCATAGAGAGCACTTGCCCCAAACGTTGAAAAGAAGCCTTGCTGGCTCTTGTATCACCAGAAACAGAATTAAAATGTTTGATCCATTTTATATGCATGGATCCAAATATATTTTACTTAGGAAGTGCATATCTCATATTTTATTTAGATTGAAAAAACCTACAGCACATGTAGCTAATTTTCTGCATTAACAGGCTGATATCCTGAAAGACTAATCCAGTATTTAAAGCAATGTCAGAACAGGAAAGGGTAGAAATAAAAAAAAATTAATCATAAAGACATAATACATGTTAAGAAATGTCTCTTGCTGGGAAATACAAAAAAATTCAAGGAATGAAAGGGTGCAAGCCAAATGAGGCATGTTGGAGCAACCTGTCATTAACCCATCTTACATATAACAACTTCAATATACACGTTTTCCTCAATTGCAGAATACTATTTATTTAGCTGCTATCATCTCAGTTTAATATATACTGGTAAGTATGGAACATCAATCTTTCAAATAGGTCAAACAATATTATAATGAACTAGGCACAGTTGATAGGCAAGTTCTAGTGAAAGTAGGGACGTGGGTGGCGCTGTGGTCTAAACAACTGAGCCTCTTGGGCTTGCTGATCGGAAGGTTGGCGGTTTGAATCCCTGCGACAGGGTGAGCTCTCGTTGCTCTGTCTCAGCTCCTGCCAACCTAGCAGTTTGAAAGCACACCAGTGCAAGTAGATAAATAGGTACCACTGCAGCGGGAAGGTAAATGGCGTTTCCATGTGCTCTGGTTTCCGTTACAGTGTTCCATTGTGCCAAAAGCAGTTTAGTCATGACCCGGAAAGCTGTGTGTGGACAAACGGTGGCTCTCTTGGCCTGAAAGCAAGATGAGCGCGCGGCTTTGGCAGAAGCCAAGACAGCGAGGGGGATGGATCCCGCTCGCTGTCTTGGCTTCGTTTTTAGCCACGGAGCTGGGGCGGGATGCCCACCTGGATGACGTGGTGCCCACCACACATAAAGAAACAGTGGTACGTCAGCTCCTTGAAAAGCCCACCCTGGATCCAATGGTGTGTATTAACTACTGACTAATACCCATTTTAGTGGGGGAGATGGGGGTGGCAGAGTCTGTGGTCCATGAGCTTCATTTAGATGATCCGCAACATGTGTATAAAGAACATTTAGATATTGAATTCTATGGAATTCAAACTGTAATACAATAAAACACAATAATAAATAAATAAAGCAATAAAATACAATTAAAAGTCATACAGCATCTACCACAGTGCATTGCAATGGCTGCAACAAGCTGAAAAATCGTAAAAAGGTCCATCAAGACAATCAGCAATTTTCAAGTGGTCTATAGGAGCAGGAAGTTTTGGAAACACTGGCACGGGTCTTTCTGGTGCCATCTTAACAGAAGAGAAGGCAAACAGCAGCAATCTACCCTGCAGCCAGGCAACAGGTGATTGGGTTTGATTTTGCTTTGCTTTTCGGATTTTCCCAGCACTGGCAAAACAGGAAGCCACTCTAAAAAATGGGAGGGGTGGATTCTGGTTGAGGGAAACATCATGTGAATGATGTCCAGAAATTCTTGACTCGAAATTCATAGTAAAGCCCAGTGTGAACAAGCCCCTATTTTATATTCTGCTGATCCATGACCTACGGTAGTAAGGGGAAGGCTGGAGGGAGATTTGAATTAGGAATGTGCCAGGTTGCACCACACACTCTTAGCAACTATGCCAAACCATGCAGATAGCAATAGTCAGCATAGCTTTAAAATCAAATACAGCATGAAAAAGTCCCATATCAATATCATAGACGGAGGGGGAGGCGGGAGAGGAGCCTTGCTACTTCATAAATAGGGTCTTTTGTCTTTAGGATGGAAATGTTAGAGACCCATTTCTAAAGCACAGTTCTATGCACACTTGTTAGCAATTGACGTGTTCCCAACTAGCAATTTGCAATCAATTGTTGCTTAATGGTGATGGAACAAAAAGAGGGGGGGGGAGAGAATTTGAAAAGTGTGTATATATTTTCTTGCTCTCCTATACCCAAATACCTTGAGTTTTTCCATGCCAATGGCATTTGGCAATTATAATCACACAGTAAAATACCTAAGGTTAATGAGTAACCTCAAAAGGAAGTTACTTCACATAATGACAGCAATTTCTCTGAACTAAATGTTAATAATAAGGCCTGTAATACGGTAAGAAGGAAATGGTGGCAACTGGTAAATGGAACCCCGTTGCCTAGTAACAAGTCCTTAAGGTATGAGCTTTCCCCCTTCTTTCTTTATCTCTCTCTCTCTCTTTCTTTAAAAGCAACAAGCAAAACATTTCCAGCCTGAGCTGATTGTGGAAGGTACACATTTTATAACTCCGGCAAAGTTCTCCTAAGCAAGAAAACAGTAAAAATGGCCTTCGTTTTATTAACAACCAGCCCCAGACACTAAAAAATAAATTTAGTCAACAGTACAGTTTAAAGGCCCGCCTCAGCGTGTGATAATCAGTTTTCAAAAGACATGGTAGGAGACAAAGAAAAATAATAATTAGATCGCAAAAGTCATTTGAAGCCACTCTTCATGCAGTACTTTTGTGTTAAAAGCATTAAATAACCAAGCAAAGATGCAAAGGGCTGGATTGCACCCTTTTCAGAGAGACAACCAAAGGGTTGTGCAACCACCTGCACGTCAGTAACATTTCAGGAGGCTGTCTCACTCGAGTCAGACAAACAATGCCCTCCAGCCACGAGAAGCATGCACTAAACAAGAAGCCACTCTGTCCCCAAACTGAGTGCTTTTTAACCCTGCCAGCTGCTTAGTAGTGGGAAAGTGTTTGGGGTTTCAGGTGATACTGGGTGCTTCCAGATGTGTGGGATCTGTGCTCCTGAATCATTCCATTATTTTGCAGCGTCTCCATGATGTCATTGGCATCAAGACACCAGCCCATTCCACCACTTCCCTCTGCCCATTTCTGGGGGAAGTGGGGGGGGTGAATCTGAGAAATAAAAAATCAAAAACAAAAACCACCTGCTGGCAATAACCCATTCACAGTATGTTACCAATCAATTCACAGGTTTAGCTCTGTCTGGAAGCGACCTAGTCTGAAACCTCATACTAAGGCTTCACATTTTAGGGTTTGTTTTTTCCTTCTATCATGTCCTTCTACATTGCCCTAAGTTAGAAGATCTGGCATTCATGGAAAGACAATGGGTTGCCCGTGCAGAAGTCCAGCTCTTGGGAAATGGGCCAATGTGTTTCAGTGCCTGGTATCAGGGTGATGGGAGAAAGGTGAGACTAATTGTTGTTGTGGTTTAGTCATTTAGTCGTTTCCGACTCTTCGTGACCCCATGGACCAGAGCATGCCAGGCACTCCTGTCTTCCACTGCCTCCCGCAGTTTGGTCAGACTCATGTTTGTGGCTTTGAGAACACTGTCCAACCATCTTGTCCTCTGTCGTCCCCTTCTCCTTGTGTCCTCCATCTTTCCCAATATCAGGGTCTTTTCCAGGGAGTCTTCTATTCTCATGAGGTGGCCAAAGTATTGGAGTCTCAGTTTCAGGATCTGTCCTTCCAGTGAGCACTCTGGGCTGATTTCCTTAAGAATGGATAGGTTTGATCTTCTTGAATGCATATATTGCTTGTTTATACCCTAAAGACACAAGCCAGTCAATTCATACTGCAGAAAGGGCTACAAGGGTGTCACATGACAGCAACTGTCCATTCATGCCTCTTTCTCCAACTGACCCTTAGAAAGGGACAAGCAAGACAGAATGCAGATAGCCATCTACTGTACCAAACATCTGCTACTCAGAGCTATACTGCCTCTGAGCATATGGCTACTGATTGACCTAACCGGCATAAGCATAGGCCAAGCACTGAGCTACATTTTGAAAAGTCACATTATGGTATCCTTCCTAGGCAGTATCAGTTAAAACCAAAAGTGGGGGAGGGAAAACATTTTTTTAACACCTTCCCTGTAAAAACAAAAATTCCCTGCATGTAGAAAACCAGCACACCAGGAAGAGGACTGTGTGAAGTAAGCTTTAGTGAGAGGTGGCGGTAAGCCCAATGAAGACAGTAGGTAGGACTTACTTCTGAGTAGATGTACATAGGTTTGCAGTGTTAGCATATGTGGAGTCTGTGCAGAATCTACTGTCAGTCATTTAATTGGATGGCCCTGCGTTCTACTTCTTAGAGTGAGCAATTATTCCCATTCACTGTCTCTACACTGTTGTTGTTTTGTTTAGTTTTATTTATGATTTGCTTCCCATGAGGCATTCCGACTTACAAAATAAGAAGAAAACTGCTAGATATGTTTTTAAAAAGTTAAAATAACTGCTTATATAAAACATTTTTTAAAATTATATACACACAAACATATATATACACGCACACAGTTTAAAACAAGAATAGCACATATACATTCAAATCCAATACAGTGGTACCTCAGGTTAAGTACTTAATTCATTCCGGAGGTTTGTTCTTAACCTGAAACTGTTCTTAACCTGAAGCACCACTTTAGCTAATGGGGGCTCCTGCTGCTGCCGTGCCGCCACAGCACGATTTCTGTTCTCATCCTGAAGCAAAGTTCTTATCCCAAGGTACTATTTCTGGGTTAGCGGAGTCTGTAACCTGAAGCGTATGTAACCCGAGGTACCACTGTACAGATAGATATCTCCAATTATAAGGCTTCTTGAAGGAGGAACCTCTTTAGCAGGCATCCCCTCCCCAAATAAAAACAATAGAGAAGGTGTCTGTCTGATTTATTACTGCAGAGGGTTTCAAAGGTAGGGGTTGTCACACTAAAGGCTCAATTCTGACATCTTGTGGAACGGACCTCCTGATGGGATGGTACCTGCTCCGGCCGAACACAGCGATTGGTTGGCATTGTATGTACAGTGATGTTACTTTTTTAAGTGTCTGTTTATATCTTTCGAACATCATTCCCTTTAATTAACCTGTTTCTAAATTCCATTGACTCCACATCTTCGGCATTCTTTTTCTTCTTACTAAAACAAGATGTTCAAATCCCTTTATCATTTTAGTTTTCCAGCTCTTTGATAATCTCTGGAAAACAAGCTAGTACAGTATGCACTACAAAACGCAATTTTCTAAAAGTTGGTGGTGTCTTTTTATCTAATGGCATTATGATACTTGCCCCCCCCTCCATTTTAACCTTCAATCCCTTCCTAATTATTTCTGACAGTGAATTTGATTCTTGTTTCCCCCCACCCCACCCCAACTGCTGAAGTGCCCCAAGCTGCAATTTTCAGTAAGCTGCCACTATCATAAGCTGTGCAGTGTTATGTCTGCAGGAAGAATGTGTAGTTCTCACATGTCTGTGTTTACAGGAAGTGGTTCAGTGTATAAGGGTTAAAAATATCACAAGAATACAACATTCTCATTGCTCGGGAATGAAAAGCAATAGATAACTTCCTGGATAAAAGTACATGAGAGTCAAGAAAAGCAGTGCAGATTTCACTCAATCAACTTCCAATTTGGGGATTATTTTCCACCTTGAGGGAACCCAATGGTTTGGGCAGGGGTTCCTAAAATGTGGTCCATGGACCACCAGCAATCCACAAGCTACATACTGGTGTTCCAAGTAATGCGTCTGTGGATTTGTGGTTGAAGACAAGAGATGGCACATCCATTGCATTAAGTATCCATATTGATATTTAATAGCCTTGCTAGAAGAAGAAGAAGAAGAAGAAGAAGAAGAAGAAGAAGAAGAGGAGGAGGAGGAGGAGGAGGAGGAGGAGGAGGAGGAGGAGGAGGAGGAGTTTGGATTTGATATCCCGCCTTTCACTCCCTTTAAGGAGTCTCAAAGCGGCTAACATTCTCCTTTCCCTTCCTCCCCACAACAAACACTCTGTGAGGTGAGTGGGGCTGAGAGACTTCAAAGAAGTGTGACTAGCCCAAGGTCACCCAGCAGCTGCATGTGGAGGAGCGGAGACGCGAACCCGGTTCCCCAGATTAGGAGACTACCGCTCTTAACCACTACACCACACTGGCTATTGTTTCTTTTATTTCTTATAATGCCTCATGTTGTATTACAGTCTAAATTATATGGAATTCATCTTGTAATACAAGAAAATACAATGTATGAAAAAATAAAAGGAGAAATAAAAAGACAATGTAGCACAGGACAGCGCATTTGCTACGACGGGCTGAAAAATCATTAAGTGGTCTGCCAACACCCCCAGCAATTTTCAGGTGGTCTGTGTTCTGGAGAAAGTTTGGGAACAACTGGTCTGGGGAATCAGAGTTTTGGGATAATCCACTCTCAGCATTAAGGCTCATTGGGTGACCATGGACCAGTGACTCCCACCCAGCCCAAGTCATCTTATATGGCTCTTGAGAGGATAATGCGGTAGGAAGAGAAAAATCCCAACCCAGCCCTGAGGAGGTGGTTGAGGAATAAATGAAACAAAGTGTTCTTAACTTTCTGCTCAGCCTGTGATGTGCAAGAGGCTGCAATGTCATAATAGCACACCAAGGTAGCTTCATTGAGGGCCTCAGTTCCCATTCCTGTGAGTGACATCATGTTAGCTGCAGAACTTGGGAGCCGCAGAATCTAGAGAAGGTATGAACGTAAATACAGCTTACATGAAAAACTTCCAATTTAAACGTCTTAAGTAAGTACAGGTGTTTTGTGGTTGCTACTTGCTGATCTGGCAGCAGTTGTTAGTCATTTGATCAGAAGGCCCATCTGCAAAGATCTAAAAGATAAAAGCTTTGATTGTCTGGCCTTTATATTTGTCTGGCTCCTCTTCACTCATTCTTGCGAACTGACAAAGCTTCCAAGAGGCAAGAGAAACCTACCCAAGCCGTGCTGCTTAACAGATGTGCAAAAACTGAGCTGCCGCAATATGTAGCTGATAGTTTGATTAACTGTTCCTCATGGAAATCACAGACTTCATACTCCTTACAGTTACAGGGTATAATTTCAAGAGGAGTTGTGTTTTTTTAAAGTTTGTCACAAGCTTTTCTCTGCGTGATACTTGAGTTAGCTTACAAACAAACTAACACACTCCCCCTAGACATCTTCCTGGCTGGGTGGAATATTCTTCTCCATATCTGGGGTGTGTTAAGGGTCTGGATGTGCGCAATGCCAGCTGTTGTCAGAGAAGGTATGGGTGGTCCTAGGACATCCAGGAGCTGCACTGATCTCATCCCAACAGAAGGAGGAAAGTGTCTGAGGGGATTTAAACAGGTTTGCACTGCACATACTGTAGGATTCATTTTCTGAAAAAGTTAGGGACTCAAGAATCATGAGTCTAGATTAGAAGAAGCACACAGCCAATGGTGGAGAAAGGAACACATGGTAGTTCTAAGAATCCATATGTCGGCACAGGTTCAAAAACCATGACCATCCTTGGAGTCCAGAAGGAAACCAAGTTAATAAGCTGCATACAATATGGTGCTATCTAGAACAGGTATGTCTAACATTGCACCACAAAATAATGAATGACAAGTTGCTTTTGCAAACAGAGGAAGATGTGGCATTCACTCCTATTTCCCAGACAGCTGAGTGGATCAAGAAGTTAGTTCTCCCAATGGAAAGGTGTATAAATTAATATCCCCAAGGGTGTTGGGACCTGCGGTTTCATGAACATGTTAAAAAGTCAAATATGTGGGTGATACAAATGTGGTTACAAGAAAAAGGAGCTGCAGCAGAACTCCAAAAGGATCTTTCTGAACTGAGTGAATGGGGGATAAAATGGGAAACTGCAAGTCAAAGTATGCAAGTGTAAAGTGATGTGCATTGTAGCAATCAATCAATCAATCAATCAATCAATAAAGTATATACGCTCATGAGATTTGAACAGTGACTGACCAAGCAGACACCTCAGGGTCCTATTGGAGAGACAAATGAAGATGTCAACCCAGTGTGTAACAGCTATGAAGATGGCAAATGCCATAGGAGGGATCGCTAGGAAAGGGGGTTGACAATTAAATTCCCAATATCATAATGCTGTTATGCAAATCTGTTGTGCGACTTCACTTCAGAGACTGTGTACAGTTCTGGGTGCCTCAGCTCAGAAAGGATTTTGTAGAGTTGGAAAAGGTTCAGAAAAGGGCAACCGGAATGATCAAGGGGTTGGACAACACCCCTATGAGGAAAGGTTACAACCACTTAGACTCTTGGAGATTTGGAAAATATTATGCAGCTTAGTAATGTAAATAAACAAACCAACTAATGTTTGGGGATTTTCAGATGGGGGCGGGGAGAGATGAAAAAGGGGAGACATACATGATAGAGGATGTGTAAAATTATGCATGTTGTGGAGAAAGAAGGTAAAGGAAAGTCCCACTTCCTCTCTCATAATACCAGAACCCAGAACCATCAATGGAAGTTGAATGTTGGGAGTTTCAGGGTAGACAAAGGGTAGACTCAGCACATAGTCAAGTTATGGAATTAACTCCTACTAGATGTAGTGATAGCCTTATATTCTACGAATTTGACTAGTCTTCTTTTAAGGCCATCCAAATAGATGGTTGTCAATGGCCACTAGACACAACAACTTTGCTCTTGGAGGGAACATGACTCTGAATACCAGTTCCTGGGAACTGCCAAGTGAGGAAATCACTAGAGGGCTTGCCATGGGCATCTGGTTGGCGACCGTGAGAAAAGGATGCTGCACTTAGGTTCAGTCCATGGGCAGTGAAGTTGCCTGCCTTCATGTGGATTGCAGAAAGAAGATACTGACCATCCTTGGTGGCACCGTCCAATAATAAAGTACTTTTATATAAAAACAGATATTCGGACCACCTCTAATGTTCTCAAAATGTACAATTTGATCCTATGACAACTCTACTGGAATACTTACAGTGGTGGCTGGTCCCATTGGGAGTGGTGGAGTGCCAGGCATGGAGGCCAACAGTAGGTGGCGTCGGAGGCAGAACTGACTAATTCTACTTTTGCCCCCATCCTCATCTCTGTCAAGTTCCACAGTGGCAGCAATGTGAGAAATGCCACCCCTCCCTTAGACTGAAAGTAAGAAGGTAGGCCAGTGGTGGAGTGAGTTTGGTGGGGCAGTGCCCCATTTGCCCTAGTGGACCATTCTTCACAGGATACTTCTAGGAATCAAATGAACCCTAATAGCAAAGAGCTAACGGGGAACTTGTAAACAGCAGCATGGATGCTGATAGCACAAAAAGGTGGGATTGTGCTCCCTCAACGTTGAAAGATTGGTTGGTAAAGTTTTGGATTTTTTAAAGAAATGGCCAAACTCATGAAATTTGTGTGGAGAATTTCAGGAATAACTGGCTCTCATTTCCTAATTCATAAAAACTAGATACAATCTGGTTATTGACAAATGCATAGGGTATTTCTCTGTGGTAAATGAAAACCACCAGGATAACGGCAGGCTTTTTATTTAACTTTATTTAAGTGGTTTCCTTGTTATAAAAAATGAGTATCTATGTTTATATAAACACTGTATACTATATACATTGTATTTATTCATTATTCAAAGTTTTATTACTCTGCTACTGCCCAATATTTATGGAATTTGTTTTCAAATACTTTTTTATTAAAAAAAAATACACTATTCTTCAGATTATTTTGCCTTTTAAATAGTATACTCTTTTAATCACCACCTCTCTTTTGAGTATTGGTGGAAAGTTAATGTTTGACTAGACTAGGCTTGGGCTCTATTTTCTCTCTGCATTGCTAACAATTCTTTTGAGTGACATCGAGTCTAAGCATAGTCATGGTTAAATGCATTCAACAACAGCTGGGAAAATGGGTCACTTGTTGACAGCTGACTAACCCCATTTCAGAGTGAAAGCACAGGATGTGTTCCAATGGCTCGACATCCGAAGGGATTTTTTCCCCCTTTCTTTCTTAAATAACTTACAATGCTTTCTCTAGGGAATGACAAATTTCTCATTTCCAGCCGAAAGAGCCACTTCTAGGAAATTCTCATCGGGCTTCAAGAACCAGCGGCCCTGTCTATTTTCACACACACAAATGCACAAATGCACAAATACTCTTTTTAAAAAAAGAGCCCACAATCATTTTGATAAAGTATACTTGAATAAGAGTCCCTTGTAAGCTGAATCAACACCATTTCTGAATCAGCCCTCAAAAAGAGTCAGCAGAAAGCATTGGGAAGCTATCCCTTCCCCTCCACCTTACGTAAAGCATGCAACATCCTTAGTCGGTGACAGAAACAAAAGTGTTTATTGCACACCAATAGAACATACCCAGGCTCAAAACACCCATAGAAAGTGGGTGGAGAGGACCATTTCCTTCTTAGTCTTTGCCCAATAATTGGGGGGGGGGGTTAGGTGCCCATTTCCTTCCTGGGGGCCTCCTGTGGTCACAGGCAGAAATTTAGCAGGTAACACTATTCTGAAAACCGCAACTTAATGCCAGGCAAAGCTCCACCAACTTGTTGTGTGTGCAGGTTTGCCAGGTTAAAACACACACTGCAGATTTATGCCCAGCGGGTAGGGGGTGAGGAGCGGGGGCAGAATGTGGTCCAGTCCAGAAATAAAACTTCTCGCTTATCAAGTTGGCCAATGAATTGTCTTCCCATCTCTCAGACAAAGACATGGGTAAGGAAAGAATTCAAGGAGAAGGCTACCTTAAATGGTTGAAAGAAGACAAAATACCCCCCTTCCTCATTTAAGACAAAAACAAAGGGCTTTTTGCACCATCTGTCCATGTCTGTGCTCCCTCTTGCTCCACACTGAGAGGATTTGTGAGGGATTGAAGTGCACCTTATAGACTAAAAAAATCATTGGCGGCTGCTTAAGCCCTGTTGCCCAGACAATGGCAAGGCCCGAGAATCCCCTTCCTCCTTCGTCCCTGCCTTCCTTCCTGTTGAGTGTTCTGCCTGACTAAACAAACTAAATGTGCCTAACTCCCCTCTTGCAGCAAGTGGACTTGACCGGAGCTAAAACCAACAAAGACGGATTCTGATGGGAGCTGCCCAAGCGATGGGCACAGAGTCAACAAGCAGGTCTCATTGAAATGCTAATGAGGCCATGTACTCCACAGCACCTCCAGTGTCCTTAACTTTTCAACCCCCCCCCCCACCCCAGCCAACAGCAAGCGATTTACAAGCTGCTCTAATGACTCACTAGACTAAGCCCAGTGGCCTAGACTCAACAGCTGAAAGGGTTTGCAGGGTTATCGCATTCAGCAGGATTTCCCAGCAAATCCTCCTCATCTGCCTTTATTTTGCTGTTGTTGTTTATTGATATACTGCTATATAATAAAAAATATACCAAAGCAGGTTACAGAAGGCTCTATTTGCAATCGCTTACTGCTCTC
This sequence comes from Podarcis bocagei, assembly GCF_964188305.1. Lineage (NCBI taxonomy): Eukaryota > Metazoa > Chordata > Lepidosauria > Squamata > Lacertidae > Podarcis > Podarcis bocagei. The sequence continues at coordinate 50,394,779 of NC_138134.1, forward strand.
GCAAAGTGCCTAGATTTACTGAAAGGGTAAAAAAGTTAAAGGTAAAGGACCCCTGACAGTTAAGTCCAGTCACGGACAACTCTGGGGTTGCGGTGCTCATCTCACTTTACTGGCTGAGGGAGCCGATGTTTGTCCGCAGACAGTTTTTCCGGGTCATGTGGCCAGCGTGACTAAACCGCTTCTGGCGAAACCAGAGCAGCACAAGGAAACGCCATTTACCTTCCCGCCAGAGTGGTACCTATTTATCTACTTGCACTTTGACATGTTTTTGAACTGCTAGGTATCTTTTTGCAAACTGCTTCATGGGTGGGTCTTTTTTTAAAGAAGCAATCAAGGGGCGTATACATTTTATGAAATAAATAAATATGTTTAAAATTGTGCTTTGGAAAAAGAAGGCATTCAGACACACAAAATAATCTGTTGTTTCTGGTGCCCTTCCATTTACCATCAAATCTCTCTGCAGCTCTTGCAATATGGTGAAATCTACCTCCCAAAGACACTGTGAAAAAATCCCGTTGCCATTCATAGGGACATTATAGAGGGATTCAGCATATGCATGCAGCCAAATGCCCAGAAGTACGGATGTGTTGGTTTCTTCTTTAAGGCAGTGGTGATACACTGGGCTAAGGACTTTGGATATAATATCCAACTTTCATCCTGGGAAAAGTTATGGAAAGAGGAAATAAAATTTACTGCATGCTGTTCGTTGGAAGAAAATTATATGAAAATGATGCATTGCTGGTATCTAACACCGAGTAAAATTGCTAAAATGTACTAAACAAGTTCTAAACCATGTTGGAAATGTAAAGAGAAAGAGGGTAGTTTTTACCATATGTGGTAGACATGTAAATTGGTAAAGGCTTTCTGGGAAATGATATATAATGAGTTTTTAAAAAATGTTTAAGAATACATTTGTTAAAAAACCAGAAGCCTTTTTACTAGGCTACTAGCCCAGAGATGGCAGGAAGGAGAAATACCAACAAAAGAATGGCAGATGAAACTGATGGACTATGTGGAAATGGTGAAACTGACAAGGAAGTTCGGAAACCAGGAAGATCAAGTATTTTCTAAAGACAGGAATACATACGTAATTTACTTAAAAGACCACTATAAATAGTTAAAATCTTTGGCAGGGATGTAAAGACACTTGTAATGTGGAATTGATTTAATCATAATTATGGTTATATAATAGCTAGATAAGGGTAAAAGATGCAGTAAATTTAATCTTAAAGATGGAACCCATGGAGGGATGGAAGGAGGTGTAAGAGTTTGAAAGCACTCTGTATTTTAACGTTTGAAATCACTATGTTTTATATGTATAAACACTTTTCAAAAACTTAATGAAAAAAAATATAAAAAAGAAGAAGTGTGGATGTGGTTCAGTTGTGGATGCCCAAACATTGTATCTTAAGAAAGTTTTGAACCAAGAAGGTGCTGAATTCAAGACAGTTCAGTCCAGAAGGTACACACTTTGACTTAAAACAGCTATTCAAAAGTTGGTTTCTCATCCTGTCATGATGGGTTTGTTTTATTTTTTGCGCTTAGACATGTGACTGCACTCTGTAGCATCAAAGACCTCATGCATCATTCTGTTTCTACCTCTTCCCCTCCTAAAGCTTGACCTTACTAGCTTTTGCATAGTTAGGTTTTTGCTACTGCTCTCAGGGAGGCTGCAAAAGACTTGGTTTGTTTTCAGGCAATAAATAGCAGCAGAATTTTTGCCCCACTCCTGCTATAGGACAACTGTGTTTGTTTTTAGCTATTGTAAATAAAGGTTTTTTTAAAATATTGTTTGTATGTGTGTGCTTTTAATAAAGGGAGAGAGGGAAGGAAAGATTTCTTATCTGTCTGGGTAAAAAGCATGGGGCTCATAGTAAGAATAGAGGTGGTAAAAAAAAGTACAAAACTGGATCCTATCCAACAGGACATAAACCCAGAAGAATTGCTTGGTCTTGTGATATAAATAGATGTTATATAATAATTGTTATCTTCTCCAAAGGTTTACAGTCATACTCAGCAGCACTGCTCCAAAGTCTGAATGTAATGAGTTGTTGCTCTCACTTTCAGTGCAGGCTCAGTTGGGCGGCAATTCAATGCTCAAAGAGCCCCATGCTTCATGGAGTACCAATCTTTGTAAAGTTGTACCTTGGAAGTCGAACAGAATCCATTCCAAAAGTCTGTTCGACTCCCAAAACATTCAGAAACCAGAGCAGCGTCTGATTGGCTGCAGCTTCCTGCAGCCAATCAGAAACCGCAGAAGCCCCGTTGGACATTTGGGTTCCAAAGAACGTTCACAAACAGGATCAATCGCTTCCGAGTTTGCGGTGTTCGGGAGCCAAAATGTCCAAGTACCAAGGCGTTCAGGATCCAAGGTACAACTGTATTCCTCAAGGAAAGATGTCAAATGGCTTTACTATTTGAACTTGGAGGTTGTTGCAGTTTCACAGCTATACAAGATTTAAGATGGCTATCATATGACTTTGCAGCACAATGGTATACTTTTATTTATCATGCATTTGATGACTCGTAAGTATAACATGTTGGATACAACCCTTTGTTGTCATTTTCTTCTAAGAGACTCTCAGGACTACTCCTCTCAAAAGAGTTACCCTTCCGAAAAGAGAGAGAGAAATTCCAGCGTACTCACAATAAGGAACAGATCGCAGGTATCAGAATAAAGACTGGAAGCTTCATGAAACATTTTAAACAAAGGGGAGATGAGAAAGAGAGAGAAAGTCACACTTTCCCATGTAAATTACTTCACAACACTTTTAAACTACTGCCCTCCCCACGTCCAAAACTAAACCCCCAGGCATTTGAAGGAAATGCCAGGGTCTCATTTGAAGGAAGGAGATGCAACAAATCCCCTGTGGGGGGAAACATGTGTTCTTTCATCACAGGGGGATAAAATCACATCTCCCGGAGATGTCCATCTTTCACTTCCTGTGAAACCCAGAAGCAAGGGTCACTTGCATTTCAACTCTTCCCTCTTTGTTTGAGCATCCAAAGAGGCCCTAAGCTTCTTCCAGAAGTGGAATTTACCCATAAATGTTACTGTACAATAGCTTTTACCTGACCCAAAACCCTTTAGATAGGTCAAGCTGTAAATCTCGTTAGCATAAGCAAAAGCAGGAAACGACGCTTCTAGCTGGAGCAACCCAGGAGGGAAAACAGCTCTGCCTCCGGATGTTTTATGGTGTGGCCTCTTATACCTTAACACTCCACTATTAGCATATTGCTGCAATCACCAATGGCACTTTCCCCTTTAACTTCCCCTTGAATTGCCATCGAAGCTCATCAAATGCTTCCAATAAAAGGAAGCTAGCCTTTGCTTTTACTACAGTGCTCGGCAATGCAGATAAATTCTGGGGCTCAGACACATTGTCTCTGCTGGCCCCACTATCAAGAAGGGAAGAAAAGTCAGCTGAGCAACCCAGTGTGATTTTTATAGAAAGTGTACTCTATTGGTGGAAATACAATAAGGTTATCTGTTTGGGGGATTTGTTTTAAATGAATATAATATGAAATCTAGTAATATGTTGGGGGGAATTGGGGGAAAAGATCATATTTGCCAAGCAAACCAACTTATCTTATATCAAATATCTTGCGCTGAAGGGAATTCTACCAAGTCCATCCTAACAAGAATCCCAGCATGGGAAGATCAGCCATGCTTCAACTGGAGATATATATATAGATGATATAGATAAAGATATGTACCAATTAGCAACTGTGCCTTTTGTTCTGGCATGATGGAACTGATCTCCCTGATATTCTTGCCTTGTGTGTCTTGTCTTTTAGACTGCAGGGACATCTTATATTTATTTATGAACAGGGCCTAGTTAATGCAGGCATCCTAGAAATAATTAACAACTATCACCATGGTGTTTTGCTTTTGTTTCTGTCAATCATATACAAGCAGAAGTGTTGAAAAGGGCCCCACCACTGCCACCTGAAACTCAGTGTATCTTTGGGCTAGATGAAGAAGGGGGTCAGAGCTACTGGTATAGTCCCCATGTTTAGGGAGGATGTACATCCTGTTTTACGAAGGATACTGCTCTGTTTGAAGGGCTGGCAGAGGGCCATCCTCTTTCTCAACCTCTTTTTCAGGTGTGGGAAACCTTCTCCAGATGTTATTGAACTACAACTCCCATCATCTCTGACCATTACCCATGTAGCTGATGTAGCTGATGGGAATTATAGTTCAGCAACTTCTGGGGGGGGGGCAATGTTTCCCTGTTCCTGTTTTATTTGAAGGGTGGTTTAGCAGAACTCCAGTTTAAATATTTTTTAAAAGAAGGGGGCCTTGAAGTTGCCCATACCTGGACAGCAGGCTGAGAAAATACCCATGGTCACTTTCCCCCTGCGATGAGATGTATTTAGAAAGAAATTATGCAGCCCACACTTCCTCCCAAGGAGCCCATGGTGGAAAATATGTCAATGCTAAAACAATGTAATTAAAACTTCTAAAACCAGTTAAAACCAACCTCCTAAAAGGAATCACTTATTCTCAAAACTAAAGATTTCACGGTTACCAAGGACAGAGCTTTCGGCCATCAAATCCCTGGGTAAACAGGAAAGGTTTTTTTTTTAATTTCCCTAAATATTAAGAATGAAGCAGAATGATGGGAGGGCATTCCACAAATGGGGAACCACCACTGATAAGGCCCTGTTACGGGTCAGTCACTACCAGCTGGGCAACCCACAATGGCAGCACCAGGAGGCTGGAGAGAGGCAATTGGCGGGGAGAGGAAGAGTGGGGAGAGGTACTGGCTAGCACTCAACCCCCTGCCCTCTTGAAGAAGCTACCATCTCTAAACTCATGTTTCTGGGAAGCATTTACCTCAGGATTAGGTTCCGCTGAGGTTGTAAGCCAAGCATAGGCAAACTCGGGCCTCCAGATGTTTTGGGACTACAACTCCCATCATCCCTAGCTAACAAGACCAGTGGTCAGGGATGATGGGAGTTGTAGTCCCAAAACATCTGGAGGGCCAAGTTTGCCTATGCCTATTGTAGGTCATCTGCCTGAGTGGCTGCAGCTGTTCAGGATACTCCCCGAGCCAGTGCACCTTCCACTGGTGCTGGGGAAAGGAGAGTATAAGGACAGCATGATGGGGATAGTGGGGGTGAGGTATGAGGGGTAGGATTAAGATTATGAAAATGCCATTTACTGGAAATGGTTTCGTGCGTGGCATGGTGTCCTTTCTCGGGGGGGCTGTTGTGTTTTCCTTTAGGCCGTTTCCAGGGTGAGAGACTGAATGTGGTCCAAGTGAAAAGTGGTTTCATGTGCCTTGAGTGAGAGTCCACCCCACCATGGAAAAATGCCCTTCTTGGGTGAGAGGCAGGAAGGAGTGTTTAGTCTGTGTCCCAGGTGAGAGCATTTGTTCTGGCTCAGTATTATCTAGTGTAACTCTTCAGCATTTCACTGAAAGGATGCCTACACTTTGCCAGTGTGCTAGATGCAACCCCATAGAGAGGGATTTCCCACAGGGCCAAGCTGACACCCTGCTATGGAAGCGGGGCAGGGCGAGGTGTTTTCTTAAAGGCTGCGTAATCCCTGCAATAATACAAAACACGCTGCCCTGCTCTCAAGCAGCTCCCATACATTCCAGTCAGATTGCACCCACAGTTAATTATAAACATGCAAGATGAGGGAAGCCCTGCTCTGTAACTCAGCTTTCTCATAAACACACCACTGTTTCTTAAAGGCTTTTTAATAAAATGAAAATTTAAAAATCAAATGCACTCAATGATTATTATTATTACGGTATTATTATTCTTGAGTACTTGGACATTGGTGTTTTTCTTGAATCTCCTGCGGAGGAAGATGAGGCACAGCAGTGGCAGCAGGTGCAGTTTGATTCACAACCGAGCTGACCTTCTGTAGGAGCATGGCAGGAATTTCAAATAGGATTAGCCACCCCAGACAAGAAAAAGGTCACAGGACATTTCCACTGGAAATTCTCATGCAAATAGGCCTTTTGATACGCATGACGTTTTTTTTTTCCACACACATCTAATAGCTATGCATACAGAAAAAAGGAAATACTGAAACATGATGGCTAATGTACCGTATTTTTCGCACCATAGGACGCACTTTTTCCCTCCTAAAAAGCAAGGGAAAATGTGTGTGCGTCCTATGGAGCGAATGCAGGCTTTCGCTGAAGCCTGGAGAGTGAGAGGGGTCGGTGCGCACCGACTCCTCTCGCTCTCCAGGCTTCAGGAAGCTATCTGCTAGCAGAGGGAGACCCAGCTCTCCCACCGCTAGCGGAGCGCTGCATTAATCCCGAAGCTTGGGGCGTGCGGAGCTCAGCACGCCCCAAGCTTCTGGGTGCCGGCAAGGTCTCCGCTAGCCCTGGGAGAGCCCCGCGACGTCGCGCGGCTCTCCCAGGGCTAGCGGACCACTGCGCTAATCCCGAAGCTTGGGGCGTGCGGAGCTCAGCACGCCCCAAGCTTCTGGGTGCCGGCAAGGTCTCCGCTAGCCCTGGGAGAGCCCCGCGACGTCGCGCGGCTCTCCCAGGGCTAGCGGACCACTGCGCTAATCCCGAAGCTTGGGGCGTGCGGAGCTCAGCACGCCCCAAGCTTCTGGGTGCCGGCAAGGTCTCCGCTAGCCCTGGGAGAGCCCCGCGACGTCGCGCGGCTCTCCCAGGGCTAGCGGACCACTGCGCTAATCCCGAAGTTTGGGGCGTGCGGAGCTGAGCGCGCCCCAAGCTTCTGGGTGCTGGCAAGGTCTCCGCTAGCCCTGGGAGAGCCCCGCGACGTCGCGCGGCTCTCCCAGGGCTAGCGGACCACTGCGCTAATCCCGAAGTTTGGGGCGTGCGGAGCTGAGCGCGCCCCAAGCTTCTGGGTGCTGGCAAGGTCTCCGCTAGCCCTGGGAGAGCCCCGCGACGTCGCACGGCTCTCCCAGGGCTAGCGGACCACTGCGCTAATCCCGAAGCTTGGGGCGTGCGGAGCTCAGCGCGCCCTAAGCTTCTGGGTGCTGGCAAGGTCTCCGCTAGCCCTGGGAGAGCCCCGCGACGTCGCACGGCTCTCCCAGGGCTAGCGGACCACTGCGCTAATCCCGAAGCTTGGGGCGTGCGGAGCTCAGCGCGCCCTAAGCTTCTGGGTGCTGGCAAGGTCTCCGCTAGCCCTGGGAGAGCCCCGCGACGTCGCGGGGCTCTCCCAGGGCTAGCGGAGACCTTGCCGGCGCCCAGAAGCTTGGGGCACGCTGAGCTCCGCACGCCCCAAGCTTCGGGATTAGCGCTCCGCTAGCCGTGTCTAGGCTGCGGATAGCAGCCTGCTTCCCGGAGCGTCGGGCGCCCTGAAAGCAGAGCTCCCGGCGCTTTGGGAACACATCCGCAGCATGGGGACCCTTGCAGGAGCTCCCCGCAAGCTTCCCCACGCTGCGGATAGCAGCCTGCCGCCCGGCGGGTGGGGCACCCTGAAGCAGAGCGCCCCTCGCGCCAGGCATACATCCGCAGCGTGGGGAGCCCTGCAGCAGTTCCCCACAAGGCTCCCCAAGCTGCGGATAGCAGCCTGCCGCCCGGCGGGTAGGGCGCCCTGAAGCAGAGCGCCCCGCGCGCTAGGCAGACATCAGCCAGCCCCACAAGCTCGGGGGACAGCAGGGAGGCGCAGCGCCACTATCCCGCTGTTCCTCGACCTGGTTCGGTTTCCCTGACCTGCTTTTGGGGGGGAAATAAAGGGAAAATTTTTTTCCTTTATTTCCCCCCCAAAAAACTAGGCGCGTCCTATGGTCCGGTGCGTCCAATCGTGCGAAAAATACGGTATGTTAATCTTGTGAAGGTGTTGACTTCCCAGAAAAAAAGTCAGGCTGCCAAAGGATAAGGGCATCACAGACCCTGCCTAGAAGAGAGTCCTAGCAATATTAGGACCTTGCAGAGCTGTGCAAAGGAGCAGGGCTTGTGTATTTTGATTTTGATTTGTGTTAAGGTTTAAATTATGGGGAGAGGGGGAATCCTTTTGCCTTAGTTTGAGCACTGTTGGAGGTCATGTACTTGCTTTAAGATCTCAAACATTGCAGCAGTTATTCGGTGGTAAGGGAAAGCACTCAAAACATGCTCAGAGGCAGTATCCTCTTTACTATTGTGTTGAAAGTAGAATCCTGGGCGATTCTTGCTATCTTCATCTCTAATAAGAACATGAGCCTTATTGGATAAGGCAAATCAAGTCCAGCATCCTGTTCTCACAGTGGCCAGTGAGATCCATATGGAAAGCCCACAAGCAGGATCTGAGTATAATAGCACCCTCTCTGCCTGTGATTCACAGCAACTGTTATTCAGAGGCTTCCAAAGGTGGAGACAAAGCAGAGCCATCATGGCTACTGGCCGTGTTTTCTAATGGGCAATGTTTCTGAGGAGAGCAACTGTGGCATTCTGAAGGCAAGGCAGTTGAGCTTCTTCTCTATCCAGTGACTGAATGGTGCCAAACCAAGCTAGAAGCAGGCCACTCCCAACAAAATGTCACTGGAATCTATTCTTTTAGATTAAATTATGAGGTTGTATTGGAGTTGTGTTTGAGCGAGAGCACAATTACAGACACTTAATGTAAGTTTGAGGTAACTTGCCACAGCATGTACTTGCGGGCTTGGTAAACTGAAGGCCTCAACTCCTCTTTGGGGGAATGGGGTGAAACTGGTAGTAGTCCATTCTTTATAAACGTTCATCCTTTGCACCCCATTTGCTGTCTAGAACCCAAGCTATGCTGCCATCATTTCAACTGTGTCTCCTTGGGATGAAGTAGATTGAGTTTACCATGTTCTTGGGTTTAGGAGAGGACACCTACCAGAGGACACATTTCCTCTGAGAAATGCTGTGGGTTGGATCCCAGCTCCTCCCACTATCTATCCAAGGAAGGTCAGTAGCAAGTATGGAATTGGGCATGAGAAAAATGGTAGATACACCAAACATGTTTAGATAAACTACGTTTCTGAATCCCATCCACCCAGAAAAGTTCATGGCTGAACCTGGAGCTCCCTGAAGAGAGTGCCATATTCTTAGAAGGGTGAACCAATGAGTTTCAGTCTTTCAGATAAAGGCCTCACTCTCCCTCATCACAGATGGATGTGTGTCTGAATGAATTAGTAATAGTGTGAAAGGAAGGTCTTTTTGCCACTTTGCCCTGGTACAAATTAAGCCACGACAGGGATGGTGTCCTATTAAACAAAGACTTTTAAAAAGAAGTTAGGACTACTGTTAAAATTATGTCAGTTTGGAGTATGTTAGAAATTATTTTAAAAGCTATCATTGAAAATTACTGTTTTTCAATTCAAATACCAGTTAAAAGTAGGTCACATGATATAGGTTGGGAGAAGATCTCGGGTATGGAAAGATGAAATAGCATTGACTTAAACGGCATTGGCTTCTTTGCTCTGGCTACATCAAGGGAGATATTGGGGAGGGGGGAGACGCCAGTTGTCCAGTGTTAATTTGAGGACTTTATTTTTTAGGATGGAAGGAAGCCCATCTCAACATGAATGAAAACATTAGCACAGGAAAATTTTAGCAGGGCAACTCCCTCTGAGAAAAGTCAGCCTTGGAAAGAAATGTGTACCATTTGAATTCACAAAACACTTGAAAGGTAATGATTCTTAAATTAAAATGGCAAATTATGTACCGGGACAAAAAGCTTTTTCCACCCTGATGGGTCTTAACAAGAGCAATAAACCATGTCTAACTGCACCAATATATAGCTACCATCAGCATATTGCTAAGCTACTGCACTTCTGGCTAAATCGGTTTCCTCTTAATTTGCCCTCATTGCTGAAACAGAGGGGGGAAATGCAACACAGTTTTTACAAAGCCTACAAATATCAAAGGGTGAAAAGAGCTGAGGGATGCAAAAGGGCGGGAGCTTATCCCTTATGTACACATTTACTTATTTCACTGGGACATTCCCTATATTTCAAAATAAGGAAAAGAGCAAGCATTGCAGTAAAAGTTTGCTGCTTAGAGTACTATGTATCTCAGCCGCTCTGCTTACTTTGTTTCCATACAAGGGTGTTTTTGGCAAAATAGAAACTTGCAAGAGATTTCCAAAATCCACAGTTGGGCAATATACTGTATTAGGATTAATCAGAATGCAACAATATCATGGCAAGCTTTTGTGTTTTCCAGAATTTTTCATCAGGTAAGATATGGCACAGGGCAATGCAGTGGGATTCATTTTCTTAATTTGACAAGGAACAATACATTTGTTTACAGAGTTTAGTCTTATGTGACAGCTGAATTTCCCAACTTGGTGCTATTTAATGACACCTCCTGAGTTCACCAAATTACCAAGGATAATGGTTCAGTCTGGACCAGCCATTATTTTTTTATTTAAGTAAGCAGATTGCCTCTTTAAAGCCAGCTAATGCTATTTAAGCAGATGGTAATCTGCTTCCAGTTTGTAGAACATTTATTGAAGTGCAGTGGCACCCCTTTTGGGGGCTTGTTTGTTTGGCATAAACTAGACACGATCATTTGATTTAAAATCTGTTTTATAATGAGGCATCTGCTTTCACTTTATAAACATTAAGTCTTTGCTACAGGGACCGCAATAGACCAGGATGAGCCTTCCCCATCCTAGTACCCTTCCAGATGTTTTGCACTACAACTCCCATAAGTCTTAGCCAGCATGGCCTGTGACGGAAGCTGAAGTCCAAATATCTAGAGGGCACTAAGTTGGGGGATGCTGAACTATACTTATCACTTAAGGCTTGAGAGGACAGTAAAAAGCCTGTAGGCCAGACCTGTGACCCTCCAGATAACGTTGGACTACAACTTCCATCAGTACTAGCTACCATGGCCAGTAGTTAGAGGTGATGGGATTTGTAGTCCAACAATGGAGGGACACAGATTCTCCATCCATGCTGCAGATGTCAGAGTTTGTATTCATCTGGATGCAGGTATTACTGGTGAGGGGGTTAATGGAAGATAATCCAAAATTGGATGAAGATGAGAAATTAATCAATTGTTATGGAAGGACTGGGGAAATAGAAGAACAGAAGGAGAGAAGCAATTTCAGAATGAAATAGTCACATTGATATTTATGTGCTTGAAGTACTTGTATTCCTGTTCCTGCATTCTGCCTGGCCCTACCAGTCCCATGGCAGACCAGCCACCATCTTTACCATTAGTCCATGAAGACACCTCTGCACTCTCTTTTTACTTTACGAATTTGTCTTTTTCAAGCAAACCCAAAAAGGGAGAGAAGAGAAAAAGGGTTCAACTAAGCCAGATCTTTCCAAAGCACACTTACTTGGAATTTAGATCCACTGAAATTAATGAGACTTGCTTACGAGTAAATATGCAAACTGATTCTAAGTACGTTCTCTTCATTTTCCTTGCAGATTTTTTTTATTAGAACTCCTAACTCTTCAGAAAGGTGGAAAAGGCAATCTACTAGGAGGTCGTCGTATATCTCCAAGCATGTGATTTTACTTTGCGATGTACCATTCTTTAACTCGCACGCATGATTTATCGTGGCCCACAAAAGCTGCTCTGCAATATTCCAGCATCTCTCTCCACCCCTTCCCATCCCACATGGAGCCTTAGCTGAACTAAAATTTTGCAAACCTTTACATTGTTCTTCCTGACACCGGATCAGCAAAGACAAAAAGCAACTGCCAGCTCAAAAGCAACCCGGTGATAGAGCCTGGTGCTATCTAATCAAGGGCAAAAGGTCACTTCCGAACAACTGGGCAATAAAAGATTATTTCCAGCCACAAAACAGAAAGACTCCATGGTGGATGCTTGAAAGAGGAGGGGTGGAAGGAGGGCAAAAGGGCTCCCGTCTGTGGGAGGAAGTGCATTGAATAAAGCCAGCAGACAGGAACCATCTGGCTCTGAGCGTGGTCTGTTCTTAAGAAGACAGAGAAAGCCCCCTCAGAGGGGCCAGTGACTCCATGCAATGATTCAAACTTTTGTTGTAATTTAAAAGCTGCTTTCCCAGGCACCAAGAAATTGAAAAAGACAACTTTCCCAACACAGGGTCTGAGGGACACGTCTTATCGCATGCTGACTGCAAGACACATCCCTCATTTTATATACAGCTCTTATTAAAAAGGTTGGATCCTGAGAAGTCAGTAAATTGGAATTCCTGACTGTTAAGAATCGGATAAGCATGAACACACATTATATTTTAAATTCAGGAATGGTCTCTTTGCCTTTCTCGCTAAAATACCCTTCCTGGTTAGGTGGCCTCACCAGATGAAAGCAAGAAAACGAAAGGAAAGATTAGCTAACTAGTTGCCTACAAAACAGCAGAATGGCAAGTATTTCCACACAAATAGCACTGAAAGTTCAGTAGAGACATACATAGTCACTTTACCTTGCTAAACAGTCTGGAAGTTCTAATCAGTTCAGACAGACAAATATTCATTCTTGAGGGCCCAAATATTCACAAGACCAAAAGTCAAAACCTTCACACCGTGATGGATGACTGTTCCCCCTACCTATTCCTACATGCACAGTTTTGGAAAGGAGATGGAAAGTCACTTAACCATTCTTTACATTAACAGTCACCATTGGATAGCAACAGAGGAAAGTTCAACTCAGAAGCTCAGTTGATACACATTCATTTCAACATAGGAACAGCTTCAATGCAAGTCATGGCAAGCCTGGAGATTGGTTGTGGCCTAAACAAGAGTTACCTGCTGTCAGCAGGTGGATATTTTCTATATCTTTCTGTTGTGAAGTGGTACATCACATGGCAAGATGAGAGGGCTCCAACCTTAAGCACACACTAAATGAGGCCTGAGGGGAACTGGTGACCCTCCTGATTTGTTAGACTCCAGACACCATCATCCCAGACCATTGGTCATTCTGGCTGGTGTGGATTTATTAAACAGTATCTGGAGGGACACAGGTTCCCCAACCAGGGCTGCCTCTCTCCGTGTGAACCTACCTCTCATCATCTTCTGAGGCCCTTCTTCAGGTGCCTCCTCCACAAGACCTCCAGAGAGTGGCAACATGCAAATGTACCTTTTTTTGCAGTGGCTCGACATTTGTGGAATGCTCTCCCCAGGGAGGGTCGTCTGGCACCTTCATTATACACTTTTGGGTGCCAGGCAAAATGGTCCTCTTCAGCTGATTGCCATCTGATGCCCTTATAAATGTGTGTTGGTGGAAGGGTTGTTTTTGTTCTTATTTTTATTATGCACTTTGTGTTTTTATATTGTCATTTTGTGTTGTGAACTGCTCTGAGATCTATGGATGAAGGGCACTATACAAGTTTAAAAATAAATAAAAATAATAAACCAAGTCCTACTTCTGAGCAAACACATTTACAAAAAAGCTACAGTAAAAAATAAAATAAAACCTAGTTCCCTATGCACCAAAGGACATAAGCCAGTCACAGGATATCAAAGGGACATGGAAGACTTTCCAAATGTGAAAAGGGGATGTTTTATTCTCTACAAACTTTTGGAAGAGGTGAATCAAAAGAAAGGAGTTTTGGTCTCAGTTAGTACCTGTGGACAATGCCAGAAAGGGTATTCTGTCTTCAACTATACTATAATTGTATTGCAATACTTCCCAAAAAGTCCCCTTACACAGGGCTACCGATCTATTGATTCCACTGAAAATCATTCTTTTTGAGGTGTTGTGAGGTCCTATGAAAGTTCTGCCTGTGGCAATGGCACATTCACACATCTGATGCTGCAGTCACCAGGCCATGGACACAAGGATGCCACAATGCCACATAAATTGTGACCAACCACACTGCCAGAATAAAGTATGAAGCAGCCTAGACTCATCTCACCAGAAGACGTCAGCTTTATTCTTGAGAGCGCAGTTTCCATGGAAGAAGAACTTTGGGGCCTAAAACTCTGACAACATCCTTTCCAATTTTCTTTTCCCCCAGTCAAGCCAAAAACAATTTTGTTGTCATCTTATTTTTGACCAGGTTTTTACTGGGTGCTGTTTAAAAATTATAGATTGCCTAGCTTCTAACTCATTTGCTACTTCTTTTCGCCTTTCGGTCCTTGTAAATGGCAACTATTTTCTTATAAAGGGATGTGAGCCCTTGTAAGCTGTGGGACCCAGGCAATTGGCTCAGTGCAGCAGAGCTAAGTTATGAAACAGGAAACTGTGATGTCATGTCTAGTAAAGCATCAAAAAGCACCTTGTTTAAAATAGAAATATCAGATGAGATCATTACTTTTTTTCTTAACATATTCTATTTTTTGGCATAACACCCACCTATCTGAGAGTCATTGTAAAAAGAACACTGTAAAGACTACCCAGAATCCAACCACGGTGTCAAATATTCCTATGAGCATCACTTGTTTTGGCAAATGAGGTTTCATTGGAAAACATGGAAGGAACATCAGTTTTACGTATAAGAAGCATATGCAACTCTCAGGAAGAACAAATGGTCTGAATTAGGATGGGCATTTGAGAGAAACCGAAAATCCTACCATACATTTAGAATTTTATTCAACTCGTATGTGGCCAATTTTATCATTGCCATATTTGAGGGTGGCGTGGGAAGAGAGACTAGCAGGCTTGACACTGATGGACCATGATTCTGATCTAGTCAAAGTGAAGCAGAATAGATTTCAACAGGAAAGAGTCTAGCAAGTGCTTGACTTTCCCAATGCAATCAGCAGACCTTAAATATTGATTTCATTGGAAAAGTAAAACATTCTGGTTTACACCATGCATTGCATAACTGAAAGTTCTGTCCCTGGCAACCCTGAAATTGTTAGCTTGAGAGTAGATTATTGCTTTTAGGAGTTTTAAACTGCTAAAAGGTTGTTTTAGTCAGTTATCTTTGGAAATGTATTTGGAATGTGCAGGTTAAAAATTGAATACATAAATAAAATATGGAAAGCTATGGGGTGGATCATGGTCCATCTGTATTGGTCATGTGATAAGCCCTCTCCCTTCAACTCTAACAAAGTGTGTCAGCTGGTTGATGAACTGATGTCAGGAAGAACTCAACAGAGCACTGGATACCCAAATTATCCTGATTGGGGCCACAACTCTGCCTCACAAATTCTTCCAACATAGTCCTCAGTGAAAATGTATTCCCTAGTCAAGTGGTCTAAGGGAAACATTACAAGGCAGGCTTTTTAAAAAGAGACTTGAAGTTTAGCTCCAACACCAACAGTCTTTGGAAGTTTGGTCTACACAGTTTGAATCTTGGAATCAAGTAGCTATGTGTGGGCACGTCACTTGCTAAAATATTGGTTTACTCTTTAATGCTATGGCTGAATTCAGCACACAGTTCTCCATTATCCTATGGCTCAGAGTATGATAATCATCAATACTTTGTTTACTAAAGAATGATTAAGATAATTTGGAGAAGAAACCTATTTCATAAATTTGAGAATATTATTCTCTCTCTCTAATGGATTTCATGTAACATTTTTAAAATGTAAAATATTATCTCCCGCTTTTCTGCTAAAGCAACATTTGAAGTTTTATTTGGTTAGAGTATTTTAGGAACTTTGGTTTGGATGCCCAAGTAAAAGAAGAAGTAAGGACTTCTATAGATTTGTTGGGTAGTATCACTTTAGGTTGCTTGCCTACTGACAGGTTATATGAAGAAAAAAGATCACCATAGACCAGATAAAATGTAGGCAAGTAGGTTTTCACTTACCAGCACTGTACCATAGATTGCCTAATGGGAAATCAGGTACACATGCCAAACAACAACACCTGGAAACTCTCTCTCTCTCTCTCTCTCTCTCATAGAAGGCTCAGGGGAGAAGTTTGCTTTCCCTGCTGAAACTGGAGGATTTATTGCTGTTATGCAGGTGCAGAAGGTCACAGTTGTGTCCTAAGAAGGAATAGGCTTCTGGGTGAAAGGACATTTACAGCTGCATATTTGGCACCAACCGGGTCCCATTTTCCCCACACCAGAAAACAGCTCGTTTCTAAGAAATGCAGATGGTTTTTGAAGAAGCAGTGCAGTCCAGTTCACAAAGTTATGGCTGATTCATACATGCATGTACATTACTGTGTTTTTTGGGGGGGTCACTTTTACTCCTACAGAAATGACAGCTGGCATGTGCTGATGCAATCAGAAAGTACTGTGTTTGAGGTGATGTGCAAGTGCTGAGCGGGCCCATACACAGGTCAGAACTTGATGCTGCAGTCATTCAATGATGAAGATACATGCTAGTGGATCCCAAGACCTGGATCTCGTTGACCATGGTGCCACTTTTGCTGTGGACTCAATATGTAGCTTTGAACAACTCACCACCTGTTGTGACATGGGGTGTTGACATGGGGTGCTAATAGTAATTTATGATGTTTCTTTGAGGAACACAGTGAAGATTCGAAAACACTTTCTAAATACCTGTCTACAAGAAATGAGTGAAAAGCTATTTCCATAGTACATAATTTCAACACCAGTTCACAGTGCTGTAAAAGTTCATCTACTAAACATAAAAAATATTCTCATAAGTGATAGGATTGTAAAGCATGTAACATGGTTCGTCTTCAGTAGACACAATAGCCAAAGGAACATAATGCTCAGTATCAGTCAACAGATTCTAAAAAACCACATAAATCCTATCCACATTTTGTTTGAAATAAACAATACCCCACATCTCTTCCATCCCACTGTCATTAATACGAATGCTAGACATCATCATCGTGTCTAGAAGTCAACTTCCTTCATTTCAGAATACAAAGGTTTCCCAACCCCTAACAAAAAATACAACAAACCAAAACGTCATTTTAAAAACTAATTGAACAAAACCCTACCCTTACACGCATGATTTTCTCCCTGAGAAGGTAAAGCAAGAGAAGAAATAAATCACATCTGACAGAAGTTAGTTATGCCACTTAGCACATGATAGGAAGGCACTCATAACCTGGTGATGTGAGCGTGGAAAAGATAGAGAATAGATGGACAGCAAAATCTACAGACCAGGGCCAGTGTTACAATCCAGAGCTTTTTGCCTTGATTTGGGTTCCCTTCCTTCAAGTTAATTTAAGAGAAAAGCTACTAAGGCTGCAAGCCTAACTCCACTTACCCTGGGAGTGAGCCTCACTGAATTCAACTTTGAGTAGACATGGTTCGGATTGTGCAATTAGGAGTATTCACTTCATTCTTTGCTACCTCTTTAAACTGAATAGCGTGCTCAAGTTTAAAACTAAGGTTTACATCGACCTTTGTTGTGAAGCTGACACCACAGCTCTTGTTTCGTGAAGGTGCAATAAAATTGCACGGAAAAGATAGGAGGATATTGAAAGAAAACATGATGGTGAGGAAAACATAGCAAAAGGAAAAAGGTGTTCGGCTTCAGGTTGCTGAGGTTGTTGATGCTGCAATGCAGGCCAAATTTTGTTTGTACTGCGCATGTCACAAATGGACAGACTTCTTCAAGCAGCACATAGTTAAACCATGGAACTCACTCCCACGGGAGGAAGTGATGGCCAAGAGGATTGGACAAATTCTTGGGGGACAGGGCTACTAGCAACGATGGCTATACTCTGCCTCCACAGCTGCTCTTGTGCTCAAATCCTGCTTCCTGGTTTACCACCAGCATCTGTCTTGGCCACTGTGGGAACAGGCTGGTGGAATAGATGAGGCATTAGCCTGCTCCAGTAGATTCTTCGTATGTTCTTATGACACTATAAAGGTAAAGGGACCCCTGACCGTTAGGTCCGTCGCAGACGACTCTGGGGTTGCAGCGCTCATCTCGCTTTACTGGCCAAGGGAGCCGGCGTTTGTCCACAGACAGCTTCCGGGTCATGTGGCCAGCATGACTAAGCAGCTTCTGGCGAACCAGAGCAGTGCATGGAAACACCGTTTACCTTCCTGCCGGAGCAGTACCTATTTATCTACTTGAACTTTGATGTGCTTTCAAACTGCTAGGTTGGCAGGAGATGGGACCAAGTAACAGGAGCTCACACCATAGCGGGGATGCAAACCGCGACCATCTGATCGGCAAGCCCTAGGCTCTGTGGTTTAGACCACAGCGCCACCCGCATCCCTTGTCTATAAATTTTGGGTTTTATTCATCTAAGTGACTCATTGTGTAACCTTGGGTCAGCCACCATGCCTAGCTCACCTCACAGGGCAGTTGTGTGGATAGAATTGTGAGAGGGAGAGGAGAACCATGCCATTTTATATCTTTCAGCTCCATGGAAGAACAACAGGATGCAGCAAATAAACCACTTAAATACCCAGGACCAGAGACTTTACCATTCAGTTCAACTTCAACAGAGGCAGCTGTGCAGGAACTCTTACACTCCAGTAGCATAGATGGAAGCCTGGTGTGCTGCAAATCTGCAGAGCCACAGAGGGCTAGAGATTGCTATCAACTCTTTAAAGCAGGGTCAGTGCTCAAGGGAGCAGGATTCTGGCAACCCTACCATTTGACAATCTCTTTGCTCCTTTTTTCAGAGGGTTACGAAGGACCACAAGTTGACCACAACTGGTGGATTCCAGAGTGTGAGGCTTCTCCCACCCTAACCATTTGACCACTGATCAGAAATACATTTTTTCATTAAGTTTTCAGTATAATACCCAGTTATCTATGCAATGCTTAACAGTATCCAGCAACTATAAATAAAGTATATGTAAAAACCCCTATTAATGAATATACAGAATAGCAAATACTTTCTTCCCATACCTGATCAGCAAACAATTAAAAATGGGGAGTGGAATAGCAGAGCACCCGCAAAAAAGATATCAGATCAATGAACAAAGTTGCACTGCGTATCACTTTCTCTAATAGTGAATGCAGGTGATGAAAGCTGACTGAAATGCAGACCATACAGGGCTAAGGAGAAACAAAAGACAGATATTCACATGCTTGGAGAAGCTCCCCTCCTCCAATGGAGATTCAGCATACCAATGAGAAACAGAAAATTAGAATTTAGCATTTTGGAGGAGTGTATGACTGGCAGACATTCTGAATAGGAACACTTCTGTTGAGTGAACACATACTGCAACACCTTGTTGCAGGCCCCAATTGTTTAAGTATAAATTAGCATGTTTCAAGAGGATGAACTTTTAAAAAGCAAACAAAAAAGGCTGATCGATCTCTTGCAGTTGTGTTGCCTTTTCCAACAAACTGCTTCACTCTCCCTTTTGCATTTGGGGTGTGTAAAATTCTATCCAACCTATGCTCCAGCCAGATCCGAGAGCGACATTTACTAATGCAAAGACAGTGACAGCAGGAACTTACTGCAGCTTTTGAACTGGCATATAGAAGAGTCTTTCAAGCTTTTATCAGCTCTAAAAAAAAGGAGGGGGAGAAGGGAAGCAAACATTATCTATTGTTAATTACCTGTAAAGTAGGGCTTTAGCCACTTCCCCTGTTCCTAAGAGCTCTGAAGTGAAACCTGAAAGAAGCCACCCATTGTTTTCTATTGTGCAAGCGCCAGAAGCAAATAGGGCTCAGATTGCAGCTCTGAAAAGCAACAGGAAATTGGCGCACAGCTAATCTGCCCTGAACTATTCATAGTAACAAAAGGCTACATTCCTGCTAAAACATTCCCCATTAGAAATCCAAGGCAGATCTTGGAAGAACGACCGCAGAATAAATTTGTGGAAATAAAAGGTTTTTAATTAAAAGACTGGGATCCGGGCATAAGTTGCTGACCATGAAAGTAACATGTATTATGTATTCCTCCCCTCCCCCCCAGTAGGGCTAGTCTGTTGCAGCAAAAACAACAAAGGAGTCCCGTGGCAACTTAAAGACTAACACATTTATTTATATGGCATAAGCTTTTATGGACTAAAGCCCAGGTTGTCAGACACTGGTCGTTAACAATTGTCAAAGTCTTCTAAGATGCCACAGAAGGCTTTGATGCATTATGTATGCCTCATCCTCTTACAACCCCCTCCCCAAAAGCCAAATGTTCAGGAGCATTGTTATCTTGCAGGAGATTCTGAAGGCCAGACGAGCTGTGGCTCTCATAACTCCACCTTTTGGAGCCATCTAATAGGGCCAAGTACCGGTACAAGCAATACAGAGAACAATTAGCGTATTGTTCAGTTATTCAATAATGAAACATATAGGTACAGTCTAGGTAGAGTCTTCCTTTCAGAAGCACCTAAGACGAGCCTGCCGCATTAGGCCTACGCCTCATATAGTCTAGCATCCTGTTCTCACAGTGGCCAACTCCATTTCTCACATGGCGATCTGGCTGTTTTGCTCTCTCCCTGCAAAAGGGACGGGGAGCTTGTGGGTATCTGGATGTTGCTGAACTACAACTCCCATCATCTCTGACCACTGGCCATGCAGCCTGATGGGGGCTGGGATTCCAGCAACACCTGAAGGGTCCATAGGATCCCCATCTCTTCTCTACAAGTGGAGGACGTAAGGTGAAGCCCAGTCTTCTATTTGCACAAAGGGAAACATTGGTCATAAAACACTCCGCTCTATGGGGATGATCAGGAACTTACCTCTCAAAAACTTTCAATGACAAGATGTATTTGCAATTGCGGGGCCAGTACATTGCTTAATTATCTAACTTGGACTGCAATCATAAGCACATTTACTTGGGACATTTCCCATTTAACACAATGGAATTTTTGAGTTAGGCATGAATAGGATCAAGCTGCTAGCACTTCTAGCAATGCTTAATTGAGGCTGGCTAAACTATGTAGCCCAGGTAACTTTGAATCAATGCAGAATGTTTTATTACCGTATTTTTCGCACCATAGGACGCACCGGACAATAGGACGCACCTTGTTTTAGAGGGGGGAGAACAAGAAAAAAAATTCTCCCCCTCTCTGCCCAGCGCCCCTTCAGCGAAGCGGCAGGAGGCGCTGCGCAGAGAGGGGGAGAACTTCTCCCCTCTTGTTGTCCCGCTCTAAAACAAGGTGCCGTTTAAGGTGCGTTCAGGTGGCTACCTTGGAAGCCTGGAGAGCGAGAGGGGCGGTGTGCATTGACCCCTCTCGCTCTCCAGGCTTCAGGTTCCTTTCGACCTGCTCTTTGGGGCTGGCGGGGGGAAGCCCACCACCAGCCCCAAAGAGCAGGTCAGGGAGCAGCGGAAAGGTGCAGCGGAGAGGCTCCTGCCATAGCCACGCGTCACCTCTCCAGCCAGGAGAGGGTCGCGGGGCTATGGCGTCTTCGCTCCATAGGACGCACACACATTTCCCCTTCATTTTTGAAGGGGAAAAAGTGCATCCTATAGAGCGAAAAATACGGTACTTTCTGCAGCGCTCCAGCACCTTAACTTTCATCAGGTTCTACTTCTACACGTGAAAGAGCAAAGCTTCGTGTGTCTCCATTTAATGTTCCTCTAATTTAGTGTGTCTTTGTTTTAGAAGGCTGGGTGTGTGTGTGTGTGTGTGTGTGTGTGTGTTTCTTGTTGGATTCATAACTTCATTACCAGACTCTTAAGGCTAAAGCAAAATGCATATATTTTACTATTTTAATGTGAATAAAGCTGTAGAAATGTGGCTCTAGAAGTCAAATGAACTGGCATTTATAAATCCTTTAGTTCATGTGAGCAAGCAATGTTCTGTCCATGGATAGCCATTTTTACCATTAACTTAGAACGCAGCATCTCATCCCAAGACGCGTCCTCTCAGAGAGTAGATTTATAAGAGAATAGTATTCATTTGTGGAAATACATAATGTGGATCATTCTGTCACTATGACAAGATGTGGAAAATTAACTGGCAAAAATGAAGTATCTGATGGGAGAGCCTCTGTAAGCTTCAACTCTTCTCTTTGGGAGATAACTGGTGTCCCCATCTTCAGAGCTGTAGCATTTTGGCTCGTTAATAATTGTTCCAATGTTCACCACAGATACTTTAGCTGGGCAATCTTGAATAAGAACTCATCACATCTTGTCAGAGATCTCTAAAGGGATTTTCAAGCCATTTCTGTCAGGCCTCTATACACATTTCTTCAATTCCGCATTAATACCATTGTTATTAAAAAAAACAAAAAACCCCACAGCAATTAGCCATACAATTTAAACCAATGCATTGTTGCATGAAATATATTAAGAAATCAAAAGAAAATACTTTTTATAAAAGGAAAAGGAAGAACCTAACAGCGCAGTCGCCTTTCATTCAGTGATCTCCACAGCTGGAAGGCAGCACCTATAAATCACAGCCAATAAGTTGATTCCTTGCATTATCTTCACTCACTGAGCCTCAGGATGAATTCACACATCAGTTCTGAGAAAGTGATTTAGATAGATCTATGCAGAGTCAAGTACCTCCTGCAGCCTTCCTGTTATTGCTTCACCAGATACCCAGAGCGCAGCTCACCTCAAACCAATTATGCCACTGTGTTGCAAACTCTGTTAATACGCTCAGACCACATTCTCAACATGCTAACTTGGGTGTGTGAAAAAGCCTACAGTAAAAAGGAAATATATCTGTTCCATGTGGCTATTTCAAATGCCAGTTAATTAAAAAGTTGGCTAGGGCAGTTGTTCATTTCAGGAGAACTATTTTGCAAATCAGAACATTAATCTGTCAACCATATAAAGAGATTTCATTCCCATATCCGGCACCTGTCCTAGCAAGCTCATCTTCCAGCTCTGTCTTTTCTTCAGACAGACAAAAATGCTAGCATTTAAAGCAGCAATGTGGAGAACCTGTACCCAGGGACGATGGGTGCAGCAACTTTTGGAGAGCCTCAAGTTACCAACCTCTGATTGGTACAGCAAGTAAAACCATCAATTGACAATAAATAAAATCCTAAATTATTTGCCCTTTGATAGACCTGAAAACCAGTTTGCAACCACCTTTTTTTAAAAAAAGCCAACATTATAGTAATACCAGTTTTGGTTCAAACTAAAAAGATCCAATCCACTGATTTAAATAGATGAAAGAATTCCCAATATTGTCAAAATATGAAAACTCACTAGCTTGGTTATTATCCACATTACCAGCATTTCATTTAACTTAGACCCATTGCAAAGTGTTGAAACAAGCTTGGCAAAAATATCTCTTGCATGGGCTTTCTAAATAACATGCAAGTGATCAACAGTTATCAAGTTTTGATACTTACTGTTAACATGTGTTCAAGCCAAAGTGGGTTTCAGCAGCCCACCACCTCTGTATGGTTGCTGGAAAACCCAAGGAAGGAAGCAGGTGCTCATGCTAGCCTTGTTATCACTTGCTTGGAGGCTACAGACACCCTTTTCCTACAGGTGCCATGAATCAGCCTCTCAAAATTGGCTTCTCTCACCCACCTGAATCTATTTACTGATTTTACTTGCAAAGAATGTCTGTAACCACCAACACTAAGGAAAAAAATTATTCTGGCAGTGAAAGGCATAAATCAACAATTACATTCATAAAACAAGTGCAAAATTTAATCTAACCACTGTGTTATAGGGCTAGAAATCAGGTTTAAGTCCAATTCACATGACAGAAGAATTTCTTTCATATCCATCTTTTAATTTAGCTGAAAAATGCATAGAAGGCTGTATACATAACATTCCCATTCATGGGAACCTACACCATCTAACCAGATATTGTGCTGTTGGCACTGGGAAAGGACTTTGAATACCACGATCACGTAACACCTTGTTTGTACTCTTCTTTCTTCTCACAAAATGTACTCATGGAGTCTGGTTCAAATTTACATTTACACACAGGAATCTGACTTCTACAAAATCAGACCATTTATCCATCCAATTCAGTATTTTCTGCACTACAAGTACCATTCTTGTAGCATCAGAATCTGTCATTCAAAAACAAAACTCGATCCAGTGTCTCATTGCCTACACTGTCAGAATACTTCAGTCTCAATTTTGTACCTAGTGGCAACATCCTTTGAATTATTTCCTTAATGAGACTTTGAGGCGAAGCCATATGATTAGTCCAACTGCCTGACATTTTAGTACTGACCAGCAGTGCTGTAAATAAACCCAATGGGCCACAGGAACGAGCTTGAAATCGTTCCTCAAATGTTCATATCGTTATCTTGGGAAGTACTGAAAAGGGTTCCAAGCGAGTCTAAGGCTGGGGTAGCCAGGGTGACTGCCAGATGCTGTTGAATCACACACTGCTACATTTGATCTCGGGCATTAGCATTCTCGGTAGACACCTTAACTATACCACACAGAGCTAAGACACCTGCAGAACTCCCCAATAAATTCCCCAAGTAACCAACAGGGTATTTCATTAACCTCATGAAAATATGTGGGAGCATGCAAGATCTAAACGAATACAGAACTCATCATTAGACAGAAGAGCAGTGTAACTGATCCCCCAGCAGTGTGGTTTAGACTAAACATACTGCAATGTTCAAAGTATTATATTGTGCATACGAAGAGCTGGTTGAAAATTATATATACCAACTACAGTGTTTGCACGTTATGTATAACACATAACAGTATCCCATTTGGGAGAAGTGCTAGTTCCCTGCCTGTGACAAAACAGTCATGTGCAACTTCAGCCATGTGCTGATTCCACCATTCAGCATGCATTAACATGTGCCAGCTTCTAAAGGTAAAGGTACCCCTGCCCGTCAGGGCCATTCATGTCTGACTCTAGGGTTGCACGCTCATCTCGCTCAAGAGGCCGGGAGCCGGCGCCGTCCGAAGACACTTCCGGGTCACGTGGCCAGCGTGACAAAGCTGCATCTGGCGAGCCAGCACCAGCGCCGCACACGGAAACGCCGTTTACCTTCCCGCTAGAAAGCGGTCCCTATTTATCTACTTGCACTTGGGGGTGCTTTCGAACTGCTAGGTGGGCAGGAGCTGGGACCGAACGACAGGAGCGCACTCCGCCGCGGGGATTCGAACCGCCGACCTTTTGATCAGCAAGTCCTAGGCTCTGTGGTTTACCCACAGTGCCACCCGCGTCCCTGTGCCAGCTTCTGGTGCTCCTTAAAAGCAGAGGCTGAAATAAGTGTCTGATTGTAGGCAAAGATCCATGCTACTTAGGCTTCTCTAGTTGCTTTTCCTGCTGCTTCCCATGTTCAATTGTTGTGAGTAGCTCTAAGAATAGATCTAGTAAAACAGCTACAAAGAAACATGCCACTTTTTGAAAAAACCAAAACCAAACCAGGATCGATCACTGAATGCTAGGAATAAATTACCCAATTTTTCTTGGGTTCGTGGTTTGCTTGTTTTCAATAGTCTCTACAGTATTAGTTGTGCAGGAAATAAAAGGCAAACAGTCCATTGACCAAGTTACATAATCTGAAAATAATTGTGGATCCAGTGTTCACATATGAATGAATGTTCTGTTTTAGACTAGCCTGTGCCTTTAAAAAGAAACAGAAGAAAGCCTGAAAACTAGCAGGTCCAATCCAAATTATAAGCAAATGAATAAAAAAGCAATGCTCTTAAAAACTGGTATATCACATAATTGGCATTGCTCAAAGTTCAATTCGCAACTGCAGTCATACCTTGGGTTACAGATGCTTCAGTTTGTGCATTTTTGGGTTGCGCACCATGCCAAACCTAGAACTACCGGAACGTGTTACTTCCGGGTTTTGGTGCTTGTGCATGCTCAGAACCGCTCAATCGCGCTTTGCACATGCGCAGAAGCGCCGAATTGGGACCCATGCATGGGTTGCGAATGTGCCTCCCACACGGATCACGTTCACAACCCGAGTGTCCACTGTACTATCCTAAATGCAACTTTTCACATCTATCATAGCACTCTCAAACTACATTTTACAATATTCATCATATGCCCAAAGCACGGCATCTTGTGCATTTTGAACAGATACAAAGACAGGAGCAATAGCAACACAAAAGCAATCTGTATGAAATACCGTACTCCATTTCACAGACGAAACATACTGTGAGTATTGTGAAAACATATTCCCAAATGAGAAGTACTATCACAAGGGGGCACTGAGTGCAACAGTGAAAAATAGATGTGCAAAAAATGGATCATATCAAAAGATACTAAGAAAAAATATTACATCCTCCTCCTTTTCCTTGTGAAAGAGAGATGATTTTAGGAAAAGCAATTGGAGAATTGTGAAATGAGATCCTGTTTATTAGCCAAGTACCTTGATAAATTATGAGGATTATGGAGATTGTATTATGTTGCTGTTTTCAGAGATCTCTCCTCTTTCTATTCATCACCAAACAGATGATCAGTGCTAAAAGGAAGAGTAGATTTGGTCTCCTATACAAAAACCAAATGTGCTGTGGTAGCTGACTGTGCTTATGTGGTTTTCAATGTTGGGGGTTTTCTCATCACCACAATCTCTTGTACATGCAGGGTCATATCTGTTTCCGAAACAGAAAACCACACACAAAATCCTGTATCTGCACTTACACCTGCTAAATTAGGATGCTTGTACAAAATGACAAGATGACATCAACCCAAAACTTTTAAGAAAATATCCATACTTTTACTAGATAAACTGCTCTTTTTCCCTTGCAAAAGGTGCAACTTTTAAGGTCAAGTACTGACATTACAGTGAGCCTTCTTACACAAACATTTTTAATAATCCAACAAAGAAAGAACACACTAAATGTGTCACTGTTGCTTCAGTCGCAAGAGCTGGACTCACTTGAATCTTCTACAAGACCGAAGATGGCAACGATCAAGATTTTGGAAACCACTGCTTAGCAACATATGCTTCCTTGAGAAACTTAAAATGAGGAAGGTTGTTTGTATCTATGGGCACTGCAGTTCCCACTAAACCTCAAAAGGTACAATACTACGTCCCAACTCCAGCTGTGGACAACAGATTGGAACAGTGCCAAGAGATAGAGCAAATTCTGTATTAAAATTTATGTGGAACCATCTGGCAGCTAATAGCGGTGAACGAACAGCCCCAATGGGCCACAAGAATTAGGGAAGCCCAGAAGCTCCTTCAACTACTGGACTTTATTAACACAAAGTACTTTTGTTATTCTGATTCTTAATTTTTTATTCAGATGCAAACTTGAAAATAGATGCATTTTCTTCAGCTGATATGCAATTCAATCAACTAACACGTTGCTGCTAAAATGGCACGATTGGCATTTCAGGAAAAGAAAGCACTTAAACTGCTGATGGTAAATGGAAGTTTCCATAATGCCTTCTGAGGAAGTGAAACAGAAGACTCCAGTTGCCATACCAAAAAATAGTAGAAAAGAGATTCAGCACCATTTTGAAAGCAAGGGTGGGGAACCTGTGACTCCCCTCCTCCTATCAGTCCCAGCCAATGGTCAAGGATGATGGGAGTTGTAGTCCAACATCATCTGGGGGGCCACTGGTTGCCCACCTGTCTTGTAAATACCAATGAGTGGGATGGATACAAGTCATTTGCACATTTCATGAAATTAGCAGATGGCAAATTGTGATTGGTTCGGAAGCTGTTCTTATTTTGTAGTACACTTATGGCCTGTAGGTCAAGTCAAACTTTTTTTTGGGGGGGGGGGGGCTGAATCACGATGGTCCTTCAGACATAGGGCAATTTTTGCGATCCCATTTTCACACTTGGAGCCATGAGGACTACAAACTTTTAAAGACAATGCAAGAATTTGTAAGGAGTCCATAGAAACATCAAATGGGGTCCACAAAATATATGAATGCTATGAAATATCTCAAGAGTTTAAAACTTTTCTGATTTTTTTTCTAAGTGATTAAATAAAACTAGAATACTAGCAGTGGTTTCACAGTCATGGAAAAAATGGAAAATAAAAGCAGCAGTACTCTTACTTACTAATACTGCTATTAACAACTTATTGTTATATTAAAAAATAAAGAACCCAAGAGACGTTTTCATTAATTATTATATTTTCTGCATTATAGTTTAACATATGTACTTTCTTCGTGTCATCCTTATTTTCGTTAAGTATTGGTATTTTGTTATATTCAGACAGGAGTACATTTTTGGAACAGTCCTTTGTAATAAATATCATAAAATAATAGAAATTCACATAATAAATATTCTTTACAATAAAAAAGTTTTAACAGACCTTTGTCTTAAAAATAGTCAGAATTCAACTTTGTGTTTTTACATAAAATATACAAAAAGCACCACAATTTGTGGCTAAGGCAATAAAAACAGAGGATTAAAGTTATCGAGCACAGAGTAGAGTTAAATGTCATTAAACCACAGAAATAATAGAAGTGTTAAGAGATCCAAGAATGTTTACACAACTTAAAACTGTATGATACCTGAAGAGTATTACTCAGATGTGCAGAAATCAACAACTTTAGCATCAAAAGAAGAGAAAAAGGGGGGGGGAGTGAAAACTTAGGACCTTGTACAAATCTGAAAGCTATAGAAACCAATGAAGAAAGCTGTAGTCATAGAATCATAGAATTGTAGAGTTGGAAGGGACCCCAAGGGTTATCTAGTCCAACCCCTGCAATTCAAGGAATCTAAGCCAGAGCATCACAATATTCTCATAGCATTTCTAGTGAGGATGGTGTGTGTGTTTTTGTGTGTTGGAAATCCAAGCTAGATAAGGCTTTGCAATACGGATCACGAAATTCTAAAAGAACTGTCAAGATGGGAGCAAAAGCCAGGATGGTTGCAATCTATAAAGACAGCAGGACTAGGTTTGCTAAGTTTTAACCCAACTATTTAAAAAATGCTTTCTTTTCTTTAAAGCTTCATAATTCAGTTCTTTCACACACACACACACAAATACTTTGAAATAATCACTCGGAAGCCACTAAAAATCAGTTAAAAATTGTTATGGAGGACAAACAAAAACAGCATCTTTGGAAAGTTGCTTGCAGAGCAGGCGGCTTCAGAAAAACCCAATTCCCTCATTACTTCTTTCAGGAATGGATTACTCACAAACCTAAAGACGACTTGCCATATTGGGAGATTAGATGCAAGTACATGGGCTACACTTACCCAAAGACCAAGGGGGGGGGGGGGAATCCCAATTTGCCTTTTGCTGAGAGAAGCTATGGTGGGAGAGGAGGGTCATTTGTGCATGTAAGTAAGGGGAAAAAGATAAGGGGGGGGGGCAAAGACAGAAAAGCCAGCCACAACCTGAACGACAGTCTGAGGAACTCAACCTTTCCCCGCGCCCCCATAAATCAGGAGGGCTTGCCTTGACCCCTGGAGGGGCAACTTTCCAGCTTACAATAAACTGTGTTGGAGTTCTTGCACCTGCAACCTGGGCGATTGATCCGGTCGTAACACCCTCTGCACAGTTTCAGGCATCCTTTCGCCGGAGGATAGCAGAGCAGGCAAGGCAAAACCAAGGCCATGGCTCCCATGCACAAGTACCTAGTCCAGCAATGCGACTGGGAACAAGAGCAAGGGTTATCTGCGTAGGAGTCCCCTTCATCATCGTTGGAACAGTGGTAGAAGATCCCTTTGACCAGGCACATGCAGGTGCTGTATTCCACCATGCTCTCCGCAGAGCACAAGCACTGCCGGTTGCAGGCCAGGCAAGAAGGCAAGGGCCTGGGGGCCCTGCACTCCCCACACTTGCACTTCCCGCACTCTTCACAGATAAACTTGTGCTGGGCCAGGTCCTCTTTCAAAGGACTCTTCAGGTCCTCCACCACCAGAGACGATGGCTTGGGCTGCGTCCAGATGGGCCTTTCCAATCTGTGGCCCGGCCCTGGCCTGCACGGGGGCGACCTCAGGAGCAGGCCCTGCTCCGAGGAAGCGCTGCTGTTACTTCCGGAACTGGCTGCGCTGCCGGTGCTGGTTGACCTGCTGAGCACAGGAGCCCTGGCGTTGTGTTGATGCAGCGCGTGCCCCGGGTGGCTGGGCCGGTGCTCGTAATTATTATTCACATTAATCGGTATGTTTTCATGAGTCCTTTCGTGCTTCTCTTGCCTGGGAGCTGTCCGTGGGGCAGACTTCTTCACCACAGATGGGCCCTCCGTGTATTCGTTGCTGCCCCTGATAGTCTTGATCTGGTCTAGAGACAAGATCGTGGGGGGCTGGAGCTCTCTCTCATAGTCCACCCTTTGCCGGCTGTCCAAAGAAGGCTGCTGAAGGACCACTAATGAACTGCCACTTCCATGCT
This sequence comes from Podarcis bocagei, assembly GCF_964188305.1. Taxonomy (NCBI): domain Eukaryota; kingdom Metazoa; phylum Chordata; class Lepidosauria; order Squamata; family Lacertidae; genus Podarcis; species Podarcis bocagei. The sequence goes on from NC_138134.1 coordinate 50,424,604, forward strand.
GACCTTGGGACTCCATCTGTCGTGATCTCTACTTCTGGCATTCACCAGGAACCTGGCATGCATCGGAAATCCTAAAAGAGAGGCAGAGAGAAAAACAAGAGTTGAAAAGGGAGAAGTAAGCTGCTTCTCCTAAAACGAAAACACACACACACACACAGCAGCAAAAAATAAAATACACCACCCAAACAAATAAAAACATTTTACAGCAAGCCACAAATTGGCCTAACTACCTATTAACAATATCCCAGGGATGGAATTACACTGGCCTCGAGTAAAAGGGCACATAGCAGTTTAAAACAAATACGTATGTGTTATATGAGAGTAGATATTGTAAATAAAGTACACCAAAGATTAACTTACAGTTTAAGGAACGAAACAAAAATCTTTCATGTTTGCATAGCTTTTTTTTCCAAGCGTGAAGTTATGAGCGTTATGCATGCACATTTTATTCTTATAGTTATTTCATGCTACATCAAACATAGCTGAAGCTACTTCAGGTACATTCCCCCTTACGTCTAAACACCGACATAAAATGTGCTTCAAAGCCACATTACAGAATCACATTCATGCCCCCAAACGGCAGGACCTGTAAGAAGTTCTTGCCCGTTTTCGCTGTCAAAGCCACATTCCAATACCAAGCCTGATTCTAAACTCAAATTCAGCATAGCTGCCTTTTTAACTGCTATTCCATGACGCCTGAAGCATATTAGCAATGGGGAAAGCATGTGAAGAATTTTTTTCTTTTCTGGGAGTAAATATCTCTTTCAAAAATTTTTTTAAAAAATCAAAACAATCTAGCACGCTCATTAAAGCAAAACACCAGATGTAAACATCCTGTTACACAATAGGCTTCCAAGTATTCTTGGACCATAAGGCAGGGTGTGAAAGGAGGTGGTGGAGGCAGGAAAGGGTTGCAGCAGAAAAGATAAGACAAATAAAGTATGGCATTTAATCAGTTGTTTCGGAAGATTATGTGCACCTTCACTTGCAAGTGAAAAGTATGTTATCTGCTGCACAAAAATAAGAGGGAGGGGAGGAATAGTTAGGCAGGATTCAAAATGGCGTATATGAGACCAGATAAGACATAAATGTGTTTTTTGGTTTGAACCATCTTGAATCTCTTGGGACCACTATTGCAAGATGCTACTGAAGTGGTCATCTGTTAATTTCTGGGGAAGCCTCTTTTTTAAGTGACAATTTGCTGTTTAAAATATTGTTTCAAAAAGAGTGAAACACTTGATTTGAAAAATTTCCCACACATTCCTCTCCTGAACAAAACAAAGGGTTAATGTAATGTTACATGTAGTTCTATGTAACACACTGGGTATTTTAGCAGCCGTTTTAGAGATCATACCAGCATAATGCAGCGAAGACTGAGTCTCCTGAAGGAGTTCATAACTGCGGAAAATTTGAGCCAGATAGCAGCTCACATGCTTAAGTGCTCCACATAGCAGATGCCTTAGTTTTAAGATACTGCTTCCATTCCTTTATGGAGGTTGATTAAGGTGGGCCTCCAATACAGAACCTTAAATGCCATCAGTTCCAACCCCCTGATCAAAATAATAGTGGTGTTTATAAATAAATGTGGATCTGTCATTCAGTAATTAGACAAAAGGAAGTAAGGAAGCAACCAACATTTGGTTTCCAACAGCAAATGTCATGAAAACTGTACAGCCTCACAGCTGAAGGACCACAACATCTCCCCACCTGTGTTCTTTTCTAAGACATTTTAAAAACACCCCAAAAGAAATCATGCAGTCATTTAAAAGAGGGAAGAAAAAGTTTCTTTAATCAGAACATGTGGGGAGGGGGAAGCAAGGGACCGCTCAGGTTCACCCCACCCCACCTATCACCTGTTCAAGGTGTAGAGAGTGCAAGACAAAGAGCTCTGCTCAACTCAATCACACCTTATCTGCCTCACACAAGTTCTCCTTTTCATAGGCTTTTATAAAGAGCACAAGAGAATTCTTTCTATTGTTGTCCTTTTTTAAGTCAGTAGCTTTGAGCCATTCTTTGAACCAGACTGGGGTTCTTGGGATGTTAAAATGTAGGGTGGGAACTGCTACAGAGCTTCTTAGGAGGAGGGTGGGCTAGAATTGTTTGCAAAAGTCACACACAAAAAACCAGCCAGGTATCCTATCAGTATTTCTTCCTAAGCAAATCCCAAAGTGTTCATTCATGGAGCCTTAGTCCAGAACAATCGAGTTTAGGATTGCAGCCTTAATTATTCCAACAAAATAAAAAGGCAGGATGCAGACAACACAAGCAGCAGTTCAGTACAATCCTATGGCTACAAAGAAATAAATGTTACTGTGTTCCACAGGGCTTACACCCAGGTAAAGTATACACAGGACTGCGGTCTGTGACAGCTATCTATCTATCTATCATCTATCTATCTAATATTCTTAACTCCCCACCCAAAAAAGGCTTCCTCGTAAGACATCAGCCCTGCGTTTCTATCAGCAGCCTTCTAACAGCAGACTTCCCATTTGAAAGGGGGGGGGGGCGGGGAGGAGAGAGAAATGCTGTAAAAACTCAGCACTGAATGGACTCTCAAAGAGAAAATGAGAACGCACCAGGGCAGCACTGCCCACTCTGCAACCCGATCTCAACGGAGGCGATGAATGCAGAGCTGACAGAGAGGAAGAGGAAAAAGTTATGAATGAAAACAAGGGATTATTCCCCCCCCAGCCTCCCCACCCACCCATTTGCAGGAGGAGGGGAATGGCTGAGGTTACCATTACCTCAGGGGGACGGACTTTCCAGTACTTAAAGCTGCACTGCACACTCCTTTCTCTACCTTTCAAGACCAATACGAAAGTTGTGTGTGCTAGTTTGAGCATGCAGGGATTTTTCCCCCTCTCCCCCCTGGTGCTTTCTGAGGAGGCGGAGTGGAAGGACGGGGGAAGCCTTTTTATCTTTGTCTTACCCACCATTTCCTCCTTGCAGCCTCCACGCCTTTCTACTGACCTGCTAAAATCTCACTCAGACTCAAAAGGGGAAATCCCTGCCTTGCCGACTACGTTCAATGAAGCGCACATTCACACCACGAAGCAACAGCAGTAGGGAATCATCTCACGACGCTCCAACCACCAGTTGCAGCTACCACAGACAAACAATATTTCTGAACGCTTGCTGAAAAAACTACAGATAATAATACTAAGGATAGCCGGAATTTCCACCTGCCTCTAGCGCATTAAGAGAGACCATCTCTGCCTTGCAAGTGCGCTAGACCTCAGACCTTTTATATATATATATATATAAAATAAAAATAACTATTTCACACAGATCCCTGAAAACTCCCACGAACCTGCACTGGCTAAGATGCAGCAGAGCTGCATCTTACAGGATGTTAAGAGGCACCTAATCCACATTGAACAACTTGAGAATGGGCAAGCAACCCCAGGTGGAATCTAAGCCCTTTACGCACTAAGCGAAGGTGCAAATGAGTGTTGATCACGTGGGATTCAAAACCAAGCATAAATTCCAACCCATGCCTACACAATCCTCGAGTTAGACAATGCAGCCATAATTCAAGTCACCCAAGCCACACACTGATCACTTCTTTCGGTGTAAACAAGCCCGCAGATAATGTCAAATAGGTTTCATGTCATTGCAACGAACACCCATGGAAATCAATGGATGTGTCAGCTGCCTCAGTGGGAGAATGCATATAAAAAACAACAACACGCACACACACACAGGGTTTCGCACCTTAAGCCAGAGGTTTTGTGGAAGTGCGTTAGCTAGTTCTCCCGCCAGAAGCACCTGGCAGCAGAGGTTGGTCCTCCCCCGCTTTGATCCACCCGTGTCCTCGTCCCCTCCGGGCTTTCCGCAGAGTCCGAGCCTATTCCTTGCCCGCAGCAACAAGTTCAGAAATCTCGCCTGCGCGCGTTGCCGTTCAGCAGAAAGCCAGCCGAGCGGCGCCCCCCCCCCCAAGCGCCTGGGGAAAGAGGACGTGCGTCGTGTGGGAAACAGCCTTGGCCGCCGCCGCCAACCCCCCACCCCACCCCACCGCGAGGGGAAGAGGAGCCAGCAGGGCACCTGCTAACCCCTCGGGCTCCCCCGGCGCGAAACCGGGCGGCGGCAAGATCCATATTGCGAAGTGGAGGCAGAAGAGGACGGGCGCAAACTTACGTCTTCCAAGGGCCGATCCGCGCGAAAGCACTGCCCTGCTAGGTTAGATCCATAGGGCAGCGGGGCTCCGGCAAGTCTCCACGCGCCCAGGCGCCGCAATCCTCGCTGGTGGCCCCCGAGACCCGCTTCTTCGGCGCCCGCCTTTCCTGCTGCCGAGGCTACGGAGCGGCCGCGACGCCCTCGCGCGCAAGGAAATCCGCCTCCACGGCCCGCCAAACACCTCTCCAGCCGAAGCACGCACATTCAAGGGGGGTGCCCTACACGCGCCCCTCCTCGAGCTGGTCGTCCATGAGCCGAGCAGGCTTTTCTCCCAGGAGCAGCGACAGGCGATCCGGTGCGGGAGGGGGGTGGAGGCTGAAGGGGGGAGAAGAGGCGTCTCCGGCTGCCAGGTAAAAAAGGAGACCGAGCTGCTTTTGCAACGGCTGTCGCTCGCTCTGCAGCAATGCAAAGGCGCGCAGCTTGGAGAGGGTCGCCTGGAAGCAGCGGAGGAGGTGGGAGCGAAGAGTGTTTGCAAAGCGAGCTTGCTGCTGCGGCGGCGGCTGCCCTCCTGCTTTCCTCCAAGTTGGAGCTTTCTTCCCCCTTTTTTCCTCTCTCTCTCTCTCTCTTTCTTTCTCCCCCTCCCTCTCTCCTTTGGAGGCGCACGATTTCCCCTCCCAAGTAAAGCGCGCGTGCAGGCGAGCGAGTCCAACTGCTTCCTCGACTCCGAGCTCTTTTTCACCACATGGTCCTTCGCCCGCAGCAGCTCCCCTCTCCTCTTAGGCTAGCCGGGGAGAGGGAGAGAGAAGAGAACGTGCAACGGGAACGCCTGGGAGAATAACAATAAAAAATAATTTATTTATTTTTAAACACGATCTGAGCAAGGAGTTAAGAAAGCACTGCAGGCACGAGAAGAGTGAATTCCATATGTAAGGGAAAGGGGGAGGGAGGCAATGGATTCTGCAAAAGCTGCCATGTGCTTGCTGGTGCAGACTGGTTGACAGTCTTGCTACACCACTAGCATGGCGGGGCAGGACGGGGGACAGACCCCGCGGATATAATGCAAATCGGGGGTACGCACGCACACACATGATCTTTGCACGAGGAGCAAACGATCCCCTTGCATGGGGCGGGGTGGGGGACTGCGGATTGCCGCGTCTTCTTCGCTCGAGGCTACTCGGAAGGTTCGCGGTGCACAACGCATTTAAGTCGCTGCATCGGACACCAGATCGCAGTGAAATGATACGAGGACGTGTTTTTGAAAGCGCTTTTTAAGCGAGCGGTGGGCTGCCTAGCTCAGCCGATATGCACGGGGCACCCAGCAGCACCTGAGCTACTTCCGAAATGCCTCGCGCAAAAAAAGGGGGGGGGAGCCCTCCAGATCAGGCTTACCGAACGAACAGGTTCAGAGTCCTTTTGCAAAGCCCAATCGCGGCAGCTGGAGGTAAATCCAAGGACGCAGCCCGTCGCCTGCCGTTGTTGCCGCCGCCTGCTGCTGCTATCCCTTCGCCAACTGCTCTGCGCTTTCGCGTTGCTGTTTCAGAATGAGCCGAACTGCACGGCAGCCTTGCAGCGCCGAGCCCCCACCTCAGCCTCGCGTCACGCCTCCAATGATGTCAATCTGTCACTCAGGAAGCGGACGGGAAAACCTGGGCTGGATTTCTCCCCCCCCCCCCACGTTTATACGTCTTGCTTATTCTTTCCCATTCATTCATGCGTTTACCAGTGTTTGTTTACCAGCCTTCTGCCTTTCTTTTGCATACCGCGAAAAAAGCGACGCAGACGGTCTTCCCCTATGGCGTTAGTCATTCACAGACTCTGGAAGGTTTATGCGTACAAAACGCAAACCCAAGTCCTAAAGTACCTATTAAGATGACTTCACCCCAAACAGGGTTTTTTTGCTCATTCCAATGACCTCTGTGTACTCACGAGTGGGGGGGGGGGCTGTTCACCCTTTCCGTCAACAGAGCATACACGCGTATATTAAGAAATGTACCCCATTGAGTTGAGGCACATTTAAATCCAGGTAACTGGGTATAGGATTGCAGCCTTAATTATTGTGATTATAGAACCAGAACCTGGTCATTCTTTCGAATTAATTTACCTAGAAAGAGCATGCAATTTATTTATTTATTTTATTCATTTAAACACTTTATCTATTCCTTAACTACAACAGTCTCCAAGTGGTTTACAGAGATTGTGCTCTTATAGAACAATCATGTGCATGTTTACTCAGAAGTAAGCTGCACTATATTCCCTAGTACAGTAAATGTGCATGCAGACTTATTGACATTTAATCCTAACCTTAAGGTAAAGGATCAAACTTGATACTGCTAATTTAAACAATAAATGTAAGTCCAATTAAATTATGCAAATATAATTTTGACTCATGAATGCTTTGCACGACAGTTCTTATTTTAATTATTAACTGTATTTCATGCCCTGGAATTGTACAGTTGTGTAAAATAGAATTAGATTTAGTCAAATAAAATTTGCTGCTCACAAATGCAGTAAAAAAAAAAAAAAGCTGAGGTAAAAGTAAATTACCTGTCCAGCTTCTGGGTGCATAATGGGAATAAGCACCATCTTGTTCTTCTACCCAGATAGCAAAATGTCTTGGGCCTGTCATAAACAACTAGCAATCCCTCTCAACTTCAATAAGAATCAAGCCCAGCCCTATTAGCTTCCTGTCAAATTTGATTGATATCAACGCAGTTTCAAAAGATATAATTTTGAATCAAGATGGTGCATTCAGTCTTAAGAGGGGTCTAAATGCTTGCAGTTTGGAACAGTTCAGTAACCATCTTCATTCAAAATGGCATCTGCCGGTATCCAAACACAGATCCAAAGTCGCTGCTCAGTCTTCAGAACTGGCATGCCAAATTGGGTGACAATATCTTCAAAGGTGTCCAAATCAGTTCAGCTTGGAATGGTTCAGTCTGCCAACTTGATTCAAAATGGTGCCCAACAGTATACAGTCATAGACAAAAACCTGCTCCTCCGCATTAGCATAGTTTGGAATGTTTCGGTCCACTATCTTGATTCAATATGGGGTTCAATGGTATCCAAACATAGACAAAATCTGGCTCCTCCATCTTGGGAAATGTCATTCCCAATTGGGTGGTGATATTACAAGAGATATTTGAGTGCATAGAGGACAGACGGACAAGCAACTTTCCAAAATACAGTAATTGTGCTGCTGCTACTACTACTACCAAAGTCAGGGGTCACACTTTCTAGGGCTATAGAAATTTGTGACACGTTTAAGGACTGTAGATTTGACTGTACTTGTATTCGCTGGGAGAATGATGAAAGGTGGCTGCTCTAATTATAGTTGATAAAGGCACCAGAGAAAATCTATCATGACTGATAAATAGCACATCACTTCAAAAACAACCGAGGTAGAAATCTTGCCCATTTTTCCTCAAGCAGAAGCCACTCCCTGGGTGTGGAGTAAATTATCAAAGGAAGTGGGAGAGCTTTGCACTAATTTAAATAGATTGCTTTGTGTATGTTTATATTGTCCATTCGCTAGTGAAGACCTGGGATCTTTCTAATGAGGCTGTCTGGAACAAATCAGTTTACAAACTCTTATAACATGCCCTGCATCTCTTAGAACTGGAATGTCCATTATCCTTTAGGTGGTGTAATATGTCACTGTCAGTTGAGCAAAATCTCAAGGGTACCTCAGTGCTGTGCATCTGTCTGTAGAGAGAATCAGGTTTGCTATTTTGGCACACCCCAAATTTGCCAATCCTTCTGCTACTCTTTACAGCCAACAGAAGGTTAGCCCGTTCATTGTAGGTGCCACAATCCACAGAAGTCTCCTTCGTGTGCTTCTGAACTTGGAACAAGTCCTCGTCTGATGGTGATATAATAAATTTATTAATCAGAGATAGAAAACCAAGGCTGTTTTCTGTGGGCAAGTCCAGACAGCTGCTTTTTCTTGCAAACTGGTCACTCAGATCACATTTTTCTGTGTGCATAATTGACACACGGCCCTCCACACACTTTTTCATAGGTATCATTCTGCTGTTTCCCATCCACAACAGTGGGCGGTCCATGACAAAATATTCCCATGCTCTTTTCTAACCACTCTCTTCAGTTACTCCTCCACCTTCTGCTATATTTTACCATTCGGAGCATGCACACACACACACCTTTAAAGTAATTTTCCCCCACAGGAAGAGCACTATAGCACACTTTAACAGCCCCTCGTTACGTTCATTTCCATTAGAGTTTTTAAAAATTTAAGTATTACTATAGAGGTATTGTGCAAGACTGATATTTTGCTATGCCACAATTCTGATAGCTATCGGTTCCGATAAGGAGATATTTGGGCAGTTATTATCACCATTCTGATTTATGCACTGTGATTAGTCTCCAAGGCAGGCTTCCTCAAACTCGGCCCTCCAGATGTTTTTGAGACTACAATTCCCATAAGCCCTGACCACTGGTCCTGGTAGCTATGGATCATGGGAGTTGTAGGCCAAAAACATCTGGAGGGCCAAGTTTGAGGAAGCCTGCTCCAAGGTAATTCCCCACATGTGTTGAAACCTTCACAGAACAGCACTGCCGAACTACGTTGATGAAATCCCAACATGTGCTCAATGTGCATCATGTGGAAATGGGCATGCTGCTAGGTTATGCTCAGGTAAAAAGCAAGTGGAAGTTGGGGGTGCAGCAATAGAAACCACCCAATGAAACACCAACACACATGTGACAGCCCCCTCCCCTCCAAACCCCCAAAATTGTGCTAATGAGTTTTCACAGCAGCAGTGGATGTGTGGATAGATAATGGATCATTTTTGCTTAGCGGTTTTCCCCAGTAAAAGGAAATCTGGAATAAAAAGCATTTTGATGATGACAACATTCTATGACAGTACAAAACACCTGCACGCATGAAGTCCACAATAAACCTGCATCTGGAAGCACCTGTTGCCACAGCTTCAAGCTTGAAGAATGGTTTGTTTATTTAAATTATTTCTAAACTGCACTTTGTCCAATGGATTCCAGGATGGTGTAAGATAAACATAATCCATGATTCATACAAATACAATAAAAACAGTACCCATGGGTGAGCAAATGCTACTTCCCTTTCTATGCTGCTTGTCCCAATCTGCTTAGTTCCTTCTTTCCAGACGACAGTCTCTAGCCCTGACTAATTATGCTTCTACTTCCTGTCCCCTCACCATTCTTGACAGCAAAGCAGTGACATCAGAACTGTCCTAACAGCAGCGCTGACAAACCCCTCAGCCTCAGCATATGTGTATGATGCTTCAATTGTGCATAAACATGTAGTATAGATTAAAGATTCTGCCCTTTTGATGCCACAGAAAGTGGGACATGATGATTGTTTATTGTTTGAACACTTGTGGCCAAATCAATGTAGCGCCGAATAGGCAATTGCATTTCCTGCTTTTAGGCATAGCCCTCAGGGAACAAGGCCTCAGCATTTTTCATGGGATCTGAAAAAGACAGTTGCCACATACCATATTAACCATATGGCAGGCACAAAGGATTGGTTTAAAGCTCATTAATGCTACACACACACACACACACACACACACACACACACACACAAACATATTGAAGGAGAAAACTTTACTGGATTGCCTAATTCATGTTAGTCAACGCAAATACTTACCAATATTATCCATGGACTGGGATTCACAAATAGCAAATACGGGAATCCAGAACAGTTGACTTGTTCTATGAATGGCATTCTTATCACTAATGAAATTTGAATTTGCAGTTGACTCCTGGAAGGAAGAAAATCTTAGAAGGATTTGGAAGCAAGGGGGAGAACGTTCAGGCTGAGGGCAGAGTCTCATGACTGGTTTTTTTCCCATTCCTTCCATGTGTATGATGTGCAGGGTGAATGAGTTGCTAATTGCTGTAAATAGGGATTCATTGCCATAAGCACATCTGTCAGTTGATCAACACAAGGGCAATGTGGGAACATGCACATCTGGCGGAAACTACCACTGGTAGTATTTTAGTACCTTATTAACACTCCTTCGTTGAAGCAGTTCCTAGAATGAATATACAGACCTTGACTCATGAAAAGGAGAACTCTTAAATATGAGAAGCAGGTTCGCCCAAAAATACATAATATGATCACGTAGTTATGCATCTAGAAAAAGTTTACAATGCATTTGCATGCACGCACAAAGAAACAGAGTCTCTTTATACACACAGGCAAGGAACATGCAGAGACGTACAGTTCCTCTCACACTCATACGGAAAGCTCTCCCTCCATCTGACTCTGCTGCAGCTGCCACAGCTATGGATATTGCTGGGCTTCTAATTTTGCATTGCACATGGACGCACAGAGGGGAAGCAATGGAAAACTAGGTGGGTGTAAGAAATCTGACTTTTGTCTCCCTCGCACAGCAAAAGCACCCAAACCAGCCAGGGAAGTCTGTATGCTTTTATCTAACCAAAGAAGAATTCTGATTATGTACTTCATTCACCAGTTTATATTCCTATAACTTCCATCAAAACCTAAATGTTCATGCCATTTATTTACAAAAAGTTCAGCTGTAACCTGAAGCTTCAAGTGAGACCACCATGGAAAAACAGACATCTGAAACTGCCCCTTCCCTTTTGCTGAAAAAAGTAACTACCTAGAGGTAAACCTTCCTTGGTTTTTTTAATAGTTGGGAAATAATTTACTGCACCAAGGATTTAGCCTCACAATGGTAATATTGTGGTCAAAGAAGTCAAAAGATCCCAAAGTGTTTTGTAGATTTGAATGCTGAAGGTGGGCTATATAGGATTTTTCTCCTGATGACAATATACCCATAAACACCCTCCATCCCTTCCTTAATCTATCCCTCTCTTCCTTGCTAATTTCTTTCCACTCATGATAATAAGGGGGGGGGGGAATCCTCCTGTTTTAGAGATTTATGCTCATCATAATCAATGTCTTGCAAAATTGGTGCAAAAATAAAAATCACCCCAGCACTTGTGCTGTCTTCCAATTCTTTCTGGGAAATGAGAAGGCAGAGCGGGGCTCAACAAAGCTTTCTGTGGTCAATTGTGTTATCGAGGCACTTGGCACTACCAGCTGATTCTGACCTACTATTAATCTCTCAGGAAAATAAAACACTCCTTTGTAGTTAAAAGTCTAACCAGTTACTACTGTGCGTTTTCTCTCAGTAAAAGCAGCTTTCACAAAAAAGATGCACACAGTGAAAGCCTTGAATAGAATCAGACGGTGATAACTAGTTGTTTGAGTGTTGCTCAAAGCAAATCAATCAGTTTAAGCAATATTTCTCTTAAGTGACATAAATGCAACACATATTATCAGGTTTGTGCTTCTAAGCTCAGTGATGTCCAGAAAAGGGACATGCTACATGCTTGTGACAGTATCTCCAATACCGAGAATATGTAAAAGTGCATCACTGTTTTGACAGTGGTTTCAAAACTACAATAAGCAAACATCAAAACAAAATGCCATTTTGAAATATTACCTTGGGATTGTGGTTCTTTTATACCAAAGGAACACACAGAAAGATAGTGTAAGAACACAATTGACCAGTCTGGCTAATTCAATTGGGCAAATGCATCAAGACTATTTCAGTCTTTTTAGGGGGTGAAACTAAATTTTTGCAAATTTCTCCAGCGAGCGATCTTAAAAATACAGTATGTGTTTGGGAGTGAGGAATTCAAAACTGCTATTATTTTTGAGGACAACATTTAGGCTTATGATCTACCTTTGATTATAAAGCATATAAACTGCTTCGGAAAATCAAATAATTTTATCTTCTGAAAATTCCAGGTAATGCTAAATAAATAAATACAACAGTGAGTACTTGGCAATAATTTTTAATTATATCTATGCCATTCTACACACATTTTTCTTATGAAGCAAAACTAAATTATATGAATTTGAATTCCCAAGTCATGTTATAAAATTTTAGCACCCCTCATCTTTGGAATTAGAAAGTTGAAAAATCCAACCTACCTACAGGCACTGAAAAGAAAAGAAGAACAGTTTAGCAGTTTCTAAATTAGTATTTATTAATTACACAAAAGCAAGATTAGGGTACATTGAAACACTGCCTTTGGGTTTTTCCTTTTACTTCTTTAAAATAAATCCAGCGTTCGATGCTCCATCGTCATATTTGGAACAGTAGCTCAATGTCTTTTAATGGGGTGAAATGCAATTTAGGATGAGGGTGAAGACAGATGAAATGTTTTCAGCATGGTGGAAGTGGTTTGAACACATAATTGCTCCATTTGTTTTCAGGGTAGTGAAATGGGCATTCAAACTACATCCATTTCTGTCTTCACCCTTACGAAGCTCCTAAGGACACTTACACCAGTGCTGGTCTGTCATCTTTGGTCTGATAGGGTCATCTTTGTTTTGCTTAAAGGAAGTATTTTGAGTACTGTCTAAGGTTATATGGTCAAATGTATCCATGCAATCCCCCCCCCCCCCCAGCCACTATTCCAATCTTGGAGAGAATATTGAACTTTCCAAGGTATGTGGTGGAAGTGGCGCTAAAACATTTCAGATGAATAAATTACCTGTTGTGTGGTGGGGGTGGAATTAGATGAACAATTTTGCAACTAAATGTTGTATATACATTGGGAAGATGTCCCTGGGAATGACTTATCAATCCTATGCATGTTTAGTTGGAAGTATATTTCACTGTTTCCAACAGGCTTAACTTCCAGGGTGTGGGTAAGATTATGGCCTCAGCATATGGTGAAAGTGCTGGAAAGGAGACAAAAGGCTGTATTTTGTCCTGCGTTTTGTAGGAGCAATGGGATGACTGCCCCCTCTTCTCTCCACCCCTGCCTAAACCCCAAATCCTCCAACTGTCTGGAACTGGTTTTAAGGATGTGCAGAGCACTGTTCAGCCTTCCTTTGATGGAAGTTGCTGATATGGCCCACATAACTCTTAAATAGTTTTGAAGAAAATGGAATTTCAGGGAACTCTTTGGTGGGAGGGAAATGATATACAGGTTTTAAGATGGAATGAATGAAGGTAAACTGCAAGATAAAATGTAAAGAACAGCACGCGCGCGCACACAACTCTGATATGAATTCCCATAGATGGAAATGTTATAAAATTATGATTAAAATTTTGGCAGCAGCAACTCAGGTATGATTGTTTTCTTACTTAAGGGCAGGCATGATGCCTCCTGCACTTTCCACCACTGCTCCAACTCAAGCCAGGTACATTTCAGGTTATCAAGTTTCACAACAGGAATTTGGAAGAAAAAGACCTAGCAATCTTTGCCAAATGCAATGTCTCTATTGAGTGACTCACTCTGTTGCCCAGATTTTTCCTAATTTGGGTACAACAGTTGGTACCTGAAATAGACCTGATTAGAATGTAGATACTTAAGGCCCAGGATGAGTAAGAAATCCAAAATAGCCATCGGAGCAGGACCAGCATGTGGGAGAGAATGAAAAAAGAAGAGGAGGGAAGTGTGCCAGCAAACCTGACAAATTAGCGAGTTCTTCTTCGTGTAAAGCCTGCTGGGCCATCTTAAGGAGTGGCAGCAACAAACTAGGAAGTCTCTCTAAGCACGCACGTGCTCTGGCAAGTATGAGTGCATAAACATCTTTCCTGAGCTTCGTGTTCAGGAAGCGCATTGGGCTTCGTGACAAGTTACACCCAGAAACAGTGTTGGCTTATTTGAACACCTCTCATGGAACTAGGGTCCTGGAAAAATCTGACTTCCTCTTCCCTTTTGTTAAGGGTGGGCTGTGGGTAGTGGTCTTGAGAGAGTCTGGAGTAGGAACTGGGAGCCAGGAGAAAAGAGCAGTCAGGTTCTATGGTTAAACCAGAAGGCAGGACCAGAGATCATATCAAGCACCAGGATAATTCCACGTCCCTGGCTTATGCAGCACTATTGCCAAAAAACACTTGTTGTGGTTGGGCCAGGTGGACAAAAGACGAGGAGTCAGTGTGGCATGTCTTGTATCGGGAAGTTTTTAATGTTTGATGTTTTAGTATGCTCTGATATGTGCTGTGAGCTGCCCAGAGTGGCTGGGGGTATAAATAATAAAATAATAATTATTATAACACCAGGCCACTCTGCAGTGGGACTAAACTAAAGTTCATGCTGCTTCTGAAGCAGGAAGGTGTGGGAATTAAAGGGGGTTTAAAGAGATCTGATGAGCACCCTCAGTCTTTGGAGACCAGCTATGAAGTTTAGGGTCCTTAGCCTGGCTATGGAGCATCCTTTTGGATAACCTGCCCAAACTTGTGGGTTCCTGAGCAAGGTTGGGTCAGGTAGGTCTCTTTATTTACTTATCTGTGGGGAGTGGACAGGGAAATTTCTGGGACACAGAAGAAAGGCATGGAGTGCCACATATGGCACCTGAATTAAAGTTTCCCCAAACTCTGCTTTAAATTACAGTGGTGCCCCGCAAGACGAATGCCTCGCAAAATGGAAAACTCGCTAGACGAAAGAGTTTTCCGTTTTGGAGGTGCTTCGCAAAACAAATTTCCTATGGGCTTGCTTCGCAAGACGACAATGTCTTGCGAGTTCCTGCTGGGTTTTTTTCCTTTCCCCCTTTTTCTAAGCCGCTAAGCCGCTTATCAGCTGATCCGATCAGCAGATAAGCCGCTAAAAGCCTCTAATAGCGCTAATCCGCTAATCCTTCAATGGGCTTGCTTCGCAAGACGAAAAAACCGCTAGACGAAGAGAATCACATAACGGATTCTTTTCGTCTTGCGAGGAACCACTGTATTTGTGTTAGTTCTAAAGCAGAGAAGGGGAACCTGTGGCCTCCATACATTATTGGATTACAGCTATTCAGCTTATAAAAGAGCCCATGGAGTCACATTATACAACGTACAATTGTTAAATAAATCAGTTTCTCAAAGTGAATGTAGCCCACTCTGTTGATGATAGCCGTCATAGAACTTCTGCAGAGAATCTGGAATTCGAGGAGTCACAATAGCTAAGGCTTGTTGGAAATGCCGTCCCATAATGCATTTTGCTTGTATATCTTCCTGAAGGGCAAGAAGCGCAGCTTCCCTACAAACCGCAGTTATCTGAAAAAGAAATATATGTATTTAAATAACAAGATTTATTGCTGGAACATTTTATCTGCTGAGGACTGGTGGCAGAGGACAGACGCAGAATGAAACAGAAGGCCACATTCATAATTTTCTTGAGTATCCATGGAAGCCTCTGCAAAAAATTGTTCCAAGCCTGGCAAAATCCACCAACAACACATTTACGTTCTGATGTTTGTTATTGCAGCATACACTGCCCTCTTATATAAATAAAATATGCATATGGCAGATGCTCAATTAAAAATACACCAACTGATGGCAAACAATTCATTAAGCATTCCAGAAACGAGAGAAAGACTATCAAATCATTTGTGGCTGTTTTCTTGTCTCAAACTGTAACTTTAAAAAAAAGGTGGAGGGAAGGGGGAAGGAATAGCATACAATTCAAAAAGAGAAGCAGGAAGGAAGAAAAAGTGTGGAAAAGAAGACTACTAATATCTTAAAGCCTGAGATGGGTTTTTAAGCTCTCTGGACTTCAGACAGCGGAAACAGCCTCATGTTAATGTCATTCTAAAGACACATTACTGTGGTGAAAAGCGCTTGAGGAATGAACAGGGGGACCACGATTTTCAGTGTAAGAGGGAAAACAGTGATTGATATTGACTGCACCCTTGTGTGTCTAAATGAAAGAGCCAGCTGAAATGCATTTGTCAGCCATTCAGTATATTTTCCTTGTTTGTTCACTTGCTGAAAAGACTTCCACCGCCCATGCAGGACTAATGGCTGCCAAAGTCTTTTAGTAGCTTTTTAGGGGATTTAGCATGTGTTTAGCATGCCTTCAGAGAAGAAGAAGAAAAAGCATGGATTTGGACATCTTTGTCAAGTTACTACAATATTGCTGTTAGTTCTGATCAGTGCTCTGCTGTTCTGCATTTTAATGCTTTAGAGCACAGTGAAGACGTTAAAGCAAAAAAGAAAAAAGGAATCACACACATTGCCATCTCGCAGGTTAAAGTCTATGTATGCAAGTTAACGGAGGGAGCGCAGCCACAGGAACCCATGCTTATTAGTTCCTAAACTCAGAAAACACCCCACAAAGCCTGATAATTTCTCAAGTAACACATAGAGTACCTTGATATGTTTTCCTTGTTTGCGCACTTGTTTTTTTGACACCAAAAGGCAAAGTCTTATTCATGCCATTGCATTTACAACTCAAAATGAACATGAACATCAAAAATCAGAACTGTGTGTGAGCAATATATTCTTCCATTGGTCACATGAACTCAAAGGTCACATGAAGAACACTCACAACCAGCTTTTCTGCTACGTACTTCATGTTTCCAGTGATTACGTCAGGGGTTGTCAACCTGGCCCCTACCGCCCACTAGTGGGCGTTTCAGCATTCTAGGTGGGAGGTAGGGGGTTCTATGGCACAAGCGAAATCCTCCTTCCATTGAGCACTGGTGGGCGGTAAGGAAATTCTACCATCAAGAAAGATGCATTAGTGGGCGGTAGGTATAAAAAGGTTGACTACCCCTGGATTACGTAAACAGTGGTATAAGAAAAACCAGTAATCAAAACTTGGGAACTCCCAGAAACAGAACAAGAGGTAGACAGTGTTGTGACACTGCATCCAGTCTCAGAGCATCTGTAACAGGATGATGGAGGTCTGCCCAGCAATCTAAGCAGGGGCATATCAAGCATCAAAGTATTTGGATTATTTCTGAGAGACTGATCCAGTGTGGCCTGTGATGCACGGCCTTCACTGGAGAAGATGCTAATGAGGATAGGTAATGGATGAATCTTATATGTGAGCAAGATGTTCAAGAGGGATGAAGCCTCAAAATACAGAATGGGAACAAACTATGCCCTTGGAATGGAATGGAAATGCAGACAGCAGTGAAGAGCAGAGACATCTGTACTCCTATGCACTCTATCATGCACACTAAGCCAAAGTACTGTGGATGACATGCAGCAGCTCATGGCTTAGCACATGCAGCTGCCAGTGAGTGGTGGAGGCTCAGCACTGCAGGATGCAGGCAGAACATGCAGGCTCAAGCAAGACTCTTAACCTCTAAAATTCCCAGCCAGGTCATTCATGCAGTTCAGCAAGCCTACTTCCCACAGCTTGTAGCCCTGAGAAAGAGGCAGTTGTGGCCAGCTAGCACCAGCCATCCCATGTCAGGGTCAGCAGTGAGTGGTGTGCATACATGTGGGTGAGACACAATGTTTGCCTGTCTGTCTCAAGACAGTCACATCCCACATGTCAGCATGCAGGCAGAGAGCAAAGGCGCTGCTTCCTGCATGTTCAATTTCTGAAATGCTTACTATTTACTCATCTACAGACTGTAGCTTGGATCACTAGTGATCCCTCAACATGCATTTTCAGTTCTCGATGTTGTGTATTACCTGACTATCTTTGACACAAGCTAAGCCTCATCTGTAAAATGGGCAATTTTTTTCCTGGAATGTCTTCAAAATGCTTACATCTCCAGTAATATTAAGTGTATGTATACAATGGTTGGTGACAGGAACTTTACACACAGTCAGTAAATGTGCTCCTTAGATGAGCATCTTCTGTGAATTTTGCCCATTAAAAATGGGATGCCAACCCTAAGCAGCATATTGAGCCCTGCTGTTGGGCTCTATTCAGGTGCCAGAATGGTTTATTTCAAGAATCAGCAATCCTGTCTATTAGGATTCAGCCAGTCAACTATTTTGCAGAAGGGAAAACGCAACAGTGGTGATACTTGCTTTAAATGACAAGATCTAATAATAAGAATATGTTATTAGTGCCTATCATATTCCTGGGCATGTTTTGCAATACCAATCTTTGTGCACGAGCGCACGAGCGCGCGCGCACACACACACACACACACACACACACACACAACTAGAATATTTGACACTTGACATTTCAACAGGACTAACATGTCCCAGCAAAAATGCCACATGCACAGGGTGCATCACACATCCATGCAATAGCAGTATAGCCCTAGTTTATATATGTATCAGTGGGAAATTTGTAATTTATTTTAGTGAGGCTTAGAAGACACCCGAGATGTTTTGATCTCAAATTATTTTCTAAAGTTACTAATGAGTAAAAAAGAACACACAGAATAGAGACCAATAGTAATATTTAGAGAGGGGGTTCTAATTGTGTCGATCATTTTCAGCTTCCTAGGTGAAAAATACTCTCAGGTATCAATTATTATACTCCTGAAGCCATGGACTGATAACCTAACAATTCATCTGTCAGGATGAATCAGATGAGATGAATAGCTGATTCAGCTTGCTTGAGTCAGGTCCATTGTGGTTTTAAGCACTAACTTTTTTCCAAAGGGCTGAAAGTCCTTTTCAGCTTCTTTGTATTTGAAGTACTCCAAAAAAAAAAACTTTAAAGAATATCGAGAGATGGGGCGGGCAGGGTGGTAGTGGGGAGAAATGAGCTTCTGTGTTTAAAGTCTTAGGTATTTTTTAAGAGTGGCTTGGTTAATGCATCCTCTGCCGGGAACACCTGTGAACTATTGAATTTAATTGGGCTGCAGCTGGTGCAGATTGTATGTGCAGCGACTGGCAGCCCGATAAGCCCGTCTCTTACATTGTGTTGCATTTTCCTTTCCCTTTCATTCAAGCTTGTCATCCCCCCCACCCCCCACCCACCCCCCAGATGGTTACAACAGACCGTGTGAGAAAGGGATTAGGGACCTGGAGCAGATTGGCATCCTGTGGTGGTTTGTGAATAGTGCAAATTGTGGAGCTTTCCCGGATGACGACTACCTGCAAGAGTGCGGGCTAGCTTGCCGCACACACACTCCTAAGCACGTCTAAAAGTAGGATTAGAGAGTGGGAACATCAGCTTTCCCACTCAGCATGAAGGACCGTGAAAAGGCTTCAGAATTAGACCTTTCAAACAATGATGAAACCCCAAGGGTCCAATCTGAAAAGGTACCCCCCCAACTCAAGTCTTTTCTGTGACTGACTCTTACTAAATCAGTCGTATGCACCTGCTTACATCACAAATAAGCCCTCATCACAAATAAACCCCAAATCCAACCCTGAATAAAAAAAGTCAACATAAAGGAGAGGAAGTTTAAGGCTGCCATGGTTTCTCTGGACAAGGAATTAGGAGGTCAAAAATCATAATTTGTTACTTAAGATATCTCTCCTACAGCCTGCTAAGAAACTCCATATAACCATTGTTTTAAAAAGCCAGCTCTAGCTTCTTCTTTCATCCCCCCCCCCCATTCGTGAGTCTTGGAGTCCACTGTCAGCAATATGCCGATGACACACAACTCTGCTTCTCTTTTACATCTGCAGGTTTGGCAAGAGATGCACTGGACCATTGTCTTGCCTCAGCAACTGACCAGATGAGAGTCAATAATACTGAAACTCAAGCCAGATAAGACTGAAGCATTGCTAATCGGTGGTTCCCTAGACTGGATGGATATAAGGTGGTCTGCTCTTGATGGGGTAACACTCCCTCGGAAGGAACAGGTATGAGACATGGGGATTCTTCTGGATTCACTGCTATTGCTTGAGGCTCAGGTGGCCTCAGTGGCACGGAGTGCCTTCCATCCACTTCAGCTGGTGGCCCAGCTGTGGCCCTATATGGACAGCAATACTCTAAATTCTGTTGTCTGTGCTCTGGTAACCTCTAGGTTAGATTACTGCAACACGTTTTACATGGGACTGCCTCTGAAGATGGTTTGGAAATTTCAGCTGGTGCAGAATTCAGTGGCTAGGTTGCTCAACTGGGCAAGATGCTTTGAGCATGTAACACCAATTCTTCCTCGACTACACTGGCTACCAATGAATTTGCAGGCCCAATTCAAAGTGCTGGTTATGACCTATAAGGTCTTAAACAGCTGAGCACAGCAACACTCCAAGGACCTTCTTGCTCCATATGAACCAACCCAGACCCTGCAATCATAATCCGAGGCCCTTCTTTATGTGTCTCCTCCGTGAGAGGTCAGGAGCGAAAGGGGAGGCCAATGAATAGCCGTATGTCAAAACTGAGCCCTTCTATTTGATCTTACTGAACGTATTAAATTATTAAGCCTAGAGGAAAACACACATATAGGATCTCAGAATTCCATACCAGCTTTGAAGAAATACTGAAATTCTCAACAAAATAGTAGTAATTTATGCCCTAGAGCCACAACTGAAGGCTAAGTGACTTTGGGAAAATATTGTCATATGAACTTAAGTTTACAGCTTTCGCAAATATCACATGTACTTTATAAAAATAAGATCCGTTTTGTGTCTATATGTATGCTTATCAAATATCCACATGATACTTGTTTATCTCTACTGATGCTTATCTAGTTGTCATGTGTTTGCACAGACCCAGTAAATGAGAGACAGATGAACTGTGTTCCCAGAATTAACACATGGACCATGCAATAAACAGAGAAGATTATTTGTGTTAGGCTTTTTATGGGGTTATGCCAAATCCTTGTACACTTCATAAAGGGTCTTTTAGAAAGATCATGCTCATTCTCAACCATTCTGATAAGAATTAACACCCACAGGGTATGTTCTGAATGTAGCTACAAGCCTAGTTTCCTTTTCTTCTGTTTGTGATTTTTCAACTATACATGAAAACTTTCCAAGCAATATATTAAATGTAAATTCCAATTTAACATTTGTAACTACAAGCTCTAAATGCAGCTGCTTTCCAAAACATACTGATTTGATACAGATCCCATCATTCTGGCAAAGGCATGGCAGGACTGCACCTTTAACAAAAGAATTCTGTAACAAAAACAAGTTTGCACATGCTGGGATGGAATATTTTTAAACAACATGCCCTGCCAAGTGCTAGTTTCAGCTGTATTTGTGGAACATAACTGCATACATGCACTTCAGAATGAAACTCAGTTTCATTTCTGGAACCCATCTTCGAAATAATTATTTTTTTGAGAAAACCTCTACAAATTAATCCACACATTCACTTTAATACCCTTGTGTTATCTCTAGTACAGGCAAATTTATATACCTGGACATATAAGCTATTGTGTGTACTGTATGTAGGGGGGGTATCACTTTCAAGACTTGGCAAATCATAGGGTCATATATCTCAGCACTCAAAGGACCTCATTGGGAAATACTTGTCAGCTGTGGTCAGCACAGTTCAAAAAGATGATGACTGATAGAGTCAAAGGCAAGCTGAAAAGATGACAGACTAGAAGGCAAACCATATTTTGAAACACTGCAGGAACCAAGTATGGTTAAGCCTATGGTCAAGAAGATTAAGTGGTGACACTTTAAATAAAAAAGAAAGCAGAAGTTAAAGAATTGAAGTGTCCAGACAACAGAAGAATAGATTTATGTTCTCATAAATTCTTATTCTTAAAATAAGGTCATCAATGCAATAAGTTGCTTAAGGAAGCTATACACTTTCTCAGCCCAAACTTAGAAGTCCTATCATAGATCTCCCACATCTTCTAATTTGGCCATAACTCTTATTTCCATTGATACAATGTGTCAGAAAATAGAGCTAATTTTTAGAGATAACATTTCCCTAAATACCAGGTTGTACACATACTATATTGATGGTATTCAGATTTTGGTGAAAGTTTGTGGCCAGAATAGGGACAGAGAAGTGTCTCCAATTTCCAACTTGCTGGAGATTTTGGGTGGTTATAGTGCATGTGTCTTTTTCCAAGGAATTCATAAAAGAGTTGCCAGCTGCAGGCAACCATCCAAAACACTTTCTGGAAAGCTGAAGAGCAGGAAGATTTCCATGCTCTAAAATCATCACTGCCAGAATAGATAATGTTCCCTCTAAGAGATGAAAGTGGCTGATTTTCTGCATTGGGTTATGAGCAGAAAAATGTGTTTTGGCCACAAGTTTGTATGCCATGATGAGAAGCACAACACCCCCCCCCAAAAAAAATGTGGAATAACAAATACAACTCCAACCCCCTACACCATCACTCTAAAGGCAGGAAAGAGATAGCTAAAAGATGGATGGCAACGTCAGTTTTTCTTCAGGGTGTAAATCAGTGGAAATAAATGTTTTCTGCTATTAGAGGACTTAACCATTGCGTGTGTGTTTTCTTTGCACAGATCATAGAATCATAGAATCATAGAGTTGGAAGAGACCACAAGGGCCATCGGGTCCAACCCCCTGCCAAGCAGGAAACACCATCAGAGCACTCCTGACATATGGTTGTCAAGCCTCTGCTTAAAGACCTCCAAAGAAGGAGACTCCACCACACTCCTTGGCAGCAAATTCCACTGTCGAACAGCTCTTACTGTCAGGAAGTTCTTCCTAATGTTTAGGTGGAATCTTCTTTCTTGTACAGTGGTACCCTGCAAGACGAACGCCTCGCAAGACGGAAAACCCGCTAGACGAAAGGGTTTTCCGTTTTGGAGGCGCTTCGCAAAACGAATTTCCCTATGGGCTTGCTTCGCAAGACGACAGCCCATAGGGAAATCTCCGGGACAGCGGGGAAGCGCAGCGCGTCTTCCCCACTGTCCTCGGACCTCCTCCCGCCGCCGGACATCGGAACGAAGCTCCGATGTCTGGCGGGGGGGGGAACGTCTCCTCCCGCCGCCGGACATCGGAACGAAGCTCCGATGTCCGGCGGGGGGGGGAACGTCTCCTCCCTCCAACGGACATCGGAACGAAGCTCCGATGTCCGGCGGGGGGGGGGGAACGTCTCCTCCCTCCAACGGACATCGGAACGAAGCTCCGATGTCCGGCGGGGGGGGGGGAACGTCTCCTCCCTCCAACGGACATCGGAACGAAGCTCCGATGTCCGGCGGGGGGGGGGGGAACGTCTCCTCCCGCCACCGGACATCGGAACGAAGCTCCGATGTCCGGCGGGGGGGGGAACGTCTCCTCCCTCCAACGGACATCGGAACGAAGCTCCGATGTCCGGCGGGGGGGGGGGGAACGTCTCCTCCCGCCGCCGGACATCGGAACGAAGCTCCGATGTCCGGCGGGGGGGGGAACGTCTCCTCCCTCCAACGGACATCGGAACGAAGCTCCGATGTCCGGCGGGGGGGGGGAACGTCTCCTCCCTCCAACGGACATCGGAACGAAGCTCCGATGTCCGGCGGGGGGGGGGAACGTCTCCTCCCTCCAACGGACATCGGAACGAAGCTCCGATGTCCGGCGGGGGGGGAACGTCTCCTCCCTCCAACGGACATCAGAACGAAGCTCCAATGCCGGGCGGGGGGGGGGGAACGCCTCCTCCCGCAGCCCGGCATCGGATGGCTGTCCTGAAGACTTGGGGTGGGAGGAGGGTTTTCCTTCCCACCGCCAACATTCAGAATGCTGTTCTGAATGTTGGCGGTGGGGAGGAAAAACCCTCCTCCCACGCAAGCCCCGGGAACAGAGGAGAAGCGCTGCACGCCTTCCCCTCTGTTCCCGTACCTGTCCTGAAGGCTTGCGGTGCGGAGAAAAGCCCTTCTCCGCACCGCCAGCCTGGCAAGCGGTTTCCCTAGGAACGCATTAATTGATTTTCAATGCATTCCTATGGGAAACCGTGCTTCGCAAGACGAAAAACTCGCAAGAAGAAAGAACTTGCGGAACGAATTAATTTCGTCTTGCGAGGCACCACTGTAGTTTGGCTCCATTGCTCCGTGTCCGCTTCTCTGGAGCAGCAGAAAACAACCTTTCTCCCTCCTCTATGTGACATCCTTTTATATATTTGAACATGGCTATCATATCACCCCTTAACCTCCTCTTCTCCAGGCTAAACATGCCCAGCTCCCTTAGCCGTTCCTCATAAGGCATCGTTTCCAGGCCTTTGACCATTTTGGTTGCCCTCCTCTGGACACGTTCCAGTTTGTCAGTGTCCTTCTTGAATTGTGGTGCCCAGAACTGGACACAGTACTCCAGGTGAGGTCTGACCAGAGCAGAATACAGTGGCACTATTACTTCCCTTGATCTAGATGCTATACTCCTATTGATGAGGCCCAGAATTGCATTGGCTTTTTTAGCTGCCGCGTCACACTGTTGGCTCATGTCAAGTTTGTGGTCAACCAAGACTCCTAGATCCTTTTCACATGTACTGCTCTCAAGCCAGGTGTCACCCATCTTGTATTTGTGCCTCTCATTTTTTTTTGCCCAAGTGCAATACTTTACATTTCTCCCTGTTAAAATTCATCTTGTTTGTTTTGGCCCAGTTTTCTAATCTGTCAAGGTCGTTTTGAAGTGTGATCCTGTCCTCTGGGGTGTTAGCCACCCCTCCCAGTTTGGTGTCATCTGCAAATTTGATCAGGATGTCCTTGAGTCCATCATCCAAGTCGTTGATAAAGATGTTGAATAAGACTGGGCCCAAGACAGAACCCTGTGGCACCCCACTAGTCACTCTTCTCCAGGATGAAGAGGAACCATTGATGAGCACCCTTTGGGTTCGGTCAGTCAGCCAGTTACAAATCCACTGAGTGGTAGCATAGTCAAGACCGCATTTTACCAGCTTCTTTACAAGCATATCATGGGGCACCTTGTCAAATGCCTTACTGAAATCAAGGTAGGCTATATCCACTGAGTTCCCTTCATCTACCAGGCTTGTAATTCTGTCAAAAAATGAGATCAGGTTAGTCTGACATGACTTATTTTTCAGAAATCCATGCTGACTATTGGTGATCACAGCATTCCTTTCTAGGTGTTCACAGACTGTTTTCTTAATGATCTGCTCCAGAATCTTCCCTGGTATTGATGTCAGACTGACTGGGCGGTAATTATTTGGGTCCTCTCTTTTCCCCTTTTTGAAAATAGGGACAACATTTGCCCTCCTCCAGTCTGCCGGGACTTCGCCTGTTCTCCAGGAATTCTCAAAGATGACTGCCAGTGGTTCTGAGATCACATCTGCCAGTTCTTTTAATACTCTTGGATGCAGTTCATCTGGCCCTGGAGACTTGAATACATCTAAACTAGCCAAGTATTCTTGTACTATCTCCTTAGTTATTCTGGGCTGTGTTTCCTTTGCTGAATCATTTGCTCCAAATTCTTCAGGTCGGGAATTGTTTTCTTTATCGGAGAAGACTGAGGCAAAGAAGGCATTGAGGAGTTCAGCCCTTTCTGTGTCCCCTGTTTGCATTTCACCATCTTCTCCTCTGAGTGACCCCACTGTTTCTTTGTTCTTCCTTTTGCTACGAACATACCCATAAAAGCCTTTTTTGTTGCTTTTAACCTCTCTAGCAAGCCTGAGTTCATTCTGTGCTTTAGCTTTTCTGACTTTGTGTCTACACGTGCTGGCTATTTGTTTGAATTCCTCTTTGGTGGTTTCCCCCCTTTTCCATTTTTTGTACACATCCTTTTTTAATCTTAACTCAGTTAAAAGTTCTTTAGATAGCCACCCTGGCTTCTTTAGGCACCTTCCATGTTTCCGTCTCATTGGTATTGCCTGACGTTGTGCTTTTACTATCTCCCTCTTAACAAACTCCCAGCCATCATGAACTCCCTTTCCTTTTAGTATTACTGTCCATGGGATCTCACCCAGCACTTCCCTAAGTTTTATGAAGTCGGCTTTCTTAAAGTCAAGAAATTGAGTCCTAGTATGCTTGGCTGCTCCTTTCCGCTGTATAGTAAACTTCAGAAGAGCATGATCACTCGCGCCTAATGATCCTTCCACTTCTACCCCACTAACCAGCTCATCAACATTGGTTAGGACCAGATCTAAAATGGCTGTTCCTCTTGTTGCTTCTCCCACTTTCTGGACAATGAAGTTGTCTGCAAGGCCAGTGAGGAATCTGTTTGACCTTATGCTCTTGGCTGAGTTTGACATCCAACAAATATCCGGGTAATTGAAGTCCCCCATTACTACTATCTCCCTTCCTTTTGCATGCTTGGCCATCTGTTCCAGGAAGGCATCATCTATGTCCTCCGTTTGGCTTGGGGATCTATAGTAAACTCCCACAATGAGGTCTCTGTTATTCTTCTCTCCCTTAATTTTGACCCAAATGCTCTCACTTTGGCTTTGAGGTTCTAAATCTTGGATCTCTTCACAGGTATACACATCCCTGACATATAACGCCACTCCTCCTCCTTTCTTGTCTGGTCTGTTTCTCCGAAATAGATTGTATCCCCCCATTATTACATTCCAATCGTGGGACTTATCCCACCAGGTTTCAGTGATGCCTATTATGTCATATTTAGTTTGCTGTACCAAGAGCTCAAGCTCATCTTGTTTATTTCCCATGCTTTGCGCATTAGTGTACAGACATTGAAGTCCATTAATCATTCCCCTATGTCTCTTATTTAAGGATTTTTTCCTCCCACCACTAGGTCTGCGTGCTGTTTGCTCCATTTGGTCTATGACATTTGGATGATCATCTTCATCAATTGATAGACTCCTACCTTCAGGAGCACTGTCTCCCTCCCCCACATTAGTCAGTTTAAAGCCCTCCTGATGAGGTTTCTGAGATTTTTGGCAAAAACATTTCTCCCAACCGTTGTGAGGTGCAGCCCATCACTTGCCAGAAGTCCATCTTCAAGAAACTGCAGTCCGTGATCTAAGAATCCAAACCGTTCCTGTTTACACCATTTGCGAAGCCAGCTGTTCACTTCCACTATTTTTCCCTCTCTCCCTGGGCCACGTCGTTCAACTGGGAGGACAGATGAGATGACAATTTGTGCATTTAATTGCTTCAATTTCCTGCCCAGAGCCTCGTAGTCTCTTTTGATCTTCTGGAGGCTATTGCTTGCAGTGTCATTGGTTCCCACATGAACCAAGAGGAAGGGGTATTTGTCAGTGGGTTTTATGATTCCTTGCAGTCGTTCAGTTACATCTTGGATCTTAGCCCCGGGGAGACAGCACACTTCCCGAGACATCTTGTCAGGCCCACAGATCACTGCTTCTGTTCCCCTCAGTAGGGAATCCCCTATCACCACTACACGCCTCCTCTTAGGTTTGGTCGGGGTTCTTCTGTGAGCTGTCCGTTCCAAGGTCGCCTGCACATTCCCTGAGGACTGACTTTGCTGCTCGGCTTCATATACCTGATCGACTGAAATGAGGGAGAGATCCTCAAATGGAGTCTGCTCTTCGTCTTCCATGCTAGGGGAGAGGACCTCAAAGCGATTGTGTATTTCTAAACAATCAGAACGAACCCTGGGCCTCCTACTTCTTTGAGTCACGTTTCTCCATATATCTGGCTCCTGTGTTGATGAACTAGCTTCCTTCTCAGGGGAGTCCCCTGTCTCCTCCTTGGTGGAGATGGTGTGCTCTGTTGCTTCCAAGAAGAGCTCCAGATCTCTAATTCTTTGGAGCGTAGCTACACGTTCCTCCAGTTGCTGGACTTTGTCTTTTAAGAGGGCAATCAACATGCAATTGCTGCAGGTAAAGCTGCCTGCAACCTTTGGCAAGATGGCAAACATTGTGCAGGAACCGCAGGCGACTGCAGCTGTTCCCTCCCCCTCCATCTTGAGAACGTCGTTGGGGTGGCTACAGCGGTCCTCCATCATAAAAAGCGTGAAGACAGGACAAATAACTCCCCCCACAAAAAAACCTAGGTCTCCCCCAACAAACGTTTGAGACTAGCGCCCCTAAATCTAAAAGATGGATCAAACTGCGCACGGCACTAGGTGCGCGCCGCTGACCTGCTACCTCTGATGATCTTAGCAATTAAAGAATTCTTATAATATAGCTATTAAAAGAATGAAGACGTATGGAGGGAGGGGGCTGAACTACTAGATTGGCATGTGGATTCTGAAAAACTGATGCATCCATGCATGGCTTTGTCAAGAACAAACTCTGTTTATCTTTGTTTTTCAGTCCCCTACCTTGTCCAACATACACAAGTCAGACAGGCATAATACCAGTACATTTCCAAGACTGTATGACGTTTGTGTTATTTTTGTGCTAAAGAGATTTGACAACATCTTTGAAAGGATCAAGGGGATCAAGCTTCAGAGTTTCTGTTGGCTTCCTTCACACAACAGTTCTATATTTACTTAGATAGGAATGTTAAAGATAGGTACATAAAACCAATGGCTTATCTGTATTGTGGGTTTTATGAGAAAGGCAGTGCTATGATTCTCCAAATATGAAGTGTAGCCCAGACCATTAGGACTGCCATGATTTTGAGTTCACATGGCCTTCCCTATGAAGCATGAGTCTCATAAGCTCCATCCTTCTCATTAAGCTAGATTCTGTACTTGGAAAATGTGTAGTCATCAGACAATTCTTTGCACAGCTGCATTTCTTGTACTGTGGTTGCCTTGCAGCATCCATCTCCCAAGCTAGAACCTGGAAGAAGTAAGGGAGGAATAGGAGGATTGGAGAGAAAGTGAGGGTTCCAGTTCTTTGTGCCTACCCTAATAGCTTAGGTAGGATTAACAGGGAAGGGTTCTGGGTGTTTGCTCTTTTCCCACAACCATTTCCACAACCCTACCTAAAACCATACAGGGAAGTGTACAGCTACCCAGGGAGGTAACATAGAGGCAACTCCTTGGAGGTGTAAGGAGATTAATTATTGGATTCCTTCCCCTTAGCTTTACTCACCACGGAAGAAATGTAGAGGAGTTGTCGATGATTATAATAATACTATTATTGCATGGTTATGAATGTGGAGTTTATTGTATTGTCTTTACCTTGATTTTTTTTATTGTGATTTGTAAACCACTTAGATTTCTGATGAAATATGAAGCGGTTAAGTAAGTTAACTAACTTAAGAATAAAAAGAAGAAGTGACAGCAACAGCTATCCGGTTTCATGAAGATGCACTTAAAAATGTCTGGCTTGTAACTAGTATAGGGCTCTTGTGAAAATATCAAAGAAGATAAGCAAATGACACCGAGAAAGACAGAGCAGACAGGGGAGAGAAAATGACCAACTGAAGGAAAGTTCAATAGCATTAGCATTTAGAAGCTTTTAAGTGTAAACATAAAGATAACTCAGATTTGCAGTCACCAGATTCAAAGACAGGAATAATTAGAACTTCAAAATGCTAAAATGCTCTGCTAACAAACACGATGCATTGGTATCCATTGCTGGTTTCCTCCAAAGATTTAATGTACTGTATAACATTCTGGATTATTCAAAAAAAACTCCTGAAACTGACATTTTCCAGTTCAGACCATTATAGAGGAAGAAAGCAGGGGGATCTTTCACCCCAAAACATATACAATATTAAAATTTCATTGCCAAACATATATGTGATGTGCTTTCCACAGTTAATTTTTAATTTCCTGACTATACCGCATGTGAAATTTTCAAATACTTTTGGCACTCATTTCATGACATATGTGCACCTTATTGCAGGAAAGCAGAGTCAGCCCAATATGGAAGCCTCCAGACTAAGTGAGCAATCCCTGTGACTGTAAATGTTTCAAACTGAGTTTCAGGAAATGGCAAAACGTTACAATCCAAAAAGGATTACAAATGGAGTATAATGGTTGCCACACTCTTCCCAAAATCGGCTCCACAATAAGAGAAGGCAGGTGTTTTAGCCAGCTTACATACAAAACTGATGATTTTCTGTTCGTGTTTATAAAAGCCACAATTCATAACTGACAGAAGGCTGTAAAACTTGGCACCTTCCCTCCTACAAAAGATTTTCCCCATGTATTCAATTTATTTTGCTTAACTTTAAGTCACCCTAATTATGCCAGCATCTTCAGCTGATGATTGTATTAGTCCTGAAACAGTCCCTAAACAAATGAGAGCTTTGACTTCCATTGTTAAAAGTCCTGCTTCCAATTTTTGGAGTAGGAAATTAAATAACTTACAAATGAAATACTGGGCTTAGGACCAAACATTTGAACATTGCCCTGTCCTCTTCAGAGCAAGGAGGAAGTGGCTGCTGAAGAAGGGACAAGCCAAGAGAAATAATGTTTAACCTCAGCCCCATGTGAAAGTGATTTGAGATAATCGAAGGAGTCTGCAAATATGCTAAAAATGGGACCACATACTAACAGAAGAGCTTTACCAGGAAGTGAGAAATGCACTGGACCCTTATCTTCATGAGAGCTATGTGGGGAAAGTGCTATGGCAGGAGTAGCAGTGAAGAAATCTCTTTTTAATTTAAAACTACAAGATCGTGATAACCTGTCAAGTCCTTTTCCTGTGTCAAGGCTTGGTATACAAAGCAACATGGATTTCAATTACAGGAATGAAGGCTGCATTCCTAAGCACACATAAAAGCATAAGAAGAACCTGCTGGATCAGGCCAGTGTACCAGACAGTACAGCATCCTGTTCTCAGAGGAGCCAACCAGATGCCTGTGAGAAATTCTCAAGACAGACCCAAGCGCAAAAGCACTCTCCCCTCCCATGGTTTCCAGCAACTGGTATTCAGAAGCATTATCCTACTGACTGTGAAGGCAGAGCACAGCCATTGTGGCTAGTAGCCACTGAGAACCTTACCCTGCATGAATCTGTCTAAGCCTCTTTAAAGCCATCCATGTTGGTGGCCATTGCTGCCTCCTGCGAGAGTCAGTTCCATAGTGGAACTAAGCACATAGCTGTCAACTTACAGATTTGAAAATAAGGGACCAGCAGCCTCGAAAATAAGGGATCAGCAGCCGAAATAAGGGATTTTCAGAGTACAGGTATGTTCAACTTCTGAGCCCCTCCGAGCCAAAGACAGAAAGCCCAGCCAACAGCCAAACGAAGCCTCAAGCGGTGGTTCCCACAGTGCAGCAACCCGGCAAAGGGGATGCTTTCCAGGGAAACCACCATCACCTCTCCGCTGGGAAGTGCTGAGCAAAGGCAAGGCCCCAGGCAACGCGGCCAACTTGATCGGCACAAGGCATGCAAGCTGCACCCCCCAGTCGTTCTTAGACTCCTTATTGGGTGAACAACGCAGCCAAGCAACACAGTTGGAGACTCCCTCCTCCCTGGCCAGCAGGGAGGGAGGGAGAGGAGCTGCTTCCTTTGAAACCCGGGAAATTTACAGGATATCATCAATCCGAGACAGCAGCACGACACGGTGCTGGAATAAGGGAGTTTCCCGCCAAATAAGGGATGGTTGACAGCTATGACTAAGCATTGTATGAAGAAGTGCTTTCTCTTATCTGTCTGGTATCTTTCAACATTCAGCTTCATTGGATTTCCATAAGTCCTACCGCTCTCTATCAATTTTATCCATGCCATTGCAAACTTCTATCATGTCACCTCTTACTCACCTTTTCTCTAAACTAAAACATTCCATATACTGAGAAATACAACCCATTAAGTTCTATAGGACTTGTTTCTGAGGAAACACACACAAGGTTACACGGTAAGCTTATTTTTTTTAAAGTTAGACTAATTTCCATTGTTGAAGAAGTTTTCAAGTTACACAGGATGTTTTTAACACTCACATTTTACATGTGAAAGCCACAGAGCCTGATATTCAAATAACACAAGTTCAGCCACCATATATGCCACAGGGGCCACCCAACCGCCTGCAATGCATGAACCTAAACACGCGGTCCAAGCTGAAACCATACTGGACCCTGCTTAGCTTTGCAAATGTGCAAGCAGTTTTTATTGCTGCACCACCACTTAGTCATCAAAAGCTCAGTTTGGAAATTAAAATTACTGATAAAATCAGATGCTAGAAACAAGTTAGTCTAAGGTTTTTTTTAAAAATGTGAATAAATTCAGCAGTTTTAAAAATATGAATTATAAAGCACATGCCAAATTTTCATGACTAGGTAAGACTTGCTTAAACAAAAAAGTTCTTAGCAGGTGCCAAAAGCAGTACAGCAAAGGTGGCTGAATAGTATCAATGGACAGAAAGTTCCACAGAGTAGGTACTGCCACACTGAAGGATCAGTTCCTTGAAAGTGTATAACAAACGTAATATTGTCACTTATAAATACTTGCTATTGTAACCTAATTGGGAATCAGATTCCCTTGTTGATCTATCGCACCAGAGATCTATTTACTACCAGTAGTAAAGGACAAAGTGGTGGGGCAGAGGCTTCCCACAATGACCAAACAGATGGTTCTAGGAACACCATAAGTAGCTTTCTTGCTTTAGCTCTCAGAGCTTGATACAAAGCAGCCCATTGGATCCAAACTTGTAGGTGCCAAATAACACAACAGATGTGGGGATCCTATTCTAGTTCTATGTTTTTGCCACCTTCAATCAAAGAAAAAGACTATCCTTTTGTAATTTAATATTTGAATAATTTAACAGTTAATATTTTTCCATATAGTACAGAGGACAACTTAAAAACCAAACATATATAGTAGCCAAGAAAGAAACCATCTGGGCAGATAACAGACCTGAATTTTAATGTATTTTGGTCTATGATGGTATCAAGCATCCAGGTCTTACGGGGTGATAAACTATCCCCACCCCCGAATGTTTCCACCATAAATTCATTTACACTTATGCCTGTAGATAAGCTGGCCCAATGTTGTTTTAGTATTCAGTTAAGCAGCAAATAATTCAATTTTGCTTGTGGGAAACTATTTCCTAAGTACCTCCTGCTACACACTGTGCTAGCAGTGGTTGTGTAAGAAATTAATTAAAGTGTTCCTGTTGCAAAACGTTCTGGAGGATGAACAAAAGCACAGTGAAATGCAAGTAAACAAAGGAGGGTAAAATATGCTTACCAAATGTTCAATTTTTTGGCTGGGCTATATACTAATTTTTGCATTAAAGGCTTCCATAATTAAAAACAAAACAGCAGCAGCAGGAAGAGGAGGCAGTGCAACCAGCAGGGATAGGCTATCCTCAATTCAAGACCTGGGTCAGGATCCTAAGAGCTACTAGCCTGGGTCCTATCCGCTCAACAGCCAGGGCATCCTGGCTGGGGGTTTTGATTTTTTAATATAAGCATCTAACCATAAGGATGTATCATAAACTAGTTTTTAATAATTCCCTCTATTTGGTATGGGCTGCTGCTGTTCCAAGTGGGCAGGATAATCTAGTTTATGGAACAACTTGCACAGTTCTTTGGATGTGTACCCCAGGGAACTTAGCTCCACCAAACAGGCTTCCCATGTGGAACCTAGACTGTGTAGTAATGGAGACATCAAGCTGTTCACGCTTTTAATTAAATTGAACACATTGTTACATTTTCTCAGAATATTTATTTACTCAGAAAAATAATGTACACACACACACGGTTCATCTGGAAGCTGTATCATTTTTCTGGTTTCATAAACATAGGATGACAAGTTTGTACTCATTAGTCAAAGTACTGGAGGACTACTGCTTTTGCGTCTGGGCATTATGAAATTCTTTGTTTACATGCTGTTGCTTTGTTTATAAGGTGTAGAAAGAGTACTGACTTATATCAGGGCATTGTAACATTTCCTCCATTACATTCTGTTAAACATTCTGTTTAACCATCTGGCGTGGCAATGTAAAAGAACAAGGATTCCAGCATCCATTTCTTTACTACAGAATGTATGATCCACTGGTACAGGGGATTCATTTCCAGATAAAGGATTACAGGAAGATTGCTTTCTTACAAACTTATCTAAACACTGTCTACTCCACAACATCAACACAATATTTGATGAGTAAAGCGGTTGGCAACACCAGTGCAACATCACAAACCATTGTGATATGGTAGGGCTGCAGGCAGTGCCAATTTTGAAATCCATAGTAAAGTTGGGATTAGTACAGATTTCCAAACCAAAGGTGACATTCATATGCCGTTTCATTTGCTACACTCCCTGCATGATGAAATTCTTACGTAACTTCAATCTACTTTAAAGCTCTTTGGGATCAGACAAAAGATCCATCTAGTCTAGCCTCCTGTTCCTCTAGGGACATGAAGGCAATCTCACTTTCCCATTGTTGACAACAGCAAGTGGTACTCAGAGAGGCCCTTGATTCTAGAGGTACTAATATTATTTATTTGATTTCTTACTTCCGTTTACCACAAGGTCCCAGGGTGGATTGCAGCAATTTAAAATACAGTATTAAGATCAGTTTAAAACAAATACAGTCAAAGTAATAGAATGGGCCCTGAAAATATATGGTAGCATATAGCGATCATGACTGAAAGGCTTATCCTCCATGAATTTGTCTAATCCTGTTTTAAAGCCATTTAAGCTAGTAGCCGTTACTACTTTTTATGGCATCAGTGTTTGTAAATTTTACCCTTTAGTTTTGTATTAAATTTGCATTAATTTTGTATTATACATACATGGACTAGACAAAGCTAAGCACTCAATGGGTAAATTAGAATATGTTGATAAATCTCTCCCACTGCAATCAATGGTATGTATGCCCAGTTTGGGTTGCCTCTTCTCCATAGTCTCTACTGTGCATAGGATAGCAACATAAAGCAAGCTTTGTTGAAAAGCTCCCCACAACCACACCTAGGGAGGAACTACATATCTTGACAAAGTATGTTCCCAAACTTGTTTCCTGAGATAATGCAAATGGAGAAACATTTGTACAGAATAAGTGGTAGATGGGGAGCTTAACTTTATCCAAACACGCCAATTTCCCCCTACAAATGCCATCCAGAAGCCATTATCTCTGGTCTTGAAAACCAGGTGGGGAAATGGGCTTTTTTGAGGGAGTGGGAAGCTGAATGCTAAATTGGTGGGTACAGGAGACTTAAGAGCACACACATGCTGTCAATTTTCCCATTACAAGACAAACAAACCCAGAGTTAGCAACCCCAATCCTTGTCTTGAAATGTGCTGTTCTACCTCTGCTTTATTTACCTACTTTGTGTATGGTAGTCATACTATATGCCATAACATAGCTTTATGCAAACAGTGTATGCAAACTCCACTTTAAGTTGTTTGAACTTCATTGTTTATTTCCTTTTGCCCACTCTAACCCACCAAAACCAGACCATTAAAAATTGTACATGGTTAATAATATTTCATAAATTTCATATTTTTATCAAACTAATGAAGAAATATATGACTGTGTGAACCTATGTTGAAGTGGTACTGGTGCCCTCTTGATTTTTAAGTGTTAAAGCTTTTAGATGGATATACTATCTTAATACTTAACAGTGATGTGTATTAAGGGTTCACTTGGAATGGGAGGATGTTCTTTCCACTCACTTTATTCCATCATACAACTCTTTGGAGATCTATGGGAATTTCCCTTCCACTTTCCTGTCTAGGATGTATGCTCCTTTACTTCTTCCGTAAGAGGAATGATGTTTGGAGCAGCCCATTGTGCAACCAACCACTTTTGTTCCAAAACATAACCACCTGCAGTTGCTTGTTACTGGGTGTTTCATGACCCATGATTAAATTGGGATGATCTGCACAGGAATCTTGGGTGTATTCAGGGAGTGTGTTCCATTTTCACTTCTCATACATTTACATGACCCACCATGTCTGTGTTGCACTTTCCCTGATTTGCCCAATCAATACTACGTGCAAAACAGGATTCAACAAATATACCATTGTGAATACTAGGAATGCTTGCAGTAAGTACAAATCAACACCTTCCATTCTGGTTCAGAGATAAATGTATTTTTAAATGGCATTAGTAGTGCAAAGCATATTTTTGAAAGATTCCTATCAAGTGCAATTTTGCAAGTCAATTCATCAGATCAAGCATACAACTAGTTTCTCTAAAATATTCCCTTTGCTATTTTGGAATGGCCCTTCTTGAAATCAATGGCACATGTAAGCACTATACCAAGCAGAAGTAGGGTGGAGAAATATAAATTGCAAGAACCAAATGTAAGTTGCATGAACCAAAAATATTTCTTATTCTTTCTTATGCTGTTGCAGCAACATAAACAAAATAGTTCCAGTACATTAGCCTGTCAGAAAACAACATGCTTCTTAAACCATATGGCTATTATGATGATGTTTGTAACATGTAGCCAAATCACACTATTTAACTTGAGCAATTGTCTACATTATACAGATTTCTGGCAACTAAAAATATTGCTCAGGTGTTTTTGAGTCAGTTTACACTATACTTTAAATAATTGATTACATAGGTATGGTTTATTTTAAAGCATTATTCCTCATCATTTCAGAATCGCATCATCAGGTAAGCACACAAAAAGCTGCCATATAATATACTCTTGGCAAAATAATGCTGCCATTCATACATTTCCGGCTCTTCTACAATCTCACATCTGAAGGTGTACATGGCCAGAATAAATATAAATGCTTCAGTTTTACTCATTCTACTGAAGTATTAAGAATTGAATTTAATGCACCTTAACCAGGTTATAGCTATGACCATGCAGTTAAACAGATTGAATGAAATATTGAAGAGTTAACAGCCACTTATTAAATACCCAAAATGGGGTTTATTTTTACTGACTTTCATTGATTTTACTGTTGTAGTTGCACTATATATGTGTAAGCCTCTCCTTAAAAAGGTTGCATAAAAGTATTTTAAATAAATAATAGGCATATGTTTTTTCTCTGTGTCCACACTTCTTTGGGTTCAAATTGTGAACCTGGGTACTTTTCTCTCACATTTAATGTCGTTATTCATACAGACAATGGGTGAGAAAAGCTCTAACATGATGAGAACAGCTGCCTGCTTTTGCAACAGGAGAGCCTTTTTCTCTCCTCCTCCTGGCACCACCAAAATCTATCCTGGAAGCTTAAGGTCCCTTCTGTGCAAATTTTTGGGGCATGCAGGGGGCTGGAAGCAGGAGAAGAGAATCCGGAAATCTCATTGTGCATGCAGATTTCCGTTGTGCAAGCAGTCACAATTGGATGTCGCCCAATGTTATTAAATTCTTTTCTGGCTTGTTTTCTTAACAAACAGTGAAGTTATATGGGCAGTCACCTGCTTTAGGAAGTGTGCTTTGTGAGCCCAATGTATGAACTCATTCTGTACTGTACCGCAGAACAGGAGGAGCAGCAGCAGCAAAACAAAGATGAATGACTGCTACCAAACATCAAACTCAGAATGCAAGCCTGTCTGTTATCACAGCTCTAATATTAGTGTGTATATTTGCTTCTGCTGCCAAATGTTATCAGTGTTGTCCTGACATGCAGGGAACAACCTGTTCTACACGGATAATAACTGGGTAGGAAATGGCTCCAGTTTATCTTTGTGACACTCGTAAGGTAATTTTATCCACCGTGGATATCATAAAGTAAATGATGATCATTTGAAAACACTTGGGATACTTGGGTTTCTGACAAAACTAAAGCCCTATCTTCAATCAGAAATGAGCAGGAGGATGTGGTGGTAGATCTCAAAATGCCTTGGGTTATCAAAATATTTGAGGTATGAGACATGCACACCTGTTCTGTTTTGTATATAAGTCTCTCAGAGCTGAGGGCTCAGGAATAATATTGAAAAAGACAAAGTGGAGAAGACCTATGGCTTTCAAATTAACTCAGAATTGTCAGTCAATAGTCTGAACTTGATTTTTTAAAAAACCAATGCCCAAAACCGCGTAAGTAATTGAGTTAAAACTGGAAAATCAATAAAAATAATTGGCAAAAAAGAAAGGAAGAAAAGGGGGCAGGACATAATGGGCTGTAAAAGGTGGAGCGGGTATATACATGCTCCGCCGATGCGTGTGGAGGTCAGGAATGTAACCTGGTGCAAAATGGCCATTGTCTGTACCACATAATACTACTTCTTTTAATTACTGGTATTTATTTTATGGGATAAAATGAGTAAAGAAATTAAGGCAATTTTTTCAAGTGCATTACAATTAAGCATATCCTTTCAGACAAGAGGGAAAGCAGTACTGGCTCGAGAAAGTCTTCAGTGTGGAAGCCCTATTGAAATGAATGAAATCTGGCAGAGCTACTCTTGGTGGATGTTGGCCAATATGCACAACCAGAATGCCTTCACAGTGGATGAATCAGCGATAAAAGCTGTGGTTCCACACACCTTCACCATTTCCTAATGCTAAATATCTTCATATCATGACTTTAAAAGCTCTGCAGACATGTTCCATTTGGCTACAGCCTCTGTACATGCAGGAACAGCCAAGTCCAGTCAGGAAGTTTCTTAACTTGAAACGCTCAATTAATTACTGCAATATATACAGCAGAGATTTATGGCTTATCAGGGAAGAAGTTCAAAACATAACATCTTTTGTGACAACCAGATCTTCATTTTTTTTCAGAAAATAATTATATTCTAGAAAGAGTTTATCTGAATAAGGCAGATGACTGATTTAAAAGGCAGGCCTTAGAGGATGAACAGATTATAAAAGGCAGTATAAAAAATGAAAGCCCACCCCTCTCTCAACCAACCATCCAAACTACCTGGCGTAGTTTATCACATATCAGAGGACCTCAGGGTAGTTTGCATAATTTTCCACATACTCATTTAATCCCCACAGCATCCCAGTGAGGTAGGTTAGGCTGAGAGGCAGTGACTAGCCCAAGGCCACCCAGTGAGCTTAATGGCTAAGTGAGGATTTGAGACTTGGTCTCTCAAGTCCTAGTTCAGCACTCTATTACACTGCAATGGCTCTTATAATCTCATCCTTTAGAAGAGAGGTTAGTGCACTGCTGTTTCAATGTGTGTATTTGACTGCACTTTACAGCTTGCCTGTCAACAAATAGTGCCAAAGCAAATTACAAAAAAGTCACAATTAAAACAGGTACAATTAACATTATAATAATAAAATAAAACCACAAAACAGCCCATAACTGTATGGCTTGATCACATGGCTTATTGTTTGATCTTGTTGAACTTTATTGCTTGAATAACATGAAATGATCTGTTTATTTTAATGAAGAGCCATAAATAAATACCTATGTGGCTTTCAGCTGACAGTGTCAACACATCCGTGAAAGGTAGAAGTATGAGAGCCCAGAATATGTAGAAGTTACTATCTTATACAAATATACATGTTTCTTTATATGCAGCACTTGGCCCTTGTGACTGGGAATTTCATTCAAACTAATAACCCATGTTTTATTAAGCAAGCCAATACATATTTTTAGCTTTGACTATACAATGAGGCTGAGACCCCCAAAGTCCCACTGATTTTATTATCCTTGTTTATTATTTGTACATTAGACTACCTCTAATGAGGAAGCCCAAGAGAACCGTTTGGTAATTTGGATGCAAAACAAAGCAACCTGAATTCTGATAAAGGGTGTGTGTGTGTTGGGGGGGGGAGTAATGTAAATTGCTTAGAGCACATTACTAGAGCTTCCTTATAAGAATTTTTAAAATTAAGAATATGTCTTTTAGCCTATCACTAAAAAGCTTGGGATACCTTCTTTACAACTCCCAACAGAAGGTGCTTGACCAAGTGAATAACATACAAATAATGGTGCCTGTAGTCTATAACACGGAATAGTCCAAGACCAAGCAGTTTCCCAGAAACAATACTAAGTCTTCATTTTTGTGTGGGCTTTTGGTTATTGGTTTTAAAGTCAATATAGCACATATGTATGCTCTTGCTTGCTATCAAGCATATACTCTGCAAAGCTTGTACTTCCAGCACTATAAAAAGCGGCACATTTTTCTGATTATTTGGGTTACCTAATCTAGCATAGGGACGCGGGTGGCGCT
Organism: Podarcis bocagei; assembly: GCF_964188305.1. Lineage (NCBI taxonomy): Eukaryota > Metazoa > Chordata > Lepidosauria > Squamata > Lacertidae > Podarcis > Podarcis bocagei. The sequence continues at coordinate 50,464,061 of NC_138134.1, forward strand.
GTGGGTAAAAGCCTCAGCGCCTAGGGCTTGCCGATCGAAAGGTCGGCGGTTCGAATCCCCGCGGCGGGGTGCGCTCCCGCTGCTCGGTCCCAGCGCCTGCCAACCTAGCAGTTCAAAAGCACCCCCGGGTGCAAGTAGATAAATAGGGACCGCTTACTGGCGGGAAGGTAAACGGCGTTTCCGTGTGCTGCGCTGGCTTGCCAGATGCAGCTTTGTCACGCTGGCCACGTGACCCGGAAGTGTCTCCGGACAGCGCTGGCCCCCGGCCTATAGAGTGAGATGGGCGCACAAACCCCAGAGTCTGTCAAGACTGGCCCGTTCGGGCAGGGGTACCTTTACCTTTAATCTAGCATAACCATGATTTATAATCAGGTCCTTGTACCTAAAAAATCCCTGACAGAGACTAACTACTTAAGAATTTATAGCAGACCCTCTTCAAACTACAATACACACCCAGCACTTTGGGAGAGGGGATGGACAGACTGCTTAACTAGGCCAAACTGGTACCCAGGAACAATCTATTGTAGGACCAAATTAGAAGGCAAAATGACAGACTACTGTTGTCACTTACAATTTCTAGCTGAAGCCACTCAAACATATCATCAATGATCTATCTATAGCACATCCTGAAAAAACGATACTTCCCTTTCACAGGCCTTGAGTGGTAGCACCGTACTTGCTTACTGACAGCCCTCAATCTAAAACTGCTGCTCATCACCACCACCAATAGGTCACATAACAGAGATATGGACCCAGGGACTATAGGAAAGAGATGTCATATTTGTCTCCCTACTCTGGCATCAGGACCTTAGAATATGCTCCACAGCATCAGGCATTCATTCACCCATCATCTTCAGTGTAATATATGGATATTATTATTATTATTATTATTATTATTATTATTATTAACCTTTTCCCCATATGGGATTCAAGGTGGCTTACATACAAAAATAAGAACTGCTAAGAGCATAGAAATAACAATCATTAAAAAACAATTAAACAATATGACACCAGAAATGACAGTAATCTAAAACATTTCAATCTCTCCTGGCAATGTGTTAAGTGCCTTTAGAGTGGCAATCTTGGAAGAAAGGAACTTCAAAGGGCAACTGCAATGTGAAATCAATTGAATTCATCAAGAGGGTTAGTGGGCTCATTTGTGGGCTCAACTGAGACAAAGGATTATTAGCACATTGTGTGTGTTAATTGCATTATCAATACCAGGATGTATTGTGCTATCAAATGTTTTGTGAATTACCACTGTTAAGCAGAGACAGTGATAATTACTCAATTTTCTCCATTTTATTTCCCTCAATTTTCTCCATTTTATTTCCCCATTTACAGTTTTCTCTTATAAACACAAGCCATATAGATAGATATTGGTATTGAGATACTGTAATTCAGGATAATACTTCATGCATCTGATGAAATTGGACTGTAGTCTCCAAAAAGCTTTTGTTGTAATAAATGTTTCCAAAAAGCTCTTTGTAGTTTTCCCGACAGATATGTATCCTACAAAACGTTCAAGGAATGAGGCTGTACAAACTTTTGTATGATGCTTGTGCCACTGCAGATGACTTTACAGTTTTTTCTATTGATTAAATTTCAGCAAGGTAGACTTTGTTAAATTCATTGCTTTTCAGTAGGTACAATGTACACTTTTCTCTCTTTTTGCTTTTGTCTTTTTAAAGTTTGAAAGTTTAGTACAGATATGTTTGTACTAAACATATGCAGTTAATTTAACTTTTCTTTCAATAATATTCCTTCTAGATCCTTTATCATACTTGTAGCTTTCTTCTGAATTCTTTTCAGTTTAAGAGCATGTTTTTAACAGAACTGGGGTGCCCACAACTAAATAGTACTCCAGATGGAATCACAGAATTGCCTAGCTGGATTTCCATTCTGTTTCTGAACTCTGTATTAAATATTTTATTGTTGTTGTTGTTGTTTAGTCGTTTAGTCGTGTCCGACTCTTCGTGACCCCATGGTCCAGAGCACGCCAGGCACTTCTGTCTTCCACTGCCTCCCGCAGTTTGGTCAAACTCATGCTGGTAGCTTCGAGAACACTGTCCAACCATCTCGTCCTCTATCGTCCCCTTCTCCTTGTGCCCTCAATCTTTCCCACCATCAGGGTCTTTTCCAGGGAGTCTTCTCTTCTCATGAGGTGGCCAAAGTATTGGAGCCTCAGCTTCAGGATCTGTCCTTCCTGTGAGCACTCAGGGCTGATTTCCTTCAGAATGGATAGGTTTGATCTTCTTGCAGTCCATGGGACTCTCAAGAGTCTCCTCCAGCACCATAATTCAAAAGCATCAATATTTTATTACCTTCCACATAAAAATAAATTTGGTTACAGCAAAACCATCTCAATTAGCACACTGCCTTCAAGAGAAAAAATGGATTTCTATTTAACATGTTTGTGTTCTGATTTGAATTGTTTTTACACATCAAATATAGCATGATTAGACACCGAAACAGATCATTTTAAATCAAGTATCTATAATGATAATCTGTACAGACAGATTGTGGGAAAGACCCCTGGTGCTATCAAGCTGGGCTTGATGGAAGCAGCTAGATGGCTGACTAGGGTGTTAGTTCAGCATAAACATCCTATCTAAATTAGCCTTCAGATAGTTACATAACCTTCAGGTAGTTATATAACCTAATGCCAACAAGAGTAAGAATGCAAAGCTCAGGAGTAACAGGATGTCAAGGAAGTGGTAGAGTCCACATAAAATTGATCCTTTTAAAAAAGGGGAGGATCTTTTTCTAAAAACCTTGAATTTAATAATGAATAATGCATGATTAAAAACTTAATTTAAAGTAGTGTAAAATAACTGATGGGAAAGACTTTTCAAAATGAAGTCCCAAGAACTACCATTCCCACCAGACCCATTTTTACACCTTGGCCATGCCCACTTTGACATGAGGACCCTGCAGAGTTGATCATGGGTTAATGTGGCTCTCAGTATGAAAAAGGTTAGGCACCCCACCTACCCCACAACATAAAAGTGCTGCATGCAGAATGCACCAGGCATTTCACTATTTGCTACAAGAACTAAGATTATGCTAGTAACTATATCTTGAAGAGAGTAAAACTGTTCCCAAGGAGCATGCAAAATTCTCAAGGCTGACCAGTGTAATTTGATTTGTATTTTTTTTAAATGAACTTGATAAAATAAATATTAAATCTGCAACTTACTTAAAAACAATTAAAAAACCAGCCTAAAAAAACAAACAATAGCAACTTCCGAAAGAGACCATTTCCTTCTAGAATTAAATTCCCAACTGCTTATAAACAGCAACATGTTTTTCCTTTACTGGGAACCACTGCTAAGTCAGAGGACAATAAAGAAGCATGGCCCCAGGGAAGACTGGGACGGGAGGGAGGGGGAAAGGGAAGCACAGCTGGATGATAGATTGCTACTTTCCGACTTTCTTTTGTAGCCTCTACTAAGTGACAGCAGCCCCCGTGGTGCTGGCGACACACTTCCTTCTCCTACATTCTACACAGAAGAGTTTTTTTTTTTAAAAAAAATTTTTTATTGCGTTTCTTTCCATAGGTTAACAGATTTGTTTACATAGCAACATACAAGAAACATTTTTTATATATGAAGAAAAATAAGAAAAAGAAGAAAGAGTTAAGTGACTTTCACAACGTCCTTCAACAGTTCGCTTTCTTTTTAGACCTCCTCACATCCTCTCAACATTGCATTCATTATTCTAGCCAGTTCAGCAATTTGTTATCTTGTTTCCCATCTTATTATGCCTTTGAATTTATTATGTTACCAATTTCGGAAATTTGTAATTTAATTTTGACACTCTTAATAAACATAATATTTTGTTTCTAATTTGTCTCGTTTTTTTCATCAATATTTACTTTATCATTTACTTAGATAAATTGCAGAAGCATAACGTTTCTTAATCGTGCACAATCTTAACATTCAAACAACTTATAATATTTTTGCAAATAGTCCTTAAATTTTTTCCAGTCCTCCTCCATTGTTTCTTCGCTCAGATCTCGAATTCTGCCAGTCATCTCTGCCAACTCCATATAATCCATCAGCTGCGTCTGCCAGTCCTCCAGTGTGGGTAAATCTGGTGTCTTCCAGAACTTTGCAATAAGAATCCTAGCTGCTGTGGTTGCATACATAAACAAGGTTCTATCCTTCTTTGGCACCTTCCGGTCCACCATGCCCAGGAGAAAGGCCTCTGGTTTCTTAGGAAAGGTATATTTAAATACCTTTTTCAACTCATTATGTATCATTTCCCAGAAGGCCTTTACTTTCGGACAGGTCCACCAGAGGTGAAAGAATGTCCCTTCTGCCTCCTTGCATTTCCAGCACTTATTATCAGACAGATGATATATTTTAGCCAACTTGACTGGGGTCATGTACCACCGGTATACCATTTTCATAATGTTCTCTTTCAAGGCACTACATGCCGTGAATTTCATGCCGGTGTTCCATAACCTTTCCCAGTCCTCAGACATAATATTGTGTCCTACATCCTGTGCCCATTTTATCATAGCAGATTTAACTGTCTCATCCTGTGTGTTCCATTTAAGCAGCAAATCATACATTCTCGAAAGTACCTTAGTCTTTGGTTCTAGTAACTCCGTCTCCAGTTTCGATTTCTCCGTCTGGAAACCCACTTTTTTATCCATTTTAAATACCTCTTGAATTTGAGCATAATGTAACCAGTCTCGCACCTTACTTTTTAATTTGTCCTGGCTTTGGAGCTTCCAGTTGTCTCCGACTCTTTCAATTAATTCCCAATATTTTGGCCAGTAGGCCTCCATATTGGGCCTTTTTTTAGAAATCTTGGCTTCCACTGGTGATAGCCACCTCGGGGTCTTACTTTCTAGTAAGTCCTTATACTTCATCCAGACGGCAAAAATTGATTTTCTGACAATATGGTTTTTAAACAGTTTATGAACCTTCGCCTTGTCATACCACAAGTATGCATGCCAACCATAAACATTGTCAAACCCTTCCAGATCTAGGACATCGGTGTTTTCCAACAGAAACCAATCCTTCAGCCAGCAGAAGGCTGCAGCTTCGTAGTATAACCTTAAATCCGGCAGGGCAAACCCCCCTCTTTCTTTTGAGTCGGTTAGTATTTTGAATTTAATTCGGGGCTTTTTGCCCTGCCAGACAAACTTAGAAATATCCTTCTGCCATTTTCCAAAACATTCCATTCTGTCCACGACCTGGAGGGTTTGAAATAAAAATAGCATTTTTGGCAAAACACACATCTTTATAGCTGCGATTCGGCCTGACAAGGTAAGTTTCAATCTTGACCAAATATCCAAGTCTTTTTTGATTTCCAGCCAACATTTTTCATAATTATCTTTAAATAGATTTAGGTTTTTGGTGGACAAAGATACCCCCAGGTATTTCACTTTTTTAACCACACTTAGCTCTGTCTCTTTCTGGTACCCCTCTATCTCTGTAGGCGTCAAATTTTTAGCCAAAACCTTAGTTTTCTGTTTGTTTAGCTTGAATCCCGCCACCCGACCAAACTCCAAGATAAGTTCCAAAACTCTTTTTGTGCTAGATTCTGGCTCCTGTACTGTCAAGACTAGGTCATCTGCAAAAGCTTTCAGTTTATATTGTTTCACTCCGACCACTATACCCTGCACCAACTGGTCCTCCCTGATCATATTCAGCAATACCTCCAGAACAGAAATAAATAACAGAGGGAATAGAGGGCACCCCTGTCGTGTCCCTTTTTCAATTTGGAGTTCCTCCGATACCACATTGTTCACTATCAGTTTAGCTTTTTGTTCTGAATAGATTGCTTCTAATCCATTTTCAAACCCCCGTCCCACTCCCATCCCTTTCAAGTTTTTCTTCATAAACATCCAAGAAATGTTGTCAAATGCCTTCTCCGCATCAATAAAGATTAAAGCAGCCCTTGTGTTTCTAATTCGCAACAGCTCCAATATATCAATAATGTTCCTGGTATTGTCAGACATGTGTCTACCAGGGAGAAAGCCTGCTTGGTCCTTGTGAATTACTTCATTTAGCACATTTTTAAGTCTATTTGCTAAAATGTCTGCAAATATTTTGTAATCCACATTCAGGAGTGAGATGGGACGGTAGTTCTTAAGCTGGGTCTTTTCCCTTTCTGACTTAGGAATCAATGTGATGAATGCTTCTTTCCACGTTTCCGGTGCCTTCCTCCCCTCCATGATCTGGTTACAAACCTCCAACAACGGTTGTATCAAGAAGTCCTTCAAAGTTTTATAATATTTGGAGGTGAGTCCATCCGGGCCTGGAGATTTGCCCAGCTGCATATTTTGGATGGCACCTTCAATTTCCTGCTGAGTTATTTTGCTGTTAGGAATTGATCTTTTATCTTGACTTATTTTAAATAATCCATTTGTCCTCAAAAATTGGTCTATTTCCGATTCTTTCTGAGGCCCCTGTGCGTAAAGCTCTTTGAAGTATCTGTGGAAGCACTTTCTTATTTCTTCTGGTTTCTGAACTATTTTTCCTTGAATCTCCAAATTTGTAACCGTATTTAACTTTTGTCTTTTTTTCAACTGCCAAGCTAACAACTTTCCACATTTATTTGCTAATTCAAACGATCTCTGCTTCATTTGTTTAATTTTCCACTCAATCTCTTGATTGATCAATTTCGAATATTGTGCTTGATGGAATTTGATCTCTCTTAGCACCTCTTTTGACTTCGGTTTGGTTCTCAGCTTTTTCTCTCCTTCACTTATTTTTTCTAAAATTTTTTCCTTTTTTCCATTCCAAAATTTTCTCTTTATTGTATTCTGTTGTATCAGAAACCCTCTCATTACAGCTTTACTTGCATCCCAGATTGTTCTTTTCTCCACCGTAGTGTTCAAGTTTATTTCAAAGTAGTCCTTTAACGTCTTTTGGGCCTTCTTAACAATCTCTTGATCTCTTAACAAGGTGTCATTCATTCTCCATCTGAAGGATCCAGTTGGGATAAGTCTCAATTCCATTTTCAAGGCATTATGGTCGGAGCAGGTTTTTGGGCAGATTTCCACTTTTCTTGTTTTCGGGGCCAGCCCTCTAGATATCCAAATTTGGTCAATTCGTGTCCATGACAAGTGGGCCTCAGAGAAGAAGGTTCCTTCTTTACCCAAGGGGTTCCTTGTCCTCCAGATATCAATCAAGTCCATATTGTCTGTCATTTCAAAAAAGGTTTTAGGGAGTCTGCCGTCTGTTGTTAAGTTTTGATTTTGGGATTTGTCCATATTTGTTGACACCACCCCATTCATATCTCCCATCACAATAATGTTAGAATAGTCCAAATAGTCCATCATTGTCTCATGCAGCTTCTTATAGAATTCTGATTTTCCATCATTTGGCGCATAAACTCCTAATATCAAAATCTTTTCCCCTTGTGTTTGAATTTCAATTGCGAGAATTCTTCCATGATCATCTTTGAATAGAAATTTTGGTGACAGGTTCTCCTTTGCATAGATTACAACGCCTCTTTTTTTAACTTTGTCTGATGAGATAAATTCTTGGCCAAGTCTTTTATTGATTAATACTTTCCTATGGAGCCTAGTCACATGTGTTTCTTGAAGGCATATTAGATCCAATTGTTCTTTTTTTAGGATATGAAATATCCTCCTTCTTTTTTCCGGAGAATTCCCGCCATTTATATTCCAACTAAGTAGCTGCAGAGACATCCTGTTCTATTTAAGATGTTCTTAGGATGAGGTGCCTTCCTTTTGCTCAGATCCCGAGGGTGCAGGCGTTGGCCCGCTTCCAGGCAGTATTGGTACTGGTAAGACTGGAAGCCAATCTACTCCTTTTTGGAGATCTTCTCCGTGGTCGTGAAGGAACTTTTGGTTATCTTCAGGTGTTCTAATTTTAACCTTCCTTTCTTTGTAGGTGAAGGATAATCCTTGTGGGAACTCCCACCTATAGGGAATTGCGTTGTGTCTCAGCAATTTTGCTAGTTCTGTGTAGGTGGCTCTAAGGTCCAGCAGCTGTCTCGGAATATCTCTGTAAATTTCCACCCTTTTGTCTTGTATTTCAATTGCTTTTTTGAAGTGAAGACCTAGGATCTTGTCTCTCTCTTCCTTTGATCTTAAAATTATCAAACAGTCTCTGGATCTGTCTTTCCTTACCAATCTTCCCAATCTATATGCCGAGACAATCCTGAAGTCTGTATCTTCCTTTAAACCCCAGAACTTCGAAAATTCCTGTGTCAGGTATCCAATCAAGTCTCCTTGCTCGAGTTCCGGGATGCCTCTCAATTTGATGTTACTCTCACGATTTTTCAGTTCCACCATTGACAGATAGACTTGTTGTTCACCCACCTGTTTGTGCAGGGGCTTAACTTCTCCTTTTATTTCTTCGACTTCTTTTTGTAGAGCTCCCACTTTCTGGATTGCTTCTCCAGCTAGTTCCCGATTTTCCGCTGTTGCTCCTTGCAACTTCTCTATAGCTTGCGTGTGCTGAGAAACTTGATCAGTCAATTTTTGAATCGAGGAAGTCGCTTTATCTATCTTCAAAGACTGGTCGTCCACCTTCTGATTTAAACTTGATAATTGCTCCAATATTTGTTTTAATAGTGTATCTGACCCACCTGCTGCCATATCTTCCTCAGTGGACTTCTCAGTTATTTCCCCTTGTTCCCTTTGGGTCACCAGTACAGCTGGAACCGACGATCGGCGTCCTTGAGTCAGTGTTGTTTGTACAAATTGTGCTGGTTTTCTTTCCTTTTCTTTTTCCTTGGCCTCTTTAGATTCCTTAGCTTTAGATGCTCTTGTTCTCCCTGCACCACTCATTACACATCTGTCAGTGTTCAAGGTCAGGTTGTCTATTGTTCCATGGGAGAGACAAATTCAGTTATAAACAACCAGTGGAGTGGAATTCAAAACAAAAGTCAATTCCCAGGATTTTATAATCCGAAAGCCCTGTAGGGGGAGTGCCACCAGGTTTCAAAGACAAAGAAGGAAGTAATCCGCCATTAAAGTTCCAAGTTAATTCAACTCAGTAAATTCGACAATCCAGCAGTCCCTTCAAAGACTCAAAATTCCCCAAAGCACCTTTTAAAGTTCAGCAAAGTTTCACAAGAGGTGCTTGCAACAATATCACGTCCAGTCTTTTCTGCTCAAATGTATCAGTTACGCTCGAACAAAGTTTTTGCAAAGTTTTTGCAACTGTTTCCGCAGTTTGACACAGTCTCCCTCTCCGGCAGCCCGACGATCTGGCTCTTTAGAAATACAGCCCAAAAAGGAAAGGAGGTAGGAAAGACCGTTACTCCTTCTTTTAATCAATGTCCATTTCCCCCTTCAGTTCCGAAAGAAAAAGAGCAGGTCCAATAGCACGAAAAAGTTAAAACTTCCCACAGTCCCGTTTCAAGCGCTTTCCGCTTTTTAAAGCTTTGCTTTGATCTTGTCAGCAATGTCGGAAGACGGACTTCCCTTTTCTCGTCTCCCGTTTTCAGCCAAATTTAACAAATTCTTTGCCAATTTTAAACCCTTTACTCACGGGTATGTTGCTTGCAGTTTGGTGTTGGTTTTAGGAAGAAGGATCAGCGCTCATCTGCAACGGCCGCGCGGCTTCACTTCCGCGGAAAGAGCGATGAACTCACAGCACCGCTACCCCTCCTTCACTCCGGGTCTCCTTACGGGGTCCCTTCTGTGTTTTCGGAGCAGCTTCTGGTGCCCGCCGAGTCCCACGGCCACGGGCTCACTCTACCTGTGGTTTATCTTGATGGGTCGTCGCTATGCCGCAGCGAACGACCCTTTTCCGCGGAGCCCCTCTTCAGAGCCCGAAGAGGACCGCCATTACAGTTTCGCGCCGCCCCCGGAAGTGAAGAGTTTTTGACAACTTTATGTGAACAAATGGAGGATGGTGGGTAAGATGGAGGAGATATAAAATTAGTAAACATTAAGTGAAGACCTGTGAAAATCCACGAATGTGTATTTCCTCCTTTTCAGTATAGTATTCATACCGATTCCATATTCTTAAGCACATGCATATATGCTCCTGGTGGCTAAGCATATTCTCCAATAAGTTTCTTGACCAGGAGGGTAGGGCATCCAGTTTTTTTTAATAGTACGGAGTTCAATCAAACAATCTTGTAGGGAAATCCCTCACCTTCTGGCCTGATTCTGCTAACTCAGAATCTGGACCAGGATACAAGGATGTGGTCTCATTTTGCCAGTTGTGAGCCATTCCCCCTCCAGGGCAAAGAACTCAATTCAGTGTTTCTCTTGTCTTCAGGACTGGGGGCTATCCTCCTTCCTGGATAGCTGACTGCTGCCTCCTTCACTAATGTGCATATATCTGGAAGAGGCTCACAAAATTCCATTATTACTTGACACTAGTGGTGAGGCGGTCAAAGGGCAGGAAAGAAAAGTGGCGAGGCAGTCTCAGTTCTCTGCTGGCATCACACATGCATTCTACAGATACACATCAAGCAAGTTTATCAGCTTCCTATCCATTTCTTTATAGTGCAATGACATGTCAGAAATTTGAGCTGTTGAATGAAAGATACATTCAAAAGTGCACCAAGGCCCACAAATTTCTTAATGCTTCATGTGTGAGAGAGGCTGACATAATGGATTACAATAAGTATTGTTATACTACATTTTTCATGTGCTAACTGTGTATGAACAGTCAAGGCTGTGTTGCAAATGTAACCGAGAGTGAGACAGTCTGAGGCCAAGTATGTTTACTTAGAAAGTCAATGGGGCTTTTCCCTAAAAAGATTGTAAGCTACTCCTGAACCAGAATGGAAATATGATACAGGGATACTTCTTTGGATGTTTGGGGGTGGGGGTTGTAGTTCCCAAAATAAAAAAATCCCCAGTGCTCAGCAACAGGCATGTTTGCCTATGAATTTTGCAAACAGGTTGTATTTTTCTCCTTGATTTTTATGAAACAAACAACGAAATGTAGTAGAACTCTGTGCAGAGTCATTTCCACTGATAAAACTGTCTACATTTTCTTTACTGAATGTAAGAGGTGGTTTAAATCAGCAGCGTCCTTCTTCGTGACTTACATTTAATCAGATGTGCTTTAAGATTGAGATGAGAGTTGAGCTATGCTATACAGTACAATATGACTTTATGGCAACACAATGATGCTTTCCTGACATCAAATAAGCACATGGTATACAGCATGAGTGAAAGTTGACCAGCATTTTGTTGTGCATGCTGTGTGCCACCCTTGTGAGTTATTGCTCGGCAAGGAAGATAAAATTTACACCAAGTCCTCTAGGTATAAGTGATAGATTTATAGTTTCTACTCACATTTAATGTCTCTTTGGTAAGCATGGTTATATGATATGCCATATAACATGATGCCAGCCTTGGCTCTCACACTATAAACTGTCTGCCATAAAGTTAAGACTGTCTCACATCTTAATTTTCCATAAACGTATGTACCTCAAAGAGATGCACTATACTAGAAAGCAGGATGTTTCAGTTTTTATTGTTCTCAGCAGAATGTTTCACACACATGTTCGACCTTTTCATGAGAGTTGTCTTTATAACTACTTCTGAATTTAAAAAGGAATTTGCTTCAGAATTGGAAGGAGGAAATGATAACTAGGTTCTGGTTTCCAGAAATGTTTAAATGCTAATTTCTTTCATAGAACTCTTATAATTTATTCTATATATTTCCTCCACAGTTCGAAGAGAAAAGATTTAGGACAAAGCAGATCAGTCGTCCTTTTAATTTGAAAAGAAAAATGATGTAATAAACTTCTTTTAAAAGTCAGATTTAGAATAAGGATCAGCATACGTGCTTATTAAAAGAAGGAATCAAGTCTCTATTCTGCCAAGACATGCTTCATCTAAACTCACCCTTTTATTGTAGATAATGTATGATAATTATAATTGTATTATCCTTTCCGGATAAGAGAGTTTCCGAATGACAGAATTAGCAACCTGACATCTGTCAGGATTCACATGATTTCATTTTTACTTGCAACAAACAGTTCTTTAGGGCTTCGTGTGCAATTTTAATTACAACACCAGAAAGCAAATTAAGAAAGCCTATGCTGAGCTTTATAGAATAAGCAGTGCCAGTTTTATTGAGACAAATTCTGTGCAATTTAAAGCTGGAAATTACTAAGATGAAGCGATCCCTATGAAACTTACACCACTTTCCCTAAAATATCCATTTTTTAAATACACTGAAAAATCATGAAACCCCTTAGAATGGCATGTGATGCAGTTGTGTATAAAAAAAAGAGGAAATCCAAGAATGCACAAAAATATTTGGTTACTCACGACTTCTGGACCCTGAACCTTGTGATTAAGCAAAGAACTACCCAACATAATACTGTATCATTAACACTACTTCTAACCTCATTTGCAAGAATCTTTAGAAATTCTGAAGGCTGAAAGTAAGCTTAAAACTTCTGTTCATTGGCATAAGAACTATTACTTCATTTCAATTGCTGTTTCTGTGGACTGATGAAAGGGTGAGGAATGTAAAAATTAAACACTGTAAGGTGATTTATGCTTTCTACGTTTTCATTAGCTCATCATCTTCTCTAAAGCTTGTTCCTTCAGTGGAAAGAAAAGGGGAACATTTGTGCTCAATATCCTGCTGCAGACTTGTTACATCAAATGTTCAACTCAAAGTTGATCAGAATAGGAGAAAAAGGTTTCTCTCCCACATGAAACTAGAGATTACGGGTAGCAAGGAAACTAATAACAAACACACTATGAGATACAGCTACTCCTCTGTTTGGAGGACTGAGGGTAGAATTGCCTGCCTCTGACTTCCATGGCAAGTTATTTCTTGTAAATAGGCTTTCTTGTCTAAGCTATGCAGCTATTACTTTTAAAAACTACTTTCAAAGCTAGTCAACGAGAAATCTAAACATGAGGCATAACTAAGATTTTCTTTTTCTGGGATAGATGGCAGTCTGCTTTGGATACTATGTTTCCTCACAATCTTTTCAGAAGAAAGCAACCTAAGTACAATATTGGGCGAAGACTGTTTATTTGGGATGTCAGTTATATTGGTATTTTTGAAAAAACTGTTAAGCAAACAAATTAATTTTCAGCAAGTTCATGCTACTTGAATACATCATTCTAAAAAAACAACAACACCACAATCACCTCTTTACTAATTCCATAATATTTGATTATTCTGAAAAACTGCTTTCACTGAGCAAAATTTGGTAACCATTTCAGATAAATATTGACTGATTATCACTGTATACTCTCTTACTTACATGGATGTATCTGTGGAAGAATGGGAGGGGTTGCTGTTTATGACATATATGAAAAATGAAAAACAGTAAGGTGCATTAAAAATAATAGTTCAGCACTACATGAATAGTAAAGTATTTGCACTGCTTAGAACTCCAGTGGGTTGCAATAATTCTGCTTTTTGCTATAAGTGGTTGCCATAAATCAAGTATCATGAAGTTATCAACTAACGTGATTCCTTTTTGCTGTAAAATGTAAAATGGTAAGGCAGGGAACTAGAGGTATAATGAGATAAAGCTTGTTAATGAAACTAGGCAATTGTCTGAAAAGCTCCTCTAAAAGGCTCTAAGAAATGGCTTTTGTGGTTTTCATATACTGTAAACATACACACACATATAAATATTGTGTTATATATAAATCTAGTGAGACAATTCCTGGGTGTTAGTCGCAGATCTATTGGCCTCTGTCACCAACTCTGAACAACAAATGGTAAGGTCAATCAGTACATATATACCATATGCACACACATTAAATATGGATCTACCCACTCACTGTGATCACCAGATAAAGCCCTCTTGGTTGTGCCTTGTCCTGCAAATATTCATATTATGACCACCTGATGACAGGATTTCTTTGTGGTGGCCCCCTTATGGAATGGTCTCTCCTGGATATCTGGCAGGTGCCAATAGTACAGATATAATATTCGCTATTAAAAAATCTTATCTGTTCACTCTGTCCTTCCTGGATCTTTTATATGTTATAGTCATTTTTATTGTTCCTTAGATAAGGCAGATGTAAATCTTTATACTCTAATGATGTTTAATGTGTTTTAGTGGATTATATTATTTTCTATATTATCTTGGTGACACCTGGTTTAAAGATAGATTTTGCATGATTTAAATAAAGAAATATGAAATCAGTCTAACGAGTAGGGATTTAATAATGGTAACTCGTCTGTTACTGCTGCATTGGTCATCTTTTCATTTTGTACATCATTGTAATCCAACAGACAGCTGTTCTCTCAGAGCACATCTACATATGACTGTCTCACGTTCTCAATTCAGTGGACAACCAGAATTATACAAAGCAGCTCTTGATAATACACATAGCACAAGTAGGGTGTCACAGGGTTCTGTCCTGGGCCTGTTGCTGTTCAACGTCTTTATAAATGACTTGGATGAAGGAATTGAGGGGATGCTCATCAAATTTGCAGATGACACCAAACTGGGAGGGGTAGCTAAGTGTTTTCTTGATTGGGTCAAAATTATTATCCACTTGCACGGCAGAAATTAACACCAAACTCATGTGGAAATCATCATTTGCTATGGTCCTTGATCTTTCACAACACACATACATTATTTATGTAATCTGCACACAGGTATCACAGTGCTACACAGAAATGCTTTCACTATAGCTTTTGGTTCTTGTTTTTTAAATGTGTGACGAATTTCTACAGGCGTACCTAGGGTCCCTTGTATCATTGGCAAGGAGCTGTATCGGCACCGGCACCCCAGAAAAAATCACTTTATTGCAATAGCCACCTTAGAAATTACTATTTTATGTGATCCAGCTACTCAAAGTGTTTGCAATGCAGACAAGGTGAAGAGGAAGGGCAAAAGAATTTGCATGTCTTTGTGCCACAGTGCATGGAGGTCGGGAAGCTTCTCCCGCATTTGATCTCGCCCTGACAGCGGTGGCACAATACCACACACATACTGTATACATCATACATGCCATAGTCTGATAGGTGATTTTTGCATGCCATCCCCCCACAGCCAGTTCCACCAACTGCTAGGTATGCTTCTGATATAGATTAGAAAGACGGATCTGACCAGCTGACTGCACGGCCTTGACAGCAATTTGTTCCTCAGTATGTAAAATGCCATTTCACTTATGATGTTATGAGGAGGAACACAAACAAGATGGTAAAACACAATTACAGGAAATCAAACATATAGTAATAATTATTAGGATTTCACATTTTCATATGGCACTGCATTCTTACCTCTGCTCCTGAATACTTCTGTGTTTGGTGGACAAGCTCATCCATGTGGACCTCCTCAGACACAGGCATGGCAGAAAACTGGATTTTAAATATTTCTTTACGAGTAGCTGCATCAGGAAGAGGCACGTATATGATTCTGTCAATTCGACCAGGTCGCATCAAAGCCTAAAGTGATTAAAATAAAATAATTTATTGGATCAGAAGGAAGCTGACAAAGAAAATGACTTACATAATTATTTTCCTCTGATTAATTGTTACAGCAGCTTTTTGACATAGGAATTAACATTGCAAAAGTTACATAAGATATAATGCGCAAGTGGCCACTGAGTTTCCGAAATGCATAACAGGAAGCTGATTTGCACAGCGGCTTTCTAGTACATATACTGAGAGCAAAACAGACACCTATAATTTGCATTCATCTTTATGTGCCTTTTCTAATATTTGCATCAGGAGGAAGTAATAATTGTAACACCTACCACAGGGTTCCTCCTAAAAAATGCAGCCCATGCCACTTTCTCCATAACATATAGGCCCAATTATTTCTTTGATTGTTAAAAATTATCTGAGCCAGTTTTCAGAGGTAAAGAAAAATGTAAACAAACACTGCAGACTGCTGCTAGCTGGAAGTGCACAAAGCATGATGGATGTTTCCCCACTCCCGTGCAGTGACTTCTTCTGAACACCAATCCTCATTGAAGCAAGGCCCAGTACTAATGAACTCCCAGTGACACAAGAGTTGCTGCAACACTGTTCCTTCCTTGGAAACCCCAGACAGGTGATGCTCAAACAAGGAGGAATTGCAGCACCATCATATCCAGCATGCTTGTGTTCACAGGATACAACCATGTTGCAGTAGCTCTCTTGTTGCTGTAATAAAATGAATAGGGAGCCTTAGGCCATATATTTAAAGTATTCTTATGCCACTCTTAAAACAGTCATGGCTCCCCATGCTGAAAGCTGATAGGAGATCCCTCCCAAAACTGCTATTCCATGCACCATTAACCAACTACAGCTCCCAGGTATTTTTGGGGGTGAAGCCAAGACTCTTGTAAGAGTAGTACAAGTGTGGTTTAAAGGTATGGTTTGAATATTACCTTAGTTGTCAAAAGAATTGCAGCTTATGGGCCATCATGTATTGGACAATGCACATCAGACAATACACACAATACACATGATATCCTTTTAACTATGTTTAACCTTGTGGAACTGATCCCATGGTGATGGCACAATTGTGGGTGGGTAGAATTTCAGTTGTCTGAATCCTTCCTTATTAAACTTTATAAATAATATGCAAAAATACATTTTGATTTCCTGATAAATATTGCCATCTTGTTAAAAAACAAACAAACAACCCCACATCCACAACAGCTTGCATGCAAATTCAGAATTTTAAACACATTTTCAGCTGGATGTGTTTAAGGCACAGCACGTAACCCAAGTTGTTTTTTATGTTATAGTTTTCCCTTGGGCAGTGTAGTTTGAGTTCCAGTTGACTAGAGATATTGCACGGTTGTCCTGGGCTCTCAGCCAATAAGACTTTTCCCAGCCTGATCATGTCAGTGAAAGTCACGCTGAAAAATAGTAGGAAGAAGCTTTCCTTCCTGCACAGCATTGATCAAGTTAACACCCTTCCTAGTTTCTTTAAAAAGACTTTTGTGAGTACTCTGGGGTGGAAAAAATGTATTGTGCATGCTAAGAGATGTCCTGTTATTTTTAAAACAAAAGCGCACATATTCTCAGCTAAGGAAACTATACAGCAAGTTCAGTGCAGCCGCCCAAAGGATCATCAGAGTGTTTCCTTAAAGTCTCAACAAGCTAGGAGATATAACTGCCAGCTCATTGTTCAGTCAAGTCACATTTATATCAGGATGCTGCCTTGGAATTTTTAACATTTTGGCACGCATCCAGTATCCCTTTAGGTGCACGCAGTAGGCATGCACGCTTTTTAAAAAACATCAGCAGCAATTCAACATGGCTTATGGCAAAGGCTATTACACTCTCCTGCTTCATTCTCTTAAGATTTCTGAATATAATTGTGGGGCGGGGGCAGGTTTGTGTGCACGCATTTTGTTTTGCATAGCATCTAAACTTGAAGGTGTTAAGCTGTGGGTGAACATATCAGACAACACAGCGATTCTTCAAACAGCTCTTGTTTATTCACAGGCCAGAACTGAACTGAACTGAAGGGTTCAGCCAGCCTGCTTATATAGAGCTCCACTAGAACGCAACAGTAACCACTTTCTGTAACTATCCAATCACTGAACGTCACTTTCAATCCCTTATTTGCATATATGGACCTGAGTGAAAACTATCTACAGTATCCCCCTGCTGGCCCAGGGTGAGAACTTCAGTACATAACAGAAGGATTGGGGGGAGGGTCACTGAATAGCTTTTATTTTCCTTCTCAGGGGGAAAATTGTTGTCTTTTACCCTCCTCCTTTCCCAGATACTTATAAAAGGATATGGACGGAAGCAGCAGTGCCCGCTGAGTAGAAATCAGGGTGAGCCACAGTAGGTGGAGCCTGATTTAATGAGAGGCAGAGCAAACTAATTCTAGTCTTCTCCCCAAGACTTGTTGAGGTTGGTGAGGCAGTGCCCCCCCCCCCATGGATCAGCCTCTATTGGAAGGGATGGAGCATTCCAATTCCAAATCCAGTACAGTACAGATACTAACTGGAATAAAAAGAAAATCCACTTTGAAGGCTTGTTGAAGGAGTAAAGTCAATAGGCGCTGAAAAGACAAGGGAGATAAATGGCACCCGCCTTAAATCTAATGGGAGGGAGTTCCAAAGACACTGCCACACCCTGATGCTGACATAGTGCAGAACAGACCTCTTGATAGGATGGTATCTCCAGGATTCCCTCTCCTTTAGAAGGCAGCGATCAATTGGGTATATAAGGGGTGAAATGATCTTTCAAGTATCTTTTATATTGAGGAGTACAAAATATTTATAAGAAAACATATTTTGGGCCTCCCAACTATGTTCCAGATTTAGAAGCTGGTTTATTTTCTTCCAGAGAATATTTTTTCATCTGTTTAATTGCTCTGTCTCCTTGCTTAGTAAGAGCCAAACAACACACCATGTTGGGGTTCCACAGTTAATATATTAAACGCAATTTTGATATGCTAATTAACAAGTGCTAATTTTGACAAGACGTGATTGGCAGGGGTGTGTGTGAGAGAGAGCTTTTTGCTCCCATCATGATTACTTTACTTCAGTCCCCCGCTTAGCTGCTATTAGGCACAGAGGGGAATATGCAAGAGCTGTAGCTCAGTTGTAGCGCATCTGCCCTGCATGCAGAAGGTTTCAAGTTCAATTCCCAGCATGTCTAGGTGGAGTTGAGAGCATCCCCTTTCTGAGACTCTGGAGAAGCTGCTGCCAGTCATTGTGGGTAAGTATGAGCTCGATCTACCAATGCTCTGACTCTGTATAAGGCAGCTTCCTGTGTTTCTAACCCAGGTATGTCTTTCGCTTCACAGCTGATGGCAGCTCCAGAATGTGTATGTATGTGTGTGATTCACAATCTCTCTCTCTCTCTCTCTCTCTCTCTCTCTCTCTCTCTCTCTGTGTGTGTGTGTGTGTGTGTGTGTGTGAGAGAGAGAGAGAGAGAGAGAGAGAGAGAGATTCATATCAGGGCTATGGCATGGGAAGAACTGCCCTTTCCTCATCATATACCCCTGGGGTGGCTTTCACGTTGCAACTCCCAAACAAGTAGTTTGTATGATGAGGATGTTAGGAGATTATGACCAATAGAGAGTGTTGGGAACTGACTATTTTAGACAGAGACAGGAATAGAATCATTTTAAAGAATCAGGCTGTACAACATTTCTGTCATGTCAGCCTTGCTCAAGACCTGAAGCATTGTGCAAACTGACAAGAAAAGACTTGATGTGTTTGACAGCAGGTGTTCGGGAAGAATCTGCAGTATCAAGTGGCAGCGCTTTTGTAAGGCACAGTAAACAAAGCAGAAACATTTTATATGGCTATTACCCAAAAGTATTAATAAAAGATTGGCGCGGGGGGGGGGGGGAGAAACAGGTGGCTTGATGTTCCTAGCAAGATTTGACAACTCAGAAGGAGTGGATATTTATCTGACATGAGTCCAAGGAAGGGCAGATTGATGAGATCAATGTAAACAAGTAAACACTATGGTGGATTTATGTGCATCCAATAGTTAAATGTGATTTGTTAATATTATTGCAAAGCGAGTTATTACAATGGACCAGAAGAGTAAGGGTCACAAATCATGCACTTAGGAAAGGTCTCCAAGAGTTGGGTTTAAAGAAATAAACAGAGCTGGGGAAGAGACAAGAGAGCTGCTTAAAACCCTAATGAAATTTGGCTGCAATCCTATACACAGCTACCTAGGAGTAAGCCCTGCTGAAAACAGGGCTTATAGATATGTCTAGGATTGTGACGTTATGTTAATGGTGTGCTACTGCTGCTTCTCCTCTCCTGTAGCGTTATTTTGAAGGAGGAATGGTGAAGTACCTCTAACATCAAATAATGGATGAGTGAGGACTTATTATTTACTGATCTGGTATTAAGCAACAGCATGCACAGGCTCCTGAAGCACAGCAGACGAGCAACAACAAACACAGTCATGGGGAAAGGTGAGAGCAAGAAAGAAGGTACAAATATCTAGGCACATATTAGACAGATGACTTCTTCTTTTGCCCTTTCAGTGCCTGTTGAAGACATTCCTCTTTCAAAGAGCTGTTCCAAGTAGAGATTTTTGAAATACTATTCAGTATCTATACTGGATTTGAAGTGATTATATATGTGTATGTTGTTGTTGTTTTAAATTGTGTGTTTGTGTGCGTAATTGTTTCAATTGTCTTTACAGACGCAAATGTTTTAACAATTTTTTTAAAAATGCAGTCATTCTATGTATTGTAAATGTGTATTATAAATTGCTTTGGGACAGCTCATGGGAAGAAATTCATAAATCAAATAAATAATAACATTCAAACAGAGGTGGTGGTGATGTCACTGAATCAACATGGCAAACTGGGAGCTTTCCTCCCAGCTCTGCAAAAACCTTTTGAAATGGCCTGAAAATGATGACGAAAGCTGCCACAAGATTTCATACTGATTTGTTATAACCCAGAGCACTCATTATCAACTGCTCAATCATTAATTTAGTGCACAAGGCCTGGCAGCCCAAAGTGACTCTAACAACCTGATAATGGCACCAAAAACTCCCTAGGTTGTGGAAAGAAGATCTGGTGCTTTTCAAATGTATTTTTGAACAATTTAAGAAGGAAATGTCTGCTGACGCTCAATCCATTAAAAGAAAAGGTAGAAAGCATGAAGGATTTCATTATAAAGATAGCAAAAACCACAAACAACATTCAAACAGCATGTTGATGTTTCCTTTTTGAGTCAGCTTAGGGTAGCCACCCCAACCTTAAGCCCCAGATGTTGTTTGACTACAACTGAAATCACCCTTTGAAGAGTCAATTTAACTAGAATAGGGCAGTTTTAATCATTTTAAGATAATACCAAGTGTGGAATCAAAATGTGGTTTTAAAATCCCAGCTATAAACATATGACTAACTCATGTAAGTTTAAAAAACAAAACAGACAGCAGCCATTCTTGGCAATCCACTTGACTTGCTTTGTTTGGCTTCCCTTGTTCTCATTCTCTCTCCCCACAACAAAGGAAGGAGAAAATATGTGAAAACTGACTAAAAACAAGATAAAAACACAACACAACTATATATCAGGAAAAACCCTGAACAGTGCACATATTCTTTCTTTAAATATCTTGATCTGTTTGTGTGTTATTTAGTAATTTATACATTTCTGTGAGTATTTTTTGATTATTTTGTAGAACTTCTTTATCTAGTTTTGATATTTTGTTTTCAAATCATCTATTCTTTATATCTTTCTCGAAAGTCGCTTTAAGTTGAAAATATCCCAACCAATTTATTCCCATCTTTTTAAATTATTCATATTATTTTAATTTGGGATTTTCATTCACTTCTTCCATCAACTCTTTATAAGTTGGCCACAAATGTTTTGCATTGTTTTAAAGTGTGGAAGTTGCCTCTAGTGGGGAGATCCACCACAGAGTTTTTTCTATAATTTTCTCCTTTGTTCTCTCCCATACTTCAAACAAGGCCTTTCTTAGTAAGTGGTTCGTAAATCTTTTGTGTACTTGTATTTCCCCATAAATTAAATAGCCATGCCATCCATAAATTTCATCTCAGCCTTCCAGTTCCAAAACCTCCGTATTTTTAAGTAACATCCACTCTTTCAACCAGCTCCAACATGCAGCTTCATAATATCTTCTTAAACCAGGAACTGACATTTTATTATTTTTTATATTTTGCTGGAAGCTGCCCAGAGTGACTGGGGAAACCCAGCCAGATGGGTGGGGTATAAACAAAATAATAATGATAATAATAATAATAATAATAATAATAATAATAATAATAATAATAATACTGTAATAATAATTCCACTAGTGCACCACCCATCCTTTGCCCCATTCATAGCACAGCACAACAGTAAAATAAAATAGACACATTGGATCAGCAGAAGTGTTGAATACTGTTGTGCACTGGTATACTGGTATCCACGTGTGCTATTGCCTGCTCAACACCAATATCCTGCACAACAATCTCTCCTTCTTACATTAACATAGTTACATTGGACCTCACCCTGAGTACAGGTAACTCACAACTTACATGCATTTAACTTGTGCACGTTCAGCTTTATGTGCTTGGCATAAATAATTAAATAAATGGGTGTAGAAAGGGGGTGGGTATCTGGGGGGAAAACCACGTTGGCACCCACCCACCATTGAACCCAATGTGTTTTGACTATTCGTGATTTTGGCTTTCGACGCAATCCCCAGAATGTAACCCCTGAATTAGCTGAGAGTCGCCTGTATAGTAATGATGCAATCCTTTACCCATTTATCTGTGAGCGGGTGGCGCTGTGGGTTAAACCACAGAGCCTAGGACTTGCCGATCAGAAGGTCGGCGGTTCGAATCCCCGCAACGGGGTGAGCTCCCATTGCTTGGTCCCAGCTCCTGCCAACCTAGCAGTTCGAAAGCACGTCAAAGTGCAAGTAGATAAATAGGTACCGCTACGGTGGGAAGGTAAACGGCGTTTCCATGTGCTGCTCTGGTTTGCCAGAAGCGGCTTAGTCATGCTGGCCACATGACCCGGAAGCTGTATGTCGGCTCCCTTGGACAATAAAGTGAGATGAGCGCCGCAACCCCAGAGTCGGCCACGACTGGACCTAATGGTCAGGGGTCCCTTTACCTTTAACTCCATTAAACTCTATTAGATTTACTTCTGAGAACATCTAAACAGGATTTCACTGTAAATTTCACTTCCCAGCCCTTGACTGCAGTTGTTGGCCAGATAACGAATCTATCCCTAACTTCAGTAAAGTTAAAATTAGCTGAAAGGGGGCCAGGGGAGGACTCGATTAACAGGTAATACCCTTTAAAAAGTTGTACATTTACATATGAGAGTCTTCTGGCCTCCCAGCAAAGAACCGCTAAGCCTCAGGAATGCTTTTTTTTTTTTTAAAGCAACTTTTGAGGTGGGGGTTTAAAAGAACCCCTTTAAGAAAAGATAACAATTATATGTAATGAAACCTGGAACCAGACTCTTCTGGCAATTAATCACCCAGGAGCCGTTGCAATCCTGCAGGCTGTTTCTGACAGATTCCGAGTTCTTTACAGGAATCACCAGGGATAAGATGTGCCTGGGCTGGCTTCTGACAGCGACTGCTCATATATAAAGTGCTCAAATTTTAATAATAGGGGGAAAGATACACAGACACGCAATATGCATAAGTGTGTGTGCATGATCATGCACTAAAATGGTTATCCAAACTCCAGAACAACTGTTTAACTCATATTGGGCAAGATTTAATTTTTTAAAAAGAAATCTTTTCTTAGCAAAATACAGCTCTCCATCACTTAACAAAGATACTTCCTGTTTTCAAGCAGTTTGGAAGGCATGACTTCCAACCCAAATACTTAGTTTGGCAAGCTCTTACTGTGTTGATAGATGCTTTTATAACCACTTCATTCCACCTGAAGTTTCAGTACAAAAGCAGAGTCCTTCCACACACCCACTTTCTCCTTCTTGGGGTGGGGCAATGGGGGAGAAGGAAATTGAAGGAATGTTATCACAGCAGTGCAATAATAGAGGTTACCTTAACACCAGCAATATGTGGACATGTACCTTCACAAAATGACACATTTGAAGGAGAAAAATGAAATTATTTGCAGGTAAAGAATGAACA
This sequence comes from Podarcis bocagei, assembly GCF_964188305.1. Classification (NCBI taxonomy): domain Eukaryota; kingdom Metazoa; phylum Chordata; class Lepidosauria; order Squamata; family Lacertidae; genus Podarcis; species Podarcis bocagei. The sequence goes on from NC_138134.1 coordinate 50,487,517, forward strand.
GCAGATCCTAGAGCAAATACAAGTATTCAAAGGAGGACTTGTGCGCAGCCAATGACTTTAGGCTTGTAAATTAAGATGAGTTCACTGCATACAAACCAGCCTCCTGCTCAAATACTGCTAGAACACAGGACTGTCTCCTCACAGAAGCAGAAAACGTCTTTAATTAACACTTCTCTTTTCACAAATCCTTTTCTAATAAACACAGACACAATCAGAAACCATCACCCTTCTTTCACTGATCATCTGCATCTCTCTGTTTTGCCCAATCTGAAATCAATGGGTTTGTGCCAGTAAATGAAGATGAGAATCAAAATGTGGTTTTAAAATCCCAGCTATAAACATATGACTAACTCATGTAAGTTTAAAAAACAAAACAGACAGCAGCCATTCTTGGCAATCCACTTGACTTGCTTTGTTTGGCTTCCCTTGTTCTCATTCTCTCTCCCCACAACAAAGGAAGGAGAAAATATGTGATTCCTGCTTTTCTGAAGGAAAACAGAGTAAACTTAGCTGAAGAACACAAGGAAGAGGAGGAAATACCAAGCAGATTACAGGGAAAGGCAGGTGATTTACAAGACGGAATAGCACTACAGGACAGAACCAAAATATGCAGAGAACTGTAAAGGTAAAGGACCCCTGACAGTTAAGTCCAGTTGTGAACGACTCTGGGGTTGCGGCACTCATTTCGCTTTACTGGCTGAGGGAGCCGGCGTTTGTCCTCAGACAGTTCTTCCAGGTCATGTGGCCAGCATGACTAAGCCGCTTCTGCTGAAACCAGAGCAGTGTACAGAGAGCCGTTTACCTTCCCGCCAGAGCGGTACCTATTTATCTACTTGCACTTTGATGTGCTTTCGAACTACTAGGTTGGCAGGAGCTGGGACCAAACAACAGGAGCTCACCCCATTGCGGGGATTCGAACTGCTGACCTTCCAATCAGCAAGCCCAAGGCTCAGTGTTTTACACCACAGCGCCACCTGCGTCCCATGCAGAGAACTGTAGAAGGGGGACAAACATTTGGAGTCTCACTACAGTGTGTCGCCCAGGAGAATTAGCCATCACTTGGTTACTGTTTACTCCTTGTACAGATTGGTAAAGTGGCAACCCCAAGTTCCTCTACTCCTGGTCTTCAAAAACAGTACTTTAGTTATGTCCTAACTAGATGCATCCATCAAAAGGGTAACATTCAGGGTTTGGGCCCTAAAGTGGCTGTGGGAGAAAGGGAGCCCAATAATTTGGCATAGGCTAGGCACAGCCAACGCATACTTGGACTACATATTGCTGTGGTGTTGAACTGCAACTTCCCTTATCCTTGATCACGCTACCTGAGGATGATAGGAACTGTAATCCAAAAACATCTGGAGTCAACCATATGTTGCCTATCTCTGCATATACTCTTAAATCAAACTCCTTTTATGTTCAGCGACCAGACTAAATTCCAGAGAGACTTAATTTCCACAATCCAACACATACATAACACACCACAGGGATTATTATTAAATGTGCTTGTACCTAGGCAGGGTAATCAGGGAACTCCTGTCACATCTCCAAATGACTTGAAGTGGCACATTTTTACAAGTCAACAGGGCCACTATTTGGGGGTAGCTAAGTCTAAAAAAAGACCCAGTTATAACACTCATTTTCATTCTGTAACATAATTCTTCTGGGAATGGTACAAACACAGGAGCTGCATGTCAACTGTTCCCTTCATCGCTGAATGATTCCAACAATGCTTTGCATGAGAATTGTCAATAAAACTACCTTGTGAATTGACCATAAGGTACACAGGCATGACATCATTTATAACTGGAAAGCCAAACATTGGGATGGGAACTGGCAGCCTTGAGACAAAGCTGTCCCCCAAAGGGGTTGGGTCACTTGGACTCACAGTTGTTCAGCACAAAAGTGAAAGTAGAATGTGAAAGTACAGCAACTTTGGTGGAATCCTGTCTACCACTTTTTACCTGCTTGTAAAAGTGGCTCTCTGACAAAACTGGACACTTACAGAAGTCCCAACAAGTGTGTAAAACAGACACAGTTACCAGATTCCTGAAATACTTTTGGACAGGTGAGAACAGAAATGCTTTTAAATAGCGACTTAATCTCTTTCAGAGTATTGTTTGTGAAGGATAAAAACTTTCCAAATGGAAGCCTTTAACTCCAATCCAGACAGTACATTTTTTGTTCATGAGAACATTCTCACTGTCCCCGGGTATGTACTCCCATGGACAAATGTGATGAATAGACACAACAACCAGAGACAAAGTCAGCAAGTTTTTCTAGTTGCCAGGATCAGAGTGGTTACTGCTAATCACTCTGTTCACATACCTGTGCTTGTCTACATTAGTTGGTGTTTTGGGACAATGAGAACTGTTTGCACGGGAAACAGCTGTGAAAGCCCTGAGATTTCTTCCAAGTCTCAAAATTATTTTCAAAGGCTATTTTGCACATGTGTGGAAATATTCCTACTTCAGGAAAAATGTGACTTTAAAATGTAGTTTGTATACATTGACTCCACTGACATTATAAGTTTTACAAATTAAAAGTATTAATAACAAAGGTCATCAAGACCTAAAATAAATGGAAGAGGAAGGAAATCCATGAATTCCCACAGAAACAATTACTACTAGATCAGTGCTACCAAAGTTCTTCCCACAATAGCAATACATCTGCAGAACAGAAACCTCCCCTGATTCTGATATCTGCTCTGGGCACAGCTGTGCGCAATTCTGCATAACAGCTCAAGAATTTCACAATTCAGCTGGTTTCATAATTTTTGCAAGATTTACTATCCCACTTGACAGCCATGGGATTCTCTGCGAGCAGAGAAATTCCCAAGACAAAAACATTGGAACAAACACCCAAATGCTGCTTTTTGTCCTGCTCGCCTTCCTCCCTGCGCATACCAACTCCCTGTGCACAATTCCAGCCTGTCATTGGCCACACAGTACGTCATATTTTATTTCTAAGGTGGAAGTCTTGGTGACATCAATTCAATCATATACTCAGGCCAAGCGGAACTGCTGACACTACAGCTGTGCATAATTATGGGGTTCTGCCTTGCAAATAAATCTGGACTTTGCTTATTGTCCTTACTCTGATTGGCAAAAGAGAAAAATTAGATCTAAACATGCATAGCGCTCTGCAGCATGCCTACACCTTTAGGGTTCCCCTATTTTCAAAATGATTTGAACTGCTTCTAAAGAGATGACAAATTTTTAATTGCATGGTCCAGAAGAAAAGAAAAACAACTTGCTCCATGTGAAGGAGTTGGTTAGCATATGGTAATTATTCACAGCATTCCCCTTACACACACTCGCTCACTAACACCACAACCTTGTTTCATCTGCAGCTGTGGAATTTCTTTTTCTCTTTGCCTAAAGAGAACTCTTCCCTCCACTTCATAAGCCATAAATCTGTTGAAACAGACCACTTGGGAAAAATCTGCATTCCAGACAAAAGGGAAAGAGGTATGATTGGAAAAGGGATTGGTGAGCGTATTTACAGCTCACTCTGTAGAGCTATTAACCAAATCTTTAATGGCAATCACAAAACGTACTATAAAACAAAGTTAACACCACTATTCCAAGTGTATACCTACTATGCAACCGTATATTTTAACCTGCACAAGGAGAGAGGCATGAGAAATCATACACTACACAAAATATAAAGTATGCAACTTACAACCATTAAAATCAATGAGTGTTTTGGAGTAGACTCCAAGCAGGATGTGGCTTGCATCCAAATTGTAATAAAGTCATTGTTATGATACTAGGCACTTTGTAACTTCCATCCACAAAGGCCAGAGCACTTCCAAAAGCATCAATTAAACCTCCTCTAAATAGCTGCACTTTTTTATGCAGACGGAGATGTAAGATGGTTTAAAATGTGATCCTAAGCAGCATATAACGGAAGTTCGACTGAAATCAATAGGACATTCAGTGACTTAATGACTATGATCCAGAAAGCATGTTGCATGCTACAGAAAGGCTTCTGTTAATGGCCACTGTTGACAAAGTAATCCAGATTACCGTGTGCTTCTCTGGCCCACAGTGGAAGACAGGAGTGTCTGGCGTGCTCTGGTCCATGGGGTCATGAAGAGTCAGACATGACTAAACAACTAAACAACAACAACAACATTTTAATAACATTTGTCCCATTTTTGGTTTTGCTCTAAATCTGACTGGCAATAAAAATATGCAAAACTTAGTTTTCTGCCACTTCCTAACTTCTAAAATTAACAAAAAGTACAATATTTAGGTATTGTTGTTTTTTTTTAAAAAAAAAGAGTGTTAGCATAATTCATTTCTGGAACTGTTTCCCAAATTTATAGTTTATTTCGTTAAATTTCAATAAAACAGGTTTAAGAGGTAATAAATACAGCAAAAGCATTTAATCTCTAAGCATGAATTTGAACAGTACCTGTGGCCCCACATACTCTTAATGTGAAGTAACTTAAAAGCAAATCCACAGGAATTATTGTCAAACAATGGCATGATTATCAAAGCAAGTAATTTTACATTAATTGCAAGTTGTAGAAGGCAAAACACATGCAATTTATTTTGCCGCTCTTCCAAAATAGTTTTCATTCAGGAATGCCAAATAAACGGACTTAAAACACAGCACGTGACTATACAATTACATAGGCTCTTTATAGGTGCCAAGTATGTTGCATCACACCTATACTGAAATCCCCAAAGGCTCCTGTCTTGAAGGAATTAACTGGTCTGTTAATCTAAAGAAAATCTTTTACATGAATCCAGGAGCTGCATTAAAAAACAAAAAACCTCTAGGAGTACAAATCATGGAATTTAAAATCAATATTATTTTTAATGCTACCTTTTCAATTCAATTCCAAAAGCATATCCAGACATTCAAAATAAAGGCGAGGAATAAATTTCAAATCTTTGACCAAACAAGATGTGATAGCAGAACTGCCAAAATCATGTCAAAAGGGAGAACACAGTTACATAGGAAGTTGTATCGCATGAAGTTAGACCACTGGTCCATTAGCACAGAATTTTTTACAGCAAACCTCCTGACCTAGCGCACGCCAGATTTTTTGAGCTACTCTCACCAACTGCAGCCTGCATGACTGGATTGTGGGAGCTGTCAAGGATTATGAGAGATGTAGCCCAAAACATCAGGAGGACACCAGTTTAGGAGTCTACACTGCCTGAAAGTAACTTTCTAGGGCTTCATATAAGGAGTCTTATTTCTATGCTGGGAACTGAAACTGATTACACGTCTTGTAGAAACTGCTAAGCAGACCCACCCTACAAAAGCAACTATCCCAAAGATGCAGATGTTGACCTACTATTAACACTTTTCTGAGGGGGACTGATTGCCTCCTCCCTCCTCCCATTTAAATGTGATTCTTGGCTAATAGAGCTTTTATTCTGCAGTGGAACTAATGCCTACACAATCCTCCAAATAAAGTTTAACCTGCCTTCCTGCAACTAGAGCTAAAGAGTGATTAATAAATGCATTCACAGTCAGAAAGTTAAACCCTATCCTAAACAAACAGAAATGGGAAGTTCATGTGGAAGATGAATTGACAGAACAATGCATAGCCTTTTCTATTTCTTTTATAAGCACCTTATTTAGTCCCTCAAGGCAAGCTGCCCAGCCTTTCTTATTGTCTGAACATGTTACCGTGAACACTTCAGTATCTTCCATATATAACACAATGAGAGGTTGTCCTTGGCTAGTCTAACACAATTTTAGAAGCAGAGACTGGGATACAAGCCAAACACTTAAGGCAGAATCCTGAACACATTAAAGCTATTCCCACTGCTGCTTGAAAACAGCAGTTTTAGATATGAAAAACTTTCAGAAAAATATCTACACACTGTTTCTCCTTCAGACCAGTAAGGCTGAATACCTTCCTGCGCTGGAAATTAAGTGTAGCACAGACCATTCCAAGGGAAACTCTATGGCAAGCATCCAAAGTGAAGGTATAAACATTCTCCCCTGGAGTTTATTGGAGAACAGTGATGGAGAGTAGGCTAATTTGGTCAGTGTAAAATTATTGGGTCACTGGCAAAGGATGGAAATGGGAAGCTGTTTAGGAAGCAGGGCTCAATACAGAAGAACAAAAGTAGTATGGTTTGATGTGGTGTGATCTAAAGGCAAAAACCTTGCGAAAAAGTTGGGGGGATGGCCCCTCATTTTGTCACCCTAGTAGAATTTGTTCCTTAAGATAACAGAAAAATGACACACACCCCTTAAAGCTCCAGTCAACTTAGGCTTCTTGAACATTTCCACATCACCTACATCATGTTTGATCAAATTCATCTCATTACCTTCTGCACCAACATTTGTTATTTTTTTTTTGTACTTTTACAACAATAAACACTACAAATCCCATGGTACAATGTGTCATGAAATACAGAATATCCATGTTCAATAAGCATAATATGCAATATATTTATTTATACAGTGGTACCTCGGTTTTCAAACATCTCCGTTGACGAACATTTTGGAATTCGAACACCATAAACCTGGAAGTAAATGTTTTCATTTTCGAGGACTTCCGGGTTAGCGCCACCAGCAATGGCGGATTTCCTCTGATCTGGAGGAATCCGCTCCGTGAAAATCAGGGTCTGGACCGCCACGGCGAGGCAGAGACCCATCAAAAACCACAGGCGGGAGAAGCCTGTGGACCTGGGATTCGGCTGGCACCTTTTGCGCCTCCCCTACTCGCGGGGAAACCCGGTTACGGGGATCCGGAGTGACGTGGGGTGAGCGGTGCGGTGCTTCGAATCGATTGCTCTTTTCACGGAGTGAAGCCGCATTGCTGTTGTCGGAGAGCGCTGACTTTTTTCCTGTGGACAACTGGACTCTAAACAAGTACCCGTGAGTAGAATCGGAAAATTGGATTATTAAACTTCGTAATTTGGCACCGGAGCGGGGAGGTCTAAAAAGGAAGTCCGCCTTCCGCTTTTGTAAATAGTCTGAAGCAAAGACACCGCAAGCTAAAGTTTGGAAAGTTATTTGTAAAGGACTAAATTTCCACTGATTAAAACTACAAAACCCCCCTTGGAAGCAGGATAAGAGGGGGGAAATTTTATATTGTTCAAGCCTGCAGGAGAGGGAGTAAAGAAAGATAAATTTCTATCGTCTTGAACCTGGGAACGGGCTGTCAAAGATAGACGTTTTGGGAAAGTTCATTGACTGTGAATAATAACGTATGTTGACAGATAGTTAAATAAGAGAAACATATTGACTCCAAGGTTTCCTTTGGCACTAAAAAGGAACAAAGACTTGAAAAAAGAAAGCAATTTTGTTGCTGGATCTGCTTGTAAAAGGATGGATACAAATAGAAATTGTTTCCTCTAGAGGGAGCTTTTGAACTGTTGTTGGAGTGGACCTGGGGAACTCTACAGCTGCAGAGATTAAAGATCGTGAGAAACAGGCTTTGACCTTGGATAAGATGTTGACACAGGAAGCCTTAGTGTCTGCTTTGTGCAGGACAAGTGCTTTGTTGGAGCAGCTTCATGCGAAGATGGATTTGATGACTACCGCAATTGATAATTTCGGTCAAACAGTGAACACTGATACAGAACTTGCTCAAGAACTGACCCAGGAATCTGCCCTGACAGGGCAAGCTGGGGTGGAGACATAGGAGGAGGAGGTTGTTGTACCTCAAGCAATACAAGTCGAGAGAGATGCGGCCCTGCAAGAACATAAGCTGTCGTTTCTGATGACTGAATCTGGAGTGAGTCAGACTTGGAGAGACGGAGTCCGGTCGGGACTGGAGATGGCAAGTTGGTCAGATCCTCCTATGCAGGGATGCTCTGACTTCTGGGATTTGGATTTGGGCCAGGAGGAGATTGGAGTGGCCAAGGCCCTCAATTTTGGAGGGGCATTGAAGTATGCTTTGGAATATTTTTTGGATTTTGATGCTAGCCATGGAGGACTGGCTGCCCGGTCGAGAAGGGATAAAGACATTCTTAGGTTGTTCCCCCGAGATCTACTCCTCAGAGACAAAGGAAGGAAATTGAGAACAAGACCAGCAGAAGACAAAGTAAAGTGCAGGTACAATTATGAAGAAGATCTGCAGAAGGAACATGGAAAAGAGTTAAGAGCCTCAGACATAAGATCACCAAGTTGATGGACTAGATGGAACAGACAGAAAGGACTGACAGAACCCGAGACCAGGACGAAGAGACGTGGATGAAGATTGGCAGAAAGTTTAAAAAAAGAATCATTTAGAGAAATATTGCAAAATTAATGACTGTTAGGAAAATCTTGGAATGAAACTAATAGGCTTTAGTAGAAATGTTATAAGGAGTTATGTATAAATAAGTTTTTAAGTTCTAAGGTTTTTTTTAGGGTAAGATAAGGTTAAAATAAATTAAGATAACTAAAGGACAGAATATAGTGAAAGATGGAAAGGATTTGCTGAGATAATTAATAATTTGAATACAAAAGAGGGAGGTGTGAGGAGGTCGAGGAAACAAGTTAATGAAGATAAGGATATGGGAATATTGGATTTGTTTTTAAATTTTGTTTTTGTTTTTGATTTTGGTGTATTGTATGTTTTGTACTTTTTATTCTCTTTTTATTGATCTGTATTGTTTAATTTCTTTTTTCTTGCTTTTCTCATTTCTTTTTCCCCCCTGTAACTTTAAATTCCCAATAAATATCATTTAAAAAAAAAGTAAATGTTTTCATTTTCGAACGTGCCTCAGGAGTCAAACATGAAACAGGGCTTTCATATTGAGATTTCCATTTTGAGGCTTCTGTTTTGAGTTTTCGGTTTTCTAACGTTTGGGAATAATCTTCCAGGACGGATTACGTTCCACTGTATTACATTTATATCCCACTTTGATCTTCAAGTAGCTCAAGGTGGCATATATGGTTCTCCCTCTAACTATTCAATCCTAACACCTTGTGAGGTTGGTGAAGAGGCAGTGACTGGCCACCCAGTGAGCATCATAACGGAGTGGGGATTTGAACCCTTATCTCCTAGAGTTCTGATACAAATTTTAACATTCTAGAGAAAGCAAACTTTGTGTTTCCAGTTCTGACAGTGGATGCTTGGTACAGGGAAATTTAACCTGTAAAATTTATTTACACTATTTAAGAGATGCGTTTCAGCAACCCCTGGGTGGCTTTAAAATAGGATTAGACATGTTCATGGAAAATAAGGCTACCTCCACTATTGGAGATTGTCTGCTTCTGAACACCAGTTGCTCTGGAGCAGGCTTCCTCAACCCCGGCCCTCCATATGTTTTTGGCCTACAACTGCCAAGATCCCTAGCTAGCAGGACCAGTGGTCAAGGATGATGGGAATTGTAGTCTCAAAACATCTGGAGGGATGAGGTTGAGGAAGCCTGCTCTGGAGCATAAGTGCAGAGAGCGCTGCTGCACTCAGGTTCTGCTTAGGAGCTTCCCAGAGGCATATCGCTGGCCACTGAGAGATCAAGACAATGGGCTAGATAGGCCTTCGGCTTGATCCAGGAGGGATCTCCTTATATTATTATAGGAAAAGCAGTAGCAATCAGCAAAGCGCAGCCATGCCTCCACCAACTGAGTCACAGCTGCACACTGGGACAGAGAAGGGGAGGGGAGGGGATGAGGCATTTTCACCATGACAGAAGGAGCACTGGATTGGCTCTGCCAGCACATTTGCCCCCCTCCATCCCATGCGTTATGTAGCAGTGGCTCAGCCAGGAGGAGGTCAGGTGAGTGGTGCAGCCTCACTGCACCGCCTGATATGGAGGAAAAGCAATACCTCTGCAACTGAATGGTTTCATATAATCTAAGCCAACAAAACAAATAGAAAATACAGAGATACACTACAGATGTTAAGTGGTGCCTCGCAAGACAAAATTAATTCGTTCCACTAGTTTTTTCGCCTAGTGAATTTTTCGTCTTGCGAAGCACGAAATCCCATAGGAATGCATTGAAATTCAATTAATGCGTTCCTATGGTCAAAAAAAGTCCAAACAAAGCCAAATTTGGTACAACAAGAGTTTATTAAGTGCTCTTTAAAGTCACACATACTGTAAAGAGCATTTCAAAAACTGAAGGAACAATAAATTAAGTTTCTAAACATGACAGAAAAACATTTAAAAATCAACAAAGTGTACAGTACATTTTCTAAGACTCTGGGGGACAACTCGAAGAAGGTTCCTCTTCCACTCTTTGCTTCTTGCTGAAGAACCTGTCCATGGTCTGCTGCTTCATCCGCCTTTTCAGCACCTCCCTGAAAGGCGACATGACCCTCGTATCCAAAGTGTTCGCAAGGTCATGTGCCACGTGCTTGTCAGAGTGGTGCCGCTGTGCAAAAGCCTGCACATCCTTCCACTTCAGGCAAATGTCCCTAAGTTCTTTGGAGGACAGCTGTTCCTCAGTTGCTTCCTCCTCTTCCAGCGAGGCCTGCTCCTGCGCAGCCTCTGCCTGCAATTCGACCAACTCCTGGGTGGTCAGCTCGTGGTCGTGCTCCTCCACCAGCTCACTGATGTCCTCCTCTGTGACCTCCAGGCCCATGGTCCTCCCCAAGGCAACAATGTCCTGCACCACTGTTGACTCTGGTGCATCAGAGTCACTTGGTGCCACACAGTCCGGCCACAGGCTGCGCCAAGTGCAATTCAAATTTCTCTGGCTGATCCCGTTCCAGGCCGTGGTGATCATCTTCAAGCAGGTGACGATGTCGAAGTGGTCCTTCCAGAATTCCCGCAGGGTGATGGTGGTGCAATCAGTCACCTCGAAGCATCGCCTGAAAAGCTCCTTGGTGTAGAATTTTTTGAAATTGGCGATGACCTGCTGATCCATCGGCTGGAGCAGTGGCGTGGTGTTAGGCGGCAGGAACATGATGCTGATGAAGCTGAACTCCTCCAACAAGGCCTTTAGGATGAGCAGGAGCATTGTCCATCAGAAGCAAAGCCTTCAGCAGCAGGTCGTTGTTCAGCAGGTACTGTTTGACAGCAGGGCCAAAAGCAAATTTGACCCAGTCCACAAACAGCACACATGTGACCCAAGCCTTACTGTTGGATCGCCACATGACACTCAGCTGCTCCTTGTCGACCTTGTGTTTCTTGAAGGCCTGTGGGTTCTCCAAGTGGTACACTAGCAGGGACTTGATCTTCAGGTCGCCGCTTGCGTTGGCACAGAAGAGCAGGGTCAGACGGTCCTTCATGGGCTTGTGGCCAGGCAACTTGGCCTCCTCCTGTGTGATGAAAGTCCTTTTGGGCATCCTCTTCCAAAACAGCCCGGTCTCGTCGCAGTTGAAGACCTGCTGTGGAACGTAGCCCTCCGTCTTCACAACCTCCAGGAACTCCGCTGCAAAGTCTTCAGCCGCAGAAACATCAGAACTGGCAGCCTCTCCATGCCTGACCACGCTGTGGATTCCAGATCTTGTCTTGAACCGGTCAAACCAGCCTCTGCTTGCCTTGAAGACTTCTGGCTCGCCTGAGGTTCCTGGCTGTTCCCGGACGAGGTCTGTGTGCAAGGCCTTGGCCTTCTCACAAATGACGGCCTCAGTCACTGTGTCCCCTGCACGCTGCTTCTCTTCTAACCAGATGAGCAGCAACTTCTCCACCTCCTCCAGAACAGCTGGGCGGTTCTTCACGATCCTGGTGACTCCCTTGGCTGCATCAGTCACAAGGACTCTTCTCCCTCATCTTCAGGATGGTCCCGATGGTCGATGGATTCCTCCCGTACTCCCTGGTGAGGTCTGTCACACGCATTCCACCCTCATGCTTCCGGGTGATCTCCTTCTTCATTTCCAGCGTCACCTTCTCCTTCTTCCTCTCGCCGGCCTCTGCAGCAGCAGTCTTCTTGGGTCCCATGGCAGCACAGCTCCTACCTTCGCAAACCCCCCCAAAATAATAATCAGTGCTTCACATCCAAAAAATTCAAAAGCACCCAGCCACCCACCACACAGAAATTCAAACCCAGAACCAAGTCCTTGAATTCCAAACACCCCAACCCAAAATCCAAACCCCCCCCAAAAGTTTTAAAAGTTTAACTTACCGAATGGCTGCAAAAGAAGTTTTGGAAAAGCTTCAAAAATCACCAAAGTCTTCAAAAACCTCAACTATTCCCCCAGCCACCCACCACACAGAAATTCAAACCCAGATTTTTTTTTTAAAAAAACAGCAGAGTGGCCCAATGGTCACAAAAAATCATAAAAATGTAGAAAAAAACCACACAAGCTTCCAGATTCTTGCAAACCCCTCCCCAACTGTTCCCCCAGCCACCCACCACACAGAAATTCAAACATAGAATTTTTTTTAACAAAAAACAGCAGAGTGGCCCAATGGTCACAGAAAATCATAAAAATGCAGAAAAAAAACACAAGCTTCCAGATTCTTGCAAACCCCTCCCCAACACCAAGTCCTTGAATTCCAAACACCCCAACCCAAAATCCAACCCCCCCAAAAAAAGTTTTAAAAGTTTAACTTACCAAATGGCTGCAAAAGAAGTTTTGGAAAAGCTTCAAAAATCAGCAAAGTCTTCAAAAACCTCAAAAAAGGCTACCACACCGCGTGCTATGAGTTGCTCCTCGAAGTCAAGTCGCAACTGCACCTCTTCAAGCAATGCACCCTGGGTATTAACTGTCTTACGAAAAAGGAAACAAACTTGCAAGATGTTTTCGTCTTGCGAAGCAAGCCCATAGGGAAATTCGTCTTGCGAAGCACCTCAAAAAACGAAAAACCCTTTCGTCTAGCGAGTTTTTCGTCTTGCAAGGCACCACTGTACAAGGAAATGATCATTAGCAGGAAAAATTGCACTCTGGAAGGAAATATTTAAACTGCTATTTCTTAACAGATTTTCCTGACATAGATGGACCCAGAAATAGAGTAGATTTCCCATGCCAGATTTTGGACGGTTGGGGTGAATCGTTGTGATTCTTAAAAGAACACAATGTTCAAGCTTTATAATGGTAGGATGCTTCTTTTACCCTCCACCTTAACTATAGAGGTGCTCCCATTCCTGTATAATTTTAATTTGAATAGCTTAAATCCTTAAGGCACTTATACGATAGCAGAGTTTATAAAGAAATCTAATCCAATGAAATGCATTCAGTTTGACACACAAAACTTTGAGACTTTAGTATTCATTTCCAGGGGGAAACTTAACCCTCATTTGTATTTAACTCTTAACGTGATGTACAGGGGTTAACACAGTTCATTACTTTTCCTGGTAACTTTGGAAGAATGTCAACATCCAGCTACCTTTGCATAAGCATCAAAACCGAAAAAAGTTAGCTGGGGGGAAGAGATAGTGGGTGTGGATTAACAATGGTGAGTCATATGAACACCCCAAGCAAAAAAGTGTTAAGCCTTTGATGAGGTATGTGAAGAATGAGCCGCAAAGTAAAACATTTCTCTGTGGCCAGCATCCTAAGAGGTGGAAAGGACATGCACTCATTTTTGCATTATGCTAATGAAAAATAGCACGCAAAACTAAACATCAAGTTCCCTTATAAGCTACAACCCAATGCATGCTTTCTTGACAGAAAGTTCTAGGAACTTCTAGTACTAAGCTTCGGCATTAAAAAAAAAGTCCATGAGCAAACGTCAAAATTTAGAATATTCTTTAAACCCAGCCTTGGTGTTTCCTCCTCAAACACTGTAAACTTTCAGGAAAAATGTGATGGAAAGATTTTCTACCATAATAAAAATTCAGAATAAGCTTATTTGCCTAAAAGGCGATGGCAAAAACATCACATACAATGATAAAAAGGCACAGAATAAAAATAGTGTCTAATCTTTGAAGAACAAAACCACATTCTACTGAACATGCAAGCATTTGTTGGAATGAAAGTGGAAATCGCTGCTGCATTTTAGCTCCATTAATGCCACCAGAAGAGACAGCAATGAAAGAATAAACCTCTTTGCATGGAGCTTTGCATATGCAACAGAGATTCTGGATCAGGACTATATTCTACCCTGCTTTAATAAAAACTATTTCAAACATGGACGCATGCTTGTCTTGCTCAAAAACATCTAAAGCTTTCCAAATGATGCATGATTGGAGCACTGAACAAACTGGAAGAGATTTTGGGTGAAAATTTGTATACCAGTTGACCCAGGGGTCCTCAACCTAAGGCCCATGGGCTAGAAGCGCCCCACGGAGGCCGTTTAACCGGCCCACGAGCCTCCCCCAAACTGAGCTGCCCGCTCGGTGAGTCCCCACCCGCTGCACTAAACCGGCGCAGGGACTCTCTTCCACGGCTCCAGAAATCGCTTCTGTGCATGCCCAGACGCCGAAAATCGCTTCTGCGCAGGTTGAATTTTCAGCATCTGGTCATGCACAGAAGCGATTTCTGGAGCCACGGACATGCACAGACGCGATTTCCAGCATTGCACTGCACTGGTCCGGCCCACGGAGGATCTCCATGGGAGTGATCCGGCCTACGCCTGGTAAGCCTTGCCGACCCCTGAATTGACCTCTTGTAAGGAATTACAATTGAGGCTGGGTAAGCTCAAGGCTAACACCAATGCTATCTCCATCATTATTATGTGTACAAAACATATATGATTTTATGTAGATGAATTATTATAAGATTAAAAAGCCCCAAACTAATTAAGACCAGAGCATGACTAAAACACACACAAAAAAAGCCATCAAAAGGAATTTCAATACTGTTTGATGCTTCTCTTTTGGCAATGTGCCTCCCCCAATTTCTTAGAGGAAAAACAAATGTTTCTAACTACACAGGCTCAGCAAGGTCAAACCCAGTTCCATGAATAAATGTCAACAAGCTTAAGTTATGCACTGAACATTTCTTCCAAAATCATTTACATTTTTATCTCTGATAATTTACCCATAAAGTGAAGCCAGATTACATGTATCATCTTCCAAGTAATGAGTAATTAGATACACCACATAACAGAAAATTCGTACACAAGAGTAAATCCACTGAAATCTTCAGTTACTTATGTCAATTGATTTCAGTGGGCGGGCTCTTGAGTCTGACTAACAGCAGATATCACCCTAGGTCAGGAGTGGGAATCTGCTGGGAGTGGTACTCAAACATCATCTGAAGGGACACAAGTTTCCCATCCCTGTCCTAGGTGTTTTGCTTTGCACGTGAAAAGGGTTTCTGGTCTTCAGCTCAATAGAAATGGAAAGCACTTCTGGTGCATTTCTGCCTCTAATTAAGAGGCTTCTAAAAATTGCTATTAATGGGTAAACATGTATTTTGTGAACTGTAACAATTCTAAAAAAAATTATAGGCAATACTGTATTATGAGACTGAAGAAAGCAATTCATCAGGCTCTACTATGAATCCATTTTCATTATGTAACTTGGACTTGTGAGCATATTTCTCTATGTCTCCTTAGCCAGAACTCTGTAGATTTCTTTCTTTAATTTGCTCTAAATTTTCTTAAGGTATCCAAATAACTGATTTGAGGAAGGGTGGTTCTTTACATAGATTTTCTAGTTTTCTCATTGCTGCATTTCAAAAAACATTAGCCATCGAAGGTGGTCCATACATGAATCCATACAAAGGTGGTGGGGGGGAAACTTACCTAGATTTTAATTCAAAACATAGCATCATAGACAAACTGATGGATTATTGGACTAACAACGGCTATTAGCTATTATTACACATAGAGCAGAAGTGAGTAAGACATTGGAGTCCAACAACCTCTGGATGTATCATAAGAGCAATTTAGCATGAACCAGCAGGGTTCTTATGCTCACTTGTGGATCAGAGTGGCTGGGGAAACGCAGCCAGATGGGTGGCGTATAAATATATTATTATTATTATTATTATTATTATTATTATTATTATTATTATTATTATTATTACCTACAGATGTCCATTCCCATCAGCCAGTATGGCCAATAATCAGGGATGATGGGAGTTGTAGTCTGGGAACATCTGGAGGGCCACAGGTTCCCCAACCATGATTTAGAAGAAATGCAACTCTGAAAACCAAATGCTACAATGTAAACTTCCTGTGAACTCTGTTTGGTTGCTGTTGCTGCACTGCAGCAATTTTGGAATTACCCACCGTGGCAATTCCCATTTACGCCTAGGAACGTGTTTTAGATATGAATTAAGAGGCTTCTCAAAATTGCTATTAATGGGTAAACATGTATTTTGTGAACCTATAACATTTATGTGTACATATATACAGGGACACATGTTCATAGCTTCTGTTTTCCAAGCCTCAACAGGAACTGAACTCCCTCTCCGTCCCCCCGCCCTTTATTTTTTACATAGCAGAAAACCTCACTAACCTCTCCCATCTCTGCATACAAGGGAACATGAATTCTCAGGTGCCTGGAAGCCACAGAAGTTTGGCAAACTATTTGGCTCCATTTTAAATATTATGCTGATTATACAAAGCATAGAGAACAAGTTCTACTTTGTAAATACAATTAACAACTGTTAAATACATGCCATTGACACTCAAATGTCTTATTTTAACAATTTAATCTCTGAGCTGTTTTGGGATTCTCTCTCTCTCTCTCTTTTAACCAAATAAGGAAATAAATGATGAATCTGCTGCCTTATCTTCTGCCTGCTCTCAAAACACACATAACAAAGTTCCCAAAAGGAGGTCAAGGCTTTGAGAAGTGGAAGCTCACACATGGGCTCAAAACATGTGTTAAAACATCTGAACAGGTAACTATTTTCTGAAAAAAGAGAGAGAGTGAGTCAGGTTTTCTTAGTGGATCCCAACTTGGATATTTCGGTCAAAGAGCTCATCACCACGATTCTTCCTGTGGCTCCAAGTTGCTTCATAGTAACCAGGTTCATAGAGAGAAGTCTTCCTTTGACTTTGACAGAGCAAATCTAAAGGCTGAAGTCCATGCTACAGGTAAGATCCAGGAATGCAATTTGTGTGTATGGCGGAAATCCTGCACTCAAGAACTAAACAATTAAGAAGAATTTATTATTTATACCCCACCCATCTGGCCGAGTTTCCCCAGCCACTCTGGGTGGCTCCCAATCGAGTGTTAAAAATACAGCATTAAGGTACTGTATAGCCTGACCATGCATTACTTAAAAAAACCCTAAAGCTTCCATAATGTTTTACCTATACTCAAAGGTTAACTATAATTTATTTATGGATGACCTATTTTTCTGGTATTTCTTTTTGTTGCCTGACAATGCACCTGCCCAGTCTCGTC
The DNA here is from genome assembly GCF_964188305.1 of Podarcis bocagei. Classification (NCBI taxonomy): domain Eukaryota; kingdom Metazoa; phylum Chordata; class Lepidosauria; order Squamata; family Lacertidae; genus Podarcis; species Podarcis bocagei. The sequence continues at coordinate 50,504,623 of NC_138134.1, forward strand.
ACTGGAACTAATTCTTACTGAAGAGCTATAGATGAGCCATCTTCAATCTAGTACAACTCCCATTATACCTGATCATTGGCCCTGTTGGCTGTGGCTGATCGAAGTTGAACCTGAAAAGCACCAGGTTGCTGAAGGCTGCTTCAGATGTATGGAAATCTAGCTCTGGGGGTGGAACTTAACTCAGTGACTTGCAGGAACCTTCTACTTTACTATCAATCCAGTCCATTTTATGAAGTGCAAACCAAAGTTTTATAACAAAGGAGCAGCTATGCTACAAAGCACAGCTGTATTATTTCCTGCTGACAAAATATGAACATGGGATCTGGCGTTTATAAAAATTAAACCCCAATTAGCTGCAGGCACTTTACATGAGCCCTAAGCTATCTTCTGGCAATACAGTCAGGTGAAACAGATACTACACCCCCTAGATAAATAGAGCTGAGTGAAGGAGTGAAGTGAAATTGCTGACACTTCCGGGTTTGAAAGGAGACAGCCACTGTGTTCAGCTCCTTTCCAGGTCAGACTGGCTGTCGCCACTAATACTGACAGGAAAAGTGAACAAGATGTAACTTGGGGAATGCTTACAGAGGGAGATAGGGCCAGAAAAAAGGGGAAAGACCAATGTATTGGACCTGAAGCACCCACTTTTTGTTCCTGTTTTCGATGGAAAAACGAAAGTTCTTATATAAAGCCATTCACTTATAGAGTTCAACATTAGCATAGGTTTCAGATAAGGCTGCCAGGTCTTCTGGAGTAACTCAGGAGGTAAAGCTTTAGTGTTTAGGAATTCTGAGGTCACCTCTATTTTATAATGCAGTGCACAATTATTCTTTTACATATGTTTACAAAATACCTTATGGCTTACAATAGCTTCTGAACCATTTAGCGCAGGGGTCAGAAAACTTTTTCAGCAGGGGGCCAGTCCACTGTCCCTCAGACCTTGTGGGGGGCCAGACTATATTTTTTTTGGGGGGGGAGAATGAACGAATTCCTATGCCCTGCAAATAACCCAGAGATGCATTTTAAATAAAAGAACACATTCTACTCATGTAAAAACATGCTGATTCCCGGACCGTCCGCGGGCCGGATTTAGAAGGCAATTGGGCCGGATCCGGCCCCCAGGCCTTAGTTTGCCTACCCATGGTTTAGCGGGTTTATTGCAATCAAGCAATATATACATTTCATTAAATCAACATCCAGCATAATTTTAATTTTTCTTTTTAAAATTCCCGCCCATGCTACTTTGTATAACATCTAGCATTATAAAGAGTTCTGGAGAACCAGAAATACTGTCACTGTTTTGTGACATTTCGATTGCTGAACTGAGGATTTCAAAATACATTAATGACACTTCTCTTGGTGTGCACACCTAGGTTACTTTCTCCCCCCAGAGAGACACAGCTGAGCACAGAAAAACATTCTGGACAAAGAAGTTAAACTTTGGAATGAGAAAGAAGGTTGGGGATGGGCTCTCTGGGGGAAGAAAGCTTGCCTAAGTTTTGGCTTCCTGCCCTGACATTTCAACCTTTCCCCTTGAGATCCTGAGAATTAAACTCCTCAACTTTTGAGTCAGATCCTATCTGCTGAGGTCATTAAGCTTTTCTATATGCCGCTTGTAGGGAGGACCAGACCTCAGTGATAGAGAATATGATTTGCACACAGAAGGTTCCAAGTTCATCTCCTGATAGGATTGAGAATGACCCCCATCGGAAACCCTGGTGATCTGCTGACTCTCACTGTAGCTAATACTGAGCTAGATGGACAGCTTCCTATGTTATCTTCAGCATTTGCTATGTGTGTCAGATCTATGCCAGGCAATTGCACAGAGAGCTCCTTCCTTCTTGCCAACAGAGAGCTCGCCAGTATGTGTGTGAGCGCGTTGCGCAGGATGGCTGGATGGCTCCCCTCCCTCATGCTGACAAAGAGTATGTGTGTGAGTTTGTGTGCATGCGTGGGATAGCTCCCCTTCCCTCGAGGATGTAACAGGGATGCTGCCCTGTGCCTATCAGAGACCGGATCCTGCACCCTGCTTGGTCAAAGGGGGATGCAGGCTGAGACTTGGGCAGTGCCAGGGGGCGAATCCGAGGGCTGACCACGGGCTTCCCTGGATCTGCCCCTTGCCCATTTAAGCAGCCCACATCTGGGACAATCCCTCTTCCTTCCCTTGCCTGTTTCCAGTGTGGATCTCTGTAGGTCTCCTGCATTATGACTTGTTGTCATTTAGTCGTGTCCGACTCTTTGTGACCCCATGGACCACAGCACGCAGGCACTCCTGTCTTCCACTGCCTCCCGCAGTTTGGTCGAACTCATGCTGGTAGCTTCGAGAACACTATCCAACCATCTCGTCCTCTGTCGTCTCCTTCTCCTTGTGCCCTCCATCTTTCCCAACATCAGGGTCTTTTCCAGGGAGTCTTCTCTTCTCATGAGGTAGTCAAAGTATTGGAGTCTCAGTTTCAGGATCTGTCCTTCCAGTGAGCACTCAGGGCTGATTTCCTTCAGAATAGAGAGGTTTGATCTTCTTGCAGTCCATGGGACTCTCAAGAGTCTCCTCCAGCACCATAGTTCAAAAGCATCAATTCTTCGGCGATCAGCCTTCTTTATGGTCCAGCTCTCACTTCTATACATCACTACTGGGAAAACCATGGTTTTAACTATACGGACCTTTGTTGGCAAGGTGATGTCTCTGCTTTTTAAGATGCTGTCTAGGTTTGTCATTGACTAGGAAGGTCTTAGACCTTGCCTGGGATCTCATCCTTCCTCGCCTGCCTGTTTCTTGTATCAACGCTGCATCGTGCCGGCAAGAGAGGAACAGGTGTCTCTCCCTGTTTCTGCATTTGCCGGGCTTCGTCGTTGCAAGGGAGCTTGGGAAACTGAGTTCCCTTGCATGGTGAGCAGTTCCTTTGCGAGCGCTAAGGATCCTGGGAAACATGAGTTTTTTAGCCATTTGGGGCTTTCTGTGTTTGTGTGAGGAAGTTTTTCTGTTGGCGAAAAAGCTGTTTTTTGAGGCTGGTTTTGTTTGCTGCTTACATAACGTGGTCTTCAGTAATCAAAGAATTCAGGAATTGGATACCAGCACTATTGGGGCCTTTGTTGATTGTTGGTGCATTTTAAAACTGAAGCCACGTGGGGCCAGGAGGAGGGCACTGGTTGGGTTGTTATTTTCCTGTGCCTTCCGGGTTGGCATGCTCTTGCTAAAGTTTCCAGGACTACTGCTTTAAATAATAAATGAAAATTAATTAAAAGGAATAAATAAATACATTTTTTTGAATAATCATTGTGCATTTTAAGTTAACAAAGAGGGTAATTGAGCCATTGGTGCTTCAGCTTCCTTATGTGGGGCAGGTCCCATCCTCCATTGGGGGTGGCATTGTTTTGCAGCAAGGTTTGATTCTGAGGTGGTTTGTGTGCAGCTTTGGCTTGTGTGCAGCTTTGGTTACTGAAATGGTGACGCAGGTGTCACACTAACAATGGATGAAGGCATGTATTTTTTAAGAAATCTTGATAGGTAGGTTAAAGGAGTGGGTAAAGGAGTTTGTGTGGCGTACAGTTTTGTGAGTGCTTTTATGCAACTCTCTCCCAAGAAATCTCTAAAAGTTCCTGTTGTCCCCGTAAGAAAAGTATTTGGGCAGTGCTCCCCCCAAAAAAGGTTACCAAATCTGATCACCCAGGTCAACAACTTTGAGCTGAACCCCCCAAAATAGGGGTAGATCACTGCCAAATTTTAATTCTGAAAGTAGATCACAGTCTCTTGGGAGTTGGACACCCCCGATCTATGCCATCCAAGGTAGTGGTGAGGATTGGCTGCAAAGAGATAGGATCCCTGAAGCAATCAATAGAAAAGCAATTTGGTTCAGAAGGCTCTAGAGCAGCTTTACCCAAACTGGTGCCTTCTAGATGTTGGAAAACAACTCCCATCAAAACAATTACACATGATAGGATAGGATCACACCACCACATGTGGTGGACCTGCAAAAAAGTGGCCATGTTCCGGGAGTTAGTATTTGGGGAAGTTCATGCCATAACAGGACAAAACAGTGTTAAATCCCTGGAGCTGGTTGTACTCAACTTTTACATGGGTGATAACATGAACCTTCATTTCAAACATATTATGGGTCAGTTATTGATGGCAGTTAAGCTAGTAGCAGCAGGCTATTGAGAATTTCTGGAAGGAGCACCAATTGTCATATAGTACAAGAAAGCATAGCAATTAGTTTTGGTAGAAAAATTGACTAACAAATTAAAACTTGCGAGGAGTTTGAAATGAAATTGTCCATAGCTACAAACATTTTAATTGGAAACATCAGTTAATAAACTTGTCATCAAGAATGGATTGTGAAGCCTGTACAATTTATTGTTCAGAGAGTCTCTCTCATAAGAACCTTGAGACAGCAGAAGCAGGTCAGTTATTACTATGTATCTTCCTGGATTTTAAAAATATTTTTATAGTTTTCTCATGCTACAGATAATCAAAGAACAGTAAAACAAACAAACCGTTCCCTGCCCTCGGCAGGAAATGAGATTATAGATTACCATGAGACCAGAAACCCTTAGAACGACATAATTCCAGTCATTTATTCAAATGAATACGCAAATTATAAATTAAAATTACACTAGTCAGAAATTTTGCACTGTGAGGGAGGTTCCTTCACATTGTCTTTTGCTGTATGCATAATAAAGATATACCAGTCTATTGTAAATATGTCACTCTCTGCAGATATGGGTCCAAATTTGCAATTTACTTATTTCATTCCTATCCTACCTTTCCTCCAAGGAGCTCCCCCTCCCATTTTATCCTTCCAACAACCATGTGAGGAAATCTAGGCTGAGAGATAGTGCTAGGCCCAAGGTCACCCAGCTAGCTTCACAGCTGAGTCGAGATCTAAGCCTAATTCTCCCTGGTCCTAGTATGAGACTGTGACTACAACCTCCCCCCCCCCCCCCGGGCTAAGGTCTCATTAGCTGGATTTGAGCAACCACTTTTAATGAATTCATTTTCTCCTTGACTTCCAATGAGATCAGGGACACTGATTTTGTCCCTCCTCCTCATTTTATTCTCACAACAGCTCTGCAAATTAGGATGAAGAACAGTGACTGGTCCAACCCATTCAGTTAACTTCAGGACAGAGTGCTAATTTGTTACCAGTCTACCTTTCTATCCACTATATCATACCCTCCAACATTTCTGCAATGAAAACAGGGACGTCCCATTCCAAAATGATAATTTTACTGTTTATACCCCACACATCTTACTGGGTTGACCCAGCCACTCTGGGCAGCTTCCAACATATATAAAAACATAATAAAAGATTAAACATTAAAAAACTTCCCTATACAGGATTGCCTTCAGACAGCTCTAGGCTTGGATAGCTTCATAACCTCTAACATTACTCCAGTGGAAAAAATGGACATCCTAAGGAAAAGTGGGACATTCCAGGATCAAATCAGAAAATGGGATGGCTTCTCTAAATCAGGGATGTCCCTGGAAAATAGGGATACTTGGAGGGTCTGCTATATCACACTGACAACATCCCATTTGTAAATTGCATAGGGAATACTGTGACACAACTCACATGCCATTAAACACTTGTAATGCTATAGAAATACACATATTTAAAGCAAAAAATTGATGCTGAGATATGAGAAATGGTTAAACCACTTTCATCAACCTCAGATAAGTGCAATTTCCAGTACAACAGGTTCTTTCAAATATGAAGCCAGTTCACAACAATTTTGCACTGTGTAAGAGGAAACTACACTTCGTGGGGTGTAGAATCTGGCTCTTAATCGTATTTATTTAGCATCTTGAGAATTAGGGTCACAAGAAAATGGTGAGCCTTTGCCAGCTTCTGAAATAGACGCTTTAAAAATAATCTCACAAAGTATACAGAACACGGACAACTACTTGATGCTGGCTTTAGTCTGCCATTCTTATATTTCAATAGCCTAGGATCAAAATGCTGTTAGCTTAAGACGCGTTAAAGCTCTAACAAATTCACTTGTTCTCAAAAATCATGTAAATGCTAAATTAAGGTTTGTGCCTTACCTGACATACCATATAATATTTCTTTGTTTGTTTATATCCCACCTTTTTGCCAGAACTGAGAATCAGAGTGGCTCGCAAAATTAAAATCAACATGTATAAAACATGATTATTTTTTGCTAAAAACATATAAAAGACAATGGTTAAAATGTAAGAAAACTTTAATAGAATTAAAACAATGTAAAAACAAATAATGCAGATAGTAAAAACAGCACAACACTATTAAAAGCCCTTTCCTTAAAAACAGTTCCCAAAAGACTGTTGGGATAAAACAATCTTCGACTGCCAGTGGAAGGACAATGAGGGAGCCAGTTTAGCCTCTCTAGAAAGGGAGATCCAAAGTCAGGGAGAAGGCAGAGCAAGAAAGAGAAAGAGATAGCGTGGTCCTGCATTCATATATAATAATAATAATAATAATAATAATAATAATAATAATAATAATAATAATAATAATAAATTTTATTTATATCCCGCCCTCCCCAGCCACAGCCGGGCTCAGGGCGGCTAACAACAATCAAATAATCAGTCAAATAATCACACAATCTAAAAATATTTCATTATAAAAATTAATTAAATCAAATTGATGGCAACCAATTAAGCAGAATTATGTGCAGGTTGCCAGAGGAGGGAGTCAGGCTGCGCCCTGACCAAAGGCCTGGCGGAACAACTCTGTCTTGCAGGCCCTGCGGAAAGATGTCAGGTCCCGCAGGGCCCTAGTCTCTTTTGACAAAGCATTCCACCAGTTTGGAGCTGCAGCCGAGAAGGCCCTGGCTCTAGTTGAGGCCAGCCTAACCTCTCTGAGGCCTGGGACCTTGAGGATGTTATTATTTGCAGACCGTAGGTTTCTCTGTGGGGCATACCAGGAGAGGCGGTCCCGTAGGTACGAGGGTCCTAGGCCGTATAGGGCTTTAAAGGTTAAAACCAGCACCTTAAACCTGATCCTGTACTCCACCGGGAGCCAGTGCAGCTGGTATAATACCGGATGAATGTGGTCTCGCAGCGAAGACCCCATAAGGAGTCTCGCCGCGGCATTCTGCACCCGCTGGAGTTTCTGGGTCAGTCTCAAGGGCAGCCCCACGTAGAGCGAGTTACAATAATCCAGTCTGGAGGTGACCGTCGCATGGATCACAGTGGCTAGGTCAGGACGAGAGAGATAAGGGGCCAACTGCTTAGCTTGGCGGAGATGAAAAAATGCCGCCTTTGTTATAGCTGTAATCTGCGACTCCATAGAAAGGAAGGTATCGAAGATTACACCCAAACTCTTAACGGCCGGTGCTGGCACTAATTGCACCCCCGCAAGAGATGGGAGTTGCCCCCTCGATCCCATATCGTCCCGCCCCAGCCAGAGGACCTCTGTCTTCGAAGGATTTAACTTCAACCGGCTCCCACGTAACCATCCAGCCACAGCTTCCAGACATCTGGTCAGTGTGTCTGGGGCCGAGTCAGGATGGCCATCCATCAACAGATAGAGTTGGGTGTCATCAGCATACTGATGGCAACCCAGCCCAAAACTCCGGACAAGCTGGGCGAGGGGGCGCATAAAGATGTTAAAAAGCATCGGGGAGAGAATTGCACCCTGAGGCACTCCACACACCAAGGAGTGGCGTGATGACAATTCCCCCCCAAGCGCCACCCTCTGTCCCCGACCAGAGAGAAACGAGCGCAGCCATTGAAGGACTGTGCCCTGGATCCCCACGTCGGCAAGGCGGTGGTCCAGGAGTTCGTGATCGACCATGTCAAAGGCTGCTGACAGATCTAGAAGAATCAGCAGCCCTGACCCGCCTCGATCCAGCTGCCTGCGGAGATCATCTGTTAGGGCGACCAGAGCCGTCTCGGTCCCATGACCAGCGCGGAAGCCGGACTGGAATGGGTCCAGAGCAGATGTTTCATCCAGAAACCTACCAAGCTGTTCAGCAACCGCTCTCTCAATCACCTTACCCAGGAATGGAAGATTCGAAACCGGGCGGTAATTGGATAGATCTGAGGGATCTAATGATGTTTTCTTTAAGAGCGGACGCACCACCGCCTCCTTCAGTTCCCCTGGGAATATCCCGGTGCCAAGGGACAAATTGATGATATCCCCCAGGGGGCCCCGCACCTCGTCTGGACACGCTCTAATCAGCCATGACGGGCACGGGTCAAGAGGACAGGTGGTGGGCTTTCCAGCTTGGAGGAATCTGTCCACATCGGCTGCAGATATCCGGTCAAAGTGGTCCAATACTGGACCCGAGGACAGTCGAGGGGCCTCCAGTTCCTTTATTGTATCCAAATTGGCAGGGAGGTCATGGCGGAGCAACAGGACCTTCTCCGCAAAAAAGCTCGCAAATGCCTCACAGCTGTGTGTCAGATTGTTATTTAAATTTGGCTGTCCTTCAAGGGACGTTAAAGACCGAATTATACTAAATAATTGCGCCGGGCGAGAGCTAGCGGATGCAATGGAGGCCGAGAAGTAAGACTTCTTAGCAGCCTTCACTGCCATCTCATAGGTTTTCATAAAAACCCTATAAGATGTTCTTGAGGCTCCGTCACGGGCACCCCGCCATACTCGCTCTAGCCGTCTGAGGTCCCGCTTCATTTTCCGAAGCTCCTCGGTGAACCAGGGAGCCCGGTTTCTGCGGGGTCGCAGAGGGCGCTTAGGTGCGATCTCATCGATGGCTGCCAGGAGCTGGGTATTCCAGCCCTCAACAAGCTCAGTCAATGAGTCGCCAGGGGGAGCAAGGTCCCGCAAGGCTTGACGGAATCTATCCGGGTCCATCAGCCTCCGCGGGCGAGCCCAAATCGGCTCGCCACCTAAGCAGGGTGGGGGTGGAAAGTCAATCCTGGCTTTCAGAGCGTAGTGATCAGACCATGGCACCTTCATCGAAGGAGACATGATCACATCTATACCGGCGCCAAAGATCAAATCCAGCGTGTGGCCTGCTTGATGTGTGGGGCCCGAAACAAACTGGGAGAGCCCTAGTGTCGCCATGGAAGACACCAGGTCCAGAGCCTGTGAGGAGGGAGTGGCATCAGCGTGGAAGTTGAAGTCTCCCAATACCAATAGGTTAGGGAACTCCAAGGCCCAGCCGGCCACCGCCTCCAGCAGGCCTGACAGGGTGGCTGCTGGTGCGCTAGGTGGCCGGTACACCAGCCAGACAGCCAAGCTCTCCTCGGAGCCCCACACTAGGCCAACACATTCAATGCCGGGGATCGATGGCGATGGTAGAGCCCTGAAAGAACAATTTTCCCGGATTAATACTGCCACCCCTCCCCCCCGGCCCACAGTCCGTGACTGGTGGAGGACGGAGAAACCCGGGGGCGCCATCTCTCGTAAGGTAACAGTTACCCCTTCACGCACCCAGGTCTCCGTCACACAAGCCAGGTCAACTCCCTGCGAGATAAAGAAATCTCGCAGGGTAGCGGTTTTGTTGCCTATAGACCTGGCATTGCACAACACCAGTGAAGGAGGTGAGTAATCCTTGCTCACCCTACCCTCGTCTCTCGGGATGGGGCGCAGATTGGAAGGGGTACGAGCGTATCCATATCTCGATCCCCTTCGCCTATAACATCTGCCCCCACCGCCATACCTCCCTCGCCCCTCCACGGTCGCAATCCCAAGCCTCATACTAACCTCCATTTACAAATAGAAAACAAAACAACCAAAACAATTATGCCCAAACAAAACCAATCCCCGCCCCACTCAGTGTCCAACCCCAAAAACAAAGCAAAATGGAACAAACAAAAATACATAAATAAAAACCACCATTCACGGTGGTACAACAAGTAAACAATAAAAGCACCTTTAAAACACCTTAAAATATATAAAAACATCTTTAACATTTGCAGCAGATAATGAAATAATATAATATTATAAAAAAACAACAACCCCCATTTAAGGTGCTGCAAATTAAAAGCAATTAAAACATTTAAAACTATTTTGTCCGTTGCTGCCGGTAGCTGCTCTGTCCTCTAAACTGTGATAGTAGTGCAGGCCCCGCCCCCTAGGCCGGATGGAGTTGGCAGAAAGGGAGCGGTCCTCCCAACACTCACGCAAGCAGCAGCACCAGCAGTCGTGTCCCGGAGGCCTCTCCCAGACCTCTTATGCTGTGGCGATGAGTGCAGGCCCCGCCCCCTAGGCCAGATGGAGTTGGCAGAAAGGGAGCGGTCCTCCCAACACTCACGCAAGCAGCAGCACCAGCAGTCGTGTCCCGGAGGCCTCTCCCAGACCTCTTATGCTGTGGCGATGAATGCAGGCCCCGCCCCCTAGGCCAGATGGAGTTGGCAGAAAGGGAGCGGTCCTCCCAACACTCACGCAAGCAGCAGCACCAGCAGTCGTGTCCCGGAGGCCTCTCCCAGACCTCTTATGCTGTGGCGATGAATGCAGGCCCCGCCCCCTAGGCCAGATGGAGTTGGCAGAAAGGGAGCGGTCCTCCCAACACTCACGCAAGCAGCAGCACCAGCAGTCGTGTCCCGGAGGCCTCTCCCAGACCTCTTATGCTGTGGCGATGAATGCAGGCCCCGCCCCCTAGGCCAGATGGAGTTGGCAGAAAGGGAGCGGTCCTCCCAACACTCACGCAAGCAGCAGCACCAGCAGTCGTGTCCCGGAGGCCTCTCCCAGACCTCTTATGCTGTGGCGATGAATGCCGGCCCCGCCCCCTAGGCCAGATGGAGTTGGCAGAAAGGGAGCGGTCCTCCCAACACTCACGCAAGCAGCAGCACCAGCAGTCGTGTCCCGGAGGCCTCTCCCAGACCTCTTATGCTGTGGCGATGAATGCAGGCCCCGCCCCCTAGGCCAGATGGAGTTGGCAGAAAGGGAGCGGTCCTCCCAACACTCACGCAAGCAGCAGCACCAGCAGTCGTGTCCCGGAGGCCTCTCCCAGACCTCTTATGCTGTGGCGATGAATGCAGGCCCCGCCCCCTAGGCCAGATGGAGTTGGCAGAAAGGGAGCGGTCCTCCCAACACTCACGCAAGCAGCAGCACCAGCAGTCTCTTCCTCCTCAAAATTACTCTTCAAACTACTTGCTGAGAAAGTCATAGCTCCCTGGAGCTTAGATCATGACATTCACTGTGGACAAGTGCAGGGTTGAAGTGGATGCACCTAGTTAGTGCCTGTACTGAACACACCCACAAATCTGTGTAGGCCTACTGAAAGGCGCATGAATATGAAGAGTGGAAAAGATTCCCACTAAAACCAAATGGAACGCAAAGATGTGTAGACCAAAAGCCAGAATTTAACTGTTGTGTGTCCTGCCTCAAAGATGACTGGATCTTTCTTCCCCTAATGTTTGTCTACTGTGCCTACCTCAAAGGCCTATCTAGATTGGCCTCTTTCCCACCAGGCCTGCAAGGCAGTTGGTTGCAATTATTGGCATCCCCACACTTAATAGTAAAACTATTAAGCCTAGTTGCTAATTGTGAAACCTATGCATGGTCTACTTTAACAGTCTAAGGAAAACATTTTACATCACATCTCTTAATGGCAAGTGATAGCATTTTATATTTATTAGTTTATTATAAAATGAATTAAATGTGACTTTACGATAAAAAGCTACCACTATAATTTACTGATTTCAAAAGCAGTTGTAGAGATTTTTAAAAACCCTAAATATTAACTTTGCTGTGCACACAAGCTTTCTTTCCATCTGACCCAATGAACCTCTACTTGTAACACTATACCAGAATATGCCTCCACTCTGTGTTTCAGTCATATTAAATGCTTTACAGATTTTAATCATCTATTCATTGGCTGCAAAGTAAATATTATATCCCTTTCCTGTAGGCAATCAGATACCACAGTGATTTAATGGAAAAACATGTTGGTGCTTCATGCAAAAGGTATCTTTGCTGAAAATGGCTTCTTGCTTGAATGAGACTTAGCACACCACTCAATAATACTGCATGGCTTTTGGAAACATCTTTCTGAACCAAATTAATTTAACTGATGTGAAAAGTAATTGTCCAATAGGAAATCAGGATCAATGCTAAGTCAGGAACTTCCTGCCTGTAGCTACAAAGGATTCTACGTTCATTTTTAAAATACTGTGCCAACTGCACAAACATAATACTGTTCCTCCTGCTTTGCTTACTCATTTGCAGGAAGAATTTGAATACTTTTTCCTGAACAGATAATTTAACCAAAGCTCATTGTACTGTGTGTGCACACAAGGATTATAACTTTTTGACTTTTTTTTTCAAAAACAAAAAAGATTTCCTGTATCATAAAGGGTTGAACTTTTGCTTACTGAAAAGGGGATTAATTCTTCTCAGCTGTGAAAAAAGGTCACTCCCAATTGAAAAGTTGGAATCACTATATGGACCGCTACTACTCATAAGTATTAACACCTTTAAAAGTTTTATGGAACTGTTTAGAACTTTTACAAATGCCTGGAACTTCCTAAAACTGTTCAGAACGTTCTAGGAGAATGCCGATATTGGTCTACATAGAAAAAACATGCAATCAAAGTGATGCGGGAAATTTATGGTGCTTGGAGCAGAAACAAAGACAAACGGCAACCTCGATTTATTCTAAGCCATAAGAAGTGATGTACAATGCACAAAAGATTGTGCAAGTATTAGCAAGCTGTATTTTTCCTGTATTATAACATGCTATGCATATTACATAATACATTATACGGCTACATATACAAAAATAGATTTATTGATTTTGGGGTGACCTTTTTCAAAAGATTTGGAAATCACATCTCATTCCTTTGTTTTAGGAAAAAAATGAAGCTACTGGAACATAAGGTTGTAAAAAAGTTATAACCCTAGGGCACACGCATATGCATGCACTCTCTCTCTAAGAAAGAAAACAGTTTTGCCCCTTAAATTTCTGCAGAAAGCCATGAGTGATTTGATGCATAATCAGCAATTGTGCTACTTACTGCTATGCTCAACTTGTATATTTGTGAATGAAACGGATATTACTAAAATCTCAATTTCTGCCTCCTTCAAAAGAAAGTAAAAGTTTCAAAAGGAAACAAAAACTAAAGTACCTGAACTTCGCACCTGGAGAAGGTGACAAAACACTCGGCTTGAATAAATTCATACAAGGTAGAATTTAGATCTACTCAGAGTAGACCCATTTAAGTTAATTAACCTAACTTAGTCATGCTCATTAATATCAATGGGTCTACTCTGACTATAACATGGTTGGATGCCACTCAATATGATTTAAATAGCCATTTCAGTAGATTTTTAATACAGTATGGACGTAGGGAATGAGGAAAGAGATAGCTGCACCCTGTCGTCTGATTATGTTTGTTCACCTAGAATTTAGGTCCTAGATAACCAATATTCTACCATTTGCGTTCATGGTAACGAATGCAAAATGGCAGGTTTCTGCTATCCATATGTATCAGCTTACTCCCCTCCCCACCCCACTTTTAAACTAAAAAATAGCAGCTGTAACATTTAGTCCAGGTATTTCAACCTTTCAGTAACAGTTCTACTGGCAAAGTATCAAGACAAGAAGTAACCTTCCTAATATTTTATTTTAGGATCACCAGCTTTCTCTCACTCCTTCTTCAGTGATCATTGAAGAATTTTTCTGCATTTCTCCTTTTGGTTACAGACTAGCGGCTCTATTACACTATAGTGAATAGACTACTTTGTTGTATCGTTTTTCTATCCAGATCTGAATCTTTCCTGCGTATGTTTAACAGGAAAAGTAAAGGGTTTGAAGGCTACCTCTAGTCTTCCCTTTCCTCCCCCACTGGCCAGACTTCCTTCCTCTGATTAATAGAGGTGGGCTAATAATACCTTCATTCACATTGATAAAAAGAGATCCTGTGACAGCAGACATTATTCAGATATCCTTACAAATGTAAAAACACACCCAAGTGCCATGCCTTTTGCAGCTAGATTGTCTACATTTTTCACACAATTCCCATAAAATTCTATGCATTATAGTGATAATTATGCAGGATGAATATAAAATAAGGAAATGGAGGAAGTTCTCATTCCCAAATTCTTTCAAGTAACCTCCTCCCTCCCAGGATTAGAATTTACTTTTCTGCTTTAGATAGTCTACTCCTTCTTAGTTAAATATAGAGAATACACAGCTTACACAATGTTTCATCTTCCTGGGAAGCATGCTTCTGTGTCATGAAGCTAGAAATTATTCCAGAAGTGACTTCCTAGATTCAGAGGAGTAAGCTTCTCTCACAAAAAGCCTCTAGACAGTACACTGCAGAACCTGGGCTTGACACTACTCCCATGCCCTCAGGTAAGTAATATAATTTATTTTAAAATGAAACGAGTCTTAAAGACCTGATCTCAGTTTCAGAGATAAAGGCAATGGCCTTTCCACCATGCACGAGGGGAAAGGGCTTCTGTGTAGGTGGTTTTCACCTCTGACTGCAACCACATGGCACACAGCGAACCCCACTACACACACACACACCTGTACCAGCCTTTTTGCTGAGCTACTGTTCAGCAGCACAAAAGAGTGCCGTTGGAAAAGGGAGGACCCCAGTCATCACCCACACCGTAGAAGAAAACAACTGTATGGAAAAGCCCTCAATATAACAACAAAAAGCACAGACATCCATTAGATTGCCACAGACAAGAGAACAGAAGGGATGCAGGGCCACTGTAAGAGAACAACAACTTTTGGCTTCTCTTCTTTTTGAACTTTTCCACATTGGCTGGTCATTAGAAGAACCTGTATTAAAATTTGCTTATTTCCTTGCCACCATCCCACACCTGTGTTCCTTTCCCCCAATGTCTTCATAGATCATAAGCCTGGGGGCAGGGACTGTTTTGTTTGTCATGTTAAGGAACATGCTTTTGGAGCCTTCTTTAGCTGAAGATCAGGATAAAAATGGACATAAATAAAAATAATAGCAGCAGTATGCACACTAATATCTACATTGGTAACTCATAACATCAATAAATGTTACTATTTTCTACAATATTCTACTATTTTCTACAATAACATTCTACACATGTTATTATTTTCTACAACTGAATGTAGCAGATATTTTTTAAAATAAATTGCTTAAAATAAGACAGGAGTTCTCACCCTACAGTCGCTTAAGAGCAGGTCAACTGCATTTAATTTAGAATTACAGCCTCAGACAGGATCTATTGTTACTTCCAGTTCTGATAAGCACAAATCAGTGATAAGCAAACTAGCAATCTCCTGGCTAAAATTAAGGCTCATTGAGTATTGGAATGTGTGAGGTCCTCCTTTTAACATCCCAATTTACTTGGGGACATTTGAGGATGACATTCTTGTGTCATTTGACCCATATGGGAGGAAACAAGGGTAGGTCATTAGTAGCTACTTGTATTTACAACCCTCTGTAAAAGACAATGAAGACAGGAAGCTTCCCGCTGAGATAAAGGCTCACAATTTCCAGCTAAAAATAAACAAGCAACAACAGTCTCATCTGCTGGGAACTATAAAGGGAGACTGCAAGTGCCAAACTGACAGTAAAAGAATGCTCTGGTACACCCAGAAGGAACTGGGCCATAAAGCAGTAATCCTAGGATCAGGGTTGTCTTGTCATTAATGTTGGGAACTAGAGCAGAATGCACAAGAGAAAAGAGCTAGAGTTGTATCCAATGCTAGCTATATTCAGAGTAGGCCTACTGAAATTAATGAACATGACTAATCTCAAAGGGATTATTCTAAGTAAAATTTAGCTAGACACAACCCCTAGTTCACAAAGCAGATTTAAAATGAGATAAAGTGAATATATGCTTTTTCTCACATTCTTACTATACTTGTTGCTAAATCCCTTCTTTCTATTTCTTTCTTTCTTTCTTTCTTTCTTTCTTTCTTTCTTTCTTTCTTTCTTTCGTTTTAAAAACCCAATAAATTATTATTTTTGACCTGGGGCAAGATTTTCAAACATTTATTTTTCCATATGGCCATTAACCCAACTTGGGCAAATGCAACCAAAATGTTATGTCAAGCCTGACATTCAAATGTATGTGCCTTCATTAGTGCTTTGTGATGTCTACATGTTGACTCTGCCTGCTTATATATGCTGTTCTTGGATGCTCTTCCAATATGCCTGGAACTGTCCTTCAATGTGCAGTGCTTCAGTATGTGCCCTTATCACTCTCCCGCTGGCCAGCTGAACGTAAGAGGGGCATAAGAACATGCTGTCCTCTTCAGCAACACTCCTCAGTTGATTTGTTATTGTTCGTCTCCTGACATTGTGGTGTAATATACAATTAGCAGTATCATAATCAAAGGAAAGCACATGTATATATAAATAGAAAATGCATTTCAAAACTGCATATCAAATAGTGTATACAGAATAGCAGCTATATCACCAAATAGGGAATAATTATTATGTTGAGGGGAAACCCCATACAAAATCCTGACCCCCCCCACCATAAAGCAAGATGTCAGCTTTGTTAACTGATTCTTGTTTCTTATTCAAACTGTCCCTAGATTATAAATGACACAAACTAACGAAGCAGCTGTTGTAACTAACGCCAGTGCCACAGTTGTCCCTTCATGCTTGCCATTATCTCTATTTGTGGGCCAAAACTCAAACATCATCTAGTGCTGTAAGCAATACAGCCTGTCGCTAGAGACTTCTGGCCATTTATACACACTAAATTCAGGGATACAGTGCTGAGGCAGGCATCCTAGGACAGCATCCAAATGATCACATTACTTTCATACCCAAGGGGAAATTTGGGCTTCTGCTTCTTGAACCACAGCTCCCCACACCACAGAGTACATTACTTCTGAAACTGAAATCTTATCCCACTCAAGCCTAGTTTTTCAGATAAATGTTTACAAAAATGCATCTGGCACCTAGTCTGTTTCAAAATACCTGCCTATAATTTTTATAAAATCCATAGTTGAGGCATAATGCTTTCTATTACAAAAAGATTCCCGTGTTTAGATCTTTGCCAAAAGCTGTTTGCCTGTCTTTGTTCCTGAAACTTCCCATAAATTTAAACCATTTAACTCTTTTAAGAACACATACTTTTCCAAATATTTCTAAAGCAGTTTAAAAATGGTAGTTGAAGACACAGGGATCGTGCCCTAAGGTTAGGAAGACATCGGACTTTTGCTTTTCTAGTGAAAACTCACACTTGACTAAATTATGCTGATGTCTCAGGTTGACAGAAGTGGTAGTCCAAAACATCTGGAGGGCACGCAGTTGGTGAAGGCTGGCATAGAGTCACTGATAACATTTGCATGTCACAGTAAACCATAGTTAAGGGCTTACTGTGCATGGGTCAACTGAATCCACCTTACTCCTCACTGCTGCTAACACAGGAGAGAAATAAACCACAATCCCCAGCTTCCATCCCTCTTACACTAATTCATTCATCTTCTCTCCTCCTTTAGCACACCAAGAAAAATAGGTTGGATGCACAGGAAGCTTCTCTACATCCAACCCAAGATTTCTAATATTCATGTCAAAACACATTTTGGTTTCAGGTATGGAGTTCTGTTTGGTTTCTTACACAAGCTGACCTTTTTGACATACAGCATATATTTCTATCCCCTTTAAGAGGAAAGACTATCTCAAAATTGTCCATATACACAGCAGTTAAATGCCCCAAATCCCAAAACAGGCAGCATTGTCTTGCTATGCATTACCAAGATCGCTCTTTAGAATGGTGCCTGTATTGCACATGACTGTCATGAGATGTGCTGATGCAATCAACCTTCTTTCTAAAGTGGGGTTATAGTAGATTCATTTCAATTTAATGAAACAAATGCCCAAAGGAAACCATTCAGACAAAAAATCATTTAGAAAAGGTTGTAAAAGAAAGTTATAGGGGGATGGGTTAGTGTCAAGCTTATAATTAACTGCCAGACTGAGCTAGGAAAAAATGGTGAAATATACAGCTTATAAGTTTTCACTAGGGACACAGAGACTTAACTGCAGTCTGAGATAATAACAGATGCCTGTATCATAAATCACAGGGACTTCAGATGATCCTATGCAAAGTCCACCAGAAGAATTAGATAACTGACATCCAGTATAAAATTATGAGCAAGTACTATTTATTACTATGAATTCAGTTTGTATTCCAACTACTCCACTGGAGATTTGGCACAGCGCACTGGCAAAAAGTCCTTAACAATGCTGTATTGCATTTTAATAAATGTCAACAAGCCAAAATTAAGATACATTTTCCAGTATTCCATTGCTTTTAGGAGATGCCAAGTTGGTAGAGCACGAGACTCCTAATCTCAGGGTATTAGGTTTGAGCCCCAGTTTGGGTGAAAGATTCCTGCATTGCAGAGGATTGGACTAGATGATCCTTGTAGTCACTTCCAGCTCTAGAATAACACCCAATCTAAAATCTTGATATAATTACATTTATGATAAAACACACAAATTGAATTGCTGGATAGGCCAAGATTTATCAAGTGTCAAAACGCTTTGCAGCCATTTGTTCCTCAGTCTTTGTAGTGATGTAGCCATACTCTAGTTTCTCCTCATTATGTAGTAATCAGACATATATTCCCTCTGAATACAGGCATTCCATTTTTAGCCATTTAATAACTTCCTATAAGTCTTGGGTGAAAGCCATATGGACCTAGAGTCTTGTTACTTTTTTTAATTTCCCAATTATTTCTAAAGTGTCTTTCCTGCCTCTGTATGACAATATACCTGATGTGCTACCAGTTTTGGGGGGGGCTGTTTCAAAACAAGTATTCCTCCAACATCTACTGGTTTTAGTGTGTAGCAGTGAGTTATAAACTTCCTTGACATCCTTAAACCTATTTGATCACAATCTGATCTGCTTAAAAATTGTTTCCAGTACCACAACATGTAAAATTCTAAGGAGAGATGTTAGAAAACCTGTTGCAACTAGCTTTGATCCAGTGGTACTGGAATGAATGGAAAAAGCATTTCTGCACAGACAAGACGAAAGATCTGCACTTCCCACCATTTCCACCTCCTCTATCTGAAACACCCACCCCATATCCCACGAGATCCCTAGGGTTTCCCAATTCTTAAGATTCATTTTTTGGGAGCCACAAGGGTCTGCAGCACTGACATGGGGAGAGAGAAGCCGTAGTTACAACTATAAATCCATTACCCCATAGTTCTAATCCTTAGGCTCCAAGCCACTGTAAGAAAGAGCAAGGTAGTAATGAAGGAAGAAATACAAGACAATTCAAAACCAACTCCTAGGGCAGGGGTCTGCAACCCGCGGCTCCGGAGCCGCATGTGGCTCTTTTACACCTTTGCCGCGGCTCCGGGGCGGATACTAGCGAGGGGAGGAGGCGCATTGTGTGCCCTGACACTCCCCACTGTGGCGGGCGCTGTACTGGCTGTGACGTCGCATGGGGGCAGTGTGTGCATTAGTCACGCACCGTCCCGACGTCACCTTCCCACCCACTGTCAGATTGGAGGGCAGCGGCGCGCATGCTTTAAATGTCGCAATGGTTTTGCGGCTCCCAGGGTTTTTTTCCTTCGGAAATGGGTCCAAGTGGCTCTTTTTGTCTTAAAGGTTGCAGACCCCTGTCCTAGGGGATGGGGAGAAAACAATCTTGCACCTGTTTAAGTCTCTTAAAAATTAAAATCATGAAATCTGGACGAAATGAATAAAAGCACTAAGCTTTAACTATTTTATAGAGCTAAGTGAAATTCAACAGACTCTAATCTGAACAAATCAATAAAAATAATAAAGGTACCCTAGGTGGAAATAGCAAATTAAGATACTGTTCCCCTTAGGTATGGTTAATTGGTTTACTATTCTGATATATCATCCAAGTAGTAAGGAGGGGGGAAATAGACTCCATTTTTTAAAGAACATTTTTAGTAAACATTATTATTTTTTTAGCTAGCAGAACTTATTAAAATAGAATTTTGCTGGGGCTTGTTAGAGTTCTAGGTTGTTTTCAAATTGAAAAGATCTTGTCAGTTTAAAGACGAGTCAAGTTCCCACATGAAATATTAATGTTCTCATTTTACATTGGTGGGCAAGTTTTATTCCAACAAGCCGCAACATGCTGCCCAGAGCGCTTTGCTCTGCTGGAGAAATGCTTGGGTTTTTTTAGATCAAAATTTGAAAGCAAAAGAAAAATGCTCACTCGTGTAGGCTACTGGACAGTAGGAACTAGATTCTCGATATATTTTAAACAATCTGGTAGAGTCATTGTTCAGTGCACTGGGAAAACTTCATTCAGAACACATGGTCCTAGGGAACAACCTATTAAATGGAATAGCACAGTAGCTGTATTGTCAGCTGCTTATTGGACACAAAAGGCAGGACAAGAGGGGGAAAAATAGTATTATTTCAGTTTTCATTCAACAATATCTCAAATGATTAGGGAGGGAGTTACAATTTAAGAACAGTAAGTCTGTTTATCCCCCAAAATCACATACTCTGAGAAAAGTCATATTAAAATGTATGAGCTAGTGAGCATACAAAAACAGCCTGGCTAACAATAACCAGCAAAAAATTCCAGTAATACAAGCCACACAGTTCCTACACATCAGCGTCTCTGGTATTGAATGGCAAATGGAAAACTACCACACTAAACATCTACAGACTGCTGCAATACTTTGCAATGTGCAAAAGCAGAAAGTCTCAGATGCACCAAGTCATACACACCAGACACACAAGATATAGAAAACTGTTGAAAATGCAGAACTAACTGAATAAACCCAAATATCTAGGACTGTGCAAGAAACACATACCTGGGCCAGGGCCACTGAGAGCAGGTTCAGGTCCTGGGGGGGGGGGGAATCCTAATATCCTAATGACTAATATCCATAAGCACCCACATGATCGTTGCTAAAACTTGTATGCACCGTATTTTTCGCTCTATAAGACACACCAGACCATAAGACGCACCTACAGTGGTGCCTCGCAAGACGAAATTAATTCGTTCCACGAGTTTTGTCGTCTTGCGATTTTTTTCGTCTTGCGAAGCACGGTGTCGGGAAAGTTTTGGAAAAGCTTCAAAAATCACCAAAGTCTTTAAAAACCTCAAAAAAGGCTACCATACTGCGTTCTATGAGTTGCTCCTCGAAGTCAAGTCGCAACTGTATTAACGGTGTTAAGAAAAAGGAAACAAACTTGCAAGACGTTTCCGTCTTGCGAAGCAAGCCCATAGGGAAAATCGTCTTGCGAAGCAGCTCAAAAAACAAAAAACCCTTTCGTCTAGCAAGTTTTTTGTCTTGCGAGGCATTCGTCTTGCGAGGTACCACTGTAGTTTTTGGAGGAGGAAAACAATAAAAAAAATATTCTGAATCCCAGAAGCCAGAACAGCAAGAGAGATTGCTGTTCCCTCTTGCTGTTCTGGCTTCTGGGATAGCCGCGCGAAGCCTTTTCAGGGAAGTGGGATGAAAGCTCCCCCTGCCCTGAAGAGGCTTTGTGCGGCTAAGCCAGAAACCAGAACAGCGAGAGGGAGCGCTGCGCAGTGATCCCTCTCTCTGTTCTGGCTTCTGGGATAGCTACGCAGCCTGCATTCGCTCCATAAGACACACACACATTTCCCCTTACTTTTTAGGAGGGAAAAAGTGTGTCTTATAGAGCGAAAAATACAGTATAATACAACACAATGTGTATCACACAATAACTTTGTTGTATTCACATAGTGTTCACTTATGAGAACATACAAATATGACTGGGCATAGTAAGATGAGACTGCACTGTCATACTGTCAAAGCGCATAAGTGAATGTTCATATAGAGACTGAAATACTAAAAAAAATACTGTACTCTGTTCATGGCACAAGTTCACAAGCAGTTATTCAGAATTATGAGCGCATTGAACATAAAATATATATTTTGTTAAGAATTATATTAAACTATAATTATATGCTGTTCCTAATATATAAGTAGTTCTTTCATTGATTAGAGTTTATATTGGCTGAATACTAACAAAATTCAGTCTACTATTATTATTTTCCTTGAAATTCACCACTTTAACAATGGATATAAAAAAAATATAAATAATGATACTACTGAGACATACAAAACATATGCAATATGTGGTCCCTTTCTGGACCAATGGGCCACAATAATTTGCATCTGCTCCCTGCTCACCAGCCCAAATCTAGGCTTCTTTGTACAACACATCCAGATAAACAGGATAATTCTGAATTAAAATTCAAGACGTAGAGTCATTTATGTCCCAGTGTCAGTTTGTTAATCTGAAGAAGTAATGATCTCAACTAAAATATGAATAGGGTGCAATTATGCATTTTAAATCAAATCTAAAATGAATAGTTAGTCCTACATACATAGGAGTAGAATATCACCATGTGACATTATACCTTTTTATATGGTTGGTTTCACCTGCTCTGATTGTTTATTGGTATCTGATGTGAGGTTTTCAAATGCCTTTTTTGGTCTTAAAAGACAGGATACCAATATGCATGATACTTTTGCTCATGGAAGCGGGGCCAAATGGCTCCAATTTGAGATCTTTGCTATATACTGTTTATGGACTAATTAGCCTATTGCCTAAACCAAATGTCCCATGAAGTACACATGGAAAATTGCCATTAAATGGCTAATCCTAAAATCCAGCACTGCAGCCAGAAAGAACAGAGCCTGTCTAGGAACTGCCCTAGCACAGAAGTGTCATGAAAACTTGTGCTTTGAATCCAATACAATCTGCCAATCAATACATCATGCAAACGGCACATATCAGCATCAAGTATGCAACATAATAATAATAATAATAATAATAATAAATTTTATTTATACCCCACCCTCCCCGGCCAAGACTGGGCTCAAGGTGGCTAACATCAGGTATAAAAACAATTGATTAAAATACAACTTAAAAACAGGATTAAAGTACAACTTAAAATGTACAACTTCCATTTCAGTGGAAGCCCAGATCAAAAACGTCAAATCTTCACCAAGGCCAACTATCCAGACTGGTCCTACGTGGGCCAGAAAAAAGCCAGGGAAGTCCCCAAATAGGGGTTCCATCACAGAAGGAAAAGGAAAGAGGGGGAGGGGATCAGGCTGATTCCAAGCCAAAGGCCAGGCGGAACAACTCTGTCTTACAGGCTCTGCAGAAAGAAATCAGATCCCGCAGGGCCCTGGTCTCATGAGGCAGAGCGTTCCACCAGGCCAGTGTTGAAAAGGCCCTGGCCCTGGTTGAGGTTAATCTGACTTCCTTAGGGCCCGGGACCTCTAGAGTGTTGCTATTTATGGACCTTAAGGTCCTCCGGGAGGCATACCAGGAGAGGTGGTCCCATAGGTATGACAGTCCTAAGCCATAAAGGACTTTAAAGGTCAAAACCTTTAAACCTGACCCTGTACTCCACTGGGAGCCAGTGCAGCTGGAAAAGCACCGGGTGAATGCGGTCCCGCAGCGAGGACCCCGTAAGGTGGATGCATTCTACACCCACTGGAGTTTCTGGGACAACGTCAAAGGCAGCCCCACATAGAGCAAGTTACAGTAGTCAAGCCTGGAGGTGACCATCACATGATCACTGTGGCCAGATCAGGGTGGGAAAAGTAAGGGACCAACTGTTTGATACAGCGGAGATGGAAAAATGCCGCCTTTGCATTTTTCACAGGGGGAGGCATCGAAGGTTACACCCAAACTCTTGACAGAAGGCACTGGCACAAGTTGAGTCCCCGCAAGAGATGGGAGTTGGCCCCCCAACCCCATGCCGTCCCGACCCTGCCAGAGGACCTCTGTCTTCGAAGGGTTTAACTTCAACCGGCTCCCACGCAGCCATCCAGCCACAGCTTCCAGACATCTGGTCAGTGTGTCTGGGGCTGACTTAGGATATACCTTTGGAGCTACATTAAAGGCTTGAATGAAAAGATGTGGAGCTGTGGTTTTATCAGAACCCTCTCAAAGCACCTGGTTGCAAAGGTGAGAACAGGGAGTCCACAAATTCTCACCATACAAAGTACTATAGTGCATGGCACCAATCGGCCCAGTTTAGATAAGCATCCAAGCCAGTTTAGATTATTAGAAACGTTCCATTCCTAGAACTCAGTTCCTTCTCCTCCCGTCTTATC
Source organism: Podarcis bocagei (assembly GCF_964188305.1). Classification (NCBI taxonomy): domain Eukaryota; kingdom Metazoa; phylum Chordata; class Lepidosauria; order Squamata; family Lacertidae; genus Podarcis; species Podarcis bocagei. Next base: position 50,528,585 of record NC_138134.1, read on the forward strand.
CTCCTTCATGAGAAAGAGAGGACAGTGAAAGCTTCTGCTTTCACTTTAGAACAAACCAGTGTCACATTGCATCTGAGCTCAGGAAACCATGGGTTTGTTCTCACTAAAGGTAATGAAAAGTATTCGTTAATTTCAGTTTCACATCTCTCCGATTATACACTTTAGTATACAATTTCCCCTGATATCATGCACTTTCATGTTATTTCACTAATAATATATCATTTTTGGTACACACTTTACCTCCTACTTATGACAAACCTCTACACATTTTTAGGCTCATTATACTTTTTAGTATTATAAAGTCCTATTATATAAGGCCCCTTTTATACTTTTCCAGTGTTTAATTTTAAAATCAAACGTTGAGAGAAATAATTGCAGCCATTACTGTTTACAGCTTTGTTTAGTCTTGCTTATATCAGGAGATAAACACAACATGTTATACTTCCTGGGAAATATAAGCAACACATGCAAAACAGTACAAATAATCTAAATATAAATCAACATTAGAATCCTCCATTAAAATTATTCCATTACTTAATTAAAATGTCACAAAACACCAGAAAGTCCTGCCAACCAAGAAGTTACAAAATGCTACAAGCATTATTTACGGAAGCAATCGCATGGCACTAGCCCCAAGAGCTTTAGGAAATGAAGTTAAACCAAATACATTCCACAGTGCACTCGTTTGTCCCAGCTCACTGAATCTACAAAGTGTCAGCCAGCGCAGGATTAGTGCAGACTCTGTAGTCCACAAAGCAGATACAACTGACACACACTCAAAAGCTATGGTTTACAAACCAGATGCCACCTCCATGCCCTTCTTTTATCCTTTTCCTGGTTTTTTCTGCGTCTCACAGCACTTCTCCCCAATCACATCACCACAGCTTCATCAGTGTTATGTTTGTTTTTGATTGTGTACATACTAGGGGACACTGATGGAGGCATCACATAAAAAGGTGTTCACACCTTGACTAGAGACCAAATTAGGAATAATTTAAGGACTCCAATCAGTGTGAAGTTGGTTTGAGAAACAACGCATGAAACAGTAGGGCTAAAAGAAAAAGTACAGGATACACATGCATTTTGGATAACCTGATGTGAATTAAAAACCCAGCATTGGAAATGAAGTGAGTGCACAGTAAATGGAAGTATGAATGCAGCCCATCTCTCTCTCTCTCTCTCTCTCTCTGGAGAATATTCTCCGCTCTTTGGCAGCTCCTAAAGTTACCTGTTTTGAAATAAGCCTTGTAATTTTGCTGGAACCGATTTTCATGTGATAGCAGCCTTATTTTAATTTCCAGTTTACAATTTAGTCATAATTTGTATGTGAAAAGTGGTTTTCATTCAAGTAATCACAAGAGTTCTCCAATGAGCAGGGGCACTGCCCCCCCCCCGGCTCGCCACCTATGGCTTCTATTGGGTTATACAGGTTCTCGGAGAAAGCTTAACACTCTCTCTGTCAGAATTCTAGAACCAAGGGTCACCCAATGAAGCTGAATGGCGGAAGATTCAGGACAGACAAAACAAAGCGCTTATTCACACAGTACATAGCTAAACTACAGAATTTGCCACTACATATAACGATTTAAAAAAACTTGGACAGCTTTAAGAGGAAATTAGAAAAAATCAGAGGACAAGGCTATCAATTGCTTCTAGTAATGATGGTTATATATTGCCTTCAGGTTCAGAGTCAACATGCCTCTGAATACTAGCTGCTGAGTAACAACAGTAAGAGGGACGCGGGTGGCGCTGTGGGTAAAACCTCAGTGCCTAGGACTTGCCGATTGTATGGTCAGCGGTTCGAATCCCCGCGGCGGGGTGAGCTCCCGTCTTTCGGTCCCAGCTCCTGCCCACCTAGCAGTTCGAAAGCACCCCTAAGTGCAAGTAGATAAATAGGTACCGCTTTATAGCAGGAAGGTAAACGGCGTTTCTGTGTGCTGCGCTGGTGCTGGCTCGCCAGAGCAGCTTCGTCACGCTGGCCACGTGACCCGGAAGTGTCTCCGGACAGTGCTGGCCCCCGGCCTCTTGAGTGAGATGGGCGCGCAACCCCAGAGTCGGACACGACTGGCCTGTACGGGCAGGGGTACCTTTACCTTTACCTTTAACAACAGTAGGAGGAGGGCTGTTGCAGTTTTTTGGCTTCCCATAGGCATTAGAAAATAAGATGCTAAATTAAATACAATCTGATCCCAAAGGCTGCTTTTAGCTTCTTTTTAATAATGTTGATTTTGTTCAGGAGGCCCAAGACTCAACTCACTGCTCATCTATGAAGCTTTCTGGGTTGACAGTGGGCCACTCAGTCACCATTCCTCAGCCTAACAAACCTAAAGAAATAATTCCATCAAAGCTGCCCTTTGAAAGCAACCGGGAGTACAGGTGTACTAAATAATAAAATTATCTCCATTTTAGTTATTCTGCCAATCACATCCATTGCAACAGTATGCAGCAATGTATTTCATTCAGTTCTACCATATGCAATGTTTTAAAGGTCATTATACTTGAAACCCTCAGGCCACATTTAATCAGCTAAAATGAAAAGACCAGAAGACTGTAGATTATTGCATCTTGCCTTAGTTTCCTCCTTTTCAAAGTACATGATGGAGTGTAAAGCAATGCACATCTTGCTCTACTGAAAGAGAAGTGAACTCTGGTTCTCCCAACAGCTGACAAGTTATGTATCCTCTCTCATCACTACCACATTAAGGCTGAAGTTGTCACATCCATCAGGGTCTTTCTGCAACATCTGTCAAAAAGCAAGGCATTTATTAACACTGAACAGGATCGGCTTAGCTGGGCCTTAAGCTAATGGAAGTACTGAATTGTAAACAGGTAGTGCTCTAGGACACAATGTGTCAAAGCAGCAGAATTTAAACAATGATATGTAAAAGAAAATGAAAACCTAATCACCTGGAATTAGACTCTAAACCATTTCAGAGCATCAACCCACCCCTGCCCCCAACAGAAGGAGCAATGCTGAAAATTTATAGCCTGACACAATTGACTGAAGAAGCAATGTTATCCATACCCCCAGATGCTGAATTATTTTAGGGAAATGAAGGGTTTATCACAAACATGTGTTTGTAGACATGAGAGGGTTCATTGGACATTCTGGGTTACGTGCTATAGAAACTGGAATACCTGAACAATATATTGTGCGAGTTTGGAAAGAATTTCCCTATAAGTGGAAGTGGAAGCTAACCAAGGCAGGTAAAAACTTGGGTGGCAGGGGCAGTGGCAAACGAAATGCTAGGGATCTGTACTGGTTATGCTGCTGGATGCAGGTGAAGCAAAGTGAATTTGTATACACCTGATGGAGATGTAGAGATAGGCTTCATATAGGTCCACTGAAGCCAGAAAGATGTCATCCTTGCTGACAGATGCTAGGATTGACTTTAGAATTTACAATCAGAAGCGACACTCCTTCACACCCTGGGTTAGGCATTTGCGGTCTAGTATAGCCCACACATCCCTGTTTTTCTTGGGTACTATAAAAGAATACTGAGTAAACCTTGGGTTGATGCAGTTTATTGGGGTCGAGTTTTATGAAACCTATTTGGATCAGATGCTAGACTGATTAACAAATTGTAGTGTGCTTGGCTGAGTTCTTTGACTAAAGCGAGCTAGTGAATCCAATAGCTGGTACAGTCTTCCACAACATAACCCTTGGATACTGTTTCTAGTAAGCAGTGATCCGAACTGGACCTTTGCCACCCTGTGGTGAACTGGAGAAGGCATCCTTCTGTCATGGCGGGATGGTAGGCTAATGCGCCATCACATATACTGGGGTCTCTTTCCTTCTCTGGGGAAGATGTTGAACGTTAAGGGTTACGGATTGTGAGACTGTTGAGGTTGTGCCAGCCAGCCTGGCCTGTTACTGTATAGTTCTGATCTGTCCCCTGCACTCTGCAGTTGACTGGAGGGCTTCTAATAACCAAAGGAATACAGTGGTACCTCTGGTTGCGAATGGGATCCGTTATTTTGAACGTCTGCGCATGCACGAGTGGCAAAACCCGGAAGTAACCCGTTCCGTTACTTCCGGGTCGCCGCAGGACGCAACCTGAAAAGATTTAACCTAAAGCAAATGTAACAAGAGGTATGACTGTATAGTGTTCCGGTCATCTTCTCTCGCTTCTTGTGCAAAGAGGTACGTTTTCTTGTTATCCTTTGTCTCTACTAGGTTTGCTTCTAGAGGCTCTAGAAACACTCCCCCCCCATTTTTTTTTATTAGTTTTCCACATTTATAACAAATATAACATGTAAAACACACAAAACAAAACACATTACAATACTAAAAGAAAAAAGAAAAAAACCCACATATTCTTTCTTATATTCATTTTAAATTCCATTATTAAGTGACTTCCACAGCTCTAGAAACACTTTAGTTCTGATTAATGGAACTCTGGCAAGGAGAGCCATAACGTTCAACAGACTCTTCTCCAATAGCACAGCCAGGTGTTCTTGCATGCTATTGTGTTAGGCACCATCATTCTAGCACACTACTGCACAGCACCCAATGATGAGTCTGCTAGGAGTGTTGCTGAGATGATGGTCTTGTACAACTGATCCTTGGTTGCCATACACATGTCAGCTTCAGCAGATGCCATGTCTTTTCCAGAGAAAAAGATGTTGGTTGTAGCTGCTCAAATAGCAGCTAAAGAAGCAGGCTATCTGTATGAGAAAGCAGGACAGCAGAGTATATTCATGGCTTCCTGACACTCCAGCTAGGATTTTGAGGCAAGTATACAGGAAGCTCTGCTGAAGCCAGGGTTGCCTATTCCGCTTTAATCACTTTATCAAAGACTGCCACAAAGGGGCATAATGGATGGTTTATTGCTCCCTTGTGGGAAAGCTGCTTTTGTACCCTTTGACAGAGGAACTGAATGGTTATCTCCTTTCTTCTGATTATCATGCAGCTCCAGAAAAAAAAGTGGTGATGAGAAAGGTTTATAATACCCCAGTACAAAAATAATAATCTCACCAATTTCTCTTCTAATTGGGGGGGGGGGGTACTTTAAGTGCATGCTTTGATGTTATTAATGTATGAAAATGATTTATCAGAGAGGAAGCCAAAAAGTAAAATCAAGTCACCAAGAATACTTGAGGGCAGAATGCAATAGTAAAAAAGAGCCACAGGCAACAAAGGAAGCTATAATAAGAACTTTTCAGATGAATTCTAATTAATAGTTTTCTTTTCTTTTGTGAACTTCAGTGTGGCACCAGAACTACACTTGAATTACAACTTGCTCCCATCTGAAAGTTTTTGGGGGGCTTTCATCCCTGGAAGCTCTATTGCAGACACAAAGCCCATGCAGGATTTCATTTCACTATGAATTAGTGTCTAACATTGAGAACGCCTTTCATCATCGGCTTGTATTGCCTTCAGGTGCCTATAAATTCCTTTCTGTCTTTGTGTAGCACTTGTCTATCAGGATGTGTCATCAGTTTTACTGCAGGCAAGAGACAGACACACCTCTTCCTGAGACACAGACAACACAACAATTACCACAGCCACTTCGCCTTTGCCTTTATCATATCAGTTCATCATCAGCTGCTAGTCACCCAAACTTTCCAGGATCTCTGCTGAAGTGATGCTGCTAACTCAACATGAAGCTACTGGAGAACCTGCAACAGTATCATCTGTCAAAACATAGAATGGATGAAAAATGTAATACAGCTCCAGTGTCAAGTTCCTATAGTAAGCAATTAAAATAATCGAAAGCTCACTGCAAGCAGAAGCTCCCCGTTGACTCCTAGAAAGGGCAAATGAACAGATATTCCCCACTGCACATCAGGACATGCCACTGGAGAAGAAAACACTGGAGAAGTAACTGCATTTGTTTGAGTGCTGTATTTAGTCAGATTAAGAAAACCAGTTAGTTTCTACCAACTCTTTAAAAATGTGGTAGTCATAGAACTGCAGAGTTGGAAGGGACCCCAAGGGTCATCTAGTCCAACCCCCAGCAATGCAGGAATCTCAGCTAGAACATACACGGCAGATGAGCATCCAAACTCTGCTTAGAAACCTCCAAGAAAGGAAAGTCCACCCCCTCTTGTGGGAACTGTCATCATTGGGAATTTCATTTGCACTCCCATGAGTTCCAATGGAGTTCATTAAGGAAAGACTCCCAGCAAACTGCACCCTGTTCAACAGTTTTCAAGCAGCTTTGTGCTTTTAGGAGACCAGTTCAACCACAAAAATCCCTGGCCAGTTTAAGGTTTCCATGAAGCTGTTTCACAGCGTTATTTGAAGCTTCAGTTTAGATTACTGCATCTTGGTACAATTTCACATCAAGCAGAGGCAGGAAGCACAACAAAGGACATCAAATGTATATGTAAGAAAAGCTTAAGGGATGCTCAGTAGAAAAATGCAGTTACACAGTACTGAGAAAACTTGCTGCTCTAGGCCTTCTAAGTAAGCTGCCAGAGCATTCCAGTTGTTTTTTTACCATGCATCTTGACCCAATTACAGCAAGGTAGAAAAAACAGTAAAGTACTCAGGCAATAGAGCCAGCTAGTGAAGAAAATTGGTGTAAGGGGACAGGTAGGCAATGACTGAAATGTTCGCCTTAGCACTTTAAGCTCCTCAAACCAACGGCTCAGCTGACACCTAGCATGCCCTTTTCACAGCAGCAGTGGAATTTTCCTATAGTGCAACAGGAATAATGCAGCAAGTCCGCCTGAGCCACACAAACACCCACACTGAATGCAGTTGGCACTCTAGCAATTGGGTTTTTCCTGCCTTCTCTACTGCATAAATAAACTAACCTACAGCATCAAATGGTTTTCTTTTCTAAACCCATTCAGCCTCCAAGCCGTTAAATCCCACCCAAATGTGTATTTTGCCTTTGCTTTGTTTTGTTTTTTTCCCCACCAGAGCTTTGATTCTGTTTCATAGGAAGGAAGTGATGATAAACAAATCAGAGCACAAAGCTCGCTAGCGCTGGCAGGCACTTTCAAAGCTATTGACGGAAAAAAAGCTTATTAAGCACAAGTCGTCTTCCTTTTACAGTCTGCCTCCCTAATCAGGATGCAAGGAAGAACTAACTCAGTAGTTCCTCACAGGGGGGGGGGGGGATACTATAGGCATGTTTGATTACCAGACACAATATAGTCTGTCACACAGGCTGCTTGCCTGCCACTACCTCTCATTTCTTTTTAAAGAACTGAATGAGTCACACTGAAACAGTGCAGTGGCAATAGCTAAAGGAAGGAGTGCTGCTTCCTTTACATTTCTTTAAAGCTGCATTCAGGCACATTTCTAAACTCAGGATTGTGCTAAATATGGTGAACATATAAACTAAGGAATATGCAGAGAGACTTTGCTTCTATATTCTAAGGAAGAAGGATACACACATGGCAATAAACACAACTTTGTTAAGCAGCCAAAAAAGTAGGAAGATAGGAATTTGCTTTATGCACATTCAGATCATTGGTCCAACTGTCTCAGTACGGTCTACAGTGAATGTCAGAAGCTCTCCAGGGTTTCAGAACTCCACACAATTCAAATGTAGTTACAGCAAGGGTAGCTAGCTGCAGCCCTCAAAATCTGCTTGGACTCTAATTCCCATTACTCATGATCACTGGCTACACTGACTGGCTCAGTCCTACTTATAAAGAACATCACATTGTGAATAGGAAAAGCCTTTCCTATTCAATGAATAATAACTAATTTCCAGTAACTCTAATATGCCTTCATAGGTCTTTCCAGGTGTAAATTAAATATCAGTAATCATGATAATTCTGGCATGTCACTGGAGGAGAGTAACTCAGATTATTGAGTCACTGCCAGTTGTAATGCACTGATTGGGCACAAGTAGTATATGATCGGCGACACTCCTGTGCAAGTGCACTAGAAGCTCCATCAGCTCTTCTGATGTACAGGACTGGAGAAACTGAATCTCATCATGTAATCTAGATCCTCCATAGGCTACTAATGCAATATGGAGCCCAAGCATAGGCTAGTTTTGTTCAGTGGCTAGTGCAATACCATAGCTATATTGCTGAGGCTGCATTTTTAAAGGTTCAAGTGAAATCATAATACACTCAAAGTCTGGTCCTATTTAGAAAGAGAAAAAGCAGGGGGAATGAAACATGAATGAATGCGTATCATGACAATGAACTTGTGTGGTGGTTAAAAGATTACATTTTCAGATAAGGAGGCCATATGAAGAAGTAACTGATGCAAAATTTCCCCTACCAACTGCGTACCCTGAATAGAAATTTCACAGAGAAATTATGAGCAGTATTATAAAACTTCACAACTTGGATTGTGTGAAGTTTTGTGGTTCAGTAGAGAGAATGTAGACTTGGAACCTTGGTGTAAATCTCTGCTCAGTCACAAAATCATTAGCAGCCTTTGGCAAGCTTTACACCAGTAAAAATAAGGATAAAAGTGACCTACTTTTTCAAGATTGTTTTAGGGATTAATATTAAACAGATTATAAAGCCCTTGAAGACTGAAATTCAGTGCATAGTTACTAGCATTAAGACATCAGGCCTCAGTATATTTTGCTGATCACTTAAATGTAGTCTAGAAATCCTGCAGAAAATGTAAAAAGTAAGAGTAATGATATAAATTGTAGAAAGTAATAATGATAACTACCAGCAGCAATAAAATGATATGACAGTGCCAAAACCTAAAACACTCACAAAAATAAATAAATCTAGCAGTGCCAGGACTGGCACATGTAGGTAATTCCAGCAGAAACAGTCATTTTACAGAATTTTTTCCTGCAAAGTTTCAGACCTCATGTAGCTCATGTGTGTGTGGTTGTACAGTACATCTTATTATGGAGATAATACAAAACAAGCAGAAATTGATCAGTTTATTACACATTATGATTTTTAATGGTTTTGTTTACTTTTCAAATTACTGTTACACATTATGTTGAGCCACTGAAGACCTTCTTAATCTACTTAAAGTTGTCCTTTTCTCTATTTTGAAGCCAGTAACTAAATATAAAGCTCTGAGGACTGTATATTGTCTGGCTTGCATACACAACATTCTACACACGATTTTCAGTGAGCACTTAAATTATCTTGTCATCTTGTCCTTACCCATTTACACAGTTGCAAAGTTTGCCGAGTTTCGTAAACAGATGCTTTAACATACATTGGAGGAAAGAGGGGAATCAATAGTTAATATAAAGAACAACACAGAGGAAGCAGCAGCTTACAATTTTAACTGTGTATTAGAGATGCTCAGAAAAGGCATCTTAGAAGGGATGATGAAGTCTAATTTGAACTTTAACACATTTTAATTATTTTAATAAGGAGGGTGGTTGAAATTACAGGGGGGCAGAGGGTGCCTAGATTTTATGAGGGCCCCATTAGCTGCCATCTTTAAACAGATTATAGGAGGTCCATGATCAGCAGGATTCAGCTTGTGAAGTGTGGAAATTTCATTATGGCACATCCTACTTTCTCCTCAACAATTCAAGCTGAATAGGGAACTTAAAAGCAAAAACCAAGTCCCTAACTAGATGACCTCTTTGCCATTAAAGCTATGAATCTGAGGCACGCTTACCAGAGAGTAAACTTCTCTATTAAATTTATATTATGCCTTTCTTCCTAACTGCTCAAGGCAACATATATAAATCTCCTTCCTTCTAACTGTATTCTTGCCTCATCTGTGTGACGTATATTTGGCTGAGAGGCAGGAACTACACAAAGTCACCTGGTGAGTTTCACAGACCAGCTGTAATTTGAACATTTGTGCCAGCCATCAGGCAATGGCTTTTTCCGCCTGCCTTGCCCTACCCTCCAGCCTTAGGGGTCTTTCTTAGATGTAGCTGGGAAGAGAAGTCCAGAGATTTATTTATTTATAATAATTTCATAAATTGCAGATCTTTATCAATTTGATCCCTTTACATGGTTTTGTATGTATAGTGGTACTTTAAAAATAATAGCAAGTCACAATACATATTGATTATAGTTTAGTAATTATTTATTATAATTGTTAAGTGTGAATTTCTTTTTAATTATTCTTCGCTGATATTTAATTTCATTGTGTGATATTCTATTCTATTCTATTGTAATGGATTATTGACTATTACTTGATGTGTTGTTTATTTTAAAGTTATGTTTTTATTATGACTTTTTCTGTATTGGATCAGATTGTTATAAAGTGTGTGATCTTTGTTGTTTCTTCAGCTTGTAAGCTGCCTTGCATATAGTAATACAGAAAGGCAGTATACAAAATAAAAGTGAAATTAAAAAATGAAATGAACACGGGTCTCATTAGCCTAAGTTCAACCCTCAACTCACTTCACTATGTTGACCCTCATTGAAAAAAGTGGATTTATTTCTCTGTGTGCATGTGTATGCATGCAGCTGTCTGTCTGAAAACAACCTCCTTCCCCAAATCTGAATTTCAATGAGGCTTCTGCAGGCACTGGACATTCATTCATTCATTTTATCTGTATACCACCCTATACCTGCACATGAAAGATGTGGGTATGTGCTGGTGTGCGTGCATTGATGTAATTATGTTGGCTGTGCTTGTGTTCCTTCAGCCAATACAAGGGGTTGTTGGGTCACCCTGCGTAGTGGAAACCTAGAATGAGCTCCTGAGATGCAGCACAAATCTTCCCAAGCACCTCTTGCTTGGTGATTACCTGGAGCAGAGATGGTGAATCTGTGGGAATCCAGATATTGCCAGACTCCCATCAGCAACAGTCCACAGAACCAATGGTTAGGGATGATGGGAGATGTGGTCTAAAAACATCTGCAGGGCTGCAAGTTCCCCATCTCTGTTCTAGAACCACGAAGAGACAGGATGCCTTTAGGAAGGAAGTTTAGCAAAGGAAGTTTCAACCAACCATCGACGCTGAAAGGGATTTTTATTTTCTGAAAACAAAAGGGTTGGATTGGGATTCGGTGGGCTTCTACTTCTGCATTTCTAATTTAAAAGAAGACGATTGCTGAAAAATACTAATTGGTAGGTATCAGATAACAACTCACAAAAAAAAACCAAAATGGCATCATCAGCCCTATAAAACAGCTACTTTACTTAGAAATTAGCTTGCTGTTGGGAATACATCGTGATTTTGGAGTGCCTTTAATACCTTTACCTTTTTGCTACAAAACCTAGTAAAGAACAGACTGCTTATATGCGGGTGGGGGGTGGGGGTAACCAATCTGCTCTTAATCACATCTATCATTTAAAAACAGACATGAGAAAGGCTACCCCTTTATAATTATGGACCTTGATAATTACCTGGTGGTTAGCAGCAGATCCATTCTCAATGTATCTTCCTGTGTCTTTCCCTTTATAATGTAATCTAATCTCCTGGCTATGCTTTCATCTGGCACCCAGTACTGCACACTGTTTATAAAACAACAATCTCATCCTGGGTAATGACAGAACAAAGGCAAAGAAAAGCAGCTTTTGTAATAATGCAGCACTTACCACTTCAAAAGTGGCTAAGTTGGTATAATTTAGGTTGCCTTCCCCTCCCCGCCACTTTTTGTTTTAAACAATTATTCTCAATGGGAGACCTGTTCTAAAGTCAGCCCTGTGCTGGACAGGATTTTCAACATAGTGGTACAAGATATTAATTACGCTAATTAAGAAGTTCAGGAAAATAAAAAACTAGCATACATAGGAAATACATAATATGTTGTTTTGCTAGCAGTTGTCTAACATTGTATTCAACTGTAATTTTTAAAACCCGTATTCTATATCATTTACTCACTTTCCAAGGTTGCAGGAGCAAAACTAGTGGTTAGAATTCACATAAGCCAAGATATTAATTATGTACAAACTATTATTTTAATTTATAGTCTTTAATTTATAGTCTCTTCCTATTACTCTTTCCAACTTCTATTTCATTCCTCTTGGGCTGAATTTCTTCACATCCCATTGCTACTTTCACTCATTACAGTGTTTTCTAATTTGATAACACACTGCCTGATTAAATATTATGAGCATAAGAAGGTGAGAAAGAAAGGCCCTCAGCTAAGACTCCAATTGACGGTTTGCTCCTTGCCTACCTGATCTTTCTCCATTACAGCTTTTCATTATTGAGACAGTAATATACTGGTGCCTGAGTTTGCTTGTTTTGTTCATCCTGCACATCCCTCTTTCCTTTTGTGCTGTGTCTGTTAGATAATAAATCTGTAAGAAGGGGCTGTTTTATTTTTATTCTTTTATATAGAGTCTACAATATTCAAGTAAATGACGAACATCTAGAAACATCAGTCCTACTGAAAATAATGCAAGTACTTTATTGTTCTTGCTTTAGAAGTTCATTTACTTTCCATGGGATTAGGAAAAGATACATTCCCAAGGGGATGATGCTTACAGCTAAAGAGCTATAATAAATATATTGCCTTGATTTTTCTGCTTTACGTGAGTCTTTATTAATATAAGAAGTTAAAATTTAGTTTTTCAAGAGTATTTAAAGTTAACCCGGCCTATGTGAAAAAGCTGCAACGATTTCTGACCGCCGTCTCTATTAAAATACATGTGAATGAGTTGTCTGGCCCAAAGCACATGGAAATCTTGTGTGATAATGAAAAACATGTATTTTTGATTATTATTATTAAATATATATGTATTTATTTTTTTAATTTGCAGAAAAGATCCATGAACAACAAAACAGTCAGAAAACCTATTCGCTGAACTTCTTAAAAGTGTGTGCATATTTCAGACCAAAATTGGGTTGTTGTTTTTTTGTTTTTTTTGTTTTGTTTTTATTCCACAAGAATAATTTACAAGCTCTCCTGTTGAGGTAAATCTATACATGAAATTAGCCCCAGGTTTCAGACCTTGACAAAGACAACTGAGAAGCTTAACAGCAAGTAAAAACACTTTTGTACTATGGTAAGTTATCAAGCCATGGCGTTAGCATCTGTTTTAAAATCACTGCAGCTCATAATTCCCTTAGGCACTCTTGCAGAAAAAGTAAGGCAGTTCATTCCTCCTCCCTTTTCTTTCCCCCTCAGCCGAGTTCCGTGAGGAAGTTGTCATGACACAGAACAGATGTGAAACGTTGACTCAATTAAAACGCACGACTTCCCATGAAATGCTCATCACAGAGAAGACCGTTTACATTGTCTTCTGTCATGAAGATTGGCAGGAGGTTAAAGGAGCCGTGCCACATTCTATCAATCGAGCGCTTAGCACCAAATATTCTCTCTGTTCCTCTAATGCAAAGAGAACACATACACACATTGTTCTGCCCCCTTTAATCCATTTCCGACATCAGAGATGACATCAGAGATGAAAATACTGATTAGTGAAATGCCTTTTGCAGAACAAAAGCAGGTACCAAAGAGAGATAACTGCCTCACGAATATGTAGCTGACAAATTGTATTTGAAATAAATAAGGCTCCAAATCAATCAATAAAACTTGTTTTCGTTTCTGTCAATTATGCACCAACAGAAATTTATTGAAGCATTTATAAACTGCCTCCAAACAAAAATGTTCCCAAAGTCATGCACGATACAGGTTTCTAAAAGCAATATGTATAATAGGAAAAAATGTGAACACACGAAATCCTACAAATGTCAAGTTACACAATTTCAGTATGTATTATAACATAATACACACCAAGGAAACAGTTACAGATAGGTAGCCGTGTTGGTCTGCCATAGTCAAAATAAAAAAATTCCTTCCAGTAGCACCTTAAAGACCAACTAAGTTAGTTCTTGGTATGAGCTTTCGTGTGCATGCACACTTCTTCAGAGAAGGAATTTTTTTATTTTGACACCAAGGAAAATCCACTTAAAAGGGTAAGTTTTCAATTGCAACCTAAAAGCAATATGGATATGCACTTGTCTAATTTCTATTGGAACGTGATTCCAGAGAGGTGCAGCTACAACACTGAAAGCTTAGGGTTTCCTCTTCTCCATCCCCCACTCAGCTCTGCTCCAGAGGCTTTCCGAAATCTCTAGAGCAGATTTTGGGGGCACATGGGGACTGCCAGGAAAAGGAGGGGAAAGCTCCATTTTGCAAACGGAAGACTCTCAGTGTAGCAGAAGAGGAGCACCATATACTGCTCTATATTTTTAGTTGATATCAAGAGTACCTTTAGAGAGCAAACAGTACTATTAGCAATGTTTTTATGAGGAATGGAGTTGCCAAGCAGGGATATTGGGGCAAGGATATTTCCTGCTATTTGAGACTTAAGTCCTAAACCTTTTAAGAAGCAGAATCTCTTACATTACAAAACCATCAAAGTCCAAATTAAACTTGTCCTGGCAAAAATTCTCCTTGTGCAAGTGGGACAACACTTAGTGAAATCCAAAATTGAAATTACAATTTTCTCAGGAAAAGGTTCATGAAGGTACCAAAAGTCTGTGCCACATTCATGACTCCAAAATTAATGAACATATAATGACAGTCTGAGCAAGCTTGTTCTCTCCTGCTCTGGAGGGTAGGACCCGAACCAAAGGAGATTCTGACAAAACATTAGGAAAAACTTTCTGACAGTAAGAGCTGTTCAACAGGACACAGAAGATACTTTTATTCCACCCACAACACAAGTATCTCTGTGGAGAAGATACAGTGGTACCTTGGCTTAAGTACTTAATTCGTTCCGGAGGTCCGTTCTTAACCTGAAACTGTTCTTAACCTGAAGCACCACTTTAGCTAATGGGGCCTCCTGCTGCCGCTGCACGATTTCTGTTCTCATCCTGAAGCAAAGTTCTTAACCTGAAGCACTATTTCTGGATTAGCGGAGTGTGTAACCTGAAGCGTATGTAACCCGAGGTACCACTGTACTTGAATTGGCAACGCACAAATAAATGTATTGCTAGTGTACTGTGCACTGCATATGAAACTTAATAAGAATGTACCACTGGACAAGTTACTGTAGTTATATGTTGTTCTTGTATTTACATGAAAACCAATAAAAATGATTTGGAAAAAGAAACAGTGGAGGTTGTGGACTCTTCTTCCTTGGAGGATTTTAAGCAGAGGCTCTCTGTCTTTGACATTTTAGCTGAGATTCCTGCATTGCAGAGGGCTGGACCCTCGGGATCGTTTCGAACTCTACAGTAAATGTTTTTAATCTCTACCCAATACTGAATTGAGCTCAGGAACTTCTATACAAGGTTATCTACACTTGTGTACCACAATAATTTGGTAGGGCTTTTCAAAACACACTGTTTTGGAGTTTTTAATTTTTATTATTTTATTTAGTGAGCCTTACCAACCTTTTGCAACTGCCAGGCTTGAGGGGAAGTTAAGTCCTGAAAACCTCACGTACTTGAGGCTGATGAGGTTAAAGGCTCTCCTTGGCAGACAGTTAAGGTGTGTGAGTTTCGAAGAGTGAAGCCCAGTTGCACTACTTGGTCAGATGCTTGGAGCCTTGCTTTTCTGTTGTTTATAATCCACACAACACTGCTTTGAGCTCTGGTACTTTTATCCATAATATCATATATTTATGCAATGTTTCATTTTTGGGGAGGAAGGCACTTAATTGTTTTATTATATGGATACAAAATTCAACACACGTTTTTAAAAATATACTCTCATTTAAAAAATACAGTATCTTATTTAGCACGCGCTCTGCCTCACAGAAGCAGACAGCTACCCTGGTGTATCTTTCCTTTCTAGCAATGAACAGATGCTTTCCCACAGCAGTGTCCCTGCTTCCTGCAGCAAAGTTATTCTCATTCATTACTTGGGAACTGTATATACATCACTGTGCTCAGTACTTAATTTTGCCAAGCTTCAGCCCAGGCATCTGTTTTCAATGTCGGTCCCGGAACATGTGTGGTAAAAACAGACAAGTGCCTCTACACAGGTGTAGAGTTCACCTGTCTCACTGGGCAACTACCAGAGAGTTTCCACACATCAGGGATAATGGCAAAGGACTTTCAGATATAAAGAGGATATTTCCAGACATGACTGGACCAAGCATCTCTTTTCTTGAAATTAAGCATTTGTGTTGGATGAGGACCAGTATGACTACAAAGGGACATCATTTCAGATGGGAGAAAGCCCAAGATATGTCCCACAATTGATGAATGGAAGATATAACAAAGACCAAAGGCTGACCTATGGATACAACCACAGCTAAAATATGAAAAAGCAAAGCATTTTTAGAGCACTAGTCAATTATCAGTTTCATTCTTCATATGATATAGCAATATTGGCAATGCAGGAAAAAGCAACCTTTCAAAAACAAAGGGATTAATGTCTCCCAAGCATTCCCAGTCTACAGGCACAATAAGTATTTTATTAAAAGTATTTGTCAGCTTCCCATTGCAAAGTAGTATCAGAGAGAGGCACATAAAATTAAAAATACAATAAAGAACACACACATCTCATATTAAAACCAGGTATAAATCTAAATGTGTTCATTTATCCTCTCTAGCATGCTAAATTTAACGACCTTGAACTTTATATCACTCTGGAATGATTTGAAGATTTCAGGCACATTTCCTATAAAAATATTTTCCCATATTGCCTTTTACTTGTAAAACAAGTCTTTTCACCTCAACATTTGTCTAGACTAGAGCAAGAAAGGCTAAGACACTTGAGTCCTGGTCTAGATTGGGAAGTGCCTGTTTATAATGAATACATTCCTGTGCTTAACTGATATCTAACTGACCACTAACTGCTAGTTTTGTTCAACGGAAACAAGAAACTATTATTGTAACAGTCAGGAAAGAAAGAAAATGAATAAGGAAACGGAAGTATGCCAAATTTAAAGACATTTCAAATAGTGCAGCTGTAGTGCTCATTGATAATCTGCTCTGCCAGCTGAAAGATGTCCAACCCATATTTTGTTCTCCTCCCCCAGTTCCGCTGCCCTATTGTGCTCAAATGAAGCAGATGATATCTAAAATGAAAAAAGTTTTCATCAGCTTTTACAGAGATAGAACAATTAAATCTATAAAATATTTGTAATAAAAGTTCAATATTTCCATAATATAAATCATTCATTACACATTGCTACTAAGATGCAAATTTCTCTCTGCTAGTATGTTTTCACAGTGGCATAGAATAGCATGAGAAACTGCAAGTGCTGGACTTCTGTGGTCCCAGATACAAGGCAGGAAGTAAAATAGCTAAGCAAGGTACTGAAAAAGGGGGTACAGAGTTGGGCTAAGGGCTGCAGGTGTTGTGTTGCAGCCAAGGGAGTAGGAATAGTGCATCAAACGATATTCAACAAAGTTTCTAGGCCTTGGAGCAAAGGTGATCAGGCAAATTTAGAGGGGGCACAAATCTCCACCATTAATCATGGGCAGTATGCCATCAATAATCAGAATAAAATTTTCAGAGGAATGACAGGCCAATGAACAGGCCCATAGCTAGAGGCCAAAGTTAGCAAGACATCTAAAAGGTAAAGGTAAAGGACCCCTGACAGTTAAGTCCAGTTGCAAATGACTCTGGGGTTGCGGCGCTCATCTCGCTTTACTGGCCGAGGGAGCCAGCGTTTGTCCACAGTTTTTCTGGGTCATGTGGCCAGCATGACTAAGCCGCTTCTGGCAAAAACAGAGCAGCGCACAGAAATGCCATTTACCTTCCCGCTGGAGCAGTACCTATTTATCTACTTGCACTTTGACGTGCTTTTAAACTGCTAAGTTGGCAGGAGCAGGGACCAAGCTCACCCCATCGTGGGGATTCGAACCACCGACCTTCCAATTGGTAAGCTCAAGGCTCAGTGGTTTAGACCACAGCGCCACCCGCGTCCCAGCAAGACATATAGGAACAGTCTAAAGACAAGCCAAAATCCAAGCTGGGTAACAGCTGAGTTAAGGAACCTATATCATAGCTCAGGGCTGGTTCACCAGTTTTGTAATCAAAGGGTCACAGGTGTAACCGCCTGCCTGAAACTTTGGAGAGCTACTTCCAGTGTATCTGCTAGGGCTCCTGAAACCTCTCACTTCTTCAAAATTGGGGTGAGCATAACAATATGTTTACCATAAAATACCATGGGTATTTTAGACACATAAAAGTAAACTTGCAGGCGCACTTTTATACAAAAACAAAGATTGATTTAAGTAACTAATTAAGTCAATGAATTCCAAGCACATTCCTCTTTTATCTTGCAGCCATTTATCGTTAGCCTTCTCCAGCTAACCTCATTCTAGGAAACAGTTACGTTTAGACAGCTCCCATAAATGAAATGTTTATTATCTTTAGAGGAAGTAATTTATACTTTTCTTCCAAAATGACAAAAGAGGCTACGGATAATTTCAATGATTCAATTTACATTTTCCTCAGAATACAATAAAACTAATGCCCATCGAAAGCAAGTAAGTCTCTAAAGCTAAGAATGTTCTTTTAAAACTAAGAATGTTTTTTAAAAGGCATTAACATCTGGATGAGCTGGAATAGCTCAGTCAGTAGAGCATCTCAGGATCAAGAGTTCAAGCCCCATGTTGGGCAAAAGATTCCTGCATTCCAGGGGGTGGGACTAGATGACCCTTGTGATCCCTTCCAACTCTACTCCTCTATGTTCTTTGTCTTACCTATATCAAAATAAAATTCTCAACTCACCCGACGCCCGACAGCTATTCTGAAAGGTTTTATCAACACAATTTAGACGTGACTTTTTAGTTTAAAACACAGACCTCAAAAATAGGTTTATAGCCTGCACGTATGCAGAGGCTCTGTCTGATCATATTATATTGGTTACATATGTCAGTTCACGGTGAGGAAGCTGCCAAGCTGGGGATTGTATCTGGTGAATAGCTGAGATTCCCCACTGAGGTTTTATTTGTTCCTTGCTTTTTAAACAGAGAGGATACAAAATTAACATTCAACTAACACTGGCTGTTCAGTGTTGGATACCTGAGGACAGGTTAGATGTTGTGGGCTACAGTTTCCACCACTCGTGACCATGGGCCATTGCTGGCTGGGGCTGATGGGAGTTGGAGTCAACCACAGCTGCAGGGCACCACAGTGGCCACCCCTATCTTAGGAAGAGGCTCCCTATGGCCATCTAGGTGCTGTGGTTGAATTTCACTTAATAATAGAAATAACCTGTCATGTATCGGTGGTACAGCCAAAGCCAGAGCTATCAGCTAAAAGGGAGAGAAAAATGCAATGTGTTGTAGCTGCTAACGAAAAGCCTCTATGCTGGATTATTGACATTACCAACATACTTAGTACATGAGACTAGGCCAGTACACAGCACTAGTTATGTTTGTCATACAGAAGAAAAATCTGTTGAAAATAGAACAATTTTTGATAAAGCACCAAGGCCAGTGCAGCAGACTGTACCATCATAGGCAGGAAAAGACTTTCAATTGCTACATGAACTTGCCTAAATGTTAAACTTGTCTTTCAAGGCCCTTCTTTGAGTTCCTTCACACAAAGAAAGTGCCTCCATTTGTAACACGCTCTCCCCAGGAAGGCTTGCCTAGCACTAAATCTCATGTCTTTCAAGCTCCAGGAAAATACCATTTTTATCTCACCAGGCTTTTGAACTACACTAGCTTGGTGAAACCAGGGGTGGAAACCTGTAGCCTTCCACTTGGACTCCCAACTCCCAGCCCCAGTCAGCATAGCCAGTGATCAAGGATGATAAGGTTGTAGTCCATCCCCAATACTCAGCTACACCATAATGATTTGCTCTGATATTTTGCTGGGTCAGTATTCTTATTTGTTTTGTATTGTTTTGTTTAGCTTTGTTGTCAAGCAATGATCATAAGTCACCTCAGGAGGTGCCATGATGAAGAGTGGAGAACTGAACAAATAAAATTGACTGATGAATGCATGTGCTGTGCTAAAAAATAAGATTGTTGATGCTGTGTGCATACTTGACTCACTAGCTTGTTTAATCACTCTAATCTAAGAAACAGTGGTCAAAATGATACATCCTCTTTTTCAATGGAAGGGGATAATAATACAGTGGTGCCCTGCAAGACGAATGCCTCACAAGACGAAAAACCCGCTAGACGAAAGGGTTTTCCGTTTATCGATGCGCTTCGCAAGACGAATTTCCCTATGGGCTTGCTTCGCAAGACGAAAACGTCTTGCGTTTTTTTTCGCTCCCCCCCTTTTTCTAAGCCATTAAGCCGCTAATAGCCTTTTAGCCGCTAAGCCGCTAAGCCTTTAATAGCCGCTAAACCGCTAATAGCACTAAGCCGCTAAGAGGGTTGCTTCGCAAGGCAAAAAAACCGCTAGACGAAGAGACTCGTGGAACGGATTAATTTTGTCTTGCGAGGCACCACTGTAATGCTTCATTAAAATAGATGCCAAACATTTTTTAAACCCCTTAAGACAATTCATAAGTGTTTAGAACACTTTTTACATTTTTAATGCACATATTCAATTTAAAATACACAGGTATGTTACAAAAATACAGTCAATTCTTTTCAAAATGTGGACAAAAATGACTGATGAACAGTAAACATTTTCTTCCCTCCACCCACTCCATCCACCACTTTCAAACCAGCGTAATAAAAGAAGAGAAAACAAATATACAAATGTCATTTCCAAATCATATTCTTATAAAGTTTCAAGGGTATCATTTATGAAGCACAAAGATTTCCTTCTTTAGCAGTGTTCCAAACATCACTCTATTCGTGTTTAGCTCAAGACGTGAATATACTTGCCTAGAATGTAAGTGAAGTATTTACACAAAGGCAGCTCTTTGGAAACCTTTTATTGTGAACACAAAACAGGAAGTACAGTAATACCTCCAGTAGATGTTAAATAACTCTTAGTGTAAACTGTGCTGTTAGTTTAATATGCATAACGTTAACCCCTTAAGGTATAATGAGATGAAACATGCGCAGTAAATACTTTGACTCATGAGGAAAATCTACAGTATTTCCCACAGTTTTTTCATTTTAAGTAGCGTACATGACCCAGCTAGCAGAATGGAAGTCTGCTGAGCAGAAGGACTAGCAAACAGTTTGAGAGCAAGCTTGAGATGGTGTTGCTTCTGACAGGAGTAATTTCCAGAACAGAAAAAAACACAAGAAGCTTCTTTGACTACCGTGGTTAACTTAGAAAGCAGCATTTGATATCAAGACCTCAGACAGAAAACCACAATATCAGGACCCCAGTGGACTATACCACTATTTGTTTTGCATTTTACAAAAGAGCAAAATAAATATGACAAGGTGAATTTGCATCAATGAATTTTTGTGGTACTTCAACTCTTCAGATATATTACGTAGGTTTCCCACTTTTTTCAAGCATATTCCTGGGGAGAATGCTTGCATAAACCATAAGCTGCTGTCAGTGCCGAGTTTATGTCTTGCAAGCACACAAATCATACAAGTCAAGGCCGATGGGAGTTGGAATCTAAAACATCTGAACATAGGAATGTAGAAAGCTGCCTAGTTCCAAGTCAGACCACTGGTCTACCTGGATCAGTACTGTTTGCACTGACTTGCAGTGAGTGTCCGTGGTACCAGGCAAGAATATCTCCTAGTCCCTTCTAGACATGCCAGGGATTGAACCTGGGACCTTCTGCTTGCAAAGCAGATGCTCTACCACTGACCTATGGCCCTTCCCCATCTGGAGGGCACCATATTGTTTATATCCTTTGTTTACCGGATCGGGATTATGCCCAAACAGAAATGTCTACCAGGATGTAGCACTGAAGGTCTCCTCTGACCCCATGTACAGCTTTTAAAGCTCCATGTCTCCCACAGACATACCTAAGTCCATTTTATTCTCAAGCAGAAAGAATTGGCAATGGAGCTCCATACTTCTACAGCTCAACCAAGAACTGCTTTAAAATTGCATTACTCTAAAGAGCAAAGCATTCTGTATTCGTAGCTAGATATGAGCCAAATTTCCTCTCCTCCAATGTAAAAGTATATGCATGTATCAGTTTACAAAGCCCAATGTGTTTCGACCCAACAAAGATCCCCATCTGCCTTACCTGACATAGTATCTCTCAGAATTTCTATATGCACTGTATCTCCTAAACTTCTAAACACTAGCTGCTTAAACTGAAGCTTGGCTTGACTGCCACCTGCTGATACTTTGAGAACTGCTTCGATGCGCAAAACACCAAAATGGTATGCCCTTTCTGTAATTACCATCAGTGGTAACTGAAGCAAAAAAGCCCACATTTTATCACTTAACATTTCACATAGAGTAGAACAAAACTGTTGAATAGGGAAGACCATGTTTAAGTGCCACAGAATTGTATTCTGCTACTTGCTTTCCCCTCAATGAAACATTTTGTAAATATTAACAATAATAATTTCTGTTTCATGTCTTTCCCAGACTCTTTTTTTAAAAAACAGGAAAGGGGGTGGCGTGGGGGGGGGGGGACAGGCCAAACATCACAGTCTGCCTAAATTCCAGTTTCAGCCATTAGCACAAACATGTCTTAACTAGTATTTCTTTGTAGCTATTTTCTGTTAAAAATAAACTGGTTTAAGCTATATAGGCCCACAGATACTGGCAAAAGACTACTGTACAAATAAATGAAAGCCTGCGGCTTACCTCCTTCGCTGCAGTTATGGGGCCCTCTCACTTAGAAACATGTGCTACAGCATCAATGTTTGCTTTTCATGGTGTTACAACTGTCCTTCAAGATCACTTGGGGTACTAAGACCTTTTTTCACCCCAAGGGTATGATTTGAGATGGAAAAGCATTCGGAAATGAAAAAGTTGCTTGCCAACAAAATGTTTCTGCATAAGTGAAACAGAAAAATTCTTTGAGATGAAATGCAACTAAGCTACATAACGTTGTTTGAAGAAGTTAGCATTCTGAGAACTAGGCACACTTTGTATCTACACGCTTTTAATAAAAGTTAAATGGCCATTTTTATAAGTGCAGTAACATGTTCCAGGGTGTGTGCTTGCCAATTACGCACACCTCGTGTGTTGACTGATGAACACACACCCTGGCGTGTGTTCTTGCTTACATAGCCCACGTGCTGGCTTGTTAAGTAATGGAATAAGGCTTGCCTCACCAACTGGCTGAAGCTACCTCTTCTTACTCTGTAGACTTCCACAGAACATGTACTGGTGCTGCTGAGCACTTCATCTGAAAAAGGCTCAAGGGACAAATTGCTTCCTTAAACCTTCCTGTGTGTGCCCCGCATCTGGCAAAGGAACAGTCAAAAGCCACTGATAGCTCCTAATGTTTTTGAGCATCAGAGGAACATGGTAAACTATTACTACTTTGCAATGTGAATAAAATGCCTTTTTTTGTCACGCTTGGCAACAGGGTTTTATAGCAAGATAAAACTATTAATCTCTACACTATCGTACAGAGGAAGATAATATAATCCACTTAAGACAGAAGTACAGCTGGTTGGGGGACTAACCTGAGATTGGGGAGTCAACCTATCTTGGCTAGGTTTGCCTTAGAGCAACACTTGCCTGCCATGAGCACTCATAGGACCTTGGTTTGGAACCATCCTTAGCTGCTATACGTGTGTCAGCTGACCTCTGCCATGTAAACATTTTTCAGGAGTTGACCTTGGGAGAGAGCAGGTGGTTATCAACTCTCCAGCCTAGACCATTCAACTGCTGAACTACTTAACTGTTCTCATGCGAGCTACAGATTACAGATTAATTTACACTTATACAGAGAGCTCTGTTTTGGGTGCCAGACCGTATTATCTTCCAACCCTCTTCTCCAATATCTATTCCAAGCATTTCCCCCATTTGATCACATGAGATGATTTTATTATTCCAACATCTGCTATATCTGTAAAAACAACAAAAAACAGCCCTGTATTCACTAAGTCAGCTTCTTGAAACAAGCATTCAAAGGTTATGTGTCCAAGTAACTTACAATTTTAATATATTACTCTTCTTCACAACACTTTGTTTTCACAAGTATTCTAACCATGTTAGAGGGGTTCCTGGTGACAATTTCTATAGTCTCTCCAGTAGTAGTCTCCCCAGTTGTTATGGTATAGGCTTAGATGGCAATACAAGAACAGGCCTTTTCTGTGGTGGATTCCCAACTGTGGAATGCTGTCCCCAGAGAGGCTCACCTGATACCATCATTAAATGTCTTTAGGCACCAGGCAAAAACATTCCTCTTTACACAGGCCTTTTGCTATTAAATAATCTATGGCCTGTTAAAGCTTGGAGGGCTGTTATTATCATTATTTTATTATGCTGTCTTGTTATTGTGCTTTTTATTATGTTTTTATTATGATGCTCTGTAAAATGTGTTCTCAATGTAGTAGATCTTTTGATAAAGGGAGGTATAGAAATAAATTAACAACCACAACAACAGGCATTTAAGATCCCCCTTAATTCAAAGTAAAGTAAAGAAAGCTTGCACTGAAAAACTGGATCTGTTTCAGGATTTGCCCAGCTAGTGTCTCAGGGAGACCTCCTCTGAGGAAAAGGTGTGAGACCTTGTGCAGACCTCCAGTCCAGCTGAGGACATGGAAGAACCCACAGCAGTCCTAAGGCAGCCTGAGACCTTGATAAATGCATGTTCTCCATTTTCTCCCCTTAAGTAAAAGTATGCAAAGAAGGTCAATGCACAGCTAAACTGAAAGTTTTGCCTTACAGCTGTTTAAAGCATCCAAAGTGCAATAGGGTCCCAAAAAACTTCATACAGTACGTGCACCTGCAAATTTCATGAATTATTTCTCGCATATTTGCAAGGAACACAACTCTTCTGACATATTTCCTCCTCTGCTTTATTCTTCTTGCAGCATATCATAACTTGCTGCTTATCTGCATTATGTTCTATTATTTTTATTTTCAGTCCTTCTCACGAATTATTAGTAAAGGTAAAGGTACCCCTGCCCATACGGGCCAGTCTTGTCCGACTCTAAGGTTGTGCGCCCATCTCACTTAAGAGGCCGGGGGCCAGCGCTGTCCGCAGACACTTCCCGGTCACGTGGCCAGCATGACAAGCTGCATCTGGCGAGCCAGCACAGCACACAGAAACGCCGTTTACCTTCCCGCTAATAAGCGGTCCCTATTTATCTACTTGCACCCAGGGGTGCTTTCGAACTTCTAGGTTGGCAGGCGCTGGGACCGAGCAACAGGAGCTCATCCCGCCGTGGGGATTCGAACTGCTGACCTGACGATCGGCAAGTCCTAGGCGCTGAGGTTTTACCCACAGCGCCACCCATGTCCCTTACGAATTATTACTGGATTGTTTAATTTATTGTATATTTATCAATATGAGATGTTTCCATTACACTACTGTTTATTCCTGGGTAAATTTTATTATGCTAGTGAATATAAACTTGAAACATGAACATAAACTTTTGAAGTTGTGAGCTGCCTTGAGAATTGCTTACAGTAGGAAAGGTGGCATATAACTAACTGACAATGATGCCAGCTAATTAGCAAGGGTGGTAGAAGACCTGGTGGGGAACCCAGAGTCTACACAGAAGCACTCATTTTGTTGCTAGTCTCTTCAAAAGGAAGGGTCTCTCAGGAGGAGGAAAAAAGACAGAGCCAATTCAGCCATGAGCCATCAGCAGATGGATAGCAATGGGAGAACTTACGTTGCTGCTGAAATTATACTGGAATAATAGCTCCCTACCTCTGTTCCAGCTGTTTAAAGGCTCGAACAGTTTTTTAAAATGCTTGCAAATAAAGGTGAAATTCACCTGTTAGCAAAGGCAACCTTTCTTTGTCATAGAATTCCCTGTATGCACTCACATCCTCATTGAGACTTGAATTCCTATTTCACTGCTGAGTAGCGAGCAGCAGAAGATAAAGCAAAATCCATACAAGTACATTCTGACATCACTATTTTGCCTTTGCACTGCTCCAGATGGAAGAACTTGTTCTCCTAGGAACAGCCTGGTATCTCAAACAGAAATTCATAGTGGAGCAGAGATTGGAAAGCTGTAGCCCACAGATGTTGGAGGACTACAATTCGCATCATCTAACTCCAATCATCCTATGCTGGCTGGGCTGATGGGAGTTGTTGTCTGTCATCTGGAGTCTTGTGGATTGCCCGCCCTTTTAGCAAAGTCACCAGAATCAGAGAAAAGTAGGACTAAAAGAGGCAGATTTCATCAGGTTCATTGACTCCCACATAACCAGTTCCACCTAATAAAATTCCTTCTTTTGTACAACTATTAATAGTGTAAATGTCTCGTGACACTTTGCATCCAGTCACCTTAGAAGGCTTAGAAGCAACATAAATCAATAGGCCTTTTCAGAAAGCTTTATGTAGACTGCAACAAAATATTTTATACGTAAGCATTTATCTGAAAAGTACATTAATATGTTGCTGTGAGAGGTGCTTTCTGCTCTGTTTTACTCTACAGTGGTACCTCGGGTTACATACGCTTCAGGTTACATACGCTTCAGGTTACATATGCTTCAGGTTACACACTCCACTAACCTAGAAATAGTGCTTCAGGTTAAGAACTTTGCTTCAGAATAAGAACAGAAATCATGCTCCGGTGGCACGGCAGCAACAGGAGGCCCCATTAGCTAAAGTGGTGCTTCAGGTTAAGAACAGTTTCAGGTTAAGTACGGATCTCCGGAACGAATTAAGTACTTAATCCAAGGTACCACTGTACTTGAATTTAATTTCATATAATCTTACTCACAAATAAATTCATTTATCTGTATATGCTTTTATGGAGAAAAGCAGCCACATTTATCCAAGTCTTTATGGTATGGCTGTGAAAGCTTACAAATGCAGCCCAACAAGTTCTTCTACCACCTTGTTTTGTCTGGCAGATAATAAATCTAAAGTGAAAAAGTCACTGTGCTCTTCAACTGTCACCACAAAGAAGGGGGGGGGGGGAGACAACAACTCAGCAGCCTCAAGGCTGATTTACCACACTCTCTGTACCTTCGCAGTTGAAGGGTTGGAAGGGGGGGGATTACTTCTGCACACCTGGAAATATTTATTTACTATGCTTAAAGAAAGCACCCTGAAAATTCCACTGGAAACAATTCAGACACCTTTATGAATGTCAGCATACAATCAATAAATAAGGAACACCCTACAGGCAAAATTGTTGCTGATGTCAATAACACAGTGCTGACAGAGTTCAGTGGGGCCATATCACAACCAATAATATTTCTTGTCTCCTAGCACACTCCTTATTTAAATTAAGGAATTGTCTAAAACCTGCCTTAACTCTGCCCTATTATTTAATTAGACTATTCTTAGTCTATCAAGATGCTGGACCTCATTGTTCCTGGAAAGCTTCCAATCCCAGTTCAAAAACAGGTGCTGGTTTTGCTATTTAAGACCTTAACTGTCAAAGACCTGATTACCTCACACACCAGTTTCTAGTATGAACCTGACTCCTCACAAGGTAATTTACAAAGGCCCTGTTCCACGTTCCCCACTCCACCAGCCCTACTGATGGATGGTGACATGAGACACGTCTCCCACAGCATCAAGGTTTTGATATTTGCTCAGTTTTCAGTGCCATGTGAAAATATTTTAATTCAGATGTCATGTCAGAATCAATGAAATTCTGTTGTTTCCACAAGCACACATACCCCGAGTCTAAGTTTAACAGGGTTTCTAAAACATTATAAACTAGTTTTCTGACGTTCAAATGAAGCCAGGCTGATTTTTTTTTCTAAAGGAAGCCCATAAACATAAAGGAAACTAATACTAAATAAGAAAAATATGAGAAAAAATATTTAGTACTTAAAAACAACAACAACCCAGTAAGAACCTTGATAGGCAAGATTCTTAGACTTTGTGATAATACTTTTAAACACAACAATGACCTCTGATACTTCAGAAACAACAACACTGCAATTAGAAATAATGATGTACTGCTCTTTGTGCTGAAAGTTGTAATGCACACAGACACATTATAACAAACTTCCAGTTCTAAAGTCCTTAGATCAATATTCCCAAATACTCAAAAGGGTGAGATGTATTCAAGTATTACCAATAAAAGGAAGCCATCACTTCAGGGAAAAGACAAAGTTCTCAGGCCCTAACTTCACAAGCTTATCACATAGCCTATGACATCACACTAACATCATGAGCCAAGTAAAGTACAGCACTGCAACAATGAGGTGAAGATAATGTGGCAGAAACAATCACCGCTGTCACATGCAGTTAGTGGCGCCATTTTACAACGCTGTTGCACGGCACAGAGGTTTGAAGGCAGAAAGCAGGTGGCAGCCAACAGACAGCTCACACAGATGGGTATCACAATCATAATGGTATACAAATCCAAATTGCACACTCTTAGAACAGTAGTGTGTCACTCCTATTCTCTGTCAAACACTTAGTTTAAGTGTTACACATGTTACTTCAAATTCTCCCAACATTGCTTTGCTGCCACAAGGATACCTTCTAAAAGTCACTTTCATGACTAAAGGAGTGAAAAGGGAGTGAAATTGTTCATTTCTTCATGGGTCTGCCTGGGAGGTTCATATTAATATGTTTTTGATTCAGGAGTGGCATAGGCATATTCAGTCCATATCTCTGCTGTGAAGCTAATTTCATTGCTATATTCAACTTACAGGACCACTACCATGACAGAAAATTATAAGAAATAAATTATTCCTCACATCTTATGTAAAGCTGATGATAAAATTGTCCTGCAACCAACAGCACTTAACACTGCATTTACCAATCAGATGCAAGACTGAAAAACCAAATAGAAATACATAAATGAGCATCATACAATAACCACAATTTGTTCCAGACGAAACAAATGCTGAACATGTTTACAGCTTCAGATTACCTGATTTATGACAACTTCAACATGTTGCCAGATAACTTATGTATTGAAATTCTTTCCTTTTCCCTTTACTAGTTCACCCATAAAACTTGAATATTTGAATTTCTTTCATAAGCCTCCAGACAGGCAGAACTTTGATGTTTCTCAAAAGGAAAGACTGCTTTTTCGCTGGAGGCAAAAACTTAAAAACTTGTTACTGATTCTGCCAAATCACTCACTTTTTATTTTTCATCAAAACTAAACTACTTTTAATTAACACTAAACTCCACTAACACAGCTCCACTGTCTTTTGGACATTGGATCAGCACCAGATAAGAGTCTTCCAAGTAAAATCTAACAGGTCTTTTTCAGAGAGAGGTTTTTAATTTCACTTCCCACCTGTGAATGGCCTCTGCAGAGAGAGTGTGAGGTGTAGCTTTGATCTTATAGCAGAAGTAGTAAGAGAATTTACAAGAACTTTTTCAAAAAAAATGTGTTGGTAAAAATAAAAAGATTTAGAAACATTTGTTATGGGTACAGAGTATAAAGAAATTTAAAATACACTCCAAGACAAGAACCATTCACTTATGTGATATTGGAAGTTGCTTCCCTTGCTTCCATCTAGTGGTACGGTTTGTATTGTATGCACACCTTTAATAACCAATATTTTTAAACATGCCAATAATGAAGATTGTTGTTACTATACTGGTTCCAAGAGAAAGAGGAATAAATAGACATGAAAACATAATGGTCCAAGTTGGTGACTTCAATAACTCAGAACACTCCATCATTCAGAAGTGTTACAAATACCAATATTTTTAGCCTGTTTGAATTCAGCCATTTACCACAAAAAAATTAGTAACTCAAATATGAATGAGAAATTAACTAGCAGCAGTTGATAGGCTGATGTAATTAACCCTTGAGGTTTAAATGCATTGTAACGTTTCATTTATCTTTTCACAGAATATCTCTTAGGATTTAAAAGCAAGCCAAATACAACGCATACTGGAATATGTATGCGGATGGTGCTGTGGTCTAAACCACAGAGCCTAGGGCTTGCCGATCAGAAGGTCGCCAGTTCAAATCCCCGCAACGGGATGAGCTCCTGTTGCTCGGTCCCTGGCTCCTGCCAACCTAGCAGTTCGAAAGCACATCAAAGTGCAAGTAGATAAATAGGTACCGCTCCGGCAGGAAGGTAAACGGCGTTTCCGTGCGCTGCTCTGGTTTGCCAGAAGAGGCTTAGTCATCCTGGCCACATGACCCGGAAGCTGTACACTGGCTCCCTCGGCCAATAAAGCGAGATTAGTGCTGCAACCCCAGAGTCGTCTGCAACTGGACCTAACAGTCAGGGGTCCCTTTACCTTTACTGGAATAATAAATTTCATAACATAATAAGAGGCAACAACTTTTCTTTGAACCAACTAGAAGAAGCAACCTTTCTATATCTGATCCAATTGACAGGGCAGCAGAATGAGAATTTTCAACTCCTGGTTCAACAAATTAATACCAAAGCAGACACTAAGGAAGAATTTCCCCAAAATGTAGGTACAGTACACTGTGAGAGAATTTTTTGATAATGCTACTAGCGTGTGCACAGCACCACCCTGATTCTAGAGGAGTCTATTCTGCTATGCAGATGACAGAAAAACCAATATGATGCCCCTAATCTATGAAGCTTGGATGCATGAACACAGTCTGATGTGGATATCCTCTGTTTTACATGCAAGTACATATATTTTGCATTTTATTTCAGGATGAATATGGTTTGGTTTTAAATGAAACCAGATCTAAACTCTGGTCATATTTTTCATTCACTATATTTCCCCAGTTTCTGTTCCATGCTGCACTGAAGTTTCTCACTGGTAATGAAACAAAGAGACCATGAATCTAAAGACAATATAGCACACTGACACTACACTCTCTCATTAATCTTCATTTGTCCAATCACATCCTGTCATTCTCATGCAAATAGGGCACTTGAGGATGCAACTGCTGCACACTGCTGGGATGAGCTGTCAGAAACACCAGGGTGCCATCACAAACCACAAACTATCACTTCTGTCAGGGAACTGCCATCAGAGCATCAGGTGGTGGAGGGACTCAGGCAGGATGAAAGAGACTCAACTGCTGAAGCAGGGACCAGCAGGGGGAGGAGTGGGTCTCTGAGGGAATGCGAGCAGGAGGGAGGGCTCAGGGAGGCTTCCAGCGAGAACAGTGGGGAGGTATCGGAGTCTCCCATAGGGAGACCCATACCTCGCAGGAAACTGTCACGCCGTGAGTCCAGGAGACGCGTTTCCGTTAAGGAACTTCTTTGCTGGAAACGCTTCCGCAGACAGCCACTGTCGGACTCTACTAGTGACTAGAGCAGACATGTCTGAGGAGCTCCGTCACACACGGAGGTTTGTGGGGGCGCACAAACTCTGAGGGAGCACGTTTTCACGCACAAGCAGCTAATCAAACCCTCACAGCAGTCCGACAGTCTTTGTACGCTGCCTGTGCAAGAGAAGGCATCATGAGCGAACCAACCGGAACCGGAGGAGCAGGGGCTGGAGCTGGTCCAAGCTTGGAAGATAGATACCGAGCGTTGGAGGTTCAACTGGCCCTGCAGACGGCGAGGCTGGAGGAGAGAAGGGCTCAGGATGCAGACAAGAAGGGGAGAGCCACTCAATTCCCCAGAAAGGTACCAGGATTGGTGCAGAAATTTGGGGGGGACCCCAAGGACTACCATGCTTTTAGGACAGAGATGCAATATGCCCTTAATGTGCAGTTCGATGAGTTCCCTGATGAGGAATCGCGAGTTGCTTTTGTAATTGGGCATCTTGAGAAAGGGGCTAGAGACTGGGTTCGACCCCTAATGGCAACGCACAATGACATACTAAAGGACACAATGAAGTTCTTTCGTGCAATGGATATCATGTTTTCCAGCGATATTGAGGAAGGGGTGGTGCGCAGACAGCTAATGGCTTGTAAGCAGGGGAGTCGATCTGTCCGTGAATATTGGACTGAGTTTACCATGCTGATTCACAGACTGAGTTGGGATTTATCGGCGGCACCCGTTCAAATGCTATTTGAAGAAGGTCTTTCTTCGGGGGTGAAAGACGAGCTGGCACGGAGCCCCAGGGCGGAGTCTATGGATCAGCTGACCAAATCTGCGCTGACCATAGGAGCGCGGCAGGAGGCAAGAGCCTTGGAGAGGCGGGAAGGGAGAGGGGAACGTTGGAAGGAGTTCCGCATTCCAGACATTCCTGAGCCAGCTTTCCCGCCGGCAGAGCCGATGGAAATCGGAACAGCGCGCGCGCGCGCATTTTCAAAAACCAGCGAGGGAGCTAAGAAGGAGGGAAAGGGCCCCCGGAAATGCTATCTCTGCCAACAGCCAGGCCACTTTGCCAGAGTCTGCCCCCAGAGGAAGGAATGGCAAGGGATGGTGGGAGCTGTTGAGGGGGGAGAAGAAGGGGGAGCGGAGCAGGTAAAAGCCAACGCCTGGTTGCCACAATTGGGGCACTGCAGCCAGGCCAAAGAGCAGTGAAAGTGCCCGTGCCAGAAGCTCCTCGACCTGCTCTAGTGATTGAAGTGTCGCTAGAGCTGCAGAATGGGCACCCCCTAAAAATAAAGGCGCTATTGGACTCAGGCAGCTCCTGCAATTTTATGAGCAAGGAGTTTGCTGCTGAACACCAGATACAGACCATCCCTTTAAGCAACCCCCTGCAGGTGACCACGATTGATGGCAGGGAGTTGTTGGGAGGAGGAGTCCGCTTGCAGACTGTCCCAATGATAATGAGGGTGGCAAGGCACACAGAACTGATAGCGTTTAATGTGGCCACCCTGGGAGGCGCTCCCATTATTTTGGGAATGAGCTGGCTAGCTCTACATGATCCGCTGGTTGGCTGGCATCAAAGAGTGGTGTCCTTTGGTTCAGCACATTGCCTAGAACACTGCAAAGGGGAGAAGGGTTCAGTAGGGGCCCAAGCCACCCTAGCAGGGACTGAAGTAATGGGGAAGGTGAAGGTACCACCACAGTATGCAGATCTCAGCGACGTGTTCAGCGAGAAGGAAGCTGACCAACTACCACCTCATAGACCCTTTGATTGTCAGATCAATTTACTCCCTGGAGCACAGCTTCCCGTGGGCAAGTTGTATGCCATGTCAGACAGGGAAATGCAGGAGTTGCGAGGGTTCATTGACAAGAACCTGAAGAGAGGCTTCATCAGAGAGTCCAAAGCAGCAGGGGGGAGCCCAGTGTTCTTTGTGGACAAAAAAAATGCGGACAAGCCGAGACTTGTATGTGATTTTAGGCGGCTGAATGCAGTGACTGAACCGGTGGCGTTCCCTATGCCCAGAATTGATGATATTTTGACCATGGTGAGGAAGGGAAAGATTTTCACAAAGCTGGATCTAAGGGGGGCGTACAACCTGATACGCATAAGGAAAGGGGATGAATGGAAAACCACCATGTTTACCCCTTTGGGGGCGTTTGAATACCTCGTTATGCCATTTGGATTACAAGCAGGCTCCGCGTGTTTTCAATCTTTTATGAACCACGTGCTGGGCCCTTTGCTCTACAAGAATTGCGTTGCCTTTCTAGATGATGTGTTGGTGTATTCTGAGAATGAGGAGCAACATGTGAGAGACGTCAGAGAAGTGTTGAGCAGACTGCAAGCCAACAGGCTGTGGGTCAAACTGGAGAAGTGTCGGTTCCATACCAAGGAGGTGGAATTCCTGGGGTACCGCCTGTCAGACAAGGGATTGGCCATGGATCCCGGCAAGGTACAGGCAGTGCTGGAATGGAAAACACCCAAAACCAAGAAGGATGTGCAGAGGTTCCTAGGGTTTGGAAACTTTTATCGTAAGTTCATCCGCAACTTCGCCCATCTGACGGCGCCCATCACTGACTGTCTCAGCAGTAAGAAGAAGTTTGTATGGACGGCGGAGGCGGAGCGAGCGTTTGAGGAACTGAAAAGGGCCTTCGCCTCTGAAGAACAACTTCTGCATGTGGATTTACGAAAGAAGCTAAGGGTTGAAACAGACGCATCTGACAGAGCCATAGGGGCGGTGCTTCTTCTGCAGCCGGGGAAGGAGGAGTCGGAGTGGCGTCCGTGTGCCTTCTTCTCGCGGAAGCTGAACAAATCCGAGAGGAACTACACGGTGTACGACCGAGAACTGCTTGCTATTCATGAGGCGTTCCGGAGATGGAGGCATCTGCTAGTTGGTGCACAACATAAAGTGCAAGTGTGCACGGACCATAAAAATCTAGAGTACTGGAGAACGGCGCGAGTGCTCAACCAAAGGCAGTTGAGATGGGCCCAAGAGTTCTCCAAATTTAACTTTGAGATTTGTTATGTGCCAGGCCCAGAGAATGTTAGGGCGGACGCTCTCTCACGCAAACCTGAATATTTGGAGGGGGAGGGAGCACCCGAAGAAACCCATATCATTCCAGAGGACCGCTGGGTGTGTGGGGCGACTTTGGTGGGGCAAAGGGAATTGGTAGAGGGTACGGTGCAGGATGCATACGCCCAGGGGAAACTCAGGGATCTCAGAGGGGAGGAAGACAAACCCGGTGGTTTTGAGGAGAGAAATGGGGCATTGTATTATAAGGGAGCGTTATATATACCTGAAGGGGAATTGAGGGAGAAAGTACTCAAGCAGCTGCACGATAGCCCCACAGCAGGGCACTTTGGGCAACACAAAACCATGTGGCTGGTTACCAGGGAATTTTGGTGGCCCAAGGTCAGGGAAGATGTGCGGGAGTATGTGAGAGGGTGTGAACAATGCCAAAGAGCCAAGGGGGAGAGGCAGGCGCCGGCTGGTTTATTAGAACCACTGCCCACACCTGAGAGACCGTGGGAAGCAGTGGCAATAGATTTCATGACTGATCTGCCAAGGTCTAGAGGGAAAACAGCCATCATGGTTGTAGTAGACCTGTTAACTAAAATGGCCCACTTCATAGCCTGCTCACATGCGGTTACAGCAGAAGAAACCGCCAAATTGTTTGTAGAGAATGTGTTTAGGTTGCATGGCGCCCCCTTGAGGGTGGTTTCAGACCGAGGGAAACAATTTACTTCCAGGTTCTGGAGGAAGCTCATGAGCTTACTGCATGTAGAGGTTAATTTCTCGACGGCCCGTCATCCTGAAACCAACGGGCAGGCGGAAAGAGCAAATGGGGTTCTCCAACAATATTTGAGGTGTTATGTTAATGACAGAGAGAATGATTGGGTGGAGAAGCTGGCGTTGGCAGAATTTGCCTACAACAATGCAGAGAACGTGTCCACGGGGATGAGCCCCTTTTTGGCTAATCACGGGTGCCATCCCAGAGCCTTCCCAGGGGGGGAGGGGGAGAACTGGAGCGTTCCAGCTGCAGAACAGTTCGTGGAAGAAATGGAAGCGATCCATCGCCAGCTCCAACTCAACTTAAACAGGGCTAAGGAGGAATATAAGAGGCAAGCAGACAAAAACAGAAGGGAAGGTGAAAGCATCAGGGTGGGGGACCAGGTGTGGCTGTCAACCCAAGGGTTGCCATTCAAAGGAGGTTGTAAGAAATTAAGACCCAAAAGGCTGGGTCCGTTTGAAGTCATACAGCAGGTCAATCCGGTGGCTTTCAGGCTCCGGTTACCGAACCACATGAAGCTGCACCCAGTTTTTCACAGGTCGTTGCTGTCACCGTATAGAGGAGACAGTGAGGGGAGGGTCACTAGGGGACCAGCAATGGAGGAGAAGGAACACAGCTACCATGTAGCGGAGATCCTCGATTCCAGGTGGAAGGGAGATCAAGTAGAGTATTTGGTAATGTGGGAAGGGGAACCGGAGTCGGAAAACACCTGGGTTAGGGCAGAGGATGTCAATGACGAGGTTTTAATAGAGACTTTTCATCAGAGGTTCCCACGTAAACCTCAGCCTGTAGCGAGGTTCCGAAGGGAATACTTTGCCACCACCGACGAGGAAGAGGAGTTGGAGGGGTTCCCAGATTCTGAAGAGGAGGAGGATTCAGCTGGCCAGGACGACGATCGATGGAGAGAATTGTTCGAGACGTCAGAAGATGAGGAAGATTCGTTTCGGGGTTTTAGCCCTTCACCTCCCAGGGGGGAGGAATTGGGAGGGGGTGAGGGGGGCCCTGGAGGGGAGGTGGATGTCAGGGAACTGCCATCAGAGCATCAGGTGGTGGAGGGACTCAGGCAGGATGAAAGAGACTCAACTGCTGAAGCAGGGACCAGCAGGGGGAGGAGTGGGTCTCTGAGGGAATGCGAGCAGGAGGGAGGGCTCAGGGAGGCTTCCAGCGAGAACAGTGGGGAGGTATCGGAGTCTCCCATAGGGAGACCCATACCTCGCAGGAAACTGTCACGCCGTGAGTCCAGGAGACGCGTTTCCGTTAAGGAACTTCTTTGCTGGAAACGCTTCCGCAGACAGCCACTGTCGGACTCTACTAGTGACTAGAGCAGACATGTCTGAGGAGCTCCGTCACACACGGAGGTTTGTGGGGGCGCACAAACTCTGAGGGAGCACGTTTTCACGCACAAGCAGCTAATCAAACCCTCACAACTTCATTCTCAGCCCTTATGCTCTAGGCATCCCAGCTAATGTGTTTGACACTCAGATCTCACCCAGCAGGAGCTAAAGCAATCCAATTCTTCAGCTACACACACATTACTTCCTGTTGTGAAACAATCACAGAGTTCCCTGGGGTTGTAACAGCTTCTTCTGTTCTAGCCTGCCATTACAAATAGATGCCAGAGGTATTATGGATGATGGAAACCAAGAAAAGGACATTCTTGCTGGTAAATTTCTGTCTCTGTCTTACAGAGAAGGGCACTCAGTTCAGGGAGGGCTAACAAGCCATCATCCTAGATGTCTATGAAGGTTCAAAGTTAGGATATTGGATGCAATTCTAAACAAAAACACATTTGAGAGAACAGAGACACATTGCACAATTTGCTTAAACATTCTCTGAATGACTACCTACAATTTTATCTATCGGAGGAAAGCAACCATGTATCACAGGCTAGGTAACTGACTGGTGTGGGAGAAATTCCCTCCTGCCTATGGAAAGAAAATTTTCCTTTCACCCCACATGGACTGGAGATATATATTTAGTTCTGAGGTTTCAAGATACAGTACTTCCAAGGCTGGCTAACTCTACAAAATGGTCCATTAATCCTGAAACAAAGGACCCCAAGATCCCAAGCAGACCAACTTGCTCAAAGCTGTTCCGGCTGCAGCAAACATCTCTATCTTACTGCCTTGTGAATGCATAGGGGTCTTAGTGGTCAGTTTGCATATTGCTTTCAAAAAATGCTGAAGCAGCAGCACTGGTGGAGCAAACCATGCTTCCTTCTGAAAACTAGGAGAACAACTGTTTTTGTTGAGCCTTATACAAAAACCCTTTTTTAAAAATTCAGTATGTTTGACTACAATTGACTGCAATCTTAAAACATCTCACTTCCAATAAAGTAATTTTAACAAAAGTAGGGGCAAGTGCCCAAACCTCTTACCTTGTCTATCATATCTGGTCGGTTTGTCGCAGCCAAAACTGTCACATCCTTTAGCTGTTCAATCCCATCCATTTCTGTCAGCAGCTGTGCCAAGACGCGGTCTGCCACATTCCCAGAACTCGAAGAGCTAATGGAAATACAAAACAAAAGCCATAGTAGTGGGTGTTCATTTCTTAAACACTACTTGAGCTTGAGGACCACATTCCCTCATAGGCAACTTTCCAGGGGCTGCATGCCACTGGTGAGAGGGACTAGAGGAAAAACTGGGCACAGCAATGGTGTGGCTCTTAACCTTTGTCCAGGAGAATAAATTCCAGGCATGCAAAAGTCAAATGTTTCTACAAACGCCACATCCATCCTCCTTTCAAGCAAGTAAGAGGCATTGCCACTGTTCAAGCACACGTTTGGCTAGGCAAAAGCACTCAAGCAAGTGGCCTGGACAGCATCCAAAGGGCCAAATAGAGATGCTTAGAAGTTCTATTTGGTCCCTGGGCCAAAGGTTCTCCATCCCTGTGCTACATTAATCTGATGAATCAGCTTTTCCTTATTTGATACGCGATCAAGTCAAGGATAGCCTAGTTCCTTTCCACATTCTGAAAGAGGAAGTTATTGACAGGTCATGAATTTCTTGGTGGTTTATTTTTCAGCAAAATATCAGTGTAATTGACTCCCCCCCCCCTTGCCCATTATCACTAATGGCTTGGATGTACTTAAACAGGGCTTACCAACAAGAACACAAACATGAAACCGATTTTTTAAAAACTGAAGCTATTGTTTTGGGACCAGTATCCTTTTCCTGCAACTCCCGCCAACTTGGCTACCAAACACCAACAAAACAAAGTATGTCAGAACTTGGCAAGTGATTTATTGTGGCATTCGCATGGGTTGATTTCGTAAAGATGTATTGGCAACATTAAAACGCTGCTCAGACAGTGTTTTAGTTTCTGCCACCAATGCAGGTCATCCAACACTAAGTGAAATGAAGGCCTTTTACAGATTCATTTCTTCCACCTTCCCCATGTAAGACCAAACTGAGCAGTGGCCAGCTAACCCATAAAACCACCTTCTTATTAATTTTGCACAGCTGTTGCTCCAGATGTTAAATACATATGTTGTTTTGAAATCACCAAATGGTTAGGTCTCAAAAAGAAAAGACATTTTTCTCCTGGAAGAGATTTCAGAACTTAGCCTATTTGTGTCTTGTGTGGGGTTTTTTTTTTTATTAACTACATGTGAAAAAGTGAGTTCAAAAATGCAGTTGGGTATTTAATTATAACTTCCACATTTATTACTTTAAATATGTAATTGGTACAAAATGGCAGATGCAAAGCTTGTTTTACAAGATTGATCCTGCTGACATATGAGCTTTTTATATTTGCTTTCACAAGAGTCTGTTCCATTTTATGAGCCCTGCACTCAGTAGCATTTACAATTGGGTCTTGTGCAATAATTGTCCTAATTTTGATTTATGGCATAGCTAATGTGGGGTGCACATGGGGCAAAACCAGGGAAGTGAATAGCGCAGCTAAGATACACTCTTGTCTTCTCATATTGACTGTCTCTTATCTACAAGTACAAACTCTGGCAATGGCACCTGACAAAATAAAACCTTCTTGAAACATAATCCCAAGCATGCTCACTCAAAAATAAGTCTCACTGAGTTCAATGGGACTTGCTCCCTAATGTGTGTGCAGTCTTAATTCCCACTGGTTTCAGAGGAGACACATGTTTTACTCGCCTAAAGAACAGAGAATTAAGTCATCAACTTTAGCTGGATTGCTCTCTTACTTTATTCAGTTGGTGTTATCTACACAGATAACCAACCCCAAGAAATGCCCTGGAAGAGTGCAGTTTGTTCCAAAAGCTCCCTTGAACAACTGCTGCTAAGTGGAGCTGAAAATTTGGAACAGGTGGGAAGTGGGAATGAAGGAAAGATGACAAATACTTAGTCACAGAATTTAGTATCCAGATACTTGCACATGTCAAAACTCCCAATTGGAAATGAATCAACTAAGGACCAGAAAAGAAAGGAAACAGAAAAAGTAGAATTACTTTCCTTTTGCATATGCTTCTGGAACCTAAAATGCAATGTTTCATGTTTATTTTGATTGCTTTCCAAATAAGCATTTACCCTGTACTCCTTTGCTGTACAAGACCCCTGCCCACACTGATATTAATATAGATTTAAGTCCTCCATGTAGCCCAAAGCTGCCGTGCTTTCCTTTATGCATGGAACTCAGCTGTCAGATTACACACCATATTTAGCATGACTCCTACAAGTAAACAAGCCCTTTTGGCTTAACAGGCTATCCTATAAAAATGCAGACAGACAGACATTTATAGCAGGAGATTTCTCCACCAGCTGCTCCAGAACTGCGTCAGCAGCATGTGTGCTCAGATGTTTGAGCTCTGCATAAACTGTTAATCTGAGGGGTGACATACAAGCATGTATTTTTTCCATTTTCCCATGATTTCCCAACAAGAATTTCATTAAAGCTGTCTCGGTTTTTGACGCAAGCACAACTCAGATACACAAATTATGTTTAACCTTTCAGACCCATTTATAAAACCAGCATCCAGCCAATAAGCGTTTCTTCCCCACCACCGCCAGCTGACCTGTGAACCATGATGTCACCATCCTAGCACTACAGAAATAGTAATCAGGCAAAAACTGATGCAAAACAGTTTTCTGTCAACAAACCCGACTGTATGCCAAACAGAATGCCAATGTTTGTGAGGTGCGCACGTGTGCCTGTTCACCTGTCCAATGACAGCTGTCTGAAGCTTAGGGAATCAATAGCAATGACAGAAACAAGCTTTTTAAAAAGGTTACTACTGAGGAATGGTCAGGAGCGCAAGACTTAAGAGTGAAATGATGAGCTTCCTACAGTGCCTTTAAGATAAAATACCAACTCCAATTGCTGTCTATCTTGTACAGTGGTACCTCAGGTTAAGTACTTAATTCGTTCTGGAGGTCCGTTCTTAACCTGAAACTGTTCTTAACCTGAAGCACCACTTTAGCTAATGGGGCCTCCTGCTGCTGCCACACCACCAGAGCACGATTTCTGTTCTCATCCTGAAGCAAAGTTCTTAACCTGAGGTACTATTTCTGGATTAGTGGAGTCTGTAACCTGAAGCGTATGTAACCCGAGGTACCACTGTACATTCAACTTTGTGATTTCACAGTGTTTAAAAAGGCAAAGTTGTAAAACTTTCATGACCTATTTCCACCCACAGTTTTGAATAGAGTGATTTTCCATACTCCCACTTTCTATAGAATTCACAATAAAAGCAGGTGTAATAAACTGAGCCAAAATCATTAGATAATTACACTGACACCCATACTTAATGAAAACAGCGGTTGCTATCTGGAAAATGCAACAAGCTGACCACCTCTTGGAATTGTTTACAAACAGCAACATTTATACAACAGCATGCTCTTGTAGTCTAGATTAATCTGGAATTCTAGATTAACCTGCTTCTGTCACCAGTCACTAAGAAAATTCAAACCATCCATAAGAGTGCACTTCAAGACTGGGGCAATGTGGCACTCCAGGTCTCTATGTCTGGCCCTCATAATTCTCCCTAAGACACATTCACCCACTAGTTCTGCTTTGCACCTTGAATGTTTTTGCTTGGGTGGAATGTACCACTGAATGTTGATAACGCTTCATTTGTCTAGATGAAGGAGAACAATGCTGTTGGAATGTAGAAACTAACCTACTGTACAGAGATAACATTTATGTCCAC
Source organism: Podarcis bocagei (assembly GCF_964188305.1). Lineage (NCBI taxonomy): Eukaryota > Metazoa > Chordata > Lepidosauria > Squamata > Lacertidae > Podarcis > Podarcis bocagei. Next base: position 50,569,347 of record NC_138134.1, read on the forward strand.
TGCTCCACCCACTTTTGCCACTGTCCTCATCTACCACTGGCAAGTAGCCTTTGGAAGGTTTCCCAAAGGGCAATGTGGCTTAAAAATGTTCCCTGCCCCTAATTTAAAAGCAATCCAACAGTTATTACTGTGAGCATAAGGGAGTTGTTCAGGTATGCCAACTTAACAAGTTATACTTAACAAGTGGGTTGTTACCCCTGGGAGACTGAAGGTTGGATTTAAGGAGGGAAACAGGGCCAACAAAAAAATAAAAGTGATCTTTACACAATTCATACATTAAAAGAAAGGAACCAGAAGTCAGACATACAGTGGATGCGGGCAGGATCCGTTCTGGAGCCCTGTTTGCATCCTGAGTAAAACATAAGACGCGACAGCGCATCTGCGCATGTCACGTTGTGCCACTTCCACGCGTGATGTCATTTTGAGCGTCTGCGCATGCGCGAGTGCCAAAACCTGGAAGTAACAAGCTCTGTTACTTCCGGGTCGCCGCGGAGCATAACTTGAAAACGCTCAACCTGAAGCACATTTAACCCAAGGTATGACTGTACTACGTGAGGGTTATCAATATTATGGCTGCTAAAGCAGTATGAGACACAAAATGTTAACATCTCAACTACTCAGAAGATAAATTTTTAACTATCCATCCCCACAGAATCTGTTTCTCAAGTTATATGTAGAATTTCTTTGAAGATCATCCACAACAGCTGAGAGCATAAACTGAAACCTTAGTAGAGTCAAGGCCCTTCAGAGTACTTAGCAAGGCCTACTAAGGGAGTTTATATACTTCTGATTAAACTGAATTCTTGTAATACCATGGGGGCTACTTAATCTCTGGAAGTTTAATAGATTAAACTGAACCTGAGCATCTTCCACTCTATTTCTAATTGCTCCCTAAGCTACACACAAGCAAGTTTCTGAAACACAGGCGGAGAAGAGTACAGTGGTACCTCGGGTTAAGAACTTAATTCGTTCTGGGGGTCCGTTCTTAAGCTGAAACTGTTCTTAACCTGAGGTACCACTTTAGCTAATGGGGCCTCCCGCTGCCGCTGCGCAACTTCTGTTCTCATCTTGAAGCAAAGTTCTTAACCCGAGGTACTATTTCTGGGTTAGTAGAGTCTGTAACCTGAAGCGTCTGTAAACCGAGGTACCACTGTATCCAATTTGAACTGCGTGAATGTTCCCTAAGCTTGTGCAGTACTTTTTTCCATCCTTCTGTGGGACTCCTAGATCTGTTTTCGGGTTCCCTCTGGGACAGATTTGGAGGTGGCACAGGGCATGTGCAGGGCGAGAGGGAAGACCCACAGCACAAGCAGAAATGCTTGCGCTTATTAGGGCACATTAGTTGAATGCCACCCATTATGTTACCATCATCAAGTATGTTTCACAAAATACCCCACAGGTGCCCAAAATGCACAGTGTCACAGTTGCAAATAAGATGCTATCTGGGGTAAATGCTGAGAAAATGTAGTAACAAAATACTATAATCTGTAGCACTGATAATATATGACATCCTAGCAGCACAAATGAAACCATGTGGGAAGCTGTGTGGGTTCTGTGCAGAAAAAAATAAAGCACACCTTAATTTTATTACACACACACACACACACACACACACACAGAGAGAGAGAGAGAGAGAGAGAGAGAGAGAGAGAGAGAGAGGTCGCACCTGCACTATACATTTAAAGCAGTATCATTCCACTTTAAACCACCATGGCTTCTCACAAAGAATACTGAAAGTTGTCTGGAAAGACCTCTAGTTCCTGCACAGAGTTACAGTTTCCAGAGTGGTTTAGTGGAACTCTGGAAATTGTAGTTCTGTATGGGGAAATAAGGGTCTCCTAATCACCCTTTTTTTAAAAAAACAACTACAGTTCCCATGGCTCTCTGGGGAAGTCACAACTGTTTGAAGTACAGTGGTACCTTGGGTTACATACGCTTCAGGTTACATACGCTTCAGGTTACATACTCCACTAACCCAGAAATATTACCTCGGGTTAAGAACTTTGCTTCAGAATAAGAACAGAAATCATGCTCCGGTGGCGCGGGGGCAGCAGGAGGCCCCATTAGCTAAAGTGGTGCTTCAGGTTAAGAACAGTTTCAGGTTAAGAACGGACCTCCAGAACGAATTAAGTATTTAACCTGAGGTACCACTGTAGTATGATACTGCTTTAAATGTATTGTGTGGAAGGGGCCACACACAAGTAAAAAATGACTGCAACACTGTTTTATTTCCTTCATTTTACAAATTCCAGCGAAAATGGATCTTGGAAAAAACAGCTTTCCAGAGTATTATTGGGTTTTTGTTGTTGTTGTTGTTGTTTTAAACTACCTTTACCCTTTTAAAACAAGCTTATCCTCTACAGTTTATACCTTCAAAAATCTAGAGAAATAAGAACAGTAGAGAAAAATTTGGCTTGCTCCACTTCTAATACACATTGTACATTGTCCTTGAAAATCATGTGTATTTTATGGTTACCTGAAAATGATTTTTAAAAACCTCAAGCAACTTACTTCCAGAAAAATTATAACTCCAAACACATCTTTTGACTAGTATTCCTAACTTCTCTAGAAGTTTGAGGTAAAACATTCCTAACATACCAAACCCCCTGCCTACCAACACACTCCCACACTAAAATCACCACAATCACACAGTATGAAGAATGTATTGAGTCTGACATTTCTGTCAGGCTTTCACAGGAGGAAAGCTGTCAGCAAAGCACACCTGCCAGGTCAGACTTTTCAGTCCAGCTACCATGGTTGTAATTAACTGTCACACTGTTTTATTTCCTTCCTCTCACAAGTTCTGGTGAAATATGTTTTTGGCAGGACAAGGCTTTCCAGAGTGCTTGTTTTCAATAAAAGCAACAATCAAGATTACCAATTGCTATTATGGGCATCTGCCAAGACAGTTTCTAAAAACCTATTTTGGCCTTTATTGTAACATAAACTCACACTTTTATGAATGACTATTTCCTCAAGTAAAGACCACAAGACTAATCAACTCTACTCAATAATAAATTCCTGATCTGTATTTAAAGATATAACAACTCACGCTTTACAAGTAATAGTATACATGTTTTCTTCCACATATGTACCAAACACACAGTACATATGAGTAATATGCCATATAGCTAGGTAAGACATACCTATAAATTGCTCCAGAAACTTGGAAGGGGCACCTCAGTTATCTTCTACTGTATACAAAATGTTTTTATACACAAATTATATTTTGGTGTCATTGTAGCGTGTTGTATGTATTACTGGTTTGGGGGCATGGGGATTTTTTTTTACTGTTTTAATTGTGGTTTTATATGCTATTAGTTACGCATTTCAGCAGTATTTTTTTTTTTTACTGTAAGATTTGCATACTCCTAAAACCTACATCCTGTGTACATGTAAGTAACATGTATTTAACTTCATTCACTTTAAGTATCAATAAAGAAAACAAATGCATTAATGAAACAAGTGCATTAATGGTAAAATGTGAGGTTGCTTAAACAGTAGCTTCATTAGGGGTGTTGACATGTTATATTCAATGATAATACAACCTGTCTACGTAACAGTTGAGTTGTACAGTTATTCATATGTGACATTCAAAAGAATGTAGAGTCTGTGTACCAGTGGTTACAGTAACTGAGCTGTACAAATAATAAAATATTTACTGTTTCACAAAAAATGATTGTACATGCATAGGCAGTTTGCACCTGTGTTCAGTGTAACATGTAATCAAGCCTTATAGCACGATTCTGCAAAGGGATATAAGCTTTGTATTTATACTGCAGTGCTTATGCACAGTGAAAAAGATAACCAGTTTTAATATTCCAATATTCAGCTTGCACCAGCTGTCTTTTAGAAAGAAACTTGACAGCACTTTTCCATTTCCTTTCTTTATTTCCCCCCTTCAGCAGTTCTCCTTCTGTGCATTCCTGGAAGTTAATCAAGCTGAAAACTGTAATCAATCATGCCGACTGTAGAATCAACTGAAGTTTAATCTGGACGTACTACAGACTACAATGTGGACACAAGCTGGATTCCTCTTACAGCAGAATATTATATCAATATTTAAATACAATACCAGGGATTGCTGGTTGGAATTTTAAACAAAATCTAAAATATTTATCCAGTCCTATACCCAGCAAGAACTGGTTTTTCTCTCTCTCTCTGGGTCTAGGGAGTCATCAATGCTTCACTGGGAGAGGGGAAATACCACCTGTCTTGAAGAGGCTGTGGAGTGCCCCTCCTTAAGAAGGCCTCCATGGACCCAGAAATGCTAAATAACTATCACCCAGTGGCTAATATCCGCTTTGGAGGCAAGCTTCATTCATAGTTGGAGGAAACTGAGAATCTGGATCTATTGTAGTGATGGCACTGAAACTAAATTGGCCACCCTGGATATGACATTTGTCAGGAGAGAGAGATGGAGAGTGTGCAACCCTGGTCATTCTTCTTGACCTTTCAGCAGCTTTCTTGACCATGGTATCCTTTTGGAGCGGCTCAGAGTGCTGTATTGCATTCGTTCTGCTCAAACTTCCAGAAAGTAGTTAAGGGAGGCCACTGTTTGACACCACAAGCATTTTCCTGTGGTGTCCCACAGAGTTCTGTCTTGTCACCCATGCTATTTAACACCTCTTTGAAGACACTGGAACTCAAGATATTGGAGTAAAGTGCCACCAATATGCAGATGACAGCCATCTCTTATTTCCATCTCAAGCAGGAGAGTTGGCTAAGGTGCTAGAATGTTTGGAGGCAGTGATGGGCTGGATGTGGGCCAACAAACAAGCTGAATTCTGAAAAGGCAGGTGTTTATGCATTCCACATTACTGAGTCAGAACCTCACTTATCTAGCACTAGGGCTTAGTTGTTTGTTGTCATGCAAGGATGTGCATCTAAACTAAAGTAGAAGCTACTTTTTAATTTGTCCTTTCCACCTGAGTTAAAAGTGCTTCAAGTGAAGAAAAATATATAATTACCCTACTGGATATAGAGTAAGTGTTTCACTGTAGCTGTAACATTTGAATTTAAGTCACAAAATTGACACTTACTACATACTGTTTTCTGGTGCCGATTACTTACAGCTAAACCTGTAGATTTTACCATAGATTTTGGCCTTTGATTATTTTTCTTTCACCGTTCAGTCACTTCATTTTGCATGACCAAAGTACCAGATAAATGTCTGTCAGGGAACTGCCATCGGAAGGAAGGGAGGTGGAAGGGCTCACACAGGTTGGGAGAGACTCAGCAGCTGAAGAGGGAACCAGTAGGGGGAGAGGAGGTGAGCTGAGGGAAAGTGAGCAGGAGGGATGGCTCCGAGACACTTCCAGCGAGGGCAGTGGGGAGGTTTCAGGACCTCCCGTAGGGACACCCACTCCTCGCCGGAAACTGTCACGCAGAGAGTCCAGAAGACGTGTTTCCGTTAAGGAGCTTTTATGTTGGAAGCGATTCCGAAAGCAACCACTGTCGGAATCTGCCAGCGACTGACGGAGCCATGTTTAAGGGGCTCCGTTACAGACAGAGGTTTGCAAACTTGATCAAACTCTGAGGGACTTGGATTTTACGCACAAGCAGCTCATCGTCCCATCGCAATGTCCATGTGCATTTAAAGTATAATCAAAAGTTGTTCCCTAAATGGCTACAATTTTGAGAGCACTGTGGTTACCTTCTGTTCACACGCTTCCCCTTCTTGGCCTCAGAAAGCAAACTGGTGCCTTATATAGTTCTCTTCCTTCAATAATGTACAGCAAAGCACTGACTTTTTAAAAAGGAATTTAACAGTAGTGTTCTCTCCAACCCACAATTTTTCATGCCTGAAACTGCTTATAAAAAACAAAAAGGAACAAACATGTCTATTGCCTAAAACTCCCCACAATCCTACATGTATAAACAGCATCCTATTTCCAAAGCACGTAGATATCCCAAGTTCAGCAAACAGACTGTCTGGACTGCATTTACACAGAACCATGTTCATTCATCACCTTCAAGTTTAATTACCAAGCTATTTCCTCTTGGCAAAGTTTACCGGTCAGTGGAATTAGGTTTTACATGGTCAGGATACCAAGGAATTACAAGTACCCATAATTCTCTGCAGCTGCACAATTTGTTAAGAATCTGAAGCTTTGAAAAGGAAAGGATTATTTAGGAACAAACATTCCTTCTTGCATACAGTTGTATCTGGAACATTCATGTGGACATGACCTCAATGCAGACGTCTTTTATGAAATAATGCCAAGAAAAGGCAGCTAACTAAAAGAAACCCAATATTAGTCAGAACCACAGAGAAATAGGAAACGCATCCATTTCTTCAGTAGTACAGATTGTTCCTTATTGTATATTTGGACTGTGAATTGGCCAGTTTCATTTAATATATGCCAAATTCACCACTACTTTCAGAAGATTTATTAAATACTGTAACAAAGACTGCCAAAGTGGTTCTACGATAGTCAGCAGGAACAACCACAATGTCTCAAAACAAAACCTCTCATTTTATTTGCTCAATTCCACTTCGGAAATCAGTGATACAGCCTTCGCTATTCTTTATTATTAAACTTGGCAAATAACATACAAATCTTCTCATACATTCTTTAGTCCTCCCACCGCCGTAGCAATTTCCTTCACTTTCCACCCTCCCTTAGCTGTGGTTTCACCAAATAAGAGGTAGCTACTATGATGGAGATACAATCAATTCTTATAGAAATCGCAAGCTAGTCCTACCACTACCCACAGCCTCCAACAACTGTTTTAATGTTTTGTATTTTGTGGATATTCAAGGCACTATCCAACTAAACAGTTCTACTACCACAAGCACTTTTGGCTGTACAGTGGAACTTTCCCTTACTGTTCTCTCCCTATGTGCCCCCACCACCCTAAATCTGTTCCAGGTGCTTGGGATATCTCCCAGAATATATTTGGGGGGCATGCAGATGAGAGGAAGTGCTGTTGTGCAATCAAAGGTGTTTGTGCTACTAGAAATCGCTCTGCCCAGACGCTGAGGTCCAGAGCCGAGGGCCTTATGGCGGTTCCCTCATTGCGAGAAGCAAAGCTACAGGGAACCAGGCAGAGGGCCTTCTAGGTAGTGGCACCCGCCCTGTGGAACCCCCTCCCATCAGATGTCAAAGAGATAAACAACTACCTGATATTCAGAAGACATCTTAAGGCAGCCCTGTTCAAGGAAGTTTTTTAATGTATGACATATTAGTGTATTTTTGGTATTTGTGGAAGCCGCCCAGAGTGGCTGGGGAAACCCAGCCAGATGGCCGGTGTACAAATAATAAATTATTATTATTATTATTATTATTATTATTATTATTATTATTATTATTGAAATGTTTAGCAGGATACTGCTCTGTTATGCACTATGTTATACACTATGTTGTTTATGTTAGTATACTGAAACCATCCCATGGCCTTAGGACAAAGGGTGGTATACATTAAATTAACAAACAAAACGAGCACTTCAGGGGTGCATGGGGTTACTTTAGGGTCAGGTAACAATCTTCCACAGAAGTGCAAATAAGGGCCAAGCCAGTAGCAGCCTTATGCTGTATGCCTATTTTTTTATTCTGTTTCAATTATACATGAGTGTATGTAGCTGCTTCTTGATTTACATTTTTCTGCCCTGTATATGTGCAAAGGCAGCTGATATACAAAAGCCACCTGCAGTATCTTTCATTCCAATATTTTTACACAAACACTGCCAATTAATAGGGTAAATTATAACCAGAAGTAGTTATCTGTAGGGAAAGGGCACAGGGCGTTTAACGACAGCAATCTGTTCTGTAGAAAAAGCACAGGGGGACTAGGGAGACAATATCAACAGGTGTTTCCTTGAAAACCTCAGTCTGGTTATAGAAGAGGAAATGGATCTCTGGAGCCTGCAAATCGTTAGCATCTCTAATGCATTTGCAAATTCCTACTGTGGAAAATCAGCCTGTAAAAACAGGTCATTTCCAATAAGTGCCTTGTCTGGTTTCCTACACCATTTAATTCCAGATGAATTTTATGAGAACTATGTTACATATTTTACCTCCCATATGGTTCACATTTGACAAAAAAGTATTTGTGTCCTGCTCTGCTCTTTTCTATTCTCCAAAGAGCGGATGTCTTCAATGGAACACTGAAGGTCACACCTCCTATCTCCAATGGACAGGCCAAGGCTGTGTTTTCTCCTTCTCCATCTATCTCCAGATAAGATGATGGTTTGGGAAGTGCACCTAGCTAGAATGGGAACATTCTAAATTAAGGCTCCAGTGAACATACTGGACAAAACTGGCCATTTTCATTTTTTCCTTATAACAGCCTTTTCATCACATTGCACAGTTTCAAAATCTTTATTAAAAATATGTATTTGACATGTTTATTCCTGTTTGTAATTTCTTTAATAATTAGTTTAGACATGTTTAATAGTGCCCTGGAGAATGACTAAAAGTTTATATAAGTGTCATAATAAAAATGGGCAGGAAACAAATATAGCAACATATAGCGAGACACCACAGTCAGATTGCATCAAAGGGCAGAAATTACAGCAACTGGCTAGTGTTCTGTTTCGGTTCTATGCTCACGTCAGATCTGACAATTTAGCTCTAAAAGTTTGCTACTGCTAACGCAAGAGACTACTGTTCTGGTAACTCTACATCCCTGTCACACAAGCAAATTACAGCTGGTGATGTACAAAACAGAAAGCTCTTATTATTGTTGGGTGAAATCCAACATTAGTCATATTCAGAGCACATTGACTTAGTATCTTAAGTCCATTGATTTCATTGGGTATACTCTGTGTGACCTAGTTGGAAATCACATCATCATCATCATCATTATTATCAAATGGTTCTGGAAATGCCATTCCTTTACTTTCAACAGGGGTATTGAGCATAGCATTCTTCAGATGCTGTGGACTCCTACTTCCATTAGCCACACCAAGCCAGCATGTCCAATGGATGGAAGTGATTGGCATGTTGAAACACTACATCACGAGGCACTATGATAGACAGGCCCTGGGTCTGCCTCCTGGTGATCCAACAACCAGTAAGAAGCAGTGAGACCAACAACCAATCAGGAGAGAATGTGTGGAATTTAGGTTAGACCCTAGCAGTTTAACAGTCAGATACAGACTTTTGATCTGGGTGGGCAAATGGGGTCTCTGCCTATCTGCGTGGGCTCAGATAGCGATTATCCGTCAGTAGGCACAGAGAGCGAATAGGCTCTCACTTAGATACAAGGATTGTCTATGGGCAGACTATGCTGGACTATCTGAGAAGAGTTAGCTAGGGAACTTGGCTTTGATTCCCTGTGGGGACGTTAAATCCTAGAAGGGGCTGGGTGGGTGTTGCTGCTTGGGACACTGATATCCATGCTAGGTGTGAAAAGTCTACCTGAGACTTGGTTTGACAAAGAGTATTGTTTAAAAGTTTCTCTGTAAACAGTGTCTTTAATAAACTTTTGTGCCTCATGCGTGAAACCATCAAGCGTTAAATGCTCGTAGAGTGTAATTAAATAAACATACAGTTTGGGATTCTGGTCTATGGCCATTTACTATTCTAATGAAAGTGCAAGGCAACATCCTCATGACGTGCTCTGACTCCAAGCCAAAGATCTTGAAAATCACATTTCCATCGCCAACACATGCATACTTGCATGCCTGCATGTAATGCATGATCAAGGATATATGCTTGGTGACAATGGAGCAGAAGTATGGGTAGCGTTCACCTGTGACATTTGCCTAATCCAATTTTCCCCACAGACGCTATTACCCCAATGGAAGGCAGTCAGGGAAACAGTCTTTCCCTGTGGGGTTAACAGTAATTTCCGGGGGAATTTCAATCAGGAAAAGAACACCAGGGCGGTGGGGAAGCAGGGGTGAGAATGGTCTCCCCCAGCACCACTGTTTCAATAAAAATCAATAAAATTACGATCCTTCTCTTGGCAGTCTTTAAAAGCAGGGAAGTTTTAAAATGTTTACTGGAAAGAAAAAAAGTCACTTATTTGAATTACTGCTAGGTCTTGCAGAACACTTCTATCCCTAATAAAATGAACCAACCAATTTCCATCTAAATATGCAAGGGAAACAGATACAAAAGTCAACTTCTTGTTCGTGTGAAAGTACAAAGCAGTAACAGATCCAGAACCTTGTACATAATTTTTCTTACCTCCCCCTTTCTACTGCCAGGGCATCTATTTCATCGAAGAACAATATTGAGGGTGAAACAGCTCTGGCTTTCCTAAAGATCTGACGAAACAAAAACAAAACAATTGTCAGATTGTCCAAAGAAGTTGAATAATCACAAATAAAGTTGTTACCCTTGGTTTGCCTCTGATATCCAGGATAGGTTGCAATATAAAGATAAAACCATAATGACACAACCTTGGATCATCTAGAATGTCCAACCGATGGACTGCGCTTTTGTAGACTGTGGAGTTAACCATTTCAAATAGCATTGCTTGCATCCCTCCAATTATTCTCTAAACAGCAGCAAAAAAAAATTGTGTAAATATACTTTAACTGAACATATACTAAGCATATCTGAGGATTACTATTTTAAATGTCTTTAACTTTTGAATACTACCAGTTGGCAAAACCTTTTAAGAATTAGCCAAAGGATGTTCCATGCTCACCTGGTAAAAACAAAATAGTTACCAGCTGCTACAGCATTAACAGGATAATTCCTATCATTTTAAAACTGTCAAACAAAAGCTAAGCTATGGAAATATTTCTCCATTCCATGAATGCAACTCGTTGAACACAAAATATTGAATTCCATTCTACTAGAACAGCACATCAGCAGTATTAGAATAAATGAATTATTAGGGCAGAATGCTCCATTGGAGGCATGTATCCATTCAAGCAATATCCTAGTAAAAGAATCTAGAAGCGAAGATTCCCCATCGATCATTGTGCCAAGGATAGTGCTATGAAAGTGCCAAAGGTCTTCAGTGAACCCACAGCAACACCAGCCTGCTGCAGGCCCCTGGTAAGTTTGGATAGGAAAAAGAAGGGGGCAGAGATTGGAAGGTTGAGCTTCCAAGAACACCCTCCACTCTTAGCAAATTCATACACAAGCTGACTTCATCATATCAACATATGGCAGGAAGCAGTGAAGACTGCTATAATTCAAAGCCTGTGAAAACTAGTTACTGCAAAGCAATGACTGCATGATGCAACAAAAAGACCCTGACTATAATGTAGCAAAACAGACAGTAAGTTGCGTTATACATCCCTGTACATGTGCACTTAATATTCCAGTTAAATTAATAACACCTTACCTCTCTGACTGCACGTTCAGATTCTCCAACGTATTTGTTCATCAATTCAGGGCCCTGCATGAAAAGAGTTACATACCTTTTCCTTATCACAAACACAGCTTTAAAGAAATCTGTCATATCACATAGAATTCTACCTTGAAGAACTTTTGAATATCTACTTAATCAGAGATAAACCCTATAATACAGGGTCTTCCATGGAGACCCTTGCTGGATGTTCCATGATTAGCAAGGGCGCTGGCTCCTGGGTTGCGTGGTGCCACACACAAGCCCCCTCAATCCTGATGACTAGTGCTTGCCACTTGCGTGACCACATGGTGATAGCACCTACCACCTGGAATGCCCCTACCTTCAGTAAATTAATGAACCAGAGACAGTAATGACCTTCCTTTTTTTTTTTAAATCGTTTTTATTTGATTTTACAAATATAAATTTATGAGCATACCAAATACACATCCGCATAAAGAGATTACTCTGAATCTCAAGACTCAGAGATTCAGACAGTAATGACCTTCCAATGCCTCCGAAAAATATACATGTTTACCCAAGCTTTCCTGGACTCTTAATTTTTTGTGCATGGCTGCTTTATTGTGAAATGCAGTTGCGTTTTGTTTTTATCAAGTTCTCAGGAGACTTCATTAAAATTTTGTTATATTTTTATTATTTTTATGTAAACCGCTAAGAGGTTAGTGTAACATTTGAAATAAATCCTTGTGATTGTGGAAGTAAAGAATGAAACACCAACTCAGGTCTGCATTTTTGGTGCAGCTCATTGGATAGCTAAAGCTACATGCCCTATTCCTGTTCTCTTGCACTCTGCTTAATAAATGAGTTGGCAGCATGGAGCTCAATATGTGCTAAATTTTTAAGTCTATTACTCAATCAGCACAGATCACAGAGTGACATTTCATACTTCTGCTTACTAAACAATAGCTAAAGGAGGATCTGCCAAAAAACCTCATCGGAACACTAACCAGTTTCCTTCTGGGGATTCAGTGATGGTTGCTCATGAAGCAGAGCAGCAAGATTTCCAAGCCTCATTAATCTATTTTAACTGCTGCAGCCAGGAGGAAGGAGAAAAACGGCGGAGGAAATTTTAACTGGAAAATATTTTGACATACTTGACCCAGATGACAAACCAAACTTAAGCACATGTCAAGGGCAGAGAGCCACGGAACGGAATCCGAAGAGGGATACAGGACATTAGAAAATATGCCAAGATGAAGTCAGAACTCTGACAACATTGTATATTTTTGTAATCATTGCTAATCAGGAAAAAAGGAGAAGCTAACACTGAAAGGATCTTATTTAAAACAGAAAATAAGGCACCGAGAACATTTTCTACCAAAAAACCTTCCACCGCAATTGGACACATTTACTAAATACAAATAATGCGTTGGAGTCGCTGACTCTCTTCTGCCTGCATAAATGTTGTTCTTGCTCTTTTGAGGCACTACAAGTTTGCCAGCTAGTTTCTAAAGTATTCTTAAAATCCAGAGAGTGCTAGATCATTTGGCACTCCTGTACGTTTAGAACATCAGAAAGGCCTAATTATTTAACACTTCTCTTTTATGGATTGATAGCCCGAGGTCAAGCAACACATTACACACAGTTTTCATATCTTGTAACTTGTTTTTAAACAAAAGCAGTTTGGCAGTGGGTGTTCTTGTATGGAGAAATAGCAAAGGAGTGCTTTAACCTTCTTCCTGTGTACTGTTTTTCCACTCCAACTCCCTACCTCCCAACCAACTGCCAAGGTTTCCAATTATGTTTACACCCTATATGCACCTGGAATCCTATCACAGGAGGAAAAACAGGGGGAATTCCAGCAGAAAAATAGTAGAGACAGGAAAGGGTTAAGGGTCCTCCCCACTTCTCTGCACAAAAACACTTGCTTCTGTTTATAAAAACTGGCAATTAAGGGGTTGTTGCTCAGATTTGCATGTAGCCTAGTATAACCTATGAGTGGAAATTATTAATCCCATCTAAGAACACAAGAGCTCTGCTGGTTCAGACCGAAGCCATATCTAGTCCAGCATCTTGTCCTCATAGTGGACAGCCAGAAGTTTACATGAAGTCACGAGCACAACAGAACTCTGAACCACTCCTGTTCCCCAGCAACTGGGGGGCAGCCATTGATAGCCTCAACCTCCATGAATCTGTATAACCCCCCCCCCTTTAAAGCCACCCACCCATGTGGGCTGCCATCCCTACATTTTGTGTGTAGCCAATTCTACAGTCTAACTATGTACTGTGTAAAATAGTTAAAGGTAAAGGGACCCCTGACCATTAGGTCCAGTCGTGGCCGACTCTGGGGTCGCGGCGCTCATCTCGCTTTATTGACCGAGGGAGCCGGTGTACAGCTTCCAGGTCATGTGGCCAGCATGACTAAGCCACTTCTGGCGAACCAGAGCAGAGCACGGAAACGCCATTTACCTTCCCGCCAGAGCGGTACCTATTTATCTACTTACACTTCATGCTTTTGAACTGCTAGGCTGGCAGGAGCAGGGACTGAGCAACGGGAGCTCACCCCGTCGCGGGGATTCGAACCACCAACCTTTCAATCGGCAAGCCCTAGGCTCTGTGGTTTAACCCACAGTGCCACCCGCGTCCCTTTTGTGTAAAATAGTTAAAGAGGGACAAAGTCAAGTTTCTGCAATTAGAGGCAACATTTAGCTTACTGCTAATTTTAATTATTAGTTGAATGTTTTAAATAGCTGTTTTAAACAGCTTTTACTGATAGCTTTACTGCTTCTGTGAGATGCCTTGAGTTTTTTCCTTCACAATCAAATGGTATATGAATTTTGTGAAATAAAATAAATTAATAAACAATTGAAAGCTGTTCACACACTGAGTTGTTGTATTCAACTATGTTCTCATCAGATAGACCCACGAAACTTAACGGACCTAAATTAGTCATGCCCATTCATTTCAATGGCTCTACTCTGAATAGAAGGAACACTGGATACAAGTAGTGCTTCAAAGTGCATCAGTTAAACAGGAAGGTGCAAGTGACTTGCTTTTTTTTGTCCAAAGTAGGACAAAGGAGGGATGCCATGTGCTTCCAGTGCAGAAACAGCTCCCCCATCTCACTTCAGACAGAGGCCAACACAAAGTTACCAAGAAGCACAGGTGTATCAGCATTTCTTGTTCCACACGTATCCTATAATGCCCTGCCTTAAAACTAGAAATGCCATTTACCTTCACTGCCAAGAAATTCAGCCCACTTTCATGGGCCAATGCCTTTGCAATCATGGTTTTTGAGCATCCTGGAGGTCCATAGAGTAGTACTCCCTTTGGTGGCTGAATCCCCATTCGAATGAAAGACTCGGGATGCTTCAGTGGCCATTCCACTGCTTGTTTCAATTTCAGTTTGACATCTTCTAGCCCTCCAATGTCTGACCAGGATACCTGTAAAACAAACAACCCCGTCATGAATCAGCAGGAGATTTTTTTGTAGAGTAGATGAATAGAAGTATTCCACTCACACACACAAAAATAGAAGCTGCTACAAATACACACATGATTTAAAATCACATTCTTTTTTTTTTTTATAAAATTTTTATTGGTTTTACGAAATTTTTTAAAAAACAAACAAACACTTAAGAAAACAAACATACACGTATAATTTCATAACATATTTTCATAAACCTCTTTTCTAAGACTTCCCCATACCCCCCCTTTCTGCATCCCAATGTCCATAATTTTATAGCAACTCCCAATTGTTACTTTCCAACCTTAATCATCTTAGTCATCTCTATATTCTAACCTTATGTCACTGTATCCCTTTGTTCCTAAGAACCAAAACACTCTAACATTCATTAAGTTTATAATAGTCCTTAAGATATCTTTTGAATTTTCTCCATTCTTCTTCCGCTGTCTCTTTTCCTTGATCACGGATTCTGCCTGTCATCTCTGCCAATGTCATATAGTCCATCACTTTCATCTGCCATTCTTCCAGAGTGGGTAGATCTTGTGTCTTCCAATACTTTGCGATGAGTATTCTTGCTGCTGTTGTAGCGTACATGAAAAAAGCTCTGTCCTTCTTTGACACCAATTGGCCGACAATGCCCAAGAGAAAGGCCTCTGGTTTTTTAGGAAAAGTACATTTAAGTACCTTTTTCATTTCATTATAAATCATTTCCCAGAAAGCCTTAATCTTCGGGCATGTCCACCAAAGGTGGTAGAAGGTACCTTCAGTCTCTTTACATTTCCAACATTTGTTATCGGGCAAATGATAAATTTTTGCCAGCTTGACTGGGGTCATGTACCACCTGTATACCATTTTCATAATGTTTTCCTTTAAGGCATT
This sequence comes from Podarcis bocagei, assembly GCF_964188305.1. Lineage (NCBI taxonomy): Eukaryota > Metazoa > Chordata > Lepidosauria > Squamata > Lacertidae > Podarcis > Podarcis bocagei. The sequence goes on from NC_138134.1 coordinate 50,584,909, forward strand.
ACATGCCGTAAATTTGATACCGGTGTTCCATAACCATTCCCAGTCATCTGACATAATGTTATGACCAACATCCTGTGCCCACTTAATCATGGCTGATTTGACTGTTTCCTCCTCTGTATTCCACTTCAGCAACAAGTTATACATTCTAGATAAGTTCTTAGTGGTAGGTTCTAGCAATTCGGTTTCTAATTTTGATTTTTCCACCTGGAAGCCGACTTTCCTGTCCTGTTTAAAAAATTCCATTATTTGACGGTATTGAAACCAATTTTCCACTTTATGTTTCAATTTTTCCTGGCTTTGTAATTTGAACTTATCTCCATCCTGTTCTAAGATTTCCCAATACTTCGGCCATCCGACCTCCATATTGAGTTTTTTCACAGCATTAGCCTCCACTGGTGACACCCATCTAGGGGTTTTATTTTCCAATAGATCTTTATATCTTATCCAAACATTAAACAATGCTTTTCTAACAATGTGATTTTTGAAGGCACTGTTAACTTTATCATACCAAAGATATGCATGCCAACCAAAAGCATTGTTGAAACCTTCCAGATCCAAGATGTCTGTATTCTCGAGGAGCATCCATTCTTTGAGCCAGCAAAAAGCTGCTGCCTCATAGTACAATTTTAGGTCCGGCAGGGCAAAACCCCCTCTTTCTTTAGCATCTGTCAGTATTTTAAATTTAATTCGGGGCTTTTTGCCCTGCCAGACAAATTTCGAAATATCTTTATGCCACCTCTTAAAACATTCCATCTTGTCAATAATCTGCAAGGTCTGAAACAAAAATAGCATTCTAGGCAATACATTCATTTTAATTACTGCAATTCGGCCTAACATTGACAGTTTCAAATTTGACCATATTTCTAAGTCTTTTTTGATTTCTGACCAACATTTCTCATAGTTGTCCTTATACAAATTCTGATTCTTGGATGTTAGATAAACCCCTAGATATTTGACCTTTTTGACCACAGTCAAACCTGTTTCCTCTTGAAATTTCTCCTTTTCCATATCTGTTAGGTTTTTCCCTAAAACTTTGGTTTTTAGCTTGTTCAACTTAAATCCAGCTACCTGGCCAAACTGTTGTATTATTTCTAATACCTTTTTCGTACTAGTGTTTGGCTCTTGCAAAGTCAATACTAAGTCATCTGCGAACGCTCTTAATTTGTAATGTTTAGCTCCGACCTGCACACCTTTAACCTGCTGGTCATTTCTTATCATATTCAGCAAGACCTCCAGAACTGTAATAAAGAGTAATGGGGAGATCGGGCACCCCTGTCGTGTTCCTTTTTCTATCTTAAGCTCCTCAGTCACCACATTATTTACAATCAGTTTGGCCTTTTGTTCAGAGTATATTGCAGCCATACCATTCTCAAAACCCAGACCTACCCCCATCCTATGCAGATTCTTCTTCATAAAACTCCAAGAAATATTGTCAAAGGCTTTCTCCGCGTCTACAAATATCAATACTGCTTTAGTGTTTATATTCACCTCTAGCTTTTCCAGAATGTCTATAACATTCCTTACATTGTCCGCCAGGTGTCTTTTAGGGAGAAAGCCTGCTTGGTCCTTATGAATCATCTCCATCAAAACTCTTTTAAGTCTTTTTGCCAAAATGTCTGCAAAAATTTTGTAATCCACATTGAGCAATGATATTGGGCGGTAGTTCTTGAGTTGGGTCTTTTCAGTCTCTGACTTTGGTATGAGTGAAATGTATGCCTCTTTCCACGATTCAGGTGCCCTTTTTCCTTCAAGGATCTCATTACAAACTTCTCTTAATGGTTGAATCAACCATTCCTTCAGCGATTTGTAGTATCTAGAAGTCAATCCATCTGGTCCCGGAGATTTGCCCAGTTGCATATTCTGAATGGCAGCCTCTATCTCTTGTTCTGAGATTCTCTGGTTCAAGTCCATCTTACTTTGCTGAGAGATGTTTTGTAATCCATATCTTCCAAGGAATTTGTCTATATCTTCTTCATTTTGCGGGCCTTGAGTATAGAGTTTTTTGAAATAACTTAAAAAGCAATTTCTAATTTCATTGGGTTTAGATATGTTCTTTCCATCCACCTCTAGACTTGTAACTGTATTTAGTTTCTGCCTTTTCTTCAATTGCCATGCCAAAAGTTTACCACATTTATTTGCTGATTCAAAAGTTTTTTGCTTCATTTGCTTTATCTTCCATTCAATCTCTTGGTTCATCAATTCCATATATTGGGTTTGATATAACTTGATCTCTCTTAAAATGTCCTGAGACTTTGGTTTTGTTCTTAATTTCCTCTCTCCTTCTTTTATCATTTCCAAGATCTTCTCTTTTTTCTCATTTTGTTTTTTCCTCTTTATTGAGTTTTGTTGAATCAAAAGTCCTCTCATAACCGCTTTACTTGCATCCCAGATCACTCTTTTCTCGACGTCGGTCCTCAAATTTATTTCAAAATAGTCTTTTAGGGTCTTTTGGGCCTTCGTGAGAATCTCCTTATCTCGAAAGAGGGTGTCATTCATTCTCCATCTAAATTGACCAGTTGTTGTGGGTTTCATCTCCATCTTCACGGCGTTATGGTCGGAGCAAGTTTTTGGGCAGATTTCCACTTTCTTAATCTTTGGAGCCAGTCCACTAGTAACCCAGATTTGGTCAATTCTGGTCCAGGTCATCATTGCTTGGGAGAAAAAGGTTCCCTCTCTCTCCAGAGGGTTCCTTGTTCTCCAAATGTCTATCAAGTCCATATTTTCTGTCATTTCGAAAAAAGTCTTAGGGAGTCTCCCTTCTTTAGTGACTGTTAATCTTTGTGCCTTGTCCATATTAGTGGAGACCACGCCATTCATGTCTCCCATGATTATCATATTGTAATCCAAATAGTCCGTCAAGGTTTCATGAAGTCTCTTAAAGAAGTCAGATTTGCCTTCATTTGGTGCATAAATTCCAACAACTAAGAATTTTTCTCCATGTACTTGTATCTCCACAGCCAGATATCTCCCTTGTTCATCTTTGAATATCATTTTTGGAGCCCATTTCTCCTTCACATATATTACAACTCCTCTCTTCTTAACTTTATCTGATGAAATAAATTCTTGTCCTAGCCTTTTATTTGAAAGTAATCTCCTATGGGCTCTGGTTATGTGAGTTTCTTGTAAGCATATCAAGTCCAATTGTTCTTTATTCAATATATGAAATACTTGTCTTCTCTTCAAAGGCCCATTGAGCCCATTACAATTCCAACTAAGGAATTGCAGAGCCATCTTGTTATTTTCTTAAGACTCCTCCAACAGCTCCAAGTTGTTGCTCTTCTTCTGATGGTAATGATTTTTGTCCAGGCAAGAGATTCAAGATGTCCAATGCTCTCCTCTGTTCTGCAAGTACGTCCACAGTCCCCTTCTGTAAATCCTCCTGGTATCTTGCCAAAAATTTGTCTTTGTCTTGAATTGTCTTTATTTTCACTTTCTTTGCCTTGTAGTCAAATGACAGTCCTTGTGGGAACTCCCACCTAAAGCGAATAGTGTTCTTCTTTAGCAAGAGAACCAGGTCCTTGTAAAAGTTTCTTAAGTCCAGAATGTATTTTGGGATGTCTTTAAAGATCTGTACAGCTGAGTTTCCAATTTGCAGGGCCTTTTCGAAGTGTAATCCTAATATTTTGTCTCTTTCCTCCTTGGATCTGAGTGTAATCAAACAGTCTCTCGGTGTCTTTCTATCTTGCTTTTTACCCAATCTGAAGGCAGTCGTAATTTTAAATTCGTCTTCCTCAAGGTCCCAACAATCCACAAACTCCCGTGTCAAGTATTCCACAAGGCTGTCTCTTTCGTTCTCCGGAATCAGTCTTAATTTTAAATTTCTCTCTTTCCTCTGTAAGTCCCACAAGGCCAATGTTGCATCATGCTCATAGACCTTCTTGGCAAGGGGCTCTAGCTTCTCCTGTGTCTCTCCGGCAGTGGCTTTGGCCTCCTCGGCAATTTGGCGGGTGGTGGCGTTCTCCTCTACCAATCTATTTATAGATTCTGTATTCTGATTCAGTCTTGCTGATATTTCTGTTAATTTTTGTGTGTTCTCTGAAGTCTGTTTTGTCAAAGACTCCAGGGTTTGGTTTATCTTGAGCAAGGCCTCTGTCACAGCTTCCATAGAGACGGCTGCTCCTTTGTCTTGACCTGTTGTTCCTGCTGATCCGGCTGTTGCGCCTGAAATTGAACCTCTTTTCTTTGCCTGTTGCAGCTGCAGCTGTTGTTGTTGCTGTTGTTGCTTAATCTTGGCTCTTGTCACTATCTCTTCTTGTGGGCCGCTCATGTCAAGGTCAATTCCCACGGGATTTGTTCTCCCTTGGAAAATTCCACTGTCTTAAGCCGTGCCGAACTTTACTTTATCCTCTAGAGGGAGCAAATCAAAATGGCCATAGAACAAAATTTCCAAGTACCAAAACAAAGGAGACAGTCCAAAAAATGAGAAAAAGGGGAAATTAACACAGTCCAAGCCAATATTACTAAATCAAATTGCCACAGTTGCCCAATTTATACTGTTTCTTCTTGTGATATACAATAGTCAGGCAGTGTAAAAACTTTGTATCAAAGTATCACTTCACAGGGAAAAGTCAGTTCAGTGTACTAAGAAGGCAGACCGTTTCGTACAATCAAACAGATGAGACAGCAGATGTTTTTTTCCTCCAAATAAGTCATGCAGTTAATGGTCAGATTCGCCTCTCCTCTGCCCTGCTTGCTAGAGGGGAGATCAAAGGTTTAAATGTCCGGTTTAGCTGATCAAAGGACAGATTTAAACGGATGCAGGTTTAAAGTTCCGTTGCTTTCGCTTTCATGCAGTCGGGGGGAGGCAGACTTCCTTTGTTTAAATCTCCCCCGTTTTTAGCCCAATTTTTAAAAGTAAAAGAGTCCCAGTTATTTTTCAGTTCTTACTCACGGGGAATCAGTCCGAATTTCTTTTCAGGAAGGAATCGGCGCTCTCCGCTTATGGCGACGCGGCTTCACTTCGCAGGCTGGGTAGCGACTCTCAGCACCGCGCTCACTCCCGATGTCGATCCGTAGCCTTTAAAAAGGCTCTTTCACGGTACCGGGGGGCGCAAAGGTGCCCACCGAGTCTCCTTGTTCTCAGGCTTCAGCGCCTGGGATTTTAGGGGTCCCCCGCTTGCCGTAGCGGGTAAGACCCGAACTTGCGAAGCAGTCCTTCTCCGGAGCTCGGAGCTAGGACCGCCATTAAGCGCTGGCACCGACCGGAAGTCCTGATTTAAAATCACATTCTACCAGTGCTGCACTAAAATGCTTCCACTGCATTTACAGAGATGATGGGGAAATAGGGATTGATGCCTTAAAGCTGCTCTAAACTCAAAACTATTTTTGCACTGAGTGGAAAGCAGACATAACTGAGAGAAAGAAGGGAGGTGGTAACTGGTTATTAACAGAGTTCAGGATGGACATGGTTGATCTGAATAACATGAGGTGAACTTTTAAAATAACTAGATTCAGGTAGGTAGCTGTGTTGGTCTGACGCAGTCGAAATAAATTAAAAAATTGTGCAGTAGCACCTTAGAGACCAACTAAGTTTGTTCTGGGTATAAGCTTTTGTGTGCATGCACAATTCTTCAGAAGTGTGCAGGCACACAAAAGCTTATACCTCGAACAAACTTAGTTGGTCTCTAAGGTGCTACTGCACAATTTTTTAATTTATTTTAAAATAAATGTACTCATTAGTCATCTCAGTAACTAACAGCCCACCCCTTGGCCTTGCCCACCTTCTCCTCCATACCTTCTTCTAAGTCAAACCAGAAGAGGAGAGCAAAAGAATCAGGTGTTTACTATACAGTGGACGCTCGGGTGGTGAATGTGAACCGTGTGGGAGGCACGTTTGCAACCAGCAGCGTTTGCAACCTGCAGCGCTGCTCATGCGCACGCATGGGTTGCGATTCGGCACTTCTGTGCATGTGTGACCACTGAAACCCGGAAGTAACCCGTCCCAGTACTTCCGGGTTTTGGCGCGTCCGTAACCCAAAAAAAAATGCAACCTGAAGCGTCTGTAACCCAAGGTATGACTGAACAGTACTGAGGCTCGTGAATTAGCAAGGCCTAGTTGAAAAGCACATCAAAGTGCAAGTAGATAAATAGGTACCGCTCCAGCGGGAAGTTAAACGGCCTTTCCGAGCGCTCCTCTCGTTCACCAGAAGTGGCTTAGTCATGCTGGCCACATGACCCGGAAGCTGTACGCCGGCTCCCTCGGCCAATAAAGCGAGATGAGCGCTGCAACCCCAGAGTCGGCCACGACTGGACTCAATGGTCAGGGGTCCCTTTACCTTTAGTGTCAGCACACTCAGGCAGCTGCTGCTGGCCCAGCAGGGTCTACCACTAGTGCCTGCCTTTAGAAACAAAACAAACAAACAAACGTCCCGAGGGCTCTAATCAGCACCAGAAATGTGAATCTGGGAGTCACTGCCATTTTCAGTTTCCCACAATATTCCACTTACCAGAGCGCTGCTGCCATCGCTATGTCAGCCTTTCATGGAAAACGAATATCAGCGTCTGTGAGAAGCCCCATCGAACCTGGATCCAACCCCAAAATTAACAACCACCCAGGGCAGAAGATTCCCGAGTTAAAATGGCATTGCAGCAGCAGCAATAAATCTCTGCCCTTCATCAGTAGATCAGGATGGTTCACAACGCAAAATTGCAGTATTAAAAACCACAAAACACATAATAAACTCAAGAACAACAACAAACCAATAACACCCCCCTCCCACAACGCATATAAAGGGCATCGGATATCTCCCTTGAGCTACAATTGTCACCAGACGGTGACTGCTATCAAGTATGTGGCTTTCCTATGTTTGAATAATTATTTCAGAATATTGTACTGGGCAAAACTTACTTTTGGCACATCAACTGCCACTTCCCTCATGGCACTGGGCCTGACGTCGTTCATTGCCTGCAGGAAGTCGCTGCAAGTAATTATCACTGATCCAGACACATCCTCATCCAAGAGGTTTGCTTTCTCCCCAAGTACTCTCCGTAAAGCATACAAGCCTGCACGTGGCACAGAATACAAAAACACGGCATCAGATTATCGCTCCCCACAAATATATGGCGTGCCACGTATGACATAAAATAGATACACCCAGGGATAAGGAGAATTCATTTGAATCCTCATTTGAAGTAATCAAGCAGGGAAAGAATATGACAAGTTTACTATATCTCAATAATGTAAGATTACATTCATATAAAATAATTGTTCCTCTGTGGGACAAAAACATTAAGGAGATGAATACAGATGAATACTGTCAGAATTTCTTAAAGATCATGTAAGCTAGGCCCTGTAACACACACACAGCCTCACATCAGCCTTTGCTCACAAGCTTACATAGTAAAGGGAGAGCGAGAATATATGAGGGCCAACCTGAGCTCTAATATAATGTTGCCTTTCCCATGTGAAAAAAAGATCAAACTCATTTGCTTTTCCTCAGTGGCAGCTGGTAATATTTGACTTGGTAGGGCGGCAAATTTAAACCTCGCTGTTTTCATCGTAATAGGATTTGCATAGCATTTATTTAGAAAATTGTGCCTTTACCCAGCTGCAAAGTGCCACTGTCACCTCTTTTTAAAAAACAACAACACAAACTTCAATTATTCATTGCACATCTATGGGCAATGGAAGAATTTCCATGTAAGATGGACCAAGTATGATTCTCAGAAAAGATTAGCTCCATACCTCTTATGGAGCCACACCACAAAACGTTAAGTGTCTGAATTCATGTGTTGATTACACCTACACAGGCATTGCAAAAAAAGCAAAAGAAACACAAACCTATAAAATGTGGAGAACACTTGCTTCCAGTTGCATGTGATTTTCCTGCCCTTGATAATCAATATAACTTTTTTATTATCCAAAACATTTACTGCTCTAATTAAAAGAACAAAGTTCACCAAGCAATAGACAAAAAATGATTGCTTCATTTGAAGTAGGGCATATCAGAACATATTTGCAATGCATGCTTTGGTCCTGAAAATGTGAAATAATAATCTCTGCTCACATGCAGAGTCTATCAAACTAGCAAGTAATCATAATCAAGTCTCTTATGTCTGGAAGGGGCTGGAGGGAAGAAAAGAAGCCAAACAGACATCATTAAATGTCGCTCTCAATATGGAACATTCAACAATATGCCATATGAATTGCTAACGGCAAAATACACCAATGACCTTTAGCATCTAGTGTTGTCATGCATTTTCTTCATATAAAGCAATATATTATCTTCAAATTAAGTATACTGTAATGTGGTATAGAATGAATGATTGCTGTTCCTAGGTTCAAGAACACCAACGCTTCCAATTAAAAGAATAAACCAGTTATTTCACTGAGAAAGTTAGCCCGTGCATATCCAACATCTTTGCTAGAGACAATGTCCCACATTGTAAGAGAATTTAAAAGTTAATCCGTTTGTTTAAAGCAGCAAAATATTTACTTGTAGTTTGATTCACTGATAAAAAATAATGACCTCTTTTGGTCTTCATCAAGTATACCCTCCTTATTTCCAACCCAAAACCTTTCAATAAAATATTGTATGCAGAAAAGCAGCATTTAACAACTTGTCCCATTTCCCATTACATGACGTATCTTTAAAAAGGAGTTCCTGTTTTTTATCTGTAGCTACTCCATTAAAAATATCCAGGAAAAACACAGTTCCTATTAAGCACCGTCACTGCAAGGGTCAAGCAAGAACACTGCCTTCCCCTGTTGTCATAGTTTTACAAATCAGCAATAAAGAATTGCAGTCTTAAAACAGAAAAAAGATAAGCGACGTCAGAACTGTCCAAAATAAAGCTTGAATCCATTAAGCCTTCTAATGATTAAGATATGGGTGTGTGCACGCTGTGCTACAGGTCAGCCTTTAATTGAAAGAATATTTTACAATAAAGGAATAATGAAAGACAGATTGAAAGCAAGACCTCAGTTCTTCCTGTTTCCTCTTGTTAGCATCATTTGTTCCTGCCCTCCCCGCTGATCCTTGACCTTAAAAATTGGTTGCATTATGGCCGGGAAAGGATAAAGTCAGTACCTTGCCAGGAAGATAAATATATAGCCCTTTCTTTAAAGGCACGATAAAAAAGAAAAAATACATCCAGATTAGGGCTTCTAATTTGTAAGATTGCACAAGCCCTGAGTAATGAACTCAAAACGCACATTTTGTTTAAACTGCAGCCCAGAAAATAGTGAACATCTGGCCAACACAAACGAGGTTTTTCAGACAGGGTTTGTTGAAGCACGTTTTGGATCAGATGCATCCTTTACCTTCTATTGTAAGTTGGCTTTGAGAACATACTTATGTATCAGATGGCACCTATTTCCAGTGGCTTAGTGAACAATCATGTTCTCTTACCACCAACTAATTATTTGACCTCCCTTGCAACTCTTATTCAAAACAAGTAATCATTCTGAAACAAGAGACTACCTAAACAAAACAAAACAAAAATCTACAGTATTTGCTTTAAGGTTTTTTTATGTGGTTCATGTAACCTTTGTAAAAGCAAATCACTGCCAGTTGCTGCATTTACCTACATGCTTCTACTTGTGTGACCTGCAACAAAATGTTGCAGTGTGAAATATTCTTCTTGTCCTCCATGACACTCCATTCCACAGTCAACATTCCATAGCTACCAAACACTCTCAGCTCTCACTGGTTGTTTGGTGGGGTTCTCTGCCCCCTTTCCTACACACACACACACACACACACACACACACACACACTATTTCTGCAAACTATCAAGTTATTGACACCTCCCTCTTGTGCATGGTGGAGCCTTTTTGGTTACATAAGAAACACTCCCAGCCTAAATATCAGAAATAGACAAATGACCTAAAATAATTGCTACCTAGCAACAGTGGAAGGCTTTAAGGATGTAGCATAAGAGAACCTTGTGCCATCACTGCTCCTAAGACAGCACCCAAATTACAACAGGGCCAGAGGCACCCCATGTTGGAAATGTTTTGCCTGCTAAAATATGAGAGACCCCCCCGTCAGTATTGGCACCCCAACTAGCTCTTGGGAATACACTTATCTGGACAAACATTCCCCTGATCTCCTGTTTTAATTAACTGTTATGTTGTTTTGATGAGATTGTTTATTGTAGATTATTTAGTTGTGGGTGGATGCTTTTTTATGTTTTGGTGAAATTGTCTATTGTGTATTTTAATTATGTGCGACTATATTCTTTATCATCTGTTTTTTACTTATAAACCAAACCACTTACAGGATACAAGTAAGGAGCCTATTAATTAATTACCGTATTGGCCAAATGTAAGCCGCACCTGAATATAAGTCACTCCCTTAAAATTCCGCAGGCACTCACACCCGTTCCGTTTTACCGTATGTCTGTTTCAGCAGCAAGATCGTAAAAGCTGATTTTTGTAAGGTCGCGAGTTTAAGCCGCACTTTAACTTTCCACAGTTGGCCTTTGGGGGGGGGGGGGAGTGAGGCTTATATTCAGGCCAATATGGTAATCAACAACAACAACCATCTTTTCTAACCATCCCCCCCTTTTTAAACAATGATCCCACAATTTGACTAAAATTGTGGGGGAATAAAATGTGGTGCTTCAGACTGTCATATCAGAATCCCTTATAAGTTATACATTCTAAACTCATGAAGAATCTTCCTGGATCAGATCAAAGGCCCATCCAGTCCGGCCTCCTATTCTTATGGCGGCTGACTAGGAACTATAGGAAGCCCACAACCAAGACCTGAACACAACAGCAAAAACCACATCACGGCATTCACCACCTACAGAATAAGAAAAAGGAAAGTCTACTTTGTCAAGCAGATATTCCTTCCTGGACTGGAACATGTATGGGCCACCAAGTGAGAAGCACAAGATTCAGGAATTTGGAAATGAGGAATGTCTCCTGAATATTAACATAAATAAAACAATTTTCAGGCACCTAACCTTTTATCAACATCAGATGAACCTTCGAAATTACAAATCTGTAATTCAGATTTAACAGAAGACAGAAAACTGCAGGATTTTCTAGCCTGGCATTTTCTGCTCTAACATTCTATTAATTCAAATATCTGGATTCAAAATGGCATGCAACATGTCAGGTGGCTGTTGCGGTTGCTCAAGAGTAACCAGGCAGGACTGCAACCAAACCTGTGTTTTACAGGTTTTTAATTTGGTGCAAACTATTTACAGTGAAGAGCCCCAAAGCTCATGTCTGGCTCAATCGCTAGCAGAATCCAGGAGTGGTCTTTTTTTCATTACCGCCAACCTTCTCCTTCCCTTTTTGCGCCTTAGGCTACTGCGCAGGATGGGCGATGGGAAGGGCGTGTTTCCCTTCTGTCCACCTTGCCCAGGAGCGGCGTTAAGGCTCCCACAAGCATTCTCTGGTCCTTGCACCTCTTCCCCACTAGAGGTGGGGCTTTCCTCCTCCCCGTAAGAGGAACTGCTTCGCAAGATTTTCGGAGGCTCCCTGTAACACAACTCCCCTTCTATTCCTCGCTTCTGAGCCAATGGCAGTTCCCAGACATAACAACAGCATTTTAAACCACACAAACAAGGGAAGGGTTGTCAAATTTCTTTTCCCTAAACAATATGAAATTATTATTATTATTACAAAGAAATTAAATTTGCATATCTGAAGATCTCAGGGCAGTTCACAGCGGAAAAGAGAGAGAATGCAAAATGTATAATACAGTGGTGCCTCGCAAGACGAAATTAATTCGTTCCGCAAGTTTTTTCTTCTTGCGAGTTTTTCGTCTTGCGATGCACGGTTTCCCATAGGAATGCATTGAAAATCAATTAATGCGTTCCTAGGGAAACCGCCTTCAGACCAGGTCCGGGGACAGTCTGTCCCCCGACCTCTTCTGAAGGCTGGGGGTGGGGACAAGGGCTTTTCTTCCCACCGCCAGCCTTCAGAAGGCTGTTCTGAAGGCTGGCGGTGGGAAGAAAAGCCCTTGTCCCCACCTCCCGCCCCACAAGCTCCGGGGACAGGAGCGCTTTGCTGCCAACCGCCAGCATTTTAAAAGCCCCTGCTGTCCCGGGGCGATTTTAAAATGCTGGCGGGCAGCAGCGAAGTCTCCGCTGCCCCGGGGGCTTTTAAAATGCTGGGGGTCGGTAGCGAAGGCTTCGCTGCCACCCGCCAGCATTTTAAGATCGCCCGGGACAGCGGAGAAGTCTCCGCTGTCCCGGGAAGGCAGGCGGAGGGGGGGAGCAAAGACTTTTGCCCCCCGCCGGCCTTCAGAAGAGGTCCAGGACCTCTTCTGAAGGCTGGCAGTGGGCGAAAGTCTTTGCTCCCGACCGCCAGCATTTTAAAAGAGGTCCCCGGAGATTTCCCTATGGGCTTTCTTCTTGTGAAGCAAGCCCATAGGGAAATTCGTCTTGCGGAACGACTCAAAAACGGAAAACTCTTTCGTCTTACGAGTTTTTCGTTTTGCGAGGCGTTCGTCTTGCGAGGCACCACTGTACGTAAAACCAAACCAAAACCAGAACAATAACCCCCCTCCCAAAAACACATTTAGAATGTCCATCAGCCCAATACCTGGTTGAAGAGAAACATTTTCACCTGGCACCTAAAGATATGTATCAAAGCAGCCAGGCAAGGCTCCCTGGGGAGTGCATTCCACCAATGGGGAGCCACTGCAGAAAAGGCCATGGTGCCATTCTCCAGACCTCTCATGGAGGAGGCACACAAAATTAGAGTTGTTCCTAGAGAATTGTGTGTATAAAAATGAATTTGGAAAGGTTGGCTATATTGACTTGTTCCAGGAATGTCAAAATTACAAACCCACTGAATGAGAAAATGCCATGTGCCACCTCCTGGGTTCCAGGTTCATTTCCTGCTTTCTCAGTGAAGGCACTTCAGGCAACGGGGATTAGAGCTATAAGCAAATACTACCCTATACTGGGGCAGAGGATAGGAAGATGAATGTTAGGAACTGTGGTTCCTTTTATGTATGATCTCTTTAAAGACATGAAACCTAAGTATTCCTTGTCTATATGCCAAGTTTATTAAGTAAAAGCCTGTTGAGAATGTGCGCATTACTCAGACATTTTAAACACGGGGAAGGGATGTGTGTAATGTTACGAATTAGCTGTGAAAGCAATACAAGATTTATCCTGTTCATACAAGTATAACCCTCAGGTCCTTTGCAACCTATACACTGCAAGTTCACTTGGCTAAACTGCTACATGGAGGCACATGTAATTTACAGTCCTTCATGAACAACCTAGAATTTGCTGAAACATGCCTGTTGGCCTAAACAGATGTTATGGCAAGGCATAGAAGGGGAAAGCAGATTGATTTCAATTCCAAGAGTTTTATTACACAGGAATTCTTTTCCACAACGATGACTGTACACACTTGCTTTATTTGCCAAGGCAGAGTGTCAGGAGAATTATTATTCTCAAGTCTAAAACTATTCACAGCTGGAAATAATTGTACTGAGAAGAACCAATTCATTAACAGAACACTAGTTCTAAAAGTTAACCTAAAAAAAATATAGATTTAGACTTAGAGAATATATAAAAGTGCAATTTTCTCATTCAGTGGGTTTGTAATTATGATGGAAAGTATTCTTATAAAAGGCCAGCTTTCCCCACAGGCCGATTGGGACAACCTGTCAATCACCTGACATCATAACAACATCAGGTAACTGATAACTGTCAAAAGTCCCCTTCTGCAGCACTTCTGAAATGCCAGACAACAAGCTGGCCATCAGGAGTTTCAGAAGAACTGTACAAAGCACTTCTCACAGAAAGCTAACTGACAGGGGCAGATATGAAGAGGAAAAAGAAGTTATCAGCCAAGATTCAAGCAAACATGACTCAAAATATATAATTAGATGTGTGTGAGTCTAATTAATACAACATTTGAAAACATATGTGGAACAAATGAATGAAATGGGAAGACAAGAGTTCCACTGTGGAGCTTATATTGACGAGCAAGTATATTTAGCATTGCAGCCCAAGTATGACTTCTCTTAGTTCCATCACAGTGTCCATTTAAGAAAGGGCTGGGGGGATTGTTTCTGGATGCAAGTAGAAGATCAGCATGTTCCATCTTGTTTTACACATGTTCCCTCAAGCATCAACATCCAGATGTAACTACTTCTACATAAAAGCAATTACTCCAAACCGATGTTCTCAAAAATAACCCACAAGCATATGTTACAGCTTTGGTCAACAAAAGCCATTATGCCTTGCATGTGGACACACAGGCAGTGCTGTATCAGGATGTTACCTCCTAGGAGAGAGAGAAAAGTCGATTGTTCACTTCAGTTTCAAGATTTAACAGGTCTTTGCCAGATTGTGAACAAGCTACCAATAATTTGTAGAAGTCATTTCTATGCTTGTGGTTTTATTTGCAAGTTATACAAGCACTCATGTTCCTTGCAGCCAGGATGAAGATTTATAAAACATCATGAAGGACAAAACAATCATCTTTTAAGCCCATCCCAAGTAATTGCCTAGAAACAACTTGGCAGTTTCTAGCAATACTTACTTTCAGGGGTCTAAAACTTGTTTTGTGCTTGTTTACTTAGAAGTTAAGACCTACAAAGCTCAATGGGACTGCCTAGGATTTTAAACTTGGGTGGATCTACACTCATGGTTTTTAACATTAAGGGAAGATAAGGAATGGTTTTGATAACATATATGGACACATGACACCCTAGTTTTAACGTTCATGATACATCATTAAAATGTGACACCAGATGGCGCTGCAGAGCAACCAGCAGCAGGGAAACAGCATTTTGATGGGGATAAAACAGGATAAAAAATGCTTTAATTTACAAGCATGCCCTGTGATGTTTCAGAACGACATATGTACTATCGTTCAATTAATGCTAAACAGGTCAGTGTAGATCCAGCCCTTGATTTCAGTTTTCTTTAGTTAGTGGTAGTAGTAGTAGTAGTACAGTGGTACCTTGGGTTACATACGCTTCAGGTTACACACGCTTCAGGTTACACAATCCGCTAACCCAGAAATAGTGCTTCAGGTTAAGAACTTTGCTTCAGGATAAGAACAGAAATTGGGCTCCGGCGGCACGGCAGCAGCAGGAGGACCCATTAGCTAAAGAGGTGCTTCAGGTTAAAAACAGTTTCAGGTTAAGTACGGACCTCCGGAACGAATTAAGTACTTAACCTGAGGTACCACTGTAGTAGTAGTAGTAGTAGTTGTTGTTATTAAGGTAACATATATTGTTTAGCAGCAGATAGCACAACTTGTCCCCCAGCCACTTGATTTTGTCCAGCTCTCAAGCCCAAACTGATTTTTGAACTCTGGGGAGGTTAAAGGACAGTTCAGCAGTTCTGCAAGGGGAACAAACATCCACAAATGTGCACACATGGAACATGTGCAGACATGGACTAGCATACAAAGGGAAGTCCCTGGAGAGTGCAGTCAAAGGGGAAAACCAACCCGAACTTTGCAGATGTACCACAGAACAAAAGCAATTTTCAGCAAGTCATTGTGATGGGGCATCTTCCATACCCAGCTGCAACCTCAGTGTTTAAATCATGCGCAATTCCTTTCAGTATTTGAGTCTGTAACTTTTAAAGAAGTCTGCACAGTGTAGCCAACAATATCTTTTAAGATAAGCGCTAGCATTTTTCAAGCCAGCATTCCCATTCACTGTAAACAAGATGACCCTTCTCAGTTCCTGAAAAATAAATTTACATTCATAATCAATCCTGCCTGAAACTTACAGGCAGCCTTAGAAGGATAAATTTATAAGCAATTGCTATATTTGGAAGCCTATGTTGCTAGGCACTTTAAAACATTCAACACTGTTTATTCCACTTATATCCTCATTGCCCAGCTAACATGCCATTTGTTATGCTGTTTTTGAAATACAGCGGAGGTCTCCCTTTGTAGCATTATAAACATTTAGAGAAATAAAACTCTCGTCAGCTTCTACCAGAATGGCCAGTGGTCAGGGATGAAGGGAGTTGTAGCCCAAGAACATCTAGAGGGCACCGTGTTGGGTACCGCTTCCTAAGGAGAGCAGAGACATATTACCACATAGTGGTAGCAACTGTTTAGACAGGAGAAATCAGAGCATTCTGAAAATATTCCAACCCAGTAACTTTTCAGAACAAGTCAAAACAGGAAACAGTGGAAAGCTAGGAAACAATTAATTCCAAGAATATTTTCCCACAATGCATAGTACTGTAAGTTAATACTGTCTCTCCCCCCACCCCATTAAAAAGTGTTGTGGAATACACATCATTTAAAAAGAAGAAGAAGACCCAAGCTTAAGAAAGGAAGCAGCATTCTTTTTAGGGAAGGGTATCATCTCAATCTTTTGGAATACTTGCCTTTCAACAAAAGATTGTACTCAAGGCGTTCAGAGCTCAGAGAAATGCTTTGGAGAAGACAATACTCTATTTATGGTGAGACATGCTTCCCGTAAAGGACCCAGAAAACTGAGTTTCCCAGAGGGCAATGGCATAAGGTAGAAGAGGCAGAGGAACGTGAAATGTCTTCTTTGACAGTATGTTACCTTGCAATGCACAAGTTATCTTTCAGTAAAAGATTTTATTTGAGTATGGTTTACTGTAGTCTTGCCTTTTACAGGAATTCAAGAAAAAAAATCAGAAATTTCTGTACAAAATCAGAAAAAATGCAATTAAGTGAAAGTGAGATATTCCTGTCCCGAAAGGCCAAGTAAGGGAGCATCAACAAAAATTATACCTGGATACAAAACCACTGCAGTAGTATATATAACAGCTCTTATCAATCTTATGGATACAAATGGTGAGAAGGATTTTGTATAGAAGGAAGCTCATTTTATTTAAAGGAAAAAAATGTTTGTTTTTAAACATTATAGTGAGATATATCACCGCCTAGTTATGCAGACAATGATGCTTTGCTCCATAAATTCTATTTTATAAAGCAAATCTGGACAAATCTATCCAATGACTAAACTGGCTTTTGAAGGAAGAACACCTTCTTGAAGAAAACATTCTACAACAAGCTTTATTAAGAAACTTTACCATCTGTATTTTTTTTAAAAAATGGCAGGAGACTTCATATTTTATAACAGAATACACTAATAGTCTAGGTTTACAAAACAGTGAAGCAAGCTATACATACAGGTCTTATTTCAGGTTCTTTATTATTTTAGACTCTTAAATCTAAATATTCTGTTCATAGAGTTGTAAGCAATTTCTTTCAGCTAGTGGATGTGTTTAGATTGGTTGAAACCATTATTCCACCACTAGATGTCACCCTAGTATAACAATTGATGAAGAAAGCTCACAAGAGAAGGGCTCACTTTTTAATACCAAAGCTTTGCAAATATGCCACTGAAATTATTGAAGTTATTGCCATTTGCAATAAAATACTGTTAACTTTACACAAAATAAGCAGTGGAATCTTATGCACATTCAATCTGTAGTCAGTTCCACTGAGCTCAATGCGACTTACTCCTAATTTTCTGATTCAGTAATCTATAAGCTTACATACTCTTCAAATCAGCATAGTACTGTATTGTCCAAAATAAATATATCCACACCTATTTTTTTATTTGTACCACAGTCTGCTTAATTAGAGGGTTTACACTAGCAGTCTGTGGGACACAAAACACCATGTTCAGAAAAGTCACGTGAATTAAATGTCCCGTAAACAGAATTCAAATGTTAAGAAGGTTGTCAATTGTTGTTGTTGTTGTTTTGATAGATGATCTGCTGTTTAAACAATCAGTTAAATTTAAATACATTTGCATGTCACAAAAACCAGGCAACAAATGTCTTTTTTGCAATATTAAGGAAGCATGAGCAAATGCACAACTGAACAAAGTTTAAAAGTTTAAAAGGAAAGGTAATATTTAATGTATAGTATTATTTTTCACTGACTATTACAGTACAGTGGTACCTCAGGTTAAGAACTTAATTCGTTCTGGAGGTCCGTTCTTAACCTGAAACTGTTCTTAACCTGAGGTACCACTTTAGCTAATGGGGCCTCCTGCTGCCGCCCTGCCGCCGGCGCGCGATTTCTGTTTTCATCCTGAAGCAAAGTTCTTAACCCGAGGTACTATTTCTGGGTTAGCGGAGTCTGTAACCTGAAGCGACTATAACCTGAAGTGTCTGTAACCCAAGGTACCACTGTACAGTAAACACAATCAAAATGACCTCAACAAACTGAATAATGAACCACCGTTCCTTCTTTTCAGCCTTGCTTATTAAAATTTGTCTTCACTGACAAGAACTACACACTCATCCAGCTAATTATTTGATATAAAAGTGTTCATAGCTCACCTGCTTCTTTGCAGACTGCAGCTAGGTCTGCTCCTACATATCCATGGGTGCTGTCAGCCAACTGAACCAGCTCTGTTGCCGTCAGTGAATGAGGAACCTTGTTCAGAAGCTTATTGAAAATGTCCAGTCGGTCCTGAGCGTTGGGAACCCCAATTTCTATCTCCTTATCAAAGCGGCCAGGTCTGCGTAGGGCTGAATCCAGAGCGTGGGGGCGATTAGTGGCCCCAAGTACTAAGAGTTGCCCTTCATTGCCTTCCTGAATGACCAACACAAAACAGGTTCACTGTAATTCAGGAACAATGCGGTATAATCAAAAGCACTGTGCTTTGGGATTGGAGATTGAGGTTTATCTCTCTACTCAGCCATGAGACTTAGCTTTCAGGCTAAGGCTGAAATTCTATGCATACTATCCTGGAACTATGAAGTGCTTTTCACACTATTTACAGAATACCATTACCTTATAATAATTACAGATGAGGACACATAAAATTTATGAGCCCAGTCCCAGTGAAAAGAGGCTTTATTTTTGTAATATGTAAATTTACCAACTCATCGCCAAAGAATTCCACAGGAAGGTAAGTTGTATGAACACAACCATTTTTTCATGCCCACCCCAGAGCCAGCAACTCCATCGTAGTTTACTTACTGATCCAATGCCATCCATCAGTGTCAATAAGGATGCCACAATTCTTTTCTCAACTTCATTCTGTGCCCCTTCTCTCTTTGGGCAGAGCGCATCGATTTCATCAATAAATATAATGGATGGACGACTGAAAAGGAAATAATGGAAAGCAACAGAAACTTTAAAGCACTGAAATGGTTATTGAAATTCTGCATCGGCTAGTTAGAACACCAGATCATGACACACCTCTAGCCGTATGAAATGTTTCGTAACTGAAGCGAAGCTTATCTCATGGCACAGCCCAAAATATCCTGAAGTATGAAGGGAAAACATGTATACAGTTTCCCCCAAAAGGTGGTTTCTCCCAAATGAAATATGGGAACTGCAGCTCATTTTGAGTCCCAAGTGTTGTTAGGAGAACCCCAATTTGCTTCCCAGAGCCACAATGCCAGAGTGGTTTAACCATCAGTCCCTCTTCCCAGGGAATTCTGAGAATTGTAGCTCTTTGAGGAGAACTCTCAGCACTCTTAACTACCAACTCTCAGCTCCCACCTCTAAACAATCCAAGCTAAAATGCAACAGGTAAATCATTTGAGACAAGATTATTCAAATGTCAAAGGCTCGGACTTTTCTTATGACCTAATGAGAAGACCTAATAATCAAAATACAGGGCAGAAATCTTACCTGATAATAGGCCAGAATTCTAGCATAGAGTCAAACCACACATGGGACAAAATGATTTGAAGCAAAAGAACCAACAGCTAATAGAATTTAATTTAGTTAATTAAATGAATTAATTTAAAGTATTTTTGACACTTTTGATTAAGTAGTCTATATTTTTTTCCAAACTAATAAATGCTTGTAAAATGCCAAGTTTTATTTATCAGCATATGTGTAATAAAAGCAAGCCAATAAGTTCCAAATGAATTGGATGAAAAGTCTTTTGTTCAGCTTAGAAGTTCTTAGCCCTTTTATCAGAAGGATTTATCAACATCTATTAGTCATGATGGCGGTACAGAGACGGTATACCTCTAAATTCCATTTTTATAGTACATTTGAGTGTTCAAAGCACTTCACGTATTCTTATAACAGCCCTGGAAGTTGAGTATTATCATCCTTAGACTGAAGCCAAGAAAGAGTGGCTTGACTAAAGCTACCAATTAAGTTCCTAGCAAAATTCAAGTGGGTGATTTCTTGGACTGTAGCTCAGTCTCCTAGCCACTATGGCACACTAGCTCTCATAACCCACAATATTAAACAGAGTTATGCAGATGCAATACCCATTTTTTTCATGGGATGACTTCCAAGTAGATACGTACAGGATTGTTGTGTAAACCTCATAAATACAGAGATACCTGCAAATTCAATTCTGGTCTAAAAATAGTCTGAGGCGTTGCTTAACACCTGAACAAAGAGGCTTCAGGTATTTATTTATTTTTAAATCATTTTTATTGATTTTCCAATAAAAACAGCGGCTTCAGGTATTTTTAACTCATCTAGTACACAGTCCTATGCAGCAATAGTGGGGAACGTCAGGCCCAGTGTGTGTGGCAAATGTGGCCCTCTGCGACTCTCTATCTGGCCCCTGGGATATGGTCCTTCTTTGGTCACACGTCCTCTCTCCTTAGGCCATGCCCCTAATCAGCCTTACTTTGAACCCTCCTTGAGTGTTTCTGCCTGGCTGGAATGTGTTCTTGAACTCTGATAATGCCTCTTCACTGCCTGGAGAGTGGGGTGTGAGAGTATGCAGAAATTCGCCTAGCGCACAAAGGTAACATTCACAAGCTTTGTTCTGCTTTCACCTCCGGCCCTGGTCACCAGACAAAATTTCACAAGCCTCTAAGAATTCACAGGCTGTAACAGAGACTCTGGGGCTCGAACCAGGAATCTCATGTCCTGGGCTTGGAAGCTAACAAACTGAACCATTTAGAATAAAAAAAAAAAAGTCCCCAAAAGAGCACAAGCATACCGTGAGGAGGCTTCGGCAAATATCTGTCGCAACTTGGCTTCACTTTCACCATAAAACCTGCAACAAAATCAAAAACCATTTAGCAGCTTATTTTGGTCTGTTTACAAAAACTTGGGCATTTTATTCACGCAGTTCTCCCCATGGGCACATATACTTAAACGCTGTATAAATGGTTTCATATAAACAGATCATCAATCATTCCTTCACTTCTCTTGACGGATGCAGAAGTGACTTATTTTCCAAAAAATACTGCCGCTCTAAAGTGGGTCTTTGTTTTGTTTTAAGCAGGTACAAAACAGCAACTGTAGCTGGAGGGCAGGAAAAAGCAAAGCAAGGATAAATAAATTAGGAAGACTTACTTGCTTATTATTTCTGGGCCGTTAATGGTGGAGACGTGAGCCCCAACCTCATTTGCAATTGCTTTGGCTATCAGGGTCTTCCCTGTTCCTGGAGGACCATAGAGAAGCACCCCTCGAGGAGGTGGGATTCCTTTAACGAGTCAGATAGAAGAGGAAGAGATCACATTTCATGGACTGGCAGAGATTTTAAAATAAATAATGATAATGATGCAACTACTCCTGTAGTGACAAATACAAATGATTCTGAAAAATACCATTAACTGTATATGAAGACACTAGCATCTTGCAACTTTTTGCAATGAGATCTCCCACACCTGCAATATTTCCAAGTACGTAGATCAACGGCACATTTCTATGAACAATTTTAAACAACAGCTGTACATTTGAGCCTTTTGAAAACGATGTCATTAAAAAGCAGGTCTGCCTCAACTTTTAAAAACCCTTTAAGATATCAAATCTGCTATCTTACTCTTTCTGGTACAGTGGACCCTTTAGTTACATGCCGCTCTGGATACATAACTTTCGGGTTATGAATGTGGCAAACCTGAAAGTGTATACTTCTGAGTTTCGCCACATGCACATGTGCAGAAGCGCTCAATCGCACCGTTCGCATGCGCAGGAGCGGCGCCTCTGCCTACAGACATTTTGGATTGCGGTCGGACCCCTGGAACGAACTTAATTTGTATCCGGAGGATCCACTGTATTGGCAACACAGTACTTCTAAAAGCAAGGTTAGGGTGCTAGGGCTGAAGTCGAAAAGACAGTTCATAGAATCATAGAATTTGTAGAGTTGGAAGGGACCATGAGGGTCATCTAGTCCAACCCCCTGCAAGGCAGGAATATTTTGCCCAATGTGGGGCTCAAACCCATAACTCTGAGATTAAGAGTCTCCTGCTCTACCAACTGAGCTATCCCAGCTGCTAGGGAGTAAGTGCTACGGCACACAGTGAGACTTAAACAGGAATAAAATTGCTACAACACAGCTACAATCCTATGCACACTTACTTGACAGTGATACCCGTTGAACTCAATGAGACAGGCTTCCAAGAGAACAGGGACACAGGATTGCATTGCAAATGTTCTGAAACCTTACAAGCTTCCAACAGAATCCAGCCAAAGTTCATACTGGAGTCCCATGGATTTTCAACGGGCCAGGCACATATTAAATTCTTCTACTGATATTGACAGTGCGGTCCTAACTCTGCCTACTCAGAAGTAAGTTTTATTTACTTCCAGTGCTGGGCAGAACTGTAGTACTTACAGCCTACATATCAATGTTACCTTACAACACTGAACAATACAGATTTTTTTTTTTTAAGATACTAAGTATAGTTTAAAGATAGTGTTAATTACTAAAGCCCACTGAAACACAATAAAAATGTAATAGAAAGTGAACTGCACCCCTGATTTTACAAAATAAAAGATGTTAAAACACATTAATTATTACAACAAAATGCATTGCCATCCACACACACACACCACATTCTTAAGCCACTCTGCAAAACCTTGAACAGATTATTCCATTACTTAACATGCCAGAAAGGTATAACAGAATAGCAAGTAAAATCAGTTATAGGCAGCAGGAAAGATCTATCATCAGGGCAGAAAGAACGCTGCTCTTTGCAGGGGAAAGATATGCAAATATTTAATAACAAGTTGTTAACAAGACATCTAATTCACATCTATCCTACCATAACTTCTAAACAGGCCAGGCTGCTTCAGGGGAAGTTCAATCATTTCTCTTATGGTTTTTAGCTGGTGATCGAGTCCACCTATAGAACTGTAAGTAACCTTCGGTTCCAGATTACATTCTTCTGTTTCTTTAGTTCGAGATTCAACGAAACATATCCTAGTCCTTGAAGATATGAAGTAAAATGGCTCAGAGCTCAAGGATGCTCCTGTTTGACTAGCCTGCAGTAACCCTTCAGAGGGAATGCAGGCCTCGCCACCTTTTAACTTGGTAGTTTCAGGTACAGGAGTGGAGGCTGCAACATGGTCACCAAATAACTGCATCTCTGTTGAACCAGAAATCTCTTCCTCACACACCATGGTATCTATGGAGGCATTAACGGATAAACTGTGATCCACCTGCTTGCATGGAGTGCTGGTAGATGTTCCTTCTCGACTATCTTCAATGAGCAGTTTATCAAGTTGCACAGATAAGTCAAAATCACTGGTGTCAAGTGACAGTTTCTGTTCTAGCATCGAAACGGGACTGTCCTCCATTTCCCGCAGAACCCCGTCTGTTCCTTTCACCTTTGTAACCATCAGGTTGCAAAATCGGCCATAGAAACTGATTTGCAGGAGGTTTCCTGGTAAAACCACCTTTCCATCTATAAGAAACAAAACAGGAGAGCTTAAAAACATCACCATTTTTTTCCAGCAGTTCGTGTTTAAAAGATACAGTGTAAATAAATGCTTCATTCCAGTTGTGCGACAGAAATTCAGGAGAGACTCCCGCTGGAGGAAAACCTTATTTTCCCTAATTCCACCTTCCCACCAGCATTGCCTTCCACTCTGTTCTATAAGATTCCCGGCCTTCCAGAACAGCTTTTCAGATGCCACATGAGGTAACTGGTAAAAGCTGCCCCCCTGAACCAAGGTTGTATAGTGGACAGAGTTCCTCCCATAGGTAGTCTAGATCAAACACAATGTCTTACCTTTGATGCAATATGTGTAACTTATTTCTGTATATTAGTTTTGCCTTCTCACAGTGTTATGCATGTGGCTATCAGATGGAATGATGATAATATTGTTTTTTAATTGTATATTCCCTTGCTATTTTTCTTATTCTCAATAAATAAAAGCTTTTTAAAAAAAAATTGGGAAATGGAAAAATAAAGGAAGGTGGAGGAATATAAAAATAAAGGGATTTGAAATATAGGCAATGGTGTGGCTGAAGTGTGAAGTTTCAAATCCTCTGAATTCTCCCATTCTTTCTACTACCATTAAATCAGAGTCATGTATTGACTATTTGAAGACTCAATCCTTACCTACAGAACTTTTCACATGCTGGGTGACAATATGGGAAAAGAAAGGAAATGCAGTATTTTCTGTCAGTTTTTACAATTACAGTGGTACCCCGCAAGACGAATGCCTCGCAAGACGGAAAACCCGCAAGACGAAAGGGTTTTCTGTTTTGGAGGCGCTTCGCAAGACGAATTTCCCTATGGGCTTGCATCGCAAGACGAAAGCCCATAGGGAAATGCTGGCGGTCGGGAGCAAAGACTTTCGCCCACAGCCGGCCTTCAGAAGAGGACCTCTTCTGAAGGCCGGCGGGGGGCAAAAGTCTTTGCTCCCCCCCGCCTGCCTTCCCCCCGCCTGCCCTGGGCGATCTTAAAATGCTGGCGGGCGGGAGCGAAGCGTTCGCTGCCGACCCCCAGCATTTTAAAATCTCCCCGGGACAGCAGAGAAGTCTCTGCTGTCCCGGGGAGATTTTAAAATGCTGGGGGTCGGGAGCATTTTAAAATCTCCCCGTGTCCCGGGGAGATTTTAAAATGCTGGGGGGCTGCCGACCCTCAGCATTTTAAAATCTCCCCAGGACAGCAGAGACTTCTCTGTCCCGGGGAGATTTTAAAATGCTGGGGGTCGGGAGCGTTCGCTGGCGACCCCCAGCATTTTAAAATCTCCCCGGGACAGCAGAGACTTCTCTGTCCCGGGGAGATTTTAAAATGCTGGGGGTCGGCAGCGAACGCTTTGCTGCCGACCCCCAGCATTTTAAAACGCTGTTCCGAAGCGGGGTGGGCGGGAACACCTGCCCCAGCCGCCCCACTTCGGAACGCTGTTCCGAAGCGGGAGGGGGGGCGGGAACAGCTGCCCCAGCCGCCCCACTTCGGAACGCTGTTCCGAAGCAGGGAGGGGGGGCGGGAACAGCTTCTGAAGGCGGGCGGGGGGCGAAAGTCTTTGTCCCCCCTGCCTGCCTTCCCAGGGGCTTTTAAATCGCTCCGGACAGCGGAGAAGTCCTCCGCTGTCCGGGGCGATTTTAAAATGCCGCCCGCCAGCATTTTAAGATCGCCCGGACAGCGGAGAAGTCCTCCGCTGTCCCGGGGTTTTTTAAAATGCTGGGGGTGGGAAGAAAAGCCCTTGTCCCCCCCCCCCCAGCCTTCAGAAGAGGTCCGGGGACAGACTGTCCCCGGACCTGGTCTGAAGGCGGTTTCCCTAGGAACGCATTAATTGATTTTCAATGCATTCCTATGGGAAACCGTGCATCGCAAGACGAAAAAACCGCAAGACGAAGAGACTTGCGGAACGAATTAATTTCGTCTTGCGAGGCACCACTGTATAAACTTTAGCACAGAATGTATCATTTAGCATTCCAAAGAGAAAGAAAGAAAGAAAGAAAGAAAGAAAGAAAGAAAGAAAGAAAGAAAAGGTGATTAGAAGGGCATAATACACCAAGAACCAATAGATTAAAACCCATACCTAGATTTCTTAGGAGACTGGCAGTCAACTCGTCCACATTAAGGCAAGCATCTTCATTCCTGGAAACGTGTGGAAAAATTACAACCTGGCACTATATTACCCACATCAATAATAACCGATGAATAGAAAGTTATTGCTAAAGCAAGTGTAATTCAAGAACAACCATGTGTAGCCTAGCATAAGAAACTAACAATACACTCATACACATGTCTACTCAAAAGAAAGTCTCACTGACTTTACTGTGACTTGCTCCCAGGTCAGTGAGCAGAGGACTGCAGCCTAAGTAAATTTTCTGTTTCCGTTATACGGTATTAAAAAAAGGTAGTTATATTGATCTCTCTTTTGCATAACATGGGAAATGTTGGTTCCAAACATATAATATAGGATGGGTTCAACTTCCTGCATTCTGACTGTGTGATAGGATTTGGTGCTGTCAGAAATGCAGTACAGTCATACCTCGGGTTAAATATGCTTCAGGTTGAGCGTTTTCAGGTTACACTCCGTGGCAACCCGGAAGTAACGGAACGCGTTAGTTCTGGGTTTCACTGCTCACGCATGCGCAGACGCTCAAAATGATGTCACGCGCATGCGCGGAAGTGGCGAACCATGACCCGCGCATGCGCAGACGCGCAGTCGTGTGTTACGTTCTACTCAGGATGCAAACGGGGCTCCGGAACGGATCCTGTTCACATCCAGAGGTACCACTGTACCACCATGAGAGAGATAAAAGGTTGCAGCGGTGACACCAAAATACTGCATTCCAACTCCTGTAACTCCCTTGTGTTGCCCATTAACAAAGTCAGCTTGCACCCTATGCGTGTCAGGTATATGAAATCAATATGCCCAACTCTACAAATCTACCTTTGGGAAATACCTCTTGGAACAGTTCACAACCCTACATTCAACCATAGTTTAAAAGAGACAATGGGCTGGATCCAGCTCACATGTCCCACTAGCAGACACTCATAAGAGGACTTCCACTAGTGTCATGGGGTTCCCCCACTCCTTCCCCCTGCATGCGTCCCCCAGGCGGCTCTCAAAAGCCGGATAAACCATAGGGAGGGGGGGTGTTCTGTCTCGGCCATTGGAAGACTGGAGAAAATGCATATATTTTCAACATACCTCAGCTTCAAATGTACGTCCTCTGCCTGCATAACAGCACCAGTCACAGGCTCGACAATGACTGTTTCGCCAAGTCCCACTTTCAGATTTTTTTGTGTAATTCCACTTAAACCAATTTTTCCACCAGGAAAGCCGGCAACAGGCCATGCAGTACAAACCTATCCAAAATATAACACACAGAACCAGCAATTAGCAAATCTTAAACTGCTCCTCTCATCCTCAGGTTTTGGCGGGGGGCAGGGGGGGGCAGTGAGCACAGGGGAGGGAGAAACAGGGGCAAAATGTCCCAGGTTCAATCCCCAGTATCTCCAGATAGGACTGGGAATGTCCCATCTGAAACCCTGGAGAGCAGCTGCTAATCAAAGGAGACCATCCTTAGCTACATGGACCAGTGGTCTCACCCGCTGAAAGGCAACATGGGAAAAGACGAGAAGCATTTGGTATATATTCCAGGTCTCTCTCTCTCTGGTCTCATTTGGGCTCTCTTGGACCAGAAGCTGCAAAGATGCAAAAACAGCACTGTGCTGCTTCCCTTTTTTGTGGGTAGGAGATGCAAGGGCCGTGTGATTCCATTCTGGATGCAATGGGAAATTGCAGTTCACCAGAAAGGCCACAACACTTCCAAGAAATTGCTTCAGAGACCAAGTTCCATCATCTCTTTCCTTCCTTCCTTCTCCTCCCTGTACCATCACTTTCCACAAGCTCCAGGAAATCATAATCCTGGAGATAATAGCATAGCCTTTATTGCCTCTAGTACAGGAGAGGGCAGGATCTATTGAGAAATCTCTGGCAATCTGCAATAGGCTCCTATTTGTTTAACAACAAATTCCGTGTCAATTGGTAGAATTGGCACTACTACACGTGCCACATAATGCGTGATCCACGTTTGTGAGAATCTGGTCGTTTAGTGTGGCAGTACCTCAACTTTGGAACTCCCTGCCTATTGAGATCAAGCAGCTGCCTTCAATTTACCCTTTTCAGTGCCTTCTGAAAACATTCTTTAGACTAGCCTACCCACAAAGTTGAGGTCATTTTAATATGTTTTAGTATTTTAGCTTCTGTAGGTTTGAAAGTAGGGCTGCAAACATTTTTATTTTATTGTATTGCCTTATCTTTTTGTAAACTGCTTTGAGGTTTTGTTTTTTTTAATAATGTAGCAATGTATAGATTATATGAAATAAATGAATAACAGCAGTGACTGGACTACTGTAATCTGCTCTTTGTGGGGTTTCCCTTGGAATTGTTCTGGAAGCTGCAGTGGTACAGAATGCTGCAGCGAGGTTTGTTTGTTTGTTTGAATTTATACACTGATTATAAACAACAACAACCCTCAAAGTGGTTTACGAAAGTTAAAACAGTAAAATCAAGCTGACTTCGAAGCCCACTTAGCTCAGCCCATGGAAATGAAGTTCAACATCTGGAGGGCGAAAAGTTGCCCACACCTAGAGAACTTCATAAGTTCTGAGGGACTGATCACTTGCTTAAAAGCATCACACCCCAATATCAGAAATTTCTTACTCAACATAAAGCTTAGAAATCAGCCAAGCCTTCTCCCAGGAAATCCCATGGAAGGGCTCAACACATATTTGAATTGCTTCCCACTGATTTAGCATAATCATTTTCCCACCATCACCACCGCACTCCAACAATTCAGCATGAAAAGAATCATCACCTCTTGTTTTCCATTTTTACTGGTGAGCAACACTGGTCGGCCTATGCATATATTTGCCAGTTTCATGTTGTTGAGGGCCAGCTGCACAAGAGATCTTCTGTAACTTTTGGGGACTTTGTCATCTGCTAAAATTAAAGAAGAAACAACGTGTGCTGTGATTTATCATTTGCTCAAGCAACAATTTCTAGCCATGTAAAATCTATCCCCACCCCCCAAAGAAAAACATTACTATGAGTAACAGACTGCGTTGTCACAGAAATCATTGTGTCTAATTTTGTATCAAAAGCTGTTTACACTATTGGCCCTCACAATCACCCATAACAGGATATGAAAGTGCAAAAATGTTTATTTAGGCAAAGAATCAACATCTAAAGCAAGCAACCAGAAAAACTCTAGGACAACATCCTAAATATTTCTGTGCTGGATACATGTTCAGATTTCGCTACAGATGTTTGTTTTAAATAGACCTTGGCTGTGTTTGTATGAACACATGCAGTCTAGCCTTGAGATTCTTGGAGGAAAGGACATCAATCTGGGAAAATAAATAAGCAACCTGCCTCTCCCTCACTTGTCTCCACTCAACCACTTTACAGAATTGAGACTTTACAGGTCATAACGAGTAGGAATGTGGATTTTTCCATGCACACACATCTGACACACACCAAAAGGGGGAAGGGAGTGTTTTCAAGATACCAATGAAGAAAGACTCCTGCGTGTTAAACCGACACATTTGCAATCACCGTATAAACTTGTGTCGGAGGCAACACAAAACTCGAGTTGCTCTTTGAAGTTCCTCTTTGGGAACTATAGAGCGGCACAGGAATTTACAACTCACTCAACTTCAAAGATGGAAGTTCTGCATCCCCATTAAAGAAAAGGAGCATCGAGGACAAAACTGCAAGACAGAGGGAAAGTGTGGCATAGCTGAGAAAGCATTGAACCTAGACGGGGTGGGCGCCCAGGATTCATTTGCATGGAGCTCAGCGAGGAATCGTGGGCCAGTCCCACTTTCCCAGGGTGGCTGTGAACAGGAGCAGGGAGGGGCATCGAGGATGCAAGCAAACCACGCTTGCTTGGCTAATCGTAGTTGCTTTAAACAAGCGCCACATGCGGTACTCCGACGCCTCTGAGGAAAAGCGGTTCCAGCCGAGTCGCTTAGCTCAGGGCTGCCAGCCTTACCTTTGCTCAGGAACTCGGCAGCAGCCAGGCTCAGCCTGCCGGGAGCCTCGGGAGCCGCCTGCCCCAAGGCAAGCGGGGAAGCGGCGTCCGGGCGGGGAGGCCGCCCCTTGCTTTTCCTCCTGCAGGAGGAGGACATGGCACCGGGCAAGAGGGGAGCACGCGGGAGGCGGCGCAACGGAGCCGGAGATGCTTCTCTCCCGAGGAAGGCCGGCGCCGCCCAAAGAGGAGCTGTGCTTGCAAGGCGGCCGAGCGGCGCCCCGCGCAACCTCCCACTTCCGGACCCGATCGCGAGCCTTGGTCTCCTCCATATGCGGGGTAGGAATGGTGGAAGCACATAGGCGCCAATGGTAAAGCCCATACAATAAGGGTCCCTTTCCCCGAGACGCTTTGAAACAAAAATATAAAAAATAAATAAATGTGTGGCTGTTTTTTGTGTTTTTTTAAAGGAAGTTAGTGCCAGGGATCTGCACATCTTTTAAGATGCGCAAATGGGAATCTTTTAGGGAACTATTGACTTGAATCATCTCAGCGCCGCCCCTCGACTCCGCCTCAGAGGAAAGCTACCTTGCATCTCATAGAGTTACAGAAATCCTACACAGCCCAACTACAACAAGAACCCACCCACAGCACAGGACTCAATATGGCTAACCTGACCCAACAATACCCCCCACCCCACGCAAACAAATCTCACTGCCACCGGCGTAGCAACCCTCGCTGACGCCTGGGGCGCCCAAAGTGGTTTGAGCTTTTTTTCTACGAGCGATGAGATTGTCCCTCTATCGCTGCAACTCTGACCGCTTTGTCAACCGAGTTCGATGCCATGCCGGAATTGTCATTCGGAACTGCTTTGGGACTAAAGAGACCCGGCTCTTGAGCCACGTCCCCTAAGAGGAAGGTAAGGCTCCCTCGCCGCAGCTGCGACCAACACTTGCGGCCGCCAACTGAATTTGGGTTTTCACTTTAATTTTAAGCGGCGCTGTTGCTTTTAGCCAGCGATCAACGGACTAGAAAGCAAGTCCCGTCAAACTTCACTTTTAAGTCAAACACGCGTAGCGTTAAACTGATAGTGGTCGTGAAGCGAAATTCTGCGCCTAGCTCGGAAGTTCAATAGGGCTTATTGCCAGTTAGGTATGCATATGATTGCACCCTTTTAATGTGTCCACTTAAAACTAAGTCCCATCGGTTTCAAGGTAAGAGGGTGCGGGACTGCCGCTTTAGAGTGGTTTCACCTCCGCTTTCATCGCTTCACTGCTATTCTCACGTTACTTTGCCACTGCACGCCTAACCGCAGTTTACATCATCCATCTCTCTCTCTCTCTCTCTCTCTCTCTCTCTCTCTCTCTCTCTCTCTCTCTCTCTCTTGTAACAGCAGATGCAATCAAATAAATAAAGTTTAATATCCATCCATATCTCTCTCTCTCTCTCTCTTAACAGCAGAGACGCGGCGAGGCAAAGCGAACCGCCCCTACTTCGCTTTCCAGGAGGACGCGAGCAAAGCTTTACCTATGACTACCGGAAGTCTGAGCCATTAGCCTTTTCCCCGTTTCCTATCTCTGAGGCGTTCGCTTGTTGCTGTCGCCGGAGCTGCCGCCATGTTAGGGGCCGGGTGGACGGCGCGGGGCCGGCGGCTCTTGCCGTTGGCTTGCCGGCTCTTGCAGCCTCGTCCTCCGCGCCGCGTTTGCTCGAGTGGCCGCCTTCGAAGTGACTCCGCCGCCGCCGCCTCTGGCCTGTCCGAGGCCGGGCTGCAGCCGCTGCGGGATAAGTTTGGCGGGCTGAGCGTGCGCCTGTCCCAGCTGCGCTCCCCGGAGAGCCTGGAGCCAGAAACCTTCCGGAGGTGCCTGCAGGGCAAGTCATTTTGCTGAGCCTCTGGGGAGACTGGCGCGTCTTTGCAGGGTCGGCGCTCGAGGAGCTGCCTGGCAGACCAAAGCTCGCTCATTTATTCTCCTTTTTTCCTGGTGGGCGATCAGCTTGTTGGTTGCGCAACACTGTCCAGTCATATATAACGATGATGCAACCTGGATTTGCCGATATAGGATTTAGAATCCCCCCATGCCTTGTTTCATCCGAATCATAGCTTCATATCCTGGCTTCCTGCCCAGTCCGAATGGAATTAATTGAATCCATATTTAGTTTTCTTGCACAACAAAGGAAGGAGAAAAGCAACTGTATCTTGCAGCCAAATTGCCTGTTTTTTTGTATCTCTGTACAAATACAGCCAGTGTGATTAATGCCAGCATTTAGCTTTCAGATACAGGGGATCATTCAAAAGGATCATTCATTTTAGCGGATCAGCAGATCATTCATTTTAGCTTGTGCACATATTTCTTTTATCACTGAAGCAACCATAGCTACCCCTTATACAGTATATGGACATTGTATATATAGAGGGCTTGATGAGGCAAGTGACCCTCACTTGTTCCAAGCCTCCAAGAGCTAGCGAGCCCCACCTGGCCAGCATAGACATCAGTATATTCTTCTGTGCTTCTCTCCTCCCAGATTCTATTAGGCAATGGAGAACAGAAGGCTACGTAGCAGTCTGGCTGCATGTTCCTATTCTACAAAGCAGATTTATAGCTGTGGCTGCAGAGCAAGGCTTTGCCTTCCACCATGCAGAATCGGACTCTGCCACACTCACCCTTTGGCTAGCAGAAGGACACAGCAGGTTACCCCATTATGCTACTCATCAAGTAGGAGTTGCAGGTGAGCTTCAGAGAGAGAGAAACATTGTGTATTGTTGTCTGTGTTGGTGGCTAATAATAACCAGAGTTGTGGATCCCGCCTCAATTCACAAAATTTTCCAGACCACAAAAAGTTGGTTTAGGATTGTAGCATAGCTAAATCTGTAGAGGGCAGCAAAGACAAAAAATACTTTTTGATTTGTTTTTAAGGGCATGTTTGAGCATGTTTTTGAGCTTATGGGGAAAACAATAGTCGTACCTTGGAAGTCGAACGGAATCCGTTCTGGAAGTCCGTTCAACTTTTAAAATGTTCAAAAACCTGCAGCCAATCAGAAGCCCATCGGACATTCGGCATCCAATAATAGTTAAAAAACCGGAACAGTCACTGTTCAGGTTGGCGACGTTTGGGAGCCAAAACGTTCAAGAACTAAGCTGTTTGAAAAACCAAGGTACGACTGTACAGTAATTAAAACATGGCTCACCCACCCAGGTCTCAGTGATACAGACCAGATCAGCCTCCTCATCCACAATCAGATCATGACTGAGGGAGGTCTTATTCAAAGCCAACCTGGCATTGAACAGCAGCAGCCGCCATAGACCTGAGAGGTATCTGAAAGGACAAGCACAATTTCCCAGGTTGGACATGGGGCTGGCACATTGCATAGTCACTGGCTGCCTGTGCTGTGTGCCTGTTATCTGGCCTCCCCACACCCTCCCTCTCCTTACTTAGAACCACCACAAATGAACATTTTTTGTATCAGGCTATTTCCATCTCCAGGTAACTGTAAGAGCCTGCCTCTGTCAGGTGAAAATATAATGCTGAAAGCACTGTCAGGGTATGCATGCCAATCTCAGTTTCTTAAAGAAACCCTGTTGTCCTCAGCGATTTTTGAAATATAATGGTAGTTAGATTTGCCCTAAAGCACTTACATTTCAAACAAACGCTACTTCCTGCCTATTCCTGTCTCCACCCCCATCGTTCTACCCGGACACTGAGGTCCAGCTCCGAGGGTCTTCTGGCGGTTCCCTCACTGCGAGAAGCCAAGTTACAGGGAACCAGGCAGAGGGCCTTCTCGGTAGTGGAGCCTTCCCTGTGGAACACCCTCCCACCAGATGTCAAAGAGAACAACAACTACCAGGCTTTTAGAAGACATCTGAAGGCAGCCCTGTTTTGGGAAGCTTTTAATGTTTGATGTATTATAGTATTTTAATATTCTTTTGGAAGCCGCCCAGAGTGGCTGGGGAGGCCCAGCCAGATGGGTGGGGTATAAATAATAAATTATTATTATTATTATTATTATTATTATTATTATTATTATTATTATTATTATTATTTCTGCAGTAACTCAATGCACAGGAAGGTTTTAATAATAACATACTGTATGGTTATTATTTTTCGCACAAACTTTTTTACAACACAAAAGTAAAAAGGACATTATAATTGAAACAAAAGTAAAATGTCCGGTGAGTCATACACTTCACTATGTTGTTAAAAATAGTATTGTGCTTTCAATATGCTCTGGTAACCTCTAGGTTAAATTACTGCAGCGTGTTGTATGTAGGGCTGCCTCTAAAGACTGTTCAGAAACTTCCACCGCTGCAGAATTCGTTGGCCAGATTGCTCATTCACACTTAGTGTCATAGAAATCTGAGACTCCTTTTGTAACACAAAAGCCAAGCACATTCTTAGCAGGTAACTTCCAAATTAATCTGAGCTTTTGCTTTGCATCCTAAATAAGATTCCACACCAACTAGAACGCTGCCAACCATGTACCAGAAGGGCAAAGTCATATCATTGTATGGCATAGGCTGGAAGACTTATGACTAATTTCCTAAGGAATGTCCTTTCAGAATGTTACATCAGGGTTGCTGTTTCATTTATAAACCATTCCTCCCACACATAAAAGTGTGATTAGTTTATTAAGCGTGCATATGGAAATACTTTTGCTTTGGAGTATATATGCCTTCATAAATGTAATTCTCATTGTCCTTCAAAAAGGCAGGATTAAAATGGAACAGGCAGGCAGCCCACGGAAGTTAGTGGCTAAACATGCATTCAGAAGCCACTGCCTGTCCATTAAGAGGCTTTAAATTTTGGGTAACGTGGGCAGAGAGACAGAGGGCAAAACTGATGCAGAGTGGAAAGATCAGACGCACGCAGGCACATTTTGACAGGGTTGTGGATCATCAGCCTCGTAACTAAGAAACATCTGAGCCACTTGTTTCAGATTTGGGGAAGTGATCGCTATATTGGTTTCGTCATGAGAGATGGCATTTCCAATGGTATCTTTTCTCTAAAGAATCACCCTTAATTTCCACCCTCTCCCCTTAAAGAACATCCAATGCTTTGAATATAACATTCAACCATTGGTTCTTCATTAAAAATCAGAGGATACAGAAAATATTCTTTCTCCAACAGGTGCTGTATTAGATGTCCACACTGGGAAAGTATTGGTCGTACAGGACAAGAATAAAGTAAGTCTTTCACATTATCTAGAAGAAATAATTTGGTGCTGGAGACATACTTCCGCTTGCTGGAAGGTTTTGGCACAAGATCCGTGCATTGCACGGTCTCGTGCATAAGACCTTGCACACCATCTCAAGATGTGTCCGTGCTTAGCACCTGCGCTAAGTCTTCCACTTGCTCTTGCACAGCATTTTGCAGAACAGTGCCACCACCAGAATTTCTGCCTCTGGCCTTTATCAAGATCCAGCCCTTTGACTTGAATGTAGTGAATTGTATTAACAAGCCTGTTTGTCTTTTACATCATGTAATGGTTAAAAGTTAACTTTATTTGCTTCCATCTGTAGTGACAAAATGACAAAGGCCAATACTTTTGAGTGTAGATCATCTCTGTGATCATTGTTTTTGTCAATGATTAGTTGGGATAGCAATGGTCTGAAGTAATACTTTTTCATCAGCTAACTATATTTAGAAAGGGTAATTCAGTTCTGCAAGTTCCTAAACAATCTGTACAAAAGCTCACTATGAGTTTTACTGGATTTTGATGCTGGCATTTTGCCTTTGCTTTTCCTTTTAAGTCATTGATGTTATCTTCATAATCTTTTGTTTGAACTTAAGGCTTGAGTGGGTTTTGTTTTTTCAGTTTGTGGAGCCTTCACACACTCTTTATTTGGTGGGTTGAAATTCAGCCATTTGTTAAATTAACAGATAATCAGCAAGTGTACATTGAAAGTGAAGTGTTATGTATTCTCACTCCCCAGTGTCCCATTGACCACCACAGTGGAACACTTCTGAGTAAGAATGCATTGGATCAAGTTGAACATATCTTGTTTGTGCCTTTAAATGTTTCATAGCCATTACGGGATGTTACAGACAGAATTACAAGGAGTAGATGGATTTGGTAGAATCTAGGATGGAAACTGAAGAAAAAATTAAACCATTAAGTTGCGAGGAGCAGCCTAATTTCTCTTGGTATTTTGGGGAAAAAAGCAAGCTACATTTGAGGTTTTAAAAATAAGCTACTGGGCGTCTGCTGTAATTTGTTTGAAGAGAATTTATTAAAAGTTTTAGCAGAGACAGCAAGGCAGCCAAAACTGGCAGAGTAACTCTACTCTGTACAATTCACTCTGTAAGCAGTAACCCATGTTGAATTGTACATGACTTAAAGCTACAATGCAGGAGTCAATTGCATTGGCATACATGTGTTGAACCTAATTTAGACCTATGGACTTGAATGAGATCATCATCATCATCATCATCATCATCATCATATACCCCACCCATTTGGCTGGGTTTCCCCAGCCACTCTGGGCAGCTGACAACACATAAAAAATTATAAAGCATCAGTCATTAAAAATTTCCCTAAACAGGGCTGCCTTCAGATGTCTTCTAAACATAAGATAGTTGTTTATTTCTTTGACATCTGATGGGAGGGCATTCCACAAGGTGGGCACCACGACCGAGAAGGCCCTCTGCCTGGTTCCCTGTAACCTCACTTCTTGCAGTGAGGGAACCACCAGAAGGCCCTCAGCGCTGGACCTCAGTGTCCGGACTTAATGATGGAGGTGGAGACGCTCCTTCAGGTATACCGACGTCTTATCAGCCTTATGGCCCGAAGAAGAAGAAGAAGAAGAAGAAGAAGAAGAAGAAGAAGAAGAGGAGGAGGAGGAGGAGTTTGGATTTGATATCCTGCCTTTCACTCCCTTTAAGGAGTCTCAAAGCGGCTAACGTTCTCCTTTCCCTTCCTCCCCCACAACAAACACTCTGTGAGGTGAGTGGGGCTGAGAGACTTCAAAGAAGTGTGACTGGCCCAAGGTCACCCAGCAGCTGCATGTGGAGGAGCAGAGACGCGAACCCGGTTCCCCAGATTACGAGGCTACCACTCTTAACCACTACACCACACTGGCTCTTAGTACAATATTACTGTGTTGGGTTATCTTGGGGCTGAAGGCAATGTAACGTAGTCATTGTAACCCACGCTCAAACATCAAGAGATACCCACCCATCATGAGGTCGTTTGATGACGTACTCACATTAGTCATGCAGAGTCAGTGGATAGCAGTGGCTGAACCACCCCTTTGCTAGGAAAATGGGGCCAAAGAGGAAAAGGATTGGACTGATATTGCAATCACAACTGCCAGCACCATAGCCAAGAGGATTTTCTGCTATGC
This sequence comes from Podarcis bocagei, assembly GCF_964188305.1. Taxonomy (NCBI): domain Eukaryota; kingdom Metazoa; phylum Chordata; class Lepidosauria; order Squamata; family Lacertidae; genus Podarcis; species Podarcis bocagei. Next base: position 50,621,792 of record NC_138134.1, read on the forward strand.
AACCGGGATAGTTGTAGTTGAAACCAGGTAAAGCCAATAGCCATGATCAGGTGGGGCAAATACTGGGCCCCAGAAGGGCCCATCACATGCTTATATGGCATGGCACTATAAATAAAGGTTCTGGGCCAGACAGTTACATTGCCACTGCTTCTCTTGCTGCAAAAGCTTCTGATTGTCGCCCCCAACACACACATCGGAGGTGGAGCAAAGGAGTGTTGGGCATTGGGTAGATAATAGTGGCTGTGGATGCCTCACCCCATACTTCTCTTTATAGTGCAGGACGAAGGAAGTGCAAGAGCATGATGCTTTCAGCGCTGTCGCCCATTCCCACCTCCCAGTAAGCTTTGAGGGGGCCCTACCCGAGCAAGGGTATCTTGTCTAAGGCTCCATCAAACCGGGTGCCAGCACCAGCCATGATTCAGCAGTGTTAGGCACCCTGGCCCTTTGGGGTTGTCAATCATGGGGTTTAAACCCACTTATCTCCACGTTATACTGTGACCACTGTGGGTTCTTTTTCAAACAGAGGCATGTTTTGTCTGCGACATCATGATGCATTTATAGCCCCAGCGCAGCAATAAATTACGCATCTGAGCTGATAACCAGAATAGACCACTATTCATGGGACTCGCCAGATTATTTAAGCTGCACATATACACTTCGCTGCTTGGCCTCATAGCTGAACCTGCCAAAGCACAAGTGTTAGTTGTGGTCGTGGTGGTTTCTGTAATGTGGAACTGGAAGGCGGCCACTGAATATCCATCACATGATAATTGCCTCCACTCACTACAAATCTAAGGTAGATATGAATCAATAACTTGGTGAATTAAACCTCCATCCTCTTAACAGTTTGAGGATCCAGCTATGTATTTTAAAATCAGTGGAAAGTATAGCTGATGAAAGATACATTAAGAATGGCATAGAAATAATAAACTGAAATATAAAACTCTTAAGAATTTTATACCATATCTTAAAACCATTTATTACCTATACTAAAAAAAATGCTGGGATAGTTAAAAATTCTCAGTCAGCAACCAAATTATATATACCAGGAAGCATTTATTTCTATTGTTTTCTATAAGGTCTTGCTTATTTTCAGTTACCTTCTGATATTCTGGTCGAATAATTGCTTTTTCTTCTTCTTAGCTGTATGATTAGTTTTTAACTCACACTAGCTATACAGCACATTTAATTAATGGAAAGGCAGGCATTGTATGCTTCATTTGTAATTCAAAAGTTCAAGGACAAATCCTCCAATGTAGCAAGTAATGTAAAACTGCCTGCGTTTTGACAAATTGCCAGGTTTGGCACACAAATTGTAAACTGTTAACTGGCTACAGTTATACAGTTTGCAGCACAGGAAAATTCACACATCCCAATTTGGAAAAAATAACACTTTTTTTCTGGGTATCTGATGGGTGATGGAGAATATAATATTAATAGATTCAAGAAATAACAATTCCTCCAAAAATACGTTTTAAAACACTTTTAAGCAAGGGAGAGCGAGTTTATGAAGAACCATATTGTACTTGTTAAGGATTTGGCTTTCTGCCTTTTAAAAAAAAGTTGCTTGAAATTTGCCAGCAGCTACTTTTAGATTCAGAAACAGTGTGCTTAGAAACTTCACAGCACTTTAGATTCCAGTGGTGTGGCCAAATGTATTGAAAGTTCAAAGTCTATGTATTTGTGTAATGGTGACCTGCACTGTGTTAAGAGCTGCACATGCGATGTCATGGCTGAAGAGCATTAAAATGCAAAACAGTTTCCAGCCATGAAAAGCAAAGTCTAAAGGCCCATGAAACAAAATAGGTTACCCGCCAATTGGTTCTATAGGTAAATTAGTGAAGAACCCATTAATATGCTGTGAAGCAGGGGTGGGGGAGTCTCTCTGCACTCTGCTTTCATACCCTCATCTCAGCCAGTGTGGTGTAGTGGTTAAGAACGGTAGTCTCGTAATCTGGTGAACCGGGTTCGCGTCTCCGCTCCTCCACATGCAGCTGCTGGGTGACCTTGGGCTAGTCACACTTCTCTGAAGTCTCTCAGCCCCACTTGCCTCACAGAGTGTTTGTTGTGGGGGAGGAAGGGAAAGGAGAATGTTAGCCAGCCACTTTGAGACTCCTTCGGGTAGTGATAAAGCAGGATATCAAATCCAAACTCCTCTTCTTCTTCTTTTCTTCTGATGGGACAGGCAATTTTCTGTAGTATGGCCCCTGCTGCATTATGGAAGCCAAAAGGTCACTCTCTCTCACACACGCACTTGTCATTCAGAAGACATCTTAAGGCAGCCCTGTTCAGGGAAGTTTTTAACGTGTGATATTTTACTGTATTTTTGGTTTTTATGGAAGCCGCCCAGAGTGGCTGGGGAGGCCCAGCCAGATGGGCGGGGTGTAAATAATAAATAAATTATTATTATTATTATTATTATTATTATTATTATTATTATTATTATTATCCCATGGGGATGCATCGCCTAGAGCTGAGGTGGGGACCTCTTTTGAGCGCCAGGGTTAATCCCCCCTTGGGCAACATCATCATCATCATCATCATTATTATTATTACCCTACCCATCTGGCTGGGTTTTCCCAGCCACTCTGGGCAGCTCCCAACAGAATATTAAAAACACGATAAAGGATCAAACATTAAAAGCTTCCCTACACAGAGCTGCCTTCAGATGTCTTCTAAATGTCAGATAGTTGTTCATTTCTTCAACAACTGCTGGGAGGGCGTTCCACAGGGCAGGCGCCACTACCGAGAAGGCCCTCTGCGTCATTCCCTGTAACCTTACTTCTCGCAGTGAGGGAACCGCCAGAAGGCCCTCAGAGCTGGACCTCAGCTGAACGATGGGGGTAGAGACGCTTCTTCAAGTATACTGGGCCGAGGCTGTTTAGGGCTTTAAAGCTCAGCACCAACACTTTGAATTGTGCTCGGAAACGTACTGGGAGCCAATGTAGGTCTTTCAGGACCGGTGCCCTTCAGGACCTTTCAGGGGTCATATGTAGTTGGGGGCAGAGGCAAAAGAAAGGGATGCAACTCCTATTTTTATCCAATAGGCTACATTCTACCCATGCAAAAGCCAGACTCCTGTCTCTTATCTGGGCAAGAGGCATGATGATGGTTCAAGGATACATTCCAGTCAAGTGAATGCATAGCAGAGCTGATGGGGTCTTCATGGTCTGGAGAGAGTCCTGAGAGCCAGATAGAGAGGTCTGAAAGCCTGTGGTTGGCCTGCAAACTGGAGGTTCCCACTGCCTGCCTAGAGAATCCCTATCAGTCGTGGTACTGCTGCAATAGAACAAAATGAGCAGGCGCAGGGAGGTGCAGAAACCTCTCCCCATGCACAGTGTCAGTGAAATAACTGAGCATGCTCCTCTCTCCCCAACCCTTGCTCATACTTCGTGGCAGGAGCCTTCACCATGACAGGGAGAGAGCATACAAAACACTAGAAATTAGCTGCACTTAGATCCCATTGAAATCAATTGGACATGTCATTCACAACCAGACAATGGTTGGTTTCAGTGTGGGCTGTGTGCAACAAACTGGATCCAACTAATTGACTACAGAAGTTCTAGATTCAGGTAGGTAGCCATGTTGGTCTGACACAGTCGAAATAAAAGTAAAATAAATACAAAATTGTCTAGTAGCACCTTATAGACCAGTGATGGCCAAACTTGGCCCTCCAGCTCTTTTGGGACTACAATTCCCATCATCCCTGACCACTAGTCCCATTAGCTAGGGATGATGGGAGTTGTAGTCCAAAAACAGCTGGAGGCCAAGTTTGGCCATCAGTGTTATAGACCAACTAAGTTTGTTCTGGTATGTACATTCTCATTTTTGTTCATTCGACCTTGGATGCAAAAATGAAAATGTACATACCAGAACAAACTTAGTTGGTCTATAAGGTGCTAGTGGACAATTTTTTATTTTTATCTTTTTGACTACAGAAAGTTTTCCTTCTCTTACGGTGCACTGACCAAGTGAGTTGGAAGGATACTACTGCTTTAGGAAACACTCAGTCCCCACCCCCTCCCCATAACCACATATTAATCTGAAGCTGGTCTAACAAAAAGGAGAAAGACAATCAGAAATATGTAATGCATTACTCCTGGGGTGCAACTCAAAACAATGCATTCAACATACCTGTACTTCTTTGAAACGAATGTCATTAGCAGTAGGTATCACACCATGCTGGTAAACAACCTTTATCCATTTTGGTCTTTAAAAATTACACAAGCACATGATTCATCAGATGGCACACAAGAACCTCAGCTTTATTTTTCAGCTTCATAACCAAAAATGATGTGGTACGCATTGGTTATTACAGACACAAAAGAAAAATTCATAGCCAGTGCAGTATAGAACAGTACTACAATCAATCACTGTTTAGAAAATGTACTGGTGTTTGCAAACATTGAAGTAGAGTATACATGATTAAATATTAGATTACATAGGCTCCAGTCCAACAGAGAGTTAGGTACACTTAAGGTCATAGGCTTAAACTTGCCTAACTCAGCATTGGATTGTGGCTATAGAATATAATTACCTATAGCAGCTTTTAAAAACTGTTAATGAGCAGCAATGTTGCAAGTATAAACCATCTAACAGTCATCAGACAAATCAGTGTATGTTTTCTTGCAATATAACAGACATCTACTATATGCCTATTATATTGCAAAACACGTAGACACCTAATTGTATTTTGGTGATCACATTTGCAAAAACAAAAGAAAGGACCAGTCAAGAGAGGCAGCAATTTATTTCTGGTGTCTTATCGAAGGAAACAGATTAACCATATGGTTGTTTTTATTCCCCTGTTAAGACAAGAAATGCATGGAAATTTCCAGGAGGATTGTCTGAACCCGGTGAAGATATTGGTAAGTACTTGGCTATTTCGGTAATTACATAAGGTTGGTCCTTCCTCACCTCCCAAGTCGTCAGGCCTGCAATTTCTTTGAAACCTGTTGAAGGCAAATAGGAACTTCTGGCTGTAAGTAGGTAAAATGACGAATCCTATAGCACATCAAAATTGTTTGCATCCTTATTCCTAATAAGTAATTTTTCTTAATTTATATACACAAGGCATGGCATGATTTTACATCTAAAAGAATAACTCAGTGAAAACTGTCTTAATTTACTAATCTAGTCATGACATACTTAGTATTTCGTCACACTGGAAGCATATGTTGATTTCAGTGAAACTGCTTTTTTGGTTAAGTGAGCATACTTTGTAGCCTACCAACCTAGGCTACACCCTTACCTGGGAATAAGTTCCACTGAACTCAACAGGACCTATTTCTGAATAGATATGTTAATTTCACAAAATATACTTCGTCTGCAAGGTGGAAAACAATGGTATGAATCAACATACTAAAGACAGAATAGCAATTTGGTAGCACAGCAAAGCAGTCAGCCAACATTTTGCTAACGCATCGACAATCAGCATATACTGTGCAACTCACATTTTGCTATATGGCATGGATTATGTGCAGGAGTAACTCCTATTTAAAATTTACTCCTATTTAAAATTTACTATGTTGTTTCTCAAGGTTTGTGGTGCCTTTGTATCGGATGATGTTCAAGGCAGACTGTTGAAAATTTTGTTAAATGATATGAACGTTAATAATGTCATTATTTTAAAATAAATGTGGCTGCCCTGACATTGTAGGCCAAACCATGGTTTGCAAACCTGCTTCTAACCCAGCCAAGCTTCTAAAATGGTTTCATGCTAAATACAGCTAGGAAAAATGTTTGTGCAGAATTAATGCTAACCTTAGATATCTCCAGACTTGAAAGAGGGGAAACAGCATACGTAGGAAGGGAAGAGTGTCGTGATCACCAATCTTTTAGAGGGAATTAAGTAGCCCCTGTAAGGCAGGCTAGGGGAATTAATTTAGAATCTTACATTTTAATATCTGCCAACTTCCTTGGCCTCAAATGAAGGAAACTCAGAACAGGGAACAAACTCAGAACAAATGGGGAGCCCACTTGAACATTTGAATGGGAGACATAACTCTAGGGCCATAAATTATCTTATACCTTGGTTGTCAAATGGAATCTGTTCCGGAAGTCCTTTCGACTTCCGAAAATGTTTGACAACCAAGGTGCAGCTTCTGATTGGCTGCAGGAGCTTCCTGCAGCCAATCGGAAGCTACTGAAGCCGCGTTGGACGTTCAGGTTCCAAAGAACGTTCACAAACCAGAACACCCACGCCCAGGGTTTGTGGCGTTCAGGAGCCAAAATGTTAGAGTCCCAAGGCGTCCGGGATCCAAGGTACGATTTTAATGTTAGTAATGCCATTGCTAGATCACTCTTAAATCCACAATGAACTCTTGCAATAACAGGCTACTTACTACTTGGAAGGAGTGGCTCTGTCTTCCACATGTGCTAATAATTTTAAGTGCCACTGTATAACCCATTTATTTTAGTTTACTTATGGACATTGATACTGTATATCACCCATGTTTAAAACCACAGAGTGATTAATAATTACACATAAGACATATACCTAATTTCATAATTCCTAATTATGCATTTGCTGGACTGGGCTTTTTAAAATTATTTTTAGAGCCACAAACACATTTCCAAAATGTAAGTTTTACATATCAGAAATTAAGAAATTTATTAATGCTGCCTATATTCAAGGCCAAGGTTGTGTTTTGAAGCTCTGGGATAGCTCAGTCGATAGGGCATGGGACTCTTAACTCTCAGGGTCGTGGGTTTGAGCCTCATGCTGGGCAAACTATTCCTGCACTGCAGGGGGCTGGACTAGGATGTTCCTGGTGGTCCCTTCCAACTCTACAGTTTTATGATTCAGGTCGTACCTAGGATTAATCATAAATGCGGTAGCTCAGTTTTTAAAAAGCACAGAAAACTTTGACAGCAATTGCTTTGTTTGGTGTAAGGTGGTTTCATATACATTGCATTTCACATTAAAACACCTGCAATAGTGCTTTTATAGTATCTACAACCAAAGTATTTTGTGGAGATGGGTTTTTCTTTTTTGGGGGGGATATATTTTTCACTCAGTCTAACAGAGGGAGGGGTGGTGCTGTTGAATGCATGTTTACCACAACTGAAAATCTAATGGCAAAGCAAGAGAGAAGATGGAGGAGAGAATTACAGTTAATGCTTTTAAAAAAGGAACTCTTTCTTTTCCTCCTCCTTAGGGAACACAGCAGTCCGAGAAGTTTTCGAGGAGACTGGCATTAAGTCAGAATTCAAGTCCCTCCTAAGCATACGGCAGCAACACAGACACCCGGGAGCCTTTGGCAAGTCGGATATGTACATCATCTGCCGAATGGAGCCTTCCTCTTTCAAAATCAGTTTATGCCAACAGGAGTGCCTGAGGTGTGAGTGGATGGACCTAGCTGAGCTTGCCAAGACATCAGACACTACTCCAATCACCAGCAGTATTGCTAGATTGCTTCTTTATGGGTATAGGGAAGGGTTTGATAAAATTGATTTAACCATGAGAGAATTTCCATCCGTGTATACAGGCCTTTTCTATAAGCTGTACCACAGAGAGCTGCCAGAGAATTATAGAAACATGACAGGTTAGCAATACATTTAGTAGTGTTGTTTTTTGGCTTAGGGGAAAAAATCCCTTGTACTAAAATATACGTATATTCTGTTCCAAATTAAATTCCCTTTTCTACCTTCTAAAAGGATAATATATATTATTTCATTTGAAATGCTAATGTTTCTCTAGCTATGCACATTTTTAATCCCCTTTCATCTTGAATGGCCCAAATAATATATATTTTTAACTCTACCCCCAAACCATTAAGTTGGAAACAAGCGTAATATTCAGTTGGTGCATTGGTGTTCGAGCCTGACACATTCACATACACACATATATGGTTCCAGGAATTAAAACAGTTAGAAGGCTTAAAACATACACAGTTCTACAATCAATCTGCAAGTCCTGGCAAATATTTGGTCACATTTTTCTGTCTTGTGGCAAAGCGGAAGTTTACCACTGCTGTCGTATATTTTATAGACTCTGCCACTAAAATCAACTCTTGGCAGACATCGGAAGGAAAAGGATAGCTTTCTGTCCTCGTCCAGTTTTTGGTCCGAGTTTGTACTGCCCAGTTCGTTTCAGTGCGACATACCAATCACTATGTTTACGAGATCGATATGTATTGTAGTTATTAGATTCCAAGCGTTCAAAAAAGAAGCATTCATCTGTTATGTATTTCTGAAAATGAAGGAAGAAAACATTATTCATAGTCTGCTACCGTCACGAAATAGTCTAATCAGAAGTATTCACACCCATTTAGCAAAAAGGATAATGCGCATATACAATCAGAACACTATTTTACTTTATCTTTGAAGCTCCCATAGGTAACAGGCTTCCACACCCACATAAATGAAAACTTCCAAATACTACTTCCAAATTAGAGAGGTAGTTTACAAAAAGATTCAACACAACAGCCTTTTGTAAACTAGCTGTCTAATTTCCTGATCAAAGGTCAACACTGCCTTATGTAATAAGGAATGGAAAATATTTAGTTTTTATACACATTAAGCGTCCACCCTTAATAGAGATAAGGTAAGTGAGTCTGCAGACTTACACACACTTCCTTAGGTGTAAATTCCACAGAAATCAGTGGCTGCATTTACATGGAATGCTAAACCAAAAATCCTAGTTCAGTAAGACAGGATATTTATTTAATTAAATTTGGTTTACTGCCCTTCATCCATAGATCTTAGGCTGGTTCACAGATACGCACTGTGTGCTCTTATAGGAAGCCCTTCTCTAGTTTCTTCACACAAGCAACTAAACAAGCCAGGATTCAGCACTCCTTAATATGCAAACCTGAAGCTTCAAAACAGACCAGGATACGAAGCCATGGTTTAAACTGGCTTAGTATCCTGGCTTGTTTTGAAGCCGTTAACAGTACTTTCTCGTTTGCATGTAACAGGAAACTATGGTAACAGGAAATCCTGGTTTGTTTTATGAATAGGGCTGTCCGCACACGCCTTGTGCATATCCTGGATTAGTATTACATGCAAAGGTAATAGGAAATACTTCTGAGTAGACATGTATACTGTTGTGCTGTCAGTCCCATTGAAATTAATTGGGCACAAACTACAATTTGCCCATTTCAATCAAGGATGTGGGGTGGAAAAAATTTCCAGGGCTTAATTTTTTTCCACAGAAAGTGTCAATAAATTCATTAATAATAATGAAGGGATGCAAATACATTATTAGGCAAGCTTTGCAGTTTCAAAGTTTTTTACTTTGTTTACACAAAACAAGGAAAATAAGCATGCTAAATCAGATTATCCTCAAGGGCACCAGAAATATTTTGATGCAAACTGAAAAATTTCTAATACAAAAGATCCTGGAAAATGCACATAACTGATTTCGATTTGACTTAAGCACAATTATCTCTGGATTCCGCCAGTGTATTTACTGCCATATTTTTATTTACTGACTTCCATTACTAACCCACTCTAATGGTAATGTAAATGCTAAAATATACTTAAAGAAAATATTGCTTAACCCCGGCCATCCAAGGTAGCCCAAAAATGGAAGTACAGTCAAACTTCGGAACTCGAACGACTCCGTTCTCGAACGTTTTGGCTTCCGAATGCCAAAAACCCGGAAGTAAGTGCTCCATTTTTTGAACATTCCTCAAAGTCCAACGGTTTCTAAGGCGTGCTTTTCATCCCCCCCCCCCCATTCACTTTGCAGCCCATTGATCCTCAGTTTCCAAACATTTCAGAAGCCGAATGGTCTTCCGGAACGGATTACGTTCGAAAGTTGAGGTTCCACTGTACCACAGTGAAAGTCCAAGAAAGGTATTAATTAATGCCTACAGGTGGAACTGTGTTCTCCTGTAACTGCACCAAATTCTGAGAATCTTTAAAAAGCAATAAAGGCATTCCATGGCATCTAGCTCCACCCTAATATGAGAGAGAGAGAGAAAGAATAGCATTTGCTTACCAGTGCTAACAACCGGCCATCTTCATTCATAGAAAGGAAACGGTTTGCACACACACCTTTGATTGACACGACTCCTCTCTCTTCTGCCTGAAGCAGCAATTTGACTGGATAGGAAGAAAGACAATATCAATGTTTGACTAATTCCCACAAAGTGTGAGCTGTCATCCATGGGTCACTCTGAAGGGCAGCTGCAACGGCTTTGAATAACCCCAACCATGTGACCCAACCTATTGCACTATAGAATTCAGAAATAATAATAATAATAATAATTTATACCCCGCCCATCTGGCTGGGCTTCCCTAGCCACCTTGGGCGGCTTCCAACACAAAATACTGTAATGCATCAAACATTAAAAGCTTCCTTCACATTTGGAACTTCAAAACTGCAAACTTAGTAACTGTAACACAGTTCATAATAATTTGTACCAAGTGTTGAGCTAACACAAATATGCAGGGCATTTACATTTTACCTCCAAGACAGTTCAAAATGGCACTAGGATTCAATCTCTACAATAAGTACAGGAGAATCACCACTTATGTGGGGGTTCTGTTCCCAGCTGCTGCACACATCACCAGGATGCACGCAAATGGGGATCCCCCCTGTTCCACCCCACCCCATTCTTGCCCTGCCCCCGCTCCATCACCTTTCGGCATCAAAAACGGCACGCTTGTGCACGGCCATGTGAACCTCGAACACACAGGAGTGGGGAATTGCCTGTAGGTGATTTCAGTCAGAGTTTGATATTTTAGTGTGGCGTCACCTACACTCCTTGCCTATTGATACTAGACAGGCAGCTTTCACTGTACATTTTTCAATGCCTGCTAAAAACATTTTTGTTTAGACAAGCCTATCCAAATGCTTAAGAAAGTTGATGTGAGTTCTGATCTGCTTTCAGTCTACTGCTGTTATTTCAACTTTTCAAATGACTTAAATTTTGCTGTTAATCCTTCTAAGTGATAATTTTATTGCTTTATCTTTTTGTAAACCACTATGAGGTTTTCTGCAATCAAGCTGTTTGAGAATTTTATGAAACAAATAAACATAATCATACAGCAAACAAAAAGCATTAGATAAATGATTCCTGTCTCTCTGCATTTTCCTCCCAAAGTAGTTTAATGTATTTTTTTCTGTATGCTTTTCAAAACCTGCCAATACTTGATGGAGAAGATCCTAATCATTTATCCTGGAAAACAAAACTCAGAACTAACCTATTTCATTGCACCAATGTTTAAATTGCTAAGGACACTTAACGGAAGCAAGGAAAGAAATCATCTTACAATTGTATATCACTTAAAATAAAACAGAAACACTACTCTGAAATATCTTTATAGCCTATTTTCCAATTTTTTCCATGTACTACCAAAGCTTGTTTAGTCATAACAGGCTCTTAAAAGTGATTCATATAAACTGCTTCCAGACCATTATAATAAATTTGATCTTAAGAACTGTACCAAAATTTACTGGACATAAAATATTTGTTGCTGCTACTTAAACTGAATGCGCTCCAGAAATTTGAAATGCAATCTTTGCTACTGACAAAACTGAAGATGCAGTGCACTTTACCAAGGAGTAAACTATAGTTAGGTAAGTGTAGCTGCATCTTTTCCCACTACAGTGGGAATGTGATTTTGATTTGGACAATAGTCAATGGACAAGCATGATTTTCTGTTCAGCACTGTGGCCTCCCCAGGCTGTTTCCCCCTCTCTGCCTTAGAAAACGAAACCATCCGTCCTTTGTTATACCCATCCTATGTATAATATATTGTTTGCCCCATGGATACTGGCTTGGGAATTAATTGCACTTTATACCTTATATAAAGTAAGGATGTAATGAAGGCATAGACACATCTTTAATACCAATCTGAAAACCTGTGCCCAATCAATAAAATTGTGATGGAGGAGGGAATGGGAAAATTTTATTCTGGATAAGTCCTGACACTTCCTTATATCTATTTAAAGGGGAGGGGTGTACATGTATCAGTTCTAGCATGTGCCTGGACCTAGGGGGGTTTCAGGAGGAAGCAGAGCACATTGCCCTCCCCTGATCTTACCCCAAAACATTCTGCTGCTGTACATCCTTTGGCTCTGAGGGTAGGGAGGAAATGGTGCTCATCCACCGCTCCAGAGATTCACGATGCTCTTAAAAAACCACTTGCCAACAAAGATGTGAAGACACAGTATCAGTACCTTCATGGACAATTAAGATGATACGAACTTAAATGGGCTGGTCATATATGATAAACTTCGTGTGGATTAAATAACACTGTAACTTGTCTAATGGGAAATGACTTTGGTAAGGTGTGTTGCATCCTCTTCAGCTAAACAACAGCACTATTGAGAGACAACCAAACCTCAATATTATGAAACAAGACTTGCAAATTAAAATTCCACTGCATCCTCAGATGAAGTTGCTTGCAGAGATGGTATTAAGTCGTAGAACCAAAAAGCAGGTCTTGAGTTTGGAAACCGAAACCCATTCAATACATAAGATAATATTTTGAAACTCAAGTTTGTATTAACTGTTTAACTCAAAAAACCATTACTTTTGACAATGTGAAAGAATTATAGCTATTTGTTTACTGCCAGCATAAACAGTACCATGTAGTTGCCAATTTTTTCAGGAGAAAAACAAATACATGACCAATTGAAAAAGCAAGCTATTTAAACAGTGGAGAGAAAAAGGTGAAACTCTAACCTCTACCTTTGCTAAGAAGTTAAAACGATGCCCTGTATTCTGCAAACAACATTCTACAGAAGTGTGATGACCAACTTTATTCCGAAGAGTCAGAAGCAATATTTTTACACTTAACTGGGGGAAATATTATATTTGGCCTATATTTTCTTCCTCTCTGCCTTCTTTAAAATTCTCAGAGTCTTATGGCACGAATCCCTTCTGCTCATATACTGACTAGATGTATTATCCAAATGGATATATTGAACACCTCAAAGTATGAGATAGCTTTCAACGTGGTTTAAAGTGGAGTGCTTTTAAGTTTGTCCTGGCCAATCTAAAAATGTCCATCGGAGAATAAAACCATACTTTCATACCCACTTCCCAGAATCTCACTTTTGTAGAGCAAGATGTTATTTCATTCTGTATTTTTTAAAAAATAGTATTTTTAACATACAGTCTGAATGCCAAATGGAAGTATAGGCCAGCATTATAATGTATTATAATGAGAATAAATAGAGTGTCGACGAAAGCTACTAATTATCGGGTGAGAGTATAACAAGAGGACTGTTCACACAAAACTAAGGCATGCTTTGTTCAACTTAACTTATTATTATTTATTAAATTTCTATACCACCCTTTATGCAAAGATCACAAACTATTATTAGTTTGAATGTGCAAACCCAGCCTAGCTTACTAACCATAGTTGGTTTCCTCCCACCAAACAATGAAGCCATGAATTTCTTGTTGGTTTACAAACCATGGCTGATACTAAGTGTAACTAGAACTTGGTGTTCTGTTTGAACCCAACAACCTTGCTTAAACATTCTTTGTTTGACCACTCCATTCTATGGGACAAGAGCACAAGGCAAAAGCAGCTGAAAAACAAGCCAAGCTTTGGAGAAACAAGCCACAGCTTGCTTGGTAGTCTGTAAGATGGCACATGGTTTGTCTAACTAATGGTTAAACTAAGTCATCAATGGAGCCAAGTGTTTTGTTGAGCTAGGGCTCTAGCATATATTAGACCAGGCTTCCACAACCTCGGCCCTCCAGATGTTTTTGGCCTACAACTCCCATGATCCCTAGCTAGCAGGACCAGTGGTCAGGGATGATGGGAATTGTAGTCTCAAAACACCTGGAGGGCCGAGGTTGAGGGAGCCTGTATTAGAACAAAGCAGAACATGTTATATTAATGAGCCAAAGATTAGAACGACTTTGAAGCAGATGTGGCAGGGACATAAGAAGTGGAAGGGGAGAAAAGGGGACATCATAAATATTCTGTGGAAACAGAGAATTGGATGGTTGATGTGGATGGGCTGTAGTGGTCCCAGGTTCAGTCCCAGTTGGTGTAGACAAGACTAGATGGACCAATGTCCAAATCAGCAGCTTCTTCTGGGTGAGTTGCAGAAAAGGCCTCCCACAGTAAGTGCCCCAATGCCCTTAAAAATGGGCATATTGGGCTACTGGTCACCTGGTGACTGAACAGCAATAGGTGCTTGGATGCATATTTTACATTCAAACTATGAAAGGATCACTCAGAAGGAGTGTGACTATACTATGTACTGTATTTACTTCAGTACGTCTTTACTTGAAAGATGAATGCAGTCTCTCTTAAATTAAAGGAAACCCGAAGTTACTTGATTTTGCATCAGCTTTCCAAGTTATAAAACCCTTCTTTCAGTCCATGTTTTTCTATATACAAAAAAGATGTACAAGGATACAGGTGCAACAGACTTTGTACTTGCATTATACAACAGAATTTATGTGAAAGGCCTCATTTCAGGGGAATGCTAGCAGATAATTTGGGATTAGCTGGCATATCCTGCAAAGGACCAGTGCTGCTTAATATAGAACAAGCTTCTGAATGAAGAATGGGAGCTGTTCAGTTGTGGTTATTTTCTGCTCAATGCCAGCTTTAATTTTTATGCATTACATAATAGTGGGAAACACTTCTTCTGGCTAGTACAAATGACATAATGCATGTAACATAATGGCACATGAAAACAAACATGCATGGGATTGCTTTGTAAATCTGGTAAAAGCAACCAGTACATATTTTGTTTCCAAAGCACCTGGTTTATGAATAATGTTTAAGGTGGTGGCACTGAAAACACTGTCTCTGGGCTGAGAACCAAAATGCCTGTGACATTTATACTGAGAATGAGTTTCCATACAACTCCTACTTCCAGAGGCGAGGAATTAATGAATTGTCAAAAACACGAACAACTTATACATTGTTTTTAATGGCACTCATATATGCCTACCTAGGAACCCTTTCCTTTTCATTCAGTTTTGCTAGCTGTGTCCTTCAAAACCAACTGCATATTGTGGCACATAAGGGGGACAGGCACCTAAGGTTGCAATGAATTCATTGAGACTGACTTCTGAGTAGACATGCATAAGATTACACAGCGAGATTCAAACCACTACCAGCATCCTTAGCCACAGCTATGCCTCCATGATGGATTTCTCGTTTTGATAAGCATGGTTATTTATTTATTCCAATGTATATCCTGCCCTTCCCCGCCAAAGAAGGCATACAAAATAGTTTCAAAAATATAATTAAAATAAAAGAAAGCATATTTTAAACTTCTAAAAAATAATTTCTTGGTTGCCAGTAACCATATCTTTCAGCCAGCAAATGGTAAACAGGAATGTTTTTAGATTCTTCCTGAATGCTAATAGTAAGGGATACAGCTGCACCTCACAAATGGGAAACTGCCCCCGAGGCCGTATCAGAACATCAGAATCACAGCAATACTGTATAAACTGGAGTCCAATATAAACACAATCCCTGTACAGCTAGTTGTTCATTCTCCCACCCAAACCCCACACAGTTAAAATATTTTTATACAAGCCGTTACAAAAGCTTAGTCCTTTTTAAAACAGTTTTAATCCCACGATTAGCATTTAATATTGTCAAGCCTAGCTGTCTCCCTGCCTCCCCATCCCTCATCTTTTTTAGTAACTTCTGTAGTAATTTCCCTCCCAAATATTTGATTATCAAATAAGATTATCAAATAAGAGATTATTATATGCAACAAATCAAAATCCAGATAATGTGAGAAAGCAAATAAAAAGCGTTTGAATCTTACAAGAAGAGCAAAGAAGGTGAAGAAAAATCATACAGACCATCTGAACTTTTACCATCTCTCTAGCGTGCAACTAATTTACATCAACTGACAAAATAATCAGCAAAACACTTCAGTTTACAAGAAGGGAGTTTGTGTACTCACTGAAAAAACCCAGGCTGCACGTCCCTGGATCAATGACTACCATTACTACCATCTCTGCTACGGAAAAGGCAGTTGCAAGCCAAGAGTTCGAGGCCCATCTCCAACATATTTGCAGAGGCCCTCTAAGGAAAATCCTTTCATGAGGCCCCTGCGTGACATACACTGCGGTTAAGTAACTGGGCCAAATGCATATAAGTTAAATCTTGCTCCTGCACATTCAACTCAAGAGCACAGGAACAATTAATTGGGAGTCTTCTTTGCCTGGTACTAGAAAGCAGCTAAACGTACCTCCAAGAACTAATATACTCAGGGAAGGATGCTAAAAGACATGAAAGTTGGAACAGAACTCAATGGGACTCACCTCCAAATAGACATGCATAGGCTTATACTGGAAAAGACACTTCACACAATATAAACATACACAAATAGGCAAAAGGGCTCGCCAACCATAGTCTGTGTAGTGCTTCCAGATGAAGCTTTTAACGCAACCCAGTCGTTGTTCTCCCGCTATAAGTGGCAGCAGATAACTTTCTACACTTCAGCAGCAACAGCATTTTTAAAATATGCATCCTGCTATGTTCTGTTCATAAGGCACGCAGGTGGCGCTGTGGGTTAAACCAAAGAGCCTAGGACTTGCCGATCAGAAGGTCGGCAGTTCGAATCCCCGTGACGGGGTGAGCTCCCGTTGCTTGGTGCCTCCTCCTGCCAACCTAGCAGTTCGAAAGCATGTCAAAGTGCAAGAAGATAAATAGGTTCCACTCCAGCGGGAAGGTAAACTGCATTTCCGTGCGCTGCTCTGGTTCGCCAGAAGTGGCTTAGTCATGCTGGCCACATGACCCGGAAGCTGTACACCGGCTCCCTCGGCCAGTAAAGCGAGATGAGCGCCGCAATCCCAGAGTTGGCCACAACTAGACCTAATGGTCAGGGGTCCCGTTACCTTTTATGTTCTGTTCATACTGGTGGCTGTAATACAGCCACATTGATAAGCAGGGCCGTCTTTAGCATATGCCCCGCCAGGCTGCAAAGATCCGCCCAGCGCCCCCAAATTTAGTGCTGCCCACATCTACACCTAAGATATACTTCTCCACGGTTGCAGGCGAGGCCATGGCAGTGGCGTCCTGCTCTTCTGAGTCGTGCTGCTGTTTCCCCTCAAGAACCAGGCGTCCGAGCTCTGCAAAGGGGTGCAGCTTCACATCCAGGTGCTTTTAAAAGCTCCCCAGGAGGAGGAAGGAGAAGAAGAGGGATGCAGCAGCCACACTGACAGTGGGCAAGAGAGCAACGTCTCTCCATGCAGGGCGGGACTCCGGGGAGGAGAAAGCAGCCAGGGTGGAGGCGGCAGCAACAGCCGGCTTTGAATGTCAGCTTGATCAAAATTATTTATTATTTCATACCAGGTAGGATAGTTAAGAGCTTATGCGGCTTCAGGGGCGGGCACCTGGCACGCGCCCAGAATTTGGTGCCCAGGTGCCCCGCACCCCTTGCAGCCCCAGGTAAAGACGGTCCTGTGGATAAGTAAGAGACTGGGTGTCAAATCACATCATTTCAACATGTTGGGTTTTTTAAAAAATGTCAATTGCTTCATTTGTGCTAAAGCTTTTTTGGTTGTTTGTTTAATAACTATTATTATATGACTACTTTAATCATGTTTAAAGCAAAAAAAAAGCGCATTTTAGCAGAATTTACAATATATATATTTAAAATATAAACATTCTGCTAACATGATGCTTACCAGAAGGGTAATGGTGAATCTAAGATGTGACAATTGGGTTCACTACCTGAAATGTTCCCAGAACAAGTCAGATCTTTAAAAATGATGGGGAAAAGCAGCACAAAGGCCATCTATACCTGCAGAGGTTGCTTTGCTGTTCCATTCTTTCGATAGAGAATTTTACAAGCTCTCGGAACAATCAGAAGAACAGGGAAATTATAGGAGAAGATTTAATTATGACATATAGATATGTGATTCAGCCTTACATGTTAGGCACACACGCATAAAAAAGATGGTTGCCATGGAAAGAGGATGCTTAACTAGATGTGCCACTGGCCTCCAGCACATCTAGCCTCTCATGTTCTTAAAAATACAGTTTACAAATTTACAGTTGCAAAGTTGTAATCTGTCATGAGGCCTAAAAAATGGACACACAGGAACCTGAAATAAATAAGTGATATAGATTCCGGTTCACAAACAGAATATAGCTTTCTGATCTCAGAAAACTTAGGGAGAACCCTAACTTATAAGTAGCGTAAGTCATTTAGCCTGTCAGCATCTATTTTCCTGTTCAAACATAACACAAATAGGACATTATCAACAGCTTGCCATTGGCTAAAAGGTAAGAGACTGCAGTGAGAGGGGCAGGGAGAGTCTCCAAAGCCATTTACAGGTACCTAAATCAATACAGGGATGCAGGTGGCGCTGTGGTCTAAACTACTGAGGGGCTTGG
Source organism: Podarcis bocagei (assembly GCF_964188305.1). Lineage (NCBI taxonomy): Eukaryota > Metazoa > Chordata > Lepidosauria > Squamata > Lacertidae > Podarcis > Podarcis bocagei. Next base: position 50,640,089 of record NC_138134.1, read on the forward strand.
GCTTGCCAATCGGAAGGTTGGCAGTTTGAATCCGTGCGATGGGGTCCCAGCTCCTGCCAACCTACCAGTTCGAAAGCATGTCAAAGTGCAAGTAGATAAATAGGTACCGCTCCGGCGGGAAGGCGTTTCCGTGCGCTGCTCTGGTTTTGCCAGAAATGGCTTAGTCATGCTGGCCACATGACCCAGAAAAACTGTCTGCAGACAAACGCCGGCTCCCTCGGCCTATAGAGCGAGATGAGCACCTCAACCCGAGTCATTCATGACTGGATTTAACTGTCAGGGGTCCTTTACCTTTTAAAAAAATAAATACAACACCAAAATATGCCGCCAAAGCAGCAGGAAGTCACCAGAAAAGTTGGACCATCCGTATGCTTCCAGCAACCAACTCCTGCCGAGAGGCTATCACATTCTCAACCAGCCACAGCCTCCTAACACGTTTCAAGGGAAATGTTAAGACTATGATTCTGTTATATAATCTGAGAGACTAAAAAGCCAGTCTACGTTACCCATGAGATAAATCACAAATCTCTTAATGTTCTTAAAAAGAAAACCCCTGTACTACAGATGCAAGAGACTGCAAATTTGCTTATAGAAGCAGTGGAGAGCGGCTTATAACCCTTTCTCACTGCACAATTTTTATGATCAAGGATCAAACACTCACACCCACACCAGGCTGCTTAATTTCCAATGAAGAAGGGACACAGATAACCCCAGCAGTCCAATGAGAGAAAACAGAGAGGGGTGATTTGGGGGTGGGGGCGGGGGAAGACTTAGTACCCCTTTCCCACAGACGCCTAATGTGCTCTAAATCACTCCCACTGCCTCACTCATCTTCATAAGGATTCAGTAGTGCCCCAATTCTAATTTGTGGACTTTGCTTATATCGGGTTGTATCCAGCATACTGCTAAATTAAAGTCACTCAGCGGCATACTTGCTCCACTGGCTTTGCACCAGTGGAATGTTATTGGAAAAGAGAGCGCAGAAGCAGGTTGCTGCTAACTTTGTTGTGTAATAGACTGTGCAAGGTGTTGCATGAGTTTCTGCTAATGCAACTACTGTGTTAGATTCCTCTGTTGTACAACACTAAAACTCATGTGCACAACCGCCAAATCGCACTTCACACATGCACACAAGCACCAAATCGCGCCGCACACCTGCACAGATATGGTCTTCAGGTTGCGGGCTTTTCATGTTGCAAACGGGCCTCCAGAACAGATCCCGTTCACAACCAGAAGTACCACTGTACTAAGACACTGAATCTGGTGTAACGGAACTTAGGATGTGATCCAATGGTCCCTAGGAGGATGTCCCAGAAGCCACATAATTTGGAGGTTATCCTTCTCTACGATCAGAGACAGAGATGACTTGACCACTGCACTTTATTGTAAGGATGCAAGTCACTTTCTCTTTCGAAGCAAGAAATGTGGGGCATACATTATCTAAATATATATGTAATAAATAGCAAGTTGAGAAACTCAGAACTGATGCCGTAATTTACATAGGATGCAGCAGTACTATTGTTAATGAACACAGCGCAGCACCTTAATGAAAACATAGCTGAAGATGACACCCACAAATCCATGAGTGAGATAAACAAGGTGATCTATTATTTTTGTCATCAAGCAGTCATGAGATTGCATTGAGCCAAACGGAACTGCTATTCCTTTAAAAAAAGTGTTTTTCATTCTGTGATTGCAAGCTTACTAACCAAAAGTGAGTTCTGATTTCATTTGGTTATTCACATCAAAGTCCACTAAAACAAGGTAGGCTTTATAAAAGGCATAACAATGCTTAAGATTCCCTTAGCAGATGAAGAGCAGGATGCCTTGATTTGTTCTTTTTTTTTTTTTGTCCTTGCAGCCGCAGCAGCAGCACTAAACTTCAACCAGGAACCAAATCTAGGATCCCATGAATAACTGCACTTTTGTTTGGTACACAATCACCTTTTTGCTTCCAAGGGACAGCAGGAGAGCAGGGAGCCTTAGTGGAAAAAATGATCAGAGGAGAACAGGTTAAGCAGTCTTTCTGCCTCACTATTCATTCTTCCAGTCAAACTGGCAACCTCCCACAATTGCTTTCCTTTGAAAAGAGAAAGAGGCATCTGCTGTGTAACTTCAAGCAAGCAACTAAGGATGACATTTTCCTGGGAATCTTACAAGGACTGGGGGGAAAATGACAAGAATTGTAAAAAGGGTTAATATAAGAACTGGAGAGAAAAAATTGAGGTAGAAAGGAGATGGTAGCTGGAGAGAAAGAGTAAATTCTAGCTTCTTCTTCTTTTTACAAAAATGGGGTGGGAATAAATGAAAGAAGGCAAGGTGGACCATGAAAAAGGCAATTTAAAATGAGAGAGGAAAGAAGACGGAGTGAAAATTAGCAAAAGGAAAGGAAATTATTCCAACAGAACATGCTTCAGCACTAAAAATGGTGAGAAAACAGGACAGTTTTTAGTGAGAGAAAGAATAGGAAGTTGAGGGTGCAGGATGAGAGAGAAAAGGAGGTTTTTTTATTCATCACCTGGTAAGGTTTCTGGCTGCAAATGTTAAGCGTTAGAAAGCCAAAGGTGGAAGAGACATTATGGAAGCCTAAAAGTGGCCAGCGTGGTTCCCTTGAGATATTGTTAGACTATAGCTCCCATCATCCCCAGATGACACAGGCAATGGCTAGGGATGATGGGAGCTGTAGTCCAACAACATCTGGAGGGCACCACATTGGCTAGTCCTGACCTAGATAGCCATGCACTATTCACTTGAGAAAGCAGAGTACAGAATATGAGGAAGAGTACTATTACAGCATAGGAAATATGAGTGATTGTTAACCTTTAGCCATGGGCCCTAGGCAGAAAAAAAAAGGATTGTAAGGAAGGGATAGAATAGGAAGGAAGTGGGACCAAAAGAAATAATGACCCCAGTGTAGGCGCAACCAAATAGCTTGATAATGAAGTCAACAAACCAACCTGGTTAGAGTAGCAGGCTTTTCTCCAGAAAAAAAGCCTCTGAGAGAAATGTATGAAGCAGAATTACAGGCTACCTAACTTTTGTTTACCTAACTTTTCCTTAAGAAAAAAGACATCCTTTCCTGAGCAGGTAATCAGCACTGTCAAACCGGACAGCACCAACCATATGTTCAACACTGCATGGGACCCTAATCCATAAACAAGCATCATGTACATGGTTCCAGTTGCTGAACACAGGAATCAAGCCACGTTTGTGAACGTGAAGCCTCTATGATGTTAATGTACTATCTTCTATTAATTTTTTTGCATTGTAATTTTCATTTCTGAACTATGTTGCAATTTTAAATGAAAAGTGGTAAATAAATGGCATAAATACATAAATGGGGCACACAAGTCCAAGTCCAGAAAAAAGGCCCATGCAGGACAGTTGAATTCCAAATATGAACTATTGTTGCTGAGTGCAAGTAATCTGTCATATATGAAAAACCACAATGTTTACTGTCAGCCTCAAATCAAGGTTCATTGACCATTCCGCATTATTAGTTTTGTTTGGGTTATTTAAAAAGCACTCTCAAATATATTTCATTTAAGTGACATCCACGCTGTTGGTATCTGTCTGTCTTGAGAGACAATGGAGTGCACCTCCGGGGGTGAAGTCAAACTGCTGTGTCAGCAGCACCGAAGCAACTTCCCTGAGGCACGAGACTGGGCTGTGTGTATGGAGGTACTGGGTTGCCCAGATGACAAGACCTCATTCTGGGACTTGCTGATGTGGTCCAAAGGAAAGCAGAGCAATATGCTTGACACCAGGTTGGCTGCAAGGGCTGCCAGAAAGAGGCGCACAAGGCACCATCCAACCGTCTTAGGGACTCCACTCTGGATGTGTGTATGGTTTGCTCCTTAGCCTTTTCTTCTCACAAAGATATCCCGCAAGGCAGCGGAGGTTTAGGATCAGAGTTCTCCTTCTCCTAGATGGGCTACCTTCCCAGGTTGATGAGCCCCATTCCCACCCACCCACTCATGATGCACATGCAGAAACCGCCTTCTTGACCACTGGACCCACTATTGGTCTCATCCACTCAATCAGCTGTCTTCACACGCAGGGGAAGTCCCAAACTCACTGAGGGTTTGAGCTGAATCTTTCCCCAGACTTGTTTCTGATAGCAGAAAAAGAACTTTCCAGAACCACATTTGCTGTTCATGGGAATTAAACTGCAGCAAGTGTAATGTCTGAAGGACTTAACGCCCAGATCTCCTCGGAATCCCAGCCTGAAGCTAGCAAATTCATATATGACTCACAAAGATACATAGATCTTTCCAACCTTAACCTTTTGTCACAGAAGCACCCTACAACTATACTTATATGAACACAAGTGATATTAGTAGTAAAAGAGCAACATCCAGGAGTATTTGCACATGCAATACAAGAAATACAGTATTCACCCACCTGACTACCAACACCTCCAAATCCACATTAGCTGTTTGTGGCCACAGTGATGCTAATAACTGTTCACCCAGCTTCCATTCCCTAGAAGCTGGCAGATGACATACTTAACACCAAGTCTCAATGCACAAGCGAAGGAAAGACTGCTGCCTAATACTCTGACAGTATCCCCATCTCTTCCCTGTTGACCCACTGATCGCTTCATCCTCTAGGCCCCACCCCCCGGAGTTATGCCCCCAATCCTGGCCACAAGCAACTCCTGTGATTGGCTGCTCAGAGGCCCCTGTCAATCAGAGCCCAGCTGAGTCAAGAGCCCTTGCCAACATTCCTTTGTTCCGAATCCTGAATACATGGTGCTGTACTAATCTACTTAATATAAAATTAGATAGAGCAATACTCTGCCTTAGATTTAGACTTTCCTTGTGATTGTGTCTACTCACTGTTTCTTCCATGGTCCTAAATAAACTTCAATTGAATTTCTGGGTTATACTGGTTTCTGGACACACTCAGAGGCTGTTTATTTTCCCCACCACTAACATTACTCTGCTTCTGATTTAAAGTGCTTGGGAGGTCTGGACAGGTGACAGGCTGAAGGTAGAATAGAATCATAAAGGTGGAAGGGACCATGAGGGTCATCTAGTCCAACTCTGTGCAGTGCAGGAATCTTATTTGCACATCAGCAAAAAGATCTTGAACTCACAACCCTGAGAATAACTGCCTCATGCTCTACCGACTGAGAGACTTGGAATACAAATAAATCCCCTTAAGACAACTAAGAATCCTGAACCCCTTATTCAAGAAGACAAATAATCAGGTGGCAGCGAGAAGGGAGAGGTGCAGGATGGGACACCCATTGTTTGTGAGCTGAACCAGAGTGCATGCGGTGTTAGGAAAGGAGTAGTACCTCTAGTGGGGGACACGTGATGCTCCTTCTGTGATAGTTTGTCCACCTTTGGTCCTCACACTCTACTCAGCTTCATCTGTGGCTCCTAGAAGCTGTCAACATGCAATGGCAGCCACACTCTGGGAAACGGCTTTGACTAGCTGGCTAAACCAAATGAGGGGAGCCAGTGGGACTCAAACCCTTGCTGAGTTAGGGACTTCCCCTGCATGCAAAGACAGGCTCCGGTGGAACAAGCAGACAAGCCCAACAGCAGGTCCAATGGTCAAGAAAGTGGCTTCTGTACAAGCTGTAGAGAGAAGTGATTCTGATCTAAACCTCCACTGCCTTGCGGGATGTCTTTGGGAGAAGAAGAGGCTATGGAGTAAACCCTACACAAATCAGGAGTAGAGTCCCTAAGATGGTTGGATGGTGCCCTGTACGCCTCCTTCTGGCAGCTCCTGCAGCCAAGCTGGTGCCAAACGTATTGCTCTGCTTTCTTCTGGACCACATCAGTGAGACCAACATGGGGGGGGGGCTTGTCACCCCCAGAGGTGCATGCCATTGTCTCTTGAGACAGATGGATGCAAAGAACACAGGAGCAAGTTTACCAACATTACCTGACACATTCAGAAAGTCTAAAGAATCCATTAAAAGGAGTTACACTAATTCCTAATAAAATGTAAGCAGACTAGCAAGAGAGTTGATGCCGCATTTTACACGCCACAAGTCTTCTTGTGTTACCTACATTGATCCCAAAATAAATCTGTGTTAAATGTGCCATTAAGTCATTTGCAAATATGAGAAAACTGAGGCAGACAGAATCCCCATAACATTAAAAATCACTGTATTCCAATACAACTGGGAATTCTAAAATTACAGGATTCTGTGTTGAAAGCAGATTTTGCAGTCAGTGCATTCCAAGACATATGATGTTCCTCAACTAATCTTATTATCATTATGAATGCCAATTCATAATTGGCATTCATAACCCTGAAATTCAAGTGCACCTAATACATAAAACATTATATCTGCATGGAACAATGTTATAAGAAAACATATTTTACAATTCACCCAACAAATCAAAGGAGGAAGCATTTTAATATTCTACAAACATTAGAATCCAAAAACTAGCTTTCTTCTTTTCTGTTCTTTTTAGGTACAACCTTCTTTCCCCCAGTTTCATGAGTTTGTCACCTCTTTTTACCAGTTTCCTTTATTTCTGAATAAGCTTAACACAAAACCCTCTCATTCTCAAAGCAACAATTGTGCCCATGACCAACAAGCCTCTTTGCAATAATGCTTATGGAATGGAATAAAGTATCAGGAGCCAGGGCGGGAGCGGCAAGTTATACAAGCCTTGGGATGAAAGAGATTCTGTGCTTTGAGGAGCATGTTGGGATTGTTGGGAATCCTAGGACTGGTGCCCATTATGGGTTGCAGACACTCAGAGGACAGGTAAGGGGCTGCGCTGCAGTCAGTGTGGCTTTGTGCATGGCATGAAAGGTGAAGGGAAAAGATACACAGATGCTACAGGAGTGTGCATAACGCAGTGCCAAAATAAAAATATAGAAGCAGGGGCAAGTGAAAAGATGAGGTGAAATGACACAACATGAAGAACAAAATTGGTTCAAAACTAGGACTGGTTACGTAGGAAGGATCTCAGGTGGTGTCAACAGCTGAAGGTGAAGACAACAGGGAATTCCATCTCTGCTGGATGTAACAGTTTCTGAAAGCAGTGGACGTAGCAATTATTCCCAGCAATTAGGGGAGAAGTGGGTGATGGATGATGTTAAACAATATTAGTGCTAGGTAAGAGCAGGGAAGCTCCTATGGATGGGGATCATGTATTTGGCTGTGGGAACCATAGCATGTCGGTTGTGTGTGTGTGGAAAGCTGCAAGCAGTGGTAGATATTAATCTGACAACTGGCTTAAATTTTTTGGGGAAAAAACCCCACTACCCACCAGCTACAGTTCCCACAGCCAGTTCTCCCTGCATTCCTAAACACAGCTGGGAACCAGATGAATTGAATTTAATGGGACTTCACCTAGAGATTTGTTATATCTGCTCATCTGCCTTTTGCCCGTGGATGGCCTTCGTTTTAAACCAGACGCAAGGAATCTGTGACCCTCCAGGTGTTGTTGAGACTTGACTTCCAACACCACTGACCACTAGCCAGTGGCGTAGTGTGGGGGGTGCAGGGGGGGCCGGCCGCACCGGGCGCAACATCTGGGGGTTAGGGTTAGGGGGTGCAAATCCACGGGTTAGGAGGCGCAAATTACTTGCCTTGCCCCGGGGTACTGACAACCCACGCTACGCCACTGCCACTAGCCATGCTGGCTGGGGCTGAGGGAAGCTGGGAGTCCAAAATCTAGCCTGCCACAGGTCCCCCATCCCTGCTTTTCTGAATTTTAAAAATATTTGTCATAGTTATTGTGGCGTTTTTGTTTTTGTTTGTTTTTTGAATCTTCATAATACCCAAAGATAACCTTAGGAGATACGTATCACCTGCGCGAAACCACAGCCAATGTTCTTTAAATTAATCGACCCTCGGGGAGTTTTAAAACATGGAGGCGCCTCACTCTGGTTTGGGACTGAGAATGAGGCCAGCGGGGCCCCGTCGGTTTGTGAGGGCAGAGACGGCGGGCCGGTCGGTACTTACTGTACGGGTCGCTCTTCTCCCGGACTCCATCCACTCTGCCGTCGGGGTTGATCCTCAGGAAGAAGCCGCCGTTTTTGCAGTAGAGCCGCTTGGGATCCTTAAAGTGTCCGGGCGCGAAGGTGCCGCCACTGCCTCCGCCGCCGTCGTCGGGCATCGCGGGGAGGGTGGTGATGCCCGCCGCAGCCATCCCCGCCGGGCCCGCCGCTGCCGAAGACGGCTCCCCCCGGGGTGCCCTCCCGCGAGCGCCTCGCCGACGGCCGCCTCGGCCGCGTCCCCCCAGCCTCGCGCCCCGGCAACCGCTTCTCCGTCGCCCGCTCAGCCTGGCCGCCCGACGGCCACCTCCGCGGGGAGGGCCGGGGCTGACGGAGAGGCGAAGGCGCCCTCTCGCCCGCCTTCCCTCGGGGCTCCCTGCCCAAGTTCTCGCAAGTTCGTCGCCGGAGCTGCGCAACGCCGAGCCTGGCGCCTCCGAGAGACCTTTCACCCGAGCCAGCCAAGCCTCTCCGGCCCAGCACGCCGGGGAGTCCTCTGGCTGAAAACTTGCTGCTGCCGCCCAGTGCGCGGAGAGAGAGGGAGGCGAGGAGACAGGCGAGGCGCTGTTGCAGCTTCTGGGCTCGCCAATGTGCGGCCCCTCGACCAGGACTTATTATTTACTTGTTTGTTCCCTCCCCTCTGCCCCTCCTCCGGCCTCCCACCCCTCCGTGTCTCTTTGCTGGGCTGGTTCTCTGCCTGCCGTCCGGTGCGACGGGGGAAGGAGGTGGTCGATTCTGCTGCTGTTGGAAACTGGCCGGGATGGGGAAGGGGGGAGCGCCCTCCCTCCTCCGCATCCCTCCGTGTAACTCTAGCCTGCCCAAAGAGCGCTTGCACAATGCAGCAGCCGCCGCTTCACCCCGGGCCAAGTGCTGCTCGGCTCCCACACAACAGCGCTCTCCTTTTCCCACCGCGCCGGCCTGCGCAGTTGCAAAGCGGCACAAGTCGCTGCGCACTTCCCAGGATTTGCAGCCGCTGCTCCAAAAAGGCGCGCAACAAGGCAGCGCGGCCGTTGTAGAGGTGGATGCGCCGATGGGACAGTCAGGCGCCCCACCACCACCACCAAAAAATCCCCCTCCTGCCCTGGATAGCCAGCAACCTCCCTCCCTCCCCTCCTGTCCACACACGAAAAGCCAAGCAGCAGCATCAGTTCCCTGGATCCACCGTACTAGCAGGAAACAGGTGCGTGCAAAAAAAGCGCAAATCGCACAGTGGACTCAAACAAGTGAGCTAATCGCACTCTCCGCGCTAAAGGCAACGGCACAAAGATTAAGGTTACCAGATTTTTTTCAATGAATCTGGGGACACTTTTCAACTTCAATGGATTTTGTATGGAGACTGATAAGTAAATTCGGGGACTGTCCCCTGGAAACGGGGACATCTGTTAACCTTAACACAGATTGCTAGCTCATTTTGTGCTCTGAACGGAGTATGAACTACTAGTCTCAAAATGGTAACGCATGGGAAGAAGAGTCTTTCTGAATCTCCCAAGTGATACAGCCCAAAGTGAGTGAGGCCTGCGGATAATTCAAGAAAGGGAAAAGGATGGGCGTGTGTTGGATATGGCGAACGCCTGGCTAGCACCCCCACAGCTATGGCTCTGTGAAAAGCCCATATTTGTACAGTCTGAATGTCATGTTTACAGCATCATAGTCAGAATTAAAGTTCAGAAGTTCTTTTTAACTCTTGCATGAGCATGGAATACCCTTACCAAGGAAGTTTATCTTTCCGACTCCCACTGTAATACTTCAAAGAGTATTTGCCTTGCCTTGCCTTGCATTGTTTAAATAGATTGGAGAGCTGGTGGCTGTCTCTCTAGCTGGAGAACTGAGGACTGGACTGGCATTGCTTACGCTTGAATTTTCTTATTTTGATCACTGTATATTTATAGTCAATTATTGGTTTTTATTGTGCTATTAACTTTATTGCTCACTGCTTAGAGTGCAGTGGATTGTAAAGCAATTTATAAACGTGACAGATTGTTAGATAGATGTCCTGGCTCCTTCCTTCCCTCGCCCCCCTTCCTTCCTTGCTTCAATTCCTGAGATGAGGAAGTGGGGAAATCCATAAAGGGGATCCAGCCAAGTCATTCTTTGTCTATTCCAAGTTGATAAACATTCAAGTAACACTGAAACATGCCCGGGCAAGATCTAGCTATCCCACATTCCCTTAGTGGGGAAAGGAATCTCACTCAGATAGTTGGAATCATTGGGTTAGAAAGGATCCACTACCTTTACACTACCTATCCAAATTTCACCAGATAATGGTCCAACCATGACAAGGGAGTACATACCAGAACTTCAAATTCTGTTTGGAAATGAACCAGCATATAATGTAGCTATTTATTCCTTGGTGGTCATTTAGCTGGCCTCACCCTAACCTACAGCTAACAACCTAGCAGCAGGATTTTGGACAATATGACATTTTTGAGAGGTCGCCTCGTATGCAATATGCTGCAGTGATCTAATTTGAATATTGCAAGACCATAGAAAAGTGGACCAGCTATCTGTTTTTCCCCAAGGCATCAGGTGGTACACCAGCCAGAATTAGTAACCAGGGATTAATGCCACATGGGCACTCAAAGGTATGGGTTCACCCAAAACAGCCCCAAGATGTGAACCTGACCCTTCAGAAGCAATGGAACCCATCTAGATCAGGTTGAACATACCACCTTCTCTGGTTCCATCAAACGACCTCCCAACAATATTTCCTTCTTGTCTAGTTTATATACGAAAGCCAGTTCCCAACATTCTGTTTTATTTCCTTACATTCTAAAACACACTTTCAACATTCTGTCCAATGTTTCCAAAATCCACTTTCTCTCTAGCCTACCCTCTTCCACCCCTCCAAAACACACCCCAAAGGCATTGAACAGGTCTAATGTCACCCCAAGAATATCTTTAAGTTTACTCCTTTATTTTACCCTGCTTTGGAGAGTCATTATCATGCATTCCTATATGGAAAAGCAAAAAATTTCCTTGTCAGAGAATGTTTCAGTGAGAGTAAAGCCTGCTCACCATTCTTGATGCTAAGTGACACCAACAAAACGGTGGGAAAGGAGACCATCCGTGTACATCTGCAGGCCACTCCAGATCTGCAGGGAAATATGTTTCAGGTGTTCTTTAATTCATAGAATAATGGAATCATAGAATTGGAAATTTGGAAGGAACCCTGGGGGTCATGTAGTCCAACCCCCTGGAGTACAGGAATCTAGTTCAACCCCCTGCAATGCCATCCAAACTTGGCTTAAAAGCCTCCAATGAAAGAGAGTCCACCACCTCTTGAGGGAGTCTGTTCCACTGTCTAACAGCTCTTACCATCAGAACGTTCTTCCTGATGTTTAGTCGAAATCTCCTTTGTTGTAACTTTAATGCATTGGTTCAGGTCCTACCCTCCGGAGCAGGAGAATTGAATGGGGTGGGGGGAAAGCTAAAGAACAGAATTGGTTAGGGATGTTGGAGCTGGTGTACAGCTTCCGGGTCATGTGGCCGGCATGACTAAGCCGCTTCTGGCGAACCAGAGCAGCACACAGAAAGGCCGTTTACCTTCCCGCCGGAGTGCTACCTATTTATCTACTTGCACTTTAACGTGCTTTCGAACTGCTAGGTTGGCAGGAGCAGAGACTGAGCAATGGGAGCTCACTCCGTCGCGGGGATTCGAACCGCCGACCTTCTGATTGGCAAGTCCTAGGCTCTGTGGTTTAACCCACAGCGCCACCCGCATCCCAGTTTCCCTGTTTATTAAACACTAAAATAGTGTTACGATTGCTGAAATGTTTTCATGATGGACTGTTTTTAATTTCTATTTTTTCTTACCTTTTATTACTAAAAGGTTCATTATGGGAATGTTAACGTATTGCTCAGAATGTGGCTTAGCATTTCAGAATGTAGGCAGTGAAAATGAATAAATGAATGAATGTTTCAATATGAATTTCCTGATATGTAAACAGACAGTGCTGCTTAATTACTTTATAGATCACTATGCTCTTTAAGGATGAATGCTCATTCATAAATATTAGAGGGTGCCACCTCTGAACCCCACCAGCTCTCTGTAGCTTTGAACCAGCATTGTGCAGGGGTCAGTGTGTTGGACTAGGACTAGCTACTCCCAGGTTCAAATTTCCACTCATCCACGAAGCTCATTGGGTGACCCTGGGCCAGTCACAAACTATTCTCAGCTTCATATATTTGTTATGATGAAAAGGGGAAGGGAGGAACATGCACACTGCCTGAGAGCCTGGCAAGAAATATGGGGTGTAAATGTATCAAATAAATAAATGCTCAGATCACAAAGAAACACTGGTAGCAGTAGGGCATGGCTCCTTTTCAATTCACAGTATGCTGGTATGCTAGCTATCCTTCACCCTCCTGTAACCAGTTTTATATAGGACATTAAAATACACACCATTTCTCACTCATAATTCTCAAAGCTCACCTCTCAAAGACGGTGAGCTTGCTGGGCAATCACAAGGCCAGGTTTTGTACTGGACAGAAAATGTCCAATCGACTTCCAAAATGCTGTGCCAGTCGAGAATTTGGCGTGTATTCCTATGAAATGGACAAAGGCCAAATATGCAGTCATAGTTGCTTGCAAGAAATTAAGGCTCTTCTGGAACATGGGAAGAGCTTGTATCGCCAGAGAATGTTATGATCCAGAAACAATGGATTCTCCTGTAGATTGGTTCAAACCCAAGACTATATTAAAACTGCATGTTTCTAAAACCAGCAACAGAGGTTCGTACAGAAATGTAACCTGGCTTGAATTTGAACATCCTAATAATAAAATATATTGCCAAACAGCAACAGTATACATGGAAGCCACAATATTCTCTCGTTTTAAAGACCTCTTATTAACCGTCAGTGTTGTGAATTTCATTAAAGTGCCTACTGTTTAAGATGGATATGTAAGGACATATTTCTTGCCCTGGCCTGGTATCCATTAAAGACAAGACAATGTTTTCTTCCTGGAAGTGGCATCTTGTTGTGCAATGTTCAGACCAATGTGTAATGCTTTATATAGTATAGAAAAGTGGTTCCATTGTTTCATATCATGCATATGCTATGATATATGGAGATATACTGTAGCCTAAGTATCCATGAGATAATTTTCGTATCTTTTTATTTATTTATTTACTGGCAGAAAGTACCCAGTGTTGCTTGGGAATTCTAAGAAACCAAAATATACTAAGATTCATAAATCGATAATGTAATTTGTTAGCATGAGAGCTGGACCATAAAGAAGGCTGATGGCCAAAGAATTGATGCTTTTGAATTATGGTGCTGGAGGAGACTGTTGAGAGCCCCATGGACTGTAAGAAGATCAAACCTATCCATTCTAAAGGAAATCAGCCCTGAGTGCTCACTGGAAGGACAGATCCTGAAGCTGAGGCTCCAATACTTTGGCCACCTCATGAGAAGAGAAGACTCCCTGGAAAAGACCCTCATGTTGGGAAAGGTTGAGGGCACAAGGAGAAGAGGACGACAGAGGACGAGATGGTTGGACAGTGTTCTCGAAGCTACCAGCAGGAGTTTGACCAAACTGCGGGAGGCAGTGGAAGACAGGAGTGCCTGGCATGCTCTGGTCCATGGGGTCACGAAGAGTCGGACACGACTGAACGACTAAACAACAACAAAGTATTGTAGAAGCCCATGTAACCCAAGTCAAACTGGAACACACCCAATCGCTGTTGTGGTTGGCACATGAAAGAAACAAAACAGAGAGGCAAACTGCTTTTTATGTAGAGAAGAAGGAGAAATAAGACAGGAGATACATAGAAGGAATATATTATGTTTCAGGGGGGAAACCCAACTTCAAGTCTGTTTTTAAAAAAACAGAAGAACCTTAGACACTTGGGCTTTCCAAGGGAAACAAGGATGGTACAAGTTTTCATCAACACTTAGGAAAAGACATCTCTATCCTGGCATGACACATGGTATTCGGATGATGTGCCTTTTTTCTTTCTTTCTTTCTTCAGCGCTGCAAAAATAAGCGGAAAATAAGATGTTGTCATGGTTAAAAAGTAGAAGCCAGAACAGCATTGCAACCAGGAAAACTGCTGCCAGTTGGTCTACAGGCAAATGGTGCCTCTGGGATGCACATCTCTGGGGCCGGGGGGGGGGGCATATCCGAGATCAGGGACAGCAGCAGCAGCTGCCCTGAGGACTCCCAAGGAGAGGGGAGAAGAGAGGAGGAGGCTGCAGGAAAACACCACAAGGGAAGGTGTTCAAAAAAGGGTGAGAGGCTGCAGGCAAGGAGAGACATAACGGCTCCTGAGCCCCACAGGGGTGCAGCAGAAAGAATGTACAGTGGTACCTCGGGTTAAGAACTTAATTCGTTCTGGAGGTCCGTTCTTAACCTGAAACTGTTCTTAACCTGAAGCACCACTTTAGCTAATGGGGCCTCCTGCTGCCACGCAATTTCTGTTCTCATCCTGAAGCAAAGTTCTTAACCCGGGGTACTATTTTTGGGTTAGCGGAGTCTGTAACCTGAAGCGTCTGTAACCCGAGGTACCACTGTAGTTTGTTAAGGGAGCCATGGACTCAAAAAGGTTGAAAACTTCTGCCCTATGAAGCAGAATTAAATGTATTCTACAAAGAGAGGATTCCCCTCCACTCAAAATATTGTGATAGCTAGGCTTAGAGTAACCCTTGGCGCAAGTTGCACAACAGGACTCAAACTCATAATGATGGCTAAGCACATCAGAGTCTGTGGTTGTACTTGGTGACATTTGCGGTATTAACATATGTATACTTGTTTTACATGGTGAGAGCTTTTCATCATGGTGGGGGAGCATGAGCAAGCCCAGGCAGTTATGTGTGTTCTGGTATTTGGCACAACTAATAAAGGAAATTAATTGTGAGATATATAAGGAGGTGGTTGGTTGCTTTGAACCAACTTTTTAATATTAAATGTTAGGTATTGCGCTGAGGGAGAGAGAAATGGCAGCTGCTTGATGCTGAGAGCAGCTGCTCGGTTCAGTGTTGCTGTCACTGGAGAAGCCTATGCAGTGGAGAGGGACTGCTGGAAGCTGTAGCACTGCATAATTTGACCGCTGTACATCTAGAAGCACAAACTATGCTGTGGAGTTATTAACTACGGGTAGCACAAACTATGTTTTTGTATATTAAGTCTGAACCCAGGCAATGAAGCTTTCCCTTTGGAGCTACATTATTGCCTTTGGTTTGCATAAGAAAAAGAATACTGTATGCATAAAATGCTGTATGCACCTAAACCTAAACTGAAAATAAATGCAAACTCAAAAGTTTAATGATATGCATATAAAGCACTAGGCAGCAAAGGAGGTTCATGACCAGCAGGCAGGCTTTTTACTGGCCTATACCTACAAAACAAATATGCAGAGATATAGCTGGCCGATTGCCAGCCTATCAGGAATTGGTTAGAGTGGCTTGTCTGCTGATCAATCAGCTTCATAAACTGACCCACATCTCCATAGTGCAGCAGCCTTTTGAGGTGGAGCAATGTCCCTAGCTGTGGTTTGTCAATGATCTGTGAACTCAGACATAACAACAAACCACAGTTAGCATAAACTGTGGCTTGCAAATCAGCTTCAAGCTGTGGTTTCCAGTCCTGGTTTGTTAGCTCAAAACAAACCAGTGTTTGTTGGCACCATTTAGAATTCAAATATTAAAACAAATCATGTCTGAATCCAGCTATTATGTCTCATAAAGGTGACCAAATACCTGGGAAATTAAATTTGTGAATATGGTTATGAATTTGGAAATAAGGCTTCTCGATTGCTTGCCCATGCTCTTTTTAAAAGGGCAACCAAAAAGTCTTATTAAATGTGTTCACAATGATAAAGGTGCTTTGTGTTAAGAGCTAAGGCCATTAGAAGGGCATTTACTCATTTCTGCACATCTTTGTATTCATTTGATAAATTGCTGGAGTCATCTATTGATGATTTTCCATCTAAAGTACACCTCAACAAATTGTCAGACAAACACAGGAATCTTTTAAATTGCCTGGTGACAGAGGAGGAGGTAAAAGACTAAATAAGGGAAAGGCTCTGGTTTCTGATAGGTTTTGGTGGGACTTCAATAAAACATTTAGGGACTAACTACATTTCTCAACAGGGACGCGAGTGGCACTGTGGGTTAAACCACAGAGCCTAGGACTTGCTGATCAGAAGGTCGGCGGTTCGAATCCCCACGACGGGGTGAGCTCCCGTTGCTCGGTCCCTGCTCCTGCCAACCTAGCAGTTCAAAAGCACATCAAAGTGCAAGTAGATAAATAGGTACCGCTCTGGCTGGAAGGTAAACGGCGTTTCCGTGCGCTGCTCTGGTTTGCCAGAAGCGGCTTAGTCATGCTGGCCACATGACCCGGAAGCTGTACGCCGGCTCCCTCGGCCAATAAAGCGAGATGAGCGCTGCAACCCCAGAGTCAGTCACGACTGGACCTAATGGTCAGGGGTCCCTTTACCTTTACAATTCTCAACAATATTCTCAATGGAGACCCTATATTCCAAGGGGAAATACAAAGCTAAATCAGACATTGTGGATAATGAATGTTTGGATGGGAAATGCATGAAGATCAAGGCAGCAAAGAACAAACTGAAATTAAATGAGATTTGACAAGAGTGCTGGCTGACACACCCTTCAGGCTCTGTATCCAGCAGGACTCCTTAAAAATAAGAACTATCTGAGCAAACGAAATACTCTTTCTCTAAAAGCAGTCAGGACAGCCCTGAAATTTTTATAGAAAACTGAATGACTCTTTTGTGTGGTTGCCAAATGCGTTAAGTCTAAAACTTTACTCTAAAAGAAATTGGGTTGGTGAGGAGAGAAAGCCCCCAGTTAAATATTAGCTTTATGGTATATTTTGCTATAGAATGGTGTATAAGGCTGGACATGTTTTGCTGCTAAAGCTAGCTGATTTGCTTCTTTTCTTAACCAATGCTCATGCAAACAGCTCAGTTCTTAAACTGCTCTTTGAGTGTGTATATGTTTCTGGGGTTTTTTTATACTGGGGCTGCATGAGTACTCCTTTTTTATTATATACTCTAGTATTATGCTTGGATTACGGACATACAGAATAATTGAAAGCACACTTCCATGGCCTCATGAACATATGGCTCTTTGCAGCAGGGTTAACACAGAGAAGGCAAATAATAATGTAGAAAGCCCAAGGAGAGGAAAAGCCTGGAACCAAAATGTTTGCAATTAGCATCATTGACTGCACATGCTGGCTACAGTTCAGTCCTTGTGTGAGGGGGTACAACAAAAGGGTCGCAGCTGTTTAATTCAGTCCCAAAGCTAATCGTTTGTGATTTTGCAATACTGGCATCGTCAACACCTCTGTTTGCCCGGCTGCTGTCCCCCAGGGAAACCAGCACTTTACCACTGAATCAAACCAAATGGCAATTGGGTTTTCCATGGATTGCAGTTTGTTCTGATTCAGCAGTAAAGAGCATGTTTTCCAGGGGAAAGCTATGGGACAAGTGAAAAACCACTCGGACCCTTGCCTAAAAAGCACGAGACAAACAGAAAACCACTTGAACCCATGATTTCTAGGCACGGGGCAAGTGGAAGTATGGAGGAGCCCTCAATCTTAATTAAGGCTCAATATTAATTAATTAAGCCTTAATACTAATTAATTAGCTCCTCAGGCAGGAAACAACACTCACCTCGAGCTGTCCATTCTGCAGACAGCAGAGCTGAAGGCCAACACACCCTGACCTCAGACATTGGCCAAGAGAACAGGAATCTGCCTCATAACGAATCACTGGTCCATCTAGCTCTGTATTGTCTAAACCAGGCATGTCCAAAGTCTGACCCAGGGGCCACTTATGGCCCCCGGGCTGGTTTCAAACAGCCCCCCAGGCAATTTTGAAAAAGCAATCTCTTGTGGCCCCAAGCACCTGCCCACCAAAGCCATTTCCTTTTTGTGGGCTCGCCACGAGCTCTCCCCTCTGTACAGGGGGCGTGGCTAGCCCCCACACCATTAGGGAGTCCCCGGTTGTGTCACTCCTTGGGTTGACCAATGTGGTCGGCCGGGGGGGGGGGCGGGCGTAGCTAAATAAATAAATAAATACTATAGTACATGTTCAGGATGTTGATGCTGCAGTGATGGCGGTGGGAGAGGGGCGGCCGCTGCCTTGACCCAGTGCCGGATTTATGTATAGGCTAAGTAGGCTGAAGCCTAGGGCCTCTAAATCTAGGTGGCCTCACCAGCCTGCCCTCAACCCAGTGCCACAGTCTCCCCTCTCCAAAAATTGCAAACCCAAGACTTCAAGCGAGGAAGGGCAACTCAAGCCCCTAAATCTAGCGGGCCTCGTCAGCCTGCCTACTCCCCAGTGCCGCAGTCTCCCCTCTCCCAAAATTTAAACACAAGACTTCATGCAAGGACAGGGCAACTCGGGCCCAGCAACTATGAGACTCAGGGCTAGCCATTGGGGCCCAATTTGAGGCACTGGGGCACAACTTGAATTTTTTTTTGTAGGGCCCCAGTTCACAGCCAAATCTGGCCCTCTTTGAAAAAGTTGGGACACCACTGCTGTAGAGCTGATAGCCAGGCCTGCTGCAACAAATAGCTGTGCAAGCCTTTGGGAGGCAGAGACATGAGAGGGCAGCAGAGGAGTAAGGGAAAGAAAGAGAGACAGAGGCCAGTGTTGCCCACAGCACCCCTGATCACCATTCAAGGCACCCCAGGGTGCCCACAGCACACTGGTTGAAAACCACAGTCATTGGGGTTCTTTCCACCTGAAGATGGAAGGAGAAGAGGGTGGATTTATCCCTAACTACATGCACATTTAAGAACTTGCAGTTTCCCTCTTCTTTTTGTCAAAATCAACTCATTAGCCATTAACTACTTCTTAGCATAAGTGGGTGTGGAAGTTGGCTCCAAATTTCAACAATTGCAAATGCTGAGGTAGTGGATCCAATGGACAATAATTTGGGGAAATTCCAGCAACACCACCCATTAATGTCTTATCTGGGACAGAAAAAAAACTATGATTCTGTTGCTTCAGTAAGACATGACCACAGCAAGACATAAGGTCATACATAGAGTCACACTGATGGATTAATAATCAAGGGATTGGGTTCACCTCTTGTAATGGAAATAGAACTAGGAAACACAGATTAGTGTTGAGTAGTGACTGTTCAGTGTGGATGGGCCCACCCAAGTGGTGTGAATGACTTAATTCTGCTCCCTGGGTTCTTTCACAACCCACATGTAGATAAGAAGCTATCAGGGCTGTGGAACCTTTTCACTGCATGGAACAAAATAATGGGGGGGGGGAAATGAGGCAATAAAATATTTATTAGTTTGAGAACCAGCATGGCAACGTATCAAACCAAGGCCAGGTAAACAAGGCTCTGGTCTCTGTTTATGTGCAAATTACTGACTCTATTAAATGGGAATAATATTGATCTCTAGCAGACAATGCTTTGGGGGAAAGATCTTGGTGCTGCGACAATAAATGTATTAATATAGGCTCTGTATTTGTTTTGTTTTTATTTATTTATTGCATTTCTATCCCACCTTTTCTCTAAAGAGCTCAAGGTGGCATACAGGATTCTCTTCCTCCCCATTTTATCCTCAAAACAACCCTGTGAGGTAGATTAGGTTGAGAAACTGTGACTTGCCCAAGGCCACCCAGTAAGCATCATGGCTGAGCAGAGGTTTGAACCCTGGCCTCCCAGATCCTAGGCCAACGCTCTAACCACTACACCACACTGCTGCATAATGCACACTCCCATTTACACTACATCCATTGCACTCCCACTATTAGTTTGGGAAGCAGTATTCACATGGTGTTAACCACAGTCCATATCTATCCCATACAAGGAACAAGGTTATTTTTTATTTCTTTAAGCTTGAGTGCGTGCTCGGCAGGGCAATTGGGGGTTGCAGTTTGGCTGTGATGGAAGGTTGCAGTTTGGTCGCCCCCCAAAATTTGCCCTACCTTGGAGGTCGTCTTCCCAACAAAAGCTCAACAACTTCAAGGTCGTCGTCCCCCCCATGTGATTTCTTAATTTTGGGTTTTAAAAAGCAGCGGTCATATTATACATGGGGGCGTCTTGTACATGGAAAAATACAGTATTTCTTACACCCTTGCAACATCACCATTATTATTATTTCAGGTCAGTTTTGTGTTGAGGCTTGGCTGGACAGTTCAGATAAGTAATATTTGGCAGGATGCAGACTGTACTTGGCCCATGGCCTGCCAATGACATAGGAAAACTGATGCAACATTCCCCTCCAAGAAATAAACAAGCCTTGTCCACAGCCAAGTGTCTTGAACGGCACAATGCAGATCTGAGGGAGCAAAAACTAAACCTTCCCACAAACTGTGAGGTAGATCAATATAATTATCCCCATTAAACAGACCAGAAGTTAAAACTGAGGAACTGTCTGTAAAACCTGGCATGATCATTTTGTGTTAATTTTAAAGGATGAATGAAGATGAGTCTGGAGGAGCTATGGCAACACAGAAATCTAAACAACATACAAACCTCTCGACCTGGTTCCCTATAAATGTTTAGGACTACAACTTCCATCAGTTTCAGCCAGGGTTGTTGGGTATTGTAGTCCAAAACATCTAGACAGAACCAGATTGGGAAAGGTGGCTTTAAGGCTATAATACAATAGCTTGTAGTAGTATTTTATGAAATAAACTATTCCTTTTACTTTGCTGTCTGTTTAATTTGTTAATTTGTTTCCTGCTTGGCAGGGGGTTGGACTCGATGGCCCTTGTGGTCTCTTCCAACTCTATGATTCTATGATTCTATGATTCTAATTATTGTATCACTTCTAATTCCTGGCAATCAAAGGTCTTGTAACAGGCAACTATCTTTGCAGTTTGGTTCAAAACAAGATAACATTGAAAACTGAAATACTTAAAGCACTGGGAAGCGTTGATAAATATTCTGGTATGCTATCCTCTCAGCAGGAAATTGATAATCTCCTTATTTAATTAGATTTTACCACACCACACCAAAGGTTTGTTCCACTTTGAAAATCAACGCGTCTCTAAAAGTTCAGGAAACAAAGATAAGACATCTCGTCCTACGAAGTTTTAGCTGTTTCTTTCTTGAAAGAGGATGGTTTTTAAAAATGAAACAAAAACAAAAGCACAACCGTATGTCTGGTGCCACTGGAAAGATTTCAGGCAGATAATTAATTACACAATGGACTGTAATTTTGTCCAGGTTTCTTGAGGTCTCTCTGTACCAGTGGTACTTGCTTTGCAACATCTTGGAACATGGCCTAACACTATGTGCTGGGGATGCCTTTATTGGGCCCCAGATTGTGTGGATTCATGGAAACAATTCTGAAATAAAGTGAAAACAAACCAGAATGTTGTGACGTTTTCACTTATGTACTCTCTATTGTGAGGGCAAAACTAGTTACCAAGGAGGAAGATACTTTTTCTCTTCTTCTTGCCATTTGAACACACTGACCATTATTTTATCTTAGCAATCATTGTCAGCTTAGCCAACTAAAAAAGAAGGAAGTTTTGCTGTGCTGTGTCAAAGGTTAAACCTCAAGCTATCTGTTTCGCTTCTTTTCCTGTGTGTGAAATCCAATTCGAAAAGCTCTGCAATGTGGGCTTAGATGTAGGAGAGACTGTCAGCCCCTCATCCCTGCTCAGGGATAGTCTACTTCCTCTTTCCCTACTGTTTTGATAACAGTAGGAAAAATTAATAAAAATATATTTTATGGGGGGGAATTATGTGGAGGGGAGACTATGCCTGCTGGCCACCACCACCCATGTTGGGCCCTGAACCCCATCTCCATATTAGAAGGCAACTTGCTGTATACTAGGAGTCTACCCTGGCAGGTGGAATCTTGATTGTGCAGCCCCACTCATCCCAAACATGCAGAACTTAGCCATATGGGTGAACGACCCAATAGCATTTTGGTGCTCTCCCTATGTGAATGCTGCCAGATTAAAAAAAATAGAAAAATGGACCAAACCAAATACCTTTTCCATTGCATTCACCAGTGGGTTTTGACAATTTTGCTTATGGAACTGTAAGCATTCATCAGGTTTTCTCTAAAATTTCAGGCACTCTCAAATTTTGTTTCGGATTGTCAGCATTCACATGTGAAATGTTGGCATTCACCAAATTTCAGAAAGTCACTGTAACACGTGCTAATAATTATGACTCAACCAGGGACAAGTTATATACCATGAACAGATGACACTCATGGAAATTGTGAACGGAACACACTTTTTCTGAACATATGTTTTCACAATCTTTCAGACCCCATTTCCCTGGAGTGGATGTGACTGTTCATCATTTAACGAAAGCACAAACATTTTTAAAACAGATGTGGTCAGGTGAAAAGAGATGAGATTTGAAAGCAAAAAATTTTTGGCAGAAGATGGGACACGCAGTCAGAATCCTTCTCTGAGCCCTTGAGCGTATCAGCTGTACTGTTCGGCTTGCTCTACTGCATCAAGAAGTACAGCCATCTCTTTTGATCACATGGACCGAACCCAAATTATTTTTATTTTATTCCCATTTATATCAGACAAGGCCTGCTGGATTGAGCCAAAGGCCCATCCAGTCCAACAATCTGTTCTTATAGTGGCCAGATGCCTATGGAAAGCCCACAACCTTCAGGATAGCAGTGAAACAGAATTTGTGTTATGTTAGTCCAGGAACTATAGTGTTCTGTGGTCCTCTTGTCAACTGCACAGTTATGAAATCTCCATCCACACACTATCCCACATGAAAGCAAGCTGGCTACGCATGAGAACATTCAGAGGACTTCTTTCCCACATGCTGAACTCGGCCCAGATCCACTCAAGCCACACATTCATTGTGCCAACTGGATAAGTCATACCCTGGAGCCAGCATGGTACCCTTTAAACGTTGTTGGACTACAATTTCCTACCATCCATCAGTGCCAATGCTCAGGGGTGATGGGAATTTTAGTCCAACAACTTGTGGAGGACATCGTGTCATCTAACCTTGCTCCGTGTGAAGAAAATTAATGCTTCCCTAGCCACAGCACATTTTCCTGGCCAATGTAGTTGAAAAGCTAACAAGTTTTTGCATCATACTAAGGCCGATACTCAGAGGACTTAGTAACGAATAACTGGAAGCAGAAATATTTTGGGGATTATTTTCTGGAAAACACAAAGGACATTTATTTGTGGGGCAGGATTTGAAATCTTCCAAGTTCATTGACATTTAGATGACTTCAGTGGGATTAAAAGTTTTCTTAAAGACTACTTGATGTCCTTGGTGAGAGAGAGAGAGAGAGAGAAATCACACACGACACTAGAAACTGCCAGAGTTGGTATGTGCTTAAAAATAGTTACAAGTCATTGGAATTCAGTGAGAAGATGTTGGAGAGAATTACCAGAAAAGACTGTCCCAAAAATGTGTTAGTGGTGCTGTTCAGGGAAAGATGTAAAGAAAATATTAGTGAATATTACACAATCGTGTAGAGACAACCAAGCATGGAATTTACTGTTCCTTGATTGGTCAGCAGAGGAGTATGAAGGACATTTATTATTATTATTATTATTATTATTATTATTATTATTATTATTATTATATTTAGGCCTTAATTTACTGCCCGTCACCATACCATAGTAGTTACAGGGTGGTGTCCAATAAAATGCAACAATACATAATAAAATCATTAAAACTAATTCATATCAAATACACACATAACTAGTATAGTGTCAGTATCAAGGTAGAACTTACCACCAATTTATGGAATTTAATATGAGATTGTTTTTTCATCATGGAAATCTCAGTAACTGACCAGTTAAATGTTGCATGTATTAGTTCCGACACTGCTTTTATGGTAAAAAACTGAGGTGCCAGTAAATATATCTTAGTAAAAGTCTTGTGGGTGCCAGCACAAACTGGATGCCATGGGCAGGAAAAGAGAGAGAGAGAGAGAGAGAGAGAGAGAGAGAGAGAGAGAGAGAGAGAGAGAGATGATGGAGTCACCAAATAAGCACTGAGCTGTAGCAGACTAAGCAAAAGCAAGAAAACAGTTTATTTCTCTTTACTCATGCCCTTATTTACTTATTCAATTGGTCCACCATTGGTCTTTTCACTTGCTTCTTTGTTGGCACATCCAGTGCTAGTATTTATTTTCCTTTTAGCATCTTTGAGCTTGAGATGTTTGGTAACTGCATGCCTTAAAAAAACAAAACCCAATTGTCTATTTCCTGTATTTTTGATTTTCAGCTGTCTATAGCTATTTTGCAGATATAACAGCATTATGATTAAAGTCCATTTGAGAGACTGCAGACAAGAGAACTCATGCTCATGCATCCTAAGGAACAAGCTATAGAAAGCCCTCACCTACTGGTTCCCTGTGAGTGGAAGCTCTGATGGGTACAAGGAATACTGCGATGGAAAGGGTAAACCCATGCATGTCAATTCGGAGCACAAAGCTGCCTCCTTCATCAAAGCAAGCAAGTAAACCCTGACAAGCACTAGGGACAGGGCTTTCTCAACCCATGTATGCTATGGAACCCCATCCCAAGGGATGTACACAAGCTGTTCCAGGCTTTGAAACCCCACAGGTTTGAACAGATTTTCATATAAATGCTTTCTTTGGTTAAGCTGCTGTTTTGCTTACTTTTTACTTCTGTAGCTTTGGGAATGTAAATATCCCTGTAGATGCCAACGCGTGTTGTGGGTGGAGAAATCTCCACTCTCATCACAGTGTGGGCAGAGGTGGATTTAGGACTACGGTTTGGGCGCACTGGGCGCACAGCTTTGTGTGCACTGCAGGGGACACCACAACTGTAATTTAGATTGGAGTGCAAGAGGTGAGGGAGAGGGGCAATTTGGGGTGTGCACAGGGCGCCACTGGAATTTGAGACACCAAGGTCTGCCACTGTCGAGGGAGTGAAAGGATAACTCTCCCCTCCCTATGCTCTGTCTCCTCAGTAAGAATTATTTTTGGAAAAACAAGAAATGTAGATGCATATCAAGTTGTGGTTCGAGGACCCGACCCCCGCGAAGTGAAATGAAGACACAAGGACACGTGATATAAGGTTGATGGGCTAGAAAAGGCCACAACTTTATTGATTACAGCAATGGAAAGGTATTGGCTTAGGCATTGGATCAAAACAAGTGGGTTTCTTCACCAGTAGGTGGAGCCTGTTGATGCTAATCCAACTATAGGCTCACCCCTGCTGTCACCGAGGGTCGTGCCAAGGCCTCCTGCCAAGCAGGCATCGGACGGAATACACGACCCCCAGATTCCTTTAACGGAATACCCCTAAAAATTGAAGGCATAGGCGATGGCCACACCTAGCACTTCGACACACCACAACACATTATTCCAATGCCTAACCTACCCACCAATACCACAAAAGTTGTGACGATTGCCACGAGGTAGGCGAAAAAACCAAAAAGCCTAATGCCAAATGGAAAAACTCCTACCAGGCCCCCCAGACAACCAGGGCGACCAACCTAAGGTCCATAGCAAGGCCAATGACCTAAGCCCTAACCAAAAGGGAGTGGAGGGTGGGTGACTCGTGACGGGGCGACGACGAAGAATGAGGCCAGTGAGAGGCTGGCGCTGCAGAAAAAGGCTGCTGAACACGCCCCCTCCGCGGCACCTGGTTGGGTGGCCACCCGGGGGGGCGTGAGCGCCAGCCAGGTGAGCTGGAGGCAGGGGGCCAAGCCCCCTGCTGGGCGGTGCTCGGGCTCCCGACCACAACCACTCCCCTCTCTTTCAGGGAGGAGAGTCTTTACCATTAGGCATTTATCCCATTTGCACCAGAGAGACAATCTGGGCTTACAACATTCCCCCTTTCCTTGGAATGTTTTCTTTTGATAGAAACATGTAAGATAGGAAATCCCCCTGCACAGAAATATGACTTGGAAGAATGAACTTGTTACATTTTTATGTTGTTTATTATGATTCAGTGAATGCATTTTGATGTTACTTGTAAGCCACCATGGAAAGACTTGTATACTGAAAAGCAGGATATAAATAATTATAACTGCATTTAATTAAAAACCAGTGGAGCAGTCATTCAAGAACATATAACACTAAGCAAAGGCATGCATCGGCAGGAATGTTTCCATCTACATTCCAAAATTTAAGTTCTGGCAGGTCCTTTTAGTAGGAGAGTTGCACAGTTCAGTTACTGTCAAAACTTGAGAGGGTTCAGGGCAGGAAATTGGGGGTCTTGGGCCTAGCCTGTTCATCTATTTTAATGTATGTTAGACCATTAACTCTGCACGGTTAAACTCTCTTTAATACTTTTCATTAAAAAACAAATCCCAGAGAAATCATTTTTGTTAAAAATACGTCCATTTCCTGGATTAGCCTTTGCTACCCTCACTTCTTAATTTAGACTTGGTTTTCGTTCCAAGATCAAGAATATTTTAGTCATTTTTAACCTGGAATTTTCCTTTCCCCCCAGGTCTCCAACAGACTGGATTTCCCATCATCATTACCATCACCTCCAAGAAATGCCTATCTTGTCATTTTTTCTTTAGAAATCTTTACCCAATGCCTGAATATTTTGTCTTCTAATCCCATAAATACTGGGAGGGAAAACAGTGTCCAGAATGGTATTTTCCAGCTATTCTGTTCAGAACAAGAAACAGAGATCTGTCCTGTGAGCTACGGGAATCTAACCAAGGAATCTTGCACCTAAAATGAGAGGTTTTGAGACTCAAGCCCTGTTGGAAGTCATTCCTTATGGTAGGGGTAGCCAACACAATTCTCTCCAGATGTTGCTGGCCTGCAACATCAACCCCAGCCAGCATGGCCAGTCATCAAGGATGATGGGAACTGTGGTTCAACAACATCTGGAGGGTCCCAAGCTGGCTCCTCCTGATCTATAACATGGAAGGCCAACCCCATATTTGTCTGTGTATGTGGGGGCAGGATTTGGCTACGGTTTCAAAACAGCAAAGGGAAGGTGCAGACACTGTAAAAAAATAATAATATCTAAATAATTCTATGGTTTGTCATTAGGCCACATGTACCAATGAGCCTTGGCATAGAAAACAGGTCCCTGGGCAATGCTGTGGGGAGGCCTAGCTCAAATTCTGATTTGCTTAAAACATCAACCATAGGAGAAAAGTGGTTGAAAAGATGCCTTATCTGTTGCTTGCCTACCAGCAGCATTCCATAAACTAGGCACATTTGTGCATTATAGTTTCATTTGCTCCATGGTGCATCTTTAGTGCTCCTAGAACACATACTGCTGACAAAGGTCTGTATAGTTAAAGCTATGGTTTTCCCAGTAGTGATGTATAGAAGTGAGAGCTGGACCATAAAGAAGGCTGATTGCCAAAGAATTGATGTTTTTGAATTATGGTGCTGGAGGAGACTCTTGAGAGTCCCATGGACTGCAAGAAGATCAAACCTATCCATTCTGAAGGAAATCAGGCCTGAGTGCTGACTGGAAGGACAGATTCTGAAGCTGAGGCTCCAATACTTTGGCCACATCATGAGAAGAGAAGACTCCCTGGAAAAGACCCTGATGTTGGGAAAGGTTGAGGGCACAAGGAGAAGGGGACGACAGAGGACGAGATGGTTGGACAGTGTTCTTTGACCAAACTGCGGGAGGCAGTGGAAGACAGGAGTGCCTGGCATGCTCTGGTCGATGGGGTCACGAAGAGTCAGACACGACTAAACAACAACAAAGAACACATACTTTGTTTTATGGAGCAGCCCCCACCAGATCTCATAGGAACTCGCCATCTATGTAAACTTACTACTATCACTAAGCGCCAGAGCTCCTGAACTGCAGGACTCCATACCTCACTTTCGAGGCCCTTTTTCTTGTTTCATCACTCATTCAGTCTTGCACAAATTTCCACCAAGATGCTTTATCCACAACCACCCTCTGAAGTTTGTTCTGAGCAACTACATTGCTCAGAACTTTTAACAGTCTTAGGCTGCAAGTCTGTACTCACCTAGGGCTGAGTTCCATTGAATTCAGTGGGACTTCTGAGTAGCCATATTTAGGTAGGATCTGACTATAAAGTAATTTTTAAGGGCCTCTGATACAAAATAGCATAAGCAAGGAGGGAAGTAATATATATGATGTAATAATGCAGACTAATCCTTTTATCTTCTTTTCCACTAGCTAGATGCTCCACTAGAGTGATTGACTCCAATAGTCTCTAACTCACGCAAATATATCTCCTGCCCAGTTACCCATTCAATTCAATTCAAGGGAAAAAGAAGATATGTATCTACATTACTTTGGATACTTGGTGTTGCTGAGGTGACATGGAAAGCTCATTTAGAGCAAGAAACTGCAAAGATGGAACTTTTATATAAGTCACATCCATCTGATCCAAATTTAAAGCAAGAATTGGCTCAACACAACATCACTCCAGATACACTTTCCTGTCCAATGTGATAAATAATTGAGTGCCAAGCAAACTGAAAGATGATAGTCATGTGGTTGTTGAATTTGCTCAGCAAAAAAAAAACCCCAGCCCTGTTGACATGTCTTTGGTTATACTAGCACAATTGTAAAATCAGAAAATGGAAACACTCTAATATTTATACTAAATCATGTATCAAAACATGAAAATTTCCACTCATGAAAAATGGCCCGGCATATTTATAATGGGTCTTCTTTAGATGTAAAAGACAAAACTTCTGTATAGTCTTAGCAGACTGGTTGTCTGACAGACAAACTGTTCAGTATAGAAATGTGGCAAAAGTTAGATTTGTGGCTTGTTTTTTTGCACCACCATATATAAACAAAGCATTTTCTGCATTGTCAACCATAACATAAAATAGTTTTAGGAGGTAGTGATACAGTGGTGCCTCGCAAGACGAAATTAATTCGTTCCACAAGTTTTTTCATCTAGCGAATTTTTCGTCTTGCGAAGCACGGTGTCGGGAAAGTTTTGGAAAAGCTTCAAAAATCACCAAAGTCTTCAAAAACCTCAAAAAAGGCTACCACACCGCGTTCTATGAGTTGCTCCTCGAAGTCAAGTCACAACTGTATTAACGGTGTTAAGAAAAAGGAAACAAACTTGCAAGACATTTTCGTCTTGCGAAGCAAGCCCATAGGGAAATTCGTCTTGCGAAGCAGCTCAAAAAACGCAAAACCCTTTCGTCTAGCGAGTTTTTCGTCTTGCGAGGCATTCGTCTTGCGGGGCACCACTGTATAGCCAGAGATATAGTCAAATCTTCTAGAAGGAGCATAACTTGAGAGAGGAAAATAACAGGACCTAGGTATTTGGCACTAATTGCAGATGCCCACATTACAGTTTGAATAGCAGTATTATTTTGGGGCTCTCACCTTTCTAAAAGTTTTGAATGTCATCCAGTGAAGAGGATGTTTTCACCATCTTTATAATTTTGAAATATTTTTTTTCCAACCTCAATGACATGGTGAAATATCACAGAGCAAATTATGATGTAATCTTCCAGTTGGTAGCATTTTGCATTTAAAACGAGAAAAGCAAGAGTCCAGATAGTAATATAACATTAAATGAAAACTCTCTGTGCTCTGTGAGCTATTTCTGTCAGAACACTAAACCATGGTCTGGTGAGACAGGAGCCATCTGCTTTACCCTCGCCTGTTGCCCAAACTAGTATTTTTCGCTCCATAAGATGCACCTGACCATAAGACGAACCTACTTTTTAGAGGAAGAAAGGGGGAAAGACCCATTTTTTGGGGGGATCAGCTCACACTTGTGCAGCTTCTTTTGCATAGGGGAAAAGCCCCCTTTTTGAAGATCAGCTCAAAGTTGTTGTGAGGCATCAGGCATAAGCCTGCATTTTATTAATGTTTGATCAGGACTTGTATATTAAAGAGGGCTTAGATTTTCAAAAGTTTCATGCCAGGCAAGAAGGCTAGCTGCTTAAGAAAATACTGACAGTGTTTTCTTCCTCGTAGACAAGGGGCCCCTTTTGATTGATAGCAGAAAGCAATTCTCAAAGTCGTAAAAGCTGAAATTACAGACTGAGTAAGGCACTGACCCTACATGTTATAGAAGATAAAAAAGGCAGAGATAAACATAATTAATAGTTGGTAAATAGAAAAATAATGCCAATGTGCCTCCCAGTAAAATGAGCCAGATCTTCTAAGGTTAAAAAGGCCAAGACCAAATGGAGAAGCATCTAGCTGGGAAGTCTTTTAAAGCTGTTTCTTTTTTAAACTGAGAGAGTTTCAATAAATGTTGGGAAGAGCTAATGGAAACAAAGCAGCTGGCTGAAGCAGCTGGCTGAAGGGGGGGGAAGATGTAAACTAAAGAGGTTTCTTCTGAAACTGATTTATACTGAGTTCCCTTTTCTACTTTACAAAGACCTTATTCCTTTTAAGAGGCTACCTGTGTTGTGTATTAAATATATTGTCTTAAATATAATTATGCAAAGGATTTAGAAATGCTAGATTCTTATTTCATATAGTTGTAAAGAGTTGTATTTATCCTGGAATTAAGTCAGACACCAGCCCAGCCCTCTTGCTAGACAAAGAGACGCCATCCAAGCTGTCCTGATATATGGCTGTCAGGCATTTGTTTAGAAACCTTCAAATGAAGGAGATCTTTCAATGTTGATGTGAAACTCAAGATCCTTGACATATGTTTAAGATAAAAATTTAAGATTAACCATTTGTTTTAGAAGGCAATAGGGCAAGGAGGGCAAGAGGTGAGCTGGTAATTAAGATTCCTTGTTGAGACACATGTAAGATATATTACTACTTATTTGTCATTTATAGATGTAACAATATATAGCTCTTTGTGTTCCTTATAAGGACAGGAGGATATGGGTGTATCTTTTAGGATTGGATATAGCAATCAGCCAATAGGAAATCCAACCAGGCTGATTGGACAGAGGCAGCCACAGGAGGAGCAAAGGGGGCTGGATTAAGGGGATATAAGTGCTGGCCATAATGGCAGGAGCCAGGCCAGAGCTTGGTAACCACATACCACTGTGCCTCTCATTTATTTGTCTGACAAATAAATAATTATTTTAAATTCTCTATTGCTGCGTTGAATATTTCATTCCAGCTAAGCGTTAACCACAAGCAGGGTGCTACATTTTATGGTGCTCCTGTGACTCGGATAAGTGGTCTGCTGGAACGCAGCCCCTTCGCCCTATTGGGCAGGGTACAAGAGAGAGGATCTCTAAACTGCTTACCCAAGCGCGCACTGGTAAATTTTTCCAGGGGGGACGCAGAAGTCTCGTCTGTCTGATACCCTGCTCACTGGCGGCGACGGACCGGGGGGAAACGGAACCAACCAAGGGTAAGTGCACAAAGGGATTTTTGGCCCTCCAATTAACTGGGAGGAAGAGAAGTCTTGATCAAACTTCTGCGTCTCAGTAAGTGGGAACTGAGTACGCTAGGTGGTTGGATACATCAGATGGTGATCTGGTGGGGGAAAAGGGAAGAATGGGAGGTAGTGTGTGGTGAAGTATCTAGCGCATTGTATGTGTGAGAAAGTACAGAGCAATCTGTAGCTGACCTGAGTGTGGAGTGGGCAGTACTTCGGTTCCTGGTAAGGCGACTTCACCAGGCAAGGAAATCCACGAAGCGTGTGTGTGAGTGACTGAGTGGATACTTCACAGGGCCATACAATGGGAGTTGGGGGTTCAAAAGGGGAAAATACACCTCTTGAATGTATGTTAAATAATTTTAAGAAAGCCTTCTCAGGGGCGTATGGAGTCAAAATGACGCCAGAGCGCCTGAGAACGTTATGTGAATTAGAGTGGCCGAAGCAAAATACTAAATGGCCATCTCAAGGAACCTTTGATATAAATTTAGTAAGCAAACTTTGGTCTAACATCGCCAAAGAAATTGGAGGGTGCCCAGAACAATTTTCATATATAGATTCCTGGCTGAGCACATTAAATAAAAATCCTCCATGGATAAGGGAATGCAAAGTCCAACGATGCAAATTATTGGCTGTAAAAGCCGAAGCTAGGAAAGGAATCTTGCCAAATAAACTCAAACCCATTTTTGAGGGACCAGAGGAAGAGCTGCTTCCACCTCCACCCTATGCTCCACATCGAAGGGAGCCTAATCCAAACACTCCACCAGTTGTAACCCCAAGGCAAGAAAGTGGAATGAATAATGGGGCTGGAGTCACAGAACTTGATTCCTTGATAGATTATGATAAATATCTTCAGGAGGCATTGGAGGCCTATAATAAAGCCCAAGCAGAAGTGGTTATTCCATCTGTGAGTCCCAGTAGAACTCCATCTACAGTCTCTTTTAGTGGAACAACTGATTGCCTACCCCAAACTCCTGTACATCCAAGTCCTAGAGAATTATTACAGAAGTTACAGGGAGACCTTAATCGGTCAGCAAGCAATACAGCCAGGCGTATAAAGCTGCTAAAAGAACGCCTTGGGACAAATACCATCCCCTATGATTTGAGGCCCCTAGAGCGAAGTGAAGAGAAAGATCACGTAGTAGCCCCTCTCAGAAGAGTATTTGATGCACTTGAGGAGCCTGTGCTGGTTAACGGGCAACTCGGACCACGGCCACCTCGAACTTCGACCCTGCAATATATTCCATTCACAACTACGGATCTGATGAATTGGAAAACACACACCCCATCTTTTGCAGAAAAACCTCAGGCTATGATGGACTTGGTGACTTCAATAATAAATACTCATAGTCCTACTTGGACAGATTGCCGCCAGCTCCTGAATACTCTGTTCACCACTGAGGAAAGGAGAGACATAATTGAAAAGGCACAGATATATTTGCGTGAGCAGGCCAGAGTGGGAAATATTTATAATATTGACCGTCATCTCCAAGACAACTTTCCCTTGGAAGATCCTAATTGGGATCCAAACAATGTAATTCACCTGGCCAGGCTTACCACCTATCGCCAGACGCTTGTGCAAGGTATCCGCAGGGCATGCCAGAAGCCCACTAATATGTCTAAAGTCTCAGAAGTAGAACAGAAACCAAATGAGAGTCCAGGAGACTTTTTAGAGAGGCTGCAAGAAGCCTATCGTATATGGACTCCTTTTGACCCTGAAGCCCCTGAAAACAGCAGAATGATTACTGCTACATTTGTGGCCCAGTGCGCTTCTGACATTCGTAAGAAAATTCAGAAATCAGAAGGATGGGAAGGGATGCTGATGAGCCAAATTATGGCCATTGCACGCCGAGTTTATCGGAATAGGGATGAGGCTGAGAAACAAGAGAAGAAGAAGTGGCAGAAGGAAAAGATGGTAATGCTAGCCACAGCAGTGAAGCAAGACTACCGCCCCTTAAATGGAGGAAGAGGGCGGGGAAGGAATCCACCACTGGGAAGGAATCAATGTGCGAATTGCAAGAAGGAGGGTCATTGGAAGCGGGAATGTCCTGAACCCCTGAGGTTGGAAGAAGTACGCCCAGGCCCAGGCCCAGGCCCAGGATCCGGCCCAAGAAACCAGGGACGAGGACGGGGAATGATCCGAGATGGAAGATATCAGAGACCTGGACAAGGACAGAGTAGGGACAATGTCATTGGACTGGCAGAGGAGGATTTTACCCAAGACTAGGAAAGACCGGACTCCATAAAGTTAGGCTTCCAGGAGCCCACGGTCACGATTCAATTAGGAAGCCATTTAATAGACTTTATGATTGATACTGGGGCTGAATACTCAGTACTCCCAGAACTATTGCAGAAAAAGGCATCCAAAAGTGTAGTCATTAAAAGTGCCACTGGTCAGTCAGCTAAGAGGTCTTTCCTCCAACCTTTGGAATGCCAGATTGGGGGACATCGTTTAACCCATCAGTTTTTGTATATACCTGAGTGTCCAATACCTCTCTTAGGTAGAGATATGCTGTCCAAATTGCAGGCCCAAATCACCTTCACTCCTCGAGGTCCAGAAATGAAACTGCCATCAAAGGCAGCAGGAATAATTTCCCTCTCAGTACCTAAGGAACAATCATGGCGCCTAATGTCAGCCCTGCAAGTCCAATCCACATTGGATACAGAGTTAAACAAGCTCCTCCGAACTCTACAGGTGCCACCAGGAGTATGGGCCGAAAACAGCCCACCAGGAATGGCCAAGAATATAGCTCCAATTGTAGTAACCTTAAAACCTATGGCTACCCCTGTATCTGTAAAGCAATATCCTTTACCCCGGCGAGCAGCAGAGGGCATCCAGAAACATTTGGACCGCCTATTAAAATATGGTCTGCTTAAGCCCTGCCAATCAGAATGGAACACACCCCTTTTGCCTGTTCGAAAACCTGGGACAGATGAATACAGGCCAGTGCAGGACTTGAGGCTCGTAAACCAGGCTATCGAGACCTTGCACCCAAATGTACCAAACCCATACACCCTGCTGAGTTTGATCCCACCAGAAGCAACATTTTTTACTGTATTGGACTTGAAAGATGCATTCTTCTGTTGCCGGCTGGCACCACAGAGCCAACCTATATTTGCCTTCCAGTGGGAAGACCCTTTGACAGGAACAAAAGGCCAGCTAACCTGGACGAGATTGCCCCAGGGATTCAAAAATTCCCCAACTTTATTTGGCACTGCCTTGGCGAAGGATCTAACAAGTTACCCCTCAATACCTGGAGAAAAGGTGGTTCTGCAATATGTAGATGACCTTATACTAGCAGCAAAGGATTTTGATACCTGTAAAGAAGGTACAGAGGAACTGCTCCACTTGCTCTGGCAAGCTGGCTACCGAGTTTCCCAGAAAAAGGCACAGTTATGTTTAGAAAAGGTCAAATATTTGGGCTTTGACATCTCACACCAACAACGAGCATTGAGACCAGAGAGGAAAGAAGCTATTTGCCTTATCAAGGAACCTACCACAAGGAAACAACTCAGAGGATTCCTGGGAACAGCAGGGTTTTGTAGACTATGGATACCTGATTTCAGCAGTCTGGCCAAACCCTTACATGAAAGCACTCGAGGTGCAGAAAAGGACCCATTCATATGGGGACCTGAGCAGCAACAAGCCTTTTTAGTTATCAAACAACGACTTATGGAGGCCCCAGCCCTTGGACTGCCTAATTCGGAAAAACCCTTTCAGCTGTATGTACATGAACAGAATGGGATTGCAGCGGCAGTCCTGACCCAGAGATTAGGAAGTTGGAACCGTCCAGTAGCTTATTTGTCAAAACAATTGGACTCAGTAGCAAAAGGATGGCCTCCATGCCTAAGGGCAGTAGCGGCCACTGCAAGCCTTGTCAAAGAAGCTGATAAATTTACCTTCGGCCAGACGATGTATGTGAATGTACCTCATGCTGTTCTGACACTCATGGAATATAAGGGTAGTTATTGGCTAACGAACCCAAGGATGGCTAGGTACCAAGGCCTATTGTGTGAAAATCCCAGGATTCATCTACGAGTAGTGAATATGCTCAATCCAGCGACTTTGCTGCCCCTACCAGAGGTAGATGATGAAGAATCACATGATTGTCTCCAAGTAATGGATGAAGTTTATTCCAGTAGACCCGATCTGAAAGATGAACCATTGAAAAATCCAGATGTTGTGTATTATACTGATGGTAGCAGTTACCTGCATGAAGGTGCCAGACGAGCAGGATATGCTGTGGTCACCAATGAGGAAGTTGTGGAAGCTGAAGCTTTGCCTGCTGGCACCTCAGCACAAAAAGCTGAACTTATAGGTTTAACTAGAGCTCTGCAATTGGCAGCCGGATGTAAGGCAAACATCTATACTGATTCTAAATATGCCTTCTTAACCCTGCATGCACATGGTGCTCTATGGAAAGAAAGAGGTCTAATAGGAGCCCACGGGAAGGCCTTGAAATATGGACCTGAAGTAGAAATCCTGTTAGAAGCAGTATGGGCTCCAGAACAGATTGCTGTAATGCACTGCAAAGGTCATGGACGAGGAAGGGATCCAATAACCAGAGGAAATCATGCTGCTGACAAAGCAGCCCGAGAGGCAGCCCAGAAGCCTGTGGGAGGATTTATAGCAGCCCTCATACCAGAGGTAGTTCCAGAAGAAGTTAAACCTCACTATACCCCAGAAGAGAGGAAGTGGGCTGAACAGGAAGGAGCAGTTGTGAAGGACGGTTGGATGATCCTGCCGGACAATAGGATTTATGTACCTCATCATCTAGCAGGCACAATTGTAAGAAATTATCATGAATCTACTCACCTTGGCGGTACTGCAACCAGAGAGAGTCTCAGTCGGAAGTTGTATATTATTAACCTATCACAATTAGCAACTTGCATTTCACAGAAATGTGTTCTTTGTGCTAAAAACAATCCCAGGCAGGGACCGGTACAACCTCCTGGAATCCAACATGTGGGATATGTCCCCATGGAAAGCCTAATTGTGGACTTCACAGAGCTGGTCCCTTCTAAGGGATTCAAGTATCTCCTTGTGTTTGTAGATACTCTTACCGGATGGGTTGAAGCTTTTCCCACCCGAACTGAAAAGGCACGAGAGGTAACTAAGAGACTCCTCACTGAATTGATCCCGAGGTTTGGGTTACCTAGATGCATTGGAAGTGATAATGGGCCAGCGTTCATTGATCAAGTAGTACAAGAAGTATGTCGAGTCCTACAAGTGAAATGGAGACTGCATGCAGCCTATAGGCCTCAGAGTTCAGGGAAAACTGAAAGAATGAATCGGACTCTGAAAACCCAATTGGCAAAATTAACCCAGGAAACGGGATTGGGATGGGTAGATGTGTTACCCATAACACTGTTTCGTGTTCGGTGTGCACCCACAAAAAGACTTAAGTTGTCACCTTTTGAGCTCCTGTATGGGAGACCGCCCTCCTTTGTTCAGGATATTTCAGCTGATCTTAAACAAATAGGAGACCATGTGACACAGGGACAAGTGCAATCTCTCTCCCGTGTTTTTGTTTCTCTTAACAGGTGGGCCCTCGAGCGCACGCCGTGCAGCATTGCCGAGCCGATTCATCAGTTCCAGGCTGGCGATAGCGTATGGGTGAAAGAGTGGAAACGTGATCCACTTGCACCTAAGTGGCGTGGACCTTACACCGTCTTGCTCTCTACTCCAACAGCGGTGAAGGTAGCTGAGGTGACCCCCTGGATTCATCACTCCCGTTTGAAGAAATCCGAAGGCAGTTGGACGTGCAAAGGTGACCCTTCTAATCCTCTTAAACTGACTCTCTCCAAAAACCCCTGTATCTAGCCCTACCGGGAACGGGCTAGGTCACGGGCAACATTTGACGACCGGCCTGCTGCAGCCACAACCTGGAAGCTGGCTGACCTGTGCACGCCTGAAGCTTGAGGAGCATCTGAACCAGCGATTGTGAAAGGACAGATTCTCTTATACAATTAATTGAATGCCCCCCCTTGTGGAACAATTATCAGAGATATTACTCATTGGGGATCCTCGGGATATATGTTTTGGTCTTGGTGGTTCCCCATTTCTGTCACTGGGGGAATTATATTGGGACTACTATTTATTTGCTATCACAATAAGGTAATCTTTTGTGGAAGGAATGCATATGCTAGACATCAACATGATTCTATTATTAATCCTGATCCCTTGGGAAGGGGAAGGGTCCTTGAATCTGACCAAATTGACTAAATATGGATTCCGCCATGACCACAATATGTGGGTAGGTTTAGCTGAAATGGTAGCCAATGTTGCAAATAGGACCAATTGCCTTGTTTGCTCTCTTGGGCCAGATGATTCAGAGGGAGGTATGCCCTTATTACCGATACCATTAGATGCCATTGGTATGGTAAGCGAAATACCACACCAAACAGAAATACAGAATTTCCCCGGATGGAACTCAACTAAACCATTACGAGTTATACCTGTACAAGGGGAATTCTGTGTACATAAATCATCAAATGCAGCTGATTCTACCATGATAGGCTCTTCTCATTGTCACTATACTTGGGATAATATTAAGAATACCTGGGCACACGATACTACCTATCGAACTCGGAATGCCTTGCCCTGTGCACCTCCTTTTATTCATGCATGGAAAGTGGTATGGAACATAACTGTGACAGAAAAAGGCAATCTAACATACTGCACTGTGAACTCTCTACCTCTTTTGCTATTTCGCCTTCTGTACTCCACGTACCAAAAACCTCAGACCCGATGGTTGTGGTGGATATGTGGAGAATGGGCATACAAGAAACTCCCCTCCAAATGGAGTGGGACTTGTTTCCTGGGATGGGTATTACCACCAATGTGGATTATGCCCACTAATTTGGCCAAGCGTACACGAAGAAACGCTGATATTTCTCATATAGCAGGAGGAAGTACCCAAAGTTGGAGCGGTACTGATGATTGGCCACCAGAGCGCATTATAGCCTATTATGATCCTGCCTCCTGGAATCCTGGTGAGCTCATACAAGGGGCACGGGATCCTATTTATAATCTAAACAGAATAATTCGATTGCAAGCAGTAGTGGAACTTGTAACCAATGCAACGGCCCGGAGTTTGAGACTTATTGCACAACAGTTGGATGAAAGTAGAGCCGCCATTTTGCAGCTGAAAATGGGAATGGATTATGTACTTGCCAGGCAGGGAGGCCTATGTGGAGTCTTGAACTTGACAGGGAATGCCTGTTGCTTTAACATTTCAGATAATGGTGAGGCAATCCGTGTGTTGGCCACAAAGATGGAGAATATAGCACATGTCCCAGTACAAACATGGGAAGGATGGGATATGGGATGGCTCACCAATTGGTTACCTAATGTCACAGGACTCAAAGGGATACTATTGTCTTGCTTGTTTTTCTTAACGGTAGTGGTAATGGTTTTATGTATGATGCCATGTATCATTTCATGTTTTAGAAGTACAATTAGCAAGATGGTTTCAAATGAAACTCTACCTCATATCATGGCCCTATACAGAGCTTTACCTCAGGAACATGATGAAGGTCAAGCTATCAAGGACACTTGGGACGAAGGTCCTTGAGCTTGAAAGGGGGGAATGAGGCATCAGGCATAAGCCTGCATTTTATTAATGTTTGATCAGGACTTGTATATTAAAGAGGGCTTAGATTTTCAAAAGTTTCATGCCAGGCAAGAAGGCTAGCTGCTTAAGAAAATACTGACAGTGTTTTCTTCCTCGTAGACAAGGGGCCCCTTTTGATTGATAGCAGAAAGCAATTCTCAAAGTCGTAAAAGCTGAAATTACAGACTGAGTAAGGCACTGACCCTACATGTTATAGAAGATAAAAAAGGCAGAGATAAACATAATTAATAGTTGGTAAATAGAAAAATAATGCCAATGTGCCTCCCAGTAAAATGAGCCAGATCTTCTAAGGTTAAAAAGGCCAAGACCAAATGGAGAAGCATCTAGCTGGGAAGTCTTTTAAAGCTGTTTCTTTTTTAAACTGAGAGAGTTTCAATAAATGTTGGGAAGAGCTAATGGAAACAAAGCAGCTGGCTGAAGCAGCTGGCTGAAGGGGGGGGAAGATGTAAACTAAAGAGGTTTCTTCTGAAACTGATTTATACTGAGTTCCCTTTTCTACTTTACAAAGACCTTATTCCTTTTAAGAGGCTACCTGTGTTGTGTATTAAATATATTGTCTTAAATATAATTATGCAAAGGATTTAGAAATGCTAGATTCTTATTTCATATAGTTGTAAAGAGTTGTATTTATCCTGGAATTAAGTCAGACACCAGCCCAGCCCTCTTGCTAGACAAAGAGACGCCATCCAAGCTGTCCTGATATATGGCTGTCAGGCATTTGTTTAGAAACCTTCAAATGAAGGAGATCTTTCAATGTTGATGTGAAACTCAAGATCCTTGACATATGTTTAAGATAAAAATTTAAGATTAACCATTTGTTTTAGAAGGCAATAGGGCAAGGAGGGCAAGAGGTGAGCTGGTAATTAAGATTCCTTGTTGAGACACATGTAAGATATATTACTACTTATTTGTCATTTATAGATGTAACAATATATAGCTCTTTGTGTTCCTTATAAGGACAGGAGGATATGGGTGTATCTTTTAGGATTGGATATAGCAATCAGCCAATAGGAAATCCAACCAGGCTGATTGGACAGAGGCAGCCACAGGAGGAGCAAAGGGGGCTGGATTAAGGGGATATAAGTGCTGGCCATAATGGCAGGAGCCAGGCCAGAGCTTGG
Organism: Podarcis bocagei; assembly: GCF_964188305.1. NCBI lineage: Eukaryota > Metazoa > Chordata > Lepidosauria > Squamata > Lacertidae > Podarcis > Podarcis bocagei. The sequence goes on from NC_138134.1 coordinate 50,680,038, forward strand.
TAACCACATACCACTGTGCCTCTCATTTATTTGTCTGACAAATAAATAATTATTTTAAATTCTCTATTGCTGCGTTGAATATTTCATTCCAGCTAAGCGTTAACCACAAGCAGGGTGCTACAGTTGAGCTTACTTTGCAAAGGGAAATCCTGTTTTTAAGGGGTTCAACTCAGAGTTCCGCAGCTTCTTTAGGAAAGGGAGCCATTTCTACAGTTTCCAGACAGATAATCTAATCAGCTAGTCACATGTCACTGGGGAAACAAACAGCCTCCGTCTGCAGAACATTCAACAATGGAGGCCTGGGCAAGGGGGCGGGACCAGAAAGAGAGTCAGCAATCAACTACACATTCACTCCATAAGACGCACAGACATTTCCCCTTACTTTTTAGGAGGAAAAAAGTGCGTCTTATGGAGCAAAAAATACGGTGTGTGGTTTCTGGCACCACCCAGACTCCCCTCAACTTCCCTGTACCACCTTTTTACTCTGTAAGATGTAAGACGCACAGCCCTGAGCTGAGTTTCTGAGGCATGTTTCTAAATTCCATTTGTTCCTTCAGCTCCCACAGATAGTATATACCTCAGTATTTTTCATCTCTTAATATCTCATGTCCCTTCCACTGGTGCATTTTCTGTATGGGATTTCACTCTCAGTTCAAACTATCTGAATTGTGACTGCTCTGATAACTGATAATAAATGCTAGAAGGAACACAGATACGAAACAATTTTTTCATGCAATTTTTGGCTTTGTTCCAGTGTTAATTAAGCCAGCTGAGAGTCTAGTAACACTATTTCTATGTGGAGACGTTATCCTTCTCAATGACCAAATGTAATACATCCTGAGCTGCATTTCTTATTAGTAAACAATACTAGGAATTAACTGGGTTATTTATGCTGTTCTTTACAGGAAGTGAGCTATTTATTAAGATGTACAAGATGTTTGCCCAATATATATTGGTAGGCTTGGAAAAATCATTCTGAGGGGAACAGAAGAGAGTTTAGCCAGCATTAATATACTTCACCCACCCTCTCCCAAAAATAATTTAAGCAGATGGTCCCAAGTTCAGTCCTGGGCATCTCAAAGTTGTGCTGGGAGAGACTCCTTTTTGAACTGCTAGAGCTGCTTCCAGTCAGCATAGACAGTTCTAAACAAGATATGCCAATTATTTGACTTGGTACAAAGCAGCTTCTTTTATTTTATGTCCCTATGGTCAGCAAAGCCTTCTTCACGCTTTCTTGCTTTTCCGATAGAACTTGCCCTATCAAAATTTCTTTGTAGATAGTAATTTCACAGCAAAAATATTTGTGTGCGTGAAAGAATTTGCTATAATGTGTCACCCAGCACCACATAAGTCACAACAAGCCCTGCATTTGCTGCTAGATCACTTATATGAACAAATTTGACAGGAGTTGTCTGCCATTAGATTAAATGCATCCAAATTATCTGACTTTTTAAGATAAATTATTTTGGTGATCTGATGTACAAGCACGATAGACCTGACCCAACAAAACAGGAGGAGTGGAGAGTTTCTGAGGATCTCGCTGTCTGGATCCAACCATCCCCAGCAATGTATGTCTCTGCATAAACAGTGGCATTCTGTAGATGTGGGTGACTGGGGGTTGACTTCCCAGGAGTTGACCAGAAATTGGGATGGGAAAAGACAGCTGAGGCACAGGAATAAGAGGGGCATACTTGAGAGGAGGAGGACCGGCTATGGATTAAGCATGGGGCTTTTGAAGAGGAACAGAGGCCACTGAGAACTACAAGCAAACCAGGTGGCATAGATGGCAGAAGGAGGCCTCACAGAGGCTCTAGCCAAGGTTTCTCTACATCAAGGGATGAAGGGATCCTGACGGATCCAGTGCTATACCACCCATTGCAGCTGTTGCAGTTCAGAACAATAGGAGGAAGGAAGAAACAGGAGACAATGCTCAGGGGGCGAAGTCAACAATTGGGCCTGATACCAGTGGCGTAGCATGGGGGGTGCAGGGGGGCCGGCCGCAACATCTGGGGGTTTGGGTTAGGGGGCGCAAATCCACGGGTTAGGGGGCGCAAATAATCCACGGGTTAGGGGGCACAAATTACTTGCCTTGCCCCGGGTGCTGACAACCCACGCTACGCCACTGCCTGATAATACTATAGCCAAGACAAATCTATAAACTGTGGCACTGCACATTGAGTGCTGGTTTATCTTTAAGACAAAGGGAACTTCTGACCAAGAAGTCAAATGTGGCCTTCCTAGCCTCTCCATGTGTGGGAAGTTAGCAACCAAACCCAACAAATGTATATTCTTCCTAGTTAGCATGAGAACAGGCTAACACCATAGAGTGCATGCACACGAAAGCTCATACCAAGAACTAACTTAGTTGGTCTTTAAGGTGCTACTGGAAGGAATTTTTTTATTTTGACTATGGCAGACCAACACAGCTACCTATCTGTAACTGGAACCATAGAGCTGTATTGCTGATATATAGGTCCTCAGGTCATAGAAATAGAATTGGTAGAGCGGGCTTTATGTGATGACATTTCAACTCCTCACCTACAGATGAAATAGCATATGGTACTTCCTGTTTGTATGTTTGTTTGTTTGTTTCTCTCCTCCTGTGACCAGCCATGTTGCCAGCATGACTAAACCACTTCTGGCACAACAGAACACTGTGACTGAAGCCAGAGTGCACGGAAACACCGTTTACCTTCCTGCCGCAGCAGTACCTATTTATCTACTTGCACTGGTGTGCTTTCGAACTGCTAGGTTCGCAGAAGCTGGGACAGAGCAATGGGAGCTCACCCCGTTGCACGGATTCAAATTGCTGACCTTAGGATCAGCAAGCCCAAGAGGCTCAGTGGTTTAGACCACAGCGCCAACCATGGTCCTTTTATACTGCACATATAAGTATTTTGCCTGCATAGTTTTTACTGCTACTGTTGCTGCAAACCAATGCATGATTATAAAGTAAGTAAACTTTATTTTTTAAAACTTACTTTAGAAGTTGTCACCTGATTCTTTATTAAGCAGGGTAAGAAAAGGGAGCCAGCTTATTTCATAGGTCGACATGCTCAAAACAAGACTTTAAAGGCTGATTCCTATGCTTTTCATTTTGCTGCCAAGGATGAGATTTTGAAACTGTTCAACCTGCACATGTGGAAGCCTGGAGGGGTAAATTGCAACAAATATATCCTCTCCTAGTCATTAAAACCCATCCCATACTGTGTGGCTCTCAGGATTCTTGCCGAGCTATAATTTCTTCTCAGTCACAGCCTCTCTCTCCAAGGCAATACTACTTACCAGTCCTTCTAGAATTTTATTGCTTGGGTGGAACGTTTCCTTGAACTCTAATAATGGCTCTTGCTTGCCTGGATCGACAGCAGATAGGGGTATGTGAGTGTGTATAAAACTAGCCACCTGTAGGAAGGTAAAAATTGCATGTGTTGTTCTGCTCACTTCTACCTCTGGCTTAGCTACCACTGAAAAGTGGCCAAGAAAGAATGTCATCCTCAGTTTGAAGAAGGTTCCCCACTCTTGCTAAGGCACTGACCAATGCTAAGGCTTTAACTCAACCATGGGCAAAACAAGCTATGTAATACATAAAGGAAACCTTTTGATTAAGAACACTAAAGAAGAACTGAATAATTTTCTTTCTCTGCTTCTAGAATAAAACTTCCTACACTGAAATTATATTTTTAATTCTTCTCCTAATCAAAGCTTCTTTAGAAAGACCGTTCTCTCCAGAAGATGAAGGAAAGGCTGTGCCCTCTTTGGAGTACACTAAAGTACTTCAGATGAATGTTCATTTCAGTTAATTAAAATAACTGCTCTTGGAAAAATCAAAGTACTTATTTCAAATTAACTGGTGTACTCTGGCTAACCTTTCAGCCTTTGAAAGCTTGCCCAGTTGTTTGCTTAATGATCAACACTGGAGACACACACACAAAATCCTCTGGAAAATGGAAACACAAGAAATTCAGTTGTGATCATCTACTAAATTATGCTCCCTGTGTGTGAGAGGAACAGGACCTAACTTTTTCCCTAGTGAAGATTTATTAAAAATCATGCATACTGTATACTTTTTTTCTTGAACTGGATAACTAATATAAAGAATCATTAATCAATGCATATTTATAGAGCTGGAGTTTTTTGGGTTTTGTTTTTGTTTTGTTTTTTTACTAATGGAGCATAAAAAGTAGATGTGAAGTGAGAACGTTACACTCAGAGTGTAATTGTATCCTAGGAACTATTTAAAGACAGCTGCATTTTTAGCAAGCCTTCAGGGTTTAATTGGTATCTTAAACAGCTGAAGATTTAACTGATTAATCTGCATGGACCAATTTTAATCAGCTAGTCAGAATGTTTAGAGAGGACATCCTTATTTGTATGCTGTTTTGTTGTGGTACGTTACTGATATAAGGGGGGGGGACTGCTCTTTTTCCCTTAGGAAAAGGTTAGGCTGACATTTGGGTTTTAAAAAAATGTGAACAAAGACTTGTGTGCACGTTCAGATATTGGTCAGACATAAGGGGGAAAAGGATGGAGGGAAATAATTTAGAGATATATGTGTGAGTGTGGCTCAGCTCTGGCACCACAGCAAACTATGGCCAAGAAAGCTTCACTTTAATCAGTCTGGATTGGCAAACTAAAGTCAGAAACCATGGATTGAAGTGGATTTTGCATTTAAGTGTTGTTGTCGTTTTGTTGTTGCTACTGTTGTTTGGCATGGTAAACCATTGATATGATAGTTGTTGCCCTACGGAAGCCGCTGGATCAGTGAGCAGAGAAAGAATGACACACAAAGAGTTCTAAACCAGGATTTGGTTTTATGTTTGGAAGCTTAAGCTACAGTTGGCACAATTCTGGAATTCAATCCATTATGCGTGTCAGCTAATATGGTGCCCTGTAGAAGTTACTGGACTCTCATCATCCCAAGTTGGAGCTGCATCTGGAGAGAGTCCAGCAACATCAGAGGGAGGACCAGATTGGGGGCACGCTTGATGTGTGCAGTAGATGGAGTTTTGCAAGGTATAAGAGAAAGAAAGAAAGAAAGAAAGAAAGAAAGAAAGAAAGAAAGAAAGAGGAAGTGTTTATTGGAGGGAAATGGAGTGGAGCTGTAGATATGCCCAAAAATAAACTTCTAAAGCTTTTCTAACCAAGGAAGAACACTCTGATAATTATGATGGAAGATAGGGGAAACAAAACTGAAATGCCAACAAAAACTGAGATGCTAATGAAGTGTTTATTGGCGGGGACCATAGTGGAGACATTATGCCAAACATTAATTCCTAAAGCTTTTCTTTAAAACCACACACACACACACCCTGATAATGACCGTGGAAGATAAACAAAACAAAAACTGAAATGAAAGGAACTATGAAACATCCAAACTATCATAAATAACATTATAGTAAAGTTTGTATCTGATATTCACTTTATTTATTTTTTATTCATTTTGTATTTTTATCTCAGCACTTGGACTTTTGGTAGGCTTCCCAAAGCAGCTTGCAGTAAATACCCAAGAATATTAAATATAACTGCATAGAACCACAATAAAACAGCAAAAGAAAAATTAGAAGCATCAATAAAACCACGTTTAGACATCAAGCGAATTACGAACAGCTAAACAGCAGCTGCAAATTAAAATCAACCTACAGCTCCAAAAGCATTCCAATACAAAAAAGGAGCTTTTAAAAACCCACCAAAAATGGATTCTATTAAAAAAGAAGTCTGAATTGCATCTAGTAGGCTCCCCTAAGGAAATTGCAGAGTGAATAAAAAGTTTCTAATAATACAAAACACAATCCCCACATGATCAGCATAAAGTGGTACATATATGATGCAATATAATGAAGCGAACAACCAACCTCTAATGTAAACACCTTTATATTATACAGGCACAAGAGTGCCAATACCATTAAGTTACGAGAGGTCAAACTGCGTCCCTCCATTATGAAGCCTGAATGTTCTACATGTTAATAAAACAAAGGTGGTCTAAACTGTCTGAACTTAAGCATGTAGGACCTATGCATTTAGTGCCATAGTGGACCAAATTTAAAACAGATACTTTGAGCAATGGCTGAGATATAGCAATTTCAACATTTTCTCTTCTTGCACAAATTAATTCTTCTCCTTTATATGCCTATTTTTCCCCCAAGGCATAACATGCCAAACTTTCCCCCCTTCCCCCATTTGGCTTTGTAAAACAATCTGAGGGAATAGCCAAACTTTAGTGCTTCCTGTTTTGATTAAAAATACATTGTGCATTTATCATCAAGTTATAACGTTTTCATTTTCAAACAGTGCACCTCAGTGCATTTTCCAGTACTGCCACCTAGTGCAACAATCATTCAGTGCTTCTGTTACATCTCCCATGGGAAGCCTCTTCTCTAAACAAAGATGGCTGCCAGGAGACTGGCAGCACCAAACTTGTAGTCCCTTGGTTTAATTTAAATGTTAAACAGCAAGATCAAGATCACCCCCTGTGGCAGTTCACAGGATTCCCATAAGAGTGTAGCATCATCACCAAGCACCTGTCTACACAATAAGAGTGGAACCATTAAAAATAGTATCCCCATCTCTGGCAGTTCAGAAGGATACCAGTGACAACTGCAGCCTCCCTTTGTTCCACACAATTGTTAATAATAGTGTGAGCTATTCAACCAAATAAGGCTTAGGGGTTTAGACAAATTCATGGAGGTTAAGGCTCTCAGTGGCTGACAGTGCCTATATACTACACCCAAGATCAAAAGTGGCATGCCTGTGAATTACCAGTTGCTGGGGAAGAAGTGTAAGAGGGTTATTGTCCTTATGCCTCACTGGGAGCCTTCTCCTGGGTGCCTGGTTGGCCAGTGTGGAGAAAAGGTGCAGGAGCTCATATATATTCTATATAGGGTATACCTATATAGAAACAGGTATGTGCACTACTGCCCAACAGGTAAAGAAACAGTGGAATTTGCAGTTGTGAACAGTTTTGACTACCAGCTATGCAAGGCGATCTTTCAAACAATCAATGACTCAACATATATTGAGTTAGATGACTTATGGGTTCTTTCATACACAACTTAGCCAAGTGTAATAGTACTGTTACATGGTAATTGAATTATACTTCTCTTAATGAAGTAGTGTGTGTGTGTGTGTGTGTGTGTGTGTGTGTGTGTGTGTGTGTGCGCACACTCACACGCAGGAAAGGGAGGGAGACAGAAAATGAATGAATGAATGGACAAACAAACAAACAGCTGAAAATACAACCGGGGGGGGGGGAATGCCACAGTGTTTAGCACTTCCAACAGCAACGCAGTCAGGCATTGACAGACAAGGAGGAGGGTGGCTCCCTCTGCCTCAACACTTCAAATGACTCAAGGCTGACAGGCTAAGTAGGCAGATGACAAATTTAAAGACCAGGGAGCCAAAGGGAAGGTAACTTGGGTGAGGAAAGAAGCAATAACATGGCCTGTGTTAATTAAGTACCTAGGCCAACCTAGAAGGAAAAGAGCTTAGGAGAAGCCCATTGGCAGGTCCTGTGATGAACTGGGTTCCTGACTTCTGAGAACAAAGGACTCAACAGGTCTACTCTGAAGTAGCCTGGCATTCTGTGGAACCTCAAGGTCAGAGGGGAGATCACCCCACTATGAAGTGCCACAGAGTCATAAAATAGCACCCAACACACGAACTACAGTAAATGTGCATTGAGTTTCAAATGGTCCCACAGCAGCTACGTCTCACCCACTGGTGAGGATGAGACCTAACAAGGTGTACTCACAGAAAAAGCAGAATACCCTTAATAATGCTGAAGGTATAGAGCAATTCTGCTTATAGCTTACAACAGAGGCGTTGTAACACTAGGAGCCACCCAACCAGAAGCAGCATGATCAACAGGGAGTAATTTAAAATAAGTGTGTTACCCACCCCAGGTAGGGGAAGTTTTCTGTAGTAGGTGGGTTTTTTTGCTTTTTCAGGATTGATGCTTCATGCCCATAATGATCTACACATTTAATAATAATAATAATAATTTATTTATTATTTATACCCCGCCCATCTGGCTGAGTTTCCCCAGCCACTCTGGGCGGCTCCCAATCAAGTGTTAAAAACAGTACAGCGTTAAATATTAAAAACTTCCCTGAACAGGGCTGCCTTCAGATGTCTTTTAAAGATAGGATAGCTGCTTATTTCCTTCAAATCTGAAGGGAGGGTGTTCCACAGGGTGGGCGCCACTACCGAGAAGGCCCTCTGTCTGGTTCCCTGTAACCTCACTTGTCGCAATGAGGGAACCACCAGAAGGCCCTCGGTGCTGGATCTCAGTGTCTGGGCTGAACGATGGTGGTGGAGACGCTACTTCAGGTATACAGGACCGAGGCCGTTTAGGGCTTTAAAGGTCAGCACCAACACTTTGTATTGTGCTTGGAAATGTACTGGGAGCCAATGCAGATCTCTCAGAACCGGTGTTATGTGGTCCCGGCGGCCACTCCCAGTCACCAGTCTAGCTGCCGCATTCTGCATTAGCTGTAGTTTCCGGGTCACCTTCAAAGGTAGCCCCATGTAGAGCGCGTTGCAGTAGTCCATAAATAAAACACACATCTCCACACATAAATAAAACACCACACATCTCCAGTACTTTGTCCTCCATAGGAAATACTTTTCTACACTCTCTGGATGATGGGGGAAGAGCTGGTGGGAGGAGGGGAAACAATATGACCAACCTGGAATGCACATCAGACTAATGAGCTGTAATTTGGCTCAGCAATGAGACTCATCTGACATCATCTTCATGTGTCCCACCCCAAAATAGGGGATTTCCTGCTGCTGTTTTACACATAACAAAAAGCATTAAGCATTTTCCAGTGAGTAATGATACTGTTTATTATGTCTAATGTGCAGTTTTATTGAGGGCTGATTTATCCCACAACTTGCATTTATCTTTTTGCCTTGAAGTGACCTTTCTCTGACACTCTTATGGTGAACGGGTTCGAGATGCACTACACTGCCCATCAAGCCCCAGTGTACCTAACGCACTGAGGTTTCTGAGTGTTGCTCAAAATGTGACTTCCAAAAATAATACCTTGGGGACCATGGTTGTGTGTTGCTGTGTTTGCACAGTTAAGAGTGATGCACTGTGCTTCAGAAATAGTGTGAAATAAAATCAATGCTCTGCATTAGCCAGTTAATATATGCATTAGAAACTCCGCTGAAGTACCATTTAATGGTATGGTTGGACTTTTTTGTTGTTTACCTCAGACAGCGTGCCACACAGAAGCCCCGTGTAGCTCCTTTTCTGAGGTTAGCACAGGAAAACTGGCTTCCTTTTAATGAGAAAAAACAAGGTTTCAGAAGGCTACAGAACTGTCTGTTTACCTTTTATCCACTGCAAAAACATTCAGTGAAGAATCTTTTTTACGTCACATGTTCAAACATACTCATAAATAGTGACCAATGGAAACACAAAAACCAAAAAGAAGTTGGCGGGGGTAGGAAAGTACTTTTCTAAATATCTTCAAGTAAAGGACAAAAATCAGAAGGACTAATGAAAGTTTTCAGCTGCAGAAAAAAACCTGGCAGTATATGGTATAGTTCTGGGAAGAAATAATATTTTCAATACTCATGAGATAACATAGATTTTTTTAAGGTTGAAATATACTCGGAGTCGTGTGTGGATTTCATGCTCTTTATTCAGCTCATAGTAGTGAGGAATGAAAGTTCCCCCAAAATATCTGCTTTATATACATTATTTTTACAATGGGCTGCACGTGATTGGCTAATTCCGGAATTCTCCTGTAGGCCAATCAGGTTGCGGATTCACTTCCATCTGGAGCTGGATTGGGTGGCTCCTGCGGATCAATCATACTGCTGCATTGTTCTAGGACCAATCAGACTGCTGCATTCTGAATCCTATTGTTCTAGGACTAATCAGACCGCTGCATTTGGATCCTATTCAACTCAGTACATAACAAAGGTGCTAATCAAAGAACTGGGGAAATATCTCTACATTTGCTCTGCGCTGAATTTTTAATCCACCAATTGCTTGGCAGGTATCACTGTCTTCTATGTGATAACCAGACAGATACAACTAACCTTTGCCAACTGTGTTTAGCCTCATGGAAAACCAAGTTGTTCTAAATTGGAATTGCCCGTGAAATTATTTCCCACCTATTCTTACTGTATGATGGTCAAAGCCTTTCCTTAATATTAGCCCTGAACCTTTTGTATTCTCAGCAATGAATTTCTTGACTTTGACAACTGTCCAAAATGAATATCAAGAAAACATGAAGCATGAACCCACCAATTACAAAGCTTCTTTGCTCAGTGATCTAATGCTGCTCTTTCTAGTCTGATTATTTGGGGTTACTAAAAATACCATACATTTTTAAAAATGATTATCTGTCAAAGCAGATCAGCTGTCAAATCACACAGCCCCCCTATAGAGCAGGCATGTCCAAAGTCCGGCCCGGGGGCCTAATCCAGCCCACCAGTCGGTTTAATCTGGCCCCACCAGTGGTTATTCGCTGTGACTTGCTGTGGCTAGCCATCGTCTCACGCATATGTCCTCTTCTCTGCTGGTTTTGCTCCAACACTGCTGGTTGCCTGCTTGCGCTGGCGCCCTGTGTTTGGCTCTAGGTACCATCCTCCTGTCAGCTCTCGCATGTGCCCACCTCTGTATCCTGGCTGTTTGCTGGCTTGCGGCAGCGGCCGTTCAGCCTTCTCTTCTGTCCGTCATTTGGCTCTTGCTGCCTCGCTCCAGTCATCCCTCACTCCCACCCACCGTTCCCTCTGTGCTGCCTGTGATCCAAGCCAAAAGGTATATGAATAGTATTTGGTGACTAATCCTTAAAAAAGGTTCAGAACTCCGGGGGGGCGGGGGATCCTAAAAAAGGTAAACAACAACAACTTTGGGGTAAAATCCTAAAAAAAAGCTCTACAACTGTGGTCGGCCCTCATGCATGTTCACTTCATCAAATCTGGCCCTCTTTGAAAAAAGTTTGGACACCCGTGCTATAGAGCATATCTTCACTGGATTTAATTAGACTGACTTCTTTGCAATGTGTTTAGAGTTCGGGTATACAAGAGAACTGTAGATTGCCATCTGCTGGCTAAAAGGAATAGTAATGATGATGATGATGATTGATGATGATAAAAAGAAGACACTCTCATTTCAATATCCTATTTCAAGCTCTAGATCACCTAATCTTCAGTCATGGGCGTTGCTGGGGTCCCAAGCCCAGGTCCAATCAGAGAGCAAATAACAAATACAAGTGAACAAATATATTGGTTTGCATTTGCATTATAACAAATGCAAGCGAAGAAATGCTGCACTCATCTCTGACTTTTTTAAAAGTACGTATCAGCCCCAGTCCTCAGTTTCATTGGGATTTGCTTGTTCCTGAAATGAATGTTAGTGGAATTAGTTATGGTGTTGATGGCTCACAAAATAGTTTGTTTTAAGTATAGAAGGCTTTTCATACTTTCCAGGGTCTGAAGTAGCTTCCAATTCCCAACCACACTTGAAAACTGTGAGCTACCAATGTCATGCTTTAAAAATGTATGCATCTGAGTACAAGACAGGAACCACAGTTTATGCCACATATAAATCTGATCTTAACACAACTGGTGCCAGGCATTGGTGTCATGCCGGAAAGGTTTCAGCCTCAGGAAATCATGCAGCTACCACCATTTACGTTCATTTTCCACAAGAGCTTCCTACGATGTGTGAACTACTCATTTTAAAGGTAAGTCGTTTTAAAGGGTTTGTTGGCTGCAATGTTATGGAGGAGATGAATGAAATGCATCTCCACTCACTAGAAACTTTTTGCAGACAGCTGTTGCAAGGAGGAAGAGGGATCTGTACTGCAAACATGGTTTGAGGGGGGCACAATTTTCCTCATGAAAATCCCCCACAACTGCTATTTGTCACAGCATGAAAAAACTTACATGCCTATTTGTCAACATGCCTTTAGAAGAAATCTACTTGATACCAGGTAGCTAATAATTATTAGAGGCAAGTTGTAATTACTCTATCAGATGCAGTTAGCTATAATCTGGGTTCAAATCCATGCCATGAGATTAGGTGAGCAACCTTGGAGCAGTTGTTCTCTCTCAGCCTAACCAACCACACAGGGTTCTTGTGAAGATGAAATGAGACAGAGATGCTATATACGCTACCATGAGCTCATTGGAGGAGAGATAGGATACAAATGTAAGAAATAAATAAAATAACAGAAACAAACACTACTTTATAATATAGTGCATATAGAACATGCTACAATTCTGAATTTATGCATATTAGCGAGGCCAAGAGTGGGGTCTTGTCATCTGCGCAGCCCAGGACCTCCATACATACTGCCCAGGCTTGCGCCCCCGATATATCACTTCAGGGCTACTAATGCATTTGTTTGACTCCATCGCCTCTCAAGATAGATGGATGCCAACAACAGCAACACTACTGCTGGGATCCAAGGCTAGAGTAATACACTGGTGTTCCTGTGTCAGCAACTCCTTCCAACAGATGTGATGCACAAGAGTTGTTTTGGCTGCAGAGAGGCTTTATTTGAACTCCCCTTGAAGTATCTTATGGGTCCTTTGAGGAACTGCAAATGTGGGTAACATCAACAACTGAGATAAGGCCTCATATGTACCATACATTTAAAGCAGTATTATACTCCTTGAAAGTCATGGGCTTCCCCCAAAGAAACCTGGGAACTGTAGTTTGTTAAAGATGCTTAGAGTTGTTAGGAGGTCACTATTCTCCTCACAAGACTACAATACCCAGAGTAGCTTAACAAATAATCCCTGTCCCCAGGAGAAGTGTTAACAGATCTTCCCCTCAAGGACAGCCACTGGAACTTCCAAAAAGAAATCTCAATGGCACTTTATTGCCTACACCCACGTGACCTAATGATATACTGGTCCCTCCCCCTCCAAATTTATAACCTTAAATTTATTTGCATGCCTTAAAACAAGGTTAAAAGGCACCATCTAAATTTATAAAGAAGAATTATATCATTTTAAAAAAGAAACAAACTAGTTGTACTTTAGAATGGAGCCCTTAAATAGTTCAGCTTGAAGGGAGCCAAGATTATCACACAATTTTACGTCCTGCTGAAATGAATGGAATTTACTGATAACACATCTATGGTCAATGGCAATATCTAGGAAAAAATAAAAGAAATTATGATTAAATGGAGATTATGAGGAACGTGCCCTTCCAAGACTTGAGTCCTTTTTTGGGAATGGATTTTGATTTCTAAAACGAAGAAGGAATCATTCTGAATTTTATTCTCGTCATATATTTTTTGCTTCTGAACTTGGCCAGGAATACTTATTAACATAACCATATGCAGGCCTGCACATTACTTACAAAAACATGAACTCACTTGAGGCCTGCGACTTTAGCAACTGATCCCTCTTAGGCCCTGTGATAATTTCAGCATCTGTTTGAAGCACTAACAGCACCAAATCTAGAGCTCTACGCCATGCTTCCCTTTTAGCAGTAACATTGTCATATACTTTCAGAGGCTTTTCAAATGTCCCACCATGTTCAGGGCTTGCTGCTCCCATCTTCCCCTTTTTAAACTCATCCAGCAGGTAGGTGGATGGCAAACCACTCAAGGCTGCTTTCCTGAGATGCTGTTGTATAAAGGTGCTGGCTTCAAGCTCCGATGCAGAGTCTGCACTGTTACACATAACGGTACAAATGTACTGGTGAAAACCACGTGACAAAGCATTAAGCACCAGAGCTTTATATTGCTCTGAAGTTTTTGCAAGCCAAGAGTGGCCATCATGAAACCCTTCTTCCCTGGAATTCTTGGCTGCTTTCTCCAGATTCTCAAGATAAGCAAGACACAGCAGCTCCACGGTGCCACCTCCTGGAAAGACTGCTTGATCGAGAAGGGCATGATGCACACGGTGAGCGCAGGTCCAAAACTGATCTTCGATGGCTTGCATCTTGGATATAACTGGGCAACTAAGCACAGCTGTTATCAGGTGAATGCCTTTCGCTGTTAAAGCAACTGGAATTTGGCCATTCAATCCAACCCAATTTAACTTTAATGCTCCACAGAGGTTCAGATAGACACCCTCACCTACGCAATGCTCATTCACTTGGGTGAGGTAAGTCACTCTGTCTGCTCTTGTAACATCACTAAAAGCCTTCAATACATTGTCAGCTACCCCGTTAATTGTCACTATCTTATTCAGCAGGCATCTTTCTTCTAAACTTGCTGATGTGTTGCCTCGTACCAAAATTAGATTTACCCTGGACTGAATCAGAATATCCAACATGGAGTTGACCCACAATCTTGAGCTGTTCTCTTCCGCAGCTGGACTTTCTAAGAACATCCTTACATTCTGTGACCTGTTAAACCCCAGATGGTGGTATGTTTCACTCAGGTCACCATCGGCAAGAATAATACGAAGAGGCCTATCCTGGAGCTGCTTAGCAACAGCAACTTTCTCTGGGTGTAATAAAGTGATGTACCCAGGACAGACACAAGAATGATTTTCAGACATGCCTGGTAAACAACATGTCACAACTTCTGAAATATTAAATTGGAAAGGATAGACACCAGCCATTCTGTTGGCAGTCTGCAGCTGGCATCTGAGAATATCCTGTACCAGTTTCATTGCGTGCCAATTTCCATGGCTCAAAGACATTGCCAGTTGTCCCAAATCACTTAACCCATTAAAAGGTTTTGTGCATTTGGCTGGCTGATTGGTTTGTTGCAGTGAAAGACTTTCCTTTATACTGCTTAAGTGCCTACTGAAGTGGGTTACTTTTGATATTTTCTTACGGCCTGAGGCACCCAAAGGACAGCTTTGAAAACTAAAGCTTTTCTGACTCTCAGTTTTGCAAACTGTAAAACCACAACTGGTTTCGACTGATTTACGTAGTGAACTAATTCTGCTGCCTGCAGTCAATACTCCTGGACATGCACACTTTCCCTGACAATAGCATGCATTTGCTTCCGGGATTGTAGCAATTTCTGATTCTTCTTCTGATACTTGTGCATAATCATAAGGATGTTCAAGCAAATAACTATTGTAGGATTTGGTATCTGGAGTTTTCATTTCAATTACCTGTTTTCCAGCAATGCCAGAACAGATGTCATTGGAGGCTTTGTCATCACATTTAATAGGAATATCATATAGTCTTTGCTGCATGTTGTGTAGTGATAATGTAAGGCGCTGCAGATGTTCAATGCAAGAGTTCAGGCCTTCAAACATCTCAGCTACCACTATGGAAAGGGGAACACCCTGCTGAAGGCATTCAAGTACAGCCTTGCTCCAAATGCTGACAAGAAACAACAGGGTAGTTGTCCCAGTTCTATATTCTTTGTTCTGTGCCTGGATGGCTTCATTAAGAA
Source organism: Podarcis bocagei (assembly GCF_964188305.1). Classification (NCBI taxonomy): domain Eukaryota; kingdom Metazoa; phylum Chordata; class Lepidosauria; order Squamata; family Lacertidae; genus Podarcis; species Podarcis bocagei. Next base: position 50,695,376 of record NC_138134.1, read on the forward strand.
GCTGTCCCACTGCACTAGTTAAATCCAAGCTTTCAAGAAGTCTTACTGCAGAACAAACCAACACACCACCAGGAGTACATTCATCAACAATAAATTTGAGTGATTTCACTGGTCCTAAAAATGTCCTTCCGGTGGATGCCAAAGCTGAAAGTTGCTGCAGTCCAATATGCCTCTTTCTGTTCATGTTCCGGAAAGCCATGACATCTACAAATGAAACACAAGACTTATTGCTTCTGCCTTTTAATGTCTTCCAGCTCTTACTTCACCCATTCCACAGTGTTGGATCTTACTTTTAATGTTTCCAAGGTGGTATATCAACTTATCCATTTTCCTGAAGGAAATAAAAATCCATGCTTCTCACATATTGGGGGATACCAAGTGGGTGCAGAACAGGAAACTAAGATGCCAGCATTAGAATTAAGGAAGGTAAAGAAGCCACATCCACTACCAGAGAAACTGTGAGGACTTTATTAGGAAGAGAACATCACAGGAGCAAGGACAGGAAATGGGGAAGGCTATATGTCTTTCTCCATTAAAATAATTGACTTGCATCATTTTTTTGTCGCAAAACCTACCAAATCCTTAATTGTCTAAGTAACATAAGAAGCAGAAACAGGGGATGATACTAGATGCAGCATGTGGATCCGTTCCCTGGGTGGAATCTAAGTTGGCCACACCAAAGGATTCCAAAGTGTTCTATTTGGCAAGGCAGTTCTCAGAATCACCATTATGTCCTGAGGAAACACCTCTTCCAGGGCAGAAAAATTCCCTGGTTTTGAATGCTTTAGCAACACTTTTTACCTGAATGAGTGCACACATACACACAGATTAGTATAATCTGTAGGGTTGCCATGGCATGCCAGGTCAAAGGCCAAGAGAATCAAACTCCTACTTTAGCTGTTGCAAATGTGCATTTGTGTGATCAAGAGTGTGTGCACAGGTGCATTTTTGGCACACACATGGCAATAAACTGGCAAAATAGCCCTCAGGCAATAAATAAATGCATCTCCCATTTCTGAAGTAGCATGAACTTGCAGGTCAAGTGGTTTTAAAACTCATGTGCATTATTAACTTGTTGGTTTATGATGGATAACGGGTTGAACAAATAAAAGGAACGTGGCCCTATCTGTGTATCTTTCTTCTGTCCTTTGTGGTGTCCAGGTAATGCCTGGTAAAAATATTCAACGCTTGCAGGAAGAGCTTGCCAAGGCCTCAATTTCCCAGGAAGTCCGTGTGCATAACAGCTGCTACTAAGCTGTAGCGGTTCCTGGAAGGCTTGAGTCCTGTTGAGTGGGTGCCATCGCTTACTACGGGATCCTCTGCTCTGTGCTGCGCTAAGCAACGCAGCAAGTGATCAGGGCAATTGCCAGCGCCTTTGCTTGCTCCCTCTCTCCGCCTGGGCTGTGTGCTGTAGGAAGAAACTGGGCCCAGCAGGCTCAAGCCATACTGCTGCATCCCCCAAGGGAAGGCACAGTTGCTATTTGCACAACCAGCCTGCCCTGCCAGCCAGGTGGCTCACCTGCACTTAGCACCCGGAGAGAGGGCTGCGTAGGTCTTGCCCTCTTCCCTGGGCAGCAGGACCACCATAGCCCAATACTTCCCAGTACACCGCCCTAAAAAAATACATTACCTGCTTAACTTTAAGTTCCCCTTTGAAAGACGGCATCACGCTGTGCCTTGAGCCTGAGCATCAGCTGTTCATCTCCCTTCCACAGAGCTCCTGGCTGCTTTTGCTTCTCTCTCTCTCTCTCCAGCCCCCGCTAGCCTGCAAGCACAACTCTTTTGCTCGCCCCGGACGGAATTCAAGGCACTCTACTGAGCATGCTCCTGAGCTCCGAGCACGCTCAGTAACATCTACTGAAGCCCTTGCCCTTACCCAGCCCTTGCTGGGGTGATAGCCCAGCCTTTGCTGTTAGTGGGGATGCTAAAGTAAAGGGGGCGGGGAGAGCTGTGGAAGAGCAGTGGTTGGAGACCAGTCAGAGAATACAAAAGGGCAGAGGTTTCCCCCGTGCATTTTTGGGTGGTCTCTGAAGAGGCAAGGGACCACACACACACAATTTTTGAAGGCACAAGAATTGCTGCTACTGGATTTTATCGATTCCCTCCCCCGCGCTTCTCTGTGCTCAGTCATAACCGCTATTTCTTTCTTGTAGATTCACAGAAAAGAAATGTATTGACTGTAATTAGTTTGAATATGCTGCCTTGAAAGTATCGTTTAAGTGCAATATTTCAGAGAAGAGCGCTGTGCATGCGTGCGTGTATTCACCCTCCTCTCGACTTGTAACACCAACACCGAAAGGATTAGAAAGTGCGACTGCTTGCCTGCCAATTCTTGGAACTCGCTTCTCAAAGTGGAAGTGTTTGCGGCTCAAACTCTCCTCACCCAGGAACCACATTAACTGCAGCCTTATTACTGGGTGCACTTCCCGGAGAGCCAAGTCCCGTTTAAGTCAGCGGGCACATAAGAGGACCGCGTGGTTAATGTATAAAGCGTGCAGGGAGAACCCACTGCAGGGACAGACTGCAGACTGAAGCCTTTTCACCTCATGTTCTGACTCCTGTTCTCTCTTGTTCCTCCCTCGCTCCCTGATACCTGCGCAACTCACGTCCAGTATTAACATTCACGCCAAAGAAGCGTCCTGGAGAGCTCCAAAGCTTGCTCACAACTTTGGCATCACCGCACTATGGCGTTCAGGGTTCTCCCCACCCGGGTCAATGTGACTATCATCTAAGGGATTTGTACTAATAGAGACACTCTGCACATGCTAAAAGGCAGTTTATTTTCCTCCTTTTTGCTCCCTCACTTATTCCAGGACTCCGCAGTGCAAATAGAGAAGGGGCCAGCTTCCTGACATAAATCAAGCCCCTGGCCGCTCCCTCTCCTCCCTGTTAACAGCACGGCGGCGCCCTCGGGGGCGGTTGCCAGGACACCGCCTCCGCTTTGTTTGTGTATCCAGCCAGAAACGGCAACAGCGTTCTGCGTGATGTCACAAGGCCCGCAACTCCCCTCCTGCCGCCTGATTGGCCCTAGGAAGAGAAAAGGAGCCGGGGCTTGCCGGGAATCCCTTCTGTCATTGGACAGTGTTCAGCTTTTAGGGGCGGAGCGGCATGAGTCAGAGAACGCAGGTGGTTGAAGAGTCGGCATCCGCCTCTTCGTTGAGCGAACCAAGCGCGGGGCAAGACAGATTTTACAGAATGGTGAGTTGTGCTTCCTGCCCGCAGTTCTTCATGCATTATAAAACAGCGCCTGCTCCCGCCTGCTACTTATGAGGACCAGAGCTGGTAAATCTGTCTGTTTGCCCGCCCATTCCAATCTCTTCAAAGCCTGCCCACCCCGGAACATCTTTCACCCCCCACCCATCATGTTATTCGTGGTTTTCTCGCGGTTTCCTATGATAAGCTGAGGCGAGTAAAAACAACGCCAATACGAATCTGACAGCACACAATGCTTCTTTGAATGTTTACAGGGAAGTAAGACCCACTGAGTTCCTTGCAGGTAAGTGTGCCATTTAGCTTTATAACTGATGCCTCCATCTCAAATTTATTAGACTGTGGGGCAGCAGTGCCCAAGCCCTAGATCTCTTGCGCCAGCCCCCATCTTTCCTGCCCCTCTCCACTTTTTAGACTTAGTTGGGGGAAGGGTTACTTGGCTTTCAGGGTGACTGGGTCTGCTCGGTTTGCCCCAGACACTCCAGACGTCTGTGCAAACTTGTGTCGTGCCTCCAAGTAGCAAGCAGCATTCCTTCTCTGAGGCAGTTTGAACAGCCACTATTCAACATGCCTTCTTCACACAATGTGCATGTGTGTGTATAATGGTAAGACTGCATCACACAGCCTCCACTAGAAGATTTGCAGTGTCACATCACAATCCTGGATTTGCAAGAAGTCGTGGTTGGGTAGGGGTAGGGGAGTCAAAGAGAAGACAGGTTGCACAACAGCTGTGGCTGTGGCATGAGAACTAGAAGGGAAGGACACTGAGAGGGGGAAGAAGTGGGAAAAGTCTGAATAGATTTGCAAAAAAGGTTTTAACAAGGAGAAACAGCAGAGGTGGATACAAAACACCGAAAAGCTAACACAACAGAGCCTCTCTCCACTCCTTTCCGAAGCTTTGTTTTAATCCACCACTTTCCCCCTCAGTTATCTCCCTCTGCTTGCTCTACTCTGTTATTTAAAACCTCAATTTTCCACTCACTGTCACCCTCTGCCACTGTTTAAAACTGCCATTTTCCTTTCAGCGCCTCTCATTTTTTTTCTTGTACTCAAATTTTCTCCCTCTTCCTTTCCTCAGCTGCCCTGTGTGAAAGAGTTAAAAGGATTCAGAGCCCTCAAATATTCCACAGTACTTTAGCACAATATATTTCATCCCTGGTACCACGTGTTATTTTCAACATGAAGTTCCAGATTCAATGTAATCATTTAGAATAGGTATTTTATTAGCAAGCATAAACACCCATGTATGTATAGGTACAACATCTATCAACTGAATTGAACCTTCTCTAACTGAACAAAGTAACTGGCAGGTGTGCTTCTCTAAGATTCCATTTGCCTTAAAGATACAGCAATTTATATAATCACAGCAAAAGTGGCTACAGCATGGGAACGGATGTGGTCTCTGTGTAAGGAGGAGTTGAAAAAAAGGAGTTAGGGTGAAGATAATAACGGAGTGTGTGGGCAAAGGGAGGCTGCGAAATAGACGAGGAGATATGAAAGTGGGTGTGGTCTGTGTGGAAGGAGGATGCAGGGTAAAGGTGAAAATGGGTAGAAGGGAGTTGCAAAAAAGGGAGCAGAAGGCATAGGATAATGAAAACAAGGGCAGGAAAGTGTTTGAAGAACAGGCGATGGGGGCTTAATAAGTGGGCAGTAGGTGAAAAAGAAGCTTAGTAGTTTAATATGGGGGGGGGGAGATCCAGCTTAGCATGGGAGGGGCTGTGTGCAGGGGTGGATTGCACAAAATAAGAGGGGAGGCATAGCACAGGGGTGAAGGTGAAAATGGGTGCAAAGCAAGGCTGCCAAACAGAAGAGAGAAGTGCCTTCAGAAGTGGTGCTGAGAAAGTGAAAAGCGAGCTTAGTAGCTGCTTTAAAAGGTACTGGTCTGTGCCTATCTACTTAGAGCTCCTCTTGGCTCGGTTAAAAACATGCATAGGGTGAGGTGGCACGGCTGCATGCTTACTTGGGGCAAAGGCTGGTTCAACACAGCTGGACTGCCTGTGTATGTGCAACCATGTATTTGTTGAATGAGCTGGCTTGGACAATGCATCTCCCCAGTTTGTGGAGGTGAGCATGTGTGCGCAGCTTGTCTCCACCCACCATGTCTGCCATGCCCTTCATGGTATATGCGAGGCGGGAAAAACCCAGTGACACTTGCACAATTCTATGTGCGTAGATGATAATTGTGTGCGTGCTTAATTTCCTGCTTTTAATAGGAAAATCAAACCTGATGTTTTTCTTTTTGCCTATGTGCATTGATAACTGTACACATGTGGGCGGCCGTTGTACATTCCATCCCCACAGGTAGAGATAGGGAGGGGCAGGTGACGCTGGTGTGCTAGGAAGGAGGGAAGGAGTTGTGCGTGCTTTCTCCCCAATATGTGATGGGCCAGATCTGGGGGAAGGGGGTTGTATTGCCTGATCATAGTCATAATGGCAGGGGGTTGGACTCGATGGCCCTTGTGGTCTCTTCCAACTCTATGATTCTATGATAATAGGTACTTCAGTACAGAACAGTGAGGAGCAGGGAGGTAAACAATTGTGGCCCAAAAGTCCTCAGCTCTTTAATTTTAGCAACTTTGGCAAATCAAATACATGTAGACATAATTTTTTTTAAAGAATATGATAACTATGTATTATTCTATTTTTAGGTAAAGGTAAAGGTACCCCTGCCCGTACGGGCCAGTCGTGTCCGACTCTAGGGTTGTGCGCCCATCTCACTTAAGAGGCCGGGGGCCAGCGCTGTCCGGAGACACCTCCGGGTCACGTGGCCAGCGTGACGAAGCTGCTCTGGCGAGCCAGCACCAGCACAGCACACGGATACGCTGTTTACCTTCCCGCTATAAAGCGGTACCTATTTATCTACTTGCACTTTGATGTGCTTTCGAACTGCTAGGTGGGCAGGAGCTGGGACCGAAAGACGGGAGCTCACCCCGCCGCGAGGATTCGAACCGCCGACCATGCGATCGGCAAGCCCTAGGTGCTGAGGTTTTACCCACAGCGCCACCCGCGTCCCGCATTCTATTTTTAGCTTTCTGCAAATAATATTTTTAAATTCTCTCTTTCTCTCGCTTAATGAAAGGCGTCCGGTTTTAGAAGACCAACCTTGGGTGCTAACCTGCGAAGGAAAAGTGGACTGAAACATGAATTGTCCGAGGAGCAAAAGCAGGAGGTCCGGGAAGCTTTTGAGTTGTTTGACACAGATGGATCTGGCACCATTGACGTTAAAGAATTAAAGGTGTGTGTGTGTATTCTTTTAGTGATTTATAGTGTGATCCTAGGGACACGGGTGGCGCTGTGGTGTAAACCACTGAGCCTTGGGCTTGCCAATCAGAAGGTCAGCGGTTCGAATCCCCGCAACGGGGTGAACTCCCTTTGCTCGGTCCCTGCTCCTGCCAACCTAGCAGTTTGAAAGCACGTCAAAGTGCAAGTAGATAAACAGCTACCGCTACGGCGGGAAGGTAAACGGCATTTCTGTGCACTGCTCTGGTTCGCCAGAAGCAGCTTAATCTTGCTGGCCACATGACCTGGAAAAACTGTCTGCGGAGCAGACAAACGCCGGCTCCCTCAACCTGTAATGCGAGGTGAGCACCACAACTCCAGAGTCATTCACAACTGGACTTAACTGTCAGGGGTCTAATAATAATAATAATAATAATAATAATAATAATAATAATAATAATAATAATTTATTTATACCCTGCCCACCTGGCTGGGTTTCCCCAGCCACTCTGGGCAGCTTCCAACAGAACGCTAAAATACAAATAACCTATTAAACATTAAAAGCTTCCCTAAACAGGGCTGCCTTCAGATGTCTTCTAAAAGTTTAGTAGTTATTTTTCTCTTTCACATCTGGTGGGAGGGCGTTCCACAGGGTGGGTGCCACTACCAAGAAGGCCCTCTGCCTGGTTCCCTGTAATTTGGCTTCTCGCACCGAGGGAACCGCCAGAAGGCCCTCAGCTCTGGACCTCAGTGTCTGGGCAGAACGATGGAGGTGGAGACGCTCCTTCAGGTATACTGGACCGAGACCGTTTAGGGCTTTAAAGGTCAACACCAACACTTTGAATTGTGCTCGGAAACGTACTGGGAGCCAATGTAGGTCTTTCAAGACTGGTGTTATATGGTCACCTTCAAAGATAGCCCCACATAGAGTGCATTGCAGTAGTCTGGGTCTAGCCTGACTGTTGGGAGTTTGCCCCCCCCCCCCGCAGTAGTCCAAGCGAGAGATAACTAGAGCATGCACCATTGCGATCCTAACCATGTATGCTTGGAAGTAAGCCCTACTGATTTTAGTGAGGCATACTCCCAGGATTGAAAGTGAAGGCTGCCTGTTTCTTGCTTCAGAACTATTTCTACATACATAAAAATTTAGCTTGTTAATACACAAACTGAAACAACCATAGCTCAGTTATAGAGCATCTGCTTTGCGTGCAAAAGGTCCCAGCTTCAACCTCTAGATAGGACTGGAAAAAATATATACCAGTCTGAAACTCTGGCCAGTCAGTGTTGACAATACTGAGGTAGATGGACCATTTTTCTGACTTGGCCTAAGGCAGCTTCCTGTCTTGCTAATCAGCTGGTGCCCATTAGTCACGCAAGCTTCCAGGCGGCTCTCCCTTATGTTTCCAACACCAACTTGTGTGTATAAAAGTGGTTTGCATTTCTATTACAGGTGGCAATGCGTGCTCTTGGCTTTGAGCCAAAGAAAGAAGAAATTAGAAAGATGGTAGCAGATATCGGGAAAGAAGGAAGCTGTGTCATAGAGTTTGAAGACTTTTTGACTATGATGACCCAAAAAATGGTAAGACATAAAATTTGCTTTTGTGCAGTTGGAGTAAGAGTCAGCACTTCTTCTTCCTTTACTTCTCTCCCCCTTCCTTTTCTTCAAAGAGTGAAAAAGATACCAAAGAAGAAATCCTAAAGGCTTTCCGATTATTTGATGATGATGGGACAGGCAAGATTTCATTTAGGAACCTAAAGAGAGTTTCCAAGGAACTTGGAGAAAACTTAACAGATGAAGAGTTACAGGTAAATGTTTTGCTTTGCTAAGCCTTTATTCATAGATGCTGCATATTTTAAATAGTTGGGTAATAGTTGGAGCTGGCGGTACTGAGGGTCATTGGGCTGTTTAATTGTATTTGTGCATATTTCAGAGGGCTCTGAAGAACACCTGTTCAGCCATCACCTCTTCCGGATTATGCTGTTCTATTTCCCCCTTGCTGGTATTCTCCGCACTCCTGCAACATGCAGTGATCATTTTGTAGAACTGAACATGCTCAGTCCTGATTGTTGGAAGTTTGCCCCCCGCCCCCCTTACCCCAAGAGAAAGGAAAAAAAATGACTATTTTTTGTAGTTCTGAAAACACGAGTGTCTTCAAATCCCGCTGATACCTTGTTTTTAAACAGTTCTGTTTTGACTACATAAGCAAAGGCATTTGGCAAAAGAGTTTGCTGTTTGTATTTAGGATATTTATTCATCAAGCATTTCAATTTTGGGCATTATAATGGAGCTGAGAAAACACTTAACAAAATGAGTGCTGGATGCTTCCAGGTCAGTGCTTAATCTTCCGTGGTTTTTTTTTTACAGGAAATGATAGATGAAGCTGACCGTGATGGCGATGGTGAAATAGATGAACAGGAGTTCTTGAGAATCATGAAGAAGACCAGTCTATATTAATGGCTATGTTACCTAAAAGGTGACCCGCAAATATTTAAAAATATTTCTGCTATTCTATGATGAGCTCAATAGTATGGCAGGTTTGGATTGAGGGAGGGAGATGAGTGGTGCTTTTGAGAGAGAGAGAGAGAGAGAGAGAGAGAGAGAGAGAGAGAGAGAGAATATATCTACCAAATAGTTCGGGGTTGGTTTTTTAAGGTGCTGGATTTAAACAGTTCCTGACTCGAAAACTGTGGTTCATATCTGGCCAAGTTAAGATTTGTTCACATTATAAAACTTGCAAAATGTAAGATCAGAGCACAGGCAGCCTCCTTCCTGGGACTTTGAGAGATATCACGATGATTTACTACCCCATTAAAAACAACAAAAATTACACCAGAATTGTGACTTGTAATTCTTCATTAAAGAATTTGCACCAACATGTGTTTGGTTTGGATGGTAAAGTGATAAGATCTTTATTTGTCAATAACATGTTCCTTGCTCAGCTACACAGGTGAATATGTATGAGCCTTAATTGTAGCAACATTCAATTTTTTCCTCACTGAAAGAAGAAAGGATGGTAGTCTTAACTGAAGGGGAGAGATTATGAGGTAGATGGTTTTGGATGCCAGTAGTTCCTTACGGAGTGCCAAGCAGAGTTCTGACCCTTAATGCAAATTAATGTGAGGGTGGTCATGAGAGGCTTCCAGTTTTATCAGGGAAATGTCAGGGGACAAATTGGAGCTGCTTAACCCTCTCCCCTCCAGTAGTTTCTTCTCGAAATTGCCCTTTTCAGCTAGTGAGGAGCAGATGGGGATGGAATTTTGAGCAGGAAAACATCTGGAGGGGGAAGAGTTAAGCACTGCCTTCTCCTGTTGTTCCTCTGATCAAATGGACAGTCACTCATGATCACCTTTCTCCTCTCTTGCATCTTGTTTGACCCCCCACTATTTGAATTTTAACCCATATCACTGGGATTCAGCTAGCAACAGTGCTCTGTATCAGGAATGGGAAGCCTGTGTACCTCAGGCTGTTGGATTTCATCTCCTATCAGCCACAGCCAGCCTGGCCAGTGGAGAGTTACATCCCTAAACATCTGGAGGGCCACAGGTTCCCTGTCCCTGCTGTATATGGAGGTACTTACAGTGTATGCCACACTACTGCAATCTTGTTAGTCAGATCTTATAAAGGTAAAGGGACCCCATTAGGTTCAGTCATGGACGACTCTGGGGTTGCGGTGCTCATCTCGCTTTATTGGCTGAGGGAGCCGGCGTACAGCTTCCGGGTCATGTGGCCTGCATGACTAAGCCGCTTCTGGCGAATCAGAGCAGCGCACGGAAACACCATTTACCTTCCTGCTGGAGCGGTACCTATTTATCTACTTGCACTTTGATGTGCTTTTGAACTGCTAGGTTGGCAGGAGCTGGGACTGAGCAACGGGAGCTCACCCCGTCGCGGGGATTCGAACCGCCGACCTTCTGATCAGCAAGTCCTAGGCTCTTTGGTTTAACCCACAGCACCACCCGTGTCCCTGAGTCAGATCTTATAGAATTATATAAATGTTTGCTATACAAAGCCCTTGAGTTTTGCAAAGACCTAAGCGTAAACTTTTTCTTTCATTCTGGGAGTAGCCCCAGTGAAGTTAACACAAGCCATCTAAGGGTGACTTTGGTTTGGCGTGTTTTTAATGTCTGGTTTGCCTAGGTCTTGCACTCAGTGAGGTCCATATGCCAAATCATTGCTTTTCACATGGCAGCTTCTTCTGAGTGGCATGACCCTCCACATGGGTGCCTGAATCTGTGGTGTGGAATATCTTAAATAAGGAAAAGTGGGTGATCTTACAATGAAAGTGCATATAAATTCCTAACCTTCCCTGAAAGCGTCAGTGCAATAAATGCTTTACAAAGTTCTTTTTTTTCTAGAAAGTTACTTGGTGTTGATTAACAGCTTTTTTGTGGCTAGTATCTGGGCCGTTATATAAGAAATTACTGTCTCACAGTCTAAGCAGGACACTTGTCAATTCCTTCCATTCTAGGTGTTTTACATGTAGGCAATGCATGTATGTAATCTACTGCTTGATGTCTCAAATGATGCTGTTTTTAACTTTATGAGATCTTCAATAAACTGGCATAAGATTGTACCTGAGAGGGCTCCCCCTTTTTTTAATGCAGGCAGCTACTTTCTCAAGGTAGGGGTGATTTTACAGTTTTGCTGGGTCAGGCATCAATGATCTACTGACAGTAGGTTATGGGCCTAGCAGAGGGTTCTGATGTTTGACTTCCGGCGTGTTCTAAACCAGCTCTTGCAATGTGTAGGTTGTGCGTACTTTGGAGTCCAACATTCTCATGAAGGAAACATTGCCTGAGTCCCCTGCCTCCTGCCCCCAATGAGGAAAAGTTTTGAGCTTTTTAATTTAGGAAAAAAGCGAGTAAGGGGCAGACATAATAGAAGAGGAAGTTGATAGAAACAAGTTTTCCTTCTCCTCTCCTAATGCTAGAACACAGGATGGAGAAAGTTTAATTATACAATCCTCTCTCTCTCTCTAGATATAGTGATGGCAACCAACTTGGATGGCTTTAAAGAAGGATTAGACCAATTCATGAAGGATAAGGTTAAGTCCATTGTCAGATGGTATGCCTTTGAATCTGACTTGCCCATTATACTAAGTGGGTAGAGAGTGCTGTTATATGCAGTCCTGTTTGTGGGCATTTCATAGGCCTCCTGTTGGCCACTGTGAGAATATAGGATGGTGGACCGGATAGCCTTTGGGCTGATTGAGCAGGACTCTTATGTCCATATATATGTTTGGAAGAAGTGCAAGTCTGACAAGTGAGCCTTAGACACCAGGAAGCGCACTTTGGAACACGTTGAGAGAGGCGCCTGAAGAGGAACTTTTACTTTTTACATTAGTCACCAGCCACTGTGTATAAGGATCAAGATTTAGATTGCCAGAGATACAGACAATTTGGGGCAGGCAGGAAATCTGATAAACAGAAATGGAAATGTGAAAAAAGAAGTCAGAATTTCATTTGGCGTCACAACGCCTGGGCATGGCGGTGAAGAAAACGTGAAGTGCGGCATGCAGTCTGCCAATGAATGGGGGGATTTCTCTTCGTTTGGGGCTTTTGGGGACTGTTGATATGTAACAGATTAACGGGATGCCTTGGAAACATGATCTCCACCTACTTTTTTTCTTTGCATTTACGGTAATAATGGGGAACAGTAGTGATTTCCCCCCATTTGGTTTAAGTTCCATTTTATTATTCATAGTGAAACTTGGTAAGATGGGCCAAGCTTGAAAGTTACTTCATCTGTACACCTGTGGGTTATTTCTCTGATCTTTTCTTCTTCTTTAATTGCAGTCTGAAGTTATTTACTTGTTCATGTTCCAAGACATAACACTTTGGAGCTACTCTGCTCTCATTTCCAATTTCCTGTTTGTTTTTAATGTGCTGCTTACATGTATATCTGAGTTATATTTTGATTTGGTTCTGGTTTAATAAAGATAATAGAATCCTTATTGTACTTCTAAATCATTTAGTGCTTTTATTCCTTTCACTTTATATTTTAGCAGCTGCCGTAGGGAACTGAGGGAGGCCTAGATGTAGGTATGATTCACTTAATTCTTCAGTGGGTTTACAGTTTCACCACTTATTCCTGTTGGGCTGTAAAGAGGCATCTCATTAGATTTTGACTCACTAATTGTGGTTTACAGTATGATACATGGGAGGCTTAAGTAACATTGAAATGTACCATTAATATTGGCAAGGTTCTTGTAATAATATACAAAGCCCCGGACAAACTGGGGGCAAGGTACCTTACTGTCAGGGACTGGACTGAGGAGGAATGGTGGAGACTGCCTCCCCCTCCACTTCAATCTTCCAGAGAAGAGGAAGACAGTATAGATTTACAACAGTGGTTTCCAGAAGGTCATGGCTCAGAGATAGATGAGGGGCAAAGCTGGGAAATAACGGGAGAAGGGGGGAAGCAAGCAGAACCGGAGCAGCTGGCTGACACGTTATCACTAGAAAGCATTCCAGACCCCCTTTCTCCCAGAACCCGGCGAGCAGTGAAAGTAGGAGAGCAAAGAGCTAAGAGGCAAAGAGCTAATGGCCTTAAACAGCCACCGTAAGGGTGGTGGTGCTGTTGACAATTGAGAAGGAAAGAGGGGTGGAGTTTACTTGGAGCAATGCCATTACTCCAAGAGGTTGCCTTTCTAAGCTTCTCTCTGTGAATATTGAATAAAAGGCTTTGGTAAGAGCTTTTCTTGTCTGTCTATCCCTGGCAGCCTGCCGTGGGAGGATCGGATTCTCTGATGCCTGACACTTACGGTCTGCCTGAGCCCTTATATCCCAGCTGTGATGTTAATTATCCCAGGGTTTCAGAAACCCAACTTGCTCCAACTAGGCCATTTTGTGTCACTGGTCCCACGTTGTGGACTACTCCTTCCAGCAGAGATTCAGCATGCTTCCTAGCTACTAATTTCCAGGCATCTCTTGAAGACCATTTAATGCCAGTAGGCCTGTCCAGTTGTTTAATTTTCAAAAGTTGAGTTAGTCATTTTAGTGACAATTTTGTATTGTTTTATACTATTGTATTTGTATATGTTGTGCACTATCTTGATTTTTTGTGTAACTGGAAAGTGTGTTTATTAAATCAACAGCGCACATTTTTCAGAAACTACCAAGTAATCAGAGAAAAATTCTATGAAACTACACCAAAAGGTCTGGTGGTGGCCCACCATTTAAATAATGAGTGTGACTTCAATCTTAACCCAATCTGCTAAGAATTAAGTCCCACTGAAAGCAATAATGGTTATGGCTAAAGTAGCCAATGATGATCATGATAGCCTTATATTTAACTCTAGCTACATGTAAGATGGGGAGTCATACAAGAACAGAGATGGATATTATCTCAGAGACCTGCATCAGATTAATTTAGCAATTAACTGGGGAAGGGATTTCCTGGAGGGAGGGGAGAGGAAAACTAGGGAAATTTGTAGGACTTACATTATCCATCCTTGTAGGATTACATTATCCATCCTTTCTGTTTCCAGAAGCATGCCCCACCAGCACATAACCTTGAAACACACCTCACCATTTACTTTCAATATATACAACGATGCCAACACTCTGAGAGGTACAGAACAACAAACCCTTGTGTTGCAAACTTAACACAACAAACAACACAAGCAACACGATGACCAGTATACTAGATAGCACTGCAATTCTTATTGAATAATATACATAATTTAGTACAACAAAAACAAAGATGTGTACACTTGTAAATTTTCTAATATATTTGAAATCAAATGAACACATGTCATATGACCACTGCTCCTTGTGCATTTTTCTAATCTATGGGTTGTGCTGAAGAGGATTCCAGCGAAACAGATTACAGTGGTGCCCCACAAGACGAATGCCTCGCAAGAAAGAAAACCCGCTAGACGAAAGGGTTTTCCGTTTTTGAGCTGCTTCGCAAGACGATTTTCCCTATGGGCTTGCTTTGCAAGATGAAAACGTCTTGCAAGTGTTCCGATTTTTTTCCGCTTCCCCCCTTTTTTCTAAGCCGCTAAGCCGCTAATAGCCTTTTAGCTGCTAAGCCTTTAATAGCCGCTAAACCGCTAATAGCGCTAATCCGCTAAGCCACTAATAGGGTTGCTTCGCAAGACGAAAAAACCGCTAGACGAAGAGACTCGCGGAACGGATTAATTTCGTCTTGCGAGGCACCACTGTATCCGGGATCACTGTCCTACGTTGTTATTCACTTACTACTTCAGCACCATGAACGCCTAAAAAGTTTTACCGTTTAGCCCACAGGATAGCATCTATTACTTTGTTTCAACTAGTATACTTCTATGGACTTTCAGAGATTGACAGACGTCTGTTCATTTGATTTCAAATATATTAGAGAATTTACAAGTGTACACATTTTGTTTTTGTTGTACTAAATTATGTATATTATGCAATAAGAATTGCAGTGCTATCTAGTATACTGGTCAACAGTCTGAGAGGTGCATAGTGCAAAGGGAGAAGGGTTTTCTTCTTCTTCCTTCTCAGACACTCCAGAATGCTGATTAACAGCACTTGGGAAATAGATTCCTCTGAAAGACTGAGCTCCTGGGAGAACTACATCTCCCACAAACCTTTAAGCTGTTGTCCCAGTATGCCAGAGAAAGAAGGGAGAGGAAATTCCCTCCTTGCAGCACCAGGTGTCTGCCTGTGTTGACACATGTATTAAAACAAGTGGGGAGCTGGGGCTGGAATGGCAGCAAGTACAGTGGAGAATAGAGGATGAGCAGCAGGCAGTTTTTCTCTGTCTCAGCTTTTGGTAGCTTTAGAAACCTGCCCCTTCTTTGAGGCGCGCTGATAATTCTGTGTCTGAATGATTGAGGCATAACACTGATGCATATTCAAATGCACATCTAATTGAAAGCAGATTTCAATTGAAGGGAGAAATTCAGATGCATACCTCATTTACGTCAAATTATGGTTCCTAATTCACATGTGATATGCACACAGATCAGAGTGAGGAAGCAGGAATTCTAAAACATCATTTAAAATATTTAGTGGCACTTATTATTTTATTTAGTGCATGAAATCTATTTTTCGCTTGATTGTAAAAAATAAAAATCATGTTACATGGATCTAGTTTACTCCATGTTGCTTTGACAGAAATGCGTTCACAACCAACTGAATTATGTGCTAGAAGTTCTGTTGAAGAACATTACAAAGCTTAATTTTTTTAAAAAAATTATAAATACTTATGAATACACATAACTGATTCCAAAGGTAACTGTTAAGCTTTGGGGAAATTTTCCTCATGTTTTATTCAAATTCACATTGACGTTTTCACCCATTGTTCCCATTTAAACTGATTTGCCACAGATAGCTGATGGAAAAATGCTGAAAGGAAATAACAGAAATGCAAAAATAACAGCACCGAATACAACTACTTTAAAAAAACCCCCAACAACCTGCAGGATGTGTTCTTATTCTTTAAAAGCTTAGCAATGCAACATGGTCTATGGAAAAAGTTTACTGAGCAAAACAGCTTAGCCCTTCAATGATGTCATGAGAACTACATTAACAAGCAAAAAAAATCTAAAAAGTCCCCAGAAGCATCAGCGAATTTGTCAGACCTTTTTCAAGTAAAATGCAACCACAATGCCAGAAACAAAGGCAACCTCAGAAATGCTGCATAGATTATGATACAGAGAACGTGATGATTATTAACTTCGTTTATACTTTCTATAGTGAATCATATTAATTGTTTTGTTTTTAGTGGAGCACGGAGAAAGGGTGAATCACCTATTTCTGAACCATTTCTCAGTGCAGTTCCCTCTATAATCTGTGATATAAGAGTGGAACCAGAGTTAATTCCCAAGTTACTCCCTTCTTATGCTTCCCAATTTCTCTCTCTACTTCCAACATTTCCTTATTCTGCAATGAATGAAACTTCACAGGGGTCACTTTCAACAAAATTCTTTGAAAGCAGTTAATTTCATCATTAAAGGGGTTGAACTGTATCTAACCCAATAGTGACTAAGCTATAGGAAAAGCATCTCTTCACTTTAAGAATAGGTGGGTGGGGAAACCTGGCTGTGAAGGAGGGCTTAAGTCACTGTAGCTGGGTGGTAAGTGAGGGGGAACAGAGAATTGTTGCCCAGGGTTTCTAGAATTCCACTGAATAGAATTCAGATTTAAAGCCCACGAGCTGTTGACTCAGCATGTTCCTAAACTGAGCTTTTAGAAAAGGCGTAACCCCTGCTCTTATCAGATGTGGACTATATCAGTTCTTCAAAGAGCATGAACGGCACAGGATACCGTAGAGAGATCACACACTTTTAAATCCGTGGTTGGTGCCCTGCCTGGAGAATTTATATATATATTTATCTACCAATCAGGCTGTGTAGACATCCTGACTGCAGAATGGTTTACAGCACAACATTAGATAAAACAGGATTATAATTTAAAAAAGAAGAAGCACATGAAATACCATTAAAATGAACAGCAGATAAAATAATCGCAAGGATTAAATGCCACAGCAATACTGAAGAAGAAGAAGAAGAAATTATTATTTATACCCCAGCCATCTGGCTGGGTTTCCCCAACCACTCTGGGCGGCTTCCAACAAAAGATTAAAAGTACATTAAAACATCACTCATTAAAAACACAGACTGATGTGGAAATGTGGAGAAGTGAACTTACAATCGAAAAAATGAGAAATGAGGGAGAACCAAAATTGACCAACTTGTCCATCTCTAGTTTCATCTGATCCTTTTTTTAACTGACCATGTTGTGTTGTGTTTTGTGCTGTTGTGCCTTACTGTTAAGAGTTGTTTTATTGTTTTACTGATTTGTTTTTTTTAATGTTCAAGAGATTGCCATTCTGAGAGAGGTTTGCAGTGTGGCAGCAAAGGGGTATAAATCACAGAAATCAATATCTGTGAAAGTGCTTAATGCTTCAGATCACTAAGGTAAGCTTTTATCATATAAATTAGCAGGTGACTAGCGGGTGGCGCTGTGGTCTAAACCACAGAGCCTAGGACTTGCTGATCAGAAGGTCGGCAGTTCAAATCCCCGTGATGGGGTGAGCTCCCGTTGTTCAGTCCCAGCTCCTGCCCACCTAGCAGTTTGAAAGCACATCAAAGTGCAAGTAGATAATTAGGTTACCTGCAGCAGGAAGGTAAACGGCGTTTCTGTGTGCTGCTCTGGTTTCGCCAGAAGCGGCTTAGTCATGCTGGCCACATGACCCAGAAACTGTCTGTGGACAAACGCCGGCTCCCTCAGCATATAGAGTGAGATGAGCGTGCAACCCCCAAGTCGTCCATGACTGGACCTCACGGTCAGAGGTACCTTTACCTTTACCTAACACTTAAAAGGTTGGATCATAAGAACTGTGAGCAAATTTATGCCTATGGATTGGGGTTTTCCAGCTTTCTCCTTCCCACTGCAACCCCCTGTGCCAACTCCACACACCCGCAAAAAAGCAGTCCTTTGGTTGTGGTGCAGGAGGCTGAGAAAAGGAATTCATCAAGTGTCATCCTCTACCCCCTTATGTGAACAGGAGTGCTTTCCATTTGCACATGCAGTCTTTAGGATCCAACCCAATATTAATAATGAAATTACACAAGGAGAACCTGTAGAAAACAATGAGTGGGATTCACCTAATGAGTTCCATCAGTGGAAGCCCTGTGCAAGGTCTTATACTTGCACTATGGGGCTTTCTCCTCTCTCTGCTCCCACCCCAAAAACTGGCTTGGGGGGCAGGGGGAGCTGGGAGAAGAATCAGAACAGCATAGGTGGGTAGGAGAGAGGGAACCATTCCCTGGGGAGCTGAAGAGCATGAACTGACAGAATGTTCAATTGACTTAGCACAACTTTAAAGTCCTCCCGATGTTGTAGTGTATCTTTACCACCTAGAAGAAGAAGAAGAGAAGAGTTTGGCTTTGATATCCCACTTTATCACTACCCTACAGAGTCTCAAAGAGGCTAATAATCTCCTTTCCCTTCCTCCCCCACAGCAAACACTCTGTGAGGTGAGTGGGGCTGAGAGACTTCAAAGAAGTGTGACTAGCCCAAGGTCACCCAGCAGCTGCATGTGGAGGAGCGGGGACGCGAACCCGGTTCACCAGATTACGAGTCCACTGCTTTTAACCACTACACCACACTGGCTCTCCTCAACGAAGCTGAGGGTTCCTGTCACAAAGTGAACCACAAAATGGAACAAGTGAGCAGGGATGCTCTGCTCATGAGGTGGGCTGAAGAAGTCCAAGAGACAGTACCTCCAGGGGCTCTCCACCTGCACCACTGCCAGTGGAGAAGCAGCATCGGCAGTGCCAGTGGTTTCTGGTGAGATCTCATGAAATCTCATGCGCTCCATGCAATCTCCATGAAATCTTGCCAGAACCTGTGATCGCCACTTCATGGGCACCATCACACAAGAGAGGCTTCAGCGTTGGTGACACCTTCTAGTTTCTGCCCCTACAACAGAGCAACAAAATCATCTGCTGCCCTATGCTCAGTTGTGACCTCTACAGTTAACACAGAGTGACATCACCATCTGTACCAGCTAGTCAGCACAACTAGGGTATATGCAAAGGTACCCCAATGAGTCTCCCTCCCCCAAAAGTCTCAAGCTAGAACATCTTCTGAAAGCCTTGGCTTAATTTTGTGTTTTATCTATTGTTTCAAATCCTAAATATTTGGGATAAAGCATCCTACATCTTAAAAAGCCCTACTGGTCCACTGAAGCTGAGCAATAAAAAAAATAGCCATATTTTAAAGTCCTTCATATCTGAGAATGGAGAGAGAAAAAATGATCTGCGTTATTACACATCGATTTCAATGATATTTTCCATCATCAAAAACTGTATTTCTTGAAAGAAGACAATCATGAAGGGCAAAAAGCAGGTAGACGACACAACACCAAGAGATCACCACAGCAACCCCTTTCTGTGGTGTGGGGTCCTAAGGAAATGGGGAAAGCCACATACACCAGGACCTTGTTTGTGCCAGTGTTTGAAATTGTGATATGAAGCTAGGAGCTAAATGGCACCTTAAACTTAGGTTATGGGTGCCGCAATGGAGTGTAGGCACGCTTTTTTAATAACAAGAATACAAAGCTGAAAATGAATGAACTTACATTCGTTTTTCACTTGGCCTAGTCCTCATCTTAAGACTGCAATAAACAAAGCCATACTTCCCTCCCCCCCCCCAATATTCTTATGAGGGTCCCTTCTCCAGTCTTCAGAGAGTGGCTGGAAGTGGAGAGACAGAAAAGGTCCTCCTTTTCTTTCAGCAGTGGCAGTTTTAATCTGAAATCTTAGGCTCAGTACTGCGTCCAGAGCTCAGAAACTGCACACATTAATGAAATTCCCTGTCACAAAATGCACCTAGAACAATAGGAGTGTTGAATGCTGGTATGTGGTCTTGGTACCTTCAAGGTTCCAGAGCTCATTCAGATGGCAATTCTAAATACATTTACTAGAGAATAAACTCCATGGAAAACGGTGGGAATTACCTCTGGGGTAATTAATAGGTTTTGCTATTAATGTGGCTCTGAATCCTTCCAGAATTTCCATCACGTGCCTCTTAGGCTACCACAGTTGACCAGTCAGCAGTGAATGGGAGAATAATGATACAGATAGACAAGCCGTCATCCAAATTCCAAGGGGCAGTTCAAGCATTAATTCTATGTGGTACCATCCTATGATGCTAGTGATGGTAACACTGGTGCAGCCAATGCAGCGTCTTCCAGATTTTGTCAGACTGCTACTCTCATCACCCCTGACCATTAGCCATGCTGGCAGTGGCTGATAGGAGTTGCACTCCAGCAACATCTGGAGGGTGCCATGTCAGTTCCCCCTGGTGCAGTGGTTAGAGTGCTGGTTTGAGATGGGCGAGACACAAGTTCAAATCCCTTCACTGACTGGGTGACCATGGGCCAGTCACCATCTCTCAATCTAAGGTACATCACAGTATTGCTGGAAGGATCAAATGAGAGGACTATATTGGCCATTCTGATGTCCTTGGGGGAATGGTGAGAGGAAAAACTTATGACACATCTCTCTACCGTGTATGTTTTTCATGATAAGTGGAATCACGACACAGGATACTTCTAGACCAGCAATTTGCCATGTGAAGTCTGAAACAGCCCAGGAAAGGACTTATTCAGATCTTGGAGCATTTGAACAAACACTTAATAATTTGGATGACCAATTGTGATACATGAGCTGAGGAATTTCTGAAAAAAGCACAACTCCATCCATAACGCTTATTCCCCTTCTATTTTAAGGGTTCAAAACTAGCAACTAAAATTTTACCCCAACTTCTGTTGGGGGAAAAGTTGGGTTAAGATTTGATTTGCTGGTGTGAAATTGGGTCTGCCAAATTATGACAGGTAAGAGTCCGTCATGCACATACATCATCTTCATTTATTACGTATACATCATATTGAGGCACATGACTCATACTGAAAATGGGAATTCACCCTTTCACTCTTTTTCCCTGCCCAATATGCGAATGGGACATATTTTAACACATGAATCCATGCTCCTACGCACAAACTCTCTCACCTATATGCATCAAGCCAGTGGAAAAGAAAAAGGGGTTACTCATTAATCCATGAAATAAAGCTTTCCAAACTGAAATGTGTGGTTTTTCTTATCTCGCCAGAAAGTCTTAATAAATAGGTAGGTATAACGTACCTGAGAACAGCTAAATTAGCCTAACTCTTCAGAGAGCACTTATTCTCCTTATGATTTAAAATTAAATTCCTGCAGATATGTCAAGGGTGCTCATTTACTGTCTGCTCTGTGCCTTTTCTACCAGTCTAATTCAGGCTGCTACAGTCAAGAGACCCACTACGGCCTTTAATGAACTCATTGAGAACTTAAAATACTTGCAGCGTAGGATACAAAATGTAAGTATAGTTTCAACAGCAATGCAAGTGAAATGTAAATTTTCTATTTATTGGGGGTGGGGGGAATTAACAAAGTTTTAAATGAAAGTATGAAATATAAAATGTACTTGTTTTTATATTTATCTAGGATACTGTTGAACTACATTCACCAAGAAATATCCTGGTAAGACTGACTCAACATTTGCTTTCTATTGTTAAACATTCTAGATTTGTTTTCAAATTGTAGCTGTTGATGCCCTATGTATTGCATAGTGCTGAATCCCTGTATCATGGGTACTGGTAATCCATTGTTGGGTTGCTCTTGTACAAGTGAAATGGCCCTGGTAGAAGCTGGCAAAGAAGCAGTGGTTTAGGATTAACCAGATCTCAGGAGAAAAAAGCACTCATCGCCTTGCAGGATTAGTTTCTTATTTGTTCTACTTAAGTAATAAATATACATTGGTCAAAAGCTAGAACATACAGCTCTCTCAATCCAAACAGATTACTGATTTGTTAACAGGGTGTGTGGTAGAAAGGACTGATGCCATTTTAGTCCCAACAAAGGCAGCTGATTATACCTTTTATTGCACCAGCTCTGCAGGCAGAGCAGCCAGTGTTTTGTAATGGCAGGTCAAAAGTTTGTTGTTTATTACACTTGTACAGCACTCTTCTTTCAGAAGCTCAAAGCCTATTAGGCGAGGCTTCCACGGTGTCCCTGCTTAAAACTGAGTCATAGTATCCACTTAGTTATAATATCAGCTTCTCCAAGGCCACCATCAGCTGGCTATTCTACAAACCTAGTTGGTCAACGTAAAGATATCACCAGAGTCATTTTGAATATTGTTTTGATGAGGGAGGACTAACACAAGAAAGGTGACTTTTCCATATCTGTAATTCTATGCATGATCTAGGGTAACATTAAAAGAGAAAGAGAGATTTCACTTTTAAATTGGCATTTTGCACTTAAAATAATTGAGAAAGAACAAGATTGTTTTTACTCGGCAAGGGATCTTGGAGTTAAATGTGCGTAAATAAAATTGTTTCCTGAAAATAGTTAGAATGGCAAATAACATTGCTCCATGAACTAGTTGCGTTACACTTGACATCAGTATGCATTATAAAAAAGGTATATATTTCTGAAAGGTGAAGTATCAAAATTGAACACTCTTGTTTGCCTTGACTTAAAAAAATAAATAAATCAGACCACATAGAAATTGCTTCATTTACAGAACAACAATATAACTGAAAACTTACATTTTAAAAGTAACAGAAAAAACTCACCCAACTTCCTTCTGCTTACTACATTCTGTTACGCTTCAGAATGCTATTCTGTTTTTGCTCATAACTTGAGCAAGGAAGGTCTTCCACTTCTTTGCTACATTTGTTAACTGTAAGATATGATTATAGTTCCCATCAAATTAGCATTCTTTAAATAGCTCAGTATGTGTTAAAACAAACAGAACTAGTTTCCCTCTTAGAAAACCCTGCCAGGATCCCAGAAGCAATGTATCTACAGTTAGTGACTAACTGCTTAATCATAACTTTTCAAGCAATACAGTCTGCTAGGCTCAGGAAGTTAGCGGTTTCACACACACAACAGTCTTTTAATGCCCTTACCTACCATTCTGTACTAGTAGTTTTCTGGGCATAGCGGTCTTAGTTTACTGTGTAATGCTATAATTGAAAACTGCAGAGGGAGAAAAGGTCCCATTGTTGTAAGTTTGGGAAGCTCAAGGCAGATTACAAGCTTGAGTAAGCAGTGTTTGGGGAGCAAGAGTAGGAGATGGCTATTGCTTTCACACCTGACTCGCACACCAGACTTGCAGGTTTCCTGAAGGTAATGGGTTGGCTGCTGTTGGAAACTGGACTAGTTTTGCACTGTATGTGTGAAGGGCACATGCAAAACTGAAATGGGAAAAATGCCAGTTGTACTTGCAAAGCTGTCAGAATGGCAACATAAAGTGGTAAAATGAGTACGGACCTAAACAATTCATATGGGAAGGCAAATTTAACTGTTCAAATATGACCAGAAGTCTAAGAATATCTTGCATCAATATAACGATATATATGTTTTTCCTTCCAGGGCACTTGCCTCTTCTCTGCCTTAGACTGCTTCAAAAATGAAACCTTATTATTAAGGCCACTACAGGGTCGCAAAACAGGTGTGATCCTCACTCGCATCAAATATTTCCGTCCTCCTCCTATTCCCGGTGCATCTGACTCGGTATGGCTTACGATAACATTTTATTTTATAGTAAATGGACTGACCCAATAATTTGTCTGATGTTTTGGTATGTTGCATTAGGTTCTGCAACAATAAAGGGTGCTAGCAGGTTTACCAGACATAAAGATTTGTGCCTGTATCATTCAAGATTAACTTTATAAATAATTATGTTTCACATGTCTATCTCAACAGATGGGCAGCGGATTAATGTGCTTAGAAAGCTCAATGGAAGCTGATACAACAGGAGTCAACACATAAACCATATAGCATCACAGCTTGAATCATCACATGGCACTATGAATAAGCCATTAGACAACTTCTAATCATTAAATAGGACACTTTATTTCCAACTTCTATTCTCCTTGCTGTGTCCTCAGGGACAATAGAATTAAGAGCAAATTGCTTTTAGAAGCTAGATATGTAGCTCCCCCAGCTGAGAAGTAAAACTTGGATAAACAGTGAGTGAATTAAACTATGGTGTAACATGATCAGGAGTAAGAATATAAGCTTCAAGTTCCTGTTTCAAGTATCAGCTCAGTTATTATTATGACAAACATTGGCCAGACCCACACACTCTTGTTGGCTTTTTAAGAAATCACTCTCCTTTTCTAGCGGTATTCCCTTGTGCAGTGTTGAATTCTGGTCTTCTATAATGACTTCTGTGGTGGCATGAGGGGCTACAGTGGGGCTACAGCTCCCTATGATCCTGGTCTGTGAGGCTTTAGACATGTCACTATCTCCAAATCTTAAGCAAATGGATGATACTAACCTACTTAGGAGAATTCTTGTAAAGATTCCTTTTGGTTCTTAAATGGCAAAATGATACTCTGATGTGGTAAGACTGCAAGTTACAATTTCCTGAAATTCATGGAAAATGTATGCTGGGGTTGAAGTCATATTTTGCCACCTTGGCAGCCTTCTGCCAAAAACCCATTGCTTATGTAGGATTGTCCAAATAAACTGGAATAATCAGTGTGAAGACTGGGCTGGCTTTTCTGCCACCCAGTTTTGCATTCAGACCTATAGGATTATATACCATAGAGTTTCAATGACAGAAACTTAGAATTTTGAGATGCTGTGTTGGACCTGTGAGACCTCAAGTCATACACCTGTTCTTAAGGAGAAGGCTGAACCCAGAGCTTCCTGCTTCATTTTATCATTTGAAAATGGCTCCAGGTGATGAGGCTAAAATACCACATCTCAAAGAAAGTGTTTGTGTTTAGCCCTGGGATATATGAAATAAAAGATGATCACCAACAAGTTTCCTAGAGACTAAGCATTGCGACCAAGGGTATCAGGTGGCACAAACATTACAAAAGTGAATAGGTAACACTTAAGATAGGGGGCAGCACCTTCTTACTTTCTCACCTGTGTTTCTTTTCAAAAAAATGGAGACAGCTAATTAATTTTATTGTGCACACTCTTTAAAACACATGAAACATAATTAAGACTTTTTCTTCATCTGACAGACATGCCCTTCATGTACCAGTTATAAGAAACAGAGCCTAAGAACATTTTTGGATGAGTTTATAACACTGCTACAGCAGGTAATAAAAGTGTAATCACAATCATCATTATCTTGTTTTTGGCATTTACTTTTTCAACTTGTCTACAAGTGTTTAACATTTTTGTAATGTCTGTTTTTACAGATGTATCAGCTTCACATGGAAAACCAAAATCAATAGGACACCTGCTGTTTCAACACCCGCTATGTTAGTAATATAAATGTAAATATTGTCTGCCAGCCACATTCTTCTTTTGGGTGGGTGGATGGATGGGGTATATTGAACTATTCAGTGTGGGCATGTGGGTTCACTTGGACATTTCCAAAATGCCAGCAAAAAGAAAAGAGAACAAAAAGTATACTCTAAAAACCCCCAATTAATTAATTCATACAGTGGACGCTTGGGTTGTGAATGTGATCCGTGCGGGATGCACGTTCGCAACCCGCAGCGTTCGCAACCTGCAGTGGTGTGTCTGCACACGCGTAGGTTGCAATTCAGCATTTCTGCGCATGAGCAAAGCACAATTTAGTGCTTCTGTGCATGCACAACCGCCGAAACCCGGAAGTAACCTGTTCCGGTACTTCCAGGTTTCGGCGGGTCCGTAACCTGAAAAAAACGCAACCTGAAGTGCCTGTAAGCCGAGGTATGACTGTAATTCTATGAAGTAAGATGTAATACACCATTTTAAAAGGGGACTGTTTCAGTACTGTGACCGATAAGCTACCTCCAGGCTGCATAATGTTATGGGGAAAGGTCATGAACTGAAACTAAACTATTAAAAAATATGCAGAGTGGCTACAAGGTCTTGTTCACATTTGTATTCCCGAAGTAAGGAGGTGTGAGGGATACTTTAATAGATAAAGCTCTTTTACCGTTTGTACCACTCTATGGGAATCATTGATTCAGAAAACCCACCGACCACTGCAGTGCACAGTAATTTAAAACGGCCTGCTAGTTCCTAAAATGCTTCTTCATTTGAACCCTACAAGCAATATGAACCTGTTATGTTGTCCAGACATACAGGGCATATACAAATGTGAATATGCCCCAAAGAGAAAATCTGGACAAAGTTTTTTGGGGAACATTTTTTAAGCCTCCCCCCAATCACCCTACTTGCACAGCATAAATCCACCCAGACGCCATTTTGTAGCCCAATTCCAGGACATATGGCAGCCCTTCATTAAGCTATTTTGATTATATGAAAATACCTTTTAGTGTTATTGCACAGACTTTCATTCTTAATGAACATTACTCTTCCTCCATCTTATTGGCCACAAGATGACAACAAAGCCAGGGTATGTTCTCACGTGAAAGAAGTGCCATTGTATCCATGTTTTGCATCTGGTTAGCCACTGTGAGACCAGGATGTCAGTCTAAATGAATCTTTAGTTGGTTCCAGCAGAGCTCTTCCGGCGTTCCTATTTATTGCTATGTTCTAACAATTAAATTAATGCAAACTCAAACATAAGAAACTGTTTGCTTCGAAGAAAGCCAGTATGGACTTGATCAAGCCCAATTCCCTTTAGCGTATGAATAGTTCTCACTTACTACAGAACAGATTGTGGCAGGTGAGAGTGACCGGAAATTTGCAGCGTTATCGTTTTCCTTAAATTTTCTGAATGAAGATTTACACTGTGCTGAATGGTGGGGAATTAATTTTCTCCTACGGAGAATTAAGAATCTGTTTATGGTACCAGTCATAATTGTTGTCAGCAGACATTTCAATATGTATTCTAACACGGCTTGGAGACTTGCCTGCATTCTTGTGTCCACAAAATTATACATTGTGTCCTTATTTAATAATTATTTATTACATGAACTGTGTGAAATACTGCAACTATGTTGTTTATTTATATGCCAACTGATAAAATTTATTTAAAAATTTCAGAATATTAAAATGTTGTTCAAATGATATGTTTTGTTTCTCATCATTTACAAGGATTCTCACTACTTGCAAGGAAACAATCAACACTTCAGATTTGCCATGTTATTTAACCTTACAACTTTATCTGGTGTTATTTATGAAAATATATATTCTGCCCCCCTTGCCATGAAGGTCCCAGAGCAGGTATAATAATAAAAAATAAACAATACTAAAATTGGTTAGAACAATTAGGTTATATTATGTCCCCAGTCAGTCAGTTATTTGTGCTTCATTCAAAAGCAAAGTAAAATATAAATGCAGTATATAAACTACCCTTTGCCACTGATAAAACAAAATAATACCTTCCTACTGATTATGCAAATGCCAAAAGTGGAAAAAAACCCCAAAGCTTAATGGTTATTCTAATAGCAGCTCAATTTATATTACTTATTTGCCCATCTGCTTAGACTACACTGGATTTAATCTCGTGCATTAGCCATTATTCAATAGCGTTACCGGGGAATAATTCCCATTCAATTCAATGATGCTTACTTCTGACAACATAGGTTCAATTTGTAACGCACACTGAGCTTCAATAGAAGAGACCAGCAGGCAGCTGAAACGCAACATTTTACTTTTACTGTACTGTAATCAGAAATACAAACCAAGTTGGGCTGAGCTACCAGGCGCAGGCCCAGGGCCATAGCCACCACCCTGGTAAAAGGCTGTGGACAGACTGACGAGACCAACCAGGCAGATGGAGAGTGGCGGATCACAATGAGGATGGAATTGAACAGACTCCTTTCTAGAATCCCCCCCACACCCCCTTCAAGTCTGGCAGCACATTCATCATCCCCTCATTCACTTCCCAGAGCAAGGAAGGTCAGTCAATACGCTGTCAGACACTCTGGGAGGCATCAGTCCTACTGTGAAAAATGTCATGGAGATGTGTCCGGTCCCTCCATAAATCCACTCCATTACTGCTGATGTGGCTCCTCATAGATGGATTTGCCCTAAGGGGTGTTTGGTGTTATTAACCTAGCTTCTTGCTCTGATCAAAGGAGGACTACTATCTCATGCTGCTTTTGAAAACTCTATGCAGGAGATAAAAAGTCCGCTTCCATGGTTGTTTGGGTTTATGACCACTATTAACAGGCTGGTCAAAGAGACATTCCCATCACTTTGGATGCAGCAGGACATCTCCAGAGCTCCTGTATAGCCTAGCCTGGGAGAGACTGAAAGAAGGCACTATGTAAATGTTATGTACTGAAGTTCTCACCCTGAGCCAGCAGGGGGATACTGTAGATAGTTTTCACTCAGGTCCGCATATGCAAATAAGGAATTGAGAGTGACATTCAGTGATTGGATAGTTACAGAAAGTTGTTACTGTTGTTTTGTAAATGAGCTCTATATTAGCAGGTTGGCTGAACCCTTCAGTTCAGTTCCGTTCTGGCCTGTGAATAAACAAGAGCTGTCTGAAGAATTGCTGTGTCGTCTGATATGTCCACCCAAAACTTAACAGTAAGAATTTAAACTCCTCACCAAAGGATGAGGGAGATAGCGGCCCATTTCTGCCCAGACACATCTCCCCTTGTGTATGAGGCCTGCATCTACTATTGCTTACTGTGTTATAAATCATCAGCATCATTTTGGAAGGAAGTTTCTGTCTGGTGCAAGTTCACTCTTTTCATCACTCAGGGATGATACAATTTGTGTTGGCAACGTGTTAAAAATTAAAGCATCAAATATCTAATGAAAGTTACCCACAAAAAATATACTCAAATGAATACTCAGAACGAGCTATCTTGTTAGATACAGCACTCTCCTTTTCATAAGATCTATTTTAAACTTTGGTAGTAGACTTTCCCCATGGGATGTAAATACTTTTGAAAAGCTTAAGCTAAAATGACTGGATAAAAACAGAGTCAATGTGAACAATTCAGAATAGGATGCTATACCATGTGCTTTTTCAGCCACTAGGGGGGGCAGGATGTAGCTGACCCTGAGACTTATGCTAAACAATTTGGTTATGTTCATTCAGCCTTGCATGCATGGGGGGACCCAAATGCATAATCCAAACCAACCTATAACAAAAATATATATAGTAAGAGAAATTGCATCTCAGTGACTCATTTGAGAGATAATATCCCTGTCTAGATACCGTCATAGACAAAGATTACTATAAACATAAGCACTGTACTAATGAGTACGCATTAATGAGCACTAATGAGAAGCTGTAGTGAATCTGTTGTGCAGTTTGGTCCAAAGCAAGCGTTAGTTTTATTCCTCAGGAGCACTCTGTAACAAGAGCCTAATTAAAAACCAGAGACCTGCTAGTTCTGTTTTCAGACTGAATTTAGGCTGTGTACTGGTAAGGTGGCATGAAAATGAAGGGCCACAGGGAAGCAGTTTATTTCTGATAGTACAAAAGCAGGGCCAATGGCATATGGAAAAAAGGAACCTGAAAGACAGTGGGATGAAGGGATTGATCAGTCCATATTTGGTTTGTTTCAACTTTACATCTCTCTATTTATAAATCCACTCCATCCAGTTTTTTCATTAACATGAGTTTGAAATTTTTTTCTGAGGGGGGGGGAGGAGGGAAGGGTCTGGTGTCTTAATTCTAGGTGTAATGCATCTAGTGTATTTTTGTTAATACTGTTGTGAGTTGGTAAAGGGGGTAGACTGTATGGAGGATTTCAGTTTCTTAGTAATGGTCCCTAAATAAAGGTAAAGGACTCCTGGACAGTTAAGTCCAGTCAAAGGCGACTGGGGTTGCAGTGCTCATCAGTGGCGTAGCGTGGGTTGTCAGCACCCGGGGCAAGGCAAGTAATTTGCGCTGCCTAACCCGTGGATTTGCGCCCCCTAACCCGTGGATTTGCGCCCCCTAACCCTAACCCCCAGATGTTGCGCCCGGTGCGGCCGGCCCCCCCTGCACCCCCACGCTACGCCACTGGTGCTCATCTTGCTTTTCAGGCTGAGGGAGCCAGCGTTTGTCCACACACAGCTTTCCAGGTCATGTGGCCAGCATGACTAAGCTGCTTCTGGCGCAACGGAACACTGTGACAGAAACCAGAGCACAGGGAAATGCTATTTACCTTCCCACCGCAGCAGTACCTATTTATCTACTTGCACTGGCATGCTTTCGAACTGCTAGGTTGGCAGGTGTTGGGACAGAGCAACGGGAGCTCACGAGGATTTGAACCGCGAACCTTCTGATCAGCAAGCCCAAGAGGCTCAGCAGTTTAAATCATAGCGCCGCCCGCTCCCTAAGTATGGGTCATTAGGGTAACAAAAGAAGTGGGCACGTGGGTGGACTTCCCTTCCTCAACTGGCTGGTATTTAGAAAGACAAAAGTGAGAGTTGTGTGTGACAGCCAGAAACAAGAGGCAGACACAAGCCTAGGAGGAAGAGATACACCTGATTTTTGTTTGAATCCAAGGCTATGGCTACGAGAGAAGCAAGACCTTCAGGGGTGTTAAAGCTGTGAGTCATTCCATCTTCAAGTCAGGTTGTATATATGTAAATAAACCATATATCATAAAGGCACCACAATCTCCACTGTCCCACATTATGAGGAAATTGGACCCTGGATAAACGTCTGGAACCCCCGGACTCTCACATCACTCAGAGACTGGGGTGGCGTGCAACAATGCAATTAATTTTCATCTGTGGATTGCATTTGTCTTTATTGTAGGGTATACCATACAGGTATGTTCTGTTGTCTTGGCTGTTCTTTTTACTGAATGGCACTATGTTTCTTATTTTTTGTTTTCCTTTTTACATGTTACTGGTGTGTGAGTTGTGTTATGTATTAAGATTAGCTGCAGTTCTCACTCACGGCCACCAGTATGCAAATGAAGGATTGAGAACTGTTGCTCACTGATTGGGTAGCTAGTTGGGAGTTTTTACTGTTACAAGTTACTTAGTATTATATAAAGCAGCCAGCTAGGCTGCAGTCAGTCTGACTCCAGGAGCAGTTCTAACTGCTGTAATAAAGAGCTGTGAGTCAAACAGAGCTGTGTCCTTCATCCATCTTTCCCACTATTTAACAAGTTGCATTGTGTGTGATGTACCAATGTTGGTTGGTTTGACCTATTAAGCGTTTTTTTTTTTTTTGTTTGTTTTTTAAAAAAATATTCATTCTGGGGACACAACGCAGAATCAGTACTTCAGGAATGGCATGTAAAACTATTTAATGCACCACGATTCTGACAAGAAGCACCCCCAAAGGTGCTATATTTAATCAACAAGAATAAATCAGAGACAAGCAAAAGGCTTTGCAAAGCCCATATAATAGAGTAAGCAACACATTCAGTTTCCTTGCTTCTTAACAGCTTTTCTGACAAGTGCCTGCAGTTTCAGCACATCCATCCGTTCATCAGATTAGGTATGATACTGCACATAAAGAAGGAATTACCGTATGTGTTGCATGGTGCTGTTCACAAGCGATACTCGGCTGGTAAAGTTTATCAGACAAAAGGGAACACAACCCTTCTACAAATTTGTGTTATAGTGCCCTCCAGTGGCTGTTCCACATCCCTGCTAGGAGACATCTGTTGAAAGAACCCAGTTGTTGTTGTTACCTTAGAACCCAGGTGCCTAAATGGCTGAAAAGATAAAGAGCCTCAAGATATTGACAAGCCAACTGTTTAGTTAATCTAACAGAAACCCATACAAACAAGTTAGAAAGTTCAAAGCTGTTTTAAATATATGGAACATTTCAATTTAAGTTAAATTTATGGAACATTTAAGTTTTAAGTTACATTCAGTACTGAAGCACGACTACCATGCAGGAAAATTTGAGTTCTCACATTTCTTAGCTGTTCTTGGTTTGAAAACTACCTCACAGTCTTTCAGCATTGCTGGTTTTCTCTGTAACTAGCTGAGGATCTTTATGCTTCAGGTCAGTTTTAAAGAGGGGGAAAGGGGGATTTAAACTATTTCACTATCTAAAAAGCCAAACACCACACTCAGCAATGAAACTCCCTGGGTGAATCTTGGGCCAGGTTAATCTACCTTACAGGGTTGTTGTGAAGATAAAATAGGGAGGGGGAGAATCATGTATTGCACCTTGAGCTGCTTGGAGGAAAGGTGTGATATAAATATAATAATAAATAAATGGAAGAACAGACCCATCCAAGTGAGATGGACCACCTCTGGTCCAAGTAGCTAGAGAAGGACAGGCAGCCACAAAAATTTTTGGAGCCTGAAACAATCTTAGCATGGATGAGCTACAGCAACTGTCCTGATTCACTATAGAAAGCCTGTGGATGCACATATAAATCAACATTCTATTATTAAAGATTGATTCTGGTCATGGGGCAGGGTGGAGAGGGGCAGGGAGGCAGAGAAGATGGAAAACATATCCACCATGCTCTCCCAGTTTTTAGGTGCTTGCCTGCATAAGTACATCAGTGTGTCTGCATCCCAGTGAGCGGAAGTATGCGGGTATTTTAGCAGTGTTGTAAATGGGATAAAACTTGCTGTATTCCAAGTGCACACCTGGTGGATTTATACCTGATAGGTTAAAACTTCTCAGGTGTGTGGCAATGGCAAAACACCCTTAAAAATGGATTATACAGAGCCCTGGGAAGGGATAGATTGTCAGAAGATTTCCACAAAGTCTTTCAAAAATCACTTGACGCTCATATTTATGGAGTACTCTCTGAACAGGTGATCCCCACATCTAGGTTTGTTGTACTTTCCAAGCCAGGCAAGGGCAGTAACAGTAGGATCATACTGGCCAATCACCTCACTTTATCATGGCACAAAGATCTTCCCTTCATTACCGACCAACAGCTTCAGTAAAATTATAAGAGTCCTTAACTAAGCGGATTTCTAATAAGGAGTCAAAAGTCTTCTCCAGGCATTGTACTAGAGTTTCAAGAGAAAATACATAAGAGGAAAAATCAGGGCTGAGAACATTAAGCTCCACGACCGCTCCTTTGTTGTTTGGTTGGTCTCCACAAATTGGAGGTGAACCTGTGAAGCAGGAAGCATCCTGAACTCACAAGGCAGGGGACGGGGGCGGGGAGTCACCACAAGTCCAGGGGCCTCCTTGCCTCAGAAGTTCACCCTCCACTCTCCAACCTATTCTTTAGAATTCCCTCCTGTTAAATATTAATGTAAAGTGTAAAGGGACCCCTGACTATTAGGTCCAGTCACGGACAACTCTGGGGTTGCGGCGCTCATCTCACTTTATTGGCCGAGGGAGCTGGCGTACAGCTTCCGGGTCATGTGGCCAGGATGACTAAGTCGCTTCTGGCAAACCAGAGCAGTGCACGGAAACACCGTTTACCTTCCCGCTGGAGCTATACCTATTTATCTACTTGAACTTTGACGTGCTTTCGAACTGCTAGGTTGGCAGGAGCAGGGACCGAGCAACGGGAGCTCACCCTGTCGCAGGGATTCGAACCGCCGACCTTTTGATCGGCAAGCCCTAGGCTCTCCTGCCAACCTAGCAGTTTGAAAGCACAAGTAGTTAAATAGGTACCACTGTGGTGGGAAGGTAAATGGTGTCTCCATGCGCTCTGGTTTCCATCATGGTGCTGTGTTGCACCAGAAGCGGTTTCGTCATGCTGACCACATGACCCAGAAAGCTGTCTGTGAACAAATGTCGGCTCCCACAGCCTCGGCCTAAAGCGAGATGAAAACCACAACCCCATAGTCGCCATTGACTGGACTTAACCATCCAGGGGTCCTTTACCTTTTTACCTTTAGTCTGAAAGTCAACTAGCGTGCCTGAATAGATGCCTGAAAGGCAGGGAACAAGGCATACCATAAATATAACAGAGCTATGTAAATCTAATCCCAAAAAAGGGCAGTGCCAAAGAATGCTCCAACTACCGCACAATTGCACTCATTTCACACGCTAGCAAGGTTATGCTTAAAATTCTACAAGGCAGGCTTAAGCAGTATGTGGACCGAGAACTCCCAGAAGTGCAAGCTGGATTTCGAAGGGGCAGAGGAACCAGAGACCAAATTGCAAACATGCGCTGGATTATGGAGAAAGCTAGAGAGTTCCAGAAATACATCTACTTCTGCTTCATTGACTATGCAAAAGCCTTTGAATGTGTCGACCACAGCAAACTATGGTGGCAAGTTCTTAAAGTAATGGGAGTGCCTGATCACCTCATCTGTCTCCTGAGAAATCTCTATGTGGGACAAGAAGCTACAGTTAGAACTGGATATGGAACAACTGATTGGTTCAAAATTGGGAAAGGAGTACGGCAAGGCTGTATATTGTCTCCCTGCTTATTTAACTTATATGCAGAATTCATCATGCAAAAGGCTGAGCTGGATGAATCCCAAGCCGGAATTAAGATCGCCGGAAGAAATATCAACAACCTCAGATATGCAGATGACATAACCTTGATGGCAGAAAGTGAAGAGGAATTAAAGAACCTTTTAATGAGGGTGAAAGAGGAGAGCGCAAAATATGGTCTGAAGCTCAACATCAAAAAACGAAGATCATGGCCACTGGGCCCATCACCTCCTGGCAAATAGAAGGGGAAGAAATGGAGGCAGTGAGAGATTTTACTTTCTTGGGCTCCATGATCACTGCAGATGGTGACAGCAGCCACGAAATTAAAAGACGCCTGCTCCTTGGGAGAAAGGCGATGGCAAACCTAGACAGCATCTTAAAAAGCAGAGACATCAACTTGCCAACAAAGGTCTGTATAGTTAAAGCCATGGTTTTCTCAGTAGTGATGTATGGAAGTGAGAGCTGGACCATAAAGAAGGCTGATTGCTGAAGAATTGATGCTTTTGAATTATGGTGCTGGAGGAGACTCTTGAGAGTCCCATGGACTGCAAGATCAAGCGCATCCATTCTGGAGGAAATCAGCCCTGAGTGCTCACTGGAAGGACAGATCGTGAAGCTGAGGCTCCAATACTTTGGTCACCTCATGAGAAGAGAAGACTCCCTGGAAAAGACCCTGATGTTGGGAAAGATGGAGGGCACAAGCAGAAGGGGACGACAGAGGACGAGATGGTTGGACAGTGTTCTCGAAGCTACAAACATGAGTCTGACCAGACTGCAGGAGGCAGTGGAAGACAGGAGTGCCTGGCATGCTCTGGTCCATGGGGTCATGAAGAGTCGGACACGACTAAACGACTAAACAACTAAACAACATGTAAATCTAAAAAGATCTCCTTGGCAATCTTATTGCCTGATGCAAAGAAAACGTGACTGCCTGGAGGAAATCTCATATCTCTTATCATGTCATGTGGCATTTGTCATGGGTATCTTATAGACAAAAGGTAGACAACTTTAAAAAAATTGTATCTTTGATGATGTAGTGCTGTACATCACAGACCCACTACTGGTATTGCAACAGCTGGATAAATGTAGCAGAGGTCGTATCCACCAGCTTGCCTTCTGAGCAGTGATTTTGGCAGAGTTTAGTCCATGATAACAGCAGTAGTACATTCAGATCAAGCAGGTTTTTGCTAAGCATAGACAGGGAACAAACTATTTAAGATTAAGGCAACCAAATGTGTTACCAAATAGCCATAGAATGGACCCATCTGCACTTATTTCCGTACAGCCTGAAAAAATGGTTTTAAACATATATTCACAATATGCTTGTTACCTTGGGAAAAAAATGAATTTCCTCAAGAATTTATAAAGAGGATTGGGATATTATTATTCTCTTCTAAACTACAATTAAGAATGGAATCCTTTCAGATCTGTTTGTTTTGGAGAGAGGTACAAGACAAGGCTTTCATCCTCCATTGATTTTTGCTTGGAAATGTTGAAATGAGTAACTTGACAGAATAGGGAGATTTCTGGTTTTGTTCATGGTCAAGTAGAATTTAAATTAGTTTTGTACATGGATGATTTACAATTATTTATTAGTAGACGAGAAATATCTATCTCAGAATTCATAAAGACAAGTAGTGTCTCAGCGTATACTGGTTAAAGTCTGAATTAATGCCAGTGGGCAATTGTAAATCACATACTTTGTGTACTAGCTGATTATTTCACTGGTGCCCGGAAGTCATAACATAACCAGGCATTTTGGTTCTGAGAAATGTATATCAAATGATTAAAAATGAATTTAAATACGTTGATGGAAATTTCTAGCAATTTGGAAAGATGAGCAATTTAGCATTTGGGGAAGAGCCACACTCACACCACACATTTAAAGCACTATGATACCACTTTAGATAACCATGGCTTCCTCTTAACAACTGTCTTTTGTTAAGAACGTTGAGAGTTGTTAGGAGACCCCTATTCTCCACTGAAAGTTCCAGAGTGGTACTGCAAGATGTGTCTTTTAGCACATACAAATGTTTGGCAAGTTTTTTCTTCGATGAATACACCAGTGTGGGTAATTTTTAGAGACGTATCTAGCGTTCCTCCTACAAAGGGTAGCTTTAAAAATGCTAGAAATGTGTTGACCGAATCATCATGTCAAACTAAAAGGCTGGCCTTGGTAAAAATGTATACAGAGGATTGTTCCCTGAAGGCGGTGATATGCATGGAGAGTAAATAGGCCACAAAGTATTGCTCACAAGTCATAACTTACGCTCAACTTGCTAATCCTGTATAATGGAGAAAAATGTTTGACTAGGAATCTCTCCAGTTTATACTTTTCTGGTCCAACTTTTCTTTCAACCAGGAAGGTAAGCATCAGCATTCTTAAAATGGAAACAGTATGAGGCATGTAGGTTTCAAATTATTTGAACAAGGCTTGATATTCTGGATAAATTTCATTTTGATGAAATTCCATGATACCAATGCCTTCATCTGCTTAAGGATCCAAAAATATGAAGCCGAATTAACAGGTACACCACATGTTTTGAGAGTGAAATAGCATGCCCTCCAACATTTCTCCGATGAAAATAGGGACGTCCCATTCCATAATGATAATTTTACTATTTATACCCAACACATCTTACTGGGTTGCCCCAGCCACTCTGGGCAGCTTCCAACATATTTAAAAACATAATTGAGCATTAAACATTTTTTTTTAAAAAAAACAAAAAAACCTTCCCTATATGTACAGCTTGCCTTCAGACAGCTCAGAGATTGGATAACTCCACACCCTCCAACTTTTCTCCAACGGAAATAGGGACGTCCTAAGAGAAAGTGGGACATTCCGGGATCAAATCAGAAAATCGGACGGCTTCTCTAAATCAGGGACATCCTTGGAAAATAGGGACACTTGGAGTGTCTGAAATAGTGGGCACTCTGATTTCTGTACAAGTCATTGGACTCAAACATCTGGGAAAAACAGATGTCTAAAAATGTGGGGGGAAGACTCATGGTAAGCATAAGATATAGAAACAGTGTTGTTGCATTCATTAGATTTCAAGGTGGAGCATATGCTAGATCTGTATGCACTCACCCAAAACACTTCTGCTAAAAGGCCTATAATACATGGGTAGGCAACCTAAGGCCCGTGGGCCAGATCCAGCCAAATTGCCTTCTCAATCCGGCCCATGGACGGTCTGGGAATCAGCGTGTTTTTAAATGAGTAGAATGTGTCCTTTTATTTAGAATGCATCTCTGGGTTATTTGTGGGGCCTGTCTGGTGTTTTTACATGAGTAGAAGGTGTGCTTTTATTAAAAATTCATCTCTCAGTTATTTGTGG
This sequence comes from Podarcis bocagei, assembly GCF_964188305.1. Classification (NCBI taxonomy): domain Eukaryota; kingdom Metazoa; phylum Chordata; class Lepidosauria; order Squamata; family Lacertidae; genus Podarcis; species Podarcis bocagei. Next base: position 50,732,842 of record NC_138134.1, read on the forward strand.
GGCATAGGAATTCGTTCCTATTTTCTTTTTTCAAAATATAATCCGGCCCCCCACAAGGTCTGAGGGACAGTGGACCGGCCCCCTGCTGAAAAAGTTTGCGGCCCCCTGCTCTAATAGTTTAAGGCAGATCTACTTTTTTTTCCAACCTAATTAAGCTAACAGAGGATACCACATCTTAATAGAGAAGAAGCTGACAGCATAATCAACGAGCTAGAGAGAGGAGACAGGAAAAACACCTAAGTGGCCGCAATCAGGGAAATACTGTTTTGTGGGGAGTCCCCTATGTTCCAACCTACCCATGTATCATACCTGGCACAAAAGATACTATCCTGCTCAACCATAAGCAATTGTATCAGTTTATTTATAGAAGTATTATTAAGAGTAGGAAAGGCAGTAATACGTTTCAGTTTTCATTTGAACTCTTATTATTACATCTCTGAAATAACTTTTACTAGCTTGTCTAGGTGAATAGGTCAGGAAGTGTTTCAGGTGACCAGATCTCAAGTCATTCAGGGCTGTCAGTAACAAGACCCTGAACTTGGCTCAGTACCTAATTGGCAACCAGCACAGCTCTCTCAGCAGAGACTCAACACCTGGAAGGTCTTGGAGCACCTGCTTCCCTCCCCAAGACTGCCATTTCAGATATTAGGATGCGGGTGCACAAAATCCAACAAGCCAGCTAGAGATTCAACTGCAAAAAAGCACTAAGATAATTATTAAGGGTGTGTGTGTGTGTGTGTGTGTGTGTGTGTATCAATCAGGGGTGACCCATCCCACCTGAGGCGAAAGAGGAAGGTGTGTTCCCTCTGCTGCTTCTGTACTACCAGTAAAGTCTTGCTTACTGGGGTCATGTGGTGCCAGCGGCTTCTGGCATGATCTTGTGAGAGCCCCACAAGATCTTGCTGGAAACGGGGAAGCCACCACTGCAGCTGCTTCTCCTTGCTTATTTAGTGCTGGGGGCACTGGGTGCCCATGGTGCCAACTGGAGAAGCAATAAGTGGCAGCAGCAGCAGCTCCCATCATGAGATTTCATTAGAATCACTGTCACTTCTTTGGCAGGGGCAGGCTATGGGGGTGCCATAATCATCATAAAAAAATTCCTTCCAGTAGCACCTTAAAGAGCAACTAAGTTAGTTCTTGGTATGAGCTTTCGTGTGCATGCACACTTGGTATCTGAAGAAGTGTGCATGCACACGAAAGCTCATACCAAGAACTAACTTAGTTGCTCTTTAAGGTGCTACTGGAAGGAATTTTTTTATTTTGACTATGGCAGACCAACACGGCTACCTACCTGTAACTGGAACCATAATCATCATGTTCATCAGCTGCCCTCCATAATCCTTGCAAAATATGGGTCCTTGCTCCCCTGCCATCTTAAGGATTGGCATTTACACACTTGATAACCATTCTCTCTCTCTCTCTCTCTCTCTCTCTCTCTCTCTCTCTCTCTCTCTCTGTGTGTGTGTGTGTCCAAAGATACAGGAATTCAAGAATTAATCCCATTAAGTTTAACCTGGAAGGGACAGGCAACCCCCCTCCTCCCTAAAAGACATCAGTTATCATGCTTCAAGGTCAGCAAGAAAGCACTAAACAAGGAGCTCACATCTCGTCACACAAGCAGTCTTGGAATAAGAGGAGGGCAGCCAAGATGATCAGGGGTCTGGAAACTAAGCCTTACGAGGAACGCTTGAAGGAGCTGGGTATGTTTAGTCTGGAAAAGAGGAGACTGAGAGGAGATATGATAGCCATCTTCAAATATCTGAAGGGCTGTCACATGGAACAGGGAGCATGCTTGTTTTCTCCTGCTCGGGAGGGTAGGACTCAAACCAATGGCTTCAAGTTGCAACAAAGGAGATTCCGACTAAACATTCGGAATTTTTTTTTGACAGTAAGAGCTGTTCAGCAGTGGACTAGACTCCCACGAGAGGTGGTGGACTCTCCTTCCTTGGAGGTTTTCAAGCAGACGTTGGGTGGCCACCTGTTATGGATGCTTCCTGCACCACAGGGGGTTGGACTAGATGACCCCTGGGTCCCATCCAACTCTATGATTCTAAGATAAGAATATTCACAACAAGCATGCTAATTCCATAATGAACATACAATAATACTTTCTATTTGCTATTGAAATACTATGATACTTTAATAACTTTTAAAAATCATCTTTTTGAAACCACAGGTTGTTCCTTACTAAGCCATACTCAGAATGGGCTCGTTGAAATCAATGTGCTTAATTTAGTAAGTCCATCAACTTCAATTAGTCTACTCTGAGTAGGACTCTGGGTGCATTCCGACACAGGGCTTATGGTGTTAGTTTTCCTGGTTATACTGCTAGTACTTCTATCCTGTTTCTAACATTATTTTTTACACTGTGTATTGCCTGTTGCATCATGGAACTATGGCTTTTGGATCAATATTTGTCATGCTAAATTTCATTCACACCAGTGCATACTATGTGACACAACAGAAGATGTCACTGAATACATCATTACCAACCCACCATTTTTGTACATGTGTATTTCTATTCCCCCATGATTCACCCATTAAAATGGTGGGAAATAACTGTGTGCCAGGATACCACCCCGGATTTCATTACGTTGCTCCCACCATTTTCTGAGTTAACAGAGCTGCAAACAGATTTTTTTTTCCTGGAAGCAATTAACCTATAAATGAACACTAAACTTCCACTAGATTCTGTGAGATTTCCGCAAGTGGCTTTTGCATCATATGTAAGATCATATAAAACACAAAAATTGTCAGGTAAGGAAATGTTGGGGAAGTTGGATAAAGTGCTGCCTGAATGCAGCCTCTGTCAGATATAGCCCATCTTTTTTCTGAATATGAACTGTTCAGTCTCTCTCCTATATCTCTCTCCTTATTCTAAACCAGTGACACACACAGTGCTAAAGTCACTATCTTAAAAATGCCCATCAACAATTTCTTTATTTCACATCACTGCTAAAGAAGTGAAATAATGAAAAAAAAAAATGCATCGTGTATCTATATTCCCTCTTCAAATCACTTTGTGAGTTTAGCATGAGTAACTGAGAAAGGACACCAGGCATCTACCGTGATTAATCTGACTATACTTCTTTTCCATAGTAAAAGTGGTATTGGTTTCCTGAAACAAAACCAGATGGGGTTATTCTGTTACACATTAACATAGGCATAGGATGAAATAGGCTTATATGACTCAAATGATTTCCCCTCCCTGCTATTAATAATCTCTGGAGAAAACCTTGAGGGCACAGGTTAGAACCTATAGAGGGTTCTAACCGAGTGTCAAACTACAGAGAAAATATTCCATGATTGGACCTCCCTACCAACACATTTATTTTAATTTAAAATTAGTTGCACATAGGGATATAAAAAAGCAGTGATTTCAAAAACAACCCAGCAACTAATATAATTATTTACATTTGGGGACTATCAAACAAGAATAGCGAATACCACTCATATTATCTTGTGTGACTTCTGTTCTGTGGCAATTTCTGATCCCATTTCTGACAGAATGTTCCTAACTACAGATCTAAACTGGAATGGTGCTGAGGCACTGGTGAAGAAGGTGCTGAATCGCTCTTCCTGCCATTATTATGTTCTAAATTGAAACCCCAGGGGCAGGGGATATAGGAACAAATGTCATTGAACATCTTCTCCCACAGCACTCGTACTCTAATTCATTCAGGACACACGTTCCAAAGGCTGCTCTTAATTGGAAATAAGAATTTGAAGTATTAAAGAAGAACACCTCTTCGAGTTTTAACAAAGAAAAGCCGGTTTATATACAGGGCTTGGTCTTAGTGGCCAGCACTACATCAAGTTGAAACTGAGACACACCAATTTTAAAAGCTCCCCCATTCCCCAAAATAATCTGTGGGTGGTGTTGTAAATAAAAATATGCCCTTTTCCCTTATGGGGTATCCAAGAGCCCATATAGAGTCCTTACATAGGTTCCCTATTGGTAGGAGAAAATAACAGAGGCCAACCAGAGAATATTGAGAAGCAAAGCAGCTAGTAAACTTGATCTTTATTAATCTGTTGCAACAGGGTGCTCCCCTCACACGCAGGAGAGGAAGAGGACCCCCAAAATTGCTGTGCAAGGGCTTATAAAGACTTTTGAAATTCCCATCCTCTAGATCAAGACCACCCCCAGAAACATTATGCATACATCACAGAAGGGGTGTAACCTAAGACCACCCCTCAGATACATCCCACCTACATCACAGAAATTTAAATGTTGTTTTTCTCCTGTCACAGTTTATCTCCTGTCTGGCAAGTTACTTGACTGGATTGCCTGGGGAGCCTGGCCGTTCTTTTGTAGTGGTAAAATACTTATTTCCTGGGCCAGGTCACAGGCTCACACCTCATTCAAACAGACATATCCTTGAGACAGGATTTGTGAGGAAAGAGACAATGGAGAGGCTTTTCCAGTTTAACCTTGCAGAGAAAGGATTTGGTCAGTTTAGGAATCAAAATGGTTCCAGGTTGGTCTTCCTGTGTTGATCTATGTATGTGCAGTTATGAACATTACCATATATCTAAGACCATAAAATTCCTATCACAGTGGAAAACAGGCATAGTAGGGAGAAAGGTCTTAGCCCAACCTAGTCCCTACTCTCTTAATTTTCTACATGCAGGGAGGGATTTGTTAAACAAAAAGTTGGGGGGGGGGACAACAATGTGTTTGTGTACCTGTATAGTCAATTCTAATCAACAGGTCACTACCACTACTGTTAGTTGTTGCAGGAATTTATGTATGGGGGGGGTTGCCCCTCCAGTAGATATCATGCACATGCCTCCCACTACCAAAATCAGCACAATCATTTGTGTAACTTTTGTGATTTGCCCCCACAAAACACTTCATCACAGTTTCTTCTTATCTATTCAAAGGGCCGTTGCTGCACGATACCAAATGTAATAATTCACTAATAAATGTATCTATGTACTGGCTCACTCGGAAAACTTCAGAAATTCATATAGACATGTGAGCTCAGCTACTCAGCAGCCCCTCTGCCTGAGTGATAATCCCTGGCATCCTGATACCTGAGTGCCAGACAGGTAGCCATTCCAGAAATAACAAACCCAGATGAAGACAAAAGGGTGTGATTAATTTGGCTGGGAAACAGGGAAATGTAAATATCACTTTTGTTACACTTGATGGGTGTTTGGTGGAGGGCAAGGAGAACCATGGGGCAGGGTCCAGGATGCTCAGATTACTGCCACCAGACCTCCCCTTTCATGATATAACCATGATGTATTAGTGATGTAGTTTGGGGGGTGTAACATGGGGATTAGCAGCTAATAAAAGTTTGGGGGCTTTTGTTTGGGGCTTCCATCTTGCTTCGTCTTGCAGTGAGTTGGAGTCCTGTCATGACTGTTTCAATAAAGACCAAGCCTACTGGCTGCCGTTTTGCTCCAATTTTCCTGGTTGGTGTCCTTGCTTTTTTGTCCAAGGGAGCCCTCGGATTTCTCCGTTAACATAGTCAACAAATAAACAAGGAAAACTGAGAAAATGAAATGGTCTATTTTTGAATTGTTTTTATTTTTAATTGAATTGTTACAACTTTTGGGGCATTAGCCAATGCACTTGTTGCCCTCTGCACCCCCAAACCCTACCCAATTCTGCAGGGTTGGGATAAGCACCCAAACAGACTAAAGGGGTTCACAGGAGGAGGAGAGGGGGCAAATCCCATTGCACAGTTTAGGGGTGTTGTTGTTTGTTATTATGGCATGCCTTTTTGTGTTTTTATATTGTAAACTGCCTTATGATCCTCAAATGAAGGGCAGTATAGAAATTTTATAAATAATACTAATTATTTATTATTATTATTATTATTATTATTATTATTATTATTATTATTATTATTATTTGCTGCTATACGTTCCATTGCTCAGAAGTGGAAAATATTGTAAGGTCTAACATTTCTTGTGGTACACCAATGTTTGTACTTTAGCAGTATCTGATAAGATAAATCACTGACTTAGCAACCAGAAAAAACCAAATACCCAGAAACTTCCTATGGTAATTGGTAGGCACTGATTACATATTCCAGTTCTAATAATCTGCAGTGTTCCTTAACTGCATCAATGCATGAAATCTGGAGCTCACAACCATATCATATGTGGGCTGTTTGATGTCTCATCTATTCTATATATTTTCCCTTTTGTCAATGCGTTTATACTTAGTTTTCCTTTGTTATCTCAATAAAAGACATTCTTTTTAAAACCTCCACAGACAAGGAAGTCTTAATCTGTTACTAAAAAGACTGCAATTGTCATACCAGTTGAGCTACTTTGGGGAGGGTGTTCTAAAGTCAGGGAGCCACCACAGAGAAGACCTTTATTTTGTGCAAGCATAATATACCAAGATAGGTGTATTATGCTTGAAGATAGGTGTATTATGTTGAAGATCTTAATGCGTGGGCAGGCTGGTATGAGAGGAGGCACTCGGGCAGGTATTTAAGTTCCAGGTTATTTAGGGCTTTAATGGTAAGCACCAGCACCTTCCTGAAAGCAAACAGGCAGCCAGTGTCCTTAAATATAGGTGAAACCAATGGAAACTTCAAGAGCGCCACATACAGTGCATTGTAGGCCCCACGTATAATGCATGAGAGTAGCACAACTGGGAAGTTACCAGAACACGGATTACTGAAGCTAAGTTATCCCTACTCAAGAATGCCTGGCAAACAAGCCTAAACTGGCAAAAGGTACTTGCAGGTCCAGGGAATCCGTGGTCAGTGGGGCCCAAAGCATGAGATGATACCATGACCACACAGGACAAACATCCTGGGTTCAAATAGGCCACAACTTTATTGATTACAGATGTAAGTAGCCTTTGGCATAGGCACTGGGTATGTATACCGAATCATTCAACCTGACTGCTGGTTGATTACTTTGCAGGGTTGATCCTGGGTTAAGGATCGCCCTACAACGTACCTCAAATAGGGGTGATCCCTCCAGGACTGCCATTTGGGGTTTGGGTGTGTGCTATGTCCCATTGGCCCCCAACTGACCATCTAGACAGAATCATCTTCCCCTGGACCCCTTTAACGGGGTGCCCCCCATTTATCATAGTGGGATGGGTGGGGTCCCAAATCCCTCCCCCCACACACACCTAGACTAAAGATCCAACCCAATGCCTTATCCGCCAACAAGTTGTGACAATTGCTATAAGGTAGGCAAAACATCCAAACAAGCCCAATTTGTCTGCGGGCAAATTCCTCCCTGGCCGCAGATACAGTGACTGAATATTTCTATAACAAGGTCTACATAGGGTGGAAGGGTGAGGAATCCAGTTCCAACTGAGCTGATGAGGATGGGCGAGGCTTCTTTATATGCAGTGAGTGGACGCAAGTGAAGTCAAGGGACTGGTCTTCACTCAGGTCTACCCCACATGTCATGCCCCCTTGCTTGCTCGTGATAGGTCTCTTTAAATGCAGCCCTCTCATGATAGGTCCATTCATATACAAGCCCCCCCCCCCGCCATGCAACCCACGCAGTCAGAGGAAGAGGGAATATCATCCCTCAATGGCCACGCAGGGCCAGAAGTTCATCTCCAATTTTGACTGCAGTCACAATGGGCTGACTGAGGTCAGTTGAGCTTCTACTGACGGAGCTGGATCAAAGAGCATCCCCACCTTGCAGGCTGGCATCTGTTGTATTTACGGTACTTTTAGCTTACTTTGAAGAAGAAACACATTGCAAATTCTAGAAATTGTTCTGGGGCAAAAAAATCCCCTGTACTGAGGAGCATGGTGTGTTGTATGCATTGGGACTACAGTCCTGTAATGTGTATTACACACCTGCCACTGTGTGTATAAAAACTCTCTGCCCTCATGTGGAAAACTACTTTTCATGCTCCTGCTACTAATTTATATGTCAGATAAAGGTAAAGAAATGGGACCTGGGTGGTTCGAATCCATGTGACGGTGGTGAGCTCCCGTTGCTCTGTCCCAAATTCTGCCAAACTAGCAGTTCGAAAGCACAAGTACTTCGAAAATGCAAGTAGATAAATAGGTACCACTGCAGCGGGAAGGTAAACAGCATTTCTGTGCCCTTTGGCTTCTGTCACAGTGTCCCATTGTGCCAAAAGTAGTTTAGTCATGCTGGCCACATGACCCGGAAAGCTGTTTGTGGACAAACGCTGGCTCCCTCGGCCTGAAAGCGAGATGAGTGCCTTTGACTAGACTTAACCGTCCAGGGGTCCTTTACCTATGTGCAGTGCTTTCCCCCCCCAAAAAAAATGTTTAGGGGTACTCTCCTTTTCCTAGGTAAAGGTAAAGGGACCCCTGACCATTAGTTCCAGTTGTGGCCGACTCTGGGGTTGCGGCGCTCATCTCGCTTTACTGGACAAGGGAGCCAGCGTACAGCTTCCAGCTCATGTGGCCAGCATGACTAAGCATGACTCTGGCGAACCAGCGCAGTGCACGGAAACGCCGTTTACCTTGCAATTTGATGTGCTTTCGGACTGCTAGGTTGGCAGGAGCAGGGACCGAGCAACAGGAGCTACACTACACACAGCGCATGCGTAGGACACTGTGCATGCGTTGTACGTAGTGGTTTGCCGCTGGCATCACTTGAACGTTATACAAACAGCGACGGGATCCTCTGCTCTGCAGCTGCGAGCGGAGGATCCTCCACATGTGGCAGCGGCAGTGTTGTGGCCGCTCGTGCCGCCATGCTAGGGCCGGGGCCGTAGAGCAAGCACCCCGCGGGGTGCCTTCTTGTCACCCTCCCAGACATGGAACCTGGGGCGCACCGCCCCCCACCTTGCGACACCAGTGGTTTAGGGGTATGCGTCCCCCTGCGTCCCCCCAGAAAAAAGCACTGCCTGTGTGTCAGAGACGAAAGAAAACACAAAGACATGCAAAACTCTTATCTCTGCATCATTCTTTTCAAACTAGTTTATGTGGATATGACAGGTAAAAACATGTATAGGAAGGATAGGTTTTGTGTATGTTATTATGTTTAGAACTCTTTAAAAGAAAAAGAAAAATCCCAATTGTGTCTCGATCTTTAAACTTAAACCTGTTAAGCAATCGCATTAAACCTTTCACTGCAGTATTAGGCTAGTATTACTTGCTCTGATTGGCACTAGCTATTCAAGCCTCAGACAGTGGTCTATCACTGTCTGTCACATAAGATTTCCTTCCTGCGGTGTCCCCCCTCCCCCCCCCCCCGATGCCCAGGGTGGAGCTTGGCATCTTCTGCAATCAAAGTACAGTATGCAATGTGCTCTGCCACTCTGTTGTGGCCACTCCCCCACCCACACATACCCACAGTGGTTAACGCATCAGCGTTGGAGTGCTTGGCCCAGTCTTTCCAAATGGAGAAGGTGGAGGGGAAAGTTTCAGGGGGAAAAGCACACTCAAGTGATGCCCAAAGTTGGTTTAGGTTTCTGTTACTAACATGCACTTTATCCACATCCCTTCATAAAAGAAATTCCAAAATGTCATCAGTGGAAGGGGGGAAAAGGTGACACTTGCCACTCAGAAGATGAGAAGGGCGTAATAACTTTTCACATTTTTTTTCCTTTCCAAAATCAGTATATATACCCACACCAACTAGTTGAAGAACTAATTAGTCAGACTCAAACTATTGCCGTCATGTACACAGAATTAAGCCTCTGCTTTATCACACTAACCTTAGCTACAATGGTTGGGAATTGTGCACCTGTGACCGATGCCCCTGGGATTAGCCTGTCATATCTAGATGCAATAAAGACGGACATCAGAAAACTTCAGCAGATTTTACCAGTAAGTGGTTAATTTATTCTTTGTTGCACTGATATTGCTATCTGCTAAGCCAGACTCCATACCTATTTTATTTCTTTTTTCAGAATAATGGAGCTACATTATATATGCCAAGCAGCACCGGGGTAAGTAGAATTTCTGTGCTATGATTGATTCAAAATATTAGGGCCGTTTTAAAAAAGCTTTCCCAGAGAAACAAATGGGACAAAGGAGCACTTAACCTTTGACTGTATTGCGCTCCATATACATGTGCGATTTCCACATACAGTACCTTGGGATAAGTACTTAATTCGTTCTGGAGGTCTGTACTTAACCTGAAACTGTTCTTAACCTGAAGCACCACTTTAGCTAATGGGGCCTCCTGCTGCCGCTGCACAATTTCTGTTCTCATCCTGAAGCAAAGTTCTTAACTCGAGGTCATATTTCTGGGTTAGCGGAGTCTGTAACCTGAAGCGTATGTAACCCGAGGTACCACTGTATGTTACTTTAAAACAAAAAAATGCGTGCTGCCTTTACTCATTTATGGCAAGGCATCTATAGGTCTTGTCAAGGCAACACTTTCCTGACAGTAATTTCACATTTTTTCACCTCTCCTTTTTAACATTGTTTGCTCACTCTCCCCACCATTCTAATAATGTATTGCCTATCTCTCAATTGACAAACCTTCACTGAATGGTATTTTCTTTCCCACCAACCTGCCCTACGGATATAGTATATGTCAGACCACAAAAGGAAAAGAATGTGCCCTGTGATTTGCACAACTATGCAGGCAGAAATGTCTTAAGCAAAAAAGCAACGAGAGATAATATCAATGACTATTGTTTGAGTTTAGTGTACAAACCTTTGCTTGAAAATCTGACTTTTGCCAAAGATGAAGGCTGCCCGTTATCTTTTCACAGCATGCTGCTGTTGAGTAGCCCCAGGATTTTGCATGACAGCAAGATAAATACTTAAAGGAGCTCATCTTTGGAAGGCCGCCCCCCCGCCCCCCGCCGTCCATTTGCAGGCATGGTTTGAATCCAAACTGAGCCTGCAAACAGACTTTGAAGGTGTGCTGTCAGGCAAGGGCTTTGCAAGCACAGCCAACTGTGTGTTCATTAGCATTTGCAAAGGCAGGAGGCTTTGCAGGCACCACTAAGGAGCAGCGTCTGCAATCCTTGCTTTGCCGTTGTTTCTTCTTCTTTCACAATAATGTTTATTAATTTTCATACAAATGCATAACATAACAAAAAAAAGAATAAACAATAATAGAAGAAAAAGAAAAAAAGAAAGTAAAGAACATAAAATACTTCCAACATCCCATATACCACCACATACACTAAAACCTAATTAGATAATTAAAATCCATCTTCATAAACATATTACTTGACTTCCTCTAATCTCTTCCACCTGAATTTCCTTGTAATTAAATGTAGCAGTTTCCAATTGCTGTTTCTTTACCTGGCTCACATCTGATGTTGAATAGGACATCAGGTGTTGGGTAGGTGGGTGTGGTTTATTAAAAATAAAAATAAAAATAAAAATACGGTCTCCCAGACCAGACAGGGAGCCGGCCAGACCTAATTAGGCTCACAGGAGATTCACCACTGCTAATTTAGAAAATCTATTTAAATCATGTACATATTTCTATCAGTATGGTTGTTTAAAGGCTTATTTCCCTCTTTATATAATAGACAGCATGTGGCACTCGGGATACCTTGTTTATTAGTCCTTGTGTTATACTTTCTTGAGTCAGGTGAATTCAGTTCGTGTTAATGGCTTAGCAAGGGCTGTAAAATCCTGAAATCAGTCACCAGGGCTTTCTTGGGTTGTGGGTGACAATACATTACTGCTCCACCCCATCATCTTTTCGTGGCACATCCACCTCTCCTTCAAGTCATCATAGAATCATAGAATTGTTAAGAGCTGGAAGGGACCGCAAGGGTTACCTTGTCCAATTCCCTGCAATGCAGGAATGTCAGCTAAAGCATCCATTACAAATAGCCATCAACCCCAGCTAGAACATATGAACGGTCTTAAGACTGTGATTTTGGATCTCTGACTAGATGATTACCCACTTGTCTATCTCTGCATTAAGTGTGTATCTTTTTTATCTCTGAGCTGAAGAAGTGAAATATGGTTGAATGTGCTCCTGGCCAGATCACAACTGTAAATGTAAAGATAAGAACTAGTGTACATTCAGGTCAAACTTTTGTATTGCCTTACAGCCAAAGGCCTCTGCAAAAAATGTAAACATGCTCAAAGGCAGACAGTGAATCACATTCACAAATACAAATAATCAAAATGCTGATTATATAAAACAAAGTAAATAAAAACCAAAATTAAACGATAAAAAAGGAGAAACAAGCTGTTAAGAACTAGTATACATTAAATCACGAGACAATTGATTGGACAGCTGTAGATGACTAATAGAAAGACAAAAGGTGACGTTAAAATTGTACCTCTTACTTGGAACAATAGAGGTTACTGTCATCGTGTTTTCAGGGTGTATTTCTAAGACTATAATAAGGCTGAATATATTTTACTTTGAACAATATGACTATCCTTTTCTTACTGAATCAACTATTCTTCTTTGTATGTAAATGGTAATTCTGTCATTATGTTTTGGTGGCAATGAGTTCATTAGCCCTTTACTGCAGCCAGTTAGTTAGAAAGAAAGAAAGAAAGAAAGAAAGAAAGAAAGAAAGAAAGAAAGAAAGAAAGAAAGAAAGACACTATTAACAACTCTCCCACAGCTTCTAGATGTACCAGTAGGACCAAATAAAAAAACAACAAAATGCACTGACTGGGTCTGAATAAGAAGTTGTTATTATTTACAAAGATAGTTCCCATGCTAGGAAAGGAGGTTCCCCCACCCCTTACAACTAGGAATTAAGCTGGCAAACAGAAGAGCTGGATATAGTTCTCCCCCAGCTTGTACTTTCCATTACTACAAATAACAATGGTGGCTAGTACCAATTGGGACTGGTAGGGCAGAAGGCAGAGAGGCCAACAGTTCAGTGCCCGCTCTAGGTATGCCTGGGAGAGTCTGCTGTCTGAAACCCCAGGGAGCTGCAACCAACCAGTGTTGACTCTATTGGCCCAACTGGAACAAGGACCCGGCTTTGTGTAAAGCAGCTACTTATGAGGGAATATCCCTTCTATCACTGAATGAACACCAGTACAACTAAATGTTTTCCAAGCTAGTCATCCAGTGGTTAAAACACTGCATAAAAATAGCTGTATAGAATAGTTATGGCTGTATATTTGGAATGTCCCATTATGCTCAAAAGGGTTTAATCCCAAAGAAATGTTTGTAGGATTGTAGCCAAAGTCCTTTATTGTACTGAAAATTGTCTTTACACTGGTACTCAAAGAGAGGGAGCGTGGTGGGAAGTATTTTATAATGAATTATTTCTGATTACAGTTACAACGACGAGACTTTAAAACAGGCACCCCCAAACTCAGCCCTCCATATGTTTTTGGGACTACAACTCCCACCATCCCTAGCTAACAGGACCAGTGGTCAGGGATGATGGGAATTGTAGTCCCAAAACATCTGGAGGGCCGAGTTTGGGGATGCCTGCTTTAAAATAAATTAATAATACTGGCTATTCAAACAACAATTGATTTTAGTAAAAGACAGCCCTGCATAATATTGCTTTTTTCTGCTTATTTCAGAGGCCATGTGCACGTTCAACCATAGAGCATTTCAAGAAGCAACTTGATGTTCTAGTACAAGAAAATGTTGGCAAAGATCACATTGTGACTACTATACAAAATATCCAGGAAAATATTGATGCTGCTTGGGTAAGTTTACCTAAGATTTAATTTTGGTTTGATTTTTGGTTTTGCATTTAAGATCAACACACATATTGCATGTTGACAAGTGGTCCTGCATAGAAACCATATTCTAATTTTGCCTTGGTATCCTACCAGATTCACCCCACAGACTATAAAAACAATGCATTTTAACACAGTCTACAAAACTAAAGTGTTTTCATATCTGCCCTCCAAAGGTGGGACTTTACTAGGATGTCACAGGATACAGTATAGCAAGTGAAATTTGACATTCCATCTAAACCACTTTCAATAAATCTTTATTCTAAAGCCACTACTGGAATATTAGCAGAGATGACACAATAATTTTATTGTTTTACAACTGAGTGGTCCTTGTTTGCAAATGGCAAATACGAAGACTGACACAGTGCTGGTGCAAAATGGAAACAACTTTCCAGAAAATTGATTAGAATGGTATCAGTAAAATTAGTAGTGAGGCGGGGAATATATTATCATATTCCTTGAGGGTGGAATGGTGTGGCTTCCCATGCTGTGATCCCCCCCCCCCAGGTATTCTTGGTCACCTGTGACTATGGGAAGCCCAGAGCATGGTCATATGGTTCAGCTGAAGGGCAGCCCCACCTCCCAGTAGCTTAAAATCTGGGCAGGTGGTGCCAATGCCTTGATCTGGGCCACCTCCCTATCTTGGAAGGCCCTCAGAATCCTGGGTCTTGTGAATTTTGAGCTTCTGAGATCTCCTGAGATCTTGGTTGGTGGCCAGGGACCAGGAACAATAGCAACACCAAGGGGAGACATCTCTCTTCACCTTGCAAATCTTCCCCCCTTCTGCAGGCAATGTATGGATTGGGGTCAGTGGCTTCTCTGCTCACCAACTGAAAAAAAGAGCAAGAAGTCCTAGAAAGGTACAGATAAGCTACTTTGAGCCCAGAAAAGGGGGAAAGACTGAATGCACAGCCTGTTGTACATTTGCAAACTGATGTTTCTGTGCCAGTTTAAATGTTTTTGCTTCCTTGTGATTCCTTATTTGGGATATAATGCCCACCTCTTTCATTTTGCCTTTAGAACTGGTTAACGACAAATGTCATAAATATTTTCATTGCAGAAAGGAATTGAAGAAGAAGGAAATGAAGTAAGCCAAGTATACCAAGATCTCTTACTGGAAGATGCTTTTAAGGAAATAGATACATTTCTCCAGCAATGTTACTCAAACTAACAGCACACCATGTGGCAATTAATTTATTTTATTTAAAGTCTAATTTATTGTGTTTGCTTTTCTTAGTTACCTTTTATGTGACCTGTAACTGATTAAAATATTGTTCTATAACTTAATAATTAAAAAAATTATTTCATATTAGATCTAGTCCTTCGTTTGTGAACTCCAAACTTATTTTTTTAAACCAATAGCTATATTTTAATAGTTATATTTGTACAAACATATACATAAGAGAGGGAAAGAGATAAAGTTGTATCTATTAATTCAACTCACAATTACCTTAGCTTACTCCCAGTTAAATTCCTTGCCCCGCTAAACGTTTTCGTAAGGTGGCACGCAATAAAATAAAATCACAACAAGGTTATTAAGCAGCCCCAACTGGCAGCGACTAAGTGAGGAAATGGAAATGAAAGGCACTCTGTACAGGCTCTGAGACACCTTTCCCCTTTGATTATGATGTCAGATGCACTGGCTGAAAAACTACTGGTTTAATGTATCTGATGCTGCCAGCTGTGAAAGTTCACGGGTCAATAAAATCAACTAGCTGCAGTCCTATGTACACTTACTTTGAGGTATGCCACATCACACTTCCAATTAAAGATACATGGGGCCAAGCTACTCCAAGGTTTTCCATAAAATATATATCAACCAAACATTTTGGCAATAAAAACTTAGCAATAATTGAATTATGCAGTGGCGTAGCGTGGGTTGTCAGCACCCGGGGCAAGGCAAGCAATTTGCACCCCCTAACCCGTGGATTTGCGCCCAACCCCCAGATGTTGCGCCCGGTGCGGCCGGCCCCCCCTGCACCCCCACGCTACGCCACTGGAATTATGGCCCACCCACACTGGCTTCCTTCTTGTCAACAATACAGCTTGGTTCTTTACGTATCTAAGCTGGAGCAACCCCTAAGAAGAGGGACACTGATAGGCATTCACACTACTCCCAGTTAAGCCACACACACAAGAGTAACAGACCCATCACCTGCAGGACACGCCCAGGTCCAGGCCCTTCCTTTGCCCCCCCCCCCCGGGCATCCCTGGGACTTGCCTGCAGATGCTCACTGATCCCTTCTTGCTCTCGCCCCACCTTCCTCCTGGCCAACCAACCTCCCACTTTAAATCAGGAGAGGAGTGGCTGGGAAGAGCGAAGCCCCTTCACCTATTATTTGTCATTGACTGCATCATGAAGTGGCCTGTCCAAAGGCTTGGCTGTGATCAGAGGGATGATTTCCCTCCTGAAACACTCTCACAAGCTTAAAAAGCAGTTTGCAGTGTAGTACAAGAGACTGCTGCCGAAGACAGAGAAGACCAGAAGCTTGTTTTGCCAAGCAGAATGAGACTCCAGTCCGACACACAACTATTTAAGTCCCACCGAGTCTGGTGAGGTTTACCTCCAAGTAGATACTTATGGGACTGCACTGTGAGTTGGACAGACCTTTGAGAATCATGCCTAGTGGCCCAAACAAAGTCAACTCATACTTTTTTACCAGACCTTTAAAACGATGTTCCTATAACTGTAAAGTCAAAATGTAAGGAAAAGCAGGAGGTAACAAAACGAGATCAGAAAAGGCAAAACGTACGGCAAAGTTCTATTTCCCCAATATGCTTTCCTGTGAGGATTCCAATCAGTAACTTTGCATAGCGGCCCTCAAATTATTATAGTGCCACAACTGGTGACCATTGGAAGAGACTGGGCTGAACAGGCTGTCTGCTGCCCCAAAACAGCTCCCCAAGGCACAATGTAAGGCAGAGATTCTAAAATATACATCCCAAAATGAAAACGTTTTAAGCGTCCCACTATCAATGACAAAGCTATTTTTAGCTCATTAAAAACAACAACCAGGCAGAGGTGGGGGGCAACATTAGTTCAAGACTATTTTTTCTCTCCTTTTGATTAAGATGCCCTGTGTGCATCATTTCTGCATGTATTCCCCCCCCCTCATAAACTGACGCGTCAGCGAATGAAGAGAGGCACATGTAATGCTGATGGGCCCTAGAGAGAATTTAGTGACATACCTGTACCTTCACAGAAAAACCCCCATCTTTTCCTTGCTCCTTTCTGCCTCGCTATTCGTGTTCTGAATTATTTCACTCTTCACATTCCATTTAATAATTTGCTCCCCTAATAAGCATTTTTCCATTATATGTAAGTATCAACAGACTTACTGCAAAAGCAAACAATAGCAAAGAAGTCTTTTGCAAGTTCAATCCAGTCTCTCAACAACCCCAGTTCAAAGGCAAAACTCGCTTATTTTCTCACAGCCAGCCCCAATATCTCTCCCACAATCTCTCAGCTCTTGTCACGTCACTTCCAGCTAACTCCTGCTTCTCTCTGGTGAGAAGTGCTGCTCTGCAATGATGGTGGGAAAGAGCATTCATGTAACTCAAATGGTTTGCACTGTACATGCAGCTCTCATGATCCAACATTTAAGTCAGCCTTGATAAGGGAGCTGAACCACATTTTGGAAGAGCCTAGTAAACATTCGTTTATGCTCGAGTTCATCATTACAGTTAAGTGTAGCTCACAGACAAATCTGAACACACATTCTGCTTCTCCGTCACAACATTTTGATTAGTTCCTGAAATTGTGTGGCAGAGCCCAAATTAGTCAAATAACACAAGCATAAAGCAGACTGGAAGACCATGAAACAAAACATATTTAACATGAGAAACATCATTTCAGCATTCTCTACAACAGACATAAGATTAAAGAAAGCTCCACTGGTATAGTATCTGTCTATCGTTTTTTCTTTGATGTGTTCTACTCTGTAGGTGGAGAATGAAGATATTTGTACACCTCAAGCAGGCAATAAACAGGCAGCTAAAGAATGGGGGGAAAACCCCAGCTATTATCTGGAACAAACAACAGTAGACGATCAATCAACTGACTTGAAAGAGATTTGTTTTCTCAAGCTTTCTTGTGAAAGGCTTCTGACATACCATTGATCTCCAACAATCAGAAGCAAAAGAAGTCCCAGCACAGTACTACAGGGAATGCTTTAGATTTTTATTTTTTTTAAATAGATATTTATTGAAGTTTCAGAAATTATATACAAAAGAAAAACAAACAAAACACAGACAAAAAAGAACAAGTATAATTTCATTCCCTTATTTTCTTATGCCTTACTTCACTGACCTCCTCCTACCTCCCCTTTCTGTATTCCAATTTCAAAATATTTATTCAGCAAGTCCTCTCCCTTAATTTCATTTAGTTTTAACCTTTCTTTCCTTTTAACTTAAACATTACTGCTATAAACCACCTAGCTTCTAAGCCGTCATCATTCTAACATTCATTAATTTTGTAGTGTTTCTCATCCCTTTCTTCAATTTATTTTTGATAACCTTATTTTCATTTAGTTTAATTCATTTAAAAAATCCAGTTTTACCTTATCCAAACTTAATCATCGAACTTATACATCAGTTCTTATTCTTAAACCATTTTTTCTAAGGTCGACCAAGGTTCCCTTCCACCAATTTCCCAATTTACATAACAATAATAAGAAAAAATAAAAGCAACAGAATAAATTGTAATTATGAACCCTTTGGAATCCCAAACTCCACCCCCCCTTTCCCGGTTTCAGTCCCCAAAAATGTCCATCAGTTTTCATCTACTATCAACTTGGAGATCTCACGTCCGAGGCGCTTGATTGTCTCTCAGTTCCTCTCTGCCGGTCTTTTTGATAAACCTTGATATTGAACACCAAATCTTGGAGAAGCTCCGGCCCAACAGGATCTATGCTTTTTCCCGCTAGGCCTCCATACTTAAAGGTAGAGCCTATGGGGTATTCTATTTCTTGTTTCTTGCTCCTTTCCAGTCCAAAAGTCCCCAAAGCTCTGACCTCCACCTTAATCACATTTGTAATCCTTTGGTCTTCTAATTTCCACATAAGAAGATCTCTCCATTTCTCAATCTCCAGTTCAGGCCAAGCTTCCCACATCAGATTTTTATTTTCCTTCATTGCCATCATGTCAGGCCTCAAAGTAACACTCTCTTTTAACATCTGCACACCAGCTCCTCCTTCCTTTTCTTCAGGGACAACATATGTCTCCTCATCCATATTCTCAAAACTCTCGGATTTCTCTATTTGTCCAGTTAAATAGGCTCCTTGTTTCCAATCCTTATCCAATCCAAGAATGTTATTTACTGTTAAGTCCAAAGTTGAAACATTTAAGTCCAAGGTTGAAACATTTGTAGCCATAACATCAAATTGACCTTGTAACTTTCCCAAGAGAACAAATGCTCTATCCAATTCATCCTGGATTTTCCCTCCTCCAGCCATTTCTGTAATATCGCCAAGTCCCTCTAGGGGGATTTTAGTTCCTTAATATTCTTTTCAGCTCGAGCCCAGAAATCCAGTTATTTTGTAACAGCCCTTCCTTATTGTCAACAAATTGTAACAAATTATAACCAATGTAACCGGCAGAAACAACAATAACAGAGTTCTCTTTTTCCGTCTTGACAGCCGACTTGACAGCTGTCAAGCTCTGCAATACTTCAACATCAGGCTCTCTCTCGGGGCGATCCCGGGTCCGGTGGGGATGGAACTTCAACTCAAAATCAGTTCTTAATCCTCCAGTGAAAATTTTATAATATCAGACCGTGAAATTAAAATCTTTTACAAGAAAGAAGAGAAAAATTCTTACGACCTTAGGTAACAGGTCCTTTGCTTTATGATGTTTACAAAGAGGGGGGGCGGACTTCCTTTTTAACCCTTCCCCGCTCGTTCCTAATTCAAAGAGATTCTTCCTTTAGAGCCCAAATTTCCATGATTACTCACGGGTTGTTACTTTGAAATCCGATTATTCAAAAGAAGACGTCAGCGCTCTCTGACAATGGCTTGCGGCTTCACTCCACAGAAGAAGAGGAAGTACTCTCAGCACCGCGCCGCACCCCGACCCTGTTCCAGAGCCTTTAAAAAGGCTCCTTCGCAGATGGGGGGGCGCAAATGGTGCCCGCCGAGTCACCACGTTCACAGGCTTCTCCACCTGTGATTTTTTAGGGCCCCTGCTTCGCAGCAGCGGCAAGACCCGATCCTGCAGAGCCGATTCCCTCCGGAGCTCGGAGGGAATCCGCCATTAGTCGCTGGCGCTAACCGGAAGTCTCCTGCTTTAGAACCTAATATTCTAGATTCAACCATCTGCGCTGCTATTTAAATGATCTGGGCTTTTTTCAATGGGTGCCATGTATGATTCATGACTGCTGACATGGAGCTGAGCAAATTTGAACCCTGAGTGCAGGACTCAGTTAGTATTAATGGGCAAACCGGTTAAAGAACATAAATCAGAAGGTTGTACTAAATGGGCAGTGTGACCACTTTATGCAGAGGAAGGTTTTGACTGTCTGAAAGAAACTTATCTTTCTCATGTAATGAGTTTCCTCTGGACAGTCACAGTTGCCCTTCTTGTCCCCTGCAGAGTCAATATTCAGGGAACCTAAAGCATTACAGACAGAGCAGTCAAGTCATAAATTGTTGTGCTTGTTGCAGATACAATACTATTGCATCTTATGCACATTTAACTTACACAATTTCAACCATACATGGCTGAAGACAGGCTGGTTGAAATTGTGCATGTTCAGTCCAAGCAAGGTCCAAGCTGAAAAGCTCTTTTTGTGCTGAGTCCACTTGGGATTACTTGGCTCAAAAAGAACTTCTAAGCTCTCTGCCTTACTCGTGGGGTGGGGGCAAGGCCTGCTCAGCATGTAGACTCTGGGGTGATGCCCTCATGAGATCTTGTGGGGGCCACCCTAAGTTTGCACAATATCCTAGGTAAGCATCTCTAGCCTTCCAGAGCTGGCATGCTGAGCAGGCTTAGTCCACATCATAGCTGTCAACCTTCCCTTTTTTTTGCGGAAAATTCGCTTATTGCAGCGCCGTTTCCCGCTGCTTCCCGCTGCTGTCCTGGATTGTTAGATATCCCGTAGACTGTCCCCGGGACAGGTGAGGCTGCTGATCCCTTATTTTCAAATCTGAAAGTTGACAGCTATGGTCCACATCCACCAAGACCGAGAGCCTTAAAGCTCTTATCACAACAGGTGATAAGCTCTCTGCTTTTAAGCTCTCTGCACATGAGCTCTGAGAGCACTGGGAAGTCTCTCTTTCTCTCTCTTACTGCTAGACATGGGATGGCCACAAAGGGTTGGGTATATACCACGGGTCAGCAACCTTTTTCAGCCGTGGGCCAGTCCACTGTCCCTCAGACCTTGTGGTGGGCCAGACTAATTTTTTTTTTGGGGGGGGGGAATGAACGAATTCCTATGCCCCACAAATAACCCAGAGATGCATTTTAAATAAAATCACACATTCTACTCATGTAAAAACATGCTGATTCCTAGACCCTCCGGGGGCCGGATTGAGAAGGCGATTGGGCCGCATCTGGCCCACGGGCCTTAGATTGCCCACCCCTGGTATATACAGTGATTTTTTCCTAGACTAAAAGGAGCTAGAACGCGCCTTCCTCAGATCTATTGTCACTTGTGTCCTGTGATGAACCCAGCACACTGTTTGATATTTAAAAAGTGTTAACACAGCAGCATGAGTGCATGACGTTTGGCATTAAGGTGAGTTGTGGGAACAGATGCTTATGGAGAAAATGGCATACTGAAAATGTTTAGTTATGAATGACTAAAGAGAGCAGGGGTGGGGGAAATCAAACTTTCCAGTGAAAATGAACAAATTAGTATATTTCAGCCACACAAGTCAAACAACAATTCACAGCATTTAACAAAAGCATCCAATGCTTTATCGGGCTATTTGTTCCAACACACACTGATTTAGGAGCAGTCAAGGTGATGCCCTCCAGATCTTGGTGGACGAAAACTCCCATCAGGCCCAGTCAGCATGGCCAGTGGTCAGGGATGGGGAAAATTGTAAACCAGGAGGAGAGCATCATGCAGGCTACTCCAGTTAATTAGTAAGGAAAAATTAGGAAGATGAGATTTAAAATTCCTAAATGTGAATCAGAACACAGCAAGTCAAATAAATTAGCATTTATTTTTTTTTACATGTTACAGTGTAAGTCAGGCTCAGGCCTGTTTCATTCACAAAAATATCAAGATGAAGGTGGTGCAAAAAGGTAAAAAGGTAATGGACCATTGGACGGTTAAGTCCAATCAAAGGCGACTGGGGTTGCAGCACTCATCTTGCTTTTCAGGCCGAAGGAGCCGGCGTTTGTCCACAGACAGCTTTCCGGGTCATGTGGCCAGCATGACTAAACCATTTCTGGTGCAATGGAGCACAGTGACGGAAACCAAAGGACACGGAAATGCCATTTACCTTCCCGCCACAGCGGTACCTATTTATCTACTTACCCTGGCGTGCTTTCAAACTGCTATGTTGGCAGGAGCTTGGACACAGCAACAGGAGCTCACCCCGTCACGGAGATTCGAACCGCCAACCTTCTGATCGGAAAGCCCAAGAGGCTCAGTGGTTTAGACCACAGTGGCTTCACATGGTATAAAAGCTGTTTGCCCCATTGCTTCTACAACTGTACAGCTCCACTTCAATTTTGGGGCCAGCAGACACCATAAAGACTCTCCATGCAGAAGAAGAGTTTGGATTTGATATCCCGCTTTATCACTACCCTAGGGAGTCTCAAAGCGGCTAACATTCTCCTTTCCCTTCCTCCCCCACAACAAACACACTGTGAGGTGAGTGGGGCTGAGAGACTTCAAAGAAGTGTGACCGGCCCAAGGTCACCCAGCAGCTGCATGTGGAGGAGCGGAGACACGAACCCGGTTCACCAGATTACGAGTCTACTGCTCTTAACCACTACACCACACTGGCAGTAAGTCATATACATATTGCACAGCTGCATGTGGAGCCACCCATATCCAAGCATGTTCTTGGTGGTTACCATATGACCATTACTATTCATGAAACTTCCTTCACTTTGATTCTAAAACTTAGCTTATGAAGACTCTTGAAAACAGCTTAAACACAATAAAAGCCTTTTCCAATACAGTGGTACCTCTGGTTAAGTACTTAATTCGTTCCGGAGGTCTGTACTTAACCTGAAACTGTTCTTACCTGAAGCACCCCTTTAGCTAATGGGGCCTCCTGCTGCTACCATGCCGCCAGAGCACGATTTCTGCTCTCAACCTGAAGCAAAGTTCTTAACCTGAAGCACAATTTCTGGGTTAGCGGAGTATGTAACCTGAGGTACCACTGTATATCTTTCACATATATAAATCAACTCCTTAAGGGGGACACAAACTTCAAAGAAATGGCATTAAATATACGTTTAGTCACTGGTTTGCACATTTTAACCACTTGGACAACAAAAGCAGTAGAACATTTGTGTGCTTGCTAGTTCTTGGACGTGAATGTATCACACACAACATTTTATGAAGTTGGCTGAATTAATTTAAATGGCAAACTATTGTGCGTGATTAAGACCATGCAGTCTTCAAGCCCTTCCTTCTAAATTCTTAAGTAATCAACATCATTTCTGAAATAACATTAAATATTTAAGACACCTGATACAATTTCCAACTTGCTTCCATACGCAAACACAATTATGCGCAAAATACCAGACCTGTTTTCCATAATGTAGCATCAGTAGATCAGATATTTGGTTGCCACTTTATTTGTGGGGTTTTCTGCTGCTGTAGTTTCCTACAGGCTTAAAAAGTTGAGTGCCCACAACTGAAAAAAAAAAAAGCCCACAAAGTTTCACAATGATTAATAAGGAAAATTGTGGTTTTTAAAGCCAGAATAGAAGCAACCAACCTTTAAAGCAAGGTGATGGCATGGTAATTTGCATTGCCCTTACAAACAGGTACCAAACCCAGCAAAATAATAATTGCCAGTCACACAATTCTTCACTTTTAGACTGTTCAGCCTCACTTATTTTAAAGCATCATAGCCAATGTATGAGAAATCATGTAAATACTGATTAATTTATGCAATAATTTTGTATGGAGCATATATTAACCAAATCCAAATTATAGTTAGGAAAAAGGCTTTCAAACAGCGCAGAGTCACTTCACATTCAAATTCAACAGACTGAAACAATATTTTTTAAAGAAAACGGTTGTTTTTGAACCAGTGCAGGCAGAGCCAGCAATGTGGACTCTCAGTGTAAGGAAAAATAAGAACAAACAGATACCTGAGCTCTGTACACCTAAGAAACCCAATGCATGTGATTGTGTATCTAAACACCCATCTCTGGCAGATTAGGTTGTCACTCACTGTAAGAGAGTGAGGAGAATGTAGATCTAAATAAACTGCATAAGCCAATACTTAGGCACTTATGCAAAATGACTGACAAGTTTCAAGGCCGAAGGATTCTGATTCATATTTTGTCAATCTAACAATATCTTTATACATTTATCATCCATATCGCCACAATTTTAGTGAATTCCTCCCTGCCCCATTCCTGAGATCTTGCAACATATCAACCAGAGAATTAACATGGACACAAATCTGAGTCACATCGCAATCTGATTTTAGCAAATAATCTGATACCACTATTAGTTCAAGAAGGACGTCTCTAAAAAGGTCCAGACAAAACTCAAAACCAAAATCTGTTTGGCTTAGAATGCCACAAGCCTCTGCACTTCTTTCCAAATTTGCTTATCATTACTGATTATATTCAGAAGCAATTAAAATTACAGGAAGTGCTGACTGCACAGCTAAAACAGATGCATTCTGACACACCCAGCAGGAATCTGACAGTCATTTTAATAATTCTGTTCTCTGATTGTCTTTGCCTTATCCAATGAAATGAATAAGAACAAGATACATATATGTATAGCAATTAGAGAAGACTACACAAGTTTCCAGCATCTATATTCTTACACACCAACAATAAGTTCAGCCTGTGGTTGAAACAATGAACATAAATGCCTTACCAGCTGCTGATCCTCTAGTTCAGTGATGGCCAAACTTGGCCCTCCAGCTGTTTTGGGACTACAATTCCCACCATCCCTGACCACTGGTCCTGTTAGCTAGGGGTGATGGAAGTTGTAGTCCCCAAACAGCTGGAGGGCCAAGTTTGGCCATCACTGCTGTAATTGATGGATGCTGCTAAGTTGGTCTTCCCTTTTCTGTGATGTTCTTCTTTGTATGCAAAGTATACAAACTCCCAGTGGCTCTTGATTCCCTGGCTATAACATTTTAGCTTGCCTGAAGGAGTTCAGCAGCTTTGGGCAAGTTTTTTTCATTGGGCAGAATACTTTTGGACCCATGTTGACATTCACATTGGGTTTGAAGGCACTTTTTAGTGACATGTGTGAAAACGTTATTCCAATGTTAATATGCTTTATTTTCTACAGTCCCTGGCAAATCAAGTTGAAATCCTCCTCAACCTGTCCTCCCTCATCCCCAAATTTTATAACTAAATTTTAAAAATGAGGTGATGAAAATATCAGAAGCCATCAAGACCAGCAAGGATCTTGGATGGTTTGAAAAGGATAAATTGTTTTAAGAAATCCCTAATATTAAAATGTTTT
This sequence comes from Podarcis bocagei, assembly GCF_964188305.1. Classification (NCBI taxonomy): domain Eukaryota; kingdom Metazoa; phylum Chordata; class Lepidosauria; order Squamata; family Lacertidae; genus Podarcis; species Podarcis bocagei. Next base: position 50,758,039 of record NC_138134.1, read on the forward strand.
ATTTCTTCAGGATGTTCTGGACCCTGGGCCTACCTGGCAGCGAGTCATTATGCCAAATCCAAAGTTCAGTCCACACAAGCAAAGTCCAAAGATCAGGAAACACAGTCCAGGGTCACTCCAAGGCCAGGATAGTGTCCAGAGTCAAACCCAAAGCACAGTCCCGTAAAAGTCCAGGAGTATCCCAGTCAAAGTCCAGCAACACAGGCAGTTAAGCAGACCCAGCACCTCAGTTCTGCTTGCCTTTTGTTCTTTGCCTGCTAATTGCAGCATCTGGGCTTGATGAGGCAGGTGACTCTCACCTGTTTCAAGCCAACTTCAGCTGAGGAATCAAACACCTCCTCTCAGAGCTAACATGTCCCAGCTGGCCAGCTAGGGAGCTGAGCTGTGGATCTTTTTTTTCTTACTATAATTTTTATTTAATTTTCTGTTTTACATTTTAGAATATTCATTTAAACCACCTTAAAATATCAATGACTTCCCTGCTTCTATTTTCATAGTTCATTTTGCAAAACATAAATCCCTGCCTATTTTACATAAACTAAACCATTCAATATTCCATTATTACATCCATCAAAACTTATTTACACTGTTGATTTTATCTTAATGCTGCCAATGTTTTCAAGTATACACAATCCCCCCCATATATTCAATAAACATCTTCTTTAAACGTATGTTCTTCTTGTTCTCTTATTCTATATGTTAGGTCTGCAAGCTGCGCATATTACATCAGTTTAAGTTCTACTTTAGTTAAATTCTACTTTAGTTGGGACCTTGCTCGTTTTCCATTTTGGGGCTAACAAAACATGGGCCGCATAGTGGCATACAAAAATAACTTTTTGACACCTGGGAATTTCCAACTGAATTATCCCCAACAAAAAGGACACACACACACACACACACACACACATATTAATGTACTTTTAAACATTTTTTCAATTCATTATGAATTATTTCCCAATACTCTTTTACCCTTTTATATGGGAGCTAGGCTGTGGTTCTTGGCTGCCTCAGCCTCTTGGAGCGTCCCTCTGCTGCTCCCTACGCCTCAGCCTGCCGTGTTTCGTGCAGAAAGGGGGCCCTTTGGTGATGGGTCCAGCAGCTGTGGTTCCTATGCACTGACCCCAATCTCCTCTTCATCCTTCATCACCCTGAGAGCACTTCCTTTCCCAGTCCCACCTACACCCCTTGTAAAGACCCCCTTCCCATCGACCTGCCACTTCATGACACGGGATTCCCAGAGGGTATTCTGATTTGTTATCCATCTCTTGGATTAGTTGTCTGGGTCAATCTTCTATATCTCTAATGGGAGGCAGGTCCTCACCCTTCCAGATTGGTTCAACCCCTGGCTTCCTCAACCTCGGCCCTCCAGATGTTTTGAGACTACAGTTCCTATCATCCCTGACCACTGGTCCTGCTAGCTAGGGATCATGGGAGTTGTAGGCCAAAAACATCTGGAGGGCCGAGGTTGAGGAAGCCTGTTCTACACAGTGACAGGGAAGCAAGGTCCTTATGGGAGCTCTAGGGCTCACTACGTTTTGCCACTTAATTCACTCCTGGCCAGAGGGGGTGGGATTAAGTGGCAAATTCTCCCTCCCCCTCATTCCTCTGGACTTCAAGGGAGATGTACTCTCAGTTCCTTCAGCAAGTCCAGACTTAGTACTAGAGCTGCAGGAGGCCATGGGTGTAGCGTCTGTCTGAGACTTTCAACTTCTGATTTGTTTGCTTCATTGTAAATGATTATTTAGGAAGGTGTCACAGCACAGCCAACTTCTCAAAGCTACTACAGTGGTACCTCGGGTTACATACACTTCAGGTTACATACGCTTCAGGTTACATACGCTTCAGGTTACAGATTCTGCCAACCCAGAAATAGTACCTCGGGTTAAGAACTTTGCTTCAGGATGAGAACAGAAATCGTGCGACAGTGGCACGGCAGCAGCGGGAGGCCCCATTAGCTAAAGTGGTGCCTCAGGTTAAGAACAGTTTCAGGCTAAGAACGGACTTCCGGAACGAAGTTCTTATCCTGAGGTACCACTGTATCTGTAGGCAAATCCCATGAATGCTTTGGGCAAAATGCTGATCACACTGAATTTAGTGTTAACAGTTTTGTCATTATTCGCCTGCCTGCCTCACTCTCAGCACTCCTATGATAACATTTTTTAAAAAATAATAATAAAAAGACCAGCATGTTGACATTAATTTTTATTCCAAGTATAACAAACTTAAAATGATTTAGCACTATAGCAATCACGGTTCCATAAATTAAATACATATAGAATTTATACAATCTACATTGACAAGAAAAAGCCATTCAGGGAATCACATTATCCAAAAGGGTTTTTTTCAGTGTTATGGCAAATAAAAGTTATGAAAATTCACAGTTAATCTGTAGCTTAGAGATGCAAAATATTGCACATAATACAATTGTGAATGCTAAACAGCAGCTTTACAGTTTTTCTTCACAAACATTGGTCATGTAGTACTAGACTGAATACAAAATGGCATCATGTACACCACGGTAAACAGTTATTCACAACGTCAATCAAGTTTTAAATAAAGTAGCAAAAACTGCTGGGTTCTTTCAGTTGCCCTGTTAATTCAGTGATCTTCTTTATCTTTTCCTTTTCTTTCTTTCTCATCCTGTAGTGCAGTGCCAAGCTTCTTGATAAGAACTGACAGAACTTTGTCCAGTGGGTCCATGACCCCACGCTGAAGCCATTTAGGGATAGTAGTTCTTGCATGATGGAAGCCTAGCTTCTGAAGAATGTAGTCAACACCTACTGGGTCAATTTTTCTTCCAGTCCAGGAGATTAATCTAAAAGTTAAAATATGTTAGCATTGTCAATATCTGAACATGCAAATGAAATAAACATGACCACTGAGAAGGGGAGAGAGAAAAAATTAGGGCATGGGGAACAGAATGAAGTGGCTGCAATGCTAAACAGAAGCACTCCGCACTGCAATGTAAGGTTCCCTTGCTTCTCTCTCACTATGTAGAACCAATCTGGAAGGGTGGGAACATTCCAATTTTCCCAATTTTACTGCAAACAGAATGACACATTTACCTGAGTGTGGGCTCCAGATGCCATGTATTGCAGATAAATTCTCTCCAATCCACAGTAGTGTAAGTAATACTTTCTTCTGCTCCCTTCTCAGCAGAGCTCTCATCAAGGACACTGATGGGGCTTTTCTGTCCCGGCCGACTAGAAAAAATACGAGGTGGAAAGATGGCTAGAAAAGGGTAAAAACAGTTAGGAATAGATATTAGATTTCTTTAAACTGCAGATTGAATTGTTAATGTAATGACCAAAGATGTTCCTAATTATAATTACTATTCATGAAATTTCTATATTGCCCTTCACTCAAAGATCACAGGGCGGTTTACAATATAAAAATAAAAGCAATATAGTTACAAGACATGTTTACATATAGTATCTTAACTGTAATAAACTGTAGTTACAAAAAAGCTCATTTTAATGTGCTAGGTTTGTGAAGTGTATCATTTCCAAATCATCCCGAAATTGATCTACATACCTTTCTCCTTTTCTTTAAGATAAGCCGATACGAGGTCATGCAGAAACATTATCAACTCAGCATCCATAGTTACGCATATGTGATCAGTGAATTCTGTAACGACACTGCACTCCACTTTTGGCTTAGCACTGGAATCTGTAACAAAATGTCATAATTTTGGCAGAGGTGATTTGCATGCAAACTTTTTAATGGCAAATGTTAAAATGCGGTAGTATTTAAAAAGTGCTAATCATTTGCAGCGTGATCTTAAAATAAAAATCCTACTGATACATTTGGCATCTCTTCTTGGCGAGGCAGGTGCACACTGACTTCAAGATGATATTACAACTACTGTTCTGCGCCACATCTCAAAACAGAAGTTCTAAACCAGGAGTGGGAACTGGATCTGACTGGTGGACCAGATTGTTATCTCCCCTGCCCTTCGGAGGTCAAGTTTGACAAGTGGGGTGGAGACACCCATCTGCCAGTCACCTGATATCACAATTATATCACGTGACTATTTTGCCCACAGGGATCTTCAGAATCCACTTTCAAAGTGGTATTTTAAGCAGTGCTTTGAAAGGGACTTTTGAAAATTAAGCTAAAGTTCAGATATTTGGGTTTTCAGAAGCCTCTTTCAAAGCGCTGTCTTGGCCCAGGGTTTTGTATAGGGCTTTGCAGGCCCCACTGATCAGCTTATTGGTGATGCCAGCAAACCTCCTTTACCTAACCCCACTCCAGATGCAATGCTTGATGTCAGGTGCAGTGCAGGTAGCTGTAGTTTGGGTGAAATGGCCTTACAGGTCAAATGAGAAGCTCTAATAAGCTTAATTAGGCCCACACACCAGAAGTTCTAAATAGGATGCTAGTACAGTCCAACTGGTGTCAAGGAAGCCCATTAAATGGTATATATGCCATTGCTTGTGGGATCAGAGAGACTGCAGACTTACTACAGTGGACCCTTGGGTTATGTTCCCTTCAGGTAACGTAACTTTCAGGTTGCGAACGTGGCAACCCCAGAAGTGTATACTTCCACGTTTCGCTGTGCATGCATGTGCAAAAGTGCTCTATCGTGCCGCATGTGTGCGCAGAAGCGGCACCTCTAGATGTGGACTTTTCGGGGTACGTACGGACCCCCGGAACAAATTAAGTTCGTATCCGGAGGGTCCACTGTACTTTCTTTCCTTTGGATTAAACAGTTAGAACTGATCTAATTTTTCAGCTATTGAACCGGATTGCTAAATGGTCTACATCACAAAAAAACAGTTTATATGTTTAATGCTGTTATGCCAGATTATCTCAGATTTTGAATAATACTCAATTAACTTTTCATAAGGTATGAATTAGGTTTGTAGTTCAGAAGGTATAACACATCACACTTTACCTTGTAATAAAGGTTCCTGTGGCTGTTGAACGTGAATAGATTTGAAGTCCAGCTGCATCCTTGGCAATGCAAAGATAGTTTCGGTCTCATGATTGTAACTGGAGCCTCCTCTGAATCCACTTAACAAGCTAGAGCTTTTCACTGTTGTGCTGTTCTCTGGGTTATTTGCATCAACATTTCGGAGAAGGTTCAACTCTGCAAATACAAAGGAAGCAGAGCTATGTTTTGATTTCACTGGGCTTCGGATTGTTATCACTGCTACTCACAGATCATTTCAGATACTATAACTGAAATTAATTCGGCATAGTTCTGCTGAACTCTGTAGTCCTATGTGGTTAGTATGCTGCTGCCCCACCTTCTTTCACTTTGAATTGTAAATCCATGCAATTCCACCAGCAATAACCAGATCAGGAAGCAGAAATGTGATAGAAGAGCTCACCTTCATTCCTTGTGGCTGTAACATAATTGAACCACTCTTTCACACTTGCCACTCCATGTGGTGGGTTTTCATGGCGCCTCCTTGTGATCTTGGTGATGGTTGCCATTGGGCTTTCCAGGGCTCCACATGGCTTTGTGACCATAGTATTGTGACCCAAATGGAAGTCTAGTGTTTGCACAACATAGGTAGAATGTTCACTAGAACCTGGAGGGGTGGGGGTGGTTTAAAAACACGGTTATTTGCTTACTGAAGAGCCTAATCATGTTGAATGTAATTTTTAACAAAAAAAAAGTGTGGTTTGCATAATTACAGAGCATGTATGCAATAATCGGAAGTAGAGAAAAACTCCCACCATGTATTGTATCAGATATTTATTTTGGTATTTTCCTTTGTCTGGAGACTCTTGTCAGTATCTAGACATGCAATCACTAGCCTCATAGAATACTAGACTGTCACAACCACAATTCATCTAGCTTCAAAAAGTCATGGAAAAAAACCTTTCCCGTTCCTGAGTAGTCATTGGGTTATAAACTCATTGGTCTGATGATTCCACATGCAGCCAAGCTTTGGCCCAAAAGGTCAGCCCAGAGTATGAAGTTGTCCAGCCCAGATCTTTGCACTTAATGCGCTTGTAGAATTTACAACTTAATAGTATAAAAAATATCTATAAACAGTAAGCAGAAATATGTTTTGATACCTTCTTGCCAAATTTTTTGTGCTTCTGTCCAAAAGGCAATATTAGGTTCTTCAAGATGAAACAGAGCCCATGATTTTGAACGAAAATTAGGTCCATGGAAACATGCCAATGTCATGTGATTTCCATGCAGGCTCATAGAGCCTCCAAACTGCATTCCATCTTCCGGTAAAGGAATCTGAAATAAGGATATGTGGCACCCTGACACCACCTTTAAAACTCCTGGCCAATGACGATGATGTGCTGCATCCAGTACTGTGGAGGAAAGCATACAGAAGAAACAGTGGCATTAATATCTACTTAACAGAATCTCTGCCTTTCTCTGTGTGTCTCTCTCTAGGGAATCTAAAACTTCTGAGCCTATATAGAAATATACACATTATTATATATACGTATGTCAGGCTCTTCCAAAGCTGAAGGTACATTTATTGCAGAGAGATCAGCAGCAATGGTATGAACAGATTCTTGAAACTATCTATAAAACTTAGATTACTATTTATAAAACTTAGATTACCCCCATATATAAACATAAAAAGAGCTATACTACTAAATAAAAATATGCATCTCAATAGCATTTTTAAATGAGTGTGTTTAAAAAATGCATGATGTGAAAAACCACAAGAACATGGACTAAAGTCTTTTGAGGTGAAGTTCCATTTTCTTTTACCCAAAAGGAAGTAGCTTGAAGTACAAAGTACTTCTAAACATCTAATCTACACTTGCATCAAAAACGAAGGCATAAAGAATGAGCACGCACTTTACAACTCTGCATACCACTTCACTTTCTCATACACTGGTACTCTGCATACCAATTCACTCTCTTAAGACATGGGTAGCCTGCCTAAAATAAAGTATTATTTTGATTGAGTAGGATGGCTCTTTTGATGCAAAGTGCTTGCTCATCTTTTGTGCCTTGCAATGCTGATGTAAGTAGATTAGATGTTTAGAAGTACTTTGTGCTTCAAAACTCCTTCCGTTTGTAGAAAAGAAAAATGAGTTTTCATCTCAAAGGACTTATGCCAAAGTTCTTGCGGGTTCTCACAGCAGGATACATATATTTTTTTAACACACACATTTAAAAATAGAGATGTTTTTGAGATACACATTTCCGGGCTTGGGGATGCAAGGTTTGTAGGCTCATAATACTCACATCTCTGCTTTGTATTTTAATGCAAGTCTACTTCCCTCCACTGTCCCAACAAGCCCTGAATTAATAGCCTTTGGTTAAACTATATTATCCCAGGACTACTTGCACCCGGCATGCTCCTATGCAAGAAGCCTCTGGGCTGTATAGTTTTTATCAAGGGCTTCTAAAATCAGGGGGAAAGAGATTGCCCAGCCACTTGCTACCACATTATCAGTAGCAGCCAGGTTAAGCGGGGTGGGACTTTGAGAAGACATCTGAAGGCAGCCCTGTTTAGGGAAGTTTTTAATGTTTGATTCTATTTTTAATATTCTGTTGGGAGCTGCCTGGAGTGGCTGGGAAAACCCAGCCAGATGGGTGGGGTAATAATAATAATAATAATAATAATAATAATAATAATAATAATAATCTGGGTAGGAGTTGCTTACAACATCTCATTTTTGAGACTTTGGAACCCACAGTACCAACACCCCTAGTTAAATTATTAAACACTGTTCAAGCGTATCATGAAATCGGAATATAAAACTTAATTACAAAATGGGCTAAAGCAGTTTCAGTACATACATTGCTGGTGTGAGCTTTTCTCTACAACATGGACCACACTCTTTGGGGGAAGATAAGGAACAGGCCCCCATGTAGACAAAGCTCTCTTGCTGGTATCAAACTGCTGAGTAAAGAATTCTTGGAGCTTCATTCCTATTTTGATGAGGTCAGGTGTGGTTGATCGGGAAATCATTACTTGAAAAATATCCCACTTCAAATCTCCATGGACAAATATCTCACTGAAACATTGAAATGAGATAATATCCCTTGTGAATTCATATTGTTTTACTTGGTTATAATGAGAGGATAGTCAATGTATATAAATGTAGCAACTACAGTAGAAATGGGATAACAGCTTAAGAAGGCAATTTTTAAAAATAGCTTTGATTAGAAACCATACGAGCAGAAATGTACACCATTAGATATGGCAAGAAACCTTACCTTTTATCAGTAATACTGGATTCAAAAGTATTGTAGAGATTAACTTTCCATTCATCTTGCAGTTTAAGGTCTGCATTACTGAAAATGCCCATTAGGATACTGGACCCCATGTAATCAACTCGTGCTTCAGTAGAACCCATGGTAATCTGAATTTTGTGATTTGGCTGCTGATTGGGATGTTCTGAAATATGAGCTAAAAAAACAACATTTGCATTATATGGGAACAAGATAATATCTGGCCCGCCTCTCCACCATGGTTTGCCAATACACAGCCCAATCCATGTCATAAGATTTGAGGTCTCTCCCAGCTCCGGATGACAATAGGAGAGTGGATCACTTGCAATATGAGAATTGGGTTGCCTGAGACAGCTGCTTTTCTGTAGCACACCTGCTCTCTACTTTCAGCAAACTTTCTAGTGAGCATGGGCAACTGACAGTTTCCTGCTATTAAGAACTGAAATGTGCCACAGAATTCAGCTCAAGATTTGAACAGCACAGTGGAAGCTGCCGGGCAAAAACTGGACACAATCTAGCCAAAGTTGTGCATTTCTTAGGCCCAGTAACTTCAACGAGAGAGGCTTTAATAACAGGCTAACGTTCACATTAAAAGCCATACAACTTCTATGGTTTTGAAGACTGGATTATAGCCTTTCTCTGCCAAGGAAAAGTGTATGTAAAAATCAAAACAAATGATTGACTTATTGTGTGCATGCACACATACAGACACACACACTGACATTCCAACTTACCCACCATCTCCAAGGCATTAACATCTATGGTACCTCCAACCACTCCACCTCTAGAATCCAAATGTGACCTCCCAAGACCGACTGACATGCTAATTTCACGATCTCTATTACTGCCCACAGATAAACGGCCCTGGCTTTTCAAACCACTAGTAGTCCACCTAAAACAGGAACAAAAATGAGAAAAATACATTGTATGCCATCTCTGACTCTCATATGTCAAAAATAAAAGTTGGGGAAAGCGTTTAAAACTTTAAAAGTAACTTAAGTATTATGGGAATTGTTCATTTTTTCTAAATCATACATGGGCATAACAAAAAACAAGGAAAGCCGAGTGCCAAAATTTAAATTTTAGAAAGGAAATATATTTATGGATCTAGATGACAGAAATGTTTCTCTTTTTTCCCTTTCTTTTCTTTTTTACTGACAAGGTTAACATGTTTAATTGGAGAAAAATCTTTTCCCCCTTCAAAATGTAACGACATTTAATACAGACAGAAAACGAGAAAATAAAAAAGAATATAAGAAGAGAGAAAAAGAGGAAAAAAATAATACTATACATTTCATATATGTAAATGCCATATATTTACAAACTCACAAAAAAGAACAAAAACATTACTGTAAATTAGCTAAAAAAGACTTCCAAATATTTTCATTTACTATATCTATTCTTTCCTTTATAATGCACAGTCTCAAATTAACTTAATTATTTTCGTACGTCCAAACATAATATCATTTCCACCTTTTATTTACAAGAATCGCTCTAATTCTACCAGGAGAATCTTATTCTTACAATATTTTTGTTAGATATTCCTGAAATATTCTCCATTCTTTGTATACATTCTGTTTCGATTGATCTCTTACTCTCCCTGTCAATGAGAGAAATGTTCCAAGCATCTCACTTAGACTACTAGAAGAAAAGGTCGCACAGACATACACACATATTTGAAAGATTTCTTTTGATTACAGGAATCAGAAATTTACTTACGTAGTATTTCCCATTACATTGCTCATGTTCATTTGGACATTCAATTGCTTCAAATTCATAACAAACACAACCAGCGTTTCCCATGGTGTCACTTGCTGACTTCCAACTTTGTTTGATTTATTAAATGGAGTTGATGTTTTTGAGACAGTATCTAGAATAAAACATCACCAGACTTTGTAAATTTAATATTAAAAAGTAATAATGACATGCCAGTTTTAGATACAATTTGTTTCCACTACTGTGTGAATTTTGTTAGAAAATGTTTCAGTAGCGGTGATGACTTCACGGGGGGGGAAAACTTCTTACCATTATATATTTGTATGATCTTGTGGAGCATCTCTACACCAACGCCAGCAGTGGCAAAAAGCAAAGAGTTGTCATGCAGAAATAGTCCACACGACTGGAATCAATTTCCAAATTTGGCTTCAAAGGAACGGCTAACATGACATCATCTCCCAGTGGCTGATAATAGTGACATGATGGTTGTCACAGCTGATTAAATTCTTGCATGCTAAGATTACAATCACTATAAATCTGAATGATATACGGCATGGCCCAAAGATATTATTACACAGTAGCATGCGAATTAAAGCAGTAAAAGGAAAGAATGATGTTTGTACCTCTCTGGGGAACTGAAGAGTCTGACACACTCCTGGATCTTGAAACAGCTGGAGATTTTAAGTTATGTGCTGCTGTTCCAGGTGACATATTGCTGTTTGTGCTGTGCTCATTGAAAACATTAGGGGACTGAGCCATGTGCGTAAATGAGGCGGACTGGCTTGGCTGCTCCCAGGTTCTACAGTATGCTTTTCGCGATGATTCAGGAGACATGTGCTGGTTTACTCCTTCAATAGAATCTGGTGTCCCGGGGCCAGATGCTACTGAGAAATAAAATACAGTGGTACATCGGGTTACATACGCTTCAGGTTGCAGACTCCGCTAACCCAGAAATAGTACCTCGGGTTAAGAACTTTGCTTCAGGATGAGAACAGAAATCGTGCTCTGGCGGCGTGGCAGCAGCAGGAGGGCCCATTAAAGTGGTGCTTCAGGTTAAGAACAGTTTCAGGTTAAGAACGGACCTCCGGAACGAATTAAGTACTTAACCCGATGTACCACTATAAAGCTTATGTTACCATTCCGTGCACTGAATGGCAGGTTATTATTAGCCAAAAGCAAATGTTATCAGTTTGTCAAAGCGTGTGTTTCTCCAGTGTGACCTTGTTTTTTATCAGCCCATCCTATATCAAATTTGTCACGGTTGCAAGATACAGAAATTAATGAATTACTAAGGGTGGGATCCAATAGTGCACCAGAGTGTGTGCACAGAAGTCACTCCCCACCACGCAACCTGCTCTAGAGGGTCCCCCAACCTCCCAGGGCAGATCTTGGGTATGTGTGATGGGGTAGAGGAGGGAAGAGAGAAAGCCCCATTAGTACAAATGAAAGTATGTTGTGCAAGCGGGACACCATACTTGGATATACAGTGGTGCCCCGCAAGACGAATGCCTCGCAAGACGAAAGGGTTTTTCGGTTTTGCGTTGCTTTGCTAGACGAATTTCCTTATGGGCTTGCTTCGCAAGACGAAAACGTCTTGCGCTTTTTTTTTAAAGCCGCTTGAAGAGGCGCAGTTGCGACGGACCGTGCTTTGCAAGACGAAAAACATCGCAAGACGAAAAGACTCGCGGAACGAATTCTTTTCGTCTTGCGAGGCACCACTGTAAGCTTAAGAGTGAACCCTGTTTTCAAAAAAAGTTCAGATTCAAGGCCAAGACAAATCATACATATATTAAACACACCTTTGCTGCTTACTTCCATCACAGACTCCACCACAAAAAATGTTCACAATATTAACTAATCATATTGTTGAAATACGGCAAACGAATGAATGAATGAATAATTAAATAATAAAATGAGCAAAGTACAACAGCTAAAAATTCTCTACATTGTAATCTGGATTATTATTTTTTTAATCACTTACCTGGGAGATTTATTGTTTGGTCCCCGAGAAAGAGGCGTCTTGCAATACTCCTCCTGTACCAGGCTCTTGGAAATGCTAAAATCTCACTTAGTCTCCTCATGTCATATTTAAAGGAAGCAGATCCTATATCACACACAGCTAATAAAAGAATTAAAAAAGTAAGTATAAAACTGGATGTGCAACAATACGCTCCAAAGTGCTTTCCTCCTTTTTAAGTAAGTTTTGCTAATTATATTTACATAGTATATTTACATATTGCTTCACACAACCAGAGGCATCCCAAAATGATTTACAATAATAAAACACATAAGAAATGCTAATTACTGTTACACCCATAAATGCAATGGAGCATATACAACCAGGCTGCATGGTGGACTAGGTCCAACATTAAACAAGATTGATAAATACCAGATATGTTTATTAATGTAGTATCCATTTTGCTTGCAGATTTGCTTGCAGACATGCTCTCAAAAAAGGTAGCACCTCCTGAACGCCTTATTCTTGAAAGGCTAACTTTTACAAACTCCAGATTGATGCTCAGCGAATCTTTACGACCAGTAACTGATGAGGGTTCTTCGTCTACATTTCCTGAAACCATAAGGAACAGTATAACAGTTTTCACTTGTTTTGAAGGACCCTAAGTTGTTCTTTCTAGTGCCTGCAGATTTCAGCTTAGCACAAAAAGACATAGGCACTTTGGACTGTGTAACACAAACTGTTGATAATAGCAGCTATATATCTCATTTGTTCTTTAAAAAAATTGTAAAAATCAGCTAGGAAAGATTTTGCATATACTAGTGGAAAGGATACTAACATACCCATGAACTCTATGAAATGCATACACAGAAAACTGCATCTTTAATGTACGTTCACATGTGTTGAAATGATTGGCTTTTCATAGAAATAGAAAAATACTTTTTGCAGAAACTCTTTTGTATTTCTCTTAGAACAGCCCTCCCCGCCCCACCAAAGCTTAAGAACAACCAATACACTTTTGTGAAATTTTATATTCTGCAATTACCTAGGGATCCTGATCCAGAAGACAATCCTGCTACACTGGACTTTTGCTTCCCTGCTCCATACGGATGAAACACATAGAGAGAGAAATCGGACATGCAGGCAGTGAAGCTCAGACCTGAAGAACTGCTGCTAGCACCTGTCAGATCTGACTGGCTACTACTATGCCGTGTTCTGCCAAAAGGACTGCCCAGTCCAGGCGATGAACCTACAGTGCAAAATGAAAGAACAATTTTAAAAATAGCACATATTAAATAAATTACATGTACCTTAGTTCAATCCTAAAGATCAGCCATGAGTTCTCTCTTGATTATTCCATTTGAACCATCAAATATGATGACACAGACATGTAAAGATATGACTCCCCAGGGTCATACACCAAACTGTTGCTTTCAACACTTCCTTCAAATTAAAAAAGTAGCTTTACATGAGACAAAACAATCTACAACTCAAATTCCCATTCTGATACATGCAACAAATTGTTATTTATGTATACATGGTGCTTTACAGACCACAGAAACAAAATTTTGATGAATGTTGCCCTTAGGATACTAAAGCTAAATTTTGACAGTGAGGAGATAACTGGAGAAACAGAAGGAAGGTAGAAGAGATGTTTCCCCCTTCTTAAAAAAGTAAATCACTTCAACATTTATATGTTTCCAAAGAGTAAATAACAACACACTAAATACTTTGGTTCAGTGTTACATGCACAAGCCTCAAAGCTCATGCACCTCCCTCGCCTCCTCTCACACAGGAGACGAAAAGCTTCCATTTTCAATTAGCCAAACCCAGCCAAACCTTAGTGTTACCTAATGGTTTAAGGCAGGCATGTCCAAAGTCCATTTCAGGGCCTAATGAGGCCCACCGGTCAGTTTAATCTGGCCCCTGTGGCTGTCCACTCCTGGGGGGTAACCCCAGCCCAACAACTTCAATCCTTAAAAAAGGTCAACAACTTTGGTTGGCCCTCACAAATGTTCACTTCATCAAATCTGGCCCTCTTTGAAAAGAGTTTGAGCACCCCTGGTTTAAGGAAACAAGCCAACTTAAACTGTGGCTGATTCTTCTTTCCCTGAATCATAGCTAACATTAACTACAGTTCTCTATATGCACAAAATTAGAATCATAGAATAATAAAATCGTGGAGTTGGAAGGGACCACGAGGGTCATCTAGTCTAACCCCCTGCAAAAAAGGAATCTTTTGGGCAACATGGGGTTTGAACCCATGACTCTGAGATTAAGAGTCTCATGCTCTACTAGTTTCTGCAGTTTGTTGAAAATGGAAAGTGCAGCTGTGCCAAATAATGCAATATCAGGCGGGGGGGCGGGGGGGGGAGCTCATCCAGGTTAATTCCTGAAGTGAATCTAAATGGAGCCATTCCATAACTGAATTGTTTTGCACACCTCTGAATAACTAGAAATGTAACAGGATTTTTAAATTTTATTTTTTTACCTGGCGAGACAGTTTTAGAAGGCATCTTAGATCCACTTTGCATAGCATTTTCCGTAGGACAGCTTGTACCTAAAGTTTCTAGTTCCCCTCGATTCGAAGAAAATACAAGATCAAGGGAGGGAAGTTTCAACATGCATTCTACCCGTGACACAGGTAAGCAGCTGAACTTGATCTGTGAAGGCTGAAGAAGAGAGAAACACATTTTTAGGGCACATATCAAACCATATAATCAGAACAGAACAACTACCAGCATCTTCTGTTAACTTTTCTTTTATGCTTTTATGCGAGTGAACTATAATGATAGCCACTTGGCGGTGACATAGCACCCACTGGAAAAGACATCATTCAGCTCCAAGGAGCTTACCATATAAAGTCTGACAGCAGGGAGAAAACAGTAAGGAATAAGGTGGTTAGTATCTTCTACTAACCAAAGTGATATTGTTTGTGCGAGAAATGCTTGGAGGAAAACTTCCATATGAGCAAATTAAGAAATTTAGGTTGCTTTATCACACTTCTCTTGTAACAAAAATGACACATAAATGAGCCTGTCAGGCTTTTATCTGTGCTAGCGATGCCTGGATTATTATAATTCGGACAACTACACTAAGCGCACAGATTGACTGTCCCCTCTCTAGCTGTTTCCACAGTCTTCAGATTTAGCTATATTGTAAATTCCTTGGAATAAGGGTGGGATACAATGTAACAAATCAAGATATTAAGGTGTCAGTTCTCCCCCGTTAAACATTTCCAAAAACTGTGTAACACATACAAATAACTATCAGTTTTGCCATTGACTCTAATGGGACATGAACTGCCCTCAATATGTAACTCAGGTCCTCACCTGGACTCTTACATAAACTACAACATCAACAGGGAAGGATGAATATGCCGATGTTGATGAAGATACTAAGGAGGCTGTAGATTCTTCCAAAGGGTCTTGCATGTCAAACTGCCCCATATCCTCATCCTGTGAAGTGACAGCTAAAAAAGAAAAGAAAAAAAGAACCAAGGATATCATTAAAACAGAAAGGAACATTTTAATGGAAGTGGATCATAAAATAAAAGATGTGGTAGAAACAACCTGTGATACCTGCATAATTCCTTTCTATTGGAGTTATAGGGATTGTTTCAAGGGCCTTCTCCAGGAAGTCTAACAGGCAGGGGCTAATCACCATTTCCTCTGGCAAGGACTGGAGTGCAACCCAAGCGTATAGTTTTGCTGTTTTTACACCACCACTTCCTTTTCCTTTGGCTGAAAAGTTTGAGGGGAAAACGGTTTAGTGGAATACTAATTCAACCATTTCAATTAGAGTACAAATTAAAATACAAGGTGTGTTTATTTAAGTCAATATCACTCAAACCATTCTGGATGATTAAGACAACAATTTACTCCTGTCCAATGGACTAAATCCCATGAGGTTTTTCCATGTACAATGTTGCTTCATGTTGATTCAACTAAAACATATTTCAGTGCTTTGTCTTCAGCTCTGCTAACTCCTGCTTTCAGCACTCTCCCCTCCAACAAGCTGCTACTGCTGTTTCCCCTCCAATGCTTGCAGCTTGGTCCCACAGGAAGAAGTCAAGTTCCTTTTGGCCTGCCTTATAGGTTTCTGATAGTGCCAGCCCCACCCATCCCTGCAGGAAAGAAGGTAGCCTCACTGCAGCCACTGATGAGAGAGATTGTGAGGCAGGCGCCGACTGCACACATGCTTTGGACATGAGCACAGTGGTCTAGACATTAGTATTTTGCTCACTGCTGCTGCAGCTAGCGGCCTAAAGCAGATGGGGCTGACAAGGCAGCTGAGGAGACACAATGAACTATGGAAAAAAGAATAAATGGGGAGGAGTAGAAAAAAATCCTGTAAGACTTTCACAGGCAGCAACAACTAAGTAGAGACGAAGAGTGAGGCGAAAGTCTCTGGTAAGGAGGAGGGAAAAGGCTGAGATAAAACCACACTGAGGAGAAAACACAGTAAACCACTCAAGTCTCAAAAGATCAGGAACCAACCAGAGACACGGGTTATTACCTCACAACACACTCACACAAAAACGCAAATAATAATGCACAAGCCTGAGAAGTTAAAGACAAGACAAAGAACACACTCTAAACATCTGCTTCAAGTAAAGGCAGGAATGAACTGAGACTTCAGAGGGAAAGAAATCCAGAAACTTTCTTTGCAGCAACAGCAGTCTCACTTTCAAACGCTAGGGGGAACTCAAGTCCCAGGTGAGGACATACTACACTCAGAAGAATGGATAAAAAGGAGGAGCACATATTTACTGTTTTTTCGAGATAAGAAACAACATGCAAGAACAAAGTGTGATTTGTTCTTCGCTTGTTCTTAGTTTGTGGCTGGTGGGGAGAGAGAGTTTAACCCTGAGTTCTGGTTCTGAAGACACAATAAATTAAACCTTAGGTTAACATAAGAACAGGGCAGGAGCAAAGCAGCTGCAAGCTCCTTTTCAGAAAACTGCACGTTTGCATGATCCTGATAAGCCGCAGTTTGGGTTACACTGTCAGGCAAACCAAGCAAATATGTATGTAGACTGTGTCATATTATAATGCTTGATTTCAGTCACACAACTTTCAGTGCCAAGGCCCCTGAAGTAAAGGCAAAGTAAGCAGGGGAAACTAGTTTTATTTGGTGAAATAAAGTTTCTACAGAGAGAAAATCTAATAGAAAAAGAACAAGAAATCGATGAGAGTCTTTAAGGTACAGGGAAGTTTCTATCCTGTAAATTTTAGCAAAAAATAGAATTATTGAATAGTACTGGACTCCTGGTATCAGTATGTTTTAGGAGTTAATGACCATATCAATCAAGTAGGATGCTTTATTAAACTATGAAGCAGATTTAGATCTAAGCATGTAACTCCACAGTATGGAGAGAATTAAAGCAAAGGTACAGCATGTAAAAGAAATCTCTACCTGATGGGAGAGGTGGGGGTTGGGGAGGAAGTAAAGATTTAGCTTTGCTGTAGGCAGGAGGCATGGCAGTATCTTTCATACCATACAACTTGGATTCTTTGGAAAGGGTTCTTGGCAGAGATGACCCTCGGGATGCATTTGGCGATTCAGTCTTTAACATCTTTGAGTTATAATGTAGCTGAAATGAAAGAAAAGTGTAGATCCATCACCAGTGTGTGCCACAAATGAAAAAACCCTGCCTATTTATTTATGCATTCACAGCCATAGTTCCCACATCTAGGCAGAGTAATAGTTTCTTCAAAACTTCTTTTTGAAAAGAAGGAAACCTATTATTTGAAGCAAATCTTTATATTGAAACATAAACATCTTCAATTCAAAACTGCTCTAATGCACTAGAAGAAAAGTCTTGCCAAACTGGCAATATTCTAGCTGTCATTTACTCAAAGCTAATTATTGTCTTTGCGTTGGGTTTCTGGGCTGCTGTCCTTATATCATTTATACAAGTTTGATAATTTTATTATTGTGATCTATCATCTATTATACTTTTAACTGTACTGGGTGTTGCCTGGAGTATTTTCTTTAAAAGAGAGAGAAAAGACGGTGTATTTTAGAATAAAATAAACAGGCTTTGTTCAGGCTCTAGTTTGCATTCCATAGTGTTAGAAACTCTGCATGTTTGTTTTGCCTAGAATTATCACAGGTGGTATCTTCTGCATTTTATGGCCTTTAAGGCTCATGGTACAAATGCCCAAACAGTACATTGCCAATGCCATGTCTACAGAAGAGCAAGGACAGCAAATGCACCATCCTTGTAAGCACTTTATGTAACCTAACTTTCACTACATGAAGTTTTCATCCACTCAAAACACTGACAATGCCCAGGCATTTACCCACCATAATATGCTTTAGAATGGAATGCTCATCTCAGCAGATATATCTCAGGGTTTGTACTGATACCTTATTTCATGGTAAAATCCAGGTTTTGCCACATACTGATCTTATACCAGAGGCTGGGTTAAAAATCTAATAATTACCCTGATGGGTCAGATCAAGTTCCATCTAGCCCAACATATTGTTTCTAAAAGCTGTTTGTCTGGTTAGGTTAGCATTTCCAGGATTTACCTTATCTTGAAGGTTTCCACACTTCAACTTGGTAACAAGGTTGCTCTGTAAACTATGGAGACTATAATAACACACAATCCACATTTGCATCATACCTTGTAAACCCAAAATAACTGTCACTTGTCTAAAATAGGATTTGTACTTCACTGCATATGTGTAATTGCCAGCATCACAGAAGCTGCACCACTGAGATTAGGAGTTAAGGGATAAAAAAACCTGTGGTTGTACTTGATCACCTTTGTTTCAAGGAAAAGACCAACATCTCCCAGCTTCCCTCCATGCTTTTTTACCTTCACATCTACACCAGGAATGTAAAATACTGTTGTTTCCAGGTCACCAGACTTCGTCTGCAGAGATGATGGAACTTTCTTTCCAGCCAGCAAGTGAGTAGTTGATGCATAGTTAGTTTGAAATTTCTTCTTTCTTGAAGGAGACTCTTGATCTAAACTTCTGGAACTGCGATCATAGCTTCTAAACAGTAAACAGCAAGGCACAGCATGACTTAACAGGAATGTAAGTGTAACATTATGTTATTTCCAAAGCTGAAAGTGAGCACTGTTAGGAGTAACTGAAGATAAACCACCATGGGTTGGATACAGAATTCCATAAGCAGAATTCTAAACATGGAATGAGGTGCTTTGCGTCCTAGCTTCTCCTTCTCTTGAAGGCTCCTGTTGCCTCAAAAAATATTCTCCAGAGAGTTGAGGGCTCCTCTAGAAGAGTGTAGGAGATGGTGTGGAAGGCTGTATGCAGAATTAGTGCAAAATGCTTCCCCCTTCTGTTCATGGAAGCCTCTACTGGATCCAAGCCTCTTCTGTGAATGCAAAGACTCCTTCCATCTGTAAAGGAGTACCTCTGGGTCTAACTGTATATAGTATAATATTTAGGTCTGTTTCATTTATTATACTGCCTCCTTGAGCATTTTATTGAGGACTCCATTTACACAGACACAAACCGGAAGTAATAAAATATGTTGACTGCTGTTGCAACCCTGCAGATGTTTTGGTTGCTTAAATTCAACTGAAGTAGATAGAAGTCCCATCTATGCAAAACTGCAGCCTTAGAATCTTTCCTATCAAAATGGAAAAGAGCCACCTGAATGTGGTTATGTTCCATCTATATATTCAGGATTTAGAGAAGATAGACAGATCTGATCCATCAAGTTCTGTATCAGAGTTCTCGATACTAACCAAGGCTTCACATCTATAAAAAGAATGGATATTATTTAATGTTGCTGAATGGAAAAAACAATGGCTACCTATTTAGATCGTTGCCTTAAAATAAAATTGTTCATTTTTAATTTTTTTGTATACGGGACATAAAAATTACCATGAACCCTGTAGCATATGGCATATAATGTAAATTGTTGGTGAATCTTATGGAGACTTGGAGAAGTTTTGTGTCAGAAGCATGCTGCTCTTCTCAGTATGGCTTAGTGAACCTGCTCTGCTTCCAGCAGGACTCTTACCTCCTTAAGCTTATGTCGTCATGTTCTTGCTGAAGCGTTGTTGGATGAAGCACACACTTTCCACAATCAATTTCAACTCTCACATCAAGTTCAAAGTCAATATTCCTCTCTGTAGTTGTGCCAGTCACACTTCTGCTGGCCGGAGATGTTGGCCACCGTTCAGTAAACAACTGGTGGACAGCAGCAAAACCTGTTGCTTTCTTGCGAGAAAGAGTCCTGTAGAAAGCAAACAACTGTTTTGGAGCTCTTGGCAAAAAGAAACGTATCCAACTTATTTCATGCAAGGGCTTGACATATTTCTTTAGTGTTTTACTATGCTACATGTAAGGGCCAAACTATACGTGAAGTGGATGTGTTTTACTTTCATTGGAAGCAGCTGTTCTAGAGTAAGATTACCAGATTGTTTTCAATGAATCCGGGGACACTTTTCAACTTCAGTAGGAATGATAGGATTTTGTATGGGGACTGATTTGTAGAAACGAGGACTGTCCCTGGGAAACGGGGACATCTGGTAACCTTATTCTAGAGGCCGCCCCCCAACTCGTTTGGATTGTGCTGTGATGCTGGGGGAAGGAGGCTTACCTCTTTCCTCCAGGTCTCACCTAAAGTCTGTTCTGACTTAAATCACTTAAATCTGACTCCCCCAAAGCCACAAGGGGGCATCCAAATCACCCTCCCTCTGGTTGCTTCCATAAAAGACACTGGGAGATCCGTAATCAGGTATACTCTTCAGGTAAAGGGGAGCCCTAAACTTACCAAAGCTTCAGTTTCTTGTGACTTGTTTTTGTTGTTTTGTTATGCATTTTGTGTTCTCATTTTGTAGTTTTATGTTGTGGCCCACCCTGTGATCTCCAGATGAAGGGCGGAATGCCAATTTAATAAACACATTTAATAAGTTTGATAAATAAATAATAAAATAAAAATTATTACCAAAGGACTCTTAGCAGCTTAAAATGATTTATCCATTTCCTAAAGTCTTAGCCCTTTCAAAGTAACTGGTTAGCAATGTATAATTTAAGAATAGGAATGAGGAAGTTAAAAAAAATAAATCTGAATACATGAAGCACACTTATCTTAAGTTGATATTGCAGCGCACATGTGATTCATATCACTCAAGCATTTAAAAAGGATTTAGGAAAACAGCAAATGCTTTATATGGAAGCAGACTATTAGCCAACCTGTAGCCCTCCAGATGTTAAGAGTGATGGATTTCTTTATCTAAATTACTGTTAAGTAAAAGCTTAACTTTCACAATTAAGATATTGTTTTTAATAATATGCTCACTGTGTTTTCCTGTAAAAATAAGGCCTCTCTCTTTCATGATCATCTTCCTTTTCAGAATCCTCACTAGTTGAAGACAAGCTGTCATCTCGTCTTCCTTCTTCAGGCTGGAAGGGAATGCTTGGTGAGAAGACAGCTGGAGTTTTGGGTGAATTGAATACTGAGCATGATCCTTCACTAGTGGATGAGTAATGGGATGGACCATCAATGGTTACTGACAAAAGATCCAATTCTGTCTCCTCTGGAAACTAATTGCAAAGAAAAAAAAAAGACATTCAAATTATAGCTACTATCTCTATCAGAGGGAGTTGGGAGAAATCAGGTGTCTGAAAGGCAAAGCACATCAAAAAATTATCCGAAGTAATATTTATTACTTTGGACAGTCCAAGGAAATTAAGCCATGAAACTTGTTTACAAACAGATGAGTGAATGATCTAGGACAAGCACCTTAGAAAGAGAAATTAAAAAAGAAAGCAATAAGCTTAGGTTGGGAATACATACTAGTATGTATGATGATTTTATTAAAAAAATTAAAAGCAAAGCTACAGAACAGCAAGAAACCCCAAGACCACCTGCAAATAAGAGGAATGAACAGAAATTGTTAGTGAATGAAAGTGCATGCAAAATTCTGATACAAAATGTTTAACACTATCTTTACTGATATGCTTTTAAAGCTCAAAAAAAAAAAAATTAATACGACCCTAGGCATTTTTAAGGATAAAAGGTTTCAATAGGCCTTCATTAATACTGGTTTGGTTTTAGATGAGCATTTAAGTTTCAAGGAACGCTGAAATATGTATAGGGATCAGGATGTGCCAACTGTATCCTTCTATCCTGGCTTGCTTTTCTGGTTTGTTAACTGACAATAAAGTTCATTGGTTTGGACATAATAGAGAACATGCATATACAATTTGGATGTCATTAGAAAATGACATGTTTAAAGTGTTTTGTGTATTTTCCTTCTGATTCCCATACCCTGGGAAATGTTTTATGCCTTAAGATCTTGGGTTTAAACATCCTGATATAATGTTTTGGGCACTCATTTAGATTGTCATTCATCGCCCATTATTTTAAGGAGTGGAATCTTGTCTTGGCCTTTTTAGAACTATCAGTGCCAATATTCTTGGTTTGTTTAGTGAGACAGGATACATTTCTGATGAGGAATAACTGATCTTTCATCAGCAATCTGTCACTGACCACACCAGCTGAAAAAGTCAGCCTATGACAATAATCTAAAATTTAGCTTCATATTTCTGACTTACAAGGTCCTCTACCTCCTGCCTTTGTTTTAGAGATATCTATTTGTAGTTTTAAAGTTTTAGCAATCCAAATATGTTAAAGACATCCTACAACCTACCAGACTTCCACAGAGAACAAGCTCCAGAAAAAGAGAAATGATTAACACACCCAAGAAAAAGAAGTACTGCACTTTGCCATATTGCCAGGTTTGCGAGTGTGTTGCCTGTATGCGTTATGATTAGCTAAGAGAGATGATCAATGAAGCGCTTTTCCATGCGATTAATTAGTATACTTATTGATTTTGCAAATACCTGAAAATACCCTTCCCCTGGAAGGCTGGATTGTTGTGCAATCCCCAAAACTGTTTTATTCAACTTAATTAAAGGTGAAAAAAGAAACAAAAATTAAAATAAGCATATCGAAGACACTGGCATGTTTAATGTGGTAACGTTGTATAAAAACCAAATTTCATTAGTGAACATAGCAATGGCTACATATGACAAATTACTGAAAAATTTAACACACCAAGCATGACAGAATGCATTATATGGATAACATGCACGTGTATGTAACATAATATATAAATATACTAATAAATGCACATACTTAAAATATGTATATCTTTCACACCCTAGTTACTGAACTGAAGGTAGTTTAAAGAATGCAGAATTAAATCTGAATACATTTTAATCTTTCTTTACTTGGAATCTTTGAAATATGCATCTAGGGTACTGAAATGCCAGACAAACTTTCCCATCTCTATGTAACCATCACCTATTCTTAGTATATCATCATGGGACTTAATGAATGCAGCACAACAGCTGATGGCTGTCTTACCGTGTCCTGTATGTTGAAAGTGACTCTGGGTCCAGGAGATGCTCCATCTACACGTATTTCTGGGAGGTCCTCACTTTCTCCAAGACGTGTACTATTACATATATAAAAAGTCATTTAATATTATTAATGCAGAACTTCTCAGTTATTCTATTCACATAGTAAATCTAGAGAATAAAGGGTAAACACAGAGGCATTTCTGACAGTTGCTCCATTATTGTGGAGCTCCTTCTCAATTTAGAGCCACAACATGAACATCTTCTAGATGTTCTAGTCCTGGGTCTTTGGATTAGGCAGATTAAATGGCAATTCAGTGACTGGCAAGAAACCAACTATTTCGCATGGTTAGGAGCAACACAGCTGCACTGGATACAGAAGGCATATATAAGACTTGATTTAAAGTGGTAAAATGTATTGTAAAGAGACCTAGAAATGGAATGGAAAAAGCTGAAGGGGTGGGGCTCTTCAGATGGGGTTGGCTCAATTTTCAGTCATTTCCATCCAGTTCTATGGGACAAAGTAAGTGGAAGGCAAAGAGGGTAGACAAAACCTGAATCTTTGGGGAAACCTAAATTACTAGACAATGAGCAGATGAAGAAAACATACAGATTAACATCTTTGATCTTTGAACAAGTATATGCATTTGTGTGTGTTTTTTAATCACCTTACCTTGCTCTGTCCATTCTTTTCAAAGGTGGCCTTCCAGATGCTGTAATACTTTTGGATCGATTATAGCTAGGTTTGTAGCCTAAGCCCCATTTGTCTTTCAGAGATGCTGCCTAAAACAATCAAACAAAAACAACATTATTTCAATATTCCATCAACAGGACACTTACATAGCTTGACACTAAGGCAAATCAACTATTTAGGAATGCTACTTACCTACACATTCACACAGGCTACAAATATTGTAAATCAAAGGTATGATACTGAAAAAGTTAATTATGCTGAAGTTCCACTGAGATCTGAATCTATTTGGCCAGCTGGGTCACATTCTACATTAGGTCTGCTTAACGTAAGGTCTGTGAATAGATTTAGACTCGCTCCTTAGAGCTATAGGTTCCAAGGAACTTTCAAATGATTGTTGGGCTGGATCAAAAGGTTGAGCAGGGTTTCAAGAACTTCTCAAAAGTGTAGTTTAAAGCCTCTCATGCACTTCTCCTGCAAGTAGATGATTGGCACTGTTTGCTTACCAGAGACATGCATAAGATGCTTCAAACAGTGCTACTGAAAAGCAATGGAAGGCAGTCTCCACACTCATGTTTCAGCTGAAATGGGAGTGTGGGGGTTTTCTAATGTGTTTCTCCTTCATTTAACATAGAAGGGGACAGCTGCTTCAAACAAGACTTTAGCAAAAGGGCCCTGTGCTCCTGTTTCAAGCTGAAATAGAAGGGCAGCACAGGGCTGTCTTAAAGCCTGGGCAAGTCTCCTCATGCTCCTTTTAAACTTCCCAGATCAGATGTAAAAATGGAGGGGGGGGGACACCTCACAGTGCTGTACATTAGATTTGGCCTGGGAAGCCAATCTTGATAAGGATCTGGCCTTTGGAGCCAAAAAGGTTCCCCCACTCCTTTGATGTAAAGAAGGAAAAAAATAGTAATTGTGAACACAGCTCCAGAGAGAACAGTAAGCCAGCACAGATCTGTGGTGGAGAGTATGGGATGAGAGAACACATTTAAAGGGATAAGACAGCAGGTACTGTGAAATGGAGAGAGGAAAAGGAGGATGGGTTCATATAATCTATATTATATGGAAATAGGTGCAAAAAACCCAGAGCTGACAGAAATTGCTAAAAACGAAACTGCTGACTTGCACCAAAAAGGCTTTTCCATAGTTAACACAGAAATGCATCCCTCTTCTGTTAGAAACAAAAAATGGCTCTCAGAGTGACTTATGTACCTGTGTCTTGTTATTTATTTATTTAAAATTTACACCCTGCTTGATTGTAAAACAAAAACACCCCTCAAAGTGGTTTACAAAAGGTAAAACTGTAAAATTATCAATAAGAAGAATTAACAATAAGAACAATGCAACATTTTGAAAAAGAACATTTCAAAACAAACTATAGCCAATCATTTCAAAGTAGCAGTCACCAAATGCCTGGGTGAACAGGAATGTTTTCAAATTCCACCTAAACACTAATAACAAAGGGGACAGCTACACAGAGGGCATTCCGTAATGGGGGGGGGGGGGGCGGATCACTACAGAGAAGGTCCTGCCATATCAGATTCAGTGTTCTACTATCTTTTTAAAATGTGAAAACAATGTTCATGTAGCGATGTTACTGTGCTACAAAGGAATCTTAAGAATTGCTCACCCGCATACTTGACCTGCGCAGTTTTTTACGAACATCTCGGCGAATATCATTGACAGCAACCGACTCCAATTGCTGATAACGTTGAATTTCTTGGTTTATGGTTCCTTCACTTGCACCCAGTTTCCTGAGGACAAAATGGTGAAAACTCTGAATAGAAAACTAAAGACAATTTGGTGTGATGATTAGAGCGGTGGACCTGGAAAGGGGAGGCACGGGTTCAGGGTGTTGGACTAGATGACACTTGGAGTCCTTTCCAACTCTACAATTCTATGAAATCCTGACACCAGCCACTTTCTTCTTGCCGGACAGAGTGGTTGTGAGGATTAAAGAGGACAACTATATGCCAAGGAGATGTTTGGAAGCATAGTGGCATAAAAATGTAAGATACAGTTTTAATCAAAAAGGCAGGTCTCTCACAGTTGATTTAATTATTCTGATTAAAAGATTTTTTTTAAGAAAGGAAACACGCATACTTACTTTAGATCATCAATTACTTTGGCTTGTTCATTCAGCTCCCTTATGTCCACTAAACGTTTCACATACTTTCTTCCTCTCTGCTCTCCAGTCTGGTTATTAGATATCCCCTGCCTCCTATAATCAGCATTCTCCTATTTAAGAATTAGAAAAGCATTTCATGTCATTGTCTGTTAAAAGTGGTAGCATTTAAGCAGAAGACCAGGTTTTCTACCACCAATCAAAATAGCATGCAAAATCAGTTTGAAAAGAAGCCAGCTGATTCTTGATTTGCCAGTGACCCACTGATTCCACCATTCATTTAAAGAGATGCTATATATGCTACATACATGTCCCCATGAGCAAGACCTGCCCGCTTTTAAGTGTGAATTGTTAGGATAAGCAGTATCACTTGATGCTGATCCCGACAGATATTCTACAGGAACAGAGTGACGATGGCTTTTGGGGCTCAAGCCCAGCAGGTGATTTACAATCCGTTGCCCAAAAGTGAGCTTGTGTACATCTCCACATAGTGGACCACCTTCTGATTTCTAAATGATAACAAATAGCAAGATTAATAACTCAGGAAACGTAGATGCCACCATTCTCCTTATCGTCTGGCCCTTCTCTTAGGGTTCCTTGCAGATTTTCTTTCTATTCTTTCCCACAAACCTTGGCTCCCACATGGTCTACTATGTATTACTGTTAATTCTAGAAAGATGTAGCAAATTCATCTACTCTCCACTGATCCCGGTCCTGTTATTCCTGTACATAACCAAGCTGTCCCTCACTTGACATCAACTAACTGGAATTTCTACTTGTCAGGGTCTGCAGATTGACACTGGTTTGCAGATAATCTTTAAACTAGGTTAAGGTTTGTTGTTTAAAGCAGTGTTAGCCAATGTGGCACCCTCCAGAGCTTGTTCAACTACAACTCCCATCATTCCTGGCACAGGCCATACTAGCTGGGGCTGATGGGAATTGCTAGACTACAACATCCAGGGTCACTATGTTGGGTACCCCTGACTTAAGAGTCTTCAACAAATCATTTAAAAAAAAACAAAAAAAACACCTACTACTACACTAAATAAATTTCAGTAATGGGATAACTAGCTCTTTAATTTTAACTGAAGAGACCAATACTATGCATGCTTCTTTGGAAGTGAGTTCAATTGGACTTGCCTAGTAAACATATGCAGAACTGCAGCCTTAATCCAATACCAACATTCAAAGAACTGTAAAACTAGTTCTGGGGGGGGTCCAAAGAAACTTCTTTTCCTCTAAACAACAGTTCAGCAATGGAAACTAAGGGGAATTCTAAAAGCAGTCTGTGCTATGTTCATTAGCTGTTCAAACAATACAAACACATACCATTGAGCTTAATGAAAGCTCCTTGCAAGTCTGAGCCCACAAATATACAGTGGGACCCCGCAAGACGAACGCCTCGCGAGACGAAAAACTCGCAAAACGAAAGGTTTTTTCGTTTTCGAGTTGCCTCGCAAGACGAATTTCCCTATGGGCTTGCTTCGCAAAACAAAGCTTGCCCCGCAAGCTCCGGGGACAGCGGGTCTTCCCCGCTGTCCCCGGACCTCTTTTGAAGCAAGGGGCGGCGTGGAGAAGCGATCTCCCCGCAGCCCCTTGCTTCAAAAAAGGTCTGGGGACAGCGGGGAAGAAGCGATCTTCTCCCCGCAGCCCCAGGTCCGGGGACAGCGGGAAGCGCTTCCCGCTGTCCCCGGACCTCTTTTGAAGCAAGGGGCGGCGTGGAGAAGCGATCTCCCCGCAGCCCCTTGCTTCAAAAGAGGTCTGGGGACAGCGGGGAAGAAGCGATCTTCTCCCTGCAGCCCCAGGTCCGGGGACAGCGGGAAGCGCTTCCCGCTGTCCCCGGACCTCTTTTGAAGCAAGGGGCGGCGTGGAGAAGCGATCTCCCCGCAGCCCCTTGCTTCAAAAGAGGTCTGGGGACAGCGGGGAAGAAGCGATCTTCTCCCTGCAGCCCCAGGTCCGGGGACAGCGGGAAGCGCTTCCCGCTGTCCCCGGACCTCTTTTGAAGCAAGGGGCGGCGTGGAGAAGCGATCTCCCCGCAGCCCCTTGCTTCAAAAGAGGTCTGAGGACAGCGGGGAAGAAGCGATCTTCTCCCTGCAGCCCCAGATCCGGGGACAGCGGGAAGCGCTTCCTGCTGTCCCCGGACCTCTTTTGAAGCAAGGGGCTGTGGGGAGAAGCTATCTTCTCCCCGCAGCCCCTTGCTTCAAAAGAGGGGACAGAGCGGCGCTTCCCCTCTGTCACCGGACGGTCTCCATAGGAACGCATTAATTGATTTTCAATGCATTCCTATGGGAAACCGTGCTTCGCAAGACGAAAAACTCGCAAGAAGAAAAAACTTGCGGAACGAATTAATTTCGTCTTGCGAGGCACCACTGTAACTTGAATCATGCTGCACTCTGTTAATACACATTACGAAATTCTTATGTCTAAGCAAATATGCAGTATGCCAAGCTGCTATTTTGCTTCATGTATTAAAGGTAAAGGTAAAGGTACCCCTGCCCGTTCGGGCCAGTCTTGCCAGACTCTTGGGTTGTGTGCTCATCTCACTCTATAGGCCGGGAGCCAGCGCTGTCCGCAGACACTTCCGGGTCACGTGGCCAGCGTGACAAGCTGCATCTGGCGAGCCAGCGCAGCACACGGAACGCCGTTTACCTTCCCGCTGGTAAGCGGTCCCTATTTATCTACTTGCACCCGGAGGTGCTTTCGAACTGCTAGGTTGGCAGGCGCTGGGACCGAACAACGGGAGCTCACCCCACCGCGGGGACTCGAACCGCCGACCATGCGATTGGCAAGTCCCAGGCGCCGTGGTTCCACCCACAGCGCCACCCGTGTCCCTTCATGTATTAGAATTATATTTAAGATTTATTAATCAGTTTACTAACCACACTAACAGCAGGAGACATGTTATCAACTTCATCCTCATCTGATAGGTCAACCATGTTAACGGAGTTAAGGTCAGCAATGTCATCTAAATCTTCTTCTCCTGTCAATGTTGTAAGGGTATTTCCTAGAGCATTTAATCTTTTCCCAATGTTAGGATCCATGTGCACATCAATGCCACACATCTTCCATAGCACATTAAGAGTCCATGTCCCAGCACTATTACTTTCTGTTTTGATAGAAAAAAGGGGTGGGAGAGAGAACATCACATTTTTGATTTAGGTATGCAAAAACTAATATCTAGTATTTCACCAGCAGCTTAAGACATTTTTTCTCAGTTGAAATGTACATGGTTAGAAACATCATAGCAGTTTACCACATTCTGCAATGCACATGCTGCATACTCTTTTTGTCTTTTTGGCAGACGGGAAAAAAGGATAAAATAATGAAGGATTTTCACAGGAACAAGAAAAAAATGTGCAGTGCTTTCTTCAAATGGGCAATTAAACTTTATTTACTATTGCTATTACTTTAACATTTACCTCAACATCTCTTATATTTTAATATTCTTATTCAAAGGCTGAACAGAATAATCACACACTGAACTAGAATTGGAAGAGACCACAAGGGTCATCTAGTCCAACCCCCTGCAATGGAATAGTTTGCTCAAACCCATGACACCAAGATTAAAAGCTATACAGTGGTACCTTGGGTTACATACGCTTCAGGTTACAGACTCTGCTTACCCAGAAATAGTACCTCAGGTTAAGAACTTTGCTTCAGGATGAGAACAGAAATTGTGCTCAGGCGGCATGGCGGCGGCAACAGCGGGAGGCCCCATTAGCTAAAGTGGTGCTTCAGGTTAAGAACAGTTTCAGGTTAAGAACGGACCTCCGGAACGAATTAAGTACGTAACCAGAGGTACCACTGGACCAGCTTTTGTAACATTCTATAATGTTTTAATCCAACTGTTAAGACCCCCCCCCCCCCACCAAGGCTACAATTTGTTCCTGAATATAAATCTCCTGTATTAAAGACTAAGATGAGATGACAGATGCACAATAAAAAGGAAGACTCACACAGAGACTAAAGCTGCTTTGAAATAAGTGCTGATTTGAAATAGCTCTTACCTGCAGCTGCTTGCCCTGTTGTTCTTGAGCACACTTCGTAGGTGCCATCTGGCACTACGCCTAAAGATGTAAGAAAACTACAGTGAACCTACCATCACATCACAAGGCTTTTTAGGTGAAACTTGCACTAATATAGAATCAATCATTTCCTAATGATATTTCGTTCTCCTGTGGTGGTTAAATAAACAAATAAATAAATAAACAGGAGTGGATCAAGACGCTCCTTTCAGCAAATAGAAGGATTCCTTCTGTCCACAGAATGGACTCTGTAAATCAAAGATCAACCTTCCTTTCCTTCTGCAGTGCCCTGTGCCACCTCCCCACAGGGTTCTGGTTGGTTCCTCACCTCTGGAGAGCTTTTGGGGGCGGGCATACAGGGTTGCAGGAAGAAGCAGGAATCACTGAAAATCACTTCCCTCTATTAAATTGGCAGGAGTGGCCCATGCACGGAACTCTGTTCATGGGAAGACTGTATCCACCCCATTAATTTTCTTGAACTGGCATCTGGACATTTCTTATAGTAATACTAAATTCTTATTTCTGTATTCTTCTATATAGGGAAGACATTCCCCTCACCCCACCCCAAAGCACTTTTGGATGCCATTTGTTCTGAAAGTGTCTGCCCAGTGATGGAAAGGTCCTATTCAATTGAAAGAGACAGGAGTCAGTTTCAGCACACAGACACCAACCCATGTCCCCTATAAATCTGCTCTGGGAAGAGCTTCTGAAGTCATGTAGGACAGCAAAGGTGAGAGGGAATCGACAAAAATGACTTCTCTCCCTGTTCCACTAGATAAGCCCTGGTGCTGACACACCAATGGATGATCCAGAAAATACGAATTGCTTACTTATTTTTCTAAACATGAAGGTGAAACACAAGTTAGGGTGTATTCCATGAATGCATCCCATCAGTACAAGTATTCCCACTTGAGCAATGAGACCCCCCCCTTTTTTCTCCCTTTGTGCATGCCCCACACCCTCCCCAAATATATTCCAGAGGGTTGGGGAAACCCTGAGAACAGATTTAGTAGGGGAAGGAGAGGAAGAGAGAGTTCTATTGTGCAAGCAGAAATCCTTGTGCTGAGAGAACGTTCATGGAACACTATGTAAGAAACACCTTATGCTTTTTTTGTGGAGCTTCTCAAAATGTTCAGAATTAGCAGTAGCGGAGACAATAAGATAAATGCTTACAGGCATTCATGACTAGATCTCCTCGCACTTCTGGCTTCCAGTCATCCCAGCTTGTTTCAAAGCCATCAGCAAAGCGAATGCAGAAGTTTTTAAAATGACCTTTGCTGACAAGAGATTCTGAAGAGCAGGCAGTAATTAAAGTACTTTCAATGGTCAGGACTAATGCAGAACCAGTGTCCAGATCAGCTGTATGATTAGACTGAAAAAAGCAAGGAACTATTGTATAAAAGTCTATTTCAGAAATAAGAAAGAATTCAGGATTAATTCCTCACTCATAGTCATTTCTAGTTTCCCTTTATGAAGTAGGTACACACACACACACACACACACACACACACACACATCAAAATTAACCTATATAAATTAGTATTTAATCAATAACTGGATTCCTGGCAGCTCTCTTAAGATCAACCCCCTACAGCAAATTCCTGCTTTTCGTTACAAGTATGCACAAACTTGTAATTAAGCCCATCTTTATGAGTTTTAAGGGTTATTTCCTAATGTTAGTTATTTACTTTACAGTACCTAGCATTATCTAGTTTTACAAAACATCATTTTCATGGATAAATCCATGATAAGCAGTATTTTTAACAAGGTAGCATACATCTAGAGGCTGCAGCAGAACATATATCTGGAAAAGGTAGTTTCAAATCTAACATGAACTTCACAGAAATATATAGAGCGCTCTCAGTTACATTCTACATTCTATTACACATGGGGAAATACAGCTCATCAGATGTTATTGATAACACTTATTACTTACACAGTAACTCTGTTTTTCTTTCTGTCCCCCAAAATTAATCTTGTGGCCCTGCCTCTGAATCTGTACCAATATTAAAAGCATTACATTGATATGTTTTGGTCATTGAGATATTTTAAAAGCAAAAGTATAACAAGATATGTATCGTATTCAACACCAAGTCACCCAAACCTTTTAGCTTCAATTTTATGGTACATATCATACAATCCCAATTGTATCCATCATTATAGATAATCATTAGATTATGATATAACAGTAAATATACATTCTTTCATTTATTTTAATCCATATCAACTGCAATTTATTAAATTATATGTTGTTTTTTCCTTATAAGGCTTTAAGAGTAGTGTATATTACATTAATTCTTTCAGGGACAAGGTCAGGAAGAAGAAGAAGAAGAAGAAGAAGAAGAAGAAGAAGAAGAAGAGGAGGAGGAGTTGGATTCGATATCCCGCCTTTCACTCCCCTTCAGGAGTCTCAAAGCGGCTAACATTCTCCTTTCCCTTCCTCCCCCACAACAAACACTCTGTGAGGTGAGTGGGGCTGAGAGACTTCAAAGAAGTGTGACTGGCCCAAGGTCACCCAGCAGCTGCATGTGGAGGAGCGGAGACGCGAACCCAGTTCCCCAGATTACGAGACTACCGCTCTTAACCACTACACCACACTGGCTCTCAGTGAACTCAACTATTCTACTAAGAGTAGACATTGAAATTAATGAACCAAACTTAGTCGTGTTTGCTAACATCAGTGGAACTATTCCAAGTAGGATTAGCATTGAATACAATCTAAATTGATGAATTTATGAAACATTCACAGTTCTAGCTTTTTAAAAGATGTACATCGTTAATGGTTACTATGTAGGTATACTTTAAGATCTTATCAAATACTTAAAAGAATATTAAGAAAATAAATTGAATCTTTAAATATTAGTAAAACAACCATTTTAATTATAATCTGAAAAACGTATTTCTGAACTTAAGATAAACCACTTGCAAGTCTTCAAACATTTCAACATATTCAGTTTTGAGAGATCTAACCATCAATGAAAAGGATTACTGAAATTTTTGTAGCTTCTCTCAAACAATAATTATTACCCAGAAGCATACTGATACTGCAATAGTAAACTTCAATATCATTAAATTTTTAAAAATTATGTTATTTTCTTTAATACCTGTGGTGTATTGGTGATGGGCAGGCAAATTCCCAAGTCATTAACTGTTAGCTGGAGGAAAAGTGTCCCAAAAGCTTGAGCAGATGTCTGCTGGATTCCAGGTAACATATCAACTATTTCCTTTGTAGCCATATGAATATCTTTATTCAAGGCCATTCTCTGTTCATTCCAGTTGTCATAAGCAGCCTTGTAGTTCAGCCAGAAAAGCACAGCTTAGCAAGGGGAAAAAAGGTTTTCACTATTTTAGAACAAATTAATATAGAAAATCATTCTAAGTTCAGCTATAATAAATTGCTGTGCCCTGTCAGTTATTGAACACATGTTTCTCTGTCTTGTTCTGCTTCTGGACTACAATATATGTTAACATGGCAGGGAACCAAGTCAACATGATTGACCTTTTAATGAAAGTATTATTTCCTTGCCTAACCATAGTTTTCAGTGCACATGTCTATTTTGGTAAAACAAAAACCAACACAAAGTCCACTAGTACCTCTGTCAAAGGCCACAGGCTGAGCAAAAACAATTGGCCGGTTCAAAGTAATGAGCACAGCTTCTCGATCTGACGAACCGCTGATTTCTTCTCTCAGAGCATTTCGTAATCCAATTCGGGTTTTAAAATAAGCAACTTGATGGAAGTCTGATCCAGCTTCTTCATAAACCTTAAGACATTCCAAACATATCAACAGGGAGAACACAGCAGAGCAAAAAACCAAGCTTGGCAGGATACAAACATAATAATTTTAAAACGGAGGTATTCTTAAACGTACACTTATTGGCTAGGGACCAGAGTTGGAGCAGATTTGGGGGGAGAACGGGAGACCAAAAAGGAAGCTGAGAGCACCTCATTTTGTGAGTGGAATTCAGCTTATTAGAGCAGGGTGCTTTGAGCTCTGTGCCCCCTCTACTCCCACTCACTGAAGCTTTTCAGGATCCTGTTTACAGAAGGGCACATGGGGATCTAATCCAAAGTTTTATAAAGCTGTGTTTAACATTTCTTTCTTCATTCCATTTTGAGAACCAGAAAATGTCACCAGCAGGCTATAAAATCATAATTACTCACCTGATGTTTAACGATTTGTCCCAATGCCAGATTTAAGTCCACTTGGCATTTACCGAAGAGCTTTAGGTAGCTGGCACTACCAGGCATTGCTTTGGTTTGCAATCTATTTGAGAGCTCCAGTTCTATTAGTCCTGTTTCAAACCTTACCGCCCTCATAGATGGTGTGGTGGCTGTTACCTGGATACCCTAATAATGTAAGGGAAAGACTTTAAATACACACCTCAGTCTCTCAAACACATTTTTATAAACATATCATTTAAGAAACCTTCTGCCTTTCACAACAGTTTCCATGAAAGGTAATAATTCTTTTGTTTGTTCCTTTAGTTTGGAAAATATTATTAGAGGAAAACAAACCACTGATAGACATCCTAATACCCAAGAGAGAACGAGATCCCCTGCATTCTCATTCATTATTGATTTCACAGTTCACTACAATATTACCACTGGCCACACTTGGAAGAACCCATGAATATCAAACATACTTTAAACTGCAGACTCAGGGAGTAGAGGAGAATCTTTGGCTTTTCTCCATCAGTTGTCCCATCATGTTCATTCCAAAGAGGAATAGGTTGCTCCCCTCCTGCATTTATAATTAAAACAACACAGTTCCAGAATTCAGTTAAGCATTTGTCATTTCCACAAGATTAAGGCTGAGGACGGGTTAAAAAAACCACACCACACCTATCCAATTCTCTAAATGCAACTGCCCAATATGATCCAGCTGTCACTTCTCCAGTCCCAAAGGTGAAACAAGATTTGATAACTCAAGAGTAGTTGTAAGAACAACAAATATTAAATGATTATATAGTATTAGAAATGGACAGACATTGTTTTCATAGTACCCCAACCCATTCAAAACATGCTGGCATGTATAAACGGCATACATTGACTTAGAGATAATTGCTACAACACACTGATTACTATTATATCTGACTAAAACAACAACAGTTTTAATGACAACAAAGTAAATGTGCCATCTCTCCAACAATGAACGGCATTTGACGAGTGGTAACACTGTTCCAGAAAATTACATAATAAAAGAAATAGTAAGTCAGTGAAATTTTGCAAAAACGCATTCCTACCAAAGGGTGGTATTTTAATATTAATCATTTCCAGAGCAGATTCACTGAAATCAATTTCAATTGGTCTATTCCGAATATATGACTTAGTTGGATATCATCCACAGTGTGTAACTATTGCCTGCTTGTGTCTAATGCAGCATAATGGAAACATCATAGTCCACATTTTTTGAATAAAATATGTGACTTCAGTTACCATAAATAGTAGGAAGCAACGTTAGTGTGGAGCTCTGAGTGCTGACTGTTCAGTTTAGTAATGTTTTCAAGCAGTTAGGCTTACCTGAGACTTTCTGTATAACTTCATTGACCTCTTTCATAAATACTTTCTGCACAAAAACCAAATGGTTCAAAAGGTCTGTTGTCAGATTATGCTCAAAGGACCCAACCTGGGAGGAAAGGGAGAAGCCTTTTAACAGATGTTGATTCATGATGAAGGGCTTGAAGCAAACAATAGGGGAAAATGTAACATTTATTTTTGAGATGGAAGAATTTCTAAAACTAAAATACACACAACTCGAGATACAATATAGTTAGGAAGATTTATGTTGCAAAACCTGGATGTAAGGAGCCACATGGTAGAAGCAAAACTGTTTCAGACATCGTACAATTACATAAGCAATCATAAAAATATATTGTTATGTAAACTTTAAATATACAGGCATAATGTCTAAATGCTAATGCTTTTTTATTGGAAAAAATCAGGCTAACTTGCTTTTAACACCTGATTCTATCAGTAATTTTAAGGCATATTTTATCTAAACCACTGTGAGGCTTTGATGATTAAGTTGCATATAAATCCTGTTAAAATAAAAATGATAAATAATATATATATATATATAGACTACATACCTCAGCTACACAGCGCAAATAATTTCCCTGGAGATAGTAACCTTGCTTAGCGGGCAGCTCATCTATACTCCATATTTGATCTGAATAGGTATCGTGTTCTTCCATTATGTATTTGCCTGACATAGTTACAGGAGGAAGATTAAGACTGGCTGAAGGAGGTATGGTAGACATATCAGTGGCAGAGACTTTGGAAGTGAACCGCAACCTGTGATTTGGCAGCTCAAATGTAAACATTGTTTGTGCACCTGTGAAAAGAAAACAGTCAATTGACTAGTCTACATTAATGCACTGCAGTTACAGAAACAGTCACCCACTTCCTACTTTCCATGCCAATGCTATCCCTTCCCCTTGATGAGGCTGGATTTCAACAGCTTTTATCTCATCTCATTCCTCAGACGGTATGGAAATTATGCAAGTGCAAGGGAGGTACGCCTACCAGCTGTCCCAAAACACAACCATTACCATATTGGCCTGAATATAAGCTGCGTCTGAATATAAGCCGCACCTTTAAAATTCAAGGGGGGAAAAGACAATACCCAAATATAAGCCGCTTCCTTAAAATTCTGCAGGCACTCACACCCATTCCGTTTTACTGTATGTCTGTTTCGGCAGTAATATCACAAAAGATAATTTTTGTAAGGTCACAAATTAAAGCTGCACTTACAAGGTCAGAATTTGGGGGGAAAGTGTGGCTTATATTCAGGCCAAACAGTACTTTTTAGGACCTATTCTATTCCATTAACAGCTATTCAACTCCATTTACAAACTAAAAATAAACAACAGAAATCAATGAACAAAGTACACTGCATATGCAATATTAAGATAATATATCATCTCTGTAAGACAGGTGGAGGTTCATATTTAAATATTTGAGAGTTAAACCCCCAAACTTTTTTGTTTCATGGCACTCAAACATCACTGCAGACC
Organism: Podarcis bocagei; assembly: GCF_964188305.1. Lineage (NCBI taxonomy): Eukaryota > Metazoa > Chordata > Lepidosauria > Squamata > Lacertidae > Podarcis > Podarcis bocagei. The sequence goes on from NC_138134.1 coordinate 50,795,103, forward strand.
TAACTGTATATTGAATACAAAATATTACATATTGCTGTCTATTTTAAAATCCTTCCTGAGTGTGGCAATAGTAATTCAAGCAACCGCTAAAATGTGAACTAATGACGCTTTGTTGTGATGCAGAACTGTTCTCTTTGCAAAAGCAAAACAGACAACTGTTGTTTAGTGATTTAGCTACTTGCCACACACAAAATCAATGCATTTTTTTACACCTAGAGCATTCCCACATGTGCCAACCAACCTGGGAACACCCCCCAATATGAAGCAATGTTACCTGTCATTCCATGACTTCTCATTCTTCCCATCTTGTATTCTGCTTTCAAAGATGGCAGCAGTGCTGCTCCAATCGCAATTCCATCAATCATGGCACTGAATTTAAGCACTATGGGCTTCTTTTCCAAACCTTCTGGCAACTGTGGAAACTCATTGGTTTCTACAGGCGTCTGATTTACACTTGTGGGTGTTTTTTCTGCAGGCATTGGTGTTGCAATATCTTCTTTTGTAGGCTGGGCACTGTTTTTTTTTTTAAAAAAAGAATACCAATTACTAGATATTAAAAACATTTTAACATGCTTGAGCATGCAAATTTAGTTCACCCTAGCAAGCAGGTCAAGCCTCCAAATAATACACATATATCAACTGCGATATGTACGGAAGTGAGAGCTGGACCATAAAGAAGGCTGATCGCCGAAGAATTGATGCTTTTGAATTATGGTGCTGGAGGAGACTCTTGAGAATCCCATGGACTGCAAGAAGATCAAACCTATCCATTCTGAAGGAAATCAGTGCTCCTGAGTGCTCACTGGAAGGACAGATCCTGAAGCTGAGGCTCCAATCCTTTGGCCACCTCATGAGAAGAGAAGACTCCCTGGAAAATACCCTGATGTTGGGGGAAATGGAGGGCACAAGGAGAAGGGGACGACAGAGGACGAGATGGTTGGACAGTGTTCTCGACGCTACCAGCATGAGTTTGACCAAACTGCGGGAGGCAGTGGAAGACAGGAGTGCCTGGCGTGCTCTGGTCCATGGGGTCACGAAGAGTCGGACACGACTAAATGACTAAACAACAACAACATCAACTGCGATACTCACACTACAGTTGGCTGTCTGATGAGGTCAGAGATTTGTTTCGAGAGCTGATGAGAGCTGCGTACCATCATGCTGTGTAGTGTAGCTGGATGCTGAGGAATGTTGATGCTAATAGCCCCTACTTTGAAGACTGCAGCATTGTTTGTTTTCAGCCCCCTTTGGGCACTATAAAGAGCCTGCGATTTGGCAATGCTACATTTCACCACAGTTCTAAGAAGAAGAAGAAACTTGTTTACATGTTTTAAAATACAAAGCAGCTCTAGTGAATCATCTTGCATCCTCAGTAAAATTTATCAGCAATTCATGCTGTAACCCTATCTTCACTTACCTAAGAGTAAACTCCACTGAACTAAATGGGGCTTACTTCAGGGTAGAGGTGTATATGATTGCATAGTTGCAGAGACTAATAGTTAAATTTCATATTACATGGGAGATTCCCATTCCAGGGACCTAAACTGAAGCTGACAATTGTGGCTAGAAACCAGCAAAGAACGACCGCAAATTAAGCATGACTACTGTCAACTGATGCAGTCATTTGCTTTAATGACATGCATGGGCATATGCAGCAAAATAATTCCAATCATTAAAAAAAAAAACACCACACTCTGGGCAAAAAGACAACACAGACAGACTACCATGCAAATCTCCCAGTAAAGGATTTTTACTTTTAGTGTTTAAGAAGATAACTTTTCCAACAGCTAATTTCCAACAGACAGATTACCTAATAAGAACACTGAAATATATCTTTCCCCACTAAAATGCAAGCTTCAATGAAAACTTTGTGGCTATTTTACGTTTCTGAAGTAAGCAGAAAAAGAGCAAATGCAATATATTTTAAATAGAAAAATAAAGAAAACTTGAAACACAGTTATTTCATCACAGTTGACTGACATGTATGAATGACAAATACTACTCGTACCATATCTGTACTTTAAATATCCTTTCCAATTTTCTTGGGGTTCAAGAAGCCAACATTTCATACTTTCAACCAAGACGTAAGTATACAAAATGTTATCTATCAAAATAAGACTCTAAGTATTGGCTCCGGCAAGGAGAAATTTCCCCTATACTTGCCTTTCAAACACCTGCAGCCAAAACCTAATACTCTCACAAGTCTTGTGAACTGCACTCATTATATAGAAAAAAATATAAAACTCTCACAAGTCTTGTGAACTGCACTCATTATATAGAAAAAATTGTGAAACATTTCATTGAAATTTACTTTTGTGTATGTGGTTTAGAAATGCAGCCTTAATTGAAATACTTGATCTTAAATGGTATTGTTGAGACCAATTGCTTAGATCAAAGGTGGTGAATCTCTTGCCTCTGGGTCTATGTAGATCCACCAGATCGCCTCATTTGACCCTGTGAGGCTGTTTTGGCCAAGCTGTGCCACCTGCTGTACACCTGACATTTTATATGATGCCAGGTGAGAGGCAGGTAAAGGAAGAAATTGGACAAAAGAGGTTTTGCAGGCACCTACAAAGCTCTTCCCCCAGTGCTTGCCCAGTGACCAATTAGTCCTGTGCTTAGCACTTCCCAAGTGTCAGGCACAGAGCTTGCAAAGGCCATTACATCACTTTCCAAGAAACCAACCATTAGCTGATGAGTGATTGGAAAGTACTGCACAAAGGGCTTTGCAAGCTTTCTCTGGAAAGAAAAAAACACATTCTGTTTTGAAAATGAATTTCTTTTCTTTCCAAAGGAAGCAGTATGTATTCAAAGTGCTGGAGAAATTTGAACATTTTTTCTTTCATTCCAGAGAAGCAGTTATTGTGGAAACTGCTTTGAATGCAAACTGCTTTCTCTGCAGATGGAAAATGCTCCAGTTTGGGGAGCATTTTGTCTTCTGCAGAGATTTCAAAGGGTTTTTTGGAAGCCACCCCTTCTGTGCCAATTAGCTGACTGGTGGGCCTGAAAGCACATCTTCAAAGGAAGTTGCTTTATCTATCAGCTGATCACCGATGACTGGTGACCTCCTTTGGACTTTGACAAGTACCAATCAACTATCACCAACCTGTCAAATTTGGCCTATGAAGAGTGGGTAAGGTAAAGCTCTAGCTTGCCAGCTGGATCCAGTTTGCCCACCCCTGGTTCAGATGAAAAATAACTCTTTCCATCAGTGGCAGAGCATATGCCCGCGCTGCCCAGGACGGGACAGGGCATGGAGGGTGCCCTCCCAGGTGCGGGATGGCTGCTTGGGTGCATGGAGTGGCGCGCACACCTTGCAGCCAGGGGCGGAGCGAGCTGCCGATGGTGGACATTTGGCTCACTGCCCGCCCATGACTGCCAAATGTTACCCCCCTCAGTGAAGACACCCAGGTCGGTCTGCCCCCGCCACACACCCCTTCCTCTGCCCCTGCTTTCCATACACTGCTTTCATAAGCCAAATATCCAAAATCCATAGGCCAAAATATCTCTCACAAAAAGCTGCTCTGAATCATTCTTTGTGTCAGTTATATTGTTCAATTTCACCTTGGTGATATCCATCAGTTCCTGAGGTAACCTGAACCTAATGATTTTTCTTTATTTCAACATCCAAGAGTTTTCATGACAGGTTTTTAGAATAAAGTTTAGCTGCATGATCACAAGTTATTTGGTTTGTCAACTTCCTTGACTCATGTAGCAGAGACCTAAGCAGAAGAGGTAAATATCTAAGTCAGGCTTCCTCAACCTCGGCCCTCCAGATGTTTTTGGCCTACAACTCCCATGATCCCTAGCTAGTAGGACCAGTGGTCAGGGATGATGGGAATTGTAGTCTCAAAACATCTGGAGGGCCGAGGTTGAGGAAGCCTGATCTAAGTCCACAAAACCACAGTTTAGGCTTCTGCCACTTGAGGTGTGTTTGTGTATGTGTGCATTGCAAAATCTAGTACCTCCAAAGCACAGCACAACTGTGGGGATGAAACCCAGCCCACCTATCCAGCTTCAATATTAAGAAAAGGGCTGCATCTTGTTATTCTTACTAGAGGGAGGCATCCACATAAAAAGCAAAATTGTAGAATCTGGAAGCAGGGAGTCTCTAACTCACATACTGAGTTGACTTTACACTTTTATTTCTAAAAGTTGAGGTGAGCCCACCCACCCATTGTTGAATACATAAAGCCATTACTGACATGTTAGCAGCTTGCATAACTTAGTGGAAAACTGTACGGTAAGATATAAAATCAATCTAATTTACCTGGGTTATCCTCATAGAACTGTCTGACATATTACAGTCTATATTAGTGACTCTAGATAAATAGTTTGTGATTAGGGAAGAAAACCCTGCTTCAAAACTATTTTATGTTATTGAGTAAAAATACTTAACCCAGAGCTTTTCTAATATAGGCTGATCGATATACTATATCAATTCTATTTCATGTTAATTACAATTAAGGTGCAGCTGGTTACATTAAACACACAAAAACACATCTCAGCTACACTACACACAGTGTTAACTGCAAGCCATTTAAACATAATGTGACATACAGAAATTCTTGTTTGGCTGTGCTTGTTGGTGATGTAGGGAAATCCTCCAGTCTACGAGTGAAGATTGGAAGAAAGCAAAACAAAAACAAAGCAAAATAAAGAACAGTCATGCAGAAGAATTAGTCATATTTGTAACCCACAATAAGACCAATTGTCTGAAAATACTATTTTGTAAGCAATGGCGTTTTGCAAGCATGGGGGATCCAAGGAATGCTCAGCAAACTCATTCATTTCAGTGCAGATAACATTTCTGCCTGTACCAAAAGGGTATGTGCAGAGCTGTTCCTGCCCCAGTTGGGAATAAGGAAGTCAACTCATGCAAGAGCCTCTTGGTCCCATTGGAGCACACACTATACTATCAACAGAAGCAACAGCTACACTTTGAACCAACTTTTAATTGCTTCTTGTGGAAAAACTTCAACTATCCTTCATGACAGGACAAACTTTGCTTGCATATATTAAATTCATATTTATCTACAAATTATTGGGACTAATACAGATTCTAAAAGTGTGTTGGTGATGAAAATGCTGCCAAAAAACAAAGAGTACTAGTTCATCTAGTACATAAATCAGAGGGAAATGGTTTGCAGTGTCTTGCTATTCTAGTTTAAGTGCTGAAGTGGATGACAATATCATGCAATTACAAGTGTGTGACTATTAGAAATGTGAATGTATTAGGGAAATCATTCAAGATGCTCATGCAGAAAAGGTGGGTAGATTTGTTTTAAACACCCAAGCGCAAATATAAAAGTGAAACAATAGGGCCACACTTAAAGGAATTTCAGATTGTCTTATAAGATGCAACTATAAAGAATTAAAAACTATAAAGCATTAAAAAAAACAAATTGCTGTTCTAAGAATTACTGTACACAGTGGATCTGTCAAGATAGAATAATATGAAAGGATATTGAAACTAAGTACAAAAATTTACATAAGTCATTTCATATAAATATACATATATAATAGAATCATAGAATTGTAGGATTGGAAAGGACCCCAAGGGTCATCTAGTCCAACCTCCAGCAATGCTGCGGTGTAATTTTCATCCAGTCACAAAAAACTGTACAGAATTCAAATAGTTATAATAATGATAATAATAAAATGAACAGTGGCATAAAAGAAATGGGATTGGGGATAGTTTGAAACTGATAAAAGCTTTTTGGTCAAATATATGCCAGAAAATAGGTCAAAGGGTAAGATACTCAGGGAGATCCTTTTAGGTTTATAAAAGGTGGCTGGTTTGACACACTTCAATGATGATGCAAAATCTGCTGAAACAAAACAGTCTTGACTACGGAAAATATTCTGTCCATTTCCTACTACGAACTGGCTGCTCAGAAATACTGTGCAATGTTATAAATATTTAATTTAAGTCATCTCAGATTATTATATTTTATGCAGTTGTATCTAAATGCTTGAAGCCCGACAGAAGAGTACACAAAGGCATTTCTTTCTCGTCACTTTGTCAGTTTTAGCTTACTTACATATGACAGCTCCTTGTAATCCAGTCACATAAAAGCCTTAAAAGAGCAGGACAGGCTATAAGGGAGGCATAACTGCTGTTTAGAAAATATGTATCACTTTTTAAATTGTACACTCACTGGATATTTGGTGTGATCCCTTCCAGAAGGACAATATTAACACCACCTATATGAGCAGTAGCACATGTCTCGGTCATCTTTTGATGCAGTACATCTTCAAACAGAAAAAAACAACACAAATGCGTTTGATGTAGTACAAAAATATGTATTTCCTGCATGCATATTTGTGTTGGAGAGGCAACAGGCAAAGCATAATGAAGATGCTGTTTTAATTCTAGAACAGGGGTTGTCAACAGGGGTGTGCATGTGTTCGCAGAGGGCTTTTCCTGTAGCCCACAGGGGTCCCTGACCCCACTGAAATTTGGCTTGAAAGATGCATTCTGCTGTAACCAATAGGGCAGGCTGCTGTGTTTGGTTGCAGGGTGTGTGTGGTGCCCGTAAGAGTTTCTTCAGTCTGCAAACGTGCCCATGGGCCCCAAAAAGTTGGCAACTCCTGTGCTAGAAGATATTTATCGTTATCACTGTGGTAAAAGCTAAACCACCTGGAAATAATTTTACTACCACAGTGGCATGCTATGAACATTTTAATTTAAATAAATATTTTACGCTGATTTAATTCGATTTTTCTACTTACTTAAGTTTGGCTGGGAATTTTCTCTCTCTCTCTGTTACTGTGTATTTCAGTAGCAAAAGCAGGATTATCAAAAATGATCTGATTATATCACACACACTTGGCAAATATTATATATAAATTCGACAAAACAAGTATGTTTCTACAGATAATTCTTCTACCTTTCATTTTTTCTTTGAGTGTGAAACTGCCATGGATTCTCTTCAGTTCTGATTCCATCGTTAGCCCACCAATATCTGCTTCAAGATGTGTGCGATTTACCATGCCTATTCCAAAGACTATCAGGGTCACATGCTGCGGTTCTGATGTGACCAAACTGCGTTTCCTCTGTGTTCTACTTAAGCTGCTGTTATCCTGCTCATTTTCAAATGCAACCCTACACGCAGGTTCAGTAGGGCTCCGAACACCTACAAGAAAATGCATCAGATCAGGAAGTATTTAGGCAAAATTGACAAGACCAGAACCTACAATTACTTTAGTCATCAAAAGATTCACATGCTACACCTATGTATAAATGCTATCAGGGCAGTTACTGCAGTAATACTCTGCTAAATTCAATATAGATATTATACACTGTAGTAAGGACTTGCCTATTAAGCCTGTGTAAGTGTGAACTAAGAATTATGCATGTTCTGTATCTTCAAAAACTCTTACCTGCTGGATAAAACGTTTCAGAAGATTTTTCTAAAATCCCTGTTGGATCAGATATAAGAGAATAAAAGTTCAACAGTTTATACATATTTTGCCAGCACTCTGCAGAAGGTTCACTCTGCTCTGACACTGTAATTGAATCAGAGTCGTCCATATGAATGGTCACATGATCAACAACATCCTTTGAACCTTTCCTGGATACTTTAGAAGTCCTTCTTTCTGATCTCCCCAGTGAATTTTTGTTTCGAGATTCTCTTTTATTGTTCTCATTGTTCGATCGCTTGTTTTTTGCATTGTTCACTCTGTTGACACCATTGAGGCTCCCGCGAGAGCTGCGACTGAAGTCAGAGGAACGGAAATCTCTGTGTTTGCGGGTTTTGAAGGTGGGCGTTGGAGAAGCTGAACCAGCCGTGTATCGGCTGAGTTTGATGTCTGTCTGCGTAGCTTTGATGTCATCGATCATGGTACTGAACTGATGAATAAGACGAACCAGTGCCATATCTACATGCTGGCTTATAGACTGACATGAGATTGTAAAATTGCAATGGAAGGTGCTATAATGACGTTTGTTAAAGTCATGAAAAGCAAGGGCACTGGTGGAGTTTTGAGGTGTGCTCACTGATTTCTCCATTATAACAGCACTGATGCTAAAAGTTTCCAACATTAATGCTGGTTTGAATTCAAGGGGAGGAAGATTGACTGCTCCTTGCCTAAGAAAGAAATACAAAACATTTTTAAGATTCTGCAACAGCTAAATGTTAAAATCATTCTCTTTTTGAAGGCTATCCCTTCGTATATTTTGTTTAAGATATTAGGGAAGAGCCATAGTTCAGTGTTAGAGAAAATGTTTTGAATACAGAAGGTCCCAGCTTCAGTCTCCGGCATCTTAAGGAAAGCCTGAACTCTGGAGAGCAATTGTACATCAGTTTAGACAATACTGAGCTAAATAGACCAATAGTCCAATTCAGTACAGTTGTACCCTGGGTGGACGAATGCCTTGCGACTTGAACGTTTTGGCTCCTGAACACCGCAAACCCGGAAGTGAGTGTTCCTGTTTGCGAACGCTCTTTGGAACCTGAACGTCTGAAGCGGCTTCTGCGGCTTCCGAACATTTTGGAAGTCGAACGGACTTCCGGAACAGATTCCGTTCGACTTCTGAGGTATGACTGTATACATATACAAGTATCCATGTGATTGCTGACACCCTCAAGGAACTCAGTGTCACATACTGACTCGAAGTGCTAAGTTTTAAATTTTGCACTGTTTTGCTTGTAAGCTTCTGTTGATGGGCATTTTAGCCACCAAAGCAGCCTAATGTTTTAAACACATCTATTCCAAGGCTAAAGTTTAAAAGCTGCAATTGTAACTTCAACTCTTTACTAGTTTTCAGTTCATAATTTCCTTAAAGTCTAGGATTAAATTATTTTTGACTTGTTAAGAAAAAAGAAAGCAGATAGCATAGAATGAAGTAATTAAGCAATACGTTCATGCTCTTTAATGCTGAATGGATTCATGTAACTTGACTACTATACCTTCGGGCTCTTTTGCTTCTCCTCTCTTTTGCTGTATCTGAATCCACAATATCTGCCCTAAGGCAATCCAGAGTCCCTGAGAATGAAAGATGCTCTCCAAAGTACATCCTGTAGCACAGTGGTGCTGCATCCTGAGACTGAATCCCTGTGTGGCTTAGAAGTGGTTTGAAAACAACCTATTAAAAATAGAATCAAGTTATTTCTTCAGAGCTATAAAAATTGCTCAACACTTGCAGAAAACACAGCTGCAATCTTAAAAGCATCTCTCATACTTTAAGCATTTCAAAATGACAGTATTATTGGAATAATATAGTGTGTTCAAATCAGTGTGTAGTCCAAATCAGAAAGAAAAACATACATTTGTAAAAACCAGGCTCAAGACACAAGTGCTCTCTGTTCCTCTCTTTCTTTGATGTGAATTCCCTCTCCATTCGAGTATAATATGGCAAAAAACCCTTCATTTGAGCAGGAGACTGAACCAGGGAATTCCACCAGGTGTTGGGTCCAGGACAGGCAAGTTCAAGAACATGGCAGTAACCTTGATGAGAAAAGCGGCCCCAATAAAATGGGTGGTTGCCCTGCCCCTGAGGGTCCATGTTTGGAGTAAGGTTGGTGTAAGTGTCCATGAACCATATCCCCTGTATGATGTCTCTGTGCCACACAGCCACTCACTCCAGGTTAGCCTGCCACAAGGGTTCCGGGAACAGCCTGTTTCAGCAAACAATCTTTCCCCCAAAGGCTGGAAAGATGGCGCTGTGGCTTCAATGCAGGCAAGGGGGCAGAGGGAGAAAGATGGAGAGGGGCAGATGATTAACTGCAGAGGAGAGAGGCAGCCAAGTGAATGGAGACGTATGAATAATGCCACCTTTCAAGGAAGGATTAAGGAGGGGTTAAAGAAGAAAGGGGGCTCGCTACCCTCACTGCCATGCTGACATCGGAGAGAGCCTAGCACAAATAGTACCTGCCCTGAGCATCTGCCACTACTACAGGAGACCCAGCATCCAGGCATCATGAGAACTGGCTATTGCTGTGGCAGCGGTGGGATTTGTGCCAGTACCATCACCCTCTCCCTCCTCCACCCTATTTTTGGATGAGGCCCCTGATGTTCAGTTTCTGTCCCGCTCCTCCTGAGGAAAATACCTGATAGTTAGGGGCCATAATCTCTCTCTCTCTTTCCCCGTGCCGTTGTAATCTGCAAACCCTGTGAGATAACTCCGCTACACCCCAGAGGTCTATAGCTCACACAGTGGGAAGCACTGGTCTAGATCCATGCTGTCTATGTATGTGCACAGGTGCCTTCCATTCTCTGCTTAGGAGAGCTGCCAGACTCGCCTCAGTTCAGTGGCCTACTGCTCTCATGGCCCAATATCAGCAGTGTGTGATATGCCTTCAGTAATTCTGGGATGGCAAGATATAATTATTACTCATTTCAAAGGTTGTCATTTCATAATGAGATGCTGGTGAGACATCACAAATTGATTCAGAGAAAGAACCTTTTATAGGTTAGGGGGAAAATGAAATACTGGAGCAGCTAAAATGTTACCATAATTGGACAATGGGGTAACTATTTTAGCTCCTTCTTTGGTTTCTTGGATAAGTTATTTATCCTCCAGTTTTAAAGGCAAAACACTCACCTGGGCATCTGCAAGTTGAACTGCAGGAAATCCCTGGTTACCTTCCTCGATTCCAGCAATGTCATCCTGACTCGTACTGTGCTGTGAATGTGTACCATCCAATGTGTTCTGATCACTGGACAATACTGTATTGAAGTCAGATGCTGACGGTATGGTCGGAAGATTTGGAGCTACCCCTACAAAATAGTTCCTGCATTAATTATCCAGCAGCATATGTAGTGCTAAAATATGTAAAGCTGTTTAGTTTACTGAGCAAGAGGAGAATTAAATTCAAGTCAGGGAAGAGGGACATTTTTATGATACAGCACTAGTTTCAGCTGGCATATCATCTACTCACAGAGGAGGAGGAACTGAAGTATGAAAATTACCACCCGCAAGCTGTATTCCAGCTGGTGAAAATCAGATTTAAAAACTATATCCTTTAGTGCCTGGAGTCTGTACCACCTTTGTTTAGAAGGACAGCATGATAAATGGCCTTAAGTCTCCGATCATTTGGCAAAGCAAAACATCTTGACACAAATATCACGTGACCCTAAGGGTCCCTTTCCAACTCTACAATTCTAAGATTCTAATAACTGCTTTGTCTTCACCCTTTTATTTTTGAGAAGGGGAATTAATGGCTGGCCTTTCTTCAGGAAATCAAATGCCTGAAGTTGCCATTCTGGTTTTTCCACAACCCATGGCCTTGATAGCAACTTCATGTTCACAGATGGCATATCTCTGAAAACCAGATATTGGGGAGTAAACAATGAGGGACGCCCTGCTAGTGGGTTTCTGGAAGTATCTAGTGAGCTCTGCTGGGAATGTAATACTGGACAGGATAAATCAGTAGTTCAATCCAGCAGGACTCTTAGAATCATAGAATTGTAGCATTGGAAGAGACTCTGAGGGTCATCTTCTGAAATGCAGGAATCTCAACTAAAGCATCTATGACAGATGACCATCCAACCTCTGCTTAAAAACCTCAAATGAGAGTCCACAACCTTCCTGATGTTAAGTTGGAATCTCATTTATTGTAACTTGAAGCCATTAAGTCCACCCCATAGAGCAGGAAAAAAGAAGCTCGCTCCAACTTATGTTTCTACTTTGTCTGAATGTAGCAGCCCATGCCTGAAATTTATCAGATTCAGTTAGCAACCAAAGAAGATTATTTCTAAATGAACAGTCAGCTCCTTAAGTATTTCATAAGAACTGCATACAATAGTCAATATTCAAGCAAACACTGAATTTCCGATCAGTACCTGTTGGCAGACTATTGTGTGCAGATTTGGTGACGGGAGACTCTTGAACCACACTTCCTCTGTTGCCCACAGCATTTGACATCCAGTTATAGAAACTCACAGATGATGGTTCCGATAATAAAGGATGTTCAGATAACATTTCAGAGGGCATGGTGTTCACTAGGATATAAAATAACAACTGACCACTTCATGTACCATAAAACGTGGGTTCTGTAGTTATACTTGTGATATATTTTTCAACTTCTGACAGACAGAAAAATATTTCAAAGCACACAGAGAATGTCAACTTGAAAGCTCTTGTTAAATAAAAATATCACAATTTGGGAATGAAGAGGAGGGAAGAAGACATTTGCCCATACCTCTCACTGAGCTAACAGTCCTTTCCTTCCTGTGCTTAAATGAACACGTTTATCAGTATGTCACTGATCTGAAGGTATTAATATTTTATCCTCCTGCCCCTGAAAATTCTTCACTATTATTCTCTTCTGCTCTTTTACAGAGAAACACATTGGTGCTAACTAGTGTGCTTAAAACTAGCTGTACATTTTAACTATGTAAAAATCTGTGCACACATTTCTATTGTTGAACATCAGTAACCGTCAACAGAGCATTAAAAATAAGGTTGCAAAAATAAGACTTCTACTTGTTCATTAAACAATGCTCCAGTCATTAGAGTGAATTCTTCACTGAAGACCTTTCTTGGAAGGAAGATTTGTCTGAGGAACAGACTAGGAGGCAGCTAGCATTTCCTTATTAGTCTCAGTTACTACTGATAAAGTTAAAATGCTTTAGGTCTTTCCTTTTCTTAATATATCTTTGCAGTAGTGTTTGAGCTAGGTAATATAATGCTATTTCAATAGGAACTATGAAAGAAGAGGGAGGTGATTTTTTGTCTAGCCCTTGCTGAGTCTTTCTCCAAAGGACAAAGGGAACGTTGGCCTTTACAGGAGTGTAAAGATGTCCTCAAGTGGAATATGAGCTGAAGAAAGCAATGGGAAGACTTCAGAGGGTCATGACACATCACCACTAACAGGTGATGTGCTACAAGTATGTCACAAAGCGAAGTCCCTGAGAAGAGCAAACAACTATCAAACTACTGAAGGGGGAAAGACCAAAAAAAACCCCAAGGTATAAAATCATGTCCATTGAGGATAAATAATAAAGTAAAAGGTAAAGGACCCCTGGATGGTTAAGTCCAGTCAAAGGCGACCATGGGGTACAGCGTTCATCTTGCTTTTCAGGCCAAGGAAGCTGGTGTTTGTCCACAGATAGCTTTCCTGCTCATGTGGCCAGCATGACTAAACTGCTTCTGGCGCAAAGGGACACTGTGACGAGTGCCAGAGAGCACAGAAAGGCCGCTTAGCTTCCCACCACAGGAGTACCTATTTATCTACTTGCATTGGCATACTTTTGTACTGCTAGGCTGGCAGAACCTGGGACAGAGCAATGGGAGCTCACCCCGTCGTGTGGATTCGAACCACCGACCTTCCGATCGGCAAGCCCAAGAGGCTCAGTGGTTTCTACCACAGCACCACCTGCTCCCTATAACTAATAATAATTAATAATAATACACAATACTATCTCAACTATGCACAAACAGAAGACACAAAAATTTAGACATTTGAGGAGCAGAGAAGGAAGAGAAAGAGTGGAATTCACTGTCCACTTTCAAGAAAAGACAAGAATGAGGCTTCAGAGAAAATGAGCATGTCCTTTGAAACAATAGTGTTCCTGCCTTCAAGCACTCGGGGTAGCATACATCCCACCTGAGGACATCTTACACTTAAGGAGGAAAGAACATCAACCTTAGTGTCTGGGCTATTGGAAGGCAACAAGTAGAGCAACATCAATTTTGTGAAATTAAGCTATCAATCAACGCTTTCACGGCTAGAACTGAACCATAATACAAGCATTCTGTACCTGCTCTTGTTAAAGAACAACTTTTAGGGGCTGCAGCACTTCTTTGAGGGGTCCCTTCCAAGAGATTGTGTAGGCTAGGAAAGCTTCCTGTCAAGTAGCTGAGTAGGCTCTCTTTTCTTGGACTTTCTTTGGTAAGCAGCCCAGAACGACCAGCATGTACCGGAGAGTCTGTAGCTGTATCTCCACTGGTGTAGCTCAGGGAGTGATATGGATGGATACCCTGAAATGTAAACATAGGCATCGCAGTAAGTCCACCAACAGTCAGCTCCTGCACATGTTTATTTATGTACAAGTCACACCAATTAGAACCAGAGGAAGCGTCAATTCCTGTAAATTACAGCCCAAAGCATAGCTTGGATTGCAGCCCAAGACATAGCTAGACATCAGTAGGTCTGAATTCTCAGTAAACACAGTTAAGATCAGATGGTTTTATATATATATAAAATTATATATATAAAATATATAAAATTCTTTTGAGGTTTTTATTTATTTGTAACTTTTAGGCGCTGCTGCCCCTAGTCACTCTGCTTGCCACAACGCCTTTGCCAACCCCTCCTCTCTTTATACATGACAAACCCCCACCCCTTTACACCTCACCCACCTGCTTGCATATTTCCTCACACTCACCCCACAGCCCTCACCCGCTTTAAAGAATGGAGAAGAGCTTCAGAGTATGGTTTTCTGAATCAACTCCTCTCTGTGAAACCTCAATGAAGCTACATTTGATGCCGGGGAAGGCACTTCACAAAGTGGCTTGTTTTATATCCGATCTCCTCGTTTTAAGAATAAAGCAGTTTTACCTTTATTTTAAGACCAGAATCACTATGTGTATGAGTCTTGGATAATTTCCTCATAATCTCAGCCCCTGTCACAGGACCAGAAGAAACACCAGCGGGCGGGGGGCGGGCACCAGTTCCTTCCAGAAGCATTGTATGTTCACTGACAGTGGCTGAAACACCCAAAGTTGCACAGATTAATTATAGGAGAAATGTAGCCAAGGCTATTGGTTATTGAGGATGCTTATTACTAGGCTGCCCTGTAAGTGCTCATTTACATCTGGTACACAGAATTGCAGACATTTGATTTAAACCCAATTTGAGACCCTAAAATGTGGGCCTGTTGACATTTCAAAGAGTATAATGCATTTCTGAAGACTGAGCTGTTCACATCCATTTTTTTCCTCGTCTCTTTGCCACAACTATAAAGTAGTTTTCCATTTGTATGCTCTTTTCACAATTGCCTTTGCATCAAGATCTTCTTTGTCAATTTATGGCAATCTAAGTGAAAAGCTTTATGTAGCAGCATTGTTACGAGTGTTCCTCATATTGTACTTAAGAGACAGCAAAATTACTAAGAACCACAAATATCGATTTGTTGAGTCTTTTCTAATACACACATTTTTCAATAGTTGTGTGGGAAGCAAAATTGTAATTCAATATAGTTACATAATGGTAACAAGACTAGTGTTCAGAACTGCAATATTTTCTTTCTTGTTGGGCTAAAAAGCTTCAGAAGGTGCTGCCAATACTAAATAAGTATACACTTGCTTCCAAAGTGTAATATTTGCTGCCAACTTGCACACTCTAGCATAGTTGTCCATTTCTAAACGTTTTGATTAATTTCCCCCCAGTTTTCCCCTAACACAAGAGCCCTCTTTCAAGTGTTCCTTTCTCCATACCATTAACAATGTGAACAGGAAACAGCAGAGACAAGCAAATTCACCCAACCGTCCACCTCCCTGTATAAACTGTAGAGCAACTGTCTGCAGCAGGGAACTGGCTCTTCTCATGTAGGTCCATCACGCTCTAGAACCCTGGATAACCAAGATTTTAAAATACTCGAGGATCCTACACAATTAAAATATGCTTCCAGCTGCAGTCACCCTCCAACTCATGTAAGGCAAAAGGAGCAGGGATGAAAGGGATGGGAAGAACATGCTTATCTCTATATGCAATGTTAATCATGCGGAGAAAGGAATACCTGAAGAATAGAAAAAGACTGCATAACCACTACTAATTAATTCCACATGGCACAAACAACACTTCTGTCTAGGTTGAAATCAAAATATGTTAAAACTGATAAATTTGCAAGAAGAAATGCAATAGCAGATATGTAACTGAACTGAACTGTCCATGCTAACCATATTTTAAATTATTACACACTAAGATCTCCTTGATTCTTAATTGCCTGGGGGCCTGATTCAGGCCCCAAGCAAATTATTCTGGCTCTCCAAGATCACAAATTTTGGTAGCAAAAATGAAAAGTATTAAGTAGACAAAGTTTGGGGGCTTACATCTTTTCACCCAGTCAGCATCCTGATGGGGATGCAAATTTTCAGTCTTCAAATCAATCATTTAATGAGTGGGCAGGGAATCATATGTTCTCCATCTCAACTGATCAGAGGAAGAGTCTGTGTGTCTGTGTACCTGCCTGAGTGCCTTTTGTCCTGTTTGCACATCCTGTCCGTGCACGTTGAGTGCAGCGTAGTCACACCTATTGCTGCCATGCAGCCCACAGAAGGCTGGCCAAAGGTGAATATAGCCCAAAAGGTTAACTATTCCCGTATTAGAGGCTATAAGTTCAGCTTGTGAAGCAACTAAGTTGAGTACCTTATCTAAAGATAAGCAAGGAACATATATACTAGCCTTAAGCATTCCATTCCATAATGAAATATGCAATAGCACACAGAAGGAAAAGACAGAAGCAATTATTGTTATTTATTCCCAAAGCAAAGTAGATTAACTTAAAGAAAATAAAACCCAATGTGTGCTTGTGCAACTGACAGTCATTAAATAAGAGGACATTTATGGAGTGGGAAAGAAGAAAGAAGAAAAAGAAAAGCTTGACACAATACATTTACAGAAGCAAGTTAAGCTGAGAAAGTGTAGTTGAAATACAAAGATACCTGCATCGAACTCAAATTCTGCTCCGTCAGCGCTCGTGTCACTTTGAAGACCACCTCCATTGTCTAGGCCAAAGCCATCCTCTTGCTCGTGGTGTACAGTTGACTGGAGTTTCATTGGCTGAGCCGGCCTATGTAAACTCACCCCTTTGAAGGCTGGCGTTACCACAATGAATTTCATCCACTGTCTAGCAAGTGCAATGAGACCTTTCTTTAATGTCACCAGAGCAGGAAGGCCATCACTCTAGAAAACAAACACATAGTACATTCGAAAAACAAATTCAAAAACTGGAACTACTTTTAGGCTGTAAAAGGGGGACCCAACCAGGGTATGCAAGGAGCCAACCCATACGTCTTTCAGACAACAGATCCTACCAGCTAGCCCACAACAGCCCAGCTGGGATGGACCTTCAAGTTCTTGATTTTATTAAAAGAAAACAAGGCTTATTTTTTTCTTTTATCTTACCACATTAACGTCTCTGTGCTATTTCAATAGAACACTTCATGGCCAAAGCAATTCAGACACTTGAAAACATACAGGTTTGGGCTAGGAAATTTAAGAAAACAACTTCCACTTAAATACATTTGTAAACACATGACAAATTAGCTTACCATAGTTGCATCTTCAATGATGGAATAGTTTGCTTGATGAAGATAGTGGTGCAGTATATTACACAGCAAACAAGAAGGATTTTCTTGTAGGTAACGGGCTAATTTAGTCAGTCTGTTGTACTTGCTTCTTAAAGGAAAGTGTATGCTTTTGTTCTGAACATATAAAAGTGGTTACATTTATTAAATTCACTGATTCAATACATCAGAATACATCAATACACAACACATTACAAATCTAGCACCAGGCCTGCACATATTGTGCATATACCAAAACCTAGATACAGAATTATATTAGGATTTTACTATTTAAAGACATTACCATTTTAGCAACATTGTAATATTTAATTATTTTTGATTGATGTTAAAACAGAAGGTTGACAAAACTTAACTTCTTATGCATTTCACATTATATGAAAACTACAGAAAACAAATAAACCTAACAGCATGTTTTGTGGACCCACAATTTCTTTGTCGAGTACAAATCCCTAGTCTTTCAATCTCTTCCTACAGGACCCATGCTGATGTTTCCATGTGGTTTTACTCCTTTTCGGCTGAATTTATTTGCATGTCTAGTATTCATCTTCTACCACAGCCACATCAGTACATGACAAAATACTAAGTACTCAAGTACTGCAATTAGTAATGAAAATCATTATGCAATCAGAATAAATTAAAATACAAGTCACCTGAGCACCAAAAAGCATTCATTCTGTTTCTGCAAGGGTCACCCTAATAACAATTTGAGATGCATGGAAAATGTAATGATATATCGAGTAATGTTTTGGCCTGGTTTCATATGATAGCCTACTAATGAAATATTAGGGCTAGATATAACTACTGTAAGGCAAATAACTAGTTCAAAGCCACATGCAGGAGGACAGTAGAAGTGTTAATATCTGGCCAGAAAAAAGCATTCAGCACTGTTCCAGTACTTTCCAAGGTTCAGGTATTTGAATGTAGAAGTACAATTATTTTTAAAAGACAAAGATGCCAATATCAATATCAATATCCATTTCCAGAGCGGCATTATAATATTCGTATTCGCATTCTGTTTGTCCTCCAAGATAGTATACATGAGGTTATTCCATGTATTCCAAAGGAACAGGCTAGGAAAACTATACTCGACTGAGAAGTGTTTGCAACTATGAGCCCTGAAGGGCCTGCCAACACACTTCTGAAAATTAAACTACTTTTAAAGGAAGTAGTGATGCACTTAATTGTTTATCTATTCATCAACAACATACCCACCTCTAAGGCTTCGGTCATTATACAGCCCATGACAGCACAAACTCGTAGCGTTCCTTCTGTTTCTAATTTGTTTAAGGAGGACTTCACTTGATCAATAGGAAGAAGCCAAGCACCAACAGCAGGAGTTGCTGTGCTTAGAAGGTTCAGCTGCCTGTTGGGGGGGGGGGGGAATCAGATATTAAAAGTATAATTTCACCTTCCTTAGGGCAACTCTGGTGATTGAATTATGATATTTCCATTTAAATATTCTTTAAGTGTACACTTGAAAGGTTTAATTATTTTTCCATAAACACCAACAACCCTGGTAGCGTTGAAACCCAGCTTTCATCTGTACCTATTAGGAACCCAATCCAAAGCCAGCTCATATAAAGCATGTTAAGTTCCAAAAGTTTATTATAGACTTAGCAATGCAGATCAAGGAGACAATGCTAGCGAGCAATGCCAAATTTGGATAATTATGAACCGAGGTAATCGTTAAGTAGACCTTTGTTATGACAACAACTACCTACTGCAACAGTTAAAGTGAAAGCTCCTCAACTCAGGAAACTCAGGCGAGGAGCTTGATCTGGATCAAGACCCTACCATGGACAAAGTAACTCTTTGTCTCCTGCTAGGATCCTGATCTAGAATGCCTGCAATTTGCATAGGAAGAAAGGTTTAACTGGGAGTTGGGGAGTTCCCCCACCCAATACAAATTACAGACATTGAGGGGAGACTCTTCTGGACTGAGAGCACATCAGGGCCCACATTTGTGTATGTGGAGGGGGGGGGATCCTGTACTTCAAGGCAAAGATACATAGCTAACATACCATGTGGTTTGGCCTGAAATACTATAGTACGCAGCCTAAATACTCTAAAGCGGAAACCACCGTACCTTGAAAAGATATGGGCAGGTGAACGCACATTTGTAGGAGCAGCAAAACTGAACCAAATTTCTTTGATTGTCAATTTCATGCTACAAGAATCAGGTGGAGGTGGCCTTAGAGGGTGGTCTTTTTTCAGATCATCTGATTCAACCCCTTCATCCTATATAAAAAAGATAAAGGGAAGAGAGAAGAAAGAAAGGTGCAAGATAAATTTGCTTTTCAGAATGGAAGAAATGCTTCCAGCTCTTTAAAATATTCTGAAAGTGCTCGTGGATTGCATGCTTTCCCAGTGGGATGCATCCAAAGTGAGCAATGACAGGAAAATCAGATCCATTTAGCAAATAAGAAAATGTGTTGCTACCCGAACAAGAGCAATAGAAAACATGCCTTGTACTGTTAAAACAGAAAGGGGTCAAACTATCGCAAGAGGTTATTTATTTATGATTACTTTGTCAAAATCAGTATATATATGTATATGTATGTATATAAAGAAAAAAGAAAACATGTCTCACCTGCTCATCTGAAATGGAATTTGGATGAGTGTCTGATGCAGCACTTAACTGATCACAGGGGAGATTTTCGTCAGAGACATCAGTATTGTAACCACTACCGGTTGGAGAATCAGAAGAATTGTTGGATGCAAGCAATCCACCCCTTTCTGCAGCTGAAGATTTACCCATGTTCCCAAATGTACTATATAAAACAGCACCAGACTGTCTGCCACCTAGAAGTATAAGAAAGAGGGAAATGTTGGTTTGCTCAATTTATTATGTTAGGGCACAAAAGAAATGGTCCAATATGTTGCTTTACCTTTTATTGTCAAGTTTTCGATTCCACACTCAAACATTATCCAGCCCCATTTCTCTTGGCTGGGACCTATCCGTGTTACATCTGGAACTGCCTGATGATCCGTTTCATCTACAAATGAAAAGTCGTCCAACTCTTCCAATGTGAAAAGGACTTTTGATTTTTCAAAAGGAATCGCTGTTATGGCACAGGTCCCAATATCTGCAGGGAGGAAAATATTGTTGATATCAGTATAGCTGTCCAGTAAAATGTTATTTATTTCATCTGTGGGAATGTAGATACAGTTCAAGACAGAAGACTAGAGCAGTGCACATTTTAGGCCATTGTGCTATGGCTATATGTTATTCCAACAGTGAAAATTTGCTGCAATGAGTAAATTTTAACAAGAAATGGGTAATGCAGTTCTGATAAGTGTTTCGTAGTGGAAACTCTTTGAAACTAGGATTACAAGCAAGTTTACCTGCTGTATCAAGGCCCCTGAGCTGCCCATGAATACGGTGAATATTAAGCTTTGCTGCAATTTCTTTTCCTTTCTCTGCTCCAGCATTTGATCGCAGAGAACCAGAAGACTGAGGCTGCATTTTATTGGTATGGACATACTTGTCAAAAGTTACAGAGCTTCTCCTCGTTTCGGTACTGTTTGGATTTTCTTCAACAACACCCCTTTTAAATAAAAAGGAAATATTTGAGTCGTTTCTTAATTTGTACCATCAGCAAACATATTTACAATTCAAGTGCTTTTGTTGCCTAAATAAATGCTAATAGCAAACAACAATAACTGATCAGGGCAATCAGGTGAAAGTCATAGTTCTCACAGTCACTACTGCAAGATACACATCACAAGTCTGCCCTATATCATCTAATATGAAATGCCTATCATACATAGGACAAGATGGTTAAACCGTTTTTAACGTATTCATAACGTTTTCCCCAGAAATCTACACTGCACTCATTTTGAGAAAATCTGGAATGATTTGAACCCATTCCTTTCTTTTTCCATCTCAGTTTGAGACTTAATTTCTAATTTAGGAAGAAGTCGCTATCAAGAAATTGCTTGACGGGAAGTTTATTAAGCTCTGCTATGTTACTACACACAGATCCTATGAATTATCAAAGGTACTCCCTTACCTGTTCATACGAACCTGTGTAGCAATCCTATCAAAACACAAAGCCACTAAAGAAACATGGGTAACATTTTTGCTTGGAGCTGTGCCTGACGATTCTTCCACTGACGCTTGCAGTAAACACAAGTTTACCTACAAAAAGCGATCCAAAATAATAATGAAAAACTTTGCCGTGTTCTTTAAGGATATAAAACAAGGCTTACTTTTCATCCCACTGAATCCAGAAAAATCAACAACAACCTGAATATCACTTCACCCAAATGCTGCTAAAATAACAATGTTAACTGAACAGCCAAACTATCTTGTCTGAAGTGGGATCAAGAAAAATGGAGTGTCTTCTCCCCATGCAGCTCTCAATTTTATGCCTTGGTGCCCCACTCCATGCTGCTGGCACAATAAGAGATAACATTAAGCTAATGCATAAAATTACCCGTCTTGCAAGTTTACTTGGTCATATTGCTTGTTACCTTGGGCAGTGAAACATTGGCTTGAAGACCTTTAATGGTCACATTATCTTGCTTGAGAGAAAGATTTGTCTGTGTTTTTACTTGTGTTGTTCCTGCAGCAGGGGTTTCAATTTTTGTTCCTCTGATATCCTGCTTGGAGGACAGCTTGGGAGAAAGTGATGCCAGTTAGTGCTCCGTTTAGCCCATTTAAGCTAGCAGAAGTAAAAATGGCACATAATTCAGAGAGTTCAGAAAGATCTTTTAGGGCAGGAACTAAAGCAAAATAACGTAATCAAAAACTGTGGTGTCTCTCCCCGTTCTGAAGCAGACCACTACTACTTACAAAAGAGAGACAGAAACAAATATCACCATGGATATTTCCTTTCCAACCCCACCTTCTGTGAATAAACCTTATGCATTTAGTAAAGATATTATGACATAGTAAACATACATTTTCTGAGAAGGTTGTTTTTCTGTTTTGTACAGCTTCTCTGAGGACCTTACAATGTAAATCATCCACAATGGCTGCAGGGTGACACGTGCAAGCGCAGTGAACCATTGCCTCTATATACCTGTAGGGAAATTAGTTCAAAACAATCTCATTCATAAGAAATAAAATCAAGACATGAACCATACAAAGGTTACAAACATTTATTAGCTTATCTTCTAAAGAAAAATATGGGTGCGGGGTGGGGGTGGGGATGATGGGAAGGGGAGATACTGAAGCAAGTTGAGTGTAAACCTTTTCTCTAAAACCATTTGCCAGTTCTGAACCTAGACATTTGATTCTGGCAACTGATCAAATTTCCACAAATATTAGGTTCTCCTACAAACACCAAGCAGGAGCCTTGTGCTTCCTCAATACATGGGAAGCCCTCCAATCCATCCCTGCAAAGAGAGAGTAGTGACCTGCTTTTGTGGGATCCTTTGCTTAACTACTCCTGCCAACCTAGCAGTTCGAAAGCACGTCAAAGTGCAAGTGGATAAATAGGTACCGCTCCGGCGGGAAGGTAAACGACGTTTCCGTGCGCTGCTCTGGTTCACCAGAAGTGGCTTAGTCATGCTAGCCACATGACCTGGAAGCTGTACGTCGGCTCCCTCGGCCAATAAAGCGAGATGAGCACTGCAACCCCAGAGTCGTCTGCGACTGGACCTAATGGTCAGGGGTTTCTTTACCTTTGCTTAACTAAGTTTCACCTTTGGCAGCCATATGCTTCTCCCTTTTATGGTCTGGCAGAACATGGGATAATGGAGTAGGGTCTCTGTCAGGACCAGAACAAGTCAGTGTGTTGCATTACTGGAGTGTGACACAACATGAACACTTAATAGTTTGTTGGGACTGCCTAGCTAGTTGGCCTTGGCATGTGCTACAAATTATCTTCCTATATTCTTAAAAACGTAATGTGTTGTCACACGCTGCAGTTCACTTCGCTTGCCAACAGCCAGTCATATCAACATGGGGAAGGGCAGGTAGGCCCAAGCAAGGTGTTTAACAGAGAGAGGCCCTTCACCCAGCGGTTTAGCAAACTGCTTCCCTATTCCTTAAAAAGGGTGTGGGGCAATAGGGGAGGGGCTTGGGTCAAGCTGGAGAGGGATAGGCAAGGGGGTGGATAAGGTATAAAGGGAGGAGGTTGGTAAGGTGTGAGGGAAGGGCAATGGGGTAGGAAGGGTTGGTGAGCAGAGCAAGCAGAGGTGGCAGCCTCTCATTAATACTGATGTTTTGCAACCACAGTATTTCGACCATGCAAGAGAGAGGGATATCTCTAGTTCTAGTGAGACAGATAAGAAAGAACATTGAAGTGATCCTTATTTGGCTGCAACTCATTACTTAAAATTTGTCAGGCTAGCTTCCTGTGATGAAGCGATAGCCTGGGTGATGGGCCATTAAGGGAAACAAAGGAGAGAGGCTTTGTGTGAGATGGCAAATGGGTGACCGCTCCCCCAGCTCATAGTTAGAAGTTGAACCCAGAGTTGGGAGTTGAGAGTGCAG
Source organism: Podarcis bocagei (assembly GCF_964188305.1). Taxonomy (NCBI): domain Eukaryota; kingdom Metazoa; phylum Chordata; class Lepidosauria; order Squamata; family Lacertidae; genus Podarcis; species Podarcis bocagei. The sequence continues at coordinate 50,818,808 of NC_138134.1, forward strand.
AGAGGTGGCCTAGAGTAAAGCAGCAAACTGCTTGAATCCAAGGCTGTGGCTATTGGAGAAACAAGACCCTTTTGGGGTGTTGATGCTATGAACTGCTCTATTATAGGCTCAGGTTGTATATATGTATAAATAAATCATATATCCTAAAAACACCATAGTTGCCGCCGTGCCTCATTTCCAAAAGGAAACACGAACCCTGGGTAAGCACCTGGAACCTCACACCACTCAGAGATTGGGCTGGCATATAGCAATACTTTACCATGTCAACATGGAGGTTGGTTATCCTTGAAGCACAAAAACAACACCATGACTTGTGCTACTGCAACAGGCCCATATATGTGATCCCATCAGCTATTTGTTATAAGTTCAGACTGTTAGGTTCATTCTTCTCCCCAAAATGTGAAATACCTGTCTAAAGCTTCTGCTACAAGAGGCGTGAGAACTACATCCACAGTTCCTTTTATTTCCACAATAGCTGTTGTTCGTGTCTGGGAAACTGGGTGATCGAGCGTCCATTCCTCCGTTATTGTTTCATCATCTGTATTATCAAGGATTTTCTTATCCAAGGGTGTATATGGGTTACTAAACAAACAAAAGTACAAATTATTAGTTTTTAAAGAAAATATGCAGCTGCTTTCTATTGTTACTTGATACAGCAGAATTTATTAGAAGCATTTATTTGGCTGACCCTCTTTTCAAGATACAACTATCTTGCAGTGCTAAGAGCACAAGGTGAGAGAGTTTAATAAGCTGTCTAATTTGAAGAATGGCAGGTGTTCACACAAGGCCAATTCAATCACAAAGATAAGAATCCCAGTAAGACTGCAGCATTGGCACATTTATTTGTTGGGTGTTTTCTCAAATGACTAGCTTAACCTAACCTCAAAAACATATTTTTGGTTCATAATTCAGTGATTCATAAATAAGGATGTAGTTTATGCTGTCAGTTCAGGACATTAAAGGCATAATTGCTTTAGCCAATTAGCAAGTGCCTTCAGTCACAATGTAAATCAGAGATTACTAGTACCCACAGGGCACATATACTTCTTTTGTCTCCTTCAGTATTTCCTAGAAGACTCAGCCCAATATGACTAATGAAATGTACTACAAAGCATTACACGGACATTCAAAGGGGAAAAGATGCTAGGGAAGAAATGTGGGTTATCTAAAGAGAGCTTGCAAGCTTTATGCTTCAAAGAAATCCGAGTACAATCTCAACAGTGTCAGCATTAAACAGCTTCTACATGCTGAGCTGTACATGACTGCATGCATTATGGAAAGGAAACTGCAAGTGACTAGTATGCATGAGATTATCAACAGCTCCAATGACTGAAATTTGTTTTGAAAGCAGCATGCCTTGATTCATCATCATAAACAAGCTACACTGAATGGGAAATTTTTAATCGGGAACAAACGTAAGGAAAATGACACATAAGACTCTCACATTTACACAGTCTGGCACCACTTATCAAGCCTGTGCATGCTTTTTATCTGTCAGATGGTAGAATGTTTCACAATCATTTCCATAATCCCTTGAAAAGCCATTTGTGCTTAGAGCAGATAGCCAATGGGGAGGTACACTTTGCTTTTTAGTCTAACAGCATCAAATTGCAAAGATATTTCAAAGCAAGCAGAATTTTAACACAGGGATCATTGGAAAGGAACAGGAAAGACGTCTATCTCTGATTCAGTCCCATACTTTGTGAGATTCTGGAAAGCAGAAGCATGTTTAATGATGCCCTGGTCTTATAAATCAGTATAGTCATTACTGCAAATTGGGGAAATTGTTCAAACTGGGGAAGACTCAAAGAAAAAGAATTATTTCCCATACAGTGGTACCTCGGGTTAAGAACTTAATTCATTCTGGAGGTCCGTTCTTATCCTGAAACTGTTCTTAACCTGAAGCACCACTTTAGCTAATGGGGCCTCCTACTGCCGCTGCGCTGCCGCCACACGATTTCTGTTCTCATCCTGAAGCAAAATTCTTAACCCAAGGTACTATTTCTGGGTTAGCAGAGTCTGTAACCTGAAGCATCTGTAAATTGAGGCATCTGTAACCCGAGGTACCACTGTGTCAGCCTATTTTTAAGATTCCCTTCTTATATGCTTCAAGAAGCATTGAAGCTGCTTGGGTGGTGTGCAAATCCATGGTGTGAATGGGAATATGACACAATAAGCATCTCACTCAGATGGAGGGTGGCAACTGGGTGGGAAAGATTCAGCCCTGTTGACATGGTCATGGTTTTTACATATACCCTTTTGTAGTGTAGTTCCAATAGAAGCAGCTCCCACCGTCTTTCAAGTGCACAGGAAGGGTACTTGACTTTTACAATATAACAAACATATTGCAATTTGTTACTCACTTAGATGTTGATCCTGTAAACTGCATACCTCGATCCAGGAGAGCATTCGCTGTGAGACCCTGCTTAACAATCTAGAAGAGAAAATTTCTTATTACTTCTGTTCTAGGGGTTTTAACCTTACAACCCATATAGGAGTTTAACATGCAATATCCTATTTGTATTTCCCCTATCACTATGAACACTGCTACATGTCTACATTTGACTTTACAGTTGAATTTACAGCTTAAATCTGCACTGATGATAGATTTGTTAAAAAACACACACACCAAGAGCACCACATAATGCCACGTTATACTTTTAAAAACATTGCTTGAAAGCAACACAAGGGGTCAGTGTGTCTGGCTGTTAACCAGGAGGTTGGCTGGTTCGAGCCCACCAAGGTACAGTTGTGGGCAGGATTCCTGCACTGCAGGGGTCTGAACTAGATGATGCTTGGGGTAACTTCCAACTATACAATTCTATGATTCTAACAAGAGGCATAAGTCCTAAGTGTTCAATGGATCAATACTTTGTAAAGATGTTACACAAAACCAGATATTTAACAGATACAAAACGCCCTGACTGAACCTTGAAATAGAAACCCAATCAGAGCACTTCTTCATGAAAATCAGTCTCATGAACACTTTGAAGAGATTTACAACAGAATATTGCAGCTCTTGTTTACTGATTCACAATTCAAACAAATTGCATGTATGGCTGTGAAGAACTGAAGTGAATTGTTTTTTTTTTGGTAAAGCAGGTATGCTAACCATTTAACAGACTCCTATGTGATTATGTATCTAACCCTAACTCATTCCCATTTCCCAAGTTACAACTTTAATTCCAACACACTTATCCATGGTAATTATTTTATATAACTTTAGCACATCATTTCAAAGTTCACCATAACAAAAATTCACTAACACTATGCACTCCCCATGCATTTTTTTACAACCCAATCAAGTGCTTGCTTTCCTTTAAATTGATTTCAAATTCACTGTGCTATTTTTTACCTTAAAGGTTGGGACAGAAAGCTGCTCAAAAGATGAGGAACTTTCCTCACTAGTTGGAGTGTCAAGATCTAAAGGGCGATGTAAGGATGATTTAGAGGTTCTTTTGTTTGTCGGATGTTTGACTGACCAGTTAACCACTTGGTACTGGGTAAGGTAACTTTGGTAGCAGTTCATGACAGGCTGCTGGGAAGTAATTTGCTCATTCTCTGGAGCCTTCTCAGCTTCTATGACATATAAATGCTCTACAAGTTCATCCTCTACTCCCAAAGCAGAAACAAATGACGCTTGGGAGGGATGAGTTTTTATTGGTATGACCTTTGGATCGTGACTAGTTTCTCCATGCAATGCAGTAGTCAAGGGTCCTTCTACACTGTGATAGATTGAACCTCTCCCATAATCAATTTGCTTGGCTTGCTTTCTCTTCTTTTTTCTCCCAGGATACGTTCCTGGACCCTCGTCGCTGCTTATGGGTTCAAAGTCCTCAGCTGCTGAAAAGTAGGCTTCGCTATCAGCCATTGACATGCTGGAGTCCATGGAGCGATACTGATGAAATGAATTTGAGTCTGCAGAAGGGGTATATGGGAATGAACCAAAGCTTCTCCTTTGCTTTGGAGAATCTAAGACATTTTCATCACTGCGGGAGACATCACTGCTGAACTGCACACCAGCTGGAACAGGTTGCTTATCTCCATAGAAGGCTGCAGTAAGACTTTTGGTACTTCCAAGTCGAGTAGAACATACTGATGCTTGCCGTTTCAAAGGAGACCTAAGAGGAGATTGTCCAACAGGTCTCTCTTGGAGGTTAGGAGATACAGGACTACTTTCTGAACCTTCTGCTGCAGAACTAGAAGGGGGAGAAAACATTCTTCTCAATAATGATACACATGTTCTCTATAAGAAACTTTCCAGTTGAACAGTGGAATATGAATGATTTGAATAAATAAATTTGCATATAATCCATAACCACGGAATTCAGGAAAGATTGCAATAAATGATTAAACAAAGGCCACAATTCCACAAACTGTGGCACCTGCTAAAGTCCCAATTTCTTTTCAATGTATCTTCAGTATACAGTATATAATGGACTGGACAGTAGCCACTATATATAATCCATACACAGTATAAGCTAATGGTTCCTCTCTCTCCTGCCCTTCACTCCTCCAGTGCTCTACATAGCAAGGAAGCAACAAGTCTAGACTTGATGGGTAGCATCAAAATCAGCCATTTTGTCAGCACTAGGATTCCAACCTACGCCAAATAACTTTACCCCTCCTCTCCTTGTCCTCCCCAAATCTGCTCTGGAGTGTTGGGGAGAAATCCAGAATAGATATAGGGAGCACTCATAGGGGGGATGAATGCTGCCCACAAGGAAATCTTTGCACTGCTGGAACAAGTTAGTTGGGTACTATCTGTTGCTATAATTGCCACAAATGTTTTTACGTTCTATAGCCAAAGCTTTTGTTGTGTAGTAAATGAACATTGAGAAGCAGCATATTCACCTTCCATGGGCATCTTCTCTTTTTGCACCTGCCAAGAACTCCTTTTGCCCTAAGTGGTCTTCAACAGCGGAAGAAGGGCTTTCTCTATCACCTGCAAGCAAGGGGAGTGCAGCGCTAGAACTACTATTCTCTTCTGAAGAGGAGGAAGAACTATGAGATCGTAGCGGTACTTGTAAATTCAGGTGCTGAGATTTTCTTTCTTCTATTCCCACAGTTCGGCATTCCCAATCTTTCCTTTTAATGCCATTTGCCTTGCCTAAGAACAAAGCAGAAAATATTATATACAAAACAGTCAATAATAAAGGTATCAGCACTTTCCCTTTGTTCTTGGTAAAAAGGATTTGAGGAGTAAGTACATATATGCTTTATTTGTAATTTTTGTAGAAATTGTAACAAGCTATCCATGAATCAACCCAGTTACCAATTTGGAATATTTTTTTACAGTACAACACATTATCATCTCCAATATTAGAAACTAGGCATACCAATTTAATTATATATGCAGCAATAATCATAACAACAGTATTTCAGTGACATCTCTTTATGTCACTTTCCCCTAAATAATGGCTATTTTATTTATGCCACTAGCTAGCTAGTGTTAAATGGGAAATTATTTACTATGATGCTAAATAATCTCCAAAATATATTAATATTTTGTCAAGTATATGCATTTGTACAGACACACACACACTAATTACCATCCATAATTTTGGGAAGCTCTTTGGTAATAATCCATTCTCCAGGCTGTAGCAAAGATTGTCCATAAAACATATCTGATTCGGCACTTGCACTTGAAAAAGCAGAGCTACTTGAGGGTGTCAGCTCTTCAAGCTTGAAGAAGTCTAATCCTGAAACTGTGCCACCAAAAAACCTACAACCTCCAAGACAGCCACACTTGTTCTTACTTCTCTTATTCTTTGTATTATCATCTGGCCATAAAAACCATAACCTACAAAAGAGAAGGTAACATTTTAAAAAGAGGTATATTTTAATTCAATGGAATAATATGATTCCAAGTGTTACTAGCTCCCAAACTTCCACAGAAATTGAGGCTAATTATTTCACCCATTTAGCCAAACAAGCAAATTAATCTGCACAGATTAAGAAGGCTGGGTTGGATGTTTTTTAAAAGCAGACAGGTGCTTAAGGAAGCCAACTGTCACTAAAAATAATGGGAGTGTGCCTCTAAAGCAGCGGTTCTCAACCTGTGGGTCCCCATATGTTGTTGGACTACAACTCCCATCATCCCTGAGCTCTGGTCTTGCTAGCTAAGGATGATGGGAGTTGTAGTCCAACAACATCTGGGGACCCACAGGTTGAGAACTGCTGCTCTAAAGACTTAGGCTATGGCATGGGGGTTGCAGCATAAAATTGAATTACCCCACTCCCCAAAAATCCTTGTCACTAACTCTCATGGTTTAGTACATCAACTCCTAAACATGGAGCCCATTAAATCACAATGACAAAATTCTGCCTTAGTATATTTATTCTAGTTATTAGCAAAGTACTTATTAAGATTCATTCATGCAAAATCCTAAATAAAAGCATTTCACTTGTGCATCATTCAATAGCCCATTAAGCATGGCCACATTTTCACTTTTAGACCCATATGACTACTTAAAGACATTTTTTCACCTGTAGCTTCTCTTACCTCTTAGTTCTGTTATCATGAGTTTCCAAAAAATGTCTCTGTGCTTCATGCTTAGAATGGTGATCTGCTGCTAAAGCAACATCAGCAGTGATAAGGCCCAAATTGACTGACCCTGCTTCTAGCCAATATGCTCTCCGCAGCACTGCAGGCTGAAGGCCAACTCGGCAACTGTTCACTTGCTCAATGTATTGTCGTAGCTGGACGTCTTGAATGGCAGCACTTACACCTTCACCAACAGACTGATTGTGGAGGTTACAATTGGCAAGGCGTACAGCACCCATCTAAAAGTTAAAGAGAGAAAAAATATCAGTAGGTAGCAGTAAAAAGTCTGCCTCTCCCCCTACCCATGATAAATGAAATTTGGATGGCATTACCCATGTCCCTCCCTCCTCAAGCGCCTCCTTCCCAAGCACATTATGTAATAGCAACAGCTTATTCTTTTAAAGAAAAGTGTAAAATAATGTTTTAGAATTACAGTACTACAGAAATGAAGGGTCATGAGATACGAAAAGAACACCTACCTTTATATTAGTGGCACAACCATGTTCTACAACGTATATATCTGCCCCATCTACTGCAAGTCGTGTCATAGTGTACTTTAATGCATCTGATGTTGGACAAGGGCCTGAGATGCAACTTATCTAAAGAATATTTGGAACAGAAAACACAATTATGCAAAGAAAAGAAAAGAAAAGGACATAGTTACATATTCTCCTTGGTATCATTTAAAAGGCATGAGAACAGTGATTATTCTTCTGCAAACTGTGGAACATGCGAACAGGATTTCCACCTTCTAAACAGGAAAACTGGCGTCCTGGGGAGGGGGTGTCTTACTTTTCTGCATAATATCTTAACTTTTAAAGAAATCCCTCTCTTCCATATTGCCATTTTGAATGCTGCAACTGCATTTCTGTTTTCCACAAAAAGGGGAGGCATGGATTTAAAGAATCTATTTATTTCAGAAGCTTGCATCAATCTAGTTTATGAATTCCAATGTGTACAAAGTATTTCACCCATTTCATGAGCAAGTGGCAGCAATGGTGGTGGGGGAGGGGCTTCGCCACAACTACTAATAAAGCTGGAAGGGCATCAACCTCCAAATGTTCACCTATTTCTTACATGACCAATTTATCTTACCAAAATATAGCTAGAAAATATCAGATCATAGCTAGGCTTTACCTTAGCTTCACAGAAGCGGCGATCAATTCCATGCTGACATATGATTACAGATTTTGGCCTTTCCAGTTCAAACTCACGGCACGCCACATGAAACACAAATGTCTGTCCCCATTCGAGCAGGCACGCAAGCTGCAAAGAGGTAAGAACACGTTGACTACAGTGAAACAGTCATTAAAATTGAAGGTTTTCATAACTATTTGAAAAATGGCCCAAGAAACTGAACTTTCGTGGCTTCCGATCCTTGCAACTGATTCTACAAAATGAGCTCAAAATCTTGCCCTTATAATTATCGTTGTAATGACATACATCCTAGGTCTGCAAAAAGGGAAAGGGCAACATACAAGGTAGCTTTTGAATGCAAGCTGCCAGGTGTAGTCAACAATTATTACCAACTATTTGCTATAGAGTTTTAACTCACTTGTACAACAGACTTGTGCTTGTGTAAAGGTGGCTTCACCTACCGCTCCCCCCCCATAGCCCCCCTGCATTTCCCAAATATCTGATGCAGAGATTTGGGGGACTATCCACAACAGGTAAGATGGGGACAGGGACTGCAACGAGGAGTAGGAGGAGGTGTGAAAGTCCCATCGCACCCTCTTTTTATAAATCGCATTTGTTTGACTCCAGGTTTGTTTCTTTGTTTAAATCCTTCAACCAATAACTTCTACTCTTCATATTCACACTAAAGAAGCACACAGGAAAAACTGGAAAGGATCAACAAATGGAACATTAACATTGAAAAACACGCTGCTTGTTCAAAGCTGTTTAAGTTGCATGACAACCAACGTATTGATTCACATGTTAGTCGAAGTATTTGCCAAAATACACATACAAAATAACTGGACTTTTAATTTTAAAAAAGTAATTTCAGCTGGAAAAGAGGCCTATGGACTTTCCATTCTAATTTTATATACAGTGGTACCTCGGGTTACATATGCTTCAGGTTACATACGCTTCAGGTTACAGACTCCGCTAACCCAGAAATATTACCTCGGGTTAAGAATTCTACCTCAGGATGAGAACAGAAATCGTGTGCCAGCACCGCGGCGGCAGCAGGAGGCCCCATTAGCTAAAGTGGTGCTTCGGGTTAAGAACAGTTTCAGGTTAAGAACAGACCTCCGGAACGAATTAAGTACTTAACCCGAGGTACCACTGTACATAATATATTCAGTTATAACAAGCTTCTTATCCCTAGAGAGTATGAAGCAGCACTTTGTTGAGAAATCTTTTTAGTAAGCGTATTATTGTGAACAACTGTGCTGTTCTCACTGAAAATATATTCCACAGAAACTGAAGTGCTAAACATAATGACTTCTCATGCAACATTTAACTACTTAATGGAGTTAAGAAGGAGCCTCAAGAACATCTTATAGGACGCTTATGAAAGCCTATGAGATGGCTATGAAAGCTGCTAAGAAATCTTACTTTGCAGCTTCCATTGCATCCGCTAGCTCTCGCCCGGCACAACTTTTTAGAATAATTAGGTCAATAACGTCCTTAGGAGGACAACCAAATTTAAGCACAAATTCGACCCACAGCTGTGAGGCATTCGCGAGCTTTTTTGCGGAGAAAGTCCTGTTGCTCCGCCGTGACCTCCCTGCCAATTTAGACACAGTGACTGAACTGGAGGCCCCTCGACTGACTTCAGGTCCAGTGTTGGACCATTTCGATCGGATACTCCCTACTGATGTGGATAGATTCCTCCAAGTTGGTAGGCCCACCACCTGCCTCCTTGATCCGTGCCCGTCTTGGCTGATTAGGGAGTGTCCAGATGTTGCGCGGACCCCCCTGGTTGAAATTATCAATTTGTCCCTTGACACGGGGACATTCCCAGGGGAACTGAAGGAAGCAGTGGTGCGTCCACTCTTAAAGAAAACTTCATTAGATCCCTTAGACCTATCCAATTACCGCCCAGTTTCAAATCTTCCATACCTGGGTAAGGTAATTGAGAGAGCGGTTGCTGAACAGCTTGGTAGGTTTCTGGAGGAAACATCGGCATTAGATCCATTTCAGTCCGGTTTCCGTCCTGGTTTTGGGACGGAGACGGCTCTGGTTGCCCTAACAGATGATATTCGTAGACAACTGGATCGAGGCGGGTCAGGACTGCTGATCCTTTTAGATTTGTCAGCAGCCTTTGACATGGTCGATCATGATCTTCTGGACCATCGCCTTGCAGACGTGGGGATACAGGGCATAGCCCGTAACTGGTTGTGCTCTTTTATCTCTGGTCGGGGACAGAGGGTGGCACTAGGGAGGGAAATGTCGTCACGCCACTCCTTGGTGTGTGGAGTGCCGCAGGGCGCAATTCTCTCCCCAATGCTTTTTAACATCTTTATGCGCCCTCTTGTCCAGATTATCCGGAGCTTTGGGCTGGGCTGTCATCAATATGCTGATGACACTCAGCTCTATCTACTGATGGATGGCCACACCAACTCGGCCCCTTACACACTGACCAGATGCTTGGAAGCTGTGGCTGGATGGTTTCGTGGGAGCCGATTGAAACTAAATCCTTCGAAGACAGAGGTCCTATGGCTAGGTCGGGATAGCATGGGGATGAGGGACCAACTCCCTTCTCTTGCGGGGGCCCAATTAGTGCCATTGCCTTCCGTTAAGAGTTTGGGTGTAATCCTTGACGCCTCCCTTTCCATGGAGGCGCAAGTCACAGCAACAGCCAAGGCGACATTTTTCCACCTTCGCCGCACCAAGCAGTTGGTCCCTTACCTTTCCCGCCCCGACCTGGCCACAGTGATCCATGCAACAGTCATCTCCAGGCTTGACTACTGTAACTCGCTCTACGCGGGGCTGCCCTTGAAGCTGTCCCAGAAACTCCAGCGGGTACAGAATGCTGCAGCGAGGCTCCTCACAGGGTCTCTGCCATGGGAGCATATTCATCCAGTGCTTTTCAAGCTGCACTGGCTCCCGGTGGAGTACAGGGTCAGATTTAAGGTGCTGCTTTTGACCTTTAAAGCCCTTCACGGCCTAGGACCCTCGTACCTACGGGACCGCCTCGCCTGGTATGCCCCACGGAGAGCCTCAAGGTCCATAAATAACAACACCCTAGTGGTCCCAGGCCCTAAGGAAGTTAGATTGGCTTCAACCAGAGCCAGGGCCTTTTCAGCACTGGCCCCAACTTGGTGGAACGCTCTGTCTCATGAGACCAGGGCCCTGCAGGATCTGATCTCTTTCCGCAGGGCCTGTAAGACAGAGTTGTTCCGCCTGGCCTTTGGATTGGAGCCAATTTGATTCCCTCCGCCCCCTTTTTCTTTTTTCTTTTCCTTCTCCTGCAATGAGGCTCCATTTTAATATTTTAATGTTCCATTATTTTAATGTTGTATTTTATTTTTGTTTTTAAGTTGTAATCACTCATCTTGTTTTTATTATTGCTTGTAAGCCGCTCTGAGCCCGGCCTTGGCTGGGGAGGGCGGGGTATAAATAAAAAATTATTATTATTATTATTATTACTTCATAAAAGGGGGGAGGGGGTGATGACGTTCATATAGAAAAAGTAAGAATGCATTCAACAGGCAAGTTCTCCACAAGCCTCTTTCTTCAAGTCTTTTTACAAGGTGTTTTCTCCTATGCAATCAGAACCTAAACTGCCATGAACAAATGAGAACCTCAACGTTATCTACAGTAGATTCCTGAAAAAAGGAACACAAAAGCTGACAGTGCTTTATCCACCTTTGTTAAGTTTTACTAATGCAGTCAGATTTAAACAGATTAGCTTTTAAAAAAAATATTGTGTGGATCCAAGCCAAGTAAATTAAACCAAACAAAGGTGCATGTGGAAGCTATTTGAAATTCCTGATGCTTTTCTTCTTAAACTGTGGATAAACAAAGAGCTAAGTCTAACATTTTGAGGTTTAAAAATCTGGATCAACATTTACAGTCCGTGTACTTCTCTTTCTTTCTTTTCCTTCTTTCTCTCTATCTAAAATTTCTCCCTTGATTACCATTTTGGAATTTCAATTCATTTTAGAAACAATCATGTGAATATTCCCTTCAATATCTGGTGTTTCAGAAAAACAGCAAGGAAGCCTAAAATTAGCGACCTAACTTATAGAATCATAACCTAGTTTAATAAAGCCAGGATATGCAAAAGTTTCAGGGATTCACATGCCACCCTTTCATGAGAGCAGGAAAACAAGCCAAAAAGCTGCACTCAACGAACACTTTCCATTACATGCAAACCATGAGTTTTGATGGTTTCCGAGCAAGCCAGGATTCATAAGCCAACTTTAAATAATGGCTTCATAGTCTGGTTTGTTTGAAAGCCATTAACCATAGTTTCCTAGATTGCATTAAATGGGAAGTTATGATTAACTGGGACTTCCTGACTTGCGTCTCTGCCCATGTGAAGAAAGGAGGTATAAGGGCAGCATATGGCTTAGTGTGTTTGGATCAGGCGCTTGGTTCATGCTAAGAAAACAGTGCACACATTCAAATCCAATGCTAAGCGGCATACCTGTGGAACTGTAACTTTGGATGTCAGGCTCCCAGCTTGCACATCAATCAACCATGCATATTCTAAAGAGTCAGCTCCCAGAGGCAGCCCTTCTGCTGAAAACATAGCATGGGCCCTTAGCTGCAGACCTGAAAGGCTCATATGACCCTCACGAAGAACTTCATCCACACTGGGCCTCTGTGAAGAATAAAAGACTGGTCATGTGGGGGAGAAAGCCCACTAAAATAAGCCTGCTTCACCTGGCTATGGATGAATATTTGGCAGCTATGCAATAGTGTTGCTCTTCTTTTGAAATAGAAAAGCAAATGTTTATAGGTTCCTCAGATGCATGTAAGCTATAATTTTGTCAAAATGCACAAATTAGATCAAGATGCTTATGACTCTTACTTATTTTGTTTATCTATGGCGAACAAAATAAACAGTTTAAAATAATTAATATGAGTTAAGGTTGCTGAAGCAACACATCTTTATGAAGAAAAAACACGGTTGTAATGAGCGACATCCAATAGTGTCATCCCTCATGCACAATGGACTTCCATTTGCAGAACTGGACTTCCTTTTCTTTCCACCTCCCTACAGCACCCAGTTTGCCCCTGAAATTTGCTCAGAAGGTGAAGAACTGGCCAAATAGATGGGGAACAGAGTTAGCTGAAAAGAGGAAGAGGAGGAAAAAGGGAAGTTCCATCTCATCTGCTGCCGCAATGTTGATTATCAAAGAATACTTGTAAGTTCAGTGCCACCACTGATATATCTTAAGGCATAAAATGTAAACACAGTGGCGAGAGCAGGCAGTGCTACATCACATTTAAGAAAGGATAGCAGAACTGACTGACCCTTAGGAAAAAATGCTTAGAGCTTTTATTTACAGTTAAGCAGTATATAAATTTTGTTAAACAAATTGTCAAATTAACAAATAGTTGTTCAAGCAGCTTTGAAAGTATGTAGTCATTGAGAACCTTACATGAAGGCTTGAACTAACTAACAAGAAAATGATTCACCCATGTTACCTGATAGTTGTCATTCAAGAATAAATTCAATGGTGATAACACAAGCTGTAACATAGTTTCCTTGTATCCTTTTTTCATCTCAAAGCACAACCTTTCCAAGAAAGCTGTGGGACATTCAGGGCCCTCACTGTTGCAGTGCTGCAGTACAAAACACCAAAAATGCCATCAAATGTTGTTCAATGGAATATCAAAGCTGTTCAAATAGTCAGATTACGAAAAGGACTCGCAACACTCTTCAAAGCACATAGGGAAGTAATTCAATCCCATAAATCAGCATCATATCTTAAGTATTTGTGAAGATCCTTGAGTGCTGTATGGCAGAAAGTTTGTGCCCCCCCCTTCCCCAATACAAGCAGCAATGTCCCTATGATGGCCCATCTCTCTAGGGCCAAGATCTGAAAGAGTGGGCTTCTGGTTGTGACACATGCCTACATCTATGTATGGGCGCACATGAGACAGGGATGTCACTTTAACACTGTCCATTGATATGGGTCTTGAAATGCAACTCAGAGACGAATTGACGTTGAGTGCTCCCAAGGAAAATAAAGCTCATGTAACTCTTAATAGCTAGCTTCTTGCCAACATTCAGCTGGTCATCTATTAGAGAAGTCTTTCCCAACAGGTACAAGTTTCCTTGTACAGTAAGCCTGGAGGGAGAGCACATTTTTTTTCAAGTTTAAGGCTTGGTAAAATACTCCACAAGCAGCTGGCGGAAAGAAAGAGATCATCTGGGATATTTTATAGAAAGATAGAACCAAACTCTTGATAATGAACTAATTAATAAATGTGATTATTGGCACAATACAGAAAACTGCTGTGTGACATCCTATGGAGGGGGAAGAAGCACCAACAGCTTCTGTGAGAGACTCACTACTAAAATGGCTGCAGCTATTGGCAGCTTCTCCATAACCTTGTGGCTGCAGCAACATCATTACCAAAGAAAGCAGGGAGGGAGGGAGGAAGAGGTAAAAACTGCCCCACTTCAATAGGATATGTTTGTCCAAGGAACTATACATTGCTTTGCCATGTGCCATTTCTATTGATGTGTGTGTAGTACAGTGGTGCCTCGCAAGACGAAATTAATTTGTTCCGCAAGTCTCTTCATCTTGCGAGTTTTTCGTCTTGCGATGCACGGTTTCCCATAGGAATGCATTGAAAATCAATTAATGCGTTCCTAGGGAAACCGCCTTCAGACCAGGTCCGGGGACAGTCTGTCCCCGGACCTCTTCTGAAGGCTGGGGGGGGGGGACAAGGGCTTTTCTTCCCACCCCCAGCATTTTAAAAAACCCCGGGACAGCGGAGGACTTCTCCGCTGTCCGGGCGATCTTAAAATGCTGGCGGGCAGCATTTTAAAATTGCCCGGGACAGCGGAGGACTTCTCCACTGTCCGGGGCGATTTAAAAGCCCCTGGGAAGGCGGGCAGGGGGGACAAAGACTTTCGCTCCCTGCCCGCCTTCAGAAGGTGTTCCCGCCTCCCCGCCCGGCTTCGCAGCAGCGCTCCGGAGCCCGGCGGCGGGGGCAGGTGTTCCCGCCGCCCGGCTTCGCAGCAGCGCTCCGGAGCCCGGCGGCGGGGGCAGGTGTTCCCGCCCCCCGCCCGGCTTCGCAGCAGCGCTCCGGAGCCCGGCGGCGGGGGCAGGTGTTCCCGCCCCCCCGCCCGGCTTCGCAGCAGCGCTCCGGAGCCCGGCGGCGGGGGCAAGTGTTCCCGCCCCCCCCGCCAGGCTTCGGAGCAGCGCTCCGGAGCCCGGCGGCGGGGGCAGGTATTCCCGCCCCCCGCCCGGCTTCGCAGCAGCGCTCCGGAGCCCGGCGGCGGGGGCAGGTGTTCCCGCCCCCCCGCCCGGCTTCGCAACAGCGCTCCGGAGCCCGGCGGCGGGGGCAGGTGTTCCCGCCCCCCCGCCAGGCTTCGGAGCAGCGCTCCGGAGCCCGGCGGCGGGGGCAGGTGTTCCCGCCCCCCCGCCCGGCTTCGCAGCAGCGCTCCGGAGCCCGGCGGCGGGGGCAGGTGTTCCCGCCCCCCCGCCCGGCTTCGCAGCAGCGCTCCGGAGCCCGGCGGCGGGGGCAGGTGTTCCCGCCCCCCCGCCAGGCTTCGGAGCAGCGCTCCGGAGCCCGGCGGCGGGGGCAGGTGTTCCCGCCCCCCCGCCCGGCTTCGCAGCAGCGCTCCGGAGCCCGGCGGCGGGGGCAGGTGTTCCCGCCCCCGCCCCGCAGCAGCGCTCCGGAGCCCGGCGGCGGGGGCAGGTGTTCCCGCCCCCCCCGCCCGGCTTCAGAGCAGCGTTCCGAAGCGGGGCGGCTGTGGCAGGTGTTCCCGCCCCCCCGCCCCGCTTCGGAGCACCGGGAGAAGCGATCTCCCCGCAGCCCCTTGCTTCAAAAGAGGTCCGGGGGCAGCTGGAAGCGCTTCCCGCTGTCCCCGGACCTCTTTTGAAGCAAGGGGCGGTGGGGAGAAGAGATCTCCCCGCAGCCCCTTGCTTCAAAAGAGGTCCGGGGGCAGCGGGAAGCGCTTCCCGCTGTCCCCGGACCTGGGGCTGCGGGGAGAAGATCGCTTCTCCCCGCCGCCCCTTGCTTCAAAAGAGAAGACCCGCTGTCCCCGGGGCAAGCTTCGTTTTGCGAAGCAAGCCCATAGGGAAATTCGTCTTGCGAGGCAACTCGAAAACGAAAAAACCTTTCGTTTTGCGAGTTTTTCGTCTCGCGAGGCGTTCGTCTTGCGGGGTACCACTGTACTTAAAGGGACAAACCCAAGTCAAACATGACCAATACATCAAAGTCAGGAATTCTCTTTTTCTATGTGCGTACAGTGGTGCCCCGCAAGACAAATGCCTCGCAAGACGGAAAACTCGCTAAACGAAAGAGTTTTCCGTTTTGGAGGTGCTTCGCAAAACGAATTTACTATGGGCTTGCTTTGCAAGACGACAATGTCTTGCGAGTTCCTGCTGGTTTCCCCCCCCCCCTTTTTCTAATCCGCTTATCAGCTGATCCAATCAGCAGATAAGCCGCTAAAAGCCGCTAAAAGCCGCTAATAGCGCTAATCCGCTAATCCGTCAATGGGCTTGCTTCGCAAGACGAAAAAACCGCTAGACGAAGAGAATCACAGAACGGATTCTTTTCGTCTTGCGAGGCACCACTGTACTTGTTTTTTTAAACAACCCAGTGCACATCTGATGCTTGTGGATAAACAAAGCATCCAAAGCACTTACCACTGGCAGACGCCCATGCACTTTGTACACATTAACAAGCACGGTAATATCCCAAGGTCGCAAAGTGAGGGGGTGAGCATGTCTGGCTGATGTGTCGCTCTCCTTTTTGTCAGCATCAACTCCTACTGCAGTCCACCCAGAGCTTGAAGAAGTTGACATGGACAGTACGGGGCTTGAAATCACTTCCTCAAAATCAGTGTACATGTCATCTTCACCGAAATAATTTTCCTGGCAGGACCAATTAGCAAAACACATCATAAAAGAGCATAACGTAAACCTTTGACACCACAATAAAGCTGCAATCCCACAATCCATTTAAACTAATAAACAAGCTTTCATTTTTAAACTATATATGAATAGTTAGTATGATCAGGGTTAAGTATCTTATCATATGCTTCAGAGATGAAAAGCTTCCAATTACCAAGCTTTTTAAGCAACGAGGAAGGCTGATTTGACAAAAACAAAACTGTATTCATTATTTATAAAGTACCCAATACTAGAGCAAAACAGAACAAACTGCAAACACTTAAAACTTGGTGGTAGACTGCACAGCTCACTTTTCTCCTATCGCCCACATGAAAAGGCAGCACACACTGACCCATATCTACACAGAAACATCACACTCAGTTCTCCAAGCCAGAACTATCTAGACTTTCCTTCACACGAAAAATGACTCATAGTTCAAAACATTGCTTGTTCCACGTGCTTTAATAAAGGTAAGACCAGCGAGTTCATCATACCTTTATAGAAAGGAAGGCTTTCAAAAGAGGCCCATATAAAGTTATATGGGAGTCTGGAGAGAGTTCCAGTTCTACACGGAGTCTGTCTGGTGGAAGCTCTGAGGGGTCAACAGGGAGACGGGAAGAACCGGAAGGGGATATACCCCTGTCTGTCATTTTCTGTGATGGTCTCGATGCAGATAAGATTGATTCTTCCATTTCTGACACTTGGGAGTAAATGAAAATAATTTTGCACAACAAGCTAAAACATTTATGGATTTAGTTATAAAAACTCAAGGAAGCTTTAAAGTTTGATATCAGGTAGGCAACTTCACTGTATTCCTTTCAGCACCCGCTGAAGACATTCTTATTTGGACAAGTCTACCCAGATGTTAAGAAAGTCTGCAGGATTTGTTTTAGTCTGTTTTATTGCATTTTTAACCTGTGTGTTTTAAATTACAGCTGTAAATTTTTAGTGATGATTTTAATGTTTTACCTTTTGGGATAAACTGCTTTGAGTTTTTCCCTACAATAATCAAGTGGCATGTAAATTGTATTAAATAAAAAAAATAAACACATGTTTTATGCTTTTAGACCGTATATATTCACTGAACAAAGTATGGGTTGTTGCTATAATTACTGCTAGAAAATGTAAAAACAAATACAAACAAGTAAACTAGTTAACTTTGGTTACCTGACACAAGTCTTGGGCCACAAGTCTTGAAACACGAGCTAATCAATGCCTCTTTGAGGTCACCTTCCTTCTACTTTTGATAAGAACTGTACTGCTTGGATTCAAAGTATTCTGATTAAGCTCTATTTTCTCTTTCAAAATGATAACAGCTGCCATTTTCAACATTTTAAAACATAATAGGAACAAAGTTGGCACTTACATGACTGCTTTAACTGTTCATCAGCCTTCTGGGGATAAATTGGATGCCACACATAGTCAATTGTGAGCATAATGCTTGGTACAGTCCAGCATTCAACCCAGCCAGCCCTTAAAATAAAATAAAAGATTTTTGTGATAGCTGACTGCTTTATTAACCATTTTATAACACTGAGAGAAAACACAAGAACCTAGATGAATAGTAACACATTAGCTCCTTGTTACATTTTTCTATTTAGTAAGAGAAACAGAACTCACTCTTCTTGAGTCAAGTTCCTCCACTTTTGTTTGCTTGGTTTTTGACCACTTTGACTATCAGCCGAAACGCAAGACTCAGGGTTTACTTTGTTAGGATGACAATCTTTCACCAGCATAAAAAGAGAATATTTACTGGGGTGGCAGTCAGGTAGAAGTAAGTGAAGATCAAGACCTTCTCCCTGAAAATATAAAATGAATAAAAGACTTACACAATAGCCATACAACAGCGTCAAACCTTTATGGAAAATACTTTTAGCCTGAGGACTGGTATTTGCCCTATACCATTTTTGTACATTACTTTTTTGAACACATGTGCAACAAAAACATTACTTTCATGCACAATTCATATCTACTGTTCTCACCAATCTAAGCTGAGTGTAGAGAATAACAATTTCAAGGAATGTAATGGGGAATTTACTATTTTATTCATAGTAAATAACATAACTTGCACTTTTAAAGAACATTTTATAGAAGGAATAATACATCATAACATTTTTACAAAGAGTTATTACTGTTTTGCACAATTACATAATGTATGATAAAATCAGTTACATTAAAGAAAATGCATATCACTGGAACAATCTCAATAAATTCACCGCAAAGCAAATAACCACATTTTCCTACTACTGTTAGTAAACTCATATATTCAAAGCTATACAAAAGGCACTGTGCTTATCGTTCCAAATTGTTAATCTTCGTATTTCTATTATTATTATTTAACTGAAGGCTACAATTGCCACTGTGTGCATGCCTTTAGAATAGAGATTAAAATGCCTAGCCAAAGATATGCATGTTATGAAGAGTTATTGTCCAAACAGAAACAGTTATTTAAAGTTTTGGCCTTCAATTACTAATGCAGTTACTTAACATTAGTCACACCAGCACTGCCACAGTCTTTTGAGATAACTGAGTAAAAGATAAAAAGCACTGGGAATATGCACTAAAGAATGAAAAATAAGATTTTTTTAAGAACAGTTGTGATGAATTCTTCTTCTTTAAAGCTCAGGGTTTCTTTGCAAAGAACGAGGAGGCATATGGAATTTATTGTTTTAATAGTAAAGCCACTTACCCTTAAAGAGAATCTAGTACTGCATGTGCTTGGAACAAAGTCAGTAAAAGGCAAGGAGAAAACTATGTTTAATGTTTCCCCACAGGCTGCAACATAAACTGCAAGAAAATAAAATGGAGGGGGGATCAAATATTAATTATTTGTTAAAATTCTCTTAACAAAGACCACACTGGTGCTTCAGCAGATATAAGACAGGACAAAAAAAAAGAGTTTTTTATCATTCCTCTTCCTAAACTAATTACACACATGTATCACTCAGCTACAGAAGGTTAACAGAACAAGAAGAAAAACTGAAAGAATTTAATTCAATAGATATCATTTATATGGATAATGAAAGAGCCTTTTCCATTTTTACTCAGATTCAAAAGAAAGCTTATTCAAGCAGCCACTCGATGCAACCACTTTTCTCCTTACTGCAATACCAAGCACATTGATGGAGAGTGGCCCAGGGCCCCCCCAAAGTCTTTTGCACAGAGACTCATCTCTTCTGCCCCAGCCCTTCCATCCCTTCTTTCTAACTTATTCTTTTTTTAAAAAAAACTTTACTTACAGAGTGACTTTTCCCACTGGCCTAGATTTGCATCTACATACATAAATAAGCATACGCAAATTGCAGGTAATTTGTGTCTTTTAAAGACCCAGCAACACATCTGTGCGGATCATTAAGAGAACAATGTGTCATCTGCATATTTCTGATCCACACATGGCACAGCCATGCTGCTGTAACAAAAAAGCAGGACTGTATCAAATGCAAAAGGGGACTAGACACCTGCAAGAGGAGGAAAAGGAAGGTCTGGTAACATCAATCCAGGTGGCACCAAAGAGCAATGGAGCCGAAACCTATCATACATGTTTTAAATATATGAGTGTTCCCACTCTTTATTTATTTATCATTTAACATATGACAGCATTCATCCAGAAAATAATTTTTAAAACTCACAACCAACAAGGCGGGGGGGTGGGGCAGGGAGCAGAGGAAAGTCACTCGTCATCATTCATAATGAAGACCAATATGTTAAGACTATAAATGACTGGATAGAGAATGATGAGCTGTGAGCTTTTCCCAATAACAACAGTATGAGTAGTACAACTACTGGAAAAGGACAGTTGCTCAGCATGAGAAAGTATCCAGGAAGCCCAAGATGCTCCCACAAATGACTGAGTCATGTACAGTCATGCTGTATCCTTGTAATTGATAGATTCAGGACATTTGGGCAGGCTATAACCTGAACCATCCCTACGATGGTCACTGCCCTTGATGAAAAGTCATCTGGCATCGAAAACAGTGTGCTCACTACAAGCACAGCCCTGAAAATGGCAGCACAGGTCAAATATATCATCAGGCCACACTGGTGCCCAGAATCCTCTGCTTGGACATGGATTGGGCCCGTCATCCCTGACTTTGGTTTTTGTCAAAACAGGTGGGTTTCTATCTGCTTATTCAGATGGCACATAAGCTACTCTTGTCACCTCTGAATTCATTGAGTTTTGGAATGCTCCTACTTGGAACAAGAGAACAGGCATCTTAGAATTTTGTTTGTACCTGCTTCCATTCCCCTTTTGATGAGTCAATACCTCTTCAATATCAATTGCTTTCTAAATGACAATAAAGGACAAGCGATACCCTCAGTGTTAAGGAATGCCTGAGAAAGGACACCCAATGAACGTATGGGAAACAGCTACCCTACCATGCAGGCAAATCCATACTTCCTGGTTAATCGCTATTGATTTATTTCCCCTTTCTGTGGAGCACTCTTTAAAATATACAATTAGCTACACTGAAAAAGTGGAAATTTAGTGACTGTAGGAACTGGAATCTATTAGTAGAACTAGCAAATGGCGCTGCTACATCAGGGATTTAAAGGCTTTTCACAATTAAAGGGGAAAGGAGATGAATATTATCTTCAGATAAGAAGGAATTTGTTTTGGTTAAGCATGTATTACTGCTGCATATGGAAAGGAGTGTAGCATGCCTGCTTTAAAATATTCTCACCATTTTCCTGTTGTTTTGTGGAACAATCAATCCAGTTGTGCTGATTTGCTGCCCAAATCATTTCAAACTGATGAAACATGATTTTAAAATTCCATGAATAGGGAACAAATGAGAAGATATCAGGAGCACTGTCACTAGACCAGTCCTGAATCAAATCTAAAAATAAAGGAGACATGTTACTGCAAGTCACTAGTGGGAAAAGACAATCGTAAAACTGATTATTATTTTTTTGCATTAAAAAGGTAGTTTCTTTACCTTTTCTGTTGCATAATGCACTAAAAAACCCCTGCCCTGTTGCAGTTTTAATCTATGCATTTCCCCCCCTCAGAAATAAATCCCAATTTGTTCAATGGGATTAGTTAAGTATGCAAAGGACCACACTGCAAAAAAAATTAAGCATCTATGCCTGCAATAATAGCAACAGTGATATACAGCAGTGGCCAGTTAAAAAAATGGGACTTGCCCATCCTTTCTTCCCTCCCTGCAGCACTGCCTCCCTGTCCTCCCATTCATCTTTAAGATCTGCCCTTTGGATCAGATTTGGAGAGAGGAAGATGTCCTGTTGTACAAACCAAACTCCATCTCTACTACTTTAAATATGTAGTTAAAGGCATTTGTGGGAAAGAGAAATACTCATTTGCCTCATTCCCAGTACTGTAATCCAAACGGCCATTTTCAAAAATCTTAACGTTTGTAGTAGTCTCATAGACTGCAAAAGTCAGTTTTAGTGTTCTGTTTCCATTTTAGAATTTTGACTTCAGTTTTAAATAAGTATATTTCGGAAGACAAGAACTAATACACTTGAATGAGCTATCAAAATTTAAAACATTACAAGTGCTGAATGTTATGCAATCAAAGTAGTCCAACATTCTTTCCCTTTTTTTGCAAAAAGAAGCAAAAATGACTTTGGAAATCACCTCTGCTTCTCATTTATTTCATTTTAACTTCATGTTTGGCTTAGGGTGTTTATGAAATGAGCTGCATTCACAGAAACCTTTAATTATAAAAAGAATTAAATATAATTTGAAAACACAGCTGCAATTTTACACAGCTCAACTTCTATGGAATATTGTGGGATTACAAAGTAACATAAAAGACAGCCACTTGAAAAGTAAACAGTCAGTTACTATTACTAATTTTGTTTTGCCCTTGTTTGTTTAGAGCTTTTGAAAGCAAAACAACAAGCTTGTATGGCCCAGGGGGATGGGGGCAAGGGTGGGGTTGGAGGGATGAGAGATTTGTTAATATTTCTAATTTAACACAAACATATGCTTCACGACAGTAGAATTTCTGTGAAACATGAATCATTTAGATGGCCAGTGCACCCAAACCTCCTTACTGAAATTGCTACGCAGGCATGTATTTTCATGCTCTTGTGATATAAAAAAATGTTCCACGGATGGGTTTGATGACTAAAGCAGTAGGGAGTGAACAAGAAAATAGTATATATTTGTAACAATTCTGAATAAGCATACATCTATGCAAAAACACACCCCATATTGATGTTGATACCATTTGAAAAAGCAAAGTACACAAAAACAGAACAGTTACCTGAAAAGAAACTTTTCTGAGCAAATATAAAGTGGTAGGTTGCTTTGTAAACTTCAACTTCACACTGCCATGACTGTGGCATGTTCCATATCCGGGGGTAGCAGGCATTAATATGAAACTAAACAAAATAAACAAGCAGCAGGATTCACTCTCAATATGGTGATCAAAAGCCAAAATTAAATGACAACCATGTAATCAATGGGTAATTAAAAAATTATTTCTTCCTAAGATGAGGAGAGAGTTAACCCAGTTTACTCAGTTTAAGTCTGTCAAGTTAAAAGGTCAATTCCCACATGATTTATCTGAAAACATCTATAATAAATGAACTCAAACTATGTAATTTCGCCATCTGCTTTCACTGCAAAAATATCAAGCGGCTTTCGACCTACAGTTTTGTATTAAAAAAAGGACACACCCCTGTACAAGAAGCCTGCTAAATCTGGAAGACCAGATTCTGAGGCAGCAACAATGAAGTATTTTGCAGAACTGGTGTGGTATCTTGAAATGTGCAGCAAGTTCCAGAGACTGAAATTGACAAGATGGGATGTTCACAAAGACAGTCTGTGACAAATCCTCACACTGGCTGAAGGATCAGAAGAGGCTTTGTGGGCAAGGCAGACTGAATGAAAAGTTCCAGAAGGCAGGATTAAGCTAAGCCTGATACGGAAGCTCCACAATCAGAATCTCTGTGCTGTTTGGTTTGGTTTGCTACTTTGCAGTCCAATGTGGGTGCTCTGAAGACCGGGAAAGGGTAATAATGAAGGAAAAGAATCCTTAACATACACCCAGGCTAGACCTAGCCAGCATAGTCTCTGTGGGGCTGCTCTCAAAAACTGAAATCTGCAGCTGATGCAGAATGTAGCAGCCTAGAACCTACATACCAAAGAAAATGAACACCTGGAATCACTGGTTCCAGTTTAATTTATTTTAAATCCCCGTGGTTTTTTTTCAATAATTCCTTACATTCAGGTAAGTTTCAAAGCAAATTACAGTAGAAATCACTCAGATGCTTATGCAAAAGAATACTTACCGCCAACATTTCTGCTTCTAAGAGAGTCCGGAACTGCATACTGCTGGTGGCATCTATATGCAAAAGCTGCCCTTTAATAGTAGGAGAGTAACCTAGTAAACAGAACCAACAAATTCAAGAATTGCCACTATGTCTTTCTTCATTTTTAAAAAAATGTAGTGGTCCCTCCAGTCTATCAGTGCCTAACCCACAGCATGGACTGATAGAATTAAAAATTAAGATTTTTAGATCAGTCTTCTACTCAGTTAAAAATAATAATCTGATGCTGCAAGGGGGCAGAGCATCTTATGAGTACACAGTACAATTTTCTTTATCTACAGTGTTTTGGGAAAAGAATCTATCATGTCCTTGCAATAGGGAAATTTGCAAAGAAGTATACAAAGAATACAACCAAAGGCATCATATCTTGAGTTCATCGCTTATTAATTAAGAATGATCAGCATGATAGTTCTTCAATGTTCCAGATCATTCATATACTTAAAAAGTAAAACTGTATCTCACTCCCAAGTAGATAGCACTGGAACTAAAGTTCACAAATCTTAAAGTATAAAGCCAACAACAAAAAAAGTTTTAAACAATGAATGCAAGCTGTGGACCGACATAGATCCACAGACTGTAGATTCGAAAGGGACCATGAGGGTCATTTAGTCCAACCCATTCCAACGCAGGAATTATTTTGAGAAAATTATTTGGTATTACTGAAACTCAACCCTAACGCATGTAATCTTATTGAACCAGGTTCTGCAAGTAACTGCTCTTCTGGAATTATTTCAACATAAAACACTCTCAGTCTCAACCTACCATCTTCTGCTACAGTCATGGGAATGTTAACCTCCAAATAAGAGCCTGCTCCAACGTTTACATGAACAGCATTAGTTTCCTGCCAATAAAAATCAGACATTATTTTGATTATTTGAACTCAGACTAAATCATGCCTCAAGTTATCACTTTAGAAACTTCCAGGATTTATGAAAGGGAACTAGTAGACCACAGCTGATTAAAAGCTTGATATACATTTAAAAAGTAAAAGAAAAACTCAATGAAGCTGAAGAAAAGCATGAGGAGTATTCATCTGAAGCTATAAGAACGGCAACAGATAACAGCTAGACAAATTAATGTTTGCTCATGAACAGCATACTATATTTAGTGGTTATGATTCAACAGTCCTCGCCAAGGTGAGCATTTCACTTTGTGAAATTTTATTCACAACCAGACGGGTGGAAATATTGTTAGTAATTTAAGTAATATATTTTGGTAGGTTATGATTTATGTGATCAGCCAAAATATATTGGATATGAATATTTACATATAGTCAAAAACAGAATGACAAACAAAGAAAATTCCATTTTATTTCAGAAGACACCTTTCAAGACTGAAATAATGATATTTGAAAGACTAATCTAAAAAATATACACGTATATTCCCAGATCTCACATGTAGATATGTCTTTCTTATTTACCCTATTTTTTGTGAAGAGCAGATCAATAGTGGCATCTGCAATGATATTCATACGGAGCTCAAAAGCAAGGATTTGTCTTGGCTTCCCAGGCTGTGGAATTTCTGAGACTTTCATGACTTGGTAATCTGGTGGGAAAAAGAATTTCCACAAACAGTCCCTACAAAACAACAGCAGAATATTAATTCAGTTATTCATCTAGAAATGAATATGAGCTATTTATATATTTTCTATAAGGCACTCTACACAGCACACAAGAAGCAAGAACATGAACTGGAGAGTGAAAAAATATGTGTTTTGCTATATTTCTCAAAAGGCTTGATTAGTGAAGCTATATTCCAGATTTATCTTAAGGCACTATAAAATTCAATTACCCTAGAAACTGAAAATAGAAATAAGAAAACAAAAAGATTTACACAGCTGACCTTGTCAAGTTAACCAATGAGATTTTAAA
The DNA here is from genome assembly GCF_964188305.1 of Podarcis bocagei. NCBI lineage: Eukaryota > Metazoa > Chordata > Lepidosauria > Squamata > Lacertidae > Podarcis > Podarcis bocagei. The sequence continues at coordinate 50,844,565 of NC_138134.1, forward strand.
TAAATCAATGTTATTTGAAAGTTACAGTAAGCATCCAACAAATGCTAACGTCAAAATATAAGATCCACTGTGTCCTTTAAACAGTGCATATGAACTCGTATAAAATGCACTTCTGTACGGAACCCAACCCTGCTCCCTAGAGCAGTAAAGGGTAACAGGCTGTAGAAGTGAAGCATGCTACCTATCCCTGCCTTGTTCAGCACAACTTATTCAAGATGAAGTTGCTAAACTTCAACAAAATTGTCCAGAGAAGGGGTGGAAAGCTACAGACCTTGGCCTAGTTTTATTGCAGGGGGAGCCAGGATGGAGAGGGGGAGAGGGGGGAAATACGGAATGGGGAAAAGCCAAAATGGATGAAGCAATGGAAGGTGGAGAAAACTCTCTGGAAGCAAGCAATATTGACATATGGCAAGAGGGGTTTAACTCTCCCCTGACAACCCACTGCATGGAGAGAAACAGAAAGAAAGTGGTGCATCTATTTTTGGCTTTACAGTCATACCTCGGGTTGAAGTAGCTTCGGGTTGAGCATTTCCGGGTTGCGCTCCGTGGCGACCCAGAAGTAACAGAACGTGTTACTTCCGGGTTTCGCCACTTGCGCATGCGCAGACGCTCAAAATGATGTCACACACATGCACGGAAGCAGCGAATCACGACCCACGCATGCGCAGACGCGGGTTGCATTCCCTTCAGGATGCGAACAGGGCTCCAGAACGGATCCCGTTCACATCCAGAGGTACCACTGTATACCCTTCTCGCCCACTGTTGACTTTGGCCCTGCCCACCACTGCCAAGGGAATGCAGCCTTCATTAGAAAGAAAAAGGTATCCATTCCAGACCCTGAGATCGTAATCTGAGGTCCTTATTCATGTGTCCCCTCCACAAGAGGTCCAAAGGGTGGCAACAAAATAACAGGCTTTTTCTGCAATGTGGAATGTTCTCCCCAGAGAGGCTCGCCTGACACCATCTTTATATAATTTCAGGTGCCAGGCAAAAACTTTCCTCTATAACCAGGCCTTTGTCCTTCTATCTGTAGCCATTTAAAAGTGGGATGGATGTTTTTAATGTATTTCTTTTTCCTCTTTGTTTTAATTTATCTATGTGGGGGGTTCTTATCTGGTTGGTTGGTTGGTTGGTTGGTTGGTTGGTTGGTTGAAAGTTGCTTTGGGTTGCTCTGGGCAAGATAAAGTGACTAACAAATTCAATAAGTAACAAAATAATAAGAATCATTCTGAAACACCAATCTGCTTTTGAAAAGCCAAGTTGTGTTCCTCAAACAGGCGATCAGCACAGTGGACCCAGTGGCAGCCTTATATAAAGTTATTCTTCAAGATTCAGGAAGGAAAATCCCTATGAACAGATGAAATGAGTTTCCAGGGAAGCACTACTGTTCATTCACCATTGAACACTTGATCAAAGTTGTCTTATAAAAGAGCAATATGAGACCTCTGTAGCCCAAAACTTTTAGAAGACATCTGGTACAGAGGCCTTCCTTTTAAAATTATCAAACTGGAATATGTCTAATCTCTGAACAAACAGCTACTCTATAAACATGCAGGTGCATGAACATGGGTGTGAACTATAGAGAAAGCAAAATTCATAACAGTATAATACAAACAAGCATATGTTTTATTTTAAAAAAGGGTTGATGTCCTCAAACTCTAGGCACATGAAAGTAGCTAGGACAACTTTGCTGGAAAATCTGTTTTGATTATATTCTTCCTTTTTTACAGTAGATATAAAAACAAAATAATTAAACAACAGTACCTTTGCCTGTCAGCCCATGGACCATAGTTGAAATCTGTTCCTTTGCCACAAACTATATCTAATCCCCAACAGGGCGGGAGGTCTTGCAATTTACTATCCTCATTACTTGTTTCTCCCTCATTAGTTTCCTCTGATTCTTCTGGTACAAGCCCTGTATTTTAGAAAAAGCATTTTAAATATAACAAATATTCAAGGAACATATCTGTAAACTACTACCAATTAACATAGAACCATGTACTTATTACTATGCAATTAATATATGCAGCGCTTTTTTTCTAGAAAAAAAGGTACAGGAATGCTTCCCAGTCCCCCGTGCTTGCGCGCCAGCCGAAGACACAGGGCTGCTCTGTGGATGGGCAGAGCTAATGCGCAGGGGAGAAGCTTCCCTGCCCATCAGTTCTGCAAGGTGCCCTGTCCCTCCTGCTTGCATGAAAACTATTTAAAACTAGTTAAAAGTAACTACCAGGGACTAGAGGAGCTGGGATGCTTTGGGGTGACTTGAACACTCCCCCCTCCCCCATACTATTTTCCCAATCTAAAAATGCCTACTTAGCAGCTGTTTACTAAGCAACTATGAGAACTACGTACTTGCAACGATTTTTAGCCTCTGAGCAGAAACTGAACTTACCTGGTTCATCCATATAATAGTAGATATCAACATCATTTGACTGCATCACAACAAAACCTTCACCCATTAATCTTGGTGGTCTGTTAAAGAAGAAAGGGGGCGATATAAACACTGTACACTCTAAGCTTGTGGTTTATCTGGGTGAGCTAACCAGGAGCCCAGGTTCAGATCCACATTGTACCAAATCATGGCTCAACTCAATTCAGCAGCAAAACAACTAAGGAGGATCAAAGTGGCTGTAATCTCTCCCAGAGCCCGCACACTTAGCATGATATGGTTTGGCTTAGCATGATATGCAAACCAGAGAACAGAATTGTTACAGATTGTACTTTTTGATTTTATGGCCACTTGGTCCCATTTTACTCTCAGCGATAACACTTCATGTATCTGATGTAGCAGTCCACAATCAATCAGTTAAGTCTTTAAAAGACTAATTCCTCTGGTAGTTTTCAACTTTCTGTAGAAAGAAAACCTGTAACACTATTTGGAAAACACACCAGGCTAATTTAAAACTCCAATTGCTATAATGAATTTATTAAGATATCCGGTTAGATCAAAATTGATATCGAAATCAAGATAATCCAATGTTAGTCAACCATAATGGCAAAACTCTTATATTTTCACCTTCTATGCTGAAGACTTGATTTGCCTTTCTTTTGCTTTACCCTTGCTCTATATTCACTCTTTTAATTTGCTAATAGTTTTCCAGCTAAAATAGAATCTGAGCCCATAGGGACAGACCATCTTCAGTAATTAGACCAATAGGTGTAACAAATCCATACAAAAAAAGAGCAAAACAATGTTACCCTGAGAATGACATCCACATTTTATAACTATAAAGGAAAAATTCAGTTATTTTGTGACTTTCATATGAAATAATTTCCCCAAAATGTAATTACTTTAGCCAATTAATTGAGCCATGTATAGTAGCTTCACTTCTTGAACATGACCTTGCTAAAGCAATACATGATAATTTCAGAATACACCTTCTCACTGTGCTGTCTCATATTACACTTAGTTTGTAGTCAATAGAAAACCAATGTTGCCTCACTTGGTCATTTGCTTTACTGCGAGTTTTAAACGATACAATTATTAATTTAGTTTGGCAATTTTGTTTGCTTAGTATGTTTATACATGTTCACTTTCACAATGGTGGGTGGCTGATGCAAATAAATTATCCATCAATTAATCTGTGAGGTAGAAAGCCTAATTTTTATAAGATGAGCATGCAATAATATTAAAGTTTGCAATAGTTCACCATGACTTGGATCCAGACATACACTTTCATCTCATTGAAATCAATGGGACAAGTGAGTCATCACTAACTTACCGTATTTTTTGCACCATAACACTCACTTTTTTCCTCCTAGAAAGTAAGGGGAAATGTCTGTGCGTGTTATGGAGCGAATGCCTGCGGGTGGCGGGGGGGGGGGATCTGCTGCAGTCGTGAGCAGAGGATCCATGGTTCCCCTTCCTTCCCTCCTCCATGGTTACAAAGCATGGATCCACATGGATCCTCAGGATTTTTGCATTGGGCTACTCCAAACTCACTGTCAGATCACATGTGTGTGGCCACAGCATGAACCACAAAAATCATATATCCACTATTTCGTTTAGAATATTTTTTTTCTTGTTTTCCTCCTCTAAAAACTACGTGCGTGTTATGGTCTGGTGCGTGTTATAGAGCGAAAAATACAGTAAATTCCATGGATCTCAGTGGGGCTAAAATGTGACTAACTTAGTATGGATTCAACCCTACTGATATGTAATTTATTTAATCATTTTCAATTTTTTCAAAATATATTTCTTTTCAGTTTCTAACTGCTTGCAGTTACACTAGTTTTGAAGCGTTGAAATCTTAGAACTAAATGTTTAGCCTCATTTGAGCTTCAGAAATAATAACACCTCTCATGATTATGACAAACACACTTTGGGTCACTTAGAAGGTAACTTTATAGTTGTGTGGTGATTTTATCTTGTTATACAATATTCAGTGAAATGAGAAGCCGAGGTGAGACTTCTATGTTGATCTTTACTAATACATATGCTACCAATTACTATAACAATTCCTTCTAAAATATCAAGTCAAAATTATCTTATATCAGCAACCAAGGATTAACACAACTAATTCTAATATCATTTTAAAAATACAGTCAACAAAAACATGCTGGGGGTCCACAAGTTAACCACCCCTCACTAATGCTCCCCTTTTAGTGTTGGGTGTTTATCCCCAATTAAAATTGTGCATTAATTTTTTTAGGGTGCTTGAGGATGCACAGTGGTCCTTTGTATGAAGAGTTTTGGACCCAATTTTGTATACACTATATTTTTCAAAATATTTTTCAAAATATTCCTACATAAACTGTAAACACTTACTCATCATTTTGAAGGCCAACGTATCTTGGACTTGGAACAAGCATGACCCTCACATTTTCCAGTTTTCCTTTCACAATGTGCATAAATTGATCAAGGTGACTTGAAGGTGGTTTTGTGGTATATGTTAAGAAAGCATCATCAAAGTTAATGCAGATGGTTTGAGGCTGATAATGATTCCCAAAGGCTAAACGACCCTTAAATGAGTAAGACAATTAAATGTTAGCTTTTAATTCATCGTCATAAAAGTCATCCTTCTCAATTATTTCTTTATTATTGGTATTCTCTCCAGTTAGGACTATAATCAGTCCTGAGCAGCCCATTAGTGTTGCAAACTTATAACCAGAATAATTGGGATTTATTTCTTAATGAAAGGTTATTACACTTGAAAACAGCAAGGTTTTTGTACTAAAACACAACATTTAGAACAAGAAGATTAGACTCAAGGAAACAACAAGCATGATTTTAAATCCAGGTCAATCAATGAATGGCATTTACAATTTGCATATTTGTTTGAGAATAAAATACATCTCAGTTATGGGGCTGCCACTGCAAACAGGGCTATTCTCTTTGCAACATATTGATCCTAATTTCCACAAGGAAATCATAATTTCTCCAAGCCATCTAACCAAACTCTTATAATGTCCTTCCAGAAACTAAGGTATAAAGAAATCAATTTCTGAAAGACTTACTCAGAACCCTAAGGAAGCCATGTGACAAACTTCTTATGCTGCCTAAATTAAATTTTTTATTATATAAAAGTAAAATATTATAAATTGCTACTAAAGTAGGTCTTCGAACTGCAGAGGAAAAAACCAGGTAATCTGTAAACACAACAGAAGATTTCACTTACTGTGCTGACATTGACTTTGATCACAGGAATAAGAGATCTCCATGATGATGAAGGGTCATGTGATTCACTTTTTACTTTAACACTGAGGATGGAAACATACTTAGATTTATATAATTAACACATTCAAAAAAAATTTTCACTGATGCCCCAAACATACATGGAAGTCAGACAAAAAAGGAAATGGAATCAAATTCCTGATACTCTAAAGCATATTGAAACTGACTACAGAAAACACAAGAGTTTTACTGAGTACATTAAAAAACCAAGTGCACACAACATACCAACCTATCAACTTATTTATTTATTTATTACTAATGGGGAGTCTCACAGCTTCACAAGATGTGATACAAGGAAGGGGTTTTTGCTGCTTCCATCTAGGCATTACGCAGTAACATTTCCTTTCTCCAATTTTTACTTAAGCAAAAATGACTTTATAGCAGTCATCTATTGCACGAAAGTGACTGATTTGGGTAATTCTCTTAGACCATTAAACCCCTGGAAATGCTCTCTGCTGAAGTTAATTACAATTACTCTAAAGAGAAACACAAAACAGAACAGATGCAGGTAATTCCATCGACCTTTAAAAGTAACTGCAACTGCAATATGCAAGGCCATTACCAGCATTCTAAAACTCATTTTCTATTTTATGTCCCCATTTATTTACTTATAAAATTGTTGTCATCCTACACCTTCCATACCAATAGGACCCTCAGGGCAGCTAGCAATTGATAATAACAATAAAAGCACGAACAATTTAAAACACAAAAAGCTGCCAAAACAATACCGACAAAAAAGTAGCAAAGATCTGAGACAAAGAATAAAACAAAAAATTGAAACATAGCTGTCTAAACAAGAGTACCTTAATCTGATAACTAAATGTACCCAAGATAGTATCTATCCAGTTCTCATGAAATAAATGATTTCACAGACTGGGCACCACTGTCACTTACTCCCACATTAAATGGGACAGTGGACACACACGAACGCATAAACACAGTGTCCCTTCCACAGGTAGAGAGTTAGGTAAAGGTAAAGGGACCCCTGACCATTAGGTCCAGTTGTGGCCGACTTTGGGGTTGCGGTGCTCATCTCGCTTTATTGGCTGAGGGAGCCGGCGTACAGCTTCCGGGTCATGTGGCCAGCATGACTAAGCCGCTTCTGGGGAACCAGAGCAGCACACGGAAACGCCGTTTGCCTTCCCGCCGGAGCGGTACCTATTTATCTACTTGCACTCTGATGTGCTTTCGAACTACTAGGTTGGCAGGAGCAGGGACCGAGCAACAGGAGCTCACCCCGTCACGGGGATTCGAACTGCCGACCTTCTGATCGGCAAGTCCTAGGCTCTGTGGTTTAACCCACAGCGCCACCCACACCAGAGAGAAACAAAAACTTTTTTTTATTAAAAAAGGGAATAATAAAGTTAACAAATACTGCTGCTCTTACTTCAATAGTGGCACCGTTCAGTTCTGACAGAGGTGTATATAGTAAAAGTGCATTCCCAACTATGTTGAACAAGCAATGCTCTGTGCTATATTCCACATTCCAGAGGATTAGATTTTCCAATATCAAACTTTCACCTAAAAACCTGAAGAGTTTATGTGGCTGAGAGACCTTAAAAAATAGAGCAGTTTATGTTCAAACATACTCTTTAAGTAAGAAGAAGGTGCTACTTTATGGTCTTCAAGGAAGAGGCTAGTAAATCAACTGAACAAAAACGCAAAATGAAATAACTCAATCTGACACAACATTCAAATAGATACTCAAGTGAATAAATAGCTGTACCTTTCCAGATTTGTGTGTGTTCGTTCTCTCCCATTTTCTCGTGCTTTCTCTTCCTCTTTCTTGGGAGGAATTATGGTTGGATCCAAACCAAATAATTCCTGAAGTTGCCCATAAAGGTCAGAACGGTTATACACATGAAATTCAAAATCATTGACCATGATATACAATCTTGTTTCTGCCTTTGGGTCTGTAAAGTGCAACAAAACAGGGGGGCTTTTCATGAGACAGCCTCAGAAAACGAACACACTTGTTTTGTAAAAACAGTAGTACACACACAAAAATATGTATACTAACAAATTTATAGAGTAATGAAGTAACAGAGGTATACAAATGCCCAAAGCTTTAAAAGTGAACTTTTGGGAGAATTATAAGCCAGTATGAATGACTAACAAACTGAAGTTAAGGCCTGTAAATAACTACTCACCGTTTCACCTGTGGCTTCCCCCTATTACATCCTAGCACTAAAGTAAGGAAGAATTACATAGATTGTCTTAGGCCTACATGGGCAGGTAGGCTACTTTTAAAATAAATGGTTTAATTACCGTATTTTTCGTCCCATAGGACGCTCCGTCCCATAGGACGCCCCTAATTTTTTTGGGGGGGGGGAAATAAAGGGGGAAAAAATTCCCTTTATTTCCCCCCAAAAACCAGGTCGGGGAACAGCGGGATGGTGGCGCTGCGCCTCCCCGCTGTCCCCCGAGCTTCTGGGGCTGGCCGATGTCTGCCCGGCGCGCGGGGCGCTCTGCTTCAGGGCACCCCGCGCGCCGGGCGGCAGGCTGCTATCCGCAGCTTGGGGAGCCCCACGCGAACTCCCGCGGGCTCCCCGGGCTTGCTGATAGCTTCCTGAAGCCTGGAGTGCGCACCGACCCCTCTCGCTCTCCAAGCTTCAGCGAAAACCTATATTCGCCCCATAGGACGCACACAGATTTCCCCTTCATTTTTGGAGGGGAAAAAGTGCGTCCTATAGGGCGAAAAATACGGTATATAAAAACCCACACTGTGACAGTGACTGGAAATCTCCTTAGCAATAGACAGAAAAAGCTGAAGTGTATTACAAATAGCTAAGGAAGCAACAAAGAACCTGGTGAGATCTTAAAGATTTACTGCATAATAACTTTTTGTTCTCGTATCCTCATTCAGCCTGTTTCTACAGTCATGTTTACTCATTATATGTATAGCTTATACTGCCGCCCAATAGCACTGGGTTACCATATACGACAAAAGGCAAGCTTTGTGTTTAAGTCCCAGCCTAGTAGCCACAGCAAGTGAGTGCATGAAATTCCATTCAGGCAATTGAGCTGACAAAGCAGGCTACCAGAGGACGCACGTCTAATGCTTCACACTCAACACAGAAATGCGTAAGAGTTTTGTCTCTCCTCTGCCAGTCTGTAACAAGGTAGAAACTTTCCCCCCGCTGATGGGTCATGACTGCACCGTTTTGTGGTTCTGCTTCTTTTCCTCTTCTTTTTAGATGTAGCTGCCATTATGCCACACCCTCACTGCCATGGTCTCACAGTAGCCATTTGTTTTATGCCACACCCCCAGAGCACCCATTTCATAACCAGCACCCACAACACTTTCTCAGAATTCCAAATGTGCCGACTGGTCCCAAAAGACTGGCAACCCCTGGCTGACAAAGAAACCGTTTAAAACTGCCAAATAACTCAATTCACGTCATAAATTCAAAAGACAACATTCAAAACTATAAATGATCATAGGAATCTGAATACCACTTGCTGGGATACACAAGCAGAAAATTGCTACTGTCCTGGTGTCAAGACAGACATCTGGGTGGGCAGTATAAAAACAGAATGTTGGACTACATAGCTTTTGGTCTGATGCAAGAGGGTTCTTCAGATGTTCTTCTATATAATAATGAAGCACATTAATGATATATCACATCTACATTTTCAAAAGCTATGACCTAGTTAAAACAATGTGGTTATAATTAACTAGTTTTTCTTTCTTTCTTTAAGACAGCCCTATTACTTATTTACTCAAGAGACATGAACTCCTTTGATAATCCAGTAAACTGGGTCTCTTAAAGTAGATTATTATCTTGCCAACCACTTCTTTCTGCACTTACCTACAGAGACAAAAGTGAAAACCTACTTCTAGCCCACAATGGCCCGTATAGACAGCAAAATACTAATTACTAATTTTGAATGCTTTCTTTACATTTCAATGCAATGCAGCAAAGTTATTGCCACAAGCAATAAAGGACAGTGCTATCATTTAAATTTTTTAGTATGTTTTCAACTTCAAAGCTGCGGTATAGGAAATAAACAAATCCAATTAGTCATTAAAAGTTTGTGAAATAAATTAAAGAAGGTCTGTATCTTTTCTGATTTCAGATTAGAGATTCACATGCAGCTGTCATTTAAAAGATAAAATGCTTTAAAAGACATTAAGGGGCAACAGAGAGTACAGGTTGTTTTTACTTTCAGTAAGTTTTCTTTAATTTGTTGTAATTATGCTAAAGTTCTGGAGGAGCTGGGCTCTGGCACAGTTTGTGATTAGGCTACTAGCTTTGACAGCTTTAGGAGTGAGTAAGATAAATTGATTAAGGATAAGTCTATCAATGCCTATATAGCTATTTGAAGACCTGTGAAACCCCTGCTTCCAAATACACTATACCTCTTAATACCAGATGCTAGAAACAAATGGGGGGGAGGAGCAGCTGCTTTCATGACCTATTTGAAAGGTTCCCAGAGGTATTCAACTAGCTACTTTTAGAAAGGTAAATCAGATGGAACTTTGGCCCAACCAGCAAATCTCCTCTTACATTATTCTACTTTCTTTTTAATTTGAGACATGACTGATGCATTTGCCTGCTTAAAACCTCTTAGATAACCATGTTGCAATCCTTGCAAGTTAGGATAGCTCAAATGAACTGAAACTCATGTAACCATAGAGATGCAGGTAGAATTTTATTAACATATGAGCCACAGGGGAATAATTAAAATGCAAGACCAGAGAAGCACTAAAAGAAAATATTAATTCAGCCCAGCTCTAACATGGAAATACTGCCTCTGATAAGAGTAAGCTACTAAATTAAGAAGACACCATTTAACCTTTAAAAGCTATTTAATTTTTTGGTTTGTTTTTTTTTTGCTTTACTGAATATTTATAAGAATAATTTGTTTTTGTAACATACAAACACTATTTATTCAACCCATGCAGAATTGCTCCTTCAACAGAAAATCCAGTAACATGTCTCTTTTTTGGGTGAAAACTTACCATGTTGCTTCTGCTTTGGATTGTACATCTTCCACCAACGAAATATAATAAAGCCATCTTGGATTCTGAAAATATTTTTACACAATTAGAAATAATAAGTACTCTTGTTATATATAACGAATTTGAAATGAAATGAAATTTATTACAGTCCCAGACCAGCTTCGGTGAATTTAAAAACTATTTCAAACAATGCAAAAACTAACAAACTGCCATTTTGGTTTTTATAAATGTATTTATGGTTCCTCTTTCAGAACCTTAAAAAGCACCATAAACCACCTGACTCACTGTCACTCATCACTATTTGCCATTAATCCTCTATGCCCTGGACCAAAGATGAAAGTGAATGTTACCAGCATGGGGAGCTCACTATTTTAAACCAGAGAAAGAGAGAGACCATTTAAGAAGTCCTCATATTTTTACAGAAATGGCTAACTTTACCCTGTGTTCATGCTTTTTCTACCACTACTGATGTCAAAATGGAATGCATCATCCAAAGCATATTAGAGCCTAGCATTATATGGGGATGAAGAAACATTTTAAAACAACCACTATTTTGAAACAAATGGTAAGCAAGGTTAAGTACCTAATAGACATATCTTCTGTAATGTAATATATTTCACGAACCATGACTTTTCCAGACAGGACAGAGAATGAGAAGGAACCTATATTAAAAGTAAGATTTCTGGTAAGTCAATCATCAACATTATTAGCACAAATTTTTGTTACTTTAGCTAGATGAAAAGTGCAATATTATACTCCATTGGCAAGGGGCTACATTTGCCAAATTCAAGATATACCATAGAACCTCTCAGATATGTCAGTGGAAGGGCAAAAATTAAAGCATGGGTAGGCAAACTAAGGCCTGGGGGCCGGATCCAGCCCAATCACCTTCTAAATCCAGCCCACAGACGGTCTAGAATCAGCGTGTTTTTACATGAGTAGAATGTGTCCTTTTAATTAAAATGCATCTCTGGGTTATTTGTGAGGCATAGAAATTCGTTCATTCCCCCCCAAAAAAATATAGTCTGGCCCCCCACAAGGTCTGAGGGACAGTGGACCAGCCCCCTGCTGAAAAAGTTTGCTGATCCCTGAATTAAAGCATCTCAGCAGGAATGGCAGGTGAGAAGCACGTATCAAATAACCCTTCGATTCACAGCCATGTCCCCATCAAAAGTGCAATTTTATGCCAGCCGCAGACCTAGCTAAAGAAAATTCCCTGCCATTTACTTTAAGGGGTGGGAAATAAAAATATAGAGAAGAGGTACGCTGTGTCAACTGCCCTAACCATGTCACCACAATCAAAAACACAGGATGATGTAACCTCTAACCCTATCACAGCACACCATCGTCGCTATACAAAACTAGGAAAATTGTCCGTGCTCTCTGCAGATGTACTGCTGTGGGAATTATGTAGGTGCTGTACTGTGTGGCCTCTATCCTTCCCTTTGCATACTATGCTTGTGAGGAGCATAAATGACTTGAATCCTTGCCTGTAGGGATGCCTGGCCTCCCATGGTAACAGGGTCATTGCTGACTACATCACTGAAGCAGAAAAATTGGGTGTTATGGCATCATGGTGTATTGTGATGCAGGAAGTGTGTCGGTGCATATCCTTGCAGTCATTAGTTCACTGGCTTCCTCCATGTCTTCTGTGTTTTGGCCACATGTAAGCATAATTGCCAATGCAGTTTCTAACTGGTTGCCATTTACAGGCTTTCATATGTAATTTTTATATTTCCTAGTTGCGTGCTTTCTCTTCTCCTCCTATATGGACACATACAGGATACTGTGGTCATGCTGCCATTGTAGTAGCCACAGATCTCCCACCTAAAGTAATTTGGGTATAGGATTGCTCTGCCTATCACACGGATGTCAGTGGGACAGCTAAGCATGTACTTACATCTCTCTCTTACTGAAAGCTACAAAACCTAAAGACATCTAACGTTGGCTAGATGGTGCATTCTATTATTAACACAATATTTCAGTATGTATTCAATAGTATATATTTCCAAGAACACTTACCAATATGGATGTAGCCATTTTTATGTAATCTATTAAGAACCAATGTCAAAATAAGGCCAATGTTCCGGGAATTGTAATAGGTTAGATAAATTATCCAGCCACAGGACAAAATTGTAGCTGCAAAAGAAATGATCGTACGTTCCAAAAAAAGTGCAAATGCATTATTATGAAAGATAAAAGAACAATTGTATTGAAAAACACACACACAAACCCAGCTGTAGCATTTGAATCTCTTCATTATGGGCCAGAGAGGGCTAAACTGCTGTATGGGAGCCCTGGACACCTCTGCTTTGGGTCCATTTATCACACAATATTAAACCATTTTTTAGGACTGCAAGTATGAACCTTGGCTTCTTATTGTTCCCACTTCTCTTCTCCTTAGCAAAGTTAGAGGGAGAGTGGAAACATTTACAATGGAACCTTGAGTTGCGGACGTAATCCATTGCAGAAGCACATCCGCAACTCGAAGCGTTCACATCCAGAAGCACCACGTCAACACATGTGCGCAGCGCAATATAGCACTTCTACGCATGCACGAGCGGCGAAACCCAGAAATAACCATTCCGGTACTTCCTTGTTGCTGTGGGGCGCAACTTGAAAAGACGTAACCTGAAATGGACGCAACTTACCAGAGTTTGTTATGTCCAAGCCAGAAACTGTGGTTAGTGTGAAATATGGCTTACTCAAACAAACCACAATAATTAATAACAGTCCGAAGTTGGCTTGTTTTAATATAGCATATTTAACACTAATATAATTTGTCCAGATTCAGACACAATGACAAACACAGTTCAAACTGGAAGCAAATGCCTTCTATCTCCTCATATTACACCGGAAGTGAGGGGACGCGTGCTTCTGCACATAACACTAAACTATGGTGCACTGTTACATGTGAACAGTCATTATTTGGCCTTAGTCAAACCACTATTGCTCAACCCCTCTTTCCTATATATAAAATGGAACAGCAGTGGGGTTGAATACAATAAAACAGTAAAGCACTTTGCAAATAAGAAGTGATGTATAATTATTGTAATAATGATAATAATAATAGTAGCAGTTACGACGATACCAGCTTTGTCTCAGATATTGTTGCAGCATTGTATTCCAAATCACAAACTGCTCCTCTGAGGCACTGACAATGCTGCAAATTATGCATGTTGGCTCTCAGCCAATGAGTTGTGTATGCAAAGGGACAGAACTTCTTAGGCAAATAAGCTCTACTGATTTAGCTTCAGCAGTCCCCACAAAAACGGCAAACTGGGAAGAGACCACTGTTCAGTAGTTTAGAAAGCAATGTTTTGCTCCAACTTTTCCAATTAACCAGTATAGCATGTTTGTTTTGGATGTATGTATTTAAGATGGGATATTTCACAGCATTCAAAATACATGAAATATTCAACAAGACAACTGTTACATACCAACAAGAAGCCAAACAACATTGGAGTCATGTTCAGTAAGGAAATTTTCCAACTGGGTGATACTGGGAACAATGTTACTTTCGTTTCTTGTATCCATTGCTAGAATGTTGCAATAGGGTCGAGATGACTGAAGAGAGAAAAAATAATTACTTTTCAAAGTTATGAAGTAGCTTCATTCCTTATTACAAAGCATCTGCACATGTTTTACTCTGGATATATCTAATGAGTTTCAAACAGTTTTAAACTTTATAAGCTATCTGATCCTATGATTGCCCACTCTATAGCAAGTCCCACTGTGTTCAATTATTCCCATATAAGTGTGCACAGAATTGTGGCAGTAAGCACATGTTAAAATCATGATAGAATTAGCAAGTTCTATGACATTGTCAAGAAAGAAGAGGAAGGTGATGTTTTCAAGATCTGAAGTGCTTGCACTGTTATCACTTGCAAGAGTTCTTTGGTCAAGTTCTCTGCATGACACAGTTCATTGGCTTGGAATTTTGTTGCCTTTCCCATGCTAAAAAGACTTCCTTTCTCAGTGATGTTTACATACTTTTTTTCTCCTGAAGATAATATTTTATATCCTAACAACCAATGTTTCTCAAAAGCACCTTTATACACATTCTACACTGAGACGGCATTCTAAACCTTTTATACAATCTTTTGACCTCATTACAATAATTAGGTGTGATTAGCAGGAAGTAGTACAGTTAAACCCATTTTGTACATAGAGGTGGAATCCCAGCCAATGTTAGCTCTAGCATATTTTTGCTTTAGCTCAACTTCACAGTAATGTAAACAAAAACATTAGCTAAGCTTTTTTTCTACTGTTCTATTTGGACTCCTGTTTGTATCATAAAGTGCAGTATTTCTTGCAATTAAAGGGCGAGAATACCTTTCATTTTTCTACTTGTTCTGACATATTTCTGAGAGCACAAAGTCACAAATAGCCTACCAAATCCTTTCCTTTAATAGCAAACAATACATGCAGGCAAGTCTCAAGGAAAAAGTGTTCTTCTGACCAAGGAACAACTTCAAAATAAGTTACCAAAAGTAGCCTTATTTGTCTGCTGCAAGAACCTGATGCACCTTAAAGACTAACAAATATGTTGTGGTATAATTTTTTCATAAAATTTTACTTCATAAAATTCACTGGATTTTAGTTGGCCCTACGTATTTGTCTCTCAAGTCTGCTCGAAGCTGGATCAGGAGTGTGGTCTGTGGGAGTGGTGTTGGGAACTTTAAATCTTTGTTCCCAGAACTGTTTCATTCATCATCAGAACCCAACTCCCTTGCATTTGCTTTTCATAATAGGAAGAAAGCTCAAAAAAGCTTGTGTGCCAGATTACTGACTTTGGAAAATGTAAAGCAAAGTTTAGGGTTCTGTGGGGCACTTTCTGAAAGGGAACCTTTTGAACAATGGTAAGCTTCCAAGCATACACAACCACTATATTCATTGCTATGGTTTTCAGTCTATTGCAGTAGGGCTTATTGGGTGGGATTCAATCACAGAAGAGCAAATTCAGGTTGCACGATTATAAATGATTGGGAGATATTGTGCAACAAACCAGCTTCTTCAAAAGACTGGACTTTTTGTGATAAGGACTTTTTGTGATGGAAAAATACACTGGAAAGTGTGTGGTAACACTTCCTTTGGCCCACCATCATCCCCCCTTGCACAAACAAATAATAATGCATTAATTAAATAACCAATGTCTAAGCTCAATAAACAGGTCATTGCTATAAGACTATTAGGGGAAAGCTCTCTAACTGTGAAAAGGTTGAGAAAATATACTCAGTAGTGATGTAGACTGAAGACAGCCACTGAAGGAAATGTTTTTAAAATTCTAGCATCTATGTGATTTATGTGTTTAGATGATAAGACAGACCCAGTTCTTTAAAATGCTATGAAGCTCTAAGTGTACTCAAATATATTTTCAGTCTTTTTATGCTAAATACCAACTATAGTTAAGTTTTCTGTGTTTGCAGTCTGTTCTTTGAGCACTTCCCCAAGTTTATTAATGTTATTCTCTCACAAAACTCAATGGTATTCTAACAAAACTTCATACTACTTGGCATTTACATGTTTTTGTTTGCTTCCTTTTTCCATCATGAAAAATATAAACAGAGAGAAGAACTCTGTTTGTTTAGCTGTGGAAGGGTCAGTAGAGGAAGCAGCGTTAGTTATCTTGGCAAAGGTATTGCCTCAAAAGGCCAAGTTGTAGGACATTTTAGAACAGAAAAAATATTTACTGCGACATTAGATAGCAATGTAATTTAAAATACTTTTCTTACCAGCTGCAGTCGTAATATTAGAACTGAAAAAACAGAACTTGTTGTAATTTCAAATGATATCTGGAAGTTGGTAAATGGATTCTCTTAGGTGTTGTACCCACAGCTATGTAATGTAATGTTAAACAGGACTATACTGTACTGGAAGATGAGTAAGGCAAAAATCACATTCATCATCACCGCAGCACCTGCAAGTCCACAAAAAGGCTCATACCATCAGTTCCAGAACAGACATCCACTGACCAGCCTTTTCATTATCCTATCTTTTCTATCTTTCCCCCCGCTACACACACAAAATTGCAAAAGGCCTCGAGAGCCTTGGTAAAAATTAATACAATAAATTAAGTGAAGACTCCCCTCCATAATCCACAAACTTACCATTTTAATATTTTGCTCAAGGGAATGTGTTTTTTAAAGGGGGCACTCATCACAGTAACCATCATAAAGACAAGAACACAATATTAGAGTTCCCCAACTACACCAAAGACAAACAGACAGATGCTTCTTCTCTCAAACAGGAGATAAAGAGATCAAAAGCAAGAACACTGACATCAAGATTCCAGAAAAGCCAAAAGACAGTTGTTTGACTGATCCCCAGAACTGATAGTCAACACTAAGAATTATGCATGCGTGCAATTGCAAGAAAGCAGATTTATGATGTGCATTCAAGAAGCACCATTCTATGCATATTTGCTCATAACAAAGTTTCCACTTAGTTCAATAATACTTTGTTTTGTATAAACAATAAGATTGCAGCCTTGATGTGGGTTTGTTTCCTTTTAACCTTATTGAACCAGGAGAACTTGCGTATGTTGTGCCAAAGATTACAAGTGGATGGATAGCTGGAGACTTTATTAAACCAAAAGATACACTAGATAAGACAGGGGAGGCATTCATATCTCATCTGTTATATACTTTACACATATACTTTGTTGAAAACATTAAAAGAATTAAGAACTGTTGGCCTCACAAAAAAAACTTATTGGTGCTGTGCTAAATAGCAAAAGGAAAAGGAAACCGCTGTTCATATTAACAGGAGCATAAGGCGAAAGAAGCCACTCTCACTAAGACTAGAGAACATTTGTTTGGTTCAATGATGCGCTAGCTGCTGTACTTCTATCCTGGAAAAGTTATGAAACTAACTGACAATTCCTCACACAAAGATCCATCACAAACAAAACACATTCTGTTTCTTAAACTTCTTCATCTGCCCCAAATACGCTGCTTACATACATACACACAGTTAAAAGCTAACAAATGTACAGTGCAATCCCATGCATGTCTCTGTGAAAGTAAACTCCATCAAAATCAAAAGGGAATTACTTCCAGATATGTCTTTATAGGACTGCAGCCTTACTGAAACATACAAGTCTTCTTGGACCATTGTTTATAACCAGTCTTTATGGATTGATGTGCTAACTCAAAGCTCATCATTACAGTGGTACCTCAGTTTAAGAACAGCCCTGTTTATGAACTATTCGGTATACGAACTCCGCAAAACCGAAAGTAGTGTTCCAGTTAGTGAACTTTATCTCTGTCTACAAATGGAAGCCAAATGGTGGAAGGGCACCAGTGGTGGGAGGCCTCATTAGGGAAAGCATGCCTCAGTTTAAGAATGGCTTTGGTTTAAGAATGGAATTCTGGAACGGATTAAGTTTGTAAACCAAGGTACCACTGTAGTAACTTCCATGGGAATGAAACATTTGTTGAACAGTTTCAATTCTTAAAAGCCTATGCCACTATACTGTTAAACAACTTAGAGATAACTTTATGTTTACTACCTGAACTGGCTACCAGACTTTAAAATATGCTCAAGATATATTTAACACAGCATTCTTCTCATGTTACTCTGCCCTTTTAAACAATATTGCAAGAAAGACTATTATTAGTCTTCTTTCCCTGCCCG
Source organism: Podarcis bocagei (assembly GCF_964188305.1). NCBI lineage: Eukaryota > Metazoa > Chordata > Lepidosauria > Squamata > Lacertidae > Podarcis > Podarcis bocagei. The sequence continues at coordinate 50,862,843 of NC_138134.1, forward strand.
TGCACAAATTGTTACAACATTAGCACCACTATAAACATCTTCCAAACATAGTTCATTGCTCAGTGCCAATGAGTTCGTTGACTGACTGCCATCTGAATCTCTGAACGGTGGAGCTAAACTTAAAATCAACATGTTTTCTATTAAAACTATGTAAGTGAATCCTTAAGTAGAGAGTTTTCCCAACATGAGACACCGCATGAGTACATCCTAATCCTCAACAATAGCTTAGAATTGTGAAGAACTAAAAGCTAGTTTTCTTTCTTTTAGTTAAAAACAAACCAGCCCCGATCATCTCCATCAGATTTCACTGACTGTCAGCTTTATTATGACACTGTGCTTCACTTTTCAAACTGTATGTTAGCGTGTCACAAGAGGGGCTGAAGTGCGCCTACCAGTGCAATCTTATTGCATAGGTACACAGAATTAAATCCCTTTACATGCAACGGGGTTTACTCCAAAGTAAATGTACACAGGATTTCAGCTGTGATCATCAATACTGCAACTACAGACACATATTAGAGAATAAACCTCACTTAACATAAAAAAACTAAGAAAACATGATGCATGGCTTCCTTCTTGCTGCATTGATCACTACGTCCTTTTCAGAGTGGGAAGACCTTATGCAACACTGATTCTCCTTTTCTATTAACATAAGGTAAAGGACCCCTGGACAGTTAAGCCGAGTCAAAGGCAACTATGGGGTGTGGTGCTCATCTCACTTCAGGCCGAGGGAGCCGGCATTTGTCCACAGACAGCTTTCTGGGTCATGTGGCCAGCATGACTAAACCACTACTGGCACAAAAAGGACTGTGACGAGTGCCAGAGCTCAAGGAACACCGTTTACCTTCTGCTGCAGAGGTACCTATTATATCTACTTGCTTTTGCATTGCTAGGCTGGCAGAAGCTGGAACAGAGAAATGGGAGCTCACCCTGTCGTGTGGATTTGAACTGTCAACCTTCCGATTTGCAAGCCCGTCCTTTTCTGTTAATATATGATAGTCACAAGATCCCAAAAAGAGCCTGCTGGATCATGCCAAAAATCCATCTAGTTTAATGTCCTATTCTCACACTGGTCAGCCTGGATTCACAACTGTCCATGGAGGCACAGGACAATTTTGTGTCCAGGGTAGCTGTTCACCAGCTCCATCTGTTATGTTGACTGAGACCCTACCTGCCCACCAACTGTCTCACCAGAGTGGTACATGCCATGCTTATCTCCCGCTTGGACTATTGCAATGTGCTCTACATGGAGCTACCTTGGAAGGTGACTCGGAAACCACAACTAATCCATAATGCAGCTACCAGATTGGTAACTGGGAGAGGCCACTGGGACAATATTACCACTGGTCCTGAAAGATCTACATTGGCTCCCAATATGTTTCTGAGTAAGGAAACCAGCCCTGAGTGCTCACTGGAAGGACACATCCTGAAGCTTAGGCTCCAATACTTTGGCCACCTCATGAGAAGAGAAGACTCCCTGGAAAATACCCTGATGTTGGGAAAGATTGAGGGCACAAGAAGGAGCGACAGAGGACGAGATGGTTGGACAGTGTTCTAGAAGCTACCAACATGAGTTTGACCAAGCTGTGGGAGGCAGTGGAAGACAGGAGTGCCTGGCGTGCTCTGGTCCATGGGGTCATGAAGAGTCTAACACGTCTAAACGACTAAACAACAACAACAAATGTTTCTGAGCACAATTCAAAGTGTTGATGCTGGCCTTTAAAGCCCTAAATGGCTTTTACCCTGTATACCTGAAGGAGCATCTCCACCCCCATCATTAAGCCCAGACATGGAGATCCAGCTCAGAGGACCTTCTGGTGGTTCCCTCATTGAGAGAACTGAAGTTACAGGGAACCAGGCAGAGGGCCTTCTCAGTAGTTGTGCCCATCCTCTCATCAGATGTTAAGGAAATAAACAACTACAGTGGTGCCTCGCAAGACGAAATTAATCCGTTCCGCGAGTCTCTTCGTCTAGCGGTTTTTTCGTCTTGCGAAGCAACCCTATTAGTGGCTTAGCAGATTAGCGCTATTAGCGGTTTAGCGGCTATTAAAGGCTTAGCGGCTAAAAGGCTATTAGCGGCTTAGAAAAAGGGAGGGAGCAAAAAAAACGCAAGACTCGCAAGACTTTTTTGTTTTGCGAAGCAAGCCCATAGGGAAATTCGTCTTGCGAAGCGCATCGAAAAACGGAAAACCCTTTCGTCTAGTGGGTTTTTTGTCTTGCGAGGCATTCGTCTTGCGGGGCACCACTGTATCTGACTTTTTGAAGACATTTGAAGACAGTCCAGTATAGGGACGTTTTTAATGCTTGATGTTTTGCTGTGTTTGATGTTTTTATTTTCTGGAAGCCACCCGGAGTGGCTGGGACAACCCAGTCAGATGGGCGGCATATGTATAAAATTTATTATTCTTATTATTCTTCTTATGTCTATGGGAAGGTGACAAGCAGGACCTGAGCATGACAGCACTCCTACCTCCCAGGGTTTACAGCAACTGGTATTCAGAAGCATACTGCCTCCAACTGTGGAAGTAGGATTCTCTACTATAGTCGTAGATGACAAGGAATTCCCTGAGGGTTTGAGACCCATCAGCCACACTCACAACTTAAGCCAGCCAGCTGAAACAGTGTAACATTATTAATTATAATAATAATTTTATTATTTATACCCTGCCCATTTGGCTGTTTCTCTCCAGCCTCTGGGCAGCTTACAGCATATATAAAAACATAGTAAAACACCAAACATTAAAAACTTCCCAACACAAGACTGCCTTCAGATGTCTTCTAAAAGCTGTGTAGTTCTTTATCTCCTTGACATCTGAAGGGAGGGTGTTCTAGAAGGTCATCACCACTACTGAGAAGGCCCTCTGCCTGGTTCCCTGTAACTTCACTTCTCGCAGTGAGGGAACCAGCACAAGACCCTTGGAGGACCTCAGTGTCCGGGCTGAGTGATGGGGATGGAGACACTCCTTCAGGTATTCTGGGCCAAGGCCATTTAGGGCTTTAAAGGTCAGTAGCAACACTATGAATTGTGCTCAGAAACATACTGGGTTTCCCAGGGTGTGGCTGCTGTCACACATTTAGTATGAAACATGTACCCAATTTTAATAAAGAATTTCTTTCATGAAATCACTTTTACCTTCAATACAACTTTTTATTTGATTGAGGGCCATGCAGCTACATTAAAACATCAATGCATTTTGTGACACTTGAGAATAAACATACAGTACTTTAAGTAAAGTGTAGGTAGGTAACTAGAATACAGGCAGACAAGTAGGGACACTAACTGAAGGCAGGAACGTTTAAACTATATAAACTAAGTTCATAGTAGGTTAAGCTGCATCTTGTATACACACCTGTACACAGAGTCAACAATTCTCAGATTATAAGCAATGTACTTTTACTTTTGTTTTACTGTAAGCACAACTTTGACCCTGAGAGTAACAACCCACAACTATTCCATAGTTAAGGAGAGATATCAAACCTCATTTCAGAGCCAGTGTGCCTACATACTAGATACCTCCTTAATGTATGGTTTAAATTGCTCTGCTTTACAGTATTGACAATCGGGGTGCTTATCAGAGGGCTGGAAGAAAGGGGTTTATTTTAGACTTTAATCATCCAGGTTGGAACTGCTACCTTCTTTTTTTTTTTGACGGCTTCAGGTTATACGTATTATATGTGCTGTTCTAAAGCTACAACCCTATTGAACAGGCTGTGATTTACTTCAGAGTCAACAGACGCAGAACTCCACTGCTGGGTGGCGCCGTTCTAAAGACGCGCGACGGGGGAGTCTCAAACCCCCACGTGCAAGCAAACCTGCGAGAAGCGTCGCGTCTGAATGAAGAGCGCGCGGGGAGCTTGCGTGTAGCGTTCACGCGCACCGTTATTCGGGGCCACGTCCCTGCGAACCCGAAAGTGACGGGCCGGGTGCTTCGAGGCGGGCGAACAGGGAACGGAGGGGGGGCTGCACAGCCCAGCGAAAAGGCGAAGAGCCACCGGAGCCCCTTCGCCCGGCTGCTGACAGAAACGCCCGGCGACCCCGAGGCGCCACCTCCGCCGGAGCCTCCCCGTTGCTCCAGGCAGAGCCTCGCCTGCCAGGGAAGGCCTGGCTGGAGCCCCTCCGTCGGCGCCCCTCTTCCCCTCCGTCCGGCCCACAGCTACCTGCTGTGCGGGGGGAGCCTGCCCGCGGCTCCAGGGCGCGGCAGCCCTTTCTCTGCACTTACCCCATGGTCCGGGTACCACCTACATCCAAAGCCCCCTGCTCGGCTCCTGCCCGAAGAACCCGGAAACCGGCGCCGCCTCCACCTCCGCCGCAAAACACCGGTGGGCTCCACCCAAGCCCTTCCCTCAGGGCCGATCCTGCCAATCATGGAGCGCAGGCGGTGCCCGCCGACCAATAGAAGCGGGCCGCAGCCGGAAGAAGGGGGTTGGCAAAAACGAGTCTGCTAGCCAATGAGGAACGCGGAAGACTCGAAGCGCGGGTGGGGGGCGGAGGCACTGGCTGCGGAGCAAGGGAGCGAAGCGCGTATATAGATGTATATAAAAAGGGGAGACCTGCGCGCGCCGCTCGGCTTCGGGGTACGCTTGGAAATTTTCACGCTGAGCTTTTACGCCGCCGTCAGCAAGCGCCGTCGGCGCGGACGTCACTAGAGCACAAGGCAATTTGACTGGGGGTTGGGAGGAGGTTATTTGAGGCTGCCAAAGAAGCCTAATTAATAAGAAAAGCGAGGGGGAAGCAGTTTTTCAAGTTATCCAGAACTCTTAATCACTGCTTAACATCCAGCCTGACAAAGAGAGCGGGATAACTCGAAAGCTCGCTCGCTATTTTGTAACATTTTGGTCGGTCCAAATATAGTAAAGGTATTGTCTGGCTGTGGATGCAACAATTTAATCAACACGCTAGGTAACAACCAATAAGGCTCTCACTAAACTCTTGTTTTAAGGAAGGAAAGGAAGTGCAGGCTGGGGAGGTTCAAAACTGATTTTGCAGACGTAGGGCGGGAGGATGTGATCAACCCTTTTTCTACTGGCCATTTTCACCATCAAAACTGCTGCACCCCCACGTGCTGCTATCTCACCTAGGGGAATCCAGACCCTCCAAGTGTCCCTATTTTCCCGGGACATCCGTGATTTTGAGAAGGCGTCCCACTTTCTGATATGATCCTGGAATGTCCTGTTTTTCCCTAGGACGTCCCTATTTTCAGTGGAGAAATGTTGGAGGGTGTGGAGTTACCCAACCTTTGAGCCGTCTGAAGGCAATCCTATATAGGAAAGTTTTTTTAAAAAAATAGTTAATGTTTTAAGATGTTTTTATAGAAGTTGGAAGCTGCGCAGAGTGGCAGGGGCAACCCAATAAGATGTATGGGGTATAAATAGTAAAATTGTTATTATGGAATGGAACACCCCTATTTCCATTGAATAAATGTTGGAGGGTATGGGAGTCTCCCTCTTTTCCTCTCACATGTGAAAGCAGGTTATTTTAATAAGGATTTAATAATGGTCCACAACACAGGGAACGTGCTAATCACCCTCCTCCCCAAAAGCCACCGCCGGGGTCAACCACTGCAGGCTCCCAGGACGCTACAGGTTCATTCAGTATTCTATTTGCCTCAAGACAACCTGTAACATAGGCTGTGTACACACATAGCCTTTGAAACACACAGGGGTGATTTCTTCCACAATGCCCTTTTGTACATAGCAGTTTGCAATTGTACACACCTTATTGTGGCAGCTACTATCAGATGGGTGTGTTTTCAGATTAGTGCACACTGGTGTTATCCACTACTCTACCCTCAAGTACGGTTTCCACAGTATGTGTGTGTGTGTGTGTGTGTGTGCGCGCTGTATTTTTTGAGAGAGACAGGTGCTGGAACAGCTGTGTTGATTTACAGATATACAGAGGATATATACTGTATATTGGTATACAGAGACTGCTGTGTTGCTGTACTGCTTCCTATTTCATCCATAGACAAGTTAAACATAGCCCTGCAATGTCAATAGGCCTGCCACAAAAGGAGTTGACCTGAGAAAGCACTCTCTGCATATACATGTGGCCAGCAAGAACTTGAGAAGTGCATTCTGGGCACCAAAAGGATTGTAACTGTTCCAGTAGAATGCACTTTAGATGGACAAATAATATGGGACAAGGGACAGCATGGGGATGACATCATGTGTACAGCACACCAGTGCATCTTGCACTGCAATGTACATTATCTCGCAGAATGTACATACGCTTAGTAGCAGTGGACTATAGTGCAGGGCTGCCATAAGACGGAGACAACCTAACCCATAATATGGAAATAATAACAATAGGCTGCATTTGCATTTTCAGCAGAACATGTATTTACATGTTCTAAAACTAAGGAGAATGCCTGTTTTTTAAAACACAAAAGACCTGCAGTTAGCAAGAATCCTGCCTTTTTTCAGCCTCTCATTTGAGGGGTTTCACCTACCGCCCATTCCTAGATTCCCATCTTGTTTCCTATAGGTAGTTCTCGCTTATGCTAAGAGGGGAGGGGTAGCTATGAACTCCAAAGATAGGAATTGTATGGCTGTTTTAAAAGTATGCGCCAAAGAGCATAAATCTGTACAATAGGGGAAACCGGGCGTTGTGTGGAAGCACATTAGCCCCTGCTTGAGCATAATATTTGGATAAAGGCAAAAGAAAACAATGCACAAAGAGCATGCCTCCTCTGCCTATCTTGAATGGATTAGTGCTGGGACAGTGATTCAGTTCATGTTTGACTTGCACCAAGTAGGAGTATGTGTAAATAAACCAGGCGAAATGGAACAAAAGAACTGTAGAGGCAGGCAGCAGCAGAAACTGCAGCTTTAGGGAATCAGTAATGGCTCTCAGAACACGCAGGCAGAACAATGCAAAAGGCTGCAAGGGACTTGTAAAACATTAAAGTGGAGCTTGCTTCCAAATACACCTTTAGGATCATTTATAACCGGTTCCTAGAATGCTGTTTGAAAGTGTGTCTCAGTGGCAGTGCTTGAATTACTTTCTTTTTGGAGAGTATTGTTTCACCCTCATCCTTCAAAATTTCTGCTTCTGTGAATTTTGCAATCCAGTTTTTCAGCCAAGTAATGTGTACAAAAGTGAATATATTAGGGTTGAACATGTATAAACAATGCATGTATTTTTGACAATGACATGCAGGAAAATATGTTATGTTTGGGAAAGTGTTTGCAAAAATGCATCTCATAGGCTAAGCGGGGTTTATATTTAATCCCCTTATCTCTCATTCTGTTTCCCAACTTTTTCTCTAATGGTTGCTGTTTCTGGTTTTATTATTTTCACAGTAACAAAAGCTACTGGATTTCCTATCAAGACTTCCTCTCATATCTGGAGACTGGCCAAAAACATCTTTCAGGCCTATATAATATATTTATAGAAATGACCTTTGATCTTGGCTAAGTAAACAAATAAATCTTCTGAATGTGGGTCTATTAATTTATACAAGGGCCAAGCAAGAGATGGGGAATCAGCTAAACATTAGAATATAAAGTGTCAAATGTTTTCCTCTTGCTAAAGAAATACCTGGCTTCATACACTCAGTCCTTGAAATAAAATACAGGACATGCAATGTAATAAACAAGACTTCTGAAACTGAGTGTAATGGGATGTGAATCAGCCATGGGTGACAACATCAGTCTAAATTTTAAAGGACTTTAAGTAACAAACTGGGATATCCAATATATTACCCAGCTTGAAGCTGTTGAGTGTCAAAACGATCGTCCAAATCCCACTGAAAAGTAAATCAAAGCTATAAAACACACAGTACAATTCTTTTACTCAGTAGTAAGTCCCACTGGAATCAGTGGAGTTTACCGTCAGATAAATGAATAAAAGAACCACAGCAATAGCCTGTACATAATAGCAGTGTAACCAGATGAATTCTATAGCAGTAGCTGTGACTCCAGGCACATATTTCATTTCTAACTTCTCAGCAAGCCTAGGTTTTTCTCATGGCTCATAACTAATTCCTGGTAGTATCACAACTATGCTTTTTCATATGGAACATTAAAAAAATAAATGTTATAGAGGCTGCTTCACAACCTGCCCCTAGTATTCAATCCAACAGACTAATCCACATACTAATTTATTATGCTTGGTTTTATTATTATTATTGGTCATTAAAGCACCATGTGCAACTATGTCAATTTCTACTGAGCAACTTTAAAAAAAAATGTCATTAGGTTTCCAATTTTACTTCAGGGTTGGAAGCTGGAACCTAGGAGGAAGAGTATTCTGTGTATGCTAGATATCAATCAGTTGAAAATAAAGGATGAAATCCAACTTTATTCATACTCAGAGCAGACCCATTTAAGTAAATTTGATTTTAGTGGGTTTACTATGAGTATGACAAAGTTACGATATCATCCAAAATTGCCAGTATCTTGGTGCTTTCTATAGTCATTCATTTACATGGGGGGCAGACTTTAGTGTGCTATTGTTAACTCTAGCCTGTTTTTTCTGTTAAAGGATAGGTGGCCAGGCCCCAGTTTAGAGGTCTGATCTTCCCATCCCCAGGCAATTTGTCTGATCCTTTCAACGCCTCACTAATTTGGGGGAATAAACTAAATTAAAGTAGATAGCACTCTGGGATATTGAAACCCAGCTTCCTGGTGGGGATGTAAACTGCCCCCTCCTCAGTCATCAGATTTCTCTTTAGATGAACAGAGGGATAGTGATATCCCACTTTCACAGCTGATCTGCATGGGATTCAGCGCTTCAATGGCTGCCCAAGCTTTGAGGCCAGGTTCAAAGTTCTCATATAATGCCTAATGAACTTGAGTGCAGAATACCTTAAGGAGTGCCCAGGCCATTATACCCTAGAGTAATCACTGATAAAATTTAGAAGAGTGCTATTAGTTGCCCACCTTATTTCAGAAGCACAAATGATTGAAACTAGAAGTTGGATCTCATACTATGGAATAATCTTACACAAGAGATTCGCTAGGCATCCACATTGCTAATTTTCAGACATATCTCAAGGAGCATTTATGCTAACAGGCCCATTAATATAACAACTATTTAGTTGTTTAAGCTTTTTCGGGATCATTTTGATGCTTGTTTTGTAATGTCTTTATGATATAGTATGTTTTATTGTACCTACATATTTAGTTGTTCATCACCTTGGTATTTTATATATGAGGGGGTGGTCAGTAAATAAATAAATGGAAATAAATTACCCAATTTGCCTCCCATTGAAATTTTGGGAATGCAGTGCCTCTGCAGGTCAATAGACAGGACTGAAATCACTGAGGAAATTTAACATGAGTATAAAAGATTCATCTTCAGACTATGAACTTAAAAAACTTTGGCGTCTACACAGTGTTGCCAATAATCTAATAGCAAAGTTCTGATGTGACACCTTGAACACTGACTAATTTATTATAGCATATGCTTTCATGGTCTGAAGGTCATTTCAATTGCATGTTGTAAAGCGGCTCTTGCCCCGAATGCATAAACCATCATCAATTTGTTATTCTTTGAGACTCTGTTGCTTTCACTGCATCAGAGAGACTAACATGGCTATACCCTTCTTGAACTTTTATTCTTGTGGGATGTTCCAGTAATACATTTTATGATTCCCCAAGGGCTGTATTTAAACAAATACTTGATTTAGAAAACCAGTAGAAGACAAATTAAAGAGAAAGTAGATATATCTTATCTCTTTTCAGTAATGACCAATAAATATGTACCAGTATCTATCTCAGAACTGAATGCATTTCAAACAAGTCTAAATTTATAGGATTACACAAAGAATACTCTTCCTCGATACATTAATCGGAAAACAAGTGTTTTATAGCATTACAATATCCAAAATATTGTAACAAGTTTGGCTCCCATAGACCCTGGCCCTTAGTCGTGCTGCTTGAGCTACTGGGAATGGTAGTTCAGTAACATCTGGATGCCACCGATTTGGCTACCTGTGATGTGGGGAGCTACCTGGCCAACTATAATTGCAGCACATATATTTGGAATACTAATAATAATAAAAAAATGGGAGTCAGTCTTACCATACTTGAACTCTTGTGCGAGACCTCACTGTTAAAAAAAAGCACAAATGCAAAAGGATACCTCGTGTACGCATCCCCCAAAAGCACAAGCCTCCACTTTGCCCATTTCGGTACTTGATAACTGGCTGGAGAAAGCTCGTAACATTTGTCCTTGTGCCCATGTCCAGAATGAAAAAAAGTTAGTGGAAGGCAACCCAGACACATTCCATTAAGCTCTGTCCACTGGTGTGGACAACAACCAGGAGAAAAGCAATGAATTTCCACAGCTGAAAAAATAGGAATGCGTGGAAACTGACTTGCCAAATGCACACACAGAAAAACTGGATCTGAATGACCCCTTTGCAATATACAGTCCATGTTTTGAAGCTTTCTGTATAGAGTTTCCTGGCAGAGAACTCAGAATTTGAGCATGTCTATATGCAGCACAGAGCTTAAATTGCCTTTGGATCTTTCTCACTTGATTGATTTAAATGCAGAAGAGAATGTAGAGAAAGGAATTTGTTAAGCAAATAAGCATTGTGGCCTGTATAGATTTTACATTTGCACTGCATATCTATTGAAGGAATGACAGGCTTTGGGTTGTATCCAATGATTTTTATAGGTCATGCTTGAAGTCCTCTTCACTGTGCTCTTTAGCAACAATGTTTTCCTCTTCTCCCACACCCACCCATTTGTTCTACAGTACAGTGGTACCTCGGGTTACATACGCTTCAGGTTACATACGCTTCAGGTTACAGACTCCACTAACCCAGAAATAGTACCTTGGGTTCAGAACTTTGCTTCAGGATGAGAACAGAAATTGTGCAGCGCGGCGGAAGCAGGAGGCCCCATTAGCTAAAGTGGTGTTTCAGCTTAAGAACAGTTTCAGCTTAAGAATGGGCCTCCGGAACGAATTAAGTACTTAACCCGAGGTACCACTGTACTGTATTCAGTATCCAGCTCAAGGAACTGTTCTGTGAAACCTGAAAAAGTTGGTGGAAGGAGTGCAGCAATAAATGCAAAGAAATATAAAAAAACCACTCCCAACACTGACACATAATTTCTGTCCAATACATTTTACTACAAAAACAGAGGGAAAGGGCCAATTTTTCTACTGCACCATAAATAACAAACCATGTGGCATGCGGCAAGGCTACAAAACTATTCACAATTGCCTATAAGTCAGCTCCATTGAACTCAGGGGTTCTGACTGCATGGTCCAACTTATGAAATATACAGAGCTTTAAGAAAAGATCTTCAGCCAGCTGAAATACAACCTTTAGCTTTTAGTTAGAAATGCAGACAAATCTTGCAAAGAAGAGTTACTATTTTAACTGCAAGAGTGAAAGAGGTCCCCATCAAAGAAACAGAAAGAAGTATCCTGTCTCTGCTTAATTCTTTCCCCCCTTCTCTGACTTCCTCTATGCTGATTTCTACACACATCAAAACTTGAAATCCTCCTTATCAGTTTTGAGAACAAGGTGGGTCCTTCAATTACCCTGATGTTCTAGCAGATGCCATCACCAGCCCTGCTCTCAGAAAAGTCCAGAGCTGCACTGGTCCATAATTGCCCTCCACTACTCTGTAGGTCTTAATTATTACAATTCCATGGAATACATTCTGTATATGTGTAATGGGTATGAGTTACTCGTGCGTAAACTGGTGCCTTTCTCGGTTAATTTGCCTTGTTAAACCTTTCTGACTGCGCAGCCCCTTCTCATCGTGGCTGCCTCAGTCACTGGCAGAATCCGCCAGTGGGCATTTCTTGAACCTCTTCCAACATAAAAGTTGTTTGACACCCAGTCTCCTCCTCCTCTCACTGCGCAGGAGTCTTCTGCGTAGGGAAGGCGTGGGTAGCGGAGGACCTGGGCTCTCCTCACTGATGGTGAAGAGTCCTGGAGCCCTCTCTCCACTTCCCCCGTCTGCCTCCCTTTATCCCCGGTGTTGCGCTGATTGGCTTCCCCCTCTACTGAGCTGTTTCTCCCTCTGCTGCTGGGTCCTTCACCAGCATCATCTGGGAGCCTCCCCTTCGCCTCTCGCTCCAATGTCAGTTCCCTGACAATATGGGGGGGGGGAATCATACTACAACAATTCCTTATACATGTTTGTTCAAGAGTTCAATACATAAGGGACATAACCGGTTTGAGGTGGGTTAATATTCATTTATTACTCTACCTGTTCTGAAATACTAAGAAAACACAGGTGCTCTCATGACGTTTGTCATAGTCTAGCAATCCAGACAATGTTCCTTTTGAAAATAGCTCTCCTGATAAATTTTGGGTGGTGTATCTGAAAGCACAAGGGACTAATTCACCAGTGATAGGTCTCATAGGCATTGCTGTCTTCAGATCAGATTGAAGTAGAGGTGATAAGGGTACTGTAATGAAAGAACTAAAAAAAGGGGGAAACCTGTTTCTATCTATATCTTTCCTCTCTCTCTCTCGAGGATAGGAATGAGCCAGAGGTGGAAAAATCGATAGAAAATAATAGCTTTTAGGATGTTGTTGTTCTGTGTATGTAGCATCCTAGAGACTAAATGGGCTTTTGTGGATATCCAGGCAATTTCCCTGACCCCAATGGAGCTGTCATCACCCTAATGTAATTTAAAGCAAACTTTTAATCAAGAAGGGCAGAGTAGGCTATGGGTGCTTCTGCACAGCTAAAATTAATGGACCCTGGGTGAGAAGATTTTACAGATTTAAAGCAGGGGTCACAGTCCTATAACCTGCTTCAACCATCAGGAATGATCAGCACAGGAAGAAGCACATCATTGCATGTGCACTGCTGTCTTTGGCTAAATAAACCACCCCTTCATAGTCCAGGAGTAGCCAACATGGTGCCTTCCAAATGTTTCAGGATTAAAACTAGCCAACATGGCCAATGGTCAATGATTCAATGATCAGAGATTATCCAACAATACCCAGAGGGCAGCACAATGACTACCTCTGTTGTCACCTCACATAACAGGGTGATGACAACCCATGGTTTACCATTTTTTAGGCCACAGGACATACACTGGGCAAATTTTACCTAAGGTATGTACGACCCAAGCTATATTAGCAGGATCTCTTCCCTCCTAGCTATACATCTCCCCTTCTATAGATGTCTGGCCCTTGCAAAGTGTTTAGTGAGGGACTCTTTCTACATCTCATCATGACTTATGGTATACTAATAAGATGTTAAAGCCTATGCTGTTTTCTATCAACCTGGCAAAAGACCCCCAACAGCAGAGCAAAACACCATCTATGGTGAATCCGATTTAATTGTTTTGGGTGGGTTGTTCCTTTATTGCATATTCAACCCTATAGTGCTTTTCTTGGGCTTGCCTGCACAAAGACTAAACTGAGTAGCTGCTTGATCTCTTGACTGAGCCAATGTGATCAAAGTGCAAAAGCCGAATAAATTCTTCTGAATGACAGCAATAGCACTGCTAAACAGTAACCTGCTGTGAAGTATTATGGTAGGGAAGATCCAAGGATGGAACTTGGATATTGATGTGTATCCTTTCAAGTAATTCAGCCAAGATTGTCAGCATCTTGTAAATGACCTGTCCTACAGCTAATTTTACAAATAGGTCAGATTCCTGGGGATAAAGCATTTTTTCCTAAGATTTTTCTGGTGAGCCATGTGTTTTGATTTAGTTTTGCATTCTCATGACATGATTTGTTTGTGTTGAATAATTCAGATGTAAGCTACTTTGACTCAAGAAACAGTATTTTTAAATAAGCATCTTGATTCATCCAAGAGGTATGCACAGATCTTCCATTCACTGTAATACCCAGTGGCTCACATCTTCACCTGCATACATGGCCTGGAAGAGGCAGGGGAGAGATAAACAGGGCTCTGTTGAGGTTTATGGTGATCCATCTCCATATGGCTACTATTGTCTAACAATTAGCAATTTGAAACCATTCTTAGATATGGAGGTGGGGGGGGGATAAACCAATAAGCCACACCAAAGCAAAACAAAAATTATAACTCATTCTAACTCAAGTTTAAAATCTCCCAGTGAAATCAGTGGGATTTAAATTGCTGGAATATGCTAATTGTTTTGAACTAAACTCTCTCTCTCTCTCTCTCTCTCTCTCTCTCTCTGTGTGTGTGTGTGTGTGTGTGTAGATATGCAATGGCAATAACACAGTGACGGAGAACATTTTTCAGCTTGGGGGCACATTCCCTTGCAGGTAACCTTCCTGGGGCCATATGCAGTGGTTGGAAGGGCCAACACAAAGTGCATAGAGCCATCACACACACCTATTCACACATACCCATTCATATGGGAGTTTACTATAGATCCCCAAGCCAAACGGAGGACATAGATGATGCCTTCCTGCAACAGATGGCCAAGCATGCAAAAGGAAGGGAGATAGTAGTAATGGGGGACTTCAATTACCCGGATATTTGTTGGATGTCAAACTCAGCCAAGAGCATAAGGTCAAACAGATTCCTCACTGGCCTTGCAGACAATTTCATTGTCCAGAAAGTGGGAGAAGCAACAAGAGGAACAGCCATTTTAGATCTGGTCCTAACCAATGTTGATGACCTGGTTAGTGGGGTAGAAGTGGAAGGATCATTAGGCGCGAGTGATCATGCTCTTCTGAAGTTTACTATACAGCGGGAAGGAGCAGCCAAGCATACTAGGACTCAATTTCTTGACTTTAAGAAAGCCGACTTCATAAAACTTAGGGAAGTGCTGGGTGAGATCCCATGGACAGTAATACTAAAAGGAAAGGGAGTTCATGATGGCTGGGAGTTTGTTAAGAGGGAGATAGTAAAAGCACAACTTCAGGCAATACCAATGAGACGGAAACATGGAAGGTGCCTAAAGAAGCCAGGGAGGCTATCTAAAGAACTTTTAACTGAGTTAAGATTAAAAAATGATGTGTACAAAAAATGGAAAAGGGGGGAAACCATCAAAGAGGAATTCAAACAAATAGCCAGCACATGTAGACACAAAGTCAGAAAAGCTAAAGCACAGAATGAACTCAGGCTTGCTAGAGAGGTTAAAAGCAACAAAAAAGGCTTTTATGGGTATGTCCGTAGCAAAGGGAAGAACAAAGAAACAGTGGGGTCACTCAGAGGAGAAGATGGTGAAATGCAAAAAGGGGACACAGAAAGGGCTGAACTCCTCAATGCCTTCTTTGCCTCAGTCTTCTCCGATAAAGAAAACAATGCCCGACCTGAAGAATTTGGAGCAAATGATTCAGCAGAGGAAACACAGCCCAGAATAACTAAGGAGATAGTACAAGAATACTTGGCTAGTTTAGATGTATTCAAGTCTCCAGGGCCAGATGAACTGCATCCAAGAGTATTAAAAGAACTGGCAGGTGTGATGTCAGAACCACTGGCAGTCATCTTTGAGAATTCCTGGAGAACAGGCGAAGTCCCGGCAGACTGGAGGAGGGCAAATTTTGTCCCTATTTTCAAAAAGGGGAAAAGAGAGGACCCAAATAATTATCGCCCAGTCAGTCTGACATCAATACCAGGGAAGATTCTGGAGCAGATCATTAAGCAAACAGTCTGTGAGCACCTAGAAAGGAATGCTGTGATCACCAATAGTCAGCATGGATTTCTGAAAAATAAGTCATGTCAGACTAACCTGATTTCGTTTTTTGACAGAATTAAAAGCCTGGTAGATAAAGGGAACGCAGTGGATGTAGCCTATTTTGATTTCAGCAAGGCATTTGACAAGGTGCCCCATGATATTCTTGTAAAGAAGCTGGTAAAATGCGGTCTTGACTATGCTACCACTCAGTGGATTTGTAACTGGCTGACTGACCGAACCCAAAGGGTGCTCATCAGTGGTTCATCTTCATCCTGGAGAAGAGTGACTAGTGGGGTGCCACAGGGTTCTGTCTTGGGCCCAGTCTTATTCAACATCTTTATCAACGACTTGGATAATGGACTCAAGGGCATCCTGATCAAATTTGCAGATGACACCAAACTGGGAGGGGTGGCTAACACCCCAGAGGACAGGATCACACTTCAAAACGACCTTGACAGATTAGAGAACTGGGCCAAAACAAACAAGATGAACTTTAACAGGGAGAAATGTAAAGTATTGCACTTGGGCAAAAAAAATGAGAGGCACAAATACAAGATGGGTGACACCTGGCTTGAGAGCAGTACATGTGAAAAGGATCTAGGAGTCTTGGTTGACCACAAACTTGACATGAGCCAACAGTGTGATGCGGCAGCTAAAAAAGCCAATGCAATTCTGGGCTGCATCAATAAGAGTATAGCATCTAGATCAAGGGAAGTAATAGTGCCACTGTATTCTGCTCTGGTCAGACCTCACCTGGAGTACTGTGTCCAGTTCTGGGCACCACAGTTCAAGAAGGACACTGACAAACTGGAACGTGTCCAGAGGAGGGCAACCAAAATGGTCAAAGGCCTGGAAACGATGCCTTACGAGGAACGGCTAAGGGAGCTGGGCATGTTTAGCCTGGAGAAGAGTAGGTTAAGGGGTGATATGATAGCCATGTTCAAATATATAAAAGGATGTCATATAGAGGAGGGAGAAAGGTTGTTTTCTGCTGCTCCAGAGAAGCGGACACGGAGCAATGGATCCAAACTACAAGAAAGAAGATTCCACCTAAACATTAGGAAGAACTTCCTGACAGTAAGAGCTGTTCGATAGTGAAATTTGCTGCCAAGGAGTGTGTTGGAGTCTCCTTCTTTGGAGGTCTTTAAGCAGAGGCTTGACAACCATATGTCAGGAGTGCTCTGATGGTGTTTCCTGCTTGGCAGGGGGTTGGTCTCGATGGCCCTTGTGGTCTATTCCAACTCTATGATTCTATGATATATATCTACACACAACACTGACACATGTCCATTCTCACACATCCCACCCACCCACTGAAAACTGGGTTGGTCATCATCACTCTCACCTAACACCCAAATAATTTGTTCATCCTTCTCTTCATCAACTTGTGTGTCTTTTCAGCAGCAAATAAGATCATTTCCTTGTCAGTTGGGTATTGATATTCCTCATTCAAGTTAATTACCATTGCCTAGGTTTTACACGCGGCCAAAGTGGAGCCAAGAACTAAACACTAGCATATGCTAAATTGGAGAAAATGGACTAAAACCTGAAAGGAAGTGATGTACTTTACCAATACACAGGTAGTTCCTTAAAGAGAAAGAATCATTGAGAAGGAAGAACAGGTTGACTTTCTGTCACTCCCCACTGGTTCAGGTAACTTATTGGAAGCATCATCCCTTTACCCCCAAAAACTTTATAGATGCCCTAAAAACGCCTAAAGCTCAGCATCTGAATGTTTTTTCCTTGTTATGAAAATGGCCACTGTAAAGCAGGCAGCTGTACATTGAGTAAAACACCCCATTTTCCCTGTCCATGGGTGAGCACTGAGGGCTATGCTTGGTTTTGTCCTTTTTGTGTGTGTGTCTTTTTACTGCCCAGTATGGTCAAGGTGCTATTACGTTAATAGCTGTTGTCACAAGTACATTGCTTTTATGTTCTCCGCATTAATATAATGAAGTCTTGTCACACCTCTTTTGTCATTTGCAATCAGCAAAGTCTTTGAAGGTTAACATCTCCTTTATCCTGTTTCTCAGAACAAAGGCTTCCTCTACATTCCTCTGCTTAAATATAATCAGAAGGAATACAGAGGACATTACTGTTACATCCGCTTCTGAACCACAGCAATGCTAGAGAAACCTCATTTTGAGTTGCAGTATAGAACGGCGTGTTGACAGAAATGTAGCCTTGGTACCCGGCCAGAAATTGTTGTCACCATCCACGCTATTCATCCCATAAAAAATGGGAAGGAAGAGATCTTATCTGTGAAGCTGTATTATGCTTCAGAAATGACCAGGAGCAAGAAGAAGAAGAAGAAGAAGAAGAAGAAGAAGAAGAAGAAGAAGAAGAAGAAGAAGAAGAAGAAGAAGAAGAAGCAGCAGCAGCAGCAGCAGCAGCTACTCAGAGCGAGTTCAGAAATC
This sequence comes from Podarcis bocagei, assembly GCF_964188305.1. NCBI lineage: Eukaryota > Metazoa > Chordata > Lepidosauria > Squamata > Lacertidae > Podarcis > Podarcis bocagei. Next base: position 50,880,810 of record NC_138134.1, read on the forward strand.
AGTCCCTGCTGATCTCTCATTTTGTTGTCCCCTGAAATTGTGTACTAAACACATAATCAACATTGGTGAGCACCATTGTGGACCCCCAAATATGACTTTTAGAGAATATTTGAAGTATCAGAGGAAAACGTATTTGGCTCTAGAGTATTAACTTCTGAATCTGATGTCTTAAATTCCTTGCCAAATATAGCCTTCTATACTAAGAAGTAATCTTACACCAGCGTTCCCTAATGAACACTGAGTTAGGGAAATGAATTTACAACAGCATCTTATGATAAAATGGATAGGCAACTGGCATGGCTTTTGTGTTCATTTTTGAGCCAAATTATGCGATTTTAAATCAGAGATGAAAGACTTCTGCCCACCCCAGCTGGATTACATCTCCTGTCATCCCTGACCACTGACCAGGCTGGCTTGAGGTGATGTGAGTTGAGGGCCCAACATCTGGAGGGTTTCAGAGTCTCCATTCCTGTGTTAAATGCACCTTTGCAAATCCAATCAGTTGCAGAGTAGGCTGGTAATTATTGGACTGCAGCAGTTGTGGAGGGGGAAACTAACCTGTTCGCTCCATGTTGCAGTCCTGAGGGAAATTCCTGTGCAGCAGCTATTTGCTTTTTGGGGAAATCCTCATGTCTATGGGAATACCAGCTTCCCAAGAATAAGCAGTATGTTCCTTTGCCTCCTCTGTTTCAGGACTATTTCAAAGGGGGGAAAGTAAATTGTATGTATTTATTTATATTCCATATTTCCCCCAGGCAAGGACTAAAGGCAGATACAGCTAAAAACCCCTAAAAACGGAGTAGGTTAACTTTTTAATGACAACACTAATAGAACAAAAACAATATAAACAGCTCTATCTAAAAATACAAATTATAACAAAAGATGAAAACTATCATAGCACTAGTACTTTCCAGTCAGTTCCTAAAGTCCTATTGTAATAGCAAGGTCTTTATTGGCTGGTGGATGGACAACAAGGAGAGAGCCAGCCCAACTTCTCTAGGAGAGGAGTTCCAAAACCTGGGAGCTGCTTTTCTCCAATTCAATTCTTTCTGATTTTCAAAATTCTGGAAACTCAAATTTAAATTCAGTGTTCATCAAAAATTGAACCTTCCTAGATATGCACAGAAAGATTTCCACAAAGCATTTGGATACTTACAAAATGAGCATTTTCTAATTGTAAAACTCGGCAGTTTAATGCCAGTTTTCTGAATGTAAACAAAATTGTATATAATCATGCAATGAAATAAATTATTTGAAACTGCATTGTGGGCTGCTGTCTATTTGGCAACATTTATTGCTATCCAGTTTTGTAGGGGGTTGTCAGGGTTTTTTTTTTTTTTGCCTGTGTGACCCTATTCCGAAGCTGGAAGTTTCCCATGACCCTTTCCAATAACAAAGCTTGTTGTATTATTCAAAAGCAAAGGGATCACTTTAAGGACATGTTTTCTTGCATCTTTTGGGTGGCCTGCAGTAAGCACAACCACCAGTCTTATCTCATGCCAAAGCCTGGACTAGTTAAGCAGCCTTGTTTATATGACCAGTCATGTGTTTCTGTATCTAATTCATGCCAGCATGTACTCTTGGCTAAATATACTTCCAGAGAGAAAGAGGAATAAATGTACAGAAACATTCGAGAGGAGAAGCAACACACCACCTCGTACATATTGTTTTGGACTTTACTTGACTTTATCCAAGCTCTTTTCACTTCAGGGTCTTATATACCACATGTTGGAGGCAGTATTTCTCTGAATTTTGCTGTGAATTGCAAATGAGCAGTGTGCTTTTGTACTGATGTCCAGCTAGCAAGCTTCCCATAGGGATCCGGTTGTCCACTCTGGGAACAGATTGCTGGACTAGATAAGCCTTTGGTCTGATCTAGCTCCTCTTACATTCACTTTTGCTTTAGTCATGTTTATCAAGTGCTATTAATATTTTTAGGCTGTTGTGTTTGGGACTCATCATTTGGATTTGCGGTTTCTCTCTCCGTGACAGAAAAGAGGGAAATAAATAGCTCATTAAGGTAACTACTGAAACTGCAGCAATACCTGTGGGAGACCTGGAGTCGAGCTGGGTTTTATCAGACTTCTAGGCTTGTATTCTCAGCTGGTTTCCTAGTCAGCAATCAAGGACTCACAAAAATGATAATTGCCAGCCATCACCTCTTCTAAAAGGCATTTAACAATTTTCTGTTTACTCAATAGCCCTTTAGGGATGCCTCAGTTTCTCACATCAAACAAAACTACCTGTTTACCGGTATTATATTGAACAACCAATAACTTAAGTGAAAGTAGGCCCACAGGGTTTAAATCCAGATTTCCCAGTGCCTCTCCAAAACAATGAAGAAAAGGGGAGAAAGAGACCGGGATTGCGGTTCCCCATGCCTTTTCAGTAATCTATACCAGAGATGACATGCCTGCCAGCATTTCTGTGGTGAAAATAGGGACATCTTCTTCTATTATTATTATTACTACTACAATATCAACAACAACAACAACAACAACAACAACAACAACAACAACAATAATAATAATAATAATAATAATAATAATAATAATAATAATAATAATTTATACCCTGCCCATCTGGCTGGGTTGCCCCAGTCATTCTGGGCAAGTTCCAAATTATATAAAAACAAAATAAAACATTAAAAAAACTTCCCTATACAGGGCTGTCTTCAGATGTCTTCTAAAGGTTGTATACGTAGTTGCTTATCTCCTTGGCTCAGGGGTCACATAACTCCAACATTTCTACAATGAAAATAGGGACGTCGTAAGGAAAAATGGAACATTCTGGGATCAAATAAAAAACAGGGATAGCTTCTGTAAATCTGGGGCTGTCTCTGGAAAATAGGCACACTTGGAAGGTCTGGGATGGTGAACTTCAGGACTGTGAGCCAAATGTGGCCTAGAGACTTTCCCCCAGGCCACACACTGCCCCCTCCATCCGCTCTCCCTAGTCTGTATCCGTCGCTGGCTCTGTTTTGCAGCTTCCTCAAATGTTTTTGCCTGGTAGGAGGAATATGTCCTTGAACTCTGATAATGCTTCTTGTCTTCCTGGATGGTGGATAGAGAGGGCTGTGTGAGTATGGGTAGAGACTAGCCTATTGTATAAGGGTAAAATTCACATTTGTTGCTCTGTGCTCTTTTGTCTCCCAACCAGTGGTGTAGCGTGGGTTCTCAGCACCCGGGGCAAGGCAAGTAATTTGCGCCCCGTAACCCTTGGATTTTAGCACTTGAGTCTCTTCCGCACCCCCCCCAGATGTTGTGCCCGTGCGGCAGGCCCCCCCTGCACCCCCCCATGCTACGCCACTGCTCCCACCACAAGTCTTCAGGACAGCCATCTGAAGGCTGGCGGCGGGAGGAGGTCTCTCCACCCCACCGCCAGGCTTCGGAGCATCCTTCCGAAGGCTGGCGGCGGGAGGAGGTCTCTCCGCCCCACCGCCAGGCTTCGGAGCAGCCTTCCGAAGGCTGGCGGTGGGGCGGAGAGACCTCCTCCCGCAGCGACTTGGAGAGGTTCCCGCTTCCTCCAGGGGGGCCGGCCAAACGCGCCCCCCCCCAAATGTTGCGCCCGGTGCGGCCGGCACCCCTGGCACCCCCCACGCTACGCCACTGCTCCCAACCCCCATCACCACTGACAAGTGGCCGGCAGAAGGTTGCCCTGAATGTCCCTCAGGCTGAAAAAGGTTTTAGATCCCTGATCCAAACCCATAAGGCTTACCCAGCAAAAGTTCACCTACCTGGCAAAAATACCGATTAGCATCTAAATTGGAGAATTCCAGGAGGGAAGATTCTTTATTACCTAAGAGAGTTAAACAGAGCAATTACCGGTAAGCTTTGCTGACTTCAAAATGTCAGGTTCTCTCTGTAAAATGGCAGCAGCTATATCAAGTCAAATCAGGACCACTGTAAAAGTATGAACACTAAAATATTATGAATCACAATATGCAATGTTGCAGTGTACAAATCACAACGTACAACGTACAAATCACACACCTAGCAGCTAACTGATCTTCTACAACCCAATGTTAATTAGATATAAAAATGCACCTTACAAGGTACACTTGAAATAACCATGAATCATTACAAAATAAAGAAAGGATAATCAGCATTAGAAAAGTTGTTGAACTTTGTATTTCCTTGAAAACCTTGGCTACATACCGTATTTTTCCATGTATAACACCCCCCCCCATGTATAAGACGACCGCTATTTTGGGGGACTCCAAATTAAGAAAATGGGGGGAGATTGCCCACAGTTGTTGAGCTTTTTTTGGGGGGGGTTGCCCACCTAATTGCCACATAGGCAGCAAATCAACAGCAGGCCTTGCCATAGCCACTAATCACTCGCCTGATCGCCGCTGACAATCTCCTGTCATGGCTGCAACCAATTGCCCATCCCCCCTTGCACTATCTATGTATAAGACAACCCCAACTTTTTAATATTATTTTTAAATAAAAAAACATTGTCTTATATATGGAAAACTACAGTATATTTCCCCTCTCAAATATGAGATCAGCATTATGACCCACAGCTAAGCGGTCAAAATGGGAAATGGATTTCTGAATTGTGGGAGTTTGCATTTCGAACAGACCATTTCCTCATTTGCTACTATTGCTCATCTCATCACAGTTGACAAGATCTGCATACTTCTGTGCAGAGGGGAGTATTTACTTACACTATAATAACAAAACCCAACTTTCATTCAAATGGTTCTCTTCAGCTCATGCCTCTGCCACCATTCAGTCTCAGATCTATCTATTTATTTATCTACACCCCCACAACGCTATACCATAAATATATACATCGTTTACAACCATGTCTCTATATTAAAAAAACACACAATAAAATTTTAAATCAAAGACGATCAACTAACCATTATGGAAATTTGTTTTCTTAATTGTCTATGTAAGACTGGTGGCATAAGCTGATGTGTGGGGACTTGTGCACCACGTGGGATCAAGGCATGGAGGGTCACGGGCGTCTTGCCCATAGAGGAAAGTGGCGTAGGGTTCCAGGGCGCCAAGTTCTGGAGGGTGCCAGGGAAGAGGCGGAAGCTGGATGCAGCGTCTCCCGGCATCAGCTCGCCGCCCTCGCCCACCTTGCTGAAGCAGCTTCGCGCCCAGAGCCTCCGCCTCTTCCCCACTGGAGGAGCCGCCCTCCAGCTGCTGCCCGCCTCCTCCAGCCCCGCAAAGCTGCGGGCAGCGCTGTAAAAAGGTCAGCAACTCTGGGAAATGGGGGGAGGCAGGGCGCCGGAGGGATCTTTGCACCACAGCGCTGGATATACTTAAGACGGCCCTGTGAAGGGTGAAGAGCACCCTACACATCCACATGCTCCCACCCTGGGCACCGGCAAACAGCGCTATGCCACTGACTATTGGCAACTTGGTACATTGCAAAGTCTCTTTAGAATCATTCTATTTTAGAGATGGAAAGTGTTAATAAAAGATTTTTACCAAGACTAACAGCAGCACACCAGGTGATTTTCATCAGGATTCCAGCTGGGGAGGGAAGTGTGAAACCTCTCTTCCCTATGCACTGCAGTCCTGATGAAATCACTCCTTACTTTGGCACAAGTTATTAAGTAAACTAATGTGCATTCTGATTTAGTTTGAAACTCACTTTATTTAAGAAGAAATGAGAGCAAGGAAGCAAAACTTAAAGGAAAATTGCAGCTAAGTTATATGCACATAATTGCAATGGGAGGGGGATGTATTCCTGATGTGCAATTAGCAAATACATTAAACTAAAGCACTTTCTTCGTTTCATTAAAGAATCTTAGAATACGATTTTACCAATATATATATATTTTAAACTTCAGTGCTTGGTAAACCAATAATAATTGCTCAGCGACTTTGCCACAAATGATTATTCTTGTCTGAATTATATACTGGGAACTTGGAAAGCATGGCAATTCTATTGCCACAGACAGTAGTTCTAATTCTATATGGTAGAATCAATATTCGTAATGATGACTTCTGTTAAAGCTACATAGAATCTCCCCTGCACTGTCATATTATCAATAACTGTCCAGATCTCATCCAGTTTTGATCTGTATGGTGCTGCAGGACAAAATTGCCCTGTCTCAGTCTTGTCTGATATTGTGGTGCACAGTTAGCTATTACAGTTAGAGAAAATTATGGTTACCACTGAACTTGGTATTAAAAACCAATATCTGGCTATAAGATCAATATAGTTGAACAGTTTTTACTAAATTTAACAGTCATCAAAAACACACTTTACTGTTCAGAACAAACATTACCAAATGGAACTAAAAATGCCTAGTTAAATAAATGTCTTTAGCTGATGTCTGAATCCCCCCAAAAAGTGTAGGTTCAAATCTAAAGTTCTGTTTTGATGTAAATAATTTAACTGAATTAATCCACCTTGGTAGAATATTGCCCTGAAAGGTAGAAAACAATCTATTAATAAATAAGATAATGTGTAATTTCTAGCTGACCTAGTTTTTATTTAACAAGATTTTATACACAGCTTGATTGTAACAAAACCTCTAAGTGGTTTACAAGAAATATTAATATTTTGTACTATAGTAGGTGCCACACATTTTTAATCTTATGAAAATATTAAAATAATGATCAAAACACCTCTGTTTAAAGTCTTTCCATAGATATTTCACAAGACAGTGAATTAGTTCTTCCATGAAATTAAATGTAGCCTGAAATTCTCAACTAAGGATAGTGGCATTTACTGCCACGGTGATTTTACTTTAAAAAATATTAAAAGTAAACTTCAGGCATTGGTTATAAGCCATACTGACAGTCCCCGCTTTATGGGGGAGGAACCCCACATCACTGCAAGATTTTCGCTTCCACATTAGCTAGCTAAAAATGTTATCAAAAGTAGAACTATTTCTCATATACAAGGTGTGCCATTTATGCCAAGAAGCAAAATGAAGTTCATGTATATTTCATTCTAAATCCCAATTTTGAAATTTAAGTCTGAAATTAACATGAACTTTGTTGTCAGAAGAGCTGTGTATCTAATTCTGACAGAGATTATCCCATTTTGCCGCATCCCCATTGCCTGCAGAATCCTTTTGTGCAATCCAAATCGAATGCTACAGTTATTAGTAAGGAAAACATGTTACTTAAACAGGGTAGTTGCTTTTGACATTCAGTGTCGCAAATCCCTTCTTGTTATTCCGTTTTTTTTATTTCGTTTGGAAGAGATTTGTTCACTGGAAAAGAGGTGGAGTGTACTGATGTCCCTCTGTGTTTCCTGCAACATGAGGGAGAAGATTTTAAATTAGCTATTCTTAATGAGGACAAGCGCAGCCTGAGAGCTGAAAGAGGCTTCTGGGATGTATTTATCTAATTCTTAGTTATGAGTTTGTTTCTTTTTAACAGCCATCTTCTACCTTCTGTATTTTCCATCCTCTGAAAGTGCAGCCCAAATATACCATTATCATGTTTCACTTTGCTTTACCAAACTAAGACGCCTGTTGACCCACTTGAGTCATCCTTAGGTCTCTCTTTGCATGCCGAGATGGAGAGCATAGCTGTCAACTTTTCCCTTTTCTTGCGAGGAATCCTATTCGGAATAAGGGAATGTCCCTTAAAAAAAGGGAAAAGTTGACAGCTAAGATGGAGAGTAGCACCATCCCTTTCAGCTCTGATCCTGTGCTGCCAATTATTGATAATAATAACCTTCCAGATATACGTCTCAAAGTGATATACACAATATAATGAAAATACCTAAAAGCAGTTGCACCACAGAATATAACAACAGATAATTTTAAAAACAATACAAAATAGACACCGACAACAAAGACCTGGGCAGATGATCAACACCTATACATTTGAAACATCTTCAGTATACATTTAAAGCACATGACTCCCCCCCCCCATACAGTGGTACCTCGGGTTAAGTACTTAATTCATTCCGGAGGTCCGTTCCTAACCTGAAACTGTTCTTAACCTGAAGCACCACTTTAGCTAATGGGGCCTCCTGCTGCCGCCGCGCTGCAGGAGCACGATTTCTCTTCTCATCCTGAAGCAAAGTTCTTAACCTGAAACACTATTTCTGGGTTAGCGGAGTCTGTAACCTGAAGTGTATGTAACCTAAAGCATATGTAACCTGAGGTACCACTGTATCTTGGGAACTGTAGTTTCCTCCTCACAGAGCTACAGTTCCCAGAACCCTTAAACTCCTGATCCCAGAATTCCATGGGGTAAGCCCTGTGCTCTAAATGTGTTGTGAATAGTGGGTATCTGTCATTTCTCAACAGGAATGCTGTCCCACAAACCAGTGGCAGTCACACAAAAATTCTGAGTTACTTTCATATCTTTGGAACATAGAAACACCTCCACAGACTGCAGTGGCCTACTGGCTATATAAGGCATACAGCAGTCTCTCAAGTCACTTGACCACAATATCTGGTATTTGCACATTTGTCCAGCATGAGAAAGGACCCTGTGATTCTAGAGTTTGTACCCGTGATTGGGTGGTAGGGTTCCTAATCAAACTTGGGTTCACCTTGTGTGGAGGAACCTTATATAAGTATAATATTCTCTGCCTCTAGATCCCAGTATTTTCTGCTCTTGGGTCAACACCCAGCAGAGACAGGAAGTCTCATAAGCAGTTTCCTTTCGTTTAAGAACAGCACCTGGAGACATATCTGCCTTTCAGCAAAACTAGGCAGCTCACATAACCTCCCACATCTTCCAAAACATACACCGAGATGGAACAAATGATAATTCAGAGGGACTAAACTACACCAGGTGAGTTATCAGGGGAGGTGGAACTGCATGGTTCCATTACAGACTCCTTAACATACATGCAGGACACCACAACATGTACTTTGGTACAAACATGCTTGGGAGATTATGAGGGAGCTGTTCGCCCTGGTCTTGCACTGTCTTTGCAAAGGCTTCAATTTCAGGTGTGGGCACCTCCATTTCTTTCATGCCTTCCTTTGCACGAGCCCAAGAATCAGTTACTTTGGTAGGTAGGACTACAAACTATTATTTGTTTATTATTACTTTGATATCTTGCCTTTCCTCCAAGGAGTTCAATGTGGCACATTTTATTACCATAGAAACCCTGTGAGGTAGATTAGGCTAAGACAGTGACTGACCCAAGGTCACCTAGTGATTTTCATGGGTAATTGCGGATTTGAACACTGGTCTCTCAAGCCCTGTTCCAATAGTCTCACCACCACACCGGCTCTCAAACTGTTGCATTTTTGTTTTAAAACTGTGCTTCCAGTCGTGGCTGAGACACAGGGCAACAGAAATAAAACAGTTCTGAAGAAGGTGTAATGGTCAGTCATCTTATGAATACAATAAAAGACACTGTTCTTGTTTTTCTTTTTAAAAAAAACTGATGCAAGAGGAGTACTACTTAATAAACAAGCAGCTGTGCTTTTATTGCCGAGTTATTTCTCGGTGCATTTGAAGAGCAGCAGGTGGAATACTTGGCCATACACTTCAAAAGAAAGCCTGAGTTTCTGTGATAAAAACCTGCCTCATATCCTAAGCAGTTTCCCTAAAATGCATTAATAGTTTAGGTCATACCTTGCATGCTCAGTTTAAGTTACTGGGATGTCTAAAATAATCTGTTCCTTGGCTTTGAACATTACGATGACGGTGTAATAGATTTAACCATGTTTAACAGATGTCCAATTTTGTGAAGACGAAATGCAGCACATCGGCCTTTAGAACGGACAACACTGGCAATTTTCAGCTATAAATCTAAAAAGTTGCTGTTTTTTTAAAAAAATGCTATCAGAGTTTAACTATGTAATGTCCTAACTCCTGGAAAATGCTCAAGCATATAATAGTTTAATGAAAATGCACAGCCCACTATTTTCTTGTATGCTTCTTCCCACAACAAGTCTAAGTGCTTAAATTAATGCAACATCTATAGCCATTAGAAATAAGAGTCAAAGTGATAATGGCCCCAGGCCCGCATTTTAGGGTGTTCTTATAACCAGAGGAAGGGGAAGCAAGCAAATTAATAAAAGCCACACATTCGAGCACATTAATTTGGGGAAAGTGGGTACAAGTGCTCCTCTTGGTGCAGATGGGGTTGGAAGGAAATGCAGTTGTTGGCTTATATCCCTCCAAAGTAGTTATAACAGTGATAGAATGCTGCTAATGTAAGAATTCCTGTCTGGAACGTAAAGGGAAGTGTCAGCCTGTAGAGGCCAGGTGTTCTGGCAAGTGTAGCACAAGTAAGGTCCAAAGCATGAGAGAGTTCCCTCCCAGTAATAGGATGAAGTATACCTGAAGGAGTGTCTCCACCCCCATCATTCTGCCCAGATGCTGAGATCCAGTGCCAAGGGCCTTCTGGCAGTTCCCTCACTGTGAGAAGTTCCCTCACTGCAGAGGGCCTTCTTGGTAGTGGCACCTGCACTGTGGAATGCCCTTCCATCAGATGTCAAAGAGATAAACAACTAAAGTGGTACCTCTGGTTACATACTTAATTCATTCCAGAGGTCCGTTCTTAACCTGAAACTGTTCTTAACCCGAAACACCACTTTAGCTAATGGGGCCTCCTGCTTCCGCCGCGCTGCCGGAGCACAATTTCTGTTCTCATCCTGAAGCAAAGTTCTTAACCCAAGGTACTATTTCTGGGTTAGCGGGGTCTGTAACATGAAGTGTATGTAACCTGAAGCATATGTAACCCGAGGTACCACTGTACCTGACATTTAGAAGTCATCTGAAGGCAGCTCTGTTCAGGGAAGTTTTTAATGTGTGACATTTTAATGTATTTTGAATCTTTGTTGGAAGCCGCCCAGAGTGCCTGGGGAAACCCAGCCAGATGGGAAGGATACAAATAATAAATTATTATTATTATTATTATTACTATGCTGATTTCTTGCCTTAGGACTCATCTGCACTATACATTTAAAGTACTCTTATCTCACTTTAAAGAGTCATGGCTTGCCCCAAAGAATCCTGGAAACTAGTTTGTTAAGTGTTCTGAAAGTTGTTAGGAGACTATTGCCCTTATAGAGCTACAAAAGGAGGCAAGAATAAAAGTCTGACTGTCATAGTGTCATATCTTACTGACCACAACCTGACCCAAAAGGGACATCCCTAGAGGAAAATACTGAGTCATCAGGGCTTCTGCAGACCCATGGAGACCTTGGCTGTAGAGGATTCCTTCACTTCAGGTCACAGTAGCTACAAGGGCAGGAAGAGGTGACATATCCCAGAGGGCGCTCTGCAATACCAAACCTGTGAGATGCTCAACCAGGATAATCTGCAGAGATGAGGGATTGGGTGTACAATCCACATCTTGTCTTACTATTGCTGTCCAGTTACTTGGGTAGACAGCTCCTCTTCTATCTCCGAAATCTGACTTTTGCCCTGCTGGACAGCTCCTCTGGCTTGCGGGTAAGTTCAAGCCTTGCAGCTGTTGTGTCGGAAGGATCAATTCATATAGCCAGGCTATATGGAATGGCTAAATTACAGTAACTGGAAGACTAAGAAATCAAGAAGACAACAAATATAAAAAAGAATGGAAAATGTTTATTGCATATATACAAAAGCATTGTAAAGAAGTTAATACAGTAGCAGGTGTTGTGTTTTTTTAAAAAAACCACTTGTAATATTAAGGACAAAGATCAAAATTTGAAATAATTAAGGATAAGGAAATTATAGACATGTACAATACAAGATAATATAAAAGAACGAAGGGAGGGAATGGAGGGAAGTCAAGGGACCTGAGTAATCCCCAAATATGGCTTTAATAAGGTGAGAAAATGTTTTATTTTCTATTTTTATTTTAATTGTATTTGTTTGTTATGGTGTATATGATGATAATGTTTAAATGTGAAAATTAATACACACACACACACACACACACACACACACAGTGGTACCTCAGGTTAAGTACTTAATTCGTTCTGGAGGTCCGTTCTTAACCTGAAACTGTTCTTAACCTGAAGCACCACTTTAGCTAATGGGGCCTCCTGCTGCCGCTGCACCGCCGGAGCACGATTTCTGTTCTCATCCTGAAGCAAAGTTCTTAACCCAAGGTACTATTTCTGGGTTAGCGGAGTCTGTAATCAGAAGCAAATGTAACCTGAAGCGTATGTATCCCGAGGTACCACTGTGTGTGTGTGTGTGTAAAATTCATATAGCCAGGGACATGGGTCCTCCAGTTCTTCTCAGGTATGGCACTGCCTATGCTACCAGTTGTGCCTATGTTGTGGGCTTACCATCAATTCTACATATTCTTTGATACACAAATGATACATTATTATTATTATTATTATTATTATTATTATTATTATTATTATTATTATTATTATTACTACTACTACTACTACTACTACACATTACAGGGAACAGGTACACAAAAACACAATGATGGGCTTGGTCTAGAGAAGCTTTTTTAAAAAGTATTTTTTAAAAAATATCTCATTTCTTTTGAATGTATCAGAAGATCTGTTTCCATTCTTCCATGTACATTCTATAGGGTCTTTAGTTTTTAGTTTAGTTTTTAGAATTTAAAAGAAATGGTTTTCACTTACCTAAATTTTCCATTCTTTTCTTTGTGCTACGTGTAAATAAGCTAATGCCTTATGAAACATTATATTGTAGTCATTATGCTTAATGCTTTTGAGAACTGGGTGGAAGTATTTGCATCATTAGGGTATTATCTGAAGATTTCCTTCCTAATATAATTGTTCCAAGAAACAGAAGTAATGACTGCAATGTTTCATTTCTTTCTTCTTTCTCCCTCTTTTTTTTTAAAAAAGCTTTGTAGTACATAATATTTCTTTAGTGCAAAATTAATGCCCAGAATTGGAGAAACAAGTGATGAATGTCTTTTCAAGTGATGTAATTAACTTGGAAGATCTTTCAAGGACCTATTATGCTAGTGTTTTGGCCAACGCTATCTGTAAAATTTATTAGCAGTGTTGGTGTGAAAATGGAACAGACAAAGAAATTAGTCACCAACAACTATGATTTTACAAGCATTGCATTTCCAGGATAAACAGCCTGCTGCTCACCCATCCCTTATTGCTAACACTTGTTCTTCTCAGAATTCCCACAGTTGCTAATCTCAGGACTTCGAATTTGAGCCTCCATTGGCAAACCAAGCTTCACACAGCTGCAGCTGGAGTCACAAGACATGGGGCTGCAAGACAGGCAAACTATACCTTAAAATGGAGCTCTCAGAGACTCTTCACCACAGCATGTTCAGAGCACTCAAATATCCATGGCCATAGTGTTTTCTCCTTACATCCTGCACTATGGAGAACTCTCAGCTCCATCTGTTGTTACAGCCAGTTGGTACCTATTGTAGCCTTTGGTACACTCATGACTCATTCTTTCTTGCAGGATCAGAACAAAACTACACAGAGCACAAATGAATGGAGACAGACTCCCCACATGGGATAAATATTGCTGCAATTGCCACATTAGTTCCCCCAGGAGGAGATTTCCAGACATAGACATCAGGAGAACTGCCATTAGGGAGCGGAGAGCTGTTCTTGAGCATAAAGATCACCCATAGCAAGGTACCAATATTATTGTAATATTTTCTTTCAATTTAATACAAGGAGAAACTGCTGGGCTTTTTGTAAAGGTCTGGTCCCAGACATGCTATGGTGTTTTAGGGTTTGTTCTTTCCCATTTCGAGTTATTTCCATTAGGGTCATCTTGACAATAACTCTTTTTTGACATGCTATTAAGTCTGATTCAAATATAGCCTTTTCACCATATATAGTCCTTTCACAAAAAAATACTATTGAATGTTCTGATTATTTATTTTGGGCTGCTTCCAGACTGTTGCTTTTTTGTTGGTTGGATCCGTATATAAGCAATTTTACACTACCCAATTCAAGTAGGTTTGGTGCTTTTGCACTCATCTTCCTGCCCCAGATTTTTTGATTTTTTTGAGGTAAGCAAAGTGATGGGAAATTGCACTGAAAAGTTTGGGATGGCAGGCATTTCGTGTGGTGTTGTAAAACCTCCACGCAAACAAGTCAGAATAAATGTTCAATTCACAGCAGATGTTGTATAATTTCCACACAAACCTTGTGAAAACAAATCACGATGAATGCTCAGTAAATAGGTCATCTTGATCTTGGTCTAATTAATTGTTAACCAGGCAGTTTCTTCCTTGCACCTACCTCATAAAACGTTGATAAGCAATATGTCATCCCGTTTAGTTTATTTGCAGACAAAATAAAGTTATTACTGAATATAAAAAAGTTAACAATGAGATACCCAGGCTTAAAAGGTTATTGAATTCATCCTCGGCAGTTAAAGCTGCTAATATTAAAGAGATATTTTTTCTGGATTAATGCAACCCAGCAACATGAGGCAAAACTATGGAACAAGCTCAGTAGAGGCTGATACGAAATCTTATTCTAAACTAAACTGTAGCTTTGTCTACTTAGTGCTTATCCATTAGGTATTTTCAAATGATAAGTGTATGAGAAGGTATTTATATTGAAGATGTTCAAAATTCATATTACTTCTGGATTATTGCCAGTGTTTGAATTATGAGGGGAAAGTAGGGGGCCCTAAATTAAATTCACAAGCTGTACTCCCTGGCTCCCTATTTCTGCCATATTATGCCCCAATAGGGCATGCTCCTTCTGGGGTAGTTTGTCCATCTTTGGTCCCCACCCTGCACTCAACTCTCACCTGTGGCTCCTAGAAGCTGTCAACATATGACACTGACTACACCCTGGGAAATGGCTTGGACTGGCCAGCTAAACCAGGTGATGGTAACTGATGGGTCTCAAACCCTCAGTGAATTAGGGACTCAGTGAATTCCCTGCATGCGAAGACAGGCACCAGTAGATTGAGCAGATGAGACCAAGAATAGGTCCAATGGTCAAGGAGGATATTTCTGCACATGCCATAGAGGGAAGTGAGGGGCAGGTGAGGTTCATCAACCTGGAAAGGTAGCCCATCTAGAAGAAGGAAAACTCTGATCCTAAAGCTCCGCTGCCTTGCAGGATATCTTCAGAAGATGAAAAGGCTAAGGAGTAAACCCTACACAAATACAGAGTGGAGTCCCTAAGACAGTTGGATGGTGTCTTGTGCGCCTCCTTCCAGCGACTCCTGCAGCCAAGCTGGTACCAAGCATATTGCTCTGCTTTCTTTTGAACCACATCAGTGAGGCCGAGAGAGGAGACTTGTCACCTGGGCAGCCTAGAACCTCGGTCCACACTGCCCAGGCTTGTGCCCCAGTGAAGCAGTCACTTCACTGCTGCTAATGCAGTGATTTGACTTCACCCCTGGAGGTACACTCCATTGTTTCATGGGACACATGGGTGCCAACAACAATACACACTACTAGCATTAGCTCTTAAGCACATCTTGGTTTTTTAAAAATATATATTTTAAAAAGGTGTGTTTGCATTGGTAAAGAAAAGACTGCACTCTTGCCCAGCTTGAAAAAATAATAATGTATGGAGGTATTGTCAAATGGTTTTGTAAAAAGTTGAGGGGAAGACACACACTGTGTGGCTGCATCCCATCAAGGACCACCCATTAGGGTGAATAGGAAATACTGTTTTAAGAACTGGAGACGGAAACTTTAGACTGCTCATCTGAACATGCTTACACCAATGTGCGCACACACATAAATTGGAGCTGAGTTTTCATTGTGTGAGATAAAAGCCCCATATGGACACAGCCTGAGCCCCAGAATGTCATAATGTACCTTTTGGGTTTGCTTTGCAATCAGTCCCCTCTTATTTTATTCAGCCCTGTTTGTCATCTTTTGATCTCAGCAGGAGACAAGTTTATAAATTGGTGCCCTCTTTGAAAATTCAGCTCTTGGCAGATCACACCAATCGGAGAGAACAGCCATTTTCCCTTTCTTTATAGTTTTCAGGCTTATCACCACCAGTCTCTATCCTTCTGATCTCTCACAGTGGCATACCTTTTGGTCTTGCCCTATTTTACAATACAGTGCTCATCTGAAAATTCTAAGAAGGCTTTGGAAAGCCATTTTTAAAAAATGCATTTAATTGCAAATAAACCTTTTAGAATGAGTTTTATGATATATGAAACATCTATTTTTCATATTCTGCTAAAAACACAGTGAAGAAAAATTTAATACATTTTAAATAATCCATTTTAAGAGGGGGAAAGCTAAGCATTTTGTGGTATCTTAAAGAGTAGTAACTTCAAAAAATAGATAGTAGTCATAAAAGCTTAAGGCTCAGGCGACTTTGGTGGAAGTATTGTTTTAGGAATTGTAGGCAGAAATGTAAGACCATTCATCTGTGCACACATTTGCACCAATGAGCACATTTTAAAAATGGATCTGAGCTATAATAACAGTATTAAAATGCTGATTGAACAGTACATCTCTCCTGGAAAATGTGTTCATAGCATCAATAAAAGAACTAAAACAATGGCAACTATTCCTACTTGAAAAGGATAATCTGAATCCTGCAGATACTAAGCACTATAAGTTATTTGTAGAGTATCTCGCTGTCAAAGCATTACATCTGCTTTCTAGAGGATGTTGCACAGAATATTACATGTAGCAGGGTTTGCAAGAGTGGTTATCTTAGGAAAACATGCCATTTTTGGTTTTCCAGCAACAGCTAATGACCTACTAATATGATTAGACAAATGGGATCTGCAAGAAAACATTGCCGTGAGAAGTGCTCTTGTTCAATGTTCCAGTTGAGAAACCCTATTGAGTTCAACGGGACTTACTTCTTAGTAGACCCCTGTAGCATTGCACTGTATAAGGCTGCACAGCAGGATTAAAATCTGAAGCTCAGAAACTGCTCCCACACACCTGAGTTTAGAAATATTTCACAAGTCTGTTTAGCAGTTCGTAGGAACATAGGAATCTCTGCCTTGTTCCGAGTCAGACCATGGGTCTACCTAGCTTAATACTGTCTACACTGACTGGCAGTGGCTCTCCAGGGGTTTCTCCCAGTCCTATCTGGAGAGGCTGGGGACTGAATCTGGCACCTTTCTGTGCAATGTAGATGCTCTATCACTGAGCTACAGCCCTACCCCTAGGACTCATAGAATCACAGGGATTTCAAACTATCCCTATTTAACTACAGTGGTACCTCAGGTTAAGTACTTAATTCGTTCCGGAGGTACGTACTTAACCTGAAACTATTCTTAACCTGAAGCACCACTTTAGCTAATGGGGCCTCCTGCTGCTGCTGCGCCACTGGAGCACGATTTCTGTTCTCATCCTGAAGCAAAGTTCTTAACTTGAAGTACTATTTCTGGGTTAGCGGAGTCTGCAACCTGAAGCATCTGTAACCTGAAGCGTCTGTAACCTGAGGTACCACTGTATGTATTTCCTCACAGCACATAGCTGATAGCCGGTGTATTTGTGCCTGATACTGGAATTTATCTTCCGACTGTGGCTATTTTGCAATGGCACTGTGCTGTTTTGCTTACTGGGGAACTGAAACATTTAGATTGTCATATTCTTATCAGGTGTGTGAGGGTGTAGAGGGGTTTTGCCCCCAGGCTTAGCTCTTCATGTCGTGCTGTTAACATGCTCTCTCTAGCAGTGCCTTACTGTGTGGCAAGCAAGGGAAGCTGTCAAGTGCCCTAACAATGCCCACGCAAGGCGCTCAAAACATATGCGGTGCTGATGATGATGTGCTTAAAATGACACCGAAAAAGATAAGCCTTCAGTACTTGACAAGCTAAGAAGTCACAATTTAATATCATGCAAAGAGTAGATCCAATCCACTGCCACCCTGCCCACTCACAAGTTAACTGCATTTTAAAACGGATGAAAGTGTTGATTCGATTGATCTTTGTCTTGAGCATTCAGGAGGAAGTTCTGCAGCATTACATACATACTGCATTCATTTCTATCCCACTTTCCCTCCAAATAGCTCTAGGTTACAGGCATGGTTAAGGGTCGCGGGTGGCACTGTGGGTTAAACCACAGAGCCTAGGACTCGCCGATCAGAAGGTCGGTGGTTCGAATCCCCGTGACGGGGTGAGCTCCTGTTGCTCGTTCCCTACTCCTGCCAACCGAAAGCACACTAGTGCGAATAGATAAAAAGGTACCGCTCCGGCGGGAAGGTAAACGGCGTTTCTGTGCACTGCTCTGGTTTGCCAGAAGCGGCTTAGTCATGCTGGCCACATGACCCGGAAGCTGTACGCCAGCTCCCTCGGCCAATAATGCAAGATGAGCGTCGCAAACCCAGAGTCGGTCACGACTGGACCTAATGGTCAGGGGTCCCTTTACCTCTACCTTACAGGCATGGTTCTCTGTGCCCACCCCTACTTTATCCTCTCAACAACCCTGAGAAAGAACAACTGACCCAGTGTGCTGGCCCCGGGGGTAAGGTACCGTGAGTGTAGCAGAGTCCACACGAAGAGGAGCGAGGTCCGATGCAGAGAGCCGGGTGGGGAACAGGAACACTGGAACAGGAGGCTGAGCAGGTAACAGGAGTACTGGATAGTCAGGAACAGGAGGCCGAGCAGGGAACAGGAACACAGGAAGGTCTGAAGCCAACAACGACGTTGCTCCCGCAACCTGGGGCCGGGATGACTGGGCTTTTATCCTCTTCTAAGGTCAGGGGCGGTCCCGACCCCCAGGAGCCCCGCCTACTCTGGCCTTAAGGCGAGCACTCCTCCTGGGGGCAACTAGTTCCCTTCGCCTCTCTGCCCTAAGCCTCTGCAGATCAGGAGAGGCCGAAGGGTTACTGGGCCCTGGAGGAGGCTCACCTGTGGCCACTGAGTCATCAGGCCCCTCTGGGGCCAGGAGGACTTCACCTGGGGCCAGCTCCTGCTGCACTGCCACAGGTGCAGGCTCTTCAGCCTCTAGGCCTTGCCCCAGTTCAGCCGGCCCTGGAGGCGGGGACTCCTGTGCAGGCTGGGATTCCTCTGTTTCATCCTCCGAATCGGAATCCCAGGCCATCACACCCAGTAAGTTCCATGGCTGAGTGAGGATTTGAACCTGGGTCTTCTCAATATTGGTCCAGTGCTCTAACCACTGTGACTCAGTGGACTCTTAAGTTCAGTGAGACGTACCAGCTAGATAAATACTGTATTCTTGGATATGCAACTTGAGTATTACTTTGACAAATTATTTCTAATCAAACTACATTTTCCACAATACATTGGGGCAATATCACCACCACCACCACTGTTTATATGCATGCCGGTTTTTCATGGTAAACCATGCTGAAAGCTGTTCATAACATCAGGAAGTTTGCATTTAAAAGATTCTTTATTTTGATGGATTTCGGAGAGCCGTACCTATCAGCTTTCCATGCCCAGTGGATTTTACCTTCTCAGAATTCAATACCCATCTAATATTCAAATCTGCTATTCATTCTGGACCCAATCTGTAAAAGATTAGATTCACAAGGTAAGTCACAGTTCTCAGAGGCATCCCTTTGTGGAGAATGTGGAGTGTTTCAAACAGCTGGTGGATCAAGAAAGCATACTGGACCTAAAGCCAGTATTCAAGTGCAGAATCGGGAGGGGAGGAAAATAATTATTGCATCAGAGATGGGGGATTTTGAAGTATTCTCACCTGTCTTATCCAAACAAATCATAAAGACAGTTGCACTGAATGAAGTTTGATGTTGCTCAAACTGGGATGAGAAGAAGATTTCAACCTACATAGCTATGGCATAAGTCGAAGATGCTCCAAACCGCAACACATGGATTAAGCTTGTAGCCATTTATGCAAGGAGGAAGGAATTATGAAGTGGAACTGAACAGGGAAACTTACTGTGTGATGGGGTATGTAAGAAGACTTTAATTTCTCTTCCACATTGTATTTGCCGCAAGCAGTTCTGTTTCTGTCTGCTATGTCAACATTCTATGTTATTAATTATGCCCTCTAATACATTATCATTACACTATTCTATACCATTCATTTCAATGCAAAGGAAACACAGTGCAAATTAGAGGGAAATCATGTCTCCGGATACATATAGTTACATATAACTTGCAGACTGAAAGCAACAGCAAATACTGATGGCGTTGTTGAACTGATTTCCATTCTGGACATGGGACAAATAAGCCAACACCAGCAATTTCTGCTCCCATGCAATCTTATTTATATATCCACTAGCAGGCAGTGCCCCATGCTGCCCAGGGATTTTTAGAAACAAACAAAAAGGTATTCGTAAATGGATAAGCGCAACTATTGAATCTTATTTATATACCAATGGCACTCTCAAATCTGAGTGCCTGTCCTAGAGTAGCCATAATGGTCCAATCCACTTACGGAGGGGGGATGTACCTGTACCAGCCAGCTTGGGAGAAGGTTTGCAAAAGTACATAAAAACAAGTTTTTTTTGGGGGGGGGAACCTTAAGAGAGGAGGACAAAAACAGTGGCCATAGAATGCTGGCAGGCTGCAGGAGGCAAGGGTTAGGGATAGGAAACTGGCAAGGAGGTAGGAATGGAAGTAGAATAGAATATCCTGGAAGTGGGTGCAATGGGCTGACTGGAATCCTGAAAGGGAACACTCCACAGGTCAACATTTGATTGCAAATCACCCTCTTTCTCTTTTTTAATTACACATTGCCTGGCATATAAAGAGGAGCAGGAGACACAGATCCAGACTTCTATGGGTTAACACCAGAATACACTGGTTGCACCAAAATATGCAGGTTCTAACACTGACTGTTATCTTTATAGCTCTTTAAGCAGGCTGTAACCGCTAGAGTAGAGGATGTTGCACATGATGGATCACTTGCGTGATGAAGCATGGCATAACCGGGGGTAAACCAAAACCAGCAAGAGAAAAGCTGGAATATTTCCAAACATGCTTAATAGAGTTTAAAACAAACAAATGAATGGAGTCTCTCCCCCCCCCCCTTTACTGTGGGTTGCCATAGCAAATTACAGGAGATGGATGTGGAGTTTCCCTGCTCTCTTTAGTACAGGTTGCCGTAGCAAATTACAGGTTATCTTGGTGTCAGCCTGAGCAGGCAAATGTTGTGGTCCTTTAAAGTGACATGTTGGTGATTCACCCTGCAATTCGAACAGCAGTAGCTCCAGAATAACATTAGTTTAAGAATTACAGTGAATAGCAAAAGTACAGCTTATCTGAGGGCTCAAAGGGACTGGTGATGTTTATAAATTAGCCCTTCCAGTTTTTAGCAGACTTTGTTGAAATCTTCTTGTGTGAAGTAGGAGCCTTCTTTCGAAACTGTAATATGTATTACTTATTGCTATATTGGACTCTCTTTTGCCACTGGTAAGAATACCTTGACCCATTTCAGTCTGGGTTTAGGCTCAGCTAGGGAACTGAATTGGCGTCAGTCCCCCTCATGGATGAGCTTTATCAAAAAAAAGCCAGGGTGTGTGTGACCCAGTTTCTTACGTGATCTTTTAGCAGCTTTTGAAACCATTGACCATGGCATCAACAGGATGTTTTATGGGAATGAATGAATGAATGAATGAATGAATGAATGAATGTTCATGTTGTATTCTTGTATGAGTTTTTGGTATACAGTGGTACCTGGGGTTAAGAACTTAATTCGTTCTGGAGGTCCGTTCTTAACCTGAAACTGTTCTTAACCTGAAGCACCACTTTAGCTAATGAGACCTCCCGCTGCTGCCATGCTGCTGCCGCGCAGTGTCTATTCTCATCCTGAAGCAAAGATCTTAACCCGGGGTACTATTTCTGGGTTAGTGGAGTCTGTAACCTGAAGCGTCTGTAACCCGTGGTACCACTCAGTGGCGTAGCGTGGGGGGTGCAGGGGGGCCCGGCCGCAACATCTGGGGGTTAGGGTTAGGGGGCGCAAATCCATGGGTTAGGGGGCTCAAATCCACGGGTTAGGGGGCGCAAATTACTTGCCTTGCCCCGGGTGCTGACAACCCACGCTACGCCACTGGTACCACTGTATATGAGTACTGGTATATAAAAGGAAGGAGACTAGAACTACAGAGCACTGGCTCTATGCTAATAGGATAACTTATTTCATGACTGATTAACATCTACAAGTAGAGTAATCAAGGGCTTAGGCAATGTCAACCTGTGTGGTACTTTAGAGATCTGTAGTCAGTGGTCAAAGATGATCCCCCCCAAAAAGGAACTGCATGTCATCCAGGCAGATCCACAGAATCCTCTTAAACATATAACAGAATAGGTCATGTGGCAAGTTCATTAATAACCTACACCTGAGTTTGTTCATTTCCCCCCTGCAACTACCTAACAACCCACGTTGCTTTTGTGACATGCATTTTTAAGTTGTAAGCCTGACTCTTTTTTTTTTTAATGAACTGGGAGCTGCTCTGAGTACCTTTTCTTGGCGGAAGAGTTGGGTAAAAATTATATAAATAAGCCCATCTTTTAAAAGTTTTTCTAGAACTACCTCCATGGCCTTCACAGTTCAGGTTCTTAATTGTGCACCTATCTTTGTTAATGTCAGTATTTGAGCCCATAGATGGTTTTGAGCCAGGGTAATGTCAAACTGTGTGCTACCATGACCATAAATATCTGTAGCCAATGGTCAGGGGTGATCCAGCTGCTGGATTACCCACTGGATCTGCAAGCTCCTCTTAAACACAGGACAGGATAGGTTTATAGCAAAGGCTGGGCACCCCATCAAAGTTTTCAATGAAGGCTTGTTCTTCAGTTTAAGCAACACAGGAGCTCATCTCCCTCTTGACTCTTGTCAAATTCTCACATTTGTGTCATTTCCACCTTGTTTTCTGGACAGCTCTCACCCCCAGTAATTAAGCAGGAAAATATGAACTGCCATTTTATACACTTGTCTTCCAAGCCAGCTTCTCAAGCAACGTCATGAAGAATAAATCAGGGTAATTAGCCGAAATGTATTTGCAAAGGTGTCTGGCTGAGTACACACAGTGAGGAAAAACTCTAATTCTGGTTGTATTTCACAGGAGTTTAAATATTAATGTATACAAGCTTTTAGATTCTAGAGCCTGGTTTTTTATTTCCTGACAATATGTGCATTTAGCACACCATTTTCATGGAGCCTTCTTTGTAATAAAAAGTGAATCTCTGTGGGTGTTTTTTTTTAATCTCCTGCAAGTATTGTAATTACACTTGAGATTGGGGGAAGACAGAGAAAAGAGAAGCCAAAATCATGACAGAGAGAGCACACTTATCCGACAAGAGCTCCCCAGAGACAGTGTCATTTGCAATTAATCCTTTCCATTTCTGTGCATCAGAACAGATGACACAGCACCTTCCCTCACACAAAAAGGTTTGCTACATAGGAATTAGTACCACAGGAGACTGAAAATAGATTTCTCAGAGGCTTATTTGATGGCTCGTGTAAAGTATGACTCTAAGAAGAAAAGAAAAAAGAATTCTCCAGTCCGATGGCCAATGACTTAATTTGTGAAGATAATGGTTCTGCGGTTGGACATTTCATAAGAAATATTGCATTGGATAGGTGATAAATTACTCGTGAATGATATTAACTCCATGCTTAATTTCTGAAAGCTTCTGAGTGCAGCCAGGATTTTCCCCTCACATAACATGTGATTGTGAACCTTTCAGTAATGCCAGACTTTTCTGTTTGCATCAGCTACTGAGAGAATGCACTGTAGCCAATATTAGAGTTGAGTCAAAAGGGGGGAATTTTTTTGGCATGCATTTCTGGCAGCATTACAAAGCATGCTCCTCTGAGCCATTTTTCAGGGTGCTGCTTCGAAAAAATGCAAAGGTGTTTGGCCATTGAGAATTAAGGCAATGTTTCCTGAAGGCTGCTTTGTTTGCTGTCAGTGATGTCAGCACATAGCCCTACATATTTGTTGTGACACCATTTGGTTCACTGTGGGATCCCTTATTGGTTGGGATCGCCCGTGTAACTATTTCCAAGAAGGAGACACAGTAGAAAGTAAACGGATGAAAAGACTACAAAGTATATTGGGAAAACAATGGCAGAGAATGGGCAGAGAATAGCACGGCATATTGCCCTTGCTAAAGCACTATTTTTGCCATGAAACAAATAAAAGGATGAATTATCCCCATTATGAATATTCCACATAATCCAAAGCAATGCACCATTATCATTTCTAGGTGGATTATTTTGGAAGGAGATGATAGTTTTATGAACTCTTGTCAGATTAGGTTTGATGTGTATATTTAGGTAAGAAATAGGTAAGAAATGAAACTGAATCAATGTGTGTCAAAATCTTTACAGCAGACTCTAACTCCTAATTATTCAAACATTTAGGATGGTCAGAGTCTTCTAAATGATTAACTGTGTCTAATTTGATCTGAGTAGAGCTACTTCTTTTGGGAAAACCTGTAGTGCCCAATTTGCAAGCAGCTCATTTACTGAGGTACCAACCAGGAAATCACCTTTATTTCATAAAGTAGATTAAAACAATCCCCATTTTAATTTTTAACCTGTGTTAGAAAATCAGTAAGAGATTGTGCTCTCTTTCCCCGCCACTCCCACTATATTTATCACATTAACTCCTATAATTTGTGGCTATTTGTGACGATATGTCACAATGTATGATGTGTATTATTCATCTTAATTTCCACTGGCTAATGCCCAATTTCTTAAAACATTCACGGTATTGCAGGCAATGTGCATGCCTAAGTTAAAACATACAATGATAGCAATTTGTACATAGCTAAAACAAAATACTGATCATTATGAAGAGAGAACACTGTGTTTTGATTTTCCTTGCATAATAAGCAGTCTTTAATTACTGTTATTAATTTATTGTCACCACTGTATCCATTCCGTTGTGCATCTCTCTCTAACTCAATGTCTGACTTCCCAATTACGGTGTGATTAAACTTTCTGCAAATTTATTTGGGCTGAGTTGTTTGCTGTGGAGGAAAATCATTACTAATTGGCTAAAGCTTTATATGCTTTGCAACATTCCTCATTTATTCATCATGACTTTGAATTTAATTTGTAACTTAAGGGTCTCTGGTTTTCAGAACGGCTGAGTGAACAGTCAGCCCTACCATTAGGCAGAGTGAGGCAATTACCGCAAATGCTTGGTGGGGGGCAGCGGAAGCTGTTGCTCCTTCTGAGCAACCCCTAACCATTTCCTGCTGTTAGGTATCAAAACTAAGTGTCTGCAGGCCTCTCATATGCCCCTTAAATTAGCCCACTGTCCTCAGATGCATTGTAAGACACTATCCCAATGACACTGTTGACATAGTGCCATCATACAATTAAAGCACTATTATATCACCTTAATAGTCATGGCTTCCCCCCAAAGAATCTTGGCATCTGCAGTTTTTTAAACACTTCGAGAGATATTAGAAGACCCACATTTCCCTCAAATAGCTACAATTCCAAAAATTCCCTAGGAAAAAGGTTTGATTGTTAAGCTACTCAGATTGTCACTATGAAGGGAATATGGTTCTCCGAACAATTCTCAGCACCCTTAACAAATTACGGTTCCTATGATTCTTTGGCGAAAGCCATGATGGTTAAACTGGTATCATAGCGATTTAAAACTTATGGTGCAGGTATGACCCGATTCAACCACCAATCTAGTCAGCTTCTGTGAACTGAATGGGGAGAGGTGCAGCTTCTCGTTTGCCTCAAGCAACAAAGTTCCTTGGACCAGCCCTACCTGAATGCCTCATGCCATAGGCAACATGAAATTCATATTTCAGCTGAAATGGTATATAGCTCTTTCAATTGCTGAATTGCTTATAGAAACTGAAAAAGGAAATAGATAGATAAAACTGAGATCCTTGTTTTTGACCAGAATTCCAGCAAAGTTGCTATTGCTTTATCTTCAGCAGCCTCACTCCATTTCAGGGTTGTCATTTGTCAGATAAGTTGCCTCAGTAGGAAATGTCAGTGTGACTGACTATACTTCTCTTAGTTTAAGGGGGAGAACAATTCCACCAGAAGTGGTGGTTTTCTATAAACAACCTCTTTTTTGTTAATCCAGTTTTACCAAACTATACTTGTCTCTGATACAGCTGCTTTGCTGATAAGAGAGAGAGATTCTTTTAAAACTGCTGTTCCTGCTGAGACATAAATTACTCATGGCTTAAAACCTACCCAAAATAAGTATGCCTGTTGAAAGATTACTCTAACAGCAGCTTTGGCAATTAAGTCTATCAGGCCCCATTATTTATGCCAACTATCTCATTTGTTATTACTCAGGGAATTCTGTACAGCAACATCTGTCTTTCTTATCTAAGCAATGATCAGGTGAACAAGATGTTGCTCAGCTGAAAAGAAAACCCATAGACTGTTTTTTTGTATATTATCTTTAGATTTCTGAAAAGTGCCATCTTGATAGTACAGGATGGAATATGTAGAACCCAAGTATTCCTGAGGCATTTTTTTCATAGCATACAATACTTAGCAGTTTCTGGAAAAGTTGGCTACAACAAAGTGGGTACCTGTCATTGTGACACTGCATAACCACCATGGTAGAATCATTTCTCTGAAGTCCTTAAAAAGCCAGCAGAAAAACAATAACTGGCCTAGCCCATGGTTGACCTGATGGCCACTCAGATATCACAGTGGGGATATGGGAGGTATAAAGAAGAAAGATTCATGCTCCCACGTATCCTAGCACTAATCCCTTGAGCTGTCTGTTCATCCACTCTATTGTACTTTTTCTTAGCACATTTCACATTGTGCAGATTGGAAGCACATCTTCAAACTCATCCAGGATATTGCTTGTAAAAAATGTTCTGTAAACACTGGCTACAAAATGCTGGATATTTCCGGAGCTGACTTGGTGCCAAGAGTTAAGAGTTATGCAGTGAACAAATTTTGTGGGTTTTGGGGGAGCACTGAAAGTTGGAAGTACTCTGTAAAATCCAAATCATACTCACTCAGAAGTAAGTTTCACTAACTCTAGTAGGATTTAGTTCAAAGTAAATGCATATACTATTCTAGTTTTAAGCAGTTGTTTTGAAGGATAAGTTCAGATTTTTCTCCTCTGGTATTTGAAACAGGGATGTAGAACATAGAAAAAGTAAAATTAATGTATAAGCAAAGTGGAGTATGGTGAGGACTAATAATTATTTTATCATCTTTAGCATCCTGTTCTAGATTTGTGGATCTAGTCTGCACTGGTATATTCTAAGGTACTACCAATTACACACCTCTTAAAAGCACACTGAGAATGATTTGCCAGATGATCTGGGATATTTTCCCCCCTGTTCCTTGGTTGTTTTCGTCCTTTTGCGGAATGACAAATTTATTCTGGCTTTAGAATGCTGTTCCCCCATTTCAGATATGTCCTGGACTGCAGTTCAAATGTTTTGTGCTAATGCAAGGGATTGGAAGCCAAAGGAAAGACCAAGTCAAGGCTCACCAACATGGACTGCTGAGTAAACACAGACCCAAACCTCTGCTTCCCTTTTGTCCTTTGCATGCTGATTGCAG
The DNA here is from genome assembly GCF_964188305.1 of Podarcis bocagei. Lineage (NCBI taxonomy): Eukaryota > Metazoa > Chordata > Lepidosauria > Squamata > Lacertidae > Podarcis > Podarcis bocagei. Next base: position 50,908,080 of record NC_138134.1, read on the forward strand.
CATCTGGGCTTGACAAGGCATGTGACCCCCACCTGTTCTAAGCCTACTTCAGCTGAGACATCAAATACCTCCTCCCAGCACTAGGGAGCCCTATCTAGCAAGCTAGGGAGCTGGGCTGTGGGCCCTTATCTGCCTCAGCCTCTTAGAGCACCTCTCCTGCTGCTCCCTTGCCTCAGAGCCTGCCATGTTCATGGAGACAGGGACTCCTCGGGCTCTGGAGATGGGTCCTGCAGCTCTAGTTCTGTGTACTGACCCCATCTTGTCATCATCCTATGTTACTGTAAGTGCTTCTGTCAGGGGTTCAGGAGCAGAGGCAAGGGCAAGGGAGGAAACAGAGAGCGAGGGGGAGGAGGCAGAAGAAAAGATGAGTGATGACGACGACCCGAGATCTCCGAGTCTTTCCAGTGAATCAGAAGATTCACAGAAAGGAGCACCAGTGGCCAGGGCAAGGGGGGAGCCTAGGGGGACACCCCAGGAAGATAGAGCCAGAGGGGACTCAGAGGAGAGCAGTTGGAGATCGGGACCAGCGTCACCGCCAGAGAGCAGGGAAGAGGAAGGGCGCCAGGGATCAAGCGCTGGCAGCTCACAACAGGGGGGAGGGCACGAGTCAGGAGTGGCCACACCTCCATCGGGGAGCGAAGAAACGGTCAGACGGAAAGTGGAAGGTTGGGCGCGCGCGCCAAGTTCAAATGCACAGGAAAGTGACGCAGTAGGCAGCCCGGAAAGGGAGCCAGGTCCTAAAGCCCGGCGCAAGGAGACAGGAGGTTCCGGGGGGTCGGCGTCAGAAGAATCCCGGAAGGAAGAGACCCCGGGGGGCAGAGGGACCCAGAGGAGAACAGTCAGGCGGAAAAGGTGGAGCAGGGCTAGGATATTAAGTTGGTGCACAAGGGGCGGAGACTCAGACGGAGCTTCGCCGATCTAACCACTAGACGTAGAGTTGCACGCAGCAGCTTGAGAATGGAAACTGTAACTCAATAAAGACTTTTACTTAATGATCGCTGGCTAGCGTGATCCTCTGTGAGCTAGGATCTGGAAGCAGCTCTGACAGCTTCCTACACCAATCTCTCCGTCCCCATCCCCAGCTTGCATAGGTGTGTCCCAGTCCTAGCTACACCCCTCAACACTGTTCTGCCAGTTCATGACAGATGTCATGTATGATGTCCATTTGACCTCATTATACCCACAGGATGGAGCTTCACTCAACACTGGTCTACTCTGACTGACAGTGGCTCTCCAGGGTTTCATACAGGGGTGTCTTCCAGAGCTACCTGCAGATGCCGGGGAGTAAACCTGGGGCTTTTTGCATGGAAAATATTTTCACTGCTACTGAACTTATCACCTTTCCCCTTTCACCACCTTGCTAGTATGCTGACATTCTGAACATTTATGCAAGTATTAACAGCCAGATATACGAGATTATGTGTTTTGGAGCCAGAACTTCAGTCTGTTGTTTAATGATGTATCGGGTCATCAGATCCCATGGAAGTAAGCAATTCATTTGCTTACTCATTCTCATATTATGAATAATTATTGAATAAAACAAGCACATATAATTGTTCTCTCTGTCAGTTGTTGGAGATTGTGTGCTCTTCCGTCTCAGGAAGTGGACCCTTTGGATTCCCAAGCGTGACCATAAGGCTGTGATTTGCTTGGAAAAAGAGACCAGGAACCACTGCATCAAGGAAAGCCATACAGTATAGTACAGTAATGTGAACTTTGGGGGCTAACTACATGAAGGAATGAACCAGAAGGCTGCGTATGCATTTGTTATGGGTTCTGTGATCAACTATAACAAGATGTAAATACAATATATATCTTTTTGAAATCAGTTGGGGATTCAGCAAGAGATTTGCCTTTAGTCAGCCCTCCACTGCCTTCAGGAGGACTGTAGCAGTGAGCATTGGGAACAATGGCAGATGAAAACATTCAGTTCTTGTTACAATTACAAGAATTTTTTGCTCATAATCTTGTACAATACAGCACAATGAGCTTTTCAAACAGGAGGAAGATGACTATTGTATTATCATGGTTTTCAGCTTTACCCTTTCAATTTTCCATAGTTTATAAATGTAGTCTTTGGTTGTAATTTTGTCAAAGACAAGTAAATATGCAGGGAAACCCAATATTACTTATTATAACATTAAGTAATAAAATGCAGAGCAGTCCAAACGCCCCCTGTGACAAGCTGGTGTGTGTGTGAGGGAGAGAGAGAAAAATTCACTGGAAATGTCTATCTGGGTTGGTAGCAGGCTGGTGGGTTCTTCACCACCAGAGGCCCACCAGAGGGTGGGATGAGCTGTCTGAGGATCCACAAGCTCCCTAGCTGTTCTCATTGCATCACATTTCGGCATTGGGCCTAATCTGGACCCAATCACTGTGCCAACGTGGAGCTGCCATAGAGATCAGACCCGATAGTCCTCCGCCCACTGCCCCATCCTGCCACAGTCACCATGAGCAGCCAAGTTGCGGATGCAGTGGTGGCGCTGCTGCTCCACAAAGTGAAGGGATTTGGACTATTCCATGAGTGGAAACTTTGAAGATTCTGTTTTGAATAATTTGTGATATCCATATACATAATTATACATATACACCCCTATATACCCACTTTTTTCTCCAAGGAACTCAAGGTGGCATACATGCTGCTCCCCCCCCCCATTCCATCCCCACAACCACCCTGTGAAGTAGGTTGGGCTGGGACAGGCTTCCTCAACCTCAGCCCTCCAGATGTTTTTGGCCTACAACTCCCATGCTCCTTAGCTAGCAGGACCAGTGGTCAGGGATTATGGGAATTGTAGTCTCAAAACATCTGGAGGGCTGAGGTTAAGGAAGCCTGGGCTGGGAGGCAGTGACTGGCCCAAAGTCACCTAATGAGCTTCATGGACAAGGGGAGAGCTGACCCTTAGTCTCCCAGGTCCTTGTCTGATCCTCAAACCATTGCACAACACTGGCCCACTCATGCTCTTTCTTTCTCTCTGGTTAGAACCGCATTTTCCCACTTTCTGTCTTACGTTTCTAATGTTCTCATGAGCACCCGCTTAAAATACAGGCTCGGAGATCCTTTTAACGACAAGCCTGAGAGATTTCTTGTGAATCACGCTTAAATTAGCCATTACGCATAAAAGCCATTATTATTATTGCCTTCTACACACTGTGTAAACAGTAAAAACAACAGGGATATGGCCCCTTAATGACTAACACAGATTATGGCATAAGATTTTGTAGATTAGAGTGCACTTCACTCAGATGTATGAAATGTTACACTAAATTGGTCATGGGGATAAGATGGAGATAGCAGCCAGGTTTCCACAACACGCAATGAGGATTCGTGAGTGTTATACAACATTAACTTAAGTGTTAGATGCAGGTTTTTGATGAGTGGTTGCATTCTACCGAACCCTACTGGAATCTTTATGTATGCCAATAAAGGTTTGAGATAGATATATCCGTATCTATGAGAGTTGCGGAAGGGAGGAACTGTAAGCAATAACTTAGAAGGGAAATGCAATGCAAAAAGTACACATTGTGACTACTATAACATTAAAGCTAAAATGTATGTACAATAATTACAATGGATATTTACTAAGGTATATTGACACCCCAGCATTGGTAAGCTAATTCACACATGCTGTGGAATAAAACAAAACACAATTATTGCTATTCTGGCCAAAAATGATGGAATGAACTTCTCAGTGCTTTTTTTCCTGGAGGGACGCATTTTGTAAATCTTTGTACTTTTATCCATTTACTGTATTTTTCCCGATTTAAACTATAAAATGGTGATTTTCCTAAGTCAAAACGAGAGTACCCAGAATTTTTTTTAAAATTTTTTTTAGGAAAAAGCACTGGAACTTCTTCAGTTCCAGTTTCATGCTGACGTTTCCCTTTGAAGCTCCTTTGTTAAGAATGGTCATCTATGATCAGCAGTAGCGCACTGCTGTGGGGAGACTAAAATGATATCCCACTTTATTTTTATATTTTTGAATACTGCCATTTCTGAAGTCAGATTTCTGCCCACTTATTCTTCCGTCCCGAGCAGAATGCAGAAGAAGGACCTTGCTGTTGGCAGCAGATGACGGCGTATTTATATCGCCCTGGAAGTTGGCATCCTCGATAAGCAACGCGGGTGATCTGTTCCCATTAACACTCATTAAAGCCTCGGAGTGAGTTTTGCTCCACTTGGAGGAGAGCACTTAACCTAGAGCAGCCGAGATGCACCTGCAGTTGCATCTCTTAGAGCAGCGCCCTGTGGATCTCAAACGCCCTAGCATCAACTGGGGGCGAGAAATGTGCTCCCCCTCCTCCTTTTTGGCCTGTCAACAAAGTGGCTACACTTCTTCTCCTCCTTTCCCCCTTCCCTCCTCCCTCTGCTCTGCTTGCTAAAGGACTGATGCTCTCAGATGGTTGCTGACTTGCCTCCCTCCCTCTCCCTCCGTCCCTCCCTCCTTGCCTGCCTGCCTGAGTAATGAGCCTGTCCTAGCACGAGATAATGAAAAGGAGAGAGGAGGCAGAGCGGCCGGCCGGCTTCCGCCGCTTGGAGTGCCTTCCCTTCCCTCGGTCCACGCTCAGATGCTTGCCTCTTCGACTAGCAGCAGCAGCAGCATCCAGGGCAGCCGCCTGGCGAGGGAAGGCGGGAGGGAGCCTCTCGCCTTGATTGGCGAAGAGCTCCGCCGCCCCTTCGAGCTGCGCGGGTGTTCCCTAGCTGGCCAGCGCTTGCCTGCCGCCCGCCCTCTTCCTTTGCCCGGCACCAGCCAGTAAGTAGCTCCCGAAAGGGCGGGCGGGCGGCGCCGGCGCCTGCAGAGCAGCATCGCGGCGGCCGCGGGTCCACGCCAGCATGTCCAGCAAGGGCAAGAGGACCAAGGAGCAGGGCAGCCGAGTGACCTTCCCCCTCCAGCAGCAGCAGCAAGGAGGCGACGACGGGGAGGACGAGGGGGCGCCCGAAGCGGAGCAGCAGCGCTCCAGCCGAGGCTGGAGGGGAGTCAATGGGGGGCTGGAGCCCCTCCAGCAGCAGCAGCAGCAGGCGGTGAAAACCCACCGGGAAACCTACGGCTGCTACCCGCCCTCGCCGATGCTGGGCAGCATGTAAGTCCGACGCCCCCCCCCAGCTACCCTAGCCGTCCTCCCCGTGGGTTAGGTCAACGAGGGATTCGGGGGCGGGGAGCGCCCCCAGTTTTGGACGGGAAGGGATCCGCGGTTGATCTCCGTCGGAGGTTTGGGGATCAAAGTATTGGGATTTCTCTACCTCTGGCTCCTGGGCAACAAAGCGACCCGGATCAGCTTTCCTGGGTTTATGAGAGCGACGGGCTCTTCCTCCTACTCCCGAGGAGACGGTGGCAAGGCAACAGGGCCAGGAACTGTTGACTGCCGTCGAGGGAGGATCTGGTTAAATTGGATCCCACTTGGTTGGGCTCCAGGTCGAAAAGCTTAAAAGGCTAGCAGCGGAGAGAGAAAATAAGGCTGCCAAGAGTTGTCTCATCATAAGACTGGGCAGGGTGTTTTCACATGGGGGCTCCATGTTGTAAATGGGTTATCACAATGGAGTCATTGAATTTGACAACAGGTGTTTTTTAAAAATAATAGTAATAATAATAATAACTTAATTTCCCTAGAAAGGGTAAATCCACATTAAATGGGGGTGAGGATATGGGCTGGCATTTCGGCACCAATTATTTGCATAGATGCTGCAAAAAGCGATGCCATAATAAATACCTGTCTGAGTTGGAAAGTGAACTATTTTATTCAACAAGGAAGGATAGACATCAGGTGTGGGTGGGTGCAGGAATTCCTGCCTGCCATATTTGTTAGTTGCTACTACTGTTTGTTGGGATTCTGTGTTCTCTGCATTCTGGAGTGTAGTCCTGATCCACTCCACTGATTGCTCTTGCAGTTTGCATTTGGAGTCGGACTGAGTGTGTCTGTACCTGCAGCACTCTGGTTCCAGTCCACTTTTGTCCCCAAAAATGAATCTTTCTGCATTTTCTGTCAATATGCACTTTTTCCTTTACAGAATTGCTGACTCCATTTTAAAGGTATCACCCAGAGCAAAAACTAACTTGCTCAAGAATTCGCTTGTATGAGAGGCAGTGGCGGCCACCAACATGGATGGCTTTGAAAGAGAAATTCTTGGAGGATAATTCTGTCCTTCACAACTAGCCATGGTGGCTGTACAGCTGCCTCCTTGTTCAGAGATAGGATGCTTCTGAATAGTAGTAGCTGGAAATCGCAGGAGGAGAGATTGCAGTTGTTCTCAGGTCCCACTTGCAGGCCTCCTATGAACATGTGGTTGGTCACTATGAGAATAGGAAGCTGTACTAGATGAGTCGCTGGCCTGATCTAGTAGGACCATTCTTTACGTTGTCATCTTATTCCTACCCCCCAATTTGCTAAGGGGGGAGGTGGAACACGTGTGTGGAAGGAGAACCTTGAGAGAGACCATGGAAGTCTCTGTGCTTCGTTTCTTCTGAAAGAATTTAGAAGGTGAAATGAGCAAAAGCTTCTCCTTGCATGGGTTCAAATTCACCGTACAGCAATGGGGAGGTGACCTTTGTGAAGGAGAAAGGGAGGGACAATTGCCAAGAATAAGGAAGATTCTCAAGATCTGGGGCACTTTCAGATAAGCTGTCCCCAACCAGTCAAAGAACTTTCTAAAAGGGTGGGATATAAAGTTGTAAAAATAAATAAATGAAATGAAGTGGGTGCTTGGTTGGAGAGCCAGTGTGGTGTAGTGTTAAGAGTGGCAGACTCGTAATCTGGTGAACTGGGTTCACGTCCCCGCTCCTCCGCATGCAGCTGCTGGGTGACCTTGGGCTAGTCACACTTCTTTGAAGCCTCTCAGCCTCACTCACCTCACAGAGTGTTTGTTGTGGGGGAGGAAGGGAAAGGAGAATGTTAGCTGCTTTGAGACTCCTTCGGGTAGTGATAAAGCGGGATATCAACTCCAAACTCCTCCTCCTCTTCTTCTTGGTTTGCAAGGGTGATTGTAACTATGGCAGCTAATTTAGCACCATGGTTATTGCCCCCTGCCCATGGATTTTGCTAGTCATTCTGGATTCCCCAGGCATTTACATGGGGGGAGCACACTCTCTGTATGTACTGAGGGTATATAACAGGACCGGCCATACCATTAGGCAGAGTGAGACGGCTGCCTCAGGTGGCAGATGCTTAGGGCTGTGGGGCGGGTGAAGCTGTGTGTGTGCTGTGCAATTTGGCCTGCAGCTGCCAAACTAGCCTGCTGTCCTTGGGTATGGTGGAAGATGCTGTCCCATTGCCTGTGTTGATATAAGATGCAATTGCCAGTCCAGTTGGCTTCTGAACAAGGAACGATTTATCCTAGTTTAGCTTTTATTTTAACAATATTGATATTTATACTTATAGTTGTTATTGTTTTAAGCTGCTTTAGGCACACTTTGCCTGGAAAGCAACATATAAATATTTTTAAATACAGTGGTACCTTGGGTTAAGTACTTAATTCGTTCCGGAGGTCCGTTCTTAACCTGAAACTGTTCTTAACCTGAAGCACCACTTTAGCTAATGGGGCCTCCTGCTGCCGCCGCGCCGCCGGAGCACGATTTCTGTTCTCATCCTGAAGCAAAGTTCTTAACCTGAAGCACTATTTCTGGGTTAGCAGAGTTTGTAACCTGAAGCGTATGTAACCTGAAGCGTATGTAACCCAAGGTACCACTGTAATGGACAAGGGCACCATCTTGACCTTTGTCCCAGGCAGCAAAATGGCTTGCGCGGCCTCCGTTTCTTATGCCCTGCTTGAGAACTCACATAATGTACAAATGTTGTATCTGCAAATATTGCTGGACCGGCCAAAGGAACGAACGACGAGCTCTGTGACGAACGACAAGTAGGACAACTGAGAAATGGAGCTCTAAACAGGAGCCAAGATTTACGGAGTGCAGTGGTTAGTACAGACTAGTCACCTTCTTGTGTGATTTCCTGTCTCTTAATGTTGCATAGTGAAAAATTGCAGGTCTGGATGCACACCCACGGAATATAGATGTCAGGGACTGGAAAGTGAAGGATACAGCTGAGAAAATGGCTCAGGCAGAAAAGATGCTGGAATAATTGTAAATGGGATCATTTCTGTTAGTGCTTGAGAGTTGACATGCGAGGTTAGAAAATGTCTCTTGGTGGAATGAAAAATGGATTTCTGTTTCACCAGAGCTAATGTGGAGCTGGAAAAATATTGAGGTCAGAGATGGTTGGCATGCAGTAAGCACAGGTGCCAAGCTTAATTTGAGCCAGGGCTCAGTGAAGCCTGGAAAATGTGAAATAACAATTGAGAGTTCCTCAATAATTGAAAAAGGACACAGTGCCTTTCCCCTCACTACCGTGCAACCACAACTGGTTACCACAGACCTTGGATTTTATTTCAAGCCAGAGAAAGTGGATTCTGGGCAGGTGGTCTTCAGGAACTAGCCACTGATAGATGCATGTTCTCTTATTTGAATGTGCTATGTAGAAGTCTTGACAGTCCGACTCACAGACGACCAAGAGTCTTGTGGCGTCTTAACAACCAACAACTAACTAATACATTGTGGCATAAGCTTTAGTCGACTACAGTCCACTTTATCATAGAATCATAGAAGTGTAGAGTTGGAAGGACCCAGAGGATCATCTAGTCCAACCCACTGAAATGGAGGAATCTCAGCCAAAGCATTCATGACAAGTAACCATCCAACTTTTGTTTACAAACCGCCAAAGAAGGAGAGACCAGCTCTTACTGTCAGAAGGTTCTTCCTGATGTTTAGTTGGAATCTCCTTTCTTGTAACTTGAATCCATTAGTTTGTGTCTTACTCTCTGGAGCAGAAGAAAACAAGCTTGCTCCATCTTTCATGTGATATCCCATTAGATATTTGAATATGGCTATCATATCTCTTCAGTTTCCTTTTATCCAAGCTAAACATACCCAGCTCCATCAACCATTCCTCATGAGGCTTGATTTCCAGACCCTGATTTTGGTCACCCTCCTCTGCACATGTTCCAGCTTGTTAGTATCCTTAAATTGTGGCACCCAGAACTGGACACAGTACTCCAGGTATGGTCTGACCAAGGCGGAATAGAGCTGGACTATTACTTCCCTTGATCTGGACATTATTCTTCTGTTGATTCAGCCTAGAATAGCGCTAGCTTTTTTTGCTGCTTTACTTCACTGTTGACTCATGTTAAGCTTGATGTATGAAGTGTTATCCTGATTTCTAGATATATATGGAAGAGGCAGGATTGTCAACAGTGTGGTCAGAGGAAGAGTGAAATGCAGACAGTACATAGGGAGATAAACTTAACATAGGCTGATAGTATAATTACAGTGGTACCTCGGGTTAAGAATTTAATTCGTTCCAGAGGTCCGTTCTTAACCTGAAACTGTTCTTAACCTGAAGCACCGCTTTAGCTAATGGGGCCTCCTGCTGCCGCCGAGCCGCCGGAGCATGATTTCTGTTCTCATTCTGAAGCAAAGTTCTTAACCCGAGGTTCTATATCTGGGTTAGCGGAGTCTTCTGTAACCTGAAGCGTATGTAACCCGAGGTACCACTGTATTAACACCTGTATTTTCTGCAAGTCATTTCCTTCTGACCTCACAGACCTAATTGTTTTCTGTCCCCCTGCCCCATATATATATCAGGATAACATTGCATACATCTGATGAAGCTAACTGTAATTCACAAAAGGCTATACCCTAGCTACTTTGTTAGTTTTTAGGTGCCACAAGACTCTTTGCTGTCTTGCTGCAACAGAGGAAATTTACAAAACAGTTGCTTATAACCCTGCTGGAAATTGTTACAATGGAAGTCCTATTCATGTCATTTTTGACTTCCTAAATAACTGTGCAGCAAAAGTTTATGGTAGCCCTTTTCCTTTTTCAGTTTGTCTTGATATCCTGAGCAGAAGACAAAAGGCAGAATTTAGAAAAGGCCATGCATAAATTCTTAAACCCCACAGCCCACCAACCCCCATGGAACATGGGAGAAGCACATAGCTCAGTGGTAGAACAGCTGCTTGGCATGTGTATGTGTCTCATACCCCAGCATTTCCAAATAGGGCTGGAAGAAACTTCTCCTTGAATCCCTGAAAAGCTGGTGCAAGTCAGTGCAGCTAATACTAAGCTACATGGAACAAGAAGTCGGTTCCTATGTTCCTATTGGAAGAAATATTCTTCAGCACCCCCTGGTGTCTGTCCTACACAGTCTCACAAAGCCATAGCACTCCCTACAAAGTTGCTGCTGAGCTACTTTCCTGCCTTTAAAAAAAAACACAACAACATTTTTTCCCCAGAAGTTGGTCATAGAATTGGGAACATTCTGGGCAGTTTCTGTTGGGTACAGAAGCTTAGCAATCACTGACCTCTTTACAAAACCTAAAACATTCCTTTCCCTCTCTCTGATTTCATGCATTCTCAAGAAAGCTTTTATTAATATTTGCATTAAATAGATATAAAATCCTAATAGAAAGGAACATTTTAAATGTCCAAGCGAGAAGAGTTTATGAAAATGTGAGACAGCGGCTCAGTCTAGCATGCTTTAATATCCTGCTGAATACATTTAATTGACATTGAAAGCATTTGTTTAATAGACCCAGATGAGTCAGGGGTGTTTTTCTCAGACCGCTAGAATAGCTGCTGAGAAGCTCCACTTCCTGTGTCAGTTCAGGTCTTGCAGCCGTTCTGTTCCGCTGCCAGTAAAAAAATAAATTACCTTTCCTCAAAACTTTTTTTTGTATTTTCACATGGCCAAACAAATTTGTCAAAGTGAAGAATGTCACATTGGGAAAAGAAAAGAGATGGAGGACACTTAAAAGAAGATTCTAATTTGGAAGTTTTTGCTATCGTCTGGAGCTTATTTTTATGTGGTAGTCTCTGTACGGTCTTTACTAAATGTACAAACAGGGAAGGATGGCTTTCAATATTTTTTTATTTAGACTTCTGGCCTATCTTGTACAAAGTATCCCCAAGGGACTCACAGTATAAAGGCCTTTCTATGTTTTGTTTTCCTGGGGACACGGGTGGCGCTGTGGGTAAAACCTCAGTGCCTAGGACTTGCCGATCGTATGGTCAGCGGTTCGAATCCCCGCGGCAGGGTGAGCTCCCGTCGTTCGGTCCCAGCTCCTGCCCACCTAGCAGTTCGAAAGCACCCTTAAGTGCAAGTAGATAAATAGGTACCGCTTTATAGCGGGAAGGTAAACGGCGTTTCCGTGTACTGCGCTGGTCTGGCTCGCCAGCTGCAGCTTCGTCACGCTGGCCGCGTGACCCGGAAGTGTCTTCGGACGGCGCCGGCTCACGGCCTCTAGAGCAAGATGAGCACGCAACCCTAGAGTCGGACACAACTGGCCCGCACGGGCAGGGGTACCTTTACCTTTTTATGTTTTGTTTAGGGGGAGTCCTTTGCCAGAACATTCTAGCAGTGCCTCTGTGAAGCACTATGTTTGTGGTATCATAGAACTTGGGAAGTCAGACCAACGGTCCATGATCTGGGATGGCTCAGTTGGTAGAGCATGAGACTCTTAACCTCAGGGTTGTGGTTTGAACCCCATTCTGTCATGAATTTCACTGGTAACCTTGGGCCAGCCACAGTCTCCTAACCTACCTCACAGGGTTGTTGTAGGGATTAACTGAGGACGGGGTGAACCATGTACACTTTATGAAAAGGTGAGATATAAATGCAATAAATAAGCTCTTCCACGTACCTGCTCAAGAAAGCTGGCGGGGCCAGGCAGACGGAGATGTCATCTGCCAATCTGGCATCCAGAAATCTCCATGTGGTGGCAACTGGACGCATGCCAGTCACAGAAAATGAATTTCTAACACTGTTTAGAGCAACACTACTGTCTGCTAGCACTATTAGAATGCACCCAACAGTAAGCCATGAAATGTACTTGGTGTTGGGTTTTTTTTGTTTTTTGCCCTTGTACTATTTTATTTTATTGCAGATGTAAGTGTGTTATGTTATGATAGATTTTCCAGACTATCCCTGTAGAATTACAGGGAAAAAGTATGGACGGCCTACCATAGCAATTCCAGTTCTCCAACAATTAGTGTATGGAGATACCATAAGTGAAATAAGACATGAGATGGCAAAAGAGGGGAAATGGAAGTAAAGAAAGAAGCATATTCATTTCTAACTCCTCATCTATCAGCATAAAAGGAGCAGTGCAAGGTTTCCTACTAACCACATTCCCATTTACCGGTATATCCCCCTCCCTAATTCCAACTGTTGTTTGCTCTTGTTCCTTTCCCATAATGGCTTATTCTCTCAAACACCCACTCCAACCACTTCCTGTGCCCTGCCGTTTCATACCCAGGGGAGATAAAGATTATGATTAAATGTATGCCAGCAATTCATTTTCTTTTCCTGTTTGTGGAGCAATAATACATTTCTTCCCAATGGTTTTTTTAAAAAAGCAATAAAATGCCTTGAGTTAGAATAAATTTTTGCCTCAGAGAATTATCTTTTCTGTTTATGGTGGGACATAGCCTGCTTTCACTTTTCAGTATTTTAGTCTTCGGGGATAACTCTGTTTCAATGTACACTTTATGAAAAGCTTCTGTTATGAGATCTTTGTTTTGAGTTATAAAATACAGTGTTTCTAAAGAGGCAATTAATTAAACTGAGGCTGGCGGCAAACCCAAAATATAAAATTAGGTGGGGTTTTTTTGGGTGGTGGACATCACTGTGCACCTCCTTAAGTCAAGAAAGAAAGCTGTTTGAATCTCCCCAATTATACCTTAAAATTGATTCATACAAGCAGTTCTGATTCCACCCCATGCTCCATCATAATTACTGTACTGTGCAGTGGAATCCACAAGAAATATGGAGCCCAATTTTAAGCGTGTTTTGTTGTCATTTAGTCATTTCCGACTCTTTGTGACCCCATGGACCAGAACATGCCAGGCACTCCTGTCTTCCACTGTCTCCCGCAGCTTGGTCAAACTCATGCTGGTAGCTTCGAGAACACTGTCCAACCATCTTGTCCTCTGTCATCCCTTCTCCTTGTGCCCTCAATCTTTCCCAACATCAGGGTCTTTTCCAGGGAGTCTTCTCTTCTCATGAGGGGGCCAAAGTATTGGAGCCTCAGCTTCAGAATCTGTCCTTCCAGTGAGCACTCAGGGCTGATTTCCTTCAGAATGGATAGGTTTGATCTTCTTGCAGTCCATGGGACTCTCCAGCACCATAATTCAAAAGCATCAATTCTTCGGTGATCAGCCTTCTTTATGGTCCAGCTCGAACTTCCATAGATTACTACTGGGAAAACCATAGCTTTAACCATACGGACCTTTGTTGGCAAGGTGATGTCTCTGCTTTTTAAGAAGCTGTCTAGGTTTGTCATTGCTTTTCTCCCAAGAAGCAGGTGTCTTTTAATTTCGTGACTGCTGTCACCATCTGCAGTGATCATGGAACCCAAGAAAGTAAAATCTCTCACTGCCTCCATTTCTTCCCCTTCTATTTGCCAGGAGGTGATTGGACCAGTGGCCATGATCTTAGTTTTTTGGATGTTGAGCTTCAGAACATATTTTGCACTCTCCTCTTCCCTACATAGGTAAAGGTAAAGAGGACCCCTGACCATTAGGTCCAGTCGTGGCTGACTCTGGGGTTGTGGCGCTCATCTCACTTTATTGGCCGAGAGAGCCGGTGTACAGCTTCCGGGTCATGTGGCCAGCCTGAATAAGCCGCTTCTGGCAAACCAGAGCAGCACACAGAAATGCCGTTTACCTTCGCGCTGGAGCGATACCTATTTATCTACTTGCACTTTGACGTGCTTTTGAACTGCTAGGTTGGTAGGAGCAGGGACCGAGCAATGGGAGCTCACCCCATCGTGGGGATTTGAACCATCAGCCTTCTGATCGGCAAGTCCTAGGCTCTGTGGTTTAACCCACAGCACCACCCGCATACAGGGAAGTAAATCCCCTGTATGTAGTTCATGCAGCTCCCAGTGAGTTTAGGTAACAGAAAAATAAAATTATTATTTAAATAAAGCCCTAGCCTCATTCATACATGCACAGATCTTTACATTGGTCTCTGAAACCTGGTATGGCAGCTCGTCACATTGGTCTTTGTACCACATTGGTACAGCATAAGAAGGTGCCTTATACCAATTAGCATCATTTGTCCATCCAGCCCAGTTTTGTCCACTCTGGCAGTGGCTCTTCGGGTCACAAACACCTGATCATGTTAGCTGGGAATGTGAAGGGTTGAGCCTGGGACCTTCTGAGTGCAGTACATGTGCTACACAACAGAGCTGTAGTCCATCTTCTCTGTATTTGGCTGATTTATAACCCTGGGCCCTGCATATCCTCTCCATATGGTTATGGCTCGTTCTCTGTAACAACAACAACTGAAGCCACAAATACTTTGGACAATGGCACCGCTACGGAACCTAGAGTTCAGACCGGCTCAGCATGAGCATCATGGGATGCTACAAGTTCTGTGGAGTTAGCAGGAAAGTGTGTACATAGGAATTATTTTTATTCATTGAATTTGTATCCCGCCCCTCCTGAATGTGTATCGGTGTGTATGTTTGTATGAATGAATGAATGAATGAATGAATGAATGAGAGTGGCTTCCACATTACATATGGGGGGAGGGGAGGAAAGAAACTGGGCTAGAAATAAGTAGGAAGATAGTGAAGAGGAAGGCCCAGCGCTCTGTGGTAGGACATGTAGTTTAATGTGTAAGAGGCTGCCTGTTTAATTTTTGCAATTCCCAGTTAAATACTCTTACGCAGTAGGTGGGTCAGGCATCTTCTAACATAGTTCCTCTGTCTCTGGGAACAGCAACTGTGACAATGCTTGGCAGAAGAGACCCTTTGACACACTACAATTGTTCAGTGCAGTTGTGAATCTCCTTGCCATGCCCTGGCTTCATGCCTATACAGCCTTGTGGGATCTGCACTGCGCTCAGGCTCCCAGCCACCAGATCCAAATAGAATCAGGCCAACTAGTTCAGTTGCTCTCTCCTGGGATCTGCGTGCCTGCAAGGCGATGTTGGTGCTAGGTCATTGTGTTGTACATTGCTTCCTCTCTTAGATATACTAAGATTTGCAAGTTGCAACCTATTTCTTCTGTCCTAAAGCAGTAGGAAGGGAACATGCAAAACCCAGTTTAAGAGTTAAGCATTTACCTTTGGCATTCTGGGGCAGCATAGTGGCCAAAACAATGGCTGTCACTTGGATGGTCCAGATTACATTATCACTCAGCTGTGAGTCTTGCCTAAAACCACACCAAGCCATTCTTGTCTCAACTTTAGTCCTCCATCTGTAATGTTATGATGATAACACTGAGGGTAGCAATTCTGGCAAGTTTTAGAAAAGTTGCCGCAAAGCTTACTGAGATAATATGTGTGTAGTGCTTTGAACATCCTAGAGCATGATACATGTCTGATATGAAGAACCTGTGGCCCTCCAAGTGATGCTGGATTCCAGCTCCCATCATCCTTCATTATTTCCCATCATCCTTCATTATTTGCTGTGTTGATGGGAGTTGGAGTCCAACAGCATGCTTAGGACCAAAGGTTTCCCACCCCTGATTATGCTATGTTTTATGTTATTATGTTATTAAATTTATATACTGCCCTATACCCGGAATCAGGGTGGTTCACAGAACATGTTACAATGTCATCCTGAGGGTTTGTTTTTTTACTGAGGCTGTGGACTGATGATATAATTGTTGTTGTTTAGTCGTTTAGTCATGTCCGACTCTTCGTGATCCCATGGACCAGAGCACGCCAGGCACTCCTGTCTTCCACTGCCTCCCGCAGTTTGGTCAAACTCATGCTGGTAGCTTTGAGAACACAACTACTGAGAAGGCCCTCTGCCTGGTTCCCTGTAACTTCACTTCTCTCAATGAGGGAACCACCAGAAGGTCCTCTGAGCTGGATCTCCATGTCTGGGCTGAATGATGGGGGTGGAGATGCTCCTTCAAGTATACAGGGTCAAAGCCGTTTAGGGCTTTAAAGGCCAGCATCAACACTTTGAATTGTGCTCAGAAACATTTGTTGTTGTTTAGTCATGTCCGACTCTTCGTGACCCCATGGATCAGAGCACGCCAGGCACTCTTGTCTTCCACTGTCTCCCACAGTTTGGTCAAACTCATGTTGGTAGCTTTGAGAACACTGTCCAACCATCTCGTCCTCTGTCGTCCCCTTCTCCTTGTGCCCTCCATCCTTCCCAACATCAGGGTATTTTCCAGGGAGTCTTCTCTTCTCATGAGGTGGCCAAAGTATTGGAGCCTCAGCTTCATGATCTGTCCTTCCAGTGAGCACTCAGGGCTGATTTCCTTCAGAATGGATAGGTTTGGTCTTCTTGCAGTCCATGGGACTCTCAAGAGTCTCCTCCAGCACCATAATTCAAAAGCATCGATTCTTCGGCAATCGGCCTTCTTTTTGGTCCAGCTCTCACTTCCATACATCACTACTGGGAACACTATAGCTTTAACTATACGGACCTTTGTTGGCAAGGTGATGTCTCTGCTTTTTAAGATGCTGTCTAGATGATATAATAGTAATTGTAATTATCTGGATGGACAATAATGCAACTCTCTAAGATGGCTTGAGTAGAGGAGGACTGCCATTAAGAGCCCTATGGAATGAATAACACTAGCATCATTTTCATTCCGCCCTCGGCCTCTGCATGTTGGAGGTTGGTGACTGGAATGCATTTTCTGCAGTCTGTCCCACCCAGCTGCCATAGCAGCAGATGTAACTCTGCTCTATTCTGTTCCTAGAGCTCAATCAATCAACCTAACAGGACGTGCTTAAGCAACAGGACACCAGAGACCAAGGGACTTGTGGGCGTGTGCACATTCCTGGTTTAGAGTGTTCCTTGCTCTCATTCTGCCCCTCTATAAATTATTGTAGAAGAAAGTTGCTTAACTTTTCCCAAGTGTAGCTATATACAGTGGTACCTCGGGTTAAGTACTTAATTCATTCCGGAGGTCCGTTCTTAACCTGAAACTGTTCTTAACTTGAAGCACCAATTTAGCTAATGGGGCCTCCCGCTGCCGCCGCACTGCCGAAGCACGATTTCTATTCTCATCCTGAAGCAAAGTTCTTAACCTGAGGTACTATTTCTGGGTTAGTGGAGTCTGTAACCTGAAGCGTATGTAACCTGAAGCGTATGTAACCTGAGTTACCACTGTAGAAGCAGACTTCGTCATACGGTATTTCACAGCCACTGTGCACTGGGATACACAGAAGCCAGCAGCCCCGTTTTTGTTAGAAAGTAGGTACTTTCCTCTTGAATTGCATTTTAATTTGAAGCTCATATGCTCCGCAGTGTGAAGCATGTGCTAATGAAGCAAGTGTGGCTAAAGGTAATCCAAAATCCAGTACTAATTAACTTGCAATAAAAGCCCTCCTGATTCTGATGTGTACTGATGTGTTCTGATCCATGCAAATACCTAAAAGAAAAAAATTCTGAGGCTGTAAGTGAGCATTGCTATTCTGGGAGTATTTCCCTAGTATTGCTGCAGAAAGTTTCCTGAAAACATCTCTCAGTGCAGGAAGGCTTTCAGCTGGCACAAATCCCAGTAAGGCTCACATTGCCAACATTATGTAGATATTATTAATTTATTTAAAAGGTTTCCCTGCCACTTTCACCTGCACTAGGAACATAGTTTTCCCCTAAGTGGATTTATTATGACAGTTGCATCAACTCATTTCCAGAATTACAGCTTCCACACTCTACCCACTTATCTGAGAGTAAACCCAATTAAATTCCGCTGCACTTACATCTGAACAGATATGTACAGGATTTCACTGTACATTTGTTTATATCACTAGGGCGTGAATATGACACCAGAGCAAGTTTAGAGAACAGTAAATGCCCTTAAAGGAACAGGGGCTCTTTCCTGTATTCACTTGGGTGCCCTACCCCTGAGGAAGGAGCAGTCAAAAGCAAGGGGGCATGTTCCAAAAATGTCAAAAGAATGGCACCAAGTCTCATCAGGTCAGCTCTATATCAGACTTCATTCAAGTTATGATTTGTCCCAAACAATAGGGACAGTCAGTTCCTTCCAGAGATGCTTCCAAGTTCCAGGAAAGTTTCTTCCACAAGGAAAACAAGGGTCTTGTCATGGAACTTTGGAGTGTCAGGCATAGCCCTACTGGCTTTAGCCCAAACGTAGCAGAGTTTTCCTGCACAGCGAAGAAGCTAGTTGCGGCAGTAATGACTAGTCAGCTAGACTCAGAATAACTATTTACAGGATTTATTAAAAGGAAAAAATAAAACCAGCAGAGTTTCTGCATACAAATAAAACAAAATAAATCCTCTCTTTCTTTCTCTCTCTCAAAACCATACACAGCACTTCTAACTCCTAACACACCTCACACCAAACTGTGCTAGCAATCCCTAGATAACAGAGTTGAGTGCTGCTCGTTAACCAATCAGAGTGAGTAGTTTCTAGGTCAAGCAGACCTGGGCTTTCTGCCAAGAGTAAATTGACACCAGCTTGAGTTAATTGGTGAAGCTAGAATCTGCAAGTTTCCCACGAGAACCAATTAACAGAAACTGAAACCGAAACTGAACACCCCCTCACAGATTCTGCTGAACAATTAACTCCAAATACACCTATGTAGGAGATCATTTTTCCAGCAAACCTAAACCCTTGCACATTCGCTTGTTCTTTATCTTTGCCAATGGTTTAGTTAACACATCTGCTACATTTTCTTCACTTGACACATAAGTACAGGTGATTACATTGTCTTGTACACAGCAACGTACATTTTGGTATTTTACAGAGATATGTTTGGAACGCGATTTGAAACCCTCTGTTTTACTTAATGTTATACAAGCTTGATTATCAATGTAAACTTGTACTGGTTCTCCACAATTCACATTTAAATCTGCCAACAAATGCTTGAAATAAATCACCTCGTTGCACAATTCACTCAATGCGGCATACTCTGATTCCGTTGATGACACACTTACAACGTCTTGCTTGCGTGACCGCCAGCTGATTAAAGCTCCACCGACCATTATAACTAGTCCTGTGACAGATTTTCTATCTGGCAAATTTCCCCAGTCACTATCACAGTAGCAACTCAACATTTCATCCTCTGAAGAATTTAATTGTAACATATAGCCAATTGTCTGTTTGAGATACCTCAGAACTTGTTTTACCCCTTTCCAGGCATTTAGTGTGGGTTTTGAGACCAATCTACTTAATATGCCTACTGCATAGCTAATATCAGGTCTGGACCACTGTGCTATATACAATAAACTTCCAATTACAGAGTGATATACATCAGGGTGTTCAAATTCAGGACTCTCATCTGTATGAAGTGTTTTTATGAAACCTGGATCCATAGGCACCGCTGCCCCTTTGCAATCCTGCATCCTGTATGTAGTCAGTAGTTGTTTAATTTTGTTCTGCTGACTAATTAGGCAGCTGCCATCTTGGGCCCAGCACACTTCCAACCCTAGATATGTCCTAACCGGGCCTAAGTCCTTTTGTACACCCACCTGCAGCCTACAATCTTTGCCCCCTCAGGCGCTGCTACTGGTGTAAAAACCTTGTGCTCATTCAGAGAGGACATCTCTTCCTCCATTGCCTGTTTCCAGCGCTCTGCCTCCTCTTTTGGTAGCTTTAACACCTCCTGAAAACTCTTGGGTTCTGCACTTACACTAAACACATTTGCAGTATCAGGAGAAAAACGCACTGGAGGCACTCCTTTGTTTTGTCTTTTAGATCTTCTGGGAGAAAATTTTTCTTCTGACCCACTTTCCTCCTCAGAACTATGACCTCTCTTTTGTTGCTTAGCAACTGGGCTTTGGCTAACTCCACTTTCTTGAGAGCTCTTATCTGAACTTTCCTCCCCCTCAGACTCTGATTCTCTATGTCTACCTTCAGAGTCATGAAGCTCCTGGGAAGGTTCAAACCAAACCTCAGTATTGGCATGTAGTCTCTCCCAGCCACTATGTTCACAAAAACTGGCATTCCTGGAGATCACAATGCCATTTGTCCCTTCAGCAAAGCGGAAACCTTTTCCCAGCTCCTGGTAACCCACAAACACTAGCTGTTTGGTCTTAGGATCTCCCTTCTTTCTCATTTGTTTCGGAATTAATACCCAGGCTTTTGATCCAAACACATGCAAATGGTCAATTTTAGGTTTTTTCTGAAACAATTTAAAGTACGGGGTTGTACCTATTGTTTGATGGAAGAGCCTATTTTGGAGATAACACGCGGTGAGCATGCTCTCCCCCCAATAAGACATGGGCAAATCAGCATCTTCAAGCATGGCAAACATCATATCTTGTAAAGATCTGTTTTTTCGCTCTGCAACGCCATTCTCCTCTGGGGAAAAAACGTTCGTTTTTCTGTGCCCAATGCCACGCTTTTGTAACCAATCTTTAAAGGCATTTGACATAAATTCGCCACCTCTGTCCGTCTGTATCCTTTTGAGTTTAACAGACAGAAATCTTTCCACAGATGCCACCCAGCCTTTAAACTTAGTGAACACGTAACCCTTATTTTTCATGGGAAAAACCCAAGAATAACGCGTGGCGTCATCCACAATTGTTAGTGAAAAACGCGATCCACCCCTGCTTACAGCAAATGGACCAATTACGTCCATGTGAACCAGCTGTAGCGGTGACTCACTAACTCTGTCACTTCTGGGGTAAGAGACTCTGTGGGTTTTAACCTTTTTACACACATTACAATCAAGGTACTTGTTACAACTCTTTAAATTACCCCCATCAGCCAATTCAGACATTTTTAGTACACTTTTCCAGCAAGCATGCCCCATTTTCCTATGCAATAAGTGCACACAGTTGTCATGTATAGCTTTGTTATTCACTGCAGGCTGAGATTTACTGACTACTGCTGCAACTTGAGATCCTGCTTTAAGCCAAAACAAGCCTCCCTCTGACTTAGCAGTGCCTAAAATCTCACCAGCCTTCTTAATAATGCAACTGTCTCCTTCAAAATACACTTTAAACCCAGCTTTTAGCAAACAATCTACAGACATCAGATTGCTCCTTAATGATGGCACACAAAGTACATTTTGCAGGCATTCACGAAGACAAGGAACAAAAACTGCACCCCCCGAAATCACTTCGGATGTACTTCCGTCTGCTAGAGCCACCTGGCTGCGCTGTGCTGAGTTCTTGGAAACAAACAATTCATCTGAATTCACGATGTGGCGAGACGCTCCCGAATCGACCACCCAGACCGCTTGTTTCTCATCAGCAATCTTGACCTCGCCGGTCACCAGCTGAGCCGACTGTTTTCGTTTGAAGAAGTTCTTTTTACGCTGCTGCTGCTGCTGATCTCGTCTCTGCTCCTGCACCGGCAACTGAGACTTGACCAACTCCGGACATTGTCGTTTTAGATGCGCTGAAGACCCACATCGGAAACAACGCCTAACAGCAAACGCTGACTCCTCACCAGTACGCTGCTTTTGCTTCACCTCTGGCACGGCATGAGAACTCCTTCCAAACCGTCCACCAGTAGAAGCCTCTGCAGCCAACGACCTTTCTTGCCTCTTCTGCCATTCTTCAATCAAACGCCCAGTAACGTAACTGACTGATAAATCATGCTCCTGCATGCCTTCTAGAGACAAAACTAAATTATCCCAGCTTTCCGGGAGAGAACTCAAAATAATAGCCACCTTCTCCTGCTGGTCTAATGCACAGTCTCTTTCCTGCAGCGCAGAAAACTTTAACTGTAAACTGTGTAGGTGTTCTTGCATTGTAACCCCAGGCTGTAACATTGCCTTGTACAATGCCTTGCGAATGAACAGCTTGGAAACCGCTGTCTCACGCACATGGAGTTCTTTAAGTGCTTGCCACACACCTCTAGCTGTCTTGATTCCCCTCACATACGGCAACTGGGAATCTTCCAGCCCCAAGACAATTGTGGCCCTTGCTCTTTGGTCTTTATCGAGGTCTTCATCATCAGGCTTCGTAGGAAACTTACTCACCACTTGCCAGAGACGATCCCTCTGCAGCACTGCCTGCATGCGTTCCAACCACAGCAAGTAATTGGAGTCATTCAGACGCTCAAAAGCCATCTGAACTGGTTGTGAGGCCATCTTGAGAGCGATGTCCCTGGAACCCGGAACCAGCTACTCACGACCACCGAGAGAGAAAACAGGAACCACAGCACCCAGCACTCACACGCTGCAGCTGTTGTCCTTCTGTCCGCTGCGTCACCAGCTCACCACGGTCAGGAACCAGCCAGGGAACAACAACTTCTGGAACTACTGGAACCAACGCCGTTGATGCTGACACCACCGCAACTCAGGCTGGCAGCACAATGCCCATAACCTCATGGAACTTTGGAGTGTCAGGCATAGCCCTACTGGCTTTAGCCCAAACGTAGCAGAGTTTTCCTGCACAGCGAAGAAGCTAGTTGCGGCAGTAATGACTAGTCAGCTAGACTCAGAATAACTATTTACAGGATTTATTAAAAGGAAAAAATAAAACCAGCAGAGTTTCTGCATACAAATAAAACAAAATAAATCCTCTCTTTCTTTCTCTCTCTCAAAACCATACACAGCACTTCTAACTCCTAACACACCTCACACCAAACTGTGCTAGCAATCCCTAGATAACAGAGTTGAGTGCTGCTCGTTAACCAATCAGAGTGAGTAGTTTCTAGGTCAAGCAGACCTGGGCTTTCTGCCAAGAGTAAATTGACACCAGCTTGAGTTAATTGGTGAAGCTAGAATCTGCAAGTTTCCCACGAGAACCAATTAACAGAAACTGAAACCGAAACTGAACATCTTGTGCCTCAGTGACTTTAGCAGGATTAAATCCAGGCAATAATAATAATAATAATAATAATAATAATAATAATAATAATAATAATAATAATAATAATTTATTTATACCCCGCCCATCTGGCTGAGTTTCCCCAGCCACTCTGGGTAGCTTCCAACAGTACACTAAAATACAATAATCTATTAAACATTAAAAGCTTCCCTAAACAGGGCTGCCTTCAAATGTCTTCTCAAAGTCTGGTAGTTGTTTTTCTCTTTGAAATCTGGTGGGAGGGCGATCCACAAGGCAGGTGCCACTACTAAGAAGGCCCTCTGCATGGTTCCTTGTAACTTGGCTTATTGCAGCAAGAGAACCGCCAGAAGGCCCTTGGCGCTGGACCTCAGTGTCCGGGTAGAACGATGGGGGTGGGGACGCTCCTTCAGGTATACTGGACCGAGGTCGTTTAGGGCTTTAAAGGTCAGCACCAAAACTTTGAATTGTGCTTGGAAACGTACTGGGAGCCAGTGTAGGCCTTTCAAGAGAAAGCGTACTCTGTTCTTAGGCCATGCCCAATAGAGCTTGGTGGAACAGTCTGAAGAAGACCTTCCAACAGGGATGCAAGAACTCCCCCCCCCCAGTCTCTGTGGAGGCACCTTATTTAGGCTTCCAGCTTGACCAACCTGCTCCCTATGTCTCCATTGGGCTTTTCCAACTTCTTCTTTATATATCATTCCTGCCTCCCCTCCTTTCGGTGGAGTCTCCAGGCAATGTCCAGATGTGGTCTCCTCATTGCCTGGTTAGTGCATACTTGCTTGTATCTGGGCCTAATTAAAGGGCCAGGTGCCAGCAAATGTGGCAAATGGTTCTACGCTTCGGTTTCCACCTCAGTTGTATGCATCAACTTTTTAATAATATAGTTCTTTATTGAAAGTTTTTTTCTTCTTCTAAAATGTGAATAGACAGAGGAAGGAACTCCTGTTCCCCTCAGTACAACCCCAAACAAGCAACACTATTCACCCACCTCACAGAGTAAAAGGAAGACCAGGTTGGGGAAAAAACATCAAAAAATCACCCTCAATTTAAGTGGATATAGTATTATCAAGATCTTAACAACGTGCACAGGTAATCAAAGAGAAAGAAAGTACATTCCTTTTGTTTCGTTGAACAGAAATTGGAGACCCCAGTGGACCCAAGACAAAGTCTGTTTCCATTACCTAGAGCTCCCCATAATAGCCCTACTGACTTACGTAGTGCTGGAACAGCTCTGCTGTGCTCCTGTATGTAAGTGTATTCAATAAAAAGGAACCATATGGTTGCAAATTGATCTCTCTCTATTTGCCCCCTAATAACTTGCCATTTATGCGAAAGCTTTTCTAACAGGGCTATATGCCAAATCTTAACAATACCAGTCGTCTACATCAGTGCACTTAAAACCATTCCACAGCTTTGCTATTGTCGCACTAGCTGCAAATAAAAGGTGAATAATTAACTCCTGATTTGCTAGGTCCCTCTTTGGACTATCAAACAAATTCAGCATCTGTTGTATGCATTTGCCAAAGGTTATTAATTCAAGACACAATTCTGAATTTGGATGGTGGCAGAAGAGAGCTTAAGAGCCTTTCAGTTTGCACATTCAAGAACTACAGCTGCCATTTTTAGCTATATATTCTGGTAACGTTTTGCTGGGTTTAGCTTTGTAAGTAGCAAATGCTTTCAAATTCCATTAATTAAAGTTTGAGAGAGAGGGTTGTTTTTAAACAGCACCCTATAGCCTTTAAATTTAAAACAGAATATTTAGGTAAACAAAAATAATGGCTGCTAATGGTGTGCATTTTTTAATTCAGGCAATCTTGCTGCTTATTCATACGAGTCTTCAGGACCAACCTGAGTCGTGTTGTTGCCTTGAGTGAAGGATAAGATGGCGCCACATCTCCCCAGTCCCATCTGCAGAAGTTTGCAAGGCAGGCCATTCAAACCTTGTTTCAGCACTGATGATGGAACAGCATCCCCTTAAGGCTGTTTTAGAGGGCTCAGGACAGGCTTCTTGGCCCACACTGCTCTCTCATCCCAACAACTTGCTGCTACTCCCCACTTCCCAGTATCTGCTGCCTTAGGTGGCATTTGCCCCCTGTCTAATGGCAGGGCTGGCGCTGCTAGTATTGTATACTTTGTCTCAGTTTGTTGCAATGCGTCACAGTAGATGTTCTTTACAAAATGTTTCAAATTATAAACATATTCTAAGATTAAAAATTTTTCCTGCAACTTTTCCGGCAGTTCAGTATTTGTTGGGGGGGGGAGGGGAAGAAAGACTGGGGTGAGATACCGCATTTTTCGCTCTATAAGACACACCCAACCATAAGACGCACCTAGTTTTTAGAGGAGGAAAACAAGAAAGCAACACAAAGCCTCTTGAGCAAAGAGGCAGGAACGCTCCGGCTGTGCTCAAGAGGCTTTGCGTGGCTATCCCCGAAGCCAGAAGAGCAAGAGGGATCGCTGTGCACTGATCCCTCTTGCTCTTTTGGCTTCAGCGATAGCTGCGCAGCCTGCATTCGCTCCATAAGACGCACACACATTTTGACTTACTTTTTAGGAGGGAAAAAGTGTGTCTTATAGAGCGAAAAATACGGTAAATGGGAAATACTGTCATACCTCATGTTACAGCTGCTTCAGGTTACGTGTTTTCGGGTTGCGGACGGCGGGAAACCCGGAAGTACCGGAACGGGTTACTACTAAGTTTTGCTGCATGCACAGAAGCGCCAGATCGCACCGGTGTCTGCGCAGACGCAGCACTTCAGGATGTGAACGCTGCAGGTTGCAAATGTG
This sequence comes from Podarcis bocagei, assembly GCF_964188305.1. NCBI lineage: Eukaryota > Metazoa > Chordata > Lepidosauria > Squamata > Lacertidae > Podarcis > Podarcis bocagei. The sequence goes on from NC_138134.1 coordinate 50,933,602, forward strand.
CCTCTGTCATGGATTACGTCCGCAACCCGAGGTTCCACTGTATAAATTGTTTGTGTGTCCCTTTGTGAAACATGAATGGGAATACAGTGGTACCTCGGGTTACAAACACTTTGGGTTACAGACTCCGCTAAACTGGAAATAGTACCTCGGGTTAAGAACTTTACCTCAGGATGAGATACAGAAATCGTGTGCTGGTGGCACGGCAGCAGTGGGAGGCCCCATTAGCTAAAGTGGTGCTTCAGGTTAAGAACAGTTTCAGGTTATGAACGGACCTCTGGAATGAATTAAGTTCGTAACCAGAGGTACCACTGTATTGAAAAAGAATATGTACCTACCAAGTGATGAAAAAATTCCCATCATGGTCTCACACTAACATGCCAGGACTCCATCCTTTCATGCTAACATGAACCACTTCTCTAGAAGACTTCCAGAAAATCCCCCATTTCTACAAGTTATTTTTTTAATAATCGCCCTTCTAGCAAATCATAGAATCATAGAGTTGGAATAGACCACAAGGGCCATCGAGTCCAACCCCCTGCCAAGCAGGAAACACCATCAGAGCACTCCTGACATATGGTTGTCAAGCCTCTGCTTAAAGACCTCCAAAGCAGGAGACTCCACCACACTCCTTGGCAGCAAATTCCACTGTCGAACAGCTCTTACTGTCAGGAAGTTCTTCCTAATGTTTAGGTGGAATCTTCTTTCTTGTAGTTTGGATCCATTGCTCCGTGTCCGCTTCTCTGGAGCAGCAGAAAACAACCTTTCTCCCTCCTCTATATGACATCCTTTTATATATTTGAACATGGCTATCATATCACCCCTTAACCTCCTCTTCTCCAGGCTAAACATGCCCAGCTCCCTTAGCCATTCCTCATAAGGCATTGTTTCCAGGCCTATGACCATTTTGGTTGCCCTCCTCTGGACACGTTCCAGTTTGTCAGTGTCCTTCTTGAACTGTGGTGCCCAGAACTGGACACAATGTTTTTAATAATAGATATTAAGTCTGACAGGAAATCATTAGGAGGAAATTTGGTTTTTAACTTTTTTTTAATTACTGCAGTTAGTTTAGAACTTGGTCCAGTTAGAGGTGGGTAGAAAAAGAGGACTGCACCCATTCACAAATTCTCAGAGAGTGTGCTACTCAGTCTGTTAGTGGCAGGTGTTTTTAGAAAGCGTTTTGTAATATGATCTGTTAATGAGCACTTTAGATTCTTTCCCCCCTGTTGAAGACCTTATGATACTCAAAACATGCTAGGATAATTTTTTTTTATCACATTTTCATGTGAAACAAACACTCTTGCATCTTTTGTGATTTCCACTATGTTTAAAATTTAGATTGATTGAAATACCATTATTGTAAAGCATGCTAGCTGTAATTTTCAAAGCAAAATAACTGAGTTTGCCTGCTACCCAGTGTTTGCACTCTACCATTCTCAACCTTGGTGTCCTCCAGATACTTTGAACTACAACTCCCATCATCGCTGACCATTGGCCATGCTGGCTGTGGTTGCACCTCTGCTTTCTACCTTACCTGTTGGTTTTGAGTTAACAAGTGTATGACCGTTTGAGTATGGCTTTTTTTGCACATGCTGTTAGGTGCTAGTTTTCCATGCTCTCAGTTGATAAGGACAAACAGGATAGAGTAATTAACCTACTGTCTGCTACAATTAATAACTTTTTTGTTTCATTGATTTCAGGAGGACTGTTAAGTGTTCTCCCTTTGAAATTGATTGGACTGTAAAGTGCTTAACTGTGGCATAGTGAGTTTTGGTGTCTAATTCTTGAACCGTTACAGCAACAATATTTTCATTAACATTGATTATTATTATAATTGCTATTTTATTTAAACATGGCATTATTCCTGAAGGTCTCAGGACTACTTTCCTAGTAACCATATATATAAAACATACTTCAATAATAACTAACATTTATCACAGTAAATTCCACCCCCATGCAATCTCCTGCCAGAAAATTTATCACAAGCAACCGCCATTACACAGTAAGCAGATTAAAAAAACACATCAGCATTAAATTCTCAAACTTCAATAGCCGATTTGGTTGTGCAGGAATTACAGTGCATCTTGGTTCCTTATTTTATTTGATTATATATGTTCCCTTTAGCTAGCTATCTGGATATACAGGACCACAGAAAAGAAAAATCCTTTTTCAAATGCCAGGCAAGAAATACAAGCTACTTTCTTATAGTAATTTCTTTTGGGAAGACATATCGGGCACATCAAATATATGACATTGTCACAATATATTTATTGGGCTATTTATCTCCGCTGACAAAACACTGTACATTTAGAACAATGTTCTCGCCCTATAAAAACTGAGTTTCATTTGCTGAATTTATTATTCTTCTCCATCCTGAGTGAGGTGGGTACTAGGGTGCAAGGGAAGAAGGAAATGAAAGCCTGTGGTTTCAAAGTTTTCTGCATGGCCTTGTAAGTATGAGGGAGTTGTAGCCTTTCAGATGCAGTTGGACTCCACCTCCATCGGCTCCAGCCAACATGACTAGCAGTCAGGGATGATAGTGGTCAGTGGTCCAGAAACATGTGCTTGGGTCTGTGAAAATGGAAAACACGGAAGGTGGTCTGTAAGAAGCTTTGCCTCTTCGAGACTGCAAGGGATATTGCTATGACCGCCTGCTGTTCTAAGTGAGCTGTAATGGTTTTGCTCTGTAGGTGGTTGTTAAATTCTTATTGTGGGGCCAGGTGGAGACCCCCCGACCCCAGGCGACCCCCGGGTGGAATAATGACTCATGACGTGTTATGGGATTAAAATTGGCCACAACTTTATTAAACTTTCAGATGTAGGGAGACCAACTCCCAGGTAAGTTCCACCCTCTATTGCAGGCTTCCTCAACCTTGGCCCCCCAGATGTTTTTGGCCTACAACTCCCATGATCCCTAGCTAGCAGGACCAGTGGTCAGGAATGATGGGAATTGTAGTCTCTAAACATCTGGAGGGCCAAGGTTGAGGAAGCCTGCTCTATTGTGTGTGCAAGGCGGTCCCAACCCTACCTGGTTGACTCCCCTGGCAACACCTCCCCAGCTGGGATTGGTTTACTGTCTGAGGTTGGGCGGGAACCTCCAGGTATCCAGCTTGGGGAGGTGAAGCCAGGCCAAATTGCTGGGAATCGTGTGGGATCAGGGGGCCGTGCGCGGCCATACAAAAAGCGCCCCCCGTTTGAAGTGGGGAGCGGTCATTATCAATTAATCCAGGTGTGCAGTGTGGATTCTTTTTTTTTTTTGAGATTGACCTGTCTTCACCTATTGTATGCATATTTAACTTGGGCCACTCTAGCCCAAGAGTGTAGATTTCTAGAGAGGCTCTTCCAAGACAATGACAGCTATAAAAATATTCCAAATGTCTTGTTTCTGCTCATTAGGACCATTGACGGAAGCCCTTCTTTGAGACGCATGACTGTGATGAGGGAAAAGGGAAGGCGGCAAGCAATCAGAGGTCCAGCTTTTATGTTCAACGAGAGGGGCACAAGTCTTACGGCAGAGGAAGAACGCTTTCTGGATGCGGCAGAGTATGGGAACATCCCTGTGGTCCGCAAAATGCTGGAAGAGTCAAAAACTTTGAATGTCAACTGTGTCGACTACATGGGCCAAAATGCCTTGCAGCTCGCTGTGGGGAATGAACATTTGGAAGTGACAGAACTTCTGTTGAAGAAGGAGAACCTGGCACGGATCGGAGATGCCCTGCTGCTTGCAATTAGCAAAGGGTATGTCCGGATTGTGGAAGCGATCTTGAATCATCCCGGGTTTGCAGCTAGCAAGCGGCTGACTCTGAGCCCGTGTGAGCAGGAGCTCCAGGACGATGACTTTTATTCTTACGATGAAGACGGCACCCGATTCTCCCCAGACATCACACCCATCATTTTAGCAGCCCATTGTCAGAAGTATGAGGTGGTGCACATGCTGTTAATGAAAGGGGCGAGGATAGAGAGACCTCACGATTATTTCTGCAAGTGCAGCGATTGTACTGAGAAACAGAAGCATGATTCTTTCAGCCATTCCAGGTCAAGGATAAATGCATACAAGGGGCTGGCAAGTCCTGCCTACCTGTCTCTGTCCAGCGAAGACCCGGTTCTCACTGCTCTAGAACTCAGTAATGAGCTTGCTAAACTGGCTAATATTGAAAAAGAATTCAAGGTAAGGCTTCTTCTTTTTTCTGTGCCTTCTCTGCGTGCTGCATTGGCTTTGGTGGATTAAAACACTTCACATTTATTTCCCCCTCCCTTTATCTGTTCCTGTTAATGTTGCTGCTGCGATGTCTGGATGTTTTTTGAAAACACCATTTTGCTTTAAATGAAAATACTTCATAAGCGCCGGGTGTAATAAGAAAAAATGCAATACACCCCTTGGAATAGATGAAAACAGGTTTGTTCACTGTAACAGAACATAATTGTTTTTATTAAAGTGCACTCTGTTGAAATCATGTCATCTGAGCTACCAGAACAAAAAGCAAGTGCTAGGTCCTAAATGAGTATTCCTGTTTCTATTCACACCTCTAGATTGTTGTTTACAAGTTATAAAAGCTACGCACATTTGTCATTTCCCTCTCAGAAGGACACCGCTCATTCATCTGCCAGAAATGTATTAGTGTGCCAAGAGCCAGCTGTTAAAATCTATCCAGATGTCCCACCTTTCTGTCTGATGATCATCTATACATATAATGGAGTCGTAGCATGCCGACTAGTCTCTCTTTTTCCAGATTTTTCATTAATTGGACTCTGATAAGCATTACTCTGCTCTGCCCCTTTATGATGCCCATGTTCTTAAAATGCCTGATAAAGTTACAGAGGATAGCCCTATCCTGAAGTAGGTCTTTCTGAAAAAAGAAACTGGGATGGTTGATGCAGATTGTAAACAAAATTGGTTCTACAAATGGCAATTTTATCCAGCTGCAACAAACATTTTAATGGGGTCCTTCTGGGTCAGTGTTGGATTCCGCTTCTCTAATTAACTTTTCCCTAAATTATTGTGAGGAGGCAAAAGACACATTAATCTGCGAGGCCTGTTCTGAGCAGAGAGAGTTTTAAAGAGCTAAATGTGGGTGGGCAGCATGGGCTGGCGGTGATGGTATATGGTTATGTGAATATTTAACACTGCAGTGCCAGACATAATGTACAACTTAATATCTGCTACGGCACATTTCAGCTCCTTCAGTGGCCCTTCCATTGTAGATGGAAGTGTGGTGAAAAATTAAACTTCGCCTTTTTGCAAGTTGCATATTTTGTAAGCATGGCATTAGATTTGGATTTGAGTAGTTAAATACGTAATTTCTTCATCATTCTGTTCATGTACACAATTTTGTATTACAACCTCATACCAAGGAAAGCACCTCATCTTGTTCCAATGCATCCTGCAACACAGCAATTTATTAAATTGTAGATTTGTGAATCTTTATTTTATACATTGTACTGAAACTCTAAGATGTTTCCTTGTTGTGTAGTGTATAATACATTTGATGCATTGTTGTGTAGTGCAGAAATACGTTTCTTCCTTACTTTTTATTTTCTGTATCTAGATCTTCTGTATCCAGATAAAATTGACTTATTGAAGTTACAAAAATATTGTTTGAAGGAAGACTATAATCCTGGAAGTTGAACATGCAGCTATTACAGGCCATAATAAACTCTTTCAAGGCTTGGCTCTACTATCCCAGCTTCTCATAAAGCATGCAGTTAATCGAAGCGTGACATTGTAGTTTACTGACTGTAACTGATCATAGATCATATTATTAATAAAACAAAAGTTTCTGGCAAAGACTGGGAGAGATATAGACCCAAGCAAACAGTGGCAGCACCTAAATACTAAGGTGTCAGCTTTGACTTGCACTCAGAAACAGCAGCATTTACCTATGTTTGTTCTTATACCGTTCTTGTACTATGTACCAACAGAGCAAATGATTCCAGCCCATACAGTAGCAAATTAAGACCGTAACTGCATGTCATAGTCTTTAAATGACATACAGTCGTACCTTGGAAGTCAAATGGAATCCATTCTGGAAGTCCATTCAACTTCCAAAATGTTCGGAAACCAAAGCGCAGCTTCTGATTGGCTGCAGGAAGCTCTTGCAGCCAATTGGAAGCCCCGTCAGACGTCCAACTTCCAAAAATAGTTCGCAAACCGGAACCGTCCCAGTTTGTGGAGTTCGGGAGCCAAAATGTTTGAGAACTAAGCTGTTCAAAAACCAAGGTACGACTGTATTCTTTAACGTAAATTTGTTTGGGAAAAGTCTTCAAGATAGGTTAGAAAAAGTAAAATCCACACACACACACACACACACACACACACACACACACACACCTCCAGTGCATATAATTTGAAGGCACAGGAAACCTTTGGAAGTTCCACTGTCGATTAAAAGCTAAGTAAAGCTGGTGATGGACTCTCCCATCCATTCCAGAAGAAAGAAATAGATCTGTCTTTAACAGATTCAAGATTCAAGGCACAGATTCAAGAGCTTGTTGTGCTTGTTCAAGGATGGAGAATGTGAGCATTAGAATGGGATCATTTGCCATCCCCTAATGCTAGGCCTACTTTGTAAGCCACTAATGTATATACATATGGGGCAGATTGGTTTTTCTTTTCAGGCTTTGGTGTTAATGTTACTTTGTAGGTTTTTGTGGGGTTTGTTTGTCTTTGTTGCTCCATTACACTGATGGATTGCATTATACTACGAGAACCCAGCCCCTCAAGGCATCTTACTGCTTTATTTATGAAACCCAGTTCCACCACTAATATTGGTTGCCTGTTGTCAACCCATTTAACTAGTGTGCCTTGACGAACTCTGTTGCAGGCCAGGGAAATCCTGAACTCCTTGGAGGAAGGGCTGGATAAAAAAATTAGTAAGTAAATAAAGATTATTATTTTTTAAAGCAGAACTTAATCCTTTTATTTTGAATGGGACACCAATACCTATCAGCGTCCAAACTTGACAAAGCAATCTAATCAGCAACAAGGAGGAGTCATCAACCACTATCACATTTAGAGGGCCCGTTCACAAAACTCCAGTCTTCTTTATAACTTTTTGGGAAGTTTTCAAACATCTCTTACGTTTGTTTGCAACAAACAATGTCAACCTGGCCATGCAATACGTATCCTTAAGGATTTTGGAGGGCTTTTATCAGAAGGTCTCAAAACTTTCTCGTGCAATGTGTCTGGGGTATGCATTATTTGCAAATGTTAAGATAGAGGAGGGACTACTGTGTTGTGGCTGCTTGAAGTGCACAGTCATTCGTTGCCTCATAACTAGTGGGGAAAGGCTTTGAAATGTAAAGTCTGGTGGTGGCAGACGGAGATAGGTGGGGTGGACCAGTATGAGGAAAGAATTTTCAACCATGACACTAGGAAGAACTATGGCACTGAAATGTTGTTGTCTGAAGCAATGCAATTGGTCTAATATAGAACTGATTTTGGCTTCAGTAGGGGAAACTGAATGGAAGTGAGAATGAAATTGTCTGCTGCTGCTTACCCTGTCCTGTGCTGAGAGGAGAATCAAGTATGAGATAATACCTTGCCTACAGGATTTGAGATAGAAATGCCTGTTCAAAGCTATCGGAAAGCCACAAGCTTTGAACAGAGCATAACTTCTGACACTTCTGAAAGCAAAGCGAGAGACAGCGAGAAAGCATAGAATCACGGGTTTTAATTGGTTGTCTTGGTTCATCTGATTGTCCAGGAGGTTGCTTTCTTCAACAGAGTCTATGGCTAAAATGGGACAGAGAAGGATTTTCCATTCTATAATGGATCAGGCTTATCACTTGAATCATGCAGCCATTCATTACCGTTTGAGGCAGAGCAAATGCAATAGGTTTTTGCCTTCTCACGCTGCATATCCCCACACGCCTGGCATAGATGAATTCCAGGGCTCTTAACTTAGGACTGTTGGCAACTGTGAGGAAATGCTCATTCTATTAAGGATATTGCAACTTTGCAAAAATTTAAAACTTCTAATTTGTTAAAAGAACAGCAGTTCTTGCTCATTAGATTATCTCTTGTCAAGGAGATCTAGCTGGCATTCTTTTATAAATGCGTTGGCATGATTGGTTGCACTTGAATAATGCTGAAAAAATCTTGAGTGATTAGGGAGCAATACCAACACACTGAGATTTTTTTTCATGACTTGCATCAGTCCTGATATTTAAAATCCACTTTCACTACTGTATCCTTGTCAAAGATAGTAATACGCGCACGCACGCGCGCGCGCACACACACACACATTAAAACAATGGCTTTAAAATAATAATAATTCTACCAGCTAGAGCTGAAGCCTTTTTCTAGAAAAATCAGAAACAAACATATCTGGATAGATTGAACACTAAATTCTCTTCCCTTTTGCTAAAATGAATATGTAAGGCACATAGGAAGCTGCCTTATATTTAGGCAGATCCATGCTCTATCTAGCTCAGTATTGTCTGAACTGACTGGTAGAAGCTCCCTGGGGTTTCATTTTTACCCCTATTTAGAGATTCAAAGCAGACACTCTGCTGCTGAGCTATGGTCTTTCCTCGTGCCATGCTGCTTTTGCTGTGATTATTGACCCATGCTCTGCCCAATAATGTCTATTCTTATACATATGAGTTAGAGCAGCTCTAACTCGGTAGCAAAGGTTTTAAGAAGAAGCCAGGGGTGCTTTCAAACAGCTTCCCAGGCAAAGCCTGGGTTTCCAGATGCAACTCCTATGGAAGAAAGTGAACAACGGCAAAAATCTGACAAGAAGATCAGTGTCACTAAAAAGTGAGCAAGCTGCCCTAATTTCAACCGCCCTTTAGGACGGTTCTCTAGGGAGATCGCAGCTAGTTGTCATAATTGCATTCTTATTTGAAGAGCAAGTTTAAAATGTGTTAGACGCTTTGCAGATAATACCATTTGCACTCTGAGGTTTGTGTAATTGCTTAGTTGAGACTTGGTACTAAGCTTTATAATAAATCAAGCATACAAAAGAGAGACCAGCCGCCTGGTCGAAAAAGAAACTGAAGTGCTCCCCGCCCCCTGACCCAGGGACATAGCTGCTTCTCTTTGAAATTCTCTCTCTCAGTCCTGATCTCTCTTTAGCTCATGGGGTGGAAAACCTTTTTCTGCTCGAGGACAATATTAACTTGGTGGAAAGTTGTCTGGGGGCGAGGTATATTCCAGCAGTGGGTGGCACTAGACTCAAAAGTACACCTTTAACACACACACACACACAAACACTCACTCTCTCACAGTTAGATTTGACATATGTGGTAGTAAGAAAAAGAAATATAGTACAGTGCTGCTATGGTTCTTCCTGGATTAAATGTGTGTGTGATTTTGTGTGTGTTGAAAGCAGGGGCGGAGGAAGGGGGTGAGGTAGGGGCACTCCGCCCCGGGTGTCACCACTGAGGGGGGTGACAAAATGCCTGGCGGCACTCACCGTGGGCCCTGCAGCGGGCCCAAGCCATGCGTCTCTCCTAGAGAGCCAGTGTGGTGTAGTGCTTAAGAGCGGTGGACTCGTAATCTGGTGAACCGGGTTCGCGTCTCCGCTCCTCCACATGCAGCTGCTGGATGACCTTGGGCCAGTCACACTTCTTTGAAGTCTCTCAGCCTCACTCACCTTACAGTGTTTGTTGTGGGGGAGGAAGGGAAAGGAGATTGATAGCCGCTTTGAGACCCCTTAGGCTAGTGATAAAGCGGGATATCAAATCCAAACTCTTCTTCTTCAGGCTCCACGCTACCCCAAACAGTCCGCCCACTGCCTCCGTCCCAGCTGTAGAGCAGCTGAGTTGGAGGAGGCAGGCAGACTCCCCCGCCGCTGCCTTTCCGTAGAGGAAGGTGGGAAGACTCCCCCAGGCACAGCTGAAGCCAGCCAACTTTCTCTGCTAGCTCCCTGACAGGCAGGCTTCGAAGGACAGCTCCCCTCCTCTGACAGGCAGGTGGGCGGGTTGCAAGCGTGGTGCTCCAAGTCTTGACACAGAAGAGCTGCTTAAATGCTCAGGTGCTGATTAGCTTCGTCTCCCTTTTCGATGGACCCCTCAGGCCGCTCCCTCACAAGGTTGTTGCAGTAAGGATAAAATGCTCTATCAAGAGTTGTCTTAGGTCCACCATGAGTCAAGCTCGGCTCTCTGGCTTAGCCATCTTGTCAATTGAAATAAAAAGTAGTGAAAGGAATTGATTTTGATGACTGAATTTCAAAATTTGCAGAGAACAAAGTTGGGTGGGGGGAAAGGTTTTAAGTGCTTATGCTCACAGTGTTAAGTAAATAAACCAGAAAATAACACTTGCAACTGTATCTTATTTTTCCTTCTTTTAATAATTTCAATGGGGGAGGGGGTGTGACAAGAAATTTTCCACACCGGATATCACCTGACCTTGCTACGCCACTGGTTGAAAGAGGCTTCTCTGCTTTTGCAATGGAGTAGTAGTTCCATGGGTATTGTGCAAGAGGCAGCTGGTAAGATGAGAAAGATAGTGGTCTCATCTCATAATTTTATCACACGTGTCATTGCTCCACGCCCCCCCCCCCTGCTAAAAGCTTCAGGTCCTGCAAGCAATTAAGCAGAACCACTTCTTATGACTACCTGGATGGAGTCAACCATGTCACTTTAGCATGTGCTGAGCTTGCACACTGACTCACATATATTGACCTGCTGCTGCCAGGTCTCCTTTTGCCAGATTTGAGGTGGTGTGTGTTGAGCTACCACTGGTGATTTACAGCACAATCCTATGTATGTCCACTCTGAAGGAGTAAGTCCCATTGAGTTCAGTTGGACGTACTCCCAGGTAAGTGAGTGTAGGATTGCAGTCTAATGCACGAGGTTGCTTCAGACTTTCTGAACTTTGCATGGATCTACTTGGCCCACATTTTTAACAACCCAAGTTGATCATGTGGTTTAAAAAAAAAGTTAATTATGTATTGTAGCTAAGGCTTTCGAGGGACTAAGAAGTCACAACTAAGAAGGCAGGAAACAAATGAAATCAGCTCCTTAATTTTAGAGTTTTCACCTTTCTGTAATCTTAGGACAGGAAGATAATGATCTCTGAAATCATAGGTGTAGCCATAGTGATGCTGGCAACTCTTGAGTTTTACGGTGTATTCCTAAGTAAGCTCCATTGCTTCCAACAGAACTTACTCCCATGCAAGTGGCATAGAATAGCAACCCCTAAGTGCTTTTCTGAAATAAGGGAGAATAAGGAGGAAGTTGGGACATATTCAAAGCCAAGTTCTAAAATGGGGCAGGGAAGAGAGAGGTACATTATCAATGTATTCAGCACTTCTGTAGTGAAAGCAACCAGGCTCAAGACTTACATACTAAAATTAACGGTGCTGAAAAGAATTCCATGAGATTGGTGTGCTAAGGAGTTTCTGAACACAAGGACCATTTTTCAGAGGTGACAGACATTAATAACAGATTTACAGAGAGCCGTGGAATGTAAGAGACAAATGACTGACAATTGGAGTAACAGAAGGGAGAGGTGAGATAATAAAGTGATTGACTTGTACCCATCATATGGAATACTCTAGCATCCTGCCCCGTGAACTGCTGCTCTTGATTACTGTGGTCCTCTTGGACCAAAACCAAATATGAGAGCAGCCCTTACTGTACACTCCTCCTGTGAACCTACCAGGATCTTGGTGATCGTCATCAGAGGCCCCTCTCTGTGTGCCCCTTCTGAGAAATGTGTGGAGGGTGGTAAGAACTGGCTTGTTCAGTGGTTGCTCCCCATTGATAGAATGCTCTCCCCAGAAGAACATTCCTGGTGCCATCACTGTCAGCTTTCAGATGCCAGGCTAAGAAATTCCTGTTTACCTAGGCTTTTGGTGGATTAATTTGGATTATAACACAGTGTGATTTTTGACCTGCTCATCTTTCAGTTGGGTGGGGTTAGGTTCATTGCTGCACAAGCACTTTTTAGATAAACTGTTATTTTATGTATTTGTTTTTTAAATGTTTTCAAGCCTTGTTTATTTAATGGATCTGTAAGCCGTTTTGATGCAGCTTTTGTGGAAAGACACAGTAAATAGAATAAATCATAACAATTAATAATATACTCATTTGAGGTTTGAATACCATGTACGAAAAAGAGGGCAGAAATGTGCAATCCAGCCTAGACAGTCATCTGCAGAATGTACATATGCTAAATAAATGCGCATTACTAAATCAGTTCCACATGAATTGATGTGACTCAATAACTATTGTCTGCTTTTTAGAATGACTATCGCAAGCTGTCTATGCAATGCAAGGATTTTGTGGTTGGCGTCCTTGATCTCTGCCGAGACTCTGAAGAGGTAGAATCCATTCTAAATGGAGATTTGGAGGCTGAGCCAGTTGAAACACAAAGGCACAGAGCTTCGTTGAGTCGTGTCAAACTGGCAATTAAGTATGAAGTCAAAAAGGTAAGTGACTGTCTCTTTTAGACAGTATGATACTGGATGCATTGCATCATAAACTGCCTGCGTCAAGAACCTTAAGCACTATAACAGGGCTGTATTGTAAACACTTTATGGGGCCTGTCCTCTGGACAGGAATAATTCACTAATGTCAAACTGATTTCACAATAAGGCAGCAGAGAGATTGGCATTTTTCAATGAAAATAATAGGGACTGTCATACACAAGTCAATTATTGTGATGCAGTGTTCTCACGCATGTGCATGTTATCCATTAAAACATCCAGAGACAAACAGCCACGTCTTGATCCGTCTTCAGCATAAATAAAAAGACTGGAGAAATCATTCTGTAAATAGAAATTATGTTATATCATTATGTTGTTCTTAACTGTACTGCCATTCCACTCAACCTTCTCCCCCGCTGACCATGATCCAACCACAGTTAAGCTCTCCTGTGTCCCATTGATTTTGTGTCTTCCATTTAAATTAACAGCACTTAAAAGTACTTCACTTTGTCTGGATTGTGTGTAGTGTCAGTGTAATGGGAGGTAGATGCACCAGAGTACATTAAAAATGGCACTCACCTTTTGAAAGCTGTTACTGCTCTTACAACTAATAGCCGCAACAGGCAGTTGCTTGCAGATCGGAAGTGATGTATCACATCCGCACAGAAACAGGCCTTGTTGGTTCCTTTTAGAAGCATCACTGGCAGAGAAAGGGGGGTGCCCCCCACCCTGGGTATCATCCCTGGGGGGGGTGTGACATTGCTGCAGGTGGCGCCCGCCCGGGGACGCTCGCTGCCACCGCACCCCCCCCTGGGACGCTAGCCCCTAGCCTCGCCCCCAAGGGCACAGCAGCTAGCTCCGCCTCTGAGAAGCATATTTTAAGCTTGGAACGATAATGTTTGGTTAGAGTCTCTCTACATAGGAATCTGCTATGACGTGAGATATGATAGATGTACAGTATATTCTAGGGGGTTCTGCTGACAAAAGTCTTTAAAATAGCCACAGAAGCAAACTCTGTTCCAAGGGCAGTTTATTTATATAGAAAACAGCCATTATAAAACTTCCAGGCCAGTGCTTTCTGGGTTTTAACGTTTACGGACAATCACCTTGGGTCATCACCTCTGAGAAGTAATAAAACACAAATGCTAGAGGACTACGGAAAGGAAGTGACACCTACATTTATTTACATCTGAATAGGTCTGCCTTGGCGGCCATGCTGCCAGTAACAGCAAGCTTTTTCACAGCTTCTGTTATAAATCACATTGTGTTATAGTGAGCCACCTGTTAAAGCCAACCTACTAAATAAGACTGCAGTGCATAAATTGGATAGTGTTAGTTTCTTTAAACTCATCCCTGATTAATAGATACTTGAATATTTTCATTTATATAGATCACAAACTTTAAAAATAATCGAGGGTTTATTAATTAGAGATGGGTTTAAGGAAACTGACACTATCCAGTTCTTATATAGTATATCTCTGTGTTACAAGAGTGTTCTATTTTGAGACCAGGTGTGTTGTTGCAATGTCTGTGATTCCTGCACTCCACGGAAGCTTCATCTTGAGCTCATGCTTTACCTGTTTACGGTGCCAGTGGGGGCCATTAATTTATGGGACCAGTACAGGCTTTGCAGAGTGCACAGCTGGCTTCTGAATGCTTCTGTGGCATTTCTTCAGAGACAAGGCTCCTGCCTTCTGTAGAGTCTTGTCATTGTGATTCTGATTTTGCAGTAGGCAGCGAATCTGAAAGCATGAGAGGTAGCTCGGCAGATTGTTCATAACCCGAAACTGATGTGCAGAACTTCCCTGGATAACTTGGAAAGCCACAAGTATGCTTTTTATTCTGCACCGCAACAAATGTTTCTCTTTTTCCTAGGCATGTGCCCTTTGAACACAAATCAACTGATTAGGTTCTCTTGGGCTTTTAAAAACATTGGATCTTTAAGGATCTGCTGATTTTATAAACTTAGGGCAACGTTGGAGAACCTCCAGGCTGTGGACCTAATTCAGTCCTCCAAGCTCCTCTAAATGACCCATTAGCCATTCCTAATAAACTCCATCTGCATGTTGATCTTGTGATGTCATTTGACATCACCTATTTATCATGTTGATTTATCCTACTTTCTGCTTTTTCTAGTTTTCTTTGATTAGGCTTAACAATTTAGTATTTTACATATGCTTTATATATTTTATGTATATTGGAAGTCTGGAAGAAAGTTCTAGAAACCGTTGCTCAGAATTGCTGTTGTATGTATGTATAGCATTCAGATGATCATATATTCGTTTAATAAGCTGAGATAGGAATGAACCTTGAGCCTTGTGCCCTCACATGTAGCCGCCTTGACCTTGCATTCAGGCAAGCCAGCAAACCAACCAACCAACCAACCAACCAACCAACCAACCAACCAGGAAACATTCAAGTTAGGTATAGTTTCTTGCTTTAATAGAACCAAATAATGGCTTCAGAATAAGCAAGAATATGATGCCATTTTCAAACCATGGCTTTGTCTCCTTGCATGTTCCAAAGCAGTTAACCATGGTTTCATGGTATGGTTCATGAAATGGGAAAGTATAGCTAACTGGAAAACATCTTGGTCTGTTAGCAAAGGATGGAGTGAAGTGGCCATGAATGGCTCGTTTATATCTTGGCGTATTAAGCTAAAATATAAACCTCCAGATATGAACATGTTGCTCTTAGACAAATTAATGGAGGTTAATTAGCAAATAGTAGTAGTAATAAGGTAAAGGTGAAGGGACCCCTGACCATTAGGTCAAGTCGTGACCGACTCTGGGGTTGCAGTGCTCATCTCGCTTTACTGGCCGAGGGAGCCGGCGTACAGCTTCCGGGTCATGTGGCCAGCATGACTAAGCCACTTCTGGCGAACCAGAGCAGTGCACAGAAACGCCGTTTACCTTCCTGCCGGAGCGGTACCTATTTATCTACTTGCACTTTGACGTGCTTTTGAACTGCTAGGTTGGCAGGAGCAGGGACCGAGCAACGGGAGCTCACCCCGTTGCGGGGGATTCGAACCACCGACCTTCTGATCGGCAAGTCCTAGGCTCTGTGGTTTAACCCACAGTGCCACCCGCATCCCCAGTAGTAGTAGTAGTAGTAGTAGTCATTTATATCCCACCCATCTGGCTGGGTTGTCCCATAACCTTCACAATTAGAAGAAGAGTGTCTCTGGCAGAGCATCCTGACATGTATGTGGCTAGGCAGTATTCGAAAAAGGATACTAGGCCAGGTGGGCCCTAATCCTCCTTTCAAAGTCATTCAGGTTGGTGTCTATCGCTAGATCTAGAGGGAGAAAATCCCACAGTTTAATTATGTGCTGTGTCATAGTAAGAAAGGGGTCAGGGGACTCTAGGGAGTGGAAATGGGGAATGCTAGGGTGTGTATCTTGGCAGGTACCCAGTGATGTCTACCCTGACACCATCACAGCTGCAAAGAATAGATAGTTAAAAACTCTAAAGTTGATATCTAAAGTCATTTTAGACTTGCTGAAGAATTTACGCATGCTGAAAGATCTCCCCAAAAGACTGATGCATATGCTCAAGTGTGTAACTCAGCCACATCTCTGATTTTGGCTTTATATAACAAAACATGCACATTTAGTAATTTCAGAGTTTTAACATAATTTTCTTCTCTTTGGTGCAGGTGCTCTTTAATTACTTTGTGAATGCTTACTAATTTAACTGCCAATGCTAGCTAATTCAGCAGTATATATAGCAGAATGCAAGTTAGCTTGCTCCTGAATGCTACTTTAAGGCTTATCCATGCTTGCCTTTCCTTCTCACTTCTCACAGGCATGGTCTCCACCTTAAAGCACAATGGCTGAGCACCGCCCCTTTTTTTGCTCCTGGAGGTTCCCCATGAAAACCTGCTCTTTAAAGCTGGATCAGAGCAAATGGCAATCTGTGGAAAACCTGAATTGCTGTTTGCTATGAATCAGTTTTAAAGAGTGGATTTTCATGGGCAAAGCTCCAGATCAAAGAAAAAGGGGGTGGCACTCAGAGCTTTAAAGTGCAGATAAGTGTGGATGAGCCCTTAATCAAAGCAAGTTTAAAACTAATCTTTATGCCTTCCAAATGTCTTGAAGATTTGTTATATTGTGTAAATGGCTAATAATAACCTTACCTATGCTGAACGTAAGTTAAAAAACCAATCCCCTTTAAAGCTATTTTTGCTGGCATTTTCATATTCAGAATTCTGGGCACTTATTGCTTATTTGCATGCAAAAAAGCCACAATGTTTTCCTAGCTTACCATATTGCTTAAAAGCGTTACCCATGATCATACTCAGTGGCTGTGGAATGCTGACTGGCAATTGGGGACTGGGTGGAATGGAATATCCTGGAAGAGAACATGGCTAGCTGGTTGGCATTCTGAATAGGAGCAATTCAAACAACAACGTTTTGTTGCAGGCCCACGTATCAGGAAACTATTGGCCTCCTGCCTTTATTGTACAAAGGGCTGCCCGTTTTGTTCTGTGCCTTTATGTACAACTACTGCATTTTAAGCAGAAAAATATTAATCACGTATATGAGGGACATTTAAAATGAAATTCCCACTTGCACCAAGAAAGAACAACTGTTAATATTTTTAGTTTCTGAAAAAAAACATGTTTCCAATCTCATTTGAGCCTGTGGAGGTGTTACTGTGATGTTAGCAACTCTGCAACATGCCAAATAAACAAACCTAATAATAACATAAAATTGTATGGTGATAACTATCTGTACATTCAGGAGCCTTTCTTTATAAAGTCTGAAATAGCTTATTCGAGGAAGCTTGTAATTTAATATTATTTTTAAGAAATATGCCTCAGATTCAAGAGCAGTGGCAACATGTGAATAGGTTGCTATTATAATTTTAGTAGCTGATAATGAAGCTTAAAAAAAACTATTAATGGAGTTATATTGGCAACATCATAATTAGAAGGAGTCTTTTTTGCAATCATAAATATTTGCCAGTGAGAATTCCCATGTGATTTAGTGTATATACAGGTGCTTGATACATACTGAGAGCCTGAAGTCTTTCTAATTTTCATAATATTACAAATATTCCTCCGGTTCACATGTAATTTATCAGGAAAATCAAAACTGGGAATGGTACGTTACTGTCTGCCTTGCTTGCCCTCATTGTATTGGTGGGTGGTTTTGCTTCAGGTGGACTTTGCTTTGATACATTGACCATGATCAAAAATTGATAATGAATCTGATAATGTTCTAGTCCACAAACAACTAGCATTTCTTGGTCTTTAAGGTGACATCAGAGTCCATAGTTGTTTTGGCTATAACACAGCCCAGCCAAATACCACTGGGAGATGAAACACAAAGTAAGGCATGCTTAAGCCTATTGATTTCAGTAGAATCGATAAACCCAAGTTTCCTGTGTGGGGTTGTAGCTGCTTGTTTCTTGTCATATAAATTGGGTTGGATTCATAGGAACAGAGAAAGCTGCCTTGCACCATTTAGCATGCAGCTTTTGATCTAAAGTCACATCAGTGGTGGGAGGCTGGAAGAAGGGGACTTGCCAGGAGGGATGGTGAAATATACTCAGAGTTGAGTGTGAATTTCATGCTCTTTATTCAGCTCGTAGTAGCAATGAATGAAACTTTCCCCAAAACGTATATGTATATATATATATTTGGCTATAACACAGCCCAGCCAAATACCACTGGGAGATGAAACACAAAGTAAGGCATGCTTAAGCCTATTGATTTCAGTAGAATCGATAAACCCAAGTTTCCTGTGTGGGGTTGTAGCTGTTCACATGTTGTTCACATAAATTACAGACACCTATTCACATGTTGCCACTGCTCTTGAATCTGAGGCATATTTCTTAAAAATAATATTAAATTACAAGCTTCCTCGAATAAGCTATTTCAGACTTTATAAAACTTCCTCTCTTTACCAACACATGAAAGAAACAGGACACGAAATTAATTTTGCAGATTCCAAATTGCTCTTTAACATGGAACATCACCACAAGAGAATAATCATGGAAGCCATCGAGATAGAGAAACACCCTCACAACATGAACAAGCGTGACGACACGTCCCGCCTGCCAGACATCTGGAAATTAGCCCTCCCCACAAAAACCGACACCAGAACCAGAGGCACACAGAACGCCATCTCCAATCAACCACACCAGACCCAAACCCAGACCCTCTCCACAGATAAATTACAGACACCATCCAGTAGCCAAACCATAGTGGCACCTCCGGATGCTGCACCCCCCTGCAATCCCTACACAGATCTGGCTGGCACAGGGCACAAAACCACAGCTCGCCCCTATACACGAAGCCAAGCCAGAGCACAACTAAGTGCAGTACAGCCATCTTCTCAGAAAAACTCTTTACAAGGTCAAGAGGTCAAGACACGAAAGCTTTAGCAACTAATCCACACCTAATGACCCTCCTAAGTGGTACTCAGAATATCACTCAAGTAATCACTCAAGATATCCCTCAAGTAATTAATGAACAAAAGAAGAAAAGGCACATTAACCTAGGAACTTCCTCTCTGCCCAGAACGTTGGAGGCTATACACCACACCCCCTCAACAGTATTTATAGGAACTCAAACACTGAGATCCTGCTCTGTTCTAGTAACAAGAAGCCGAAAGCACCAGCCTGAAGATGACGAGTGAGACCTCGTCGAAACGTCGCCTAGACACCCCAACTCTTACACGGGAAGACACCCGAAGACACCAAAACCTACATTCCTGTACCCGTGAAAATCTACGAAAGCATATATATATATATATATATATATATATATATATATATATATATATGTATGTATATGTATATATGTATATGTATATGCTTTCGTAGATTTTCACGGGTACAGGAATGCAGGTTTTGGTGTCTTCGGGTGTCTTCCCGTGTAAGAGTTGGGGTGTCTAGGCGACGTTTCGACGAGGTCTCACTCGTCATCTTCAGGCTGGTGCTTTCGGCTTCTTGTTACTGGAACAGAGCAGGATCTCAGTGTTTGAGTTCCTATAAATACTGTTGAGGGGTGTGGTGTATAGCCTCCAACGTTCTGGGCAGAGAGGAAGTTTCCAGGTTAGTGTGCCTTTTCTTCTTTTGTTCATTAATTACTTGAGGGATATCTTGAGTGATTTCTTGAGTGAAATTCTGAGTACCACTTAGGAGGGTCATTAGGTGTGGATTAGTTGCTAAAGCTTTCGTGTCTTGACCTCTTGAGCTTGTGAAGAGTTTTTTCTGAGAAGATGGCTGTACTGCACTTAGTTGTGCTCTGGCTTGGCTTCGTGTATAGGGGCGAGCTGTGGTTTTGTGCCCTGTGCCAGCCAGATCTGTGTAGGGATTGCAGGGGGGTGCAGCATCCGGAGGTGCCACTATGGTTTGGCTACTGGATGGTGTCTGTAATTTATCTGTGGAGAGGGTCTGGGTTTGGGTCTGGTGTGGTTGATTGGAGATGGCGTTCTGTGTGCCTCTGGTTCTGGTGTCGGTTTTTGTGGGGAGGGCTAATTTCCAGATGTCTGGCAGGCGGGACGTGTCGTCACGCTTGTTCATGTTGTGAGGGTGTTTCTCTATCTCGATGGCTTCCATGATTATTCTCTTGTGGTGATGTTCCATGTTAAAGAGCAATTTGGAATCTGCAAAATTAATTTCGTGTCCTGTTTCTTTCATGTGTTGGTAAAGAGAGGAAGTTTTTTCTTCTTTTTTGACGGCATTCTTGTGTTCTGCGATACGTGCATTTATTCGTCTGTTTGTTTGTCCAATGTACGTGGCTGGGCAGACTTTGCAGGGTATTTCATAGACCCCTTGGTTTTCTAATTGGATTTTATCTTTGGGGTTTCTGAGGATATTGGCTATTTTTTGGTTGGTGCAAAAGGCTGTTTTGATATTGTGTTTATGGAGGATTTTGCTGATTTTATCTGTAGTGCCCTTGATATAAGGAAGGAGGGCCATGCCATTGTTTTCTTCTGTGTCTTGGTTTTTGGGGGGTGTTTCTTTTTGGATTAGCTTCGTAACCCTGTTTTGCTGGTATCCGTTGGCAATTAACACATTTGAGAGATTCTGTAACTCAGTTGTCAAGTGGTCTTTGTCAGCCAGGCGTTTGGTTCTGGAGATGAGAGTCTTGGCTACGGAGTTTATTTGTGCAGGGTGGTGGTGTGATTGTGCATGTAAGTAGCGGTTGGTGTGTGTTTTTTTCCGGTAGATAGTGTGTCCTAGGGAGCCATCAGGTTTTTTGTAGATTAGGACGTCAAGGAAGGGAAGTTGGTTATTGGCTTCTATTTCCATAGTGAATTGTATTTTGGGGTGTAGGCTGTTGAGATGTGTGAGGAAGCTATCTAGTTTTTCTTTCCCGTGTGGCCAAATTACAAAGGTGTCGTCAACATATCTGAGCCAAAGTTTGGGTTTGTGTTCTGACTTGTCTAAAGCATTGGTTTCAAAGTGTTCCATGTACAGATTTGCGATGACCGGTGAGAGGGGTGATCCCATAGGTGCTCCTTCTATCTGTTTGTATCTTTGTCCATTGTGGATGAAGTACGTGTTGGTTAGGCAGTGGTTGGTCAGGTCCAGGATGTATTCGGGGGGATTGTATTTGTTTTGAATGGCTGTCAAGGCTTCATTAATGGGCACTTGTGTGAAGAGAGATACAACATCGAAGCTCACAAGTAGGTCATCGGGATGTAGGTTTTGCTTCTTTATTGTTTCTATGAACTGGAAGGAGTTTGTAACGTGTGAAGCGATAGATTCTGCATAGGGCTGAAGTTGCTTAGCGAGAAATTTAGCGAGATTTTGTAGAGGTGAGCCTATGGAGCTGACTATTGGTCTGAGTGGTGTTCCTTCTTTGTGTATCTTGGGGAGACCGTAGAGTTTGGGGCATCTGGATGATTTTTCTCTGGGGATGATTCTTAGCTGGATTTCTTCACTGATAGGAGAGGCTTTTATTTTGGATTTGGTGGTTTTTTCCAGATAGGTGGTGGGATCTGTTTTTATAGGTTGGTAGGTAGGGTCTTGGAGTAGATTTGATAGTTTTGCTTGGTAGTCCGATGTGTTCATCACAACAGTGGCATTACCTTTGTCTGCTGGGAGAATGATTATGTTGTTGTCTTTCCTCAGGTTGGTGAGTGCTTTCTGTTCTTCTTTGTGTAAATTGCTTCTGGGTGGTTTGCTGGAGCAGAGGATGTTGGTGACTTCAAGTCTGATTTTATTGGCTTCATCTGGGTTGATTTTGGTTAGGCTAGCTTCGACTCCGCATATGATGTTTTCCGTGGGGATGCGTCTCGGGGCGACTGCAAAGTTGAAACCTTTGGAGAGTACTTTGGTTTCGGTTGAGGTGAGGATCCTGTCTGATATGTTATGTACTGTTTGTTTCATGGGTTGTTGTGGAGGGTGGCTGGGCTTCTGGCGTTTCTCTAGTTTGTGGAGTTTGTTGGTGTGTGTGTCCGTCTTACGTGAGGACTCAGTTTCAGCTCTCCAAACGGCTAGTTGTTTGCATTTGTCCCAGAGTGCAGGGTGGATTTTGTTACAGAGTTTGAGGTGAAGAGTGAGCAGATCTTTGTTGGTTTGGTTTAGTAGGTATCTTTTTTTATGTAGTTCGTTTCTGATTAGGGATAGTTCAGTTCGTTTCAGGATCCTTTCGGTAGCTGGGGTTTTAGAGTGGAATTTAAGTTGGAAGCATGTGGGAATTAAGTTGTTGTCTCGGCAGTTGCGTAGGAACAAGAGATCACATAAGATGGTGGCTCTTCGGATTTCTAGTTTCTCGTAGGTTCTTGTCAGCTGGAAGGTTTCCTCCCCGTAGAGGTGAGATATTTGCTTTCGTAGATTTTCACGGGTACAGGAATGCAGGTTTTGGTGTCTTCGGGTGTCTTCCCGTGTAAGAGTTGGGGTGTCTAGGCGACGTTTCGACGAGGTCTCACTCGTCATCTTCAGGCTGCCCCAAACTCTATACACCACACCCCTCAACAGTATTTATAGGAACTCAAACACTGAGATCCTGCTCTGTTCCAGTAACAAGAAGCCGAAAGCACCAGCCTGAAGATGACGAGTGAGACCTCGTCGAAACGTCGCCTAGACACCCCAACTCTTACACGGG
The DNA here is from genome assembly GCF_964188305.1 of Podarcis bocagei. NCBI lineage: Eukaryota > Metazoa > Chordata > Lepidosauria > Squamata > Lacertidae > Podarcis > Podarcis bocagei. Next base: position 50,956,044 of record NC_138134.1, read on the forward strand.
AAGACACCCGAAGACACCAAAACCTGTATATGTATATATATATACCGTATCTTTCGCCCTATAGGACGCACTTTCCCCCCTCCAAAAATGAAGGGGAAATGTGGGTGCGTCTTATGGGGCGAATGCAGGCTTTCGCTGAAGCCTGGAGAGCGAGAGCGGTCGGTGCGCACCGACCCCTCTCGCTCTCCAGGCTTCGCGGACCTCTCGGCAAGCAGCAGGAACGCTCCTGCTGCTTGGGGAGAGTTGCCTGCATCCCGAAGCCTGTGCGCACTGAGATCAGCGCGTCCAGGCTTCGCGGACCTCTCGGCAAGCAGCGAGAACGCTCCCGCTGCTTGGGGAGAGTTGCCGGCACCCCGAAGCCTGCGCGCGCTGAGATCAGCGTGTTCAGGCTTCGCGGATCTCTCCTCAAGCAGCGGGAACGCTCCCGCTGCTTGGGGAGAGTTGCCGGCATCCCGAAGCCTGCGCGCACTGATCTCAGCGCGTCCAGGCTTTGCGGATCTCTCCTCAAGCAGCGGGAACGCTCCCGCTGCTTGGGGAGAGTTGCCGGCATCCCGAAGCCTGCGCACACTGATCTCAGCGCGTCCAGGCTTTGCGGATCTCTCCTCAAGCAGCGGGAACGCTCCCGCTGCTTGGGGAGAGCTGCCGGCATCCCGAAGCCTGTGCGCGCTGATCTCAGCGCATCCAGGCTTCGCGGACCTCTTCTCAAGCAGCGGGAGCCACCGCTGGGCTCCCACGGCTTGCAGAGAGCTGCCTGTTTGGGGGCTGGGGTCGGGGGAAGCTCCCTTTATTTCCCCCCCAAAAAACTAGGTGCGTCTTATGGGACGGTGCGTCCTATAGGGCGAAAAATACGGTATATACACACACACACACACACATTATTTACACAATGGGCCGTGCGTGATTGGCTAATTCTGGGCTGCTCCTGTAGGCCATTAGGTTGCAGATTCACTTCATCCAGGAGACTGATTGGCTGCTCCTGCAGGTCAGTCAGGTCACTGATTCACTTCCACCTGGAGCTGGATTGGGTGGCTCCTGCAGACCAATCAGACTGCTGCATTCTGGATCCTATTGTTCTAGGATTCTGCTCAGTACATAACAGATGGGGAAGCCAAAATGGATGGAGTAGCAGAAGTGCGGGGGAACCCTCTTGATGAGAGCAGTCTGTCCATCACTAAGCAGCCCTCTTGGTGGAGAGAGAGAGAGAGAGAGAGGCTGCTGGGAGAGTGAGCAGGAGTGACAGAAATAGTGAGAGATGAGTGGCGTCGCTATTGTACTGGCTTTAACTCTGCCGGCTGCTGGCATGTGGATTATCCCAGAGGAATGTGATTCTTGGGCAGGGAGAGAGAAGGTTCCCTCCTCTGAGCTACACCAACTAGCAACAGGCTCTCCGGGGTTTCAGCCAGGGTATTTCATCCATACCTGGAGATGCCATGGACTGAATCTGGGGCTTTCTGTATGCAAACATGTGTTCTAGCACTGCACAATGGTCTTTCAAAGCTGTTCTTCCACTCATAGAAGAGCTGTTCTGTATCCATCACTAGAGCTTTGTTTGAGAAAAGTGGAGGTAAACCCAAAGATTGCGTTCCCTTACGCAACACGCCAGTGTCTAAAGCAGAAGCATGAGAATTTCTGTAATACGTCACGGCACTGTGCCAATTCCATAGGTGACTATAACAGCAGTTTGTATGTAGCTAAAACAAAATGCTGTTCATCCTGAAGAGAGAACACCATGTTTTCACACACACACACACACACACACACACACACACACACACAGCATAATAAGCAGTCTCTAATTACTGCTGTTAATTTATCATCACCACTGTATACATGACATACTGAATCTCTCTAACAGATCCACCCATGCCTAATATTTGCAGAACAGCAGTATTGGCCATTTTCCTTCTGCCAGGGTTCCTTGAATCTAACCCTGTAGTTTGGATCCAACTGTGGTTGCAACAAGGGGGAGGGGAAATTCCCCACATACACGTTTGACATGAGTTGACAGTGGAGGTGGTACAAAGTAGAGATAGCACTATGTAAGCGCATGACAGAAGTCGTTCACCCAGCGGGGCCGAGCTGCAATGCTGGCTTCCCAGCAGCTGTGTTGCTCCCACTTGCCACAAGGAGGAGGAATGAGTGGCGGGGAGGTTGGCTCACAGGCAGAGCCAATCCAGTGCACCTGCCAGTGTGCCCATACTGCCTGACCTCCCTGCTGCCTTGCCGCTCCCTCTCCTCCTATTAAGTGGCAATGAGGCACCTTCTGGGAAGCATGGTTAACTTGATGATCTCAGTAGGTGGTGCTCATGTTGTGATAACCATCCACTCAGCCACTATGCAGTTGCGAAGTGCTGGTTGTGGCACCACCACATCCACAGCCAGTTTCAGTCGCTGCACAGCAAGGACAGGAATGTGTCTAAATTCCCTGTCACCATGTTGTGGTCACTGCTGATTTGACCTAGTAACACATCTCACCAGCTACTACTCGATCCGAAGAGCCATTTCTACTCAATGTATTATTCTGTTCAAGGGAATGTGGGTGGCGTTGTGGTCTAAACCACAGTGCCTAGGGCTTGCCGATCAGAAGGTTGGTGGTTCAAATCCCTTCAACGGGGTGAGCTCCCATTGCTCGGTCCCTGCTCCTGCCAATCTAGCAGTTCGAAAGCACACCAGAGCAAGTGGATAAATAGGTACCACTGTGGCAGGAAGGTAAACGGTGTTTCCATGCACTCTGGCTTCTGTCACAGTGTTCTGTTGTGCCAGAAATGGTTCACTCATGCTGGCCACATGACCCAGAAGCTGTCTGTGGACAAACACCATCTCCCTCAGCCTGAAAGCGAGATGAGCGCCACAACCCCATTATCGCCTTTGACTGGACTTAACTGTCCACGGGTCCTTTACCTTTTTACTTTACCTATTATTCTGTTCCCTGTTCCCTAACACCTCCACAGTGGCTATATTGGGGTATAATTCCTTTTCAAACATGAAGTTTTTGTATTGGGTGACCATAAATGGGTGATCGCTTGTTCAAAAGAATCTCACGCCATGTGAAAATTTTGTCCCTAATGGAGAAAGTGGTCCTGTTTAGTTTAGAATAAAAAGAATAAAGCCTTTATCCCAAGTATAGTAATGAGAGGGAGAAACATGATTTCTAGCATGCAGCTCCTGTTTCTAAGTAGGAATATGCTTGTAACATGATCCAGTGTCCCAATAGTTATTCAAAATAGTTATACAAAATTATTCATCATTATATAAAGATTTGACGGAAACTGAAAGGTTCTCTCAACTCTCAACTGAAATATCTCTTCTATTAACATGTTAATGTTTGCATTGTCTGTATTCTTAAGAAATGGAAAATGTGAGCTGTTGCAATAGGTGCAATAGAATCTTTGTTCCTCCACATGCTGTTCCATCAATCCAGTTTGCCATGCTGCTTGGGGCTGATGGGAGTTGGAGTCCAATGACTTATATTGGGGAGAGGGGCACAGGTTACCCAACCCTGCAGTGCATTAATTACTTGTGCTTCAGTATCTGTGTAACTTGTTTTTCTTCTGTTTTCCCCACAGTTTGTGGCCCATCCAAACTGTCAGCAACAGCTGTTGACCATCTGGTATGAAAACCTCTCAGGACTACGGGAACAGGCCATTGCAATCAAGTGTCTAGTTGTGCTGGTGGTAGCACTGGGCCTTCCATTTCTTGCCGTTGGGTACTGGATTGCACCATGTAGCAGGGTACAAGGTTTTGTTTTTGGCTTTTTTGGTGTGTAAATGTATTTCATTTCAGAAAGCCCTCTGTTGAAGTGAGAGACCCAGTCGTGTGCTGAAGGCTATATTCCTGTTTCTCTTGATACCTTGCTGAAACCAAATGATTGCTATTGTTAACGTAATTGTCATTATTCGTTTCCATTACACCAGAATGTTTTACAGTTTCTTATCCTGTACTTCTGTTGGGCGAGTGAATTTGGAGCATGAATACCCTAGTTACTAAAAGGAAGTAACACTCTATGCAAATAAAATAATGCTAAAGATTAGTAATTTATAACAAGTTTCTAAACTAAATAAAATAAGTTGTGGCTGCTCTGCTTGGGTGACCTAGGGAAGAGGTCCTGTATTTTCTTCTCTCTTATGAAGAAAAGCTATCTCAAGTATGATCTGTAGGCACACAAGGCCATCATCTTGCTGAAGCTAACGAGGTCTGGTCAACGCAAGAGCCTGAGAACTGCATGAATACCCCCTTGGGCTCAATGATGGAAGAAATGTAAAATATAAGTTTATGAAAAGGAAAAAAAACCACACACACACACACTATAAGGATCAGTGTTACCCAACATACTGGTGGCCTCATAGGCCTCCTGTTAATGCTGCTTACTTGAGATAATAATAATAATTTATTATTTATACCCCAGCCATCTGGCTAGGTTTTCCCAGCCACTCTGGGCGGCTCCCAACAGAATATTAAAAACACAGTAAAACATCAGACATTAAAAACTTCCCTAAACAGGGCTGCCTTCGGATGTCTTCTAAAAGTCAGATAGTTGTTTATTTCCTTGACATCTAATGGGAGGGTATTCCACAGGGCGGGCGCCACTACCAAGAAGGCCCTCTGCTTGGTTCCCTGTGACCTCACTTCCCTCGCAGTGAGGGAACCCCTAGAAGCCCCTCAGAGATTGCAACAGTGTGTACGGTTGCTTTAGGCCAATTAAAATGTATCAGTCAAAACCTTTTCAACTTTTGCATAGGACTGCCAACAATTTGGTTCTACTTTTCATCAAAATGTGATTCTAAAATGGTTTACAAAAGCATAAAAATATACAACAGTCATTTAGGCGAAGGATTCTTAAGTATGGCTTTACAATAGTTAAACTGCATGCAAAGAAGTATCCCTAAATTGAAATTTAGCATTAAATATTCATTTTTGGCACATGCCATGTTTGTTGAAAGTGAAAGCATACATTGCTTAAAAACAAATATATTCTCCTTTGCTTTCTCAGCTTGGAAAAGTTCTCAGAAGTCCATTTATGAAGTTTGTGGCACATGCAGCCTCCTTCATTATTTTCTTGGGTCTGCTGGTGTTCAACGCTTCAGACAGATTTGAAGGGGTCACAGTATTACCCAACGTGACAGTTACTGATTACCCTAAACAGATTTTTAGGGTTAAGACCACTCAGTTCAGTTGGACAGAGATGCTGATCATGGTATGGGTGCTTGGTATGTATATAGCCTCTCTATCTCAGTGTCAACCTGATTAGTTTCTGTGGCATTTTTCGATAAAACTGCTTTCTGTCATAGCTATTGTATGCTGCTCCTGTACAGTGGATTTAATTCGTTAATTCGTTCCAGGGGTCAGTGCACACCCTGAAAAATCTGTATCCAGAGGCACAGAGCGCTTATGTGCATGGGTGAAAAGCAAAACCCGGAAAAATACTTCCGGGTTTGCCACTTTTGCAACCCGAAGTTTACATTGCTCGAGAGTAACCCGAGGGTCTATTGTAGTAATGCTTTAGAGTAGGGCTTTCCAGACTTTTCATGGTGGTGACACACTTTTAGACATGCAGCATTTCGCGGCACAGTAATTCAGTTTTACTAGCAACCTGGAGGTTAAACAAACCCCTTTGTAACCCTGGGAGGAGCACTGGGAGCATTCACATGACACACCTACACGCTGCAGCTGACACACTAACGTGTCGTCGTGACACACAGTTTGGAAAGCTCTGGTTTAGAGAGTGCTACTTGTAAAACGTATATTTTTTGAAACAAAGAGCTGGTGTAAGGTTTTGTCGCAAAAATCAGACTTCTTCCCAGTGACCGTAGATGTTCAATGCAAATTACAGGATATGTTGAATACCCAAGGGATCTGGGAAGTAGTCTTTCTTGCGCCAGTAAATAAATAAATCTCACTACAACTTAAAGAGATAAGAGAAGCAACATGATAGGCAGATAGATCAGCTAGCCAAATCTATAATGGCTGTGTTTCTTAATTTAGACTGAACTGAAAATCTCAGAGTTTAGTTAAATAAACTCTGGAGATTGCATAGCATTTCCCCATAGCCTGGGAGTGTCAATAGCCTTGATCACTGATCCCTAGAGCCTTAAAATAACTCTGGCATTTTTATTTTGCTCTCTTGGAGACCTTATTGTAGAGGACTAAAAATAATTTAAAAGTTGTGGGCTCAGTGGCGTAGCGTGGGTTGTCAGCACCCGGGGCAAGGCAAGTAATTTGCGCCCCCTAACCCAAAAGTCCCTCACTCTCTCTCCGCACCGCACCACACGCCTGGCACCCCCCCCCTCCACAGTGGGCGGTGACCCGGCGGCTCGGATCAAATTCACACAGTCAGCACTGCAGTGAGAGAGAGTGAGTGAGCCAGGTAGGGGCAGAGAGCTGCGAGTGCGAGCGCGCGCCCCCCAGATGTTGCGGCCGGTGCGGCCGGCCCCCCCTGCACCCCCACGCTATGCCACTATGTGGGCTGTACCAAGTCAAATTCAGAGTACAGCCATTAAAATAAACTGGTGTTAGACAAATGTGTTGACTTCAACGAGTCTATTGTATGCTGAGCCAGTTGTCTTATTATGCATATGTCTTATTTGAATACTACCCTGTACCTGTATGCCTTTTCAACTTCATTAACATCCTCTTCAACTTCATATAAAATGAACATCCTATCTAAAATTGTGGAGGTCTGTTTGTTATGTACTGAAGTTCTCACCCTGGGCCAGCCTGGGGATACTGTAGATAGTTTTCACTCAGGTCCACATATGCAAATAAGGGATTGAAAGTGACGTTCAGTGATTGGATAGTATCAGAAAATGGTTACTGTTGTGTTCTAGTGGTGCTCTATATAAGCAGGCTGGCTGAACCCTTCAGTTTAGTTCTGTTCTGGCCTGTGAATAAACAAGAGCTGTTTGAAGAGTCGCTGTGCCGTCTGATATGTTCACCCACAAGTTAACACTGTTCCCTTAGCACAATAGAATGCCAGAAAATTTCAGAGCACCTGAATCTTCCATTAGACATATGAGTGTGCATACACACTCACACCCACCATCCCACATATACTTTCTCTTTCCTTTTCTCCCTGTCACCTTAAGGTGACCCGGCTGCTCCCAGGCTAGATGAATGAATGGAATAAATCCATCAGTGCTGAGCAGCAGTTTCTCTTCTGCAGGTGAGAATAGTGAAGTGTTACTTTTACAGGTAGTGCTTAGGAGGGAGGCTGGAATACTTCCGCCAAGCAGCTGCTGAAGATTACCTACCTCACTTTCCTGCAGGACTAACCTAAGTCTGGTAATCAAGAGCTCAGATAATCTGAGTGTGAGTTTGGGTTAGATATGCAGATTTATATGTCTTGCTTGTATACTACTTTGTGCTAACATTTCACGAGGTCTGTTACACCAGTAATATTGCAGAATAGGCCTATGACCCTGTACATAAATCTGGTGTGACAGGTGAGATCCTTGCAGTTTTCTGCATGGAAGTGGCTTTCAAGTATGACATGCCTTGTGTAAAGCAGCTAAGAAAGACCTAAACCATTTTCACTTCTACAATTCTATGTATTTCTGTTCAGAAGTTAGTCTCGCAGAGCAGCGGCTTGCTCCCAAGTCAGTGTGTAGCAGTCTGCAGTCTTCACTGTGTTTTTATTGCTTTTCTGGTTTTTAGGCATGATGTGGTCCGAGTGCAAGGAGCTCTGGACAGAAGGACCCCGGGAATATATTTTGCAGCTGTGGAACGTTCTGGATTTTGGGATGTTGTCTATTTTCATTGCTGCTTTCACAGCAAGGCTGCTGGCCTTTCTGCAGGCGACAAAAGCACAGCAGTATGTGGACAACTTCATTCAAGAGCCTGACCTCTCTGAAGTCACACTTCCACCAAACATAGAATATTTTACTTATGGCAAGTCAAAGAAATGTTTTCGTGTCTCTAGTATATTAAAATGGCTAGCATCCTTTTAAAGAAATAGCATGAGGATTATCACAGGAGATGCTCACTCAGTGGGGCACAGCTGCAACAAAAGCATCCTGGCAGTGGCATTGCTATTATTTACTGGGACAGGGTAGATTGGCTCTACTGGCGCAGCCCCACAACCCCCACATTGACCCTCCCAGTAAGTAATAGCAATTCTGCTGCCAGGATGCTCTTGTTGCAGCTCTGCCCCACTGGGTGAGTTGCGCCTGTAACCTCATATAACCACCCAAGCATACTTGGGACGCAGGTGGTGCTGTGGTCTCTAAACCACTGAGCCTCTTGGGCTTGCCAATCAGATGGTTGGTGGTTTGAATCCCCATGATGGAGTGAGCTCCTGTTGCTCTGTCCCAGCTCCTGGCAACCTAGCAGTTCAAAAGCACAATAAATAGGCACTGCTGCAGTGGGAAGGTAAATGGTGTTTCCGTGTGCTCTGGCTTCTGACACAATGTTTCATTGCTCCAGAAGCAGTCTGGTCATACTGGCCACATGACCTGGAAAGCTGTCTGTGGACAAACGCCGGCTCCCTCGGCCTGAAGCGAGATGAGCACCACAACCCCATAATCGCCTTTGACTGGACTTAACCGTCCAGGGGTCCTTGACCTTTTACCTTTACCTTTACTTTTTTGAGCCCAGTACAAACTTATAAAACAAGCCTTCTCCTGAAGATGCTACTCCTTGCATATGACCTTACAAATCATGAAAGAAAAGTTTTGATTTTTCTTCTGCAATTACATTTAATACCTTGATCTCCCCCCGTTGGATGTCTTCCATCATGCCCTCAAACAACTATCTCCTTTTTTACTATTTTTGTTTTAGCATAACATCCAGCTTGAAAAAGAGTTTTACAAAGCTTGGTGTCTGTTTTGCAACTTTTAATAAATAAATAAATCCAAATAAAGATATTATTCTTTTGAAGTTTTGAAGGGCTACAAACATTTGATAAGTAAATCAAATCACTTTAAAGCTTTCTGGCCTTTTTCATCACAAAGTCATGAATTATTTCCTCCAAATCAACTTCTCTTACAAGGTCGTGGTGAATTCAAATTACTCAAAAATATCTATTCAGCGCTATAAATATGTATCTTTATCAAGATATATGAATATAGAATGGCCAGATATTTTATTTTTTTAACACGCAATAAAAAAATACACATAAAGCAACAGTTTCTCGTTTATGTCTCTTTCTTTCAGCTCGAGATAAATGGCTTCCATCTGATCCGCAGATCATATCAGAAGGTCTTTATGCAATAGCTGTTGTGCTTAGCTTCTCTCGGATAGCTTATATCCTGCCTGCAAATGAGAGTTTTGGCCCATTGCAGATTTCCCTTGGAAGGACCGTAAAAGACATTTTCAAGTTTATGGTCCTTTTTATTATGGTATTCCTTGCCTTTATGATTGGGATGTTCATATTGTACTCCTATTACCTTGGAGCCAAAGTAAACGCAGCATTTACGACGTAAGTAATGCGTATGAAGAAAGGACAAAAGTTTTGCATCCTCTTTGTGATGGAGGCTGCTGGAAGTTTACAGTACAAGTTAGTTTACACATGCATGTCCATCACAATAACTTGTCACTCAGTTCACTTGCATGGATTCAGCTGATTCTAGCTTCTCCTCTGTCGCCTCCTGCCCATAATTGCCTATCCCAAGAGTAAATGTTACTGAATGTATTTGAGTTGCAATTATTATATAAGTTTAACCAGGTGCATTACGTAGTTAGACAAACTATTTAACATTCTTATGTTGTTGTTGTTTTAAAAAATGAAGCTTACAGGGCATGTGATATTGAAGATTTGTATGAATGCACAGCAGATTGAGAATGGTATGCCATACAGTCGCTCATATAATAATTGGATTTTTTCCTGCAAAAAAATTTCCAAATCTACACCATTCATGGACTAATGCATTTATAGTTGGGGCGTGTAATATTGCACATGTGTGCCCACTGCGCATGCTATAATACACAGTGACATATAATAATCATGCTTTTTCATAAAAGCGAGCAATTATTATAAGAATCACACTGTACTATATTGAAATAGCTGTGCATGCACACACATGTACATTTGGTGCTTTTATATATAAAAAGTGCAAGTCTGTTGTGACAAGTTGAGCTATGCCTCTGCACTATATTTCATTTAATTTTTGCACAATGCCAATTACTTTATTAAACAAGTATCTAATCAAAGTTGTAAGGCAACATCCTGGTGTACAAGGATATAAAAAATGGCAATACACCACCACTTTCCCCTGTCAAACTTAATTCTGTTAATACGGCTCACCAGCCGCAAACATAATTGGCAATATGCAAAAAAGCCACAGGGGAATCAAGTTATCTGAAAACATTTTATGTTGCGAGCATCTTGTTTTGATTAAATGTCTGCACTAGGATCTTTGAATCATCTACTTTTAAACAAAACAATTTACAAGTATTTATATTTGAATTCATTAACGTACCCTTTTTTCATACAGAGTTGAAGAAAGCTTTAAGACCTTATTTTGGTCAATTTTTGGCTTATCGGAGGTCACGTCAGTTGTCCTCAAATATGACCACAAATTCATTGAGAATATTGGCTACGTGTTGTATGGAATATACAACGTAACAATGGTTGTGGTTTTACTCAACATGCTGATTGCCATGATCAACAGCTCCTATCAAGAAATTGAGGTGGGTACTTTTCTGCTTTATTTTGCCCACCCACCCTGCAAAGATTTGTTCTGTATATACTGTTTCTCAGCTTACCATAACTGCTTAGACCAGGCATAGGCAAGCTTCGGCCCTCCAGATGTTTTGGACTACAATTCCCATCATCCTGACCACTGGTCCTGCTAGCTAGGGATTGTGGGAGTTGTAGGCCAAAACATCTAGAGGGCCGAAGGTTGCCTATGCCTGGCTTAGACCCTAAGGTATGTTAACGTAAGAAAGTTCATGGAAGTAAAGCTTCCCATTTCCTCTTCCTCCCTTCAGCTACTGTCACCCCCCAGCTATAAAGTGTTGTAAAAATAAGGATAAAGCTATCAATGGCTACTAGGCATGATAGTCAGAAACTGTATGCTTAGGAATACATCCATCCATCCATCCATACATACTCAGTGGTCTAAGCCACTGAGCCTCTTGGGCTTGCTGAGCAGAAGGTCGGCGGTTCAAATCCCCGCAATGGAGTGAGCTCCCGTTGTTCTGTCCCAGCTTCTGCCAACCTAGCAGTTCAAAAGCACACCAGTGCAAGTAGATAAATAGGTACCGCTGTGGCGGGAAGGTAAACGGGTGTTTCTGTGGGCTCTGGTTTCCATCACGGTGTTCCATTGTGCCAGAAGCGGTTTAGTCATGCTGGCCACATGACCCGGAAAGCTGTCTGTGGACAAACGCTGGCTCCCTCGGCCAGAAGGCAAGATGAGCGCTGTAACCTCATAGTCGCCTTTGACTGGATGTAACCATCCTGGGGTTCTTTACCTTTTTTTACCTGCTTATGAATACCAGTTGCTGGATACTTCAATGGAGGAGAGTTGTTTTGTGTTTGGGTCTTGCTTGCAGGCTTCCCCTAGGCATCAAATTGGTCTTTGTGAGAACAAGATGCTGGACTAGACAGGGCAGTGTCATGATGCATGATTCTGATTGGCTGCTCTTGTGACTGCAGGCCCCTCATATAAAAATTAATAGTGAGATAACTTCACACTCCATTTCTGTACATATTTATTTCCAGTGTTTATAGATACTGCCCCATCACACAAAAATCCTTTGGGAAGTTTACAAGTGAAAATTAAAACCATAAAATATAATTATACATCATCTCTGTGTTAATAAGAACATAGGAGAAGCCCTGATGGGTGAGAGCAAAGGTTAGATTTTCAAATTCTCTGTAAGCATAACATGTTTTCCAAAATTGAATAAATACAAATGTGCCTGATTTGCATAATTATTATGACCTGAGTCCCGGGAAATAGGAGATTTACTGTAACAACATAGACACCCCCCTCCACCTCACATAATTAATTTTGTGATTCTGATAAATAATTATGTCACATTCTATCAACACAGTCATCTTTGCTGTGTCAACAGGACTCTGTGGTGCTGCTGCTTACATTAATATGAAAACAAATACTAAAGGGTCTTTAAAACCTGATTTATTGTAACATAAGCTTTTGTAGATAGCTTACTTAAGATCTAGGAAGTATCAATTTTAGTTTGAAGATATATCCATGTATACTAGGCTGGATAAAAACATGCATTTATGTGAACATAAGGATCTCTAATAAGCAGACAGTCTTGGTAACAAAAAGGGGTGTGAGACAATTTTTGCCAGTCCCCCCCTCCCCTATTTAAAAAGGTTAATATCTGGTGAGAGTTGGCGAAAATGCATTCTGGGAGTGTGTTATGATGACTAAACTGCATTTCCAAATATTAATTATTCAGTGTGTAACCTAAGCATCTTTTTCTGCTTACCATATTTAAATCTTGCTTCTAATCCTAGGTGCATATTAGAAATACGTAGGTGTTTATTCTAAAACAGCCAAGGCTGTACTTAACATCTGCAGGGTGTCAGGTTTTCAAAGAGGGCTAATGTGCATTACTTAATCAATTACTGATAGCCATATTTTTTATTCCAGAAAGCGCCTTATTCAGCAGGACTGCAAAACACATCATTAAAAAAATTAATCATATCATCCTGGATGTTTATGTTCTAAACACAGTGCAGTTGAAATAGATAATAGTATATTTTACATGTAAATAAGATGTAGGCATGCTTGGCAAATAACTCCACTAATCTTGGTTCTCAAGAGAATCTTCCAGCGCTGTAGTGTTATTTTTTAGTATCCCGAATAATTAAGAATGTTATGCATCCTGGGAAATTCGAAGAAAGTTCAGTATGTTTTCAGACTAATTGACTGCTTTCTTTTTAATTTTATTGGTTAGATTTTTATCCCACTCTTCTTCTAAGGTACTTATTGCCCTATACATGTTTCTCCTCCTCTGCATTTTATCCTCACAACTCTGTGAAGCAGGTTAGGCTGAGAGAGAGTGATTGGCTCATGATGATCCAGTGAGCTTCGTGGCTTAATGGGGTTTTGAACCCCATTCCCCACTGTCCTGGCCCATCCCTCTTATTGATACAACACTGACTCTACATATGTTGCAAACAATGGTATTTTACAGTGTTGAACCTCCTCAGACCGTTTCTTCAGTTTAGCTGTGGGGAACACGTCCAAATAACTCTGCATTGTTAATAGGTTTATTTTTATTACTTAGAATTATAGCTCTCTGTATTGCATTATCCAGCTCTTGAATGACTGTGGGTTTCTATTCAGAGCAACAGAGTTTCAGACTGAAAGAATCTCCTCAATAAATTTGTGTTCTGGCATGGGGCTTGTGTTGTTGTTGTTTTTTTAAAAAATCCTACTAGGCATGGCTAAATTCGTGGAAGTACGTAAGTCACTCTTTGGATATCAGCCATACTCTTGTTTTGTCCCAAGAGTACTGAAAAGAAGACGACGAGATTCAAGGACTTTGGAGTAATAGAATATAGTGTGGGGGGGAGGAAACAGGTTGCAATCCTAAGCATAGGAAGTAAGTCTCATTTTATTCAGTACATCTGGGTAAAGATGTTTATGACGAGACGGAGAGAATTGGGAAAAGGTGAACTTTTGACAAAACAAAAGTGAATATTTAATGCCAGCAGTAGCAGCACATAACCAGGAGACTCCATACTTCAGAAGATTGCCCTCCAACTTGTGGAGGGTGTTCAGAACAAGGATGGTGTGTACGTGGAGCTACAGTGCTAGATCCTGCAGAACTTCCTCCCACCCCGGAACATTTACTGAACATTACCAGAGAACACCTGAAGTGTGAGCACTACTGGATATGCCTAAACCCTATACCCTTCCTTGCAGGATACTTCATATAAGTCACTGGAGAACAAGTATGGCTTGAGGGACTTTGGTAAAGAAAGAGGAGGACTCTGTAATCCTGAAGATCAGAGTGTGGTGTGATCACACTCGTGCTTCTCAGTAAACTTTGTTTTACCCAGGAGACAGAGCAGGGAGTGTAGTCCTTTGTTCTTCCTACTAGTTATTCACTGATGTTTCTGTTTCTTGCCTCTTCTCATCTTTTTTATAATTGAAATTGCTTGCTTGTTATTCATGTTTTTATCCAGTAAGGCACTTTGTGTGCCCCTGCACAGAAAAATGGGGTAAAAATAATGTGCAGTCGAGTAAGACTATTCAAAAATAAATAAATGGACACTTCTTTGTTCCCATTGTAGGATGACAGTGATGTGGAGTGGAAATTTGCTCGCTCTAAGCTCTGGTTATCATACTTTGATGATGGGAAAACCCTGCCGCCTCCATTCAGTCTTGTTCCAAGTCCCAAGTCTTTTGTTTATTTCTTTATAAGGATCATTAAGTTATTTAAGTGCAGGCGGAAAAGACTGCAGAAGGATATGGAACTGGGAATAGGCAACTCAAAATCCAGGGTAAGTGCAAATCAGACTCACTCTGTTTCATGGAACATTATTTTTTAAGCTTTTGCTATTTCTTGAACTCTAAGTAATGGTTTGCACAGATGAAGTATGCATTGCTGATCACATTGTAGGGTCTTTTCCATGGATGGCCCTCCAGATGTTGTTGGACTACAGCTCCCATCATTCTTGATAATTAGCCATGCTGACTGGGGCTGATGGGCATTGGAGTATAGTAACATCCAGAGGGCCACAGGTTCCCATCTCTAGTCTTCTACATAGTAGGGAAAGAACCAAAATATGGAATAACAAAAATAACCAAAGTATGTCTGCATACAATCTCACATAGAGACAAATGCCCCATGTGAGGGAGATGGCTGGCGAGAGCTGAATTGTAAGCTATATCATGGAAAACTGATTGTACCCCACAAGAAAACAGATGTATATGGGGCATTGCAAACAAATAAGGCCTTTTCCCTTTCCATTAAGCCCCTTTTGTCATGCAATCCCTGTGGCATTATTGGGTGAGTTAGCAGAATCAGACCTTGTTATTGCGAGTGTGTTATTGGGGGGGGGGCTATTGGAAGCATCCTCTCTCATTCAGTTCCAACATACCTTTTCTTTCCAGGGTTAATTTCTGGCAAAACCAGATTCCCAGTCTCTGGAATAGTTTATAGGGATGCCTGTGTATCAGAGTTGGCCCGCCTTGGGCAGTGAAATTCTGCCAGGTGGCACCCCTGCTAGCGCCCTGTCCCTGCTGCCACATGACCCTGGTATGCGAGGCTTTGGCAGAGGGGCAGTGGCAGAAACTTCGGTCTCAGTTTTGTCAGTATTCCTTGCACTGTTGTTTATTTTAATACGATGCTAATCTTAAATTACGTAGGTGGCACTGTGGGTTAAACCACAGAGCCTAGTACTTGCCGATCAGAAGGTCGGCAGTTCGAATCCCCATGACGGGGTGAGCTCCCGTTGCTCGGTCCCAGCTCCTGCCAACCTAGCAGTTCGAAAGCACATCAAAGTGCAAGTAGATAAATAGGTACCACTCTGGTGGGAAGGTAAACGGTGTTTCCATGCGCTACTCTGGTTCGCCAGAAGCGGCTTAGTCATGCTGGCCACATGACCCGGAAGCTGTACGCCGGCTCCCTAGGCCAATAAAGCGAGATGAGCGCCGCAACCCCAGAGTCGGTCACGACTGGACCTAATGGTCAGGGGTCCCTTTACCTTTAATCTTAAATTAGTACATTATAATATTTTACTTCTCGAATCTTCTTTAGCCTGGCCACAATCTCAGCGCTTGGGGAGCTAGCAGCCAGTGCAACTAGTCTTTAAGTGTGTGGAATGTTGAATTTGTCTTCTATACTTGATTCCAGTTCAGAGAATAGGTAAAATACATATTCTTATCTGAGCACATCCTTGAAGTTGAGAATAAATACATGCACAAGTAGTTTGTGGAATCACAGATCAGCTTGTTTCTTTCAGAATGTTTTTGCTGAAAAATATACATTTCTGTAATCAGTTAGTAATAAAGCAATGCCAGATTACAGTTGCAAATTCCATGGAAAATATTCTGATTTTAGATTTATTCTTTCCTAGCTCAATCTCTTTTCTCAATCCAACTCGAGGGTTTTTGAATCACACAGCTTTAATAGCATTCTCAATCAGCCAACACGCTATCAGGTGAGTGGTTAGTTGGGCAGTACATGCAGCCTTGATTATCTAAATAAATTACAAGTTTCCATGCAGCTCTGAAGTTGCACTGCCAATTCACAAATAAATATTTTGTGACAGATCTGTTAATCGCTTAGCACAGAGCTTGCAGGAAGGACTCATTTTCCTGCTTGCCGCTATTTTCACAGCTCTGATGCCAAACCCCCAAATGACTTATTAAAACTTGGGTGAGTTTTGAGGTTGTGTTGCAGAAACTGCTGGGAGAAAATGCTGAGAAATGTGCCAGCAAATTTATTGCTGATAAGCTGCACACCCCTGGACTGTAGCCCACAGTGATTTCACTCAGGAATATTCAGTTAATTAATTGAATGGTTCATTTTAATTAATTGACCTAATTCACGAGTAAGTGCATTTTGTATATCTGCATTATGAAAAACCTTTAGAACCATCAAAATTTCAGATTCTCCAAGTGTGGCCAACACACCAACCACCCATATACAAGAGGGAAGTATTAGGAGGCTCGGGAGAACATAAACATTTGGAGCAGTGTAACAGCTTTTTTTTTGGGGGGGGAGCCCTAAGGGTAGCAAGAAAACATTTTTATTTTTTTTTAACTTAGTGAGAACAGATAATGCTCAGAAGCTGCTGAACCCTTGACTATTGGTGGTAGTGGACCCAGGAAAATCAGGGGGTGAGGAATAGAATGGTGTGTTCTGGAAAAGGGGCATGCTATCTGTTAAATAGTGGGTTGACATAGCAGCCGGCACAGCGATTTCTTCAAGTAGCTCTTTATTAAGATAAACTGGAATAGAACTGACTGCGAACAGCTCAGCCGGCCTGTATTTATAGGCAGCCGGCTGTCAACATTGTAACACAATAGCCCAGAGTTCCCGCCTAAACTAACTGCCGCGGACCTGAGTGAAAACTATCTACAGACCTGAGTGAAAACTATATACAGTATCCCCCTGTTGGCCCAGGGTGAAACTACACTACATAACACCCCTCCCCACCGAGATAAGGCGTTAGTTACAATCGTAATGGTTTCCTTATATACAGCACTACGCGTAATGGTTCAATTAGGCACAAAAGCATATCGGTTACATTTCCCATACTTAAACCAACAGTGATACCTGTCCAACAACGTAGTCCTTTAAATAAGTTGGGCGCTTGGAAACTCTGCCAGACCGCCGGGGACTGGTAGCCAAGTCCGGAGGGCCACACAGTTCTCGCTGAGGCTGTGGTGCGACCCTAGGTGGCGTTGGAACCAACTCCCCTGGATCCGCTGCTGTGGGTGGAGCCTCCGCAAGTGGAGTGGTCTGAGTCTGTTCTGAGACGGCTTGGTTCGGCTCCACGCTGGCAGTTTGCGAGGGAGGTGTAGGTGGGGCCTCGCCATCTGTACGTGTCTCTTCTGGAGCCGCAAGCGCAGTTGGGGGCACCTCGGTAGTGTCTAAGTCGCCAACTCTGCGCCTAAGCTGGTCTATGTGCCGTCGCCACAAACGTCCGTCTTCGAGTGCCACCTGGTACGAGCGAGGTCCAGTGACTCCCACTACTGTGGCTGGCACCCAAGGGATGTCCCCCACATAGTTCCGGGCAAAGACCTGGTTTCCTGGGACAAATGACCGTGGTGCGTTGGCACAGCCTGGGGGTTCAGCCACGGCAAAGTCTGGGTGTAGCCGGTCGAGCGGTGACCTGAGGCGGCGGCCCATAAGCAGTTCAGCAGGACTCCTCCCTGTGGCCGCATGAGGAGTGATGTGTTGCACGAACAAGTATTCGGCGACCCGCTCATGCCAGTCTCCCCGGTCCAGGCGCGCCAGTGCCTCTTTTGTCGAGCGCACCATTCTTTCCGCTTGCCCGTTGCTGGATGGATGAAAAGGTGCCGTTAGGGCATGGCGGATGCCCAGTCCCAAAAGATACCGCTCAAACGTGCCTGACGTGAACTGCGGTCCGTTGTCAGAGACAAGGACATCAGGACACCCATGCGTTGCAAACAGGCCTCGCAGCACTCGGATGACAGCTTCGGTAGTGGTGGAGGGCATAAGGGCGACCTCCAGCCATTTGGAATAGGCATCCACCACTACCATAAAGGTCCGGCCGTGAAAGGGGCCAGCCAGATCGATGTGCACCCTCGACCAGGGTGTCTTTGGCGTCTCCCAGGTGTGTCCCTTAGCTGCCGGTGGTGCAGGCCTCGACTCTTGGCATGCTTGACAGGCGGATACCCAGGCAGTGATGGCATCGTCCATATTAGGCCACCAGACGTAACACCGAGCCAACGCCTTCATTTTGACAATTCCCGGGTGGCCAACGTGCAGAGCCTCCAGGACGCGCTGACGGAGTCCCTGGGGAATCACGACGCGGTCTCCCCACAGCAGACAGCCGCGATGAGCTGAGAGTTCATGTTGTCTGGTTGCGAAGGGCTGGAACTCCGATGCAAAAGGCCCTTGTGGCCACCCCCTCCACACCCAGTTGAGCACCCGGCTGATGGTGCGATCCTGGGCAGACGCGGAGGCCACAGTGGCAGCCGATACAGGCGCTGCCGGAAGATCCTCAATCAGAAGGAGCGATGAAGCTGGAGCCGGGTCTTCCACAAATGCTGGAAGAGGGCAACGGCTGAGGGCGTCGGCATGGCCCATCGATTTCCCCGGGCGATGGATGAGCCGGTAGTGGTAGGCAGCCAGGAAAACAGTCCATCGCAGCATGCGTGGTGAGAGGACCGGTGGAGTTGGACGATCACCGGCGAGAAGGCCCAGGAGTGGCTTGTGGTCAGTGATGAGGTCAAAAGTCCTGCCATAGAGGTATTCATGGAACCTCTTCACTCCAGCCACAAGTGCCAATGCCTCCTTGTCGAGCTGGCTGTAATTCCGTTCCGTCGGAGATAGTGTCCTGGAAAAGTAGGCGAGCGGTGCTTCTCTTCCATCTGGGAAACGGTGACTAAGGACAGCACCGATGCCAAAAGGTGAGGCGTCGCAGGCAAGGACCAGCGGCCTGGATTCACTGTACTGTACCAGCACACTGTCTGAAGAAAGGAGAGCCTTGACCGCGTTGAAGGCCGCCGTCTCTCGATGACCCCAGGCCCAAGGCGTCTTAGTGCTAAGGAGTCGGTGAAGAGGCTCAGCCACTGTGGCTTTGTGGGGCAGGAACATGTTATAAAAGTTCAGCAGCCCCAGGAATGCCTGCAACTCCGTTTTGTCCTTTGGGGTGGGGGCCTGCTGGATAGCGCGGATCTTGGATGTGGTTGGATGAAGGCCGGAGGCATCGATAAGATAGCCCAGGAACTCTACCTGTGGAACGGCAATCAGGCACTTCTCCCTCTTTACCTTGAGCCCGGCCTCCTGGAACCTGGTCAGCACGGCACGGAGGCGCTCGAACAGCTGCTGGTGTGAGTCTGCGGACACCAAGACGTTATCAAAATATGGTACCACGCCCGGAAGCCCTTGCAGGAGACGCTCCATAAGGCTTTGGAAGATGCCAGGAGCCACACTCACCCCGAACTGCAACCGGCGGCAACGGAATGCCCCCCGGTGGGTGACGATCGTCTGGGCTTCAGCAGTGGCATCATCGACTGGCAGTTGTTGATAGGCTTGGGCAAGGTCCAGCTTAGCGAAGACCTTACCCTCACCCAGGGAATGCAGCAGGTGTTGGACAACAGGAACCGGATAAGCGTGCTGCTGAAGTGCCTTGTTGATTGTGCACTTGTAGTCAGCGCAGATTCTCACCGACCCATCTGGCTTGACAGGCGTGACGATGGGGGTTTCCCACTTTGCGTGGTCAACGGGCTCCAAAACTCCTTGGGCGATCAGTTTGTCCAGTTGTTCGTCCACCTTAGCCTTGAGAGCAAAGGGAACCCGGCGTGGCTTAAGCTTGATGGGGGCGACTTGTGGATCAAGGCTAAAGGAGATGGGCGTACCGGTATATTGTCCCAAGGTGCCGTCAAAAACCTCGGCAAAGTCTTTGACCAGACCCTCAGTCTCTGCGTTAGAGATGCAGTTGATGCCGGTGACTTGCAGGCCGAGGGCATCAAACCAGTCTAGCCCTAGGAGGCTTGGCCGCTGACCTTCGACCACCACCAACCGGAGCAGGCCCGAAAAATCCTTGAAGGCGATCCGGAACCGGCCAACGCCTACCACGGGAATGTCGTTTCCCTGGTAGTCTCTCAGGTGTACGCGGTGAGAGTCGAGTTGCCTTTTGGATACTCTGGGTACCAGTCTTTTGATGGTGCTCCATGACACGACGGACAGGGCAGACCCGGTGTCGATCTCCATGTCACATGGAGCTCCTTCAATGAGCACCGTGACGTTCAGCTTGCGTCGCGTAGACGAGTCGGTTTGGCCAATCGTGGTTCCAGACGGGCAGCGGCAGTTGGTGAGAGCGAAACAACTTTCCTTGGCAGACTGGAGTGAAGACTTGAACTTGCGAGTCGATGAAGGGGGGGTGTCAGACGGAGCCGATCGGCAGACCTTAGCGATGTGGCCCCTTCTGGAACACCTCCTACAGATGGCGTCTCTGAATCGACACTTGGCACGGGAATGGTCGCCTCCGCAGCCAGCACATTCCGGTTGGCCCTTGGACTTCTGTTGGAGCTTCCTGCGCTCCCGCTTTGTCTGGTGCACGTCATCGTCTTCACTGGAGGATGCCTCATCACTGCTGGCCTCTTCATGATGCACCGGAACTGGCCCCCTAGCAAGACGCGGGCTGCTGGACTTGCGGATCTCCTGGGCGGAGCGTTCAGCAGCTTCTGAGGCCACAGCCTCCTCAATGGCTTTCTGTAGCGTGAGGTCTGGCTTGGCTAGGAGACGCCGTTGCAGATGGATGTCCCGGACCCCGCAGACGATTCGATCCATCAGGGCATCGTCTAAGTCTCGGAACTCACAGTGCATTGCAGCCTGTCGCAGGGCGGTGGCGTAGTTGTTGATTGACTCCCCCTCTGCCTGGTTCCGGTGGTAGAACGCATGGCGGGCAGCAATCTTGGACGGCTTCGGTGCGTAGTGGTTGCGGAGCTTCTCTTGGATCGTGTCCCATGGTGTTGCCTGGACTGCTTCAGGCGCAACCAATGCTCAGGCCGTCTCAAACACCTCAGGCCCACAGAGGCTGAGAAATAGGCCCCGCTTCCGATCCACTGATACTGCTGTCAGCTCGTTGGCTTGGAGGTAGCAGTCGAACCGAGCGAGGTAGGAGTCCCATGACTCAGAGGCTGGCGCAAACGGCGGTAGAGGCACAAGTGAAGCCATGATTCCGATGCCGGCGTGAAGGGCGATGGATGGAACACAGTGCTCTAGCCAGAATGTGTCAGCTCTGAATTGGTTCTGCCCAGTGATTTCGCTCAGTGATTTCGCTCAGTGATTTCGCTCTGTGATTCAGCTCAGTTCAGAGGCTGGCCGCATCTGGCTGTGCTCTGATGTCCATCGATCCCACCCTCGTCGTCAGTGTTAAATAGTGGGTTGACATAGCAGCCGGCACAGCGATTTCTTCAAGTAGCTCTTTATTAAGATAAACTGGAATAGAACTGACTGCGAACAGCTCAGCCGGCCTGTATTTATAGGCAGCCGGCTGTCAACATTGTAACACAATAGCCCAGAGTTCCCGCCTAAACTAACTGCCGCGGACCTGAGTGAAAACTATCTACAGACCTGAGTGAAAACTATATACAGTATCCCCCTGTTGGCCCAGGGTGAAACTACACTACATAACACTATCTGACTGGAATTCTAAACAGAAACACTATGTATGCTGCAACATCATGTTGCAAGCCGAATTTGTATTATTAAATGGAGAATGGAACAATTTCAGTTGTAAAACCTTTGATTCGGCTGATCAAAAGCTGGCACAGAAGGCTGAAAAGGTTAAGGCATAGGATGTGCTTTTGACTGTCTTTCCCAAAGTCCGGGCCTGCGGGTTCAAAGAAAAACGAGTTATAGCGCTGAAAGCACAGATTCGTCAACATCATTTTAAAGCACCAGTTGTGTTGAATGCTAAGCTTACAGAACACTGTTCTAACAAAAGGTCAGAATGCAAGATAGACCATATTGAAAGGATCCAGGAGAGTGATGGAACATGAATAATTTAAATACCAATCTGCATAAACAAACACAAGCATATTATTCAGATACAGTGATATGAAAGATTTTTCCCATGCCCTTCTCTCTCTCCCTCTCCCTTTCTCTCTCCTGTTGACATAAGTCTGACCTTGAGCCATAGAATACATGGGATTTTTATTTTCTGAATTGGAAATGCAGACCAGCTCTTCGGCGACTGCTATGATTGCATACAAGGGAGGGGAGTATGAATACTGGCCCAGCTTTACAATTCCTGACAGCAGTCCTGGGGAAAAAAATATAATTTCTCCCCACTCACAGAAATGGCATGTGATGTGAGCACATTTTTGTTTACTTGCATTTGTCCAGTGGACAAAAGGGTTACAAATGAAGCCAGAAACATGTGGAAACAACAACACCATTAAGATCTCTGTACAGACCTAGCTGCATTGGCCCCTATACTGGGACTTATTTATTATTTAATTCATTGAGAAGGCAACTTCCTGGGCTCCTGACTCTGTATTGTACATGCCAATGAGAGCAGATAACTCTGAGTGAAGCTGCCATAATGTTGCTTCTGGCTGGTGTGGTGTAGTGGTTAAGAGCGGTAGTCTCGTAATCTGGGGAACCGGGTTCGCTTCCCCGCTCCTCCACATGCAGCTGCTGGGT
Organism: Podarcis bocagei; assembly: GCF_964188305.1. Lineage (NCBI taxonomy): Eukaryota > Metazoa > Chordata > Lepidosauria > Squamata > Lacertidae > Podarcis > Podarcis bocagei. Next base: position 50,978,817 of record NC_138134.1, read on the forward strand.
GACCTTGGGCTAGTCACACTTCTCTGAAGTCTCTCAGCCCCACTCACCTCACAGAGTGTTTTGTTGTGGGGGAGGAAGGGAAAGGAGAATGTTAGCCGCTTTGAGACTCCTTCGTGTAGTGATAAAGCGGGATATCAAATCCGAACTCTTCTTCTTCTTCTCTTCTTCTTCTGAAGCCTTTGTCAGTTGTCCCTTTGCCTAAAATTAAGACCTGAAAGAAAGGCGTGGCAGTTTATCTTCATCCCATAATATGAATGCTCTACTTCCTGCTTCCAATGTTCCAACCACGTAGGCATGAATGACTTCCCCCAAAATTCAGTTCTGCAAGCTGTAAGAGACTCAAGTGGTTCATTCTGCCCCTCCATCTTCCCTTTCAGTATTTTATAAGTAACACTCAGTGTTCTATGGCTCAAGCTCAGTTGGGCTGTTTTGGGGAGATTAAACTCCTTTTGGGGTGTATGCACGTACTTTTTTTGGAACTTCTTTTGGCACTTATGATCTCTTAATGCAGTGGTTTTCAACCAGTGCCATGGCACCCTGTGGTGCCTTGAATGATGGTCAGGGGTGCTGCGGGCAACACTTACCTCTGCCCCTCTTTTCTCCCCTCCCTCCTCTGATGCCCTCTTGCGTCCCAAAGGCTTGCAAAGCTGTTTGTTGCAGCAGCGCTGGCTACTAAATGCCCAAACTTGGCCTTCCAGCTGTTTTGGGACTACAATTCCCACCATCCCTGACCACTGGTCCTGTTAGCTAGGAATGATGGGAGTTGTAGTCCCAAAACAGCTGGAGGGCCAAGTTTGGCCATGCCTGCTAGGCGAATGGTGCCTCTGGGGCTGGCGAGGGGATGCTGGTTGCCAGGAGCTGAAGTGGCCTTGGGGTAAGCATGCCAGCAGGCGAGGGAGCCCATCCTGTCAGCCAGTCCACTAGCCCTTGCTGTTGGGAATGGACAGGCAAGTCCCAGGCCCCTGTGGAGCAGTGTGAGGAGGTACCTCTCTTTGGGGCAGGGGGCACAGCTCTGAGATCAGGGGTGGCAGCAGCAGCTGACCGGAGGACTCCCAAGGAGAGGGGAGAGGAATCTGTGGGAACACTTCCCAAGGGACAGTGTTCAAAAAGGTGTGAGGGGCTGCCAGCTCTGCAGGCCAGGGGTGACATAACTTGGCTCCTGAGCCCCATAGGGGTGCCACAGAAATAATGTAGTTGGTCAGGGGAGGCATGGACTCAAAAAGGTTGAAAACATCTGTCTTAATGAATTCATAGGCTGACTTTCTACCAAAGTGAACAAGGCTCACATACAATAAATACAGTATTAAATAAGATAAAAATAGGGAGCCAGTGTGGTTTAGGGGTTAAGAGTGTGGCACTAAGACCGGGGAGACCAGAGATTCAATCCCCACACAGCCATGAAGCTCACTGGGTGACTTTGGGCCAGCCAATGCCTCTCAGCCTAGCCTACCTCACAGGGTACTTGTAAGGATAAAATGGGGGAGAAGAACTATGCCCATTCACCTTGAGCTCCTTGAAGGAAAGGTGACCTATATATGTAATAAATAAACAACAAAAAATGCCGCCTAAAACATAACCAATTTACAAGCTGAAACAAACTCATCAGTAGGAGCCCTGCATCTGCCCTAGTTCTCGACGCCTTATCTTTTTACTACAAACCATTAACTCTAATGGATAAGGTAGATAATAATAATAATTTAAAAATCCAGTGCCGCTACAAAACCACCTTGCCCGGCTTTTCCAGAGTAATCAAGTTGCAGTTACATAACCCTTGTCTTGCAAAGTCCCAGACACAGTGCCAAAACATAATTGAACAGGAAGTGTTTTGTCACGGTCAGTGTATACTGTCCTCTTCTCTATGCTTGTTCATGGTGATAACCTTCCTCTTGTTTCTCAGTCCAGCCGCTTTGGCTCTTGGCACTGGGGCACTGTGTTTGAGGGAGTGGTTTGACTTGAAGAAGTCATTCCCGCACAAAATGCCCCACCTCACGATTAACAAGGTGGGATTCAATGAGCAACCTTTGCTGACACCTTGTGGTGAACAGGGGTTGCAGCCCTGAGAGGGAGCCCAAAGGTTGCAAGGTTTGTTATTACATATTTTCAGGGAGAAATAAGTGTATGACAGATATTCAGGGTCCTTCTATTTACTGAAACAGCCAGGCATGTGCTGCTGTATTATATCTGGTACTATCCATGTCTAGTTGGGGCAGGGGAGGGGAATTAAATGGCTCTGTGTGGCGTCTTGTAGGGTTGGGATCCCTTCCAGTCTGTGTAGCTCTGTGAGTTGTATGTGTGAGAAAGAATTGATTGTACTATTACCTTTATGACATTCAAAGCATCGTGAAATGATAAACAGTTGTGGTGTTGTTGTTTTTCTCCAATAGCAAATCATGAAGAGACTTATAAAACGTTATGTTCTGAAAGCACAAGTAGACAAGGAAAATGATGAAGTCAATGAGGGTAAGAGCTACTGCAGACTTCTTAATATACTTGTACAGTAGGAAGACTCTGAATACTGTCCCAAAAATGTAACTACTGAGTCAGATTATAGTGCAGTAACTGGTACACTTAGTGCCTTTTATCACCACCTCTTATTTTGCTGCCCACAGCACTTTTATCAAGATATGAGTATTGGGCACCTTTGCCATTACACACACAAAAAGCACTACCTATACCACAACTACAACTGTAGTTACTACCAGATGTTTTAGCAGAAATTGGGAGCAAGTCACACAGCAACTGTAGAAACATATTTCCTTTTATTTTTTTGAGGTGAGGCTAATTCTTGCTTCACTAGAAACTTAAATAAACTCTCTGCTGAAGCAGGCGTCATTTATTTGCTTTTTAAAATTCATTCAGCAAATTTTATATACCACTGGATGGTAAACAAAGCTCTAAGTGGTTTGCAAAAATATAAAGTAAAACATTAAAATTGTCAAGTTAAAAGCAGGCGTTTCAAAATATGCGTCATGTTAGCCATCTGTTGCACTGAATTCGTGTATGATGTCAGGATAGGGGAAAGATTCGTGGATGGGGAACCTGTGGCCCTTTCAATGTTGTTGGATTCCAACTCCTGTTAACCCTGACCATCGGCCAGGCTGGCTGCGGCTGATGGGAACTGAAGACCCACAACACCTAGAGTGCCACAGTTTCCTTATCTGATTTAATTGGTGCCTTGAAGGTTTAAATAAATAAGTAAATAGCTAGCAGAGAAGGGGAGACTTTGAAGGAAACCTGCATTGGTGGAACTGAAAATACTTTCCTCTCACATTTTCTTACAGGGAGGATGTTAATATGCTTTCAAAAAGTAATTCCCAAATGTGTACTATGGGGAAAAGGCAGGTTGGAGACTAAAAAATGCACTTGAAATAGAATGCATTGATTCACAGATGACATATATAAATATAAAACCCCTCAGGAAACCTGAAATATGATTGTAAATCCACTTTTGTACATATGTGGCCACTGGCTGATTTAAAAACTTAATACAGGCATACTGAAAATTGCCTTTCTGCCTTTCATAAATGTGCACTCCTAATAGGAGAGAGGCTCAGAAGCTATTTAAATGGCACAGGTGAAGTAATCTGTCTGAAGCTTAAGAAGGCTTTGCCGATAGCCATCTCCTATTCCAAACTGGAATAGGTTAGAGTCTTTAGTTATGAAAGATAATGTGATGGGGGATTAATACTTTGAGTGAAGGTTTCGATCTGCAGAAAAACCCTTCAGCAGCCAACTTACCCTCCAGAGATCTGGAGAATGCGAAAGAGAAATCCTTGCCTCTTTGGCTCCCAGGGTAAATATTTAAAATCATGAACCTGCCTCAGTCCAAACTCATAAAAATCTGTATGGAGGAAGCAATCCCAGGGGTTCTTTTTATTTGTCAGCTTATTGTAGGGGACATGCACATGTTTTCCCTGTAAAATCTCTTGAGCTAAATTAAACTTCTGTCAACAAATGTGAAGATGAATACTTGCATGTGAATGCTATAAACTAATTCTGTAGAGCTGTAAACTCTGAACGGCTTTATTTTTGAATTGGACAAAATAAAGTAGTTTAAGACAAAGCAGGTAAAAATACTTAAAACCCCAAATACCAGTGGTAGTGACCTTTAAAAACATATCCACGTGAGCTGAATTCTCTTCTAAAATTAGCTAAGAAAAAATATGTGACCTTAATACCTCAAGGATGTTGCTTTGCTGCTGTAAAATATGAAGTGTTTGTAAGAGTATGGGAAATACAGTGAATGCTATTTCTCATTTTTGGCTTAGAAGCATGAGAGTTGCATCTTAGACCGTCAAGAGAATAAAAGCATACTTAGATTTTTGTTGAAGCTTATTTCTTCCACACATCACATGAAGACCACACACACAGAAAAGTGAATTGCAGTCCTTTAAAATGACCCAGTTACATTTATTTCAATCCAGTTTCTAATGTCTTGTTAGTCTACTGTTATATATATTGAGGACTGATTGGAATGGACACTTTTGAATTTTGGTATTAATTCTTCCCTTTGCGCAACCTTGCGATTCCTCATCTTTTTCTCAAATGTCATACTTCTCAGAGCTGATGTTGGTTTCAATAGGTGGTGTATGCTAAGCATGACAAAGTCTGGATGCAACCCAGTGTATTTAATAGTCAGAAATTTGAATTCTAAATTATTATAGCAGAGGTACTCCATTTGATAATGCATTTTTCATGTGGATCTCGCCAAAGCTAAGCACCAATAAATTCCATTAGATCAAAATGGGAGCATCAAGCATTTCAGGGTGTGTGTGTAAAGCATTAATTTCAACCATTGAAATTAATAGTAATGTAAAAGTGATTAACTTTCGCTGGATTGTGTCTTGTGTTCAAAATGCAGTTAAACAATCAAACAGGTAGAGGACACATCATTGCTTGTTATCAGCCCTACCAGTTCAAAGAAGAATACAGTAAAAGCTTTAAGTACCGTATTTTTTTCGCACCTTAGGACACACCGGACAATAGGACGCACCTTGTTTTAGAGGGGGGAGAACAAGAAAAAAAAAATCTCCCCCTCTCTGCCCAGTGCCCCTTCAACAAAGCGGCAGGAGGCACTGCGCAGAGAGGGGGAAAATTTCCCCCCTCTTATTTTCCCCCTCTAAAACAAGGTGCCGTTTAACAAGGTGCCGTTCAGTCGCCTTCAGGCGGCTACCTTGGAAGCCTGGAGAGCGAGAGGGGTCGGTACGCACCGATCCCTCTCGCTCTCCAGGCTTCAGGTTCCTTTCGACCTGCTCTTTGGGGCTGGCGGGGGGAAGCCCACGACCAGCCCCAAACAGCAGCTCGGGGAGCAGCGGAAAGGCGCGCAGCGGAGAGGCTGCTGCCATAGCCGCGCATCGCCTCTCCAGCCGGGAGAGGGTCGCGGGGGGCTTCTTTAGCCCCGCGTGCACTCTCCCAGCTGGAGAGGTGGCGCGCGGCTAAAGAGGCTGTTGCAATAGCCTCGTGTCACCTCTCCAGCCGGGAGAGGGTCGTGGGGGGCTTCTTTAGCCCCACGTGCACTCTCCTGGCTGGAGAGGTGGCACGCGGCTAAAGAGGCTACTGCCATAGCCGCGTGTCACCTCTCCAGCCGGGAGAGGGTTGTGGGGCTATGGCGTCTTCGCTCCATAGGACGCACACACATTTCCCCTTCATTTTTGAAGGGGAAAAATTGCGTCCTATAGAGCAAAAAATACGGTAATCTAACTTAATAGTTCAGTAAAGCTTGCAGTCATAATGGAAATAAAAATAGATAATAATAAAAAATTGTCCAATAGCACCTTACAGACCAACTAAGTTTGTTCTGGTATAAGGTTTTGTGTGCATGCACACTTCTTCAGTCATAATGGAATTACTTATGTAAAGCAGCTCCTTATATAATTCATCAGCATAGGTTTAAAACCTAAGAATATAAGAAGAGTCTGATGGATCAGGGCAGTGGGATATCTATGCCAGCATCCTGTTGTCAGTTGCCAACCAGATGCCTATTGTAAGCCTGCAAGCAGGACCTAAGTAATAATAATATTATAATAATTTATTATTTATAATCCGCCCATCTGGCAGGGTTTCCCCAGCCACTCTGGGTGGCTTCCAACAAAATATTAAAATACAATGGTCTGTTAAACATTAAAAGCTTCCCTAAACAGGGCTGCCTTAAGATGTCTTCTAAAAGTCTGGTAGTTGTTTTACTCTTTGACATTTGGTGGGAGGGCGTTCCACAGGGCCGGTGCCACTACTGAGAAGGCCCTCTGCCTGGTAGTATCCAGTACTACTTCAAATGCTTGGTCTTTGCAAGCTGTGTCAACAACTTTCTTTTTACTAATTACACAGGTGAACTTAAGGAAATTAAGCAAGATATTTCCAGTCTTCGCTATGAACTCCTTGAAGACAAGTCTCAAGCAACAGAGGAGTTGGCAATTCTCATCCATAAACTCAGTGAGAAACTCAACCCAAATTTAACGAGATGTGAATGATCTCAAATCCCTGGATTTTGACCAGAGCACAAGTATTGGCAATAATATTTATGAGTGACTTATACTTGAAAATGTATTGTAGATTTTTAGCACTAAATAACTTTATGTACAGCTTTATTTGAAATACAGTCTTAGAAGATTTTATGAATTTACATGCAAAAAACCCAGTTTATTTAATGTGCATTATAAAGGATATTTTGCATTTATTTAATAAGGTGCAATTGTATCTAAACAATCTTGCATTGCAAATAGTTTTATCAATAAAATGTATATCATTTGCACTGAACAAACAAAGAAAAAACAACACTGAAGACTAGGGCTGCAATCCTAAACCGGTTTACTAGGGAGGTAAACATGTTTAGCATTGTACTGCATATGTCCTCCACCATGCTGATGGGAGATGTAGTAACCAAAATAAAGCCAGCTCAGTGAAAGACTACTTGAAAGTACTTTGCATATGATCCAGTTAAAATTAAAGCACGTTGAACTCCCATTGATTTCAGTGGCATGCGCTTCTCACACTGATGTAAAAAACAAACACAGCACAATCCTGTGCATGTTTCCTTGGAAGCAAGTCCCCAACGTTTAGTGGGCCTTAGATTGCAATCTTATACATGCTTCCACTGAACTCACTGGAGCTTATTTTGGAGTGGACACGTATAGGATTGCACTGCTGCTTCCTAGTATGGATACTTGGACTAACCTTTTTAAGTGCTTAACTTTCACTGGATCACACCCCTTGATTTATCAGCTTTCTTAAGAAACAAGCCATGGCATGGACAACTGAATGTTTAATAGTGAAGATAAAAATGCGGCTATAATAGTAATAGTGCCGTTAAAATTACCTATACCTATATAAGTTTGCATATTTGCTTTCAGAATAGGAAGTATTTTTTTTTTACTTCTAACTAATGTGAACTGTCAAAATATACATTTTCATGTGGTGAAGATGATTTTTTAAAATTTAAGATACTATGCAGGGCTGATATTTTGTTACATTTGTTCTAAATAATGCCTCTGATGCGTACTTGTTAAATAAAATATTCATACTTTATTGACTCTTATTTTAATACTATGTCAGTAGTGAGTAGGAATGCTCAAGCACATTGAGGGGAGGGGGATGGGTGGATGGAGGATTGGTGCAAAGGACCTGGAACTACAGGGGTGAGGAATTGGTTTAATGCAGGACATGGGAACAAAAGAAAATCAGCCAAATCTGCAACTGCGGTCCTCTAGTACAAGGGCGTCCAAACCTTTTTCAAAGAGCCAGATCTGATGAAGTGAACATGCGTGAGGGTCGACCATTTTGCCTGAAATTCTTTGAACCATTAAAATTAAATGCAAATTGTTAAAGTTCATAGCAGAGAATGTCTTTTCACACAAATATGTTGGGCCAAACAAGCTCAGCATTTTCTTAGCCAATGTTCGAATCTCTTGAAACCGGCTCTTATCCAGTTGGCGGCAAAAGTTCACAAGAGAGCTGTTGGTGATGACCTTACTCAGTGTCACAATGCAGCTCAATGAGCTCGAGCTGCAGCTGATCTGGAGCATCATTGGGGTCAACAGAGAATGGAGAGGAGAAAAGGCTGATCTCCTTTTCAAAAGCCAAGTTTAAACTCCACAGCCGGAGATGCAATGTTTGCTGCATACCTGCTCGTTTGCGCACTGATATTGTCCTGTGGAAAACTGTTCATTATTGCCTGCAACGCTGAAAAATGTATGGTATTGGGCTGTGTTTGTGACAACTGCCTTTGGAAAAGTTTCAGCTTTGTTCCAAAGGCTTTGAGGTATGAAAAAAGCTGGTTCAGCGCTGCATCTTTCCCTGAAGACTCGTGTTCAGTACATTCAGATGCTTTGTTATGTCACACATTGATGCCCGTAACATAACAGTGTGTGGGAGAAGGAGACTCGATTAGGAGTCTGGGAAAGGTTACAAAGGCTCCCTTTCAAAATTCCACTTCCAGGTGTGCTGCTGGGAATGGGACAGTTCCAAAATCTTGTAAGAGGCAGAGGCACACGTACACGCAAACTCCTAACTCTGCCTTCTCCTCAGACCCACCGCTCCCGCGCCTTTCCCGTCAGCAACTTTAGCTCGATCTAGGGGGCAGCCAAGATTCTTAACGTCTCTTCTCAGTGGGTCAATGCCAACCCCCTGGCTGCAAGCCTCGGAGAAGGGGGTGGGCGGCAATAAAGAACTGCAAGCCTTCCCCTCTCTTAATTGACATCTTTCCACAGGGCCTGCAAGACAGAGCTGTTCCACCAGGCCGTTGGCCAAGGCACAATCTGACCCACTCCTTCCGTAAACCTCATAGAACTCTAGCCCAATGGTTGCCATTAATTTGATTCTGAACTGATTTTAGAATGTATTTCAATTAATTGACTGTGATTTTATGTAAACTGTGCTATTTTTACTCCTGTTAGCCGCTCTGAGCTCGGCTTTGGCTGGGGAGGGCAGGATATAAATAAAATATTACCATTATTATTATTATTATTATTACTCCTCCTCCTTTGGTGTTCCTCACTGCCACAACATCCGTTCGCTCTTCTAAAAACCCCGCCTGCTTGGGGTGGCAGATGCCTGCGACATCGCGACCTCCCCCTCCTCCAGCAGCCCGACCCACCACCTGCCCAACTCCATCCCTCGCAGTGCGCAGTGCGCTCCAGGTGCCCAGCTGCGTCTCTCCCTGGTCAGATTCACCTGCCTAGGGCACCAACCAGCAGCACAGAGCGCGGGGCGGCGGCGGGACAGAGACCCGGGTGGTCCAGCCGGCGATATAAATAACATTATCTGGGCGAGCAGGGACATTCCTGCCCAGGGACAGCTCTGCTGCCGGCCCCAGATAGCCCTGCTCCCTCCGGGGGAGGGAACAGAGGGAAGGGCGGGGAGGCGCCTGCCCTGCATTGCAGCACAGCGGCCCCCGCAGTACTTTTTTTTTGCAAGACCTCCTTCGCTTTTATGCAAGATGTGTTCGCCTTTCCCCGCGGGATGAGCAGCACCGCGTCGCCATGGGGATCCTCTTGCTTTCCTAGATGACTTTCGACTCCTCCTCGGCATCACCTTGCAGGCAGTCCTTAGCACCAATCCCGCAAGCGGATGACTATGTAACTAGATGGGCATGTTCCTTGCTCAATCACAGGGCGCGCGTTCCAAGCGGAGCCCGCCTCCTCCCTTCACGCCGTGTCCAATTGAATCCCGGCATCGGCGCGCGCGTAGTCCGGTCGCGTTACCATGGTGACGCGGGGCCTAGCGGGAGCTTTTAGGCCTCGCGGTGATGTTTGTGTGGTGAAAAGCAGAGCCCGGGACGAGGGAAGAGGGATAACGGTTTGCTTTTCTTAGAAGCGCGGGAGGCTCGCCGCCATGGACCTGGGCCTGAGCCGGGTGGATTATCTGCAGGTAGATGGGGGTGGGTGGGTAGGTGGGCGACATTGCGTGTCAGTCAGCAAACCCCCTTGCTTCGCCTCGCGCGAGAACGAGAGCGGCGTTCTTCGCCTCCCCCCGACGCCGTTGCGGACACGTGTTCCTTTCACAGGCGGAAATTCAACCGGTGATGCTGCCGCCCCTCCTCGTACTAAGATAGAGATGTGGAGAGCTTCTTCACGTTTCGAATAATTAAATGACCTTGCGGCAAAGGCGGAGGAGCAGCCCTACCAGAAGGCAGGGGAGAGGAGGCAGGGCCGAGAGCGCCGCCGGCTCACCTGTGGCCCTCCGGGTGCCTCTTCTGCAGTCAGCAGGCCCAGGGGTCAGGCTAGATGGGAGTTGGAGAAGGGCCAGCATGGACCCTATCTCCAGGTAGGGCTTGGGAAATACTGGGACCTTGGAGTGCCACTGCCAGTCAGGGTCAACAGTGTGAAGCTAGATGATGGACTAATGGTTTGACGCGTGTTCCTATATCAGGCATAGGCAACTCGGCCCTCCAGATGTTTTGGGACTACAACACCCATCATCCCTAGCTAACAGGACCAGTGGTCAGGGATGATGGGAATTGTAGTCTGAAAACATCTGGAGGGCAGAGTTTGCCTATGCCTGTCATATAGTCCAACAACATCTGGAGTGCCACACCTCTGATTTAAGAGCAAATAGCCATCCGGATTCACCCCTCCTGTCAACCCCTTGGCTTCTAGATGTAGGAGTTGTATGGGTTTGTTTGTTTTTTTTCAATTTGTCATTGAGGATGCTGCCATAGACAACTCTCAACATGGTGCGTTGAGAAAAGTGATGTCAAAGCAGAGGTTAATTTGAGATTAAAGTGTGCAAGCTTTTAAGGGTCACACAGGTTTGCTTGTTTTTTGTCAGGAGGAGAGTGTGGGTCAGGTATTTGTTAGCTTTCTTCACAATCCCTTTATTGAAATAAATGGATATTCAGCTGTTGGTTTGCTGTGGCTTTGTTGCGCTTTGCTTTACGAAAAATGTGTTTTAACTTACTATTAAAACCTGGAGCCGTCATGGAATAATAATAGAATGTAGAAAACAGTTTTTGTCTGTAGACATGCTTTTAAAAGTCTGGTTAAATATTTAAAAAACTAAATTATATTTATGGTCGGTGGAGTGATTCCAAACAGATGTATCAGTATATCTTCTGTAGAACTAGGATGGAGCAACATCCTAGTGTATAAATAAATAATCAGATTTAGTCTGCCATTCCCAAACCTGTTCACAACAGTCATAAAATACAACAGGAGAAGGTAGTAAAAGGTGTATTAATTCACTTCCTGTCCCTGATTCATGGTTAGCCCTTACAAGGCAGTTAACCTCACATGACTTCTCTGAAGACATTGCAAATGCCTGGAAGTGGATACTCAATTGTGACCAAACTAAGCCCCCTAGAGTAAAATATACATCAGAAGGCTTAGTTTGGTCAGAATTGAGTTAAAGTAAAAGACATTTACATGGTGGTAAATGAGCCACCATAGCTGCTAGAGGGCCGAGAAAATTTGTGTCTTGGGCTTTTTAGGCTCAGCTACTCATGTACTATCTGAAACCAAAGGAGTGCGTTGGTTGCCAGATGTGAAATTTTTTTCAATGCTCCTGCCCTACTATTAGAGCTTCTTTTTCATATAGAGCTAAAGTGATATGTGATAGACACAGCTATTGTACACAAGGGCAATAATTGGTAATAACACAACCACCGTTTTTCACTGTATTCACATGCATTTTAGCTTCACATAGAATTGTCACAGTCAGTATTTCTTGCACTTCATTATTCTTGGGCACTATTGACAGGTTTTTCTATATCTGTGTATGTGTTTGTGTGGCAAGTGAAGACAGTCCATGAAAGCTTGTGCTACAATAGTGGCACAGTCCTATCCATGCTTTCTGGAATTTAAATTCCACTGTGTTCGGTGCAGCCTACTCCCTAGTAAGTGTTTTTATGATAATCTATAACAATTTATGACAACCATAATTACCACAGGATCCTTTTTCGTATTGATTTTGCTGTTAGAAACACTACACTTATGACAAAATCTTAATACAGCTTTTCATATTAATCATGTTAAAATAACTACTTTGTATTGTTTGTATTGTGGTACATGACAATCCATTTTATACCACAAGAGTTGAAGCATTTATAATGAAATGGTGTTCTCCCCCAATTAGGTGGGAGTGACATCTCAGAAGACCATGAAGTTGCTCCCTGCATCAGGACGCAAGGCCACACAGAAGGTATAGAAATTTGTTGCTTTGAAATATTTCTGTCTGGGAATGATTATATACAGAAATTGTACTCTGATGACAAAATCTTATAAAATACCATTTTATCTAAGTCACAGAGCCATTCTCCTCAAAAGCTTGTAATGTAAGTGTTGATGGTGGAGCAGACAACATAAGAACGCAACATAAAAAAGATAGGAAAGAATGAATGCAAAAGCTTTTTATACTTTTTGAGTTGGGAATGAAGACATTAAAGGCAAGTAATTTGTGTGAGAACCCAGAAATCACTGTAGGAATTTGAGGGTGGGTATTGCATGTTCTGAATGACAAAAGAAGTATAAAATTTGGCAGCATATCTTTGGATAGAGGTGCATAGATTGAGTTGTTATGTGGGAAGGCTGTAGAGTAGACGGTTGTGTTGTCTAAGTAGGTCATAGCTTGAAAATGAACCAGAGTGGTAATAAAGAGAATAGCCCCAAAAGAAAAGGATATTTGTGGTATTGGGAAAGCAACATAATTTGGTGACAGACTGAATATGGGAAATAAAGGAGAGGCAGAATTCAAAGGTGAAGCCAAAGCTTTGTGTTTGAACAACAAGCAGGATGGTGATATTGATGGATGTGAAGAGTAACTGAAAGGAGGGCAACTTGGAGAAGAAAAGGATTTATCTTAGGCATACTGAGCTTTAGACAGTAAGGAAACATCCAAGTTGAAATATCAGATACACATTTGGAGTTGAGTTAGGAAAAGTATGGATTACAGAGATATAGTTCTGAATTTCTATAGATTTCTGAAATACGTATACAGTGGTACCTCGCAAGACAAAAAACTCGCAAGACGAAAGAGTTTTTTGTTTTTTTAGTTGCTTCGCAAGACGAATTTCCCTATGGGCTTGCTTTGCAAGACGAAAACGTCTTGCAAGTTTGTTTCCTTTTTCTTAAAACCGTTAATACCCATTGCTTCGCAAGACGAAAAATTCGCAAGACGAAAAAACTCGCAGAACGAATTAATTTCGTCTTGTGAGGCACCACTGTAAATGTATTTCCTTTGCACTCTTAGATGACTAATGTAGACATAACTTCCTATTATTTCACTTTTAAGGTTGTTATTGGAGATCATGATGGTGTTGTTACCTGTTTTGGTATGAAAAAAGGAGAAGCTGTGGTAGGTAACTTCTCTATGTAGTTTTCAATTAATTCCCCCCACCCCAATTAATTAATTGATAATGAAGCTTAATTTACAGATAACATATGGACTTCTTAAAGCTCTTTAGGGTATGCACTGGCTTGGGAAAAACATGCTCCCCAAATATGTTTGTGCTTTATTCTAGTTATTTTCAAAATAAAATGATACAACCACCCTAGGCATGCTGCAGGTGTGTTTCACTGTAGTAATTTGATTAAATTCTCTTGAAGAAGCTTCTCCCCACAGAATCCTCAAACGTCTTTTTGAATAGCAGTTATGTTGATTATAACATAGAGCTTGTTACTGGAAAACAAGGACCTACCATCATAATCTATGGCTGTGCTATGTTGATTTCTCTCTACATTTTCCCTCTTCCATTAAGCTAAGACAGTGTTTCCCAACCACTGTTCCGTGGCACACTAGTGTGCCGCGAGATGTTGCCTGGTGTGCCGCGAGACGTTGCCTGGAGGGAGGCGGGCGAGTCGGGCGGTGAGAGGCGGGGCGGCGGCGGCGAGGAGAGGCCGCCCAGCGCGGGGCTCTCACCGTCTGCCTGCCTGGCTGCCTGCGAGCTCGGCGGGCAGCGCCTCCGTCTGCAGCGCCCGCCTCGCGGCTCTCATTCCCTGCCAAAGCTCACCCAGCCAAGCCGCGCTCTCCTTCCTGCCTCGCTTTGCTGCCTCCCCCCCCACCCCCAAAGCTTGGAGGTTCCCCGGCAAGGGGGAGGAAAAAAAATTGAAACTTACACTTTCGTGCGTCCCTCCCGGCGTGACGCTGCGCGCTGACGTCACGGGGCTGTAATGGTGGTGTGCCTCGAGATTTTTTTCATCAAACAAGTGTGCCTTTGCCCAAAAAAGTTTGGGAAACACTGAGCTAAGACACTGAGGTCACACTTTGGGTCACTTCACAAAGCAAGGTTTGATCTATGTGATGCTAGTGTAGGGCATTCTCAGCTCTGACCTTGGTCTTAGAATACTTGTGATGAAACCCTGTGGTGTCTGTTGAAGAAAACATGCAAACTGTTCTTATTTGGCCGACCTTTTGGTATGAGCTCTTGTTTGGGTTTATTTGTGAGCATTTATTAGCCGGATTTTGGAACATTTTGAAATTGTGTTTATGAACTTTGTGCTTTTCATGGTAGAATCACACAAATAGCTAACTTTTTGAAATATATATATAGCATAAAATAATTAAAAGCGTACAAAATGGAATACATATATATTTTGTATCTAATATCATATTATGATTTGTCATGAACATTGGCACTGAACATTGTCTGTCTTCTTTTTTTAGCCAGTATTCAAGACCTTGCCAGGGGAAAAGATTGCAAGGCTAGAACTGGGAGGTGCTCTTAATACACCCCAGGAGAAAATTTTTGTGGCTGCAGGGTCTGAGGTTAGAGGTTTCACAAAGAAAGGGAAGCAGTTCCTTGCATTTAACACCAACCTCACTGAGAACATCAAAGCTATGTATGTATACTGGAAAATACATTAGTAGCCTTAGATGTGTTACTATCATTTAGGTGCTAAATTGTTATCCTAATGAATGAAATAAATATTTGTTACATTTTAGTTTCCTGTTTAACAATCACTTTATGTATTCTAATACTCCTTATTTGCCTTGAATCTTAGCATAAATTTTATTTGTGTATGGCTCTGTATAAAGGTCTAGTTTCCATCCTGCACTTTTGCAACAGTAATTTTGCCCTCAGCGGTGTGTATACACAAGCACTGACTTTAATGAAAGTCATTAAAATAAAAAACATAGAAATTAGCTGAGTCATTAAAAGCTAATCAGTTTAATTGAAAGATAAGGTTGAAACAGTGCAACACTTTAGCTGATTCACAATTTAATTAAATCACAAATCAAATCTTCTTACTGCGTTTTCCAGAGTAATATCTGAACCTGTTGTGCACATTACTTTAAAATGCTGTAATTGATGCAAACCATAAGCTGGTTTGACATAATACAGTATCGATAATTTAATTAAATGCTGATGTGCTGTACAATCTGTTGCTTTATTTTTAACCAAATTTTGGTGTGTATGATTGAAATTTAAGTGATACATTTTGTTATACAGTTGGAGTCAAATAATAGTTTATAAGCAAGTTGAAAGAACGATAGCAGCATTGTTACCCTTGTTTGTTCATAGAATCATAGAATTGTAGAGTTTGAAGGGACCACAAGAGTCATCTAGTCCAACCCCTTGCAATGCAGGAATATTTTGCCCAATGTGGGGCTCAAACCCACAACCCTGAGATTAAGAGTCTCATGCTCTTCCAACTGAGCTATCTCATTTGGGGAAAGCTTTAGATCACTGGTAGAGTGCATACCTTTCATGCAAAAGGTCCAAAGGTCAGTCCCTGACATCTCCAGGTAGGGCTGGGAGAGACCCCTACCCCCAACTCAGGAGAGCTTCTGCTAGTCATTGTCAACAGATGGACTATTAGTCTTTCTGTTTCCCATTATGGTCTGAAGGCACATGAAACAACCAACTTGCTACAGTTAAGTTGTTCTGGAGTTGGTCAGTACCTGAATGGGAGACCTCCTAGAAGCCACATGTATGGCACCTTGAATTCTACCTTGAGTTCCATGATGGAAGAAAGGCGGAATACAAAGAGACACAGAGCTCAGTAGGTTAGAACTTGGTGCTGATAATGCCAAGGTTGCAGGTTCGGTCCCCGTATGGGACAGCTGCATATTCCTTCATTGCAGGATGATCCTCAGGGTCCCTTCCAACTCTACACTTCAATGATGAAATGTAAGAAGATAAAACATTTAAAAACATGTTGTCTGGCCAAACATATCAATTCAGCCAAACAAGATCTTCAAGTTTATGGATCGCAACAGAACTTGTTTACCAACAGTTGAATTGGTGTACACATCATGGACAATGATACTTCTTTTATGCATCTTTCAGTTCCTGGAAAACTATTATCTGTCTCCAAAAATAGGTTGGAATCATGGTATTCTACAATAAACTAATTGAATAAACATTCTTCTTACTTGTACCAGTTTACACTCAGAACTAAACTAGAAATATTTAGAAGCTTTATTAATTCTTACATCCTTCCTCTGAATAGTTGAAAGCAGTATTTTATCCCCCAAATGACCATGGGAATAGGCTGGGAGAAAATGACTTGCCAAAGGTAACACAATGAACTTCATAAGCGACCAGATGTTTGATTCTGGGTTTTCCAAATCCAAATTTGATGCTCCTGTCTGGTTACTGTTTTGTACTGATATAGTGGCAAACATGATTTGATTCTATTTTCTATGTCAGCCTTTTATAGACTTCAGGCTCTCTCTAGCTGTCATTAACCTTGCCTTAATACTGTGCATAATCAGTGGAATACTATTTTTTCTTTCCTTAACCCGCCTTTTGTAATATCTCAGCTGAATTACTGCTGCTTATCAAAGCTACTTAGAATTTAGACAATAGCTCTCAACGAGATGGAATATCCCTAAGAATTTTAAAATAAAATTTTGTCAAGAAGGTTCTATATATAGTGCAGTGATTTCAAAAGCAGTAAGACTCTTGTAAGCATGCTCCTGTAATTGCGATCAAACATATGTATGCTCTGTATAGATGTGCTAATGATATAATTTATAAAACAATATTGCATTGATTGAATACCTAAAAATAATGCCTGAAAGATAATTACCACTTAGAATGTGGTAGCAATAAAATAAGAATATGATCAAAACCAGTGCTTCTCCAGCAGGAGATCCAACATTACACAGAAACAAGTAAAAATTATTGTGATGTCAAGCAAATAAGAGTCATTTTATTCTGCTAGTTTCCTTTTAAATTGCAGACCAAATTTGTTCTTAGTCACCTAGGAGGCTAAGCTCTGTGTCATTTGGAAACCATGTATAATGGTAGCTCAAATAGGGAAAAAATATTTCTGTTGGGGGTGATTGGAAAATGCGGACATTTAACCCTTTTGCCATTTCCACATTTCTAATCTCCTTCAGCAGCTCCCCCCCTCCAGACACATATTAAAGACTTGGGGGTGGGGTGTTTTGCCTTGAAGATGCTGAGTGGGGAAAGATGGCATCTTTGCTCCTGATCCCAATGGAAGTGGCTTTACTTATTCTAAAATGGCCAACAGACTACTGTTTAAAAACATTTGTTTAATTTGATGCTAAGTGCCTGTACAGTCTTAACACAATATAATAGCTTGTGCATAGGAATGGTAGTTGAAATATTTTAACTTTTGGTGGCAATGATTGGAATATAGTATTGATTATTGCTGTTACCATTTTAGGCATATATCCGGATCAGATCTCTTTCTTGGTGCAAGCTATGTCTATAACCATTACTGTGACTGTAAGGATCAGCATTACTACCTATCAGGAGACAAAATCAATGATGTTCTCTGCCTTCCAGTAGA
Source organism: Podarcis bocagei (assembly GCF_964188305.1). NCBI lineage: Eukaryota > Metazoa > Chordata > Lepidosauria > Squamata > Lacertidae > Podarcis > Podarcis bocagei. The sequence continues at coordinate 50,996,510 of NC_138134.1, forward strand.
GAAGCTGTCTTGCATTACACCAGTATTGGCATGTCAAGATAGAGTCGTTAGAGTTTTGCAGGTATACCTTATTTAATTGTTGCCATTATCAATAGTAGTTGTTAAATAGCCAGTAGATACCTTGTCAATACCTGTTTGAGCAAACAGAAGTGTATTATTATTTTAATTGTATTTCGGGATATTTATTCCAAAGGTTTATCCCATTTAAAAATCCTATTGGTACAGTTCATCTGATAACTGGTAAACTCCAAGTTGCATAGCTGAGCCTCAAAACTGTCACTTATGGGGCTGCCTGGAAGTCCTTCTTTCCTTTCATGACTGAATTGGGCCAGTTAATTTCTTCTTCCTATATTCTTCCTATATTCCTATATGCCTTTTAGGAGTTCTGTGATCCCTGGAATTACATCCTTCCAACAGCTTTCCCCTTGTCCTTAGCAGAAGCCTAGTTTTCTGAAGCTCTGGACTCCTGCATTATTCCTGATGCTTTGTTTGGAATCTTAATTAGTGACTTTATATAACATCTGACTGTTTGTCCAGTATTTTCTGTTTCTGTTCCATATTAATACACTTACATGCCCTTGGTTTTTTAAATATTTTTAAAAATAATTTTTATTAAAGATTTCTCAGTTTACAAAAGTACTGCATTGTCTCTTTTCAGGTTGTGTTTTCTACAGATCAGTTTCATTTGTTGTGAGACGTTAGTGTTACATGCAGTATAAGGTTGGGGAGGAAAGAGGGTGGGGTAGGGATGGTGCATGGGGTGGGGTGGTGAAGCTTTTATTCTTCCACTTAGTATATGTGTTTATTTCGGCATCACTTGAGTGGGTTATCCTTGCACACAACCTTCCCTTCACAACATCTTTTTTTCAGTGGTGTTAATAGGCTTGGCAATGAGATCATGGCTTTGGTTTAGATAGGATAGGTTAGGCCCTCGGTTTTATCCTAGCCTAAAGGCAGAAAAATAATGCTGCTTGTTTAAAAGCTTTCCTTTTACACCACCTGTCAGGGAGGACACCACCTTCCCATCCCTCTAAATTGAAACGAAAGAAAAAGTCAAGGGTTGAAACTAACAGTGTTTCTACTTCATTTTCTTGAGGGGTCAGATTTGCTGTATGAAATGGAAGTTCCAGGTCCACCCACAGTTCTGACTTTGAACAATGGAAATGGTGGTAAGCAGAATTTCTTGGTGCATTTTATTTTAATAAAAAGCACGACATGGATTTTAATTAAGAATCTGTAATGTTGCCTAGGACTTGATACCTAGTCCTAGTATTACTATTAGGAGACTGTTGGGCAGTAGGGTAGGCAGTACACCAACAGAATCACCATTATATCCCAAGCATCAAGAACAAGCACTCAAAACTGGAAGATTGCCAAAGGGGGCCTCTATTCATAGAGTTGGAGCTGGAACATACCAAAGCAACTCTTCCTTCCCTCTCTACCTCAATTTGAGCTAGTGTGATACAGAGAATCTTTGTGGACTGCATCTAATGTTAAATGAAAGCCTATTAAAAACTAATCCTAATTTAATTTATTTTCTTAGGTGACTCTGGTGAAGAAGTTCTGTTTGGGACATCTGATGGTAAAATTGGCCTAATAGAGATCTCTGGTGTTTCTCCAGTAGAAAAGTGGAAAATTGAAAATGAGAAAAAAAGAGGTGGTAGGTGTCTTAAGAGTTTCCCGGTAGATCATAGTTATTCACATCTGGCACAGTGAGAAATAGCTCCCTTTAGTACTGTGGTTTGCATATTGCATTGGTATAAAATAACTTATAAGAAATATCACATCCACTGTCAACTCTCAAAAACAATTACGGTTACCATCAACTCAAACATGGACTTCAATGTTTATGTTTTCTACCTGGACTGTGTATGTTGTCCCCTCCATTTTACTCATATCAGGGTGTGCCAAAAACAATCCCACCATCTGTCCTTTTTTCCTGCATGCCATTCATAGCATATATTATTTTGGCCATGTTTTTATTGGGGAATGTGGACATGGCTGTGCCAGTGTAGCTGGCATCTGGTTCAGAGAGAAAGGACATTATGCCCGCCTGAAGGGAGAAAAGAGGCTCTTCCCACTTCATCACTTGCTGAGTGGGGACTTTGTGTGAGTGCGTATGAGTGAGAGTATGTACCTATGCTAATGTGTTTGGAAAATAAGGTTTTCAAACTGCAAAAAGTACATGGTTACAAACAATGAGATCTGCCAGGCCTGTTGACCTTGTCCACTTGCACCTGGTTCAAATGGAAAAGTTTACAGCCAGCTTCCCCACTTATTTCTTGATTAGAATTTGGTGAGAAAATTAAAAATACAAATGAAGCAAGTCTGATTACAGTTCTTAACATGCAATCAGTCTTGTTCTTGATTGTGGGCTCCCACCAGAGAAGTAAACAAGAAAGGAAGAAAGGACAAGAATGCAGAAGGACGCTTAAAAGCAGAAACAGCACTCAGGCGACCTAGGAGATGGTAAAGCTGCTGCAGATTAACACAACTGCATGCAAATGTGATTCTGATTAAGATGGGATTATACCTGAGATATGGTTAAGATCAATAATTATCCCAATCTTTAAAAATGGCGACCCAAAAGAACCAAGGAATTATAGACCGATAAGCTTATTATCAGTGATAGGGAAAATCTACGCTAAGCACCTTTTATCTAAACTCCTCACCTGGATGAAGAATCTAAATTTACCAGGGAAAGAACAAATAGGTTTTTCCAAAGGTTGCTCTACATTAGACCACTGCCTTATACTTATGCATTTGGTTGAAAAATATAGATTCCAAAGGCAATCTAAGATATATGCTGCTTTTGTAGATTTTCGTGGTGCATTCGACTCAATTGACCGCCCAAAGCTGTGGAGGAAACTTGCAGGATTAAAAATTGATCAGCGCTTATTGACTTTAATACAAAATCTATATTCTTCCAATGTCTGTCAAGTCAAACTTAACACCAAAGGTCACCTTTCATCAGACATCCCAAACTCGAAAGGGGTAAAACAAGGGTGTATTCTTGCCCCCTTTCTATTTAATTTATTTTTATCAGACTTGCCAGATCACCTTCAAAAAATAGAATCACATTTCCCTAAACTTAATCAGAAACCAGTTCCTCTCTTATTATACGCAGACGATGCAGTCCTACTATCACTAACGAGTTTGGGTCTGAAACGTCTTATATCTTCTCTGATCCTTTACTGTGAATGTAATAAACTCTCTATAAATTATGAGAAGACAAAAATTTTAGTCTTCTCGAATGGTTGGAAACTAGAGAAATGGAAAATAAGAGGGCAAGAAATCCAACAAGTAAAAATCTATAGGTATCTGGGAATCTTATTCCAGAGCAATTTAGGGTGGGCAAATCATCGCACAAACGCCATAAAACAGGCAAAGTGCACCTCATCAGCAGTTGCCCGTTTTTATTATCAGAAAGGTAATCAATTTATTCCTGCGGCCAATCAGATATTTCAAACAAAAGTGCAAGCCCAGACACTCTTATGGAATCCCGCTATGGGTCCAAGCATATAACAGTGATTTAAAAAAGATTCACTCCAGCTTTTTGAGACGTATTCTTGGACTCCCAGCTGCGATCAAATATGAAACAATGTGTGCAGAAATAGGCATACACACAATGGAATACTGGGCCTGGTCCACCTCAATAAAGTACTGGTTACGCTGCCATTTTCGCTGCTCTCCATCAAGCCTGCTCGCTGATTTGCTCAAAGACTCCTATAAATCAAGATGGTATCAGCTTCTCGAAAAAAAGATTGAATCTTTAGGCATCGAGCTGGAGCCCCTGTACAATTCCAATGAGCAATACATTTTCCATAATATCCTAACTAGACTAAAGGATGTCGAGAGACAAAATATTATGGCAGCTGTAAACAAAATTTGCTCCCCCATATTCTATGACTTAAATATCTTAGATAACAGAGCCAATTACGTCACTAAATTAATAATCCCAGCCCAACGTAGGGCTTTTATGCTGGCCCGGTTGAATGTTTTTCCCTCAGCATTTGTCTGGGGAAGATATCAAAACATCCCTAGAAACAAGAGATTCTGCAGATGTTCTATGAATGTCCCGGACACTGTAGAACATATTCTCTTCCATTGCCCATTGTACAGTACGCTCCGTCAACGCGTGCTGTCCCCCCTTTTGGGTGGTCTGGAACCCCAGCAAGGTGAATGTGTGGGATTCTGCCTATCCGACGTTGACCAAAGGGTAACGGCGGGGGTAGCTGAGTTTTTGGTAGCAGCCCTCCAAGGAGCAGGTTAACAAGGAAAACCACTGATTCTATATGTATATATATATATATATATATGTATAGCTAACTGCTGCCTTTTCATATATATCTCAAGGCTTTTACATGTTATTTTCTCTTTTATGGTTTTATTTGCATAATGCCTAATAAAGGTTTTGATTTCAATTTCGATTAATAAATTGATGCTCTAGATTTGTGTAACTTCAGCATGGAAACAATGATCAACAAACACCACATTGACATGAAATATATTCTTCTGCAAGTATTTCTTAATTGTGTAATTACATGGGTTAGTAGTGAGAGGATGAGAAGGGGCTGGTGTGTGCTTTCTTGATCATCCCACTGGTCAGTTTTGGACCATTGGGAAATGGTTCTTCAGCCCTCTTGTGAAACTTTGGTTTGAACTCTAAATAGGACTTATTTTGGAGGACAGCATGTTTATTTTTCCAAACTTCAATTCCATGCTTTGCAGACATTAAACATTCCAATATGACATCAGATTTCAAACTAATAATAATAGTGTGTGACTAGTTTTACCATTTTTGTGGCAGACGTATCCTGCTATATGTGCAAGTGTACAAATGGCAGATGTGGTATATCCAACAAACAGTGCCTTATGTTAGTATTCATTTTGGGGTTGTTCCTATAAATTCTGTACTTTATTATTACTGGAGTGAAATACCGTATTTTTCGCAATATAGGGAGCACAGGCCCATAGGGCGCACTTATTTTTTTGGGGGGGGGGGAATAAAGAAAAAAAAATTATTTCCCCCCCGAGCCCCAAAGAGCAAAGAAGCCATGACAGCGAGCAGGATGGATCCCGCTAGCTGTCTTGGCTTCGTTTTTAGCCTTGGGGCTGGGGGTCCGGGAGCCCGAGCTTCCCCCAACCCCAGCCCCCAGAACGGGTCCTGCTGCCCACAATCCTTGCTAGCCCGGCGGGAATTCCTGGCGGGCATCAGAACAGGGCGCGCTCCGGAGCCTGCATTCGCCCCATAGGATGCACACACATTTCCCCTTCATTTTTGATAGGGAAAAAGTGCGTCCTATAGGGCCCATCTATCACACAATAATCCCACCTAATATGTAATAGTTTCTCATAGATAAATTTTAACATTCTGCTTTTAAGAACCTAGTATTAATGCAGTAATTCCAGTGAGGATGTTCAGTTGATTTCATTCTGTATTGGGTGATAGTTCTTAACACAGTTCTATTTATTTTGTTAAAGGGGAAGGACAATAGCTCGGTGGTACAGCATCTGCTTGGTTTGAAAAAGGTTTTTAGTTCATTCCCTGCCATCTCCTGGTAGGCCTGGGAATGCCTCCTGTCTGAAACCCTGAAGAGCTGCTACCAGTCCGTACTGAGTTAGATGGATAAATGACCAGACTCTGTATAATTAAGAAAGTTTCCTAGGTTCCTAAACTGCATGTGAGATTTACAAGGCGATATGATTAGTCAGTTGGATGTAGATACATGCTTCCTGTCCTTTTTTCAGGTATCTTATGTATGGATAGCTTTGACATTTTGGGAGATGGAGTTAAAGAATTGATCATCGGTCGCGATGATGGAATGTTAGAAATCTATAGCTTTGAATATGCAAAGAGCCCCATCCTTAGATATGAATATGTAAGTTTATTAATGATTACTTTATGTAGGAGGAATTTTCTTAGTATACTTTCTTTTAAATAAACAAAATTCTGTCAAATATTGCTTTCACATATACTGAGCCATATGTGTTACTAGCAAGTATGGTAAAGGCTGAATGCCAATGTTAGAATAGAGAAGGGATAGAGAACCTGTGGCCCTTCAGATTATTTTGTACTACAACTACTATAATTTCTATCTGTTGGCCATGCTGGCTTGGACTGATGGGAACTGGAGTCCAAGAACATCTGATTTTCCAGCCCTGTAATAGAGAGGCTGGGACAGAACTGCACAAGTCTATGTCCAGGATCCCACAGGTACAGGGTGATGCCCAATGTAATATTTCAGAAACTAATAGAAATATATAAATATCAGAGATTCAGGCTGTGATGCAGCACTACAGCAGAGCTGAAGCTTGCATATCTAGAGAGATATCCTCAAACCCTCCTCTTACTCCCCCTCCACTCTTTCTGCTGAACAGTGCAGAGTCATAAAATTATTCCCAGGAGAGGAGATGAGCCACATGTGGTGCTGAGAATTATGTAAAGTCCCATTGTGATGCTTCCTATTATACTAACAGAAGAGCTGGGAAGTGGTTTTCATTTATTTAGTACACTTAAATTTCACTTTTCTACCAGCATGGAACTTAAAGCAGGACACCTGGGTTTCCAGATCTTCTGCCCATGCACTGACCAGGCACAGACTTGCATATCTTCAGCAATGGAGCTGTATAGTGTGCCCTAAGAACCTATCCCTGGACAGTTAAAATGATAAATTTCTAGGAAGTGCACCAGTCATTTTTATCTCACAAGAATGCAGTCAGAAGCAGGTGGGACAAATCTCTGCATGTAACAGTCATGTTAGGCTATTCTTATTGTCCCTTGAGAGAATTTGGAGTCCCAGAAAAGATACATGGTCTTATACATGGGGGCATCTTATAGACGGAAAAATACAGTATATTTTTTTCTCAACGGATACCATTTTTAAAGATTAAATAGAATCTAACACACGTATTATGCCTCAAGTCTTCTTCTGTCTTATTTTTAGGCCTTGTCAGAAAGTGTCACATCTGTTCAAGGTGGCTGTGTTGGGAAAGAGGGCTATGATGAGATCATAACATCAACATATTCAGGTTATTTTTTAAAATGTTTCTAAATATCTGAATTTTTTATACATTTAACAGGAATTTTTTTAAAAAATAACAATGGAGTCATAGAATGTGTTCTCTGGCTCATATTCCCTGAAGTCAGTAGCTTAACTTGGGAATCTGGGCCCTGGATGCACAGCAATCAGATAGTATAGTGCTCTGCTGACCAGGCCTGGGGCCATTGAAGGGGCTTCATCTGCATACCAGTTGCTGGTGTTGTATGTCCTTTTCAACTTGATGGAGGTTTTTATCCCTGCATATGAACAGTCCATAGAATTACAGTGGTGCCTCGCAAGACGAAATTAATTCGTTCCGCAAGTTTTTTCTTCTTGCGAGTTTTTCGTCTTGCGAAGCACAGTTTCCCATAGGAATGCATTGAAAATCAATTAATGCGTTCCTAGGGAAACCGCCTTCAGACCAGGTCTGGGGACAGTCTGTCCCCCGACCTCTTCTGAAGGCTGGGGGGGGGGACAAGGGCTTCTGAAGGCTGGGGGGGCTGGGGGGGGAACAAGGGCTTCGCTGCCGACCCCCAGCATTTTAAAATCTCCCCGGGACACGGGGAGATTTTAAAATGCTGGGGGTCGGCAGCGAACGCTTCGCTGATCCCGGGACGGCAGGCAGATCTGCACCGCCATCCAGAGCGGGGCGGGACTTAGCGCCCCGCTTGGGATGGCGGCACAGATCTGCCTGCAGTCCCGGGACGGCAGACAGCTCTGCGTCGGCATCCAGAGCAGGGCGGGACTTAGCGCCCCGCTCGGGATGGTGGCGCAGATGTGCCTGCAGTCCCGGCAGGGCAGACAGCTCTGCGCCACCATCCCGAGCGGGGCGGGACTTAGCGCCCCGCTCGGGATGGTGGCGCAGATCCCGGGGAGATTTTAAAATGCTGGGGGTCGGCAGCAAACGCTTCGCTCCCGCCCGCCAGCATTTTAAGATCGCCCGGGGCAGCGGAGAAGTCTCCGCTGTCCCGGGAAGGCAGGCGGGGGGGAGCAAAGACTTTTGCCCCCCGCCGGCCTTCAGAAGAGGTCCAGGACCTCTTCTGAAGGCCGGCTGTGGGCGAAAGTCTTTGCTCCCGACCGCCAGCAATTTAAAACAGGTCCCCGGAGATTTCCCTATGGGCTTTCGTCTTGCGAAGCAAGCCCATAGGGAAATTCGTCTTGCGAAGCGCCTCCGAAACAGAAAACCCTTTCGTCTTGCGGGTTTTCCGTCTTGCGAGGCATTCGTCTTGCGGGGTACCACTGTATAGAATTGCAGAACTGGAAGGGACTACGAGGGTCATCTAGTCCAACCCCCTGCAATGCAGGGATCTTTTCCCCAACATGGGGCTCGAACCCACAACCCTGAGATTAAGAGCCTCGTATTCTACCAAGTGAGCTATTCCAGGTTTCTATGATAGTTCACTGTGCTGGTTCTCAGTTTCAGACCCTAAGGATCCTGGTTAGAGCCTCTGACAGTGTTACCTTCATAACCCATCTGGAAAACTTTTTCATAATTGTTCATATCTTCCTTTTAGGTTGGGTGTCAGGACTGACTACAGAGCCTACCCACAGAGAATGTGGATCAGGGGATGGCTTAAAGATGACTCATGAAATGCAGAACAAGGTTTTGTCCTTAAGGTAATAAATTGTTTTATTACAATGCAAAAGAGAAAATCCTATAGCAATCTTTGCCTTATGCTGGTGCATATCCGGAGCAGATATCTAACCTTACCTGCTGGGTTATAATTATACATCAGTTAACTTACAAAATTTCCAGTAGAATCTTTGTGATAGTACAGCAATTCATTAATAGTATCATAGTTTCAGCTATGTGCACTTCATTACATTGTTTGGTTTCTTGTAAGCATCCCCGTAATTTTCACCTTTCTAGTGCAAAATTGTTACTATGTGGATGTACTGAAAGAGATGCTTTCTGCCTTTTTCAGACTTAAAATAGATATTATATAAGTTGCAGTGCCAGTTTGGTAAGTTAGTGGAGACCTGTGAACTGACATTCAGCTGGGACTGGGCTTCTTGATCCCTTTGTGACATTTCATAGGAAGAGACCCTGTTTTTTAAATAAAGCAAAAAATCAAAATAATGTTACCTCAGATAAATTTTAGTAAGCTGTAGAACTGAACAGATGTTACCAAAACATATTTGTTCTGTCCACTGACTTGAACAATTTTTGAAAGATGGTGTCAAAGTAAGGAAGTAAAGGAAAACAAGTATTAGGAAAAAAACATAGAAAATGAAGTTCATTTATATCCAGTATTTGTGGAATTATTTCTGAAAACATTTTTTTTCAGTCTAGATGGAAAATATCAAGGTAAAAACTGTTTTCCAGGCATCAGTTTGTTATCTAGAGCAGCTTTTTTAGCCTACCATTCTGTTGTTTGCCATAGGAATGAATTGGAACAGCTACAGATCAAGGTACTTCATGAGCGTGAAAAATACCAGCAGTCCTCTCAGTCCAGCACTGCTGTGTCAGCAGTCCCAACCTTCAGCATAAATGATAAGTTTACATTAAATAGAGATGATGCAAGCTACAGCCTTGTTTTAGAAGTCCAGGCAGCAATTGATACTGTCTTGCTTCAGGTGAGACATTATTTAGAATAACTTTGTAGACTTGGGTATTTGGAAACTTTGATTTTATTTTTAAAATTAAAGATGTGTTAGCTTGTTTTTATATTAAATTAGATAATTCACTAAGTGGAATACCATTTAGTAGTATGCACTAACTTTTCTCTGAAACTTGCACTTGTGCAGAATGACTGTAACTGGGTGAGATGGGCTCATTCCCTTCAGGCTATGTAGAAGTCAACACAAGCACTAACTTTTCATAGATACATGTTGAAGTTATCGGTGCAATGTGCAGAAAGTTGAGTACACCACAAGGATGTTTAAAATATTTTTCAGTGAGATCTGGATGCACTTAACTTTCTTCAGATTGTGCTCTTTGGCTACAGTCATGCATCACTAATACATGCTTTTATCCCACCCATTTACTTCCAAGGGAACAATATGATTAGGATTTCGAACTATATCTGCACTAAGCATTTGCTAGTAATCTGTGTGGTTTGGACTTGTTTTGATGACAGTCAATTCCTTTTTTGACACCAGCTCCTTTTTGTGCTTTTACATCATATACACCTTTTCCTTACTACTGTGTTTGAGTTTTGAAGTGTTCCATGGGATGTATGGTTACCTAATACTTATTTTTACCATAATATTATTTTTACTGTAAAATTTATCAGGGAAGATAACTTATTTAAATTGAGAAAGTATATTTGAAACATCCGCATGTTGACCTTTCCTATTACCTGCTACTGTTTCTCTCCATAGTGTGATGTTCCAATAGATCTAAAGGATGTGGATAAAAATTCAGCTGTTGTTAGTGTTGTTGACTGCGAATCAGAGGTATGTAAAATGCCAGATCTTTTCTACATAGTTCCAAATGCTTAAGCTGAACATCAGCTTTTAATTTCATGGAGTGTATTCTAGTGAAGTTTGATTGTTGAAGCTGACAAACAGGACATTTCGGAAGAGTGGGATAAAAATCCCTTACTAAATAATAAACATGCCTAGGATTTAAGCAATCCTATGTATGTTCACTTGGAAGTAAGGCCAGTTGTGTCAAATGGTGCTTGGTTCCATGTAAATTTGCATAAGATTGCAACCTAATTTATTATATCAGATTTATGATATTTTTGTAACTTTTTCACTCAATGACCATCCAGCCATAGGTTTTCTGCTTTGGCCCTGAATGCATATTGAAGAGAGTTAAGATGATGATGATAATTGTTGTCGCTACTTTATTTTTTCTTCCTTTCTCACATAGAGCACAGGGTGCCTTGTTTTTTTTTAAAAAAACAAATTTTAGAACAACTTTCCTAGTTTTAAGATTTGTAAGTAAGGCTGCAAGCTTTTACTCAATGGGAATAAATCCATTGAACTCAGTGGGATTTATTTTTGAGTAGCAATACATATGCCTGTATTGTAATCATACAGAAAATGTTCTACTGATTCTTGTAGAAAACAGCTACTACTAAAATGACTTAAACTGCTTTAGTTGTAAATAAAATAAAAAAAATTGAGCCTTTATTGCTGTTTCTCAGTATGTTATTTCACAATCTTCATGTTCCACAGCCAAATGGCAACTTCCTCCTTGCCACATATCGCTGTCAAGTAAATACCACAAGGTTGGAGCTTAAGGTAAAATATAGGAATGCTTATATATTTTAAATATAAATTATGATTAAACATGTTCATTGTACATATTGTTGAGTGTGTGAACTTTAAAACCTATCCAAAGAGCAGCAGTGGTGGTAAAGATCCTGGGTAGGAACATCTGTGAAAACAGAGATTAATGATATTTCTCTTTAAAAGAAGATAGAAACAAGTATTGATTGTTTTGATTCATAAATTATATTTCTATTTTCAATTATAGACTGTTGTGGTGTGGAGAGAAATTGTTTACCATGATGACTTGTCATAAGCTAGTAAACAATGAGATATATATAAAATGGAAGTCTTTGAATGCAATCCTGTACCCTTGTACTTAGATGAAGCCCAGAGGACTGGGTAGATATGCATTGGATTGCACTATAGGATAGTTTGTAATAAATTTGTATTTTTAGAAATAAGGTTTAACCCATTGGATAGGTTTATTGAGTGTATGAATTGCTTTGCACAACAAGAAGTCCCCAACCAATTTGTAATAAGAATAAAATAATTTGAACATGCATTAAAAATAGATTATTAAAAGTTTAAACCCTTTTCAGTGCAGTGAGAGATACCAAGATGACCTCTGAAAGTACTCCCATTTTATAATGGCGTGGGTGAATTGTCATAAAGTTCCCACATTGCAATTTTCAAATGACTAGTTCTTTATAAGATATATTAGCCAAGTGTAGGCTGCTGATGTAGCATCATTCTTTATGGCTGTTTGCCAGACACCCAGGTCATTAAATTTCTCAGGGAGGTATGAGTAATACAGTGGTGTTACAATGAAAAGTGTTCTGAGTAAGTTTTCAGTATTCACATTTCAGATGAAAGTTTTCAGTATTCACATTTCAGATGAAAATGGAGTTGAGAACACAGTGATTTCAAGATAAATTTTAACAAAATCAATAGAAGGTTTACTAGAATATAGCACAGTTACTTTAAAAAATCAGTTTTACATCTTCATTTAGGGAGATTGCAGATGTGATTATGATGACATTACTTTAAAGTACAGTATAAATTCTATAGCCTCTTTTAGTACAGTTTACATGAATGACAATGCAGGCTGCAGCTCCACCTTTAAGCTGTTGTGGTTCACTCAACCCTCCTCTAGTTGAAGAGAGGGAGTGAAGTTTGAGGCTTGCTGACTGCTTTCTTTTTTGCATAGGAAAGATGAATAGCACTCAGATCTACCAGTGAGATAACAGAAACACATGAAGCACACTTTAAAATGCTCACACCATAGGAGTCGTAAGCCTTCTACATGGCATTTTTCCAGTGTTAGTCTGAGATAAAGTTGGATGTGATGGTTGTTAAGGCTACCGTCTACCTGGAAGAAACTCACTGAATTCATTGGGACTGCTTTGGGTTTAATTTTAGTATTTTACAGATGGTTAAATAGATGTTTAGAAAATGTCTTTGTGTTTTGCTGGATAAAGGTGGTACCCATCTGCTAGAACTGGTAATTATGAAGTCATCAAAAATGAAAGTTAGTTCCCCTTTCTTTCCCCCCTTCCTTGGACAGATTCTATCAATTGAAGGTCGGTATGGGACTCTGCAAGCATATGTAACTCCAAGAGTTCAACCAAAAACCTGTCAAGTTCGGCAGTATCAGATTAAGCCACTTTCACTTCATCAGAGGACACATTGTATTGATCGTGACAGGTATTTTTGAGAACAACTGGCATGTTTAAATTTGAATAGAGGATTTGATTGCATTTCCAGGCAGTGCTTAGTAGAACCCAGAAGCACACCTGCAGCATCTACAATGAAAATACAGGGACTGGATTTAGAGGAGTTTTCTCAAACTAAGGAGTTTCTTCTATCGGAGTGAGGTGGTTGATTTGATGGATCTCCTGGAAATGGGAATTTGTGTAGATGTTGGGTGTTATCTTTGTAGGGAGAACATCTTCCTGCTAAAACGTAGCAAAATGCAAAAAGTATAAAGATTGACATTCCAAGTTAGTTCTTGAAGGTTATGGCTCTCACAGATCAAACCAAAGAAACCTCATATTATTTTGCTGTACCATTAGAAAGTAGCCTTTGTTTCTGATGGTAGATGCCCTTTTGTAACAAAATGCTTTTTTTTTCTTTTTTATTCAGACCAATGAATACACTAACCCTCAAAGGCCAGTTCAGCTTTGCTGAAGTTCACTCCTGGGTGGTGTTTTGCTTGCCTGAAGTTCCCGACAAGACACCAGTGGGGGAGAGTGTCAGCTTCTACTTTCAGAACACCTTTTTGGATACACAACTTGAATGTACTTACCGGTAAAATGAAACACAGTTCCTGAAACATGCTGGTTTCGTTTGAAAGGCAATATATAAAATGCTGAAAAGTAGATCCCAGTAAAGCATGCTTGTTCAGGACATTGCATTCAAAAATGACCAGCTTTTTCTTTTCACTTAAGAAAAGACATTTCCTTTTTCTATATACAACTTAGCCCTAAACATCTTTAGGCTGCAATTGTAATCTCACTTACCTGGTAATAAGCCCCTTTGAATTCTCTAGAACTTTTGAGTATACAACATCTAGAGGGCCACAGGTTCCTTACCTTTGTGAGTGAGAGTTGTCTAAGGTTTCTAGGATAAGACAGAAATTACCAGAGATAAATTCAACAGCTTACTATAGTGGTGCCCCGCAAGACGAATGCCTCGCAAGACGGAAAACCCGCTAGACGAAAGGGTTTTCCATTTTTGAGCTGCTTCGCAAGACGAATTTCCCTATGGGCTTGCTTCGCAAGACGAAAATGTCTTGTGAGTGTTCCGATTTCCCCCCGCTTTCCCCCCTTTTTCTAAGCCGCTAAGCCGCTAATAGCCTTTTAGCCGCTAAGCCTTTAATAGCCGCTAAACTGCTAATAGTGCTAATCCGCTAAGCCGCTAATAGGGTTGCTTCGCAAGACGAAAAAACCGCTAGACGAAGAGACTCGCGGAACGGATTATTTTCGTCTTGCGAGGCACCACTGTATTTAAACTGTTTAGAATTAGTATAATTCTGTTCAGTCCTCCAAATATAAGTCAGGGTATTTATAGTGGAAGTGTATGAGGAGAAACTAGAAAGATGGGATTGTGTATTTTTAATATCTCTGGACGAGTTTGAACCTTGTAAGAAGTAAAGGCTGGCACAGTTTTTACCAGTTGTTAATTTCTAACATCTTCTATATAGGAAAGGTGAGGGCTACTTCAAATCTGACAATATATCCACAATATCCATTCTAAAGGATGTGCTCTCTAAAGAAGCCACTAAAAGGAAAATTAATCTCAATATATCATGTGGTAAGAATTCTTAATTCTCTTCTTCTTGGGATACTTAGAAATGCATAAAAGTTAACAAACTAATGAGTTGCTTTCTTGTGGTGATCTTTTAGATATAAATGAAGTATCTGTGAACCACACCTTAAAGCTAATCCACCCAAAATTAGAATATCAGCTAATGTTGGCTAAAAAGGTTGAACTGTTGGATGCTTTAAAAGTAAGTCTTTTGTCAGTTGCAAAATTACAAGTACTATGAAGGGACACTGTAGTGGTTTTTCATGTTTGTTTGCTTTTGAACTCTATTAAGGAGGGTTTTACGGGACCCAAGATTAATAATCACACTTAGATCAGCTGAACTTCCAATCAGTAGCACTTTGGTCCTATCGGAACATGAAATCTATTTGCTCACCCTCATGCAGACCAAATCTACTTCTAAATCAGGGATGGGGAACCTATTGGATTCTCAACTCCCATCAACCCCAGCCAGAATGGTCAGTGCTCAGAGATTATGGGAGTTACCCATCCCCATAGAAGAGGCCAAATGGGACATTTTTCCCTGCACACAGTTACTAGAAACCATATAAGTAATAGCATGCAGATATAAATTATATTGAACTGTACAGAAATGAATTTGAATATGCTTTTGTGGAAAGTTGATTTTTATTTAATTGTTGTAGCAAAGGACAGTAATAGAAGGAAATCCTCTTTGTGGCTAAAGATGGAGGCTCTTAGCAAAGGATTATGAACATCACCTGGGCTAAAAGCTGGCGAAAATCTAACCTATCTCTTTTATATGTCATTGTGTAGCCATGCATCTTTAAGCTCCCAATGTTCAACTTTTCTGTCAGGTTTAGAGGGTTTGTAAGTGTCTTAACATTTTATGAACATCAATTTAAGGAATTGCAGGCTCATGAAGGAAATACAGACTTCCTGATTCCAGAGTACCGCAGCATTTTGGAGGAGGCAGAGGAGCTGCTCAAAGAACACAAAAAACAACCTACATCTCTTGAAAGACTTTATGGTTGGTTCATTAACACAGTTTTCCTAATTTTCTGTAGTATTGTTTTTCCATTCTTGTTAAATTTTATCTTGTGAAAAGAGAGGTCTGTTTCTAGGGTGGTAGTTCTGTACAACATAAGAGACTTCCCATGCAAAAGCTCTGATGTGCACATGATCTTAGTACAATCACCTTTACCTTTCATTCCTAAGGAGGAATCAGACCACCTATAATGCATATATTTCATATACGGATCTTATCCTGAATGAAAATGATTGCAAAAGCCCAGATAGCAAATTGCACACAGACTCTGAATGACTGTGTCAATGAATTACGTGTGTAATTTTAATTCAATAGTATTATTGTGCCTCTGTAGTGCCAAAGGAGAAACACATATGTATGTGTGTTTCCTTTAAATACGTGTTTCTCCTTTGGCACTACAGGGGCACAATTATAGATTATTGAGATAGATTTTAATAAAAATAAATGCAGCAAGGACTGCAGATGCACAGAGATGTACCAATAAATCTATGGGAATATTGGCTACAGAACACCTTGTCTTGAAGTAAACAAAAAAGTTGATTTCATTTGTTCTATATTACTCTTGATTTCACTCAGATTTCTGACACCCAGCTCCATGTCACTAGATATTTTACCACATGCTGCATGTGTTGCAAAGCTTTCTAAAATAAATACTTGTTATTAACACAGACTCTAAATATCCAAAGTCTTCTGTCATAAATATTACTTTTCTCAATTTAAAAGGAAACACCAATTTGTCAAAATAATAAGTATTTGCATTTTTCTTCCAGGTATGATTACAGATCTGTTCATAGATAAATTTAAATTCAAAGGCACTAATGTGAAAACCAAAGTTCCCCTTCTCCTGGAAATTTTGGGAAGTTATGATCAAAAAGCATTGATTGCCTTTTTTGATAGCGCTGCTTAAATGGGAAGAATTGGACCAGCAATCTGAAGATAAAGTAGTGGACATAGACCATGCATATTGGATCTTCATTTACATCCATTTTTAAATATATGTTACTATACTTTATTTTATTGATTTATATCAGTGTCTTGTACCTGTTATTTAAAATAATGACTGATGTCAAGAACATACAGTATATGAAATCATAGCCCCCCCTTTTTTTCTTGAACAATGGTTGTTATAGTTTGCTAATTTGCAGTGAGATCGGGTATATACAGTCCAAATTAGTTTTATGTAAAACATTCCCAGATTCTTAGCTTTTAAATAATATACAATTGGATTCTAATTTATTTTAGCTATTAAACGAGCAAACTTTGAAGCTTGAAAATTTTGAATATAGCCGTGTGAAATTGTGTACAGTATTTTATGTAAATAGTTGAGCGATCCCATGATTCTGCTGTCCTGGCAGGTCATATATACCACTGCAACATTGGTGTACCTGGTAGCTTATACTTGTCCATTACAGGAGGAAGCAGGAAAATACGCAAAGTAGAGGTATACCTTCAGCATCCATGGAAGTGTGGTTACAGGGTCTGTGTCTGAACCCACATGCACATCCAGCTCTTGTAGTATTCCACACTACAAGAAGTTCAGGGTATTTTTTGGGTTACAATATGCGCCCATTATGAGTATGTGTCTTTATGCCCCAAGAAATTAACATCCAAGAGGAATAAAAAAAAACATTGCTTACTTGAAATGAAAATGATAGGGTATATAGAAGCTGCTTAAGGCAGTAAAAATACAATATAAGCAGGCAGCATACATACACCTTGATCTAAAGAGTAAAATCATCCCTAACTACTCCAAAAGCCTAAAGGGAGTGTGACAATTTTGCAACAAACCCACACTAAAAGTGAGAAGGAAAGGAGAAAGGCATACCTGTCCTCAAGCAAAGTATAGTGTCAGTCTGGTCCTTGAGAGCGTAGAGTGAAAAGAGCATCTATGTTAGAGCTTGTGAGAGTTAACTAGCCATTGAAAATCTGGAAAGTACTCTTTTTAAACCATGTATTCACATGGAGAGGGGAAGTGGTCTTTTGGATGAGTGATTTGTCATAATACCTTTATTCCTTTGTTTCATTTTTTATTTCCTGCACATTTTTGTCTCTCTCTCTCCCCCCCCCCCCATTTTGTTTACTGTTGTTAGTTGACATGATCATAGTAAGAAATGACTAACTGGCTATCTTTGATTCCTGAATTCTCCCCTCCTCACCCCATCCTACATACAATACACAAATTGCTGGGCACTGTGTATGTGTACAGTACTGTACATGTTGTACGTTATATGCAATTATGTATATAAGAAGGAAATTGCTAAATTATTTTAAATAAAACTATATTAATGGCTCTAGTCTAATTCATAATCACTTTGATAAATAGAATGTCTAAATGTCGTGTGTGCACAAGTCTCTGAAATACATCAGATGTGATACAATGAGCATTTAAAATGTTTTAAAGTCACATTATGTTTGCATTGTGGGTGGAGGTGTATTGCTTACTATTCATATTACAGCAATAGGTGCTTGTTACAACTGAACGCAACCTTATGCCAGCTGCACTTGTAGGATATGAATTCCCAGATGGAAAATACAGTGCTGAGGAAGTGCAATCTGAGCAGCAGCAGTGAAAACCTAGAGGAAAGGTGCTTTTTCAAAGATGCTGCAGCCATACTTTTACTGCACATACTAAAAACAGAATCTCTGCAAAGGGCTTTAGACAGATGTGGAGTGGTCTAATTTTTTTAAGGTTGTAGTAGTATTACAAAGGAAGATAAATCAAGTAATAGCTTCAAAAATGCTTACTCAGTAGCTTGGTTGCTGAACAAAATTTGAAAATGGTGATTTTGAACTTGAGGAAATTAAATGCATGGATTGGATTAAGGAGGAGCCTCTGAGAAACATTCCATATCTAGGGGTGGTAGTTGGGGAGGGTGGAATGGGAAATGGTAACTTTGAGGTACCTTAGGGCTGGGCAGGCAACACACACATTTTGTAAAACACCTGATTTTCATTCCAGCAAAATAACCAGGGGAAAAATTGTTTCTGAGGAAAGTTGCATATGTATCTGCAGAGAAAGGGAAAAGTAAAGCATTCACACTGCATACAGTATGTTAACAGCCTTCTGTACTTTTGTTGCAGGAACCCCCCCCCCCATCATTCAGTTTGTACAAACTTGACAAACACACACACACACTCTCACACTCAAACACACTAAATACGCTACGCTTCTGTTATAAATTCATAGAAAATCAACCATACATCAGATCAGCACCGTTCCACTTTTATTTTACTCCATGAAGGAAGGACTACAAAATGGGGAAGGTGGGATACAGGGCAGCCATAATCCCTTGAGCATACCAGCACATACACAGGAGCCCTTCCCAGTTGCTATTCCAACCCTGATGGCCCTAGACAGAAGACCAACAAGGTCACAAAGAACTTGCATATGGGAGTGGATTCAGCACGGACTGGAACAAAAGACAATAATCAGCTCTTCCCTCTGGGGGCAGGAAACTGCAAACTCCATTTGTCGCCTGGAAAGTACTCATGGGGAGGGGGGAAAGGAGGAACCAGCAAGGTGACAAGATACTCAGGTTACCTCCACATCTCCTCCCTCAACCCCTCCTTTTTGTGATGTAGCCTTAGGGGTGTAGTTTGGGGGATTAGTAACTAATAAAAGTTGGGGCCTTTTTTTGTTCGGGGCTTTCATTTTGCTTCATCTTGTTGTTGGTGGGAGTCCTGTTGCGACAGTTTACAATAAAAGCCAAGCCTACAGGCTGCTGTTTTGCTCCAAATTGTCCTGGTTGGTGTCTTTGTTTTTTTGCCCAAGGGAGCCCTTGGATTCCTCCGTTAACAGTTTGGCGACCATGCTCAGGGACTCTTGGTTCTCCTGTGAAGGTGAGGGGGGAGATAGAGGGGATCGGGTACCACTGGGCAACCTTAGCCCAGGGATCTTTTTTCCTCTCCCTGCCTCCTCTTTGTGGGCGGTAATCAATCGTCACCAGAAAGCTCAACCAGGGGAGCAAAGGCAAGGTCAAGCCAGCCAAAGAAAAGGATCCCGGGATCCACGAGGGACATTCGAGGACCTGAGTATGGTTTGAAATTAGTACATTGGGAGGAGGGTGGAAGGATAACATCTCCACAACAGCTGAACTTTTCTTTTTTTCTCTCCTCGACGCCTTCTCTTGGAGCATGGCCAGAAGGGTCGTGGAAGTCCTTTTCTCTCTCTCCCGATTCCCTTACTCGGAGCGTGGCCAAAGGGATCGTGGAAAATCTCTTTTTTTCTCTCCTCGACACCTTCTCTTGGAGCGTGGCCAGAAGGGTTGTGGAAAATCTCTCTCCTGTCCCTAAAAAAATAAACCCTAAAAACAAATGAAACTGCACCTCTGGCATGATGACCCTTGTTGGGGATGACTTGTGTACGTGAGAACGCAAGGTCATTTGCTTCCTTTCAAACCTTTGTCTTCTCGGACCCCAATCCTGCATTGCACTGTGCATGCGTCCAGTAGGGAATTCTGAACATAGTTCTAAGATCAGGCAGGAGGCTGTCATGGATAGTAGAGCAGGAGGTTCGGGAAGAAGACAGGGCCCCGCACTAGGATTAGTTTTGTGAGCAGCGCTGAGTGGATTCCGGATCCATGGTTTTTCCGGGTTAAGAGACCCGTGGTTTCCAGGCTAGTTGCCTGTGGTTTTAGTTGTAGGCAGGGATTGCCTTTGGATTTCTACTAGCCTTCTCCGGTCTGATCCATTGGAGTTTTGCCCAGAAAGGGCCGAGAGGGGCACTTGAGTGTTTGACTGAATAAAACTGATAGGATATTCTTTTCTCTTCCCCTCCCTGTTTGTCCCTCTCTTGTATCTCGCTTATGTATCTCCTTGTGTAGCTTGTTATCGAGCACCCCCCCCTCAGTATTAAAGGGAAATGGGAGCTCACTCTTCTAAACACCCTAGCTGGACTCCTCCTGGCAACAAAGCTTCCGTGAAGCCTTTTTGCCCCGGAGAGGATTCTGATACGCCCCTCCAGTTTGTCATCTCCAACTGGGGGGAAAAAAATTTAAAGGGGCAAAATGGTCTTTCCAAGTCCAAACTGTGAGACCGTTGTAACTTTTTGTGGGTGGCTTAGGCCCACCACCTGAAACCCAGGGCACAGCGGCCACCTCAGGGATCCTTCAACAAAATCAGGGTGTGAACCCTTAGGGAGACTGAGCACATCAAATTTGTGTTGTTAAACTATAACCTAAAGCCAGAACATGAAACCGTAAACTTAATGGTGCTCAGAAGGCAGTAGATATAATAATAACCCAGCATGAGAGCCCACGCATTAGAGATCTTAGTTTCTCTATAAATGAATAAGAGATGTACTCAAAGGTTTAGAAATATTTGAAGGGTTTGTGTTTACATTGGCTTCAGCATCCACAGACTATGTTCTTAGGTGCACATAGTTTTTAAATTACAAGCTTGCTTCAAAATTTTAATCTAGGGAAACCATGTTGGGTCTTATCAATCTTAAACATGACAAATATGAGAATGAGGTGTGCAAATGTTTGTTATTTGAGAGAGGCTCCAAAAGAGAGTCTTCCTCCAAGTGGTAGAAAGAAAAGAAAAGATTTATTTTGCACGAATTTGGTTTTAGCTGCGACCGGTGGAACTTAACTCCGCGTAAGCTGCAGGCACGGTCTGTGATCTCAGTCTAAAGGTACTGCGATGCGGAAAAGCAATCTCAACCACAAGTTCTTGATTAAGCATGAATAAATAGACAATAAATAAATATGGCCGTGTGTCTTGTGCCGAGGCGTTTCGTGCTGTTCCTGCCCTCCCAAGTTTCCAGGCAGGGATATTACGCGAGGACATTTAAAATCAGGGACGTTGAGAGAGATGTGACCCTTCGCAGAATCCTCTGCGTACGAATTAAACCTAAAGCTCGAAAGTGTCCTTATTCGCCCCCTGAGCGTCCCGTCGATCAGCAACAGCAACAGCATCTCCGCGGGCGGCGGGCGGAGCTTCCAAGCCCCGCCTCCCAGCGCGTCTTGCGGCTGTTTGACCCTCGCCAGCTTCCGTGCCGCGACGTGACGTCGAGAGCAGCCGCTTCGCCATTGGCGGATTCAATCGTCGCGGGCTACTTGAACGGCGAAAGCGGAGCGGGCCCGAAAGAGAACGAGAGCGAAGCCGCCGAGCGAGCGTCCGTTCAGAGCAGCTCGGCTCGAGGCTCCCCGGTTCTGCAGTCGTCGCCGCCACCGCCGCGCTTATCGCCATGCTGACGGGAGCCGCCGCCGCCGCCGCCTCCCTGGCTCGGGAGAACCAGGAGAACGTGCCTCCGGGAGTCAAGGGCGACCCTCGGCTGGCGGGCGCTGCGCTGGGGACGCGGGTCGCTCTGGGGCTGCTGCGGCCCAACCGGGAGCCCCTCGCCCAGCCGCAGGTAAAGGGCCGGAGGGGAAGGGGAGCCGTTTCCCGCGTCCCTGGGCCGGTCGGAGCTGCCCCAGACCCCGCATCCGCCATCTTAGAGCTCGGGGCAGAAAAGAGAAGGAGGCGGCGGAGATGCTCCTTGCATTCGGGGTAGGGGGGGAGGAGAGAGGTGGGATGTCCCCCACCCCAACCTCTGGGCGCCCACCTTGCTGCTGCTGCTGCTGCTCGTGCAAGCGAGAGCAGCTTCCTTTCGGGGCTCAGTGGCGGGAGAGCTGCAGGGGGCACTCCCCGCGGGCGGGTCCCAGAAAGGGCGCCCGGAGGGAGGGCGCCAATTTGGGCGGCGCGCCTCTGGCCGCCCTGCCCTCGCCGATGGTTTCGGTGCACGATGCATACGAGCATCGCCTCCCGCTTCGTTCCGAGGCGGACGCGATATGCAGCCGCAACGTGGCCTCTCATCATGGGGACACTCCCGCAGGGCATCTTGGTTCACGCTACAGGTATATCCCACGCTTTCCCCAAGGAGGTCAGGGTACTCAACCTTCGCTTCTCTCCTGTGAGTATGGGAAATAGTGACTGCACTGTTTTCTGCCTTCCTGTTGAACCTGGGGATCCCAGTCTCTCATCCTTGAACTGCTACACTGCTCAGGGTTTTATTTCAAAAAGAAAAGAAAATTGAGTTCTATCAGTGGAAAAGTTTTCAAAGGCCATTGTCAGGTATTGGGTGCGTGATTGCTAACAGTGAACTTCGTGTTACAGGCTTCCCTCAGCCAAATTCCATGGAGTACCAATGATGAAAACTGCCTCGATGTTCCCCTGGGCAAAATGGGGAATAAGCAGCCCGCTTTTACCATCCATATGGATGAGCCTGATGTCACCAGGCAGAAAAAACGTATGATGTCGAGAAGGATGTCTTCAAGTGAAGAGGCCCTAGGCTTGAAGACGGCAGTCGCTTCAATGGGAATCAGGAAACCTCTGACACCTATAGATAACCCAATGGATCTGAGCTTCGGTGAGGGTAAGAATAGCCCAAAGTTTAAAGAAATCCTGGTTTTTAGTCATATGGGGGTGCATTCCAGGTGTCCCAACACAGATTAGTCTTCCAGAGTAAAGGAGTAGTGGACATGGTTATATTTGCTACTAAGGGCATAGAATCATAGACTTGGAAGGGGCCACAAAGGTCATCTAGTCCAACCCCTACAATTCAGGAATCTTGCCTAATGTGGGGCTCAAACCCACAACCCTGAGATGAAAAGTCTCATGCCGTGCTGACCCAGCTGTCCCCGCTGTTTTTTTTTTAAAAAAAGGAAACAGTTATTCTGAACTGTTCGCAAGTTAATTTATTAAATCATAAAACAACGGCACACAAGCAAGGACTACTCTGGACTTGAAAGAACTAAACCTTCAGTTGCTTTATAGCAGGCGTGTCCAACTGGCCGCTCGCAATCTCCTGGTCGATCACAGGGGGTCCCTGGTCAATCGCGTGATCCTGATCGATCGGCCCCCCCCCCAAAAGAAGCTCAACAACTGATCAATCCTCCCCAAAAGGATCAATCCAATGGGTAGATCACTGCCAGTTTTTTTTTTATGGTGGGAGTAGATCGCAGTCTCTTGGGAGTTGGATGTGCCTGCTTTATAGCATTCACTGTTGACCTTAAATTGTTGCTTCATAAGAATGAAAATTGTTTTACATTGCCCTATATTTTGCATTTTAGGATCTCCAAGTATTATGGATATGTCAATAGTCCAAGAAACGGAGCAGAGAATTAATGTTAACCATGTACCAGACTACATTGAAGATATCTATAAGTATCTTAGGGAAATGGAGGTGAGAATACAGCTTAGACATTTTATTTTTGGAGGGAGGAATTCTACCTAATTGAGTTTGGGTCCCTTCTAACTGCACAGAGATGATTATCTTGGGATGTTCATATGAAGGGTTTGGCTGTCGCAATTCTGCTGGGTTCCCTTGTAAAATGCATACTAGGTTAAAGAATGTCAAGTCCCCCTATGTAATACAATTCTGGCTTGTATGCCCTGTCACCACTCCTTTAATCTATTCTAAGTGAATATTGCATCTATCTTTGCAATTTGCCACTTGTCTGGTGTGATAGCAATTGCAGACAATTGACTTAGATGCTGTATAAAAAGCTGGTGGGTGATGGGGGCCAGTTAAGTGGAGAATGGATAGCTACTATTGTGAGTGTTAACATTTATCTCTTTTGGTTAGCTCTCTTGATTGTAGAAAGGAAAAATTGAGGCTTGCAGTCATAAAACCATGCTGGCATGAACTTGGCAAGGAACTAGATCAGTTGTGAGCACAAGTAGAAGTGCTAATTCAGATATGAGGCATATTTGTTTCAGTTTGATTTACAACACAATGTGTTGACTCTCCAGGCTACTTGGGTAGCATATTTCTTGGAAACTTGGATCTAATAGCAAATAGGCCTGACCACTTTTTTAATATCGAAAGGAGCTCTGAACCAATGCATCCAAACAGGATAACTGTCCTTTTTCAGTTTGTTATCTGCTCACACAGATGGCTCCCCATCAATTGTGAGCAAGTGACTTTAAAATATAGGTTCCCTGTTTTTCAAAATCTTAAACTGGGGCAAAACAGTGGTGACCTGATGACTCCCCCAACCCAGAGTTGTAAAGCGTGCCTGCAATCTCCCAGCAGAAAATCAAATTGCATAGCAGCCCAAAGCCCATCAAAAAGTGGCAGGAAGTAATTAACAATGACCTCTTTATAGGTGAAATGCAAGCCCAAAGCAGGTTACATGAAGAAGCAGCCAGACATCACAAACAATATGCGGGCTATTCTTGTGGACTGGCTAGTGGAGGTTGGTGAAGAGTACAAGCTCCAAAATGAAACTTTGCACTTGGCGGTAAACTACATTGACAGGTTTCTGTCCTCAATGTCAGTGCTAAGAGGGAAACTTCAACTTCTGGGAACTGCTGCCATGCTGTTGGCATCGTAAGTAAACTTAATATCCATTGTATTCTATATTTGTTTTACTTTGGAATATTATGTTTTGTCTCATAAAAACCAATATCTCCCAATTCTGGGAATCCAGAGACAGGTAAAATCATTCAACACTTCCCAGGTACAGTGCTGACACCCATATCGGAAATATATATCTGGGCAAAGTACTGCTGAAATGTGCTTATTGTTTTACAAATGTGTAAATTCTTTCACAGCCTGAGGCCATTAAAGCAGTGTACAAGAAAAGAATAAAATACAAATTGTAAAAGCTATTGCTAGAATTACTGTTCCATAAATCATTTTGTCACACCTCTGGGAAAGTCTATAGACATCTAAACATGATTCTGGGTGTCTGTCTAATTTCAGCTGGAGTGGCACGGTATTCTTGCTGCCCATCTGAGTGGTACAGTTGCCAGGCATGGGTATATGGGGAGGGTTGTTCCCTTTGGTTACCTGGTCTCAAGTTGCTTTGGACTTTAAATGCTAAAAGCAATACCTTGAACTGTTTCTGGTAGAATATTGGCAGCCTGTGCAGCTCGCTTAGGAGAGGTGTTATATGGTGTTGGTGGAATACAGTAAGCCTGCAGCATACATATATTTAACTTCTGTGCATTCAGCTTTACGTGCATGGCAAATAAAAGGGAGGGGGTTCTGATAAAAATGACTGCCAATCTCACCTGCCACTGAACCCAATGTGTTCTGACTATCCACAATTTTGGCTTTAGGTATAATCCCCAGATTGTAACCCCCGGGTAAGTTCTGGGCTTATTGTACCTCAGTCAACAACCTAGCTGCTTGCTGCATTCTGTACCAGTTGCTGCTTCTGAGTTAAGCCCAAGGGAAACCTAACATAGTCAATTGCAGTATTTCAGACCTGAGGTTAGCATGCCAAGCAGCAAAGCTGTCTCAGTCTGGGAATGGCATTAGCTGTGTTACCAACTGAAGGTGGTAAAAGTGCGCCTAGCCATTGAGGCCACCTGAGCATTGAGTGACAAAGTCTGGTCAATGAGCACTCCAAACTGCATGCCTCCTCTTTCAGAGGGAGTGCAGTCTGTGCTTAAAAAGACGAATCCAGTGCATTGCTCTTTGAATACAAATCTTGAGCTATAAACATTTGGGTCTACAAATCTTTTTTTTTTTTAAAGATTTTTATTAGTTTTACAAAAAGTTTTTTAAAACAATACAAACATATAAAAAGACATACAAACATGTATAGTTTCGTATCCTTTTTTTCATAAACCTTGTTCCTCGGACTCCCCCATACTTCCCCTTTCTGCATCCCAATGTCCAAAGTTTTTCAGCAACTTCTAAATAGTTCTGTCAAACCTCTGTCCTCTCTACAAATCTTTTTAAGATGCTATTGCAACTTGTTGGTGTTCTACACCATTGCCTGATGCATACACCATATAAACCAGGGACCTTCTCTACTTATGAGAGTTCCCAAGCTGGTTGCAGCAAAGTGCTTGGAGGGCAGAGTATACAAAGTAGGATAAAAACAAACAGCATCTTTACTGGATACATTGCTTATCCTAATGCATACTTTGGGATGAAATGGTACAAGGGATGGAGACAAATGCAGCTGGATGCTTACAGCAGTGCTTTCCTTTCTACCCTAGAAAGTTTGAAGAAATCTACCCTCCTGAAGTAGCAGAATTTGTATATATCACAGATGACACTTACACAAAGAAACAAGTCCTCAGGATGGAGCACTTAGTTCTGAAAGTCCTTTCATTTGATCTGGCAGCGCCTACTATAAACCAGTTCCTTTCTCAATACTTCTTGCATCAGCCAGCTAGCTCCCAAGTGGAAAGCCTGGCAACGGTAAGTGTTGGTTCTGCACATAAGGTTTTGGGTTTTCCTTCAGATCCTGTGGGAACCAGGTGCCTTCTCTTAAGGAAGAGCTTTGTTTGAGGCATGTGTTAGAACCATAGATGGGACCACGAGGGTCATCTAGTCCAATCCCCTACAAGGCAGGAATCAACCCTGTGATTAAGAGTCTTATGCTGTACCGATTGAACCATCCCAACTCTTAACCATCGTTGGCAGGGGGGTAAAACTTTCTCCAGCTAATGTGGCTAGAGGGCATAGCATGAGTCCAACTGAATGGCGTATTTTCCAGGTGCTTATTAGAAGCGTTTGTGCTACTTGAAGGGCACAATTTCCATGTACTTGTGTGGTGTAGGACAGGAAGGGGCTGGCTTGGTTTAGCCAATGCCACTCACAGCTTGTTAGTCTGTTAATGTACAGAGGCAGTTTGTTTGCCTGTTTTGAAAGTGCAGCTTCTGTACGCCAAAAATGCAGCAGGCCAGGTTTAAGCATGTTTTCTCTCTCTACAGTACTTGGGAGAACTGAGTTTAATTGATGCTGAGACATACCTGAAATATTTGCCATCAGTAATTGCTGCCGCAGCATTTCATACAGCAAACTATACTATTTCTGGAAAAACTTGGGTATGTATAATACTTGCCTTAATACACATATTGGAGCGTCAAAGGCTCTACCTGCACCTCAGCCTGCCTGTACACTGAGATCAGATGCCCTCTTCTGTATCCTCTGGCCATCAGGTCAGGCAAGTGGGAAGGCGGCCACCATGGTTATGGGGCCCTGCCTGGAAAATTGTGAAGACTTGCCTGGTTACCTACATTCTTTCCCAGCACCAGGCAAAAACCTTGATTTTTCCCAGCCTTGTATCTTGAAACTTTAGAGGCTTTGTTTCTATTTTTGCTATGATGTATTCTCTTTCAAACTGCCTTGAAATTTAACTGTTATGGGGCAGTGTATGACATTCAGTTGACATTACTGGAGAAGATGAGTAGGTGTTTCGCCTTGAGGCACATAGGAACACAGTATCAGTGGTATTTAGTATGTTACTTGGTGGCCTGTAACGATTGCTGGGCACTTTCAATGATCCAATTCCACAGTTGTTACTTGGGAGGTTCAAATGAAAGTCTGCAAAATGTGCACACAAGGATTCATAGGCCATAATATCTAACTGCTCTGTACTTCTAAGTATGACACTTTCTGTACAACCTGCCTCTGTGTCCCTTGCCCCCATTTTTAAAATTCCCCCTCCCCGAACGCTCAAGTATTTGACCCATGATTAGCATTGATGCTATTCCTTCATCATTAAATTTAAATGACATTCCACCGTCTACAACCATACAGGCACCCCGGGGCAAATTCTGGTCTTAAGGGTACTGAAAAGGATAATCTCCTCCGGGACACTTGCGTACATAGCATGCCTAGGTTCTTTAGGCAATAAACAACGGGACTACTATCATCTTCAGGCTCTCTTAACACAACAGACTTTGCTCTCTTCTGCCATTTAATCTAGTAATCAGATTTGCTTGTACGTGCCATGGAGATAAATCCACAAAAGTAGAGAAAGAACTGTCTTCCCTACTATGCTTTTAAAAAACCTTTCCCTACAGTTCATCCCATGTCAACCCCAACTCTTCCTTTGATAATGCCAAATTTCAGATTCAGGACAAAGCCTAAGAAAATAGGAGCAGTGTTCCAGCAATAATGCTGAAAGGCAGAGTTGAATAACCATCTGACAATTTCCTTGGCAGACTGACTCTCTTGCTGAAGTTACGGGATACACAATTGAAAGTCTTAAGCCTTGTATATTGGACCTCCACAAGACCTACCAGACAGCGGCACAGCATACGCAACAGTCTATACGAGAGAAATACAAGGCTGTAAAGTAAGACTCTTTCCTTTGCTTTTTGTCTAAAGAGTTGGGGGTACACTAGAACAGGGGTGGCAAACATGATGCCCTCGGATCTTGTTCACTTAAACACGGAACAGCCCCACCCAGCACAGACAATCGCCGGGGATTAAAGAAGTTGTAGTTTAATATCGGCAGGGAAGGCACCATGTTGACTGCTGCTGCATTAGAATATATTGTCATTTTCTACACAAATACAGTTGATGGAATATAAATACTGTGCTGGAGAGCAGAAGTTAAGTGTTTGTCTAACTTATCTTTTTCAGGTACCATGCAGTATCGCTCATTGACCCGCCAGAGACACTAATCTTATCGTAACAATCAAACTTGACATCTCAAAGGTGTATATTACCTGTAATAGCAACTGTACAGTTTTAAACTTTTATTTAGACTTCAATCACTCTGGTATATTACCATAGAAAATTGTGAAGTTTTCTACTTTTATAATGTTTTAATGTAAACTTTTGTACATGCAATCTTGTTCTAAATACTTAGGTGACGCGCCTTTAAAAGTTCTGTTGAAACAGACTTAAACCATGCAGGTCAACCACTTAAGTACTGCTGACCCTTTTTTAAAAATAAGAGCATGTAAGTAGGGATTCTGACTCTAAATGTCAAATCAAGAAAATTCAATAGAGTCTGTCTGCATACTTGAAATACTAATACGAAGGAAGGTTCAGTCTATTCAGACTCCTATATACAATTAAGTTGCAACAGTATATTTGGGAAAGTCAACTAATGCTTAACATAATTTAAGAGTGACGCTACTTTTTACAGTTCTGAGTAGCCATTAAGAATGTTGACTGGTTATTAGACGTTTGTGCCTGCTGGTGGCAGTAGTGCCACTTAAGTTCATGCTGCTACAGTAGCTTATGAAACGCTGCATTAATGATTTTCACTCTAACCCACAGAAAGGGAGTCTTGAAAACAAGGGCAAGAAATAGCATTTTTGTCACAGGAAGGCTCTATAGACAGCTATTGCTGTCTGAAAACTGTCTTGGCTTGTACTCTGAGGTCACAAATTGAAACTACTTAATGTGTTGCCTATTTGAGCATGCCAAACTATAACCTAGACGTAAAGGCCATGGATTTGGTGCTAGAGGTCGCAGTGCTGAACAGTGATCTCAACTCCTGCATACTGCTCTGCAACCCAACTGCAGCTAGCAAAGGTCCTAGGCTTGGGTAGCTGTTCAAATGTGATATGTATTGATACAGGGTGGAAGTAGTGGGTCTGCTGTACAAACTAAGCCCTGGTTTGAAAGGTTTTCTATATTTGTAAGGGTGGCTAACTTTTATATTCATATTTAAGTAGGATTTTCTGTAAGATAGAATACTGCTTCACGTGTGCTCACAGCAAACCAATTGCATGTAAAGACCTACGTGTAAACCATCTTGAAGCTGGTCAATAAAATCCTGAAAGAGGACTTGTCTGCCTTTGTGTTAACTTAACCTATTTTCAATATAAGCGCTCCATAGGACCTTCTCAAGTTCATTACCATTTTATAGGGCTACAGTGGTGCCCCGCAAGACGAATGCCTCGCAAGACGAAAAACCCGCTAGACGAAAGGGTTTTCCATTTTTCGATGCGCTTCGCAAGACGAATTTCCCTATGGGCTT
This sequence comes from Podarcis bocagei, assembly GCF_964188305.1. NCBI lineage: Eukaryota > Metazoa > Chordata > Lepidosauria > Squamata > Lacertidae > Podarcis > Podarcis bocagei. The sequence goes on from NC_138134.1 coordinate 51,026,719, forward strand.
GCTTCGCAAGACGAAAATCTCTTGCAAGTCTTGCTTTTTTCGCTTTCCCCCCTTTTTCTAAGCCACTAAGCCTTTAATAGCCGCTAAACCACTAATAGCGCTAAGCCGCTAATAGGGTTGCTTTGCAAGACGAAAAAACCGCTAGACGAAGAGACTCGCGGAACGGATTATTTTCGTCTTGCGAGGGACCACTGTATTTCTAAAAATGTCACTTTTAAAACTGACCTAGAGGTTTGGGTGTCAAAGAGGAGGAAAGACGATCTTTTGTCATTACCCTGTGAACAGAAAGCAGAAATCAAGTAACCGGTCAGATCCTCACAACCTTTCCTTTAGCAAAGAGCTACACAGAATAGAGCCCTAGTCCAGTTCTGCCTAAACTTTATTTGAAAAAGATACTGCACTTAGGCAAGTGAACACACCATGACAATTCCTTGCATGCGCACACTAAGTTACAGAATACAGAGCAAGCAAGTTTAATATAAACAATAAAACTTCAAACAGCTTTTTTCTTCTTTTTGCCAGCTGTTTTTTTATTGATGTCCTGCTTTGGGGAAGACTCAGGTCTGTAGGGAAGAAAAGCAGGGAAGTTACAGCAAAATCCAGTAGTCTGTCCATTTCATCAAACTACACTATATTAATTTTCAATTATACAAAACTGTGGGTTTTCCTGAGGGGAAGGAAGCAATGGGGCAAATGGAATGGTGGATGAGCCCAGGTCTCTAAAAGATTACCATTGTATCTGAAAACAGCTATGAAGGGTGTACTCCTTACCACAGGCATGTTTATAGGGAATAAGCTGCACTCATCACTTAACATACAGTGGTACCCCGCAAGACGAACGCCTCGGAAGACGAAAAACTCGCTAGACGAAGGAGTTTTTCGTTTTCTTAGCCGCTTCGCAAGACGCATTTCCCTATGGGCTTGCTTCGCAAAGCGAAGCTTGCCCCACAAGCTCCGGGGATAGCGGGGAAGCGCAGCGCGTCTTCCCCGCTGTCCCCAGACCCCTTTTGAACCAAGGGGCGGCAACGGGGAGAAGCGATCTTCTCCCCTCCGCCCCTTGCTTCAAAAGGGGACAGAGGGGAAGGCGCGCACCTTCCCCTCTCTCCCCGGACCCCTTTTGAACCAAAGGGCGGCAACGGGGAGAAGCGAGTCTCCCCGCTGCCCCTTCCCTTGCTTTAAAACAGGTCCGGGGACAGAGGAGAAGGCGCGCGGCACTTCCCCTCTGTCCCCGGACGGTCTCCATAGGAACGCATTGATTGATTTTCAATGCATTCCTATGGGAAACCGTGCTTTGCAAGACGAAAAACTCGCAAGAAGAAAAAACTTGCGGAACGAATTAATTTCGTCTTGCGAGGCACCACTGTATATAGAAATGCACAGTACTGAACCCTTATGTGCATGCTCTCTCCACCACCCCCAGTTTCAGAAACTGCTATTGGGCACTACCCAGCCTTAAGGTTTTAAACCTGCTGATACACAGTAGACAATTCAATGTTCATGGGACTTTGGCTATGACCAATACATTTCTGTAGTGGAAGAGTATGGGTCTAGAACTATATAAGAGATGTATGAACTTGTTCTCTGGGTTCAGAATTCACATTTAACTTGCATTACATGGGTAAAAAAAAGATAACAATTATAATGCAATATTTAGATTTCTTTTACTTCAAGTTCCAGCTAAGCACATAAAAATATAGAAATATACCCTTTTCTTCCCCCTTAGCATAAAATTTTAAGTAAACAATTTCACAAGGTGGAAAAGCTTAGACACATCCAGAACACCAATATCTTTTCCTGAGTCAGATACAAAAACTTCTCTTTGAATCCATAGCTAACTTTCAGTTAAAATGAACTTATTTTGTTTAGATCATGTGGCCTAGATACAGAACACATTTATTCATTCTGTGGATTTTGGGCCTCTTTCCTTCAAAGGCACAACTTAGAAGCAGCTTAGTAACAATTTGAGCAACTTAGTAGGTCTGCAGCAATCCTGCCCATAACTATTTGCTGTCGTACATGCAAGCTTCCACTCCATCAACATACAGTATCTTTGGGGTACTGCAGCCTCAAACTCTTACCTTTCTTCATGTTCATCTTAAAGGAACATCTCTGAATACAGAGCTATTTGGTTTTTTTAATCCATTAGTTTTTTTATGCCTCACTGACCCCTCTTTTATATCCCACCTGAGTTACAGATATGCTATGGACTAGGGTGGGCATTTACTCCTGCAATTTGAACACTGCTCAGAAGTGACTCCAATTTCTCATCTGTTCAATAAAACTAGTGGAAGTAAGACCGCCAGGGTGGGGAGCAGTGCTAAGTGCCTTGCTCACAAGCAACGTGTGGATTCCTGACCATGCTCCATGTGGTTCAAAGCAGCCAAGCTGATCTGAATCCCCTTCCATACTAGCAGTAAGTCTCAGTCAAACACAACCAGCTATAGAAACAGGAAAATGTCCTTGTGATTACCTGCTGAGTGCAATTTCTGGCTCCAGGATAACAACATCTTCCTCTTCACTGTCAGACAACACGATTGTCTCATCTTAAAAATGTAAGAAAATTATTCATTGGTACATGGGTTTCATCTGGAACAACATGATAAACGATACGCCGTAGCAGAAGTGCAGAAAGGGTGTGCCATTTCAGGCTGATGGCAACTGAAATGTGTGTGTTGGCACCACAGTTAATCCTGAATTGTGTTACATGCCACACCAATCTCTGAGTGGCATGAGATTCCAGGTGTTCCAGAACCCAGGGTCTGTTTCCTTTAGCATCTTTAGGATATACGACTTATATACACATATATACAACCTGAGCATACGATGCGAGGGGTTCAAAGCATTAACACTCCAAAAGGTTATTGCCTCTCCCACGGCCACAGCCTTGGATGCCAGCAGAAGTCAGTCATGTCCCTCTGTCCCTCTGCATAGCTTGATGTGTTTAACAGCCTGCCACTTTTCTCTCCAGCTTGCCAATGCTTACAGCCTGCAACTATTTTCCCTCCAGGCCACATCATCCCCAACTACAATCCTAAAAACAACTGCTCTCCTTCCAACTCTAAAACTCCACTTCAAAGACTTTCATGTTTCTAACTAATTGTGAGTTGAGGGAAGGGCCCGTCCCACTACAGTGGTACCTCGCAAGACGAATGCCTCGCAAGACGAAAAATGCGCAAGATGAAAGAGTTTTCCGTTTTTTGAGTCGTTCCGCAAGACGAATTTCCCTATGGGCTTGCTTCGCAAGATGAAACGTCTTGCGAGTTTGTTTCCTTTTTCTTAAAGCCACTAAGCCGTTAATAGCCGCTAAGCCGCTAATAGCCGTGCTTCGCAAGACGAAAAAACCGCAAGACGAAGAGACTCGCGGAACGGATTAATTTCATCTTGCGAGGCACCACTGTAATTGGAAAATATCAGTTTGCTAAAACTTTAACTCTTCTGATTCAACAGCAACGTAGTGCAGAAAACAGACAAAATCTTTGGCCCACAGGCCAAGCAATGGGTATGACACTAGGTGGGTGTGTAAAGACACAGCTGCAAAGGAACCATCATGAGCCTCAAAGTGTCCTCTCAATAATTATTTGGAAAGCAGGACTTATATGCAGGACCTTTTAAATCTGGGACCAAATGCAAACTCTCCTGGGATTAGTTTTGACTCCTGAGCTCCCAAATTAATCCTGGCTTGCAACCACAGCTGATCAGCCTGCAAACCGTGCTTTTGGCAAGGATCTTCCTTTTGCAGCCCATTTCGAGTTCAAGCCAGGCTGCAAAGAAGAAAGGGAATACTGTGGGTGCGCTTAAGAGTACAATTTTGAAGCTGGGTCATCAGATGTCACAGTGACATCATGTGACTGACAGGTGCTATGAAACTGGCCCACATTGGGCAATGAGCTCAGGATCGGGCCCAGCCTGGTTGGCAATAAACAGACTTTATTCAAGACAATATTCAAACTGTCCCCTCTGCATATTCAACTGTCTATTGTTGTGGCCAAGAATTCTTGCTTACCTATAATTAGCATGCACTAAAGCAGAAACATCTGCAGACACTAATTTACAACTTTTAAGCTGTGTTTTCCCATTTGATATTACCCCGCGATCTTTCGTGAAGCACTGCTACTAAAGGTACCAACCTTTCTGATTTCTGGTTCGAACACCAGTGTCTCCTGTTTCCATACTCTGGTCTTCTACAGTTATTGGTTCATCTGGGGTGACTTCATCTTCATCTTCCTCCTCTTCCTTCTCAGATTCCTCAAAATCTCCCCAAGAACTCTCTTGTCCTTCTCCAATCTGGGCTGTGCCAGAAGCCCATAAAATGGGCTTGGTCAAGCTAGGTTCATTAAGCAAAATGCAGACATTATCCAGATTTCATTATAGTATGAGGGACTTGGTGGGCTTTCTGACTCAGAAATAGACCTGACCTTTTACCACATTTTGCTTTTTATTTTGGAGAAACAGGCTTCAGTCTGTCCTCAACACTTGCATGCAATGCAGCAATGGTATAAATTTTCCATAATTTTTTGACAAAAATGTATAGATAAATAATAATAATAATAATAATAATAATAATAATAATAATAATAATAATAATAATAATGTATTATACCCCACCCATCTGCTTGAGTTTAAGTATTATTTATACCCCACCCATCTGGCTGGGTTTCCCCAGCCACTCTGGGAGGCTCCCAACTGAATATTAAAAACACAATACAGCATTAAACATTAAAAACTTCCCTAAACAGGGCTACTTAGGATCACAGAACAGTGATACCTACTCTGATACCTTTTTGCACAATAGCCTTTAGCACAGTGTGTTGTTAGCAATATGATGCACAAGCTTCAGATACCGTTTTTCCTCAACATTTTGCTAGGGTTCCTTCTTAGGACATTTGCGATTTTTTTCAACATCTAGTTAACTTTTCCCTTGGTGGGATAACCACAACCCTGACTGCTATATGCTCTTTCCTGCTGTGGTGAATCTTCATGCGGTTCTTGGACACTCTTTTATAAAAAATTGTGTAGGCATTGCCATTGAAACTAGAATTGTGAAAATGTATTCAATTGTAAAAGAATAGCTCTAGCACTTAACAACAATCACCTAACACACTGATGTGAGGCAATAAAAAGGATACACTTCGGAAGGTGGAAATGCTTTTGAGATTATTTCTTCAGCTTGCTCTTGTACATCATTAGTATCAATTGGGGCTTGATCTATCTTAAAAACTGTTATTTTCTGGCTGGGAATAGATTCTGCAAATCCAAATTTCCCTCCTTCTTTCCTGTTAAAACAAACAAAAAAGTTCCTTTAGACATCCAAATTGACATAAAAATTCATAATGTTGAAATGTTCTACAAAACAAATATAAATAAGCAATATAGCTTCTGTTTCAATTTATATCCTGCTTTCAAAAAAATTTCCCATCAAAGTGACTCACAAAGTTACAGAACAATTAAAACAGCCAAACAAGAAAACAAAAGTACATCAGCACAAGAAGAGTAGTAGGGTGGGGAGGGAATAATATGACTTATCTGAATAAAATGTTTTCAGAGCTTATTTATAGACTGGAAGAGGAGGGGCTTGGCAGTACTATGATAGAAAAGGCTGAATTGGTCAGACAGCTGGGACAGCACTGACAATCTCAGGGTTCAGGCAGGTTCCTATGTGGCCTAACCTTTGAGATCAATAACATTTTAAGTTGAGTTCAGAAACAAATTGGTAGCCAGGGTAACTGATGTATAAGTGGTGTAATATATGCTTATCATCTGGCTCCTACCCTTATTCTGGTGGCCAAATGAAATATCCTTGACAGCCCTAATCTATTTCTTCCCTATTTCTAATGGCCTGAGTAAATACTAATGGTCCAATTCAACTATTCTGATACAGGAAACCTATCAGGCAGATTTTATACAAAGACTGATTGAGAAAATTTAAAATGGAACAAATTGGTGATGCAAGTGAGTACCTGTGACATACTAACCTAACTTTTTGATCATTCTCCAAGGCTTTTTGAATTAGTTCTGTAATTTCTGCTACTTTAACACCGGTTATTTTGCTGCATCTCAGAACCTGTGGTAAATAGATCAATATCATGACATAAGCAAATATAAGCTAAAAGGTTTTGTCACAGCATGTGTTCACTCCATATGAGGTATGGTCAAGTTCTTAGATCCGGGTCAAGGAAAGATGCAATAATGACTATGCTTCAGACACTGGATAGTCAATTCATAGCAAGGGAGCAGACTGAGGATAGCATGCCCTTAAACCATGGTTCAGAGATATCTACCCCCCTGCCAAGACTTCTGGGAATTACTGGGCTTTTGAGTAATACCAAGCCTTTAAAATGGATTAAATGAAGCTTAATTAAAGGACTTAAAAGGCTGTCTGTTTACATACTAAGGATAAACAGCAGTATTCACTCTATGAAGTTACAGGTTTCTCTCTTCTATTTCAAGTAAGAAGAAAAAAGGGCAGCAGAAACAACCAATATTTTGAGCTAATAGTACTGTACTAAGTCATGTAGCAAATAAATATTGGAAGACTGCATCATGGGATAGTTTCCATTGAACTTTAGCAAAAAGTATGATTTTAGCAATATTCAAATTAGGTGATACTTTGTTAGAATTGCAAGTTTAGGTCTAAGCAATTATTTGTCCTTGAAGAGGTCAAGCCATTCTTAGGTTAAAAGAGTTTTTTTATGCAAAAGCTTTGCAAGCCTGGTTTAAATGTCTCATTTGTATACTTTTTAATATTTGCAGTACAGGGAAGTGTCTCTACATTCAAATAGTCAATTGACGATTAGCAAGCTAAGCCTATTGAAACTTTCTATCTCCATGTAGGCACCTAAATGTGCAAGCTTTTCCTTCTCACTCTGTCTCAGACATGCTCTGCAGAATAATATTAAAAGTACCTATCCAGTTCAAAATGCAATCAAGACCTTATGTGAAGATGGATTACTCAATGGTGAAACATTACCGTATTTTTCGCCCTATAAGACGCACTTTTCCCCTCCAAAAATGAAGGGGAAATGTGTGTGCGTCTTATGGGGCGAATGCAGGCTTTCGCTGAAGCCTGGAGAGCGAGAGGGGTTGGTGCGCACCGACCCCTTTCGCTCTCCAGGCTTCAGGAAGCTATCCGCTAGCTGTGGGAGACCCAGCTCTCCCAGGGCTAGCGGAGAGCTTGCCTGCACCCAGAAGCTTGGGGCGCGCTGAGCTCCGCACGCCCCAAGCTTCGGGATTAGCGCAGTGCTCCGCTAGCCCTGGGAGAGCCGCGCGGCTCTCCCAGGGCTAGCGGAGACCTTGCCGGAACCCAGAAGCTTGGGGCGTGCTGAGCTCCGCACACCCCAAGCTTCGGGCTTAGTGCAGTGCTCCGCTAGCCCTGGGAGAGCCGCGCGGCTCTCCCAAGGCTAGCGGAGACCTTGCCGGCACCCAGAAGCTTGGGGCGTGCTGAGCTCCACACGCCCCAAGCTTCGGGATTAGCGCAGCGCACCTGGGGGGGAAATAAAATTTTTCCCCCTTTATTTCCCCCCAAAAAAACTAGGTGCGTCTTATGGGCCGGTGCGTCTTATGGGGCGAAAAATACAGTAATTATCTGCATAACGTGTGATCCACAGCTTAATACTCAAACTTCAGAAACTTCCATATTACCTGATCTTTTAGCAGCATAATTCCACCACTGGACTGAATTGTACAAATCTCACGGTGCTTATTCATAGCAATCACAAGAAGACCATCCATTACACGTTCCTCCTGTTCACTGGGATCTACTAACAAGTAGGTCCTGCAATCATTTTACAAACTATCAGTAAGTGTTTAATCCCAAAAGAGAAGATCAATGAAAATTTAAACAATACAATGTGCAAGATGTTAGGTATATGTTTAAGATGTGTTTGTGAATTAAAACCTATGCTGATAAAACACTCGTTAAAATCAGTCATATTACACTGCAATAACTAACTGATTTTTCAGATTAAGACGGCACACTATCTCACTTTCAAGAACCCACCCGATGGTTCCTCTTTGGTGTTATGAGCCTGAATTCTAGAAATGCTGGCAAGTTGCTTTCAGCTCATGGAACAAGATTAACTTACCCTTGCTGGAAGAAAGCAAAGCTTACACAGATAGGCATGTGGTGGATACTCAGAGGGACAGGATCCCGCTCCTCGGGGGTATACTAAATAATCCAATACAAAGGAATACTTTACTTAGCAAAAAATACATAACTGAGAATTCTTACTGACTAGTTACAGAATAAAACTGAGTGGTTACACGGCTTTCAATACTGTAAGAAGAGAAATTTCCAGCCCTCAGAGTTGAGAAGAACATAGTTTTATAGCTATACTGTTAAATGATTTATATTTTTATTATATTTGAATATCTTGCCCATCCTCTAAAAGCTCCCCACTTGCTTTAGAGAGGAGTTTCAACTGAACCTGATCAACTCTTTGTAGCTAAGCAAATCAATAGATGGTTCCTGCTCTTATCCCCCAATGTTTTATGTATAATTTCGTATTTAATATACAGCTATCACAAATCCAAAATCAGACAATATGTAAGTGGGATAGCAGCCCACAAACCAATTATTAGTAGACCACCTAGTGCCTGCAGGAATTATTGCAAAGAACATTGGACTCTGATCTGACTGAACAAGGCGTTTCTTAGGTTCTTATCAGTACAAGGTTGTACTCAATCTGTGCTAACTGATTTTGAGTACTATGTCCTCTTGCTTATGAAGTCCCAAGTATGTTGCTTTGCTTTGTAAAGGTAACTCACACTGATGGACCATCAGGATTCTACTTAAAGGGAAAGTCAAGAATGCAAGACTGAAGCAACTTACCAGGGTTACTTCTTCTCCTTGCACAGATACATCTGGCCTCCGGAAGTGGCATAATGCCACTATTGCTGCTATGCTTGCAGCATCAATAATGTTTCCATTATGATTCAACAAATGGAGGTCGACACGAATTTGCCAGACCTCAGAATAGAAAAAAAAAACACAAGCATGGCATTTCACTTTGCTTCTCAGTTTTTTAATGTTCAACAAATATAACCCTAAAAGTCCTGCTGTCATATTTTGTTCATACATTTGCCTTGTGCCTCCTTAGAAATCTCATTAAAAACTAGAGAAAACATATTTGAATAAAGAATCAAAACTCATGTGAATATAAGGACACACGTCTAGGCTCTGCTGGTTTCCAAGAGGCTATTAAAAAGATGGGAAGGCAAGATCTCTGCAGGAATATTGAATGTGGCATTCTCATCAGTGATCACACACACTGCAAAGTATCTAAAAATATAAGTGTATGTCACTGTAGAGCAGAAATCGGGAACCTGTGGCCCTCTAGATGTTGGATTCCAACTCCCATCAAACTCTGCCAGCATGGCCCAAGGGTCAGGGATGATGGGAGGTTCACATGTTCCCCATTACTGCTGCAGGAGAAAGAAAGCCAACCAATATTAATAGCAAACCAGTATTAACTATTCTCCAGCAATACTTTTTGCAATGCTTTTAATTAACTTTTAAGGTTTTTATAATGTTCTATACCACCCTTATATTTTATGACAGGATAGCATATAAAAACTTTTACAGAATAAATAAATATTTTGCTATTGAATACTTTAGCAGATAAATGCTGGGGTCTCTTCTACAGTTCAGCAGACATTTAAAATACCTTTGCCAAATACCATACACTATCTCTAGAAATAATCAGCAGTTATAACCTTATTTAGGTTTAAGTTTCATTTAACTCAGTGCCTACCATTGGTTTACTAAAAATCAAGACATTCCTGGCAAATACCAGTAATTAAGATTTAATATATATATATATATATAAGTACCTAATAGGTACTAGGAACCTTGCAACAAGAGAGAGAAAGAACAAAAATCCCCGATCACAGGTTCACAATCCAAAAAACATAATGCAAAAAAGAAAACTAAAGTGTCAGAATTTATGCAATCACACACCTTTTCACCAGCAACAACGCAGAGAGATTCAGTATCTATACACTTGGAGTTCCTTAGACATCTTTCTAACAGTCGATTTAGTTTTATAAGCAGCTCAGATTGTCTAGAATGGAAAAAAACCAAAGACACAAAGCATTAGCTCCTAACAAATGCAAAGCCAGAACAATATTATTATTATTTTGCATTATCTTTGCTTGTTGACATTACAAGGAGCAGGGGGAACACTCACATACCTTCCAGGCTCAAAAGCAGGTGATGCCATAGGAGAGAGTTCAAGATTAAAGAAAAGTATGCCCTCTGTTGCACGATTTGGCTTTGGGGCGACAAGTTCACACGACACTTGCCCAAGAACTCTGCAGAAAGAGAAGCCACCCCAAAAGACAAGCTTTTAGAAAGAAAACAAATTAACACCTTACTAATTATTGACATGTGACAGGAAAGCAAACAATGAATCATTCTAAAATTCTAGTTTCTGGACTTAACTGCAAGCCTTGAGACAATTGTGTTGCTAAGTCGTAACCCACAAATCAACATTGGGAACACAGCTAACTGCCTTACACCGAGACAGACCATTGGTCCATCTAGCTCAGTATTTTCTACACTGAGTGGCAGCAGCTGTTCCAGGCAAGCATCTTTCCCAGTCCTACCTAGAAATACTGGAGATTGGACTTGGGACCTTCGGCATACAAAGCTGATGCTCTACCACTGAACTATGGCCCTTCCCATTATACCTAAAGTTCCAGATGAAGGAAGAAATAGAGTAGCTGTGGATTCTCCCACCTGGCTTTCTCCTGCTTTTTTATACACAACTTTCTCCTGCCTGCTATAACAAGTAGGTCCCCAAGTAAGTGACACAGCATACTGCCATGACAGAAAGGGTGGCAGTGAGGTGGTTCAGTTATGCCTGGATACTTGTATTCCCTTATTTTGAAATACCTGGTTTTTCCGAGCTCCACAATACAGCAGCCATAGTCAGTGCCAAAGGAAATGCGGAGGTTTCTGTAGTCATAGCATTGTCGCCCATCCAGACGCTACAAAGTAAGAGCACAGCAGTGTTACAGATGTGAAGTGTGGGATTGGGAAGGTAAGCCACAGAAGTACAGAAGCGGTTGCACAAGGTCAACAATTGCTGGATGCAGCTTAGATTTCCCTTACACATTCCAACAGTCCTTATCACTAAAGTAGCCACCTTTTGGCAAGGAAGATTTCAAGAAGTATTAATAATATTTATAAAACTGCCCTTTGGTCCTCCACACCCCAAGGTAATGTACACTTAAACAATTCAGCAGAAGCACTGTTTTGGTGGGACAGGGGTGAGCAGGTGTGTGTATGTGGGGGGCTCCCTGATCCTGAATGGAGTAACTGTGCTCCTGAAGGACCAGGTGCACAGCCTGGGAGTCATTTTGGACTCAAAGCTGTGAATGGAGGTGCAGGTCAATTCTGTGTCCAGGGCAGCTGTCTACCAGCTCCACCAGGTGTGCAGGCTGAGACCCTACCTGCCCGCGGACTGCTCTAGTTATCTCCCGTGTAGACTACTACGATACGCTCTCCGTGGGGCTACCTTTGAAGGTGACTTGGAAACTACAACTAATCCAGAAAACAGCAGCTAGACTGGTGACTGGGAGTGACGGCCAAGACCCTATAACACTAGTCCTGAAGGATCTGCATCAGCTCCCAGTGTGTTTCCGAACACAATTCAAAGTGTTGGTGCTGACCTTTAAAGCCCTAAATGGCCTCGGCCCAGTATACCTGAAGGAGTGTTTCCACCCCGATCATTTAGCCTAGACACTGAGGTCCAGCTCTGAGGGCCTTCCGGCGGTTCCCTCACTGTGAGAAGGCAAGTTACAGAGAACCAGGCAGAGGGCCTTCTCAATAGTGGAGCCCTGCCTTCAGATGTCAAGGAGATAAACAACCACAGTGGTACCTCAGGTTAAGTACTTAATTCGTTCCGGAGGTCTGTACTTAACCTGAAACTGTTCTTAACCTGAAGCACCACTTTAGCTAATGAGGTCTCCTGCTGCCTCCGCGCCACTGGAGCACGATTTCTGTTCTCATCCTGAAGCAAAGTTCTTAACCTGAAGCACTATTTCTGGGTTAGCGGAGTCTGTAACCTGAAGCGTATGTAACCTGAGGTACCACTGTATGTGACTTTTAGAAGGCATCTGAAGGCAACCCTACATTAGGAAATTTTTTATGTCTAACGTTTTACAATTTTTTTATGTGTTGTAAGCCACCCAGAATGGCTGGGGAAGCCCAGCCAGATTGTAAGCGGGTATAAATAAAATAATAATAATAATAATAATCAGCTTAAAATACAGCTTCATCCATTGCCAGAGGTCAAGAGTCGTTCTTTCACCACTCGAGTTAATGACGACTAGTAACATCTTCTCCCTCCCACCGGGCACCGCCTCTCCCACCCGCGCGGGAAGGCATCCACGCCCACGGCGCCAGCGGCGCGCTTTCCCCACGAGTCCCGGCACATAAACACGCGCGATCCTGCGTAGGAGCATCCACGTCCCGCCACCTCGCACCTTCCGCTCCTCAACAGCCCGGAGCAGGAACCGCTTCTCGCAGTTGGACAGCGGCGTCTCTTTCATGGCAGCGGCGGCGGCCTTTCCCCCTCCTAAGGCCCGTCCCACGTTCGTAACCGGGCGCGCTGCTTTGCCTCTCCGGGCGCGCTTTACAAAGGACGTCACATGTATGCGACGCCTGCAGAAACCGCGCCGCTTCCTAAGCGTCGCCGGCCAAGCCGCTGCTTAGCAACGAGGCCTTGCCTTGGGGACTACAGCTCCCATCCACCTCAGCAAGCCTTGCCGTAAATGGAAGGAGCGTGTCGTGAACGGGAGGGGGGGGGAAGGAGTCTCTTTGTGAGGGCGACCTCCAGCGGCCCTAAAGCGAGCTGTCTGGGTTTGAGGCGGGCGAGACGCGTTGAGAGTCTCCTACTTCGGACAGGGCTATGTAATCCTAGACACACTGTACTCACTTTGGTGTAAGTCCCGTTGAGCTCAATGGGACTGGCTTCTGTGTCAGGGTACTAAGGGTTATGGGACGCGGGTGGCGCTGTTGTCTGAACCACAGAGCCTAGGGCTTGCTGATCGAAAGGTCGGCGGTTCGAATCCCCACGACGGGGTGAGCCCCCATTGCTCGGTCCCTGCTCCTGCCAACCTAGCAGTTCAAAAGCACATCAAAGTGCAAGTAGATAAATAGGTACCACTCTGGTGGGAAGGTTAATGCGTTTCCATGCGCTGCTCTGGTTCGCCAGAAGAGGCTTAGTCATGCTGGCCACATGACCCGGAAGCTGTACGCCGGCTCCCTCAGCCAATAAAGCGAGATGAGCACCGCAACCCCAGAGGCGGCCACGACTGGACCTAATGGTCAGGGGTCCCTTTACCTTTACTAAGGGTTAGGATTCAGCCTAGAAAGGGATGCAGAGAAATGGCTCGAGCTGTAGCTTTCCCGTTACTCTGCAGGTTCCAGCCCGTAAATTGGTATATTTTGGAGTCCAATGTTTTATTTATATAAGAAGGAAAAGAAAAGCAAGGGGGAAAAGAAAACAAAGTAACAAAGCACAATGATAATATTCGGTCAAGATACAAAAAAGCACGATCTCCTTAAACAGAAGCCCTCAACATCTAGTGACCTGACTGGGGGATTCATCTGGTGTTTGGGTTATCCCAATAGCTGGCTCTGAAAGGTCTAAGGAGTGCGATACAGATGCAGGTGGTGCTTTTTTTCTTTAAAAAAATGTTTTAAGGGTACTCTCATTTTGACTCAAGAAAATCACCATTTTGTAGTTCAAATTGGGGAAAAGAAATACAGTAAATGGACAAAAGTACAAAGATTCACAAAATGTTTAGGAGTATGTGTACCCCCACGTCCCCCTAGAAAAAAGCACTGCATGCATGTGAAAAGTGCCATTGTTAGCATCATGGGCGTTGGATTTTTCTTGGAGGGGAGGCAGAATTGACATGATTGGTCAGTTGGTTTAAGTATTTCTATTGTTTTCCTGGATACGTCTATTGTTGGCATCCTAGATACTAACACTGTGGTCACTTTTTATGGGGCATCTTAACACCATTGTGAGTACAGTATCTTTTATGTTTTCCCTATTAAGGTTTTTTCCCCTTCAAGATTAAGAAAATCCAACTGAAAACTCAATGAAATAGCTACTTTAAATTCCCTATTTTACTGCCAGTCTGGCCAGTGATGACCTCTAGCTATTTGCTTTGCTATGGTCTATCTCTGCTTATTAGGAATCAAGTCTACTATTTTAACCCTTCCCTTTTTAAATACCATTGCCTTTATATCTGTTTTTCTCTTCCCCATCCCTGGGGTAAATCCTGATCATTAGTACTGTGGGGACAGGGGGAGGAGAGATTATATAACCCAGTGGTGGAGAACTGGATCTGGGCAGCAGGCCAAATTGGTTGACAGAATAATGTCAGTTGGTAGATACTTTGAAGTCCCAAGAATTGACAGAAATTCACAGCAACAGGCAGGGCTTGCAAATAGCCCTGCACAATGCTTTGATCACCAGTGATCAGCTGGTCAGTGGTGCATCAGGGCTCTTGTGTATTGGTAACTGCATTTCCACCTGTTCCTCAGTGGACAAGTGAGTGCGATTTTGGGGAAAATGCTTTTCAGGTCGAATTAGGATCTGGGCCTAATTAGGCCCACAGACTGGAGTTCCCCACCTCTGATTTAATGCTTCCCCTGCCCCCACACAAACTGTGGACCCTGTAGCACTCCCCTTCCACATCTGAAACTAAGGAAAAGTGAACTGCCCCCTTGGCTACAGAGTTTTAGAAGTCTGAAAGTAGAGTTAATTGTATTTCCATCTTGCGGCAGAGCAGCAATAATTGGATGCTAACTTAATTGCCCACATCTGGAAGCAATTGTTTCTTATTGTAGGTAGAATATAGGTTTTCAGAGGTAGAAACTAATTCTTCTAGCAATAGAAAGAAACTGTTGTTGTTGTTTAGTCGTTTAGTCGTGTCCGACTCTTCGTGACCCCATGGACCAGAGCACACCAGGCACTCCTGTCTTCCTCTGCCTCCCGCAGTTTGGTCAGACTGTACTGTACTGTACAGTAAAGACCCCCCTTGCTGTTCTTAATTTTTGTAACAGCTTGCTTGTATTACAGGGTTGCCTATTATTGCAATCATATACAGGTCTACTCAGAAGCCTGACTGAGTTCAATGGGACTAACTCTCAAGTTAGTGTGTATAAGATTGCAGCATAAATTAAAACAAGTGATGTATTGTGGCACCTTAAAGACCAACAATTTACTATGACATATGCTTTAATGGACTCAAGCCCATCAACTATCCTTGAGAATATTTTGATTAAAGGCAGAGTGTAAATCTAAATAAATAAATATTGTAAGCATAAACATCTAGACAATAGTTACTGGGTTGTTTACTGTTTTAACCGTCATTTAACTAATTCAGAGTTTTAAGTGCTATACAGAATGCAGGTAAGTCCTAAGAAGCAGTCCAGTAAGTGGTGTTCCTGTAGAAACTCCATTGAATTAAAGGTCATTTATGTGGAGGCAGTACTTGGGTTGTATATATCAATGCTTTATTCCAAATTGGTTTACAATTTGAATAGGTTGGCAGAAGAAAGTCAGTATTACAGTTAATTCTACATTCATTGTTATATATTGGGGTGATGACCCTTGTAATGAGCAAATTTAACATTTCAAATGGTTGTTTTGCTTACGACTCTCTGGATATGATATACCAAGAAAAAACATGTCAGCTTCTTTTCACAGTCTACCAGTAGCCTGTTAAGAGTATCTGCAGATCCCTGCATAGAATATAGTAGTTACCAACAGATGCACTACAGTGGTAAGGCTATCCTTGTCCAGGAATGACTGTAGCTGGGAAACCAGACAAAGCTGGTAAAAGGCGCTCCTAGCCATAGATGACACTTGGGCCTCTAGTGACAAAGATATACATATTCAGGAGTAACCCTCATGTTCCTTCAGAGGGAGTGCAACACCAGCAAGAAAGGATAACTTGCCTATCTCCCAAGCTTGGAAACCCAAAGAACCTCTGTCTTCCCAGGATTCAAGCACAGTTTATTGGTCCTCATCCAGTCCACTATTGCATTCATACATGGATCTACAGATTTCACAGCCTGTTATAGATGTCATGGAGAAGTAAAGCTGTATATCATTAGCCTATTGGTGATATCTTGTTCCAAAACTAATGACTTCTCCCAATGGCTTCATATAGCACTGGGAAGAGGAAAATTCCCTGTGGAAGTCCATAGCACAAGTTGCACTCGCTCAGTGCAGAGAACCATGAGAACACAGTGCCTCCGATAAACTATCCCATTGAGTTGCTTCAAGAGGATACTATGGTCAACTGTGTAAAAACCTCTAGGCTCACATTGTCCCTCTCTCTTATGCTAAAGGTAATCTACCAGGGGAACCAAGGTTGCTTCAGCTCTGAACCCAGACTGTAGTGCATCTAGTTAATTAGTCTCATCCAGGAACTTTTGCAGTTGCTTTGCAACCACCCTTTGCACCACCTTGGCCAAGAAAGTGGCATTGGTGGCTGGTCTATAGTTATACTCTATTTGAAATGTAATATTAGGAAAGGAACTGCATATAGAAAAGGGTGCTATGCACAGGATCTCCCGCATTCTGGTGTGTGTTTATCTGGTGCTGGATTGCAAACTATGCTAAGGTTTGGCTGTTAACACTGGCAGGAATACTGGATTCAGCCCGCCTGTTCCTTCTGAACAGGTGATGGATGCTAACAAAGGTCTTTGATTGCTGGCAGATGTACACTACCTAGATAGGAGCCAATTTCAATGCTGCATTTCTTGCTGCTGTGTTTCTACAAAATCGCACCAGGGATCCCTCTATGAGATGAATGTGGGATTGCTCCTTTTGATGTGCGATAGTATCTATCAAGTCTTTTCAAAGAAATGCCTGCTGTGATCAGAAATTCCAGGAGCACTTACCTTAATAAGTGTCAACGGGAAGCTGATTGCTAAATGCATGTAGCAGTGAAGTGTGGTACAAAAGTATGACAAGATTCAAGATCTTTCCTAATACATTCCTAGGGTTATTTGGTGAGGAGCACTGAAATATGCATAGTGCTCAACTGCTGTAGCATACAGGTGCTCATTTAGCCCTTGCAGAGAAGGATGGTTGAGCTTGAGGCTATCTGCTCTTGTATGTGGCATTTGAAGCTGCATATGTAATTATTGCATGTAGCATACGTCTTTCTTGGATAATGCTCCTTGGGACATTCAAAAGGAGGTATCCATGCCTATTGAACCAAACGTACACAAGTAGCATGTGAAAGTACAAGCAGAAGAAGAAAGGCAAAAGAGTTAAAAGATAATGCTTGCCCCTGCTTGTTGGCATCTGTCTGTCTTGGGAGACAGTGGAGTGCACCTCCAGGGGTAAATTCAAACTGTGTTAGCAGCACCAAAGTGACCTCTCAGGGACATAGGCCTGGGCAGTGTGTATGTGGGTTCTGGGCTGCTCAGAAGACAAGACCCCCACCACAAGGATATATATGTAGTCCAATCCTATGTCTATGACTCACTGTGGAACTATCTCCCTGATAACTGTCCATTTGATTTTCACCCCTGGAGACATTATAAATCGAAATACTGTATACCGTATTTTTCACACCATAGGACGCAGTTTTTCCATCTTAAAAACTAAGGGGAAAAGTCTGTGCGTCCTATGGAGCGAATGCAGGGGGGGAGGCAAGCAGGAAAAGCCCCCAAGAGCCACACACAAGCTTCGCGCGGCTCTTGCGGGCTTTTCCCCAGGAGGGAGAAGGGACTGACGCGGCCAGTCAGTCCCTTCTCCCTCCTCTAGAAAAGCCTTGCGCAATCTCTCCAGTCGTGGGGAGGCTGCACAAGGCTAAAGAGGAAGCCCGGGCAGCGAGCGCGATCCATCCCGGGCTTCCTCTTTTGCCTAGCACGCCTCTCCAGCCGCGGGAGGCTGTACAAGGCTAAAGAAGCCAACTTTTAAAAAATCTCTCTATCTCTACCTCTTTTTCTTTTTTCGTCCTTTCTCCACCCCCTTATTTTCCTCTGGATCAGTGTTTCTATCTAGATTAACGTTTTAGTTTGGAGGGGGGGATATTATAAAAAAGGAAACTTTGCAGCTTTTATTTTAGTATACAATAAAAACAGATTAAACAAAACACAAGAGAAGGAACTAGCATAGAAGAAGAGAAAAGGGAAAGAGGGAGGATACAAAGCCATTTACCAGAGGTAGATCTTAACCCTTGCCTCACCTGGGAGCTTCTCTGGGCAGGAATTCCCTCGGCTTAAGTGGGGTGAGGGAAGAGTGGCAGGTAGGGGGGGTACCTACCTAGACAGTGAAGCCACATCTCTCCAATGAAAATTGGGAGTGGGCATTGTGTGAAGTGGCTGTGGATCTCCTGCCGCAGAAGTGTAGGACTGTATAGAGTTGGGAGGGCCACCTGAGGGTCATCTAGCCCAGCCCCCTCACAATGTAGGAATCACAGCTAAAGAACGCCAGGCAGATGGTCCCCCAACCGCTGCTTAAAAGCCTCCAGTGGTGGAGACCCCCAACAACTTCCGAGGTCACAGAATTGCAGGGTTGGAAGGGAACCCCAGGAGTCATCTAGTCCAGCCCCGGTGGACAGCGGGCACGATCCATCCCATTGTGCAAGGCTAAAGATGCTGCTCAAGGCTAAAGAGGAAGCGCGCAGCCTGTCCGTTGCTCTTTGGGGCTGGGGGGGGGGGGAATAATATTTTTTCCCTTGATTTCACCCTCTAAAAACTAGGTGCGTCCTGTGGTCTGGTGCGTCCAATAGAGCGAAAAATACGGTACCTTAGTGGGACTTTCTTCCAAGGAAACCTGCATAAGATTCTGCCTTAGTTGTAAAGCCTAATCCATTAGCTCACAGCGCAGGTGTTATATTTTTCAGGCTACAATCTTCACTTAAGCAGGCCCAATTTCACACACTGGGATTTACTTCTGAGTAGACATGTATAGGATTGTGCTATAAGTCTTGCTATTTATATCTCCTGCTTCTACTTTTCCATCCTACCTGTATCCTTTTGATTTGATTTGTATAAATAGCATCTTCTTAAATGTTCCAGTTTTAAGTGAGAAATTAAACATTGCCTGCAATCCTAAATATACTTACTTGAAAGTAAATCTCATTGAACCTAACAGGAGTTGCCACAAATAATTCTATGGCTGTTATGGTCATCATTGTTTTGAATGCAGGAGGGAAATGTTTGAAACTGGAAATGCAATGAAGAGATTTTTTTACAATACCTGACAAATGATGTTGGAATTAAGTTGCTGGCATCTAAGGTATTACACAAGATGACCGAGAATGATAACCATTCCTGAACTACCAGATGCACATCCATGGCAAAATTAATGTTTTATCGGGTTAATGGAATAGTTAAAGAAAATACTATTTTCACCTGGCTCCAGCACCTTTGATTTTCTGAGCTAATAAAAAATCTAGTTACAGGTAGGTAGCCGTGTTGGTCTGCCGTAGTTGAAACAAAATTCCTTCCAGTAGCACCTTAGAGACCAACTAAGTTTGTTATTGGTGTGCATGCACATGAAAGCTCATACCAATAACAAACCTAGTTGGTCTCTAAGGTGCTACTGGAAGGAATTTAATAAAAAAATCTGTTTTATTCTGCTTCTGGTTTCCTTATTTATTATCACATCTTCCATACTGGTTAGTTACTTACCATTCCATGCTGCAGGAAATATATGCACAATACAGACTGACATAGCATGATACATGAAAATAAAAGACTAAGTAAAAGTATTGTCATTATTCTGTGAGGACCAGACCTGTCACTAGACAACTTGTACACCAGTAAGAGTTTCAGGATGGCCTCCTGCAGGAAAACAGAAATGGGGGAAGAAATATTCACTGTGATAATTGAAAAATGTTCATATGACTGCCAACTGTTGCTGATGACTGTGAAAAACTTTCAATTTAAAGCTGAATCTATATGTTCATATAACTCTTTCATACATATTGATTATAAAGTCAGAATGAGCAGGTGCTTTTTCAAGGAAAAAGAGATAATCAGACAAATGAAATTGCTTCCATTTATTTAGTGAACTGAATTAAGATACAGCTTATCACCCTGATACAGCAAGGATGATCTGTTTGCGCAGGAAAGTCAATGAGTTACTGGCACCTACTGCACTATTGATTTTTAAGCTGAATAAATTAGGTTAGGATTCAGAACTTGTCTAGCTCCATGGTTACTGTCTCCTGAAAACTCCTTAATAACAGTTGCCTCAGCACTACTCTTTTCTGTCTCCACATGGGAAATGGGATGGCCTACACGGTCTATTTTAAGTTCCCAGTACAGTATTCAAAAAAGGGGGCTGGATGGCACCCTGCCTTGAAATTGACATTGTTACATGCCAGCCCAATCTCTGAGCGATGCAAGATCACAGGGGTTCCACGCATGCTTACCCAGGGTCTGTGTTTCCTTTTGGAAATGGGGCACAGCTGAGACTTTATTGATCAAACTATCCATTCATGTTTTACGATCAAACCATTAAGCTGTTCATTAATTGAGCATGTTTTCATTTAGGTAGGCTTAGCTGATATGTTTTGTTGTCCTTGGGCTCTGGTTAAGAAACCATTTTTACTTGTATCATCTATTGTGTTTGTGCATTCCCTGACTTACAGCTCTCAGCAAGAGCTAGTTTTGCTGGAGAGCCACCTGGGGGAGAGAAAGGTAGGTTGTGCAGGTCAGCATCGGGAACAGAGAATATATAAAGGAATATATAAAGGAAGGGAAGTAGGATGCAAGAGGCTTCACAGTCCCTTTCTCACCTTGCCTTAGCTATGTTACTTCCACTGCAAGATCTTAAGAGGCACAGCTTCCTAAAGCGCAAATTACTAGGTGAAAAGGAACAAGTATTAACACCAGCAAGAGGTTTAGCTCCAGGGGGAGCAAAAACAATGCCACACCTGAAGAAGTGTTGTAATAATAATAATAATTTATTTATATCCCACCCATCTGGCTGGGTTTCCCCAGCCACTCTGGGTGGCTCCCAATAGAATATTAAAAACATGATAAATACATCAAACATTAACAACTTCCCTAAACAGGGCTGCCTTCAGATGTTTTAGAAAAGCCAGACAGTTATTTATTTCCTTGACATCTGATGGGAGGGCATTCCATAGGGCGGGCACCACTACCGAGAAGGCCCTCTGCCGGTTATCTGAATATCGCAGGTGAAAACGCGCACACAGCTGAAGCCAAGTCTGCAGATGCATTTTGATGACCTGAAACATTAAACATATATGAATACAATATATACGTACCTTAGTTCTAGACAGTGGTGTTTGGTGCCCCTTGGTTATGGTGGTGCAGAAATCAGGGTTGTCGGTGGTAGGTGGAGCTAACAGCAGGAACAGCCAGAATCAATGACAAGCAAAGCTAACTCATTCTAGTTTTATCCCAATCCATCATCCTGCCGATCAACTCAGACTAAGGAGAAGGAAGCTGACAGCCAAGGCCACCCACTGGACTGGTTGCAAGTAAGCAGGCAGGGGCTGGTGAGGGCAGGCTGAGGTTGATGGGGCATTGCCCCATTTGAACTAATACACCAGCCTCTGACATGATTGGGGACTTTCCAGGGACACCTAATAGGCCACCGGGCGAAAGAGGATTCTGAACTATTGGCCTGATCCTTCTAATGTTCTTACAATGCAGAGTTCAGCAGCACACACATTGTGTTGCTGAGTCATGCAACAGTGTGGAGTAATAAGAGTGCTGGACTATGACTTGGGAGACCAGGATCGATTCCTCATTCAGCCATAAAGCTCACTGGGTGACTTTGGGTGAGTCACTGACTTTCAGCTTAATTTACATCACAGGGTTGTTGCGAGGATAAAATGGGAAGGGGAGAACCATGTACTCCAACTGGAGCTCCTTGGAAGAATGTGTGGTATATAAATGTAATAAATCTTTGTCATCATCGTCAAATTAGCACCAGAGTGATGGACTCCTGGACCACAGATCCCTGCCATGCTAATGCTGTAGGCACAGATGTCAGTGATCCAGAGAATATGTGCTGCTGAGCAGTGGCGTAGTGTGTGGGGTGCAGGGGGGGGGCCCGGCCGCAACATCTGGGGGTTAGGGTTAGGGGGCGCAAATCCACGGGTTAGGGGGCGCAAATTACTTGCCTTGCCCCGGGTGCTGACAACCCACGCTACGCCACTGCTGCTGAGCATATGGGACCCCTGCATGATGTTTAAATCTGGCCTTACCCTTTGTGGTGAAAGTGTCCTATGTTACATTTTTTAAATTGTGCATTCATTTTCATTTGTTTGCAGAGGAGATAGACAACCTTGCATCAGGTGTTATCACACACTTTCCAGTTACTGCTCTAACCCAGAGACTGCTAGACGTTAGGCTATCCCTATCCATATAGGGCCACAGCTGGGCCACCAGCTGAAGCTGATGGAAGCCACTCCGTGCTACTGAGGCCACCTGAGGGGTTCAAGTGACAGCAAAGCTTGCATAAGTACTCCCCCCCCCCAGCTGTGTACCTGCTCCTTCAGAGGGAGAGCAACCTTCCATCCATCAGCTGTAGGGAACCACCCACTAACAGTTCCTCAGTCTTATCTGGATTGAGCTTCATTTTGTTGGCAAAGAACGCATCCAAAGCCTGAGGAACCTGCCTCTTAACCACTCTAATTGTGAGTACCAAACGGTGGTCAAAAGATGCACTATCACATACATTTCCTTGGAAGCAAGTGACCCCCATTGTGCTTAGCGGGGGCTTCCTTGTTAAATCAAACAGGACCATGGGCATAGCCAGGATTTATTGGCGGTGGGGGAGAGAAGGCTTTATGTGAGGGATATGACCCAACTGGTAAGTTTTATGTGAGGGATGTGACCCAATTGGCAAGTTAAAGGTAAAGGTGAAGGGACCCCTGACCATTAGGTCCAGTCGTGGCCGACTCTGGGGTTGTGGCGCTCATCTCGCTTTATTGGCCGAGGGAGCCGGCGTACAGCTTCCGGCCAGCATGACTAAGCTGCTTCTGGCGAACCAGAGCAGCACATGGAAACACCATTTACCTTCCCGCTGGAGCGGTACCTATTTATCTACTTGCATTTTGACGTGCTTTTGAACTGCTAAGTGGGCAGAAGCTGGGACCAAACAACGGGCGCTCACCCTGTTGCGGGGATTCGAACAGCCGACCTTCTGATCGGCAAGTCCTAGGCTCTGTGGTTTAACCCACAGCGCCACCCGTGTCCCTTAATTGGTAAGTGAGTTAAGTATTATTATTCATTTACTTGATGGGGGGCACCTGCTGCCGCCCCCGCCCGACTACGCCCATGAACAGCGCTGGGCTGCAAGATTCCCAAAAGGTCATGAAAAGTGTGCTGACTGATCTCAAGGACGCACATCCAGTTCCTTCCCTTGCAGTGCTATGCAACGCGAGCTCTGCAGCTGTATATGTTGGGATGACTTTTCTCTCTCCCCCCCCCCCCCCGACGAGTTTATCCGGTGGGCAAAAACTTCTGCGCCACCTTCGACGCAGACCAGGCCAGGGACAACAATGGCGCGATGATTTCTTTTCTCCCTCTAATTGAAACGGCCTCATTCGGAGGCAGAAATCGTCACCCTCCTTTGGCTCTATTAGTTCCCGGGGCGCAGGCCTTTTATTCCTTTGCACTTCATTCAGGAAACAGCTTCTCTCTCCCTCCCTCCCTTCCTAGAGGTCGCCCTGCTCCCCTCCCTCCCTCTTCCCCGGGCAGCTCTTCTTCGCGCCACCGTTTTGGAGACTCCAAGATTCCTCTCGCCTCCAAGTCTGATGTTGCTCGTTCGCCTGCTTGCTTTTGCTTCTGCTGTCGGGGCAGCGGTGGAAACCGGCCGCTCTCTCGCTCTCTCCCGGGGGAATTCCCTTCCGAGCAGCCGCCGCTGCCCCCGGACCCAGACCGGATTCTTCTTCGGACGGTCCCGACCTTGCCAAGGGACATGATGTGGCCAGGAGCAGCGGATCGGCAAGGCGACGGCGCTTGCCAGGGCGGCTGAATGTCCCGATCCCGCCACCAAAACACACAAACAAACACAGACACACACGCCGCCTCCCTGGAGTCCGGAGCAGGGCAGTTAGTGACTGATGGGAACCTGTAGGCGAGGAGCAGCAGCAGCAGCAGCATGGAGTGGGAATTCAACTTGCTCCTCTACCTGGCGCTTTTCTTCCTCTTGCTCTTCCTGCTCTTCCTGCTGCTCTTCGGGGTCATCAAGCAGCTCAAGAACTCCGTGGCCAGCACGGCGGGCGGCCAGCCCGGGAGACACTCCTTGCGCGAGCCCTGGGGCTTCTTCCGAGAGCAAGCCCTGTGAGGGAGCCCCGCGCCGGGGGGAAAGGGCCGTTGCGCCGCTCCGCCTCTAGGGGGCGCTGCGGACCGCTCAGGCCACGACGCCATCGCCTGGTATCCCCCCCTCCACCCCACCGGTGGGGAGATTCGGGAGCAAAGATACAGGTGGGTTTCATCTATTTATTTAAATTTTAAAGAAGGACTTAAATGGCAAATGATAGCTCAGTCCGCAGAGCATGGGACTCTTAATCTCAGGGTCGTGGCTTTGAGCTCTAGATTCCTGCCTTGCAGGGGGTTGGACTAGATGACCCTCAGGGTCCCTCCCAACTCCACGGTTCTGTGGTCCTGCGGCTAAGCCTGACTCCTAGCTTGCATCATCCATGCACATTGGCTATACAGCGGTACCTTGGGTTACAGATGCTTCAGGTTACAGACTCCGCTAACCCAGAAATAGTACCTCGGGTTAAGAACTTTGCTTCAGGATGAGAACAGAAATTGTGCAGTGGCAGCGCAGCAGCAGCAAGAGACCTCATTAGCTAAATGGTACCTCAGGTTAAGAACAGTTTCAGGTTAAGAACGAATTAAGTTCTTAACCCGAGGTACCACTGTACTGGCAGAGGCTGATGGGAGTTGGAGTCCAGCAATGTCTGCAGTGGGTTACTGACATACAGTGGTACCTCGGGTTACATATGCTTCAGGTTACAGACTCCGCTAACCCAGAGATAGTACCTCGAGTTAAGAACTTTGCTTCAGGATGAGAACAGAAGTCGCGTGGCAGCAGCGGGAGGCCCCATTAGCTAAAGTGGTGCTTCAGGTTAAGAACAGTTTCAGGTTAAGAACAAACCTCCAGAACGAATTAAGTACTTAACCTGAGGAACCACTGTACTGGCATAGGAGCCAACTCCTAGGGCTTGAGGGGGCTTCGCGCCGCAATAAAATATTTGAGGGGGCTGCCCCCCCTGAGTTGATGGGCATTGCCATTCAACTAGTGTGCATGCAGCACACATCGTGTGATCGATTATGTGGGGTGGGGCTTACCTCCCCCCCATATTTTATTTGAGTTGGCACCCTTGCTGAGCAGTGGTTAGATATGGGGAAGCTGATCCTTCAGAGGCATGCTACATGCTCTCCCAAGTCAAGTTGTTGGTGGAACCATCGGCCATCACGACAGAACTTGCTTCCTCATGTCAGTTTCCTACCTGTCAAATGGGGCAAGTAGCATCCTACCTAAAAAAGAAAAGTTGCTGTGCAATTTGTTTTTAAAGTTTATCAGCAGCAGCAGAAATCTGTATACCAGTGCCATCTGTATGCCCAGAGCCATTCTTTAGTTACATCATTTAAATTGGCTTTCGTAACTTATCTCTTTTCTGGCGTAGCAAATCTCTTGGCAAAAATAATTCTGAATCAAGTCACAATTTAAGTAAAGTGATTGACCTGACTGAGAAAACTATTTGACATAACAGCTGGGGAAGGGGCGGGGAGGGAAAATTCTGAACAGACTACATAAGTAATGTATGTGAGGTGTTTTAAACACTCAAAAGTAGATTGCATTGAC
The DNA here is from genome assembly GCF_964188305.1 of Podarcis bocagei. NCBI lineage: Eukaryota > Metazoa > Chordata > Lepidosauria > Squamata > Lacertidae > Podarcis > Podarcis bocagei. The sequence continues at coordinate 51,052,569 of NC_138134.1, forward strand.
TAAATGTTTCATACTGCTCACCAATTAAAAACCTAACAATTCCTCATCTCTTTTGTTCTGTTTTCCATCCATTCCTAGTTTTAACTGTTTCATTTTTGTGACATGCAATTCTTCACTGATTTGACTACTTTCTGCATTGGCTTGGCCCTGAGATGCACTTCATAATAGCGTGGGTCAAAATAGGCTGCTTGCAACATGTTCATCTGTTTTGCTTTCCTGTCACAGCACACATGCCCTCTTATCATTCATTTCCTTAATCCAGTATAGCACGGACGGCTAGCATATGTGATCCTTAGCCAACCCTGAGCTGCAGGTGGCTGCATACAGTGGTGGGGCCTTATGCGCACTCTCATGCACACCTCTTGCGTGAACATCCACCACACAGAACACACATGAAGGTAGACAGACCCCCTTTGAGCATCATTTCCTCTCCATGAAATGATTGATGTAGTGATGACTGAGGAGGGCCAATTTGTATCCCTATCATCACAGTGGGCTCTGCCCACTCTAGTATCTTTTATATTTCAGTCTTTGATGCTGCCACCAAAACTGATGGGGTCTTGGCAAGAGAAAAGGAAAAAAAATGCTTGGGGGTGGCTAGATCAGATCCCTGACCTGGTGGTTAATCATTCCTGCTGTACAGCTGTGACCTTGCTCATAGCCAAGAGATGAGCACACCACTGCCAAACTTAGAAGAGTTTTCATCAAATATGGAAGCACTCTGCTACACTGCTTTTCTCATTAGAAAAGTTGAAAAGATTGCAGCTTCCTGTCACTATTAGACATGATTAACTTTGAGCTTGGCTAAAGGGTTCAGCCTCTGAACTTCTTTCCTCTTCACTACAGAATCATTATAGCCCACCCACAAAAAGCTGCACCAACACAAATGAGGCCCAAAGAACATCTGATTATTTATTTTTTAAATTTGTATTTCAGAAGTTCTTCATGTCTCTGACTGTTGTTGCTGTGTTTTTTGTTTTGTGGGTGCCCTTGTAAAGAAGCTCAGAACTGCAGAGTCTGTGGATTTGAATCAAGATAATTTTCAGAGGGTGTGTAGGGATTTCTTGCGTCTGTCTGCAGTTTGGAGAGGAGCAGACGTAACAGGTCGGAGGCTAACAGTTGTTTGGGAGAGAAAAAATTGCATGCATGGTTAAGTGGTTTCATCTGTATGCTGCAAATGGCTCATGACCACTCTTAATCTTTGAAAGTTATGACTGGACTGTTAATCTTGTGTAAGGAAGCTTGTAGGCAAGTTTGGATAATGAGCTCAGTGGCTGCATTCTGACAATCACAATTTGCACCTTGGTAATTTGTAAGTAACTCAGCAGTTCTCATCAAGTGTCAAGCCTTATAGAAGAAATCAGTTACCCAATTCTTCCCAAATTTTCCCTGGATAACTGATGCATCCCACCACAATTTTCAGCACCAGCTATCAAGAGAGGATTGGGTGACCCATTTCTTCCATAAAGTTTGAGACCTGGTGATGATAGCTGCACCTGGGTTTGGCATGTAATTACCGAGGTGAAAATGTTATCTAGATAACATTGTAAGAAATATCCTGCTTTCCTAAATGTGTGATTCCTATCGTTTCAGGGGTCGATTCAATCTGGTCCCCGTGGCAGTATATGTTCTAGGGCAAAATCCTGAAAAAAGCTCAACAACCTTGGTTGGCCCTCACGCACGTTCACTTCATCAAATCTGGCCCTCTTTGAAAAAAGTTTGGGTACTCCTACTATAGTGCATCCAAAACCTGTCTGTTGCATTTAAGGTAACTTAACACATATTTGAGCAGAGATACACTGTTGACCAGTGAACAGGCTCTTAACTTTGAATGTGGAAAACCTGGTTTTCAATGCCAGCTCTGCAATGGATTCACCGACTGGCCTCCAGCAATTCACTGAGAAATCTCTAAAATGGAAAGTGATACAACATCATAGGGTATCTCTTAAAAACATAACAGAGCTTTGTTTGGCTGGACCCAAGCAATCATAAGTAATATAGACAGTTAAGTAGGCCCAGGGCTTTTTTTCAACTGGAACTCAGTTCTGGCACCTCTCAGGTGGGTGCCATTGCCATTCTAAGAGGTGTTCATGCTGAGTTCCGGCACCTCTTTTTCTAGAAAAATAGCACTGAGTAGGCCAGTAGGCCAATTTTGGACCAGAGGTAAGCCATATGAATGATGCAAATGAAGTATTTAAATCTGAGGGAAACCCCAAATATGTTTCCGTTTCAGACCTTCAAGGCTGCTGACCAGACCTAACCATAGTTCTTTATTGTGGAAATAATGAATCAAAAGATACCTAAAGTATAAGTCGTGACGGTTTATGGCCAGCTAGACCGTAAAATGCAAAACGGCTGCCAACCTGAATAGATGCCCCTGTGTCTCTGGGCTGTGCTGGGTAATGGAAGGTTCAGTTGAGTTCACTGTTCAGTTTTAATGCTTTTGCCTAGGAGATGCTATGTGCTGTTATCAGCTGCTAATTACTAGAACAATATTGATCAAATATAGGAAAAAGAGATAAAAACAAAAGGGATAAGGGGGCTTGGCTAACTGACAAATAAATGGAATATGATGACAAGATTTAAAAAAGCATGAGGGTTGTTAGGGACTCAGCTAGTTATCAGATCTAATTCCCATTATCTCAAGATAATTTTTGGTGAATTGATTTAATTAATTTAATTTTAGATCATGCCTAAGTTGCCTAGCAGTATCCTGATCGTGCCTCACAGAACAATACTAATATTATAATATCTTATTCAAGGCTTCTTGTTTCTTTTTCACTTTCTGATCATCCACTTCTTGCTACTGGAAACAACAGCAATTGAAGGAATAGCTATTTCAATGAGGGATTTTGCAAACCATTCCCACATGGCTACCTTGGGGCTGGCTGAGAAGGATCCAAGGGATCATACTTGATGTTATATAGTACACATTTTACCTGTCCTATTGTATTTATAGTTGAGGTGGTTAAAGAAATCCAAGTGTATTATACTTGATTAAAGGGTGACAGAGGGATTGCAGTCTTTATTTCTGAAAGCTGAGCTGGAGAACTAGTCAACAGTTCCAGATTAATTATATGTACAGTGGTACCTCTCGTTACAGACGCTTCAGGTTACAGACTCCGCTAACCCAGAAATATTACCTCGGGTTAAGAACTTTGCTTCAGGATGAGAACAGAAATCGTGCTTCAGCGGCAGCAGGAGGCCCCATTAGCTAAAGTGGTATCTCAGGTTAAGAACAGTTTCAGGTTAAGAACGGACCTCCAGAATGAATTAAGTTCTTAACCTGAGGTACCACTGTATTTGGGAGACTGAAGTTGCTGACGTTGTGTGGCCCCAGCCGCCTCAATTGCTGTGGCAATGCAGTGCATGTGGGGCTTGTCCACACTTGTGCCATGCCTAGAAAGCACATGACTAAATGGTTGATTTGTGCTTTCTAGACATGAGTTCAAGCGGTTTCCACCTTGCTCTGCTCCTTTCCAAGGGAAAACCTGCTCTTTAGTAATAGATTGGAACAAATGGCAATACGAGTAAATACATGAAGCACTGTTTGCTCTGATTGAGTGCTAAAGAGTGGTTTTCCTTAGGGGGAAAGCAATGGGATGAGGAGTTTGGATTTGATATCCCGCTTTATCACTACGTGAAGGAGTCTCAAAGCGGCTAACATTCTCCTTTCCTTTCCTCCCCCACAACAAATGCTCTGTCAGGTGAGTTGGGCTGAGAGACTTCAGAGAGAAGTATGACTAGCCCAAGGTCACCCAGCAGCTGCATGTGGAGGAGCGGAGACGCGAACCCGGTTCCCCAGATTATGAGAGTACCGCTCTTAACCACTACACCACACTAGCTCTCACTGGGATGAGAGGAAGTACGGGTAAGCTCTTGGTCTCTCTATTGAGGGGATTAAATTCATTCTAGCCTGTCAAACATTACTGATTCAGCCCTATAGCAGAGAGAAAGGGAGAGGCATTGGAGGGGGGTATGGTAAGCCCCACCCTGCATAATTGATGACAAGATGATACACATGCACACCATTTGAATGGCAATGCCCATCAACTTTGGGTGGCCATGGCCTCCTCAAATATTTTATTTGGGGAGCACAGGGACCTTGGCCCCTAGGAGTTGGCTCCTATGAAGATGCAAAGTATACTCATTCATTCACCGTCTCTCTCTCTCTCTCTCTCTCTCACCTGAAGTTTGCAGAGTGACCAACCTGATATGTCTTGTTTACTTTCAGTGTGCTGCTAATCTACAAAAGACATGGTGTCAATGATTTGCTCAGTTGAGATGGACTCTGCTGTGCCACTGGGCATTAGGACAGGAATGCCATATCACTTGTCCTGGAACATAATAAGACTATGCTCTTTGGAGAAAGGCAATCTGGTTGAAAAGGCAGCTGTGCTTGGAGACTGGACAAGTCGTGGAGTCAACCAATAATGGCCATGCAACGTAGCAAAACTGAATGTGTTTTAGTGGTGAACTGCAACCTGTGTTTTAAAATGCCTGTCATGTTCTTTGTCTTTTTCTTATTTGCCAGTCCCCACAAATCTGGTCAGCCCATAAATAGCCTTTCTCCTTGGGAGTGTGTCCATGAAAGTGGCTGAGCGGCAGGCATCTCTTTAGATCGCGACATAAACAAGATTACAAATGCATCATACAGCAGTAACTTGGTATTCATCCATCTCCTCCCACCACCCAACTTTGTTTCTTTTGTTTTGCAAATGAAATTTATACTCTCTTGTGATTTATGTTTTTGGTCTTTCTGGAAACACTGAACTGAAAGGATAATACTTATAACAAGATTAAAGGCTGTTGACCTTCACCACTGATGGTGAAGAAAACAGAAATCCTTATTTAATAATTATTCTAAAAGACCCATTAAGCCAGAACATCAATCATCTACTCTGCAGAGCTTACAATGACTTTAAACTACCATCCTGTAGTGTTTCATATACTCAATCAGGCAGCTTTTGTGTTATTGAATATGCTAGCTGTTTTATGATACTCTATATGTCAAAAGCCCAGCTCCCACCATACTCAAGGATTATCATAAAATCCATCATGGGACTATATAGGCAGAGGAGAGACTAAAGTCTAGTAAGGTAAAGGTAAAGGGACCCCTGACCATTAGGTCCAGTAGTGGCCGACTCTGGGGATGTGGCGCTCATCTCGCTTTATTGGCCGAGGGAGCCGGTGTACAGCTTCCTGGTCATGTGGCCAGCACGGCTAAGCCACTTCTGGCGAACCAGAGCAGCACACGGAAACGCCGTTTACCTTCCCGCCGCAGTGGTATCTATTTATCTACTTGCACTTTGACGTGCTTTCGAATTGCTAGGTTGGCAGGAGCAGGGACCGAGCAACGGGAGTTCACCCCGTCATGGGGATTTGAACTGCCGACCTTCTGATTGGCAAGTCCTAGGCTCTGTGGTTTAACCCACAGCGCCACCCACGTGTGTTAAAGTCTAGTAGCAATACATAATTGACCTGTGTGCCAGGGATACCTGGCATGTGCCCTTCAGATGTAGCTGGACAACTAGTATCCCTGACTATTGGCCATGCTGGCTAGGGCTGATGGCTGTTGGAATAATAATGATGCTGATAACAATGTTATTATTTGTACCCTGCCCGCTTGACTGGGTTGCCCCCAGCTTGTGGAGGGTACTACATGGGCTATCTCTTCTGTGTGCCCTTCCCCCCAATAATGACTTTTCTGGTAAAGGGGGCCTGTTTTAGGTGAATATACTGAAATTTTAAGAACACGACCTCTGTGCAAAAGCTGGTCAAGGCTATGATTCACATTCCATTAAATTAAGCAGAGAAACTTCCATTGGGTTATAGAGGAGCTGGGAAAGCGTCTTATGAATGTTTGTCTTTTTTGTATTGTTTTTAAAAAATATGTTTGTGCTCTTGATACGAAGTCTTGTGAATTGTCATAACATGTGCCTTCCTGTGAACATGAATAAAAATCCACAGTGATGTGTGTGTGTGTGTATACAGTATATATAAAACAGCCTTAAGTTGCCGTCATCTAGTGATTGTGTTTCATGCTCTGTTGTGTCAGCATTCATTGTTAGGCTTAACTGCCTGTTTTGTGATCAGTTTATTACAGTCAATTAATGAGAAAAGCAGTTATCTTTCCCCAAAATTCTTTATTAAGAGCATAAGAAAAGCCGTGCTGGATCAGACCAGTGGCTCATCTTCCCAGCATCGTGTTTTCACAGTGGCCAACCAGATGCCAATGGGAGGCCCACAAGCAGTGCCTGAGGACAACAGCACTCACTCCTTATGCAGTTTCCAGCAACTGGCCTCCGACTGTGGAGCTAGACCAAAACCATTGTGGTTAGTAGCCATAGATAGCCTATACCTCCATAAATTTGTCCAGTTATCTTTTAAAGCCATCCAAGTTGATGGCCAGCACTGCGTCTTGTGAGCGCAAATTCCATAGTTTAACTATGCGCTGTGTGAAGAACTAGTTTCTTTGATCTTTCCTGAATCTTTCAATATTCAGCTTCGTTGGGTATCCACCTGTTCTAGTGTATGAGCGAGGAAGAAAAGCTATTCTCTATCCACTTTCTCCTCCCATGTATTATTTTATACACTTCTGCCCTGTCACCTCTTACTTACCTTTTCTCTAAACTAAAAAGTCCCAAATGAGGTAACTTTCCCTCATATGGGAGTTTCTCCAGCCTCTTTTGGACCAACAATTGTGTATGGACATAGCCGACTAAACAAGAAAGGATCTCAAGATCATAGATGTCCATGCAACAAGTGGATGAAAAAGCTTGTGAAAAAGATTAGGGGTCTTTTCCTCAGTAAGCAGTTGAACATTACACAATCATTTCTAAGAGATAGCTGAATAATTTGGGGGGAATAATGGGTGGGATTCACCTAACAAGCCCCATCAGTGGAAGTTGTGCACAAGAGTTTCCACTTGTGCAATGGCACTTCCTCCCCTCTGTCCTCCCGTGCCTCCGAAATTGACTTTGCAGGGTGGGAGAACACCCCCCCCCAGTTTGCAGGGGGAGAGGGAATCATTCCACCTGACAAGCTGATCAACTTGCAGAGATGAAACATTTGCAAGAGCGTGACGTTGAATTCCACCCAGTTGATCAACCACTAAGGAAAGTAGACCATATCTCGTAAGTTTTGATTGAACAATTGCAGGACCCTTTTACACTACTGCAAACATCAAATGCTACAACGGAGCAGCTCTGTGACAGAGAAGGAGGTGGGAAACAAACCAACAAACAAACCCTTCAGAGTAGCCACAGCAAAAGTTATTAGAAGGGAACTTTACTGGTTATGGATAGGTATGAATTTCTGCTCATACAAGTAAGTATATAATAATCAATGAGATACCAAGTTCCTGTAAAGGCAAAATTTACATTTGTCTTGCCCTGTCCCTTCCCACTGCCAGGTTGTAGAGAAAGGAACCTGGCTCTGAATCAGAAAAAGGTTCTCCATCCTGATTTACAGGCTCACAGTAGCCCTTGCAGGGGATAGGGGCTCTGTAATTGTACCATGGGGTTGTGTGTCTGGCCTCCACATGGGGGCACTAACTTTCCATGAATGATTCTTCTACACAAACTCTGGCTTTAGTTGTTTTATTCAGGCATTATACAGTGGTACCTCGGGTTACAGATGCTTCACGTTACAGACACTTCAGGTTACAGACTCTACTAACCCAGAAATAGTACCTCGGGTTAAGAACTTTGCTTCAGGATGAGAACAGAAATCATGCTGCGGCCGCAGCAGGAGGCCCCATTAGCTAAAGTGGCACCTCAGGTTAAGAACAGTTTCAGGTTAAGAACGGACCTCCAGAACGAAGTTCTTAAACCGAGGTACCACTGTACTAGTTGAGCTTTAAGAAAAATAAAGGTTAAGTACAATGAATGCAAAGGAGGGAAAACAAAATAACAAATAAACTAAAACCAAAACATAAACAGCACAGCTGATTAACCCTGGTAGGTAGCTGTAAGGAAACAGGAAATTCTCTCAGGCAGAAACCTCTGTGTTCTGTGCACATCCCTTTGGAACCCTGGCCAATGTGTGGAGAAGTGCAGAGTGACTGCAGACAACGCTGTTCATGAAATGATCCATGCCTTTACAGCTAAGAATGAAACAAAAGGTTCCATTCATGAAATAAGTTGCTTGCTTATATTGCAACATGTGATGCTCTGAGGCAAAAATCACATTTAATGTTGTGATGCCATTGTGGCGTTAATTCAGTTTACATACCTTTCGGTCACATAATCAGTGAAAGTGATAAAGTCTGCAGAGAAATTTGCTGGTCACATCAGCCTCTTACATCACTTGATGTATTCCATCAGTACTGTCGCTCTTGTTTGTGGATGTGAAGCTTAAGAGTTAAACACCACGAGTTGTTATTATCTGTCTTGAATTTTCTCTGGTGACATTCCTTAGGGGAGACATTATCAGTTGCTGCTGCTGTTCCTTATTCCATTAGGGCTGCTAAATTGGTCAATATTATCTCACTATATCATTTCAATGCTTCATCGCTTCTCTTCTGCTTATTTCTTAAAGCCTCCTCAAGAAATAAAAAAATAACACCCCTTGGCCCAGTGTGCATCTCCAAGCTTCTCTAATTGGGTGATTGTTTATGAGACACACTTCTTTCCCTATTGGAATGTGAGTGATATTTCTACACGTGCCTTGATTATCTTCAATGGGAGCTTTGTGGAGTTTTGCTAATACTATCCAGAAAGAGAGAGAAATCTCCAGACGAAACACACTGCGTCAAGCCAATTAAGCAGACTCTGCTGGACCATAAAAGGAAAGAGAAACAGAGCATAGCTATTTGCTTTCTCTTTGGTGTTAATTATCTCGAGATATTGAATACTGGGTCCTAGAGACGTTTAAATGATCCTTGTAATTGGGGTATGGATTCAGACCATTAGAATTTTTCAGGTTCGTTTGCTCTGTTCTTTCTGCTTGATGTTTCCCTTTCATGTTCCCTTTCTGGCTTCTCTTCTTCAAGGCCCAGACGCCGCTGTTATGAATTCTTAATATTGACAATAGATACAAACCACATCCCGATGACTAGAGAAGTTAATGTTACTGAGAACTTGGGTTCAGTTATATTGGCTAGTGTTCTAAGAGCAGGTCAATCCTCTGCATGTTTACTTGGAAGTGAAATTTGCTGTGCTCAATGGAGCTTACACCCAGAGGTGCCAGCTTTGAGGGCAATTTGGGGGGTGTCAATGCACACAATATCAGGATGTCGGGAGGAGCTGGGTGTGGAGCTGAACGCAGTGATAGCACAGCTTCAACGGCTGGCTCTTCTCCCTCCTGCCATACCCACAGCACTGGAAAAGCTCATCCTCCGGTCGAGTCCTTTGGAATCGCCTCCGACGATGATTAACGCCCTGGGCCTCTGATAAGGCTCCAGGCACGTTCCCTCATTACGCAGAGTATCCAGCAGCAGGGAAGGAAGAGAAAATATGAGCTACATTGCAAAGAGTTTAAATTCTAGTTACGCAGACAGAAAAGAAACATCCACTCTCTGTGAAAGCAGAGAGCAACTGAACAACAAAGGAACAGGAAACCAGTAACATCACATCCGTCTCCTGTCTTCCGTGAGACTTCCAATAGCCTGGAATCTCTGGAATGTAAAACAGAGTCTTGTGACTCCAAGCACTGCACAGTGGCATAAACAGAAACTAACACCAGCACCATGAGGAAGATAGCCCAGTGATGCCCAGCACATCATGAGAAGCTGCATGAAGATCCCAGGTTCAAATCCCAGCCCTACCTGGAGATTCCGGGATTTAAAGGTGGGATCTTGTGCATGCAGAGCATGGTCTTTTCCACAGACCTACAGACCTTCCCCACATTTCCAAGACGTGGCCAGGATAGTAGCAGCTACTAGACACCTCCAATGTGGTATAAGGGGCTGTGTGAATAAGTGTATAGTTGTGACCGTGTCCTTGTCACCCTTGTCCAGTAGGGTGGTGCTTTCACCTATTAGCATTCCACTGTTCTAATTAATTCAAGAGAGTTCTGGAAGCTTTTCTGTATGAAACAAGCAGAAGGTTCATGATGTTTGGGTTATTCCTTCAGAAAAGCCGAGTGCAGCCAGCTTAAACTGGTTCTCTTTGTCAGGCAAGAATCCTAACACTCTTATCTCTTTCTGTCAAGGTCATGCTGGCCAGAAGAAGCCTGGGTTTCACTTTCTCTTTCTATCTCTTTTCCTTCTGGTGTGATGTTCTGTATATACAGTGGTACCTCAGGTTACATACGCATCAGGTTACAGACTCCGCTAACCCAGAAATAGTGCTTCAGGTTAAGAACTTTGCTTCAGGGTGAGAACAGAAATTGTGCTGCGGTGGCACGGCCCCATTAGCTAAAGTGGTGCTTCAGGTTAAGAACAGTTTCAGGTTAAGTACGGACCTCCGGAACGAATTAAGTACTTAACCCGAGGTACCACTGTACAGTCAAACCTCTTCTTACATCCGCCTCTGCTTGCGTCCATTTCGCCCAACGTCCGCAGCAAACCCGGAAGTAACCAGTGGGTTTGCCGCCCGCGCCTGCGCGCAATGGTGCCTCGCCCAGTGACCCGTTTCAACCTCCGGACAGACCTCCGGAATGGATTATGGTCGCAGGTAGAGGTTCCACTGTAGTGTTAATGTTTAGACTTATTATAAGTTATTGTAAGTTTAAGTTAAGTCTGCTGCAACTGGATTTCTTATAGACAGTGCCAATCTTGAATGTATTGGTTTGTGACCATTGTGCTCTTTTGCCTTCAGTAGCATTAACGCTCTGCTGGATGAAATACAATTGCCTCTGGTCTATTTTGGGGGGATCCTGTTTTTACTCTGCTAACTATACTCTGGAATCTGCTCTGGATCAATACTGAGTAGAATTCCATGACAGTCCTGAGTACAGTGGTACCTTGGGTTACAGACGCTTCAGGTTACACACACTTCAGGTTACAGACTCCGCTAACCCGGAAGTAGTACCTCGGGTTAAGAACTTTGCTTCAGGATGAGAACAGAAATCGCGCGGCAGCGGCATGGTGGCAGCGTGAGGCCCATTAGCTAAAGTGGTACCTCAGGTTAAGAACAGTTTCAGGTTAAGAACAGACCTCCAGAACGAATTAAGTTCTTAACCCAGGGTACCACTGGACATGCTTGTCCCAGATGCCACCAGAGCCTGCCTGGAATTTAATAAGAAAACTGTACCCATGTGACCCCTAAAAAGTTCTTCACTATTTTACACTTTTATAGAACAATGTTTTAAAAATATATAGGACTATTTTGAGGGCTAGTCTTTTGTGTTTTTGCTTCTGTTTGTTTGGTGGTGTCCCCTTTTACCTGTTACAGAGATTTTCTGCACCAAACTTTACAATACTATAAAGTTGTGGCAGCGGCCATGAATTGAAGGGGTGTAGATTCCAGCATGAGTGTTCTGTTCCCCTATGCCACCACCATCATGCCGACAACTGCTCCATTCCATCAATTCCACTGGTGTACCGTTTGCAGAGGAATGGCTCTGTCAGCTGAGTGGAGCATTCCATCAGCATCTCTCTCATGGTGGTGCTGCATCTGCCATTATGCTGGCATAGCACGGCTTCCTCCACATACTATCAACCCTTAGCTGTGGAGCATCAGTGTATGATTGCAGCCTTAGAGGTGCTATTTTCGGGGCGGGATTTCTGCAAATGGACTGACTGAGGAAAAGTTTCATTGTGGTTAGCTGGAAAATACAGATTCACTGATTCATCCAGGCGTCATCCCACACAAAGCCACACCAAGAATTCTTCTTCAACCTCTCCTGGTCTATGATTTGCTCTTTCCAGACCTCTTCATAGTCTTCCCCTTCACTGTGCTTGATCTCTTCTGCTGTGCAATTCATGTTTGCATTCAGTCAAAACGGAATGTAATTAATCCAAATGGATGTAACCAATTCGAATGGACATTATGTAGCTCAGGATTCGATCATGGTACTACTTGAACATGTCGACTTTGGAAATATGCTGTGTAATCCCCATTGGACAAAGTACAGTGGTACCTCAGGTTACATACGCTTCAGGTTACAGACTCCACTAACCCAGAAATAGTGCTTCAGGTTAAGAACTTTGCTTCAGGATGAGAACAGAAATCATCCTCCGGCGGCGCGGCAGCAGCAGGAGGCCCCATTAGCTAAAGTGGTGCTTCAGGTAAAGAACAGTTTCAGGTTAAGTACGGACCTCCGGAACGAATTAAGTACTTAACCTGAGGTACCACTGTATTCCATTCAGCTGGACCTCATCATGTCTTACTTTCTCTGGATCAGGGCCATGGGAAAACACAAGTAGGTGCCTCAAGCTGCCCATGATGGAATGTCAGAGTAAACATCCCCAAGGTAGAAGTCCTTAAAGTATGTGTATTGCTAATTCTAGCATAAAGAGTTGCACAACAACTCATGTGAAGGTTTATACCTTCTGATTCATAGTTTCCACACTACTTAAACACACCAGTGGCACAGCGCTGCTTGCTGGTGCCCAGGGCGAGTGCATGTGTGTACCAGAGCGCACTTGCCCAGCCCTTGCCCCCGCTGCTTGGCAGATGGGGGGGCAGGACACAGAGGGTGCTCTTGACAAGGGCGGGATATAGGATGCTCTTCACCCTCCTCTCCCATCAAGCCCCTACCTCTGGAGCCAGGCAAGGCATGGGGGACTCTGTGGGGGCATCTGGCTGACCACCACCCCCAAATTCTGTGCCTGGGGCCTTGGCTATACCCATACTATATCAATGAAACATGCACAAAGAATTTGTAATTGTGGAAGTCTACTGTGCCATGGAAAAATTAGGTTGGATGTGTAATCCAGTCTAATTCAAATGGATATTATTTAGTGCTAACTCACCTGCCCCCCACACCCAATAAAAGATCATAATTATGAGGCAAACACTGAAAGGACAATATGGTTGGATGCTAGCTGGATGATTATCTCAAATGGAATTATTTGCATGGTAATTCCCACATTTTAGGATATTCCCTCTCCCTTCCCCAACCCATACTACCTGTAAGAGACAAATATTGGATATTAGCTGGTCTGATGCTAATATACAGGATGAGGATCAGGCTAAGGAAATAGGGCCATCCTGTAATCCTAATCAGTGCTTGAACTGTGGGGCTTTGATGAAATCCACACTCCTCACATAAAAATCAAGCCACTCCTTGACTTTTTCAGCCAAATCAAGTATAGCCTTCTAAAACCAGTAGCTAAGGGATCAGAATTTGAACACTGGATGTGGCATATGCCTTGCACTCTGGTCATTATTTTTTCTTTTTCTCTAGTATTTTTCTTTGCATTTCTTCCACTTAAGGGCCTTTGCGGCCTACGCTTCTTCTGTTTCAGAAACTTACTTCATGTTCTTCCTGTAATGTAATTCCCCCGCCCTCCAGGAGCTAGATGAAATGACATGAGGGTTGGAGAAAGAATGAGCATTTTCCCTGTAAGATAACTACAAAGTCAAGTGTTGTAGGGTGGTGTTTTCCCCCCCATTAGCATTCCGCTTCAATACCAAGAGATCACATGAGAATTCAAGCATCTTCCGATATGTCCATTTGTAATGGGCTACAGTTTAAAATGAAATATGATCTCTCACAAAATACTTTTTTACTGGGCCTCAAAATAGCATTTCCCGCTTTCAGATTAAGTATGGCAGATGGGAAAAGAATCAGCCCCCTTTCACAAACAATCACAATTACCCTAGGGAGAAAGCATCTTTGACTTTTGGTATATACAATATCAAAATACACATGTAATCTTTCTGCCCATCATTCTAAAATGAAGCTGTCATATTGCTTAGCGCTCACTGCAAAATAGCTATTAGGCTGTGGAGAGAGCAATTCTCATTCCATGGAAGTTAACTGTAAAGAAGTCGCATAACACTATAATCAGAGCCTATTGAGCTGCCATTGGAACCCATGACTCTCTTGACATGGATTGGAAATGGGGCTGGTCCTCCTATTAGACAGAGAGAGATGGCTCCCTCAGACAGTTGATTCTGGGTGTCAGGAAAGGGTAAAATTGTCCAGTTATTTAATGTATTAAATATTGTAATTTTACTCTCAGACAGAAGCAGGTGTGGATATGTTTTTCCCTCAGGTGCCAAAATAACTTGATTAGCCTTGGATTACGCTGCCCATTGACTTAAATGCTGCCGTTTGCTTTTCCACTTCAGGCAGCAAAATGTCTTGAGCAGGCCATGGTTGAAAATAGGTTGACTGCACAAACTACTGTCCTTCACCCAACTTATTTTATTTATCTATAAAATTTGTGCACCGCCTTTCATCCGAAGATCACGGGGTGGTTAAAAACATAAAAATATGAAATGAAAACACAAAACACATAATATAACAAAAACAAAACAACAACTGCACTCCAACAGACACATTTAAAAGGCTGTACAATGTTAATCAGCTAAACACCTAGTGGAAGGGAAACATTTCCACCTAGAGCCTAAATATATGTAATGAAGGTACCAGGCGAGCCTCCTTAGGGAGAGCATAGCACAGACTTCTTCTGTATCCTCCTATAGTAGCCATAACATTAAAGTCTATAACATTAAAGTTCTGAGCTCCTTTGCGACAGAACCATGAGTATGGTCCTGGCTTCTAGTGTATATGATAGTCTCTTCCTTCCTGTCTCTCTTACCTCCTCTCTCTTCTTGTGGCTCAAATTCCTTTCCTGGACTTACAGCCCCCAGTTGCCTCTTCCACCTGCCCTGTTTGTGCTTGATGGGTGAGTGAATCAGTTCATTCTTGTTTCTTTTAGGTTCACCTTCTTCCAGTCTGAAGTTCTTCACATTTCCACATCAGTATGTGAGTGCTTTTTTTTTTTTTTTTAAAAAAAAACCCCTCATGAAATTCATCAGTATGTACTTTCTCCTAATACTGTATATATATTTTTGTATGAAATTTGCCAAATCTACACATTTTTTGTAAAGCAAATTCCCCTGATATAAAGCAAATTTGTTTGTTATTTTCAGTAACAGATGCATTTCAATGCACACTTCACCCTAGTATATGCATTCTGGAGAAAGGCACTCTGAAATTCAGAGAAGTGAGAATTTTGAATGGTGACGTTTCAGTTTGTGTATTGTTTGGGAAGTGTGACTTAGGTAGTTTCACCTTTAAAAATGAACTGAATTTAATTTGTTTTCCACCCCTACCCTCAAAAGAGATGCTTTGCCTGTACTGTACTGTGCTTTGGAGCCATTACCAACCTGAAGCATACTCATATATCATTCTGAACACGTTACAGCAAGAAACACAGGAGTCCCCTTGGTACATCCATTCTACTCTGTGCTGGTTTGTGCTAATGCTAACACTGTAACAGAAACTCTAGCATTCTGGATCAAATACCAGTGAGAGTGCATAGGAAGCTGCTTTATACTAATCATACTGCTGCTCCATCTAGCTGAGGGCTGCCTACATTGACCGCAGGGTTTCAGGCAGGACTCTTTCGCAGCTCTGCCTGGGATTGGGCATGGGACCTTTCACATGCAGAGCATCATGTGTGCTACCACTGATCTCCAGAGTTTTTATACCATTTCTATTGTGAAAAAAGTTGCACACCACTGCCCTCTCTCAGCCGAGTGGTAGCAGGATTCCAGGGGGTTCCTTTGAGAATCAAGACTTGGTGGAGGTTGTCGTAGCTTTAAGAAAGATGATTTGTTCACATATTTACACCTGAGTTAGGATGGAGTCCTGTTCATTGTTGTTGTTGTTGTTTAGTCATTTAGTCGTGTCCGACTCTTCGTGATCCCATGGACCAGAGCACGCCAGGCACTCCTGTCTTCCACTGCCTCCCGTAGTTTGGTCAAACTCATGCTGGTAGCTTTGAGAACACTGTCCAACCATCTCGTCCTCTGTCGTCCCCTTCTCCTTGTGCCCTCCATCTTTCCCAACATCAGGGTCTTTTCCAGGGAGTCTTCTCTTCTCATGAGGTGGCCAAAGTATTGGAGCCTCAGCTTCACGATCTGTCCTTCCAGTGAGCATTCAGGGCTGCTTTCCTTCAGAATGGATAGGATTGATCTTCTTGCAGTCCATGGGACTCGCAAGAGTCTCCTCCAGCACCATAATTCAAAAGCATCAATTCATCAGCAATCAGCCTTCTTTATGGTCCATCTCTCACTTCCATACACCACTACTGGGAAAACCAGAGCTTTAACTATACGGACCTTTGTTGGCAAAGTGATATCTCTGCTTTTTAAGATGCTGTCCAGGGACGCGGACTTAGAAAAAATATTGGGGGGGCCTGGGAAAGCTCATGAATAATAAATAAGCTCATGAATATGCAAATAAAGTGGCTCCGGCCCTAAACAGGGCAAGCCACGCCCCCCCAGCCAGCCGATTGGCTGGCTGGGAGGTGTGGCCAGTCGGGATTCCCCTGTTCTCGCGGGATTTCCGGCAGTGCCTCCGATTAGGGCGCGCGGCTGGCTGGCTGGCGAAGGAGCAGGTGAGGAGGAGGAGGCGGGGGGCGGCGGCGGCGCTCTGCTGAAAGGGCGCCCGCCCGAGATTATTGGGGGGGCTGAGCCCCCCCAAAAATTTTTTTGAGGGGGCTCGAGCCCCCTCAAGCCCCATGGAGTCGGCGCCTATGATGCTGTCTAGGTTTGTCATTGCTTTTCTCCCAAGAAACAGGCGTCTTTTAAGTCCTGTTCTTACAGTATGGTCATCTCAAGAGGGGCTTGTTCCCCTTGGCAGTGTAACTCTGGAGTCCAAGGCATCTCTCCCAACCTCCTTTCAGCCAAAGATGGATCTCAGTCTTTGTTTCAGCCATGCCAAGCCTCATGCCAAAGGCCCCAAACTCTTCCTATGGCATCACGCCCAGTTCCCCTGGCAACCCTGTTCATGCTTCAGGGCAAGAAGGTTATTATTATAAGAACAGTTCTCTTGCATTGCCAATGGCCCTCGATGACCCTGAATTGTTTCTTAGTGGCCCTAGTTTGGCCAGGTTGTTTTCCATAGGCTATCCCAAGAATTCCTCTTCATGATACAGTGGTACCTTGGCTCCCGAACAGCTTGGCTCCTGAACAATTCAGCTCCTGAATGCCGCAAACCCGGAAGTAAGTGTTCTGGTTTGCGAACGTTTTTCGGAAGCTGGACGTTCAGCATGGCTTCTGTGGCTTCCGACTGAGTGCAGGAAGCTCCTGCAGCCAATCGGAAGCTGTGTCTTGGTTTTCAAATGGTTTTGGGACTCCAACAGACTCCCAGAATGGATTCAGTTCAAGAACCAAGGTACCACTGTAGTCTGTTACACTGTGTTGTGAATTTCTGCTGCATTTAAGAAATCCAATACATCAGGTTAAGTACTTAATTTGTTCCAGAGTTCTGTACTTAACCTGAAACTGTTCTTAACCTGAAGCACCACTTTAGCTAATGGGGCTTCCTGCTGCTGCCGTGCCGCCGGAGCACGATTTCTGTTCTCATCCTGAAGCAAAGTTCTTAACCTGAGGTAATATTTCTGGGTCAGCGGAGTCTGTAACCTGAAGCATATGTAACCTGAAGCGTATGTAACCCGAGGTACCACTGTACGTACAAATGTGCTGAATACTGAGTACAATTTTCCTAATGGGTTTGTTTCCGTAAGATGGACATTCAATTTATATTTTGAACTTCTAGGATGGTGACACTTTCTTGCAAAATGTCCTTGGGTGAAATAATACATCTACTTGAGTGAATGCCAGTAATGCAGAGCACAGCTATTTGCTTTCAAGGTAAAACTCCTTTTGTGCACGGAATTCTCCAAGTAGGTAATCAGCTATTCAGTGCAGGAACACGTTTCGCAAGTCTCCACATATTATGCATGGCAATTTAGTACAGAAGTCACATTCTAGTTAGGAACAAAGTTCTTCCCTTTAGGCAACCAGTTTTGGTTCCAATACAAAGGCTTATTATAGCAGCCAAGTACTTCTCATACATTATCTGCTGTCTCTTTAACTTTCCTCCTCCTTTCTGGGGATTCCGCCATATGACTCTGACTCATAAATACTCCCTTGAGTCTGACTCGGTTTCATTTGGCTACACTCCAGTAGATTTTGGTAGTACCCCCTTTTGCGTATGCACCCATTTTTATTTATTAATGCCATAAAATGTATATACTGCTTGTTTTAAAAAAATCTCAAAACGGTTTACAAAAAGATAAAACAAGAAAATCCAAGGACAATTCACAACCATACTTTAAAACATACAAAAGTTAAAATGCTAAAACAGATTGAAATTACAGTAAAGATCCACATGCAGATAATCAACACACAGTTCAGTCATGGGGATGTAGAAAGTGTTTAACTTGGCTAGCTTGGATTAAAGTACACAGAGACTTCCCATAGATAATATTTTTTCTGTGGGCTTTTAATGCACTGACCTGGGCATATATCCAGGCTGATTTTGGCTTTGAAACAGTCAGACTGATCTCTCTGGAATGTTACTGGAAACAGCCATTTTGAAAGTTTTAACTCACAGCAGATCCCTAGTCCTACAATCTGATCCGTGTGATTTCAGTTCACATCTTATTTATTCTTCTGAAACTGTACCAGTTTTATTCATATTTGTTTTCACATTTCCATGGAAATGCATGAAGCAGCATACAATAATTGAACTTACACATGAGTGTCCATAGCTCCCTTTCATATGCAGCTGTCAGAGTGCAAGATCAAAGCTGATTTCTGTGGCTTTTAAAATGTGTTTGTGGGAAGGAGGTCACTGTTTTTTGTTGTTGCTATGTACGGTATTTTGTATTCTCATTTTATATTTTTCTGTTGTGATTCTCCCTGGGATCTTTGGATGAAGGGCGGCATACAAATTAAATAAATAATTATAATAAAGGCCTGAACACAGCTTATGCTGTAACTGTTGCTTGTTGGTTTTGATAGATACAGTGTTGGCAAAATATCTGAGGGCTGTTTAAAGTGGTATAATGCTGTTTTCAATGCATAGCACAGATAAGTTTCCTTGGAAGTAAGGATGAACTCCTATAGAATGCATACCCAAACGAAGGCCACAGGACCAAGCCACACGTTGCACTTTTCCTATTCACACTTACCTGGCAGTAGGTATCCTTGAATTCAATGGGAATTACTTATATTGGAAAGCACTGTCGATTTACTTCAAGAACACTTTCTGTCCTGTGCTCCATAGGCATACTCATGTGGAAGCAAGTCTCACTGAGTTCAATGGTGCTTACTCGCAAGTAAGTCTGCACAGGACAGCCATATCTTGTAGACATATTAGTTGTGATTCCTGCATTGCAGTGAGTTGGACTACATGATCCTTAGTGTCCCATCATACTCTACAATTCCATGATAACAGTATAACAGTAAGACAGTCTCTGCCTTAGGTGTTTGTTTTGCACTGTTTTTAGACCTATCTCCAGTTATTTCTATACAGCATTTAAAGTACACTATAAAGTTTTAAGGGGATGCTGGTGGTGCTGTGGTCTAAACCACTGAGCCTAGGGCTTGCTGATCCGAAGGTCGGCGGTTCGAATCCCGTGACAGGGTGAGCTCTCATTGATCGGTCCCAGCTCCTGCCAACCTAGCAGTGCAAAGAAAAACTGTCTGTGGACAAACGTTGGGTCCCTCGGCCAGTAAAGCGAGATGAGCGCAGCAACCTCAGAGTCGTTCACAAATGGACTTAACTGTCAGGGGTCCTTTACCTTTTTATAAAGTTTTAAAAGGCCATTTCCGAAATGCAAAACTTGAAATACACTTTTAGCTGTTTCATAATTGTTATAAATCACTTTGCCACACGCGTAAAATGAGATTCATAACAATAAATAAATATCCTCAATTTTATAGCGACCCCACCCTTCGTTTCACGTTAGCAGCCTAGGCAGTGACAATGGATACAGACCGTCGAAAACTTTCCGCACACTAAACATTCACTGTACTTTATTTGAATCGCCCATATTGTTTGTCATCCATCATCATCTATTGAAACGCCTCAAAATTCGCCCTCAGTCTGTTGGCGATGATTTGAGACGGGGCGGGAGCATCCGCCGGGGACTCGGATGAAAAGCCAGCCTCTGCCTGGACGAGCGCGCTGGTAACGGAGAGGGGATGGGTGTGGCTACAGGCAGGAAGAGCCACGACGCTTGGCCGCCAGGGCGTGGCAAGCAGCGAGAACTGCAGCGCTTCCCTAGGCGCCTCCACTCTGTGCGCGTAATCGCTGCCGTACGCTTCGCTGCTCCCCGTCGGCTGCATTTCGGTGAGTTCCGCGGGCGTGTGGGCCAGGAGTTGGGGAGTGGAGAGGGGTAATGACACTTCATGGAGAAGTGTAGTGAAGGCTCCTGCAGTGCTCTAATAAACATAAAATAAAGCCCTGCGGTATATAAGTAATGCGTAAAAATCGTTGCAGGAGGGAAGGCATTCTCTGTCTGTGATAGTTCCGTGCGCCTGCTGAAGGGAAGGGGGGACGTGGGGACACGTTTGCCGGCTTGGGCGTTGGCTCCCGACGTGACGATTGCGAAATCGGAACTTCTGGGAGCTGGCAGGGAACCCTCCGCTCCGCCTTTTTGCGCCCCCGCGTTTCCTGCGCCCTTTCCAGAGTTTACTGGCGACTGCACAGAGCACAACCTGATACTTTCTGCTCGTCTTCTCTTGCAGCGTCTCGTCTTCGCCGGATCGATTCCCGAAACAATGGCAAAGGTGAGTCATACCCGGCTTCCTTCTCTTTCTCCTTATTAAAATGTGTTTTATTAAATTAACGAAGTGGGTGGGCGGGGAAGCAGCCTTGGCGCCATCTTGCAGGGCACTCATTTATCTGCATTCTCCCAGTCTGTCTCTGAAGAGCTCAGGGCTATGTGCAGGGTCTCTAACCGCCCTCCCTCTTTATTACAACCCAGTGCGGTAGGTTAGATCGAGGGAAGGTCTCATTAAAACCCACAAAGTTAGCTCTGCAAAGGAATGGTCATGGTGGCTGTTGCCTTTAAAACGATGCTGCAATGGCAGAGATACAAAGTTTTCCTTCCTCTGTTAAGTTGGCACCTGGCAGTACATGTGAAAAGGATCTAGGGGTCTTGGTGGACCACAGGCTTAACGTGAGTCCACAGTGTGATGCAGCAGCAAAAAAAGCTAATGCTATTCTAGGCTGCATCAACAGAAGTATAGTGCCCAGATCATGGGAAGTAATAGTACCACTCTATTCTGCCTTAGTCACACCACGCTTGGAATAATGTATACAATTCTGGGCACCACAATTTAAGAAGGATGTTGACAAGCTGGGACATGTGCAGAGGAGGCCAACCAAGATGATCAAGGGTCTGGAAACTAAGCCTTAGGAAGAGTGCTTGAAGGAGCTGGGTATGATTAGCCTGGAAAAGAGGAGACTGAGAGGAGATGATATGATAGCTATCTTCAAATATCTTAAGGGATGTCACATGGAGGAGGGAGCATGCTTGTTTTCTCCTGCTCTGGAGGGTAGGACTCGAACCAATGGCTTCAAATTACAAGAACGGAGATTCCAACGAAACATTCAGAAAAACTTTCTGACAGTAAGAGCTGCTCAGCAGTGGAACAGACTCCCAGAAGAGGCTGTGGACTCTCCTTCTTTGGAGGTTTTTAAACAGAGGTTGGATGGCCATCTGTCATGGATGCTTTGGCTGAGATTCCTGTATTTCAGGGGGTTGGACTAGATGACCACCGGAGACCCTTCCAAATCTGAGATTCTATAATTCTATGACCTTGACAGTCTGTTTCCCCATCATTTTTCTTAGTCCCCGCCTTACTGACAAGGAGTGTTTTCTGGTGGGTGGGGAAGTCTGCCCTACAGATAAAAGGGACTTTCACTTCTGCCCTTAACTTTCATATTGCTCAGTGCTGAATTCTGTCTGAGTCAGTCTATCCAAGAGTTTTATAGAGAGGCAGAATCCGTAGCAACGTGAGTTCAGCCTAATCATGTGAAATCCACGTCAGACTTTTCCCCATTTTCCATTCTTTTAGCCAAGTTTCCTGCACTGTAGTTTTGTGCTGTGAGTGGGCGTTGCCTATTTCTAGTGGTTAAGAAGCAAGAAGCCAGGCAGAGAGAAAGATTCCAAATTCCACTTTCCTCCTCCTCCTCCTCCTCCTCCTCCTCCTCCTCCTCCTCTGTTTTCTATTACTTACTCCTTGTGGCCAGACTTCTTTCGCATTACACTCATTTTCTCTCTCTTTGAATGACTTTTTTCTTTATAAACCTTAAAGTTATCTTTTTTTCTGAATGTATATGAAGACTTTTCGGTATCATCACAAGACTTTACTTTTGAAGTATCCAGGAATGGCAGCTGAAGGACTAAAGACATGTGACTACAGATATTTTATAAGTTTACAAAAAACAGCCCTGGGGGGTGAAAATAATTTGGATCATGATATTGGGCAGGTAGGACACCTTTTATCATTTTCCCCAGTGTCATAGTGCTAGCCCAAATTGCCCCCTCCCTGAGCTGTTATTGACCAGAGAGGAAGAAACTTATGAGGTTAATAGTTTAAAGTGCAACTTTTTTGCCCTGCAATAGCAGCTTTGGGGAATGACACTAAGTTGAGAAATCCGCGTGGTGCAGAGGCTCCATAGGTCCTGTGCAAATCGAACTTCCTCGCATTGGGGCTGCTATCTGCAACATAAGATGTTTGGATTCCAGTTAAGGAACTCTCCTATCAGGTGTAGTTTGACTCTTAAGAAAGCTTGGAAAACTCAAAAGAGGAATCTCTGGGAACAATGGGCCACTCCATATGTGGCAGTTGTAATTCAACTTGGTTTTCTTTCATAAATAGATTGGGAGCATGGCACAGTGGGAGAGGCCTTTAAGCTTTTGCCCCAGCCTCAGTCCTGGTTGGAACAGGCCCCCAGGTGTGTGTGTATCACACAGCTCCCTCTGGCACTAGTAGGTCCAGCTGCTTTGCTATCACTCAGTAACTTTGAGGGGATTGTACAAAATGACTCCATTGGAAGATGTTGTCCTGAAGGATTTATGTGATACGGTGCTTTTGCTCAAAGTGTTTAATCCACTGTTTCTCAACCTTTTCCCTATGAGGCCCCCTCCCGACCTTGTTTCCTTCCTGTGCCCCCCTCATGGGCATAGCCAAGGGGGGCGGGGGCAGCTGCCCCACTAATAAGTAAAAATCAATACAAATCTGAGGTTCTGTTCCCCCCCCAAAAGTCTGCCTCCCCAAACAAAAATTCTGGCTATGTCCATGCCCCCCCATCCCTCTGGCAGAAAGGTAGCTATTTAAATGTTTTGTTTGTAAATAGAACATATTTTATTTATAACTTTTATAATTTATACAAAATACAATTGCAAAAAATGATGGAAACATAATAAAATATTTGTTGAAACAGAAAAACAACAACATAGAATGGAGCTGGAAGTGACATCTTTCTAGTGCGACCCCCAGCAATGCAGGAAACTCAGCCAAGGCGTCCATGACAGACGGCTATCCAACCTCTGCTTAGAAACCTGGGCTGATGCCGCTGGCGGGCCCTGCGCCCTCTGCCACATCCAAAGGTCCTGATCCGCTAGGCTAGGCGCTGGGGTGGATTGAACCCTGCCCCTTGCAGAGTCAGGCCCAGGCTGCCACCAGGCCCAGCACTGGCAGCAGCAACAAGCAGTTCCGGCTCGCCCAGCCCTACTCATTGCCACCCCACCACCGCAATTACCTGACCTGGAGGTTCTGGATCGCAGGCTCTAGTGGTCAAAACGGGAGCCTCAGCTATCGCCCTCTCCCACTGAAAACAAACCAGGACTGCTCCAAGAAAACACACATGGCAAAAAGGAGCATTCGGCCCTGGTGGGCCACCCCCTTGCCCACTTGTGATTGGCCAAGCGGGATAGCCAGCCAATCAGGATTAAAAAATATAATAAAATTATTTTCACCATGTCTCACTTCCCGCTGTGGCACCTAGCCTTGTGCTGTGCCCCCCCCCCCATTTATACATTTTCACCTGTGGCTCCCTTTTAATATCCTGGGGGCCCCCCGGGGGGGGGTCATATGGCCCTCAGTTGGGAAACACTGGTTTAACCAGAAGTTGGTTGCCATTCATAAACATGAGAATCAACACTCAGTCTGAACAAAACATTTGAGAAAAATACATTGACATGGGGTTACAATCCAGGAGGAAGCTGGGCTGCATACACATTGAGCATCCTTGCTCTGTTCCCAGACCTTCATGTGTTGGGTGTATAGGCTTTTTCACATGACCAGGGAACCCCAACTGTCTGTGCTTCCTGAATTTCATGGGGAGCCTAAGCATTTTCTGCCAGATATCCATAGGTTCTCTCTTCAGATCTTTTACTCAACACAGGAAGATATGAGTTGGAGATATCAGATCCAGGAACAGCATTTGTGAGCATCTCCATGCATTCATTAGAATGTGTGTGAGATAACTTCTGAAGAGGGAGTAAGAGGCAAAATAATGTGAGGTACCCGGCTCAGCTCATACAAACATTCCATTTTCTGAATTCCATGAAGCTCAGTTTGATCTTTGAGAAGATAGATGAGACAGAGAAACAGCTTGATTATTTAATCGGATGATGAATGATGTAAATGAAGTAAATAATAAGGGGCTCAGAACAGCTAGTTTTGTCTGCAGTTACTCTGATTCTTGAAGCCTGGGAAATAAGTCTGTTTAAATACCTTCCACATCATATCTAGTCTGGCACTGTGATAACATTCAAAGCAGCATGGGCAAATCTGGCTTATGAGGAATGAACAAGCGGGAGCTAACTACAAGTGAAGTAAGATAATTTTTCAGTCTTAGGGAAGGCATGCTAAAGAGTAGATTACAGAAGCTACTGGCACTTAGTATTTGCTTAGTCTTGCTCTGCTGTAGCCTGGGTTGACTAACAGTTGTAATGTTATATCACAGTACTGTCACCTAATGTCTAGAATAACCACCTTGCTGCAATGATTACCCACGTCCTTTGTAATTGGAGTAGTTTAGCTTTTCTAACAAAGCTGTTTCTATAGTAGCGGTGCACAACTGTTACATGCTTGGATGTTGTCCCAAGATGCTAGGAAAGGAAGCCCAGGACATTAATTGAGTTGATTGCAATGTGTGTACATTTGGAGAATATGCAGTATAAAAGATGTGTGTACTGTTTTTAGGTATGTTGAATTGGGCAGTCCTTAAACCAACAATGCTACTTTTTCTGGGTTTTTAAAAATAATTTTGTACGAAGGGCCTCTACTCATGTACAGAGTGTCTTCCTACTCAAGAACACACATTTGAAAAAAAAAATTGGGTCACTCAAATGGCTTAAAACCTGAACAGCCCTTGCCACACGTCCATGGTTTGTTATGAATCTATTTATATTCAGGGAAAGTATATTGTAAAATATATGCATATTGCATCAGCTTGAAAGGTTGGGGCACATCCATTAATTTAGCTTTTTAAAAACCATAGGCAAGGGTTTGGTTCTTTTCTGGTTGGTGCTCATACTCCTTTATAAAAAGAAAAATGGTTGATTCATTCATCTATCTTTCATAACAGACATGATCTGCATGTATGTTGCACTTCAATGTATGTATCCTATAGGAATTGGCCCCTAGAGCACACATCCCTGGAGACACAAAGCAGGCTCATTCATATTGTGAGCACACTCAGAAGGATTTTCCTGTTAGCATGGGTGGCGCTGTGGTCTAAACCACTGAGTCTCTTGGGCTTGCCGGCAGACAGTCGGCGGTTCAAATCTCTGCGATGGAATGAGCTCCTGTTGCTCAGTTCCAGCTCCTGCCAACCTAGCAGTTTGAAAGCACACCAGTGCTAGTATATAAATAGGTACCACTGCAGCGGGAAGGTAAATGGCGTTTCCATGTGCTCTGGTTTCTGTCACAGTGTTCTGTTGCACCAGAAGCAGTTTAGTTATTCTGGCCACATAACCCGGAAAGCTGTCTGTGGACAAACACCAACTCCCTCGGCCTAAAAGCGAGATGAGTGCCACAACCCCATAGTTGCCTTTGACTGGACTTAACTGTACAGGGGTCCTTTACCTTTACCTATATATACATAAAACGATTTTTCAGAGCAGGGCAGACTTGAAACATTAAAGGTTTGTTCCTGTCCAGGCCATGCTTGGTCAATTCCCATCCTGCTTCTATTTCTCGTCCTGCAGCATTTCAAAGGTTTTTGAAGCATTTAGTTGCCTGTGGGAAGTGCAAGGGGGGGGGGGAGAAGAAGAATGGTATAGGACACATTAATACAGACTTTTAAATACTCAGTGCTAGCTTCTGTCAATAAAATTAGCAATAATAAATGGGTCGGGGATGCAGGTGCAATGGCACAAATTGGCCAAAATAAATTGGCCGCTCACCCACCCACAAGTGTTCTAATGGAAGAGAGCCAGGAAGAGACCTCTTTCCAAGTCAAGTTTCACAAAAGCATGGAGCTTTGCTATGAGGTGCAAGCATAGAAGTGCAAAAAGGGACAGTGAAGAAAAAAGGCCTTCAAATCCAGTGTGGGTCATGTTGTCTCTTTTCCGCTATCTGAAAACAGATGGTGCGATTCTGCAACAAGCTGCTGGTTTGGAGGGACCCAAGAAGAATATAGTTGTTCTCTTGTATCAATTATCAAAGGAGAACATGGATCGGATTTTAATAGCGTTATAGCAAACAAATGAATAGGCAAGGGTGATGTTCTTAAAAGTAAGTGCTTAGGAATCAATGGTGTAGCTAAGGACCAAAAGTGGATGGTTATGCAGCCTTGCAATGTTTTTAAAAAAGGAGAAGTAGATGGAATCTGGTATGAAGGAGTGGTGGAAGGAGAGACTGTTTAACCCTTTCCCATCCCATTGTTGTCTACTCAAAATCCCTCTGTTGATTTTTCTCCCCACGGGGTGGGAGAGAATTCAAAAGTTTTCACATTTATAAAGGATATTTTTAGTGGAAAAGTGGCAGGAGAGGGAAGAGTTAAACAGTCTTTCCTCTGTTGAACTTCCACTCAAACTGGCAGGTTTCCATAACTCCTATTGTTTTTAAACTAAAGCAGCCCACAGGCCTTGGGAAGCTGTTCAAACATACCTTGGCTGATCTTTCTCTCCCCTTACATCACTGCTTAGCTTGTCTTCTCTCCCATTCACCTTCTGCTAACTCTCCTGTTTTCAGAGCACACTTATGTTTGCAGACTGTAGCCTCCCCACCACCACCCAGATAGCGTTGTTTACATAGTTCAATACTGGCAGCTGTCCTGGCTAATGAATTAATGGGCAGGCTGGTAGTTTTCCGCCTGGGTTCTGCCGCAGCAAAATCCTAGTAAGTTTCCTTCACAATGAATGTCACTGTCTTTAGTTGGAATGCTAGCATTACGGTGGTTAAACATGTATATACTTGCAAGAGGAGGGCTTCCAATCATCTGAGCTGTTTAACTAGGATTGCTTGTGTGTGAATGGAAGCTCGTTGCAAAACTCTGCATGCAGGATTGAGTCTTCAGTGTATTGCATGCTCCTCCCCAACCCTTCTGTGGTATTTCTCTCCATCATAAGCATTCTGCTGGAATTTGCCCACACATGTTATGATAAGATCTAAAATGAACACTTATGCCAACTCTGTGTAACTCTTTCTTCTGCATTGCAAGCAGCCTCTTGCACTGAATACTCAGCAGGTTCTCTGATTGTAGTGTAAGTGTTGTAACCCTAACACAAACAACAGACAGCCCCAGAAAACTTAGCCGAACTGGGGAATTAATTCATACTGAAAAAAAGCAGGTACTGTACCTCTTTAATTTGGCTGCAGTATCTTTCCCCCTCATAGGTATTTAATGCCAAGATGAAAAATAATCCTTGCTGATCTCCCAGTCTTGAGACCCTTTGATTCTTTTTTAAAAACCTTCCTCCACACCAGTTCATAATCTAATCAAAAGGTTATTCTCAACTGATTTCAATAGACAGTATACATGCAGCAGTCTTCTTAACCAAACGCTCCTTTAAACCCAAATTTTATTTATTGATTCATATTTTAAAGCTAAGAATCATTTGTAAACAGTTTGTCATAATAACAACAACAGAGGCCCGCAGTTATTGGCTTTGATATGAAAAATGGAGGTCACGAATTTCCTCTTTGCTAAGGAAATGCCTTATTAGCCAGTTGTTTCAGACAGGCAGGCAAGGAGCTTGTAAGCTTGGCCCTTTGTAAGGAAGATGCTTTGGTGCCTTGCTTCCAGGTGTCCAAAAAGGGCTCTGCTTGTCTTTCCTGCAGGGAAAGGGGTTGTTAGAACAGTTGGAAGGCAGGGGTGCTGGACAGCTCCCCTCAAGCAGTCAAACAACCCTGGGCCTTCCAGCCTTGGAGCTGGGAGGGAGCAGAGTCATCACACAACTGCTGGAACAATCCTGTCTTAAATCTTCCACTTCAAAGATGGTGGTGGTGGGCCTAGTCATTTGCTAGAGGACACTGGCACCCTTGCCACAATGGGCAGAAACGCAGAAGTCTGAACAATAGTATTTATTTGTATTGATTATAAGTTTGGGCAGGGTATGCCAGTGGATGTGGAGATAATCATTCTGAATTTAGGGGCAGAAAAATAGTGTGTAGTAGTCTTTCGAGTTTTCTAGTCCAGAATAAATTGAATAAAATGTGTTATGTTTGACATGTTGTTATGTTGCCTGTTGCATTTACTTTGCCTAGATTCTTTTTTTTTTAATGTAGTGTAGCATGGCAGCTATCCTACTGGGATATAATGATTCCGCTTTGGCTTAGAATAACACACACAGCTGCTGCCAGATAAATTACAGCTGCTGTTCAGATGCCAATTCTGTTTTGTCCTCTGTCTTTGCCTTTGACTTATGGTTGCCCTCTGAGCTAGATCCCTTTTGCCAGTTTTCTAACAATAGAGCAGATTAATTGAAACGGGCGAATAAAGAGTTGAGTTTCCTTGCTGGAGTCAGAGAACAATGCTAGCTTAATATAACCCAACAAGTAAGAATAAGAAGATACTTACTGCCATATTGTGAAACTTGCACATACTGTTACAATGTCAGTAGTTTAGACTGTAAAACTGAGGGTTATTTGGAGGAAAGGAACAGACGAAAAAATGAAATGGCCCTTCACACAACTGTTTCATTACCACAGGGTGACATCTAGGATAGATTCAGGTGAGTATCTGAGGTTGTGAAGGCGTGAAGGAGTTCTTCATGTGGTGACCATTTGCAAGCAAACACATTGGTGTACCACAAATCCTTGTTTCCCCTTCCTGTTTACTCTGCATCTTAAAGGAATTTCATGAGGTGATGGTCTGGATTATCCTTGAAACTTCTAAAGTTGTCCATTTATCTTTATTGTCAGTTCTGACAAGAGATCAGTAAGGAACCCATTCACATTATTTTGAAGGGAATTGGCATGTATTCTGGTGTCCCAACATTGTGTGACCACTTAGTCTTCTCTTCTCAGATGTGTACTACTGATGCACAAGGCAAATCCATGCACAGAAGCTGCAGATTTCTGTCAGGAGGTGATGAACTGGATTTCACCTTGTAAATAAATTCAAAAAGCTGTGTACCCATTTGCCCAAACACCAGTAATTGATTAAGTTACAACAGGAAGGCTCAACCATTGTGATTCCAAAGCACAAACTTTCCCAAGAACACTTGCCCAGTCCCTAAAGAGAAGGGTTGTATGAGGAGTCTGGTTTATGAAGACTGGGACACCTAGTAGCCATCTTGGACACCTGTAATCCTAGACTTTTGGCCATTGTGGCTGGGGCTGATGGGAGTTTGAGTCCAACAAAATCTGTGGAGGGCACCATGTTGGCTACCCCTGAATTTAGGGGCATATGAATTCTCTTCAAGAAAACAATGAGCTTTCATGAAACCTTGTTTGTTTGTTTGTTTAAAAAACCCACATACATCATTTTATTTTGCCTTCTATATTTGGATGCCTTCTTCAGGGACTTGCGTTAGATGTTTGGGAAGTGCAACTAACTAGCTTTTTGTCGAGCCCTTAATTAATTGACTGGAGGATTTTATCTTATTTTTGTGTTGGAAAGTTTTGTATTTTAAATATTTTATTTTTCAAATGTGTTTATGCATCATAACATTGAGTCAAACTTGTTGGATTCTTATGGTTCATGTCTTTTAGATATTGTGTTTTTGATTAATGATTAATTAATAATTAATAATCATTAGGGGACGCGGGTGGCGCTGTGGGTTAAACCACAGAGCCTAGGACTTGCTGATCAGAAGGTTGGCGGTTTGAATCCCCATGACAGGGTGAGCTCCCGTTGCTCGGTCCCTGCTCCTGCCAACCTAGCAGTTCAAAAGCACGTCAAAGTGCAAGTAGATAAATAGGTACCGCTCCGAAGGGAAGGTAAATGGCGTTTCTGTGCCTGCTCTGGTTCGCCAGAAGCGGCTTAGTCATGCTGGCCACATAACCCGGAAGCTGTATGCCGGCTCCCTCAGCCAATAAAGCGAGATGAGCGCTGCAACCCCAGAGTTGGCCAGGACTGGACCTAATGGTCAGGGGTCCCTTTACCTAATAATGATTAGATGATTGAGGATCCCGCCCCCCTGCTTTTGGAATTATCATAATATTGCCAAAACTGCAATGCCTTAATGTAATGTTGTGTTTCTTTCTTAGTATACAGAAGGCACTGTGAAGGATTTCCCTGGCTTTGATGCCAGAGCTGATGCTGAGGTCCTTCGAAAGGCAATGAAAGGCTTGGGTAAGGCATTAATTGTTTTACAGACTAAGTGGACCATTATCAGTTAATCAACATGTTCGGATTCCTGCTTCATCCCTTGACATAGCAGTCATTCACTGATGTTTGCATAAGGAGGATATGACATACCTAGAAAAGCAATCATTCACAATGTGTTCCAGTAAAAGTAACTATTTATCCTTTTTCCCCCCTGAACAGTGGAAGTCCTGTTCTAAAATAGTTACATTTCTCAGGAAAAGTTAATTATTGTTTTTCTAAAATAAGGGCATCACTGATTGATTAAAGTGTGAGCTGGAAGCACTGATTTGGCTTCGTGATGTCAAAGCATAGACAAATTTGATTGGCTATTTGGCATCATTGGGAAGCCTGATCAGAATTAGAGTGACACTTCCTGCTCCCACTCGGATGCAATGTTGTTGTATTACTAAATCTAATTGGTTGCCTAACACATAGTGGTTCTTGATTGGCTGGGGTTACCTTGGGAGAGGCAATTTCCCCTTTTTCTTTTAATGTCGTTGAAGCAGGAGGTTGGAGAACTAATTAGTTGCAAGCCGTGCTTGAAAAAGGTAATTGCAGTTCATGGAAATCTCCCTCATAGACCAGGCACTTTCATGGGCAGAAATCTGGTATAGCCATGCCATACCAATAATGCATGTTAAAATATGTTTGGATTGGAAATTGTATAGTGAAGTAGAGAGATATTTATATAACTTTCTTCCGGCAACACAGAATTTCTAGAAAGTGAATATTCATGTGTACTGTAGCCTTGACATATTCATCTACAAAATATTTATGTTCATCATTGCAATCAATCACTCTGTTTTTAATTTGCATAATTTAAGGAACGGATGAAGAGTCAATTGTGAAGATTCTAACGAGCAGAAGCAATAAGCAACGCCAGGAAATTGCGGTGGAATTTAAAACGTTGTTTGGCAGGGTAAGGAGGCTACTTTGGGTTGGGAGTTGATTTGTGTGCACTTGTCTGTATAATATGGATTTAGTGATGAATAATACTTCAGGTCTACTGGTTGCAAATTTTATATTACTCCATGCATCCATCTCCAAATAAATACCATACTTTTCTGTGTACAAGACTAGGTTTTTTTAAAAACTAAAAAATAATGTTAAAAAGGGGAGGGATAGTCTTATACATGGGGGCAATCTCCCTCCATTTTCTTAATTTTGAGTCCCCCCAAAATAGGGGGCATCTTATACACGGAAAAATACAGTATACACCCTTCATGAACTTTTCATTCATCCTAGTGATGTTCCAGTTTTTATGGCTGATGGGTTAATTTTCAACTGCATTTCTCATTAGTCAGGCTTTTCTTATTAATTAGGCATTCTTCATTCTGTCAATTAGGACCTGGTTGATGACTTAAAATCGGAGCTTACAGGCAAATTTGAGAGACTGATGGTTGCTCTGATGAGACCTGCACGGCTTTTTGACGCCCATGCACTGAAGCATGCCATTAAGGTAAAATGAGTGGCACAAAATGAAAATATTGATGACTTTTTCCTTTTTCTTTAGGAATGTATCTCCTATCATTATGTCTTCCTATCATTATGATGATGATCGTTCTGCTTGATTATTTATGGTGATTGCTTTCATTTTAATGATCTCATTTATTTTCTGATCCACCTGAGTAATTCCAGAAACATCTCAACCACTTGAGTTTTCAATGGTCTTTTGTCTTGTGGAAGAAGTGCAAACAATGTCTGGTCCGTAAGAGTGTGTGCAAAAAAGCCATGCATGCCGAATGCTCGAATTTCACAATCGCAAGGTGTCTTTCCTTTTAAAGTGGCCCTCTATGTAAAATTTATGAGCGAACCCCATTGTTCTGCTTCCAGTGGAAGTTTTTAATGGCCATTAATGGTTCTAGTTTGTGATTAAGTATATTATATGCATTGCTATTCTTAGGGATGGGGGAACCAGCAAGGAAAGTTCACAAGAGTTCTGCCTGATAAACACTGCATTTTGATTCACAATGTAGCCAACCAGGTTCCTATGCAAAGCCCATTAATGGGACACAAAGACAACAACTTGCTCCCATGTTGCTTCCACCAAGAGGCATCCTCCCTCTGGGCCTAGTGATTCATTGTGATTTAATAGCAACTGGCCACCGCTATATCTTACGATGGCAAATTCCGTAATTACCTGTTGTCTGCCCTGAATTACCTTCTCATCAATTTCATTAGATGGCATCAGTGAGAGGGAATAAAACTCCCTCACTTTCTTCACACCATGCATAATCCTGTACGCCTCTTATTATGTCTCCTCCTTTGCTGTCCCACTTTCTACTCTAAAAAAACCCTAGTTGTAGGTTTTCCTCATAAGGCAGGCCCCTTGTCATTTCTGTTGCCCTTTCCATGTAAGACAGATAACCATTCTGTAAAACTGCTCACATTTGGCAATTTCTCTCAGCACCTTTTGTAAGCACCTTTCCAATTTCAGCACAGGGCTTAGGCTGGGAAACAAAATAATCTTTAGATATTATGTGCAAATGTCTGGTTAGATCAAGAACGTTTAGCATAGACAAGCCCTCCAAGATACAGTTACTTACTAGTACAGTTATTCAACTATATAAACTGTTTCCAGTTGCTTATCCACTCTGAGCAGAGTATTCTAGCCAAATATTGATTTTGCTTTCCCAGCTAGGAATTTGAGGGGGAAGGCAACTGGAAAGTTGACATACTGGGGTGGCTGAGTAAATGAAAGGACCATGATCTCATATTAATTTTAAGAGATAAAAATAACAATCATTAAGCTGACAGAAGGGGGAACAGGGATGGAATGGTTAATGATTAAAAGACTTGTTACTCAAGCCAGCTTGGTTATATTATGTAGAATGTGTAGACGTTTGTCGGAGGTTTGTGGTTTTTTTTAAGCCTGATGAAAGCAGCCATTGATAATTCTCCATGACCACCCGCCTTACAACTTTTCTGATGTTTTACCCTCCTGCCTCAGAGGCTGGAATGACATTTTGGGTACTAGAACCCACACTGAAAGTCCACACCTCTGCAGGGCACCTGCAAATGGTGACAAGCACACGTTTGGAGCCTGGCTGGCTGAAAAGCATTGGTTTACCTAGATTTCCAAAGGGACATTTCAGTCATGAACCTGTCTGCATGTTGCAGAAGAGGCCTTGTTACACTTTCCTCCACTGTCTGTGGAGGTAAGGACCCATGGCCAGGCCTTAGTACTGGGCCCACCCTTTGAGTTTCACTTCCCACAAGGACTTGGCAAGGCCTTTTCCTGTGTGTTCAGATAGCAATTGAAGACAGTGCTGATTGAGTTTATTTATTATGATGTTCATTGGGCATTGATTTCTTCCCTCCCTGCCCCAGTTGCTGTTCAGTTTTTTTGTTTGTTTTGGTGCATTTTGTATTTCATTTTAGTGTATTATATAGTGGGTGCAAGCCACTCTTTCAGTCCTACATTTGGACAAAAGTGAAATGGTTTTCTAAATTATTAAAAAGCATCTGGTGGGAGAAGGTTCCGGGGGACAAAAGCAGGGAAAGGATTAAGCACCTTCTTTCCCCCACTGTTTCTCCATTGCAAATGCCCCAGATTTTCACACTTTGGTCTGCCACTGAAAGGTGAGTAGTAGCCCTATGAATGCTACAGGATAAAAATAGGGGAGCATCTTTGCCACTGGAATGGCTTGCAGTCTATTTCTTGCCCCAATTCAAACAACTTTACGTTGTTTGGCACTCCCAAAATATAGGAAGTAAATAAAAATAAAATACAGATTTTATACTGACAGTGGTGGAAAGCAAATACATGACCTCTTTGCTACATGGCAACTTCTGCACAAATTAGTGCAACTGCCATCTCAACTCATCGAACAGATGGCATGAATTGGCCCTTGATTTTGAAGCATCCCTATGTGTTCAGAATAAAGAATTACTTTGTTCACAAGTGTTGCAAATACATGCTGAGTAGTAAGCTCTGAAAAGAGGGGAGTGAAGTGAATCAAAATGGTTTATCATCCATAAATTCAGCCAGATGTTTGCAGAGCAAATCTGGGCTTGTAGTGATAAGGTAGTTTAAAATATTGGCTTTCAAAGTATTATGTTGTAGAGTTGTAATGTGACCATAGATATTAGAAGAAAGATACATCTATACAAAGTAGCAATTAAGTAATTGCATTAGCAATGCAACTCTAGAACTATTTAGAGTCCTGGGCACTGTCAAGGTCACTTCCTAGCCAAAGGAATGCACACGGCTGATAGTTAAATATTTATTGTCAAAGATAACACACACAGTCACTTCTACAGCTCTGGATATCTACGCAATACCAATCTAAGAGCTAGGCAGCTATTCCCTGGTCCGCGTTCTATGGAGCAGTTGCAGCAACAGGGGACCACCACTGTTCCACCGGTTTATGTACCTTCCACTGATTGGTTTCATGCATGTAGCCAGAGACTGTGTCTGCGTGGAAGCTTCCTCCATTCCTCCCTTTTGTATTCTCTCCTGGTTCTGGGGGACAGTGGTGTGGGATGTAAAACCGCAGTCAAGTACAACATTCCTACAGTGGACATGTGACTTGAAGAGGGTGTGGTCTGTTGTACTAGCATGGAGGAGCACACGGCCTCCATGTTATGATCAGTGTGTGTGTGTTCTCCATTTTGGATGTTGCTATGTGTTTGGAGAAGGAACTGCTTAGCCGCAGTCACTCGGGACTAACTTCTTTATGGAATAGTTCTAGTTAAGTACAGTCATACCTTTGGTTAAATATGCTTCAGGTTGAGCATTTTCAAGTTATACTCCATGGCTATCCGGAAGTAACGGAACACGTTACTTCTGGGTTTCGCCGCTCGCACATGCGCAGACGCTCAAAATGACGTCACGCACATGCGCAGTCAGGGGTTGCATTCTACTCGGGATGCAAATGGGGCTCTGGAACGGATCCCGTTCGCATCCGGAGGTACCACTGTACTGTAACCTAAGCCTGCCTTCAGGGATATGTCTGGGAACCGGAATGAATCTGTGAGTAAACTATTTTTATAGTAACGTTAATCAGATTCTTTTGTTTATTCTTTCAAGAGGGAAAGGCAAGGGATTTTACTAGGAAGGAATCTTTAATAGTAAGACTCAGATGAGTCAGCAACAAGCTGATCACTGCATAATCTAAAAAGGGGGATGTTTGGAACTCTTCTAGAATATGGAACTTGCTAGCGCAAGTTTGGAAGGATATTATTAAATAATATATCCTCTCCTGCCTCCCCAATCATCCCCACAAGTGATGCATGACCAGGTGAGAAAGCACCTGGCCTTTCACTTGCCTGACCTGCCTCTTCTGCCTCTTCTTCCTATCCATCCTATGCTCCACTCTCCAGCTCTGAAGCTTTTCCTGCCTCTGCCTCTTGCCTCCTGGCTGGTACAGATTCCCATTGACCACTGCCCCCTTCTCCTGATTCAGACTCCAGCTTGCTGCCCAAGTGCAGACAGGAATTGCAGTGAAATAACGTCTCAGGAAACTCCTCTCCATCCACCTATTTTCTTAGGAAACAAGGCATATCTTTCATTCTTGTTAAGAATTAGAATGGAGTTATGAACTAAGCTGAAGTTTCGTCTTCTGTTTTCTTCATAGACTTCCATTTTTAAAATAATAATAAAAGTTTGTAACAACTGGTGATCAGAAGGGGACCTGAGGGCTGGAGGAAATCTGGCTGCAAGCCACATCTGATCTGTGAGCTGGGCGTTCTCCTCTCTTGGTTTAACCCCCAAAAGTGGATCATTTCTGTCTTGAATGCTTAATAAATACATTCATTTATAATGAAACTTTTAAAAAGCAATCTTGATCCCATTAGCAGGCATGCTTATTTGCTCTTTGTATTTATTGGGCAACAAGAGCTGTTATAAAAGTAACCACTAATGGCTCTTAGCGCCTCTTCTTTGCTTCTGTTATAAACTTTGCTGGTGGAGAGCGGTTGTATTGGAGGAAATAGGAGGCAGATTCAAGCACACACTTTCCTGTACACAGGCAGAGAAATACCATGACCTCATTGTCTCCATTCCACAGCTGGACATCTGTCATCTGGCAGTACTACTGATAAGAGATGGTGGTCGTTCTGTTCTTTGGTGAGGAGAAAACCATCCACTTGGCAGGCCCATTGGGATTTTCTTTTAGTTTTATTAAAAGGACCGTGTTGTAGGAGTCCTTCTTTCAGCTCTTAACTCTGCCACGTTTCCTGTGTGAGTCAGTGCAAATTCTATTTCTGGGTCTTCATGTACCCTTATTGACGTGGCATTCAGGAAGCAGAACTTTGTAGTCTTGAGCATTATGAATTTCTTTCAAATGCATTTTAAGTAATTAAACGTTTGAGGTGTGGTGTTTTTGTTTTTTTAAAGAAAATTCTGTAGAAAATGAACATTCTCATGAGATTAAGATAGAGGTGTATATTGAACAAAAATAACTTACATTATTTCATCAACCAAATCCATTAATTACAGGGGGCAGGAACTGATGAAAATGTCCTTACTGAAATTCTTGCGTCCAGAACACCAGCTGAAATCCGGAATATAAAACAAGTTTATCAGGAAGGTAAAAGCAGTGCTTTTTCTGTGTTTTGAAATGCTATTGTACTTGCAGGAGCTTTTGTCTGTGCATGAAATAATAGAATAAGGAAAGTGGAAAATATACAGAATGCAACTTCAGTACTTGGAGAGATAAGGCTTGTAAAAGCTTCAAATGCCTTGTTTTGGGTGCACGTTCTTGTGCTTTGCACTACATAATTGAATTTCTTCCTTCAACATTTTCTTTAGAATTTAATTCAGTCAATGAACAGGATTCTAACAACATGTGAAAGAGGGAATTTGGTACCACTTAGTGATTTGAAAAGGCTTATTCTGAACCATTGATTGTAGATAAAGTATTTATTTCCTGGTTCAAAGTTCTATTAAGGCTGCTCTTTTCAGCATTGTTTATAAGTTACAGTCAATACAGTCAATTGGATGGGATAGCTTTTTTAAGGGGGAGGAAAATATCACAAAGCATAATAGAGTGAGGCAATTCACACTGTTGTTTTTGTGCTGCAGTTTCTCTTTTCAGATAGGCTCTCTGGTAGCTCTACTATAGAGGAGGAATCTGCTGATGGTTAGCTTTGGGTAGCTCTGTGACTTGTAGTATCAATGAGCATGTCTGATCTCAGGGGTGGGAAACTCTTTGCATGGAGGGAGGGTAGAAGAATATGAGAAGCCCAGTCCACACCTTACCTTCACATAGACCTCTTGCATGAAGAGGAAGGAGACCAATGGCCATGCCCCTGCCACATCCACTTGTCCAGTGTGGTTGTCTGTGAAGGGGCAGTTGTGCATGAATAGCTGAATGCATGAAAGTGACCCATGTGTCGGGCGACTGTGTCAATGTCTGTTTAAGTTTCTCATTTTTCCAGTCTTCGGTTCACCATATTTCCACATCAGTGCAACCTCTTTTAAAAAAGAAGGCCCTGGTGCAATTTGGTGCAGATACACACATTTTTGCGAGCAATGTAATGTATGTAATATATGTTTTCATTCATAAAAAACGTACTTCGGAGTCTTGCAATTCTAGTTGTTTTATATACATATGTATGACATCAACATAAAGTAGCTCACATTTTGTACAGTGATGGGTGTGTTCCCTTTTATTTGCAGAATATGAAGCTGACTTAGAAGATCATGTAACTTCAGACACTTCTGGTTTCTATCAGAGGATGCTGGTGGTTCTTCTTCAGGTAAGCATCCACAGTAGATGGCTTAAGCAGGAAGTTCAAGGCAAGGGTTGCTTTATTTAAAGTGAGTCTCTGCATTATGGCTCCAGTATATGTTTTGTGGGGGGTGGGATTCATCTTCCCCAAGCCTGTTTATGCGTGGGTCCTTGCTTCTTTAAGGGTATAGTTCAGACATTTCCCCCTAATAGCCTGTGTCCCATAGAACACAGGGTGGAAGGAAAACATGAATCAAAGAGCATAAATGTTGTAAGTTCTGGGGTCCTGTCCCAATTTCCTAGACCATCTTCACCATTTCCTCTTATTATTTTCTTTTTAAGTGACTTTCCCCCTTCCTTTCCTCCTTCGTACTTGCTCCTTGGAACCCCTACGCCAGTTTTAGTAGTACTGTAGAAAAGGTTACTATTGCAGGATGGGTGTCTCTTGTCCAAATGTGCCATCCTTGACAGTAAGGGTACTTTCCAACAGATTTTCCCTCGGGTCTTGGCCTGTTTGTTTAGTATCCACAGCTCAAATGCAACATGGCAGCCATGCACAACTTGGCTCTGTCTATCTGCATACTGGAGACAGTGAATCACATAGGGCATGTGTAGCCCATGCACAGTGCCTACCAAAGAAGGCTGAGGAGGCTGCAAAAAACTCTTTGGGAAGGACCATAGCTCAACCGTAGAGCATCTGTCTTACATAATAATAATAATAATTTATTATTTATACCCCGCCCATCTGGCTGGGCCTCCCCAGCCACTCTGGGCGGCTTCCATAGAAACCAAAAATACAGTAAAATATCACACGTTAAAAACTTCCCTGAACAGGGCTGCCTTAAGATGTCTTCTGAATGTCAGGTAGTTGTTTATCGCTTTGACATCTGCTGGAAGGGCGTTCCACAGGGCGGGCGCCACTACCGAGAAGGCCCTCTGCCTGGTTCCCTGTAGCTTTGCTTCTCGCAATGAGGGAACCGCCAGAAGGCCCTCGGCGCTGGACCTCAGCGTCCGGGCATAACGATGGTGGAGACGCTCCTTCAGATATACTGGACCGAGGCCGTTTAGGGCTTTAAAGGTCAGCACCAACACTTTGAATTGTGCTCGGAAACGTACTGGGAGCCAATGTAGGTCTTTCAAGACCGGTGTTATATGGTCTCGGCGGCCGCCCCCAGTTACCAGTCTAGCTGCCGCGTTCTGGATTAATTGCAGTTTCCGGGTCACCTTCAAAGGTAGCCCCACGTAGAGCGCATTGCAGTAATCCAAGCGGGAGATAACCAGAGCATGCACCACTCTGGCGAGGCAGTCCGCAGGCAGATAGGGTCTCAGCCTGCGTACCAGATGGAGCTGGTAAACAGCTGCCCTGGACACAGATTTGACCTGTGCCTCCATGGACAGCTGTGAGTCCAAAATGACTCCCAGGCTGCGCACCTGGTCCTTCAGGGGCACAGTTACCCCATTCAGGACCAGGGAATCCTCCACACCTGCCCGCCTCCTGTCCCCCAAAAACAGTACTTCTGTCTTGTCAGGATTCAACCTCAATCTGTTAGCCGCCATCCATCCTCCAACCGCCTCCAGACACTCACACAGGACCTTCACCGCCTTATATGCATCCCAGGTTCAATTCCTGCCATCTCCAGGTAGAACTTGGAGAAACTTCCTGTCTTAAACTATGGAGAACTGCTACCAGTCAGTGTAGACAATACTGATTGAACCATTGGTCTGACTCGGTATATGGCAGCTTCTTGTGTTTCTCTTTGCCATATCTAAACCTTTTTCGACAGTGCAGAATTTTTATACCTAAGTATATTCATCTCATTATATTCATGAACCCATTCTATCCCCCCCCTTTATCTCATTTAGGCCAATAGAGACCCCGATAGCCAAGTGAATGAGGCGCTGGTTGAGAAAGATGCTCAGGTAAGACTCTCTACTTGTCCTTTCCCCCCAAGAGTTTTGGAAAAAGCACCCTAAAAATACATGCAAGTAGAAGTTCACTTTGAGGGTGCAATTCCAGCATGGAAATGTAGATCTGCAGCCCATTCAGTTGTACGTGCATTGAGAATACAGGCCTTACAAATTATTTTTATTTCCCTTGTTTTCTGCAGTCACTGCATTGTACAAACTTGGCAAATAAAGGAAGCACTGTTTGGAACTGGTCCCGAAGGGCCCCTGCATTTCAGAGCCCTGTTCTCAGCCTGTAAAAGGCAGACATTTTGAATATTTTTGCAAGTGAGAATTCCTGGGGTGTTTTGATGCAACTTACTGAGCCTCTGTTAAGCTTGCAGCCACCATTTTCGTTTTTTTCCAGAATGATCCATTCCGAGGTGCCTTTAGGGAAAGAAATAGCTGCAACCAAAAAAGAGTGAACCTCACTTTTTGGGGTGTCATGACCATCATTTCCTTTCCATTCTGGGAAAACTGCCAGCAGCCTGATAGAGGCTCAAGAACTTTAATAGGTCTCCCCCTCCCAAACAATAAGAAAGAAGGGGGTGCAGGTTCACCTTCCTCTTTTGATGAGGTCCCAAACTCTTCAAATGTAAGCTGGTGGTTCTCTCTAGAAAATGTTTGGCTGAGCCTTGACTGGCCTGTTAGAGGGACCATTTTGCTGCATCCCATCTGGCCTTGGGTCATTCAGTAGGAACATGCTGAGTGTGGCACTAATCTACACTGCTGCACAGCTATACTGGGTCAGAGATTGGCCGTGCTTCATTCTGACGTGCAACAAAGTCATAGGGTTGTATCCAGCGCTGCACCAGTAGGGTCCACAGATGCAATTGGACTTCTGTCTCCTCTTCTCCCCCTGCACACACCTC
The DNA here is from genome assembly GCF_964188305.1 of Podarcis bocagei. Taxonomy (NCBI): domain Eukaryota; kingdom Metazoa; phylum Chordata; class Lepidosauria; order Squamata; family Lacertidae; genus Podarcis; species Podarcis bocagei. The sequence goes on from NC_138134.1 coordinate 51,093,700, forward strand.
AAAATCTGCTCCAGCGTGTCTACCAACCCAACTGCACCACTCTTAACATTAAAAAAAGATAAGTGGGAAGGAGATGGGACCCACCAACACCCCAACAAGAACTGAGCATGTTCAATGGCTGTAGAAGGCTGACTATCCCATGATTCGAAATGGAAAAGCAAGAGGGAAGAGAATGGGGTATCCTGAACGAGGGTGTTCCATTTTGCAACGTGCTGCAAGTCCCGCTTGTGTGTCATAGTATATGTGTTAATTCAGATCTTAGGGGTGACTCATAAGAGGGTGGAGTGAGTACTAAAACCATTCATGTAAAATTACTTTGATGGGATTCTTTTTGGGAAGCAGATGAATAACATTTTCCATGGTTCTCCGTGTGTGTGTGTGTGTAAGTCTGAGTTGGTTTACAAACAGGAAAAAGGAGTGGTAGCAACAAAGTAATCACTTAGGTCACACTGTATTTTAGAGCAGACTGGCTGGGAAGTTAATTATAGTAATCTTAGCTGCTTCATCACAGGACAAGTTCATCAAATGTTAACGCTTTCCATTTTAAAATTTTTTTCTTGCCAAGAGAAGGTTCCTCCCAGGGCAGGTTTTCATGGTTCCCAAAGTATCCTTCATTCTGGTACCTTTCTTAAAAAATTAAAATTAAAATTCAGTAGTATTTCAACCTCCCTTGAGAGTATTTTTTAAAATGCGATGTGGTGTTGATTTTTAAAAATTAAGTACTGCTTGTACTTGACCAGTGATATCCCACTACTGTATTTCTAGCTGGGAAACCACACTAGTGCTACTACTACAGTGTGTCTTTGCAAGAAATACTCCTCTTAAATGAGAGAGTGAGCACACACCTCTACCCTAGTGTTGCACTGTATTTTGCCAGCTACAAAATGGGACCTGGTTACCTTCCATGGTCTAGTCCTATGGCTAGGATAGACACCCTGGTAGACAAGTGGAAGGTCATAGCTGGTAAAGCACCTGCTTTGCATGCCAAAAGTTCATTTCCTTGCATCTCCAGAAACACACTTGCCTGAAACTGTTGAGAGCTGCTGCCAGTCAGTGTTGACAGTGCTGAGCCAGATGAACCAGTGGCCTGACCAGTTATATATGGCTGCTTCCTATGTTCTATAGCAGGGGTCGGCAACTTAAGGCCCGGGGGCCGGATGCAGTCCAATCACCTTCTCAATCCAGCCTGCGGACGGTCCGGGAATCAGCATGTTTTTACATGAATAGAATGTGTCCTTTTATTTAAAATGCATCTCTGGGTTATTTGTGGGGCATAGGAATTCATTCACCCCCCCCCCAAATATAGTCCGGCCCACAACATGGTCTGAGGGATGGTGGACCGGCCCACAGCTGAAAAAGGTTGCTGACCCCTGTTCTATAGAGCATGCAAACGGATTGTGGAAAAGCCATAGTGATGGAGCATTTAATGAGGTTCTCCAAAATAATATATTGACATTGCCTTTTGGGACTGTTGGTTGTTTGAGTAGCAAGATTGACACAAGTCTGCTTTTGCCATGACACAAATCCAGGATCACTTGAATAATGTGATGGCGAAGCATTAAGCTCGTGCGAGTACTTCAACTTTGCAGTATGCAAAACAGTTACTCCCTTTACCAGTGTGACACACCTTATTTAAACAGTTAACTGCTTGTGCCACAAGAAACTCTGGATTCTGGGGATTTGTTAGCGGATAGGTCTGCTTTATAGAAGCGGTTGGGCTAGATGATTGCATGCAGCCTTCCTGCTTCATGATATTTATACATTTATAACCCAAGTAGTGAAGTTCCAGCAACTGCCAGTGCATCTTGTCTCGGAAAGATCCTTAAATTAAGCATCATTTATGGTTTCTTGCTAGATCACATGGGAAGCCACTGACATTTTAATGTATGAATCATTCATATTTCAAGAAAGGGTGTCAAATGGATGATATGTGACTGACCACAATTTACCCCCTTTCACAAATAGCAGTCCTTGGAATGATTGTACTTAAACACAGATTGATTGTATACCTTAAAAACAGCCCAAAGGCATTTATTAAAAGAGGAGTCAATTTCATTATGAAGCACGCTGTTGTTGTTGTTATTTCGATTTAGATCCCATCGTTCCTCCTGAAGGAGCCCAGGGTGACAAATATATAAGTAATGAAACTAAGAGTGGGGAAAGGGTGAAAGGGGGCATTGAGGTATCTTGTCCAAGGGACCCCCCCAAAAAAACCTTGATCTATTACTGTGATAAGGTATCATTCCAGAAGAATGAATGTGGCAAATGTACTTCTATAAGGGATAGTTCAAAACTTCTGTGCCTAAGTAGAGTGGAGTTAGGTTCTTTGGTCTTAAGTCCCAAGCCTAAGCTGCCCCTTAGACATTTAAGGGCTTTGTGGCTAAAGCTTTTCCCCTCTGGTGGTTTTCTTCACAATATGGTAAAGTACATTTGCTTTTGGGAGAGAAAACCTTAACTCTATTTTCTTCTTCTGATTTTAACAGGAGCTGTTTAGAGCTGGTGAGCTGAAATGGGGAACCGATGAAGAAAAGTTCATCACCATCCTGGGGACTCGCAGTGTGACTCACTTAAGGAAGGGTGAGGAAAATTAACATTTTGGGCTCTCTTTTTAAAGGACTGTAATCATCATACTCGGCCAATAAAGCGAGATGAGCGCCACAACCCCAGAGTTGTCCATGACTGGACCTAATGGTCAGGTGTCCCTTTACTTAATCATCATACTGGATGTGCAAGTGGTGGTGGGGTGAAGCTTCAACAAAAACCAGGTCTTGGTTTTCTGTGTGGGGTGCCCTGGTTCTGATCCAAGGTGAACTTGACCTGGTTTAGAACATTTCTCCTTGACATGCTAGCAGATTGTGGGGGTATAGATAATACACTCCTTACTTTCAATCTTAAGTAGAATGGTCCATGTTACTTTCCTGAACACTTGAATTCATTACTATCCTGGCTTCCTTCAACTCTTCTGCCCAAATGTTGATTGTGTTTGGATGGGTGTAGGCTTTGTTATGTTTGTTTGGAAAAGCAGAAAGGAAGCAATATGTAAAATACACATAATTGCTATGTATTCCTTTTGTGTCTTTCAGTCTTTGACAAATATATGACTATCTCTGGCTTCCAAATTGAAGAGACAATCGACCGTGAAACTTCTGGTCCACTAGAGAAGCTTCTGCTGGCAGTTGGTAATGAGCAGTCCTAGTTGCAATGCACTATTTATGAGAACTGCAAGCAGGCTGTTGGGGGGAAAGCAGCACAATGTGCTGATCAAAGAAACAAAATGGCGTCTTGGTAATCTGATTCAGACATGATGCTTGCTTGCTTTTTATTTTTTATTTAACACGGGGCTCTGAATTCTAGACTCCACAACAGCGCAAGGAGATAGCAGGGCAAATCTGCACATCTACTCAGTAGGGAATCCCATTGTGTTCAGAGGGCTTTACTCCCAGCTAGATGTACACAGTATTGCAGCATAGCTCACTGTTATGCCCTGTTATGGAAATACTGGAAGGTGCCTTTTCTGTGTGAAGCACCATGCCATTCAGATAAAGTTATTTTTCACTGTTTTCAAACTGAACTGGATTGTTTTTTCCCCTTTCAGTGAAAAGTGTCCGTAGTGTTCCTGCATATCTTGCTGAATCACTGTTTTATGCAATGAAAGTGAGTACTTATTTTACCTTTCTTTCTTTCTTTCTTTCTTTCTTTCTTTCTTTTTAAAGGACAAGTTTCCAATTGGAAACGAAATGAGGGTGGTAAAATGTTGACTTTTTTCCTGACTTTTTTTTATGCTGAGCACTGGATGCTCTATAGAGAGCTCACCACATTTATATAGTGCAGTAATTCAGGATTCTATTTCATGCAATTGTGCTAAAATCTCCTAACTTCAACAGCAAGAAGGAGGACTATTAATCCTCAAGGTATTATATACCAAGTATCTCTATTGTATATGTATTCTGTGTGACATTCTCAGGTGCAGCTATTCGCTTAGTGGCCAAAGTTAAGCCCTTTAGTTTCACTAACTTCAGTGGGAAAAATTAAGCATGTGCACGATGCTCTCCAACTGAAAGGAATGGTACCTGAAAGTAGATTGCATTCTTAATGGGTTGTTTAAAATGGGTTCCCTTTTGATTTTACCAGGGGGCTGGCACTGATGACGATACCCTGATCAGGATCGTAGTTTCAAGAAGTGAAATTGATCTGCTGGACATCAGACAGGCGTTCAGAAGAAATTTTGCAAAATCTTTGTACCATGCAATTCAGGTAGGACTTGCTTTGTAAAACTAGTATATTTCAATCTCTTTTTGAATGGGGAATACTGACTGATTTGGCTCTTTTCTTTTTAAAATGGAATGCTGTAGGTTTGTATTTTAGCTGTCCAACTGTTACAATTTTGCAAATAGAAAAAAAAGTCCACTTTCCAATACATGTGAAATCTGCCATCATGAGGCATGTAGGCAGCTAGCTTATGTGGGCTCTCATTCCTGGGCAACCTCCCAGTCCCGTGTCAGGAGGGAAAACTAAAGGCAGGCAAACTAGTTTGTCCAATGCCTTGCTGGATTTCTGGTGGCTGGATGGAAGTGAAGACAGAGTAGCGTTTCCCTTTTATTTCCAGGCTTTCTCCCTCCCATTTAAAGGATTCCCCCCTCCTATTGTTGCCAATGGAAGATACACCAGTCCTGATGTTGGTGTATTTATGTCCCCATCCCCCATTTTGGGTGTGGGGAGAGTGTCAGGGGACCGTGAAACCTATGGCTCCTTCAGATTCATAGCTTTGCCACAATGTATCTGCTGCATCCTCCCTTGCTTCTACTGATGTCAGTATGTCAGCATCTGTAATGCAAGGCAAAAATCAGTAAGGCAAAGGGTGGTGGAGGTTTCTGCAGCGGCAAGGAAGGGTCACATGGAGTCAAATCTTCCTCTTCACCCATGAACAGGGACATCTGTATGCCCGCTGGCATTCCCTCCTCGCAGCCATATGATTTGCACCCTTAATTGGCTTAAATACAAGTATTCTGCTTTAATTGATATGTACATAGAGCCTTCCCCTTTGCCTGCATTTGCTAAAGGATATCAAAGTTGTTTAAATCCTCCTTGCAATGTTTAGGGTTATGATTTTTTGGTCTGCCATTGGAAGGCAAATAGATGTTCCCTCGTTTTGTATATATATACGAAAGCTTTAGCAACTAATCCACACCTAATGACCCTCCTAAGTGGTACTCAGAATATCACTCAAGTAATCACTCAAGATATCCCTCAAGTAATTAATGAACAAAAGAAGAAAAGGCACATTAACCTAGGAACTTCCTCTCTGCCCAGAACGTTGGAGGCTATACACCACACCCCCTCAACAGTATTTATAGGAACTCAAACACTGAGATCCTGCTCTGTTCTAGTAACAAGAAGCCGAAAGCACCAGCCTGAAGATGACGAGTGAGACCTCGTCGAAACGTCGCCTAGACACCCCAACTCTTACACGGGAAGACACCCGAAGACACCAAAACCTACATATATATATATATATATATATATATGTTGCACAAAATAAATGGCTTTCTGGAGAACTTTTGCTTACCATTCCTGAGTGGATAGTCATACAAATGGATTTCCTGTGGTAGAAAAGCTGTCATTTGTCAAGAATTTTTCCCTGAATCATTACTGACTCATTGCCATTTGATCCCTGTCTTTTGATTTGTAGAAAGATACATCTGGTGATTACAGAAAAGGCCTTTTGCTGCTCTGTGGTGGTGAAGATGACTAACTGACAGCGATATGAAAGCCAGAATCTTAACTCCTGCCTTGTGCCTCCTTCCCGCTTTGTATGGCTAAGCTTTCCATTGGCATTTACAGCTGCAGCCTTTTGTGTGTGTTTCTCATGGATATCCTTGCTATCAGACGCAATGTGCATATCATTAGTATGATGATATAGTAACACTTACTGTTGAAATCCATATCGGATCCCATTCATAGTATTGCCACTCCTTTCTAGGGAACTGCCTGTTTTTCATTGATAGTATTTTATGTTAGTTTTATACAATGTTAACGTACAGGCTGCTCTTGAAAAGATTAAGCCGGCCAGTTGGAAGTCATGGGGCTGGGATCAGGCTATGCTAGTTGCACATTGAGATCAATGTGACAAGCTAGTCGTGACTTAAGTCCCATTTAACTCAATGGGGACTAAATGCAATTAACATAGTCTGGATTCAGCCTCTTTTGTGTAAAATAATTTAATGCAAAGTGCCTCTTATATAAATGTGTCCCCCTTGTTTTGAAAACCACGTTGGAAGCCAGGAATCTGGTGCCTTTTGTTATTATTTTGCAAAAAAAAAAAAAAAAGGAAGTAAAAGACATTCCAAGAACTAAAACTAAATTACTTTTTAACCTGAACTATATTTTTGCATTTGTACTAATTTGCAGAAAGCTTCCAGTAATGGCTTTGAAATTGTGATCTATGCATGATCTTCATGTATTGTAATGATTTGGTGCTATTAAAAGGAACAAAAAGCCTACTAAATGATATATGGAGGACCAATAAAATGTACCCACAAACTATGAGCTTTCTGAATACTTGTGGTTTTATTAAGCAATTATTCCCCAGAATATCCCCTCAGTTTTGTAGAATTTGTTCCAGTTCTCTTATTCTATGTGTAGGAGAGAAGAGCTATGTGGATCGCTGAAATTATTATTATTATTTGTTTCATTTCTATACTGCTTTATATTTTTAAGAAAAATCTCAAAGCGGTTTACAGCATATTAAAACATCAATAAAACACCAATAAAACAATGTGAAGTAAGTCAAATATACAGTCAAAGCAACATAATTAACAGAAAACAAAAATATCTTAAAAGATTTCAAAATAAAACATTGCAAAGGAGGTCAACTGCAGAATACATATTTAACACAAGGTTAACCAAAATAATAATAATCAAACTTTTTTTAAAAAAGGTTCCACCTCCAACCACTAGAAATCTTCATCACCAACCCTTCTGATGCCTTTAATTTCACCAGACAGGTACCTTCCGACTTTTTAGCTTATCTTCACACCTCTCATGGTTCCTTTTAAAAAAAAAAATGAAAGCAGAGATTTTTCAGGATACTTAATTCTCTGCCCTATGCCACATCCTTTTCTTTTGGTCCTTCAGGGGAATTGCAGTTTATGCACAACGGCATACATAGGTTATTTCCCCTGCTCCAACCCCAGTTATTGATTCCACACTTGGCTAATTGCCGTAACGGCTGGCATTTGGGCTGTTTCCATCATGACAGAAACATGCTTCTGAGAGGCCAAAGTGCTTCTAAAAAGCATAAAAATCTTAAGTTTTTAAAGAACAGCTTGCACATTGAGATGACTCATGGGAAGACTCTCTCATGACCCAGGCCCACAGCCAGAATCTTGTGGGGCCTAAGGAGAAAGGGAGGTCACTGCAGAACAGGCAGAGCATAAAACACACTCAGAACGAGAGGTTCTGTACCTTGGCACTCAGTGCAACTGGCAACCCAAAACCTTTTCCAGAGGTGCTGTGGATGGTGTCACAATCCAGGGGTTACTGAACTCTTATCATCCCTTCTGCCTTCCACTGCTATACTGCATCACTCAGATCCCCCCCCACCCCCCGGTTCTCATTAGCTTGTGTGTGTGTGTGTGTGTGTGTGTGTGAGAGAGAGAGAGAGAGAGAGAGAAGACAGGCAGACACAGACTGACGACCCATTTGGAAAAGGGCCTCACACATTACTATTTATTAAATCTGTATATCACCCATAGATCTCAGGGCAGTTCACAACATAAAATTACAATAAAACAACAACAAAGATCTTAAAACTGTGGTTATTCATTTGGCAGCTATTGCCTTTCTTCTTTTTTAAAGGTAAAGTTAATGGGTTCAATGGCCCTTGTCATGCTGAGCACACAAGGTATCAGAAGGATGGAGATGAGTAAAAAAAAAAGTAAAGGTAAAGGACCCCTGGATGGTTACTTCCAGTCAAAGGTGACTATGGGGTTGCGGCGCTCATCTCACTTTCAGGCCGAGGGAGCCGGCATTTGTCCACAGGCAGCTTTCCAGGTCATGTGGCCAGCATGACTAAACCGCTTCTGGCTCAACAGGACTCTGTGACGGAAACCAAAGTGCATGGAAATGCCATTTACCTTCCCACCACAGCGATACCTGTTTATCTACTTGCACTTGGACGTGCTTTCGAACTGCTAGGTAAGCAGGAGCTGGGACAGAGCAACGGGAGCTCACCCTGTCACGGGGATTCGAACCACCAACCTTCCGATTGGCAAGCCGAAGAGCCTCAGTGGTTTAGACCACAGTGCCACCCGTGTCCCCCTGGAGACGAGTAGTCCCTGACAGGCACCAGCCCATTCCACATGATCTGCTGGTATGGATTTGCTGCAGAGTCAGGTCTGTGTGCTGTCTGAGTTGCTATTATTCAGGGCTGTTTTCCTGCTCTTTTCTTAAATCATTCTAGTACTTCAGTGTACTGTATACAGTGCAATGTAAACAATGACTTTCAGACATGGAGTAAATGTGCTTTTATAGGTACAGTGGTACCTCAGGTTAAGTACTTAATTTGTTCTGGAGGTCCGTTCTTAACCTGAAACTGTTCTTAACCTGAGGTACCACTTTAGCTAATGGGGCCTCCCGCTGCCGCTGCGGAATTTCTGTTCTCATCCTGAAGCAAAGTTCTTAACCCAAGGTACTATTTCTGGGTTAGCGGAGTCTGTAACCTGAAGCGTCTGTAACCCGAGGTACCACTGTATTACTGCAATAACAGCTAAAAAGAATTTGTTGTAGTTTTTAAAAATAGTATTGAATAGGTTTCGGTTTTACAAAGAGTTGGGGATGTCTTTTACAAATCAGTTTCAATTTTAGAAAAAAGTACATTCTTCCCCAGTTTATATATATCAGAATGGCCAATGATCCGTTTCTTGTGCTGTTGTGTATTAAGGCTATCAACATGCTTCAACTCAGCCTTTTTCGTTATAGAAGTTTTTTATTCACCATTTCTTACACACTGGTTTACAGTGACTCTTCAAGAAGGATGCTAATGGCATTGAATCAGTGGTAGCTATTATACAATATAGTAGTGGGCAGAAAGAAAGTAAGTGTTAGGGAATAGAACCAGAGGGAGTAACTTGCAGACCACAAAGGAAGCTTTTTGGACATTGTGGCTATTGGCAGGAATCAGTTTTTACTTAATATTTGGTAATGAAAATTGCAAATCCTAATACAGCATTATCTAGTATTCCCATCTCATACATACATACGTCATTTTATTTGTAAGCTGCCTTTCCATTGTTAAAACCATCTTCAAGGCAGCTTACGACTTGGAAAAAAATCACAGTTACAAATATAACAAAAGTAGTGATAAACAATAAATAAAACACATCAAAAGTACAGCAACAAATTGAACAATTTCCATGCAAATTCTAAAAATAAAGATACAAAAAAGCAATATCAATAACAGCTAAAAAAACCCCCAGCAACTCCTGCTAAACAATACCTCAACCAAAAAAAGGCAGTGCAAAATAGGATTCTCTCATATTGAAACAATAATAATTTTGAAACTCCTTTTTACATCCTTACAAACATACCATATTTCCTCTTTCCTTCTTACAAATTGTTCCGACAAACCTCTTATCCATTTGCATCTACTTTTCAAGATTGCTTGGTTGCATATTTTGTGGAAAAGCAGTTCTTCCTCATTGGTGCCTTGCGTCAAAAATATCCTAAGATTCTTGTGGTGGCAGTAGCTTAAAAAAAGAAAGAAGAAAAAAGGCCTTTCTTAACAAACTAGTCTCGGACACAGATCTTCCTTACTTTGCAAATGGTCCAAACAGTACAAGCTGATATCAGATGTGGTTTACTTATGATTCTGGTGCCATCTAGCTTCTGCCAGCTTTATTACTGTTCTGATTAACACGACTATTATTTGCAGAACTCATTATCTGTGGGGTGTTTTTTTTTTAAAAAAAAACACCCAACAGGATTCTGTGCACTAACATGAATAAACAATATGATCCACAGTAATATGCATAATTAGTGAACTCTGTTCTGAATATATGGTATATTTTATTTATTATTACATTTATATCCCACTTTTCCTTCCCAAGGAGCTCAAAGTAGGTTTTGTGGTTCTCCTATTTTAGGTTAGGCTAAGAAGCTGTTTGGCCCAAGATAATTCAGTGAACTGCATGGCGGAGTGGGGATTTCAGTCTTGGATTCCCAGTTTCAGCACTTGAACTGTAACACTACTCAGGTACTCTGTGCAACTGTTTGCTCCCAAATTCTGCTGGCATGTATCAATAAAACTTTGCCTAGCAATTTGTGCACCACAATTCCATTATAGCTGAAAAATAGTGGTGTTTTGTTTTAAAGCATCTAGCTATTGCTGAAAACCTTTCATTAGTGATGTCGACTAAGAGATGGATATATACAGGCACCTGTAGTGAAAACAGCGCTACAGTTATGTCATGCTTGGAATAATTTTTTCCGTCTGTTCAATTCATAAGCAGTAAATCTCCTAATGGCATGAATCGCCTTTCCTGAACTGTACAGAAGGATCACACAGCACACAATGAGCACATCACCTAAAAGGAAGTGGCTTGTATTTATTAAGGTATTACTTTAGTAAGGGAAGAGGAAAGGAATGGAAGCTAGCTAATTGTGCTAATCTCTGCTAATGAATCCTAGTGTTTGCACAGCTGATTCATAAATTAGTTCCCAGTGTCAATAAGAATTGCTTCTGTTCCTACACCTGGTGCTCAGAAGCCTGCTCACTCAGGCTCTCAACTTGTGATTTATATTTTTTGCAAAAGATGAACTTCAGTAGTTGCAAATCCACTCCTTCCTGAAGACTTCTTCCTCAAATCGGCTCTCCAGTGCATCCATGAAGGAATATCATGAAGGAATAGGAATAGGCAGTGCTTTTTTCTGGGGGTACGCAGGGGTACGCATACTCCTAAACATTTTGTGAATCTAATGGGAGAAGAAACTATTTTTTTTAAAAAAATAAGTTTCTTCTCTAGCGCGGTGAATCATCAGTTCTGTTGCTACCCCCAATGGCATCCTTATTTCCTGTTACGGTGTTTCCTGAGTCTCAGAAGGAATGACAGTACTCCTAAACATTTTTAAAGAAAAAAAGCACTGGGAAGAGGGTACAGAGTCAGGATCAATATCTGCTTTCTGAATGTGCTGAATGTTCCTGTCTAAACCTAAAAGAGCCAGGAATGGGCATCCCTACACACATGATGAAATTAGAGTGGAAATTGCATTGGTTGAGTCACCTCCAGAGGCTCATCACAATATGGATGAGTTTCTGCATTTGGTCTACAAAAGGGAATCTACAGGCAGCTCTTGCTGAGTCAGGGAGACCGTAGCCCTGTTCACATGTTCTCAGAATTACATGCAGGGATGTGGGGATTACTGCACTAGCTCCACCCCTGTCCTCTGTCATGTCACTGTCGTTGTTTCCATCCCTATTGCTCTCAATATGGAGTCTGCTGTGCTTGCTTAGGTTTCTGGCACAATTCCTCTACAAATGTTGGCCATCCAACACAATGGAAATGGCCCCAGTGATGCAACAAAGGAGGCAGAGCTAGCTAGCATGTGTATTGCTCCTATCCTTCATGTGATTCTAATCTTATGAGGGAAACTGATGCCTGAATCAAGTACAAATAAATAAAGTAAAAAGCATAGACGTATGCTTTTTAGCTGGGAGCAAACTCCAATGAACTTGGTAAATATAGTGGAATTATAGAATCGTAGAGCTGCATGGGAGCATGGAAGTAATCTGGTTAACCCATAGAACAATGCAGGATCTGCAATGTCAGATGCAACACAGACTCACACCATTGGGGGCCGGATCCTGGCTTGTACCACTGACTCTGCCTCTGCTGTTGTTTTCCAAGGTGAGCTCCAAGGATAAGACTGGGTGTTTGTCCACACTTTGTGCATATTGCCTGATATACACACCATTGCAATGCCGCAACATTTTGCTGCTTTGGCTGGCAGATGTTTCGGTACAAACATTTGGAATGAATTGCAAGTTCACCCATTCATGAAATCTAAAAGGCTCAGAGTTGTAAATGGTGTGCTCTTATGCCCTAAGTGTAGACTATTTTAAAAAGACTGTAATTTTATCCTCTCAAAATCATCTCTCATTTGAATGTTCAAAATCCCTGGCTGATGAGAGCTATTCTCTACCAAATTTCAACATTCTTCAGCAGTTTCAATCCCTGGGCTGACTTCTGTCTTGTTTACAAGACTGTTATATACTGAGGTGGTGTTTGTCACGGAAGCCCTTTGTTTTCAAAATAACACAATTCATTTTCACTGACTCTGAAAATGAAGACAAAGCCAGAATGCTTTCAAGTGGATAAATGAAAGTCAAGTTAAGGTTGGATAAATTCTGAAAAGTTTCACATATCCAAGAATCCTTGCTTTGCAACAAGATTATAACAGCTGACCTAGAAAGCTGGTGTGTGTGTGTGTGTCTGTGTAATTTATAAATTTATTTGAATTGTGGGTGTCATATAAAACACACACAACTGTGTGTTTGAGCATATTTTTTCCAAACCCTGGAGGAAAGGGAACAAAGTCTTGCACTGCTTCAAGGAGGCATAGGAAGGTTGAGCGATTTGGCACCCTGCTATAGTTAATTACCACCAATATATTTTTAGGCCTGGCAGTGTTCCTCTCTTCTGAGTGGTGAATAACATAGAATCATAGAATCTGAGAGTTGGAAGTGACCCCAAGGCTCATCTTATCCAACCCCCAGCCATGAAGGAATCTCAACTCAAACACCCTTGACAGATGGCCATCCAACCTTTGCTTAGAAACCACCAAGAAAGGAGAATCCACCATCTGCCAGGGTCCATTCCACTGTCAAACTGCTCTCCCCCCCCTCAATTTTTTAAATTCATTTTATAACACAAACAAACAACAAAAACAGAAAAGCAAACAATACAAACAAATTCTTGTCTTATCCTTATTTTTTCTAAGCATTGTTAGGTGAGCTTCCCCAAGTCCCCCCTATCTGATTTTCATTTTCTCTCATTTTTAGCAGTTTACATATATCATAATTTTTAACCATTTTTAAAAATCACACTTACTTTTACCATAAAAATCTTCATATTTTCCCTTACAATACTATTTTAAAATACACTGTCTTCTACTTCTAACCCTACAGCCTATATCCACTTCCAAAGCTCTTGTAAGATTTAAATATTAACATATTTTTTCAAATATTCTTTAAATTTCTTCCAATCTTCTTCCACCGTCTCTTCTCTCTGGTCTCAGAGTCTCCCAGTCACTTTGGCAAGTTCCATATAGTCCATCATCTTCATCTGCCATTCTTTGATAGTTGGTAAATCTTGTTTCTTCCAATTCTTCGCTAATAAGATTCTCACAGCTGTTGTGGCATACAGAAAAAAGGTAACATCCTTTTTGGGGATTTTACCCCCCACTATACCAAGTAAAACGGCTTCTGGTTTCTTAATAAATGTGTTTTTCAACACTTTTTTCAGTTCATTATAAATCATTTTCCAGAAGTCTTTTACCTTGGGGCACATCCACCACATGTGGTAAAAGGTTCCTTCTTTTCCCTTACATTTCCAGCATTTATACTGTATACTGTCAGAATGTTCTTTTCCTTTTTAATTTTTTTATTGTATTTTCTTCTTATTATTTATTTTAAACAAAGTGATAATAATAATAATGTGCACCCTACCCCCGAGACCATTCCATTATCCAGCCTCCCAAAATTTCAACACCTCTTGCGATGGTTTGACCCCTTTCCTTTTTAACAGTACAAATTCTACAAACACCTTCCATATCTCCTCAGGATCATTTTTCCTGCATATTCCCCTTCTTACCTTAATGACACATGTTAATTTATCATTCATAGTTATATCTCACACCTCTTTATACAATTCTTCCATTTTATATTCACCTTGCCCCTTCCACTTCCTAGCTATAATAACTTGTGCAGCTGTCAATAAATTTGTGAGCAAGTCCTTCATAGTCTGTGACCCTTCCAGTCCATCATATATTGATAACAATGCTACCTCTGGACTTTCAGTCAACGTTAACCCTGTGATTTCTGTTATCTCCTTAAACACCCTTTGCCAAAAAGTTTGTATGCATTTACACCCCAACCACATGTGAACATAAGTACCGGTTTCCTGGCATCCCCTCCAACATAACTCCAAATATTCCTTGTTTATTTGATTTAATCTTACTGGTGTTAAGTGCCATCTCCATACTAAAAGGTAAAGGTACCCCTGCCCGTACGGGCCAGTCTTGACAGACTCTAGGGTTGTGCGCTCATCTCACTCTATAGGCCGGGAGCCAGCGCTGTCCGCAGACACTTCCAGGTCACGTGGCCAGCGTGACAAAGCTGCTCTGGCAAGCCAGCGCAGCACACGGAACTCCATACTAACTTGTAGTAATTTTCTTTTATCCTTATAGACAACATTCTCAGAGTGTGTTTCTCCTATATCCCCGCCCCCACCCCAGCTTTGGCTATTTATCTTCCCTGTTGTCTCCTTTTCCCACTCCTCTTTTAATTGATCTTGTTGATTCTCCATTTCTATAATGTTCTAGAAATCTAGTTTCTTGTAACTTGAAGTCATTGGTCCAAGTACTACATTCCAGAGCAGGAGAAAACAAGCTTGCTCCATCTTCCATGTGACAGCTCTTCTAAATATTTGAAGATGGCTATCCCATCTCTTCTCAGTCTCCTCTTTTCCAGGCTAAACATAACCAATCGCTCTTCATAAAACTTGGTTTCCAGACCCTTGATCTTCTTGGCTGCCCTCTTCTGCTGGGTCTTAGTAATCACAGCATCCTTTCCTAAGAGCTCACAGACTGTTTAATTATCTGTCCTATTACTTTTCCAGTCAGTAGTTACTAGGGTCTTCCCCCACCCACTTTTTGAAAACAGCGGCAACATTTGCCCTCCACCAGTTTGCAGGGACCTCACATATGGTAATCTAATATCCAGCATAGTCTCCAGGCATGGCCAAACTTGACCCTCCAGCTGTTTTGGGACTACAATTCCCATCATCCCTGACCGCTGGTCCTCTTAGCTAGGGGTGATGGGAGTTGTAGTCCCAAAACAGCTGGAGGGCCAAGTTTGGCCATGCCTGTCTAGTCAGTTGCCTGTAATCATATTAAGTTTGGTGGTGTGTCAGCAGTGACACTGCAACTCATGTGATGGTGAAAGGCATTGGTCAAGATCCATCGCTTATGAGGGGGTGCCTACCAGGGATCATAGAGTTGGCATATCACACAGGCATGTTCAATCATCAGCCACTCTCCATTCAGGCACAAACAAGCCCCAGCTTCAGTCCACAAATATCCACACAGCTTCCGTCAATGGGTTTCCAAAAGGGAATTTCAACCAGCTTACATTCACAAATACCAGCCTGCTCCAGCCTTGCGGCATTTGCCAGCATCCAAATGTGAACTCCCCCTGCTTCTACCCACCAATATCTGCCAGCTTCCATCAGGTCCATCGCCAGACAGTTGCTTAGCATGGATATCAGCAACGTTCAAACTGCAATTCTACTCAGCAAGCAAACCTGCCTTCTCATCATTGCACAACAGCAGGATGACCACCTCCTTCTGTCTCCTAATTCTCCTCTGTGTGGAAAGAGACCACCCAATGATGAATGCCACAGCTGTTGTCCTCTTTGGGAAGGATAAAGACTTTTGCCTTGGCTTTTCCCATGGCCCACCTTTATAGATCCACTTGTCTGCCATGTGCCATTTGTGACATCACAGGCAGTCCACAGTCAATGGCAGCAGCTGGGGAGGTGCAGCAAAACCTGCATAGCTCCTGCAATAGTGAAGGCAGCTTTCTTTGTCTCTTACCCTGTTTGTTATTGAAAAGATGTAGAGCCCACTCCTTATCTGTACTGATACCAGGGAAGGGAGCACCATAAGCCTAGGGACAGTCATTTTTCAGCCTAATGGCTGCACGCCTTCATGTCCAGTGTTCCAGGGGCCACATGCAAGTGGCAGGAGGGGGGACAGAGGCAGAAAGGGCATGGAGTGACAAATGTGACTCTTATCTTTGTACAGGAGATGCCATTCCAGAGGCTTAAGGACACCGTATCTCTCAGGCCAGTTAAGCAAGAAACATAATCACATTTGAAACATAGAATAAACATAGTATAGGCTTCACTTCATATCTTAGAAAAAAATTTCTGTGTAGAAAGTTTATGCATTAAAGTGATTCATATTAGCAGATAATTCTCCTGCTTTGCTATGTCCACAAGATGGTGATGGTGAGTTATTTATCAGGCTGTAAGGTAACAGTTGTTTCAGTTTTTCTCAAGGTATGCCGTGAACTGCTTCAATTACTGCTTATTCATTAAAGTATTTTATTTTCCCCTTCCTAATAGTAAAGTACATAATCCCCTGTCATTAGTCTGAAAGTTGAACTAACCCAAACTCCCTCCCAGTGGCATAGCGTGGGTTGTCAGCACCCGGGGCAAGGCAAGTAATTTGCGCCCCCTAACCCGGGGCAAGGCAAGTAATTTGCACCCCCTAACCTGGGGCAAGGCAAGTAATTTGCGCCCCCTAAGCCACTGCCAGCTTCTTCTTGCTGCTGCCTGGTCTGGTCTGGTGTGGTTCTCTCCCGCGCTCAGCGCTGCGCTGGGCAGCCGCTGCACTGCCCCTCCCCCAGATAGTCCCTCGCTCTCTCTCCGCACTGCACGCCTGGCACCCCCCCCCCCACAGTGGGCGGCAACCCGGCGGCTCGGATTGGATTCGCACAGCCAGCACTGCAGTGAGAGAGAGTGAGTGAGCCAGGTAGGGGCAGAGAGCTGAGAGTGCGAGCGCCCCCCCCAGATGTTGCGCCCGGTGCGGCTGGCCCCCTCTGCACCCCCCACGCTACGCCACTGCTCCCTCCAGCTGCCCAGAAGCCAAAATTTTCCTAGAACCCCAGGTGGGATTCTATTACTCAATCTTTTGCTTTTTAAATTCTTCTTTTATTTTAGAATGAGTGAAGCTGCATAAAAGAACCTCCGAGTTTATTGCATAATAAACACACAGAGTTGCAAAATGAACCACATAATCAATGCAGGTTATCTTGTTTTCAACAGATGTGCTTTTCATTTCTGTCCAAGAAAGGGCATATCAGGCCTGGGGCAGGATGAAGCAGTCCTCTTTCTTTGCAGAACTGCTGCCAGCTGCATTGAAATTCAAAAAAAGGGAGAGTTTTCTGATTGTACGCAAACTTAGATGCCAGTTTGATGCACCAGCTGCATAAGAATTGGTTCATTTTTTCTCTCCAAAATATAGTCCGGCCCACCACATGGTCTGAGGGATGGTGGACCGGCCCATGGCTGAAAAAGGTTGCTGACGCCTGCTCTAGCATCAGTGGCGTAGCGTGGGTTGTCAGCACCCGGGGCAAGGCAAGTAATTTGCGCCCCCTAACCCGTGGATTTTAGAGCTGCGAGTGCGAGCGCCCCCCCAGATGTTTCGCCTGGTGCGTCCGGCCCCCCTGCACCCCCCACGCTACGCCACTGTCTAGCATGTGTATTGCCTCTCTTGTGCATTGCCTCTCTTTCTTGCACATGCACACGGGCACCCCATAGAGCAGAAAGGGAAAGGAGGAGGTGGTGGTGGAAATCCACCAGCTCCTTTGCTTGGACTCTCCTCTCACTCCTCCTTGCCACAGTTGCAGCCATTCTTCAGGCAACCACTGTCAAGGTGTGTCTGTGGCTCCCGGCTGTTTGCCCAGGAAAGTATAAAGACAAGGAAAAGTTTCTTACAATTCTTTTTTATTTCAATCTTTACAGAGAGAGGCTATAGAACCCAGCCTCTTGGATAATGGTGTTGACCCAAGTGAATCTCCACCTCCCGTCTCTCCCACTTCCTCATTTGTCATCATCATCACCTCTTCTATGGGTGCCACTAAGTGCCCTCTGTCTTTGAGCTCTTTGCTCTCCTACTTTTAAGGCTCTGGGAGATGTTGGGTCTAGAATGCTTTCTAGTGACAATGTGTCAGCCAGCTGCTGCTCCGGCTCTGCCTGCTTCTCCTCTCCCATTGTTTCCCAACTTTCCCCCTCATCTTCCTCTGAGCTGTGACCTCTCGCAAACCACTGTTGTAAATCAATACTGTCTTTCCTGGAAGGTTCAGGATGGGGAGGAGGTCTTCCCCAGTTCTTCTCCTCCTCTGCCCAGCCCCTGACAACTACCTGCGTTAAATTATTTTCATGCACACATTTTACAGCTTTGCACAAGAATACTTAATTTAGAAAATATACACACTGTGAATGTTCTGCTTTCAACATAAAAAGCAATGCCGTTCTCAGTTCATTCCTTCTTTCGCTTGGCTGGCGTTGTGTGTCAGTACTGTATATATCTGTCAACCAGCTTCAAACTGCTGCATCTCCCTCTCTTGTCTCCTGTGGCGATCACACAGGGCCCCTGGACGTTTGACGGTCTATTGACCCTGTGCCACCACTGCGATTGCTTTTTCCGCTGCCACCACCCCGTATCTCACGGGGACACACGGAGTCAAGTCAGTTGTTAACATTAACAAATAATCAAGTTTATTTTTAAATGCAGGAACAAGCTTATGATTACTGTTAATTTTTCTTAGCAGTTTCTTAAATCTTAGTTCTTAACAACTTCAAACTGTTTATTCCCAACTATCTATCTGACTCCACCTGACAATTCCTCTCACTCTCTCACAATACAACTCTACCAACCCACACCTAATCCTCCCTCTTCCTTCTTCAACTCCCAAACCTCAACTGACTTTCAAAACCTCCCACTCTAACTTTTACTCCCCCCTTGCATTCCCACTGGCCAATCACATTCTCACTCATTTAACCCTTTCCTAATGACCCACCTAGGAGGCAAACACCACACCTCCCTTATCAGGAACCCTCCTTTAGTTTTTTCCCCTAAGCCAACTGTTTCCTTTTCCTTCTGTGACATGGAGGGGGGAGGAGTTTGTGGTTTGGAGAGAAATGAAGCACTTATGGGACAGGGCAGAAGGGGGAGCGGCCATCTTGCTTTGAACTTGGATCAGTTCCTCTTTTTCTGCAAAGGAGAAATTCAAAAGTTTGAAGAAAAGCAGAGCACAGATACACAATTGGATTTTACTAAGTGCTCAGCAATGCTGGAGTTTAATATGGATTTGTAGCTGCTTGTGACTCATGACCTCTTTCCCAGCATCAACATAAAGTCTTCCTCATCCAACCAGCAGCCTGCACTCCCCCAGCCTCCATAAAATTCAAATTTTCCTGATTCATAGATAATTCAATAAGGGAAGAAAATCCAATATAAAATTGCTTGTTACCTGACTGCAGGTGTACTGAAGCACATGGTGTCAGTGGTTTGTTTGTTTTTTACAAGTATGTTGGCATTTACTGGGTACCATTTATTACCACACCTCCTACTTCCATCGTGTTTCCATCAGCCCACGTGAAAGAATGCAGCCTGCTCTATTGTTGTTGAAGGCACATTCTCAGTAATTTTATTTTTCAAACAGCTTCTTTTTTGCAGAAATGCTCTTCGGCAAGATAGCTGCATTCAAAATAAATGGAAAATCAACTTTTAAATAGGGGGAAAGTGTGGGCTGCCACTTTTGGTAGATAATGCAGGACAGTGAACGTGGTGGTGGTGTGGGGGAGCACACACAGGATGTATCAAGTTCACATCTACACATCTTCGTTCATAGTCAGACACCAGGAAGTATATGACAGAACAATGAATGAATGTTCAGAAGCAGTGGTGGAGGGAAGTTTCTGTCAATTTTTTTTTTAAAGAACTTCGTAGCTGACATGAATGAAATGTCAATAAGGCAATTTTTGAGTGACGTTTCTGTGAAACACTTCAGATACAAGAAGATGATTCTTCTGCCTAAATCCTAGCAATAATTACACTTTTCTGAATCTTTCTCAAACTGTGTTTCTACTTCATCTGTTGGGTGTGTTCAGTAGTAAGACAACAGTGATCAAAACTTTGTCCTGTCCAAGCGATTGAAGGCCAAAGAAAATCCCACCCCCATTTTAGGCTTCAATACAATGCACACTTACTAGGGAGTAAGTTCCATTGAAAATAGTGTGGCTTAATTTCTGAGTGATCATGCATAGAGTCACAGTAATTGCAGAATTTGTGGCTGAGAGTAATGCTACTTCTGCCTCGTGAGAACCTCAGAGATAGGATTCCATACCATCCTTTCCTATGGATTATGTAGATTTTCAGAGCCAGGTTTTGCCAAAGAAGTAAGGTTTGAGGTGAGCCTTCTGTGTGAGGTTTGAAAAATAGTAGCAT
The DNA here is from genome assembly GCF_964188305.1 of Podarcis bocagei. Taxonomy (NCBI): domain Eukaryota; kingdom Metazoa; phylum Chordata; class Lepidosauria; order Squamata; family Lacertidae; genus Podarcis; species Podarcis bocagei. The sequence continues at coordinate 51,113,992 of NC_138134.1, forward strand.
TCTCCATGGTGATATTTCCAAAAGCATTATGCTTATTTTCCACACTGCCAATGGAATTAGAAATAATGAAGCTTAATCAATTACAGAAAACAATTATGACATTGTTATGGTCTAATAAACCAAGTAGGACTGCTAATGAAAATTTGTACCAGAAAACAAGTCAAGGTGGGTTGGGAGTAAGTAATATAACAAAATATTGCAGTGCCTCAAAAGTATCATTGATCTCTGAATGTTTGGAACATTGAAATATAACTTGGAAATCTTTTTCTTATTTAAGATTTGCACTTACTAATTATGATGGATTTTTATATGCAAGTCCCATTCTGTAAGATTAAAATTTGAGAGATAGGCCTTTGAATTGATCCAGCAAACTATTCTTATGTTCTTATCCCATCCCCATGATGGATGTGCTTGATCTTTTTTCTACTGAGGTAATCTTGAATATATTTTTGTGACAGCTGTACTTTTTCATATTTTAATAGAAGTTTCTCAAAAGGATTCATAAGATGTGGTACATTTTGTCTGCCATTATTCCACTATTTATTTGAGTTGAAATAATTAAAATAACGATAAACACGCTTGATTTATTGCTTTTCGGGCCTGTTCATTGGAGATGATATGTCTTTGTTTGTACCAGTTGCTAAGATGAAGTAACTTTTCCCAGATTGTCATGTTTGAATGGTTCCATAATTGCCTTTCAAAAATCTTAAATTAATGAAGATTGTGGTGGATTAAATCTATATGAGCATTTTCTCCATACGTTCATTATCGTTTTTGTGGAAGTAGGTATGTGTCAGGGACTAGACTGAACAGGAGGGCTGGGAAGTCTCCCCTCAGTCTGCTTGGCTCCTCTCAGAAGAGGAGGGGCAGTGGGAAGTTTTGCCCCCCTTGTCTCCGGCAGTTTCAAGAGGAGAAGGAGACAGGGCTGAATTACAGCTGAAGGAAAAAATGCCTAGTTATGAGATAGTGGAGGAGGAGGAGGAGGAGGAGGAGGGGAGAGTGAGAGAGCAGCCAGCAGAGACTTCTCTGGAGAGTCTGGGAGATCCCCTTTCTCCAAGGTCACGCCAATCCCTCCACATTCAAAAACAGAGAATGCAGAGGGGTATGACTCCTGGGACTTCCCATAGGTACTCAGAATGTTGTTGGGGATGGAAGAGGAGGGACTCAGAGTAGGCAACATCTCCTTTTTGTGGAGACATGGATTCTTCGTCTTGCAACCAGATGACTGAATAAAAACCATAAATACGAACTTGCTTGTTCTTCTTGCCTTTGATGCTACCGGGGGAGGAGAGGATTCTCCATGCCTGACATTTTGTTAGAGTCTTTTATGGTCTTCTTTGAATCAAACCAAGGTAATCTCCATAACTGATAATTATGTAACACCAGTTCTGCTTGTAGTTATATATCATTGTTGTTGTTTAGTCATTTAGTTGTGTCCGACTCTTCGTGACCCCATGGACCAGAGCACGCTAGGCACTCCTGTTTTCCACTGCCTCCCACAGTTTGGTCAAACTCATATTAGTAGCTTCGAGTACACTGTCCAACCATCTCGTCCTCTGTCAGGTTTGAAGACTGTGATGCATTTTAAAAAACTTGGATGTGTCAATGACAATGTCTTCTCTCAGCATGACAGTACTATGTGTTGATTTCTTAAGTGCAGCAGACTTGCCATGTTCTAGTTTTAAAAGATTGTTTACAAGGTTATTTAGTATTAGCGGAGTCTGACAACAAGAAGTTGCAGTTCATCATATATGGATGGGTGTGTGTGTGTACATGTATACACATATGCTTGCATGTGTCAACTTTTTCAAGTTAGGGAGGCACTTAGGATTCCATGCTCAAGTACATAAAAAATCATGGAGCCCATTCTGCTCATTTGCCTCCTCAAGACACAAGATTTCAGGAGAGGATTATAGCTCAGTGTTAGATCATCTGTGTTACATACATGCAGAAGGCCCCAGGTTCAATCCCAGGTGTCTCCAATAGGCCTCATTGTCCCATAACATGGTGATTCTCTACACTGTTGGAAAACAAAGTAGCCATCTTCTCAGAGGTGAGTCTCATTGAGTTCAACATACTCCTAAATTGTAAGTCTGTAAACAGCTGCAGCCTAAGAGAGGCAATTCATAGTATCACAGAACTTATTTTAGCCAGTCCTAGTCAGCAGGACTAGGTGAAGGCTTGGCTATCTCTTACTTACAATTAAACCTTTAAAAGATAAAGGCAGCAGTCCTGTTCTGTGATGGCATGTTGAATTTTTAGTGCTGCTATTTGCCTGCTACCAGCTTTTCGATACAGAGGGACTCAGGTGAAATTGTAAATGAAGAGCATGGTCTGTGGAGATTTCACATGTTGCTGTATTGTGGGCAGTGCTCTATTATCAAGTTACAAAATCAATTCACTTAGATTTCTCTTTTCTTTTCTTAAGCACATAATCTTTCAGAACTAGTGGATGAAGATAACTGTACTGTTCTCAAGGGAGTGCCCAGTCCTTCAACACATTTCAGGTAGGTATGCTATGGGACTGAACTTATCTTTTTTTATCTCAGCAGCTTTTGTATCTCAGTGTGTTGTGCTTTCACCTCTAGTAGACTTCCAGTAAAGATTACTCACTTTTTCAAGATGACACACAGATCACAATTCAATAGTCTACAACCTTTAATTATTCTGTTGCAACCCATAATGCAACCTGGCTAGAAAACCTCATTGGTAGCACAGCAGGTGATTTGAAATAAGTGAAATGGAATGAGGAAAGAAAATCCACCAGAAGATTATCAGGTCCCAAATGAGGGGAAAAAAATACCTACTGGTTTTGCCATTCACAAAAGGATAATTAATGTGAAATGTGAGTTTGGGTTGCCATATCAACAAAGAGGTTTCTGGGTGGGTTTGGGTTGGGTTTTTTTAAAGACACTTGGGAAACCATTGTGCAAATAAAGCACAAATACAACAGGAATGTTATATATAGTAATTATAAAAATAAATGTATTAAAAGATGGGACTACTTGCTCCACACCTGTATCTTGGCATTTGGGAATTACACTTACACACACAAACAGAGCTTGCTTCTCCTTCACCAACACTTTCTAGGAGCAAAAAATAGAGGCTGGCATTGTTTAGTCTACCTAGAGTCACACATCACTTCAGTCAAAATGGGGAGCTAGTACAACTTATTATCAGGTGTGGATAAGTGTACAGTATTGTTGATCAAGCTTGGCTTTTAAAAAAAGCCAGACTTCACTGCCTTCAAATAAGTTTTTCCTGCCAATTGTTCAACAGCTGAGACAGCTAGAGGAACCTTGTGTATCATGCTCCTAAAACATGTTAGTTTGTTCAATTAAATATGGTACGTTATGGTCCCATGGAGGACAGCTGTAAGGTAGCTAATAGGCAATTAAATCAACTCATCTATTTGCAAATTGGTCTTACCAGGATTCATTAAAATGCAAAGACTATTGTTTTCCTAAATGCATGCTACTTAAAGGAGATTAAATAACTTGCTTTTGGGTTTCCGTGTTTAAAAGTCCCTTGCATGAGTAGCAGGCTGGCTCATTATGTGGTATTGCTACTTCCAAACACTTGCAGGCCCAGGCCATGCACTCCCCCCACCCCTTCCGCTCAAGTGAGCTACCAATAAAAGAGACCACACAGTTGAATGGGATCAAATCAAGCCACAACTTTGGACTTCCGGGGTGGCGCCATCGGCAATGGTGGACTCCCTCTGAACTGGAGGGATTAGCTCTGCGTGAAACGGGTCTTTTCCGCTATGGCGAAGCGGGGACCCTGCTAAAAATCACAGGCGGATGAAGCCTGTGACCATGGGACTCAGCAGGCACCCTTAGCGCCCCCCCAACCTGCAAAGCAACCCACTAACAGGCTCCGAAGTGAAGAGGGGGAAGTGGCGCGGTGCTGTGAGTCAACTGCTATTTCCGTGGAGCGAAGCTGCACAGCCGTTGCCGGAGAGCGCTGCCTTTTTCCTGGGACAATTTGGCTTCTAAAATAAGCACCTGTGAGTACTTAAACTTTGAACAATTGTACTTTAAATAAGGACTTGTGAGCAGAAAGGAATTGGACTTAAAAATTTATTTTAATTTGGCACTGAAACGGGAAGGTCTAAACAGGAAGTCAGCCTTCCGTTTCTTTGTAGACAGAATAAAGCAAAGACAATGTAAACTAGAGCTCAGAAAATCACTTCTAAAGGATTGGCTTTCATCATTTAAAATCGTTGAACCCCCCTTCGGCAGCAGGAGAAGAAGGGGGAATCTTTTTTGGACTGTTTAAACCTGCAGAAGTGAGTTTAAAGTAAAGTAACTTTCCACCATCCTGATCCTGGAGCGGGGTGTCAGGACTGACGTTTGAAGCTCATTGACCAGAGACAAACGTTTTTGACAGATAGTTAAAGGAAGAGAAACATAGTGATTCCACTGTTTCCTTTCGCACTTTAAAGGAACAAATATTGACAAAATATCTCAAAAAGGATACTTTGTTGCAAGAACAAATAGAAGTTCTCCCCCTAGAGGGAGACTGTGAAACTGTAACTAATTCCAGGGAGCTTGCAGCTGTCTCAGATTACAGTCGTGGGAATGGACTTGTGACCTTGTAGGACAATGTATTCAGAGGCTCTGTTGTGTGCTCTCTGTAAAACAAGTGCCCTACTGGAACAGTTAAGTGAGAAGATGGATTTGATGACTAATGCGGCCAGAATTTTTGAACAGGCAGTGGGAAACTATGTGGAGCCCACCCATGAATTAGATTAGGAGTGTGTCCTGACAGAGCAGATGAGAGAAGAGGATGTTGCTGAATCCTGGGTGCCAGAGATGGAGGGAGCTGCGGCCTTGCAGGAACAAGAGCTTTTGGACTTGACAAATGAACTTGGAAAAAGCCAGATTTGGAAAGATAAAGTTTGGATTGGTTTGGAAATGGGGGGTTGGATAGACCCCCCCTATGCAGGGATGTTTGGACTTTCCGAGTCTGGCAATGGGCCGTGAGATATTTGGAGCTGTGGGGGCTCTTAAGTTTGGAGGGATTCTGAAACATCTTCTTAAATACCACATGGAGTTGAGTCTGGACTATGGAAAAGGGGCTGATATGTTGAAAAGGGTCAAAAACATCACCAAGCTAGAGTTCCCACGAGTGAAAGGAGAATATGAAGAAGAGCTGCGGAAGGGACATGGAATAGACTTAAGGGCCTCGGATATAAGGTTACCAGGTTAATGCGCTAGATCGATGAGATAAAAAGGACTGACAAAACCCGGGACCAGGAGGAAGGGACGCTGGATGAAGATTGGATTGTTTTTATTTCTCTTTTTATTACCAGGATTGCTTTATAAAATTGATGAATGTTAGAAAAATGTTGGAGCGAAATTACTTGGCTCTAGCAAAAATGTTTAAAGAATTAGGTAAGAATATTATGGTTGTGAGAAGTCGGTAAAAATAAGATTTAAGTTTTAAGTTCTTAAGGTTTTCTATAAGATAAGATGAAAATAGATTAAGGTAATGTAATGACAGAATACTATGAAATATGGAAAGGATTTGCTGTATAATTATTAACCAGGATACAAAAAAAGGGAGGAGGAGGAGGTCAAAGAAAGAAGGTAATGAGAGTTGAGGATTTGAGAATGATGGATTTATTTTTGTCTGTTTGCGGTGTATTTTTGTTTTTTGAATTTGCATTGTTTGTTGTGGTTTGTTTTTCTTTTGTTTTTTCTTTTTTCTTTTTCTGCTTTGTTTTTTCTTTGTAATTTCAAAAATTTTCAATAAATATCATATAAAAAACCCCAAACACAAATCAAGCCACAACTTCATTGACTACAGATGAGGTGGTTTGGCATAGGCATTGGGTAAGCATTTCAATTCCTGGGCTTCCTACTGGAAATAACATCAGGGGTCAACCAGGCATTCCTAAGACTTACATCAAATAGGGGGATCCCTGAGTCCCCCATCTGGGCAAATGGACAGAAGCAACTCCATCATGGATCCCTTTAATGGGTTACCCATTATGGAGGGGAAGGTGAGGGTACGACACCCCCCTCCAATCAAGCCTACAGTTACCCAATGTCTAAACCGCCAAAGGTGTGACAAGGTAGGCAAAACCACCAGGTCATGGCCAATTCGCCTGAAAGGCAAATTCCTACCTGGCCCCGCTAACATGGTGACCACCACCAGCCATAGCAAGGTCAACTCAATGAGTAAATGCAAAACTACCAGAGTGAGTGGGTGGGTGGGGGCTGGCACAGGCTGCTTTTAAATCCCCCGGGAGTGGACCTGAGGGAAGCCTGATTGTGCCCTCACGCCTGCCCCCATGAGCCCAGCCCTCTGTGCTAGCCTGCCATTGGCCAACTCAGTAGGCTGACCCGGAACAGGATTTCAAGATGGGAGCAGAAGCCAAAACTCGTGCTCTGGCTGGGATCAGCTCCCCACACCCAGCCTTGCATTGCTGGTGGGGGAGGGGAGGCACTGCAAAGCCGTCACACCCCTAAAAGGGGGTAAGCGGACTTTTAGTACAGTGGTCAAAGAATTCCTAATCACACTCCTATTTGCAATTATCTCATGGAAGTATGGGAAAGATTCTATGCCCTCGTTGAGCAACAGTTAATCTAGAGAGGAAAGTGCAGTGGTACCTCGAGTTAAGAACTTAATTCGTTCGGAGGTCCGTTCTTAACCTGAAACTGTTCTTAACCTGAAGCACCACTTTAGCTAATGTGGCCTCCTGCCGCCACTGCACGATTTCTGTTCTCATCCTGAAGCAAAGTTCTTAACCCGAGGTACTATTTCTGGATTAGCGGGGTCTGTAATCTGAAGCGTCTGTAACCTGAGGTATCACTGTACTGGAAAAAAGCTGCAGGGTGCTTATGTCAAAAGAATCACTGCAGTATTATTTAAAACATTCAGACCACCACAACAATCTGCAGTGGTACCTCTACTTATGAACTTAATTCATTCTGGAGGTCCGTTCTTAACCTGAAACTGTTCTTAACTAGAGGCGTGCTTTCGCTAATGGGGCCTCTTGCTGCTGCTGCGCCGCCAGCGCACGATTTCCGTTCTTATCCTGGGGCAAAGTTCTTAACTTGAGGTAACTCTTCCAGGTTAGCGGGGTTTGTAACCTGAAGTGTTTGTAACCTGAGGCGTTTGTAACTCGAGGTACCACTGTATGTGTTAAGCAGCTAGCTTGTGCTTATCAGGCAGAACTAGAGCTGAGCATTAGGAGTTAGGTGTAATATTACTCTATATTTAACATTTGTATTAGTCAGCTGTGTCTAAGGTATAAGACTGTGTATGCACAATACTTTAAAGCCCATTCAAAACACATTCTTTCTTTCAAATAACTATGGGCACTGTAGTTTACACCTCACAGAGTTACAGTTCCCTGAATGTGTAGTCTCTAACCCCTATCACAGAAATGCAACATTATCCCTATTATTTTACACAGAGGGAGTTTTATTTGCAAAGAAGAGAACATTAAGCTTTAGTCAAGATCATATTTACTTCCACACTAGACCTTAAATTTATATTCCTGTCATTCTGATGTTCTTTCAGCATGATCAATCCCAAATGGCAGAATCATTATGGAAGCATTAAGATCAGACCTGCAGAACTTGAGGGAGAGGAACTCATCAGTCACGCTGCAGTTGGCACAAATGGTGTTAGGGAAATGATGCTGAAGTTGGCTACTAGTTCTCAGTTCCTCATCTGCACAAAAAATCAAGAAGGATGCTGCCCAAAATTCAAATGCAGTATTTTTTCAAAAATATATATATTGTTAATTAAGGACACACGTCATAGTTTGTTAACAATGCCCTTTCAAAGTGATACAATACAAAGAAATTTGGGAACCCACATTAAAATTTGGGTTTTCCACACCTGCAATATATGAAGGAATGAAACTTTATTTGCGTCAGCCATAGGCCATAGCAACAAAAGAACCTTGCAATATACACAGAACAGAAATAAAAAGTGGATTATATAAAACACAGTTTAGGGTCCTGAAACAGCAGTCAAATGGTGGATCTTATTCCGATTGCCCCAGCTAAAAACCTTGCAGCCTTTGCTGTCACCTGCTCATCTTGATCTGCCAAAAGAAAGGACACTGTGGCAGTGGTTGGGCGACCTGGAATGGACAATAAGAAAGGGGTGATAATCTCATTCCTCAAGTCTTTATAAAGAGTGCAAGCCAGAAGGGCATTCGCCACCGATTCGGTGCTGCCATCTCCACAGGGACATAAGCGTTTTTTGTGTGGAATCTGTTGGAATCATCCCTCAAGTACAGCCGAGGGCAAGACATTCAATCTTGCAAGAGTAAAAGTGCGTCTATATTTTGGAATTGCTAGTTTATGCAGATAGGATGCCAGAGGATCAAAATGGGAAGGTGGATTTATGGCATGCCTTTGTCTGATGTCATTATAGATAAGGAGTGAGCTGTACATAGCAAATAAGCAAAGCAGAAATGGCTGCTGAGCTGCACCCACCATTGTGAGGCCTGAGGAGGTGATGATGATGATGTCTCTCCAGCTGCTGTTATTGGCTCTGGACTCCCTGTGATGTCACATAAGCACATGGCAGCTCAGTGGATATACAAAAGCAGCCCAAGGGGAAAGCCCAAGTCAAAGCTTGAAAAGGACACAGTGGACAACAGTTGTGTTATTCAGTACTTGGTGATCTCCCTCCACATGGCAAATGGAAGGAGGCCATCATCCGTCAATGAGATGCTGTGGAGCAACGAGAAGGCAAGTGTACCTGATAGTGGCAGATATCCATGGTTGGAAGCTGGCGATGGACCTGGCAGAAGCTGTGATTAGCATGTGGAAGCCCAGGATGCCGCAGGGCTGAAGGAGGCTGAAGTTTGTGCACGTAAGTTGGTTGAAATGCACCTTCAAAAGGCCATTGACAAAAGCTGTGTGGATATTTGTGGGTTGATGCTGGGGTAAGTATGAATGGAGAGTGTGGACATAGGTCACCCACCAGACCCAGGTATGCCTGGGTATTGCATGTTCAGATAGCGGTGTAGGCTGCCCTCCAGGCTCTGGGTGAATGAACCACTGGATATTCATGGGTGGAAGCCAGCGGAGGTTGGCAGGCTGGCCAGTGGAGGTGGCTGGATGATAACTGTTGAATGAGGGCCATTCCCCTCACCGTATCTGTGTTTGCCTTTCATGGATATTCACAAGCTGACAAGGCTTTCCCCAAAAGCAGCAATGAAGGGGATAGCAGAGCTTAAGCAAGCCATCAAGGTATTTCTAAATACATCTAAGTAATGCTCATGACATTCCCCTTTCCAGTACCAGGATAGGAGGCTGTGCAGATGCATCCCTAAGCAGTTCCCACGGGCTAAAAACTTCCTGTGATGTCACAAATGGGCAGGGTGGCTGAGGGGAAAGAGGCTGTTTCTAGTGGGAGGTGGCTGGAAGAAGGGAGAAACCCCAGTAGAAGGTTCAGGGGAAGCTGGGGTAGGTAGGCAGGGCCAGCTGGATATGCAGAAGTTGAATATGGTTTGACTCCCTTGTCTATTTGCATTGCCAACATTTTGTTCTCTCATGGCTCCTGTACCTGTCTCGCCTAGATTGCTTGGCAAGAGCCCCAGCCCTTTAATGGTTCCTGCAGAGCACCTGCTTTGTATATATATATATATATATATGTATATATATATATATATATATATATATATATATATATATATATATATATATATATTCAACCAGGCCTGTTGATTGATAGCTAGGCTTTAAACTGATGGCTAACAGGCCAAGATCAAAAGCATTTTGAAACAAGATATTAAACGTTAAATAATATTCAACATTAAGTTTCCTCTCAAACGTGTAACATTAGTGCAACTCCAGAGCATACAGAAATTTGCTCCAGAGGAGCCACTCTCCTCCCTCTTGCAATGGAGAGTGGAAACGGGGGGGGGGGGGCACGGCAATCCATAATTCCGATAAAATGCTACTGATGTTAATCTAATCATTTGGATTTTAATAGTTGGGTTATTATTTCTTTTCTGTTTGCTTTTTATCCCTAAGTCAATTTGAGCAGCTCCTTTGTGAAGGAGGAAAGCAGGCTATTCATTTTATAAATCAACTGCATTCAGCTGTGTCTTTGAAATTCAACCCCCTCTGTGCCTGCTTTAAACTCTGTAACAAGCACACAAGCGTCACACTTTGCTGAAGCTAAAGCAGATCACATTATGTTCTTCTCCAGGAACAGTGACCACATACATGCCACCTTGGGTTCCAAGATGGAAGAACATGGTTGATAATTTTAAGGAGTGAGGAATACAGTCAGCATTGGCTGGAGCACCTGCTCCTAACAGTCACAACCCCAACACTTGTCTTGTTTCATACTCTCTCTTTTTCAACATACCAGTCCTAAACTGCGCCAGGGCTCCTTACAGCTACTTTTGTAAACAAGGAGATGTGGCCAGTCTAAGCGTGTTTTTGAATCACATTGTTAAAGTCATGTCTAGTTAGACCCAGAAGAGATTACCTTCTTGGTCTCTTTTGTACTAAGAGAATACAGTGAGAATATCTGCTTTGCTAAACACTTTATGCTTCTGGCATAAATAGACATTTAAAAAAATTCATGGCTGAAGTTTGTTGCTGGTTTCTGAGATAATGCAGTAAATTCTTCTCCGCATAAAAGTGTCACTTTTACAAACGAAAATTAAGATGATTTGTAGCATATTACAATTGCAATTAAGCTATAATGAGTCCCCCCAAATTACACATGATGTAGGTTCTCATTATATAATATAAACACTTCTTTACTGGGTTTCCTTTTCTTGGCTTATGGTGTTTTGCATCTGCCTTTTCAATTTCCAAAGAATGCAATAACCTGAAACATATCGAATGCATAGCATATGCTCCGGGTGGTATAATAAATGTTACTTGAAATGAAATTTCCTTGAGCCATGAAGCTTGATCCTGTCCATGATTATGTGGAAGGAAGTCTCACTGAGTTCAACAGAAGCTACTTCCTAGTAAGCAATCACAAGACTATGGCCATAATAGCTCAATTCCATTTCAATTTAAGTAACAAAATAGGGTGGTTTTGTTCCTCCCTGATCCCATTATTCTCACTAATACCACTTGTTCTGGATCTTGCCATCTTGTGCTTTCAATACATGGCAGCCCTTCTCAGATGTTCGAAGGAATGTGGATAAGTCAGCGAAGGAGCCTGACTGCCACCACAATGCTGTACCCCCACCCTGAACATTCCTTTCACTCTATGACAGGGGTGAGGAGCTTCTAGCCACGGGCCTAGTTAGACACAGCATTTGTCCCAGTTTGGCCCACAAGTCCATATTCTCCAGACCATGCCCATCTACACCACACCTGATGTCATCAGGCATGGGGCAGGTGAGGATGTGGCTCCAAAGGAAGAACGGGGAGCTTAAAGCAAGTTCCTGATTGCTCCTTCGCAAGTGAGGCTTGCTGGCTGCGCTGACATGGAGCCCAGCTAGGATCAGCTGCACTAGGAAGTCCCCCACTAGGAACTCCTCAATAGGGAACTCCTTAATGCAGCTGTTGACTGGTAATTGCAGTGAGCTGCTTTGAAAACAGATTGCCAACACAGATCAGCTTGATGGATCAGCAGTTACAGTGAGCCCCTTTGAAGTTGCCACCTGACATCATAATGGGGGGGAAAGACAAAATACCTTATGAAATCACTAATAGTCATATTAGACAATACTGGGCTTGATGAATTTAACATCCTTATTATGCTTCAGCATAATTTCTATAAACACCACCTTTTATTGAATACAAATTTGTATATTGGGATGGCATCTATATGTGTCAACTAGGATGGGTGCATTGATGTTTAAATGTAGTGTGAGCTGACATTCTCGTGATTTTTAAAATTATTATTTAGTTTTAAGTTTTTTTCTTCTTCTTTAATGAATTTGCAATAAAAACCAACCAACCAAAAAACCCAGCCTCCATCCATTGGGGAAACAGGCAGCTGGTAACTTGTGTTGTTCAAGTTGTAACTAGAAAGGCAGATATAAAAATATATCTAATAAAGAAAGTATGCAAAGTTGCTACGCAACATGTCCCCAGAGAGAAATACCCTGCATCTCTGCTGTCATGTATTGGAAACAGATGAGCAGAGGAGGGAAAGAACTGGATCCAGCTCAGGGGAGAGGTGGTGAGATGTCCGCATTGTCAGAGCTGTGGAGGAGCACTGAGTGGCAGTAATCACTGTGGTATGATTACAGGATGTTGGGGGGTGATGGAGAGGCAGCAGCCAAGTGGGTGACCTCAGACAGCAATGTATCTTGGGCCATCCCAGGCAGTAAGCCGTCTTTCCCATAGGACTTAGTGGTGCATTGCGCCAGGGCGTCGGCCTCTCAGGGGCATGCCAGCCAGCTACCATATGGCTGGCGGATGTGCAGCTTCCCTCCCAAGCCTCTGCGGAGATTGTTCTCCTGCAGCGGCATGGGGGAGAGTTGCGGTGTTCCCCCCCGATGGCTGGCAGTGCTCAGCTTCAACCCCCCCCCCACTATCCGTGGTAATTTGGGGGCGCTGGGTGGATATTTGCACCCCGGCATTGCATCTGCTAAAAACAGCCCTGCCAGGCAGGAATATATATTTCAGTCATCTCTCTTTCACTCTCCCTCCACTTGACCAAATTGAAAACTGCAAATTGCTATTTCTGCAGGCACAGAAGTCACCCATCTTCTCTATCACTTTACCCACATTTTGCTATTTCACTTAAAATGCCCACAGAAGATCTGCAGATCTCAGGGGACCATCTCCTCACAATTAGGTTCCAGGAAGAGCCATTATGTGCTATTAGGAAACAATTTCCCTGACAGAAGGATGTGGTTGGCCAGCTTTAACAGCATAACGCATGGAAGTTTACGCATTATCATGTACAGCTTTTGCCAACAGTTCACAATGGCTGAGATTGAGTTGCTGTCCAAAATATCTGGAGGTTGGCAAAGATGATCTAACTTTTACAAAATTCACAATGTTTTGCAGCAGAAGTAATATCTCTCTCACTAGTAATGAGAAGGCAGGCAGTTATAAAAGAGCAGCAAATGGATCTTTGTTACCTTGGCATTCTACTTGCTTGTTATTCTTATGGGAAAAGATTTGGTAATTACAAAAAGAGAAGTAAGCAAAGGTACTAAGACAGAAAAAGGGCAAATAACAGAAAGAAATCCCAATAACGGATGAAACACTTACCAGGGGCTGTGAGGCAATGCAGAAAGAAAGCTCTACCTGGTAATTGTTGCAGAGAGGTCAACTAAACAATTGTATGTAAAAAGCACTTGGAGACAAACGGATACGTATTGAATTAGAGTTGAGAGAGAGAGAGAGAGAGAGAGAGAGAGAGAGAGAGAGAGAGAGAGAGAGAATTGGAAACCTGAAAGAATACCAGACAAGGCTGCCTGCTTTAGATGCTACTTTTTCCTCAGTTCTGACTCCAGCTTTGAAAAGCCTTTGGGCAAAGTGCCGCTGGTTGAAGCCCCTCATGCATTATTAGTTAACTGTGGAGGACTGATCTGGAAGCCATGCTGGGCAGCAGAGCTCCATAGCAGCAGCCCATGGCCAGGATTAGGCCCACTGTTTCAATGTCTCACAATGCCTCAGAGTGATGCAACATGGCGTTATAGCGGGAAATTATTTTCACAAGACCAAGTTGTCCTATACTCTTCTGTGTATAAAGGTAATCTGAGCTTGGTTCTCAGGTGTTCACAAACAACTCAGCCTGCGCTTTGATTACAGTGGTGCCTCGCAAGACGAAATTAATTCGTTCCGCAAGTCTCTTCGTCTTGCGAGTTTTTCATCTTGCGATGCACGGTTTCCCATAGGAATGCATTGAAAATCAATTAATGCGTTCCTAGGGAAACCGCCTTCAGACCAGGTCCGGGGACAGTCTGTCCCCGGACCTCTTCTGAAGGCCGGGGGGGGGGGGGACAAGGGCTTTTCTTCTCACCCCCAGCATTTTAAAAAACCCTGGGACAGCGGAGGACTTCTCCGCTGTCCGGGCGATCTTAAAATGCTGGCGGGCGGCATTTTAAAATCGCCCCGGACAGCGGAGGACTTCTCCGCTGTCCGGGGCGATTTAAAAGCCCCTGGGAAGGCAGGCAGGGGGGGACAAAGACTTTCGCCCCCCGCCCGCCTTCAGAAGGTGTTCCCACCCCCCCGCCCGGCTTCGGAGCATGGGGAGATCGCTTCTCCCCACCGCCCCTTGCTTCAAAAGAGGTCCGGGGGCAGTGGGAAGCGCTCCCGCTGCCCCCGGACCTCTTTTGAAGCAAGCGGCTGCGGAGAGAAGCGATCTCCCGGCCGCCCCTTGCTTCAAAAGAGAAGACCCGCTGTCCCCGGGGCAAGCTTCGTTTTGCGAAGCAAGCCCATAGGGAAATTCGTCTTGCGAGGCAACTCGAAAACGAAAAAACCTTTCGTTTTGCGAGTTTTTCGTCTCGCGAGGCGTTCGTCTTGCGGGGTACCACTGTATATAGTGGGCACTTGTGACTCTGGACTTAGTTTTGCCAAGCATTTGCCTATAGCTAACATGCCACTTGGTTGGCATTTGTCGCAAGGGAAACAAATACACACTGCTTCCTGTTCAGCTTCCTTGAGGCTACTTTTAGGAACAAGAAATTTCACTCTCCTGCCATTTCTCTTTCATAAGTCTCTACATTGAGATAGAAATGTCGTTTTAAAAACTTCTTTTAAAAAGCTCTCTTACAAGTCATGGATATGTCTGAAGGAATACAAACATATTATATTCATATATTTGTGCACTAGGACATGTAAAACATATTTAATCAACCAGGACATTGCCTGCAGGTCCTGCAGTCTGAGTTGTATCATGCGAAAAAGGGATGTCATACACTGCAGAGGTAAAACTACAACTGACCTATGTACACATTTTAGAAATCACAACTATTCTGACAGAAAAGTGGAGCAAGCAACGTAATGTTAAACATCTTCATTTTGAGCCTCATAACTGGCTGGAGACGTACAAATAATTGCTACAGAGATACCAACAGGCCCAACAAGTCTTAGCCAAAAGGGAGAAAGCGTGGATGTGCATGCTGGACACATTAACACTGCATGGCCTCAACCTGGAGGATAGTTTTTAATTAATTTATTAATTATATTTAATTTGTATACCTCCCTATACCTGCAGGTCTTAGATTGGTTCCCAGGATAAAATCAGAATATATAACCACAAAATGCATAATCAAAATAAAAACAAAAACAACCCACCCCCCAACACATCTTAAAAAGGCACAGGATGTCAATCAACCAAAGGCCTGGTTAAAGAGGAATTTTTTTGCTTGGCACTTAAAGGTGTATAATGAAGGCGCCAGGCGAACCTCCCTGGTGAGAGCATTCCACAGACAGGGAGCCACTGCAGAAAAGACCCGCTCTCATGCTGCCACCCTCTGGACCTATTGTGGAGGAGACACATGAAGATGGGCCTCAGAAGATGACCTCAGGGTCTGGATGGGTTCATATAGAAAGAGGTACCAGCATCACTTAGCTTCAGCAAATGAGCACCTTTGGAATTCCATCCTCCAAGCTCTACAACTGTCACCTTGGAAACAGCATCATTTTTATCAGAGCAACTGATGAAGGTGCTGAAGCTGAAATGTTTTACTGTAAGAATTTAACATTTCTCTTTTGCTTATCATTGTAGTAGTGATTGACTGCATCCTATCAGGATCCAGAACAATCTTCTTCTTCTTTGAATTTATATACCACCCTATACCCAGAGGTCTGAAGTGTGGATTGATGGTTTCATTTTCTGTCTGTCTCTCTGCATAAACACCCACCTTCGCCCACTGAAGTCTAGAATTGTGTCTGGTGTCTTGCTATATATAGCAGTACTCTAAACAAGACACATAGATGGAAAAGATAATCTGAAAATTACCGTATATCTTAAAAATGTAAAAATGTAATTAGACACATATGCCTTTAAAATGGCAGCACCAAAAATTATCCTTAATTTAAAAGCTTGAAATCACCAACGTGACCTGCCTTGTGGAACAAAACATTATGTCTGTTTACAACCACAAAAGTTTTTGAATGTTTCAGTGAATCCAGAAGTTATACAGAAGGGTAAATCCAAAAGCATTTATTATTTAACCACTGCTGGGGAAAATCCACCAGGAGCAAGCTGGTTTTTGTATCAATAGATTATGAATTTTCTCAAACTCTGTGGTTAATGATGATCCCTTATGAATACCCTCTTAGCTGAAATTTTATTTTGTGTAATGAAATGGGAACAAAATCTTATAAATATGCCAGTAGTCTGAAGCCTTATCTAATCTACTATTTGTTTGAGGATAGTCTGAATTAATTCCTCTGCATATATTAGACTAGAATTCCTAGAATTGTCTTTGATATCTAAAATAATTCTACAAAGCGGAAACATTCTTACCAACCTGTATTTATTGCAGTCCATTTAATATCAATAATATTTTAATGGCATTTAATAGATGTTTTCAATTCTTCACTTAGAAAAGACAAGAGAGAGAGAGAGATTGTATTTATGAATTCACCCCTCTTTTGATTACTGTGCCCAATCAACAATCCCCACTGATTAACAATCATGGTTGAAAAGAATGAAAAAGAATCTTAACATGCTGAGTGAATATTAAACTCGGGTGAGGAGGAAGGAAAAAAGAATGGAGAGGGGAATTTGCATATGTGAGATTCATGTACATATAGGGGTAGCCAAGCTTTATTCGGTCAAGGGTTACGTTGCCTCTGAGGTAATCTGTCAGGGTCCTTGTGATGGTGATAGGTGGAGACAGAGATGATGGCTGGACCCAGAACAAATGTGTTCCTGATTAGCTAACCCAGAATGAAGACCACCATGCCTGAATTTTCATCATGGTTACCTCAGATTACAATTCCCAAGCCTAGCCAGGTCTACTCAAAAGTAGACACAAAAATCTGTGTTTGTGGCATTTTTCTCAAATAAGCATACAGGTAATTTTCTTTAGTGCAACAGTCCCATGTAGCCACTGTACCAGAAGTTTCATTTTGGGTGTTTATGCACATACACATGGCAGAAACCTTTCAGTTTGTTCTCAGACAGCTGCAGGTTCCAGGCTGGGGGACTTTTTCCTAAGTCCCACAACCAGGAGAAAAGCAAACTAAAAGCAAACTAAAAACAAATTAAAAACAAATACCTTTTATATAAATCACAATAAGATCTAAAATAAAGATGCAAAATTTAATATAAATACAGTGGTACCTCAGGTTAAGAACTTAATTTGTTCTGGAGGTCTGTTCTTAACCTGAAACTGTTCTTAACTTGAAGCACCACTTTAGCTAATGGAGCCTCCCGCTGCCGCCGTGCCGCCGGAGCACAATTTCTGTTCTCATCCTGAAGCAAAGTTCTTAACCTGAGGTACTATTTCTGGGTTAGCAGAGCTTGTAACCTGAAGCGTCTGTAACCCGAGGTACCACTGTAACAGCAACAGCCCCTGCCCAACAATACCCCCTTCTAAACAATACCATAGCCCAAGAGTTTGGGTGGCCCAAACAGAAAAGCAAATGAAAAGAGGAATTCTTTTTCTTATTTGCATCTCAGGACTCGTCCACACTTCTGCTTCTCCCATTGCTAGAGAGTTTGGGTCTGAGAAGTTTCCTGCTTGTCCCATGCTTTGTAGGCATGAGTCCAAGCAGATTTGCCTTTGCCCTACCACTTTCCCCGGGAAAACCCACTATTTAGCGCTAAATCGAACAAACAGCAATCTGTAGAAAAACCTGATTGCTGTTTGTTCCAATTCAGTGCTAAACTATGCGTTTTCACAGGGGAAAGCTGTGGAGCAAACAGGTGTGTGGTTAAGCCATCAATCAGATAAGACTTTTCCCCACATGAGATGATGGTTTGTGGCTTGTAAAGGGTTTAAAGGAGATTGACTATAACCATCACTTTTCCTATGACTGAGTGGTTGGGATTTGTGTTTGTGTGTCCACCACTGATCCTGCCGCCTCCAACCAGTTCGGTTCAGTCAGTGTAAGCAAGCCTCAGAGCTGTTCCTGCTTGTTATCTCTTTGATAAAGCAAATGTCTGCTATGGTGTGCGGCTAACCGGGAGGTGTGCAATCATGTGAGCTGGGTGCGCAAGGGACTTGCCAAATACTGCCTGCTGTCAGAGCAACGCCTGTTCTCCAGCGATATCCCAGTCGCGTGATTATAGCATACAGAGACTCTCCTCTCCGGGGAAGCCAGCGCGCTCCCAGGCAATGCGATAATCCGCTGGAGAAAGGGGAAGCAGGGCTTTGAAGTGCACAACATTGCTGGTGGTGCAGGTATAACAAGCAGCCGATTCCAGACAGCTGTATTTCTGGAGAAAAGGGCATGTTAAAGCAAAATATCACAGCTGTAATCAGCAAGTGATTCAGGAAATAATGTTATTTATGGCTTGCCTCTATGCATATTTGACTCAAGAGTGATTTGTTTTTCTTATTGTCACTTCTTTCAATTACATACTGCCTTTGTCTTCCAAGGATCTCAAGGTGGTGTTCATGGTTCTCCTCCTTCCCATTTCATCCTCACAACAACTCTGTGAGGGAGGTTTAGGCTAAGAGATGGTGACTGGCCCAAGGTCACCCAGTGAGCTTCATGGCTGAATGGGGATATGAACCCTGGTCTGCCAGGTCCAACACTCTAATCATTACGCCACACTGTTACAATAGCTTGTACAGTGTGTGCAATATTATGATGTTACAATAGCATCATACTATTGCAGCTTCAAGACCATTAGTAACAACCCAAAGGTGCCATAGCATATACAAAGCAAGCAAACAAACAGTAGATAATAAGAGGAAGAAATGGTAACAAACCAATATAAATCCAGACATCCATATTTCCCAAACTGGCATGGATGGTGAATTTCAGGCATCCAAGGCTAAAGCATAAGAAACACCAGATGACATAAAAGTGATCCATCCTTCTGGAGACACATAATTTATTTGTGTCCCCCCCCCCCACAACAGCCAAGGTCCCTAAGCTCTTATACAACAAAGACAGATGTAGATTTTTCCATGTTTTTCCATTGTTGGGCTATTGAAATCCAAGCTGCAGCTAACATCCATGTCACAAGCTCTTTCATATTATTGGTCCACATATTCAGTCGTGACAGTTTTGGGGAGGCCTAAACAGGTGATTTTTTTTTTAATAGACATTTCTTGGTATACTTGAGACCAGAATAATGAAACCAAAGGCTGATTGAATGCAGAGGGATTTGTTCTAAACATATTATATAACCTGCTCACTGTTTAATCACAAAGACTGATATTTGTATGTTATGAAAAGCAAAAGGCAAACAACACAGCACATCCTCAAAAAAGAAAAGATGCACACACACACACACACACACACACACACACTCATATCACACCAGTTCCTGTGGTTTGTGGTAGAAAGTAGAGTTCATGTAATGCTATTTAAATAACAACAACAACAACAACAGATTTGTGCAAAGTGCTAATGAGAATTTTTATTATCTCAGTGTGTTTAAGCTGGTGGCAGCAAAGTCAGCAAAATTTTTCGCATCTGCCATTAAAATAAAGGCTGCTGTGGTGCTCTCTGAGACTATAATTTTTAATCTGACAATTTTATTTGTTCAGTTGTGCCATTATGTTTGATGTTGTGCTCTTTATATGAATTGCAAGGGCTGGTGGCTGATGCAGATCCATTTCTATCCTTCTACCGATAGACGCTAAAACTATAAGTATTCTGAGTCACGGCTACAATATGTGAACTGTGTACCCAGAAGAACAGACGTGAATAGAAAATATAACAGAATCATACCCTAAGGCTGCAATCCTATATTCACTTGGGAGTAAGCCCAATTGAATGCAATGGGGCTTACCTCTGAAAAGATATGAATGGGATTTCTCTGTGAAACACCGGTGCATCACCTCTTCATACAAAGTCAGATGTATAAGCAGAATTTAAACAATTCATAGCTCAGGTCATTGGTTTTGCATATGAACTTATTTCTGAGTGTGCATATGAACATCACACATTGCACGGCATGATGATATCTACTACAAGTAATACCAAAGGGCATTGGCACTCCTAAAATATGTAAGATTCCTGCTGAGCTATAATGAATGAGAGAATTATTCAACAGGTTTCAATAGGTTTCCAAATCTCTGCTTGAAACTGATTATTTGAATCAAATCTATTCTTGTCAGACAGAGAGGAAGATGAACTGGGGAATCTTTATCAGTCTCAGGGCTGCATTCCTGGCCATATGCCGGGGGTTCAAAGGGCTAGTGTCAAAGTTACCCTGGTTTCTACGCAAACACAAACCCCTCTCTAGCCTCCATCTAGGTGGCAACAGGCATTATTAGACTTCAGCATGCCATGCAGGGCCAATGAAGGGTCTACATAAGTGCCTTGTGAATCAGGCCAATGCCCATTCAGTCCGGCATCCTCTGCTCACCCAGATACCTATGGGAAACTGGCCTGAGAAAAGTTCCAAGGGCCAGACAGAGAGGCTTGAATTGCTGCATTTGGTATCCTGAATGTATGAAGGGGAAGCAAGATCCTGCCTGCTGAAACCACCCTTGGCATCAGGAGTCCCAACTTGGCCCTGTGACCATGGGTGGTTGGGGCCATGGGTGCTATGCTGCGTGCATGGCCCTATCACTGACATTTGTGGGTGCCTGGCCCTTTCATGTGGAATTTTGTGGGTGCTCAGGCACCCGGGGCCCCAGGGAGTTGGCACCTATACTTGGCATTCACATGTTTCCCCTTAGTGTGAAAGAGGACTGCATGTCTGTTGGTATACGTGCATCAGCTTACTTCCTATAGTTTGGACCTCTGATCATCCAGGATTCCGGACTGCATGGGCCTAGTTGCATGTGTATGGTGAATATGGATGAATCTGTGGTAGGAATGTCAACGGACATTTAATTTGGACCTGTCTCGAATTTGGCGGCTGACTGTGTCCTCACCTGTTTCGTGTTGGCTGCAGCACACAGTGCAAATCTCTGTTCACTCCTCAGTTTACCCACTATGTCATTGTCTAATATTGGGGGTTTTTCCATTTGGCACAGTGGAAAACCACACACCCTCTACATAAATATCATAGTAGTTTTTCTTGGGCCGCTAGGTGGTGTGGTTGTTCCTCTGCACTGTAGCTTACCATTCCCTCGGAGCCAATTGGCAGTTTACACTGTGGCTTTTTAAAGGTATTTTCCCCCCCCCATGTACTGTTTTCTGCATGGTAAAACTCACACGAGCTTTTAATAATTACCTGGTGCCATTCAGAGGTTTTGGACTACAACTGGAATGGCAACAAATGGCTACTGGTAGCAGCTGGAAGACTGCATGTTTTAGAGCATGTGAAGTGTTGAATGGAATTATATAAATAATCTATGCTTATAACCGCATAGGGAAGTTCCACTGGCAGACATATTGAGCTGGGATACTAATGGGGATGGGGAGGGAAAGAGATTCATTATAAGCTTAGTCAGCAGAGGATGAGTCTCTTAATCTCAGGGTCAATATGCATCCTTGAAAAATGACAAGGTCATTGGAAGATGTATACAAAGGAAGCACCTCTTTCTTATTCATACCTGTGGGTGAGATTGTGCTTAATGTACTACCAGCTCTGTGATGGTATAATACAATTTGTATTTGTATTGTACTGTATAGCTGAAGGTCTATGCCAAAATTTAAAGGTAACAGAAGCAATTCTACAAGTAGAGATATGAGGCATGATCTTTTCAGTCCCCACAAAATATCACTTTGAATGCACAACATGTTAGACAAATGAGGCATCAGTCATTTTATTTCACATTTACTGTATTGGCCTAAATATAAGATGCACCCACAAATAAACCACACCTTGTAAATTAAAGGCACTACCTTAAAAACAGGAAAACAGAAATTAGTCTCCTACACCATCAGCCTGTGCAATGAACAGGTTCTTACTAATGAAAGACCCTAAAAAGTGATTTTTATTTTTATTTTTATTTAGTAATGCTGCAGAGTCCTGGAACAGGAAACAATGACAGGTCACTGGAATGAAGCTTCCATTAAAGACGAAGTAGTCAACCTTACAAGAATCAAGAGTGCTTTGCTGAGATAGTCCACATTAATCTTGCACTATACAAGAATAAGGTAAAAAGAGTACAGTGGTACCTCAGGTTAAGTACTTAATTCATTCCGGAGGTCCGTCCTTAACCTGAAACTGTTCTTAACCTGAAGCACCACTTTAGCTAATGGGGCCTCCTGCTGCCGCCGCACCGCCGGAGCACGATTTCTGTTCTCATCCTGAAGCAAAGTTCTTAACCCAAGGTACTATTTCTGGGTTAGCGGAGTCTGTAACCTGAAGCGTATGTAACCCGAGGTACCACTGTACTTCTTCACCAAGTAGAGCATATGACCTGCCAGATATACTGTAATTTGTGATGAGCCCAAGGCTGTCACAGAGGCCATGAAATCCTGAAATATACCACTTTTTTTTTTGTATTTCCATAAGGCATTCATAGCTCCTGAAATCTTTAGTAACATTGTGCTGCCAAATTTGAGAGCTGTGTGGATAAATCAAGCTCTGTCTTTGATCTTCTGTGGTCAAAGAATTGCATAGTCCCCATGCTTCTTTTAAAGATAGCACCTGGCACAGTTATTAAAATCCATGTTTCTATAATCACATTTTTTAGATTTTGCACTGTGCAGCTACTGCCTGAATGGAAGCTTTATATTCATTGTGTTTTGTTGATGGTCTAGCTTTGTCTAGCTACATAATCCACAAGGACAGTGTGGTATATGGGAAACAAAAGAATGGAAGAATCAGAAGACAAGGCAGCCTGCACTGAGTCATGTGCTGTACAAAAAACTATTGCGCTGGCAATTTTTGGGGGTAATTGCTTTAATTGATTCTCTCTGTGAAAATTAACTTCTATTCAGTAAATAACTTCCTTTTCAAGCTTTGTATCTGGCAAGGCTCCAAATACTTGAGCCCCTGCTCCTTCATTAATTTCTCCCTCTAGGTTACAGCTTGGAAGGGTGGCTGTGATTGTGGTCTCTTTTGCCCTTCTTCAGGCACAGTGAAATCTCAGCCCTGATTTATGCCAGCTAGATGAGGAAAGGATGCCAACTCCCACTGCTCTGAGAAATCCTGAAAAGATGCTGGGCACATGCCATTTTATTGTTACACGTTTGTGGGGTGCAAAGCACAGTCTCTACTGTGCCTCATTTCCAAAGGAAACACAGACCCTGGTAAGTGTGCCTGGTACCCCCTGGAATCTCACACCACTTGGAGATTGGGATGTCTCTATGATATCTGGTTTATTTACACATATCTACAACCTGAGGTCCGTATAGTAAAAGCTATGGTTTTCCCAGTAGTGATGTATGGAAGTGAGAGCTGGACCATAAAGAAGGCTGATCGCTGAAAAATTGATGCTTTTGAATTATGGTGCTGGAGGAGACTCTTGAGAGTCCCATGGACTGCAAGAAGATCAAACCTATTCATTCTGAAGGAAATCAGCCCTGAGTGCTCACTGGAAGGACAGATCGTGAAGCTGAGGCTCCAATACTTTGGCCACCTCATGAGAAGAGAAGACTCCATGGAAAAGACCCTGATGTTGGGAAAGATGGAAGGCACTAGGAGAAGGGGACGACAGAGGATGAGATGGTTGGACAGTGTTCTCGAAGTTACCAGCATGAGTTTGACCAAACTGCAGGAGGCAGTAGAAGACAGGAGTGCCTGGCGTGCTCTGGTCCATGGGGTCACGAAGAGTCAGACACGACTAAACAACTAAACAACAACAACACAACCTGAGTCTATGAGGGAAGAGTTCGCAGCATTGCACCCCAAGAGGGTCTCTTGCTGCTTCCATAGGCTCAGCAGCCTTGGATTCAAAACAGAAATCTGCCATAGTCTCTGTCCCCTTTCACAGCCTGTCACAGAAGGGGACTTGAGGAGAAAAGTACTCAAACAACTCCATGATAACCCCATGACAGGACATTTTGGTCAACACAAGACCATGTTACTAGTCACCAGGCAGTTCTGGTGGCCAAGACTGAGGGAAGATGTTCGAGAATACGTAAGGGGGCACGAGCGCTGCCAGAGGGCTAAAGGGGAGAGGGCACCACCCGCGGGGTTACTGGAGCCCTTACCCATCCCGGAAAGGCCGTGGGAGGTGGTATCCATAGATTTTATGACCGATTTACCCAAGTCCAGGGGGAAAACAGCAGTCATGGTGGTAGTGGACTTGATGACCAAAATGTGCCATTTTATTGCTTGCTCGCATGCAGTGACAGCAGAGGAGACAGCTAGACTGTTTATAGATCACGTTTTCAGGTTGCATGGCGCACCCTTGAGGGTTTTGTCCGACAGAGGCAGACAATTTACTTCCAGGTTCTGGAAGAAGCTCATGGGCCTGCTGGACATCGAAGTGAGCTTCTCGACGGCCAGACACCCAGAGACCAACGGACAAGCAGAAAGAGCTAATAGCATACTTCAGCAGTACCTTCGGTGCTACGTCAACGAAAGGGGAAATGATTGGGTGGAAAAGCTAGCGCTGGCCGAATTTGCATACAATAACGCTGAACATGTGTCCACGGGGATGAGTCCCTTTATGGCCAATTACGGGTGTCACCCCAGGGCCTTCCCAGGGGAGGGGGAGGGGAGGTGGAGTGTGCCGGCGGCCGAGCAATTTGTGGAAAAAATGGAAGCTTTACACCAGCAACTTAAGGTTAACCTGGAGAGGGCTAAAGAAGTATACAAGAGGCAGGCAGACAAGCACCGAAGAGAAGGGGAGACTATAAGGGTGGGAGATCAGGTGTGGTTGTCAACCAAAGGGTTACCGTTCAAAGGGGGGTGTAGGAAATTACAACCGAGACGACTGGGTCCTTTTGAAGTAACACAGCAGGTTAACCCGGTAACCTTTAGACTAAGATTGCCCACCAACATGAAGCTACACCCGGTGTTCCACAGGTCCCTGCTCTCACCGTACAGGGAGGGGTGGGAATGGCAGGGAGGAGAAAGAGAAATCCCCAGGCATCCGCAGGTGGAGGAAAGGGAATTCAGTGGGCAGGCAGCAGAAATCGTCGATTCAAGGTGGAGAGGGAGAAGGGTGGAATATTTGGTGGCCTGGGAAGGGGAACCAGAGTCGGAAAACGCTTGGGTTCCTGCGGAAGAGATCAGGGATGAGTACCTGAAGGCGGAGTTTCATAGCAGGTTCCCAAGGAAGCCCAAACCCCTTGGTAGGTTCTGGAGAGAGCAATTTGACACCACGGAGGATGAAGAAGAGTTTGAGGGGTGGCCAGCCTCAGAAGAGGAGGAAGGAGGGGAAGCCGAGGAAGAGGAATCCGACTGGGGAGATTGGGCAGTGGAAGGAGATAGCAACAGATGGAGAGCGGTGTTTGAATCCTCTGAGGAAGGGGAGAGCTCTTTCCAGGGGTTTCCCGCGTCGCCGTCCGAGGAACGGAGGGGAGAGGGGGAGGGCCCTGGGAGGGAGGTGGATGTCAGGGAACTGCCATCAGAGGGAAGAGGAGAGGAAAGTCGCTCCACTGATGCAGGGGCGGGAACTAGCAAGGAGAGAGAGAGGGTTCCCACGGGGGAAAGAAATCCAGGGGACACCAGGGAGAAAGGGGAAGCCGAGAGCAAGGTGGAGGGGAGGCTCAGAGACTCTTCCAGTGAAATCAGCGGATAGAGCACAGGACCTCCGCTTGGCACGCCCACGCTGTGCAGAAGGCTTCCACGCAGGGAATCTAGGCGGAGACTTGGAGTCAAACAACTCCTATGTTGGCGCAAATTTAGGTCCCGCCCACTGACGGATTCTGCCATTGACTAAGACAGTCGCGTTTCAAGGGCTGTCAACCGGGGAAAGTTTTAGCTACACGGCTAGCTTGGAGCAGTTTGCAGTTTACGCACAAGCAACCCCAATTCCCATTACATATGATATGCATTATCAATTCAAGTACCCTCTCCACAGAAATTTTTGAGTTGTGGGTGGAATAAAAGTATCTTCTGTCTCATTTATAAAGGAAAAGAATAGAAGCCAGGTCTCACCAAAAGTGAGGGCCTTTAAGTACCCTTCTGTGGCAAGCAAGGTGTTCTCATAGAGCCACATTCCAAATATTATTTACCCAGATTTCAGTGGGATTTCTATGTTTTCTTGTAAGCCACCTTGAAAGAGTTTGACGTCAAAGGAAGAATGCAAGTATCCCAAACGAATAAATAAAACATTTCATTTATTCATTTAAAGTATGTCTTCTAATGTTTAGTTAAAACATTTAAAAACCACTCTTACATAACAGACCCCAAGGTGTTGGTCCATAGACATAGAAATCTTTTCAAACAAAGTTTGGAATACAATACAACATTCTTCTGAGGAGAAAATAGCACATAGAAAGCAAATGGATGAAACATAACCTTTTAGCTTAAGCATTTCAAGGATATCATCTTTTGCTCAAAGTGCACATAGCACATACATAGCACATAGAAAGCAAATGGATGAAACATAACCTTTTAGCTTAAACATTTCAAGGATGTTATCTTTTGCTCAAAGTTGATTCTGTTGATTCTGCACAGCTCTCAACTACATTATATAAAGATATATTTAGCAGCCATTGATATAAAAGGTTCATTATATCATTATATCATTATATATCATTATATCATTATATCCGCTCCTCCACATGCAGCTGCTGGGTGACCTTGGGCCAGCCACACTTCTTTGAAGTCTCTCAGCCCCACTCACCTCACAGAGTGTTTGTTGTGGGGGAGGAAGGGAAAGGAGAATGTTAGCCGCTTTGAGACTCCTTAAAGGGAGTGAAAGGCGGGATATCAAATCCAAACTCTTCTTCTTCTTCTTCATTAGACTGCAGTGCCCAACATCAGGAAAGCTCCAGAATTTCTTTTAGACTCCTCCGTTATTCACACTGCTGATTCTATTTTTTCTGGATACAAGGCATCTTTAACCAGAGTGCTGCCAGCAACATCAACGGAAGGTGAATTATGTGCCCTGTGTCTTGCACTGTTTTTGTTATTCACAGAAGCGTCTCCAAAAAATCCAGGCAAGCATAATTACTTGTAAAATAACAAGAGTTAAAATGAATTCATACAAAGCTAATTAACATAAATTGCTGTCAGTGTTAGGTGGTGTGAAACTCAAATGATTGTTTCAGAAGAGGTATTATGGTAAACAATAGCAGATCATTTTCAGAGCATGTTGTAGACGGTTACAGGTACAACTGCAAGATAAAATTGCTGAAAGGCAAACAAAAGATTGATGCTTATTTGCTACTTAACGGCGATACAAAGAGGCTGTTGTCTATAAAAACTTTTTTAAAAGCAGTTCTGGAAATAGTTGGGAATGTTTGTGACTGGCTAATTTTCTTGTTCTGTTATATTATGACCAGTGGAGTAGGGGTGGTGGTGGCTGGTGACTCTGTTTAGAGCTGGACAGAGGTGCCAACTATCTGGGGCTCTGGGTGCATGAGCACCTACAAATTTTAAATGAAGGGGCCAGGCACCCTCAAGAGTCCACTTGTGCATGCCACGGGCATGCTGGTGTCACACACGCATATGCTGGGGCATACCGACATGCTGTGCGCATGCCACAGGGTGTGCTGACATCACTCACGCATTATCCTCCAGGAACTTGTCTAATCCTCTTCTCAAGCCATCCAAGTTGGGAGCCATCACTTGAGGGATGCACTTTTTCAGCAATAGATGCTGCCAGGGACTGGACTGAGGAGGAATGGTGGAGACCGCCTCCCCAGCTTGACCCTTCCAGAGAAGAGGAAGACAGTATAGATTTACAACTGTGGTTTGCGGGAAGTCACAGCTCAGAGGAAGATGAGGGGAAATAATGCGAGAGGAGGAGGAGGAGCTGAAACAGCTGGCTGACACGTTATCACTAGAAAGCATTCCAGACCCCTCCTCTCCCAGAACCTGGCAAGCATTGAAAGTAGGAGAGCAAAGGGCTTGGAGACAGATGGCCCTAAGCGGCAACTGTAAGGTGGGTGGTTCTGTTGACAAATGAGGAGAGAAGGGGTATGTGGAGATTTACTCGGAGCAATGCCATCACTTCAAGAGGCAGCATGTCTAAGCCTCTCTCTGTGAATATTGAATACACAACATTGGTAAGAACTTTCCCTTGTCTTATCCATACCTGTCAACCGACCGTGGTGGTTTGGATCCTCTGGTGCCTAACAGATGCACTGTTATGCACACATATATGCATTTCTGACATGTCACTTGGCTGGAAAATGGTGTCGCAAAATTCATAGATGTGTGAATTTAAATGTGAACCAATTCAAATTTCTTCCCATTTCCCACTTGAAATAAAACAAAACTTTTTAAAAGTAACATTCAGAGTCTAATACCTCAAAGGAAGGCTACATGTTGAACACTGCAGTATAACTATTACTACTGCTGTTATTGTAGTTGTTTGTTTTTGTTGTTATTATCACTGTCACCAGCATTTTAAGGCTAAGGTTTCCCAAGTGGCTTACGTACAACGTTAAAACATAAAATACAGACAAAATAAATTCATCTGTACTATAAAATTTAAAGCCATGATCTAAAAACACCCTATAGTCCAGCACAGTAAGTGCAGTGAATCAATTCAAAATAATTAAAAACTTTAAAAGTATAAATGATAAAGCATCAGGCAAGCACCTTTAACTATAAAGTGAAACAAAATGGGCTTCAGTGTTCATTAAAAAGCTGAGAACCTGACAACAGATGATTTGGGTTTGCTGGCTGGCTGGGGAATCAAAATAATGAGACACAGGGGTATTCTAAGCGGCCTGTAGTTCAAATCAAAGGTAGAAACTTAGCCTTTAGCTTTTGGGATTGGCTTTGGGAAGACAGTGCCAATCAAGAGCAGCCAAGCGCAGACAATAGTGCCAATCAGGAGCTGTCAAAGCTGCAAATAGCAGGCAAACATAACCACTGGTTCAGCAGGCGTTTCAGTACTACATAGGTAGAACATTTGTACCTGTCTCAAAACACACCAGTTTGCTTTGTTTTTACTGGTCATGGTACTGGACAAAGAATGCTTCTCTATCCTAACTAACGTTAGAATCTTTATCTAAAAACTCTTAAGATCTGATAAACCACGGAGGTAATAAAGCTGTAACATGGTGATGTGAGTGGGGTTATTTTTTGCAGAAAATAGGAAAACAATTCACATGAGTTAGTATGCTATGATTATCTATGCACATGGGTGGGGGAAATTGCTAGCTGGCAATCAGAAATAAATACAGGTGCTTAGAACTAGAAAGGGTTGTTTTGATTGTTGCAATAGCTGAAATTCCCACGCAGTATGAAATAATCCCATGGTGTGTGAGGATCTAAGTTCTACCTTCTGAGTACCTTGAACTTGAACACTTCAGCATGCAATTTTTCTGAATTTCTTTCACGTTGTCTATCATGTTTAGAACTCTTTTGTATTTTCAGTTTCTTTAATTGTTTAGAAAAGAGGTAACTGCCTGTCCACCAGATGATAGTCATTTAAACATACAGAAAAGTTTATATCAAGTTAAAATAGAAAACAAACACTTCAAACAGAAATAAACACAAGGAAACACTGTTAAAATATACACAATGAAATCCCACCAACTGCTCCTAAATTCTGCAAGACGCATATATGAAGGGTGTCTTAAGATGGCTCACCACAACTTTAATGTTTAAACCTAGCATTCAATGCATACTCTACACTGTATAGGGTTAGCATGCAAGTACCTTTTAACACGAATAAACAGCTAGCCAGCCCTGCAAATTAGAGAACTAATATCTTTGATGATATCTTCCCCTCTCTAGTATTTTCTGATGTGTGTAAATACATGACTGCACTTGTTTTCCTCCCAGTTTATTTAAATGTATTTAAAATATGTACATTGCAATAGAGACAGTTCATTTAAAATGCCTGCACTTGTGACAGCTTTTTTTCATTTTAAGTCTTTGAATTACAAAGGAAGGCGACAGTGGGAAGAATTTATTACAGCTTATTTGGAGAGAGCAATTTTGGACTTTTGGTAGGCTGCTTCATTTTGAAGAGTGTGTGGGTCTTGGGGAAAGCTAATTCCAATGAGAACAGGAATAAAAGCCATCTTGCATAATTGCACAAACACTGGAAGCTGCAAAGTTTCATAACAGCCATACATAGCAACCGTCGTCTGATGAAGCTGAAGGCTGGGAGATTCAGGACAGGCAAAAAAAGAGAACTTATTTGCACAGTACACAGTTAAACTATAGAATTACTTACATGAGAGGTAGTGATGGCCACCAATATAAATGGCTTTCAAAGGGAATTCAACAAATTCATGGGGAATAATGATGGCTACATGCTGTCTTTGAATACCGATTGGGGGAATAACAGGTGCAAAGAATGGTGTTGCACTCAGGTTCAGGGTTGGAGCTTTCCATAGACCCCTGGTCAGCCACTGTGTGAGACCAGAATCCTGAACTAGATGGACTTTTGATCTAATTCAGTAGGGCTTTTCTTATGTTCTCATGCCTCACCCTTTTCCAGTTCTGCATTTTGCTGGAAGCATTTCCAATGTCTGTTTCTAGAGTGCTCAGCTTGACTGTATTTTTGGACTGTATACTGAACACAACATTTTTAATAAGGATTGAGGCTCTTCAACAAAAAATGTCTGCCAGTACTATAACAGAAAGCTAAATATACCAATTGTTTGCCATAAATATTTGATGCTGAGGATGTTTTCAAAAGGGGAATTCTCCCAACTAAATGGCACTAACAAATCACTTGTTTGGAAATTTTTTCTTTGTTTTTATTGCCCTCGTGCTTTGTGAGTACTATTCTTTCAAAGGCATCCTTCCAATTAAATAGATTAATGGGTTTTTTGTGTGAGCTTGATGATGTTTTCAAAGCATTCTGAGAGGCTGACTATGGAAATCAGCACTCGCATGGTGAATTTTTCAACCACGACAACATTCTGTTCAGTGTTTCTCCAATATGGAATGGGGATTCAAAACTTAATTCACATTTTTCAGCTGCCCCAAACAAGCACCAATTCTTTATAAGGCATGCTGAGATCCTAACATGCAGCTGTGCGCTTATAACTCGCTACTGTGTAAAAAGACCTGTGGGTTGTCATCAGTGTTGGGCTGAAGCCTATTTGTCCAGTTTCTTGGAAGTCTTCTTCCCCACCGTGAAAGAGGCTTTGAATGTGTCATTCAAAGAGCAATTCAGAATCTACTATATGTTTTGGAAATTTGTCTTTCTGTTCTCTGTGCATTTGGGCACCTCTTAATATATCATGACCACAATTTTGCATAACAGTTCCTGAGATCAAGGACATTTTTTTTGCCATATCATTTTTATTAATTTTACAATAATGATTTCTACTACAATCTCTCTTATATTATACAATTTGGCTTTTTAGGGCCACGACTTCCTTCAAACCTTCCTTATGATTTTCTATCTTTCATTTCGAATTTCTGCTTTAACCATTGCTTTCAAATCAAAAACAGCAAAGCATCATATTTTCTTATTCTTCTCTGCAGTGATTTTTATACCTTTCCTTACAAAGCATCCTGCAATCCTACCAACGTATTTGATTGACTACAGTTGCCTTTCAAGTAATTTACAAATTTAGATATCAAGGACGTTTTCATCAATGTTTAGTTTAAACATTCATTCAAATATTCCACATGAATATACAATTTCACCAATGAATATTGAAAATATGCAATCCAATCCAAATGACAAACAAAGCATTCCGTTTACACGAGTCCAATAAAATAAGAGCAGTTCTTGAATTTCGATTGCTACATCTGCCTGGAATTGTTCTAAATATGTTTGGAAAAGATGTTTTTGTTGTTTATCATTTTCGCACACTCAGCTTTATTGTGATCCATAGACACAAAATACACAGTACAACAGTAGCATATATCAGCAGTTATTAAGGTGTTTGCTGTCCTGCACTCCTTTGAGATGAGGAAAATTTCAATAAATTAAATGAAATAAAAACTGCACTGATCAACCAAGTTTTGCATGATGGCAGTGGCAGACCTTGGGGGTCTCAAATTTCAGTGGTGCCCTATGTGATGCTGAAATTTGGCGTCCCTTACCTCTCACCTTCCATTCTACATCATAGATCTACATTTTGTATTCAGTGCCTCCGACGATGGTTTCTGAGATCAAGGAGAAGATTTTCGCCTATGTCTGGACACAGTTGGTTGGCATTTTGACTCAAGATGGTCGATTGTATCTTTAAAAGCTGCATTAATTCTTCTTCTTCTTCAGATCTCCTGAGCAATGCAGCTAAAAGGTTGGTAGATTATCATTTTGACAGTTGCAAAGTTGACCTTACTTTTCCATTGTGAAGTGGCCGTGGGTGGTGTGTATCTGTGCAGGTCTGTCTTGCTTTCCGTTATGTATTTCCTCCAGCACATTGCCACTCCCTTGGGTGCTTGTGCTTCCTGATCTGAAAAATCTCCATGGGAGGAGTTCATAGAATCAGAGTTGGAAGAGACCACAAGGGCCATCGAGTCCAACCCCCTGCCATCAAATCCACTTTAAAAAGAAACAGCAGACTAGTCTCCATATGTCCCTACGCATACACCCAGCAATTTAAAATTTAGTCCAGAAACAAGAGTTGGGTTCAGTGCAGTTGGCGTAGTGGCAATGTCCCGTCTCAGTTTATAATCTAGCAGCTGAATTCTAAACTAATTGCAGTTTCTGAAAAGTCTTCAAAGGCAACTATACATAATAGTAGTCCAACCAGGAAGTTATCAGAAATGGATAACAATTGATGCCTCCATAGATGTTTGATTTTAGTTATGAAAAGTGCATTATTGGCCTGAGGGGAAATAATTGTGGTGTCTTCTGCTTTTATATATTATTGTTTCCATTTTTGGCTTTACTGGTTGCTGTGTTCCTTTCATGCCATTTATTTTTTTTTTCTGTTAAGTTTTAGTGCTAAATTTCATCTTTAAGGCTTTTTTTTAAAAAAAATGTTCTCTTTTGTTAGCTGCCTTGGAAACTGCTGGGTTTTAAAGAAATAGAATTGCTTGCTTCTTATGGAACAGTAGGGTCATTTGTGGAAAGAAATCAATAACTTGCCCTTAAACTTCTTTATTTTTATTCCTAGAAAGGAACAAATATCTGAAAAAGAGTTATTATGGGATGATCAGATTCAAAGGCAGCAACAATTTAACAGTTTCATTGGAACTAAAAACCATTCTGAGTATGAATAGGTTTGGGGGTTTTTTAAGTGCTGAAATTGTAACATCAGGACAAGGACAGCTGCCCTGCAAATCAAGCAACCGTTGAAAAACCTGGGCTGTAAAGATTAAAGCTGTAGGGATGCAGGTAGGGGACAGCTTATGTGCCCAGAAAAGGTTTTTAAAAATGATTACAAAATACTAAAGCAAATTTCTTACATGGCCATGTTTTCTTTGCAAGTTAAGATAAATAGTGCTGCTACCAGGAGCTTGTCAAAAATGGCTTTGCAAGTCATCTGCATCTTTGCAAGCAAGCTAAACATTACATGCAGTCACAATTAACAAACACAGTATAATGAAGACTGGTCAGCACCTTGCCTCCTTTTAAATTTTTTTTATTTATTTGGTTTTTCAGATTGAAATTTTACAGCCACATATCCAACAGAAAAGCTAGCTTCCAAGGAATCTCTTGGACTTCCCTCCTCCCCTTTGTGGGTCCTACTGTTAATCATTTCCTCCTGCATCTTTT
Organism: Podarcis bocagei; assembly: GCF_964188305.1. NCBI lineage: Eukaryota > Metazoa > Chordata > Lepidosauria > Squamata > Lacertidae > Podarcis > Podarcis bocagei. Next base: position 51,147,659 of record NC_138134.1, read on the forward strand.
ATAATAATCCAGATCTTTTATCTCCCCACTGCATCCAAAATTCAGCTCCTTGCCTCCTAATCCAGGCTTCCTCAGCCTTCCAGATGTTTTGAGACTACAACTCCCATCATCCCTGACCACTGGTCCTGCTAGCCAGGGATCATGGGAGTTGTAGGCCAAAAACATCTGGAGGGCCGAGGTTGAGGAAGCCTGTCGTAATCCTAATTGCAAACCACAGAAAATGTTCAGCCTTGAAGCAAAAGTGCCATTTTTGGAAACAAAGGGTGACTATTTTAAAATATGCAGTGAATATGGAAGCGTTGTGCCTGAAGTATCATTTTGGGAACAGTTTCAAATGGATGTTTTGCTGAAGGAATGCTTCAAGCCCCAGCTCTTACACTGGCTCACAAATCCTAATCCTCCTACCCTCCTACCCTCGCAACCAACAGCCCTGTGAGGTAGGCTACTCTGAGAGAGAATGATTGGTTTAAGGTCACCCAGTGAGCTTCAGCGCTAAATGGGCATTTGAACCAAGGTCTCCTTGATCTAGGTCCACAATGTTAACTTCTATTACCTGGGTTATGAAGGCGCCTTAAAGACATTAAAGCAAAGATTATGGGATAATACACACAGTGACTTGCGATCTCGATCACACGCAGTCTGTAGTCCGTTGGCAGTAGGAGTACAATATGGGCATGTTTTTAAGTTAACACGTTACATTAAAAACCTGACAGTACCAAATTATCGAAGGTTATTCACCAAAGCCAGACTAAACGTCTTTCCTTCTGCAGCGTTGGATGGCAGGTTGAGAGGAGTTTTCTACCAGGACATACTTTGCTCGTGTGCTCAAGACATTAATTCTATAAAACATATTTTGCTGCACTGTGCAAAATACAAGCAAGCCACGGCTGAACTGATATTACCCTTGCTGGTACCTTTCCCAGGAAAATCAGAGGCTCACTATATCACGTTTCTATTGGAAGACCAGACAAACACTAGAACATTAGCAGTGGCGAAGTTTTTATCGGTGGTTGCAAGAACCAATGATCCCTATCTTTAAGTCTGAACAAAATGCTTGTTTAACCTGGAGGTAGGCTGTCTGAATTGTGCATTGCTTTGTAATGATTTGTTGGGTCTCTGGACCGTAATAAAGATTGATTGATTGATATTCCTGAACTTCAACCATCTCCAGCAATTCTTGCCTCTCATTTATCCAGCTCACTTGCACTCTGTCTTGGCTCCAGAACTGATCTTCCACTCCAACATTAGTTTCTGCACAACAGGGATGGGGAAATCTTGTTCCTCCTGGAGTCCTCACAGAAGACCTTCCAAGGATCACCTGCTACTGGTGATTGGACCAGGGACAAAAGTGGGGGAGGCAATGGATGTGACTCTTACCTTTGTATAGTAGGCTACATTCCAGTCATGCAAAATACAGGTTTTCACCACAGGCAAGCAAGAGCCATCACCACAGTTCAAGGACACAGGGTGAAGAGATGTTGGTGTTATGGCAAAGGTAGAGATTTCACCCACCAGCTGAATATGTGGACAGCATAGCTGCTCTGTGCATTGGCAGGGGAAGTGAGGGTTATCCTATACCACCCACAACCTCCTCATGCATGGGAGGAGTCCTTCACTGAATCTGGTCATTTGTCCTTCTAGCTCAGTATTGTCTGCACCGACAAGAGCGAGCTTTCCAAGGTTTCAGAAAGGAGTCTTTCTCAGCCCTCCCTGAAGGTGTCAATGATTGTAACAGAGACCTTTTCCATAAAATGCTAAGATGAATAAAACATTAAAGGGAATTAACTTTCGTGCAGTTTGAGCCTAAGGGCAGACTTACACAACTCATTTAGCACAAGGATGCATTGTAATGATTTGATGAGTTCTGGGCTAGTGTTGGTTCACTGCTGCAAAGCTGGAGTCTAGCTTGTGGGTGGAACTGTCATTATATGTGCATTATTTTTTTGCAGCTCAGGGACCACGTCCCCTTCAAAGGGCCACTGGTGGATGGGGCCAAAGGAAAAAGTGGGCAGAGAAACAAATGTAAACTTCTCCTTTGTGGAGGAGGCTCATTTCTACGCACACTCACCCTTGTCGACAATTGTGTTGCAGCATTCTGAACCAATTACAACTTCCAGACGAGAGCAAGGGAGGATTCACACAGATTGCATTGCAGTAATCCAGTCCTGTGTTGGGAGCAGAGATTGAAGGATCTGTCAATTTCAGCTTGCTAATTTCCCCAATCTTAAATTCAGTGCTATTTTTTTTTTTTAGAAAAAGAGGTGTCAGAACTCACCGTGCCCACCTGAGAGGTATCAGAACTAAATTCTGGTGAGTTCCAGCTGAAAAACAACCACTGGTTCTTCACATTTCTGATTTTTTTTCTTTTTTATAATATAATGCTTATAAAAACCCTTCAACACTTTCATGCAAAAAAATCCTCTTTTTTTGACAAGCAATTTCTCCTCATATAATGCCATTTTTGTATGCCATTTCTGCCAGTATATTCATTTTAATACACATCCCCCCACCCCAATATGTACATTTTTGTAAACATTGGTAGATTGGAGAGCACTTAGTTTGGCTAAGTGCATATTTTGAAGAATGGCTGTGTTTCATTTCTCAAATTATTTTGGTAAGTGTGAATTGATAAATTCATATTTAAATGCGAGCTGAACTGAATTTCTCTCCCACCCCTAGTTGGGAGTAAACCTTAATTTTTGTTTTTCTTTCAGCCTACAATCTTTGCAGACTATTGATATATAGGCTCCACTGCAATATACATACTAAACACCAACATACTGAAGTTACTGTGCCTGGACTACTGTGGCAAAACTCTCCTACTCCATCAATATTGTACCAGCAAGAGTTGGTAAAGGGTACTCTTAGCTGAGGGTACCCAGGCTTTCAGTGACAAAGCTGGATTCAAAAGCTGCCCCTAGATTACGTACCTGCTCTTTCACTGGGACAAGACAGTTTGAGCAAATTACGCTAATCCTGGCCTGACAGCACTTGCTGCTAATTAGTTTCTGGGCCCAATTCAAAGTGCTTAAATGTCTCAGGACCGTAATACCTCAAAGTCCATCTTTCCCTTAACCTGGACCTTGCAAGCATCAATTGAGGCCTTTTTTCATGTTCCCCCCTCCATGAGAGTCCACAGGATGGCAACATGAGAATGGGCCTTTTCTGTGGTGGCTCCCTTTGTGTATGCTCTTCTTAGGAATTCTCACCTGGCACTTTCATTACATATCTTTAGGCGCCAGATTAAAATGTTGCTCTACAGCCAGGCCTTTGGCTGACTGAACCATCCATAGCCTTTTAAATGAGTTTGGGGGTATTGTTTATTAATACCATGTTGGTCAATTTGTGTTTTTATGGGCTTGTTGGGTGAAAGGCAGTATATAAATGTAATTTTTAAAATGAAATGGGAGTGCATCTGCATTCAGGACAGTCAACTGTCCAATTCTCAAGCACCAGAACCAGCAACCCCTAGTAGCTCCATCCTGCCAAGAATCAAACTCAGTTTATTTCCCCTCAGCCATCTCACCAGATGGTGAAATAAAGCTGGGTGTCATCAGCCTTCTCATGGCACCTTGTGGCCCCACCACTTTCCTGAGGGCTGCCCCACACCTGGTGTTGGCTCTCTTTAAAGTTGTACACTCACTTTGGGACCAAACCCCACTGAGGACAGGGGGACCTCCCTTCCAAGCTGTCCATCCCTAAGGTCAAGCTGTAACCTAAAGAAGTTTCAGACTGATGTGCAAATATTCCTTAAGCCAGTGGTTCTCAACATGTGGGTCCCCAGATGTTGTTGGACTACAACTCCCACCACCCCTGAGGTCTGGCCTTGCTAGCTAGGGGTGATGGGAGTTGTAGTCTAACAACATATGGGGACCCACAGGTTGAGAAAGGCTGCCTTAAGCTGTTTTAAAACCTAGCAAACTAAACTAAAAATAAAAATTCTAACCCTCCAGCTCCAGATCAATATAATTCATGGGAAGACATAAATTTAGGCAATTGGTTATATTAGTTTCCAGAAGCAATGGTCTCACAGGGACCCATCGTTAATTTATTACAGCTAATCCTTCATTTGCTTCGGCGGGGAGCAAAGCAGAGCACGTCCGCCTGCGCCTGGGGATCCTTCTGCGGCTTATTTGGCAGAGTGGCGTCCTGGACCTCCAAGGCTCCAGAGTCGTGCCCTGTGCCGCTCCCTAGCCTCAATTCTGAGCACGCAGCGCTCCCCTCGCTCTCCGAACCTCCACGAGGTCAGTCCTCCAGCTACTTTGCAGCCTCGCTGCGCCCGCTCGGAGCCGCGTTGCAAGCGCCCCTCTCCGCCCGAGGAAGCGTCAGCTGCGCCCCTCCAGCGACTCCCCAACAAGCGCCAGCCAATCCCCGACGAGCCCCGGCGCTCCGGGAAACTTTGAAGGACGGGAGGCCGAGAAGATGCTCTTTCTGCTCACCGATTGGCTAGAGGCTCGGAGGAAGTCTCCAATAGGAGCCCTTCGCTGCTTTCCCCAAGCTCGACTTTTCGCTCCTTCCTCGCCTTCTTCTAGACTGGAAGGTTGCGGCGCGCGCGGCGGGTGGACGGGCGCGTCTCGCTCTCAAAACTTTCACACCCTCGATTAAGCGCCACCCGTTTGCTCTTCGTTTCGGCTGCCTTTCTCAGACGAAGGACAGATCCTCGTGGAGACGTCTGGACAATGAATAAAAGGCGAGTTGAGGCGCGGATCTTGCTGCAGCCCTTGGCTGTGGGCGCCGTCGAGCAAGACTGAGAAGTGTCCCCTCCACGAATTTTAAATTTTAAAGAAAATTCCCTGGTTTTCTAAGCCTCCCGCCAGGAGCGCCCGCTTGTTTCGGCCATGCTGCAGAAGATCGCCGTCTGACCCGCCCCGTCGCCGCCATGCGCTCTCTGAACATCACGCCGGAGCAATTCGCGCAGCTGCTGCGCGACAACAACGTGACCCGCGAGCAGTTCATCGCGCTCTACGGGCTGCAGCCGCTGGTTTACATCCCGGAGCTGCCGCGGCGCGCCAAGCTGGCCTTCGTGCTCACCTGCGTGCTCATCTTCGCTCTGGCGCTCTTCGGCAACGGCCTGGTGCTCTACGTGGTCAGCCGCCGCAAAGCCATGCGCACCGTCACCAACATCTTCATCTGCTCGCTGGCCCTCAGCGACCTGCTCATCGCTTTCTTCTGCGTCCCCTTCACCATGCTGCAGAACATCTCCAGCAACTGGCTGGGGGGTGAGTGGCCGAGCCAGAGGGAAGGAGGCGGGTCTCCTACTTCCAGGGAGGAGGGAGAGGGGCGCTTGACCTCCACTTCATTCCGACACACCACAACGATTCCCCCCCTCTAAAATTAAGGGAAATGTTGGGGTTCTTTAATTTTAAAAAAACAAGTTTGTAGTCCTCATGGAGATACAGAAGCTTAATACTTTAGAAGTGAGTGCAGAGGAGAATAAAGCGGATACATAGTGGTGCAGCAATAAAACTGCTAACACCTGTGCAAAGCTAAGCTGGGTCAGGTTTGGTTTCAGGGGACCATGTGTTGAGGTTCCTCCATTGCAGAGGGTTGGACTAGATGACCCTTGAAGTCCCTTCCAACTCTACAATTCTATGAGAGATTGCTGTGAAACCAGCCACAACCATACACCTGCGCCTTCCAAGTCAGGTTTGTAAGTGGAGGGGCTATCTAAATGTGGGGAAAAGTTTTGATTACCTTTCCTTCCAGCATCATTTATCCTCAGTCGCTTTAGGGCAGGGTTGCTTAACATGTGGGACTCAAGATAATCCCAACTCCCATCATGCCTGCTCCTTGTCAGCACTGGCTGGAGCTGATGGGAGTTGGAGTCCAACACCACCTGAAGAGCCACAGTTCAGTTTCCTCTGCTTTAGGCCAATGTTTGCAGATCAAGGCAGTGTGGTATAGTGGTTGGGAGTGTTGGACTAGGACCTGGGAGACCAGTTTTCAAAGCCCTGCTCAGCCATGAAACTCACTGGGTGAAATTGGGACAGACAGTCTCTCAAGCCTAACCTCCCTCACAGAGTTGTTGTAAGGATACAATGGGGCAGAAACATAGGAGCCAACTCCTAGGGGCCAAGGTCCCTTTGGGGCCCCCCAATAAAATATTTGAGGGAGGCGCCCCCTCCCAGTGGATGGGCATTGCCATTCAAATAGTGTGTGTGCACAGTCTTGTGACTGATTATGTGGGGCAGGGTGCTTACCTGGGTCCTCCCAATATTTTATTCAAGTTGGCACCCCTGGATGGAAGAGAGCTGTGTGCTCCCCCTTGGGGAAAGGTGGGGTAGAAATTTTATAAATCGATCTTGTAGCAAAGTTGTCTGTTTAAAGATAATCAACAGCTGCTAGCCACAATATATATGTTCCACTGCCATTATCGTAGGCAGCGTGTACCTTGACACCAGTTGCAGGGAATCACAGGTGAGTAGTGTTGTTGTGACCAAGTTCTGCTTTGGGGCTTCCCAACAGGATGCTGGACTCGATGGGCCATTGATCCAGCTGGCTCATCTTATGTTCTTGTGTCAACTTACATCAGCCTCACATGCATTCTGTTGCTGAATTGCTTCCATGGGTGCATCTTATAAACCACCCATAAAGCTCTCTTGACTAGGAATCATAGAGTTGGAAGGGACCCTGATGATCTTCTGGTCTGAGTCCCTGTATTGCAGGAGTATGCAGCTGTCCCTTATGGGAATCAAACCTGCGACCTTGGTGTTATTGGCACCATGCTCCAACCAACTGCACTAGTCCTAAGAGTTAATCATGCTGCATGATTTCCTATAGCAGCATCCATAACTACATTATCTACAGTCCAGCAGTTAATTCTCCTTCACAAGTTCCATTTAGAAGTGTGTGAGAATGCAACTCTTAGCAGAGTGTGGTCATAGTTCAGACCATGGATAGGCAAACTAAGGCCCGGGGGCCGGATCCGGCGCAATTGCCTTCTAAAACTGGACCACGGATGATCCGGGAATCAGCATGTTTTTACATGAGTAGAATGTGTGCTTTTATTTAAAATGCATCTCTGGGTTATTTGTGGGGCATAGGAATTCATTCATTCCCCCCCTCCCAAAAAAATATAGTCCCTATAATTAGGGACGCTGATTAAAGAACAATATATAATGTACACAATATATGTGAATTATAACTGTGGGGAGCTAATGGACTCCTACAATTTGCATTGTGATTGAGCATAGTGACTGAGTGTTCAAAGCACTTCAAATGTTATCTTGTAAAGATAACAATAACCCTGCAGGTATTACTATAGTTCTGCAGATGGGAGACTGAGGAGGAGTTGCTAATGAATTCATGGTGGAGGTAGGATTTAAACCTCCTAATTGTAGCTGTCTTAGCTGCTGTGCCACATCAGTCCTCTCTCCCCAAAAGGCATGTAGCTCCAGTTTTCTAAAATAATAATAATAATTCTAACATGGCATCATCGTTTAGGCCTTTTTCATACTGTGCACTAATAAATACAATAATTATGTCTTTTGCATTTTATTATGAGATTGACAAATAGGAGAATGCACAGAGCCTCAGGTCTATCCCAGATGTTCACAGCTGCAGTCTTCAATGAGATTTAGGAATTTGGCATTATTGTGACAATTGCTTCAAGTACTAAATGTCACCAACAGAGCATGGAACTATTCATAAATGGCATCAGTGTTGCAAAAACATAAGCAAACGCCAACAGTAAAGTTGCAAAGCATTGTGCTTGGCACTCGTATTGTTCATCCATGCTTGTGTAGTCAATATCCATGAATTGGCTTGCACCTTAGACACAGGGTTGTAAGGAGTTACAGAACTATACGGCAACAGTACTCTCCCAGCTTGTGACCCCCTGCAACCAGCATTCAGAGACTGAATGTTTGTGCAATGTAAGTGTTTAGCATGTTTAAGGAGACATAACAGACCAGCTCATAACTGAGGCTGAAAAACTGCATTAATAAGAATAGCGTAATTATTGCTTTTCCAAAAGTGTGACACTCAGTTGGATCCCCATCGCATGTGTATTGTTATGAGTTTGGGGTTCAGTCCGGATGATACCTTGGATCCCTCCCAGTCCTTGGGATCCTGAATCTGTGCAGGTAGAATGTGTAAGGGGAACTTGCCAACCAGTTCCTTTGTCAAGGTAATGGCTTTGGCTGGCTAGTTAAGTACCATGATTTTAACATATCCTAAAAAGTTACTGTGTGCCACAGAAAAAACAAACAGATGGGCCTTTCCCTCACCCATCTGGAGCCAGAATTGTTGTGGGTATGAGCTAGAAGCTGGGAGACACAGAGACATGTCTTGCTTTGTGCTGAATCCAAAGCTGGACTTAGGGTTCCCCTGGAAACTGAGAGGGGAAGCAAGATCTTTTGGAGTGTTAATGCTGTGAGACTCTCCAGCCTCATGCCCAGATTGCATATAAATAAAATTATATTTCCTAAAGACACCACACATTCATAAAGACACACATTCATTTCAAGGAAGCCAAATCCTTGCTAAAGCAAAGACACCCCTAGACTCTCTCACTTCTTGGAGACTGGGGTGGTGTGTAATAGTAGAAAGTCAGCTTTGCCATTTTGATGGTGCCAGCACCTTGCTGTCCTGTCATTATATATTTTGCATAGTTTCACATGCTACTGAGTTTCCATTCTGATACAATGACCAGTTTATCAGAACAATGAGTACAAAGTATCTGAAATCACAGTGAGGGGCAATGTATACAAATTCAGAAATACAGTGGTACCTCGCAAGACGAATGCCTCGCAAGATGAAAAACGCGCAAGACGAAAGAGTTTTCCGTTTTTTGAGTCGTTCCGCAAGACGAATTTCCCTATGGGCTTGCTTCGCAAGACGAAATGTCTTGCGAGTTCTTGCAAGTTTGTTTCCTTTTTCTTAAAGCCGTTAATAGCCGCTAAGCCGCTAATAGCCGGATTAATTTCGTCTTGCGAGGCACCACTGTACAATGTTTTTCAAATTAGGAAAACAGACTTCCATGCTACTAAGAAATGACTAGGGCCTAGGTCAGAAGGTTGGAGGGACATAGCAAGCTGGTGGAGAAGGGAATTAGTCTATTACTGCTGCCGTCACTGCCAATTAGTTGGCAACATTACCCAGCTTGCATAGTGTAGGCAGGCTGCCTTCGCAAGACTGAAGTAGCTTTGATTGACAGCAGTAAACAGCATTAATGTTTCAAGAATTAGGAAATGATGCTTAGAATCAGTGAGAGTCATTGCGACCAGCAGAAAGACTAGCCGAGCTCATCTTGAATTTTTCTCAGTCCTTGAATTCTCAGTCCTTGAATTTTTCATGTGCTTTTAGGAGGAACAAGTGGGGGTGGGGTCAGGGGAGTAGACTAGCAACACAGCAGTGGGGGCTTGGAAGCAAAACCTTTTGCATTCCACTCCCCTTTATTGGCATTCTCTCTATGTTTCCCTCTTTGAATCAGGCGTGGATTTTCTTCTTCTTTCCCCCTAGCAAGGGCTGTTGGCCTATAGAAAAAGTAAGTGGGGACCACAACTGATGGTGGGTAGAGCGGGAAACAAAAGTGGGCAGACTTCACAACAGTGCAGGATTGTATAGCACAATCTTTCTCATTGCCTTCATATTTACAGGCCATATAAAATCAGCCTTATGGCTACAGGTTCCCCACACCAGCTTTACAGCTCCCCCTCCCTGTATAATATATTTTAGTCTTTAAGATAGCAATGGGGAATCTGTGTCCCATGCAACTAAGTAAGCCCATTGGGCCTCCTCATTTGGCCCAGTCCGTTAACCTGTCCCATCACTGGAAGCTGGTGGGGTGCATGGGTGGAGCCTATGAGGTCACATGAGTAGAGCCTAGGAGGTGGTTCCTTGTGAGGTCCCCTTGCAAATTGATAGTGGACACTTAAACCACACAGTTGTGCAAATGCTTAGCACCCAAGTGTCTAACCTTGGTTCAGAAGGTGTCCCTGTTCACACACTTGCTTCTCTGCAATCATATCTGTGGAACACCAGCTGGAAGAAAAGCATTTGAGGAAATCTAAGCATCACTCTCCTCTCACAGTTTCCCCCCTTGAAAATCACCCTCTGCTTTTGCAATTTTGTGACTGTATGTCTGACACCTACGATTCTGCCAAACATATTGTTACCACCTCAAATCTTCAGTCTTACACCACTTTTCAAGCAAAGTCTGCTAGAGTCTGTATATTGTATGAAAAGCAAACAAGGCTCTTTACAGTGACAACTGGTGATCACGGTTCTGCAGAAAACAGCATGCCTAGAAGCAAATTTGGCATCATATGTTTAATGGAAGGCAAATGCTGGAGGTAATGGAATATTAGTACTCCCACTGTTGTTCCAGTTACTAACAAAGACAGTGTGTGTAGAGAAAAACAAAAGCGCACATTATATTTTTGTTGTTGTTTAAAAAATTGTATACCACTTGTTTTCTAGCTGGAATGCACTTTTGCAGTCTAGCTGTTCGTTATGTCAGGTTTAGATTTCCATCCATTCCACAGACTTTTAGTTGCATGTGCCATCATTTTATTCAGCTTTTAACCTAAGAACTCTGCTGGCTCTGAATCTGTGAGAAACCAAGAGATCAGTTCCAGCTCAGTTCCAGCAAAGAATCTGGTAATTTTAAATTAGTGTGTGCGATTGAGGCCCCATGTACATCCTTCCCTGTCACCCAACATGGTTCCAGGTTCTTTTTATGCAAAACAACAGATTTTGCAGAGCAGCTCAAATATGGATTTTTTTGGAAAAGAAAATTAAATACATTACAACATTTGTGGATTCCAGTTAGATAAAAATCAAAGAAAATTGGAACTCACTGTTCCAAAAAGGAGTAGAAAATTGTGTTAAGTTTGGGTTGTTTTTTTTAAAGAATTCATTTACAGTGCATTCCTATACATGCCACATTGAATCCCAGCTTGGGAAAAGGTGGGACAGAAATATATTAAATAATGATAATCATGTTTACTTGGAAGTAAGTGCCATTGAGCTCAATGGAGCTTACTCCCAGATAAGTGGGGCTAGGCTTGAAAGCTTTGTTGCGAAAGTCAGAGACTGCTTTAAAAATAAAAGCCACCTCCTCTAGCCAGCGCTCTCCCCAGATTCCAATATAAGCATATCCAGTCTCCAGAATTAAATATTGTGTTCTGTTGCCCCCACCTCTCACAAGCAATAGAATAAGCAAAGAAAAACACACCTCTCCCCTCTAAGCCAGCTCCCTTCCTTATACAAGCCAGTTCACAATTATCACTCTTTATGTCTCTTCCCCAGTCAAGGACAAAACACCCCCTGATGTAGATGAACAATTTCTTCTCCCCCCTTTACAACAGAAAAGCAAGCTGTTGCACGAGGGACCCCAACCTTTTAAAACAAAAGAAAGACCTTCAGGAACCAATAAAGAAATGATTTTTCTTTTTTTGCCTCTTTGCCTGCACTGAGGAAAGTAACCTGGCTGGGCTAGTACTAATGCCTTGCTTTCTCACAAAATAAATGTATTTAAATAAAGAAAGCTGAAGCAAGAACCTAGCGCACCTTCTCACAAAAAAGGCGCACGCATCCTGCTGTTCGAGGAAAAAATGTGTACCAACAGGGAAGAACAAACAACCACATGGTGGCTTAGGAGGGCAGTCACAAAGCTCTACGCACATCACAGTCCATGTCTGGTGCCTCAGGGCCAGGCTCCTGCAAGAGAAAACATGAGATGGTTGCTTGTGTTTAACTGCTCCCTCTACTTGGGAGGCAGGGGTTGAAGTCTACTGCTAGTTTTTTAAATGGCTGGCTAGGCAGAGAAGATGGACGAAAGCCTCTCAGTAATTGGAACTGTATTGATGTTATTGCGTGTGTCAGAAGAAAGACTGGACCATGGTTTTGGAGATTTGAGGGTGTCCCCACCCCAAAACTACACAGGGTTACATCCCACTTTGCCCATAAGAGGGGCCTCGCCTGCATATGATGTCAGGCACAGGAAAGGCAAAACTGTAGGGCTAAGTTGAAAAGGAAGAATCGAGAACACACTCTAAACATGTTAACCCTTCTTCCTTTCTAGCCACATTCATCTTTTTTATGTCCCATGGAGGACCTTACGGTCTTCAAACAAAAACATATTAGAGGTCCCAGGCCACAGGGAGGTTAGGCTGGCCTCAACCAGAGCCAGGGCTTTTTCGGCTGTGGCCCCGATCTGGTGGAATGCCCTGTCACAAGAGACTAGGGCCCTGAAGGACTTGACATCTTTCCGCAGGGCCTGCAAGACAGAGCTGTTCCACCAGGCCTTTGGCCAAGGCACAGCCTCACCCCCTCCTTTGGTAATCCTCATAGAACTCTAGCCCAATGGTTGCCATTAATTTGATTCTGAACTAATTTTAGAATGAATTGATTTTAGAATGTGTTTTAATTAATTGATTGTGATTTTATGTAAACTGTTACTTTTACTGTTGTTAGCTGCTCTGAGCCTGGCTTTGGCTGCGGAGGGCGGGATATAAATATATTATTATTCTTATTATTATTCAGTTTGGCGCCTTTTCTTGTCACTGGACTGTGACAGAAAAGGTGCCTGATTCAAAAGGTGCTAAATTACAGTTGGAAAAGAAGAGTATATCAAGGTGGGGGGTACGAAGCTTTTTTTCCTGTTTGGATACAAGCAGGTGATGTCCCTCACTTTAAGGGTCCTCTATAGGGGATTTTACTGGGACGTGGGTGGCGCTGTGGTCTAAACCACAGAGCCCAGGGCTTGCTGATCAGAAGGTTGGCGGGTCAAACCCCCACGATGGGGTGAGCTCCTGTTGTTCGATCCCAGCTCCTGCCAACCTAGCAGTTCGAAAGCACGTCAAAGTGCAAGTAGATAAATAGGTACCGCTCCAGCGGGAAGGTAAACGGTGTTTCCGTGCGCTGCTCAGGTTCACCAGAAGCAGTTTAGTCATGCTGGCCACATGACCTGAAAGCTGTACACCGGCTCCCTCGGCCAGTAAAGTGAGATGAGCACCGCAACCCCAGAGTAGTCTGCAACTGGACCTAACGGTCAGGGGTGCCTTTACCTTTACCTATAGGGGATTTTACAGAACTTGCCTTCACAGTGGCTTGGTTAAAGTGTAACACCAAACTATGGTTTGGTGCTTTGTGAAGATGTCCCTCATTACTTCCCTTGCGTTTAATCTGTCACTTTGAACTAGGGGGCAAAGTGTAACTTGCCTAGTTTAGATGTAATGGCAAATGATGGTTTGTGCTAACCATCATTTGCCCCAAACCATGATTGCAAACCCAGTTCAAACTACTAAACTAGAATTGAGAAGAAAAATTGGGGCACACATAAGCTTGTTATGTGCTTGTTAATGTAATACCAAATCATGTTTTGGTGTTGTGTCTGAAAAAAACCCCATGAGAGAGAACAAAGCCTATTTTTTAATCATCATGTATGGAATATAGTACTGTCTCAGTTGCTATGCAGTGAAAAATGTTGGAGAGAAAAAAGCAGCTTTATTCTTAAAAATCAAAACCTGGTATCTTATTAGTCTCTTTGTACTTGAACACATCTTCTTTCAGTGATTCCACAGCTGATGCTTCTCAGAGGAACTAAATATTATTCTCACCAACTGTAGCTGAAAGAGTGCTTGTGCCTTTTACCCCCAAGAGATAATCCTCCAAAGTGCCTTAAATACTGCAGCCATTTATAAAAGCAAATGCCTCTGGTGTGTTTATGCATATCTAAGATGATCTGAAGGCAATTTAGGCATTGAGAGAAGTGAATTGACTGTCAAAATCAAAGTTGTCTTTGAAATAAGCTGCTGCTTATCTCTGTTTATTATATTGGGGGAAAGCTTAAATTGTATTTCTATGGTTGATTTCAAATGCCCGCTACGGTAATTGCTATGAGCAGTGTATATCACAATGTTTAGCTGGTGATCTAGCATGAGGTTGAACACCAGATATCGCCCAGCCCTACATATAAGCCTGATGGCACAGCCTGTCTCTATTTTTGATGCCTTTGTTTGATGCTAGGGACTTTGGGAAACTATTATTGTCTGAAAAGCAGGATAAAGGCATGGTAAATAAATCTGTGAAGAATTCATAGCATTTTCCTGTGAACAACAAGAATAATCGTTGGCATCTGTCTGTTTCTCAGGAAGAGTGCACCTGGTGGTTTGGGTCAAACCGTCAGAGAGTTACAGTGCCTGCTGTGGCTGTATGGGACCAATATGGGAGAGTCATGCTTTATTGCAAGTGGGGTAGATGAAGGTGTCCAGTTTTGCTGCTACAAGCGTACGATGGTCACTGCTGCATATGCATGACCTGACTGTTTGTCTCCAGTCACTGTGATCATCTGCAAGGAGTTCCCATACAGTGGGGTAAATGTTGCCAGCCTTCATGCCGTGTTTGAAGATGTCTTTGCAATGCAGTGTTCGTGTGCCAACAGGCCTAGTGCCTGAAGCCAGTTCCCCACAGAGTATATCCTTGGGGATCCGCTGAGTAGAAGTGTGTACATACTGGGAATATGGGCTTGGGAGAGCACGTCTTTATTTTAGATTCTATCATGCCATTTGATACCCAAAATCTTCCTGATACAATATATATGGAAGGTGTTGAGGTGTTGCTCCTGGCAATTGTAGGTTGCCAACAACTCACTTCCATAAAGCAGCGTGCTCAACACACAAGCCAGGTAGAGCTTCATCTTGGTATTGGATGTTAGAACCACATTCTCCCATACCCTTTTGGAGAGGAGAGCCATTGCCGTTGCTGCCTTGCCAATACATCTGTCCAGTTCAGCATCAGTGGAAAGGTTGGTGGCTATGGTGGAGGCCAGGTAGACAAAAATGTCTTCCACCTCAAGCATGTGGTCACCTGTTCTCATGCATGGAGTGCTGGCAATGTTGTGACTGAGGATAATGGTCTTCATCAGGTTGATGGTGAGGCTGAGCTCCATGCAGGCTTAGGAAAAATGGTTGATAATACTATGCCAGTTCCACAGACTGAAGTAGTTGAGTGGGCATATAAGTGATCTCACAGGTAAACTGGATCCAAGTTGTGTACTTGGCCCGGTAGCAAATTGGCAACTAGTGCTGGTCTTTTGCCGTAAGTGCTATATGCTGATAGGGTCTCCCTCCTGTCAGCAATGGTGCTGACTATGTCATTGTGTTGAAAGGTTTTGCATTAGATAATGTATTTTTAAATGGTTTATACATAATAATAAGTAAAATATAATCAGGTTTTGATCTGTGGGTTCTGTCTTTTCAATGCAATTTTATTTACTTCTGATGGGGACTTGCTATATACCAGTTACCAATCTTGATTGAAATATCTTTGGGTAATTTGTCTGATGTTCTCCCCCTCTGCCTAGCTTCATTATTTTATAACAGAATGGCATTGTTAAACGCTTAACGTTTATTGACTTATATTTACAATGGGAGAGTTTAAAAATATGTCATCTACAGATGGATAATTGGCTCGGCTTGCTCTGAAGTCAGGTGATAAAACAAATGTTGCTCCAGTTACATTTAATGAGCCGTAAATGCCATCCATTACACATCAGATGGGATGGGGGACTGAGTGACTCAGCAAAGTTTAACAGCAAGGGCATAATGAATTATATCTTTTTACTATCATTAAAGTTTTTCTTGGTTTACAAAAGTACATGCCTTGTCTCTTTTCTCAAGTTGTGCAGTCTTTTCTACAGATCAGTTACATTTGTTATGAGACATTAGTGTTGAGTATAGTATAAGGTCAGGAAGAAGGGTGGGAAGGAGGGGTGGTCGTGAAATTTATATTTTTTGCAGTGTACATGGGGGGTTTCGCGTCAGCGGCAGGTTCTCGTTCTATTTGCTTGTTATGTTTCTGGTTGGGGGACCAGGATATGGTTGGTTGTCTCTGGTTGGCTGCTGTGGGGTTTGTTTTCCTTTGGGGGTGGAGGACTTGTTGGGTCATGTAAGCCAGATCAATTTGTATGCTGTTGGTGGGTTCTTGTTGTTGTCTTGTTGGGCTGTGTATGTGATAAAGGGGAGCTATATTGGGGTGAGGCATCTTCTTCTATTTGTCCTCGTGTCAGTTTTGTTTTATTGGTTAGCTTTTCTAGTAAGACTGTTTCCCATATGATTTGATACCACTGGTTAATGTTCACCCCTGACAGGTCTCTCCAGTGTCTGGCTATGAGACTTCTGGCTGATGAGAGTAGGTGGGTTATAAGCTCTGTATAATGTGAGTGGTCATTATGATCTTGGAAGATGTTCAGTAGGGCCAGTTCTGGGGTGAGTTCTAATACCTATTTAGTTATTTTGCATATTTATTGTAGGACTGCTGTCCAGAAGGGTTGGGTTTTGGGGCATTCCCACCACATGTGGAGGCATGTGCCTGTGGATGTGCAGCCACTTCAACATTTTGGTGAGGTTCTTGGGCATATCAGTGCCAGTTTCCATGTTGTTAAGTACCACCTGTAGGTGAGTTTCAGAGTGAGTTCCCTTCTCTTGGCTGAGATGGATATAAAGGGAGGTTTAGAACACATTCTAAGTAGGTCTTTAGTTTCCCCCTAAAGTTGGACCAAATGCATTTTCTTAAAATGCAAGTCCAGGGAGAAAGTGAAGGAAAGCTAAACCAGAAGCTCATAACAAGGATGCAAAGTTTATCATTAAAGCTGTACTGAGGTAAAATTAATAGTCTTCTTGCTTTTTATTTATTTGGAGTATTTCTACCCTGCCTATTGACCAAAGTTCTTGACTGATAATTAAAATTCATAAGATAGACAATAGTGCAGTGGTCAGGGCTAGACGTACCTGGAAATGCCAGGAATCAAACCTTTTATATGTGAGACATGTGCTCTACTGCTGAATTATGCCAGAGCTGGAGGTGTCACCTCATCTTGCCTGCCTTTATATGCTTTAAAGTTCCATGCTCAGAGTACATTTTAAGTATTGTCTTTGTAACTGAATTACCATTTTAAGCCTGTTTGAACAAAGCTACTGTATCTGTTATTAATATACAAGTATTCCGAGTGAGTAAATGTTATGTTTACCTTTTTAAATACTTTTTGTGTCATTATTGTTTTAACGGGGGGAAGGGGGAAATACCGGAAAAAATCCAGACTGCTTTAAAGCATTCTGTCTAACATAACAGTACTGCTCTGCCCATATCTTTCAATCATAAAATGTTCATAATTATGCAACAGAACAGTCCTTTCAATCAAATACATTAAAGTACAGTACTCTGAGCTAGGGATCTTTTTTTCCTTGTAGAAAATGATGGTGGGTTTTGAATTGTACAAACACAAGGGTGAAAACAGATATTTAGAGACAAAGAATCCAAAAGTGTTCTAAGTATAAGCTTGTCATGCTAGCTTTTGTATTTCTTGCTGAGAGGTTATTTTAATTCATGATTTCTGTTGAAAAACACTGCCGGTTTGAAAGCTGTACTTTACTTAAGTTTGGATGCTTGGCTGAAACTGCAGTACTTTGAGCCAGCTTACAATTTTTGTCAAAACAACTTCTATGATAGAGAGACCATAATTCTGTTGCTAGGCAATTTGGGTATCAGAATGCCTTCTCTAATAAAAAAGGCTAACTTTCTTATTAGATCCTCTGCTACAAAATTGTATGCAACCAAGTGGCCTTTCATGTCTTGTCAGGTTTTTTTGTCTGCATCCTAGAAGCTCAATCATGCTGAATTAGAGAAAAACTGATAATCAAGCTGACTGCATCAGATTGATTACCTCAGAAAGGTGAAGAATGATGTCGCTCCATTGACAGTATGAAGAAGAAGAAGAAGAAAAGATAAAATTGTGGAATGTAGAGTTTGAACTTTTTTGGCGGGGAGGGGAAGTAAAGGCTAATTGTCTCCCTGAGGAAGAGCAGTTGCAGTCCTAGGCATGCTTACTTGGGCGTATAACCCATTGAACCTAATGACATTCACGTCTGAGTAAGTAAGCATAGGATTACAACTATATATTTGGACCCTGACAGGAGCAAGGACTACTTCATGCTAATAAAACCCTACATCCTTCCTAGTGTTATAAAACTTGAGGCAAAGCACTGAGCCTGCAATATATAATAATTTAGGGATGTGCAATTGAAATGTTCAAGCTGGCTGAAGCACAGAAGGCACTAGAGGAGAAGAATTCTGCAAAGTGGCTGGATTGAAGTGCGCAAAATGTTTTGATATTTATTTTATTAGATTTAGCATCACATTCCACCATGTGCTGCTACTGTCATGTTGACAGGTTCAAACCCATAAAGATGTCTGAGGAAAGAGAAGGGCGGAGGAAATGAGTTAGAAGGATCTTCAGACTTTCTGCATAGCTACTGCACAAAGACAGTTGCATGCAGAATAAGGAGGAGCCCCGGGAACTCCTTTAGTGACAGTAAGAGCAAGTATGAACTAGCCAAATTTACTTATCTTCATTTCAATAAAATGCTGAGCCAAACTGTCGCATGTGCACACTTTTGCTTTGTGGCTACTGAAAGCTTGGAGGGCTTTAACCAACTTGGGTGGCTTTCAAAGAGGATTAGACAAATTGATGGAGGATAAGGCTATTAATAGCTGCTAGCCACAATGTGGCTGTCCACTGTGAGAGACAGTTTGCCAGTTGATGGGAGAACATCTGGTTGGCTACTTTCTGAAATCCATGGGCATCTAGTTGGTCACTTTGACAGTAGAATGCTTTTTATATCCATCACTGGGGTTCTTCTGTTTTGTTTGTTCTTATCTCACAATTTTTCCAAAGAGCTCACCCCAGTAGACATGGTTTTCACTTTCATTTAATCCTCATTGCAACCCTGGGAGATCAATCAGGCTGAAACTCAGTTCATTTGCATTATTTAGTTTAATGGGAAAAGGATGTAATCAATCCAAACTAAGAGGCATGGAGGTAGGGTCAAGGCGCTAATGATAAAAGCTGAGAGAGGGGTTTTTTTAATTAAAAAAGTAATGCTGAATTGTTACATCAGCACAGTAGAAAAAAGGAAACCAGTTATTTTTCCATAAAATTTACACACCGCTTGATTGAGGTTTTTAACAAAGTGGTTTGCAAAAGATAAAACAGAAAAATCAAGAGAAAAGAAATAAAAAAAAATTACAATTTATGTAAATACCTGAAAAGAGGGGGAGGAAGAGGAACATTAGGATGTTAATTTTTGTCCTCCTTGCGAAACACTTGCTTTAGATCATAATAAACCATATCCCCACTCCTCCCCTTCGTGTGTCCTTATCCTCAACTGTGGTGTTTACTTATTTTATTCACCTTATATACTTTCCTTACGCAAAAATACTAGAATGGTTTACAGTTTAAAAATTTAAAATAAACTGATGTAGTCCAGATGGAGAAGAAAGCCATAAATACAGGCTCATAAGCCTCATTGCGCCATGCTGCTAATCCACATACCGTATTTTTCGCCCTATAAGACGCACTTTCCCCCTCCAAAAATGAAGGGGAAATGTGTGTGCGTCCTATGGGGCAAATGCAGGCTTTCGCTGAAGCCTGGAGAGCGAGGGGGGTCGGTGCGCACCGACCGCTCTCGCTTTCCAGGCTTCAGGAAGCTATCCGCTAGCCGTGGGAGACCCAGCTCTCCCAGGGCTAGCGGAGAGCTTGCCTGCACCCAGAAGCTTGGGGGGCGCTGAGCTCCGCACGCCCCAAGCTACGGGATTAGCGCAGCCCTCCGCTAGCCATGGGAGAGCCCACGAAGTCGCGCGGCTCTCCCACGGCTAGCGGAGACCTTGCTGGCACCCAGAAGCTTGGGGCGCGCTGAGCTCTGCACGCCCCAAGCTTCGGGATTAGCGCAGCACTCCGCTAGCCCTGGGAGAGCCGCGCGGCTCTCCCACGGCTAGTGGAGACCTTGCTGGCACCCAGAAGCTTGGGCCGCGCTGAGCTCCACACGCCCCAAGCTTCGGGCTTAGCACAGCGCACCTGGGGGGGAAATAATTCCCCCCCCTTTATTTCCCCCCCCAAAAAACTAGGTGCGTCCTATGGGCCGGTGCGTCCTATGGGGCGAAAAATACGGTAGTTGAGAGAAAAACAATGCAAAAAGGAATCCTGCTCACCTTCTATTCTCCCAAGTGCAGTGCTCAGGGCACACTTAGAATCCCAATTAGCATTCCATTTTTGTGTGCAAAAGCACCCCTCCCCCACTGCTTGATGTTAAAGGTCTGACCCGGAGGTCCACCCCTTCAATGGCTCTCTTTGACTCCCTTTGACTCCCTCAGCTCAATCCTGCAGGCAGTGGTCTGGAGGTAGACAGCTGAGCTGGACTCTGCCGCCTTTGGGAATTTGTTATTGCTCACTCTTGATCCAGAAGTCTACCCTGCACTTGCGTTCTTCTGCCCTGCCGGCAAAATGGTGA
Organism: Podarcis bocagei; assembly: GCF_964188305.1. NCBI lineage: Eukaryota > Metazoa > Chordata > Lepidosauria > Squamata > Lacertidae > Podarcis > Podarcis bocagei. The sequence goes on from NC_138134.1 coordinate 51,167,950, forward strand.
GGTTGCATAGCCAAACAGCTGAATATTCTTCTCACCATGCTGCACTTTGCCTCCCAGATCAGCAACTTGCAAGCAGTTTTCCCAAGAGCCTGCCCTCTCTTAGGATCTTGCCAGAAAATCCACATTTGTCCATTCCGAACATCACACTGGTCCTTTGTGTTAATGTTTCTGCTTGTTTGTGTCATTTCTGAATAGCGCACCAAACTTTTGTGTGGACCTGAAGTCCAATTTCAGCATGTGATTAATCCCGTCTTGAGTTTTTTTCTTTCTAGTTTTGACAAAATGCTGTTGGCACCCAGAAAAGGAACAAAAGCAAGGTCCTGTAAAAGAACATTGGTAGTTTTGCCAACTAGAGATACAGTGGAGCTGAGGTTTCCCCATGCATGTATGGAAGAGATCCAGACGTTCTCTGGAGTTCACGCATCTCAATGCAAGGGAGATCTTTTGAGTGTCTCATTAGAGTAGAAATGAGAGAAAGGGAACTGTGTGTTCCTTGCACCACATGCTTCCCCCCTTTTTTGCTGTTGTCTTGATCTATTGTGACATCCATCACCAAGGGAAGGTGATGGCCCAAGCAAGATGGAAATTGGCAGGCCCAGAGTTCTGGACCAGACTGTACTGGAAGCTTAAGGAAAAACATCGTCAGGACCTTGGACAAGGGCCAAGGGGCCTGGTTACAGCCACAGTTTGCTTCCTGCAGTTGGAGCGCAAAAAGGAAGTTGTCTCAGCAGCATTTTAGAGTGGCTGGCAGAGCATTATAATATGGGCTATGTAGTCAAGATGAAAGCCCCCCCCCCGCATCGTATATCCAGTTAAATAGCTGATGTCCCTTTTCTGCAACTGCCGGCTTCTTTTAGGCAGTGAGGCTACAAGGCGTAGGGTTTCTATAAGGAAAGTTCTTCAGGGGTTTCCTGGTCCTCCAAAAGTCTAGTTTAATCACTGAAGTCTGGCGGCAGTCATGTCTCCTCAGGGTCCAGGGGGCTTCATTTTCAATTTATCCACCGGGGAAGAAACATGGAGTGGATCTGTTTCATTCTCCTTGGAGCTACTATTGTAAAAGGACTCCACATCTGAGGGTTCTTGGCTGTGGCTTTGTAAAATCTATTAAGTGTCTTTAGGATTTCAATGCAAACACAGAACTGCAGCCTTGAAGCTCTTTTGTGTGGAAAACTACCTTACCCTAGTACAATGTAACTAAATATTCTAAGCCTACTGTTCTGCTTTTATTTGTATTAAAGCTTTTTGAATTTCATGTTTTTCTAAATAAAGCTAAGAATGTGCTCTTTAAAAACTAAACTGAGAGTTGTTGCTGGGAATTATTTAGCACAACGAAGAGCATGTTCTACCCAGTAAAATGAATTCAACATGCTTCGACTGAAAGCTACAGCATTAAAGCTTTTAGCATTTCTTCTGGGTAATATATAAAGGTGGCAAGGCTTTATGTATTTAATTCATGTAAGCTAACTATATTTCATGGAATTTAGCAAGGCTTTCAAAAGAACTGAAGAGCCAGCATTCTGGAAGGCAAATAAAGCTTTGGTAGATTACATTTACGTGATGTTTTTAAAGAATATTTCCATTATTAACCATCAAGACTAAAGTAGAAATGGCTCTCAAAACAGGACTGAAAGTGCTTCTGAAGGACAGCTATACAGAAAGTTTTGTAGATAACCACAAATAGCCCAACTATCATTCCATACAAACAGAGACCCTCTTCTTCTTCCTTCTAGGTCCTTCAACTACATTTGAGTTTAACCTCTTCCATTCCAAGTTGATTCCTGATTCCCTGTTCCTAATTCAACACAGATGAATTCAGAGGCAGCCTGAATAAGGAACTGAATTTTGGGCACCACTCTGCTCTCCGCCTTGACTCATATCTTCCCCACTACCAACCAGCCTGTGCATTCTGAGGTTCTGCCCATAACAGAGACTGGACTGGATGGGTGATGGCGCAATATAGGGCATTCTTGGTAGTGGCCCCCTGCCTATGGAACTCCCAAGTGACAGTGTCTGCCACAACCATAGCAATATTCAATACAGGATGAGAAACCAATGACTCTCCATATGATCCTGAACTCCAGACACCCATCATCCCAGCCAAATCATCCATGGCCATTAGCAATACTGACTGAGGCTAATGGGGGGTAGAGTCCAACAAAATCTGCAGGGCCATGGGTTCCCCACAGCCAGTTTAGGGAAAGGTTAAAGTAATTTTTCTTTGGCTATATGTTTGGCCCATGATGTAATTATTTTTTGGAGTGCGGTCCTACAGATACTATCATTGATAGCAAATCTCTTTGAAGACCGTTCCAAGTTGCAGAGGCATATGACTAAAGGTGGAGCAAGGTTATCATCGTCAGAGTTCAAGGTTTAGGAACTGGTTCCACTCACAATCCATGTTGCATTGCTAAAACATTACCTGCTTCAAGAACAAACAAGAAGTCAACAAAAGACAATAAGGTTTATTAGCTCATAAGAAAAAGCCTGCTAGATAAAGCCAGAGGTCAACGTGGTCCAGCATTCTATTTCCACTTTGGCAAACCATATACCTATGTGATGCCTATCATGAGTGCAATAGCCTTCTGTAGCTCATATCCTCCTGAAATTGCTATTCAACAGCATATTATCTCTGATTCTGAATAATAGCATTTCAGTACAGTGGTACCTCGGGGTAAGTACTTAATTCGTTCTGGAGGTCCGTTCTTAACCTGAAGCACCACTTTAGCTAATGGGGCCTCCTGCTGCTGCTGCTGCACCACTGGAGCACGATTTCTGTTCTCATCCTGAAGCAAAGTTCTTAACCTGAAGCATTATTTCCGGTTTAGTGGAGTCTGTAACCTGAAGCGTATGTAACCCGGGGTACCACTGTACTCTAATAGATCCTCTCAGGGCACTTTGGGTTACAAAATATCCTTCTGGGCACAAGGCACTGAATGAAAATATGCATGTTGCCTCCATGGGTGTATTTTGTTCTGTGGTATAGTATAGATAATGAGACCCTGTTGATGACTTGCTTTGTTTGTTTCAATCCTTTATTAGGTGCTTTTGCTTGCAAGATGGTGCCTTTTGTTCAATCCACTGCAATAGTTACCGAGATTCTTACAATGACCTGCATTGCGGTAGAAAGGCATAACGGGATCGTCCACCCTCTTAAGATGAAATGGCAGTACACCAACCGAAGAGCATACACAATGCTTGGTAAGGTCCTGGGCAACTTTGGTATTGCACGACACAGCATGTTGCTAGTGATTTCTCACTTTTGATATGTCCGCTATAGAGCAGTGGTGAGGAACCTGGGGTACTCCAGATGCTGGACCTGACCTTTGGCCATGTGGGTTGCAACTGATTTGATTTGCAGTTCAACAACATCTGGAGGGACCCAGATTACCCACCTCTGCTTTAGGGGGATGCAGCTGCTATAAGAGAAGATTAGTTTTTTAAAAAGAATATAAATGAAAAACCTACTTTGTATGCATATAGATTAAAACCCCTCCCTCACTCCAAGCATACATACAGAATCAAATGGAACTAGTTGTTTAATATATTTGTATATGGTTTATACAAAAAGATCACAATCTTAAAAAATCAAGTTGATAAAAAGCCCAAGAAGAAACTGGAGCAATAACAATACAATGATAATGGTGAAATGCAAAAACAAATGGGTTCATTGCTTGACTGAAAGCTAAGAGAGAGGGAGCCAACTGGGCTTTCTTATGGAAGGGCCTTCCATAAAATGGCACTGCTGTTGAGAAGGTCCTGCCTTGTGTCCCACCCAGGTAATGCTCTGAAGGAAAAGGAACAGGGAACAGCCTGTAATGGGGAGGCAGACTAATGGGAGGAAATGCAACTTCACATGGACCCTGCTAAAGCTCTAGTAATATTTTATAAAAGGGCCCAGTGCAAAAAACCTCTTTCGGTAAGCTACATTTTTGCAGCCTCTTCAGCTAATGTTCACTATAAAAATGACCTAGTCCCATCTGATTCCCAACGTAAGATTGCTTTCTCTCCCCCTCCCTGCCTCTCTCTCTGTCGCTCTGTCTGTTGGTGGTGATAAATCCGTAGGAGGACAAAAATGTTTTGTTGATGCATTAAAATATCCGTTTTGTTTGTGCATGAGCTGTACTAGGACTTCTTCCTTCCTGAAACCCTCATGACCTGACTTCCATATGCGCAGAATTATTGAAAAAGCACTCACAGTGCATCCTTTGAAACAAGATAGTTGGCAGAATGCCTCGAGAGCCTCTGTTGCATCCAACATACGAGATTTACCCTAGATGCCCATATGCATGCTTTGTGGGCTGATACCTTTCAGAACAAAACTGAATATGACTCTGTCTCGATAATCACTGACTGGGGTGGGAGAAGAGTCCCAGATTCACTCAGGCGTTGGCATTGTTGGGTAACTGCTGATGCCCACACCTCTGCAGGAGCCCTATGCTGAACTCCACAGCTCCTGGCCCCGCTCTCCTTTTTGCAAATGTGGCTTGTTCACCACCCTTCTATGAGCATGTGATTGGTGACAACCGTGAGAAGATGGAGAAGTGCCCTCTCCTTTTCTTAGGTTCTCTCTCTGAGCAGTTGTGAGGATTGCTCCAGAAAAAGAAGGCAGCTGAAAGGGCAGAGGTGGCAAGTCTAATCAGAGAGGGCACCTACTGAGTGCATCTCACCTAAGCCCCCTGGCAAACCTGGAGATAGCACTGAATTCACTTTCAAATTTCTCCCTTTGCAGTATTGGTCCATTTTGTGATTTGGACATGTAAAATTCCATATAAGATAAAGGTAAAGGAGCCCTGGATGGTTAAGTCCAGTCAAAGGCAACTATGGGGTGCGGCAATCATCTCACTTTCAGGTCGAGGTGACTTTTGTCCACAGACAGCTTTCCATGTCATGTGGCCAGCATGACTAAACCACATGACATATTTATCTACTTTCACTGGTGTGCTTTCAAACTGCTAGGTTGGTGGGAGCTGGGACAGAGCAATGGGAGTTCACCTTGTTGTGCAGCTTCGAACAGCTGACCTTCCAATTAGCAAGCCCAAGAGGATCAGTGGTTTGGTTTAGAACACCGTGTCACCTGCGTCCCTTGAAAATATACTTTCTTAAAAACAAAAACAAAAGAACTTGTAGCTCATTGCTCTGAATTCAGCTCCAGGGCAAAATTCATTTCACAATTAGTCCTAATTCTAACTGCCTTCCTCATGCTTGCTGTAATATCTTGTCCAAATGCTCCATATGGTCACATCACCAACTAATATAAAAATGCTAATTGCTCACTCTAATTTCCTGTTTTTTCTCTTTAAAACCAGCAATTACATCATCACCATCACCATCATTATTGTCATTGTTATTATTATTACTATTTTCAGGCATAGTCTGGCTGTTGGCAGCTATCGTTGGGTCACCCATGTGGCACGTACAGCGCCTGGAGGTATGGGTCTGTTGCATTGTGCAATTATATCTTTATAGGTCAGTTTTACATTGAGTTTCAGCATGAATAAGGCTAATCTTCAGGAGATGAATATTATGCGCTGTAGAAAAATGTACAAAGACAAGTACAGGCTGTGACGGCGCAACGGCACTTTCCCGCCTGGCGCCGTTGGGCCTGCCCTCACTTAAATATAATGCACCCACCTCACAGAACACCAGTTCCACCAATTCCTGCAGACCACCCCAGATTATCTTGTGGGGGATTTATGTGAAGGAGAACTTAATGATTTGGAGTCTCAGGCAGGATTTGATCAAATAAACAAGAGAGATTTTATTTAACAAAGGAAGTTTATGGCACAAAGTGGGTAAAACATAGGATACCTCAGATTATAATGTTATTTCACTTCAGTTCTTTCCCAGTTGTAGCACAGCTGTTGCCACTTAGTACTTTGGTTCTTAAACCTGTCAGTACTTCCTGTCAGTTACACACTTGTTAGACAGCCCTACTCCTGAGGTACTCCAAGTAACAGACCCAAGGGATCTCCACACCCCTCTTAACAGGTTTGGGAGTCTTCTCTTTCTGTAGAAGAATCTCTCCCCTCTTGACTGGAATGAGTCCTACATAGACTTTATCCTTACATCTTCTACTTCTCCTGGCTCAGCCTCAGCCTCCCAAAGAATTCCTGGCCTTTTACTCTTACAGGACACCACACACTGTCCTTCACCCTAAGCTCAGAGACTTCTTTCTCTAGCTTGTGATATATTCCTCAGAGTGGATGTTTCTACCCAGAACCAACTCTCTCTCCTCTCACTCCCTATCTCCCAACCAACCTCTATCCCAACCTCCCAAAACTGTTTCTCCAAATCCTCTCCTTTTCAACCCCCTCTCCTGGAACCCTGACCAATCAGAGGCTACCATTCATTAACCGTTTGCTGGCAGGGGAAAAGAAAAAGAAAACACTTGGGGACCCAACCTGCCCAGTGAAACAAACTTTTCCATCACACAGGCATTTAAATAGTGACCTTAGAAATGAGTATGGACCCAAGCAAATAAGGCTTGTTTCTGTTGAAGAACAACTGGTTTTAGCAATTGTTAGCTCTCTTGGGAAGTACTGTTTGCATGGTAAACCAATGTGAGATCAGAGCTGTGCTGAGTTGCCCTGTCCAGATATCACACGCACTGACCAGCTCTGCTCCCTGGCATCTCTGTGTACATTGTGGACATCTGAAGCCATGTGTGTGTAGCATTGGTCTTATGTGTGCATTATACTCCTAAATAGGTTGATAAGATAAAGGGACCCCTGACCATTAGGTCCAGTCGTGACCGACTCTTGGGTTGCGACACTCATCTCGCTTTATTGGCCGAGGGAGCCGGCGTACAGCTTCCGGGTCATGTGGCCAGCATGACTAAGCCGCTTCTGGCGAACCAGAGCAGCACATGGAAACGGCGTTTACCTTCTCGCCGGAGCGGTACCTATTCATCTACTTGCACTTTGACGTGCTTTCGAACTGTTAGGTTGGCAGGAGCAGGGACCGAGCAACAGGAGCTCACTCCGTCGCGGGGATTCGAACCGCGACCTTCTGATCGACAAGTCTTAGGCTCTGTGGTCTAACCCACAGCACCACCCGCGTCCCTAAAAAGGTTGATAGTCTGTCCTTATTGTTAGAGCAGAAAATATATACAGTGGTACCTCGGGTTACAGACGCTTCAAGTTACAAATGCTTCAGGTTACAGACTCCACTAACCTGGAAGTAGTACCTCGGGTTAAGTATGAGAACAGAAATTGCATGGTGGCGGCGCGGCAGCAGCAGCAGGCCCCATTAGCTAAAGTGGTACCTCAGGTTAAGAACAATTTCAGGTTAAGAATGGACCTCTGGAACGAATTACGTTCTTAACCAGAGGTACCACTGTATTTACAAAGCAGCTTGTGCAATGAACTTTAAAAAAAAAATTCACTGACCTGCCATTGTGTTTGGGTCAGACACTTGGTTTAAGTCTTTCTGTAGTACCGTAGTTTACTGCTTCTGGCCCTAGATTATAAGTTCAGGGAGTGTTCATGCTGTTCCTTTTTAAAGTTTACCTTGTGTTTTGCCATGGCTTTCCTTGTTGTTTCATGGACCTTGCTGTTTATCCTACAGTAAACAGATGGCAGATATTCATATATTTGATTGTTGTATTTTAAATATGGTTGTGTTTAAAATAGTTGTACAACCTACCCCTGATTTAGGTCAATTAGTTTGATCAGAAATGCGTGTCTGCTGTGTGGGTTGCACATTGCTCTGTGGTAGAACAGTATTGTGTACAAAATGTCCCAGTTTTGGTCATTGCTCGGCAAATAAGGTTGGGAAAGACGTCTCTGCTTGATATCCTAAAGTGCTAGCCTAAATGACGCAGTGGCCACCCCTGAGTCAGGGCAAGCCAATCTGTACAGGTTTTGCACAGCCAGCACTTAAACCTCTGCTCTTATATGATGAAAAATATGCACTTTTTCCTTTCCTTGCCAATAGGCTAGGAGTAAGTTCTCTTTTCTGTACTGAGTGTGACTTCAACTTAATTTGTTTCAGAATAAATATGACTTCCTTTACGATAAAGTGTACGTTTGCTGCCTGGAAGAATGGGCCAGTCCTGTCCACCAGAAGATATATGCTACTTTCATTTTGGCTATTCTCTTCCTGCTCCCAATGATACTGATGCTCTTGCTCTATAGCAAGATTGGTTATGAGCTTTGGATTAAGAAAAGAGTTGGAGATGCTTCTGTTCTGCAAACTATGCATGGGAACGAGATGTCCAAAATAGCAAGGTTTGTATAGTCAGTCTTTAGCATTCAGCATTAAACACCAAAATGTATGTAACTTTATTTTATTGGAGTCTATAAAGGAAATCCTTGACTCCCCAGCTTTCTTGAATTCTTTGAGAGTGTCAATGATCACCTGTAGACAGAGGTTATCTATCAGACAAGTTATAATTCAGGCCCAAATTACATGTTACAAACAAATGTTTGTTATGAAGGATCAGAAATGTTTGGCTCATCTCTCCCACTCTGCCCCCCCTTTTTCTATTTTACACACACACCTGGATTATATCATTCTCAGATGGTGGGGGAGCTATGTTACCTTTCTACCCCATTCAGAAAGAAGATCCAGATGTTGAGATCAAAAGATAAACCTAGCAACTTTGCAACCAAAGTTCAGTCCTCAGCAGCAGTATTTGAATGTGTTTTAATGAGTTGTTAATTATTAACCTTAGCATTATGCTTTTAATATTTGTGTTTATTTATATCATGACGTATTATTTATGATGAGGAAGTCTGTATGTTTGTTCTTCAAAATCCCAAGCGCCTTTGGAGGAAAGGCGATTTTAAAATATTTTAAGCAAACAAACAAGGGCAATTCCAGCCCTTCTCCATTAACTTCTCCCCCCAACAGTTGCATGAATGTTACCCCGCAGCTGTGAAAAATTACCAACAAAACAAAGTCCTAACAACAGGTTTTAGGGTTTTTAGAAATTAATGGCTAAAAAATAAATCAATCTCAGCACAGGCAATCATTTTATTATTTCTATAGCATTTAGCCCCACTTTTAAAAAAGCATTTTTGACGTGGGAGCCACTTCAGTGCAGCTCATTCGCTTGGGTAACATGGGAAGAGTCTATGCTGTAGTTTCTTCCTGTGCCAATGTTGATCCAGTTTCCACCAAGGGTGGAAACAGGTGTGGGGATTATTGCATTGTTTTGTGGTTCTAAAGCTCACACTCCCTTTTATATTGCATTATCTGATGGGTTCTCACACTCATATATACAGTATGTGAGAAAATTAATAAAAATGCTTTATTTCAGATGAACTGGATAGCTCATTTGGTTAGGGCATGGTGCTAATAATGCCGAGGTTGCAGGTTTGATTCCCGTATGGGACAGCTGCATATCCCTGCATTGCTGTGGGTTGACTAGATGATCCACAGTATCCCTTCCAGTTTCGATTCTATGAACTTGTTTGCAGAACTGTGTACCTTGGTCAAAGCTGCATACCAAAAAGTGTTCATATTAGGAGAAATGCTGAAGAATTTCAGTGTTGTTGTTGTTTTAAAATCACAAATTGCTGCAGAAAGGTGGAGCTGAATTTAAGATTGGGAAAATGGGAAACTGAGGGGATGGAAAGTGACAGATCCATCCACCCTTAGCTGCAGGCAAAGGTCTTCCCCAGCACCTACTGCCTGAGAACATTTAAGCTGGAGATGTCAACCTGGAGCCTTCTGTAAAGAAAGCATGTGATTTACTACGGAGTTCTGGTCCATCCCTGTCACCTGGATGCCCCCCAAGTCACCAGGAGTCATCTATATATCTGTGCAGAAATTTGTAGTACAAGCTCTCTTTCCTCTTTCAGGAAAAAGAAGCGAGCAATCATCATGATGGTAACTGTTGTGGTTTTATTCACCATCTGCTGGGCTCCTTTTCATGTAATGCACATGATGATAGAATACAGTGAGTAGCTTTTTCTTTTGAAATTGTAGTAGTTGGTTTTGTGATCAAGGTGGCCAGTCAAACCCCACAAAACTCAAAGTTTTTATGGCATGACCATATAAAATGCCCAGCACATATATACAGTGGTACCTCGGGTTACATATGCTTCAAGTTACATATGCTTCAGGTTACATACTCCACTAACCCAGAAATATTACCTCAGGTTAAGACCTTTGCTTCAGGATGAGAACAGAAATCACGCAGCGGCAGCAGGAGGCCCCATTAGCTAAAGTGGTGCTTCAGGTTAAGAACAGTTTCAGGTTAAGAATGGACCTCCAGAACGAATTAAGTTCTTAACCCGAGGTACCACTGTATTTCACTAAAGGTCTATAGCAGTGGTTCCCAACCTTTTTCGGCCATGCCCCACCTAAGCATCTCTCAAATCCTGATGCCCCCCCGCCCATGACATATAATTGTTGTTATTCAAAAAATGAACTCCTATTCACGGGGAGGAAGCCTAAAAGGCCATTAACTGTTAATAACTCATTTTTGAATTGCCCCACCTTAAAAATCAAATTGCTTCCCTGTGGGGCATGTGCCCCACGTTGGGAACCACAGGTCTGCAGGGACACTGAAAAGAAAGAATTAATCTATCATAATCGGAATAATAATTATAATAATAATTTATTATTTATACCCCACCCATCTGGCTGAGTTTAGTTTTAAAAAAGATGCCTTAATACATTTTACCATTTATAAAATTCAGCTACCCAGTACCATTTTGAGGTAGCGACTCTTTGCTTTTTTGTGTTTCATTTAGTCTCCTTCCTACACCTTTCTTTCCTTTGTAGGTTTTTTATATCAGCCATCTCCTTTTATTCTAGTTATCTGAATTGCTTCTTGAATGCCTTTCTCTCTCCCCCCCCCCCGATCTTGAATTATAGTGCACTCTCTCAGCTAAACTTCGTCCTTGAAGTAAATGAACAAACCGTGGCAGTTCATTGTTGTCAAGAATTATGGCACTTGATTTGAAATTGTGAAATATAGATGTTTGAAGGTTTTTTTATGCTATTGCTATTGATTTTGAAGTGAAAAACATTATATACTCTTATGGAATACAAGTTAAGTGAATGCCAGGGTGCGATGGTATGGGGCTTCATTGTAGAGTCATCTATAGACGTTCTCAGTTGTCAAATGTTCCATAATTCAGAACTGATTGGGATTTTTAGCAAGAGGTCCCCAAAGCCTCTCTTTTGAGGCTTGAGGGTTGGTCTGAAAACTTGGAACTGCCTCATTTTTCCTCAGACCAAAGTTGCCTTGGATTCAGGTAAAAGTAAAGGTAAAGGGACCCCTGACCATTAGGTCCAGTTGTGGCTGACTCTGGGGTTGTGGCGCTCATCTCGCTTTATTGGCTGAGGGAGCCGGCGTACAGCTTCCGGGTCATGTGGCCAGCGTGACTAAGCAACTTCTGGCAAACCAGAGCAGCGCACGGAAACGGCGTTTACCTTCCTGCTGGAGCGGTACCTATTTATCTACTTGCACTTTGAGGTGCTTTCGAACTGCTAGGTTGGCAGGAGCAGGGACCGAGCAACGGGAGCTCACCCCGTTGCGGGGATTCGAACCGCCAACCTTCTGATTGGCAAGTCCTAGGCTCTGTGGTTTAACCCACAGTGCCACCCGCAGAGCCAACCTGAATATCTCCAAAGTGGGGGCATTCTCACATCCGACTTGTGCCTCATCTGAGGCAAGTTCACATCTTAGCACTTAATGTATTGTATCATCAAATTACCATGTAATGCTTACCAGCACAAAGCCAGTTCTTAATGGGTGTTTTCTTCTCTCCAGGTAATTTTGAAAGGGAGTATGATGACGTCACCATTAAGATGATCTTTGGCATAGTTCAGATCATTGGATTTTCCAATTCCATTTGCAACCCCATTGTGTACGCCTTTATGAATGAGAACTTCAAGAAAAACTTCCTCGCTGCCCTTTGCTTTTGCATTATAAAGGAAAACCTGTCCCCATCCAGGCGACGTGGAAACTTAGGGATTACAATGAAGCAGCAGAAGGATGAAGGCTGCAGGAGACAACCCAACTCCTCGGGGGAGAACAGAAGAGAAGCATTCAGCGAAGGGAACATTGAAGTAAAACTCTGTGATCAGTCCTTTGCCAAAAGGAATTCCAGAAGGCACCTTGCTTTGTTTACCTCTGAACTCAATGGGCATGCCTCACTGGGACACTAGCATTATGGACATCTCACTGGATCCTTGATACTTGAGAATTCTTGCATCATATCCTAGGCCTGGCCAGTCTGAAGGCTTCATGTAAATAGTCAACAAAGCAGGCTTTGGCTCCTTCAGTTGTCAGCTCAAGTTGCTGATCTCAGGGACCATAGAATCACAGAATCCTAGAGCTGGAAGAGACCCTGAGGATCATCTAGTCCAACCCCCTGCAAGGCAGGAGTATGCAGCTGTCTCATATGGGGATCAAACCTGCAACCTTGGCATTATCAGCACCATCCTGTTACCAACAGCTAACCATGAGCCCTCTAAGTCTGGATTTGGTGTGTGCCTTTTCATGGCACTAGTTTGGGCCTGACACTGAGCTAAGAACTAATCTAGTTTATTCACTGACCCTTTGAAAATTAGCACAGTATAGGTGTTTACTCCTACTGGACTACGTGATGGTGCAGCATTTTCTTCTTTTCTTCAATTCCTTCTCCTGTTCCTTTGTTACGCTTCTTGGGGACTGGTGTGGAAGCTTTTTCTTTTCTATCTGTTCTTCTCCAATCTAAGAACAACAATCTGCTTAATTGCAAGGCAAATTGCTTTCGCTTAGTTAACCTTGAAGATGGCATCCTCACCAATGGTATTTGAGGATTATTTGCGTGCATTTGAAACAGACAATTGTAAACAAATTGCACTATTTGATTTTGCCTAAAATTGAAGGATCTTCACAGCAGTGCAGTGGTTTCATGCTCTGTTTTGTTACTTGTCACTAGTGTTCTTTTTTAGAGATAGGGTTGTATTTAACATTCTCAGGGTAGACCCACTGAAATTAATTGACCTAGGTTTGTCATGCCCATTGATTTCAGTGGGTCTACTCTGAGTAAAAGTTAGTTGAGTACAAGCCAGTTTCTCCAAAACCTGGCTTATAGTGGAATATTTTTTTATAACTGCATGCAGCTTAGCTAAAGGAAGTCTGTTTTCCTTTATATAAAATGTTCTTTTGCCTTCAAATTATTGGCCAAATAATCAAATAGTACAACGAAATAACCTGTAATTTGTTTTGCACTCATTCAGTGTACAAGGCCAATTTTTTTAGCAAAGTTGTGATTACAAATACAATGTGACATTTAATTTATGAAGACATTTTAATGCTGTTGCCTTTTAAAATGATTGTATACTGTCATCTCTCTCGCTTCATCATGCCCTTAAGCCCAACTTTTATTCATAATAGTTTCCCACCGCCATTACTCTTTAATTCAAATAACAGCCCTTCAAAACACTGAGCATTTGTTGCGTTTTCAAATGCTGGTAATTTCTCTTGTATATGCATTAAAAGTGGACTATTTCCATTTATCTGATTATGCACCTCATTTTTAAAGTGTCTAAAACTGAACAAGGATCTTCCCCATGGGCCACTATATTACCGTACATATGATCCAACTTCTAGAATTCTCTTTGAAAGTGTGGATTTCTCCAAAAAGGGCACCCTCAAGACATCAGTATTTCCCACATTTCTAGGTATAATTTGCAGGACTGGATCACTCAATGGCTATATTATGGAGCCACTATTATCATTCCACATCATGCTTTAAAATTTTATTCATGGCAGAGATTGCCTAAGCAACTGTGAGTGGTGACACCTGTTTGAGCACTAAACCTGAAGATCTGGATTTGCATCACAGCTCTGAGATGAATTCACTTGTCCTTGCCCAGCAGTTTCAATACATGCCATGACAGGAATTATGTGCCCATTTAAAAGTGGAACAGTGTTTTCAGAGCTGCATTTAGGTACCTCTTAAAAAAGGCGCGTACACTGTGTGCTTGTGTCACTGCAGCAAACACTTGTACTGAGAAAAACATAGTGATTTATGTGGATAGGGAGATGAGACCCGCTCCGCTGCCTAGAAAACCATTTCTTTTCATTCCAGTACTCTTACCATGGGACTAGAGTAGATGGGGATTACAGAGGGAAAGGCTGCTTTCCCCTGTCCTTTCACCACTCACTGAGCATTGTCTGCAAAAGTGAGTTGGTTGGATGTATCTGTGTGTGGTATTTTACCTGTGCAATTAGTAGTTACAGACTGGTGACATTGTCAGAATTGCAGGAGAATCTGAGTAGCTATGAATGCTATGGGAGACTCTCAGTTTCTGCATCTTATCATCCTTTCAGTATTATCAGTTGAGATGCTTGCAATTAAGGCTTAGAATATGGACAGGCTTGCCATATTTGCAGGAACAGTAATGAATAGTTGCCAAATAGGAAATTTGCTGCAAAGCAGTGCAATGATGTGGATTGTTCGCTTATGTTTTTTGTGTACATTAATGATTCTACATTGTTTTTAAAAAACTGCTTGAGAATATCTGCATGTGCCTGTGGTACTATCCCTATTCTTTGACAAAGGATATAAGATTCTTATTTTGGCTGAGAATGTTGGCTTTAATTTGCACCCACAGTATACTTTTTATGGGTTCCGTTTATGGAAACCATGGTTTTTCAGTTTCCTAGAGGAGGGCACTGTGAGGTCTAACTACATATTGCTTTGCACAGTTCTAAGAGTATCGGTTGAAAGATCAACCAAATAGAAAAATGTGTTGCATCAGAATGAATAGTATTTCCCGTAACTGGATGTTTACTAATAGGTTTAAAAGGGGGGGGGGGCAATTCCATGCTAGAAGTTAATAGCAAAAGGACTGGAAATCAATCTGTCAGTATCCTTATGCTCCCTGGGAAATGGGATTAGGATTGCAGCTTTAATATGCTTCCTGCTGTGAATTTTAAGCACCAACAGAATGCACTATTGATCATTGTTTTTCTCACGTGGAAATAAGTGGTCTCTTTTGTTGACCGTGGGCTTCAATCTGTGCTCCTCAGTTAAAGTCTGAAGACTTCGAGCTGTCAAGCACAAAATCATGTTTACTATAAACAATTTAAAATATAAATTGAGTGTTATTTCAGCAGATGCACAGAGCACCACTTTCTATATAAAACACTCAGTTATGAAATAAAATACTGCAGTGCAAAAAAGGGCTTATCTAAGTGGAACTAAGAGTGTCTATAAAATGTTTTCATATTACCCCTGGAATTTATACAATTCAGTATATCAAGAGGGTATTAAAACGATCTTTCCCAGATGCTTGAGGGAGGTTAATTAGCAGGATTGATTTTTTACGGAACTGTAAAATCAAGATGGGGTTGTGATGGGAAGTTAGCTACTCATTAGCTTTGTCTTTAAGATGCTACAATGCTTGCGCCCCCCCCCCCAAGACTTAATAGGGCTGCTCCTCTGAAAATCCATTATTCAGCACAAAATGAATGTAAACATCCACTGAAGACTGATATATGCATAGCTATCATTCACTATGATATGTGTAAAAAGAAAATACACATATTTTTGCATTGTTGATGTTTAGTCGTTTAGTCGTGTCCGACTCTTCGTGATCCCATGGACCAGATCACGCCAGGCACTCCTGTCTTCCACTGCCTCCCGCGGTTTGGTCAAACTCATGGTAGTAGCTTTGAGAACACTGTCCAACCATCTCGTCCTCTGTCGTCCCCTTCTCCTTGTGCCCTCCATCTTTCCCAACATCAGGGTCTTTTCCAGGGAGTCTTTTCTTCTCATGAGGTGGCCAAAGTATTGGAGCCTCAGCTTCATGAACTGTCCTTCCAGTGAGCACTCAGGGCTGATTTCCTTCAGAATGGATAGGTTTGATCTTCTTGCAGTCCATGGGACTCTCAAGAGTCTCCTCCAGCACCATAATTCAAAAGCATCAATTCTTCGGCGATCAGCCTTCTTTATGGTCCAGCTCTCACTTCCATACATCACTACTGGGAAAACCATAGCTTTTGCTATACGGACCTTTGTTGGCAAGGTGATGTCTCTACTTTTTAAGATGCTGTCTAGGTTTGTCATTGCTTTTCTCCCAAGAAGCAGGCATCTTTTAATTTTGTGACTGCTGTCACCATCTGCAGTGATCATGGAGCCCAAGAAAGTAAAATCTCTCACTGCCTCCATTTCTTCCCCTTCTATTTGCCAGGAGATGGCAATACCAGAGAAAGACTTCTGCAACATAAACTGATTGCAGCAGAACAAAAAATACAGGATGAAAGTTCAAATGGCTGTAGAATGAGCTCTTCACTGGCTGGGCTGCTGAAGGCTAAATGAGCAGGAGGAGGATTTATTATATAGCAAAAATAGATTCCAGAGATCCTGAGAGAAGCAGATACCTGCACTGAGCAATTATCTGAATATCTCCAACATACAGGTGGTTTGACACAGCACTGCTCAGCATTGGTGCTGCATTAGTGGCAAGGCCAGTACACCTTGCAAGGGAATTTAAATGGAAGCTTCTCTCAGCACTGGTTACTTTACCCTCTTTAATTTAATTTTTGGACAAATTTAAAGGGATTCATCTGGACCAGCAGAGGCTTGCGTCACCTTGACCAGGGCCTCAGCACACTGGCATTTTTGCCCAGCCACACTGTGTGCTGATATTGAGCCTGGCGAACGAAGTGCTGGTGGGTTTGACCAAAATGTTAAAAGAACTCAAGTTTGTTATTTGTTCGATATTCCTGGCAATTGACATTGTTTTGTGCATATGGCCAGTGACTGTGGTCACTGTAGTACTGTGGATTTTATACTATCCTAAATCATGTATTATTGCTTACACTGTTTTCATTGTATGGTTTTACTATTTCTGTACACTTTTTGACATTTTAAAATGTAGAACAGTATGTAAATGTATATAAACAGTATTCACTATTTATAAAAACAAGACGCTGTTAAAATTGAAAGCATGTATTTGGAATTGTGTTTCTGGAGGTGGAAACGAAACTTCACTTCTTAATATTTCTGAAGCCTGCGTAAAAAAATATTTAAAGTTGTGTGTCCTTCTTGGACTCTCCAGCTGTGGCCATAGCAAGGCTGTAATTAAAATGTCAACTTAAGCAAGGAGTTGGGAAGAAGCAGAGAATGGTTGAAAGTTTCCTTCCTTGAATATATAGGCCTTAAAAACAACAACCCAGAAAACAGACCTATTAGCAGATTGCCAGTCAGAATCGTTTCCTACTTTAGTGGGGATTATGCAGGTGGGAGGGATGAAGACTTGTTCAATCTTGCTCAGTGGAGACCGAAGGGAGATGCTATCTTGTCTTCATATACATCTTTCCTGAAGTAATTCTTCACAGCTGGTTACTCTAAGCACATCTAAGCACTTGAATATTCAATCATTAAAAAGGCATTCATCCCAAAAACTTCTGAAGTTGAAACCAGCTTGGGGTATTCGCTTGAATCGGTGTGTGTCTGGCGACATCATGTGGTACCATTTGGAAAACACATTTCCCAAGGCTCATTTATAATACATATGGCTTTTTCGTATGTGTATAAAAATTGCATTGATGTAACAGTAGGTTGGGCATGCAGTCAATTTATACTCAACCTGAAATAATTCAGGGAGACACTTATAAAGAAGAACAGGCAGAACACCACATATATTGAATACAGTCAGGAAAAAAAATGTGAGAGCTCTCATACACACCTTAGTGCACTGGTGGACTTACCCTGACACGCTCATACAGTAACTCATATTCTGCAGGGCTATATTTACCAGGGATAGGTTCTCTGGCTGTTAGATGGCCAGTCCAGGAAATGATGAGATTGTAGCATTAGATTCTTCACTGAGGTAGATTAAGAGTTCTTGCTGTCTTCTGTCCTACCTCTTGTGCTCTTTCCCCTAGCTACCAGGAGACCAGTGGTTTATGCCCTTTTCTTTTACATCTTTTGTTATTTTGGCCGCAGGGTATCAGAGATGCTTTATCCACCGCTGTGCTGATCCTGGGATGCGCTTGCAATCTGAGCCCACACTTTCAGAGGCCCAGCTGAGCACTTATAGTTCCAAGGAGATTAAGCATCTCAGGCTCAGACATGGCATCTTCAGCCAACTTTGTTGGAATACCAAACTTTGTGACAAAGTTAACATTGTCTGCTGTTCTTTAGAGCTCTTTCCTAAACTGAATGTTTGGTATTCACTCACAACATTCACTACTGATTTATATTCCATTGAGAATGTTAAAGACTGGTCTACAACTGAGGTCAATATTGTAGAAATGTAAATGTAGCTTATAAAGAAAATATATGGCATTTCTACCTGGAAGCATTAAAGGCATCTTACAAAGGGAGTGCTTGGCATGGAAAGAGCATAAATGAGTACAATAAAAACACTGCTAACTTATTAAAATGTGTTAAAAAAATTTTTGTCTTGCTTTAATTGCCTTGTCTTTCACTGCCAAGATTTCTGCTTCACTATGAACATAGGAGGTTTAAAAGATAAAATGAGCCAAGCCCTTGTAGATCTGTTGTTTATAGTAAGTAAAAGAAGTGCCGTATGTTTTGCTAGCACTAGCAGCTGTTTAGTGCGTAGGCATTGTCAGATCACTGCTACTTCTGATAAGGAAGAAAAACTAGGACGGTGTGAGTCCCCCACCCCCAGCTGCACTTTGGGGTCATATTTGGTGCTTCAGATTTGGTCCCTGTTTGGTTTGGATTCTTTGAGGGTGAGAGGGGACCCCTAATCCAAAGCAATATTCAGAAAACTGAAGCTTTGGTCCTCCTATTGGCTTTGCATTGGGAAATCAAAATGGCAGAAGTCAGAAAAAAGAAAGAAAGAGACTGCAGTATTCCGATTGGGCACAATCTTAGAATCATAGAGTTGGAAGAGACCACAAGGGCCATCGAGTCCAACCCCCTGCCAAGCAGGAAACACCATCAGAGCACTCCTGACATATGGTTGTCAAGCCTCTGCTTAAAGACCTCCAAAGAAGGAGACTCCACCACACGCCTTGGCAGCAAATTCCACTGTCGAACAGCTCTTACTGTCAGGAAGTTCTTCCTAATGTTTAGGTGGAATCTTCTTTCTTGTAGTTTGGATCCATTGCTCCGTGTCCGCTTCTCTGGAGCAGCAGAAAACAACCTTTCTCCCTCCTCTATGTGACATCCTTTTATATATTTGAACATGGCTATCATATCACCCCTTAACTTCCTCTTCTCCAGGCTACAGTTAAATCTATTGGCTTAGAGGCAAGACTGTTGCATGAGGATGATTCATATTACTTACTTTCTTAGTTTTACTCTCTTTGTATCCAGTACCTTTCTATGTAAACATTGCTATGCTTGCACCACTTTTCCAACTGGTGAGAAGTTCCAGCAACTTACCTGGGTTTGTTTTCCAATGGAAGGAGGTAATGGAAGGTTTAAAGGCATTTCGTAATTATCTACAAATATACAAGATCAGCATAGATTTGAAACCATAACAGAACAGACAGCCAAATCCACTACGTAGCAGATCTCGAGGGGCAGTCATGCATCCCCTGCAACTGCTAACTTACAGACTGCCCCCAACTACACAGCTGTCTCAAAAACTGTCTGATGGGAATCACATCTAAGTGACTGCTAACCTGTTTGAAAGCCACCATAAAAAAAATCAAAGATTTATTTACTACTTTCTTTTACTAAAGATGTTCCTAGATTCCTTCCAAGCAGTTTCCAAAACATTCAGTTGTAATCTAGGGTCTGGAAACCAAGCCTTATGAGGAACGGTTGAGAGAAATGGGTATGTACAGTCTGGTAAAAAGAAGCCTGAGTGGAGAAATGATAGCCAGGGCTGTCACATGGAGGATGAAGCAAGCTTGTTCTCTCCTGCTCTGGAGGTGAGGATCCAACGCAATGGCTTCAAGTTACAACGAAAGGGGATTCCAGCCAAACACCAGGAAGAACCTTCAGATGGTGAGGTCTGTTTGGAACAAATTCCTATGAGGTGGTAGACTTCCCTTCCTTGGAGGTTTTTAAGCAGAGGTTGGGTGGCCATCTGTCATGGATAATTTAATTGAGATTCCTGCATTGCAGGGGGCTGGAATAGATAACCCTTGGGGTACCCCAACTCTACAATTCATTGATTCTGTGATGCTATAATCAGTTCTAAGTACATAAATAACACAGTTAAATCTTACCAGATCACCAGTGTACTAACAAACTTATAAACCAGAATCCATTTATGTCCAGATGCAGCAATCAAAAATCAAAAGCCTACTGATGCTTCTTTCTTTCAACTGGTCCACTTTGCGTTGAACTTTCATTAGATACAGCCTACAATTCCAGTTCAAAAGAATCTGAAATTTTAGTTGTTATTCCATGATCCACTAGAGAGCGCTGCCTATCAGAAATGCTAACTGTACAAATGTAAGGTGTCCTCGGAAGCGTCACATTTCCAAAGAACCATTCAGCAAACAGATTATACTTAAACAGGTTATATTATTACTAACATCTTGACTGATGGGGGAATCATTTTTAAACCAGGAGGAGACCTAACCCAGCAGCCCACACACCTGATGCTTCTGTTCCTACCACCCACCACCTTGGTATGTAGGTTTTTATTCTCTTTACTAGAAACAGCGCTTACCAAAGATGACCTCTCTGTTTACTGAAAATCTGAGATACACTGTGATTCATGGGCTAAAACTGACAGAGGTAGGGAATGACATTAAGAAATCTAGACTTATGCAGTGCTTTCATATCAGAACACTTTGTTAATTCTCCTTTCATTAGACCTGTATTTCTCCTAAGGCGAAAGTGCAGGGCAAGTCGAAGGCTGCAAAGCCAAGTGTCTCGATGGTGAGAGCAGAGCATAATCAGGGGTCAGCTCTGAGCCTGTTTTCAGTGTTAAGGTGCAGCCACAGAATCCAGGAAGTGGCATATGAACTAGGACTGCAACCCCAAACTGATGAATCAGTTGAAGCATTGTTGTGTTGTGCAATTAAAACTTAACTTAGTGGTGTCACAGTGTTGTGAAGGGGAGAAACTTAGTATCAACCTGTGCACAATCAGATTTATAATTTATTAATAGTGCAATCCTGTGCATGTTTACTTTGGGTGGGATGCTACTTTGTGCTTGGGTGCCAGCCTCAGACATATTGCTGCCTTAGGCAAGGACAAGATGCCACTCCACATTCCACACACAGAAGCCAACTGGGCTGACAGTTGAATCATTCATCAACATAGTGTCCTTCACTGCCCCTGAGGGTGGCAGGGTAGTTATGCAGGTGGAAGACAGGCCAATCAGCTCTGTTCTCTACCAGAGGCAGGCGTAGAAACTGCTGGAAGGTTGCCACAACTGCCCCTAGCATCTGCTACATGAAGCAGTTGCCTCATTCTGCCTAATGTTAGGACTGGTTCTAGACTTGTGTGTGTGTTTAAGACTGCAGCCTGAAAGGATACTGATGTTTCTGATTACAAGCCAGATCAAGTATTATCTTCCACCTATTCAAGTTAGCATTGTATCTCTTGCCTGTGCAAACAAGACCTGACTGTCAACAGTTTACATTTCCTCTGGAAAACATTTGTTTCTTTCCTTCCTTCCTTCCTTTTAAATGATCTGCAAGACAGCTGCTATATAACAAAAAATTTAAAGCACACAATAAAACAGGCATAGAAACAATGGAGCAGCTGAGTAGAACTAATAAACTAATCACAAGCTTTAAATTTGGGATGAGAGGAGCTCCCTTGTTTTGTTCCTTTTATTGTTTCATCCATTCGCTCTGCACCATGTGCTTTCTACTTAAAGGGACGTGGTTGGCACTGTGGTCTAAACCACTGAGCCTCTTGGGCTTGCTGATTGGAAGGTTCAAATCCCTGCAATGGGGTGAGTTCCCATTGCTCTGCCCCATCTTCTGCCAACCTAGCAGTTCAAAAGCACACAGTGCAAGTAAATAAATTGGTACCTCTGTGGCGGGAAGGTAAATGGCATTTCCGTGAGCTCTGGCACTCGTCACAATGTTCCTTTGCACCAGAAGCAGTTTAGTCATGCTAGCCACACAACCTGGAAAGCTGCCTGTGGACAAACACCGACTCCCTCAGTCTGAGTGCCACACCCCATAGTAGCTTTTGACTGGGCTTAATCATCCGGGGTCCTTTACCTTTACCTTTAACCCTGCTTTCAACTCTTCCTGGATTCTGGTTTAAGTATTAGCTGTGCCCCTTCTAAGGCTGCTTCAATACTATCACGGTTTTTAGATGGGATTCAATCATACACTAGTAAATTCAGTTTGTGCAATTATAGTTGACTAGTAGGTCTGAGCACTGGAGTTATGGGCTAGTAATAGTCTGTCCCCATCAACAGTCTAACCACAGCATTTTGCACCAGCTGGAGTCTCTGCACCAAGCATTGTAGCCCCATGTAGAGTGCATTGCCATAATTGAGTCTTGAGATTGTCAATGCCAGACTAATACAGGGTACAAGGACAGCTGCCATTAACATACCAGCCATAGCTGATAAAAAAGCACTCCTGCCTCCCGAGGCTACCTGAGCTTCCAGTGACAAAGGAGGAGCCAGGAGCATTTTCAAACTCTGAACCCTGTTCTTTCAGAGGGAGTGCAACCCTGTCTAGAACAGGAAATTGGTTTATCTCCCAAACATGGGAACCACCAACCCACACTACCTCCATCTTCCAAGGGTTCAAGCTCAGTTTATGGGCCTTCACTCAGTCCATCACTGTGCCCAGACAACGGTCCAGATAATGCACAGAATCTCCTGGCTCAGATGTTATGGAGAAGTGTGTCCATCAGCATACTGATAATGCTTTGCCCCCAAACTCCAAATGACTGCACCTAGCGGCTTCACATAGATGTTAAGCAGCAGTGGGGACAAGATTGTACCCTGAGGTACACCATAGCACAAGAATCATTGTGCAAGAACACAGTCTGCCAGTGCTACTCTCTGGATATTACCCTGTAGGCATGAGCAGAACCATTGGCTACACAGGTCAGAGTCCAGCCTTATCTGGAGGACTACAGGTTCCCCATCTCTGATTTAAAATGTGGGGAACGAACTTTTAACATCATAACCACCACCAATCTGATCTTGCATCAGTCACTAACTTGCTATGTTTAATTGTTGTTGTTTAGTCATTTAGTCGTGTCCGACTCTTTGTGACCCCATGGACCAGAGCACGCCAGACACTCATGTCTTCCACTGCCTCCTACAGTTTGGTCAAACTCATGCTGGTAGCTTCGAGAACACCGTCCAACCATCTCGTCCTCTGTTGTCCCCTTCTCCTTGTGCCCTCAATCTTTCCCAACATCAGGGTCTTTTCCAGGGAGTCTTCTCTTCTCATGAGGTGGCCAAAGTATTGGAGCCTCAGCTTCAGGATCCGTCCTTCCAGTGAACACTCAGGCTGACCTCCTTAAGAATGGATAGGTTTGATCTTCTTGCAGTCCATGGGACTCTCAAGAGTCTCCTCCAGCACCATAATTCAAAAGCATCAATTTTTCTCCTTCATGGATCACTGCCTTGCCGTGGCACAGGGGCTTGAATAACTCAGAGAAGCTATGAGCTATGCCATGCAGGGCCACACAAGATGGACAGGTCATAGTGGAGAGTTTTGACCAAATGTGATCCACTTGGAGCAGGAACTGGCAAGCCACTCCAATATCCCTGCCAAGAAAACTCCATGGACAAAGACAACAGGCAATGTTTAATACATATTCATTATTGTTACCTATTATTATGGTCAGTGGCTTTGGAGGCCTGCTGCCAGGAAGAAAGATAGAATATAAATACTTTAAATGGCAGCATTGGCATGAGACTGGTTGAAATGATACAGGGAAGATAGATGCACATCTTACATATAAAATGCTCTTATACCACTTTAATGGGACGCGGGTGGTGCTGTGGGTTAAACCACAGAGCCAAGGACTTGCCGATCAGAGGGTCGGCAGTTTGAATCCCTGTGACGGGGTGAGCTCCCGTTGCTCGGTCCCTGCACCTGCCAACCTAGCAGTTCGAAAGCACATCAAAGTGCAAGTAGATAAATAGGTACCACTCCAGCGGGAAGGTAAACAGCGTTTCCGTTCACTGCTCTGGTTCGCCAGAAGCAGCTTAGTCATGCTGGCCACATGACTTGGAAGCTGTATGCCTGCTCCCTCGGCCAATAAAGCGAGATGAGCACCACAACCCCAGACCTCTTATATCACTTTAGTAGTGATAGGTTCTCCCACAGAATCCTGGGAACTGTACTTTGTTAAGTGTGCCAGGAACAGCAGGTCTGTGAGTGGTCTCCTAACAACTCTCAGCACCCATAACAATCTGTAGTCCCCAAGAGTCCTTGAGGGAAGCCATACCTGTTAAAGTGGTATGAGAGTTCTTTGGATGAAAGCTGTGCATTTGAATGCACATCCGATCTGCACCTGCAGTTCTTGATTCAGTAAGTGATATATGCATGGAAGTTTGCTTGTATGCACAGATTTCCTTAGCTGGACTTGGGCAACTCTGTATGATGGGGTTTGGGTGAATCAGTAGATCTGGAAATAATTAAAAGAAAGAAACTTCAATGAAGTTTTTTAAAAAAGACGAAGACAATGAGTTGCCACAGGAAGTTTGCCCCAACAACCACTCACATGGCATCACAGTAAAGGTATCAGTACATTTACAAGGCATTAACTTTAGCACTGAAATATACCAATAATGGAGCAGGGCAGGATAGGGCACAGGACAAGAAACAGATGCACCATAGTAGCATTTATTGGAATAAATCACATTAACACTAGATGCTGCAGTTTAAGGTTCCAGTTATAATTCATGTTCGTAAAGTAGCATGGCCTCGTTAGTAGTTAACTGTGTGACTGCAAGGAAAAAGATTCGCTGCACAGAGCACCTTACAAGCTATGGCATTTAAGTTCTTTGACACTGAAAGCAAATAAAATAACTGATGCTTCTGCATTATCGCGCTACAAGGGAACTAAGTGACCCCAAACCACAAAAATGTACAGCTTCCCTTACTGTTTGACTAATTCTTCCTCTGAACAAATTATAACATTTACCGTGTTGGAAGATACGGGGATTTCCTTTGCTAAAAGCCTTATGCTGAACCACTGACGCAGGCTGAGGTTGTGCTTTATAATAAGGCAAATGGAAGAGGGGCTTTTAGAGATGGCAAACATCCCCCTAGGGAAATATTTAAATATCAGGGCAAATTGGAAGGCAAACTGGGGGCATTTAATGTAGCTCAACAACCACACAAGCTGAAGCAATTCTTGTGTAGCTTTCTTTCTTTCTTTCTTTCTTTCTTTCTTTCTTTCTTTCTTTCTTTCTTTCTTTCTTTCTTTCTTTCTTTCTTTCTTTCTATGCATTCATGTGCATCTTGTGAGATGCTTAGAATTTTGTGATCCACATAGTAAGAGTCCACTTAAGACACCTTATCCTTGAATTCTGTGAGGAGATTTCACCCCTCCCATATCCAAGAATCTCCTGAGGAGTCTGCTGATTCTCCAGAGAGGAGGAGACGTGTTCTGCTCTCTACTTATTCTGCTCCAGCACCACATCAAAGAGTCAGTCAGTCAGTGTGTCGGAGAGAAAGAGTGTTAGAGAGAGATTGTGTGTTTAGATAAGGTTGCTGCTAAGAGCAGCTGCAGACACTCAGTGCAGTTCAGCATTCATTTATGCTTAGACCTATTTAGCTCTGTATATAGTTGTATTATAGCTGTAGTTATAGAATAAAGAATAAAGAAGATATTCTACAGAGCTGCTCTCCGAGTTGTTTATATACTCTGCTAGACTCTGCTGTACTCTGCTGTGCGACGACTGTCTTCTTGTGGGAGTGAATCCAGTGCTCACAACTCTAAGCTGTGAGTCCACAGCACTTTGACCTGTTCCTGTGCAGAAGGTGGTCTCTGGAAGTGCTACCCAGCTCGCCTAGCCCAGTCGGGGCTGCAGTGGATGAGTCCAGTTGGTGGCACTGGCTCAAGGGCGGTGCTGACATTCTGTGCCTCATACTGGTTATACAATAGACGTTTTGAAGGAATTCAAAAATATTTATTTTAGTCTGATAATGTTGTTGGTAATAGTAGTAGTAACAGCTGGTACATTTAGATTACTTTCCTGCAATTCACCATGAGGTTCCAGGAAGAGTTACAGCAATTTAAAAATACAGTGACATGTATTTGCTTTTGCTTTAGCTCTGACTGATTTATCACCAATGTTATGGGAACAATGACTAGGAAGTTTCTTCTGTGGAAGGCCCAGGGAAACATTATCGGAGCAGTTCAAGAGCACAATAATATTCTTTTATTGTTCCTATGCACCTTTGAGAGAATTTGCACAGAGGTTCCCCCAATGGATTGTGCTGATAAAAAAGAAGATAGATCAGAATCTACTGGCACAACACTGAATAATGTGCAGGGTGATTGGCCAGGGGATTCTGTTTCCCAATCGTTTTAACAATAGAAGAAAGAAAATAGCAGCCCGAATGTACATTAGATTGCTGAAATGGGGTAACCAGGAATGGATATTTGTTTGGAATGACTATGAGCTCAGCTCTGTGTTGGTACACAAAACAAATCCCTGTGCTCAGAAGCATCACATTTGTTACTGCTAAGTGTATGGCCCCCTTCAGTCTTATTTTTGTGTGTGTGTGTGTGTGTGTGAGAGAGTATATTTTGCAGCATGTCACTGATACAATAACAGTACATTAGTGATGTGTTTATTCTGGACCATCCACACACCATTCTGCTTTATTAGTAGTTCTGTGGTGCTTCCCCAATGTTGCCATATTATTGCTGTCTGGGGGCGCACATTTTCACTATAGTGCGACTAAAGTAGGGCAGGACCCCCACCCCACCGTTAGGAACATCTGTGCTCTGAAAAGTTACAGGATTTCAACTGGAAACTATGAGGCATCAGCTTGCTGCAAGCAAAGCAGTGTGACTGCCCTGAAACTTTTGCTGGTACAAATGGTATTGAAATTGTGGTCATGTGTAACTGTCCTTGTAACATCATGAGTACCAATCATGATGAGTGCACAATAAATGGGACATCTATGTCTTTTACCACCTGCCTTCTGGTGGTGGATGTCAGACCTTTAGTAAAACACAAAAGGGATCCCACAAGCCTGAAGTCTGCTTTCCTCTAGATTGTGCCTTAGATGTGGTTTTAGGACACAATTTTCAGTCCAGCCATATTGCCTAGTGCCCATGGGGTGTTCCCCCTCCCCAGCAACTCTTCCCAGTGACAGGTGGGGAACAAAATGAGAAAAGAGATTGCTGGCGAGAGTTGGGAGACAGTTTTTCTCTGTCCTGTTTAGTATTAATGTGTTAAATTAGTTCAGTTTTATTGCATTGATTTACTGATATGCCTTCTTTTGTTCTTAGTTTGTGCAGTATGTGTTCTGATAGGCTACTGTAATATAAAATAAAAAAAGAAAACAATAGATATGCTTTTTGCTTTCCACACTCAGCCGTAGCTCTCCCCCCCCCATTAATCATAAATTATTTCACATTTCAATACCCCCAAAGGCATCAATACTGAGCTTTTGGTAAAGCACAAGTGTTATTTAAATATACAACACAATCCTACAAACTCAGAAGCAAGGCAGGTTATGTTAATGCAGTACTCAGAATACTAGTTTGGTGAGTTAAATTTTTGCTGTTGGAGTAAGCATTAGCCTCACTGGGCAGGTTATTGTTTTTATATATGGCAGACTCTTATTTTATTTGCTGAATCCTATTTTTTGCTGCTGCTATTTTATTTCTTCTGTGAGATAGTTTTGTTTTTCATTGTCATAAGCCACCCTGAGTGATGCAAATGCATTGGAAGGGCAAGGTAAACATCTACTAAAGAAAGAATGAAATGAATTTTCCTTAATTAGCAGGCAGCCCTGAGACTCATGGGAAGATAACGAGATTATTCTGTTTCCTATCCCAGGTGTTAACTTTCTTTAAGATCATTTGTGTGCACAGATGTGCGCCTGGGATAGAGTAAGATTCTATCTTGACAAATAGAGAGTGTCATATATGCAATGTATAACGTTAATGGACATAAACAATTATTTTATGGATTTATAGGTGATGGAAGAATAATATATAGCCCCGCCGTATCCTTTCAAAACCCCAAACGCTTGTAAATAAGTGAGTCTCATGCTGTCCAAAGCATGATGAATCACTGTTTTTACAAACCATAGCAAAATTATTCATTTTTACACCCTTTCCCCCTCCGTTTCAACAGTCTTTGTTTTTCCTGCCTATTCCCCTGTGCTCAAGAACTATATCGCTACATAATTTTATGAGTACAAATCCAAAGATCAGATGGGTGCCGTTCCCATTAAACAGGGATCATGTAAGTTAAGAATCACAGCCGGAGATCAAGAGTGATTCTGTTTTTATAGTCTTCTCAAGTGAAAACAGGAAAGACACCTAAGGCACTCCTTTAATCCAGATACACTGGACTTTATATGTGAGGAGGAGGACATGTGCTGGAAAGGGGTTTATCAGATTTTACAGATTGGCTACATATAGCCAATGTGGTGCCGTCCAAATGATGGACTCTCAAAATATTTGGCCATTGGCCATTTAGTCTGGGGCTGCTGAGTGTTGTAGCCCCACATCTGGAGTGCACAATGTTGGCTACCCCTGGGTTATTCAGTGACTAACATTGCAATCCTATCATAAAATTACACTCATTGGCCAAGGATAGGACCACTAATAAATCTCCTTGCACCCACAGATTATAAAAATACAGCATGGTTAGAGTTATGTCAGAAAAGATATATTGTTTAACAGACATTACATCATGGGTAGGCAAATTAAGGCCCGGGGTCCGGTTCTGGCCCAATCGCCTTCTAATATGGCCTGCGGATGGTCCAGGAATCAGCGTGTTTTTACATGAGAAGAATGTGTCTTTTTATTTAAAATGCACCTCTGGGTTATTTGTGGGGCCTGCCTGGTGTTTTTACATGAGTAGAATGTGTGCTTTTATTTAGAATGCATCTCTGAGTTATTTGTGGGGCATAGGAATTCGTTCACCCCCCCCCCCCAAATATAGTCTGGCCCCTCACAAGGTCTGAGGCACAGTGGACCGGCCCCCTGCTGAAACAGTTTGCTGACCCCTGCATTACATTATACAGGCACAATAGCTATGCAGGTGTGCACCAGGTAAGGGAGAAAATGGCTGGAGTTTGGGACATGGCATTTGAAGGCATTTTTCCTGGCAGAAGGGTGGCTGTATTTGGGCTGCCAAGAAGAGATCCACGTGCCTCTCTGGTGGAGCTCTAATGCTTTTGGCTGCAGATGTCAGCTGCTGCCTTCTAACTACTGCACTATGAGTGGAGGAGACTGTTTTTTCCTGGCAGCATGCTCGTATCTTATGTGTGGGAGAGGATCAAAAAAGCTACATGACACCATCATTCTCTGTGTTGATTGGTACTGCCATGCCTGGCACCACAGGTGGAGTCCTTAGAGGAGATTCCAGAAACCGCAGAGGTAGAGGATTCCAAAAGCCACCCAGTTGTCTGAGGAGGCAGTGGAGCCATTCCCCATTCCTTGAGAATGCTGGCAGCAACAAGTCCAGGCCAAATAATGTTCTACATAGGGTGTATTTATGGACCCAGAGACATTGCCTGGCTCATAAATAAGTACAGAAACACTTTCATTACTAGCAACTGTGGTATAGTGTGGTCTAGGAGGCTAAAGTATTTAAGCTCTTGAGCTTTCTAGATGCTGGAAATTACACAGGTCTTTGGCTCTTGTTACTGAGTCTAGTTGCTCTGGCTTGCTTTGTTATACCTTGCCTGAGGTATAAACAACTCAGGTCCCAAATATCTGAAAGACTTCCTTCTTTAGATCCTCTCAGAAGCTGGGCTGGGGGAACAACCCAGGAAAGGACTGTGGCAGCCCCCAAGGAGTGAAACTCCGTCCCCACAGAATTGTGCATCAAACTTTCATTATACAGCTTTTGAACTGTTTTTCGTGTATTTTAAATTGCTGGAACAGGTCCTGGGACCTTTGGGTGAATGTTGGGTAATTGATAATGATGATAACAATGATGATATTGGTTTATTTTTATTATTTCTTGAAGCAGGAAGAAACATTATTGTTCTGTGTGCAGGCAGTTGGATGATATTTTATTTAAAGCATTCCCCCCCCCCCCCCCGCTTTTTGGTTGACATAAAGTCAATAACCAACAGAGCAGGATAATACTATGTATAATGTATATCTGCTGCAAACTGTTACAATCTTTCAGGAGAAAATGTCAATCTCTGGAACATTTTAAGTGCATAACTTCATCTATATTGAAAGGTACAAAGGGATTTAGTCGCAACTGCTGGCACTGTAACAGCAATAGCTTTGACACCTATTGACTGAGCTGATGTGATGTTCTAGAACATTCTGTCTAATGAAGGAAGTTGTCAGTCTTTGAACCTTCATAGCATTCCAGGCTTTTAGAGTCAAAGGAAATATTCAAAGGCTGAGGGAAAATGGACAGGGAATGACAGGACAGTTGAGTGAAGCCAGTAGGCAGTATTCTTAAAAACAGAAACACGAAATATGATGACACAGACATCTGAGGGAAAGGATGGCAGACCTGACTGAGAGTTCAAAAAGACTTGCTAATGACTGGGGTTGGTTGCTGTGGCAAAATCTCCCACAGCCAAGGAGAGAAAATGTATGCTGTTGACAAGAAACAATGACAAAAGATTGTAAGTCTGGGGAACAAAAGAAAGTGCAGAAATTCAGAGGCGCAAGCAGAGACCTGAAGAAATAATGGTAGGAGAGTCTAAAATTAAAGTGAGGTTGGTCTGTAGCTTCACAAAAAAAGCTCTATGGGCTGAAGGCAGGGACTGGAGAAGGAAGTTGTGATATTGTGGGTGCTAGGGCTCAATTTAATAGCTCTGGGGCCTAGTCAGTGCTTGTTGTTGCCTTGCTACAGTTGTGGAAGCCTGGAAAGCACTGCTGTGCATGAGAGTCCTGCTCAGTTCTTTCATGTTCTCCTGCTGCCCTGAGCAACAGGAGTCTCCTTCAGGAGTTACTCTCCACACATTTCGAGAGTGTGTGTGAAGAGAGGGCACTGCATGGACCTGGACCTGTCCCATTATCTGAAGAGGAATTTGGCTTAATGTGCGGAGGCTCCTCCATGCAAAGGAGAACCTAAATTGCACAGTGTTGCTGGTTTTGTGGAGAAGCCTGTGTGCATTCAGCTAAAAGTGCATTCCAAGTGTGCATAGGTTTCCCCTTAATACCTTCTGCCCAGCATGTGAAGGTCTTAGAGTGGAGCTGGCAGGTATGGGGATATTGTGGGTGGAGCCAGGTGCGTCTTTTCTTTCCTCATCATTGCAAGAAGAAAATAGGGTGGGCAATCCTATCAATTTTAGCTTTTCACAGTTTCTAATTTTTCCATTCTTAATTTCCATTTTCTGCATTTCCAGTTAATTTTTTTTTATTAGTATTCGGCATTCTAGGGAAAATTCTCCCTAATATACATGTTTTTGTATGCAATTTTTCTCAATATACACGTTTTTTTCAAAGCAGTTTCCTGTAATATAAAGCATTTTTCTTATTTTCACTAATATATGCATTGTATGCTTTTTATGCCCACTTTACATCTGTATATGCATTTTTTAAATATATTAAGCAATGCTGGAGAGGTACATTTCAAAATTCAGAGAAGTGCAAATTTTGAAAAATGGCTTTATTTTGGTTCACATATTGTTTTGGGAAGTGTGAATTTGTTGGTTTGTCTTTAAATGCAAACTGAATTGAATTTCTTCCCCATCCTAAATGATGGATAAAACCATACATAATGAACCCCCTCCCCTTTCTGTGCACCTGCTGGTGGGGACAATAAAACCCTAAGAAAATGAAGAGGGAGAAAGTGTATAACATATCATAAACTACATACCCTTCAACATTTCTCGATGAAAATAGGGGAATAACTAGCAAACTGGGGGAGGAGGTGGGGGAAGACCCTGTTCTGTATTATTCTGGTGACTAACCCTTCAGTGAAGCATGTTAAATTGAAACAGAAAGTAGGACTTGGTCGTGCCTGGCTAGTAGTACTAAAGTGCATCAGGAGGGCAAGAGACGCTCCATCTTTTTTCTGGAAGGACTTCCATGACTGAAAGACAGGCAGAAATGTAACAGCTGTCCTTTCCCCAGTATAGAAATACAGATTTGGGAATTATTGCAAATTCCTGTGAAATGCACAGCTTTTAAATATAAAGGAGTCTCGCAAGGGATGCAAGGGAGATGAGTAAAAAATAAGGAAAGGGGAACTGTTTTTCTGGATGTACCTCAGGTTACAGACGCTTCGGGTTGTGTGATTTCAGGTTGCACATTGCACCGAACCCGGAAGTACTGGAACGGGCTACTTCCGGGTTTTGGCACTTGTGCATGCGCAGAAGAGCTAAATCGCGCCTTGCGCATGTGCAGAAGCACTGAATTGCAACCCGCGTGTGTGCAGACATGGCGCTGTGGGTTGTGGACACTGCTTCCCATGGGAACGTGCTTCCCGCACAGATCATGTTCACAACCCGAGCGTCCACTGTATCCTTAGAGGAAGGTGAGAGGTTTCATTCCCTGACAAGCAACCTTTTGGTGGCCACATGTGAGAGGCAAAAGTGAGCAGAGTGACAGATGTGACTCTTACCTTTGTACAGTAGGCTATATTCTAACCATACAAACAATGCCTGATTTAGGGCACTGCAGGAAGTTCCCCTGCAAAGGGCACTGAGCCAAGGGGGCTCAAAATTGAGAAGATCCATAATTGAGAAGATCCATTTTGGGGCACCACATTTTGGCCTCACACAGGATACCACATTATGAAAGATTACCCAAGTTTGCCCCTGCATGGAAACATCAAAGCTTTCTATACCCCCACACAGTATCTCCAACCGGGCAAGTGAGAGGCATTGGCGCAGTTCAAAGATACATTCCAGGCAGGTAAAAGCACTCAATGATGGTGAAGGCATGGCCTGAGGAGAGCAGCAGACCCTGGGAGACTCCTGAGGGCTGGGTATAAAGGTTCCTCACTCCTTTCTATAGGACCATCTCCATATCTATCTATGAGTCCCATAGAAATGAGATGTGAAGCTTATTATTGGCGGGAACAGCTCTCTTTCTATAACAACTTGAAGCATAATACTGCATGGCACAATACTAATCATGATGTCACTGCAGCAGCTTGATCTGCAGCAAGTACTGTACAATAGTTGCTTTCATTCACCGGCTGATTTCTGCATATTGAAGGCTCAGAAGCAAGCCAAGCAGGGTTTTAGGGGTGGGGGTGGCGGGATGGGGTTGCCAGTTAGCACATCAGAGATCATAGAATCTAAGTTGGGAATGGTAGGGACCCAACTGCAATGCTGGAATTTCAGCTAAAGCATCCATGAGAGATGGCCACCCAACCTCTGTTTAAAAACCTCCAAGGAAGGAGCGTCCATCACCTCTCGTGGGAGTCTGTTCCACTGCTGAACAGCTCTTACTGTCAGAAAGTTTTTCCGAATGTTTAGTCATAATCTTAATTATTATTTTTAACCTCTCTTGCAAGCCTGAGCTCATTCTGGGCTTTAGCCAGTCTGACTTTCCCCATGCAACTGTTGCCTACTCAGGTATACTCCTTTGTGATTTCCCCCTTTCTTCTATTTCTTATACATGCCCTTCTTAACTCTCAGTTCACCTGTAAGCTCCTCATGCAGCCACACCTGTTTCCTTAGATGCCTCCTACTTTTCTTTCTTGTTGGTATTCTTTCTTGTTGGTATTTGGGCCTTCAGTATTTCTTCTTTTAGAAACTCCCATTCTTCTTGGACTCCCTTCTCATTGAGTATTTCTGACCACGGG
The DNA here is from genome assembly GCF_964188305.1 of Podarcis bocagei. Lineage (NCBI taxonomy): Eukaryota > Metazoa > Chordata > Lepidosauria > Squamata > Lacertidae > Podarcis > Podarcis bocagei. Next base: position 51,201,712 of record NC_138134.1, read on the forward strand.
ATCACACCCAGTAGCTCCTTCAGCTTGTTGAAATTGGCCAACACAGGGATCGAACCCGCAATCTTGGCATTGTTAGCACCACGCTGTCACAATCCAATGCCCATCAGCCTCAGGCAGCACAGTCAATGTCCAGGGACAATGGGAGTTGTGGTCCAGGAACATCTGCATGTCCATGGGTTTCTCCATCCCTGTCCTACATTCTCACCTGAGATGGAGCAGGCTTGAAAGGCTAACCTGCAAAAAATAATGGCAGCTCTCAGTAATGAAGAATACAGAGCTAATAACTTATACTGAAAAAGAATCTCTTCTCCCCATATTAAAGATATATACTTCTTCAGTTCTGAAAATGACTGCAAATTGATCTAAGATTGCAGGTTTTTAAGTATGCAATAAAACATGGGTGCACAGAGAAGTTACAGCTGTGGCCTTGGGCTACTCGGGAAAGATATTTGCCTGTACTGAAGATTTGTCTTCTTAAATGGTCTCCTGGATGCAGTGGGCTTTTTTGTTTTTTTATGTAAGTAGCTTCTCAGTTTTGGCATCTAGATTGGCTAGTGACAAACTGGATTGACCTTTAGCTGCCAGTTGATTACATTTTTGTTTTAGGATAATGGAGTGTCAGTGCATTTTAAAGTTACTGTTATCTACCATCTGTTTTTATTTTCCTTTTATCTGCTATATCCCCACCCTTTATTGTATTAATTTTTGTGTGCCTAATTTTTTGTATTTTTTTGTACATATTGTTAGCCACCATGGGTGAAAGAGTACTACTGGAAGAGCAAGGTAAAAATGCTTGTAAATAGAACATGCCTGTTAAGAAGTATATTGTACACTACCTGCTGAGCTTGTGTATCATCACTTATGCTGAGAAACAGGAGATGCTTTTTCTTGAATAATGGATCTCTTTCCAGACTCCCCACACACCACCCCCCCAATGTCCAAAAGTGTGCTGTCAAAGCTTTTGCTTTATTACATTCCCAGAGAGAAATCTTGAAACTCTCTCAAGGTGGAAAAAAAAAATCTTTCTCTCCAAGTTCCTTCCTGGAAGATATAGTTCTCAAACTGGTTTTAACTCTAGTTCCAAATAAATGAGCAAATATCTATGTGACTTTCCAGTTTCCCTCTCTTCCTCATAGAGGATTCCCCCCACTCCCATTGCAACATGTCAACTGCTAATTAACAGCATGATCCTAGACAGTTCTACTCAGAATTAAATCCAATTAAGCTTGTTGGGGCTTACTCCCAGGTAAATATGCATAGCATTGCAGCCTAACCCATTTACAAGGCACTTGGGATCAACTATTGTAAGCTGTTGTCTTCAAAATTATATTAAATTTTCTCTAACTCATTTCCTTATTATTCCCCAATGGAAATTCCTAAACAAATATGTCTTCAGCGGACAGTAAAACAATTTGGATGGCAGAAATCCAATTTTTGCTCTGTCTCTCTCTAAGTGGCTTGGTTATGTATGAGAAATAATGTAATGCTTTATTGTCCAATTAGTTTGTTCTGTGTAACAAAAGTGTGGTGATACGTAGCGAAGTACAAAGGAAACCTGTTAGAGAGCTCATATTTTCCTCCCACAACTTGAGGATTTCCCTTCTCCGTTCTGCTCTTAAAGGCGACTCCACTTCCTTCCTGACTTCTTTGTTGGGTAGGGTGGTCTCTTGGTTTTGCTGTGAGGGAAAGGTCATCTGTTTCGTAATGAATAGCCACTTACAGGTATTGTGGAACAGTATGGTTTGACCCTTGAAACTCATTGAGTAATAATTCAAAAACAATCCAGTGGCTTGATCAAAGCCTATTTCTGTTTTCCTTTTTGCACCTCTTCTTTTGTAAATGCTTCACACAGGCTTTAGAGACTTGAAGGACGTGCATCATCTAACAAAGCAATCCAACATGTCTACTCAGGCACTGGAAATTACAATTATCTCCTATTACACAATACAGTGGTGATCAAATGTTCATGAAGTGGTTCTTATGAGTGTGTTTATTTCACTTATTATCACTGAATGAGATTTCTGTAATTGATCCAGGTATTTTGCAGGTTAGTCTCTATCATGACTGGACATGGGGTTTTTTAACGAAGAACTGAAAAAACAACAACAGACACATGCATAAAGAAGAAAAAGAATAACCCACCCATACCCAGTCCCTAGTTCAAAAGTTACCAACCACCCTCTACTTTTCCCTTCAGAAACTTTTAAATAAACTGTCAAGTGCTGCCTATAGTGTCATAAAGGTAAAGGGACCCCTGACCATTAGGTCCAGTCATGACCTACTCTGGGGTTGCGGTGCTCATCTCGCTTTATTGGCCGAGGGAGCCGGCGTACAGCTTCCGGGTCATGTGGCCAGCATGACTAAGCCGCTTCTGGCGAACCAGAGCAGCGCATGGAAACGGTGTTTACCTTCCTGCCAGAGTGGTACCTATTTATCTACTTGCACTTTGACGTGATTTCGAACTGCTAGGTTGGCAGGAGCAGGGACCAAGCAATGGGAGCTCACCCCGTTGCGGGGACTCGAACTGCTGACCTTCTGATGGGCAAGTCCTAGGCTCTGTGGTTTAACCCACAGCGCCACCTGCATCCCTATAGTGTCATATTATGGGTGTTAAAAATCCTATGTGAATGAATGGTAGAATACAGCATTTCGACAAATCATTAATCAGATGAAACCCAGCCTTGTGTTCATTTCACGAAATGACAGTGTGACTTATTCAACTTTACAGTAAACAGCGCCACTTCAAGATCAATATTTGGGTACCGTACCATTTCTGGAGTGGGGGCGTTGATGCAACCTTTTTCCATGGTAGGGGACTCTCCCACGGTGTTCCCTCCACTTGATGTGGGAGTAATGTTTTGCTTCTGTTCCACGGTAGGCAGAAGAACGAGAGGGAATCCTCTGTGCTCTTTCATTTTGAGTACTTTCAGTTTGAACTATGTAGGTTGTGCTTCTGTGCAATATGATTAAGCGGTCTTTCAACTGTGGATATTTTAGAAATGGATTTCCCTGAACGTGACCTTTTGAGATATATATGTATCTCATCAAAGCACTTTGTCCTGTGATTAAGGCTGTGGTTAATGTATCGTAGCACCAGTGAGTATCTTGACTATGGTGAGTACCTGAAGATTTCTTTTTTCTTTACTTCAGTTCTGCTTAGATACATAGTTTACACAGTTTTTCAAGTTTTTAAATAATTGCTTTCATTTTTTTAAAAAAATATGCACCTTTACAAAAACTACTTATATATTTTAGTTTGAAAAATGCAGCACTCAAAAATCCATGCATCATTTTCTGATCATTGGTTGGTCCTGATAAGGTATTGTTTCATTTTGTTTGTGAGTTACTTATTAGCTAGATTTTCAGTTTCTTCTCTTTTCTTCTCTCTTCAGACCTATGGATGAATATGGTCAAGGAATATCAGCAGATATGCATCTCTGTAGAAGCTGTCGTGTAGACAGTTTTTAAGATCAAACAAAACAAAAGTATAACGATTATCCCAAACATATAAACCATAATCAAATACAGAGTTAGGTGCACTTGTTGTTAAATCCTATGTATACCAACTCTGAAGTAAAACCTATTGGGTTCAGTGGGGATTACTCTCAGGTAAGTGGGTGTCAAATTGTAGCCTTAAACCATTGGAGCCATAGTTCCAGTTCTATAGGTCTTTACTTAGACGTAAGACCAACTGTGTTCAGAAAATTGCAGCTTCGCTCTGTATTTGATTATGGCCATTAACTTGGAAGGTATTTGCGCTCATATAAACATAATTGACTGCAAAGAGAGTGTGCTTAAAACTGCATCATAAAACACGTGTAATACCTGCTGGAGATGAGTTAGGAGGATAAGCAAGTTGACTATATTTTGTTCAATAAACCATTACACTAGCAGAAATCAGTTGAGCCCCTAAGTTTTAATTAGCTGAAATCCAAACAGTTCAGATTGTTTGTTGACTGAGGCTCTTCATTTGTCGCTTTTAAACAAATAACAATAATGGTTTATTATTAATAATAATATAGTAAAAATGTCAGTAATGTGGTTTTTGTTTTTGGTTGCTACACTTATTAGGTAGTATGTAATTTTAAAAACTTCATGCTGGATTTTTTGGCTAAATTGTGTGGCATTTCTCATAAGTCATATTCTCAAGGAAGTCAGCTGTCATTTCTTTTTGTCTGCTTGATAAAAAGATTTTAAACATAGTTTTCAGTACTTCACCAGAAAATTGTTTTAAACCTTTGCACATTTTAATGTAGCTAAAATCAGCTCCCTATTACATGTGAGGCAAGGACTATCCTGGGGTCTGAGAACTTCACGAACAGTATATCAGTAATCTTTACTAACAATAATTAAGGTATGTATGTAGAATTATGCCCATATAATAATGTCGGGTGATGCTGAGTGGTTTGCTTTATAGCTGGAGAAGGAGGCAGAATTTGAATGGGGAACTTTCTGATTATTTTAGCCAGTGTGCTGCACAAGCACACATCCCCTTAACCTGCGTATGGCCCACTTGACCACTTGGATCTTTGGAACTGACAGGGAGCTGCCACATAATACTTCTTCTGCATTTGTAATAAAATGCCACATTTAGTGTGGCAGCACTAAACTCCGGAACGCCCTGCCTATTGGCATCAACCACGTTCCTTCACTGTATTCTTTTCATGCATGCATAAGACATTTTGTGTGTGTAGGCAACACTATCCAGACACGTAGAATGCTGACGTGTATTATAATCTCTACTTTTGCATACTGTTTATTTTCACTGTCTTTTGAATGCTTTTTCAATATCTCATTTTTAACTGTCTTTTATCAATCATATTATTATTATTATTATTATTATTATTATTATTATTATTTACTTTCAATCAAGCAGTATGTAAATATTGCAAAATAAAAACAAAACAAAGTGGTTTTCAAATCATAAAAATAGCAAGGTGTGCAAATATAAAGTGATACCAGGGCCATTCCAGAGTGGGGTCCAAGGCAAATCCCCATGCATTCATCTTTCCCCTCCCCCACCACCACCTCTACTATCCCTCATCCTTTTCATGGCAATGGTGGTGACACAACTTACTTTCTGTTGTGTTGTTTTGGGGAGCGCACACAACTTTAGTAATTCTGGCCTCTGTTCTCTCTCTTCTTTACATTTTGTGCAATGCTTTAGCCGAGGCAGTTCTACCAAGGCCTTCTGCTTCATCTCTCCATGGCTTGATCTAGGAAGAAAGGCAATGGTGGGTCTCATTATGTGGTGGGAGGCAGCCGGGCTGGCCAGGCAGCATGGCACAGATCCCAAGGTGGCTGCCCCTATTTGAATCCCCAGGAATGAATGGGGATGGAGGAGCAGAAGGTTCTCTCCCTCAGTGCAGTACAAAATCATGTCGCAAGAAGGTAGAAAAAGATTACAACTGTATTATCCCCTCATCACACATTTTTAATGCCAGTTACTTTCATCACTGTTTTGATTGAGAAGTGGTGCAATTTAATGTGATTTTGCACTAAACTTTCAAGGCAATATTCCTGACTGGGGACGAGACGGTGTTCACGTCAAATGCGCCTGTAGGATAAGAAGACCAGACAAGATGTACTTTAGACATGCACAGGAAGACTTTAAAAGCCGAACCCTGTATAGAAGAGTTATTCTGGCTTGAAAAGTATATGTGCATCTTACTAACAATCTTGTGATCTAGTTGTTATTGTGGCAGTAGCAGGATTACCCTTTTGTCTTCTTCTTTGATTTTTAAAGTCCTGCAAAAAACCTTGAAAAAAAACGATGTCTTTCTAACAAAATAAAAAAAATCCTTCCAGTAGCACTTTAGAGACCAACTAAGTATGTTATTGGTATGAACTTTTCTGTGCACGCACACTTCTTCATATACCAATAACAAACTTAGTTGGTCTCTAAGGTGCTACTGGAAGGAAATTTTTTTTATTTTGTTTCAACTATGGCAGACCAACATGTCTACCTACCTGTACCTATGTCTTTTTAACGTTAGCACTAATCTCAGGTTGCTCACCAGGGCAAGACAGTTTGAGCATATAACACCAATAATGGCCTGGCTGCCGATTAGTTTCTGGACCCAATTCAAAGTGCTGGTTTTGACCTATAAAGGCTTAAATGGTTCAGGACTGCAATAACTCAAGGACTGCCTCTCCCTATGTGAACCAACACAGATCCTGCAATCATCATTGGGGGCCCTTCTTCATTTGTCCCCTGCCCCGGTGAGAAGTCCAAAGGGTGGCAACACAAGAATGGGCCTTTTCTGTGGTGGCTCCCCATTTGTAGAATGCACTCCCTGGAGAGGCTCGCTTGGTGCCAGCATTATATATTGTTAGGCAGCAGGCCTTGGACTAATTAAACAATATATGAACTTTTAAACTGTGTTGGGGGTAGTGTTTCTGTTTATTACTATGTTAGATACTTTTTGTGTTTTTATATTGTAAACCACCATGCGATTCTCAGATGATATAGAAGTAAGTATAGAAAGTAAGTAAGTAAGTAAGTAAGTAAGTAAGTAAGTAAGTAAGTAAATCCTCTCCCCTCTTTTTTTAATTATTAGAGTGACCAGGAAGGCTCTTGGAAGTTTCTTGATATGAATACTGGTCATCCATCGGATTCAGAAAGGTATTAACAGTTCTGCACATTTTACTCCGCTTTTTGGTGAAGACTTGTGATACCTCAAATAAACTGAAACTGCTCTATCTTTTTTTTAAAAAAATAGTAAGCATTCTATTATGGCTCAAGCTGGCAAATATTCTAAAGCCTGAGCTATCAGATGCTAGTGAAACTAGATTAACTGCAACAGGTGCTAAGAAGTGGATGGATTCTGCACAATCTATCAGTGTATTAAAAGAGAAACAAAACTAATGTAAGGGTGTGATTGAAAGACACCAGTTCCTGATTTATCAGCTTCTGAGACTGCAGTGCACAAAGCACGTGCGCCAATGTGCTTAATCCTGTCTATTCACATTTGAAGTGACATGTAGCCTGACCCCGGGCAAGTTTTCTTGGTGTTAGCCTCCACTGAACTCAGTGGGATTTTATTCCAAAATAGCTTTGTGCAGAATTACAGCCTAAGTGATGTTCATCAGATTATATGTTTGAGATGCATGGGCATGTGAGATTTGAACCAATTGTCAAGGTGACTTCATAGCAGGGGGTTCTTCATTTGAGGACTGCAGCTTCAAATCACTAGAACAGAAGCACTTCTTAGATCACTTTTTGGGTTCCCCCTCCATCTTAGTTTTCCATTATCTGTGAACAGATTCTCTTCCCTGACACCTTTCATCATATATGGAGATCTGAAGCAGCTCTAATTTGCTTGTTTGTTGATGTCGTTTAGTCGTTTAGTCGTGTCTGACTCTTTGTGACCCCATGGACCAGAGCACGCCAGGCACTCCTGTCTTCCACTGCCTCCCTCAGTTTGGTCAAAAATTTGCTTGTTTAGATATCTGCATTAGTGATTCGATTTTTCCACACTCCTAAATACGTAACGCCTCATTGGCCTGGCAAAATTCAGCCCGCATCAGTTAGCACCTCTCAAGAAGACTTTCAGGAAACATTCATAATTCGTTTTGTAGCTTAAGATGAGAGCAAGAGGTAATTATTTTGGTTGGGCACAGTTGTTTCTGACTGGCTTATTCACTGTGAATTATGACTATTTTAGTCATAATAGTCATAATTCTGTAGAACAGATAATAAAAAGGCAAGAAATTATGTTTATTTATGTTTATTATTTTATTAGAATGATTTACCATGCCTTTCTGCTAATACAGCAGTCAAGGCACCAACCACCACATTATTAATTTAAAAAATATACAATAAAAAAAATAAAACTAAGAGAGGCAACATTCATGTTATTGTGAAATTATCACCCCTGCTAGAAATAACAAATGTCACTCTGATATTAAATTTAGTTAGGTGGTATTGTGAACATGTGCCCTGCCTCTAAAGTATCACCAGGAAGAAGAAAACTGTTCTAGGTTGCATTGCCTTAAGTTGTGATGGAGATATAAACTCACTCCAAGAACATGTATTAATATCCATTTATTTATTTTTTAAAAAATCTAGAAAAATATTTCAGAAAAATGGTTTCAGAATAAACTCAACATATTCCAGCGAAGGTCAGCCAGAGAAGATTAAAAATAGCTTCTAAAACTGATAAAAACAAGAGACATCAAGAAGGAAGAGTCCTTCCAGGCCACAATGCAGGAATCTCCCTACCGTGGTGTGAACTATCACCACTCCTGTAGAAACTTCAGATAAAGGTCAAGGCTTAGACTGCATACACCTTCCCATTAACTCTGCATTCATTGCACTTCACTGCTGTTTTGGGAAAGTGGTGCACACAGGACACTAGCCGCCATCTATATTAATCCTGTGTATTCTAGCCCAGTGTTTCCCAACCTTTTTTGGGCAAAGGCACACTTGTTTCATGAAAAAAATCTCAAGGCAAGCCACGCCCCCTCCAGCCAGCCGATTGGCTGGCCAGGAGGCGTGGCCGGATGGGATTCCCCTGCTCTCGCGGGGGCTGAGATGGGATTCCCCGCTCACGTGGGGGCGGATGGGATTCCCCGCTCACGTGGGGAAGGGCGTGATGCCCGCAACCCCACCTCCTGGGGCAGGCCCAGTAGCGAGCGGATGCGCAGGCCAAGTAGCGAGCGGTGATGGGATGTGGGAGCTCGCTCGCTCGCCGTCCCGCGTGTGCTCGCCGCCGCCGCCCCGCCTCTCACCGCCCGACTCGCCCGCCTCCACGGAACACAAGGCAAAGTTCCACGGCACACTACTGTGCCGCGGAACACCGGTTGGGAAACACTGTTCTAGCCTGTCATCTCTTATGATCTCCCAGCCTCAAAGTAGTCCAATGTAGTCCTTTTCTTGCTCTTCTATGCATAGTTCCTTTAGACGGCAGGAGCCACAGCAGCTATAGCAACAGTCGGCATGTACTGAGCAAATGTGCACAAATGAAGGCTACTCCTTTTGGCTGGAAAAATGCAGCTCTCAGTGTCTCAGAATCCAATACACCTTGGTTATTTGCCACTGCCCCAGGCCACAGCAGGGGGAAAAGCTCTTTGGCTCCTACCATTATCTATTATTATTATTATTATTATTATTATTATTATTATTATTATTATTATTTTCTATACCACCTTTCATCTGAGGATCACAGGGCAGTTTAGATTATAAAAACCACAAAAAACAACAACATAGTAACCAACAAAATCAATAGCCCCTTCCCCACAGTTAAAAAGGCCATAGGTGGTTTAATTGGCTAAAGGCCTGGGAGAGGAAGCATGTTTTTGCCCGGTGCCCAAAGACATGTAATGAAGGCACCAAGAACGTTTCCCTGGGGAGAGCATTCCACAAACAAGGAGCCACTACAGAAAAGGCTTGTTCTTGTGTTGCCGCCCTCCAGACCTTTTGTGATGAAGGCACACAAAGGAAGGCTTCAAATGATGATTGCAGGGTCCAGGTGGGTTCATATGGAGAGAGGCGGTCCTTGGGGTATTGCGGTCCTGAGCTGTTTAAAGCTTTATAGGGCAAAACCAGAACTTTGAATTGGGCCTGGAAACTAACTGGCAGCTAGTACAGCTGTGCCAGGATTGGTGCTATATGCTCAAACTGGCAAGGAAATAGGCCACTGAATTCCGCACCAGCTGAATTTTCTGAACCATCAGCAGCCCCACGTATAACACATTGCAGTAATCTAACATAGAGGTTACCAGGGCATAAACAGAATTTAGGCTATGGAAACCATATATTTCCATGAAGAGCATGTTTTCTTTTGTTGTTAGTCATATGGCTCTTGAAAATTAAGCTGAAGCTATTAGGAAAGCTATTAGGGACGCGAGTGGCGCTGTGGGTAAAACCTCAGCGCCTAGGACTTGCCGATCGCATGGTCAGCGGTTCAAATCCCCGCGGCGGGGTGCGCTCCCGTTGTTCGGTCCCAGCACCTGCCAACCTAGCGGTTCGAAAGCTCCCCCGGGTGCAAGTAGATAAATAGGGACCGCTTACCAGCGGGAAGGTAAACGGCATTCCGTGTGCTGCGCTGGCTCGCCAGATGCAGCTTGTCACGCTGGCCACGTGACCCGGAAGTGTCTGCGGACAGCGCTGGCCCCCGGCCTATAGAGTGAGATGAGCGCACAACCCTAGAGTCTGGCAAGACTGGCCCGTACGGGCAGGGGTACCTTTACCTATTAGGAAACAACTGGTTCAGTCCATATTAACAGCACTGTTCTATTCCAAATGTGTCATTTCACAGCTAAACAGCTGCTGATGATTAACTGTTCTTTAAAAGCATCATTCCTTTTTTCATAAGGGGAACAGAAGCATGGAGGCGTTTATAGGGTTGAAACAGGATTGAATGAAACCTGCACTTATTTTCTCTTTGTTGTGCAGATCACATTCTTCATTGTCGTGCTCACCCTACTTCTCCAAGCAGTGAGAAGTTCTAGGGGTACAGCATTTGGTTTCCTTTCCAAGGAGGCCACTGGAAGCTTATGGATATTTACAGCATTTGCACTTGTTTACGCCTATACAGGTTGAGTCTAGGTGGAGGAACACAGCCTAGAAGCTTTGACATCCAGCCAAAGGCTACTAAAACAGCTAGCACCCAAAAATGCTGTTAGCTTACAGATTCCAAAATACAGCTCTTTGTATTTATCCGCCTCTCTCAAACTGCAGTCTGTTTCCTTCCAGAAGGGCTGAGTACACACAATAATTTAAAGTATATCCTGTGTTTAAGAATTGTGGTAACTGTACTTCACCCCTCACAGAGCTACAATTCACAGCACCCTTAATAAACTATAGTTCCCAGGATTCTTTGTGTGTGTGTGTGGAGGGGTGGGTTTTAAATGTATGGAGTATTCACAGCCATAGAAGCACCTTGTCCCCTCTCCCTGGCTGGATTGGAAGCAGGAGATCTGGATCAGCCATCTTCTCTGACCATCACCTAGCTTCTTGGGTCATTTTAGCTTCCATGGAGACACATCACAGGACTATCAACAATATTTGGTCAGTTCTAAGAAAATCAGTAACACAGACACAGGTGTTCTCTGCTGCTCTAGTAGACAGGAGTAGACCTAGGCTGTGTACACATTCCTTCCTTGCAATAATTATTGGCACTGTAGTTTATGTCTCACAGAGTTACAATTCCTAGAAACCCTTAAGAAGCTACCGTGTCCAGAATTCTTAGAGGGAGAGAATGTGCTTAGAATGCGCTTTAAAGGTATAGTAGGACGTAGCCCCAAAGGGCTTACATTACAGGAGGGTTGATGTTGGTTGAACACTAGGACCAACTTTTTGATGGAAAGAGCAGTCCAAGATTGGAAGCAATCACCTAGGGAGGTGGCGGGTGAACTTCCTGCTACTGGATGGCTTCAAGCAGGCTGAATAGCCATCTGTTGAGGAAGCTTTAGTTCTGGATTTCCTGTCTCAAACAAGGGGTTGGACTAGAATGGCTTACAATTCTTCAAGGCAGGCAACCACAGATCTGTTTTGTTCTATGTCCCACCACCACCACTGTAATAACAGCTTCAATAATCCTTTGCCTGAAATACCCACCCACGGTGACAAAAGCATGTGTCAGGCCCCTTGTCTCTGGAATTAATTTCCTCTCAAGATGAGAGACAGTTAGGGTGGGTAAGGCTGTATGCCCTCTTTAGAAGCCCTTTTTCATCATTAAACCTTGTGGTACTTCATGAGTGAGCTGATCACAAGGATGGCGCAGAACAAGTTTTTCCCATTTCCAATTTGAACAGTGCTGTCTATATGCAACCAAGCTCCATTTACAGTATATCCCACCTTTTCCCCAGAGTGTGTAAGATGGTATATACAGTCTACCTCCATTTTGTCTTCCCAGGAACCAGGGGATAAAAGTGGATATTGAGAGCAGTGGTCAGATTCTAGAAGGACGTGCTAGGGCTCATTCTCTCATGTGGAAACCCTTTACCCTTATCCTAGGCATGTAGGACCTCTGCATATTTACCCCATGGTAAAGTAACTCAATGGTTACTGTTGTTTTATAATTTGTTGGAAGCTGCCCAGAGTGCTTTATTATTATTATTATTATTATTATTATTATTATTATTATTATTATTATTACACCCCTCCCTATATTCTTACTTAATATGTTCCAGATTTAAACTTTGCTTTGAAAATTGATATTGAAGCTAACCCCAGATGAGTCATGTCACCAGTTAAGTCCTGGCAGGGGGCACAGTCCAAATACAGTTAGCAATCGTTCTCTGCCTTAAGGATGTTATCAAAACTAAGTGGTGGGGAGAAATCTATAAAGATAACTTAGTCCATTGCACTTCAAATCATGGGTATGTTATGTTTATGGTTACAATTACAATTAGGTTGTGTTCTCTAAATTAAGGTGGGTTATGTTAGTAGCAGCAGCACTATACTCAACTTGTTCCTATTTGTTTTTGGGAGGAGGAGAAAGCTAGAGAGAAAACAAGGGTGGGGAACGAGAGAGAGAGAGAGAGAGAGAGAGAGAGAGAGAGAGAGAGAGAGAGAGAAGTGACTCATATTGTAAAACAAAAATAAACTGTCCATTTTTTCAGTTTGGGACTAAAGGTAGGTGGAAGTCTGTTGGCTTTAACCAGAGTACTTGCAAGATTTTCTGCACTCAGCAATCTTCACAGATGAATTTAGGTTGTTTGGGTAGCTAAAGATAAACATTCTATTTTGCCATTAATCTGCAGGCAAATGTCATTGTTTCTTTGGTTCAGTCACACAGCTGCACCTTTGAGGTGTAGCAGTTTGAAATGTAACTTCAGTTATACACCCCTGGATACTCTTGCCACTTCTCTTGCAATGTTGCTGTCAACTCTTCTTATCTCAGTGCAGATCTGAGGTTTAGATTCCAGTTCACACGTTTCTCCGTGCAGGCAAGCACACACTCACTCAGGTGGAGGTAGGGCTGTACCCAGATGCCTGCCTTTGCCTGAAGTGATAATGTCAGGTTGTAACAGTATTACTCAGATGGAGGTTGCAACTTTAATAAGCAGCCACTGTGGGAAATGACCTTCCTAGAGTGGAACTGTGTACACACTGTGACGTGCATGTTTTATAAAATGGACAAACTTCTTAATTCAGATTTATAATATTTTCAGCGAATAAAAATCTGTATCACTCCTGGCAATAACATTTCCTGTTACCTTTCTTGTTGATAAAGACAGCCAATGTATGCACCTGGCAGCAGTAGCAGTGGCCTGCGTTGTTTTATTGCTTGTTGTGCTGGCCTTTCTAAGCAGCTGAGAGCTAAGACTTGTGACCTCCCAGATGTAAGAAACTGGTCACTTGTCTTCTGTGCCATTGCCAGAACATCCTCAAATTCACTCGCAGACGAGTCACTGAAGAGATTTCTAATATATTTGCAAATACATGTCCAAGTAAGCCCATTGATCTCAGTGGGACATTCATCTGTATACATTTGCACTGGATTAATAATAATAATAATAATAATAATAATAATAATAATAATAATAATAATAATTTATTTATATCCTGCCCTCCCAAGCTGAAGCTGGGCTCAGAGCGGCTAACAGCAGTAAAATAATACAGCATTCTAAAATCAATTCATTATTAAATCAGTTCAAATCAAATTGATGGCAACCATTGGGCTAGAGTTCTGTGAAGAATTACCAAAGAATATAATTTTTTTAAAAAATATTTTTTTGCACCTTTACTAGCTCTGACCTACACAGGGTGCCGTGGCACTTCCTCTGCACCTGACAAAAAGCACCATGTGGCAGGCAGGCAGGCAGGCAGGCTTTCCCCTGCACTTGTGACGCAGTCACAGGGACTTAGAGTGCTCCAAAATATCCACTCATTACTGTAAATGTTGAGACCTAGCAAATGGGTCAGTTGCAATATTTTAATTTTTCCTTAACTTTTCACATTTCTCTCGGACAAGGGCACACAGCAACGTAGGAAGCTGTGTTATTCCAAGTCAGTCTGTTGGTCCATCTAGCTCTGTACTGTCTGTGTCCAGGGCAGCTGTCTACCAGCTCCATCTGGTATGCAGGCTGAGACCCTACCTGCCCACGGACTGTCTCGCCAGAGTGGTGCATGCTCTAGTTATCTCCTGCTTGGACTACTGCAATGTGCTCTACATGGGGCTACCTTTGAAGGTGACCCAGAAACTACAACTAATCCAGAATGCGGCAACTAGACTGGTGACTGGGGATGGCCGCCGAGACCACATAACACCGGTTTTGAAAGACCTACATTGGCTCCCAATATGTTTCCGAGCACAATTCAAAGTGTTGGTGTTGACCTTTAAAACTCTAAAAGGCCTCGGCCCAGTATACCTGAAGGAGCATCTCCACCCCCATCATTCTGCCCGGATGCTGAGGTCCAGCGCCAAGGGCCTTCTGGCGGTTCCCTCACTGTGAGAAGCAAAGCTACAGGGAACCAGCCAGAGGACCTTCACAGTAGTGGCGCTTGCTTTGTGGAACACCCTCCCACCAGATGTCAAAGAGAACAACAACTACCTGACATTTAGAAGACATCTGAAGGCAGCCCTGTTCAGGGAAGTTTTTAATGTGTAACATTTTAATGTATTTTTAATCTTTGTTGGAAGCCGCCCAGAGTGGCTGGGGAAACCCAGCCAGATGGGCAGGGTACAAATAAATAATAATAATAATAATAATAATAATAATAATAATAATAATAATAATAATAATTATTATTATTATTATTATTATTATTATTATTATTACAGGGCTGGTGCTCTGATTAGGCCATTTAAAACAGCCACCTATGATGCAGACCTCAGAGGAGTACAGTACTGACCTTTGAGGAGCCCATTTTTATACATATTAGTTTTTTGTTATATAGTAAAGATAATATTTTACTTTTATTGTATATTTTGAAAAAGTTGTATCATTTTTTTGGGAAGTAATTCATACATTAGAATTTTTTGAGGGGGGTGTGTGTGTGTGTGTGTGTGTGTCTGCAAGTAGTTAGCCTTGCCCAGGGCACAGAATAGTCTGGCACCAGCATTGACTGTCTACATTGATTGACAGCGGCTCCTACATTGCAGAGGGTTGGACTACATGACCCTCAGGTTACCTTCCAACTCCTCAATTCTATGATTCTTCAGGGTTTTGGGCAAGGAGTATGTCCCAGACCTGCCCGGAGAAGGTGGAGATTGAATTTAAAAATTCAGATTAAATGAGTGAAAAATGCAGGCTGGTATTCTGATGTCAATGGTGCTATATGGATTTTCCAAAAACCTGTATGCATGAGGACTACTGATCCCATTTGGAAACATATGAACATGCAGATAAGCATGCATAAGATTGGGATGTTAGAAAAAAACCCCAGACTTGTTTGGTTTTGGGGTGACAATCACTTCCAAAGTTCCTCTCTTTCATGACTGATTTTTTCAAAATAGAAAATGCTAGGTAGTTTTGTTCCACCCAACCTTGCAATTCCAGTGTTTGAAACTAACGGTTGCTTAACAAGCACAAAGTAAGAGGTGAAGCTTACTGTAATAACTGCATTTGAGAGAAGCTTCACCTATAAATTTTTGACTAGTCATGCAGCTGTTGAAAGCAGAGGAGCCCAGCTAGAAAAAAGTTGCAACTCAAATAGTGCACAATTGTCCAAAGGCTTTTAAGAAATATTTTCAATTGCACTGAAAGTCAGGCCCCTGCCTTTAGAAAAAAATATGTTCTCATATCCCCAGACAGACACCATCTTTGATTTTTTTGTGATGAATATAGAGTTTGGTTATCTAGTCACAAACATAATGAAGCAGAAATCTGCTGACAGCAACTGAGAGGCAAATACTTTTGTTTTTGAATTCACCACTAAATAATAGTTTGGTTGTTTAGGTAAAGCTCTTTCCTGACTAAATTGTGAGTGCCCTCTAGACCAGTGTTTCCCAACCGGTGTTCCGCGGCACACTACTGTGCCGTGAGACATCGGCTGGTGTGCCGTGGGAGGGAGGCGGGCGAGTCGGGCGGCGAGAGGCGGCGGCGGCGAGGATCCGCGTCGAGCCGGGGGCGGCTCCGCGGTGGTGGTGCCGAGCGGCGGGGCAGCGCGCGCAAAAGGGAGGAGCGCGAGACAGCGGAGGAGGAGGAGGCCGGCATGTCCGGGCAGCAGCAGCAACAACAGCAGCAGCAACTCCCGCCGCCGCCCCCTCCTCCGCCCGCTATCGCCGCCACCACCACAACAGCCACCGCCGCCTCAGCTGCCGCCGTCCCTCAGTCCCTCGCTCTGCTGCCTCCTCCCACCCCGGCAAGGGGGAGGAAAAAAACTTTCACTTTTGTGCGTCCCTCCCGGCGTGACGCTGCGCGCTGACGTCACGGGGCGGGGCTTTAATGGTGGTGTGCCGCGAGATTTTTTTCCGGTAAACAGGTGTGCCGTTGCCCAAAAACGTTTGGGAAACACTGCTCTAGACTTTAAAAATAAGTACTGCGGTACTGTTTTTACATATACAGTGGTACTTGTGGTTACGATCTTAATTTGTTCCACAGGTCCGTTCTTAACCTGAAACTGTTCTTACCCTGAGGTACCGCTTTAGCTAATAGGGCCTCCTGCTGCTGTCGCGCCGCCGCTGCGCGATTTCTGTTCTCATCCTGAGGTAAAGTTCTTAACCCGAGGTACTACTTCTGGGTTAGCGGAGTCTGTAACCCGAGGTGTTTGTAACCCGAGGAACCACTGTACATTTCATTAAATAAAACTTAGAGACTAAGAATAGCTTCACACATGTTCTGTTACTTGCTCAGAAAATGTTTCTGCATAGCTAACAGTATAAAAACTATATGCCTGGTAGTCAGCTGTGGCTATCTATATGTAGCCTTTGTGTTGCTTCCTACAAGGAAGTACCTTCCCTGCAGAAAAAAGTGTTATCTGAATTGATCTTATTTACCGAAACATGGAATGGTGCAAGCAACTGTAGTTTTCTTAGAAAGCTTTTTTACAAAAGCTTTTTCGATAACTTTTTCCCCTCAACTGACCTTCCAGGGCTGATATTTCTTAGGTGGGTGATGGTCAGAATTATGTTCTTTTGTAATTTTTTTTTTAATGGGAGAGTTGCAGATTACTAGTTATAAGGTTTTTTTTTTTAAAAAAATGTATTCTTCTTATCTTTATGATTTATTTATTTTTAGCTTAAGTTACTTTGGATGGACATTTGCCCAGAAAAGCAGCTTTAAAATATTTTAAGTTGTAATTAAAAATGTGTTGCATGTCTAGGTCACTGGTTTTCTCTGTGTAAAAAAAGAGGTCTCTGGGAGAGCAGCACATAGGCAGCATAGGCAGTAGTGGTTCTAACAGATCCATTGGTCTCTCAGGTATCTCTTTAGATCACCCATCAGAAATCTTTTACCTGCCAGAGATTTGGACAACAGCTGCAGCCAGTATAGTAGGATTTTCTCCTATTTTTGTTCCATGTTAGAAAACTGTGTTCAAGCCATTGTGCCCCACACATTGTTTTGCTGGTGGTTCTGACATGATTCAAAAAGTTCAGGACTGTCTGTTAAAGGAAATGATTTACATGTATATTTGCTAAGGCAGAAGTCCTTAAAATGTTACCTGGAAAAGGAAAGGAATATTTCCTGGTTGAGAAGGTGTTACGTAATTCAAACCTTTACAAGGCAGAGTGAGAATTTCCTGGCTTGCACCTGTTAAATTAAGTAATCAGGAAAGTAAATGAAGTGTCATCCCTACTTGCAAACTGGACTCCAATCTCCTTTATCGAGAAAGCCTTTTTAATCATTCTTTCAGATTGGGTGAAAAAGTTCTTAGCTACACATCCCCTCCCCAGGAGTGATCACATGAAAGGACATGGCCCTTTAAAATGCTGGCCTTCCTCTGTGACATATGCCCAGTCCTCTAGACTTCAGTGATATTGCAATCTCATCTCATAACTTGTCCTTTCTTCAGTCTTTGTTGGTGCAATTTATGTGCCCTACCCCAAATTGCTCCTCTTTGTTACTGATTGTTTTTATCTGGGAATGTCCACATATTCGTAGTGGAGTTGCTTGCTCCTGTTGAAAGATAGGTGGGCATGCACAGTTTTCAGGCACTGGCCTGTTATTTTGCTTTGTTTTGCCAAAAGATGTGCATTTTGTCTTGGCCTAGGCCTGTCCTTTTAAGGTAGGGTACTGAACCTAGAAGGGACGTGGGTGGCGCTGTGGGTTAAACAACAGAGCCTAGGACTTGCCGATCAGAAGGTCGGCGGTTTGAATCCCTGTGACGGGGTGAGCTCGGTCCCTGCTCCTGTCAACCTAGCAGTTCGAAAGCATGTCAAAGTGCAAGTAGATAAATAGGTACCACTCCGGCAGGAAGGTTGACGGCGTTTCCATGCGCTGCTCTGGTTCACCAGAAGCAGCTTAGTCATGCTGGCCACATGACTCGGAAGCTGTACGCCGGCTCCCTTGGCCAATAAAGCGAGATGAGCGCCGCAACCCCAGAGTTGGTCACGACTGGACCTAATGGTCAGGGGTCCCTTTACCTTTTTACTGAATCTAGAAAAAGCTAGAATAAACAAGTGGAGCCTGCAACAAAATATTGTTGTGTATACTCCTAAGAATAGTAGGTACTCCTGTTTAGGATTCCAGCCAGGCATTCCCCCCAATCCAAACCGAGCACTTCAAACATACACATGGCACAACATTCCACAATGGTTGTTTCCCAATTGATACTCAATGGCTCCTGAACATTCTGTTTTCATTGGGCTAGTATACCTGAAGGAGCGTCTCCACCCCCATCGTTCTGCCCGGACGCTGAGGTCCAGCGCCAAGGGCCTTCTGGCAGTTCCCTCATTGCGAGAAGCAAAGCTACAGGGAACCAGGCAGAGGGCCTTCTCGGTAGTGGCACCCGCCCTGTGGAACGCCCTCCCATCAGATGTCAAAACGATAAACAACTACCTGACATTCAGAAGACATCTTAAGGCAGCCCTGTTCAGGGAAATTTTTAATGTATGATATTTTAGTGTTTTTTGGTTTCTATGGAAGCCGCCCAGAGTGGCTGGGGAAACCCAGCCAGATGGGCGGGGTACAAATAATAATAATAATAATAATAATAATAATAATAATAATAATAATAATAATAATAATTATTATTATTATTATTATTATTATTATTATTATTATTATTATTCTATCTCTGGGAGTGGGGATCCCCTTTATGTTGTTAAAACTTCAGACCTTCGAGGTTTCTCTGACCATGCTCATACCACCCTTGTTTTTAAAGATATTGACTCAATTTCTGTTGGCATGAACTATTACATCTATTTCACTCTGTCTATTCTAAATGAAGTGAAATGAAATAGGACACACCAAACTGGGTGAAAATAATTTCACCTCATTTATATTATATCAGAAATAATACAACACTCCTGTCATGTAGGTCAGTATTATTGTACCCACATTGCAGATCAGGAACTGAGGCTAGAAGCAGCTTGGTTATGGCTACCAAATTATTTATTTACTACATTTACATCCTGCCTTTCCTCGATGGAGCTCAAGGCAGCATGATTCCTCACCCTCCATTTTATCCTCAAAACAACTACATAATGGAAGCTCATCTGAGAGGCTCAATTTCGCCTTCCAAGCTTCATGGCTGAGTGAGGATTTGAACTTGGGTTGCCCTGGCCGTGGCCCTAGTCCAACACTCTAACCTCTACACCAGAATTACTGAAGCAAGATTTGAGGACTCAAAAACTTCCCTGCCAGCAGCCCTAGCCATTTCATTGCATAAGCTCCTGTGTTCCCATTCTACCTACAGGTTGGAAATAATCAGGGATTGCTTATTTTTAAAAAATCTGTATGATTAAGGTGCCAGTCTACAAATTGTGCTCACTCATTATGTAAACAATGTTCAGTTCAGTCTTATCTCAGCTGAGTGACTGCTTTCATAATTTAACCTCTGACTGCTTCCAAATGTCATCAGGCCTACTTAATGCAGCACAGTACACGATACTGTGCAGGAGAATTACATTTTGTGCATTAGGCATGCTGACAAGCTGTGCGAAGTTGAACCACATGCTCCTGATGGACATGGATAAGAGAGTAGCGACGATGACTGTACTCCTGGCTCATGTTGAGAGTCATGTAAAAATCCTAATTAACGAATAAAAAAGTGAGTCACAAAACATATAACCTCTGGGATCTTAAAACACATGTTTCTGAAGTTTATCTTGCAATTTATTTTTGCAGTGTTCCCAGGCATGCAATTTTATTAGTCAAGTCAAGTTACGTTAAAACGGTAGATGAGTGCCACATCTCTCTGTGTGTGACTGAGCTGTAACTTTCATGACAGAGAGGTATTCACAGTGCACTGCCAGTGAATTGCAATACATTGCAGAGAGCGTTGGCTTCAGAAACCCAGGTTCAAATCTTTTTCTCTAATCTGAATTTTATTTTGTCACCTTCCTCAACCTTTCAGGCATGAATCAGCCCCAGGTGATGGGAAGGGATTGGATTGGTTTCCCCCTTTTCCTCCTGTAGCCACATTCTGCAGATTGCCTTGCTTTTCCTCTGAAGCCACATCCAGCTTTTTAGACTCTGGTACTTGTTACACGCCAGAATGTAGTTTTACTGGTCATACCACTGAAATAATTGTCAGTTGAGCACAATCTAATATTTCACTTAATAATACATGCATAAAATGCACTGCCCTCTTAATATTTACCCGTATGAGCTGGGTAAATTTGTACTCTGAACTACTTTGATTAAAAACTTCAGTGATATCCCCTGAAAATAATTAGCACATTGATTGTTCAGGGGATAATTTAGGAGCACACATTTAGAAGAAGCAACTTCACACCAACAGCCTCCACACATCTCCTCGCTGTGCTTTAGTTCTTCCTAGGGTTTCCAATTAAGGTGGGGAAGATTTTAAAAGCCTGGTTTCTTTTCTCTCAAACAGAGGTGAACAGACAACTTTGGGGCTGGTTTCTGCCCCTAGACTTCCATCTCATAAAACGGATTGAAACTTTGGTTTTACTCCTTGCTCCATTGCTGGTCCCGTCGTGGATTGTATCCCAGGTTCCAGATATTTTGTTAATAATTTCAAGAGCCAGCAACACCAGCTGCTTCCATAGCCATCTCTTTCAAAACAATTTTATAGCAAATCAGTCTGCACTTACAGAAGCTGGAAAGCAGTTCTTATCCAAGTGTGTTTATATATACCTGTGGGTATATTTGCCAAAATTTTAACAGAAAAATAAAATACACCAAAACAGAAAACTTACAATACTTATATATGTTTATTCCTTTTTAGTGAATATTTTAATAAACATTTTAATTCAGTTTAGTAATAGTTTATATGCATTTTAAAAACAAAAGCATTCATGATATTCCTGGCCTTAGTAATAAGGCCAGGAAGGAGCTTTTAGTCTTTCCTCCCCCTTGTTCTCTTTTTATACACCCTAATTTACATATTTCTCCTAGAAAAGGTCATCTTTTAATTAACGGGTGAGCTTTTCAGAGTTGCTCTTCTTTTACCTAGCAGATTAGCTTTTTGGAGCTGGATGAAAATCCAAAAATAAGATTTAGCAAATAGCACTGATGATTGAAAATATCATGGATTATTAGTAAAGAGTAGCATTTCTATACTTGATACATATATGTCAGTTTTAGAAGATAAAGTGTTTTTTCCTCTTCCTTAACTAGATGCGACAGCACAGAGCTTGATGATGAAATAAGGATTCTGATAGGGAAGAGTGGTGCTTGGGAGTCCTGTAAGAAGCTGGAGAGCAGCTCACATCCCCTGAACGTAAGCAACTTTCTTTCCACTTTGTCATTCTTGACAGGCTGCTTTTAATCATCACGACTTGTACTGTGCCGTTGTATACAACTTCCTTTATTGCTTATATGATGGGAACAAACACTTCATTATATCTCCCCTCTGTAGTTGCTTCCTGATTTTAGGGGAAACACTTGTATGAAAGTGTTCACGTGGGGCAGTGATACATCAGTTTTATGCTACTCATTTGCCTATGATAAAAACCAGAGATTCAAAATTAACAAAGCTGTGTCACTGATGGCAAGATTGTTATCCCACTGGTATTTCATATTTTTAGGAATGGTGGCAATGCTGGGTCATCTTGTTCTGTTCTCTGTTTTTGAGGTATGTGGCACCTGCACAATTTCTCTCCCTCCTGTGGCAGACAGGAAGGGAGGTCTCAGGTGTGGCTTGGCGTTCTTCTTGGAATAAAGGTTATTCATCTTGGCACTCTGGCTGAATAGGTGATGCAGTTATTGGTCTCATCACTGCAAAAGTATGACCTTATCCCATGGATCAGGGGTGGGGAGATTGTCGCCCTCCAGATGTTGTACCCTGATTTTCATCAGCCCCAGCCAGCTTGGTGAATGATACAGGGTTTGGGAGATGTAATCCAGCAACATCTGAAGGTCCATGGGTTCCCCATCTCTGTCTTAGACACATAAACAACACCACATGTATTCCTACCTCTCACCCAGAAGAAAAAGAGCCCAGTGGTTCCAGAAACTTGAAAAACCAATACAGTGGTACCTCAGGTTACATACGCTTCAGGTTACAGACTCCACTAACCCAGAAATATTGCTTCAGGTTAAGAACTTTGCTTTAGGATGAGAACAGAAATCGTGCTCCGGCGGCGCGGCAGCAGCCACGGGAGGCCCCATTAGCTAAAGTGGTGCTTCAGGTTAAGTACAGTTTCAGGTTAAGAATGGACCTCCGGAACGAATTAAGTACTTAACCCGAGGTACCACTGTACATGGAGCATGTATGATATTTTGAATAAGAAGCAACATATTGCTAGTACGTAGAAAGTATTTTTTTAAAAAAACATGGCACTTTCCCCTAAAGATCTTCAAGGCAACAAAATTACTAAAATGCTGTTACATACTTGAACATTTCACAATGTTACTTTTCTCATGTCTCTTCTCAGTGGTTCTCAGGTAACTCTTTTTAAATGGAATTGTAGAAGAGAAGGGAAACAGCAGCTATTTTGCCCAGAGAGCAGTCATTTGTATGCCACTCAAACTTAGTGGAAGCAAATCAGGACGAAAGTGTAATAAAGAGGTCATTTGAGAGAGCCCTAGGATCAGGGAGCCCTGGGTTCAAATCTCCACTCAACCATGAAGCTTGCTAAGTGAACAAACCTAAGCCAGCCTTTATCTCTCAGCTCAATTTTATAGGGTTGTTGTGAAGGGCAAAGTGTCCTGAAGTTTGGGATAAAAATGGATTAGATAAATGCTCGTCCCTTTTTGTACTGCCACAGCTTTGGTTTAGTTTATTTCTCCACCCTCACCCCCATTTCTTTGGCTTGGAGAGGAGAAATTTAGCTTTGTTTGTTTGTTTGTTTGTTTGCTTGCTTGCTTCATTTCTATGAATTGATGTCATGACCCACCTTGGAGGTTGAAATGTGGGACATAAATATTTAGATAAAGAAATGAATAATTGTTCCTTGATTCCCTTCTGTATCTATTTACCCCTGTCTGCTATTGATGCAGCTGGGTCGCTTCTTATCCCTCTGGTGGTACAAAGTGGTTGTTGTTACTATCTTCTGTTTATTTTAAGTGTTCTTTTTTAATTAAAGGCAAATTTTAATGTACTTCACTCTAAAAAGAAACAATGCTTATGTTTGAGGCAAAAACATATACACATAAAGTAAACAAGGAGACAAGCTTTTACATAAGAACAGAAGAAGACTTGCTGGATCAGGCCAATGGTCTAATCCAAAATGTTTTAACCTAAATACATATTTTAGCCTATATTATGAATTTTTGCATCCATCTAAACCAAAAATATGTATTTTTTAAATACAGTGCACATGTTTAAAAATGGTTTTATTGTGACACAGTATTCAGGAAGTACTAGTATGACAAATGAAGGAGAGCTGTGCTCCAGATTGCATATTAATCTAGGATATATAAATTGGGCCAGTTATATGCTGAACATCCTCAGGCATCACTTTAAACTCAGAAAGAACTGAAAATTGCACATTCAGTCCTCAGATATTAAAAAAGCAGAAGAGATTAGAGTGAAGAAATGTGAAGTTAAACAGAGGCCAGTTTATTTATAACTCGTATAAACTGAAATGCAAAATAGGTGGGGAGGGGAAGAATATAATCCAGTAAAAATATATATGGGGGAAAGTGTTTAATAGATTGCAAAAGTTATGTGCTATGCCCTGTGTGCTTGAAGTTCACTTAGATCAAATTTTATATAGCAACACACTTCCTATCTGCTTCAAAAGAAGTTAACAGCATATTATATTTTTTGGGGGTGGGGGAACCAAACCAAACCAAACCAAACCAAACCTGTACTGCCTTCTGCCTGAACAAAAATACCTGGCTGCCTTCAATTTCCCTCAGAAGGCAGGTGAATCACACGATTTGATGCATGTTTTTGAGGGTGGGATCCTGGAGTGTTTATCTGAGTCTTCTTGATTTTCATCTGAGGCCCTTTTTCGCAAACCCATTTGGGAGCACAGTGGGTCTGCATGCCTTTCTATAATGTTTACAATTTCTGAAGCAGAGAATTCAGATGACATCCCATAAACTGACATCTTGTAACCCAAAGGCTCTTTCAAAGCTGTTTTCAGGACTTATGTGTAAACAAATTCCCTCTGCTTCCTTCCCCCTTTTTTATACAAACCAGGAGATCTTCACAGGGAAAATAAAACTAGGCTTAAAAGGTACCACATGACTGTGATCTGCTGTGAGAAGCTAATGAGACTGTGAACATCTGCTTCATGCACCAGTAATTGCATCTGTAATGGTTTTTCATTACAGTGTGTTGCGATATCCTAGTCCTTTCTTGGGGTGTAGTGATCTTAATTATCCTTAAATTAAGCCCACTGTATAACTTGAAGAGAAGATTCAGCTATCAATCCTTATGAGAACAAGATAAATGCTGTCAGCTTTGTTTCCCTCCAAGACATACACAAGCAAACTCTATTGGAAAGCTCCTCTAATAGAAAAGCACATTTGTTCTCATATGATGTTTGATTCCTGACATATGCTGTTAAGGCTTTTCAGGTATCTTATTTGTCTGTGTGCATGGAATGTTAGAAACATTAGATGATAAATCTTGAAACTTTAGAAGATAACAATGTAGAAGAGCTTGGATTTGATATCCCACTTTATCACTACCCCAAGGAGTCTCAAAGCGGCTAACATTCTCCTTTCCCTTCCTCCCCCACAACAAACACTCTGTGAGATGAGTGGGGCTGAGAGACTTCAGAGAAGTGTGACTGGCCCAAGGTCACCCAGCAGCTGCATGTGGAGGAGCGGAGATGCAAACCCAATTCACCAGATTACGAGTCCACCACTCTTAACCACTACACCACACTGGCTGTACAGGCTGATACACCTCCCCACATCCATAAGGATATGGTTGCATCCAAAGCAGGCCAAAAACATAATTCCTTTTCCAAGAGTTTCTTGTATCCTCTTAGTCCAGTAGAAGATATGGGCAGACCAGCTTTCAATGAGAATATTCTGGAATCCTGGGGCTCCTCCAGATGACCTTGATTCATCTTGATTTGCTTGCACACATCGTACATGGGGATTATTCAATGCCCACCCTTTACTGAACCTTCATCCTGACTCACTTGTGCATATGTTATATGTCTTCCCATCAGTCACTCATTTATCCTACTCTTTTAAATGCATTTCCCCTTTCCCTAACTACAAAAAATGCAATTTTTAAAACAGCAGCTACGTTGCACTGGTCAACCTTCATCCACTTGAATTGCACACACATTTTTTGGTGGGTGATTGCATCCTGCCCACAAAATACTGACAGTTGAGAGGCGACGCTGGCTAGGATGAATTACTGGTTTGATTCTAAACAGTTCCACAAATGCGCCTTTTTGGCACCATGCGCCAGCGTCTTAAGATGCCTAGAAATATGATGGCTAAAGTTAACACCAACATAACTGTTGAAACCATGTTCAGAAAGAGCCTTAGAAGCTGGTCACTGAATCTGAAGCTGAGCAGGTAACGGTGAGACAGGGGACATGGTAGTGTGCTGTTTTAAGCTTGTTGGGTTTCCTTTGGGGAACTTAAATGTCATTTGTGAGCCACTAGATGGCCATCTCTCTTCCAAGCTAGTGGGGGGAGGGGGAAATCACCCTCTCACTTTGCTTCAAATGATCAACATATTTCAGTTCAGTACTGCCTTAGGACAAGGGTATGCAAAAGTCAGCTATAAAAATGCAGATTCTTCACCAGAAAGGAATACAGCCCAAGGAAGAGAAAGACTTGAGAAATCCTGGAAATGGAAGGGATGCAATGCAAAAATGATAATGAAAGGCAGAGCCCAGCTTGCAGAGATGAAAGGAGACAGAGAAGAACTTGGGCGCCCATATGAAAAGTGTCTGAAGATCATGGGTTTTGCTTGGAACATAGTGTCTGTACTTTAGGAAGGAATCTTAAAAGGGAACATAAATTATAAAATGAGTTCTCTGAATACTTTGATGTGGCTGGTTGTGTTTCATATGAATTTGGTCAGAGAGGGTGGAAATGTCCTCCTAGGTCAATGATCTGAAAACTGCCAGAAGAAGATTTATGAAGGTTTTCAACTATATTGAGCACTGCGTGAGTAGCCATTCCACATCCTTGTGTACTCCTAGAAAGAGCCAAAAATAAAATGTAAAAAGGTTATTTGCGTGATGTGCAGCAGTGGATATAGTTGTTACATATGTTTCTTAACAGAGCGGAAACTATTCTGGCTCAAATAAAAAAAAACATTCTTCAGATTTTTTTAAAAAGGAAGGATATCGCTACAACTAGGGATGGGTAAATCTGTCAATTTTGTTTCTCTCTATTTTTAATTTCCCCAGTCTTAAGTTCAGTTTTCCACATTTCTACTTTGGAAATTTCTTTCAAAACAAATCTCATGAAAATTTCTCAGTATTTTTGTGTGAAATTTTTGTTACACATTGCCCAAGGTGCACATTTTTTTGCAAGGCAGTTTCCCCTAATATAATGCATTTTTTATTTTATTTTCACCAATATCCACATTTGATTTTCTTCCCACTTCTGGTATCACTGGAGGTTCATCCATTGTGCCCAGTGGCCTGGTGTTGTTGTTATTGAATTCTAGGTTGGTACATAATAAGGGCATGTTGCTCCATGCATGCTGGTCTGTATAACTGAGACCTGGTTGGGGGAACTGGGTGGACCAGACCTGGATGTATTAGATCATAGTTCTTCTGTACCTGGGTACTCTGTGTAACACCAGTCCAGGCCAGAGCTGAGCAGACCAGAGGGGCACCTTCCTCATATCTTCTATTTTCAGTGCAACTTCCTACAAAATGCTAGGGTAGGTTGAATAATACATTTTTGGTCACTCCAATATTATAAATGCTGCTGCTGCTGCAGGAAAACAATGGCAAATATTCTGAGATATCCTGCGTCTGCAAATTAAGATGGAGGAAATAATGTTAGACCTACATTATGGGGTCATGGTAAACATTAAAGAGATAATAGATGTGGAAATACTTTGAGAATTCAGGAAAAGTATTAAATAAATACTAAGATAAAAGATAAAGGTAAATGACCCCTGGATGGTTAAGTCCAGTGAAAGGCAACTATGGGGTATGGTGCTCCTCTCGCTTCAGGCCAAGCGAGCCGGCGTTTGTCCACAAGCAGCTTTCTGGGTCATGTGGTCAGCATGACGAAACCGCTTCTGACAGTTTATGCAAATACTGTAAAGTTGAAGAAACACTTTGAGCATTCGTTTGCACTTTAATTTGATATGTTCTTGCTGTTCCAGTGCATTCCATGCCACTCCTCCTTTCTGAGTAAAGAGTGTCACTGCACTTCATTGCAAACATTTACATATTTTTACCTTATACGTCCAGTCTTCCTGCTTTGTTTCCTAAGGTGGAATTTCCTGTCATGCATTGTCTGGATAGCATGAACATGCTTTTTCCTTTCTTTCCTCTACCTCTCATTCTTGACATACTTTGCAATCTTACATTGCACATACCGACTAAATCACATCTGTTTTGTAATTCTTTTAGTTATGCTAACTAACATGGAAGGCAATGATGAATGGGCCATGTTTCACAGCTTTGTTTCATTATTTTGGTTTAGAGGGAGATAAATGTAGATTTGATGGGGATTCCTCAGATACTTACTTATGCAGAGATGATAAGAAAAGACCTAAAATCCAGCACATACTTTTCCTGGGCAAACTTTGTGTTGAAGCATTGGGTGTAAAAGTTTTGAATGGATGAATGAATTTATGTACAGTCCACAATGCTTGTTACTCAATTCACACTTTTGACAACCCACCCACCTTCAGCGATGTGCAATTTTAAATGTGTGAAGAACTATATATACTTCGCAATATAACACGCCCACGAAGGAGGTTTCTGTTCACGTTATACCATAGAAGTCAAAGTATTACCACAGCTTTCTTTATCTGTATTCTACCTTTTCAGTTTCCTGTCTGTTAAACCTACCTAGGTAACAGCAGGGAGAAACCAAAACTGACTTTCAATTCAAAATCTATATCAGGGCAACACTTTATTAGGTGAACCAAAATGTCACAAAACAATGTGCAAACATTCAAATTCTCCATAGCCCTTTATCAAGCTATATGGTAAAAAGGAGGAAGGATGGCAACTGGGAGAGGAAGAGGAGGAAATATGCTGGTGAGTGGTGAAGACATGGAGTCTGCATTTAAACATAGTCTAAGGATGGAGTGTGTGACGACGTAGCAGAAACTCTGGTGAGGGTTAGGTTGTGCATACACTGTACCTTTAATGTGCACATTCTTTCCCCCAAAGAATTCTGGGCACTGTTGTTTACCCCCCACAGAGTTATAATTCACAGCAACCCTTTATAAACTACAGTGCCCAGAATTCTGTGAGGGGAAAAAGGTGATTCAAATGTGCTTTAAAGGTATAGTATGTAAACAGCCTGAGTTAGGTGCTATATAGGTTTCAGGTCGTATCGAAGGCTGCCATGAAGAAGGAACATACAATGATTTGAAAATGTAGAATTTGACTGTGAGGTAACTGAGGTAAACTGAGCCAGACAAGGATACTAAAAGTGAAGGGTGTGTGTACCGAGTAATAGCCAAAATGTATAGGACTGAATGTGGGCCAACCAAAATGGGGAAATTCATTCTTGAATATTTAAAGGTTTAATGTTGCTCTGATTTGAACTGCACTTACTTGTTTATAGGAAGTTTTGACTTAAACATTAGTTTCTAAAGTAAAATCACTGTTTAATCATTAAGTTGTCATGCAGATGTCTGGGATTCAGATGCAGAAAAGTCCATTATTTCATCAATACAGTAACCAAATGAGTGGTCAGGTTGCCTATAAAGGTGTGGTATTTCTCAAAGCATGGTTTACATTTTAATATATTATATGTTGGTGCTTAAAAATAATGCATGATAATAAGTGAAATGAATTGAGAACAGGCCTTTTGAAAAATTATCAATATCCAATACCAAACTCATATATTTTCAAGCTCCATTCATTTTTGATACATCATTTTTGCCCTCCACCAAGTTTTTGATGTTGTTATCATTAATTTATTTATGAATCACCTTTTACCTGTGCCCCAGGTGATTTACAGATATGCCATAAAAAACAGCTATATTGAAAGTATATAAATAGAAAGAAAACTAAAGGCATTTTTTAAAAAAGAAAGAAAATGAACGCCTAGGACAAAGACCTTTTCACCCTGGTGGAAAAACTTGTTGAAAATACCTTCAGTTGTTTGTGTCTGGTAGGAAACAATTTTGGCCCAGGGGGTCTGATCCTTATCTCTTTTCCCTGCCATGGGCCAACTCTGACATCACACCCTGAACCTACCAATCATAATTTCCCTACCCCACCCCTGTAGATTTAAGGCTTTATACTTCATTTGAATCCTCTGATTCCCACCCTTTATGCAACGACAACAACAGGAATGTAAAAACCAACTATACTAAAACCCAGAGCTTTCTAATTACTTTAACAATTATATGTGACTTGAAATTATTGCCAACCACTTGCTACTAGTGTAATGAGAAAATCAGAATTCTGTGATATTCAGTCTTAATAGGAACACACACCTTGATTTATTTCCTTGTGAACTCACTACTTTATTACTAGCCAGCAAATGTTTGAAGAGGCAGAATATGTTTATGCATGTTTAACTGGGGCAAAAAAAATATGCACACCCAGTTTGTATAGATTTTGTGCTACATGGTACATACTGTTCGTTATGTCGGACATTTCCTTCCCGATTGTTTTTGGAAGCATTGCTCATATTTTACATAAACCATGACTCACTTTTTTCCCTGTCATGGGCAAATATACAGTATGTCTTAACATCCCATCTGAAAAGTTCTCTGAACGTGCAAGGACACTGGGGGGGGGGGGGGAGATCCAAGAGGAAATGCTTATCAGTGGCAGGAGGGAGGGGTGTGTGACCTAGTCAGTTTACTCCCCTTTTCTTGTCTGTACAGCTTCCCCTCCCAGAGAACAGCTGGGTGACAACAAGGAAGCTGCAGTTTACATACCAGAAGAAACAGCCGGCTATCTTTTCACCTGAATCATAAGCTACATAACTTGAGACATTTTGGGAAGCCCCCTAGTCTGCGAAGGATTCAAATACAAGTTCCATCACTTGCTGTATTCCACACACAGAGAGAAAGACATGGATGCATTTTCTGTGATGCTTTTGTGAAGTCTTAGTGGCCTTCTTCTTGTCTTGAATGAATTCTCCCACACCACGTATGTGACTTGTTTTCCTTCATCTGCTTTAAAGGCCTTTAGTGAACACAACACCCGACAGATGCAGGTGGGCATGGAGGATGAGAAGAGAACTTCAGGCAGCCTGCCAGAGGTAAAGGAGTGCACTGGCTGGACATATGTGTCTGCGGCAATTGGACTTTTCATTTTGTGCTAGGACCAGTAATACTGTATCTTGTATTGGGCTGTAATTGTTGCAGTACTCTAACCTAGAGGTTGCCTAGGGTACTGTCTTAAAGGCACCCCGATTTCTCTGCTTCTTTGTCATGTATGTAGAACTTTTTCATCTTCCTGCTATGAAAAGATGCACAAGCTCCTGCTACAATAAGATTAAAAATAATAATTAACTATTGACAATGAAATCAAAGTCTTTTTCTTTTTCTTTTTCTTTTTTCAAAGATTGTTCTTTGTTAATGTAAGATACAAAAAGTATATAATATTATAAATCTATTATTGCTGTGAACTCTGGAAACATATAGTTGCTTAAGTCATATTTTTCAGGGGGCTCCTAATATACACTGAAACAGTACCCAATATACATATGTTTTCTTTTCTTTTCATAGGATATATTGACAAAGAAGATGCCAATAGGTGTACTGGAACAACAGATTATATCATTGGAAAAACAGAGGCAAGAGGTAATTTTTAAGCATTTTTTTGGACAAGCTGATGCACTGCAATGGGTTGTTCACTTGGAGTTTTGGGTTGTAAATTTATTCATTAATCTTTCTGGAGGAAACCGTGGCTAATCTTGCTTCTCCTATGCATGAATTGCATCATGCATGTGGTTGAAAATTGTGTGCATAATTATGGTTCATGTTTATATGTACATGTAAAATGTATCAGATATAGATGCCATAATAAAACCTGGTCTTTGAAGCAGCTTTGAGCTCAGCTGGACTTTCCTTACACATTATGACCAATAGGTTTGGCCTCACATGTTGACAAAAAAGATTTTGGAATCAAGGTGGCATATATCCACCTGTACAGTTGTCTGTTTGAAGTAGCCATCTATTTGAAGTATTGTGTGGTCCAAGTCTGGTTTAAACATAGAGACTTAAGAAGGAAATTGTGCCTTGAAGTTACCTATTGACATCACCTAAAAGGCAGAATGAGCAGGCACACAGTTCACTAGGTCTCCCCACTATGATGTATTGTAATGTATGTCTATTGATATTTTCCCTCTAAATTTTCATGTATACATATAAATTAGTATATGCAAATATTATGCAAATCTGTGACCTCTTTTGCCCTTTTTCTTGGTAGTGTGTTGTAAGGGGCTATCCTGTCTGGAATGCTTACATGATATAAAGGATGGGAAAGAAGCACA
Organism: Podarcis bocagei; assembly: GCF_964188305.1. Lineage (NCBI taxonomy): Eukaryota > Metazoa > Chordata > Lepidosauria > Squamata > Lacertidae > Podarcis > Podarcis bocagei. The sequence goes on from NC_138134.1 coordinate 51,233,764, forward strand.
TTTCATGCTGCTGTGAACTAAGTGAACTTTCAGAGCTGTGAGGGAAGTCTGCTCATCTTAGAATTCCCTGCAGAAAGTATTGTGTTTGACATTTGCATTTCCACAGCATTAATGTATCACAGTATTTTAATATTCTTTTGGAAGCCGCCCAGAGTGGCTGGGGAAACCCAGCCAGATGGGCGGGGTATAAATAATAAATTATTATTATTATTATTATTATTATTATTATTATTATTATTATTATTATGCCTGACTCAGCTGCCACTACCAATTCATCTTGCCCTAGCATTCATTCCTATGCTTTATATATCATGCAAGGCAAACGGGACAAAATCTTATTGTAAGTGTTTTGATAGTAATACAAAACAGCTGTAAGTAGTGTAGTTAAGAGGTTGGAAGCAGATATAATCAATAAAACTTTAAATGACCTGAGGCTTCCATGCTTTAGAAGCCACATTCTTCCAATGACTCTTGCATATCTCAGGATATACCAGTGTTGGGGAAGGCCCTGTAGGTCACAGCTCAGAGCAGCTTTGAGACTTCCCACATTTAAGAATCTACCAAAGTCCCGTCCTCTGTTTCTTCTGAATTTTTTTTCTCAGGCAAGAATTTGATGGCTGATTGAGCATTACTTGTGTTTGGTTAAATTAAAATTTAAAATATTTATGTTTTATCACTATTCCTGTTCTGAGAATCAGGAAATAAGGCAAATGAAATCTCTAAAATGATATGCCAGTTCCAAGGTTAAAATATAAGACCACTGCAGGTTTCACACTTGTAATGTGAGAATAAATAATGTACCTAACACAATTAGTTAATAATTTCAGCTGCTGGCAGTGAACAATCAATGGGATCAACAGTTCAGGCGAATGAAACAGCAGTATGGAAAAAAGGTAAATTTCTATTTAAGTGTGACAGAACTGGAGGCTACCTTTCTATACTTTTAATTTGTTTTGTTTTGTCTTGTCTCATTTTTGAGAAGGGGAATGTAGAGTAGCAGAAAGGCTGGGCAAGGAACAAAAACTTATACTGGTTTTGAAAACCTAGCAAGTGCATTTGATGTAGGTTTGAGGTGATGATTGCTGCAGTCTTTTGGAGAGGATAGTGAATTCTGATGACCAAAGAAGAAGAAGAAGAGTTTGGATTTGATATCCCGCTTTATCACTACCCTAAGGAGTCTCAAAGTGGCCAACAATCTCCTTTCCCTTCCTCCCCCACAACAAACACTCTGTGAGGTGAGTGAGGCTGAGAGACTTCAAAGAAGTGTGATTGGCCCAAGGTCACCCAACAGCTGCATGTGGAGGAGCGGAGACGCGAACCCGGTTCACCAGATTATGAGTCTACCGTTTTTAACCACTATACCACAGGTTAGGGCAGGCATAGGCAAACTCCAGCCCTCCAGATGTTTGGGACTACAATTCCCATCATCCCTGACCACTGGTCCTGTTAGCTAGGGATGATGGGAATTGTCATCCCAAGCATCTGGATGGCCGATGTTTGCCTATGCCTGGGTTAGGGAGTGAAATTCAGAGATGGCACTGTTTACCATTAATTGTGGTGGTCTTCTTTCCCCACTCCCTTTGCTATCGCATGTGCACCTTCAGCAGATAATGAAAACTGTATGGTGAAGATGTCAGATGCATTTTTGGTGAGGTGTGAGTTTTACAATTTAGGGACTGCCGCAGAGCCTCCACCACCCTGAGCCTCTGCTGATCTTAACACCCAAGAGGGGCTCCAGATGGATTTGGCGTTGCCCTGGAGCACTGTGGGGTAAAAGATGGTGGCTACTACAGTAAAATGGCCACTCCAAATGATGCTAGGTTCAGGTAGTTTGGAGAAAAGAAAATGGCAATGGGACCTATGGAAGGAAAGTGCTAGCCTTGCAGCTGTTGCCAAAGGTAATGAGAAAGAGAAGACCATGATACTGCTGTTAATGCTGAGCTGTCCCATCCACCCAAATTTCCGTCCCCAAAATGTTTGCTGCTTATGAATGGGGTTGTGAGCTCAGGAGGTTATCTTTGCTCTAGTCCTTTGTTTAAGTTGGGTGAAGCTGAGTTCTGGGTCTGAAAAGGTTAGTGTTTTAGAACATAAAAATAATACTAGTAAGCTGTGATCTAGCAAGTTTTAAAAGTACTCTGCACACAGCATTTCAATAATCTGTACAGTGGTACCTCGGGTTACATACGCTTCAGGTTACATACGCTTCAGGTTACATACGCTTCAGGTTACAGACTCCGCTAACCCAGAAATAGTGCTTCAGGTTAAGAACTTTGCTTCAGGATAAGAACAGAAATCGTGCTCCGGCGGTGCGGCGGCAACAGGAGGCCCCATTAGCTAAACTGGTGCTTCAGGTTAAGAACAGTTTCAGGTTAAGTACGGACCTCCGGAACTTAACCTGAGGTACCACTGTAGAACAGTCCTGTAAGGTTGGCTAATATTAACTTTATATAACCAATAGGAATGTGGGCCAGTGTCTGAAGATTAGAATCAGTGACTTGTCTTTTTCTTTTTTTAGTTACCTGAAGTAAGATTTAGATCAGGGATTTCCCCTCATGCAGCACAGCTAACTCCCCCCCCCCTTTCTATATAGGTTTATCATTCCCCATGGGACAGCTCATCACAAGCTTCAGAGGCTCAGCAGCTTTTGACTTCTAAATCTCATAAGCTTAGTCATACAGATTTGTCCTGAAATGTATCTTACAGCATGTGGTGGTCCCTGCATTCCCACGTTGACCATTGTGTTGCCCGGCCACTGCATCCTGGTGAAAGAAAGGGATCTATCTTACCTCAGTTATCCTTGTGTCACATTGCAGGTCACAGATGTGAAAGCACAACTGGAAACAATGCAGAAGACTGTCAAGGAACTGGAAAAAGAAAGGCACCAAATGCAGCAGGAGTGTAGAAGGCTGGAAGCCCTGGCCTCAAACAGCCTCCTACAGGAAATGGTAGGAAACTGTTGTTTTACTCTTACCAGGGTGGGGGTGGGGATTTTAGTATTCATCGGTCTAAGTTAAAGTTGTGTTTGCAGTTCAAAAATGACTGAAAAAGTAGAAAAGTTATCTAGCTGACAGTTTGTGATGCTCTTAGACAAAGAAAAAGAGAACAAATGCTTCTGTAGATGTTATATGTGCATTTATATATATGCATCTATACTCATTAATGAGAAAGGTTTCGGGGGTAAACCCTGAGGAAAAATCCATACCCACTACCTTTCTTTGGTAGAAGAAAATGCTAAGGAGTAAACCCTACACAATTAGGAAGAACTTCCTGACAGTAAGAGCTGTTCGACAGTGGAATTTGCTGCCAAGGAGTGTGGTGGAGTCTCCTTCTGTGGAGGTCTTTAAGCAGAGGCTTGACAACCATATGTCAGGAGTGCTCTGATGGTGTTTCCTGCTTGGCAGGGGGTTGGACTCGATGGCCCTTGTGGTCTCTTCCAACTCTACGATTCTATGATTCTATGATTCTATGATTCTATGATTCTATGATTCTAAGTCTGGAGTGGAGTCCCTAAGGCAGTTGGATGGTGTTTTGTATGCCTTCTTTTGGCAATCCCTGCAGCCAAGCTGGTGACAAATGTATTGCCCTGTTTTCCTTTGGACCTCATCAGCGAGGCCGAGAGGCAGATCTCCATATGCACTGCCCAGGCCTGGACCCCAGAGAGGTCACTTTGGTGCTGCCAATGCAGCAAAAACAATTCAGGAGAAAACAGTTACAAGTCTCTGCAGCCACAGCAGGTGCTGTGATTCTCCAGACCTCATCCCTGGAGGAGCACTCCATTGTCTCTCAAGACAGAAAAATGCCAACAGCAATGCATTTATATACGTTGAGCTATCACTTGGGTACAGTTTCAACCAACTCTTTAATAACAGGAGCTTTGCAATCTCACCAAAGAAGAAGAATAATGAACTTTATTACGGTCACAGACCAGCATAGGAAAAACATATACTAAAGTAGTGGTTAGGAATTAAACAGATAATTGTAAGAGCCAATAAGGACAAAGAAACAAGCATAGGATAAAACATGTGAATAAAATGCGAGATTAAACACTGATAATGGATGAATAAAACCTGATAATAAACAGATAAGAGCTAAGAAAAATAAAAAACAAAAAACATGCAGTTAAAACAACTGTAAGAGCATAAGGACTAATAGACATGCAGTTAAAACAACTATAAGAAGTAAAACTTAAGAGAGTACAGGTCTTGCAATATGGGCCCTCAATTTAGGTCTGGTTTGTGACACAAACTATCCTTCAGTGAATATCCATCATGGAGTGCAAAATCTAGCAACTGAGTATGTGACATCTGGGTTTTCATCCTGGAGTAGTAGGGAGATGTTAAGTTGTTCTGTACGTCCTGGGAATTTTTGCTGGACAGGCAATCTCACTGATTCCCCCCCCCAATGCTTTCTAAGTAGCATAGAACCAAACATATGGAGGCTTTTGTAGGCCAATATCAGAGAGCTATTGTGCTCATGTCCTGCTTATGCGCTTCCCATAAGCATATGCAAACAGAATGCTGCACTAGATGGACCTTTGGTCTGATCCAACAGGGTTCTCCATAACTCCCCAAGGGCCATAAATTCAGAAATATGTGAAATTAAAATATTAGAATATAAAAAAATCTAATCTGCATGCTAAAATTTTGACTAAGTAGAGGTAGAAAAAGCATTTGCAATGGAGAAGCCATTTATCAGTGGCCTTAGGAGGGATCATGGTCCATTGATGGAGTACACACTTTGTATATGGAAGGTTCCAGATTTAGTCTCTATTATTTCAAGTGTGGTCTGAAGGCACATGAAACCATCTCCTTGCTGAAGCTAAGCAGATCTGGGTCTAGTCAGTGTCTTGGACAGGTGACATGGTAATCACATGTATGTTAACTTGGGTTGCATGATGAAAGAAAAAGAGAAAATAAATGTAAGAAAATAAATCAAGTTGCACATGATGGGAAAGAACCCTTGCCTGAGACACTGAAAAGCCACTGTCGGCCAGAGTTGGCAATACTGGGCTATATAGACAAATGATCTTGTTGTTTAGTCGTGTCCGACTCTTCGTGACCCCATGAACCAGAGTACGCCAGGCACTCCTGTCTTCCACTGCCTCCCACAGTTTGGTCAAACTCATGCTGGTAGCTTTGAGAACACTATCCAACCATCTCGTCCTCTGTCGTCCCCTTCTCCTTGTGCCCTCCATCTTTCCCAACATCAGGGTCTTTTCCAGGGAGTCTTCTCTTCTCATGAGGTGGTCAAAGTATTGGAGTCTCAGCTTCACGATCTGTCCTTCCAGTGAGCACTCAGGGCTTATTTCCTTAAGAATGGATAGGTTGGATCTTCTTGCAGTCCATGGGACTCTCAAGAGTCTCCTCCAGCACCATAATTCAAAAGCATCAATTCTTCGGCGATCAGCCTTCTTTATGGTCCAGCTCTCACTTACATACATCACTACTGGGAAAACCATAGCTTTAATTATACGGACCTTTGACCTAACTTCATCTAAATGTATCTTCCTCTTTTCTGGTTTTCAAAAACAAATTATTAATCTATTTTCTAGCAGATGATTGGTCCTTCAGACAGAGTGAAACTACCCTTTTTCTTATAGAATCTGGCACATTTGATGTTAGGCAGGTATCACTGGAGTGACTAAGACTGTTAGTTTCATTTATTTATAGCTCTTGACCTCGGAAGTCTGTTGACTTTTGAGACAACTGAAGTATTCCGTTTACATTTCAGGTTGGATAAAGTCTTAGGCTAAGCTATCGTTGAAGCACAGCCAGTTTTACCATTAGGCAAAATGAGGGGTCCACCCCAAGCAGCGGATTTTTGGTGTCATGAAAGGGCAGACAATTGGGGAAGAGCCACTTGTGAGATTCACCCATAACTTTTCATGCTCTGTTTTTACTTCCTCTTAACTGTCTGGACTTTGTGTCTGGAATTGTTCTTGTTTTAATTATGTTGTAACCTACCCTGGAATCATATGATGAAGGGTGGCCAGAAATATTTCAAATAAATCTGGGGGGATCTCCTCCTGCTTTGTCCCGCCCCCCCCCCAGTAAGTGCTGTCTGCTTTGAAACTGTAGGGTGGAACAAATTCAATATAAAATACAATTAACCCCCCCCAAGAAGTCATTCCTTTGGCTGGGGATTGTGGGGCTACTCTAGTGCTCCTACCATGACCTCTGCTGCCTCCTTGACAGACACATCGCCCAACAACAAGGCCTTCAGGGTGGTATTTATAGATGTGAAGGGGTAAGCTCTATATTTCTTCAGCTACCTCATGCAGTTTTATGACCTATATGTGCCACATGAGAGCCCAAAAGGTAGTCAATAGAATTTCATCAGACTTTAGTGTATCTGGGATGAGCTATCCATCAGTTTTGCTGCTGTTTTCTTTCCGAGAAGTTTGGCACGCTTCCTTGGAATAATAAAAAAAAATACAGCACATCTGTCAGACCAAGAAAAAATGCAACCATCTGCACTTTATCAACAATCTATGTGTTTTTACATTCCAGAGAGACAAAACAATCCTAAAGGAAGAGAATAGACTTCTGAAAGAAGAAGCCTCCTTAGCAAATACAAAAAAGATTCATTATGAACGTGAAATATGTCGGCTTAACAAGGTAAGGATATTCTTGTTTCAGAATATTGATCTCTTTGCTTTGAAATCTTTACCTGCTCAGATAAAGAAGTTTATCCAGTTGGCAGCTACTGTTTGTAAAGTTGGTGAGCATTCTTTTTGTCACCTGCTGCACTAATAGCTTCTGAGAACACAAGTTAATAAAATTACACGAAAACATTATTTGCAAAGAGCATGCTTAAGGTGACTGTCTTTATTTTAAAAGAAACACAGCCATGCAGGCCCCGATCCTTATTATGCTGCTGGTCCAGAATGGGGGCTAGACCAGTACCCCACTGAAAATGATCCCTAATGCTATTTGCTCCCTCAGCTGCTGTTTTTAGTAAGTCACACCTTCAGTGGCAAATAGCAGCTGTGCATTTGTGTATGAGATTTTTAAGGAGAAACCAGGTCAGGAAGAGGGTATTTTTTTGGTAGGGGGAAACATGTTTGAACCAAGTTTGTAGTTTGTCCCACCTTCACTCTAAGTGACGTGAAGACTATTATAACAACAACCTACATTATTGCATGTTTACTCTGAGGAAACACCATTTGCACTGCACTTCCCTGCTTCACACTTGATGTGAATGCTGGGGCACACAAACAGGAGAGAGCTGTTGTGCTAATGCATTTGCTTGTGGGTTCCCATGGACATCTGGTTGGCTTCTGTGAGACAGAATGCTGGACTTAAGTTTGGGGGAGATGGGGAACCTCCAAAATGCAACTCCCTTGCCCACTATATCTGGCTCTTGGGACACTGTCCAGACCATGTCTCCTCTCCCCACACTTCTCTCTGGCTATGCTCCACATTCTCCTTGCGTCCTTGTGCCTGGCTGTATTGTTTCCTTGAATTGTACTCACCTTGATGAGGGATGGAGAGATGTAAGGTGTGTTTGTGTGTGTAGAAACCTGTGGCTTCTGTGTGGCTGGAATGTTGCCTACTGAACGAAGGTAGGAGTCATGCCCATCCACTTTTGGCTCTGGCCCTGACCACCGCTGGCATGCAGTCACTGGAAGGGAATGTGGTCCCTGAGCTGCAAGATGTTCTCAGCCCCTCAGAGAGGCTGATCCATCTGATCTTTTTATGTTCTAACTGATTTTGCATGATGCAACAAATGCTGTAAATATCTTAGAGTAGAAGTAGGGAATCTGTGGCCTTCCAGACATTGCCGCCTATTGTAGCTTTTTGGTAAAGTGCAACTAAATCTCCTTAGCTCCTACTTTTTATGTTTACTTTCTGAATGCCACAAATTCTGATTTATAGTTTATATCATATCACATCTACTAACAGTCATCTCAGTTCTCTGAACTCCCGTCCTTATGCAATCAAATGGTGGTGCGCTCTCACAAGAGGCTGATTATCTGTATACTTGAAGTATACAGATAATTTTTTTAAGCCCAAAGGGAAGAGGAGTGTGGGATGACTGCTGAAAGGGTGAAAACAAACAGAAAACTAGGGCATGGTGAGGGAATAAATAATATGGACTGGAATACTGAACAGGAACACTCAGTGCTGCAACATTTTGTTGCAAGCCCCCCATGTATGTTATAGTTTATCTGTACGTTTTTGCCTTGTACTCAAGAGGCTGTGTGCCAAAATGATGGTCTCCCCCTGCCTGTGTCTCTTCCACCCTTTCTCTCTCATGTACAAGAGAAATGGGATGATGTATGTCTCTCTTGATTATTTGGAGAATATGGCCTGGATCCAAATCTCTGCATCTTAAGCAGCTGGAACTAGGTGCATGTAACCCACTTAGATACTCGGAACACCAAGAATAAGTTGTTTGGGGAAGGGAAAGCAGGAATAATAAATCCAACCCCCCCATCTTGAAACTATGATAGGCAGAATTAAAGTATTCAACAGGGGCTATGCATCACACCCCAGTTCTTGGAGTAGGGAAAGGAAAATCATACAAGCAGCAGCTGTTTGTACATGCAGATCCACACCGAGCTTTTGCACACAAACCAGCCCTGGCTGGATACTCCAGGTGTATAGCCAGCTTCTAAAATGTTGCAAAAGAAGAATAGAGGCCATTGCTGGAGAGGCATAAAGCATATTTCCACCAAGAGAGGTTACATAAAGCAATGAGAGTATTTCCTTTTAGCCCTATCTCCTGGTAAACCACGAACACTTCCTGAGGAAACACATTTCTCTGAAAAATAGTTCTATCTAGCTTTAAGCTGAGCGACAAAACACAAAACTTCAAGCATAAAAAAATACACTGTCATTAAAATAAAAACGTTAGCTCTGGTCCACTTGAATCCTGCAATTAATTACAGGTGGAGAAACAAAATGAAATGTCATAGGCTAGCATGCAAATAAATAATGACTTTCAGGAAGCATATTGTTGTTATTTACAACCCAAGATTTTTGAGTCATGACATAAATTGTGAGAATCTGAGGGTGGCAAAACTGCCAACAGTATTTTTCATTGCACACTAGTGGAAAGTTATAGAAAACACCTCAGCATTTACAGCTTAAATGCCTCCTCTCCACCCAGATGTTTACCTATGGATATGATCACTTCATTTTTTTTTTATAAAATTTTTTATTGGTTTTACAAATTTTTAAGACTCTAACCACTACAGTGACTGACTAAAGAAGTGCTATAGGAACTTACTCAGTGTTACAATAAAATTATGTTTATATGGATATATAAACATGTCTGCAAGAATCCATAGGGCAACTGATACATTTATAGCACAATCCTATACATGTCTGTTTATTTGTACTTCCCGGTAAGTTTATATGTACTTCTTGATGTGCAATCCTGTGCACACTTACCTGGCCCACTGATTCCCAAATAGATGTCCAGGATTGTGCTGAAAGAATTACATGTTTCAAATGGCAAGGAGACTTAAAAAGTTAAAGGGACCCCTGACTGTTAGGTCCAGTTCCAGATGACTCTGGGGTTGCGGCGCTCATCTTGCTTTACTGGCCGAGAGAGCCGGTGTTTTGTCTGCAGACAGCTTCCAGGTCATGAGGCCAGCATGACTAAGCTGCTTCTGGTGAACCAGAGCAGTGCACAGAAACACTGTTTACCTTCCTGCCGGAATGGTACCTATTTATCTACTTGCACTTTGACTTGCTTTCGAACTGCTAGGTTGGCAGGAGCAGGGACTGAGCAACGGGAGCTCACCCTGTCGTGGGGATTCGAACTGCCGACCTTCTGATCGGCAAGCCCTAGGCTCTGTGGTTTAGACCACAGCTCCACCCACGTCCCTTGGCAAGGAGGCTTAACATATGGCAAAAGAGAGATCTGGAAGTGGGGGAAACAACCCTCATCAAGAAGAAAAAATGACATAAGGTCATCTTTGGATAAGAGAGCCTTGAATACAGCACGCAAATGTATTGTCATCTTCACAGGTGTAAGCCACATGGTAACAAGAAAAGCCAAATGAGATCTCGTGCACATTTACTGCATGGTTAACAAAAAATATTGAAGTCAGGTTACGATTTGGAACCAATTAGAGGAACTCTTAAATGTAAATGCACTTTGAGTTTGTTAGAATGTAAGGGTGTTGTTTTTTTTTGCCTTAGTTCCAGCCCTCCTCTCATTTGTGATTAGCTACAATAATATGCCTTATTAAAAGCTATCAGTTTCTAAGTTACTCCTAATTTTGAGGAATTAGATAGTTAGGACTGCACTGCGTCGGCATCTGTCTGTCTCAAGAGGCAATGGAGTATATATCCAGGGGTGAAGTTAAACTGCTGTGTTAGCAGCGCTGCAGGACCTATTCAGGGCACAAAAACCTGGGCAGTGTGTATGGAGGCCCTGGGCTGCCCAGATGACAAGACCCTGCTCTTGGCCTCACTGATGTGGTCAAAAGGAAAACAGAGCAATATGTTTGGCACCACCTTAGCTGCAGGAATTGTTGGGAGGAGGCGTACAAGCACCACCCACTCCAGGTTTGTGTAGGGTTTACTCTTCTGAAGATATCCTGCAAGGCAGCAGAGGTTTCAGATCAGTTTTCCTTCTCCTAGATGGGCTACCTTTCCAGGTTGATGAGCCTCATCTGCCCAGCTAGGACTAGGAGTTTGGTTTTCTGATAACTTAGAGCACAATCCTAACCATGTTCACTCAGATGTCCTGTGTGTTCAATGGGGCTTACACCTAGGGAAGTGCAGCCTGAATAGGACTGTTGCCTAATGTGATTTTAATGATATAATATGCTGGCCATATGTATGTAAGAGTTATTTTCTTTTATAGTTGCTATAAAGAATTACACAGTGTTCTATTTATCAGTTAAAGTCAGCATATCAGGGGCAGATGTATGTACTTCACATTGCTGATTTTTCTTGGTTCAGGGCATTCTGCTATGACCAGTTTTAAAATCAAATAAAAGCTTCTCTAAATACAGAGCAATCCTAAATAGGGATGAGGAGAAATTCAATTTAGTTCATATTTAAAGCCTAATCTTTAGCCAATATTGCATAGAAGGGTGTGCTTAGTAGGGGAAATTCTCACGAAAGTGTTTCTCAACCTTTTAACATTTGCCCTTCTCAATGGAGGGTGCAATCCCAAACACACTTACTGGGAGGAAAGTCCCATTGAACACAGTGGGACTTGCACATAGGTAAACATGCATAGGACTGCACCATAGGACTCCCTTGTTGTGTGGGCTCCACTGCCATGACCAGCCCAACCACAATAAAGGGCTCTGCAGGCAAACGTGCTGAAATTCTAATACGCAGTTGAATGCAGCCTGGTGGGAGTCTTTGGACTGTGGTAATAATACTAATCTAACACCAAGTTTTTTAAAAAGCTGGAAAATGAGGTATTTGACTCCCTCAAAAAACTAGCATACATGATTTTCCCTCCAAAGAATCCTGGAAAATATAGCTCTCTGAAGAGTAAACTACACGTCACAGAATTCTTTGGGGGAAGCCATAGTTATTAAAGTGGCATAAATGTGCTTAAATATTCTACCACCTTTAGGTTGGGATAATGGGACTGGGGGTGGGGATTGATCCCACAGATGCACACATATCTTTGCTGTGTGTGTTGGGGATGGTGGAAGCTGCCACTTTATTCAAGATATCATTTTCTCTTCAGGTGTCTTTGCACCTCCAAGGAATGGGGGGGCTGTCCCCCAGTTTGAGAACTCCTCTTGCAACGCAGATTCCCCAACCTTTACTAGGGATTATAAATATGTTAGTTAGAAAGGCTAATGTGGATTGTACTGCTTAAAAAGCAATGATTTTTATGTAGTGAACTCCATGTGTAAAGTACTTTTTTTCTTTTCTTCCTTTTTGGCTACAGGCGCTTCAGGATGCCCTGAAAAATCAAAGTGCCCCCTTGCATGTGACTCCTGTAAATGCCCAGGATATGAACTGCAACCATGAAGAGATGAAAATGCAAATGGAAGTTCTCAGGCAACAGGTATAAATGGATTGCAGTAGCATTGTAATTCATTTAATTCTAAAGGTAGAACTCCTTGGTTTTAACATGAACATTTCATTCTGTGCATGAATTCCACGATGAGCTCGGAAACATTATAAATGAAGGTTGGCATTTTCAGTATAAAGTCTGGTTTTCAGATGTAGCACTACCATTTATACTAGAAAACTTCAATAATAAACAGCTAGATCAGCTCACACATCCTCCCCAACTGGTTGATCTATATTTACGTTTTGTTTTCATACTGCTATTTTAGTTGCAATACTCCTACTCAACTCATCTATCAAATGACACCGATGGAAGTGGATAATCAAGAAGCCATGTGCCTTTTCCCCATTTTTGTGAGACTACACGTTGCTCATGAATCATGTTCTTCTTAGTGCAAGACTTTTCTTTAGTTCAATATTCTAAGTGGACAGATAAATTAAAAGCATATAAAGTGTCCCCAACTGGCTCTAATAAACTCCATTATCTGTGGAATGGAAGATTGATTTAATCAGTGTTGCAGAACCTCAGGAAAAGATGTGCTGCTACCTCTCTCTCTCTCTCTGTCTCTCTCTCTCCCCCCCCCCTTCCCGGTTTCCTTTTAGACAGGAACCCATCCGTTTAAAATTATGTTACTTTCCAGTTAACCTTAGGTTTAAAGTCTGTCATTCTGGACACTGTTAGAGTCAGTTGCTGAAATACAAATGTGTAGGATGGGAAGGCCCGTGGACTAAAATACTTGTTCCTGTCACGTTTGAAGGGCTGAGCCAGATTTTACTCTCATGTAATGCATGCCACATGTGGAAGGGTAAAGCCTTGAATTTGATTGTTCAATAATGGATTGTACACACAATAAAACAGAGGATATCATTCCCTCTCCCCCCTTCCCCCTATACTTCAGAGGGCACTTAAATCTAGAGTCTTTTTTTGTATCATTTCATTTTATGCATCCGTTGAGATGCTGTGGAGTTCACACTGCATATTGGAGGACAGAAGGTTCCAATTCCATGTTATAAGGACATTTTGCGCCACCTCCTTTAGTTTTCTAAGCCTCCTTCATGTCTTAGGATTGCAGTAATTATAATAAGGGTTGTGGGGACGATATAATAAGGGGAACCAACAGCAGAGTCCATGGACCTGCCCCATCCCTCCTCCTCCTACCTTATCGTGTCTGTTTGTATGGAAAGGGTAGGAGAGGTCACAACCATTCCCCAAGACTCAAAAATAGAGGAAGCTTAGCCAAACACAAAGGACTCTACTCTTTCCCAAAGAGAACCAGGATGGAAGCCAGCTGTGTGAAAAAGCAGATAGCGTATGCCCACTGGCTGATCAGTATCAATTAAACATCTAGAGCAGATTATCTACTTGCTTTATGGCTTCGCCAGCCCTGAATTGCTTCCACACTGTAGTCATTTCTTCGTTCAATTATTACAAATAATTTGAGAAGTTATTGCCAATGTGATTTATGCAATGTCTTCCCTGTTACCCTCACCTCTTTTTAAATACCAGGTTGGTGGTGATTTTAAAACAAAGCAGATACTGCAATTGCATCTCTATTCCTGAGCAAGAACACTATTCTAGGGAGTAGGTTCGGTTAAAGCAAGTGCTTCTGGATAAATGTGTTTTTGATCTCCCTTTAAGGCTGCATTAACACTTCAGTAGTGCCTGAGTACTTTTCCATCTGCAATGGGACATTGCAGGATTGCTGAATACAGGAGTATACAGTCCTGTGTGAAACTACAGTTCTAATTTGCTTCCAGAATTAATGTGGAAGAACCATGAATCAGCAGCGCCAAGGAGTCCTAAGCTACATCAATACTATACTTTTAAAGCAATTCACAGCACAAATTTCTCCTCTCAAAGAATCCTGGGAATTGTATTTTGTTAAGGGTGCTGGGAATGGTAGCTCTGTAAGGGATGCACTGTCTCTGTTTTGTGGTTGAAATTCAGAATTGACTAACTTTGGCTATAAGGTTCCGAAAATGGCATTTCTAAACTCTGGGATTCTGAGCACATCAAGTAGAATTCCCTGGGAATGTGCAGGATAGACTGCATGACTCATGGGGTTGATAATCCAGTGACTACAGTCACTGGTGCGTTATCACTTATCAGCATTTCCAGTAAGTGGTTGTTCATAATGATTTTTAATTGAAGTCTTCCTGACTTACTCATGCACTAGCTGTCAGTGATTTGCTCCTTACAAGTACATACTCATGGGGGGAAAGATCATGACTGATGCAAGCCTATCCAGATGCATAGACATCGTCATCTTTTAATCTCTTTTTGGTTTACTGATGATTTTTATTATTATTATTATTTAAAATTTTTAATAACTTGGTTTTAACTATTGTATTGAATATTTCTGGTAAACGGTTTGGAAGTTTTATTACAATCAAGTAGCATATAACTTCCATTAAATAAATAGCAGGAGGAATTGTGTCAACCAACACCAACACCCACCCAGCCCTGCCAATAATGCGGGAAATGGCAAGTCCCCTGTAATCCTTTAAACCAGTGATTTTCAACCAGTGTACCCTGGGGTGCCTTGAATGATGGTCAGGGCAATACTTGCCTCTGTCCCTCTTTCTTTCCCTCCCTCCTATGATGCCCTCTCACAGAAAAAATGTAGTTGGTCAAGGGAGCCATGGACTCAAAAAAAGTTGAAAACCTCTGCTTTCAACTACAAGGAGACAGAACCCTTCATTGCATAATGGAACACTTTACAAGAAACACAGGTTTGGAGGGGTGAGGAAGCCCATTTTCAGCCACAGTCTGAAGCGAAGTAAACAGTAGACCTATCTTTGAGCAGTGCAAGATTCCAGGCGATCCGGGCGCTTTTCCAGGGTTTGTGTTTCCTTCAGAATGAGGCACAGTGGAGAATGTATCTTTAGGATATATGATTCATTTACACATATACAACCTGAGTCTATGATGGAGAGATTCATAGCATTAGCACCCGTTTCTCCCATAGCTGTAACCTTGGATTCAACCAGAAATGAAACATTGCTCTGTCTCCCCATCTCTCTCTGTTCCTAGTTTGTTGCTTTGCTTCTAGTTCACACCTCTCCAAACTCTGCTCTCAACTCTGTCCTTCTAACTACCTGGACCTGGGGGACCACACCCATTTACCATCTCACACAGATCCACTTCCTTTGTTCCCCTTAATGGCCCATCTCCCAGGCGATCACCTCACCAGGAAAGTAGCCTTGGCTTATATTTTAACACTTGCTGGGTCCAGGGGTTTGAAGGGTCTCAGCATATAGCCTACTCCCCCCCCCCCCCCGTGTATTCTTCTCTGCCACCAGTTCTTGGCACAAACAGAGCAGCTGCTCTAAGAAAGTTTTTTGAGGGAGGAGAAAGGAGGGTGCTGGGCCAGGCATGGCTGTCTTCAGACTTGTTGAATCTGCTTTCTTTTTTTACTGGAACTTCAGCAATAGCTATGTGGGAAAGATGCAACAGACAGAATAAAAGAACAGGGCGACTCCTAGTGAAGTCTAAGCATAGGACTTTGTTTTCAGTACCAGAAATGAGCTGAACCCACACTCCTCTAACAAACAAATCCACATCTGGCTAGCTTTCTTCATTCCAGCAACCTTATTTGAGTGGGAAAAGTAAATTTCTTGTTAAATAATTAGGTGTTGGAAACCCTTGTCAATCTACTGCAAATAACCCAAAGATAAAACAATCTAGTTCCAATCTATCTTTTGCCCACCTCTGCCCTGGACTGTCTCAGAGATTGCCACCTAAGTTGGTGTAGCTTAACACAGTGTGTATATATAGCAAGTGAGTGTGTAATCTGATAAATTGACAGCAATTGTCTCAAGCCACAGTTGTCTCTCTTATAATCATACATTTTGTAAAATATTTGCCACAGTTGGGCATAGATAGTTTTTTTAATAGAATCTCATTCTCCAATGTGCTGTTGTTCTTGTTCCATCCAGAGTTATTTAAAGATGTGTTGTGTTTTTCCTTTTTAAAAAAATCAAAGCCTTTCTGCTCTTGATATATGAAACAATAAGTGTAGTCCTGGAATACTAAAATTAAAGGGTGATTTACTATTGACATAAATGGAATTCAAATTGCACCAAATGAGTTGAAATTTTACACTAATTACTTATCAATGGAATATAGTCATTTGAATTGCTAAACATTTTCTAATCATGCCTGCTTGAAGTTGCCAAAACCCTTTGTCCTGGAAAGTAGCTTTTTCTCTCTCTCCAGAGCTGAGAATTAGCCTGTAGTTGTATGCATGTTTACCTGGGAGTAAGCTCCATTGAACACACTGAGGCTTACTTCTGAGTAAAAGTACATGATTGCTTTGTATATTACCATTTAATTTTGTTTGATGGATGGAACTAAAAGCCTGTGTAAGTAGAGGGAATTTATAGGAAAATACCAAATTGAAGCCAGAAATCCCTATAATCTTTCTGTGATTGTTAATTGTTATTAATTATGTGATTATGGATTCTTTGAATATTAATTCTTATATCCACACCGAATATAAAAATCATGTAAAATTCTGTGAGATCTCTGGGTATAGGGCGGTATATAAATTCAATAAATAAATTAGAGGGGAAGGTTTGTGAGAACAAATAACTTTTTTTAATTACTAAAATGTCAGAACCCACCATGACATTTCCTTTTAAAGCATTTTTCATGTAAATGGATAGACTTGCCTATTTTGTACCTTTTATAAAATTAAGATTTGGGGCATTACCTCTACTGAATATATATTACATTATCCTCATTTGTAGGTTCAGATATATGAAGAAGACTTTAAAAAGGAAAGATCTGATAGAGAGAGACTTAACGAAGAAAAAGAAGCACTGCTGAGAATTAATGAGAGAATACAGTCTCAGTTGGACACCCTAAATTCTCAGGTATGAATAAAAACAAATGTATCATTGCCAAAACATGTGCATTTCCTCCTTATTTTCTCGCTTTCCATTCAACCCAATTCTGGCTTCCGTTCTATTCTGGCTTACGTTAATTGACACAGATTTTATATGAGGTCACCATCTGGGATGAAATCATTCTGGAGTAATGTTGGTGATGAAATGAGGAATAATTTGAAACCCACACCCTGAACACACACAAATACTGTACACACACACTAACTAAATGGAGTGACTTGTGAAAAATGCAGTGCCTCATGAAATATTTTGTAACAAGCACCAAAGTTGTTTTTTTTTGATCTCTTGTTTCTGATCCCAGATAGTTTCAAGGGAATTAAGCAGAATAACATTTTCTGGCTATTCTGTATGATTTGCGCAACTAAGGCTGCATCTTATATATGCTTGCCTAAGCTCTATTTGCATACAACAGAGTAAACAGAGTAAAGGGACCCCTGACCATTAGGTCCAGTCGCGGACGACTCTGGGGTTGCGGCGCTCATCTCACTTTATTGGCCAAGGGAGCTGGCGTACAGCTTCCGGGTCATGTGGCCAGCATGACTAAGCTGCTTCTGGCGAACCAGAGTAGTGCATGGAAACGCCGTTTACCTTCCTGCCAGAGTGGTACCTATTTATTTACTTGCATTTTGATGTGCTTTCGAACTGCTAGGTGGGCAGAAGCAGAGACTGAGCAATGGGAGCTCACCCCGTCATGGGGATTTGAACTGCCAACCTTCTGATCGGCAAGCCCTAGGCTCTGTGGTTTAACCCACAGCGCCACCCAAGTCCCAGAAGGTATCCTGAAGCAATTTACTATATAAATATCGCATAGGATTGCTCCGCTAATCATCTGCACCTAAAGAGCTATAAGTGACAGTCAACCCATGAATAGATTTCGGAAGACTAAGTTGAAATCCTTGTACTGCTAGGATCTCATTAGGTTAGGCCCTTGTATCCTTGAAGTGCTAGCGAGGAAACATGATAAGCTGAATTTGAATCCTGGCAAGATGGGGGCACTGTGGATGAGTGGTCTCTGTGCCCAAGAAATCAGTCAACTGCCTGCACCCGACAGGATTGCACTCCTCCTGAAGGAGCAGGTATGAAGGTTGAGTGTGCTTCTGGATCCAGCTCTGTTGCTGGAGGGCCAGGTAGTATCAGTGGCTAGAAGTGCCCTTTACCAGCTCTGACTTATGTGGCAGCTACAACTGTTCCTGGACCAGGAGAGCTTGACCACATCGGTCTAGGCATTGTTGACAAAATAGGATTACAGTGGTACCCCGCAAGACGAACGCCTCGCGAGACGAAAAACTCGCAAAACGAAAGGTTTTTTGGTTTTCGAGTTGCCTCGCAAGACGAATTTCCCTATGGGCTTGCTTCGCAAAACGAAGCTTGCCCCGGGGACAGCAGGTCTTCTCTTTTGAAGCAAGGGGCTGGGGGGAGATAGCGATCTCCCTGCAGCCCCTTGCTGCAAAAGACGTCCGGGGGAAGCGGGGAAGCGAAGCGCTTCGCTTCCCGCTGCCCCCGGACCTCTTCTGAAGCAAGGGGCTGGGGGGAGATAGCGATCTCCCTGCAGCCCCTTGCTGCAAAAGACGTCCGGGGGAAGCGGGGAAGCGAAGCGCTTCGCTTCCCGCTGCCCCCGAACCTCTTCTGAAGCAAGGGGCTGGGGGGAGATAGCGATCTCCCTGCAGCCCCTTGCTGCAAAAGACGTCCGGGGGAAGCGGGAAGCGAAGTGCTTCGCTTCCCGCTGCCCCCGAACCTCTTCTGAAGCAAGGGGCTGCAGGGAGATAGTGATCTCCCTGCAGCCCCTTGCTGCAAAAGACGTCCGGGGGCAGCGGGAAGCGAAGCGCTTCTTCCCCGCTTCCCCCAGACGTCTTTTGCAGCAAGGGGCTGTGGGGAGATCGCTTCTCGCGGTGCTCCGAAGCCGGGCGGGGGGCAGGGGACACCTCCTGCCGCCGCGGGGACACCTTTTGAAGGCAGGCGGGGGGGGGGAGCAAAGACTTTCGCCCCCCGCCCGCCTTCAGAAGAGGTCCAGGACCTCTTCTGAAGGCTGGCGGGGGCAAAAGTCTTTGTCCCCCCTGCCTGCCTTCCCAGGGGCTTTTAAATCGCTTTAAATCGCCTCCGCTGTCCGGGGCGATTTTAAAATGCCGCCCGCCAGCATTTTAAGATCGCCCGGACAGTGGAGAAGTCCTCCGCTGTCCCGGGGTTTTTTAAAATGCTGGGGGTGGGAAGAAAAGCCCTTGTCCCCCCCCCAGCCTTCAGAAGAGGTCCGGGGACAGACTGTCCCTGGACCTGGTCTGAAGGCGGTTTCCCTAGGAACGCATTAATTGATTTTCAATGCATTCCTATGGGAAACCGTGCATCGCAAGACGAAAAAACCGCTAGACGAAGAGATTTGCGGAACGAATTAATTTCGTCTTGCGAGGCACCACTGTACTGCAACGTATTTTCTGTGGGGCTTCCCTTGCCGGAACTCTGGAAGTTAGTGCCGTTAGTGCCGAATGCCGCAGCACAGCTGCTGGCAGGAGTGAGACCCAGTCTGCATATTACACCTCTGCTCAGAGATCAGCACTGGTTGCCCATTGGCTACTGGGCCAAGTTCAAGGTGTTACTATTAGTATATAAATCCCTTGACAGCTGGGGAGCAGCTTACTTGCAGGATCACCTTACCCATAGGCGCCTGCTCAGTCACTACAGTCTGCATAACTGTCACTGTTACAAGTGCCACACAATACCTTTAATGTGGCATCACCATATCCTTTGGAACTCCCTATCTATTGACATAAGACGGCCACCTTCCCAGTATTCTTTTTGGTGCCTTCTTTAAACATTTTTGTTTAGGTAAGCCTTGTCAGTTTACATTTCTTAGCACAGAAAGTATTGATCTGATGTGTAGAGATCTTTCCTATTCTACTTGATTCAAGAGGGTTCTGGAAGCTTCTCTGTGTGAAAGAGATAAGCAGAAGGTTTATGATGTTTAGGTTATACCTTCAGAAACGCTGGCTTAGACTGGCTTTGTTATCTTTTCTGTCATGGTCATGCTGACTATAAAAGTAGGGCCAGAAGGAGCCTGGGTTTCACTTTGCCTGTCTGCCTCTCTTTCCTTCTGGTGTGGAGTTCTGTACATAGTATGTATAGTGTTAAGGTTTAGACTTATTATAAGTTATTGTAAGTTTAAGTTAAGTCTGCTGCAACTGGATTTCTTATAGACAGTGCCAATCCTGAATGTATTGCATTTGTGACCATTATGTTCATTTGCCTTCAGTAGCAATAAAGCTCTGCTGGATTAAATACAATAGTCTCTGGTTTTTACTCTGCTAAGTTTTTACTTTGCTAACTATACATTGGAATCTATGCTGGATCAATATTGAGTAGAATTTCAATGACAAGCCTACCAAGACATGCAGAAGTTGCATATGATTTGTCTGTGTTGATTTTCATCATCTTTTGAATATTTTTAAATACTTGTTTATAAATATATATTTTTAATCAATTATGTTATTTTTATTTTTGTAAATGGCTTAAGGGTTTTCTAGCAATCAAGTGGTATGTTAATTTGGTTAAATAAATCAAAAGTGTGCTTGTGCCAATCACTAAGTCGATGTCGCCTTGTGGTTCCACTCTGTTATTTTCTACCTCCATCTTGCATCCTTGCTCATTAAGCATTTTATCCTTCTGCAGCCATGGTGCCTTATATTATCGTTGTAGAGATCATATAGTGTGATTTGACATGCTTAACTGTTATATAAGTAATACATAAATGCAGTTATCAGGTTTGTTTGGGGCTTTTCGGGTCAACTTTTCTTGCAGGAATTGGAAAGGAAAGATCAAAATGTAATTCCTCACTTGTCAGGTGTCTCAAATGAAGAGGGAGTGGCAAGTGAAACGGGTTGTAATGATGCGAGGAAGCTTAATATGGGACCATAGAGCGAACAACAAAATGTTATTGGCCAGTTCTGTGAACTAATACAGGATACCCAACCAATCCTTGTGCAACTATTTCCTAGAACTATTTGTAAAGGAGACCCATGGCATTCTGGGGCAACTTGCACTATGATTTAACTGCCCTTTAGGTTTAGATCCCCCATATATATACAAAACCACAGCTCGCCCCTATACACGAAGCCAAGCCAGAGCACAACTAAGTGCAGTACAGCCATCTTCTCAGAAAAACTCTTCACAAGCTCAAGAGGTCAAGACACGAAAGCTTTAGCAACTAATTCACACCTAATGACCCTCCTAAATGGTAACCAAAATATCACTCAAGAAATCTCTCAAGATATCCCTCAAGTAATTAATGAACAAAAGAAGAAAAGGCACACTAACCTGGGAACTTCCTCTCTGCCCAGAACGTTGGAGGCTATACACCACACCCCCTCAACAGTATTTATAGGAACCCAAACACTGAGATCCTGCTCTGTTCCAGTAACAAGAAGCCGAAAGCACCAGCCTGAAGATGACGAGTGAGACCTCGTCGAAACGTCGCCTAGACACCCCAACTCTTACACGGGAAGACACCCGAAGACACCAAAACCTACATATATATATATATATATATATATATATATATATATATATATATATATATATATATATATAATTTAGCCTAATCTTCATCAAGTGAATTCAGACCGGACTGTAAAAATAAATATGTTGTCAACAAGTCCAGTTGCTGGCAATGGCTGGCATAATTTGTGCCGCCGCCCCCCCCCCCCCGTGCCTTCTCATGAATGAGGGCTTTGGCCTTAACAAGCAAGAGATGTTCTGTTGGCATGACCCAAAACAATTTCCCTCACTGTTTCCCTCGCCTTTGACTTTGGAGCATAAAACAATTGTCGCCTGATTAACCTGTTAACTTAGCTCACCAAGCTTCCACAAGGGGGCATGAGAGTTCTTGATTTCAGCAATTGCTTTTTGATAACATACTTCTAGGCATGCATGCATGCACTTTTTCAATATGAAATTAATTTCCCCTACACAGGTTAAAGACTGCCAGGAAGAAAGGGAACTACTTGAGAAGCAAGTAAAGCAACAGGTGTGTGTTGTACTTCAGATATTCTTTTTTCTAGGAGGCTCAAATGACACACAGTTGCAATCCAACCGAACTAATTTTGCTACTGTGATGAACAAATAATTTGTCTATAGGACTCAGTGCATGCCATGATTTTGTGCAAATAGAGGCAAAGTGCAAAATATGGCCCTAAGTTGAAGCTAATTTTTTGTTGAAGTTTAAAGGTTCCAACTATTTTGGCTGCTTTGACAGAGTTGCATGTTAAGTGGACAATATCTGGTGAAATCTCTAAGCTAAAGGTGGACTCCATACAATTTCCAGTACAGGGAATGGCCTTATCCCTCACTATGACCATCCAAAACAGATTATGTTGATTAAGCAAATTTAGGCAAATAGGGTTTTTTGTGCTTAATGCATCCAGGTTAGATAATTTCTGTCTTTTCTTCTGCTGAATTTTAATGTTTCATTGTGCAGAAGGCTGTAGTTCCACTACTGGCAAACTTGTTATCAGTTTTGTGTTGCTTACTTAGAACTAAGGATGCAACTACCTGAATAGAAAGGCACCAGCTGTACATTGCAGTATCAAACCAGGAGTACAGGAAATACTAAGATGTTGCTACTTTAATTGGGAAGTTTATTTATTTATGTATTTATGTATTTATTTATTATTTCAATTTTTGTATAGGCAAGAGACCTCCAAGCACTTACAGAAAAACATGGCTTCCCACACCAGATGTTTGTTCCTGCATGTTTTAGTTGCAGGAACTGTGGGTTACTTCACCCTTACCCTGAACCTCAAATAAAATTGGCCTCGTGCAGCATTCACAGAAAGCAGCGGTGCCCAGTAAGTAATACTTCTGCCTGCCTTTGTTTCACAAAGTGGAAACCAACATTGTACAATTACAAATGCAAGGATTCTGCAGGAGTAGAATAATGTGTGCACTGTGAAATGTAAACACTCGCCTCTCTTTCTTGCCTTGTCATTTCAATTTTTCTCTTTCTCTTTTTCCTCAAATAATTGTTTTTGTAACTCATAATGTACATATTCCCATCATCTTTCAAATAGCTCACATCTCCTGCAGAGTATTTTTTTTTAAAAAAGCACCCTCTATTTTCTCTCTCTGACCAGAACAAAATATATTTTACTCCATTCTTGGTATGCTTTAGGGCCCACATCCAAGTAATAATCTTTAAAACCATTAATGAGTTGGGGCCACACTGGTTGAATACAAACCTGCCTCTCCTTTGAGTTCAGCTCCTGAGGACCTGATTGTGTGTCCTTCAGTGAGAGCTATAGGGTTGACCCCACATCAATTTGTGGAATTCTATCCTGAGACCCCATCAGTTCAGGTCTTCATATGGGCTCTGAATAACTTTGCTTTGAGTTGGACTGATAACTGGGTTTTGCCGGAAATAGTTTTAATTATTTTTATAGGCTAGTACCTAAAGTGATGTTGGCAAAAGTAGCATTGTAACTCATACAGTTGCACATAAGCTGTCAGTGTATAATAACCCTAGCAGTTGTACACCACCTTGCCTTGCAAGGGCAAGACACACATTAGATTTGACTGCTACACTGTGCTGAGACTGAGGCTCCTGCTAGGGGAATAATGGTTGATCAAGCGGGTTGCCACAATTGCATTCCTTCACATTATGGTGAAGAACGCAACGTGGATGGAGTTGTCATTATCTTATTTCTCCAGGACAATCTCTTGCATAAGCCACTATGGAAGTGAATGGAACCTGCCAAGGACCACACATACTTAAGCTTAGATAAAACAAGGAAAGAGCCATAGATAAGCAGAGCTTTTGTTTAAGTATTTTTCCTTCTGTTTCTCTTCTCTTATATGAGCTTGTGGGGGGGAAGGAGTTTCTCACTAAAGTTTAAAACTGAGGCCCAATTAATTTTGGCCGCTGTCCTAGAGCTTTCACCATCTGGGTTTCTAGCTGTGCAATGCATCCTGGGGGTTTATAAATTTTGCCTTCCTTTAGAAGACTGCTGGAAGGGTGGAGTCCTTTCCTGATTGGTTGTTTTGAAATCTATTCCCAAGTTCTTTTGTGATTGTTTTCTTATATAAGTGTAGCTGGCTCCAGCAGGTTTTTGTTTTTTAAAAAATAATAATTCCCAAGCTATTTGTCATCAAATGTGAAAAGTGTTAGAATTGAGTGAGTGTGTAGGCTCAGCGTATGGAATATAGTACAGATACTTCGTTATATTTTTACTTTCTACTCCTTTTCTCCCCTAACTCACACTTGCTGTTTACTTTTCAATCATCCGAGAAATCTTTTGTTTAGTCTGATTTTGAATCATGTCTCTTTATCCTTTGGAATACTTTCAAGATCATAATTGTGAAAATTATGTTAACTGCCTTGCAGTAGTGTTCACATGTTGTTGTTTGGGTCTCTGAGAATACATCATATGTTTGTAGTTGAGTATGGCTTATTTTACTAGGGAGTGTTTTGCATGTTTCATTGAATATTTATCCCATCCATGCCCTGACGTCTTTGGGTAGAGGCTTAAAATAAAAAGTTAAGAGATAAGATATTTAATATAATTTATAGTACAAACCAAGTTAGACAATTGGGCCATCTAGCCCTGTTATATAATACCCTTTTTAAAATTAAGTTTAAGGTGCTTGTGTAACATGGTTTATTTGATAGCAAGCTGCTGGAATTCAGTGGTTCGCCATGTAGGTGTGACCACTTCTCCATGCCCGTGCAAAGATCCAAAAAGCAAGGTTGGATTTGACTCCATTTTTTCTCCTTGTAAAACATCTCAATAAGGTCTCCTCCAGACAACCTGTTTATGGAGCATTCGTTCTGGGAAAAGCAGTGATTTGTTTAAATTATGGCTTGTCCAAAGAAATATCAAACCCTGGTTTCTGGCTTGTTTAGATATCCATAGTTAAAATTAACTGTGATTCCTTCCCAGTTCCCAGATGAAATGACAACCTGCAGGTATCTAAACATGGAAGCGGATGCTTCTGATCTCCCTATTGTGAGTGTGCTGGAGAAATGGGGAGAAGGCTTATGCACATAATACTATGGTATTGCATTTGAACCAGGTCATAAAACTCCCAGTCACTTAAGTATTACATCAACAACCCAGTTACATTAACCATTATATCTGCAGCAGTGTTACCTAATTGTGGTTGCTTCTCCATCCGGGAACTGAAACCACATTTAAACCATTGTTTCATGTTCTGGAGCTCTCGCCTTCCATAACCACAAAAGTAACACCACTTCAGGTGTAATAGTTTACAATAGTTAGAACCTGAGAGGAAACTGGTGTTCCATAAGAGAGAGAGGTGGGCCTTTTGTGGCCTGCTCTTGATTGCCTAACCATGGTTAAGCAACCAGGATCATTCTGCCTACCCCATCTCAAAAGAAGTTTTCTGCATAGGAGAAACTTTGTGTGTGAGATGCATCAAGGCCTACATCAAGCTTTGGAGACATAAGCATCAACACAGGGTTTCCCTGGCCTGTGAACTAAAGAAGAGCAGGGTGATTTACAATTTGGATTAAATGATTTGGATAAGGAAGTGTAGAGGAAGGATCAACTGCAATAATGACTTTCTTCTGTAAACAGAATATTAAAAATATAATCCCAATAACATCAGTTTTCCATTCTTTTTTCAGATGCTCAGTATAGCAGGAGTAGGGAACTTGTGTCCCTCCAGATATTGTGGGACCACCAACTCTCATTTTAAAAATAAATAAAAAATTATTGAACTTATATACCGCCCTTTACCCACAGGCCATCAGCCCTAGTCAGCATGGCCATTGGGATGAGAGTAATTTATTCAGCAGCATCTAGAGGGCTGCAGGTCCCCCAACCCTTGAACTACTGGAGCACTAAGGTGACATTTCAACTGGCATGTTGTATTATTCTTATTTTTAATTTTGAAAATCTGCCTTACGAAAATTATTCCAGTTTTGTAATTAGGAGCTGACTGTCAAAATCTATAAGAATTTGATTGAAATGTTGCATGTTTTTGTAAAAAGCTATTTTTTCCCTTATAATAATATTTCCTCCACCCCAAAATATCATTTTAAAGTTCAAATGCTGACCTGCTGCCATTAGAGTGGGAGATTAGAATTCTGTTTTGTGAGGTCACCAGGGTTTTAAAAGAATCCTAGCAAACTGCGAACAAGTTCCCTTTGGAACACATTCACCTGTCATGTTGATGCACGCCAGGTTTCTCTTAGCCTCTTAACAGCTGACATTGACTGTAGTTAGAGACCTAACTGTTTATGATAGAATCAGGTGCATTCCATCTCACCCTGTCTTCTCCTGCTCTTTTTCAAGGTTCATGAGGCTCTCGGAAATCTGGTTTGTTAATGTTAATAAAGTTTGTTTTGATTTGTGGGATCTAGGAGGTTTCACACAACTCTTTAATATTGTGCTCACCATCCAAAAGACACAGCAATAAAAAGAAAAAGAAAAAAAACAGCTGAAGAACTTAATCAGGAAAAAAATTATTTGATCAAAATAAGAAGGAGATTTTGGGGGTAAATTACTTTGGTATGACTAATGAAAGGCTTCACAGTATAATTATATTTACCATGCTGCTATGCTTTTGTTTGAAGTGTCTATGAAGTCCATATTGCTGTAATAATGTTTTATTGTTCTGCGCAGCCAGACTATCAATGGTATGTTCCCGACCGGTTTCCGCCAGATGTGCCGCACAAGGCAAATGGTAAGGCAACAGCTGTACTGAACACACTTTTTAAGAGTTTCTTTTTAATGGGGTCTCTCTCTCTCTCTCTCTCTCTCTCTCTCTCTCTCTCTCTCTCTCTCTCGTTGATCAGTAGTAAACTTTCATAAGTACCCAGTGTGTGATTTGTATACAGCTCTATTTTGTACAACTACAATACATGCATGCAGCCAAGGCTGTGAATTCTAAATATAATGCATTTGTGTAAGCTTTTGGTATTGCCAAGCTACTTTAAAACATCTAACATGCCTTAAAGAATCATATAAATCCCTTACTGAACACCTAAGAAAAATGAAGGACATTGGAATTGCAGTCCTCCATTCATAACTTGGTTGACAGTTGAGCAAATGATGCATCTAATATATGGTCTCTAAGGAGCTCAGTCTAGCCACTGTGGGCCTCTCCTACAGCCAGTAGAGAGGACAGTGGCTGACGTCAAATCTAGCTAAGACTTTGCTACCTTAACACTGCCACCATTCTGTCTTCACACCAAATACGTTCAAAGGCCATGCAAGATAATTATTAGTCCACACACCTCAACTCTTCAGGTTTAAGGGACCCACGGATGATGTCATATCTGAGGGTCCTCCAAAACACTTTCCAATATATCTTACCCAATTCTATTTGCCACATTTTCAAGTGCGTAGCTGGTTCAGCCTCAGCTCAACCTTATAGAATAGGAATATGTTTTCCCTAGAAAACTCTGGCTTCTCTTAGGCTAACCTGAAGCTGCTGGGCAACTTAATTTGTTTGTTTGTTTGTTTGTCTGTCAAGTAACAGTACAATTAGTTCTGAAGCATTTGCACACTATCTTAATACATTTTCCTCTCTGTTTGCACATTCCTTTCCTATTCTTTCCTGTTTGTTGTAAGCACCCCTGGAGAAGGAAAATGTTTTTGTTTCAGAGGCTGTATGGTAGAGGTGGACAGAAGTAGAATTTGGTCCACCAATAAACCCTTGGCCACTTTATGGTGGGCCAGCTAATGCTTGGTGGTTGCTGGGATGCTTGCAAGGAATACTGAATTAGGTGGAGTTCGATCTTATACAGGAACCACTTACATTCTTAAACAAGAATTCAGGCTCTTTCAACATGGAATATTAACAGTTAACATGGGCTAGTTGCGCATTAACTGATAAAAAAAATCCTAATCAGCATGGATTCCAGGTTCAGATGGAGTGGGTCTCATTTGCAGATTGAACGTGCTCACCATTTGCAGATTGAACATGCTCACCATGAGCAAGATTCTTCCGGTGGACTCCGGTGGACTTCCGGTCTGAGAATTGCAAAAGTAGGTTCCTTACTAGAAGGCGCAAGAGGCATTTATTTTGAGTTGCTTATAGGACAGCAAATGGGGAGAGAAGATGGGATTAGAGCCATGCACAATTTTGTACTGCAGACATTAGATAGCCTTAGGTTTGCCAGATCTCTCACTTTGATAATGGAAATCCAATTGTGAAGACTGCATGGCTAAAACATACTGGAGCGCGATTCCTTATAGGGGCACAGACTGTCATGGAAAGGATGTCGGTGCAATACCCCAATGTGTGGAAAGTGAAATTTTATGCACTTCCAAACCCTTCTGTGACCTTGTGCAAATGTATTTTGATGAGTCCCACTTGCTCAGAATTTTACAACAGTCCCTTGCAGATCGTTTCACAAATGAAGCATGAGATATCCAGAAAACTGCCTGTTGTTCTTAGAACTAAAGCTCCTTACAAGCCATGAATTGGTTAGCCATAAGATTGCTTGGTAAGCTCTCCATATGAAAACTCTGCAGCCCTTATAAGTACTTAATAACTTGAGAGCGTAAAGCTTAGCCTTGCTGAGCCAGCTAACCTAGGAGATCAAGTTGGCTGGCTGCATGCATTGAAGCCTTTAAGTGCTTAAAAGCTTCAGTTTATAAAGTTGTTGTGGTTTGGGGGGCCAGCTGTCCCCGGGGAAACACATGACTTTGACAAGGAAAAGCAATCTTCAGCTTTGGGAAAAGGCATTTGGAAAGTGCATGAAATTTCCTTCGATGTTTTGATTTGTTTACATGTTCAATCTGCAAATGAGAGCCTGAAGAAAGGGGAGAAAATCTTGGAATAAGTGACAAAGTAAAAAGGTGTACTTATAGAAGGGTAGTTATTGTGGAATCTGTGATCCTAATGCATGCAAGTTTTTCACAACATTGACAGCAAAATGGCAACTTGTATATCCTCCCTCCCCCAATTTAATCCAGATTTGCCCTGTCCATTAAAAACCCAGCATTTTAAAACAATAACACTCTGTTGCCAAAAAGCCATTCGCAATACACGAACAATCCATTTGCAATATTAAGCCTCCCTTTGAAAGCCCCCTTAGAATTGTTATCTCTGGCATACAGAGATGAACCAAGTTGTGAACAATCCAAAGGGGTGAGGAAAAGGGCTTAGTTAGAAGTAAACAAGGAGTTCTGATTTGGAAAAGGGAACAACCTAGATTCAGCAACTTTTCAGGGCCACAATACACTAAACGTTTCACTTAGTATTTAAAATAGTTCATTGGAAATTACATTAGCAGGTGCAGAGGATGAACAGGATCAGAACTTTCCTTTTCTCCCCTACTGTAGTCTCACTCCCTACCTCTCGACGCTGCTATTAGTTTCTGAGAGGATGGTTTCACTGGTACCATTTGAATTTTCCTCCTGGAGGTACTACTATTATTTATTTATTATTACTTATTAAATTTTTATACCATCCTTCATCCGAGGATATCAGGGCAGTTCACAGCATAAAAATACAAAATAAAACCAGAAAATACATAATAAAAACAAGAGCAAGAACAAAACAAAACAAAACAATAACCCCGCCCCCCAGACACATTTAAAAGGGCATAGAAGAGGAAAGTTTTCACTGGGTATCTAAAGATGTATAATGAAGGTTCCAGCTGAATCTCCCTAGAGAGAACATTCCACAAATGGGGAGCAACTGCAGAAAAGGCCTGTTCTTGTGTTACCACTCTCTGGATCTCTCATGGAGGAATCTCAGGTGGCTATTATTATCCTGGGATAGCTCAGCTGGTAGAGCATGAGACTCTTAATCTCAGGGTCGTGGGTTCGAGCCCTAAATTGTGCCAAAGATTCCTGAATTTCAGGGGGTTGGACTAGATGACCCTTGTGGTCCCTTCCAGCTCTACAGTTTTATTATTCTATTACGATTGCAGAGTCCAGGTTAATGTATACAAGATGAGGTGATTCTTGCAGTATTATCAGCTTTGGGGGAGGTGAATTTCACTGGGAATAAGTTGGGAAGGAAAGGTTTAACCCCACAAGGTCTCGTGCATTTGCACCCCTCCTCACACACTCCTCTTATGCAATGCAAGAGAAAACTAATTGCATTTGGCAAACCACAGTTTCCTGTTGCAACTGATCTTGGAAACTGTTTAATAATGGACTACAAACTACAGCACGAAGCCAGCAGCTGATCACAATGTATGAAAAGAGGCAACATGTGCTGCCTACTGTCAGTCATTAATTTTGCATGATTTCCAAAAGTTTGTTCTTAAATCCTTTTTGAAAGAAACACCTGAATGCTCATATGCAGCATATTGGTGGTAAATGCTGCCTGAGTGAATAAGGCAGCAGTTCTTTCCCCTCTACACAACAGTTTAAATCAAATTTAATCTTCATCTCTACTGCTCTCCTTGAGCAGTATAATCACTGAGGCGTCTAAACTCAGGTTTTGATGCATATTCTGTTTTCTTATCAGAAGCACACAAGGGGGCAGACTTCAAAAAAATGCTAGGAATATGAGGAACATGATTTGAAAGAAGTGTGTGTGTGTGTGTGTGTGTGTGTGTGTGTGTGTGTGTTATACATGCATGTATCAAGGTTTATTACTGTTCCACAGTGACAATTGCTGTGGCTAAAGAGGTATTTTGACTCTCTGCACTACTCATTTGGGCAGGGAGAGGCAGCAAAACTCGGATCAGGATGGTGGCTAGCGAGGCAGGAACAGTCAAGCTAAGGTTTCATGTTAAGATATTATCAGTAGTTATCCATGTACTCAGCTCATGGCCCACTCGAAACAAGTGTTTTAATAAAATCCAGAAATTAAATACAGTACACATCCTCCCAGCAGAAAGTGTAGGAGTGAGCATTAGCTGTCTCCAGCTTTAGGCTATGGAGGCAATTTAACAACCACTTAAAAGTTCTTTTTTTTAAGCACCATTATTTCCTCCTCTTCTCTAATGATGCATGCTATCCACTTGCTGCCCTACACATATGCAGGATATTAACTCAAAGGCATTTCCATGGCTTTGGGTAGCAGACAGTGTCATGCTATGGGGGCTCTTTTAAGGCATGCTGATGAATGCAAGCCATAAAAGTGCTCTCCCTGGTCCATTCCCTTCATCTTCCTCCTGCCTTCCTACTTTAGGCTACTGCATCATAAAGAGACAACCCCAGGCACATCCTGGTGGCTAGGATGGGGTGGACAGGGTGTCTGTGTCACTCCCTTCTGATCCCTACAGCCTAGACAGACTTTGCACACAGCTGCTAGGAACTGGCTGCCTTCCATAGCAATCATGGGAGTGTCTGGACATTGTATATTTTTCCATTCTTTTACTATTTATTTTATTAGCAAATAGTAGGGTGTTCTTATTCACCAGGCAGGGTTAGGGGGGAGATTTTGAACAGGAAATCTAGATATGTTGAAAGAGGTTTCCCTACTTGTTGTCTTCCATCTTTCCTGCAACGGTGTGTGAAATAAAGGCCGCATACATGCTACACTCAGGGACGTGGGTGGCGCTGTGGGTTAAACCACAGAGCCTAGGACTTGCCGATCAGAAGGTTGGCGGTTCGAATCCCCATGGCAGAGTGAGCTCCCTTTGTTCGGTCCATCTCATGCCCACCTAGCAGTTCGAAAGCACGTCAAAGTGCAAGTAGATAAATAGGTACCGCTCCGGCAGGAAGGTAAACGGCGTTTCCATGTGCTGCTCTGGTTCGCCAGAAGCGGCTTAGTCATGCTGGCCACATGACCCGGAAGCTGTACGCCAGCTCCCTCGGCTAATAAAGCGAGATGAGCGCCGCAACCCCAGCGTCGGTCACGACTGGACCTAATGGTCAGGGGTCCCTTTACCTTTACCTTACATGCTACACATCTGAAGTACATGGCTTCCCCCCAATAATTCTGGGACCCACAAAGCTACAGTTCTCAGCACCCTTGACAAGCTATGGTTCCCAGGATTCTCTGGGGGAAGTATTGTGTTTTAAATGTGTGCTGCCTATGCAGCTGAAAAATAGAGAAATGTGGAGAAAGATCTATGGGATCTGTTTGTGGGTGAGAGAGGTGGGTTCAAACAAAGGGCAAGAGGATACTGGTATCATAAGTGTGGTTTCTATTGATTCATGCTTACTTATACCTCTCACCCACTCTTTCCTTAGCCTGTATTATCCTTTCTGCACATATATTTTGCTGGGTACCAGATCTAAAAGTTAACTGGCTTTCTTTTAGTCTAGCTAGTGATCACCCTTCCTTGACAATGGCTTCCTTTTTGGGGGAGGAGGCAAAGGATTCAGGAACAAAGGACAAGAGAATTCCAACTAGTGTTATGAGTGTCAGCTTATTTTGGCAGGTGGGATAGTATGATTTCCTTCCTTTTCCAACTGTGCAAAATTGACGAGACAGCTTAAAAATTGGGCTGGAGCTTTTCCCTGAACCTACTTTTAATAAAAAAAATAATAATTCTCTGGGAAAGAGGTTTTATTGCTCAGGGCTTTCTTTGCATACTTGTGATTCTGGCAAGCAATGTCAGTTTTGCTTCCAAAAGTCCATTTAGTGGGGGGCATACAATAAGATTGGTTCCCCCAGCACTTGTATTTGGGAACCACAGTTATTCCATGAAAACCTTAATTCAATGACTGGGTGTCTTATTGCTAAATATTTGACTATGTGTCATTTTTTTATTATTTAAGGCTAGTATATAGCTCACAGTGCGCAGATGAAGGGATACCACTAATCTCTCCTCTAAACACATCTTTTCAAGGGCGTTTGTGACTTATTTTGCCTATACAAGCCTAGTGAGTTAGGAGTGGGAATACAAATGGGGGAAATCAGAAGAGCTAAGGAGCAGTTCTGACATTGCAAATGTATTATTTCAAGTGTGTAGCGGGACCTTTAAAGTTCACTCCAGCTGTCCTCTTACCAGAAAACTTTGGTTCCATAGCTGGATTGCATAATATAATATACATGTGCACATATTTATTTCCACACGTGAATTCTGATTCAAAGTTCAGTAAAAGAATTTTGATTTTTCTTTTGTTAAGTTGAGGTGAAGAATGGAAGATCAACATAATCCAACAGGATCTTCCTTCAAAATAAATATAGTGCATCCAAGAAGAGCCAATAAAGTTTGATCACAGGGCACCAAATCTGGTCACATATTTTATTGTTGAGCCATGGCAGGAAAATACAATTCCTGGTGTTGTAAGCAATAAAAACACTTCTCTTCCTAGTTCCAGAGATAGGGTCTACATGTGTCCTAGGGCAACAGCAGATACTGCCACTGATGTATTGGTGCAAGAGAAAAGTCACAATGCAGTATAGGAAGGATATTCAGGATGTGAAAGCAAAAAGAAGGGGTGGGAGGATTGCCCATAGATTATCATAGGGTTGGTGCAAATTTGTGGCAGGGATTAAAGAGATTTCAAAGGCCACATTGGATGCCTCTGATAAAGCACAAGCATCCCCTTCCAGCACATCTGCTATTGAAGTTAGGTTGCAGGAAAGCTGATGAGGCTCTTTGTACATTATCTAACCTACAACAATAGAGTTGCAATGCACTCCTATCTTACCCTCCTGATTTTCATTAAACTTAGCTGGGACTAATTAGTTTTCTAGTCTCATTAGGCACAGCCTCCCAGCAGCTTCTGTAAAAAGAATCAAGATGAATGCCAAGCTCCTAATAGACAGTGGAGGGAGACTTGATCTATCCCTTGACATCATTAGTTATGATGGCAGCTTTCATTATGCTGTGGCCATAGTAGAGCTACGTACTCCATACTGATTTATTGCTGTACTTTGAACCAGAAGTGGGTGAAAGGTACCTCGAAGAAGAGCCAACACCAAATTTCAGGGGCATATGCTTCAAGTCACTGTGGTTTCAAAACAGTCTCTTACTTGGTAGCACCCAGGGATGGCATTCTTGTTAGGCAGAGAGAGGCCACTGCCTCAGGCAGCAGATGCTAGAAGGTGTTAGAAGATAGGACACACAGCTCTGTGTGGCTTGCCTTGAACTCACTCAGCTTGCTTGCTGCTGTCAGGTGCTGCTGTCTCATCACCACTGTCAAAGAAAGACTGAGCTGCCAGTGTGATCAGTTTTCTGTATGTGGAATGGAAAGAAGGTGCCACCTTGTTGTTCTTCTGGGCAGCAAAATGACTTGGATTGTATGTACCCCCCGTACAAAGGGTAGACACAATTCTTGCTTAGCCACCAGGTTTTAATCCAAAGGAAGATTAGGCTTTGGCCTTAGCTTTGCACACTGCTTTTCTTGACCATCACTCTCCTCATGGTGTTGGGGGCAAAGACAGCTGTCTGTGGGATATCCTTGACTTTGGAAGTCCCCAGGTCATGAGGGCATGTGACGTTGTCTGCTTCCTTGAAGCTAAAGCAAGTCTTGGTCTGGTCCATACCTGGATGAGAGACCACCTGGGAATCCTAGGTGCACTACCTTTAATATCATTATGGAAAAAGAGGTGAGATATAAATATAAATAAGTAAAACCAAAGATAGTTCAATGTAATGGGGTAAGTAGATTTTCAGATAAACTCAGGAACTATCTCCCAGCTCAGGTATCCATTTCTGCCTGAGGTGGCCATCCAGAGCCAGAGAGGAATTGCACATGCCCTGATCTCACACCTTATCTCCTCCTAGATACTATTCCAGAGACAAGAAACCCATGATCAGACCCTTTGAATCAAAATAGTTTAAAAACAACCATTAGTGAATGAGTAAACAACACAAAAAGGCTTGCTTGATACTTAAATCCATTATCTTTTCCACTGCTAAATCTACTTTTATTCCACCTATGTGTTTAAAACTGTACTTCCTTGAATACCACACTTTTTTTCATTCAGAAATAGCCTTGATGTAAGAGTCATAGTTTTGCTGATGGAAGTGCCTCAAAAAGGAAGCTCAACAATAAAAAATAACAACAGCACCCCCAGTTTAAACAGTAGTATGGTTTCAGAAAAGCAGCCTTCGGAGTTGAATGTGCTAAGATTTATTAATTTCCTGTTTAACAGTTAATGGTCAAGGTGACTGTAAAAAGTTTCAAGTATAATGATTATCTGGTATGAGGATGCCTAGGGAAGATATCAAAGCATCTTTATACGAACACGTCTTTCTCTGGTTTGCATTGAAATTGCATATGGCATTGGTAATCCTGGTATTCTAGTAATATACTTCAAATTCCCAGATGTTAATGGGCTGTATTTTCCCCCGTTGATTTCATGAGGCATTCATTTAACATATGGAAAATCTTTGCCTTCTCATCCATTATCTGGAGAGGGGATACAAAATTAGTTCCATGCTATTTGTTCACTAATATAGATGCCACAACCTTGAAAGAGTTGAAGTTGTGAGTGTTTGATTTGCTTAACCTTTTAAATTGAAACAGTTGCAATTGCTGCTTAAGTAAAGACTAGCCTTTTCCCCATTGTTCTCTCATCTGTTTCTCACTTTGCTAGTGTTCCAAATGTATCTGGATCTGAGGACAGCAACAAAGATTTGTTGCAGCTAGGGATACTGTAGATCGAATGTCAATTTTGGTTTTTTTTCCAGTTTTTTGGTAGGATCACTTTTAAATGTGAATTGAACTGAATATTTAAATTCTTCTCCCCTCCACAGTTGAAGCCTGATCCTAATATCCTAAACATTTTTTTCAAGCAAGTCCCACTGAATTCAATGAGCCCTAATTCATGGTAGATGTTTTTAGCATGGGAGCTGTACCTTCACTTGCAGCTGTGATCCTGTGCCAATCCTCCCTTCCCAGTCCTACTCTCTTAAAAAGATACTTCAAAATAAGCCAGTACCAACTGGGTTCAAGTGAAACCAGATACTCTGAGGGCCAAGGAATCCATATATGCAGTACTCTAGTCTTCAACTCACTGGAAGGACAGGTCATGAAGCTGAGGCTCCAATACTTTGGCCACCTCATGAGAAGAGAAGACTCCCTGGAAAAGACCCTGATGTTGGGAAAGATTGAGGGCACAAGGAGAAGGGGACGACAGAGGACGAGATGGTTGGATAGTGTTCTCGAAGCTACCGGCATGAGTTTGACCAAACTGCGGGAGGCAGTGGAAGACAGGAGTGCCTGGCGTGCTCTGGTCCATGGGGTCACGAAGAGTTGGACATGACTAAACGACTAAACAACAACAAAGTCTTCAACTGTCTTTAACTAAATGAGAGCTGTGCTGTTAAAGCTCTGAATACAGCCCTAGGAATAATTTTGCTTTTCAGGACTTGGTTCTAAGCCTGAAGCAATAAATGCAAGAGGGTCTCTTGAGTATTTGCAAAATGTATTTCTCTCATCATTAAATAACTGATAACTCTCTCTATACTAGGGGCACACACAACTCAATCACTTTTACATTTCTATTAACTCAGGAAGGTTGCATCACTACTTTAGATGAAAAGCCATTTTTCAATCCTCCTGGTTCTTTCCTCACAGTTTGCTTCCCCTTCTGTCTCTGTGTCACTACTGGATTCTCTGTACCCATTTCTCTTTTAACCTTTCCTCTTCTGTGCTCTCCCTTTCTTAAAAGACGTGATCACTATCTTTCTTCTTCCTCTGTACTCCATAGAGCTCACCATGTCTTTGGTCACATCCAGATGTCATGTTTATTGAGCATTTGTTACCATTTGTTTGTGGGGAGTGTATACGTTGTTGCATCAAGCCATTGTTATCCCACATTTTTCAATGCTCTCCCACGACCTCATTCCTCACTGCAAAAAGTTCGATTCTGGGGGAAAGTGGGAGGGTTTTTGCACAAGAGTGCCTAATCAACTTCAATTATGCAACCTAAATTTTCCTGGTATGTTTTTTGAATCAAATGCCAAAATAGTGACAGCCTGGAAGTGTTATTTATCTCTCCCATGTGTTGTGCTTGTGTTTCCTCCCTCCCCCATCTGCTCCCCTCCCCTCAATCACTTTCTGTCTCTGCAGCACCATGCTTCTCTCTGCACCTCAGTCTACATTGCCCCTCTGTTTTCTCTTTCTGTATCCCATACTTTACTTCTATATCCCATAGAACCCCCTTTTCAGCTCTACCTTTCCGTTCCTTGTCTCTTTTGTGTCTGCCCCCTGCATTTGTACTGCTCTTTTACAAGTTCAGCAGCAATGGCACGTAAGGTGTCTACTTAACCATCTACACAATGATTGAAGTCTCCAGAATGCAAGTGAGCAAGTCATGCAATGTGACTAGTGGTCTGTCTGCAACAGCCCAGAGGAATTAGTTAAATACCTCTGGACAGGAGGAGCAATGTGAATGTACAGTATTGATTCACTAATTATCCCATTCCAATTCTCGCTTTGAATGTGGTTTGGATAGGCCATAGGTTTTGTTTGTATGCTAACCTGGCACTGTACTTTTGTAACTGTTATTCACCTTAAAAATGCCATAGGTTATTTAGTGTTTCCTTTTCCGCCTCTGTCAATAGAAGCCTGGCAAACTGCCACCAATGGCTTGCATTGCACAGATCCATTTTGCTTGTGTGACATGGCTGTGGGATATTATTCCTTTATGGCAGTGTTTCCTCATCCTTGGCTGATATAAGCAGCCACAATATGTGAAATAAATGGACAATCCAACCAGGATTATAAAAGAGATTTCTGAGTTTCTAGCACAGGATTAACTCTGCTCCCAACTGTCTAATGTATCACATACTGAGAAGAGGAGGGGGTGAAGGCACCAGTACAAGAAGCCTATTTAGCATGTAAGGCTGTTGGCGTTTTTCTGAAGAAACTGGTCTCTTGACCCAAGATGCTTTGGGCTTTAAACTAACCAATATGCTCCATTTTGAGACTTTGCTTTTTCATTTCATGATTGACTTAGTCTGGATTCGAGCCAATGTGCCCTTGTTTCTCTTTTTGGTTTATTTTAGAATATTAATGATTCCTATTGTTGTTATAGCATAATATTAGTTTTTAAATATTTTTTAGTCCTGGGAAAAAAATTTCAGCTCAGGGTATACTTATTAAGACAGTGAAGCTGGAGAACTGAAGATGTCTAATTTTCTTTCACATTTGTATCCATTTATTCATAGATGCCTCCTCAGAAAACGAAGGTCCCCACTTGTACTATACGAAGAGAATGAACCAAAGCAAAGACAAAGAGCCATCCTGACATCGCCTGTAACTGCCGTTACATTTTCTTGTCCTATTGCACTCTGTTTTATATGATATACCATTATATAACATACACACAATGGGAGATTTCTATGACTGTGGCAAAGAGACAGATTCACTTCCAGCTATAGTTGTTGTCGTGGAAAGACTTTCTCCCCGCCCCGCCCCGCCCCGCCCCCACACCTTTCTTTTAAAATAGACTGTACCAAACCAGTTGCAACTGTTCAATTATAAATAAATGTCTGAAGGGTTTTAGGAAATGTGCAAGTGAGTGGTGTTATGGTGGTTTGCAAGGCAAAACGTCTGTATGCGGATCTAGGAGAGGGCAATTCTGACCTTACCTCTGGGCACCAGAGGAGCTGTGAGGTATTGCAAGCAGAGTTGTGCATATAAAATGTGGCTAATAGGATGTTTGTCCCATCCACATGGAGCTTACTGTGTGGTCTATAACCCTGTATTTGGTCAGGGTTGACTGTAGTACCCCCCCCCCCCACTTCACTGTCACTCAGTGCCTAAAAGTAAAGCAAGTGGCGGTTCTTTTTTCTATGTCGCCCTCTATGTTGTAGATCTGCTTTAATAGTCCGATTCCTGCCCTGAGCTAGGGAATCAGAGCAGATGACCCTTAAACTTCCTACTCACTGTAAGATTCTACGGCCACCACATGGCAATCCAGCATTTTTGTGAGCAACCTGCCTCACTGGCTGCAGCAGCAAGTGTTTCTATTTGGTTTTACTACTATTCGGTCAGGCTGCGTCTCAATCCCCATTTTTAGTTTAAGAATCATCTCGTTGCCATTCTGAATTCTACAGTGCATCTCTTTGAGTACATTAGTCTGCTAAACTGGCTTGCACAGTGTGTGATCCACCACTTCAAGCGTAGCCAACCAGACACGCACTGTTGCTTTGCTTTGGAGGATTAACAGTCTCTGTACTTAGGCAACCCTTTGCAGACAGAAGAACAAATGTGTTTCATAGAAGTCCTGCTGGGCCACCTTAGAGGGCTATTGGGCAGCAATTGATTTGGTGGGTCAGTAGCAATCCATCAACCGTTTATATTGGTCAGTAGTCGTGTTGGGCTGTATTGATTGTGACAATACTTGCTGTGTCCTCAAGCCAATTATTCCGAACAGTCTCATCCATATCAGTATAGCTACTTGTAAGGTTCAATATTGCAATCTAAATACTCAATAATAACTTGTCTTCTATTGCCAGAATTAAAATCTATGGTAAAAAAAAAGAGAACACACGAAAGCACATGCATCCTGAACTTGCTTGCATTTACACTGAATACAGATGGAAATCTGAATGTATGATACAGAATTAAAACCATATCGGTGATATGTGTATATGCACATATGTGTAAATGAAATATTTCTAGAATTACTGTAATATTTTGAGCTGAAGATTAAGGCCAGAACAGAGTTTGGCAAGTTTAACCCCTGCAATGGTTTAAATGTGACTTAAGCATACAAAACTGGGTGCTGCGATTGTGGCTTGGCTTTGCTTTACCCATTTTAATAACATTAAACATAACTTCCCCTGACATACAATTTGAGAACAAATGTAATGCCCCTAAATGTAATTGCATTTTAAAATGTGAAAGAAATAAGCATGGCAGATGTTTGAGAAAATACTTCAGATTTTAACCTGCTTAGAGCATTACCTTTCCTTCTCCTACTGGGGTAGTCCTTGCAGGATTCTATCAGAGCTTAGTTGGTCTCAGACACTGTATTGGCCAGATAGCCATTGGACCATCTTATCAAATCAGGAATTTCTGTATGTCTGTATCTAACTTTATACAGCAATATCCTTCTAGACTCCACCAAGAAGAAGAAGAAGAAGAGTTTGGATTTGATATCCCGCCTTTCACTACGCTTCAGGAGTCTCAAAGCGGCTAACAATCTCCTTTCCCTTCCTCCCCCACAACAAACACTCTGTGAGGTGAGTGGGGCTGAGAGACTTCAGAGAAGTGTGACTGGCCCAAGGTCACCCAGCAGCTGCATGTGGAGGAGCGGAGACGCGAACCCGGTTCCCCAGATTACAAGACTACCGCTCTTAACCACTACACCACACTGGCTCTCAGTGTAACCACTACACACCAAGCGCCCTATAGTAGACTTGTCAGTCAGTTGTGGAAGACACATCTACTTTCCCTGTGTATTATGTACTGACATAATTGCCGCTTTAATATTTTTTTAAAAAGTCATTTGATTTCCAGTTAATGGATGGAGATGGTAGCATTAAAAGAATAATCTTAAAGGATTAGGTGTGTTAAGTATTTGAGCCACAATGGAATACAATTCATGGTTATGGATTTTTTTGCAATTAAACCAATTCCCTGAACAGCTTCATTTTTACATTCATATATCAAGGAGACAAATCACCCTGACCCTATCACACCGTATAATGGAACCTGTACAACAAGCCTTAAAACTTACAATTCTCCAAAGTATATATATATATTTAAAATATATTTGTGGAAGTCAAAACCACATTGCATTTTCAGCCGTGAGAGAATAATGTGAATTCCCTCTAAAGGAAGATGGGAAAGATTGGTCTCTATGCATGGGTTGGAAGTTGGCTTAAATAGCTACTATAGCAGCAGATAATTTAACTAGCAGGCAGTGTAACTGTGCTATTCCTGATTAGTGATTTGGCTAATAAGGGTGAGATCATGGAAAATGCTAATGCAGAGCCTTAGGAAAATCCAATTATAATGTAACCTAATTCAATTCAGGCTCTCAGCAGGTGACCAGTGTTTGTGGGAAGAGCACCCCAGACTCAGGATTGTCGTGAATGCACCAAACAGACAGGCCTCTGTGTATCCAATGTTAGAGCCAACAAACCCCATTTCATTCCTTTCAACACTTCAGCTCAACTAATTATGAGGGTTTCGTCTTCCATTTGTGAAGCTTAACTCATTATCATTAGAGTTCATGAAAACAGAGATGAATATATGCCAGCTACTTGGAGTAAAAAGGGGAGGGGAGGAGAAATGCAGGCATTTTTGCAGCCTCAGGGTGCTTTTCTTTTCTTAGTGTCAGCACCTGCCTTTTAATGTTTTGCTGCCAAACATCTGACCCGCAAATATTTAGTCACCTAAATCCTAGTGAGACAAATTGTGAGAAACTGGTGAGATTGGAGTCATCAGTGGGGGTGGGAGGGGAGAGCTACACACGCGCACACACACACACAAACACAACCCTCCATTAAGGAATAATGCATTAAGTATATTTAGTTTTAGCTCTACAGCTAAAGTAATGTAGCCATGGCAGAACATGTTTAAGGACTTCTTAGGGGAAAGGTATAGCTTAGTGGCACAGCATCTCCCAAATTCAACCCCTGGCATCTCCAAGGTGGGCTGGGAAGGACATCTGCCTAAAACCTTAGAGAGCTGATGCCAAGTCAGTGTGTATAATACTGAGCAAGGTGAACCAATGGTCTGACTCCACAGAAGGTGGCTTCCTACTTTCCTATATTTGCCAATCCTGGTACCCTCCAGACTACAACTGGTGGGAGTTTCTGTCCACAACATCTGGAGGGCACTAGGTTGCATTAATGAACACAGTTTGCCATATTTGTGTTTGTTTGTTTTTCAAGACAACATACTCTCTTTTTTAAAGTAACTGTACACCAAACATAATAGGTCATTTCTAGTTGCTGCAGGAACACTTTTAGCAATTAAGGATCCAGTTTTTACCTTCGTTTATAAATTTATAGCAACTCCATCTATATGGTTGCATCCAGTGGTGTCTCTCCACTGCTGGAATAATTTTTGATCTAGCCGTCTCCCACACCACCTCTTACCTTGTGCTGAGAGGTCCTCTAAACCCCTAGAGATGCGGGGTTCAGGAGAGATGGGCATCAGCAAAAACTGCCTCCTTCCCAATTTCACTGATGGAACCCTTTGGAGGATCAAAGTGCCTTGTGTCAGTGGAGGGACAACTTTAGTCACCAGACTCCTTGGCCACACCCACACCATGCATTTAGAGCACTTTAACAATCATGGCTTCTACCACCAAGTAAGCCTGGGAACTGTAGTTTACCCCTCAGCAGAGCTACAATTCTCAGCACCCTTAAACTACATTTCCCAGGATACTTTGGAAAAGGCCAGGTATGGTTTCCAATGGTATGGTGAGGACGTGACCTTAATTCAACAAACGTCACTAGCATCACAAAGTCTTCTTAATAATTACAGTAAATCATTTTCCCAATATGAACCAATGGCTTGCTGGTCAACTTTTCCCCTTCACAGCATCCATTGCCTGCTCTGGGCTGCTTTCACCTGCTCTATAAACAGGGAACCCACAGGTGCTCCTGCTTTCAGGGCTGTATATCTGGCCAAGAGACCACATTGTGAAACATGGAATCAGTAAGGGAGGGGGTGGGGAATGAAGTGATTCTAGCTGTTTTTATATTTGCTCCTGGCTTAAGGGTGTGAACAAGTATAATTTGTGGCAAAGCACCTTTTCTTTATGAAAGCTGTCTGTTGCAATATGAAATAAAGTTATGAGGTACTGAAAATATGGACCAGGTTTCTCAAACACTTCCAATTGCTCTCTTACTAAGTATTGTAAAAAGCGATTGTGCTGGTGTAATTTTCTCCAGCTAGTAGGGGAGGGCCATTTTGGAAGCATGCTGGTGTGCATTTTGCTCTGACATTAGAATAACCTGCTAATATGGCAGATAATATTGTTGAAAGGAGTGTATATTTTTTTAAAAATCAACACCCAAACTATAACGATATAAACTAAAAGTAGCAATTCCAGTGGTGTCTATAAAAATGTCTGGGCTAGTGGCCTATTGCAGAAACAGACCCCCCCCCCCCAATTCCTGATGTCTTATGTTAAATCCAAAAAGTTCAGTTGTTGTTGTTTGCCTATACAGTGGTTACCTTCAAGGGCCCAGATCTGTGTTATTTAGTCGTTTAGTCGTGTCTGACTCTTCGTGACCCCATGGACCAGAACACGCCAGGCACTCCTGTCTTCCACTGCCTCCCGCAATTTGGTCAAACTCATGTTAGTAGCTTCAAGAAGACTGTCCAACCATCTCGTCCTCTGTCATCCCCTTCTCCTTGTGCCCTCCATCTTTCCCAACATCAGGGTCTTTTCCAGGGAGTCTTCTCTTCTCATGAGGTGGCCAAAGTATTGGAGCCTCAGCTTCAGGATCTGTCCTTCCAGTGAGCACTCAGGGCTGATTTCCTTAAGAATGGAGAGGTTTGATCTTCTTGCAGTCCATGGGACTCTCAAGAGTCTCCTCCAGCACCATAATTCAAAAGCATCAATTCTTTGGCGATCAGCCTTCTTTATGGTCCAGCTCTGACTTCCATGCATCACTGCTGGGAAAACCATAGCTTTAAGTATATGGACCTTTGTTGGCAAGGTGATGTCTTTGCTTTTTAAGATGCTGTCTAGGTTTGTCATTGCTTTTTTATTTATAAAATCAGGGAGTTTTTCATAAAAGATAGGTTAGAAATTATAATATTTTTTGAAAATCAGGCACCAGTGGCCTCCCTTTTGGTGATGTGGCTGTTGAGTGTAAAGATAAAGGTTCTCCAAAACCAAACAGTCATGAAAACCTTATTGATCTGAATTATATCTGGAGGTAATGGAACATGAGACATGGACCTTCTCTGAATTTTGCAACGTTGAGTAATGTGTAGAGAAATGCATACATTGGGGCAAGTGTACAGATATTAGGAAAATATCAGGCAAAACTGCATACTAACATGTATATTCGCATATATTTCCACTATAAATGCTGATTTTTTAAAAAAGTGCAAATATGGAAAATTGAACTTAAGACAAAAAAGAAATTCAAAACTGAGAGAAACAGTAATTGGAAGATTTGCCCATTCCTACATTAGATGCAAGGACCCACATTTAACATTATGTGTAACTTTGCCTTAGTTTGTAACAGGACTGCAAACTACACTGACCAGAACACTGCATTACAAAAGCCTCTCTTCTACTTTTTATTTTCTAGTGAACAATGATCAGGTGATAGGACACTATGTATGAGGGAGGTCCATGGGTGAAAACACTCAGGAAAGCCTATGTAAGAATTTATTAACTTTTTTTTGTTATAAAGCCACTAGATGGAGGTGTTGTTTTAAATGATGCTGTCTAAATCAACTGCTGAAATTTTCAGGTTGGGTTCTCAAAGAACATGTCCCTCTCCTATATGGAACTGAGCAGTTTTTGATCACATGTCTGTGATGTCGGTTTTCTGCAGCCAGCGCTGCTTACTTTAAAGTTTAGGGTCTGAAAAA
Source organism: Podarcis bocagei (assembly GCF_964188305.1). Classification (NCBI taxonomy): domain Eukaryota; kingdom Metazoa; phylum Chordata; class Lepidosauria; order Squamata; family Lacertidae; genus Podarcis; species Podarcis bocagei. Next base: position 51,278,021 of record NC_138134.1, read on the forward strand.
ATAAATAATTTGTCACACTCTTAAGTGACATTTTCAAACTTTCTTGATTCTTTAATCTCTATTTTGTATGGGTTTCAGTTTTGCTGAACGTTTCCAGAGGTCATTTTTTTTTCATTGAAAGTCCCCCCCTTCTTTATGCATCACAGATGTAAAGGAGTTAAAAACACCTTAATTATGAAAGTTGACAGAAGTCAGACCGCTTGCTTAATGGGTGAGAGAGGAAAATGTATAATTTGCAGGGAGGGCAAAGCCCTCAGCCTTAAACCTGCAGCGTCTGACAGAAAGCTAATAAAACCTTCAAGTGTGGCAAAGAAAACAAGGTTTAGAGCTGAATGACTTTTAGGCCTGCCTGTCAGCTTTTTCCACAGATGCTGACACACCACGGACACCATATATCTTTCCAAGTTCCCTGGTGGTGTATACTTTCTCTTACAACTATTTTTTGCCTCCTCTGAAACTCCTATTTCAGACCCCATTCGTAGCCTATGTAACTATACAAACATGTTAATGTATCATAAATTTATCTAAACTTACCTGATAATATCCATTTAATCTCTATGCTATCTAAGGCTTTGGGGCCCCTGTTGCTATTGAAATCAGAGAGGCACCTACAATTCTCATGGTCATTTCCACAAGTGTTTTTACAGAATTAACTTGATTCAGTGTTCGTCATTTCTTCTGTATTTTGGGAACTTATAATTTTACTATGTTTTCATTATTTCATTGCACACCACCATGATACTTGTGAGTGAATTGGTGATTCATAATTATTCTTATAACAGTTTACCCAAGATAACTGCAATTATCAACATGGGTGGTATGGCTGGAAAAATCCCACTCAGTGCAGATCAGAGAATATTACCAGTAAACAGCCTGGCCCTTCTCTTAAGTACTTATTAACAAATGCCTGTATACCACATTAAATACAAAGCTGAAAACACAAATATTATAAAAGTTTCTTTTCCTAAAAACAAACTCTTCTAAGTTTCTTTCAGCCGTTACAGGCAATCTCAGTGTTTGTGGCATTTTGACACAAAAGTGAAATTATCATGTGAAAAATCTGCAAAAAGAAATCAAAATAACAGTTGCTTCAGTTCCCTGATGGAATGATGCAATGCAAGTCAGCACCTCGGAGAGATATTAAAGGGTGCTGCCATCTGGTAAACTCAGTAACAAACACAAGGGCTTCAAAGGGTCTTGCTGGTCACCCATTGTGCGTGCGACGCTCTGTTTTTCATTTGTATGTTTCTTGCTAACTTTAGCTTGTCAAGAAGTTCACATTGCATGTTATCCATAATTAAGGCTGTATTTTGTTCTCAGGATCTACAGACTTTCTGTGAAAACCTACTCAGTTAAGGTATGGCCTCTTTCTTAAGGAAATGCCAATTTTCACAGTGAAAATGTTAAAATGTATCTTGCAAAAAATTTTTATTTGGAAGCCTGGCTTTGTTTATTCGCCCTCCTAACAAAACCTAAGGTCACTATTCGGCTCAGCTGCACTTTTCTTTCATCCCGTGATATGCAATGGCCTTTCAACAAGGCTAAATGTATATGTATTTGAACATTCCTGCCCACTCAGAAGTCTGTTAATGCTGTCAGCTTTGAAAATGCAGGTCTCTGATTTGGACGGGTGTGAAACCTAACTCCAGGCTACTCTTTCACCCTGTCAAGGGTAACAAGGGGCAGCATTAATTATCCCACTTTCCATACGGTGTCCAAGTTGGCAGCATTATCCAATGTTCTGTGCCTGTCATGCAGTTCCAGATCCAATGCTGGGAATTAGACATTTCCCCTCAAAAGTGTTAGATGCAAAAACTGAGCCTTAGGAATCAGGTGCACAGGTGCCCTTTTACACACATGGTTCCCAGTATATCAGAAGCTGCATCTTTGTAGACAGACTAAGTATGAAACAAACAATCTGGGAGAACTACAGGAGGAACCACAACTCTGTGGCAGATAGACAGCACTATGCTTTCCATGCAGAACACCCCAGAAAAGTTCTGGGAAGAAAAATCTCTGCCTAATACTTTGAAGACCTAGTGCCTATCAGAATAGACAATACTGGCTAGATCATGGGTAGGCAAACTAAGCCCTGGGGGCTGGATCCGGCCCAATCACCTTCTCAATCTGGCCCGCAGATGGTCCAGGAATCAGCGTGTTTTTACATGAGTAGAATGTGTGCTTTTATTTAAAATGCATCTCTGGGTTATTTGTGGGGCATAGGAATTCGCTCACCCCCCCATTCAAAATATAGGTGTGAGGGCTAGATGGACCAGTGGTCCAACACCAGTATAACCCAGTTTTATATTGTTGTAAGATAAGGGAAGGAAGTCAGCTACATGCCCAGATCCTTCTAACCCCAGGATCCAGCCAGTGTGAAAATATATGACAGGTTAGTTTCCTAGTGAGGTGATCGCCAGTGGAGATGGACCATTAAGGGGAATGGTAAATGTGCATGGCCCACTCCCTCAACTCACAAACAGATAGAAGGACAAAGCTGGAGTTGAGAGCAGAGAGTTTGCAGTGATGTAAGCTAGAGGCAAAGCAGCACACTGAAAACCAAGTGAGACAGAATGCTGTTTGGTTTCTGTTCAGATGCAAGGCTGTGGCTATGGAAGAAACAAGGCTCTCTTGGCATGTTAATGCTGTGAACCCCTCCATCACAGGCTCAGGTTGTATATATGTGTAAATAAGCCACATATCATGAAGACACTACATTCTCCACTGTGCCTCATTCTGAAGGAAAAACAAACCCTGAGTATCATCATCATCATCATTTTACAATTGTACACCGCCTTTCCATAGTTGAAACTACGCTCAAGGCAGTTTACAACATGACGAGATTTACATAATTACAAACATAACATAAACAATAAATAAAACACATCAAAAAGTACACAACCAAATGGAAACAATTTCCACGTAAATCATAATGAAAGATACAACAATAATATCAATAATAGCAACAGCTCTCTCAACCCCCCATAAACAATACTCCGGCCCAAGAATCTGTTCAACAGCGTCAGCTTTTGTAGCTGGAGTCAGTCAGCACTCCAAACTCCCAGGCCAGATGGGAAAGGGCCAGTAAGGCAGGGTGCAGGCCTTCCAGGGCTCACAGCCAAGATGGTTTCCTTTAAAACAACACAGATAAAGAAGTTCCAGGAGTAAGCACCTGGAACCCCTGGAATCTCACACCGCTTGGAGATTGGGGTGGTGTGCAACAATATATTAATTGTAGCAAGCTTCCCTTGGGCACAGCAGACAGGTAGGGCCAGGGGATAGAAACAGGAGCCTGTCTGTTGAACTTAATGTATATTTGTAACAACAGTAAACGTATAAAACCCCAAAAGAAACAATAAAGGCCTGTCTGGCCACAGTACCACAGTACCACAGCTACTGGGTTATAGTTTAAGAGATGGTATAGATATATGGTGGGAGCAGTAAAAAGATTTCGAAATAAATGTACCATGGTGGAAGTGGGATTCAAACAGAAACTCCTCCACACACTTGGTGAATCAGCAGTAGTAAAAAGAATCTGGTTTTGCTCATAGAAAGTGGGGTAGCTCACCTCATACATGCTAAAATAACATAAAAGAGCTATAACATTGCAGCAGCTTGAAATGAATCTGGATAAATGCAAACTCAAAAATGTATTTTTATTATTTGCTAACAAGTACTATGTCATACTTTTGTTCCCTGTGCCTTTTTGTCAGTTCTGCACTCTGCATACATGAATTTGCACCACATAAAATTAGTTCTTAACGCCTTACTTTGCCAGATTGCTTAGGTGTGCAAAATGAAGCTTCCTGCTTGTAATTTTATTCACACAAAGGTGATCCACATAAGGAATTCCTATAAGAGAACAGAATCTAGCACAATGCTATTATACATGTGCACATACACAAAAAGAAATATATGTGTTTTAAATTCAACTTACCTTGACTATTTCACTGTGCCATTGAAGCTCTGAACACCAGGAATGATTTTGCTTTTCAGGACTTGGTTCTAAGCCTGCAGCAATAAAGGCATTTGCAGAAAGTATTTCTCTCATCATTAAATAACTGGTGGCTGTCCCTATACTAGGGGAGCACATAAATCACTGCCTCGGCCGCTAGGAGTTGGTGCCTATGTGGATTAGTGTTATGTGTGAACCCAGAACTCAAATTTAACCATGGTTTATTTGGCCATCTCACCCCATGGTTAGCTTGATCATCCGTGGAACAACCTAATTTGTCACTTGCTAAACATGGCTTAGCCAGGGCCAGCCCAATACATTTTGCTGCTTGATAAGGACAAGGTGGCACCCTCTCTCAAGTCCACTGCTAGAAGCCGACTGAGCGTCGGCTTAGGTTAGGGCCAGCCCTAAGCTAAGTATTATTATATGTGAACCAAGTCTTTTCACTCGTCAGGCTGAAAACAGTGCCCTGTCCTTGACCTAGGCAATGCTGCTTCTTTCCCAAGAGCACTGGCTAGCCAGCCAGAATTGTATAGAACAATTCCCAGCCAAAGCTGTTGCTATTGCACACAAGTAAACTATGTCAGCGCATACATGCATATTGAGTCTTCATGTGTTTGTGGTGACCTCATGTGTCATGTAGAGCAGATGTTTCCTCTGTGAATAGTGTGTACTACGAACAAAAACGCTTGCCTCCTGCCGTTCCTTGTAGATCCCTTCTTCCTTGAAGAGGGACACAGGCGCCAATGCCACATTGCAGTGTGCATTTATGAAATGTGTGCGTGTGTTGATCTCCTCACAGCTGCTGTGCAGATGAACCAACCAGCCCAGAACAGAAACAGAGCCTCTTTCCCTTTCATGAGGACATTTGTCAGGTGTTTAAACAACCATGCTTGCACCCAGTAAATAGCACATTCAAGAAAGGAGCCAGAAGGGAGCAATTTCCACAAGAAAACCAGCACAGAGCCCTGATCTGGATGCATTCCAAACAGGACCACCATGGCTACTTTTTCTCCAAAATAAAAGCAGCCAGGTTAAGCAGGCTTGTTTGAACTGCAGGCAAGTGAGCGCCTGGAAAGAAGTGTTGTTAGGTGAAGTAGCTGTCCCTGAAAGATAAAATGGAAGCAAATCTGGAGGGTTCTATTCAGGCAAAACATTTTGACGGATATTTGACAATATTTGGTTTACTGTATTGGCCCGAATATAAGCCACACCCACAAATAAGCCACACCTTTAAAATTGAGGGGGGGGGGGTAAAAAAGACAATACCCAGGCTGCTTCCTGAAGGGAAGCTTTGCCGGTGGCGTAAGGTCGCGAATATAAGCCACACTTTAACTTTTCGCAGAATTTGGGGGGAAAGTGTGGCTTATATTCGGGCCAATATGGTATATATTTCAGGGCAGCCCCAACATGAAAACAAAACTCAAAGGCCACATGACACTGCGAGGAAAAGCTCCATCCATGAGACATTCTATTTAATTCCAAAAACTGATGGGACTACCAGGATGTCCAAATAATTTTGCAGGTTACTAACGGGGAAGTGAAGTCCACAAGGAAGCCATATATTCAGGGGCACTTTGCTTTCAGATTTCTTTAGGGAAAAGATTCAATTTGAGGTATTATGTACATTTTCAGAAACAAGTGATGTCGGATTTTTGTTTTTTCTTTTTTTGTAAAGATCATGTGACAATTTCACTCATGCCAGATCAGATTAAGTGTGTGTGGGAGGCACATGTGCCACTTTCAAAAGTACTGGTACACCTTTCAACCCAATATGACTAGGGAGCCCATCTTATATCTGACAAACTCTCTTATTTTTTTAAGAGACATTCCTACTTGCAATTCCTCTGGGAGGAGCTTAACTCTTAAGCCATTTCAGTCTCAGATAAACAAGCTGTTGCCCTATCCACATGTACCCGGGTTACTGGGAATTAGTCTCTATGAATTCAGTGAAACTTCTTAATGGACATATAGAGGTCCTACAGCACAGCTGCAGCCCTCCCTATATGCACATACTTGGAAATGTCCCACTGAAATCAGTGGGGTCTATTTCTGCGTAAGCATGTGTAGGTTCTGGCTGTGAAAGTGGTTTCAAGCCATCTTTAAATAACCCCAAACAACACAGTTTTACTCTTTCCCCCTCCCCCTTTCTCCCCACAACAGAGTATAATTAGAACTTCAGAAATTGTGTTTGTAGCAAGGAAACGGAACCCTGTTTCTCATTATTTTGCACATGCAGTTTTTGGATTTTTACTGTACAGCCATTCATCTTTGATCTAATTTTATAACATCATAATCAGATTTGGCACACTAAAACAAATGCTAGCACTTTTCAATAGTAATGCGACAAACTCTCCTGTTTAAAGCTCTGATTCAATCAAAAATCATCAAGGTTACAAGACTATGATTTCACTACAGCAAGGGCTGGCCTTGTGTCCAACAAAAAGGAGTGTTTACCATGCAAAGCCTGCATTTATTAAGTATTAATACAGATTGGCTGCAAATAAATAAGTTATTAATTACATTTAGGATTAGGAAAGACAAATGGAACCTGCAACAAAATGTGGTAGCATATACTCACCTCTTTGCAAGAGCGCTCCTTACTCAGGGTCCCTTCCTGGCAACCAGTCATGCGCTAGAAGCTGCTAAGGGGGAGGGCATTCTGTTCCTCTCCACAATTTGCTTTTGCCCAGGTTACAGTCAACTGTCTGTAGCTCATCATTCACCTAGCCATAGCTCTCTTGGTGTTTTGGATCACCACTCCCATCAGCCCCAGAAAGTAAGGTAAAAGTAAAGGATCCCTGGATGGTTAAGTCCAGTCAAAGGCAACTATGGGGTTGTGGCACTCATCTCACTTTCAGGTCAAGGGAGCCAGTGTTTGTCCACAGACAGCTTTCCGGGTCATGTGGCTAGCATGACTAAACCATTTCTGGTGCAATGGAACACCGTGACAGAAACCAGAGCACATGGAAACACCATTTACCTTCCCACCACAGTGATACCTATTTATATACTTGCGCTGGTGTGCTCTCGAACTGCTAGGTTGGCAGGAGCTGGGACAGAGCAACGGGAGCTCACCCCCTCATGGGGATTCAAACCGCCAACCTTCTGATCGGCAAGCCCAAGAGGCTCATACAGGGGGGGTTGTGGTTATAAAGTGGGTTTAAATGTAAAGAAGTAGGTGGGAAAGAAACAGGTGAGAGTGAAATTCTGGATGCACGAAGGGTTTGTTTGCACACCAATAACCAGTGGGCATGATCTCAGATGAAGGTACCAACTGCCTTTTCTGATATGTTTGTATGTACTGCAGCAAAATTTAGTTCTGAGGAGGAATTTTATGTGTGACACGGATGAGATGGTGTTGTGGATATTTTCAATTAACAGTTCTTCAGAAGGAAGAGTTCCCAAGATTATAATCTTCTAATTAGCCAGTGTTCTTAAATTGTTTCAGGCTGCTCTTACTGTGGTGGCTTGTTTGATTTTATTTTCCACAGGAGCAACAACAGACTGGTTCTTTTCTGGTAAGAGACATCTTGAGGAATTCCCCATCTGTGGCTTTTTCTCATACTTAAACTTGCAAATACTTGTTTAGGTTCCAAATGAGCCTTGGTGCATTTTGAATGTTATAGACAGTGACACTTGTGCTGTGCTATATGTACACAACAAAAATCTGGAACATTCATTAAAGGTGCATTGGATCAAATACTTCACAGTGAATTGGGTTTTTAATGAATAGTGCCTTTTCCCTGCTTCTAAAAAGCCAAAACAGATTACTATTTCTTTTTATTTAATTGATATTGTTGTTAGGACACTCAGAACTTTTACTCTCCTTGTCATTATAAATGATAGCATGAATAAAACAAAACAAATGTGATACAATGACCAAGACACACATAGCCTGAGCCGTGGTACCATCTGATTTGCTATAACACAGAGACCAACCTTGTTTGCTAAGCAAGATATTCATCTGGGGGACGTGAGAAGAGACATGAAAGAGCTGTGTGTAAAGTGGTTTTGATTTTAGACATGGGCCTTGGGACATAATTTCTACATACTATTCCTTGTTTGAATGGATGTGCACTCCAAAACTTGTGCATGTGCTTGAATTATCTCCTTTTGTCAAAATTTGTCCCAACAAAAACTGACCCCCTGAAAATTTACTGTAAAAACAAAAAAGTAACCAAATTTTAAACTGCACCCCCACAACCTTTTATTATTTACTAAACTGCGGGAGGCAGTGGAAGACAGAAGTGCCTGGCGTGCTCTGGTCCATGGGGTCACGAAGAGTCGGACACAACTAATCGACTAAACAACTAAACAACAACAAAAACTGGCTTTCATGTTTTGCATGTAAACCAAGAGGCATGGTATCAAGACATCAGGCAAAATCCATCTGGAAATTCTCCTGCGCTTGTGTTTCACAAGGACCTGCATGCTTCACAATAGATTCTGCCTTAGTAAGTGTAATTTAATGCTAAAGCTGGTGGTCAGTCCTGCAAGACTTGCAGCCTGATCCTTTACTTAGAAGGAAGTTCCATCGCTTTCAGGTATGTATGAATATTGAGGGCTGTTGCTTTTGGGTGGTTGCCAGGTTGCCACATGGAGATTATGCACAACTGTAAATGAGGCAAGAACTTTTTTCGCTCTACATCTCATTCTACTTACTACCCCACTACCGCTGTTCACCCTTCTCTACTTCATGAAAAAAGCAGGGCTGCAGATATGCTAGAAGATTATTCAAGAAACTCAAGAATAAGCCCAAAGGTACAGTGGCCTATGTTAAGACATAGATGGTGCTTAACATATTGATAAATATATACAGATATGTAATTTTAAAAACATGTTTTACACCATATTTCTTTTTATGTTTTAACTCTTCTTTTTTAACTTTCAGAATCAGAGTGGCATTTTAATGCTTTGAATCATAAGATTTGGTCTATAAATTGTCATGGGGAGGAATGCTGAAAATTATTATTATTATTAATTATTAAATTTACATCAGCCCTTCTTCCCAGGGCAGAAAACACCACAGTAGTACTGAAGCAGAAAACAATAAAATTGCATCACACAATGCAGTTGTGTCAAGAATTAGACGACATGCTAATTTCCTAGCTACTTCTCCAAGTGGATTTCAAAATGTAGTAAAGCTAGGAACATATAATGCCAGTAGTGTGCACACTGTGTGGGGAGGGGAGAATAAGTGAAACTGTGAGAGTGGTTTCAGCACAATCCAACCAGCACATATGAAACTTAAATTTTAATGTACTGTCTTTTGGAAAACTGACCCCATCACCAGATACATGAGGGTTGTTTTAAGAAGGGAGTGGCAATCTGTGCCTCTGGTAAACAGATCTGTGGGTTATTGTATAATTTCAAAATCGAGAAAAGTTGGTTTGACTGGAGTTTATGTCACAGTCTGAAGCCCCCAAAAAGTGTGAACATCATGGAAAACAGAGCCTCTCTCAAACCACTTTCAATCACCTTGACACCATTATCTGCCCCTATATTAACATGCTATTTTCACAAACCGTTGGGAAAAAAGCTGGGAGTTGTTATTCCTTAATATAAAATGCAAATCTCAAATTATATTAACATGCTGCTTTTATATCTTTATATACACCCTAAGCATACAGGTATATTTGTTGTTTTGGGGTTTTAAATTGTTTTAAATTATCTTATGGGTAAATCGCTTTGAGATGGTTGTTTAGAACGTAATTAACAACAACAAAAACCCTCATGCTGTGAAAGAAACTGAAGTCTACTGTGAGGCAGAACCAGACCGAACTCTTATCTTTGTAGACACGTCCAGATATCATATACGTGGCTAATTGGTTTGTGTGTATATGTCTATCTATAATGTGTATCTGAAGAAGTGTGCATGCACACGAAAGCTCATACCAAGAACTAACTTAGTTGGTCTTTAAGGTGCTACTGGAAGGAATTTTTTTATTTTGACTATGGCAGACCAACACGGCTACCTATCTGTAACTATAATGTATACGTCAGTCTTAGAACGTACCTGACGTTCTCTTCTACATTCTGACATTAGCCACACTCCCACGTGGCCCAAAGCGCGTGAAGCAGCTCAAACACACTTTTTATAATAAAAAAATTCCTTCCAGTAGCACCTTAAAGATAGGTATCTGAAGAAGTGTGCATGCACACGAAAGCTCATACCAAGAACTAACTTAGTTGGTCTTTAAGGTGCTACTGGAAGGAATTTTTTTATTTTGACTATGGCAGACCAACACGGCTACCTATCTGTAACTGGAACACTTTTTATACTTGTAGAAGATCCGATAATGCACACCAAGCTCCTCCCTGGAATCTCACCTTAAAAGGATCAGGTACCCTAACAGGGGATGAAGATACACTTAGGGAGCTGCTGCTGCTGCTGCTACTGCTGCCCTCAGCAGGCCGTCCTGTGACTAATGGCCTGTTTCTCTCTAGGGCAGCTTTCAAGTTCTGCCCCCGAGTTGTGTGGGACCGGTTGTGGCTGTGTGTCTCTGCCGCACCTGCCTCAGCCTGTGTGACTCCGGCCACTCTCCAGTTCTGAGGGAACCGTCGTCCCCGAGAGAGTTTAAGCCCAGGCAGCAGACGAGAAGGAATCACGAATCCCCTCCGCCGCTTGCGCCGCCTGCCCGCTTTCCCCCGGCTGAGGGCAAAGCCCGCCGAGGAGCGAGCGAGCGAGCGCGCGCGCGAGGGGTGGGCTGCCGCGTGCGCTCCCTCCGGGACAATCGGCGAGGCTTAGGGAAGGAGGGGAGGGGAGGCGGCCGCGCGATAGGCTTTTGCCTGGCGTTGCCCAGGCGCCTGGTTGGTGCTTGGTGGCCCCGCGCGCGCTGTGTGTGCGCGAGAGCGCGTGTGTGGCGGCGGCGGCAGGGCCAGGGAGGGAAAGTAGCGGGCGGGGTGTATGGGGGGAGCGGCTCTCCCAGGCTGCACTCAAGTGACATTCAGCGCGAACAACACACTCCTAACTCAGGCGGGCAGGCAGCGAGGGAGTCGCACACAGGCACCATCCCCCTCAGCTTCTCGGCGCTGGGCTGTTCGCTCCTTTTTAAAACATTGCGCGAGAAAGACAACTGTGCGAGAAGCGAAGGGAGCCTCCAGCCAGGCAATTTCGCCTCTCGCCCCTCTTGACTTGGTCTCCTCTCCTCCTCCTGAAGAATGGGAAGGACCTGCCCGGGCTTTGCCTGCCGTTCTCCTTCCCGCTGAAAAACGGGAAAAGGGAACGGACGAAGGAACTCTTAGCACTGCGACTTCGAGGGAAGTTTAAATCCCTCTCCTCGCGCTCTTTCGCGGGCAACGAGGAGCCCCGGTCGCGCTCGGTTCTCCTCAGAGCCCGCCTCGCCTCTTCGCCTCAGAAGCGCGCGCGAAGAACTTGGAGCAAAGTCGGCGCGGGCCAATCAAGGCTGGCCGTTCAGGTAAGCAGAAGCCGAGAGCGGAGAGGTTGGCGCGCGCGGCTTTCCGCGTTGCGCTGCTTGAGGCTGCTTCGCACCATGGAGGGGCGCCCTGGGCTCTCGGCTCTCGCCGGGCTGAGGAGCTCAGACAGGAGCAGCCTAAGTGGGAGCAGAGCAGGTTTGGGGGATGGCGGGCTACGGACACTTGAGGGGGGACACTCGGAGAGAGGAGAGCAGCGGGTAAGGGCAGCCTGCCCCACACAAGCCGAGCTCAGCTGTGCGCCGCCCGGGGCTCTTTCGCGGAGAGGCTGCGCGCGCAAGCCCAGCCTTACGATCCAGCGCCCTCTGCGAGAGATCCTGGGACAGGCTGGCTCTTGGAAAGCTGCCTTCCCCGCCCCGTCTTCACTTCCCTCTCCACCTGTTTGTGGAGCCAGACAGTCCAACTCCTTGGCTCTAAAATGCACCCAGGTCGAGCATTCGTACCAGAGAAAAAAGCGCGCGGGAGGTGGGGGAGAGATGCTTGGAGCGCAGTAGCCTCGAATCTGCTTTGCTGTCTGATGTCAGATCAGTTAAAGCGGATTAGTTACCTCTCGGCACCTTTTAAATCCAGCTCTCCTATTTAACACACACACACAGCCCAGAGCCCCAATTTCAACGCAAGATCCGATGCAAGTTAGTAGCTGCTATGAAAGTGATCGAGAGAACTCCTCATGCCGGATTGATTAAAATGGTGATATTAAATGTTGGGACAGTTAGCAGAGTTGATCGTTGGTTCACACACGCACGCGCGCTGAATCTGAGGTGAAGAATGTCTAAGGCAATCCCAGCCATTAAAATCTGGGCGTTTTGACCTTGATTTTTCAAAGTTCAGGTTGGCCAAATACTATTCTGCACCCCCGTCTCTCTCTCTCTCTCTCTCTCTCTCTCTCTCTCTCTCTCTCTCTCTCTCTCTCTCTCTCTCTCGTCATCTGATGAGGCAAATCTGCCTGCTGCCAGTCTGCTTCATCCCGTGTCTGATCTTCCCATTATCCTCTTTACTTTGGGAAGGGTTCTTCGTGCTGTTGGAGCGGAAAGAGAGGCATGAACCTGAGATCAAGCCAACTTTCTTTCTTTTCCTTTTTTGCGCCGGGGTGAGGGCGGGGGAGCGGCGCAGCTTCACAAGACTTGCATACCAGGTTTCCTTTCGCCCCCGTCGCCCCTCCAAAGGGGCAGCGTCTGAGGGGCTGAGCAAAGCTCCCCTGGCTGGCGGAACCGCGTCAGGAGAAGTTCCCCACCCGCGATGAGTTTTCAGGAGCGCTCCTGTTGGAAGTCTGTTCTCGCATGGCATGACAGTTTGGCTCTTACGTGGGTTCCCCTTCTCTTTTCCTCCCCTTCTGTCCAAAGTTATGGACCCTCTCATTACTCCAAAGAAGGAGCATTAGGTTATTCTACCTGCTGCCGCAGCACCCCTGAAACCTCTCCTTGTGATCTTCTGGAAGACGGTAATTGTGGGAGAGGCTGAGGGAGACCAGGAAAAGGAGGAAGTCTGGAAATAACCCAGAGGCTGCCTATTACTTAAAAATAGCTTCTTTTCTCCCTCTTCCAGCTTGTGATCCTGTAGTCTCTTCCAAAGTTTTCCTGCAGCTTAACCACTTGCAGGATATGGGGCTCTGGCATTTGTCTCCACCCACATCACCACCACATTTTCACCGAAGCAAAACTCAAGCAAGCTCTTTCTAGCTGAAGTTTAAACTGTTGTTTGCAAGGACTTAAAGATCCTAATTGACTTCATTGATTTGGTTTCCTTTTCCAGTTTCAGTGACAATTGGTGACTTCTGTTTCAGTGTATCTGAAGAAGTGTGCATGCACACGAAAGTTCATACCAATAACAAACTTAGTTGGTCTCTAAGGTGCTACTGGAAGGAATTTTATTATTTTTTATTTTGTAGTGACAATTGGAGTTAGAGATGAGTTTAGAGGATCAGAAAGGGGAGGGAGTAATTGAACGATTTCCTTCTTTAAGAACTGCTCATGATCGATGTTATATTATTCTTAGCAAGTTTCTTTTAAACTCTTCACAAGTCTCTAAAACTAGTAATATTTTTAACAAAATATTCTAGCGAAACAAATGTGTGTTTCCAGATGGTTTTATTTGTTTTTATTACTGCACCTTTTGGAAAATTCAGTGGATTAGTCTAGCAATGGGGTCTGGCAGTTCACAGCAATTAAAGGAACAAAACAAGAAAGATGTTACTGGGTGGAATGGATATGAAATATGTGTGGCTTGTATTACACATTTATTTCAACAGAGCTGAAACTGTGACTATAAAGTAACTCTTAATCACTTACAGATACAGCTTTTTATCATTCAAAGAGCATATAATTGAAGGGTATCCCTGCTCTAAAAAAAAAGCCCTCACCACAAGTTTATTTGTTCTGGACCCATTTAACACTCCTGTGGGAAAGTATTATGCCTTCCTCAAGCTGGTTAGCTTATTGTTATATATAAATGCAATATCCTTGCCAATGCCACAGAAAGAGAATGCTGCTTTTGAATCAACCACTGTGGGTCACCCTGGAAAAAGGGAGCTGACTATTGAGTCAAGGGACCCTTCTTGGTATCGCCACTTCCCTGCGATGCCATTTTTTTTAAAAAAAAAATCCCCCAAAAGTAAAGTATATAGTAGCATGTGGCAACTGCGAGTAAAGTATATGTTTACAAATGAGACAGTCATTTGAAATGATCCTGCAAAATCACAGCTCTTGTATGATTTGTTTACTGTGCTTTGTTGAGATGCTCAGTAAGAAGGAAGGCGGGACCAAAATGGCATAATTTCTGCTCAGTACAGAACTTGCTTGTTTATGAGTCAGTCCCCAGACAAAGGGGTTGTAATACTAATGGGATCAAGTCAGAGAATCTCCACCAGGGACCTGATTCACTAGTACATACATCCAGCTATGTGCCACAGATTTCAGATCTAATGAAACTAATCTCTCCTGAGTTGTTTCACATTTTCAGAAATTTAACTTGGTGGGGAACCTGCAATAAAAATTTGCAGCAGGCTGATAGTATCAGATTCTTTATCTCATATAGATGATTTTATGTATACATCATCTTCACATGTCTTGCTCAGTCCAGTGCATGTCTACTCAGAAGTATGTTGATGTTGTGCTTCCTTCCCATGTAAGTCTGCATAGGTTTTAGGCTGCAATCCTACGATCCATTCTGAATAAACATATATAGGATTGGGTTGCCAGTTTGATCTTTGCACTACATAAAATAACTTTTCAGTGATGTGCTTAGTCAAAATGATGGATGCTATAAAATATATAAAGTATATGGTAATTGCCTCCCTGGACTCCTTGAGGAAGAAGGGTGGGAGATAAATTGAATAAATAAACAAACAACAATATAAATAATTCTTAGTCTGTTTATGACCGTATATGACACAACGTTTTACATCCAAAGAATAGCTTTTGGAGTACATGGTGTAGAAACATTTCAAGCCTTGCTGAATATGAAGTACAACTTTCTCAAAGGTGTTCATGGGACCTGGATCTGGACATATCAGGGATCCTGGGTCCAGCCCCCCCCAAAAACATTTTTGATTATTGCTTCCATCTTTTACACCTACACCCACTAATTTCTGTAGGAATCCTCCTCAACTTCACCTTGTGGTAGTGTATTGAACTCTACCATTTGTAGTTCCTACCAGCCTTTTCATGTACTGGGAGAAACCTAATCTCTTCCCCCCTCCCCACTGCCCCCCCCCCGTGTGTAAAAATGACTAAGAATTGATTTTACCAGGCTCTTATTGTATGAGGAGGCAGTATTTTGAACCAGTGTGTCCAGTGTAAGAGGAAAGCAATTTTCAGAATAGGAAAGAATAAAAAAATTCAAGTTACAGAAGAGTTGACAAGATTAACTCCTCTCCTCTTGTCTACTTAAGATAGATGTGAAATATACACGTTAAACAGCTGGTTTATAGATTTGAAACTTACTAGGTTTTTCTGTGATTGCAAAGCAAGTAAGATTGTTAAAAGCTGGCACATGTTTGCTACTCTTTTCTGCTTTGTGTTTTGATTTCAAAACCAACAGAAACTTAAAACGGGAAATACCATTTGCAGATTTTTGTTTCTGTATGTCCTGTTGTTTTTAAAATACTGAGGCGTACCAATTTTTCCTTAATTCTGACATTCTGATATTTCAAAAGATAATGGTTTCTCACACTGAACAAATTCCAAAATATATATGAGAAAATAGTTGGCATCATCTATAGATATGTCAGCTTTCTGTGAAGAACATGATGGCTGTAGTGTTTTCATCACTGGTTTGGGGTAAAAAGTACACTTAGTAAAGCATACAACATAATAAGACATATTTTTCTAATTTGAGGGTTTAAATTTGTCACATGCATGTTAGGCAGATGTTAGTTTGTAGATGACAGGAGTTTAAAAACACACACACAAAAACCCCCCAGAGCTTTATGGCAGCACAGAAGTAGCATTTAATGACTTAGGTGCTATGTAACAGATGCTCCGAGTGCACACAAGCAACATGATGTTGAATGAAGTTCCCCCTTTTGTATATCTTAAACCTCTCAGCTATTCTATATATATAACACTATGTGTCTAGGCGATTCTAAACACACTCAGAGCTGCATTCTCTCTTAATACTCCCAGCTAGTCAGATATGAGTCTCAGACACACAGTTCTTGAAGTTGGTGTTCTGTAAACTTGTTTAAGATGCACAGCTAATTATGTGTACATGCTTTAAAAACCTGACACGAGTCAGATGAATGCAGTAAGTAGCTATTACGATATAAATGAAACTCAAGACACAACAAACAAGTCCGATAAGCATTTCTGCCCTATGGACCTCAGGGTTTGATTGCCCTGGTGCATCATGCACCATATTACTTTCGATTTAATGAGGGTTTGATGTAAATCTGTCCCACAACATCTGTTGAAGGTATAGTGGCTAATCAGCATAACTCCTGGGCTATCAGCTGTAGCTCATTTTTTAGCATGTACAAGACCTAAGGTTCAGTCCTTGACTTCTGTAAATAGGGCTCTGAAGGACACCCGTCTGAAACTTTGGGGAGCTGATGCTGGTCAGTGTACAGTGGTACCTGGGGTTAAGAACTTAATTAATTCTGGAGGTCCGTTCTTAACCTGAAACTGTTCTTAACCTGAGGTACCACTTTAGCTAATGGGGCCTGCTGCTGCGCTGCCGCCTTTCTATTCTCATCCTGAAGCAAAGTTCTTTACCCGAGGTACTATTTCTGGGTTAGCGGAGTCTGTAACCTGAAGCGTCTGTAACTTGAAGCATCTGTAGCCTGAGGTACCACTGTAATGAGTACTGGGCTAGATGGGCCAATGGGCTGATTCAACATAAGGCATATACTATATTAGAAAATGTCCCAAATTGAAGTTGAGTTAAATTATGCCACTTACATTTCCGGAAAAACAAAAACACAGGTTTTTAATCCAGGACATGGCCATTATGTCTGTTGCATGCCAGTACAGCTGACAATGACCTTTTGTGCAAACAAATTTTTCACATGTTCCCCAGAGGTGCTTTTTGCATGCTTGTTCGTTGTTCAGACATGCACTTGGCAAATTTAGGGTCTAGAATCTATGGACCTTTGAACACTATTCTAAATGCTATTGTGCTTGTGAAAAGGTACAACTTTCAATAGGAGCTGGTGAAATAACTCAAGAAGAATTACATACAAGTAAGCCCTGCTTGGCAGTTCGAAGGCGCAGAGCTACAACTCTGGTATGACCCAATGTGGGGGTGTAGATCAGAGCTCTCCAGCTTTTGGGCACCTGGGGACACAGCTGGAAATCTAAGCAACTGTTGTATGTACCACAGCATGCCAGTTTCGCAGAAGAAAAACTGGGGATGCTCAGAACCATGCCTCCTCCAAAAATGCAAAAGCAAAACACCTGCACATACCACACAAGAAATAAAACAGACAAAAAAAGAAGGATACACCCTGAACCAAACCCACTAAACCTAGTATTTGTAAAATAAAATAGAAATTGGTAGGGACAGGGAAACCTTAGTTGAGTGTTAAGTATTATGTATGAGGTTGCTGCAGCGCTCATGGAGGTCACATTGAGGGCTCCAGGTCAAATGCATCCTAAAATTTTACGCAGGCCTATTTGCCTGCCAAGCCAATTGCATAACATTATTTTTGTGATGCATTGGTATAGCTCTTGTTCAGCCTCAACATGTTATTACTGGAGCATACAAACATAAGAGCAAACTGTTAGTACCCAAACCACTTGGAAACACATAATTTATCTCATGATAATAGTAGGAAAGGTTTTATTGTTTTTAGAATCTATATCTCTTCCTTTGTTTTTCTTATTGTATGCTGCTTTGATAATAATGACCAGACACAGTTAAACTGGAATGTGGGAATTTAAACTTCTGTAAATTCTATTGATTATGAACAGGATCGAAAGGGGGTTAAATTCTAGTGCTTTGTGTCAACTGCATTGTGAAATGGGTTGCTCATCATTTAGGGCAAGCATTTTCTTGGTTGCTTTTCTCCAGTTCTGAACATGCCCATTCTTGCCATAATACACGGATAAGTTTAGCGTGCGATTCCTCTGATGACAATGGCTCCAAAAATGTTGCCATAATGATAATATTGCTGATTGGTATGTCTATGTATACTCTTGGTATGTACATTATGTTTATCCATATCACTGTGTGTCTGGAGACACTTGAACATTGTTCCATGCAGAAAACTGACTAGAAAAGAGCAATTTTGAATGTAAGCACTATATACGGTAGTGTATCTCAGGATTTGGTGTTGGCAACTTGACATTGCTAATTAATTTTAGTACCTAATTTTTGTTGTTCTTGGCATTACCATTGAAAAGTTAATATTTAATTTGGAAAATTAGGTTGTGAAAAATTTAAATTAAAAGTAATTCCAAATAATGTTGAGTTAACAGAGGTTTTTTAGTCTGGTGGTTGGAAACAGAAATTCATTAATTTAAAGGGGCAAGTTTACATATACGTTTGGATTTATTTGTTAGGCAACTTTAGAGGCACCCTGGAAATCTTCCGTAGGCTGATGAATATCTCTGAATCAAATATAGTTTTAGATATTGTTGTTGTTACTGTTGGCATCCGTCTGTCTAGGGAGACAATAGAAGAGTACGCTTTCAGTCTTGTCTTTAAAAATACAATCGGACAAGCTGCCACATTCTTACGGTTACAAGTTATATTAAACATGATCCCTGCAAAACATGTTTGGATCCTGGACACGGAAGCTTCTTGAATGTGAAAGGTGTCGAAGCATTTACCCTTGACTTCTGAAAGCTCTATTCTCTACCCCCTACATTTTTTTTAATGTGTCAAATATGTTATGAAAAATAGTGAATAAACACATCATCAGAAATCTTATTTTGTAAAAGGATACACTTCATGATGATATAAAAGACAAACTTTTAGGCTTCGCTTGTCAGTTTAAGAAACTGTTAGAAAAACAAGCCAAAAAATGAATTTTAGATGAAGGAATGCTAGGGCTATGTTTCACTCCTGCGGTGCCTTCATGCAATGAAGCGACAGCTTTAACCACAGAACATCTGGGCCCTAGCTTCTGTTACAGTAGAGTTTTTTAAGGGGAAAGCATGCCTTGTTTGACTGTGCATTCATTTTGAGCCATTAAGCTTTTGCACTAGTTTTTAAAGATTAAAAAAGTTTCTGCCACCTTTTTCAAGGGGCTATTTTCAGCATTCTCCTTGAATTTTGCCACTTTGGTGGATGCTGAATTTAATTTGGTTACTAAGCAGGAATTTATCATGCCGTTCCTCAGCTTTTTTTTTTTTTAAGGGTGAATTTACTAATTAATCTATTCATTAACAAATTTATATTTAGCAGTTCACACTCTTTTTGCAACTTTTATGTGTGTGGTTTTAAAACTAAAGGTAATAGAAACAGTATGCTCTAACTTATCTCATGAACAGAAAACTATTATGGAGCTACTTTTTGAAAAACATGTGTTTATATTTGTTTTGTATGTTATCTTTTATGTCATTGCTGATGGGATTGGTTACTGATACATATAGAAGTAGAAATAATTCATACTTTTCATACATTATCTGTTGAACATATAAGTTCAAGCCTGCTCTTGAGGAGCATTATTTTTATTACTTGGTTTTTTAAAACGCTAAAAGTTTAGATGAACTTTGCAATGTAGCCTATCATGTATTACACTTAAGTTAACACTTACCTGCCTTGTACACTGTCATGGGTAATTGATGTCAAAGGTTTCATAAAGCTCTGCATTTAAGTAGCCTACCATCCTAATGCCACTTGCCTGGCAGTAAGTTTTTAATAGGACTTACTTCTGAGTGGACATGGTTAGGATGCTGACTGTTAATCATGAAGCAAACACATTGAAATCAATGGAACTTAAGTTAGCCATGATTAACAAATCCCATTGATTTTAATGGGTCTAGCCTGTATCATCTTATTACCAAGAGTGGAATAAGTGAGGAAAAGCGATTCAGGGCCAAATCCAGGATACGATCCTGATTCAGATTGGGGTCCCACACCAGTTTTTATATTCAAAATGCATTCTGCCGCTCTGCTATTTTTTCTCATAGATGCTGTTTGAAGTAAACAGTGTATTTGATGGCAAAAACCAGCCAGGAAGGAGACATCAGGTACACATTCCAGGTCAGGAACACATTCCAGGGCCCAATGTCTGCTTTCCCACCAAAATAAAGGCAGCCAGATTAAGCATGCTTGCTTAAACATGTGACTAATGTTATGTGTACTTTGGCCTTCATACACCTAGAAGGAAGAATAGTTGGGTCTGATTACTTTCGCTCTTAATGAAACTGGGAGGCAAAACATCTCATAGAGCACTTGAGATAAGCAAAAGTGATTTTTGACAATATGTATTAGGGTCCTCTTCTATCCATAATACTTACATCAGAGGAGTCAAATGGACATGAAAGTAATCTCAATGCATAAGCAAAATTTGCAGGGGGCACAAGGCACTGTGGGAGATAACTATCTACTAAGACACTCCAGTAAATCCCAGAAGGTAGTGGAGCCACCTGAACTCCCAAAGAATTCTACAGAGGACTAATGAATAAGTGAAGTCCTTGTTTTAATGGCACGTGTAGTTTGGCTTTGGGAGTACAGCTGTATGCACACAGTGTGGAAGAAAGCTCCACTGAACTCAGTGGGAGTTTTTTCTGAATGTAATGTGCATAGAACCAGAATAAATGTGAGTTAAGGATTGCAGCCATAAGAGAAAAATATGCCTGCCACATTATCTGGAGGACATTTACGGGAGCAGCGATTGATAGTGTAGAGAACACATAAGCTTCACGTTTGTCTTGATGAAGTAAAAGGGATGCTTTCACCTTTTGCCAATAGATTTTAATGAATAGGAGGAAGTTCCTTGCTTTCAGCATTTTTTTGAGACGAGAATGTTTTGTATGCACAGATAGAGCTATTTAATGAGTTTTAAACTCCTAGTTTCTGGTAATAGGCAGGAATCAAAGTAAGCTAAAGGATACTAGAAAGTAGCACGGAACAAGAAAAGATGATTTATTATTTTAGAAAACTTCAGTGGGGTATCTCACTGCAGGGAGAAGTATTTGCTCTTGAAATTGATGAACTGCCCAGGGGAGGAAATCAAAACCAAAGAATGGGGATGCCTTGCTTTCAGAGGAATTCAGATATTGCATCCTTACAGAAGGCAACAAAGAATAAAACCTAACATTTATTGCATAAATTATTTAAAAAAATTAAACTAAAAAAATATTATCTGAGGAAAAGGCAGGATATAAATAAATATAATAATAATACTCTAGAAGATTAACACTGTATAAGAACAGGCTTATGTACAACTATTCTATATTGAACATGACAGCTTTGAATATGTTTTTCAATTTTACGTTGCCATTTTGCACTGTAACATCTTGTGTCCTACAAACTAATAAATTTGCCCTGCGCTTGGAGTAAATGGTTTGCCTCAATTTAATTCAGCTAATGAAATGGGATGCGGGTGGCGCTGTGGGTAAAACCTCAGTGCCTAGGACTTGCCGATCGCATGGTCGGCGGTTCGAATCCATCGTTCGGTCCCAGCGCCTGCCAACCTAGCAGTTCAAAAGCACCTCCGGGTGCAAGTAGATAAATAGGGACCGCTTACCAGCGGGAAGGTAAACGGCATTCCGTGTGCTGTGCTGGCTCGCCAGATGCAGCTTGTCACGCTGGCCACATGACCCGGAAGTTTCTGCGGACAGCGCTGACTCCCGGCCTATAGAGTGAGATGAGCGCACAACCCTAGAGTCTGGCAAGACTGGCCCGTATGGGCAGGGGTACCTTTACCTTTACCTTTTAATGAAATGGCATGCACAATAATGCAGTGATTAAAAAGTGTGGCAAAATAAATGTCATGTACTCAGGTACTCAAACATTAGTACAAAACAACAACAACAACAACAAAACATTAGCAATGGGTAGTTTAATACTTGTATGGTTTGTTGAAGCTTCTGGCTTGCCAATGAAGAGGCAGTCTCTCCCTGAGTTTAAGCTGAATTCCAGGAGCAATTTATTATTAATCCTTAACTATTTATCCCTCATTAATGAGGTCACAGCAATCCTTGCTATCCATTGATAAGTTTCCTAAGAATCTAGATACTTCTACTTCACCTCAATTTTTCTAAAAGGTGGTGATAGATAGCTTTTTTACTCTGTTAGGTAGAGTTTTTTCAACTTACACAGAAGTTTTTTCAACTTCTTACACAAATGCCGGCTTGTACCACAAACTACAGGTGCATAAAGTATGCAATTGTGCAAGGAAGTACAGTGCCCTGATGCACCATAATGAGTAAGTGCAGATGAGTTTATTACTAAGGATTATTACCAGTGCTTTTTTTACAGAAAAAATGGTGCCAGTACTTACCATGAAATTGTTACAGCAAGTGAGCAACTGGGGTAAAAAAGCCATTATGATGGCAAAGTAGGGTACAGATTGGGACAGTTGTGTTTGGTAATCAACAGCAAGCGCTTGGTTTGTGTTGAAGAAAAATAAAAGGAGCTTTTTGGAGTACAGTAGGTTTGCTAGGTTTGTGGGGGAATAAACATGCAGAACTGAGTTGCTAGAAAAA
Organism: Podarcis bocagei; assembly: GCF_964188305.1. Classification (NCBI taxonomy): domain Eukaryota; kingdom Metazoa; phylum Chordata; class Lepidosauria; order Squamata; family Lacertidae; genus Podarcis; species Podarcis bocagei. Next base: position 51,300,509 of record NC_138134.1, read on the forward strand.
TGTGCCCACCAACCACAAGCTATTACATGAAAATGGATCCTGGATGGTGACCATGGCTGGGCACCTACCAGATGGTGTGACTCGTTAATCTTTCTCCCTCCTGCCTCAGTTTGGAGGCAGTGTGGTTTCTTTCTCTGTGGAGCACACAGCCGCTGATGGTATGTTTCAAAATACCCAGGTTGCCCTCCTTCCCCAGGGAATCTCATTTTGTTGTGTTTGGATACACTATGGCTAACGAAGAATTGTTAACGGAGCTTACACACTCATCCTTGATTATCTGTGTCCCACAGGGGACTCAAAATAAATTCAGCTAATTGATGATAATTGCTAGTTAAAGGGCATTGTGGTAACCTCTGTTTATCCTAATCGAATTACCGTAGTACCGTACCATATTGTGAATAAAATCTAATAACTGATAGGGCCTTAATACACAAGATGTAGTGATAAGTAGTAGAGATAAGTGAAACATAAATGAACAAAAATAGTGTTTTTGGTCAACATTCTCCCAAGTTCTGCTGTTCCTAACAAATATGAATATGAAGAAGAAGAAAAGCTGTAGTGTGTTATTAGATAGATTAGGCTTCCTGAACAGTGAACAGGGGCGCTGTGATTGCTGTTAGTTTGTGATAATAATGAGGTCGTTTTGGTTAAACTACCTGAGCTATTGATAAGATTAATATGGATAAGAAATGCCTGTCCCATAGATTATCATTTTCAGTTAAATTTGACTGTTTGGCCTTGTGTATTTTTTATGCAAAAAAGCTTTTAGACAGCTAAACAAATGAGGAGGTAGCTATGTAGGAATAGCCTTCTTAATCACGTTTACTGTGTTATAATTTATCCTGAGTCTTTGTGATAGAGTTGGATACAATTTCTAGGTTACCCTTGTTTGCTCCTGGCAGACACATAGTATGAGACTTACAAACACGCAGGCAGGTTCTATTCCGTTTGCACTGCTAAGCTGCCCCTGCCATACATCATAGGTGAATGTTCCTCATGCTGTGTAAACTAACAATGTTTGAAATTTCCCTGCAACAGGGAGTATGGCCGCCGCTTTTGTGTCATATAATAAAAGAACAGGCATGGTGTTCTAAACCATCTGGAATTTTTAAATAGTAGAACATTGAGAACAGTTTAGGAACATTTTTTTTATCAGATCATCATCATCATCATAGAATCACAGAGTTGGAAGAGACCACAAGGGCCATCGAGTCATCATCATTATAATGATGATATTCATAGTAGCCCCAACTTCTCAGCGGCTTTATCTTAGCCTAGCTGTTCTCAGGTATGTACATTTAGCATTCTTCTTCTTGATTTACATTTGCATTTGATTTAAAGAGAAAATTATTGCATTCCTATAAATTTTGGAAAACAATAAGAATAAATAATAATAATGAACAACAAAAATAAATAAATAAATAAATAAATAAATAAATGCAGTACTATGAATTAAGCCAAAAATTGAATACTCAATACAACCTTTTTCCTCTTTCCACAAACTCCAATTGTCAGGGTCTGTACCTTAATTGAACAGAATGGTTTAGATCCAGACTTAGTAATGCTTAGAATACGGCCAATGAAATCAGTGGGACTTTAGTTAGTCATGCTACAAGTAAACCCCTTGAAATTAGCTAAAGCTTCAATTCTAAATCCACCAAGCTGGGAGTAAGCCCCACTGAATTTAATAGGGCATAGTTAGTATTGCACTATAAGCTACTCTAATAACTGAGAATAACAGGGTTTCAGGTCACTATAGACTAGAATAGAGGCTTAAGTTATGCAATCATTTTGCAAAATGTCCATGCTGTTATGAATATGAAAGTGCTTTGTTGTTTCCTATTTAATTCAGATACACTAATCTGTTTGCATCCAGACTGTCTAAATTGACTTGTTGAAATCTAGAAACCTGATGCAAATTAAACTGTTTACAGACTTGAGGTGGTGATAATGCTGAGTTTTCTTCCATTGGCTGGAACATCCTGTGGGTAGAGTTCTGAATATCCAACCAATGAGGAGGCTGCAGGAAGTGGGACAGTCAGCAAAAATTAACCTCCTCCACCCCTGTCCTTAGGGGTGCGCGTGGCGCTGTGAGTTAAACCACAGAGCCTAGGACTTGCCTATCAGAAGGTCGGCGGTTCAAATCCCCGTGACGGGGTGAGCTCCCGTTGCTCGGTCCCTGCTCCTGCCAACCTAGCAGTTCAAAAGCACGTAAAAGTGCAAGTAGATAAATAGGTACCGTTCTGGTGGGAAGGTAAACGGCGTTTCCATGCGCTGCTCTGCTTCACCAGAAACGGCTTAGTCATGCTGGCCACATGACCCGGAAGCTGTACGCCGGCTCCCTCGGCCAGTAAAGCGAGATGAGCGCCGCAACCCCAGAGTCGGTCACAACTGGACCTAATGGTCAGGGGTCCCTTTACCCTTTACCTTTTTACCCCTGTCCCTGGGATCATCCACTAGCCTTCCATGAACAGAAGAAACCCATCTCTTTATGAAAGGCACATTTACAATCCAAGTCCCTGTGTTAGGACATGTACCCACAAATATTAGTCTTTCTCCCACACCAGTTGCTGTTTTAAATACATGGTGTGGAATTCTTACGATGCTTAGGAATTGCCAGCAGGTGGAGATGTAAGTGGTGCGTGAATAGCTGCATCTTGGAGCAGTCAAAGTATCTTAGCTTAGCCTACCTCACAAGGTTGTTGTTAGGTTAAATTGGGAGGAAGAAAACCATGTATGTCAGCATGAGCTCCTTGGATGGAATGTAATGATGAATGTAATTACAGTGGTGATAGGATTGTAAAAACCAGGAGATCTTCCTTGGAAATCAGAGCCCCCTTTTCATTCAGCTTTGTATAAGGAGGCAGAAACCTCTCTAGTTTTGTGGAATTAGATTGCATTTTGTTGAGACAAACCATCAGGCTGTAAAGAGCAACCATGAGTGACTCTCCAAAGAAGGATAACCCTAAAACATGGTAGGAACCATTTTAAGCCATGTAAGTTTAGACTCATTTGATCAGAAAGGGGGGGGGAACCATGGTTGTAGAAAACCCGCTACATTCTACTAATTGTGCACATGCACAATTTAGATTTATTGCCCTGGACTGTTTTAGTTGAAATAAGATTTGGATTTGCATCCTAGTGTGATTGGGCTTCAGCCTGGTTAGCCTGGTCCCCTCATAAGCAGGTGCTGAAAGGGGTGGGTTCATTTTTGCGGGGCATTAAAAGTTGGTGAAACGCATTCCACCTTTATTTTGGCACAGAACATAAAATGAAACCATGCTGCTCTTTGTGTAAACAATACAGCCAATTCACTTAATCCACATTCATCTATTCAATTTACAAATCTCATAACACGGTAATAAGATCTCATAATAAATTTATGTACCACTTGAGGCAAAGCCTCTGAACTACATTAAAACAACAAGAAAAGTTTCCTCTTAATTAATTATAGCACGACTTCTTGGCACACATTTGTGTAACATAGATACAGATAATCAAGACAAATTTGGCAGAATTTACCGTATTTTTTGCACCATAACACTCACTTTTTTCCTCCTAAAAAGTAAGGGGAAATGTCTGTGCGTGTTATGGAGGGAATGCCTACGGGTGGCATGCCTACGGATTTTCCTCCTCTAAAAACTACGTGCGTGTTATGGTCGGGTGCGTGTTATAGAGCGAAAAATACGGTACATGGGAATAAATGTGTTAAGCAATATATCCATAGCTGTCCATGCATGAGCAAAATGGACTTCCACTCAGTTAATGGAATTTCACATTCCTGTCTTTCTCCTGTAGCCCTCCATGCAGCCTCAAAATCTGCTCTGTGGATTGAAGGCCCCCCAGAGCATATTTTGGGGTTGCATGGGAGGGGGCTGCAATGGGGAGAGAGGAACATGAAATCCCTTCCCATAAGTGGAAGTCCATTCTTTTCACAGATGGACAGCATTAGATACACTCCTTAACCCACTTAGAACTGTATAAACTCCACTAAAATGTTAGATTCAACCCATAGTCTGTGTTGAAATGTCATTTATTACACGGAATTCTGACAAATGGTTAGGTCAGTGGAAAATTCTATTTTTGTTTTTAATAGTCTTTAATGAAACTTCTGTGTCAACTGCTTCCTCTTTGGTCAGAATAGTATTTAATTTAATTTAACTTTCAAATTCTTCCATGAGAAAAAAGTACCTTGTAGCTCTGAGGACAAACAGAACCAATAATAAATTCATGCGTTCTACTTTAAGTAAAAAGCAAATTCTCTGAGGTCAGCGATTACACCATGTCTTAATTGAGCCCCATGTCTCCTCATATTCCTTTCTAATTACATTTCTAAAGTAAATCCGAAAAATCATTTGACTAAAGATAATTCCTACTTGGCAAGGTATCAGTTATATAATATAGTGCATGATATTTAAAAACCTGAAAACATGCCATTGACATGCTTAAGGCCTCTGGATAAAATCATGGAAAGTAATAGTAATAAATATGTGTCCTCTTTATCATCTTGTTGGTGCAATGCCTTCGGTAATAGTGCTTTCTCTTTATGAGTAATGTTCATCTAAGGATGGTTGAGAAACCTTTGCTAAGCCTCGTGATGCTTCTCAGAAGCAGATAATTGGGCCCCCAACACAACTCAGTCTATCTTCTACCTTTGAAAAATAGAATTCCCTTGACGTACATTCCAACCCCCACTTAATCTGGAAATAATAATGAAGAACAGGAAAGCAACTCAAGCAGGCTTCCCACCTCCTAGTCTCTACATATGTCCTCCAAATCCCCCAACAGCTCCAGAAGCATGAAGATCCTGAACTTTGAACTAATTACCCCCCTCCCTGCCAAAACATTGTTTTCTTTTAGTACTTCTTTCTTAAAGTCATCGTTAAAAAGTTTGGGGGATTTGAAGGTTTCCAGATTGTTGTCATGGTCACTCATCTGTGGTACGCTGACCTATGTGCCTGTTTATATGCCCCCTTTCTTTTTTTCACGAGTAGCTAGCTAAAGGACTAACCTTTCCCCTGCCATGGACAAATAAACAGAGAACAAGCAGCTAAGCAAGTATAAAGCCTTTGATCATTTGATTTTGATAGCTCTTAATCGCACCGTTTTATGCATAGCCAAGACACATTATTTTTGAAAAACAAAAACCATTGCAAAAAATGATTTCTTGGTCAAGATAAGACTGTTTTCTGTACATGATTAGAAGAAATGTTTAGAAACCATAACATCTCAGAGAGTTAATAGCTAGGTTGGTTCTAGAGAATGACAGATGGAGGTGAAGTGAAATTATACCCTGATTAGTTCAAAACAAGTTTAGACTGGCTCAAACTGGAGCACCAAAGAAGGGCCTTCAGATTAGATCAAAAAGCACAGTAACATGGTTGCCACTTACAGCTTCCTGTCCAGAATTCCAGCTTGCTTCTAAACTTTTAAAACCTTTCATTTGATCAAATGCACATAATAATAATTGTGTACTTAGCCTTGGAAAAATCTTTTGAGAAAGCCCCTCAGTAAAGTTTAGCAGTTTGTTTTATGGATTAGACAGGCGGTTTTATGGATTAAGGAACAGGAAACTGTTTTCCCAATTGAGGGGTGTAAAAATTGAGTCCTCCAAGGACTTGTATTTCTCAACTTATTTCATAAATGTTCTAGAGTTAGGGGCGAGTAGTGAAGTAGCCACGTTAGTGGACTATACAAAATTAAAACAAAAAGGGTTTGTGAAGAGCTCCAGAAGGATCTCTCCAAAATGAGTGAATGGGAAGTAAAATGACAAATATGCTTCTATGTTAATGTAAAGTCATGTGCACTGGGGCAAAAGGGGCCTAATTTCACATATGTACAAAACAAGAAAACTCCTCTATGAGGAAAACATACAACTCAGCTAGAGATCTGCCACATCAAACCAATCCTAGCAAGCCCAGGGTTAGGATTTCACCCCTAATCTGCATGTGATAATGGCAGCTATGATGTACTGTCCCTTTCAAATATTTAGCAGAGGAACTGTACTGTATAAAAAATTATTTTTTTAAAAAAGGTGAAGACTTGCATCATATCAAACAGCAGGCAAGAAATGAACAGAAGGGTACATACCTTGAAAGAACTGCAGTTGAAACACTGCGTGCAGAAGCCGCCTACTTAGCCTATACAGAAATTGTGTTGTAATTGAAAGACCCTCATGAGGAAAGATGTGAAAGGGTGAAGAAATTTAAGGAAATCTGAGATGCTTGGTTAGAGCTAATATAATAAATAAAAGCAGCACACTTGATTGAGTAAGCCAGCATACAGACTAAATACAGCCAGCACACTTCTTAATCTTGCACTGTAACAATATTTTCCCCAGTCCTGTTTGAATGTGTCTTTTAGGAATTCCTCTGACATTGATTTGGTGAGGTTGGATTTGGGATAGGAGAAACTCAGATCTGATATGTGCATATTTGTTTGGCGAGGTCTAGAGAATTGTTTGCTTCCGGACCTTTGACCCTGGAATATGAAATGTAGTTGCTAATTGATTCTGTAATTCAGAGCATATTTCCTTGGAAGCAACTTTCAATGCACAGGCAACTTACAGCCAATTTACATGGAGGTTATGTTTGGAGGCACCACGCACATATGTGAAATTGTGTAGATTTGATACACCATAGGAAAATCCTGCAAACATCCCAAAAACTATGGAAACTCTTGAAAAACCCTTTAAAAAGCCAGCAACATTTACTAAACTTCACCATTATCACTCCCTCCAAACCTCATTGCTCAAAATCCGACTCTCCACAAGCCTCAACCATCAATGCAAGGGCTCCCGGGATTGCTAGGCGCTGTTTTGGCACCTTTTGCCCGTCCTGGGCTCTTCTCGGGCCGTTTTTGCAATTTTAAAATTCACATCTGTGTTCAGCGCAATGTGCGTATGCGTGGTCACACACATGGGAAACACACGTAAATGGGGGGGGGGGGCTGTTGCCTGTGCATTGAAATAACTACCCTAAACAAACCTATAAAGGCATCTTCAGTAACGACCTTTAACCACCAGGTTAAAACTTTCCTTTTTAGCAAGGCTTTGGATGCAGGTGGTGCTGTGGTCTAAACCACTGAGCCTAAGGCTTGCTGATCAGAAGGTCAGCAGTTCGAATCCCCGTGACGGGGTGAGCTCCCATTGCTCGGTCCCTGCTCCTGCCAACCTAGCAGTTTGAAAGCACGTCAAAATGCAAGTAGATAAAGAGGTACCGCTCTGGCGGAAAGGTAAAACCGTTTCCATGCGCTGCTCTGCTTTTGCCAGAAGCGGCTTAGTCATGCTGGCCACATGACTATTGGCTCCCTCGGCCAATAAAGCGAGATGAGTGCCGCAACCCCAGAGTCATTCGCGATTGGACTTAACTGTCAGGGGTCCTTTACCTTTACCTTGGGCTGACAAATGCTGTTTTATGGTTTTAATGCTGTTGAACATTTTTGCTATTTATTTGTAGGCTTTAGGTACTGTAGCTGCTTATGTTTTCTTGGTGTTTTATATGTGTCCATTTAAATACAATTTAATCACTTCTAGTTCTATTTGTTCTGAAATTTTAGTTAAATTACCGTGTAGAAAGAAATGTAGCTTTTTTCTATTCCATACATAATTTTTTTTTGTAATTAATTACAATTGCGTAAAATACATTCAAAACATAGGGAGTGCTCAATGGTATATTATAACAGGATACATTATAGTATTTGATCATTTTATTAGGTACTCAGCAGGGAAGTTCTTTCTCGGTCTCCAGCTGTGTGCAGATAGGGGAATTGATGCATGATCTTACATTACTCCTAAGGGGGGGGGATAGTTTGTAATGAAATCCTATAGGAACTTTCAGAGAAAATCAATGAATAGTAGCTGGCAGGAATTTAGTATTCTATTCACATATCTTTTCTGCAAAATCTACTTTTAATTTTTCATATTTCTGAAACTTTTTCACATGTGCTTTCTTTTCTGGAGGACAAAAATGGAAGCTGTAAGATTTGTCTATCTGTAACCTAAAGGGAACTCAAGGGAAAATGAGATTTTAAGTCAGTTATGTTGAAACTCCTTTTATTAGTAGGAACCATAAAGGAGAAAATTTGTAATCTTTCTGCTTCTTCCTTTCTGGGAGATTAAATAAAATGTTTGAGAAAATATATAGAAAACAGAGCAACTCTTTTAAAATGTGCTAGAATTTAGCAGCAAAACATCCATAGTTGAATTCCTGATCATATGCTAGCAGGCAATCACTGAGATATTATTTAGTTGTTGTTTTTCCCTCTGCATATTTCAGCCATTTTAAAAAAAAAAATTGTGCCCCAGATCCATCCTTGCATTCTGATGCAATACCTACACACAAGTAGGCAGCTTAAAAAAACAACCACTGTTACTTTTTCAGTGCCTTTGTAGCTGCTTATCCAAGGGCTCATTTCCATCTTACTTCAGCCTTTGATTAACCCCTTTAATTGGGTAAACAAACTCAGTTTGTTTACAGAATTGATTGTGTAAACAGATCAGTTGAAGTAAGATAAGAGGCTGGTGGTAATCAAGGTAACCAAAAAGACCAAAAAGTATAGCTTTAGCCACAATGTGTTTCTTGTTCATATTTAAATTGTAAATTCTTTTAAGTGCTTCTAACACGAAAATAATGCTGAATCTGTGTCATTTAAGATAGGATCAAACCTAGATGGTGGCAGCTCTGCATGTTTAAACTACACGGTCATGTAGAAGACAGGAGATGGAAAGGGTGAGAGGTACTGGATCCCTTCCCCAACTCACATATCACTTCCCCAGAGTACCTCATGTCATTCACTTTTCCTTCAACAGAGGCCCAATCCTGGAAGTTATTCTGATGGGACAAGACTTGTGAAGAGTGGCTTCAAGGAAATGAGTGGTTGGCGAGGGAGGGTTTAGAAATCATTACCCATATCCCCGCTCTGCTCTTGAAATTGGATCATCCAGAGGCACACACACCACTTATTAAATGAATGAGACAAATCTAAGTTTAAATAAAAAGACTGGCTGTTGAATCTACTTTGAGATAAAATGCACCTGTGCCACCTGGCTAGTGAGGTAAATGGGGTGCTCTAATATAGTGCTAAAACTGAAAACACAACACACATTGCCATCAAAAGAAAAGGGGGAAAGCCTTTCAGAACCTAACTATTCCTTTTCAAGATGATCAGATGGTGTTTTCTTTGACCTTTGGCTTGTTCAGTATAACTAAACTGAGTGTTCCCAGAAGTGGTCTTAACAAAACTTCTTAGTAGCTATAGCACAGGTCCCCATGGTATTACTTATGGATGGATTAGAAAAATAAATCCAATTGTTAAGGTATTTTATTTTACAATATTTCTTTGAAATGCTGATGTGATTTCCGTTGTTGCAATAATATGTTCAACAAAAGGAGAAAACACGTTCTGAAATAAACTGTAAAATAAGTCCTATTTAACCCATACTGTATTTGAACATATTAAGATTCTAAAATCGTCAAAGTATCCATTGTTACTCCTTAAATTTCAGTTATTTTATTGCACAGTGTAGCACATAAATATACACCCATCCACATTTATAATATGTCAATCTAGAAATTTATTTATTTATTTTTGGGGGGGGGGGAATTGCATTATATTCAATGCTAGCCCTACTCAGAGCAGACCCACTGAAACAAATGAGCATGACTAAGCTATATTAATTTCAATGGGTCTACTCGGAAGGAACTTAGTTGGAGACATCCCTGAGCTCTGCACTGATACCGTACTCTTCATTGCACCCTACCTGGAGCTGGTCTGAATCCTTGCTCCAAATGCCCTTGCCAAACAACATGAGATGGGTAACATACCCTCCAACATGCTGCAGAGGAAAATTGGGACGTGTGTCTTTTGGGGGCTGCATTCTCATGGAAGCCAGGTAACTCGCTTGAGAGCATGACCCCCAAAACTGGTGTCTTTGGGGGCTGTGCCTGGGATGCAGTGGGAAGCCAGGATGGTTTCTGTAATTCCAGGATGCCCCACTCAAAGCGGGACAGTTGAGGGGTATGGGGCAACCACTGGAGACAGGGCCCCAGTTATGGAGCATCCTTCTAAAGGAGGTTCACCTGACACCATCGTTCTGGCCTTTTCAGTCCCAAGTGAAGATTTCTTTGTTTATCCAGGCCTTTTAAATAACATGTTATTTAAGAGGATATGGTCCTCTTAGTTTAAAAATTGTGTTTCAGTTGTGTTTTTAATGTCAAATGATATCAACCATTTTCTGTTGTATTTTAATTTTTATATTTGTTTTGCGGGCCACTTATATTGTGGGTTGGCTGTATAAAATTAGTTAATAAATACATTAATAAATTTGAAACAAGTTGGATTTCAGTGAAAAGAATTAATGAGCAATTTAGAGTTTATCAGCGCAGTAGTGCTGGCCTGCAGAACCAATGTTCTGATTTACTATTTAGTTCAAAAGTTTATACCTTGCCTCTCCAATATGTTAGCTTCATTCAAGGCAGCTTACAATTAAAAACAAAGCAATCCCATAAAAATAACACAACTTAAAATCAGAAACAGGCTTGAATAATTAATTTTCTGGTTTTACTTTTGATTCAACATAAGAGGCTGGCTGTCAACATTTAGTTTCAAATTTAAAATCATGTGTACTTTTGGCTCCAGCTTTGTTATTGCCCCTGACCCACTGAGGAACAAGGTTGGGAATAAACAACCAAATAAAGTGTAGGGTAAATGGAGGTTAAGTTGTACAAAGCACAGCGTATGGGACTGTACTACAGGCAGGCTAACCTGTGGCCCTCCAGATGTTGGAACATCATGGCCAGTCATCAGGGATGTTCTGATTGGAAGTTCAGCAACATCTGGAGGCCACAGGTTCACCATCTAGCTGTAGAATATTTTTATTGCTTACATGGCACTGAAGTCAACTGAAGTCTTGAACTTTAAAAGTCCTTTTTTTCTTTGGCACATGGATGAATTTAACTCTCTTTAGAATTGAGCTAGTTGCTTGCTGTTACACGTGTGTGTGTGTGTGTGTGTGTGTGTGTGTGTGTGTGTAATGCAGCACTTATGCTCACAACATGTTTCCAGTGCACACCGAGAACTGCTTTGGAACACCAAGTTAAGTAATTAGAGTTGGCATGCCAAACACCTCTGCAGGATACAAGTGGCAGATGGAAGGGCAGACATTATATACTTTTTTTGGTTAATTAAAAAAAAGATAACCACCACATATAAGGATGTTTCACATCTGGGTGAGGAGTCAGAAGTCCCAGGTGTGTCCTGGGCAAAGAGAAAGTTATACTGTATTGCTTGATGTAATAATAATTTATACACATGGTCAAACTTTTTTTAAAAGTCATTTTTTCCCCTTTCTTCCCTGTGTTCTAATATATACACAAAATTAAATCAAATTTATGAAGAAATCCTATGCATATGTAATAAGAAGTAAGTCCCACTGACGTTAATGGGGCTTAATCTCAGATTAGCCTTAATCACCTTACTTTGCCCATCAACAGCGAGTAACCTGAACAGCAGACTAAGCAGACACACAAGTGACACTCTTGTTCTCTATGGTGAGATGAACTGTATTTCTTTTAAATTATAGTAATGATGTCTAAGTTTGCATCTGTACAGATAAAGTCATTAAGTTTAAGACTGTCAAGCCAGAGGTTGCTTAATGGAATAAGACCTAGTCCCTAAAGTCTAGTCTGAACAATTATTTGCCACCTTCACATGATCCCCTTTGATTTCTTCAAGGCTACAGTCAAAAGTTAAATAGTATCCTGCAGATTTATTATCAAATGGGGGACTGAGTAACTCAAATAAAAGTCAGTGCTTTTGATTTTAAAAATAAGATTTGAGGGATACAAAATTGCACACACCCCTCCACCCAGTTATAGAAATACAACATACAAATGCCTGTGGCAGGCCATTCTTTGAAATTAACCTCACTAAATTACAATCATGCACTTTCAACTCTCTGTAATTAAACATTTAGTTTTATTTATTCCAGATGTATTTGCTTCAAGTAAATCCAGACCTTTTGCTGCTGTTGTAGTAGATCTTTTACAGGTCTCAGGGACTTAAAAATTGACAGAAAATAAAAGTGAATTGTTTCCTTAGGTTTGGATTGCAACATATCCACTGGTGACTGCTTCTTATGGAATTTTGGAAGGTGGTGTGTATCGTGATTCCTTCGGGAACAAAATGGCTGATGCAACTGTTAACTTTAAAAAGTAGTGGATTTGTGTTTTGTGAAAATATAGTGCAAGATGTTTTTGCTTTAGTGCTTCCACCTACTAATAGATAACTGGGAATGCTTTGTGGACAATGTTTGAAGTATAAAGTACTAAAACTGTGTTTTCAGTAAATAGATGCTATAAAAGAAAACACTGGATATTTTCAGCTGCACATTTTAAAAATATGTACTAGTGATCATCACTCATCAGTTTACTACCAAATGACCATATTTGCTTTACACACGTCTCAAAAACATTAGGCTTCAGAGCTGTCTTTTCTGGTACTCAATTATGAAACCTGGCTTCATTAATAGATGGCTTAAAGATGCTGTAATCATCACCAGCTATAAGGTCTTTAAGGCTTTGCTGGTTTTAAACTGTGTTATTCTGGTATTAATATTAGGCTTTTATCTCCTGCCATGGTATGATGATTCTTGTATTGCTGTTATTTGATTTCATGTATTTTAATATTGTACAGAAGCTGCCTTGTGAGCATGTTTACCCTAAAATGCAACTTGGACATACAGTGGTACCTCGGGTTAAGAACTTAATTCGTTCCGGAGGTCTGTTCTTAACCTGAAAGTGTTCTTAACCTGAAGCACCACTTTAGCTAATGGGGCCTCCTTCTGCCACTGCACGATTTCTGTTCACACCCTGAAGCAAAGTTCTTAACCTGAGGTAATATTTCTGGGTTAGTGGAGTCTGTAACCTGAAGCGTATGTAACCCGAGGTACCACTGTATTGTAAATAAAAATAAACCCAAGATTACTGGTATGGAATCATTGTCTTTTCTGCTATAGTCAAACATGCTTGCTCCTAATTTTGGATTGCTGATGGTGATTTATAAGCAAGAGTTGCTATTGCAAGCCTAGAAGTAGCAGTCCCTGCAGGTTCATATTCACTTTGTGTGGTATAAGAAAGTTATAAGGAGGAAGTTAGCTGCTATTTTCTGTCAATGGTTGCTGTGTGTTTATGTTTTCTATGTAGCTATGCTTAGTAGCATGCAAAACATAAATGCAATGCATTACTCTGTACTTACGAAAGAGCTACATCTGGCAGGGTTTGTGCTTCTGTGTGTATTCTGTCTAGATTGTCAAGTAAAACTTTTGTGGCTTTTTTCTGCTTTCTTTATTTTTTTCTTTTGGTCCTTTGGTGCAAATGAGGCAGATTGCAATGAGAATTTTGCAAAGGTGGCCATGGGATTTCTTTCTTTCCGACATTAGTAGGAAATTTGCAGCTTCACCTAGCCAGGATCAAGAGAATGTGCTTTGTTTTCTACTCAGTTTTTTCTTACAGTTCTATTTGTCCAAAACCTATAGACCAGAACCACAGAGTGTGACCAGACATTCAAATTCATGCTCAGATTTATACTGTACTATTAGACAGACAACGACTAGAAAGCAATAGTTTGTGGGGGCGGGGTGAGAAAGAGAGAGAAAAGGCCATTAGAGGGCACTTTTGTAATCCTAAAAAAAATAAGATAGATGTTTGTTCTTTCACTTTGGACTGTTTGTTTTGGCTCTCACTTAGTCAGGATCAACAACGTGCAAGTCTTTCAAGTCAGTGATGACGTTCCAACAAATTCTTTACTCCCCCTGCACATTTAAAATTTCTAATGATGAAACAAGCTGAACATCTAGAAGAGAGTAAAATGTTATTTAGCGATTCTGCTTTGTATGCAGAACATCCCAGGTTTAGTCCCTGGCATCTCCAGGTAGGGCCAGAAGAGGCCCTGGTCCTTAAATCATGGCCAGCTGCTGGTAGTAGGTGCAGAGGATTCTGACATAGATGGACCAGTGATCTGAGTCAGTATAAGCAGCTTTCTTTGTTCCTAGCGTAGACCACACTGAAATCTAGTAGGCAACTGGCAGCTGGGGCAGATGAGGCTATCTGTGAGGATATCGTCATTATATGTACAAGAATGAGAACGAGGCACTGTCATCAGTTTGTGACTGGTGTTCTTGAATCAGGATATTGTTACCTGTCAACATATATGGTTGCCAGAGCCACAGCAAACTAAATTCACTTTAAAGCTGCCAGGATTATAGAACCATGGAATTGTAGCCTTGGAAGGGTCCTCAGGGGTCATCTAATCCAATACCCTGCAATGCAGAAATCTCAGTTGGATCATACTTGACAGATGGCTATCCAACCTCTGCTTAAAAACCTCCACCACTGCTCATGGAAGTCTGGTCAACTGTCAAAGAGCTCTTATTTTCATAAGGTTCTTCCCAGTGCCTAAGGATCATTACTAAGCATAGTCAAGGAGACCTCACATCTTTACTGGATACCAATGCAAGGTGGCAGCCAAGGTAAGGGCTTGTATCCACCAAAATAATAAATACAAATCTTGGCACATATAGAAGGAAAAGCAAAAACAAAGCTGCAGTAAGCTGCCGCATTGGGTCCTTTACCTTTTACTTTTACCTTTGCTTTCTTGGTACAAGAGGGGAATTTTATTCCCTGTAATGGTTTTGTTATTCTAGCATTCCCATTCTGGAGGAGTCAAAGGCTGTGTATCTCTCCCAGTCTGTACTTTAACACTAAAATATGGTTTGGTGTTACATGAATGAGCTTTTGTGTCATTACCTCTTCTCTCCCTCTGATGATGTTGAATTACAGGGTCCAAGAACACCAGGCCCCTTACTTTTCTGTAGAATCCACTGAATAATTTTTTTAAGAAGGCTATTGAGGGCCCCATAATGTGACTAAAAGAAGGGGACGTGGTAGCTGGGAGCTGTGGATTTTGTTCACAATCCTCTACTGTTTCTCCCACTTGGTCTCATATTTTATATCTGGTTTTAAGTGCATGTGGTTGTATTGTTTTTAAATCTTGTGAACTGCAGTGTAGTGAGTGTGGAAGAAGAATGGTATAAATGTTTTAATTAAATACATTTGCATAAAATAATTTGATTACTGAGCCCTAACCACCATCACAACCACAGCAGCTTTAAACCTTCACAGACACACATGGGAGTTTCGATCAAGGATCTCCAACATCATGCTTGTTTTCAGCTTAGGCAGAAACAACAAAAAGCAGACTCTATGGTAATATTTTCCTAGTTGTCTTCCAACTTTCAGGGCTAAGCATTGGCTTTAAAAAGAAAGAAGAGCTGAGATTAATTGGAATTAAAACAAAAGGCCAAACCTGTCCCACCAATTTTTTTGCAATGATGGACCAAGTGCCAATTCTCACACCACAGGCTAAGTTTCAGAGCTTGGTTTTCTTGCAAACCAGGAACTTTCTTTTAAAAAGTTAGGTGAAATGTACATGCCAGCAAATTATTAAGGGCTGTAAAAAAAATAAAAGAAATTCAGCATGAAAAAATTGTGTAACAACAGGAGACTGGACTTTAGAATCAAATAATGAGTATTTTTGTATTGGAGTGAGCAGTTTTGAATTAGGGATCAGCAAAAAAGGGGGGGTAATACTTTAAAGTGGAAACTCTTAAAATGTGTTCTATCTGATGGCTACTCACTAATACACAGGTTTACATGTGTAATGTTAGTGAGAGAAAGTGAAGAACCTAATAAACACTCTATGGCGTATGCTTACTTACTCAACAAAATCCCAAGTGACTTCTTATGTGTTATGCCTAAATAAGCAGGCAAGACTGGACTTAATATAAGACTTATGCTATTATTGTCTGAAGGAATAACCTGATAATTAGCTATAGTAAATTAAAACAAGATCCTACCTACCTTATTTATAGTTGTTAATTTGATTCAAAAGCCGGCCTATAAAGTGGGTGATCTGGCTAAAAAACAAAATTGAGAAACAAAGCTTAATCTGGAGAACCCTATACAGTAACCTTTATTTTTAAAACAAAATTGCACTGGAATCCAGGACTCAGAATATCCATTACTGTATTAAGATCTTATAGTGGTTCATTGAAAGGACACTATCATCATAAGCATTCAGAACACCAGAGAATTTGCTATAGTTCTGATTAATTCATAGACAAATTCTGACTGAAAAATTAATGAACAAAGTATCTTGTTTTAGTCATAATTTATCCTAAATGATACTTAAAACATATTTCAATGAGTTTTGTAAATCAAATTATCAAATATTTTGACTTGTGATCTCTATGCTCAAATTTCCTTTAGTTCTTTATTTTCAACTGTGTTGCTGTATCAGGATTTCATTTATTTTATTATTGCATATACTGTACAGTATATCCCACTTGTCCTCCAAGGAGCTGAAAGTGGCATACATTTTCTCCCCCTCTGCATTTACCCTCACAACAACCCTGTGTGGTAGGTTAAGCTGAGAGATAGCCACTGGCCCAAGGTCACCCAGTGGACTTCATGCTGAGTGGAGATTTGAACTCTGGCCTCCCAGGTCCTACTCCAACACTTGAACCACTACACCACACTGGATCTACATGTAAGTAACACCACCCAGAAGCCACTGTCCTGTGTACTCACCAGCCTATTTTCAGTTAATAGTGGGACACAGAGCACAGCCTTCTCCAAGTATCTTGATAGGTTGGCATTCACTGATATGGAAACAAGCAATCCTTCAGACACCTCGAACCTATTTTGGGCTTATAAACAGTACGCTGATTATCTATGAACAGATGTCTGAGGCAGCAATCCTTCCTACATCAGAGAAAGTCCAATTGAATAAGGGGATTCTACTGGAATTCTCTAACATGAGACATGGAGGGCTTGGTCCTCCATTATTAGCACCAATGGTAAATCAACTCCCTAATGTCTACCACATGCAACCCTGATCTTGGGAAAGAAGATGCTTCTGATACTCTGAGAAAGAGATGAGTGTTTATATAGCTGAAAGAAAGCAAAAATAGATTACATTACACTGCTGCTCCTAGTCCTGCGGTGATCATTGTTCTATACAGAATAATTCAGTGACTGAGGAAAGAAAAATGCACACTTCGTGAAATACGATCAAAGGAAAAAGACTTTGTAATGAGGACACACTGTAGAGTACCAGAATGTTGTAAACTACTCCTTTTATAGTATCAAAGCAAATGAAGTACAAATTAAGCTACATGTTCTCTCTCTCTCTCTCTCTCTCTCTCTCTCTCTCTCTCTCTCTCTCTCTCTCTCTCGGCTTCCTATAGAGTTTAATTACAAGACTCAATAGACAACAGACTAGCCGTCTTCTGATCTTCTGTAATATTGTTGCACATGTCTGTAAATGAGCTTGTCTTTCCATTCTTCTGAACAGCCCTGCTTGAAAACTGGCTGGCAGGAGAAAGTAACTGAAACTTGTTGTCAGTGGGAACGGGTGGCGCTGGCAAAGTGCTCCCCTCTATAGCCCTTTTCCTTAAGACCCTAAACCTTAGATGTCTCAGTTGGGAAAACCACTAGCAGGAAATTTTAAAATGCTTTATTCATTCAATCATATGACGACAACAACATGAGTTTCAAGTAAAGACTATTGACTTGATGGATCACTTAGAAAAATATTGAACGTAATTGAATTATGGCATAAGAGATAACACTCCCCCCCTTTTTTTACAGCAACAACTATATTTACTAGCCCTGTCATTTACAATGAATCCCTTTCATTTTGCTTTAGGATGCTCTTGCTGCACTGTTCCATGTCCTACCTTCTGCTGCTGCTACCATTTAGCTCCTGGACACAGAAGCTGCCAACTAGAGATGAAGAGCTTTTTCAGATGCAGATCCAGGACAAAACATTTTTCCACGATACATCAGTTCTCCCAGATGGAGCTGAAATCAGCAGCTATCTCTTCAGAGAAACACCCAAAAGGTATTTGGGTCAATGAAATTTTCAGAGAGAGACAGAAGTTACAGGTGGAGATGCTATATGGATTTGTAATTAAATTTAATTTGGGTTTATGCATGGAGAATAGAAATATTAGTTCTCTACTTAGAAATGAAACTGTGCTTAAACTTCAAAAGAATAGTGTGGAGAAAGACATCATATGCTTTAAAACAGAGTCACAATATGAGCAATATCTCGTTTTAATATTATTGTAAAGGACATTGGTGCTATTAAGGTACCACACTTAAGTACAAATATTTCAATGACTAGCAAAAGATGTAATCAGATTCCCATTAGTAAGTGTTGAGTTTTGAAGGAAAATATCTTTTTAAACAAATGTTTCTTTCCAATAGTCCTGCCTGAAATGACCTTTTCCTTTCCAGGCCTTCTTTCTTATTTATTTATTTAAATATTTATAAACCACTATATCATAATGAGAAAAATATTGACGTGGTTTATAGCAATACTACATAAAACATGCAATAAAACATAGAAAGTTAAAAGCAGGCATCAATTAACCATTGTGGAAATATGTATTCTCAATTGCCTGTGTGCAGGCTTGGCAGAATAGAAGTTTTCAGCAGGTGCTTAAGAGTTGAAAAGATTCAGGGCACCTGCTGAATCTTTATTGGCAGATTATTCCATAGGCCTGGGCTGATGACTCAAAATGTCAAATGAGCCTCACCAGCTTGGGGAATGACCAGCAATGCTCCTGCAGATGATCTCAGTGGGATATATGGGTTCCAGAAATCCCTGAAGTGCCTGGACCTAAGTTGTTCAGGACTTTGTAAATTGATATAACAACTTTGAACCTGGCTCAGTAGTAAAATATATTATTGATGAATATACCACTAGGTTCTGCTAATCTGAAATGTTGTCTTCAGAACAAAGCAAAATATTGATAAATGCTTACTATGATATGTGAAAATATCAAGTTGCTCAGTCAGATGATAATGAGGTGTATATAGCTAGAGAATTCCTACTGAGGAAACGGATGTATGGCCAGATATGTATTTCTTTATTCATATTTATTCAATTTATATACTGCGCTTTCTCCAAATAACCCAGTGTACAACATTAAAAAGATTATTTACATCACATTTTAAAAAAACAACAATAAAACAATTATACAAAAAATCCTTATAACATTCACCCCACTTTTAAAAGGTCATTGTTTAATGGCAAAAGGCCTGGGTAAAGAGGAATGTTTTTTCCTGGTGCCTAAAAACTTGTAAAGATAGTACTGGGCATTCCACAGATGGGGAGCCACCATAGAAACAGCCTTTTCTTGAGAATTAGGCCCAAAGGAGGACCTTGGGTGACAAGCGCAGGGTTTAGGTTGGTTCGGTTGGGGAGAGGCAGTCATTAAGGTATTGAGGTCTTGGGCCGCCTAAGGCTTTATAGTTCAGCACCAGCTTTGAATTGGGTCTGGAAACTAATTGGCAGCCAGTGTAGTTGGGCCAGGATCAATGTTATATACTCAACTTGGCTTGCCCCAGTGAGCAACCTGGCTGTCAAATTTTGCACCAGCTGAAGGTTCTAAACCATCTTCAGAGGCAGCCCCACGTGTATAGCATTGCAGTAATCTAACCTAGAAGTTACCAGAGCATAGGCCACAGAAGTTAGGCTATCCATGTCCAGATAGGGCTATAGTTGGGCCACCAGCTGAATCTGACAGAAGGCGCTTGGTGCCACCAAGGCCACCTGGGCCTCAAGCAACAGAAATGGGTCCAGGAGCACCCCCAAGCTACGTATCTGCTCCTTTAGAGGGAACATAACCCCCTCAAGAACCAGCAGTCTCCCATTCATCCAGTCTAGGGAACCACCCACTAACAGTGGCTGAGTCTTATATGGATGGAGTTTCAGTTTATTGACTCTCATCCAGGCCATTATTGAGGCCAGACACCAGTCCAGCACATCTACTGCCATAACTGCAGATGTAGAGGAGAAATAGAGCTGTGTGTCTTCAGTATACTGCTGACAACACAACCCAAAACCTCAGCAACCCCACTCAGATATGTAACATAAACTTTAAATAAAAGCCCTAAGGAAACTATGAAATGCTAGGGTTTGCTAATTGATTGTCTTTATGGAAGGATGTGAAATATACATCCATTTATTTTGATTGGAAGGTACTGAAAGTACACTGTGAAAAATTTAATGGATTTGTTAATCTTTCCCTAGGTTTTTTTTTGTAGTTGAGGAAGATAACACACCCTTAGCAGTTACAGTAACACCTTGTGATGCTCCTTTGGAATGGAAGCTGAGTTTGCAGGAGCTTCCAGAAGAGTCCAGTGGAGATGGCTCAGGTAAATTTCAGATAAAATTCAAGTTTTTATGGGAGATATGAATCAGCTGGAGTGATTAATGTTTACTTTCCATCTACAGTGACTGCCTTAAGGGAATCCTGACCAGTTGTGTGTTAGAATTAGTTTGATAAATTAGACTCTGCTACATAGAATGGTTGCTTATATGAAGAAGGGCTTGTAATAGCAAAATAATGCATTAAGATTATCACACTCCCTCTCTAACTCTCTTTCTCACACACATCATGCAGTTTATAAAAAGAACAAGGATGGGAATGTTGAGAGATGGTTAAATATGAATCCAGCCTAGAACTAAGCTTCAATAAAGGAAAGTTTGTTGTTGTTTAGTCGTTTAGTCGTGTCCGACTCTTCGTGACCCCATGGACCAGAGCACGCCAGGCACTCCTGTCTTCCACTGCCTCCCGCAGTTTGGTCAAACTCATGCTTGTAGCTTCAAGAACACTGTCCAACCATCTCGTCCTCTGTTGTCCCCTTCTCCTTGTGCCCTCCATCTTTCCCAACATCAGGGTCTTTTCCAGGGAGTCTTCTCTTCTCATGAGGTGGCCAAAGTATTGGAGCCTCAGCTTTAGTCTTAAATGCCCTTAAGTCTTCTTACTAAAGCAGCAGAATATAGTAATTTATTCTTCTATATATGAATGCAATATAGCAATAAAATTGCAGTGTTACTTATTCAAAAGTTGCATGGATTGCAAACCATAAACCATATTGTTTTGTGATTAAATTTCCACCAAGCAATCATTTATTTTAGTACTTAAACATATATGTTTCCTCTGAGACCACCTTTCCTAAAAAATCCCTTTGTGTGTCTTCTAGGTGAACCTGAGCCACTTGAACAGCAGAAACAACAGATTCTCAATGAAGAAGGTACAGAGCTGTTCTCCTACAGAGGAAACGATGTTGAGTATTTTGTGTCCTCCAGTTCACCTTCTGGGTTGTACCAGCTGGAACTCCTGTCAACAGAGAAAGACACACACTTTAAAGTGTACGCCACAACAACTCCAGAGTCAGATCAACCATATCCTGAACTACCTTACGACCCAAGAGTTGATGTCACTTCTCTTGGCCGCACAACTGTCACTTTGGCATGGAAACCAAGCCCTACAGCTTCGTTACTGAAACAACCTATGCAATATTGTGTGGTCATTAATAAAGAGCACAATTTCAAAAGCCTCTGTGCTGTTGAAGCTAAGCAGAGTGCTGATGATGCCTTTATGAGAGCTCCCAAGCCTGGTCTGGACTTCAGCCCCTTTGACTTTGCCCATTTTGGGTTTTCATCCAACAGTAATTCTGGGAAAGAGCGCAGCTTCTTAAAGTCATCATCAAAGTTTGGGCGACAGGTCTATTCAAAGCCTAGAGTTGACCTTGAAAAGATATGCATTGGGAACAAGAACATCTTTACTGTGTCTGACCTGAAACCTGATACGCAGTACTACTTTGACATATTTGCTGTGAATGTCAACACCAATATGAGTACTGCCTATGTTGGCACTTTCGAAAGAACCAAAGAAGAGGCTAAGCAGAAAACAGTTGATCTCAAAGATGGGAAAGTTACAGATGTGTTTGTCAAGAGAAAAGGCTCTAAATTTTTGCGGTTTGCTCCTGTTTCATCACACCAAAAGGTTACATTTTTTGTCCATTCATGCCTCGATGCTGTACAGATCCAAGTCAGAAGAGATGGTAAACTTCTGTTGTCTCAAAATGTTGAAGGCGTCCGTCAGTTCCAACTTAGAGGAAAGCCAAAAGCTAAATACCTCATTCGACTGAAAGGAAATAAAAGAGGTGCTTCCATGCTGAAGATTTTGGCTACTACAAGGCCCAATAAACAGTCATTTCCATCTCTTCCTGAGGACACGCGAATTAAAGCCTTTGATAAACTTCGCACGTGTTCTTCAGTCACAGTTGCATGGCTAGGTACACAGGAAAGGAACAAATTTTGCATATACAGAAAGGAAGTAGATGACAACTATAATGAGGAACAAAAGAAAAGAGAACAAAATCAGTGCCTGGGGCCAGACTTGAGGAAGAAATCAGAAAAAGTCCTCTGTAAATATTTCCACAGCCAAAACTTACAAAAAGCAGTTACCACAGAGACAATTAAAGGTCTACAGCCTGGCAAATCCTACCTTCTGGATGTTTATGTCATAGGACATGGAGGGCACTCCGTCAAGTATCAAAGTAAAATTGTGAAAACAAGGAAATTCTGTTAGTGGCACTTCTCATGTTGAAATTAGCAGAACATTAAGCATATGGACTGACTACTTACACAGCAGAGGAGTTGTGAACTGTATTGGTACTATATAGAGAAGATATTAACATCTATATTTATGTTTACAAGAGCAAATGAAGGGACTGAGGCTGGTGCTCTTCGTTGGTATCGGACAGCTGCATTATCATGCGTCTGGTGGTCCAAGTTCAGTGCTCAGTAGATAACGAAAGTAGCAGGAAATATTGAAGGAACTGCCTTTTTCGCTTCCATATTGCATGAAGTGCTTCTAAATTATTTTATTACTTCAAAGGCTAAGAAAAGTCATTCAGTTATCTTATTCTTATGCACAGACACAGAAACAAAACTCCCACACAACCTCTATCTCTTAGTAGGCTATAGGGTCATGTAAATTATTTTATAAAGTCTTGTTTGAAATGTCTATGTTTCCATGATTGTAAACTATTAAAATATCTTCCCCCTCTTAAAACACAGATCTAAACTAAGTATTAACTGGACTACGCAGAAGTCAGTTTTATTGCTAATGTAAATTCCTATCTCGTAAATTTTAAATGTTTAAATACTGTATGTATTTCATGTACAAAATTGTCAGACATTATATTCCTGTACATAAAATTTAAATATTAGATTATATGTTCCTTCTCATCCATTCCAATGCATTTTGAGCATCATTAATTAATAAATTTGTAAAACTTTTATATCTGAAAATCTATTTCAGCTACTAGCATCCTGAAAATGGAAGCTTTTACAAATGGAGGCTTTTACAAATAATAGGATCAATCATTTTGTATAAGTATTAGGAGTAAAATAATCTAGTAATGCTTAAAGTGTTTGGGGTTGGTAGATTCCTTTTTTCTTTAACTTACAACAATAACACAACAATTACTTGCCCTTATACACTGGGCAAAATCCAGAGTATATAATCAACTCAATTTTGATTGAACACAATTCAATTTATGTCTTTTTATTTTCAATTTTGGATTGTACCTAGTGGCTTATACTCTGAAGGTCAATTTGTAGATGCAATACACAAGTGAAGGTTAGGCAAAAATGCATTTTATAACTGTTTTATTTTTTTGCATTTCCACAGAAATCAGTTTGATTAAAATTAACATGTTTGTGGAACATAACCCTTTTTGGTTTCATTTATTTTTCTAAAAAATAGTTCCAACATCTGCTTTTTGAAACATTTTAGAATAAATGACTTAGAATTAAGTCTCATTGGGACTTACCGTACTCCCAGGTAAGTGAGTATAGGATTGCAGACTGACGCCTGGGAGCATTTACATGGCAGAAAAATTGTCTGGATTCAATAAGTTGCACTTCTGAGTATTTTGTGTGTGTTTTGTAAATTAGATGACTTTACCTTAATTCAAACTTTTGTGATTCAGATACGCGGGTTTCCCTTAAATGCAATAGAGTTTGGAGCTATTATGTGTTATATATTTCTTAGTAATGAAATATTTAAGTTAAAATTAGATACAAATTTGGGGGCTGTAATCCTTCAAGTGTTTCCTCGTTAATTAGATTTCAGTCATACCAATTACAATTTCATAATTAACTTGAGCTTGATGTGCCAAAGTTGGGCACTTTTAAATCCCATTTATTTCAGTGAGACAATTAAGCTCACCTTATATATTATTTTCCATTGGTTTAAATGCACTCCACTGTGGCTGAAATACGCCATTTCTTATCGACATATAACATGAATTATGATTTGGATCCAGGAGGGTTTAGTGTGGGGATTTTATTGAGTATTGTGGGGTTCAAAAAGTAGTTCTGGAAAGAAGAGTAGGTACAAATTCATAAAGTCAAGAAAAATATCAAAGCAACTTGAACACATCCCCACATACCAAATTGCAAAAATCAAAATCTTTGTAAACCATTCTGAGGGTTCCTCCCTCCACCCACCCACAATCAAGCAGTGTATAAATTATATGAAATAAATAAATTTAGAAATCTTGACTAAGGTGAGCCGCTACCATTTTTCCTAATAGTTAATGTCCTTTCTAAACTTAAGTAAAGGTGCAATTCTTGAACCGTCCTGAGATCTGCGGATGAAGGGTGTTATACAAAATAAATAAATAAATACTTTGTAGTCACTGGGAACCATAAACCTTGTCTAGCTAGGTTATGTCAAGCCATTACAAGTGGTCTTCAGTCATCTGAAACTGTACATCTCAAAAGTGTAGTAGGCATGGAGTTTTCTCCTTGCTGGCCTCCTTCTTATAACTTAGATTCCAGCTGCAGTTATGAATTGCTGGGAAGGAAGGATATATTGGTTTTTAGAATCGCCCCTTGCTGCCAAAGTAGCAAGCGCTTCACTTTATCACGTTGATATCATATCTGACTGCTGTGGTTATCATGTGTGACATCTGGTGTAAATACTAGAATCATGTAAATGGAATTCCAGTCCCTTGAAGTCGGTGGCAAATTTCCCATTAACTTTAATAGCGCCAAAGTCTTACCCATGGATTTCATCACTGGGAATGAGCTCAGTATCTGAACATGCTCCAGTTCGTCTTCGGGAATGAGTTCAGCGTTCGAACATACACACTGCAGCCAGGATGTGACATGCTGTTTCTATAAAGCTTATAATGGTCAATAGGGCACTTTTCAAATAAAAGGGAAATGACTGTGACGTTTAAACAGTTTTTATTAAGCAATCTTGCTGCTGAGAGTTTCAAGGCACTACAATTTTCTTGGGAGGATGGTTTCACATGGCTTACAACATGTGCTGTGGGGTTCGGACTGGTGTGGTTAAAATGAATCAGTTTCTACAATCCACAGCACATAAGGCAGGAACAGGTCGGTTTCACATTTGGTTACCTTTGACTTGACAAACACACATAATCAAACGATGGACTTCCCTAGCGCAAGATGCAATGATAGCCACAAACTTAGATGAATTCAGAAGTCACAGTGGTTTCCATTGACAAATATAGGTCTACACAGTTAGTTCCTGTCTGTTAGTTGCTTGAGTCTGTTCCTCAGGTACAGTATGGTTCAGCCAATGTCCTCTCCACCGCTCCACCTTGTTCACGGCTTAGTGCCCATGTCTTGGTGGTGTTATGACTAATGGAGGGGGCTACATGCACCTATTCATATGCACATTCCAGCTTCCAAGGCATGAGTGAACAGCATTGCCCTCCCCAGCTAATATCAATTACTGCAAATGAAATGAAACCAGTAGCAATTACTGCAAATGAAAAGAATAGAGACTATGAGCAGCTCCAGTTGGCAAGGTTGGTACAGTGCAAACAACCTGGCAGAACCAACGCAGTGGTCCGCACTGACCTTGCCACCTCCCCGTAAGCAGCAGTGACATGACCAGCTTAAGTTCAGGTGAGTGCCAGAACACCCAACCTTGCATCTGCTATTGCCAAAACACTGAGGGCACTGGGTTGAGAAAAGCTTATCTGCAGCCTTACATTTTCAAGTTTTATGTGTATAAGAGAAAACGGCCCATGAATTAGAAAAGCATAAGGATGGTTATGAAAGCAGTTTTGATCATATATAGATTAATAATGGCATCATTACTTCATTTGTTGTAGTTCAAAAATCATTACCATAGATCAATAGGTTGTTTTCCCCACAGCAAATATTTGTACTGAATCCAACACATGTGATGGGAGATCCTCCAAGTTTTCTCTGAGTTTCCTTTTATATAACTTGGCAGAACTTCTAATATTTATAGCTGACCATAGCGCAGTAGTGCAAATGTCTGCTTTTTCTTCATATCTGTAGTTATTTAGTGATGAGATAGTGTGAAGGTTGGACAATTGACCAAGAATCATGAACGCTTGGCTCTGATGGAACTAGCAGTGGTGAAGTATGCACCTTTTTGGCAATAAAAAGGGTCTTTCAAGGCAGTTCCCTTTTGTGTGCATATTTAGGTTGCTATCGTGTGTGTGTGTGTGTGTGTGTGTGTGTGTGTGTCAATAGGACATATGTCTGAGCAGACATGCATGGGGTCGCACTCAATCTCATTTATGTTGCAATCTTTGCCTGAGGTTGCCTCTAGACTTACTATTTTGTGGGAAGGGCTCACTTGCATACCAGAACTTTAGGTTTGCACAAAGTCAATTGAAGTGTTTTGTTGTCCTAGCACAAGAAATCCACTAAAAAAAAAAAGTGTAGAATTTTTGCAGCTTAGAAAGTGACAGGGAAATGCATTTAAAAGTGTGGGATAAGCAAATGATTAATGGAAGGCTTATAAACATCTCACAACCCAAGCAAGATGAATGCTAATTGTCTCCCAGCCTCCCAGCAAACAAATCAGAATGAATGCTCAATAAAGACTGGACATAGTCTAACTATTGTGTAAGCTTTGTGCAAGCAAATCCAGATACTGTAAATGTTGAATGAACAGGTTGCCTGGACAAGTCCTTAAAAGTTCATTTCATTTAATCCTCATAGTACTCTTATTACGTACGTTAAGCTGATAAAGAATTACTGACCCAAAGTTACATGGTAAACTTCATGGTTAAACAAAAATCTAGACCCACTTCCTTGATCTACACCCAACACTTTAGCCTCAATATCATGATAACTTTAATTTGTTAAGGGAGAACAAGGCAATAATCTTAATCCAGTTTCTACTGTTGAGCAATCACATTTTTCCAGCCCTGATTTTCCAGCGCAATATTTCATTTCTGGGAAAATCTGTCAATTAATATTTTATTTGTTAAAATGCAAGGCAGTCATTAAAAGGGAGGGACTATTAATATGGAAAAATGAAATTCAGGTGTGATTCAGTACCCTATTTGAAGATGTATAGTTCAAATTAACCTGTAAATCAAATATATTGGAATCATTCTTAATATACTAATGCAACTAATCACCCATTAATTTATCTGTCCCCATTTTTTTAGTTGCTGTATTGTAAGTAACATCTCCATGAACATCAATCAATAAGTAATCCTGTCACAATGAGTCATCACAGAAAAAACTGTAAGCAATTCCATAATTAATATATCTTAAGCATCCTTATACAGTGAGCATCACAAACAGCAGGAGTCAATATATTTCATCTGTGTATAATTCATCACTATTTAATAAGAGTAATCCCAAACAGCACTTCTTCTACATCAAAATATGCTGATAGCAACATTTGGCAATGAAAGTATGTGTTTTTGCCAAGGTCCTCCCTAAAATAATGCAATTTCTCTACCAAATTAGGTTACCAAGAACTCGGATGTTATTACCAAGCGTGTTGTGGCTGCGTAAACGTGCAGGACATGGTTAAGTGTCAAATCCCAGTAGGTATTGGTGTGCCCTTAAGAAAATGCTCTTCGGGTCCCCCTCTCCATGTATCTGCACCTCCTTCTCCTCACTGTTGCTGCTCTCCATTCACTTGCCCTTGCTGTTTGGTGCCCAATATGCAGCTCCACCCAGAAGGCGAGGGAATGGTGACTAGAGACCGCTGCTTCTCCTCCTCACCCCTGCCACTGCTTACTCACTTGGAGGGGGAAAGTTAGCAAGAGTGAGACCCATAAGGAGGTGGAGCAGCATCAGGGGATGTTGGCATTGTCATTGGTCCCACTGCTTGGCCTGTGGCAATAGTGGGGGGACATTTGTGGGGCTTGCAGGGGAGTCACAAAAGATCTGTGAGTCCCAATTTGCGCATATTTCATCTAGGAATTCAATTCCAATAAATAGTTTTATATAAGAACATTGAAAGCTTTCGGAATTGTGTATGAGTATATTTTACTCATTCTATTCAGATGCACGGCTTTTAACAACAACAGCAGATCTCTGTGAATGTGCTGGATTCTTAAATATTATTTCTAGCCATCATTTGCTTTCTGGGTGACCAAAACAACCACTGAACACCATTTGTCTTCTCAATTTCCTCCTTCTTCCAAGTTTTACAGTGGAAGCATTCTTGGAGGTCACAGTTAAAATGCATACAGACATTCCCGGGGCTTGCAAAGAAAATATTTGATAAGCCTCAGGGTGCTGCTGTTTACAGAAGGTTCATCTACCACTATGGAAAGTTAAGAAGGACAAGAGTACCTCTGAGGGATTAACTTCTTTTATAACTTCTTCAATTTCACAATGTTTGCTATTGCTTCAAATATTGTTTCTAGGCTTTGGCTAATATTGAAATAGGGCTGGGGAATGTGAAATCTCTTTGCGGTTAGCATGCCATTTGAGCAATTTGACTAGAATTCCAATACCTTTGTTTAAAATGAATATGATTCCTGAGTATAAAATGAAATCCCAAGTCCCAAGTAGGGATGGATGAATTTGTCAGTTCCTGTTTCTATCAGTTTTCTCACTTTTCCAATCTTATTCAGTTGGGTATATAAAAGGTGAAACAATACTTGAGTACCTTTAACTTCATCTTGCAGCTCAACAGCAGCCAGTGCAAGTGATGGCAATTCTGCCCCATTGAGCAGTCAAGCCACTACATTTTGCAGTTGCTGCATCTCCTGGACCTTTCAAGGCATAAGAACAGCAACAGCAAAAGAGTGGAGGTCAATGGCAGGGATGGTTTCCCCAGGATAACTGGCTATTGAGCTTGGGATTATTTTAGATCATTTGAATGCATGCATACAGAACAAAAGTTTGTCAGCATTTGAACATAGGAAAAAATAGATAGAAAGTGCTTAGATTATTATTTTTTTAAAGTTTGTTTCTATAACATTTCATTCTGTTTACTTGTTCTCTCTAGCTATTGTTTCATTCTGTGCTCTAGTATGTAAACAACACCATCAACCAATTTTGGCTATGCATTTTAATTCTAGTGATTCTTACTATTTTTCCTCCTATTCCTACAATTCCCCCCCCCCCAAGTATTCTAATGTTTATTATTGTTCTTGCGAAAAGCCTTTCATTACTCTTCTTTGGCTACAACACAGATTTTACAGGACATTTAATAGCTTGGGACAAAAGCAAATGTCTGCTTCGGTTAACAAGTGGGACAACTTGG
Organism: Podarcis bocagei; assembly: GCF_964188305.1. Lineage (NCBI taxonomy): Eukaryota > Metazoa > Chordata > Lepidosauria > Squamata > Lacertidae > Podarcis > Podarcis bocagei. The sequence continues at coordinate 51,329,973 of NC_138134.1, forward strand.
AAACTATTCAGCTTCCTCCACAAAGCAGTCTTTAAAGTGGTTTATAAACATCCAGTGTCAGTCCAGCTTGTGTTGCAAATTCATGCTTTGCATGAAATAATAAAATATTTTGGTCCCAGATTGTCATTCCACATTTCAAGTATGCATCATCTATCCACGGCTATGTGTATGGCTGCATTTAGCCCAGAGTTGCGCAAGCAACTTGTATTGACGTCCTTTTGACGTCCAGGATTCGAGGAAAAAACCATTGCTTTTATAAAACTCCAATAATGTCAAACAAATTCTGAAGACTTGACTTTAATGCATCTGGTGCAAAGGACTGATAGTCATACAAAGAACTCGAATGAGAGAAATAGATGGATTTAAGAAACTGTGTAAGTCCATGAAGCACTTTTGCAATCTGCTTAAGGACTCACCAATTGAAAAAGACAGAGGAGGAAGGAGATAGCCAAACTTTGTGGGACTTTATAGATAACTATAAACCATTTACGTGCTGCAAGAAAGGAAGTGGAATTCTAGCATGTATTAGAGCTACAGCATGTGTTACTCAGCTATGGGACTGCCACTAAATATAGTGGCTCGTTGATATTAAGTAATGAACAATTCCCCCCAATATCCCTAATGGCTATAATCACCACTCATGGAGGACAGGGCTTCCCTTTGACTGGACAGAGCAGGCTTTTCCTTGAGGCAAAGTGAGGTGACACTGCCCAGATGGACTGGCAAATGCTGGGGGGGGGGGTCAACAGCTGCCATCCCCCTGACTGCTCTTCCTAAGGTCCCCTGGCCATTTCCCTCTGTTGGAAGGTGCAGCTATGTAAGCCACATGGCATTACTGGCCTAATAATAATAATAATAATTCCCAGCCACTCTGGGTGGCTTACAGCATATCTAAAAACATAATAGAAACATCAAGCATTAAAAACCTCCTGATACAGAGCTGCCTTCAGGTATCTTCTAAAAGTTGTGTAATTCTTTATCTCCTTGACATCTGAAGGGAGAGTATTCCACAAGGTGGGCGCCACTACCGAAAATACCCTCTGCCTGGTTCCCTGTAACTTTGCTTCTCACAGTGAGAAAACCAGCAGAAGACCCTCAGAGAAAGACCTCAGTGTCCTGGCTGAGCAATGGGGGTGGAGATGCTCCTTCAGGTATACTGGGCCAAGGCCACAAACCAACTTGCTGCCTTAGGTATGATAGAAGATGTTATTGCATCCAGTGATGGAGGAACCCTCTCCAGCACCTGGGGCGGGATGCCAAGGGGAGTTAACCACCCAGTGACGCACGCGCGGCATCCCGTACGGAGTGCGCATGTGCGGCAGCCTGTACGGTCGCCATGCAAGAGGCGCCCATACTGACTGCACAGCTGGGGGGAGGCGGGGGCCATCTTGTCACACACACCCCAGAGTGGCATCCGGGGCAGCCCGCCCCCTCCACCCCCCACTTCATACACCTCTGATTGCATCACCAATGTTGAATAAAATTCAACTGCTAGTTGTGTGAGTCAGCTTCGATTCATGGAATAGGAATGGCCATCCTCCTTTGCTTCAGGCCGCAAAATGTCTTGGACAGGCCCTGGGACAGAGCAAGGCAACCTCCTCAGGCATCTGATTATATCACAAGAATAGAGCAAATTGCTAACTATTTGATTTATGATTAGTGTATTTTTGTCTGCAGGGGAAGGGGAAGAGGCGCTTGGAAGATTTTCTGTCCCAAGTGCCAAAATAACTTGACAGGCTTTGGTAACTGGGCACCTTGAGATGAGGAAAGGGAGGAACAATGTTCTGCTACTCCTGAGGCAGCAAAATTATTTTGGGTTAGCCCTGGTGATGATAGGGATACATTCCTATTTCTTCTGCTTTTGCTATTCTTTCACATGAGTGCTCTTTTTCTTTCCATGACAAAAAATAATAAATAGATATGGGAAAGATTTATACCTATGGCTATTTGGGAATTAAGACGCTGTTATTATAAGCCACACCTCTTTCTCCTTTGGGTCATATGTGTTATAGGCCAATGGGTGTGTCATTCAGCCTCTCTCCGCACCCCTTCTTGTGAAACAAAATGACTGGATTTCACTTTTCTTCTGCTTTTTAGAAGCTTGTAATGGGCAATTGAGAAAACAATAGAATAAACACAAATACCATCTGTTTCCAGCCTCTCTCAACTGCATTGTAATGAGTCTGGGGAGATGTTATTTCTGGGTCTTAAACATTCAGTCATGCTTCTTTTAAGGAGTCGCTACTTAGCAGGGCATTAAGTTATGCAATTGAGTTCAAATCCCCAAGCTTGAATGTTCAAGAACCATACATTGTATTTCTAAAAATGGTAAGAGTCACTTAAAGATTGACGTTAGAAAATCCCCTTTAATTAATTTTTTTAAATGGAGATTTTTCTACTGCATCTAAGTAATGTTTGAAATACCTCTCAATGGCAAGACATTATTATTAATAAAATTAATATTGTTGTTAATAACAACACATTTCAAGATGAAATTAAGCCTTTTCTGTGTAGTAATATTAATTCAACTAATATATACTGATTTATTACACATGTGTCAAAGGTGCTCGTTCACTATTTGCATATTTTAATGGGTTTTGTGTAATTTTGTAATTACAAAAATATTTAAAAAGAATGGTGATGGTTGATCACAACAGAGTTTGACCCAGAAACTTACTATGCTGGCAAACTTACTATGCTGTTCACAAACCCTCAAAAGAGCCTCAGATCAGATCCCTCCCAGCCGGTAGGCAAGGTGAGGCTGTTGCCGCAGGTAGCATGTCCCCAGGTACCCTGCCTGACCTGCTGCCTCCACCATCAGCAGAGAAGCACCTCTGCCTTCAGCACCAATTTTGTGCAAGACGGTGTCCATTTTGGGTGAGATCTCACCCTAAATCGGCATAATCTTGCCCATAATTGGTGCCAGTGGTGGTGGTGCTTCTCTGCTAGCAGTGGATGTGGCAGGGCATGCAGCGGCAGCAGATAGGTGGTGGCAGAAGTAGTGACAGCGGCAGAGCAAGGCTTCACTTCCTGTTTCACATCAAGGGGCGAAATGGGATGCCCCAGCCATGTCTCAAAATGTGTTCCTTAGCACTGTCACTGGTCAGCCTCCTGCAACCCACCACCAATGTGGGATGGGGAGGCTGTGTACTTTTGTGGTCATATCCTGCTTTTGGACTTCCTATGAGCCTCTGTTTGGCCACTGTAAGAATGTGCTTACCGTATTTTTCACTCCATAAGACGCACTTTATTTCTCCTAAAAAGTAAGGGGAAATGTGAGTGTGTCTTATGGAACAAATGGCGCTGCCCAGCGCCCCTTCAGCAAAGCACCTCTCCTGCAAAGCGGGAGGAGGAACGAGCCCCGCTTGCTGTCCTGGCTTCTGCCTTAGCCGTACACAGCCTCTTCCAGGCAGGGGGAGCCTTCATCCCGCTGCCCTGAAGAGGCTTCGCACGGCTATCCCAGAAGCCAGGACAGCAAGAGGCTATCCCAGAAGCCAGATCCCTCTTGCAGTTCTGGCTTCTGGGATTCAGAATATTTTTTTCCTTGTTTTCCTCCTCCAAAAACTAGGTGTGCCTTATGGTCTGGTGCATCTTTTAGTGTGAAAAATACAGTCATGGGCTTGGGCTCTGATACAGCCCATCTCCTTATATTCTTATGATCCAGAGTGGGGGACCCCACTGCTTTCTTTTGAGTTTAAAAACCCCTCACATACAGGCTACATATTAAATGTAACAAGTAGACTCTCAGTCTTAGAATCACTGCTGCTGGAGTCTTTCATAGCATTGAACAGGGCATGGGTAGCACATGCAATGTTCCTTTCCTTGCAGTGTTGTGGCTGCTTTGATGGTTACTTTCTTCAAGTGTTCTCTTTAACTGTTTGAAAAGAAACCTCGATGCCAAAAACTGTTTCTTCTCCTGCAAATGAAATAAGCAGAAACTCCCCTTTCAAAGAGGCCACAGGCATCTGCCTACAACCCTATTAAATCCTGTAACAGTACATATGTCTGAAAGGGTGTGTATGTGTGTGTTTTATTAGTACGCAGATTAATTTTTGACTATGCAACTCATCTTCTTTGGAGTTTGAAGCCTATAAACTTTGCTTCAAAAGCTTGCCATTCTGAAATAATCTTCATGAAATTGATCCTATTTGGCATTCATCATTACTCCTCGGCATTGCACAGTGACCAAGAGAAGCCCTTAGCCAAAAACTTTGCAAGTAGCTGTGTCCATGTGGTCTGCACTGCTGCAAAGGAATTTAAGAACAGTTAAGGAATTTGTCGTTTATTAATAAGAACGGGAAGCCAGCAATGGGTTAAATGGATTATTCGGCCGACAGGCTAACACTTCCTTTCATTTGGCCTTGGTGAGGTGAAATGGTGAGTTTTCATAAATCAGAGCATGAACAGTGATTTTCATAAAGGTCTCAACAAACGTGATGTAGCTGCTGTGAAAGTTGCCAAAGCAGACTTTCGCTTTGGGGTAGATTTTGAACACCATGTCTTGAGTGTTTTTGCTCAAGCTATAAGCCATATGTCTGCATGAGCTATTAACAATAAAGATGAGGCCAATTGCTCCTAAAGGTAAATGTTTAATTCATGGCACACACCTGGATGTAGCACTCATGCTAATAGGAGGAGTGAAATATTAATAACTCTAGCAGACAGTTACATTTGGCACAATTACATTTCCCCTTCCAAAGAAGACTCTGCCAGATTTTCCAGTGCATCAGTCCACATTCTCTTCATGAGGCCAACATTTTCTCAAGAAGCATTGCAAATAGGCATGTTTTAAATTTAGATCTAACATAATTGCATCATTTTAGACTTGATAAGTGATATGTTTTGTTCAAGCTGCTACTCCTCATCCCCTTTCCCAATCTAGTGCCAACCAGATGGTTTGGACAACAGCTCCCATCATCCTTGACCATTGGCCAGGCCGGCTGGGCTCCCAAACCACAAAAACATTGATCCAAGGCACAGACCTTCATAATTTTTACATAAGTTGACAAAAAAGCCACCAACAAGTCCCAGGATACATCTGTAGACAGAGAGCTGACTTATGTGTTGTTGGTGATTTTGAGGAGATCTCTTCAGGGTCCAAAAGGATCCTCATGAGGATCCAAAAGGATTCATGTCCCCCATTCATGTTTTTGTGCTACTGGATTTCTGATTTTTATGGTTCAGTCAATGGAGACAGATGTAGTCTTGCTCTTGGTTTTTGAGGGGAGAGGGTAATCCTGGGGGAAAACTATGTAGTTTCAACAAAATCCATTTACTGGAACCAACTTCTCTTTCTTTCTGGTACTTCTTTTTCTCACACTTGGCCCCCTCTCCTTCTCTTTTTCTCTTCTCTCCCCCCCCCCCAACCTCTCTTGGCTTTCCCTCCTATATATCCAATCAATTCATTGTCTCTTTCTTTTTTGCAGTCCCATTGTTGCCTTTTGGTTATGGTTTTTTATTTTTAAAAGATTTTATTATTATTAACACACGTTTCACAGTACAGAACAACCCTCTCTTCATCTTGTAGATGAGGCAAGGAAAGTCTAAAGTAAAAACCATTAATCTGTCAGTACAACCCACCAGGAAGTATCAGAATTAAGTCCACAATATTCATAGCAGCCAGAAAGTGTTGTGTGCTGCTAGGAGAGGTCTTTGTATTTCATCTTTGTTTGCATAAACAGTAAAAGAGTGCCAATCTGCCACAAAAGAATCTTTATATTTCCTTCTTTAAGCCAGCCATAGATTATTTTTTAATTTTTCCACCAAACTGACTCACCAAACCATCTTATACCAATTAGCTAAAGTGGTGCTCTTTTGATCCTTCCAATATTGAGCAACAACTAGCTGGGCAACTGCAAGAAGGTAACCCATTGTTGTTTTGAAAAATGCTTAACGGGGGCAGCTCCAGAGATTTCAGTGCTTGCTGTCCAGTCAACACGTTTTCCACAAGCCCAGTACATACACTGGAACGACCCTGGTTCCTAACATTTGCTCCACAATAGTCTCAAATTAGATATCTTCATTTGAAACAATTTCATCGGCGTCATAAGCCATTTTTGCTCATTTTCAAATGCTTGTCCCCTCAAGCTAGATTATCCTGATTTAAATGAGAACTTTAACCACGTGGAATTTCAACAATTGTCCTAAATAAAAGTATTCCGGCCTGACTCCCACATCCATTTCAGACCCTTTGAAGAGCCAATAGCAATGCCAAGAAGGAAATTATGAATACAGGACACCACCATGAGGGCTTGCTGTTTAATATGCTCTTTGATGCCACTCAACACACTTGCTTATATTAAAGCACCATGATAATAAATATATTGTTCTGAGTTGTGGGAGGTAAATCTGGATGAAACCCTGGGTGCCCTTCCAAATGTGAGATCCTGCATCTGTGAGGGTAGAATGTATCAGAGGAGGCTGGCCAAACCACTTCCTTTGCCAGGTAATGCCTTTGATAAGCTACTTAGCTACTGCAATTTAACATATCCAACGAAGTTGCTCTATGCCATGGGAACAAATAGGTGGCTCTTTCCCTCACTCCCCTTACCAGGCTGGATGTCCTGTGATCCTATATAGAAGAACAATAGCCAGAGTTGCCGGAGGATGGATGCTGTGAGTTGTACAGACAGAAGTATGGCTTGTTCTGTGCTGGACTTTGGTACTCCCCTGAAAACCTAATGGGGAAGCAATATCTAAGGGAGTGTTAATGCTGGGAGTCCTTCCATCCTCCAACCATGCTCAGGTTGTATATCTGTGTAAATAAAACCATATATCTTCAAGATCCCACAGTCTCCACTCGTCTTCATTCCAAGGAAACCAAGCTCTGGAAAAGTGTCAGCACCCCTGCAGCACCATTTTCCATTATGGCTATGACACCATTAATACAGTGCCCAGGGAAGTATTATTTCCACACCATGAGAGCCACTGCTTTGCAGAAACTGACAGAAGACAACTATGAAGTGTGCCTTGTGTTTTTGCTTTTGAACAAGCTTTTTGCACCATGTTTTATTTTAAAAGTTTTCTGTTGGTGGAAGCGAGCAAGCTTCTGTAGCTTCAGACTGACTAGAGTTTTGCTGGGCATTGGTTCCAGCCAAAGAGCAATATAACTCGATTTTCCACAAACCATTTTAATCTGATTTTCATTTAACCAGTCAATCCACAGTTAGACCAAGAATCTGCCAACAATCTGAAACAATATGATAAACAAAAATTGGAACAAATGTTCGCACTGCATAAGTAGTATACAAAAGTCATAATTAAATCTCATGAGTTTAATGTTGATGCACTTTTCAAAACAAACTTTTAAGAGAAAAAATCTGTTACTCGTAGATGACAGTACCTAAACTATTTTCTTTCTTGGGTTGATGGAATTTCCACAGGGGACTCTGAAATTGGTTTTTGAATTGCATATGTCTGTAAATAATCTGGAAGAACATCATTGATCAGAGAGTACTTTCAGCTTCAAAACAGCTTCCTTCAGTTTTATGTGGAGCATTAACAGTGTTCAAAAGTAATGTATCCCAGACAAAAAGTCACTTAATGTCACTTGAGAAAGCTGCTTAAAATTCCAAGCCATTGGCAACAAAGTATTGTTCAATTAAAACAGGATATTCTTATTTAATCTACTGCTTTCATTTCAGTTTGTTCTGAATTCAACAGATGGGAATAAGTTTAATTGAACTCAGCCTAAAGCTGGAATCTTTAACATGCTCATTTGGGACTGGAAGTAAATTCCATCAGCATTGGTGGAATTTATTTCTAAATGAATAGGTCTTAGCGTATGGTATACGTCTGCTTAACTGCAAGCTTAACTGCAAGCAAGCACTCTTTATTGATGGATGTAGTCAGTTGATTGAGGGTGGTGCGAGTGGTACCCGTCACATGCAAGGCATAGGTGAGATGCAAGATTGGCTGCTGCCCATGGAGTATAGTCCTCACAAGCCCTTTTGTGTATCTGTTTCTCCACTGTATTCTGCCTTTGTGCAATCTCATTGCTTTGGATTTGGCAATAGAGACTGCTGTCAACCAACTAAAACTGATCCACTCTGCTGTACCAAACATTTTGTGTCAGTTTGGAATGTCATTTGTGATTCTACACTTTGATTTTCTGGTGTAGTGGCTGATCAGAATGAGCTGTACAATTTTACATTATCCATTAAAAAAAAATAAAAATAAAGATATGCATTGAGCTATGTAAACTGAAAAGCAAGCAATCAATCTGTCACAAAATTCCTCTGAGGTAAACAATTACATATTTAATTGCTTGTTAATTCTCCATAACAAAGCAATTGAAGGATGGCAGGGAAAATATTTTTTTAGAGCGACAACCTAAATGGAAATGCTAATTAATGCCAAAAGGTTTGGGGAAAGCTACTTTTATCTAACAAATGCCAGCCATTTTCAAAGCTGTAGAAGAAATTTGCTTCCAGCAAGTCAAAGTATATTAAAGGATGAGTAACATATGTTTCCAAAATCACCAGAACTGAGGATAAAGCAAATAACATGATAGGAGGGGTGGTGGAACAACACAACTCACTTCTCTTTTGGATGGGCTGCTTAATTTGGCATTTAATATGCCAAAGGGGCTGCTTAATTGTTTAGGCAAGTCTTCGGTTTCTGGTTAAGGATTTAAGTTCAAAATCAGTAGCACAGCATGTGCTTTGTATTTTGCTGATTTTGACAAAATTTGCTTCCAAATGTCCTGAGCTCCATCAATGCTGGCACAAGAAAAATGTTTTAGGAATGGATACAGAAGGCTCATTTTGAAGTGCACAAAGCAATTTGGAGGAACATGACGTGGACTTCTTTGCTCCTTGCAGGAACTCTGAAATACTAATTTTCATATGTTTTTTTCTTTAATAGAACTGTTCCTGATGAATCAGACCTGCTGAGAGATGTGGCAAATTGAGCAATGGAGTAGGTGCCCAGGTTGTATGCTACACCCTAAACACCAACTCTTAGTCTCCTAAAAAAAACCTTTCCTGGAATGTTTCCTATTTGCATGTTACACGAAAGGGAGCCTGAAACAATCAAGAAAGGAAAGGACATTGGTGGTTTCAGGTAACAGGAAATGATCTCATATCTTCATGTTGTAGGTAGGAGAAGAAGATGAAACAGCTAACCTTAAAGATAGGTGATCTAAAAATGTTGAGGGAATCAGGTGTGTGTGTGTGTGTGAGAGAGAGAGAGAGAGAGAGAGAGAGAGAGAGAGAGAGAGCGCTGTCCTCAGCCAATGTGATTCCAGCTTTTGTCCTTGGCACACTACAATTTAGCCTTGCTCTCCAACAAGTGTATTCCCCTCTTCCCCTCTCCATTTCCTCCTCTTTGTCAGATGGCCAAGTGATCTAAAACGGATTTCACTTTCACCGTTTTTCCCTAGCAGTTCAGTAAAATTGTGTGTATATGCATAACACAGAGAGAGGGGGTGTTAGGTTTTTCTTCTTCTTCTTGGGGGACAATACAACGCGACACACAAGGATTATTTTCACATTTACAGAGCTATTATGTAGAGAGTTATCAGGAACACCCCTGCAATATTAAATACTGTCAGGAATATTGGCTATAATGGATGACCTGAATACTATCGAGATTCATTCTTCCTCCTCTCTAAAAAAAGTAAGTTGGAAAAGGATGCATTGTATCTGCTGCTCCTGGCCAAGCCAAACATTGTTCATCAGGATAGATGCAGGGCTGCATATCAGAAGAGGCAATTAGAAAGCTCAAAGCAGTCGGTCAGCTTGGCAAGCATCCTTCTCATTACGCCAATTGCAAGCAGATCCCCAAAGGCTCCTTTGCAGTTGCTTTGCTCGGCGGTCCAGTGGGCAGCCAGTCCTGGTTCCAGTCCTGAGCTTTGGTCCTGGAACAACTGTTGTTGTGGGAGGCTCTCCAAGTGTCCCATTTATCACCCTTATAGTTGCTTAAACTGACCATTAGGCCCAGTCGTGACCGACTCTGGGCACTCATCTCCCTTTATTGGCCCAGGGAGCCAGCGTACAGCTTCTGGGTCATGTGGCCAGCATGACTAAGCCGCTTCTGGTGAAACAGAGCAGCACACGGAAACACCGTTTACCTTCCCGCCAGAGTGGTACCTATTTATCTACTTGCACTTTGACGTGCTTTCAAACTGCTAGGTTGGCAGGAGCAGGGACCGAGCAACAAGAGCTCACCCTGTCATGGGGATTCGAACCGCTGACCTTCTGATCGGCAAGTCCTAGGCTCTGCGGTTTAACCCACAGCGCCACCCGTGTTACTGACCCCAATAAAACTCTGCTTGCCTTTTGCCTTGTGGTGCTGTCTTTGGGCAGGAACAATCACACTGGCAAGTGTTTCAGCCCAAGATATGCATTTCTTCTGGGCCCAAACATGTCAATAGCAGACTGTGCCAGCGGCAAAAGGGGGCGAAGCAATGAATGCAAATTTTATTTTTATACCATTGGTTAATTCCTAAACGCAGTCACAGCTCACTCTCTGTCTTTCATCCAGGCAAGCAAGACGCATTGTGAGAGTTAAAGGACTCATCTCAGCCAGACAGAAACACCCAGGTCATTGAAGGGTGTTGCTTGGGGATAGCCCCAAAGGCCTGACAGAGCAGCCTGGAAGTCCAAACTTAGCCACCATATGCACCCTAGATTATCTATCTACATGCACCTAAACATGCCCTTTTAAAACACACCTGGAAACCACAGTCTGTATATTTGGTTAAGCCTGAAAGGGTTTGCATTTTAAGGCCAACTTGTATGCCCTTTTCCTTATCTTTTGACTTCAGAAGGAGTTACAAGGCTCTTCAAGCCCCCCAGTTGTACCAGGCGTAACTTTATCTGCGGTTGTCTCAAAATGACAGCAAAGAGAATGAAGTAATTGCACCCTTTGGTGTGCTTGAAAGGGTAGCCATGTCAAAGGAGGGCGTATGTAACAAAGCATAAGCCAAAAGAACAAATCCGGAGCAGCCTAGTAATTAAAATTATGAGATGTAAGCCCACAGCGTTAAATTTAGAATTTTAAATACTACAGGTTTGTCAGTTTCTCCTCACCTCCCTTCCCCCACTCTCTCTCTCTCTCTCTCTCTCTCTCTCTCTCTGCCTTCCCCCAAATGCATTGTTTTTCTTTCAGCTTTATAATCAGATTTAAACAAATACATCTCCCCGCTGGGAAAAGAACAATCTTTGGCCAGCTCCAATCTGCACTTTGATAAACTGTGTATAAACGAACCCAGGGATAATACGAGCACTCTGGATTGAATTCCCATCTTAAATTAATCTGTTTAATAGAGTGAGTTCACTTTCAGGTCCCCCTGTCATTCAGAAAACTGCTAGTGGATACTATACAATATTAGCAAAATAACCAAAAGTGATTTACAGCTTGGTGTTCAAACTGGGACAAGGTATAGCATTATTCAAAATGTAATGTTCCAACTGGGTGCACTTTGTCTTTAATGATCTATTTAGTTTTACTACGTAGAGGAGTATTTGGCAAAAAGGTTTTCTTTGGGTCTCCTCCTCCTCCTCGTACATTTTCTGACACCACTGAAGCCTGGGATTATCTGTTATGCCTTCTGGAAAATAGAACCTTAACAATTCAGCAACCAAAGAGGAAAAATGCAGCTCACCTTTACCAAGTCTTCTTCTTCTTGTAAAACTTGGTTTGATGTGACCCTTAAAAAACCCCCTCTATTATAAGCAGAGGTTGGATGGCCATCTGTCATGGATACTTTACTAGACATCCCTGCACTGCAGGGGGTTGGACTAGATGACCCTCGGTGTCCCTTCTAATTCTACAGTTCTTTGATTCTATGAAAGAAAATGTACATGTTCCAAGGCATGATTGAAGGGCCTTTGGTGAGGATCCTGTAAGGAAAGAGCTTGCAAAGTACTGACAGTTTAATGCATCTGTTTAAATGGTTGCTAGAGGGGAAACAATTGTCAATATGTTTCCTTCCCAAATTTGGGAATATGAAATATTAAAAAAATAGCTTAGATATACATGTTCAAGATCCATTAGTAGATTACAATCCTGGCACCAGTGGTTGGCCAGATGGGGCACTGGCCAAGGCCCCCAGGGTTAAGAGGGGCCTCCACAGCCCTGCTTTGTCACCATTCCCCATAAGGACTTGGCACTAACTTCCCTTGTATTCATTAATAGCCTGCTTTTCTATTTAAATAACAACAAAAGGGCCCATTTTTCTAAGGTACCCAGGTAATTAACAATAAATAAACTTAAGTGACAGGTCTTGTTTTTTATTTTTTTAAGGCACTACACACTTTGTAGAGATTGTGCCATCTCACTCTTAAAACCACAGACAACTTATTGGAATGCTTGCTCTAACATGTTGATTTGGGAGATCTCCATGCACATGGCTATTTCAGGCAACAGCGACTATATGCAGACTTTATCATCACTGAAATTGAATGCACTAACTCTATAGAGAAGAATCTGGAATACAGTGGTACCTCGGGTTACAGACGCTTCAGGTAACAGACGCTTCAGATTATAGACTCCGCTAACCCAGAAATAGTACCTCAGGTTAAGAACTTTGCTTCAGGATGAGAACAGAAATCGTGCTCTGGCAGTGTGGCAGCAGCGGGAGGCCATATTAGCTAAAGTGGTACCTCAGGTTAAGAACAGTTTCAGGTTAAGAACAGACCTCCAGAACAAAATAAGTTCTTAACCCGAGGTACCACTGTACTGGATATTGTAGGAACAGAAGCTAAAAAGCTCAAGCATCTGTCTGGCAAACATGTCTGTGCATCTTTTCTGTTGCCTTACACCTGCTGAAATGTGTCTACTGTAAGATGCCATATTGTCTACAAAGATGCAAAAGTTAAGGTAGGTTTGGGGGCTGATGTGATAACTATACAGTACAGCCAATGTAGAGGAAAAGAGACAGTGATTAGTGCCCTTTCCAATTTTTCCAGAGAGACAGAGATGTTTCTCTGTTGTCAAAACAAACACAGCCAAGAGTCTTCTGCCTAAAAAACTACCAGATTTTATTTTGGCGTAAGCTTTTGTGGACTCTAGTGTCACTTCCAGACTATCATTATTTTATGGGTGGGGTTCAGTTGCACTCTGGTGAATTCATTAAAGTGGGTTTGCTGCGAGAAGTGAGGTTACAGGGAACCAGGCAGAGGGCCTTATCGGTAGTGGCGCCTGCCTGTGGAACGCCCTCCCATCAGATGACAAGGCAATAAGCAACTATCTTACTTTTAAAAGACATCTGAAGGCAGCCTGTTTAGGGAAATTTTTAATGCTTAATGCTGTATTGTGCTTTTAATATTCGGTTGGGAGCCGCCCAGAGTGGTTGGGGAAACCCAGCCAGATGGGTGGGGTAGAAATAAATTATTATTATTATTATTATTATTATTATTATTATTATTATTATTATTATTATTATTTCATGGTTTTGTAGATGGGAAATCCAGATTCAAATTCTTCAAGACTTATTACAGGAAGCTTGCAGTGTGGTCCTGCACATGCAATTGTCTCTTGGCCCCAAACAATATAGACTGAGGATTATTGTGTGGCAAAACCACTGCTTTGAGTTCCTTGCACGTCAATCCTTTGCTGCCTTTACAGAATTTAGATCCAGCTACAATTGGTGGGATACAAATGCAAAAACACACACAAATGTACCATACAGGGTTGCAAATGTAACAACTGAGCTATAAATGCAACAAATGGGGATAAAAATGTAACAAGAAACAAATGTATGATACAAATGTAACAAAAACAACCCTGGAGATCACAGATAGTCGTCCCATGTTCAAAATTCCTGCTCAGATGTGAAGTTGGCTTTGGGCTGTTCTGTTTAGACCCTTCATCTGTTGGCTTTATATACCAGCTTACATACATACAGATCTTATATTTATTTTGCCATTACAGCTCAATCTATTTACTTATATGCATCTGATGAAGTAGTCTGTTGCCTTTGGGGGGGGGGAACCAGTTTGTGTCTAAAAATATTTTATTGTTCTGGTGCCATTCAAGTTAGCATTTATGGCAAGGGTAACAGAGGGATCCCCTGTAAATTTACTCAGAAGTTAGTCCCACTGTTTTCAGTGACATTTACTCCTACTGTACCACATGTACAGCATTATTTTTATTTTTTAAAAAAATTCACAACAGCCTTGTGAGGTAGGACAGGGCTGAGAAATTGTGATTTGTCCAACATCACTCAGTGAACTTCACAGCCGAGGGATGGTGAGTCGGGCATCCTAACTCCTCCAACACACTGTTTATTCAGGTTAGTAGCCTTTTAAGGGCTTCTCCAGACAACATACCCAGTTCTCTCCCTCCAAAGTTTATCCTCACCCTGCGAGGCAGACATTAGGCTGAGGGGGAACTGGAACCCTGGCCTCAAAGGCCCTAGGGCAACACACTCTAACCATGATGCCACCAGTGGCAGACCTACATTTTTGGAGCCCTGAAGCTTGAACTGTTATTGGGGTCCCTTCACAACCAGCAACGAGGTCCGGGTAACCACTATTATCTTCGTCAATGGAGTTGTTCCATGACAGATCACCACAATGTTTTCACAAAGATCAACTGCTACAATATCCGATTTTGAATGAAATTGCTGTTCTGCACTGGATTATTCCACATGTCAAAGTCACTAATGTGAACAAAAAATTCCTATGCCATATAGTTTTTGAGTTATGGGAGGGGGGAAATGAAAATTAGGGAAATGTGCTATACAGGATGCATCATAGAATGATTTAAGTCGCGCCACTCAAATCGGGTCTGCTAGACCCAAGTTTTCAGTGCATTTTTTTAAAGCCCTGGAGCCCACGCTCCGCAGCAGGAATGCAGGGCTCTCGTGCTGTCCCGAAAAGAGAAGCTGCCTGCTTTCTCCCTGCCCAAGATTCCCGGGATCCTTCGCTCGCCTCGCAGGAGTCGCGCGCTGTGCCTTTCCTCGCTCGCTCTCGGCAAAACTTTCAGCCAATCGGAGCGCCCCTTTCTCGAGCCTCGGCAGAAGCGCCGGCCCAGCGGCGGAGACTTCGCGAGCGAGGAATCGGGGCGGGGGGAAGAAGCAGGCCCGGCCCGGGGGGGGGGGGAGAGCAGGGGAGGAGATCGAGCAGCAAGGCTTCCCCGCCCGATCCCTTCTCTCTCCCTACACCCCACCTACCCAACCCGCTTCCCTTTGCAATGAAAGCCCCTCTGGATCCCTTTCCCCCGTTTAAGAGGCTACATTAGTAACTCCCCCCAGCCCATAATAGTACAAAATGCTGGGCATGTACGTGCCGGACAGGTTTGCCCTGAAGTCATCTAACATTCAAGACGGGATGGGGCTCTTTACGGCCCGGAGAGTAAAAAAGGTGGGTGATCCTTGCTGTTGCACCATTAAGGTGAGGGATCGGCAGGACGGGTGGGGGGAGAGAGATCCGCCAGGCTTTTCCTGCAAGCTCTTCCTCCCTTCTTTAACCTTCCACCCTCCCCAGAGAGCTTGCCACGTATTTCTCTCCCTCTCTCTCTCTCTCTCTCTCTCTCTCTCTCTCTCTCAAATCCCCAGGCTTCAAACTTCCCCATTTAATCCCAACCCCCTCTTCCTCTTGTGACACTCTTTAGTTCACTTCCGTCTGGCAACTTGGGGAAATTATTACATAAATGGCCTCAAAACTTTTGCTTTTTAATCTATCTTTTTCGCAGCGCCTCCTGCGCCCATTGTTGTTCGACTGAGCTCTCCTCGGCGCAGTCAGAATCCCCATCAGTTCAACAACAGCCACATAAAAGAAGGAGCTGTGAGCTCAAATCCGATTCGCAT
This sequence comes from Podarcis bocagei, assembly GCF_964188305.1. Lineage (NCBI taxonomy): Eukaryota > Metazoa > Chordata > Lepidosauria > Squamata > Lacertidae > Podarcis > Podarcis bocagei. Next base: position 51,345,730 of record NC_138134.1, read on the forward strand.
CCAAAATAGATTTGCCTGGGGGCAGGGATTCAATTTGCATCTTGCAAATCCGTGACAGTCTTCGGTTTCAAAGGAAGAGCCTGTGTATTTCAGTCCTTCACCTCAATGCCAAAGGGAACGAGAATAAACAAAAGGTGCCTTTTGCAAGCCGCTCTCTTGAGCTAGTTTAGGTAGCCAAGCCAAAGCTTGCCAAATTGTGGCAAACTGTTATTGTCCTTTCTTACTGTAATTGCTCCTCTGGTTCCTGGTTTATGCTTTCTGGGCTGTAGCTCCGTGATCCGTATAGATCACCTGCTTTGTGTGGACCCAGGTTCAGTTGCAGATATGTCCAGGTAGAGTCAGAAAGCTGCTGTCAGTCAGTGTTGAGAATACTAAACAAGATTGACCAATGGACTTAGTATAAGGCTACCTCCCTTGTTCCTATAAACAAACAAATAAGCAGCTAAGCAGTTTAAAAGGTGAATGGACCCCTGACCATTAGGTCCAGTTGCGGATGACTCTGGGATTGCGACACTCATCTCGCTTTATTGGCCGAGGGAGCCGGCATACAGCTTCCGGGTCATGTGGCCAGCATGACTAAGCTGCTTCTGGCAAACCAGAGCAGCGCACGGAAACGCCATTTACCTTCCCACCAGAGTGGTACCTATTTATGTACTTGCACTTTGAGGTGCTTTCGAACTGCTAGGTTGGCAGGAGCAGGGACCGAGCAACGGGAGCTCACCCCGTCGCGGGGATTCGAACCACCGACCTTCTGATCGGCAAGTCCTAGCGCTACCCGCATCCCTTAGCTAAGCAGTTTACATTACAGTAAATAATAGGATTGATGATTGATTTAGTGGATCATGTGTGAGTACCATATTTGCAGTTTATCTGGTAGCACGGCAGAGGACATCGTCTTCTCTCCCCATCCCACCGACCCCTGTAATTGACAGCATGTACACTGAACAAAACCGACACTTTCCTGAAGGCTGGATCTCTTTGACAGCATTCCTATTGCCATGGCAGAGAATCACATGTGTGACCTTATGAGCCAATTCTCCACATTGGGTGGGGGGGAGTAACCAATAGGATCCAGGGGTTGGAGCAATTCCCCTATGAGGAAATGTTACAAAATCTGGGGCATTTTAAGTTTTAGAAAAAAGGCAAGTAATTTTTTTTTTTGGGGGGTGGGGAATGAGAGGGTTTTTATCCTCAATATACTAGAACTAGGGAATATCCAATAAAGTGGATATGAATTTCAATCTATTTTATTATTTTAACTTTTTGTATGTTTAAAAGTTTTGTCATTCCCCCCTCTTGATTTTCTTGTTTTATCCTTTTGTAAACTGCTTTGAGGTTGTTGCTGTTGTTATTTTACAATCAATTGGTATATAAATAAGTAAATAAAAACAAAATAAACCTGAAAGGTGGACGATCCGAGACAGATAAAGGAAACACTTCTTCACACAGTTAACTTCTGAAGGCGTGGAATTTGATCCCTCGAGATGTGGTGATAGCCACCAACCTGGACTTTTTAAAATGGGGATTAGGCACATTCACCAATGATGATAAGTCTATCAATGGCTACTAGTCATGATGGTGACATAGAACTTTTGGAATGAGAGACAGTTTGCCACTGAATATCAGTTGTTGGGGATCATGAGTGGGAGAGAGTCCTGCTTGCAGGCTACCCAAAGGCATCTGTTTGGTCACTGTGAATAGAGAAGTTCAGACCAAATTGACTTTTGGTCTGATCCAACTCTTCTTATATCCATTAGGTCCAGTCATGACCGACTCTGGGGTTGCAGCACTCATCTGGCTTTATTGGCCGAGGGAGCCGGCGTACAGCTTCCGGGTCATGTGGCCAGCATGAGTAAGCCGCTTCTGGCAAACCAGAGCCGCACACGGAAATGCTGTTTACCTTCCCGCCAGAGTGGTACCTATTTATCTACTTGCACTTTGAGGTGCTTTCGAACTGCTAGGTTGGCAGGAGCAGGGACTAAGCAACGGGAGCTCACCCTGTTGCGGGGATTCGAACCGCCAACCTTCTGATCGGCAAGTCCTAGGCTCAGTGGTTTAACCCACAGCACCACCCGTGTCCCTTCTTATATCCTTATTAGGCTGCTAATTTGTATCATTAAGCAGTTAAAAAATTACAGGTGTTAAAAGGACTTTGCATGATATTCAAGAAGTTTTACTCAGAGTAGGCTTAATGGACCAGACATAGTCATGTTCATTAATTTGAGTAAACCTTAGTTGGATACCACCCATTAGCCCTCTTCAGAGATTCAGGGTACCTGTCCCCCATATCTTGTTTTATTTTTTTCAAATAGGGTATGGGAAGTTAACCTTTCTCGCCAGTTCTGATTTTCTGATTCGAAAAACATCTGGACATAGCAATTGTGCTGGAAGGCTTTTACCACTGGGGGATAAAGCAGCTTTTTTTGTGGGGTGCTAGGATGAATTCCATTGGGGATGGGTGCTGGGAGAAGGGTATAAACCCCTTTCCCCACATCTTTGTTCAGATATGAATCCTCTAAACCTGAGCCCCATGTAAGTAATTTAAAGAAACAGTGGTGCAGTCACACATTTCTGTAATAATATGTAGCTGACCCCAATAAAGTTGTGAAACTGAACATAGCAATACATTTTCCTAGATCAGAAGAAAGGGTTTGATGGCTTTGCTTTGCTTTGCTTGTGTTTCCACTCCTTAGGGCGAAAAATTTGGACCCTTTGCAGGAGAGAAGCGAATGCCTCAGGAGCTGGATGAAGATACAGACTGCAGACTGATGTGGGAGGTGAGGACTGCAGGAATGGCTTGGCTGCTGGGGCTCTAGGGACGCAATCAGTACATTGTTTTGCAAAAACAAAGAAGTCACACCCACATGATACATTTGAAGCACACGGTCCCCCTGCCCCAAGAATCTTGGGAACTGTAGATTGATTGATTGATTGATTGATTGATTGATTTATACATACATACATACATACATACATACCCCGCCCATCTGGCTGGGTTTCCCCAGCCACTCTGGGCGGTTCCCAATCAAGTGTTAAAAACAGTACAGTGTTAAATATTAAAAACTTCCCTGAACACCTGACATAAAACACCAGACATTAAAAACTTCCCTAAACTGGGCTGCCTTCAGATGTCTTCTAAAAGTCAGATAGTTGTTTATTTCCTTGACATCTGATGGGAGGACGTTCCACAGGGCGGCGCCACTACCGAGAAGGCCCTCTGCCTGGTTCTCTGTAGCTTCACTTCTTGCAGTGAGGGAACCGGCAGAAGGCCCTCGGCACTGGACCTCAGTGTCCAGGCTGAATGATGGGGATGGAGACGCTCCTTCAGGTATACTGGGCCAAGGCTCAGTACTTGGAAACGTACTGGGAGCCAAATGTAGGTACAATTCCTAGCATGCAGAATACAATTCCTAGCATGGGAATACAGTTCCCGTGATTCTATGAGGGAAGCGAAGCGATGTGCTTTCAATGTACAGTGGTGCCCCGCAAGACGAATGCCTTGCCAGACGAAAAACTCGCTAGACGAAAGGGTTTTTCGGTTTTGCGTTGCTTCGCTAGACGAATTTCCCTATGGGCTTGCTTCGCAAGACGAAAACGTCTTGCACTTTTTTTTTTAAAGCCGCTTGAAGAGGCGCAGTTGTGACGGACCGTGCTTCGCAAGACGAAAAACATCGCAAGACGAAAAGACTCGCGGAACGAATTCTTTTCGTCTTGCGAGGCACCACTGTACTGTGTGGATGTGACCCAGGGCTAGAATTGCTATTGTTTGTTAGTCTAACTAGATGTGATGGGATACAAAACTTTTTCTTCTTTGTATCATCTTTGTATCTCTTCCTTCTGTTCCCAATCACATTTACTTGCATTCAGTGTATGAGGTCTCCACACCATGTGCCCTTCTGCCCCGCCACCTATTGCCAGTGATGTGAGATGGGAGTTGGGCAACCCATAGGGTGCGGATGCTATACAATACACTGTGTTCAACCAGGGTGGAAAGATGCAGAGCAGCAGTGGCAGCTACAAAGGCGGTACAAGGGCGCTACTACTTGTGACAAAACTAAGACTGACAAAATGTAGTTGAGAGAGAGAGAGAGAGACAGAGAGAGAAACCTAGGGAATTATAAACCTCTACAAAGGCATGAATGGTCACAACTCTTCCAATTTAAAACCAATCCAGACTACCTTTTCTTAGTTAGGGCCATATATTACGGGTCTATTCTTGAACGGATAGCATTTCTGCTGTTTTATCTAGTTTAAATGCCTGTATTTTTAAATAATGGTGGCATGGCTGCTTTTAAATTTTAAGTGTCCTCTTATAAGAAGTGATCCACTTAGGGTGTAGTTTTCCTTTAATAAATGTCATTTTAGCAGTGGTGCTTGTTTAAATATATTCATTACCAGGGGCACCAACTATAGGGGGATCTGGGTGCCTGAGCACCCACAAAAAATTGTTGTGGGTGCTGCACAATGCAACTTCCGAGGTCTCGTAAGGTCTCGGAGCCTGACTTCCATTGCCACTGGAAGCCAGGTTCCGAGGCTGGGGAGTGTGTGGGACATCATGACATCACACTGCAATGTGACGCCATGACGTCATGCTGCAACGTGACATCATGATGTCATGTGCACTGGGCACCCATAACCTGGGACCCAAGTTGGTTCCCCTGTTCATTACGAAGAACGAAGATTCTTTTTGTCTAATTAAAGCGACCTAGAAGCACAATAATCTTCTAAATGCTGTAAATGGTTTAAAATTAATTTGTTTGAGAGTGTGACAGTGTTTCAGTGACACGTAGATGTTCTAACAGCAAGCCATAAAATCAGGTTTTATATGGTTCTTTGACACTTTTTCTTAACTTTCCCCCTCTTTGACCTATTTTTGGAACCTTGCACAGATTCCTGCATACCACATTTTATGACTTCCTGAATGTTTGAACCCAAGCGGTTTACGTTTACAGACGCTGATCTGAATACAAGTGTTGTTGTGCATTATGAATCATGCTGTGAAGTGGCCTTGAGTTGCAAGCCTGTGGCTAGGGACACGAAAAGTAAAAAGCAGCTGTCCAGGTTTACATAGATAGCCATTCAAGAAATTAGGAAGGCAGCTTCAAGTTAGTGACTGTTTTGCTGGAGCTCATATACTGTCTATTATTAGTAGTAGCAGTATTAACCACATTGCTGCACCCTCAAAAGAGAGTTAAGATCATTCCAGTTTATGAGGAAATATTCTTCGTAGGTTACATAGAATCTGAAAGACCCCCTAATATAGTTCCCACCCAACCTTTAGTGGGGTGGATTTTTTGGGCAGGGGGGTGGATCAATTGTAAGAAAGCTGCCCACATTCAGACAGATTATTTTTACTTTTGTTATTTAAAAAATCTGGAAAATATTTGTCACCAGGCCCCCTTCCTGTAAGTACCCTTCATGAAGAAATGAGAAAGCCCTATGTTTTGTAATTGTTAGTGGGTGATAACCAGACCTAGAGGACAAGGACGATCCATTGGGGGGAGGATTGTGCCCCCACTGTGATTGGAGTTCAGCTGGAAAATAACTGACCAATTTAAATGCTAGACCTCTCAGTCAAATCAAAAGATCATCCCACCTCTCCACTCCACCTCTTTCCAGCTGAATTCTGGGTGCTTACTCTATCAACTCGGGGATCTTCCAAACTTCCACTGGCCCTGCCACTTTCCCCTGGGAAATCCCGCTGTTTACTGCTGAATCTGAGCAAGTATCAATCAGGTTTTCTCCAGATTAACACTTGTTCCAATAAAATAAAATTAAATTATTATTATTATTATTATTATTATTATTATTATTATTATTATTATTATTAATATTATTATTATTACTATTACTATCAGCACACCCATCTGTCTGGGTTTCTCCAACCACTCTTGGTGGCTTACAGCATATATAAAAACATAGTAAAATATCAAACATTTTTAAAAAATGGGTTTTCCAGGGGGAAACAACAGGAGAAAGACAAAACTGCTCTGACACATGCCTAGAAAACAGGGGACAAGCAGAAAACTTCTCAGACCTGTGCTTTGGAGGCACCAGAAAAGCAGGAGTGTGGATCAGCCCTGTATTTCATTTCTCAAAAAGCCAGTCTGTGTGGGGTGGCAGGATGGGGGGTCATATATCTCACACTACGGAAAAACTGAGGCAACTAAACTATTCCGAGGATTGGGCACTGCCTGATCTCCCTTGGCATTACCTGTTAATGGCGCAATGTGGTAACGTGAAAGACTCCTCAAATCACTATGATTTGCCTCACGATTTGGGCTACACACAGAGCTTACGCAAACCCCTAGTATGCATGCCTAGCACTGTCAGGCATCAAAAGTACATACTCATTCATGTAAACAAATAAAATTCTGCTCATTGAAAAATAGGATATCAGGTAGAAGGCTAGGCTGGGATTTTTCTTCTTGACACTTTGGTAGGCAGGGAGAGTTGGATGTGCTGCAGCATTCCAGCATGCCTTTTCCCTCTTCATATTATGAAATGATACAGTGCTAGGAGGGCTGTATCAAGTGCTTTTTAAAACCATTCAGTTCAGATCTTAGATTGAGCCCTTCTGAGCCTTTGTTGAGGCTGACTATAGCTCTTAGTATGCTTGGACCTTCAAAGCTCTGTTGATTTCATTAAGGCTTTGGGGATGCTCAGTGCATTTGGGATTGCGGCCCATATCCTGTGGATGTGTGGTCTTATATGACAGAGCTATTGCTTGATCTCTGATGAGACTAGTATTCTTGGAGGGCGTCTTAAGGGAGCCCTGCTGGGTGGCTTGGTGTTTTGCTTTGTAAAAACAGTTCCTAAATGAAATATTTTGTGCTCATAGAGTGACAGTATTTGTAATCAAGTGACATCATTGCACTGCCTGCAATGCTCTTGCAGCTGTCTGCTTTTGATGAAATTAGGCATCAATACACCCTCAGCTGATGGGCTTCTGAGGGTTGAAACAAATAACAGTATCCTCAATTCAATTGCCAAATTAAGAACCATGGCACGAAGAAATAGGGTATGCAAACATTTTATCTGTAAGCCACAGACCACTTGCTCTGAAGTTATCTCATTGAAGTTCCTTCACTAAAGACCACATGACTAATGCAAACCAACACTGGGCTTGGCAGAACATTTATTGGGCTTTACCTCTCTGGATAAGGCTCCTAAAATACCATTAAAAATATTTGCCATCACCTACAATATTCTGCGGAGGACTGAAGGTCCCTGAATAATAAACAGCAATTAATCTCTATATATTCCTTTCTATTGATAGTTTATGGATAAAGTATCCAAAGCGCTGGCCTGGTTCGCACTTAACGCTAAACCATGTTTTATTAAACCATAGTTTGTTTGTTCATCTGAATCAACTTAATTGGGGTTTGTTTAATACCAACAAACCACAGTTTGAAGCCATGGTTTGTTGTTGGTTTATGAACCTTGATTTGTTTTAACTATGGCCTGATGTTACATGTAAACCCAGTACTCTTAACCATGGTTTGTTTGGCCATCACACTCCAGGTGCACATCAAGTTGCAAAGTTACAAGGTAAGAGCAGCTGGAAAGCAAGCCAATCTTTAGAAAAACAAACTATAGTTTGTTTGTTCAATCAATCAGTCGACTGGGGGAAAGTCTTCATCTTTTAAATTTTCTGCCAGAATTGGAAGCAAATTGCAGGCATGGTTGTCCCTTTTGAGGGAATGGCGTTGGCAAATTTCAAAAAGATAGATGCAACTTGCCCATGGAGGGGCTGCACTCCATTAGATAGAGTCTCTGAACGGCATTGCTCTAACCCAGCAGCTTCAAGATCAATGCAAGGCTAACATTTAGCTTCTAAGAGCATCCCATACCAGGTCTCATGTGTTCTGTTTCAAAATTAAATTAGAGGAGTCACGGAATATCCCTCCACCCTTGCTGTTTATATGGGAATGTAGTTTCTTGCCTTTCTTATTTAATCACAATCCACCAAATGGCCTCCAAAATTGCAAGCAATGTGTTTACTGAGTGCTGTAGCAGAAGCCATCTGTTTGTTATCATTGCTGTGCTGACATTTTTCCCTCACTGGCTGTAAAGTATTTGACTTCAGCTCACAGCCATGCTTATGTAGTGCAACAGAATACATCCCGCTGCTTAATCCTTTTGGCCAAACGCAACATGATTTCATTTCAAACGAGAGAGTCATTTAGCAAGTTGCCTGAGTCACATATGCCAACATAAGCTTTCTACAATTTTTTTTTTGCCATTCACCAATAGCCTTCCCCAGAGTGCTGTTTGTTTGTTTTTGTTTTTTGTTTTTTTAACCAACTTGCATTATTGGCTTGCATCAAGGCCACCATTTCACATTGGTGGGTAGTATTCACTGAAGGTGTTTGAATCTACATTTCACTGCTGTATACAAACCAATGGCCCCCAGTTCCTGAAAGTTGTAATCTCTTGTCTCCCAGCTTGTGGTAAAGTGCATTCAAAGGAGTTGTTAGTTCCCTAGTTATTGTCTTTTTCCAAATTAAACAATCTGTTGTACCTCACAGAGTTACAGTTTCCAGAATGGTTTTCCAGAGTGGTTTCAGAACTGGTCCTCTTTCCAGGGAACTAACTCTGGGTCTCCTAACAACTATCAGTGAGTGCCCTTAACAAATTACAGTTTCCAGAATTCATTGTGGGGAAACCATGACTGTTTAAAGTGGTATAATGGTGCTTGAAATGTAAAGTGTGGATGTGACTTCTGTCTGTTTAATGGGAATCAACAGACAAAATAGCAAAAGTCCCTTTACCTAAGAATAGAAATAATGTTCACATCAACTCCAAATGGCTAGAAATCATGACTGATTTTGGTGTTTTTTCCCATCACTGTATAAGTGATTAAAGGCTTCAATCCTATACCCATTTACCTTGGAGTAAGCCCAATTGCACAAAACTCACATAGTTAGGTTTTCTAAATTCCACTGAGGTCAATATACTTTTAAACAATCTAACTGTGTACATGATTGCAGCCATAGTATTGTCCAAAAGGAAAGCTCCAATTTTCCTGAATGCATTACTTGTCTGCTTATTTTAATGTACAGTTTAGTGTACGGCAGTGGTCCATTCAGGCTTTCAACCCTTTCATGTTGAAAACACAGCATAAACTTGCGCTATTGTGGAAATGTCAGGCTGTTTGAAACACGATAGCTTTAATTTCATCCATATTCATGCAAGAATTAACACTGGCCTTGCTTGTCTGTCCCAAACAAAGTCAAATACATATAAATATAACTTTTTGGAGCAGATTTTGTTTTTTCAGAGGCACATACAAATCCTATTATCTTCAAAAACAATTTATATTCACATCTCTGTCTCTTTGGGGAACAAAATCTCTCCTTGGAAAAAGAGTAGTAAATTGGAGGGACTTTTATATTGTTTTGCAGAACTTCGGGAGCAGTTAAATAAAGAAAATAAGAACAGTGTTGAGAATACTCTCATGTGGTTTTTGCTAAGCTTTGTCATAATAAGGCTACCTGTGTCTGTCAGTGAGGAAGTAGGATGTCCCTTCCCAAGGGTAACTAAGACAAAAAACTTATATGCTGCAGTGGGTTTTGTGTCAGACTAGGACCTGAGAGACTCAGGTTAAAATCCTCATCCAGCAATGAAGCTTACTGGATGACCATGGGACTGTCACACTCTTAGTCTGACAAACCTCTCAGGATTGTTGTGAGAATAATATTGTGGAAGAGGTAGATAACCATACATATTAGAAAACAAGACCATCAATGGCTACTAGTCATGATGGCTTACATGAACCAATGGTTTTTAATGTATTACTTCCAGAAGCTGTGGGTGCCCAGGTGATGTAGAAAATGAAGCCACATATTACCAGGATGTTAAACTACTATATCACCTTAAGATTCAACCTGTTGCTTTATGGGGATGGAGAATGTGACCTCCATTGTGTTGCTAGCATGAGTAGACCAGACCACTCATGTTAGCAATTAAGTGCATAAGAATTTTGGGTGATAGGTTGAATCCTACCCTTGAAATCTGGAAACAGTGCTTTCCTAAAAGTTTCTCATTCCTTTTGTAAGAGATCCACCTAACCTTTTGAAAAGTGTGGTTTCAACAGAATAATATTTTCTCCCTAGAATTTTCCTGTTTCTGTCCGAAGTGAGTACACAATGCTAAAGAAGTATATTATAATATCACTCAGGAACAATGGTCAGTTACAGTCCCTTTTGGCACAACGGTGAACAGTTTGCTAGTTTGTTCTGTTATTTTCCAGGTCCAAGGTCTTAGAGGCTCAAGTTAAAAGATGGAAAAGGAAAATATATATGAAGTATTGAATAGACTGCTTTGGTTAATATTATTAAAGCACGACCTTCCCTCTTCAGAGACCCTGGAAGAGGGTCCATTACTGTTTCATAATATGAAAACATTTTCTTATAGGAATTGGGAAAATGCTGCAACCACATGTGATGAGGAGCAGTACAAATGTGGGTTTTGAAAGGCAAATGAGGAAGAATGGCTGGAGTTGAAAGTGCTAAGGAGAGCACAGATGTGTTTACCTTTTCCCAACCTATAGCTGTATCTGGGCAGATTGCCAGGGGCTTTAGCATATCTTAAATAATTTTGTCCAGAACATTTCTCTGGGTAGCCCATTGCAATTATTATCTCCAGTGCATCCATTATTTTTTGAAGGCCTTTTAATAACATTTTTAAAAAAATCTTTGAATATTGTTGATCATAATTTTTAGTATTTTCTCTGCTGTTTGACAGTGGTTGGTTGGATTTTAATCTTTTCAATGCAGTTGTAGCTCTTCTGTTGTGTAAAATGAGATGTGCCTGGCCTTGTTTTACTGTTTTGTTCAGGTTTTGATATTGGTATGAATTTGTATTATTCTTCTACTTCAGAGTTGTTCTTATTTAGCTTATTGTCACATAGCTTTTATTATGAGGTGACAAATATAAATAAATAAATAAGCAGTGAGAGTCACTAGTTTATATATTTTTATTGGACTCGGCAGCTCAGCTAAAGAAGACCTTTATTAAAGTAGACCAGAGATGGGGAACCAGAGGCCCTCTAGATGTTATGGGAAGCCAGCTCCCATCAGTTGCAACCAGCATAATGCCAGCCCAGAAGAGTTCATTCCATAATACTGTACTGGTACTAAAACAGCCCACCTCCACCTCACTAGAAACTGACAATAATCAGACTTGTGCCTGTGGGAGTTTTAGTCTGACACCAGGGGGTGGTCAGGTTTCCCTATGCCTGCTGTAGACCAAGATAAAATGGGAGCAGGTATGGGTTTGGAAGTGGGATTTGGAAACTATCTAGTTTTGTTCTTTTGACAAAACCAGAAGTGTGGGAAGCAAGCCCTTCCAAAGGTAAATTATAGCACAGGTTTTCACCTGTGTTTTTTTTCCTCGGGTGGACTGTATAAGATGCTTGAATTCTATAGTTAACCTTTTGTCCTGTCTGAATTAGTGAAGGTTGTTGGTTATCCAGTGGGGCTATTTGACATAGGATGGAGCTTATTACTGAATATGAGCCCTGAGAAAAGAAGGCTGTCAATTTGAAGAGAGTTAGCAAAAGAGAAGGGCCAGTTGGTGATGGAGGTACATGGGCCAAGGATGTGAGACATGGTAAATTCCTGGGAAAGTGACAGATTTGCTTCTTCTGCCAGGCAGAGTAAGATAGGCTAGGAGGGTGAACCCTGGTGATTTACAGTAGAATATTTTAATTGTTCCACAAAGTTTTAGTTTTGCTTAATGGTTCTTGCCATTGCAGGTGCGTGGGAACAAAGGTGAGGTGCTTTATGTGCTGGATGCCAGCAGTCCAAGGCATTCCAACTGGCTCCGCTTTGTACATGAAGCACCATCCCAGGAACAGAAGAACCTGGCTGCTATCCAGGTAAATTTGGTAACTGCTTATTATCCTTAATCTCCGTAAAGGATTGCTCATTTGTTTATTTATTCGCCTGTGCCAGCCTGGAAACACTGTATGAAAAATTTCAAAATTCACAGGGAGATACCTGTGCACTTTCTTTATTGTCAGTCAACAAACCATTGAAACATTTTGTAGCACTTGACAATCACACTTGGTAAAATTTATAAACATGCACATGAATACAGCTGAAAAACATAGACTTAAAATACTACACAATATTGATAGATATATTTATTGGGAACAACTAAAACATCCCCAAAATAGTGAGTGTGTTTTATGTTCTCGAGAACTCTTCTCTAGGCAGGATTTTAAACAAAATCTGAGGAGTGGGGTGAGAAGGAGAGAAAACGCTGGTCAGGGTGTTGGAGGCCAAAAGACTGTGGTTTGTATCCGTGTTAAAACTGAGTTCAAGAGGTGGTAGACAAACTTAATTTGGTTAGTCTCTGCTGTATGCAAAACGGATGCTAAGTTGCACCAAAGGACTGCTGGGATAAAGAAACAATAGTGGCAATTCCTCCATTTTTTGAAAGTGCGTAATTTCTCAGGCAGCTACTCAGAAGCTTTCTGCCAAAGACAAGTGAAAGCGATAGGTAGCAATTAAGTCCACGTCCCAATAAAATCCATTCTTCCATGAATTTGTCCCCTTCACAATTACCCCAAATTAGTAGTTCGTCTTTAGTTAATTTTTATCCCAACTAATAAAGGTAAAGGTAAAGGACCCCTGACAGTTAAGTTCAGTCACGAACGACTCTGGGGTTGTGGTGCTCATCTCACTTTACAGGCTGAGGGAGCCAACGTTTGTCTGCAGACAGTTTTTCTGGGTCATGTGGCTAGCATGACTAAGCCACTTCTGGCAAAACCAGAGCAGCACATGGAAACACCGTTTACCTTCCCGCCAGAGTGGTACCTATTTATCTAGTTGCATTTAGATGTGCTTTCGAACTGCTAGGTTGACAGGAGCTGGGACCGCGCAATGGGCGCTCACCCCGTCGCGGGGATTCGAACCGCCGACCTTCTGATCGGCAAGCCCTAGGCTCAGTGGTTTAGACCACAGAGCCACCCACGTCCAACTAATATTCCCTCCCAGAATATTCCCAGAATAGCTTGGGTTGTATCTAATACTGCTGTTCCACTTGTGCAACAGAACTACTTTGCTCATGCATTTGCTTTAGCTTTGACTTGATTCTGCCTTTAGATTGAAGTCTATGAAATTAGAGTAAAAGCTAGGCAAGAATAATTTTACAAATATCCCAAAATCATGTCTTATAAATATAAGCAGTGCTTTTTTCTGGGGGGTATGCAGGGGTATGCACACCCCTAAACATTTTGTGAATCTTTGTACTTTTGTCCATTTACTGTATTTATTCTTCCCGATTTCAACTATAAAATGGTGGTTTTCTTGAGTCAAAATGAGAGTACCTCTAATCATTTTTTAAAGAAAAAAAGCACTGGATATAAGAAATTAAAAATAGTGGCTAATCATACATCCACATTCAAGCAGATTAGCTTTGTATGCTGTGCCTGAGCTATGGAAATTCTAAAGAACTGTAGAAACTATTTAGAATCTGAAGACAGTTGTGTGAGTGTGCTTTGTTAAGTGGATAAGAATACTAAGAGTTGTAAGGAGTGTCTACTTTTTGACGCCTCCCCCAGTGGAAGGAAATGGTTAATCAAAGTTTTTGGACTACTGCCAGATTGAATGAGGACTTGTAAGGCCATGTATGACATATAGCTATGAAGTCATTGGCCTTTTGTTGGAAGTTGTAATCAGTGTGACAGCAACAATAAACCTTCAGTCTTTTCTCCTGTCATTCAACTGATCAATGAACATATAAAATTCACAATGCCTCTCAAAGCTAAATGTGTTTTCTGCTTGCTTTCCTGTACCTTAATCCCATTTTGAGTAACCTGGTTGAATAAAAAGGCCTGCATTTGCTCCTGTGTTTGCCAATTACATTTTTATACTTTTTTTTTTTAACAATGGTGTCTGCTGGTGACTACTGTATGGCGAAGGCCCCTTAGCTGTTAATGTCAAAACTCTTTATAAACAGGATCACAGCCAACCCTTTCTATTCAAGCACTCTGTTCATTAGCCACCAGACATTCTGGTGGTCTGGACAAGCTCAGCAAACTGGAATAATGAAATGGCAAAGGTTAATGGGAAAAGAGGTATTTACTGTGATGCAGTAGAGTGGTTTAAAGTCATACTTAACAAATGTAATAATGGAAGATTAGTATTTGAGAATCAGTCAACACTGTAATAAATATGGCACAACTGGTCTGCCTCTCAGCCTAAAAGGCAGGCGGGAATTTGGAAGAGGAGGTAAGCCACAAAGAAATCCAAGACAAATGCATCTTATTATAAGAAGACAAGGAGAGTCTTGCTGGCTCAAACCAAAGCCCTATCTGCTCCAGGATTCTGTTCTCACATTGGCCAAACACATGACTATGGCAAGCCCATAAGTGGGACATGAGCATAATAGTCCTCTTCTGCTTATGATCCTGCTTGTGATTTTATATATTAACCTACTGCAATAGTTACTCATCATAAGGCAAGTTTGAGGTTTTCTGTTCATTTCTTGTGCTGCCCATAAGCAATTATATTAACAAAAGGTAATGCCCAAATACATAGTGTTTGACTTTTAAAGAAAGCAGGGCCATCTTCTTGTTTTAGCGGACCCATGACAGACTGCACTCCCTATATCAGTGGTCGTCCTATATCACCACCATCATTCAAATATACAGACCACATCAAAGAAGACTAAAACAAACAAGCACAGGTTCCAAAAACAAAGTTTAGCAAACTCCAAAATGATAGAACCACCCATCTAAATCTAAAAAGCAAAACAATTTCATCGGCTCCAATTACAGATAGGTAGCCGTGTTGGTCTGCCATAGTCAAAATAAAAAAAATCCTTCCAGTAGCACCTTAAAGACCAACTAAGTTAGTTCTTGGTATGAGCTTTCGTGTGCATGCACACGAAGAAGTGTGCATGCACACGAAAAGAATCTGAAGAAGTGTGCATGCACATGAAAAGAATCTGAAGAAGTGTGCATGCACACGAAAGCTCATACCAAGAACTAACTTAGTTGGTCTTTAAGGTGCTACTGGAAGGAATTTTTTTATTTTATTTTCATCGGCTGTAAAATTTGAATCGAAATAAACCTTCAGTGGGCACCTAAACATCATTGTGCCAGACATCTGTCTGATTTTGAGTGGCTAGTCCGAGAACTGCAGCTACAGGAGTAAAAGCCCAATTTATAGTACAGGCTTAGCACACCCATCTTCTGGACAGAGATACAGTAGGAGAGATGGTCCCATAGATACCCTGGTTCCAAGTTGTTTGTTGACATGGCAGTCCTGGCAGCAGTAGTGTTGGACACATTGCTCTGAGCCACCATTTAAATTTCTAATAATGTAGGGTCATTATGGGAAATTAAAATGGTAGCTGAGCGCATGTATTTGAGCATAAACCTGCAGCAGTAGTCTTAGAATCTTGGTATGGGGTGAACAAAGGCTAAAACCGACACCCGGGGCAGGGCAAACCACCGGCTGTGCATGCGTTGTGCCACTACGTACGACGCATGCATGGTGTCACTACATAGGGCGCATGTGTGGCGTCACTACGTACAGTGCATGTGTGTGACACCGCACATGTGTTATACATAGTGGTTTGTTGCTGGCGCCGCCCCAGTGTCGTACGGACGGTGGCGTGATCTTCTGCTCATGGCTGCAGCGGCAGCAGAAGGATACATTGCCATCCGTATGGCGCTCGGGTGGTGCCAGCGGCAAACCGCTATGTACAGCGCAGGTGCGGCGTTGCTATGAACAGCGCATGCATGTGACACAGCACATGTGTTGTACATAGTGGTTTGCTGCTGGCACTGCTCAAACGCTGTATGGACAGTGGCGGGATCCTCTGCTTGCAGCTGCAGCCACGAATGCGGCTGCGGCGGGGCGAGAACCCCACGGGGTGCCGCCTTGTCACCCCTCCAGACATGGCACTCGGGGTGAACCGCCCCCCGCCCTCCGCCCCCCCTTGCGACAACACTGTCTTTGTAATCTTGGTAATCTTAGAAATGACTCTCTCTCAAACTTTTATCAACTCATGTCCCCCTTCTGGATTTTTGCTGCCTTCGGCCCTCCCCTTCATGCCCTGCTTCTAACAGCAGAGGTATGGATTTCATACAAAATTTGTAACTGAAGCAGTGCTTGGTTTCATAAATGAAGTCATAGTCTTAGGAGCCTTGGTTTGGTCTGAGTGTGGTTTGGTGTTACCATACACTCTACCCTGCTTCCTTAACCATGGTTTGCTTGAGCTCCCAACCGCAAATGCTCAACAAACTGCAAAAGTTTTGACTCAAGAGCAGCTGGAAAACAAGTCCAGGTTTGAAGAAACTAGCCATGGTTTGTTCGATTGTCTATGGGACAACTTGTGGTTAACTAACGATTTGTTAAAACAAATCATGACTTAGCCTTTGTGTATCAGGGGCTTTGTGTGCCTGGACATATGTTTCCTTGAAACAAGAAAAAGTAAGAGCCAAATCTTTTTACATTAGGAGGGAGGGGGGAATGTCTTATAACTTGATTTATTTTAAGTTTTTATTGTGGTAAATTAAAATTCCCTGGAACATGCAACAGTGCTATAAGAGGAAAAAGTAACTCTTTGATGAAGGCAAGATATCCTGATAGCTATCTGAACTCCACTGTGAAATACACATCTTGAAGAAAATATGTAATTAATTTTCTTCTCCCCATTCCATCACTGATGTAAGAGCGAAAAATGTGTCTGGTCCTTGAACACTGTTGCTTTTGACAAGTTTTTCAAATTAAATTGACTTTCCCATTTCATAAATAAGTCATTTTAATCCATTACAGACCTATCTAAGCTTTAGAAGTAAGATATCCCTTGTTGGCAGTTTCAATGAATCTTAGCATATTGCAAATTAAAAATCATTATCTTGCTGTAGCCTCGCAAAGCTTGTCACAAAATATATGGCTATGTACACCGTAAGCAAGGCTCAATTAACTTTACTGGATGTTGATCAGATAAGAGTTATGATTTACGACAGCACTTGGCAGCATTTGCTAGGTAAATGTGATTCTCCTTTTGTTTCCTTTGGAAGAACCCAAAGCACTTTGCTCATCTGATAACGGTTGCCCAAGTCTGCATTACCATAAAACCGTTGACTGAACCACATGAAAGCAGGCCCATGGAAATGAGAGGTGGGCAGAAGCAAGAGGCTTGCAAATTCCAATAAAGCTATAGAGACAGAGCACAGGGCACACTCAATGTTTTGAGAAGACCCTGGGCAAAGTGTCCTCTCATGGACTTCCTCTTATGTAGATATAGGTCTCATTGGGAACACCTGCCCACAGTGTTGGAAGCAGCAGGAGTAGTCCATGGGGGGCTGGGAACTGGCATTGTAAGCTCTCAGAGTTCCATAGTACAACTCCATGGCATCCTGAACAATGTCAGTGGGTGGCTTGCAGACTGTGTCCTGACATCCCAAGGGACCTGCTAGCTGTCTAGGATGCTGGTGCTGAGCTTGATATACAGCAAAACAAACATCTTTATGTCTTCAAAAGCATGCAAAATTAGTAGCTGGGCTTCCACAGGATACATGATTCCAGCCATCTGGAAATCAGTTACCAACTGAAATTAGGCACACAACTAATATTCTGATATTTAGGCAGCCGTTGAAGACATTTTTGTTTAAAAAGGCTTTTCCTAAAATGTGACTCAGACATTTTATGGACTATTAATTGTACAATTGAATTGCCGAAATGGTTTTATTGCCTCTAGTTCATTGAGTCTACAGGTTGTTGTTTTTTTGTATTTTATCTTACTTTTCCTTCTATCATACACTGCTCTGGAACCTTTGATTGTGAATTGGTTTATAAGTCTGCAAATAGTAAATAAATAAATAAATAACAAGCTCAGTTGTGTCTGACAGGAAAAGTCAGCCGTGTGGTACCTTAAAGACTAACAGATTTACTATGGCACAAACTTTTTAAAAAGTGCAACAAGACTATGTTGTTCCTGCTGGAACTTTTGAGCAATATATTATTTTCAAAACAATGGATGAGATTCAAGTAAATTGGATGATCAGAATGAGCTCTAGTCATGCAGTGGGATTTCCCCCTCTCTCTTCCACCTGTATGCCCCCCAAATCTGCTGTAGGGGGCTGGGGAAACCCCCAGAATAGGTTTAGGGCTTGTGGGGGTGCCCAGAGGAAGGAGAGGGGAGAAAGTCCTATTGCACAAGCAGACCTTGTTCAGCTCATGCATACCCTGCTTAACACTACTATGAATCCACCTTGTATCTGACAAAAATTACTTGTTCTTGTATCCACTCAGAAACTTAACTTGTATTTCTTGATGCTTAAAAAAATTAATTTAGCTGTATGCTTTCCTAAAGGGACTGTCCAATCTCTTGCTTTCCCCAACAGGAAGGAGAAAATATTTTCTACTTAGCTGTTGAGGATATTGAAACAGATACAGAATTGCTGATTGGTTACCTTGACAGCGACATGGAAGAAGTAGAGGAAGAAGAAGAGGAAGTAATTACTAACCAGGAAGAAGATGACAGCATCATCAGCAACAGCGGTAACAGCAGCCATAAGGAATTGCAACAAACTAGTGAGAAAGGTATGGATGAAATTAAGCTGAATGGAAATGATGCGCATCTGTTTAAAAGCACACAGTCATTTCTTAATTTAAGAAAACGAGGGGCACCTTTTCTGTATAGCTGAGGATTTTGGTAATTTCAGTGTTCTGAACAGTTTACAAATTGCAACCTTTGCAGGCTATCAAGACTACTTCAGACTTCGTGCCTTATTGCCTCGATAACTACGAAACAGGATTCTATTTTTAAACATTACTGGAAAAAATCACACCTCTCTATGTGACTCTTTTATAAGATTATTTCAGTTTTAAAATATATATTTAAGGTCCTTTCTTAAGTGTCTTAGAAGGCACTCACAGCAAAGGACTTATCTTTGTTTAATGAAATAACATAAAACTCCAAAAAAATCAAACAGCAGTACATAAATAAGGACTTTACAGAAGTGATAGAATTTACATAAATGATATAATAAAACAGAGCACCGCCCCTCTCCCCCAAGTTCTTTCTTTTAGGTGGTGTCACCACAAAACCTCTTCCTTGAAAGTTGATCTTTCTGTTGGCTGGAAGGAACATTGCCTCATCTTAGTCACCTCAGCAGCACAGCAGTCTTCTCAAAAGAGTTGCCACTTAGGAAACATAAACTTACAGCCCTTTATAATGTCTGCAGAATTATTATAGCAATGTATGCTAGAGGGTTACACCAAGACAAAGCGATGCAGAAAAATAAGTTGCACAGAAATGAACAATAATTAGATTTCTTTGCTGTTTTCAGATGTCAGCTGAATTAATCATGTTTCTTTCTGCAGTAATATGAACTCACCACAGCTTAGAAAATATTGTGGATCCTCCTTCATTAGAGCATTTTCTTAGAATATAATCTTCCAAACATGTTATATGCAGGAAATGATTTTTCTGAATTTTTCTTCTTCGCTGTGCAGATTCTTTTAGTTGCAAAGAGGACCATGCCTGCCCTAACTGTGAATCCAGTTTTGCCAGCCACGAAATCCTAGCTGAACACCTTCAGACATTGCACCAAAAACCCAGTGAGGAAAAGGAATTCAAATGCAGGAATTGTGGGAAGAAATTCCCTGTTAAGCAAGCTCTGCAGAGGCAGTAAGTCTAAAACATCATAAACTATGACTTCCATGTCACTCAGATCATTAACTTGAATTTCTCTTCTTTAGGGATGCATGAATTGCAAAGTTAGCAAACATATTTAGACTACTTTAAAATGTACATTTTTGAGCACACACTGAAAGCATCTTGTACTTGGAATATGACAGAAGTTGTGTGCAGACAGATGCACTGCAAGCAGGTACACTTCTCAGAGAAGTCAGGATTGGCTTTGACTTTCTGCTGAATGTTCACTCAGTGAGAAACCTGGGTTTGTCCTGGGTTGTCTATGAAACAGAAGTTTTGGAGGAGAGGTTTTCTTCTGGGTAGGCTTTCATGTTAGTCTCCCAGCATTCCTTCCAAGTACCACAGCCCATGTTGGCTGTTTTCCCTAAACATTTTGGACAGGCATAGGCAAACGCTGGCCCTCCAGATGTTTGGGACTACAATTCCCATCACCCCTAGCTAACAGGACCAGGGTCATGGATGATGGGAATTGTAATCCCAAACATCTGGAGGGCCGGAGTTTGCCTATGCCTGATTTTGGATAATGCAACAAGCTTGGGGAACATCATCATAGCTATGAATGTATGGGTTCTGTATGGGTTGGGTGGAGCCATCTTCCTGACAGTGACATCACTGCTGCTTACCTGGAGGCAGATGGGATGGGACAGAGAGACTGCAAAGTTGGGGTCACCAACTAGAGAGTGGTGGACCCACCAGTGTCTCTACACAGTCCCAACCTTGCCACCACCTTGACTCTTGACAACCTGGTCCAGGCAAGAACAGCAAAGCCAGTCAAGGTAAAGGACCCCTGGACGGTTAAGTCCAAGTTTTGGGAGAGCATCTGTGTCCCACCACAAACTCCACTACTAGTTCACCTTCACCTTTCCTTCCAATGTTCTCTAATATTGTGGGTGCTCCCCAAAATGCAAAAAAGCAGCAAACAAGCCCCGTGATGTCACATAATATTTATTGTACATAGAAATTGCATACGACCAAAGCTTGATATCTCAGTTGGTAGAGCATGAGACTCTTAATATCAAGGTTGTGGGTTCGAGTCTCCCATTGAACAAAGGATTCCAGCATTGCAGGGGGCTTGTCTAGATGACCCTCACAGTCCCTCCAATTCAATGAAAACAGAAGAGAACAAATAAAATTGAATTAATAGCAAATAAAATCACATAACCAGAAGATCAAACTTGCAGCCTATTTGTAACATATTAAAATGAGAAAAGGTACTATGTTTTAAATGTATACATAAAGAAGCTATAGGAAGACAATTTGCAAGAGGTTATTAAGTCTGACATCAATATATATATAGAGAGATACATTTTGTTTCTCTTCAGGGGCTTCAGCATGTGAAAATGTTCCATATTTTAATTGTGTATTTTGTTTTTGAAAAAGCAACCCTGGGAATGTGTTTGAAGTGCAGAGGAAAATTTCTTAAGTAAATATTGTACATTGGAGCAGCAGCAGACCTCTGGAAATTATACAGGGCATACAACACACAGTTCCTCTTTCCAGCAGAAATGGAACATTTTCTCCCCCATTGATTTGCATTCTGAGACACAATCTTTGTAAAAAGCAACCGTTCAAATAAAATGGGCATGGTTTCCCACCAAAGCAGGAATTTTAGATGTTTTCTGTATATTGGTGTATATTATAAACAACGTATATGTAAGTAGATCACTGGAATGTAGTGGATTTATAGAGATCCATTGTGAATCAGTTGTTTTGGATGTGTTAACGTTTGTGGAAGAGGAAAAGAATGAAGGGTTTTCAAAAGTTTATGTTGTAGCTGTTAATCCCAACATGTTTCAGAAATAGTTTTCCTTCTTCACGGGCATTTTTTTTGTCAGAATACCACAGAAAAATACTATTGTGTTCTGCAGCCTTGAAAATATGGAAGCCACCCAAAAAACTTTATTTTTGTTTTGACTGGGCTGATGGGAGTTGTAGTCCAAAATAGATTTTGCTGAGATTAGATTAAAACTTGATTGTTGATTTGTGTTGTGATCGTGGTCTCCCCTTCAAGACACCTAGTAAATTAAAAACAACAACAAAAAGTATATATATAATTTAACTATAAACTTTGTAAATAAGATTACAGTGGTACTTCGGGTTAAGAACTTTATTCGTTCTGGAGGTCCATTCTTAACCTGAAACTGTTTGTAACCTGAGGTACCACTTTAGCTAATAGGGCCTCCCGCTGCCACTGCTGCCACCACTGCGTGATTTCTGTTCTCATCCTGAAGCAAAGTTCTTAACCCAAGGTACTATTTCTGGGTTAGCAGGTCTGTAACCTGAAGCGTCTGTAACCTGGGGTACCACTGTACTCAATTTAAATAGCATACATTGTTGCATTAAGATGGCTAAACCACAAATTAAGTGGCTCGCCGTAATATTCTTAATTTCCTTCAATAATTCATATATAGTGGTACCTTGGTTTAAGAACAGTCCTGTTTATGAACAGTTCAGTTTATAAACTCTGCAAAACCGGAAGTAGTGTTCTGGTTTGCGAACTTTACCTTGGTCTACAAATGAAAACTGAATGTTGGAAGGGCACCGGCGGCGGGAGACCTCATTAGAGAAAGCGAGCCTCGGTTTAAGAATGGATTCGGTGTAAGAACGGATTTCAGGAACGGATTAAGTTCGTAAACCGAGGTACCACTGTGTATGTATGTATGTATGTATGTATGTATACACACACACATTTCCCCCTTGAACAAATATCCCAGGATGTGTGGGAAGCCAGTCAATCCCTGAAATCTAATTGACCTTGGAATGTTTGACTTCTGTTTTATTTTGGAAAACAAACAAACATAGCATAAATGTGGATGGCATCAAACGCCCACACAATTTAAGCAAATTCATTTATTTTCTTTTGTCTTTCCTGACAGTGTTCTCCAGTGCACAGAGAATGTCAACCTGGGAGATCGTTCAAGAAGTTTTCAGTGTTCTGTTTGCAACACATCCTTCAGCTCAGAATTGAGGTTCCATGTCAGAATTACTGGACTGCTCTCATCCTGCTGCTGACCTCCCTTTTGCATGCTTGCTTGCTTTTCAAGTTCCTTAGTTGTTTTCTGAACCCTAACTGTGCAAGACGAGAAATGCTTTCATGCCTACCTGCAGTAGGTTATGCATGAAGTGACCCTAGAAGTCTTCTGCGCAGCATGTGTTAAGCGCACTCAAAATGCCTGCTGAGAGGCTGATTCTTTTTGGAGAGGGGGGAAGTATCTTATTTCTTGATGTATTATTTTTTCCCCACTCTCCCAACTCTCCAACATCAGCTACGAGCAACACAAAGAAGCATGCCGAGGTGATGCCAGGTTCGTATGCAAGGCTGACAGCTGCGGGAAGAGGTTCAAGAGCAAGGATGCTCTGAAAAAACACAAGGAAAATGTGCACACTGGTAAGCATAAAATGTTGAAATCACCGGTGTTTAGTGAATCACTTTCCAGCGTTCAAGTTTCCTGAGCTGAATCTGGATTCAAGAAAATGTTGACCTATCTGTGGCTACTAACTGGGAAAACCAAAGTGTTCAGAGGAAGAGAATGAGAGGTCCATGTTCAGCTCCATGTTGAGAGCCAGTGTGGTGTAGTGGTTAAGAGCGATAGACTTGCAATCTGGGGAACCGGGTTCGCGTCTCCGCTCCTCCACATGCAGCTGCTGGGTGACCTTGGGCTAGTCACACTTCTCTGAAGTCTCTCAGCCCCACTCTCCTCACAGAGTGTTTGTTGTGGGGGAGAAGGGGAAAGGAGAACGTTAGCCGCTTTGAGACTCCTTCGGGTAGTGATAAAGCGGGATGTCAAATCCAAACTCTTCTCTTCTTCTTCTTCAGAAGCAACTTGAGTACCAGTTTGTGGAAAGAAACACAAGCACATGTTTTATCACTATCATCTGGGCTAGTGTCAGCCCAGAGTACCCTTCTCAAAGGCAGTCGGCTGTGATTTTCAATTGGGGAGTGCGCTGATGCATTTAGATCCTGTTTGTGGGCTTTCCATGGACATCTGATTGGCCACTGTGAGAACAGGATGTTGGCCAAAGATGGACCTTTGGCCTGATTTGGCAGGGCTCTTCTCATGTTCTTGGGTAGCTGCATCATCTCAGGATGGCCAGAACTGATGTCCATGCCAGTTTGGTTCTTCCTGCTATTCCCCTGGCTGCGTGCTGGCCTTACCTGAGTGGCAGTGCTTGGGTGCGGGAATTTTAACATGATGAGCGGTTTTCACAGATCCAGCTACTGCTGCCAGGTGAGCCTGTGAGACACTGACTGGCCAAGTTCACAGATGACCATTCACCTCCCCCCCACAACCCCCCTGACAATCATTGTGGGCTTCCTAAGAACAACTGGTTAGTTATTGTTGAAGACAGAGTGCTGGACTAGGTGAAACTGGATATCCTTATGTGCTTCCGTTTTGAAACTGTTGGACAGACATGGTTCAGAGCATTACAAGGTTACACTTTTGCATGCTACCTGGAGTGCACAGGGGAGGGCTAATGATCCTTCACTACATTTGAGTCTCTATGCTTTAAATCAAACTATGACTTGAAAGGGGCAGCCTCCCTAATCTGTAGTGTAATATTGGACCATAGTATGAGAAATTATGGAAGTTTAAAGCAGATGTGGCAGGCAGAGTTAAGAGAAAAGGTAAGAGGCTCAGAGGTGGGACACTGTCTGGCAAAGTCACCCTTTAAATATGGTACCTGCATGCCTAGAGGAAGCCTCCCTAAAAATCATCTTCCACTGGTATTGGACACCAATAAGACTAGCTAAAATAAACCACAGGCTGTCTTTCCATCTGTCCTGGAAAGGGTGTTGGAAGCCTGGGTATTATATTCATGTATCAGGGAAGTGCAGCATTGTTCAAAAATTCTAGATCAATGTTTCACAGTTGTTTCTATTATTATTTCTAAACAACCCTTGAAGACTAATCAAGTCTTAGTACTCCTCCTACTGGATCTTAGCTCACGTTGTGCTAAGGGTAACACAAACAATTAATTGGTTTTCTTCTTACTGTGGATTTTTGAGGGAGTTTTTAAAAAGTTTCATAAGGAAACTTGCACATTTGACTTTTCCAGCATTGTAAAGATGGCCACCGTTTTACTTTTAAGACATAGAACAGACATGTAATGTTGGCAGTGGCTCACAGGTTAGCCTGAAGCATAATTGGGATGAGTGGAAACTTTTCTTGGTATTAGTTAATTATGTTAAAGGGCAGAGGAAAACATGTATTACAGATTCAAATCAGAAGAGGTTTTGGTGTGCTTTCAATTTATGTATGACAGGAAAATCTAAGAGATACGTGTAAACTTCCAGAAACTAATGGAATTGGAAACCTTGTTTCCTGCACATGTCTGAACCTCCAAAAGAAGCCACTAGCCCTTACTTGGCTTGTAGAACTTGGCAGGGAGAAAATACAATAGTGACACAAATGGTAGTTTAGCACCAGAACCTGGGACAGTAGCACTGTTGGAGCTGGAGGCAAGACTGAGACCCCATCCGCTCTGCATGTTTAAAGGGGTATCATACCACTTAAACATTCATGGCTTCTCCCAAAGAATCCTAAGAACAGCAGTTTGTCAAGGGTGCTGAGAGTTGTTAAGAGACACCTATCTCCCTGACAGACATACAGTTCTCAGAGTGGCTTAATAGTTAGACCCTCATCCGAGGGAACTCTGGTAATTGCAGAGGGCCTTCTCGGTAGTGGCAGCACTGTGGAATGCCCTCCCATAAGATGTCAAGGAAATAAACAACTATTTGACCTTTAGAATACATTTGAAGACAGCCCTGTTTAGGGAAATTTTTAATGTTCAAAGTTTTATTCTGTTGAAAGCCACCCAGAGTGGCTGGGGAAACCCAGCCAGATGGGCAGGGTATAAATTATTATTATTATTATTATTATTATTATTATTATTATTATTATTATTATTATTAGTTGTTGTTGTTGTTGTTGTTGTTATAGCTTTTGGAAGGAAATAGAGGTCTCCTAACAACTCTCAGCATACCTAACTAACTACAATTCCAAGGATTCTATGAGAAGCCATGACTGTTTCAAGTGGTATGATACTTGTTTAAATGGTGTGAATGTGGCCAAAATTTTTTTTGATATGGCTGCCTACCATATGTGGAGCGAATAATCTGGAGTGTTGCTCCAGTGCTGGTCTGAAACTTGTTGAAGGCTGAAGTACCCCTACAGGACACATCTGTTCCAGGGTGTAACTTTGATTAAAGAGGTCACCCTCTTTTTCTTGACTGAACCTAGGTCAAGCTGGTATGTCTTCTGCAAAGGTACGATGCCAAGAGCTGAGAGAGTTTCTGGGGAGAAGTTGGCAAGAAAACATTTTCCATTTCATTTCACTCTTAATTTGCATACCGCCTTTCCATATTACTATACACAAGGCAGTTTGCAAGCTGAAGAAACAATGAAATAGACAGCAAAGATCACACATATGATCCAATACAAAAAAAGGTATTATAAAAACATAACTTTAAAATAAACATTATTGGGAGCAGGGGTAGAGAAAGCACAGTACATTTTTATTCATCTTCTGTGGAGATGCGTGCAAGAATCACAGTATCACTGTCTGAAGTCTGAAATGGTCTTCAGTTTATTGACCCTCATCCAGTCTATTACTGACTCTGGACGCTGTTTCAACTCTTCCACAGCATTGCCTGAATTCACGGAGACTCATTTAAGCCTATGGGACAAAATCATTGTAAACTATGGACTATGGCTGCCTTCACTAACCTGGTTCCCTTCAGATGTTTGGGAGTTGTAGTCTAAAACATTTGGAGGGCGGAAGATTGGTGAAAGCTAAACTATGGATTTATTCCTCATAATTGCTTATTGTAAACACAGCACTTTAAAAAAATAATCAGTAACTGATAACTAAACTCTTCTTGCATTCTGAACTGGAGGCTAATAAATGGATATGTTTTCATTGATTATATTAGGTGATATAATATAATTGGATAGCTTTATTTATTTATTTTTTAAGCAGCCAAAGCTTTCTTGGAGCTACATTCCACAGGCCAAAACTTCTGTAGGGCACCCACAGAGCTGTCCTGTAACATAATACATTTGAGGTGGGGTAACAGTGTAAAATTCTTGTGTCCATCAAATGGCCTGTGAAAAATGGCACAGGCAGTGAAAACATTTGGCCTCTTCCTTTGTACTTCTTTATTAAAGCTGTTGGTGGTATTTTTGTTTCTGGCTTAGGAAACTCTAGGAAGAGGCTGATGTGCTCAGTGTGCAATAAGAGGTGTTCTTCAGCAACAAATCTTCAAGAGCATCGAAAGGTCAGTAAAATGAAGGCTGACCCCCAGCAGGTTGTGACTCTGCCGAGGTAGAAGGCCATAGAGTAGGGTCGCTAGAGAGCTGCTGAAATTCAGACTATCGTTTTTCTCATGTTCACAAAGACAGTAGTCTGCTTAGATCCTGAGATTTTTATTTTCACAACCACACAGTAAATGAAAAGAAAATGATCTTTTGTTTCTCTTCTTTTCTTTCGTTTGCTGTGATCAGGACTTTATCTTCCTGTTACGTTTTCATTTTTCAGTCAAATTCCATGTAGAACACTGAATATATTCTGAACCCATTAAACTTAAAACACCCTAAGAGAATAATTGGATAACTGGCAAATCCACATAAGGAATTAATTTCTTTTAACAGAAGCCCACTGCATATTGTTTGTACTGCTAAAGGCTACTAATGCTAAGAGTCAAAGCAGAAAGTAGCGTGCAACAAAAATAATCAGGATTTAAAAGAAAAGAAAAGCTTACTGCTCTAACCTTCACAATTTATGGAAACGAAGCAAAAAGGTATCTCTGCAAATAGGTATCTGTTTACCTGGTATGCAAAATGCACTTTGCTTCTGCTTGTGACAGATTGAGGGGAGACACTAGCTCTGATCCTGCAAATCTTGTTCAAAATACCTCTGGCATTTTGAGATTTTTCTAGGTATCAACCACACATTTGCAAGCTAATCAGGTACTCTTAATTGCTAGAAACAGATTTTTAAAATGAAAAGTGACGTTCTCAATTTTTTTGTATAATACCAAATTCTGCGTTTATACTGTATAAATATTTTCTATTCAAAAAGTGCATCTAAACTATTTTTAGTTGACCTAAACTAAATCACATTTTGGGGGCATCCTTTTATGTGTAGAAGAACTTGCAGTTGTTGCAACTTCAGGACACTGAAGACACAAAGACATTTGCTGAAAATTCATAGGGCAATTTAATTGCATTAATAAGCACCCTTTAACTGCGTTAATAAACCTGCCTGAATTTCACTTCAGTTTGCTTGGGTTTTTGTCAGGTTTCTACTGCTGCCTGCCCTTATTCTTTGCCAGTGTTATTGATTGCCAGACTTTATATCTTGTTTTGCAGCAACACCAAGTCATAGGACCTATTATAAGAATCCCAGCAGCAGCATAAATAACCAGTCTCTCTGCAACTCAGCAATGTTGCCTCCATGCTTACTCCAAGCCACTGTATGCTAGTACCATATAAAGGGTTTTTTGGGGGGCCAGGGGAGATTTTGGGTATCTTTTATTTACGTAAAAATAGCTTTAGTGAGAGTTTTGAGGGTTTATGTGGCAAATAAGGCACAGCTGGTAAGACAGATTCTATTATTTAGGCTGCATTTATTACAGTTCGATACTGGAAAGAGATGAAAATCTTCTGTAGATTTTCTTTTAAAAACTCTTTTAAAATATATTGTTTGCATTAATCTTCTTCTGACCTTTTAGCTGAAAACAGTCTTCAGAAAGGAATGTTTGAAGATTTTTTACTTTGTGTCTAGCTGAGTATCACATCGGGGGTAGGAGCTCATTGCTCGTAAAACCTGGTTTAAGATCTGGTCTTATAAGAAGAAAGGTGGTTGTGTTTCCCTCTTTATTTTACAAATATCCCAGAAAGCCATAAACTGGAAAATCATTCCTTTGAGCTGTACAATTAAGTTCTACTTAAAGCTATGGCATTGAGATTATGTGGTGAATCAGCTGCATTGATGGCCACATAGGGTTCCACCATTGTAGGCATTTGTTGCTGGGAGAATCATGCCAAATACAGACTGTATGTCTGAACAAGTTAACCTAAATGCAGGTCTGCATCAGCATACGGAAAGTCCACTTCATTTTGTGGCAGCTGCCTTTCACAACCAGCTTGTTCTTGGGGTGGTTACAGTTTAACCACATTTGGTTCATGCTAATTCAGATGTACCTGTGAAAGGTGTGGCAGTCTGGATAGGCCTTTAGGTCTGTTGTTCTGACTGCCTGAAGATAAACTACAACATAGTGGCAAATAAGGGTCAATACTCCACTAAGTTATTATAAAATTTAGTGATCTTAGGCATATGAAACAAGGACCGGCCTTATCATTGGACCATCTAGCCCAGCCTTTTTCAACCTTGGATCCCTGATGTTAGATTACAACTCACATCATGCCTAACCATTGGCAAAACTGGCTGGAGATGATGGGAGTTGCAGTCTGATCTAGCCAATGCTACAGTCTTGGGTAACCTTTGACTCTCCAAATGTTTTTGGACTACAACGCACATTATCGCTGGTATTGGCTGGGACTGATGGGAATTGAGAGTCCAACAATATCTGAAGCTCCAAAGGTTGCCCAGCCCTGCAATATGATCTACTTAGACTAGCAACAGAAGTTTTCAAGGTCTCAGGCACAATTGTGCCAGCCCTGCTGACCAGGATCCTTTTAATTGGTTTAGGACTTCGGTTACACCAAGCATGTGCCCTACAGTGGTGCCTCGGGTTAAGTACTTAATTCGTTCTGGAGGTCCGTTCTTAACCTGGAACTGTTCTTAACCTGAAGCACCACTTTAGCTAATGGGGCCTCCTGCTGCCGCCGCACCACCGGATCACAATTTCTGTTCTTATCCTGAAGCAAAGTTCTTAACCTGAAGCACTATTTCTGGGTTAGCGGAGTGTGTAACCTGAAACGTATGTAACCTGAAGTGTATGTAACCTGAGGTATCACTGTATTAATAGGTTCCTGTGACTTGAAAACAAAATGCCAACTGAAAACATCCCTTAAAATTCAGACCTATGAGGATTCTTTTGTTTCCAGTGCAGAGTCTAGGTTACCTGTATACTAATTTACCTGTCCTTCACATTTTTAATATTATTTCTAAGCAGTTTGTTTAATAGCTACCTTCAAAGGCAAAAAACTGATGCAAATCCAGGAACAGTTTTTGGAGGGTAGTGATACAGAATGAGAAATCTCTTTCACAGACATATAGTTGTGAAGTTAATTCCTGCATAAAGCCTAGAACTACCCAGCTATTTCGAATTGTCTTAAAAGTTTGAAAGGTCAGATCACATTGCTTGGATTAGTGAATCTCTTTAGGGGCTTATAGTATTAGTTGAGTTCTAAGGAAAAACAATCAGGCAGATTTATGGACTGTAAGTCAAAGTCTGTCAGGAGTTACCCAATCTGAGGGGTATCCCTAAACATTGCTATGCAAGTATTTCAGAGAGTGTTACTTGTTCTGTAATTATTCTTTCCTCTTGATTTTCTTCCAACTGTTTTTTGGTTGATTTTCATGTTGCTGCTGCACACAGAAGGTTTTTTTGGTTTGGGGGTTTTTTGAAGGCCAAAGGACACCTTTCTACTCACCAAACCAGTAGATTAAAGGACAAACTAGGTGTGATGGCAGCAGCTTTTAATGTGTCTGCCTCCTTTGCCTAAAGAGCAAGGGGGAATCTTACCTCAACAATAAAAAAGCACATGTCCTGAACCCTGGTGCTCTGGGGACCTTTTGCAGTTCCCTGGTTAAATTTGTACCCCATTATTCCTCCCAACAGAGCCCAGGTGAGCAAACAGCAAAATATTTAAACATAATTAATGTTTTGTGTTCTGTTTTCCTCTTTGAGGTGATTAGAAATTTCCACATCCACTTTAGATAACCCTCAGTTTCCTATTATGTCCAGATCCTAACTCTGGCTAACATAGTTAAGATTAACAACAGTTTGGGTTTGGATATTACAACAAGTAGTGGTTAATGGAAGCAAAAATATCTGAATTTATCACTGTAGCTGCACTCAGAGGAGGAGGGGGACAATAAACATCTGGATTTTGCTGTAGCTCATGCTCATAATGTACAGGCCTACATTTTTGAGAAATTAAAAACAATGCTCTATTGAGGCATGATGCTGTACCCAGATTATGACACCATGCAAAATTTATGGTGCTGTAATTTTCCTTCTGACCCCAGTCCTAACACGGAGGTGGGAATTTGGATGATTATATTAAACATTGGCATCTTATTGGTTTCAAGTTCCACAAAGGTCTATCTGGAACAAATAATTAAATGGGGGGGGGGGAGCTTTTCATAGAAATATCAAAACCACATAAAAATTATGTCTGCAGCAACATTTGGAATCACAGGTTTCTTGGAAAGCAGAGAAGAAAAGCAAATGTAAAGAAAGAGGTCAAATATATCATCTAGTTTTGAATTTAGTCATACTCATAGTACCCCCATTGAAATTATGGAACGAAGGTGCTAAATCCATACTGTGGTTATCACCTAGTTGGTTATCATGCAAAGTTAATCTATGTCAAGTTCACCTTTGGAAAGTTTGGCAAATTAATTTTTGTCCTTTTTAATAAGACAAATGAAGATTTCTGAAACTGTCACTTTTAAAAAATGAAGAAATATGTTCATTTCAGGCTACACAGACCTTGGTTAGGCTCAAGCAATTCGGACAATTAGTGTTTTTTGTCTCCAGACATCTTTGTCCAGAAGCTTGGTACTCAAAGAACGGTAATATAGAGTTATATTTACATTTTTAAAATCATTGCTACTTTGGAAAATATGATAATAGCCAAGAGAATGATTTCCAGTGCAATTCTTATGCAAGTTTACTAAGAAATGACTGCCACTGTATTCAATAGGGCTTACTCTCTGGTAAG
Source organism: Podarcis bocagei (assembly GCF_964188305.1). Lineage (NCBI taxonomy): Eukaryota > Metazoa > Chordata > Lepidosauria > Squamata > Lacertidae > Podarcis > Podarcis bocagei. The sequence continues at coordinate 51,377,337 of NC_138134.1, forward strand.
TATGACTAGTGTTTATGAGTACATTAGACTATAATTATATTCTTCTTAGAAGTCAGTGCACATTATTGAAATGTTCTCTGTATTTTCACGCTTTATGCTAGAAGAAAAAGGTTATGTATAAAAATTGCCTATTCTGAGAGAATTATTTTTTTTGGGGGGGGGGACACATATTCTACAGTAGTTCTAGAAATGTTGATTTTTAATTTTTTAAAAAGTGGGTTATGGATTGTGGACTGTGAGGTAATTTTTGTTCACTGGAATGAACTTTTAAATTTTGGAAATGTGGTTGTTAAGCAAAGGAGTTAAGGAAGGAAGTACATCCATGAGAATTAGCATAGCTCCGAGCTAAGGAATAATTACAGTCTATTTGAGATGTTCTTTTATTAGCTTAAGATGTGTGATCTTGTGTAAGACACATACTTAATTATCATTAAATACTCATATTGCAGGTTCATGAGATCTTTGAGTGTCAGGAATGTGACAAGAAATTTATTTCAGCTAACCAGCTAAAACGCCATATGATTACTCACTCAGGTAAAAACCTTTTTCTTTTGTAGTTGAATTGCTATTGTATATATTTTTGTTATTGTATTGGGCTTTGCATTAACAAACAGGTAAGACCTAATAATGAGGCTCTTTGGTAGTTGGTTCCATAACCTAGTTTTGTCAAGTTAAGTGGAGGAAAGTCTGTGGCCCTCCAGATGTTGTTGGATTCCACTGCCCTTCAGGTCAGGAATAATGGGATTTGTGGCCCCAACATCTGGAGAGGTTCAGTTTATTCATCCCTGATTTAAGATGGCTGTTCACCTGAATAAGGCATATACCCCAGCTCTGAACACTTGCTTGTTACACTTGCTTCCATTGTAAGTGTTTTTGGAGTTTTGGCAGCCTAAAAATGATTTAGCTAAAAGGACTGATTTAATTGGTTTGAGAGTTTCAGCCAACGCATATAATCCTAATACTTTACAATTAATAGGTTGAGCGTTTCCTTTTAGAAAACCCCAAGTTCATTATATAGGCTCCTGCTTCCACATATCTTTTTTCTTCTTGGACACACTTGCATCATGATATTTGCCTTGAAACTTGATTGAATAGTTATTTTAAATTTTTTTTTAGTAGGCTTATTGTATGGTAGAAATAATGTAAGCAATGCAGAGATGGCTTGAGGAAATGGCTTTTTTCCGGGACGTTTCCTTGGGCTGAAATAAATGGGAAGGTCTTTAAATTATCTATTGGTCTCTAGGTATCAACAAGATGCTTCCATTGTTTCTAAAGCAGACCATATACACCTTTAGGCAATAGTCTGAGCAGGCACCCCCTTATCAATGATGGAACTGGCAGAGGAGAAGCCATGTAGAATTTGCAAGAAACACTGTTTTGTCTAATTGGACTCTGCCACTTATTTCTGTTCATTAAGCTCTGGCATTTCCACATCTTTCACTCAATAATTGGAAAAAGGTGCAATCAAAACCTGAATTTCTGTTCCCTTCCTAAATGCTTTAAAACAGGGTTTCAACATTGCTAAAACGGTTGATGTTTAGCTGCTATCTCCATTTCATTGCATGCTTGAAGTGCATTTGTTTAAACAAGCAAACAAAAAGGACTGTATCTCAGGGGCATTTAGCTGAGTTTTGAGATTCTGGATTAGAATATTCTACATTGTAGTGCTAGGCTTCATATAGCAACTGAAACACAAAAGCATATACACACCAACTCTGGTTGTTTTAAAAACGAATCTGCTATGTATATTGTTAATTAAGTTTTAAAACATTTAAACTGTCATGCCCTCGTTCACATTTGTAGTCTGGCAACAGGCTTTGCCTCTTTGAAGTCATTCTCTTTTGATTTAAGCTAATTAATCAGAGTTTAGTTTTAGCCATGATTGTTGCAAAGAACGTGCCAATTTCTCGAGATGCGCCATGGCTCATCTTTTACGAAGCGACTTAACTGTGTAACATAAAGGGCATTAGATGTCTTTCTAATTGGTTTAATCTTAATTGGGTTGACTTCATTGCAGAAATCTCTCCAACGAGATGGCTGTCTCTGCCTTTCATCTTCTACCCCTATATAAACAGGAGATTAAATGTCCCCCCACTCATTTTCTGCAGAAAAACGCCCCTACACCTGCGAGGTTTGCAATAAGTCCTTCAAACGACTTGATCAAGTGACTGCACACAAAATAATACACAGTGAAGATAAACCCTATAAATGCAAGCTTTGTGGAAAGGGATTTGCCCACAGAAATGTTTACAAGAATCACAAGAAGGTAAAAACAAAAACAAAAACAAAAAAACCACTCTGCTGTTGTTGTTTACAGCTCTGCCAGGCTTAGATTTGCAGCTGTTGCTCATTTTAGTGATGGATCAGTGCGCTTTGGCATGCTTAGAAACATGAGCTTCAAATCTTGCAAAATATATTAGCTAGCCTTCCTTTGCGATAGCCTAGATATCTAGATCATAAACGGGTCCTTTGTGATTGTTTCTTTCTTTCTAATCAGTCCCAACTAGTTCAACTGATTGCATACTTGTTTTGATTTTGTTCCTTTAGGAATTTTTTTTAAAAAAGAGTAACTTCTTAACTATATCTATCTATCGTGATGTTGCAGTCATTTTTTTCTCTTTGTGGCAGACATTATCAGGAGAACCATTAAAGTTTGCACTGACGACATTTCAGTTAGACATGATTTCAGCAACAGAAGAAAACTCTGCCCCCAAAGTACAGAGGGACCTCACATTCAGGCTCCACTAAACGACTCCTGGCTGTGTGATTTAAGCTCCAATCTGCCTGCCCTAATTTTGATAATGCCTGTCATTACTTTTGACCCTGGGTTACGTTTTCAATGGCACGGCTGCACCCTTGACTGCTGCCGCTGCTTCAGAATTGCAAGACTGTAAAAAATTATCTGGCTGGTTTCCTGCTTAGTCTTTGAAACCCTATTGCTCCTTCCCTCCACCCGCCCCTTGCGCCAACACTTTGATGAAATAGATATACCAATACTTACACATTTTTCACAGTTTGGCTCATGTTATATGCCATCTGGGAATCTGGCACCGGATCTTTGCACCATCTTTTGTGTTTTCAGCCATAAATCATATGAAAGTAATAATAATAATAACCAGAATGCGTCTAACAGGGTGAAACAACGATGACTGTTCTTTCTAAGGCAGACAGGATGCATGAGCCCGTTGAAAGACACAAGAGCTTGCATATCAGGACCATAGCTTACATATGTAATGACCTTTTAAAAATACAACTTACAAACTGGCTACATTGAGAGCAAAGTGAATGAAAGCTATTCTGAGTAGTCAACTTTAAATTAAAAAGAGAGGGAGAGAGAAAGGAGGGGAAAACATGTCCCGTCCCCCCAGTAATCTCTGTGTCCTGAAGCATTATTCATTCAATAAATAAATAAATATTGAAAACCTAATGTGGACCTTGCCCCTGAAATTGCTTTGAGAGTCATGGAAATATGTCCACATTGGTGTATTTTTATGTATGAGGTGTGAAGATTGCATTACGGCATTTCCATTTTGGAAAGCTCAAGTAGCAGAGCTGGGATGGGCCCCTGGATTTGAAGCTCATTAACAATATTGAACCAAGTAGATCAGGGATGGACTTGCTTCAGTTTGCGTGGTATGTTTTTCTTTCTATCTCGCTTGAATACTCCTGGCCCAACAGTGTGCTTTTACAAAGCTGGGTATCACTGATCTTCATTGAGTGATCAAGAATATGCATGTTTGCTTAAGAAGTGCCTAGCTTGATTCAAAGCAAGATAAATTCTACATTCTACATTGTACATCCTACATTGTACATCCTACATTCGCAAGCAGGGGTGTCAACGTGAATAAGATATTGAGGGGGCCAAGGTAAGCCCCACCTTGCATAATCGATCACATGATGCAGTACACGCACACCACCCCTCAGATATTTTACTGGGGGGCAAAAGCCCCCTCGTCTCCTAGGAGTTGGCTTCTATGTTTGCAAGTACTGCTGCAAACAGCAGACACAAGATGGCCCCCGGCACATTGGCGTGTGGTTCACCAAGGGATTGGGACCCCCTTCCTGCCCATTCCTCTGGCAGACCATCGGTCTGAACGAGTAGAAACAAGTCTGAGAATATTCAGTGCTAAAAAAGATAAAAACCTGAATCATGGTTACCAATAAGAATAGTTGAGTCAATTTGAATGAAGTATACAGATTAAGCAAATGTGTGTATTCTGCATAGTTAATTCTGCACCTGTAGGTTAGGGTAGAAGGTGGGGAGCTAAGTTGCCTCCAACAACTGGAAATTCTGACTCTGAGCTATAGACAGGCTCAGAGAGTTTTCAGCCCTATTTCTACAGCTTTAAGGGGTGAAGCTTTAAAAGAGCAAGCAGTGCTCCCTCAAAACCCTTCAATTGTTCCATGTCATTAAAAGAGGAAGTAAAAATTGGCATAAACTACACTAAATGAGCTACAGTGGCTGTTACAGAAGCTTGTGAATCTCAGCTTTCTTTTTTCTCTTTTAAACCCTTATGGTTTCAAAGATAAGACTGGGAAACATGATAGCAATTTGGGCTGGAAGATCAGAAACCAGATGGCAAGTGAAAAGGAACTGTAATTCATTCATTTTCTCTAAGTTTACTAAAGTTCTTAGTTTTAAGCTCAGAACTGAAAGATTACAAGTTTTCAAATTTTTAGCATTTGACAATAATTCTGTAGTAAGAAGCTATCCACCCTAGTGCCTGAGACACAGCAACTGATATGAAAATACCTGCTAATTATATTGGCTATGGCTATGTACAATTAAATATACCAGTGAGCTGTAGCAGTTAGGGTTCATGCGGTTCATGAACTGTTTGTGACTGTGGTCCAAAACAGACTGATTTCATACACTTTTCTCGTCGTCTGGCTCCACCACCAAAAGTGAGCTGATTTGTGGAGAAAAGTTTCTGAAGTAACATATTGCAACTAGGTCAGCTGGGAAGCAGACAAGTTTATCTCATCTCACCTATGTACAACTTTTGTTGCAAAAAGTAGACCCCACCCCTCCCTTTAAAGATGAATGAAGTATTAACCTATGTCTCTCTGTGTGGTTAAAGGAATATGAATGGACGCCAGTACATTCTATTTTTGCCCTCAAGTCTACTTCACAGAGTGTAGTAAACTGGTCCCTGGGCTGTTGTATTTCAGTCTATATGTGGAGGCTCCCATGTTTGAACCTTCCTTCATAACAATAACAAATCACTAAGTATAGAGAAATAGCATTTCAAGGGCTGGGCAAGAATACTCCCCCCTCCCCATGTCTAGCTTTCTCTAGCTTTCTCTATGCAGGTTTTGTTTGGGGGGGTATGGAAGAGCATGCGGTCACGTGAACCCCCACCTGCCATTTGAAATGGTACTGTCTAGGTGAAGGGTTGACACTACCTCAGGGAAATCTACATCTGAGGTACCCACTTGTAATCTCTTTTTGTATGCATTTTGTGCTACTCTGAGTAGTGCTTCATTTGTAAAGTATCAGGGGCTGGTTCTGAGTCATATACAGTGGTGCATCGCAAGACGAAATTAATTCGTTCCGCGAGTTTTTTCGTCTAGCGAATTTTTTGTCTTGCGAAGCAAGAAATCCCATAGGAATGCATTGAAATTCAATTAATGCATTCCTATGGTCAAAAAAAGTCCAAACAAAGCCAAATTTGATACAACAAGAGTTTATTAAGTGCTCTTTAAAGTTACACATACTGTAAAGAGCATTTCAAAAATTGAAGGAACAATAAATGAAGTTTCTAAACATGACAGAAAAACATTTAAAAATCAACAAAGTGTACAGTACATTTTCTAAGACTCTGGGGGACAACTCGAAGAAGGTTCCTCTTCCACTCTTTGCTTCTTGCTGAAGAACCTGTCCATGGTCTGCTGCTTCATCCGCCTTTTCAGCACCTCCCTGAAAGGCGACATGACCCTCGTATCAAAAGTGTTCACAAGGTCATGTGCCACGTGTTTGTCAGGGTGGTGCCGCTGTGCAAAAGCCTGCACATCCTTCCACTTCAGGCAAATGTCCCTCAGTTCTTTGGAGGACAGCCATTCCTCAGTTGCTTCCTCCTCTTCCAGCAAGGCCTGCTCCTGCGCAGTCTCTGCCTGCAGTTCGACCAGCTCCTGGGTGGTCAGCTAGTGGTTGTGCTCCTCCACCAGCTCACTGATGTCCTCCTCTGTGACCTCCAGGCCCATGGTCCTCCCCAAGGCAACAATGTCCTGCACCACTGTTGACTCTGGTGCATCAGAGTCACTTCGTGCCACACAGTCCGGCCACAGGCTGCGCCAAGCGCAATTCAAATTTCTCTAGCTGATCCCGTTCCAGGCTGTGGTGATCATCTTCAAGCAGGTGATGATGTCGAAGTGGTCCTTCCAGAATTCCTGCAGGGTGATGGTGGTGCAATCAGTCACCTCGAAGCATCACCTGAAAAGCTTTTTGGTGTAGAGTTTTTTGAAATTGGCGATGACCTGCTGATCCATCGTCTGGAGCAGTGGCGTGGTGTTAGGCGGCAGGAACATGATGCTGATGAAGCTGAACTCCTCCAACAAGTCCACCTCAAGGCCTTTAGGATGAGCAGGAACATTGTCCATCAGAAGCAAAGCCTTCAGCGGCAGGTCGTTGTCCAGCAGGTACTGTTTGACAGCAGGGCCAAAAGCAAGATTGACCCAGTCCACAAACAGCACACGTGTGACCCAAGCCTTACTGTTGGATCACCACATGACACTCAGCTGCTCCTTGTCGACCTTGTGTTTCTTGAAGGCCCGTGGGTTCTCCGAGTGGTACACCAGCAGGGGCTTGATCTTCAGGTCGCCGCTTGCGTTGGCACAGAAGAGCAGGGTCAGACGGTCCTTCATGGGCTTGTGGCCAGGCAACTTGGCCTCCTCCTGTGTGATGAAAGTCCTTTTGGGCATCCTCTTCCAAAACAGCCCGGTCTCGTCGCAGTTGAAGACCTGCTGTGGAACGTAGCCCTCCGTCTTCACAACCTCCAGGAACTCCGCTGCAAAGTCTTCAGCCGCAAAACATCAGAACTGGCAGCCTCTCCATGCCTGACCACGCTGTGGATTCCAGATCTTGACTTGAACCGGTCAAACCAGCCTCTGCTTGCCTTGAAGACTTCTGGCTCACCTGAGGTTCCTGGCTGTTCCCGGACGAGGTCTGCATGCAAGGCCTTGGCCTTCTCACAAATGACGGCCTCAGTCACTGTGTCCCCTGCATGCTGCTTCTCTTCTAACCAGATGAGCAGCAACTTCTCCACCTCCTCCAGAACAGCTGGGCGGTTCTTCATGATCCTGGTGACTCCCTTGGCTGCGTCAGTCGCAAGGATCTTCTCCCTCATCTTCAGGATGGTCCCAATGGTCGATGGATTCCTCCCGTACTCCCTGGCGAGGTCGGTCACACGCATTCCACCGTCGTGCTTCCGGATGATCTCCTTCTTCATTTCCAGCCTAACCTTCGCCTTCTTCCCCTTGCCAGCCTCTGCAGCAGCAGTCTTCTTGGGTCCCATGGTAGCACAGCTCCTACCTTCGCAACCCCCCCCCCCCAAAATCAGTGCTTCACATCCCAAAAATTCAAAAGCACCCAGCCACCCACCACACAGAAATTCAAACCCAGAACCAAGTCCTTGAATTCCAAACACCCCAACCCAAAATCCAAAACCCCCCAAAAAGTTTTAAAAGTTTAACTTACCGAATGGCTGCAAAAGAAGTTTTGGAAAAGCTTCAAAAATCACCAAAGTCTTCAAAAACCTCAACTATTCCTCCAGCCACCCACCACACAGAAATTGCAAACCCTTCCCCAACTGTTCCCCCAGCCCCTCCCCAACTCTTGCAAACCCCTCCCCAACTGTTCCCCCAGCCACCCACCACACAGAAATTCAAACCCAGAATTTTTTTTTAAAAAAAAAACAACATGGCCCAATGGTCACAGAAAATCATAAAAATTCAAAAAAAAAAAAAACAACCACACAAGCTCCCAGATTCTTGCAAACCCCTCCTCAACTGTTCCCCCAACCACCCACCACACAGAAATTCAAACCCAGATTTTTTTTTAAAAAAACCAGCAGAGTGGCCCAATGGTCACAAAAAATCATAAAAATGCAGGAAAAAACCACACAAGCCTCCAGATTCTTGCAAACCCCTCCCCAACACCAAGTCCTTGAATTCCAAACACCCCAACCCAAAATCCAAACCCCCCCAAAAAAGTTTTAAAAGTTTAACTTACCAAATGGCTGCAAAAGAAGTTTTGGAAAAGCTTCAAAAACAGCAAAGTCTTCAAAAACCTCAAAAAAGGCTACCACACCGAGTGCTATGAGTTGCTCCTCGAAGTCAAGTCGCAACTGCACCTCTTCAAGCAATGCACCCTGGGTATTAACGGTTTTAAGAAAAAGGAAACAAACTTGCAAGACGTTTTTGTCTTGCGAAGCAAGCCCATAGGGAAATTCGTCTTGCGAAGCAGCTCAAAAAACACAAAACCCTTTCGTCTAGCGAGTTTTTCGTCTTGCGAGGCATTCGTCTTGCGGGGCACCACTGTAAACAAGTTTATCTGGAAATCTTCTCTTTAATCTATGGATTTACCTGCTTTAATTGTGTTTTATTTATCTGAATTAGGAAATGTATGCACTACTGATCATTTTTAGCAAAATCTCTATAGAGTGGCTTACAAGGTGTCATAAAATGTTACAGAACAGAAATGGGAATACAGTAAAGACATTATAAAAATCTGTTGAACCTGTTCAAACATATGCTGCTTGTTCCTGTGCTTCTCCCAGAAAACAGGTTATATTATAGCAGCCTTTTTAGACCACTACTCCCAATAGTCAGGGATGATGGGGATTGCAGTCCTTTCACATTTGGAGGGCACCTGCTTTGGGGGGATAAATGGGAGGGAAATGCAGTGCAGAAGCAAAAGTGTAGTTTAGTGGCCAACATGTTTTGGACCTTGTTAGTGAGTTCTACAAATAAAAATATTTGTATAGTTAACAGAACTGTGCATTAGAGATAAGACCTAGTCAAATGAAGCAATGTTTCTGTGTGGTTTTAAGAAGGGAAAAGCCATAGCTTAGTGACAGCATACACAGTTCAGCTCCTGTGCTCAGGTTAGCTGAATTGGGAAAGAGCTCCTTTGGTGACTTTGGAGAGGCAGTGCCATTCAGAATATGAAGAATACTGGGCTAGATGAACCATATCAAAGGCCTGCTTAGTAGCAGACATCTCCTGATCCACAAGCCTGATTTGATCCAGTAGTTACCAAAAATTCCAAAACACATCCAACAAATCATATCAAAGCACCAACTTTGGTGCTTTATTATTCATCTGCAACAGGCATAGCTTGGTCAGAAGAGCAAAATCCAACTCCTATAACAAAAAACATGTTTTTCAAATTTGATACCGTCAAATATAAATCCATGATAATCTTGTGGTCTTTGCACTGAATTGGTATTAGAACCATTTCTCTTAAGAATATTTAATGAAAAACAGGACATGGGGATTGGGCCCTCTGGGAGGGTTTTATTATATGCTTTGGGCAGAGGTTGTCTTGACGCCTATGGATAATTTTTTTTTATGGATACATAATCTGGTGGTGTGCTGGAGCATCAGAACAAACTTGGCTGACTCGAAGTGTGTGTTTGACTATTTTCCAAGTTTACCCAGTGCTGTAACTGATGTGGTTTAACATAGTCTTTTCACAACAAGGAGTCGATTTCATTTTGAGGTGGCCCAGTCATCCATGTGTAGCATATAAAACACTTGCACTGCAATGGTGCTTATCACCTCAGATTATAAAATGGCTAACAATAGCATCTTGGTTGTACACACTTTCATTATTTCCCTTTGTATAGTGTGGGGCTTGTCTACAATGAAGTTTACTGTGTGTCTGCAGCTGTTAACATTCCTATTTAATTTGCACAATCTACATGACACTGCCTTCCAACAATACCAACCCTGATGCTCTCCCCTTGTAAATGTGGGTTTAGCCATACAGGGATAATCTAATGAACTGGGGGAAATTTGCCCTCAAACCGCTTCACTGGGGTCACAGACTATTTGTCACAGTGCTTTTGGATAGGTGAATCACCACTTTCTGCTCTTCCCCTTTGCATGACCACTACTTCCCTCGTGCTTTCATTTCCTTTTATGTACATTCTTGTAGCTGTTTCTGGCACGCTCCTGAACAAAGTGTAGCCTTAAGACATTTCTTAATTTTGGTCCTTCAGATTTGCACAAAACCAGAAAATTACACAAACCAGTCACATTAAAAATGGTTTCCCGAACATTTATATTTGGCTGACTATGTGCTTTTGTTTACATCCTGGGCTCAGGGCTCATTCCAATCCCGGGTAAGTCCCATAAAAGGAGGATTCTGGGGAGTGACTTACCCCACTCCAAAATTAGTTTAGCTCAGTCATGTGACCTATTAACCCAATAGAATTTACTTGAGCAGAAGGGTTGGTGTAAGTCAAGGGTGGTGTAAGCTGACACAGCTGGCAGTAGCCCCACTCCTGAACCAAGTTTGGAAAAAAATTACTCTGGCTTCCTATCATTTGGATTGCTTTATAAGTGACTAGGTCAGCCACACTCTCTCAGCCTAATCCTACCCCACAGGGTTTTTGCGACAATAACAGGCGGGGAGGCATGTGCGTTGCACTGATTTGTGGTGTAGGATAACAAGCTAGTTTTGTACAATAAATGTTTCCAGCTCTGCTTTCCTAATCCATTGCCCCACCACCCTGTCAGATGCCTTTTATGTTTAACTAGTAACTGTGGAGACATTAGCAGACCCTGAGTAAAGGGGGCATGGGGATGCAAGGCAGAGAGGAAAGCACAGTGTCCCTACAGATTTGCCATAAAAAGAAGTGCTTTACTGAACACTCCACATGCATAAGACAGAGTGTCTAATAAAAACATACGCATTCTTGGCAACTACTCCCAATCAAAACAACTTAAAAACCCTGCTGCATGCAGAGAGGTCAGTTATCTGAGACACCCCTAATGAGACTGGGTGCCTCTACCTGATGAGGGAGAGGAGAATATCTTTAGGAAACTGGATCTAAAGGCTACCTGTATATACCCTTAAAAGTTTTCTAATATATCAGGCCACAGCTTCACATTACAGATAGGCTTTAGAAGATGTTGGAGATCTTCACAATGGTTTCATGGTTCATGTTTCCTCACAATATAACATTTGTAATATTTGGGTAGTGGAGGAAGAGGACTATGTGTGTGCTTGGGCATCATAAATTCTTTTTATTTCTTTGAGAGCTGCTTTATATCACTATGCATGTTGAATTGGTTTAGTACAGAATATGACTAGAATACTTCAGGATAGTTGGCATATTTGATTCCCTAAGAGTTGTGGAAGCGTGGTTCGGCTGTATAAGAGACCCCTGATGAATTCCCATCTTCACTCTGGGCAAAAAGAGTTAGAAAGAGGTCATAGTCTGGAGATCTCCTCTTGATCTGCCCAAGAGCTGGCAGGGTCAATATTGTCATTAACAGCAATCAAGAAGGAGGTACAGAGTGAGAATCGTTTGCATTTGTAATACGGGGTGCATATTATTTTTTTTTACATCCCTTGTTATTGCATATTTATAATGTTGAAAGTAATTGAAAAGGAGCAAAAATAGAATAGAAATTACATGAAGCTGATAAAATCTGAAAAAAATAAACACTGCTTAGAAATGTAAATTAATAAAACCCTTTCCTACTAAATGAATTGCTGTACTGAGCCTCTAATTCTATTGATGTTCCAAACTCTGCATAGCTTCCAAAAGAGTGACCAAATGTATGCAGTTCAACCATCTTTACATTTATTACTTTGCACTCTGTCTACTGGTCTACTCTACTATGAGGAACTGTTCGGTCTTCCAGTGCTGTAGAACAAGCTGCTTCACTTATAACCTAGAAAATATGTGTCTTCAAACAGCGGTCAGTCAGCCCTGCAAATGGCTTTGGAAATTCTACATGATTTCACTCATGTGGGCTTCTGTTAGGAAGAGAAATTAGTCAAAACTCTTGATAAATATAGTTCCTTCAAATGTGAGCACAGTCAACAAAGTTCTGCATGTAGTTAACTGAGAGCCAATTGAAACATTATAGCTCCCATGCGAAGGCTGATTAAAAAGTGTTTATCCTCATACTTTGTATCCTAGGCATAACATTTAAAAGCCTCTTACACTATGTATTGGCTCAAATTTGTAAAAGGTCAAATTTGTACAAGGGCCAGCAATTGCTTGGGATGTGCATTGCTGGTGGTGGTGGGAAAACACTGTGCACATTTTGGTAAATGGAAGGAATGACAAGCTTTTAAATGCTACTTACAATGCTTTTGGGAGTCTGTAACATTTAAAATTGGCCTGATAATTCTTGTAAGGGAGAGACAGTGGTTTTAGTGTTCAAGATAGTGGTTTAGAAAAGCCGATAAAGGGCTGTTAAGTGGCAAAGCAAGAGAAACTCTGCAGCTATTCTGAAAGAAACTTAAGGGCTTGTTTACATGATCTAGAACAGTGTTTCCCAAACGTTTTTGGGCAACGGCACACCTGTTTACCGGAAAAAAATCTCGCGGCACACCACCATTAAAGCCCCGCCCCCGTGATGTCATTCGGGGAGCCGGCGGCCCGGGCCTGAGCTGGAAGGAGAGGCGGTGCTTTTCGGCACAAGGCAATCGGCCTGGAATTGTTTCCCGCGCGCTGCGAAAGGGAACAGCTGCGGTCGCGCGAACCCTCCGGCGCTGGGAGGGGAAAGGGCGGAGTCGCAGAGCACCAGCTGGCCGAGCGGTTGCGCGCAGCGTTGCGCTTTTGGAGAGCGTGCGGCTGCTGCTAGGGGATCCGGGGACGTGAGCAGGCCTGGCCCGACCCGGGTTGAAGGAGGACAAGCCGGCAGCGCGCCAAGTGAGTTCGGTTGCGCGCGACGGCCCCCGCTCCCCCCACCCCCGCCGGATCCTCGCCGCCGCCGCCTCTCGCCCGCCTCCCTCCCACGGCACACCAGCCGATGTCTCACGGCACAGTAGTGTGCCGCGGAACACCGGTTGGGAAACACTGATCTAGAAACAGGGTGACCAGATGCCAATGAAGACAAGATTCCTGCACCTTTTAATAGTGGCATAGGAGAGGGAATTTCAGCAGGTCTAGAGTGCACACTACACATGCTGAAATTCATTTTTCTAATGGTGTAGGAGTCCTGCCCTCTTTTGCATCTGGATACCGTATAAGGAAAGCAGAGTTGATACAGCTGAATTAACCATTCTTCATGCAGGAAATAAATCCCAGAGTGCTATAGTCATACTTTCAGGTTCAAGGTCTACAGTTTCCCCACTTTACTCTTTGCACAAGAGACAAGGGAAGTCCAAGTACTTCTGATTATCTGGGGGTACTTTTCTATGCTCTCAGCTTGATTTAGCTTCTGATCAGATTAAAATAAATCAGAAGGTAAATCTATTTAAGATGTTCAAAAAGCCAGATAGCTGATCACCTAAGCAAGCCCCAAGTGCGTTTTTAAATGAGGGCGGGGGATTTTTCACTCATGCATGGTGCCAGATTAACAGCCCTAGAGACTGAAGCCTTCTATTTATCCACAGAACAGGTACAGCACAGTCAGCAGCCATGCAAGCTTTCCCACAGCAAAGTATCAACCAAATGTCTCAACCCTGTTCTGGAGGAACCACCTGTTGAGGTGAGAAGGTAGTTCAGTCTCTTTATGTCCAGACTTGATTTGGCTTTTCTGTAGTGACTGCTGTTAAAGAACCACACCAATAGCCCTAACAAGGATGTGGACTTTGGAGAAAAGCATCCAGCCTTTTGTGTAGGCCACATCCATTAAAAAAAAAGTGTTGTTAACTGATAACACAATATTTTGGAGCAACTTTGAAAATATGGCTCAATTATTTTTCTGGATGAAGAGTTTTTACATCAAGTGGCGTAGATTATCAGAAAATGACAGCAGGGGAGCATGGTCATCTTAGTTTCTTCTGCCTCCTGATTATTGTGAAGAGGCTGAGAAAACAAACCCTATGCTCCTCAGCAGGAAATTATGCTGCTGTACATGCAGAAGGTATGCCGTTTCTGGTTAAAAGGGGGAAAGGAAAGGTTTCTTCTGTCTCCCACTGCTGGTTTCAACGTTCTCATTCACAATGAAAGCTTGAGAAGGAGATGGAAGACTGTTGGGGCCACACTTCACTCATTTGCTTGACCTCTCTTGGGAAAACCTAAAGCAACTCAAGCCCCCCTTCCCCGCTGAACGTTTTCCAGAATTTTTTTGCAGAGGGTGGGGGGTGAATGCAAAGTGAAGAACGATGTTGTAGTTTTTAACTTGTTTTATTTTTTAAAATTTATATCCTGACCTTCCTCCCAAAGGAGCTCAGGGTAGGAAAATGGTGTGGGAAGTAGTTCCAGATCCACTTGCCTTGCCTTTCTGTCCTTCTGCAGCTAGTCTAGAATGCATATCTCTAATGGGGAAAAGGCAACAGTTTCTTTGTGGCAAAACCTATGGACAGATGGTGCATTATATGTGAAAGATGCTCTGTTCTCTGTTTCCATGCCTTGTTCTACAGTAGCAATCTATTATCGATCACAATTCCTATGATCTGCCAGGGGCTTCTCTTTGAAGGTGTTCTTAGTGCATTAAGTGAGAGCAGCATGGCACATAATGTTTCTAGTGGCTGTTCTCTAGCTATAAAATATCCCCCTCCTTAAAGTTTGTCAAAGTCCAGAGGCAATGTTAACTTCTTTTATTTAAGAGATACTTATTGGGATAGTTTAGCTCACAGGTGTCAAACACAAGGCCCGTGGGCCGAATCCGGCCCGCGAGACCTCGGCATGTGGCCCGTGTAGCCGCCGCCGGCCGCCAGCCTTCACCTTTTATTATTCTTTTATTTAGACTCTAAAAGGACGGGAGAGAGAGAGAAAGCCTCCGGATACGGGATCAGCAAGCCCGCCAGGTGGTAGCGCCCGCCGGATCCCTGTTGCGGCCAATCCCAGGCAGCCCAAAACACGTGCGCCCACCCTGAGCGCACCAGGCGGCGAAGCAGCCCAGCCGTCTGTGCGCTGTCGGGAAACCCAGGGAGAAGTGGGAGGGGAAAAGGAGAAGAGGAAAACACACACACAACACACACGCCCCCGAGCCAAGCAAGCGTGATTTGCGGGGTAAAAACCCTGCCAAGCCTCTTTACTATATCTTTACGCTCCGCTTTGATCTTTTCCCGGGCGCACAGCCAGGTTAGGTGCAAAAGAAAACAGCGAGCTGCGGGAAAGCGAGGGCCTTTGCTGCTCCCACTGAACTAATCGCTCCAATTTTAATATTGGGGGGGGGGGGTTCTAAACTCTTCACTTCTCGGAAGAGCTTCTGGAGGCTCGTTGGATTCAGCTGCGTCTTGTCAATTATTTTTATAGCCACCTCCCTTCCTGTCAGGATGTGCCTGGCCAGCTTGACCTTGGCGAAGTTTCCCTTCCCAATGGTCTTGAGGAGGCGGTAGTTGCCAATGTGAGGCTGCTCGTCAGCGCAGGAGGCGATGGAGTTGTGGCAGCGAGCGCCCAGAGAGTGGCTGGACCACGACGAGCCCTTTTCCGAGTGGCTGCTGGCCAGGGTTGAGGGCTGCGGGGACAGCGGAGGTGTCGCTGGGGCGGGGGGCGGGTCAAGGGTGACCACCGGGCAGCGCTGGTGCGTCTCGGCATTGCGCTCATTGCCCGTCGCCAGCGCGGTGCGCAAAGACATTGTCCTCCTCCTCTTCCTCCTCCCAGAGCCAGGCCGCCGCGGGGGCGAGGGGGGCTACCTTCCTGCTGGCCTCCCCCCAAGCGGACACTCATAGAAGCCTCCAAGTGGCTGGCGGAGGGAGGGACGGACAGGGGGAGGGCGCTGGAAAGGGAGATGCTATGGGTGGGGGAAGAGGGCGAAAGGCGCTCCGTGTGCCCCCGAGGAAAGGGGGCTTATTTCCCCAAGGGGGGGCTCATGTTTGGAGTGGGGTGGGAGCAGGCTGCCGCCGCCGGTGTTGCTGGTGCCGCCACGCCGCTGCTGCAAAGGCCACTGGTCAGTTGCTGGTGCCGGGGCTGCCTCTCAGAGCCTGCGCGCCCAGCCCGGCCGCCGCGTTTTCCCCGCAGGCAGGAAAGGGCAGAGGCGCTTCCTGCCACCCCCCATAAGGCTCCCGAGTGGGGAGGAGGGCTGCGGAGGGAGAGAGGTCCACCGGGGATGCGGGCGTCCAAGGCGGGCGGGCGCAATCCGAGCCACCGGCAGGCCCCCTCCCGTCGTTGCCGCCGCCGCCAGCACAAAGCTCGGTGGCTCTGCTGCCGCCGTCGCCGCCAATGCTCCTGCTCCTGCCGAGGCGGGGTTCACGTAAGGCTGCTGGGGCTCCGGGCGGGCGGAGAGGGAGCCATCGGGGCTCCCCGCCATTGGCAGGCGGGCTGGAGGCGGTCGGGGCGGGGAGGAGGGCTTGGGGAGCGATTCTAAACTCAAGGGTGAACCACGACGTTATGGGCATAGCCAGGATTTATGTTGGTGGACACCCACCTGCCATCATCCTCTGCCTGGCTCTGGGTAGCAGATTCAGAATGAAATGTCTCAACAAGAGTTGTTTAAAATTGTTTGGCAATATTTGTAAAATATTGTAAAAAATTAAAAAAAAATATTACTGTACAATAATTGTACATTTGAATATCTACTTGCCATTATTCTGACTATGTTTCTGCTTTCAGAGCTAGTTATTACATTATTACAAAAAACAGTAATAATTGAATGCAGTGACAATAATTTATGATAATAAAGAGTGGACACATAGTCCTACAGATACAACCGGCCCTTTGAGGGTGACCAAACTGCTGATGCGGCCCCCGATGAATTTGAGTTTGACACCCCTGGTTTAGCTCCATGTTTTAATCTGTAGGTTTTTTTGTACAGTGGTACCTATGGTTACGAACTTAATTCATTCTGGAGGTCCGTTCTTAACCTGAAACTGTTGTTAACCTGAGGTACCACTTTAACTAATGGGGCCTCCTGCTGAGGCTGTGCCGCTGACACACAATTTCTGTTCTCATCCTGGACCAAAGTTCTTGACCCGAGGTACAGTGGTACCTCGCAAGACGAATGCCTTGCAAGACGAAAAACGCACAAGACGGAAGAGTTTTCCGTTTTTTGAGTCGTTCCGCAAGACGAATTTCCCTATGGGCTTGCTTCGCAAGACGAAACGTCTTGCGAGTTCTTGCGAGTTTGTTTCCTTTTTCTTAAAGCTGCTAAGCTGTTAATAGCCGCTAAGCCGCTAAGCCGTTAATAGCCGCTAAGCCGCTAATAGCCGTGCTTCGCAAGACGAAAAAACCACAAGACGAAGAGACTCGCGGAACGGATTAATTTCGTCTTGTGAGGCACCACTGTACTGCTTCTGGGTTAGTGGAGTCTGTAACCCGAAGTGTTTGTAACCCGAGGTACCACTATAGTCATATACAATCCACATTACAGTGATGTGCTCTATGTGTGCCTTGCTCTGCAGAGCCTGGAAAATCTCCATGGCATGCAAAACTACTTTGGATTCATTTGCACTTGTTTCCAGTTGGTTTCTGCACACAATGCAAAGTCCCGGTCCTAACCTACAAAGACTTAAATTGTTTGGGGGCAGGATATTTGAAGGGCTGTCTTGTCCCATGTAATGCTGTCTGGCGACTGTGCTCTGTACTGGAGGCCCTGTGTCTCACCAGTTTCAGAAGCATAAAAGACAGCCAAGCAGCGCCTTTTTTTGTTGCAGCATCTGCATTGTGGGCCTCCTCTCCCTAGAGAAGAAGTTCAGTTGGCTTCCTCTCTCTTATGCTTTAGGTGCCTTCCTAAGACTTTAAAAAAATTACCAAGCTTTTAATGTGGCTTAGAGCTTTGTCTCCCTGTTTCAGTGCTGAATTGTTTTATATTTCTCTTGGTTTTATTGTATGGAACTGATTTTATTCATTTTGAACTGCTGTGAGCTGATATGAGTTTATTTTATAAATAAAAGCCAGGTATGTATATTTTTAATAAATAAAGGAGATGTATCCAGATACAAAACATAATAACAGCAACAAACCCAGGGCATAACTCATGCTTGTTCAATTCACTGATGGCCTTTTCATTGGTCCTCTTCCAGTTACGGGAGGTCTTTTGCATCCAAGAACAGAAAGCAAGGGAGGCAATTTTCACCACTTATCTCTTCATCCTGCAGCTCCCAGTTCCCTTAAATTCTATTCTAGAGGATTGGGACTCTCTAGCCAGTGTAAGAAGTATTGCAGGGTGCAGCAGGAGAAGAGGAAATCGGTGAAAATTGTCTATCCCCATTCCATTATTAGGCCTTCACTTTCAGGAATTGAAAGACCCCTTCTACTCCAATAGATAAAGGTAAAGGGACCCCTGACCATTAGGTCCAGTCGTGGCCAACTCTGGGGTTGTGGCGCTCATCTTGCTTTATTGGCTGAGGGAGCTGGCGTACAGCGTACATGTGGCTAGCATGACTAAGCCACTTCCGGTGAACCAGAGCAGCGCATGGAAACGCCGTTTACCTCTCCCCGGAGTGGTACCTATTTATCTACTTGCACTTTGACATGCTTTCGAACTGCTAGGTTGGCAGGAGCTGGGACCGAGCAACGGGAGCTTACCCCGTCGCAGGGATTCGAACTGCCGACCTTCTGATCGGCAAATCCTAGGCTCTGTGGTTTAACCCACAGCGCCACCCACATCCCTCCAATAGATACAACCCATTAATTTTTATGTAGCTGAATTTTTCTGAAGGAACTCTGTGATACTGCAAAACTACTTCATTTTTTGAAGAATTTCGGAACTGCAGGTGGTGTTTTGGCTTCATATTTTTTATCATAAATTATGTCTGAAAAAGCTTGTTGCTTGGGTAAATGTGAGGCAAACATGAGGGAAAGCAGCTTATTCTAGTAGGGCAAGAAGTTCTTGCTTGAGCTGTATGTTAACCTTGGTCAACTTCAGAAATCCCTGGGAAGATATCGGTGAAAGTGACTACAAAACCTTCGTGTAATGCAGTCCTTACAGGTTCTGGTATTGATCTAAGTCATGAGCAATGCCTTTAAATAATTTTGCATTTTACATTTAATGGAATTTTACAACTCTCCCACCCCGCCCTATGTGTGGATACATAGAATTTGTGTTGCGTATTCATTTTTACTTTAAGCAAAATACTGCTTTTGAATATAAATTTGTGTAGTAGCCATGCACTCTGAACTATAATGAAACAATTCTCACTGTCCTCTCAGTTAACAGAAATCTAGTGACTTTTGGTTAAAGTAAGTACAGTTCTAGATCTGCCCAAGAGCATTAAACAACAACAAACCTCTTTCATGTATCTGGAAATGAGAGAAAATTAAAAACACAGAAATATCTTAACAAGCTGATTATTCCACTGTATTATACATTTTCCAGGAGGAAATCCAAGAAGATGTATGGGGGGTGGGGGTGGGGGTGTCCTTTCAGGCTTTATGTTTTATTTATGATTTGAAGCTTATTTCAGCCACAAAGCACTTCAAATGTGGCAACAAAAAAATCTACTCACCAAAATTTCGATACTGCTGATCTCAGTTTCAAAATAATAAACAAGGTTGAACTGAGAGATGGGATTTGAGTTCTAACTTCATTTTTAAGCTTCAGAAAACAGAGCTAAGCAGCTGGCAGAAAAGTAGGTTGCAATTAAGCGGGGAAATGTCATTCTTTTATGTTGGGCATCTGAACCACACAAAAAATCTTGAGTGCGGTTTTTATCTCTATGGCCACGTTTATATGTACATTTCTCTGTTTGGTGTTCATCTGCTTGACACCAACCAAACATAAGCTTCTTCATCACAGGAGCATGTGGTTTTAAGCCTTTGTTGCTTTTTTGGTGAACCGAGGCAATATCTCTTCTGAACTCAGCCAGCAAGGTTAGCCACAATTATTGTAATGACTTCTAATTGATCTCTCCGAGCCTTTCCCTTTTAAATACGTTGTCTTTCATCTACAGACCCATTCTGAGGAGAGACCGTTTCAATGTGAGGAATGCAAAGCACTGTTCCGAACGCCATTCTCTCTGCAGAGACACCTTCTAATACATAACAGTAAGTGCTAATATAGAAGATCAAGAAGTTCCCACATATCACTGCTGTCTTGTAATCTGTGAAAGTAAGTGCACTGTTAGTTTAGAAGACTGTCTGGTGTAGGTTAGTATCAGAGTCTTTTCACTAAATGCACACAGAGGGGGGGAGGGATGGAGAGGGAGATTTAGAATTTAAAACTCTAACCATGACTAGTAAAGTGGCATGTAGTTTATCAATAAACTAGTGATGCATTGTATCTTTGGCTGGGAACGGAGTCTTTGTCTATTTGATTCAATAGAAAAATGATCTTTAATATACCATTAGGCTGAGAGCTACAGAAAGACAAATGTGTTTATTATTTAACAAACATCCCTGGGTGGTGAGTCCTTCTGTCAATGTGGGCAATACGAATGAGTTCTTCAGAAGATCTAATCCTGGTTCAATGCTTGAAATTGACGTGCCTGTTTTGTCAGCTCTTCCATCTACTCCTTACACAGGAATAGCCAAATTTGTACAGCACACATTGTCTCTCTTGTATAAAACTCCAGTGGTGAGTATCCTGACCTTACTGCTTAGTACCATTCACCAGTAAATCCTGCCCATTTTGTAATGAGCTTCCCTTTTTTCAAGATATGTCATTGGCAGGCAATGGTCGGTAAACTCCTAATGACCATAATTCGTGTGGTGAATGGTGGTAAATGATACACATGCAGCCTAGGACATTCACCCTAGGAATGTGGCTCTCTGCAGAGAGTGTGATGTATATTCCAATTCAGTCCTTTCTGCTGCCTGTGATTAGCATAGGGAAGGGGCATAGGTCAGATGATTCGATCCCTGGAGTCTCCAGGTAGGCAGGAAAAGCTCCTGCCTGAAACCCTGGGGAGCTGCTGCCAGTCTGAGTGGAAAATACTGAGCTAAATGGACCAATGGTATGGCATGGGTTAAGGCAGTTTCCTGTGTTCCTATGTTAGCACACATGAAGGGGAATATAATTGTATTTGTGGATATTTGAGGGTGATATAGAAGGTGAAGTCATTGCGGAAAAATTAAAGTCCTTATGCAGAAATTTACCTCATGATTCAAATATCATCTGTGTCCTGAACTTGGTTGCCTTAGTCGCAAGTTAGCTCCTCAAGAATGGTAGCCTCAGATGATCTGCCTTAAAGAACTGCGGGAAGGATTACAACCTGATACATAAAGCATTGTGAACACTTTAAAAGCATTATATAAATGCTAAGTATTATTATTGTAACCCGATACATTTTGTTTGTGATGTTGCTCTCCACATGCCTGTGTTACAAGGCAAGTTTTAGCCAATAATAATAATAATAATAATAATAATAATAATAATAATAATTATTATTATTATTATTATTATTATTATTCATACCCTGCCCATCTGGCTGGGTTTCCCCAGCCACTCTGGGAGGCTTACAGCATATATAAAAACAGCTAGAGAACTGCAGTATCCCATGTGAATTTGGGGGTCTGTTCAACAAACAAAAACATTTCAGTACCATTCCCCATTGCTACTACTAAGAAGCAATTCAAACAAAACTAAAAGTTGTGGCTGCGAAAGTCAAAGAATTCCCTATAGACTTCAAAATCTGTTTCTCTACCTTGAAATCCATTAGGCATTTTTTAAATCTCCTTGATGCCTGATCGTCTTGATCGTTGTTCCTCTGGTGCCCAAGCATGCGAGTTGAGATTTTCTTTGTGTATCTTTTGTATGACTCATAGAAGACCTGAGATTCTTAGATAATCCTTTGAGACTCAAAGGTGACGTGTACAGAAATGAAGAAAATGTGCCATGTTTGTACAGCATAATTGTGCTTGTAACAAGTTTCTGAAAGTATTGAATGATTCTCTTGTTTACTAGGCTGACCTTGTACAGAGTAAGCAAAATCCTGTAAAATGCCAAACACTACCCTGGTCCAATATTGTGCTGAAACAGTTAATTTTTCATTCACTTCAAAATTTTATAGCCTTCATATCTCTATAAAAAAATTTAAATGTCTAAGGCCCAACTGTCAATAAAACAAAACCAACACAATACAATAAACTGATCTGCAGAAAACACAACTTGAAAAAAGAGAAATGCATGTATTTTTGTAAACTAATAACAATATATTTTTAAAAATACCATGCAATACAATAAAATTAGTATATCTGCTTGCATTTTATGTTTTGTTGTATTCACAATAGTATGTGGCTGTCTGCAGCTTGCATTAGTTTTTGTGAGTTTACATTTTTCAGTGGTTTCAGAATGGTCAAGCAGGCCCAAATACAGTGGTACCTCAGGTTACATATGCTTCAGGTTACAGACTCCGCTAACCCAGAAATAGTACCTCGGGTTAAAAACTTTTCTTCAGGATAAGAACAGAAATCGTGCTTCAGCGGCGCAGCAGCAGCAGGAGGCCCCATTAGCTAAAGTGGTGCTTCAGGTTAAGAACAGTTTCAGGTTAAGAACGGACCTCCGGAACGAATTAAGTACTTAACCCAAGGTACCACTGTATATAAATAGCGATGACCAACACTTCCTATCTACGTTTTTAGCTGTTTCTATTTTAGCTGTAAGCTGCCTTAACTTTTTCATTGCTGAGAAATATGCAAATTCGTCTTCACTTGAGTAATTTGTAGAGTAGGAAAATACCTGGAATGCACATTGCGTGTAGATTTCTAAAGTGAATGCCTGAAAAATGTGCTTTCTTGGACATCTTTCAAGGAATTGTAGCAGGAGGATTATACAATCGTAACTTGATTCTCGAATGGAATCGGTTCAGGAAGTCCGTTTGACTTCCGAAAACATTTGAAAACCAAATATTTGAAAACCAATTGAGTGCTTCCTGCACTCAATCAGAAGCTACAGAAGCCACGTCAGACGTTCGGCTTCCAAAAAAAGTTCATAAACCGAAACACTCACTTCCGGGTTTGTGATGCTCAGGAGCCAAAACGTTCGAGTCACGAGGCGTTCAAGAACCAAGCTATGACTGTATGCCACATGAAGTTACGACACTTTTAGAAACAGTAGTTTTATAAACACCCCTTAGTATGATAGTGGAAGTTAAGCTAAATCTACTACTAACATAGCTTTATTCCTTTTTCCCCTCTGCAAGGTGAAAGAACCTTTAAGTGTGATCACTGTGATGCAACATTCAAAAGGAAGGACACATTGAATGTTCACATACAAGTAGTTCATGATGGCCATAAGAAATACAAATGTGATTTGTGTGACAAAGCCTTTGTGACACCGTCTGTGCTTAAGAGTCATAAAAAAGTAAGTATAACCCGTAGCTTGTAAAAACTGAGGTCATTGTAATAGGTTAAATTCGTTCAGTGTGTACTATGCTTACCTTTGAATATACAGATAATGGAATTTATTTTAAGGTAAATACTTTCAGCTGCGAATTGTCCATACCAACAGAGTAATAAATACTTATGAAAAGTGATAGCATATGCAAATATTAGAATTAAGGTAGCTGTAAACACAGTTTTCAAAAGCAAGCAATGAAGACCTTCAAGCTTATTGCTGTGGTCCAATCTTATTTATGAATCAGTGGAGCTGTTTTAAGACTCCCCAACAATCTTTATTCCTTTGACTGTGACTTACTACAATTTTTTCCTCATATCTCACTCTCATTCCTTATTCTGATAACAATAGGACTGTTCATTAGCTTCAGAGAGAAATCTATGCAAGAACTTGTATTATTTTAATTGATTGTTTTGGGAAACATTGCAAATGTGGATGTGGACAAATACCCAGAAGGGTATGAAAGGCTGGAATAAATCATTCTTTCAACATTTCTTCGTCCATTGCCTTTGTATACCTTCTGACAGCTATTGAAAAAGCCCAATGACTCAAAGTACATAGCTTCTTGGGGAAAATGCTAAACTCTTCCCTTCTTTGTTAAGCCATTGCACGTTGTATGCCCTCTCAGGGCCAAGGCTGTGGTCTTGAATTTGAAGTATTGACGGGTTTGTATTTGTCTTCACTTTGATTTCATTATTGTTTTGTGCTGTTGCATTTGATAAGATGAGCTAAGTCAACACTCTCTCCACCTCACTCTGTAAATCCTGACTTTCGATGAACAGAGTAAATATTGACATTGTTTATCCACTAGGGATGCAGGAGTTAGTGGCAGGATTTATTAGGATTAAAAGAAGTCTCTAGAAGGTCATATCCTCTGTCACCTTACCTAACTGGCAGGTAGTCTTATGGTTTTGATTAAACCCTTAACAGTTTTGTAATGGAGGAGACTTCCGGGTTGGCGCGATCTGGAAATGGCGGATTCCCTCCGAGCTCCAGAGGGAATCGGCTCAGCGGTGGATGGGTCTTTGCCGTGCCGGCGACACGGGGACCCTTAAAAACCGCAGGCGCGGAAGCCTGCGGACTGAAGACTCGGCGGGTGCCTTAAGCGCCCCCCCTGATTCGCAATGAGCCTTTTTAAAGGCTACGGAGGGGATACGGGGGACGGCGCGGCACTGAGAGTCGACCGCTACCGCCGCTGAGCGAAGCCGCGAGCCATAACTGGAGAGCGCTGACTTCCTTCCTTGAAATTTGGAATGAAAAAGGAACCCGTGAGTAATTTGGAACCGATCTTTAAAAACTTTTACCCTTTGAATTTGAGACGACCGGGGGGTGTGCCAAAAGGAAGTCCCCATCCCCCCCCTTGCAGACGATCCAGAGCAAAGATATAAGAGCTAAGCTGGAGTGCCTACCCTGTAAAGGGTGAGTTTTAATAAAGACAGTAACTTCCAGGATTTGGAAAAGCAAATTTAAGCAGGAGAGTGGAGTGTTGGAAGAGTTTCTGTTTTGTGGCAAACAACCCTCCCTCCCGAGCCCGGGAGCGACCTGCTTTGGAGCCTGTATAGAGGAGCAGAATTTGACAGCTGTCAAAGCTGTCAAATGGACTGTTAATAGTAAAAAATTGCTACTTAAAACCTCTCCGGATAAAAAGGTGTTACAATTGAACTAAAATTCTGGGAAACAAAGAAACAATAACAGGACAGAGGATTGTTGGAGAAAAGACCATCCAGTAACCAGATTCCCTCTAGGGGGAATTCTGTGGAATTACAATGGCTGTGGGTGGAAAGATACTGAGAGAAATCGAAAGGATGTTTTCACTGGTGGGTACCTTACAGGAGCAGACTATAGCTATGAGTAAACAATTGACGGCCTTGGATTTGGAAACAAGTAGTTCTGCTGAATGTAATGAGGACCTGAATGAGAAAGAACCCACAGCTGAATTTGAAATAATAAACAAAGAAGAGGAGAAGACAAAACAAGAAAGAGAACAAGTTATGTGGGAAAATACAAACCAGAAGCCGACATCTGGAGAACACAAGCAAGGAGACTATTGGATGAAATTCATTTTAAGCCTACGAAAGATACAGAAGACGAAAGTGGAGGCCCTGGGAGTTTATGGAACTCAGGAACTCGAAATAAAGAAGTACAATTGGGGCCTCCACATAGACTTTGACTCTGACTATCACCAAGACTCAGGCCTTGTGGAAATTCTTCAGCAGTTGCTTCTAAATATGGGAAGAGACTATGGACTGATTGGATTGATTGCTAAGGAAATCTTTCGAGACTCAATGACAGACAAAGAGGACTACCAACAAAACCGGCGGAGAGGGACTGAAATAGATTTGAGAGCCTCGGATGTGCGGAATCCAGGCTAAAAACTGTTACTTTGGACATGTCTTGGGAAAGGACGCAAAGCGGGGATGGGAGGGAGGGAAGTAAATTTAAACAACACTCAAGACCAGGGGGTTTAGTAATAAGGAAATTATTCAAGAAAAAATGAGAAATCGAGGGAAGAGAATTGGGGTCCAACTTAGGGAAAATTTATTTTTGTTTTTATAAAAGGACTAATATTAAGACGGAAGAAATGCCAATTTGCTGACATAAACTTGGGAATAGGGATGCAAGGGAGGGGGTGGGGGGAAGTCAAGGACTAGGGTTAGAAAATAAGATTTTCTGGAACTATTCATGTTTGCTGTCTTTTATGTTTGTTTTGGTGTTATGTGTTTTGTTTTTGTCTATAAAAAATGTGAAAACCCAATAAAAATTATTAAAAAAACAACAACAGTTTTGTAATGGAAAAAAGTTAACTATATTGATTTTTAAAATAAAATAAAATCCTGAACTAGTAGGCAGAAGCCTAAACCTTCGTTCAGAGGATATTTTTTCTTACAGTTGTATCCATGGAGAGATCAGGAATATATGTTGAGTTTTTGCCCTCTCATTCTTCTTCATTGGTCCTTACTGTGGAAAGAACTGGAAGTGACTGAACTGGAAAATCCTGCGTCTGAACAAACGCAGTTTGCCTGAACTTTGCAAGACAGCACCCATTTGAGTGGCCAGAAGCACCCAGTGTCTGCCCTGTGATATCCTTGGCTTTGATTTCTATTTATTAGAGCTTTTCTAATCAGCCCTTCAGACTCTATCCAAATAAAAAGGTGCCAAATCTAGTTTGTGGGGCAGGAGTGTGCCATAATCTGAGTGCAGTCACTGAGAAGGCCTTTGCTCCTGTTCCAGACAGCTGAGTTTCCACCCTAGGTGGCGATGTCCTTCTGATCTACAGGAGTGGGCAGGGTAGTAAAGGAGGAGGCGATTCATACGGTATACTGGACCTAAGCTGTTTAGAGTTCTAAAGGGAATCCCAAGAGTGTGGTGTTGCTCTCCCCTCACAGTTGTCACCCAGCAGTGGTGGCCTCTTTTACTTCTCACCACTTTATTTCACTGGCAGTGGCTTTTGGAGTCTTAAATACATAACTGAGTTGGTAGAACATGAGACTTTTAATCTCAAGGTCGTGGGTTCAAGCCTCACATTGGGCAAAAAGATTCCTGAATTGCAGAGGGTTTGATTAGATGCCCCTCACAGTCCCTTCCAACTATACAATTCTATTATTCTATGGTGTCACCTGGACAAGCTATATTTTAGTGACATCAAAAAACCTTAAGTTTCCTATTTAAATCAATCAACTTAAATGTCCTTGCCAGAATTATTCCCATTGTATTTTACTGTGGCTAGGTCCAGCATTCCATCTCATATTCACTAAAATTCCAAAATGTTCTTTTAAACAAGATTGCTGGATTAAGTCCCTTTGCAATGAACATAAACTACAGTCAAAGTTGTGTAAAAAATGTACTTTCTCATTACTTTCTAGTCACAATGAATCTTTCAAGTAGTCATCTTTCTCACAATAGTTTTTATAACGCTCAAAATCTTCTTTTCCAGTTATAGTAAAAGTGTTTTGTGGGCCAAAGTCTCTTTAACAATTTTATTGAACAATAGCATTAGTAGAACTGGACACAAACAGACGTTTTAAGTGAACTTAAGGTTATCATTAAGAAATCAAGCCAGTGTTTGCTATAAAAACTGTAGTGCAAATATGGAAGTAACAAGGACCTTTTTCTTCAGCCGCAAGCAGTTTCAAGAACCAATAAAGATTAATTGAATTTTTATGAGCCAAACCATTTGAGAAATAAAAAACAAATTTGGCCTGTAGTTAAGTTAGATAACCTGGTTTGGTTTGCAATGAGTAGCAGTATTCATTCAGGCATTTTGTGGTGTTGTCCTAAAGAGTAATTGTAATCTTAAAGTGTAACCATTATTAAACTCTTAAAACCTGAGTTTGATATTATAGTGTGATATAAGCTGAAGAAATTAGACTCTTGGAGCAATAAGAATAATAAACATTATTAATTTATGTTTTCTTTCGCAGCTAAGTTAACTCTTGTTCTTTTCCCTCCTTCCCCCTTCTTCCCGGTAGACTCACACGGGCGAAAAAGAGAAAATCTGTCCATACTGTGGACAGAAGTTTGCAAGCAATGGAACACTGAGAGTACATATTCGAAGTCATACAGGTACAACATTACTTTGTGAGAAACAAATAACATTTCTTAGGCACTAGAATTGCACCATTTCATAATGTAGACTTGCCTGTTTGTATTGAAGGACAGTTGCCCTAACTCCCCTGTAAAAATCACTGGTGCCGAAATTTGGAATTAGTTGCTTAAAAAATGAAATCTAATAGGATAATCGTTATAGAGAACCCTAACCTCTACTCACCATACTTTAATATTTTCACAATACAGTTTGCAGTGCATGTGCTCCTGGAATTTTACTTTAACCCTTTAGTTACTCTTTGCCAAAGGAACCAATCAGTTTAAACGTTCACATTTTAAACCATGCAAACACCAACCATGCTTTAAGAAACATCTATGTAGTTTATTCCCTTGTTCAACATATCTTTCTCACTCGTGGTTGGGTGCTCATTTCTGATTTAGCTAGTTGACTTTTGGCCACTGTTTCTCTTGAATGTCAGGCAAAAGCTTTTTTTCCTGCATAAAAGTTCTTTGCAAGGAACAGCTACATGGGCCCTTCTGTTTTAGACCTACATTATGCACGTTGCTGCTAATGCCTGTTCTTCTGCTTGTGTTGCAGCCTGCAGTGGCTGTATGTCACTCAGCTGTAGTAGGTCTCCTCTTATTCGTCTTTTCTCTAAACTAAAAAGCCCCAATTGTTGAAACTTTTTCTCATAAGGGAGTTGCTGCATACCCTTGAACATTTTGGTTGTCCTTTTCTGATCTTCCTCCAACTCCACAATATCCTTTCTTGAGGTGAGGTGACCAGAACTGTATATAGTATTCCAAATGCGATTGCACTATAGATTTGTATGGTGGCATTTTGATATTTGCAGTTGGCCTTTCAGCTCCCTTCCTAATGATCCCTAACATGAAATTCGCCTTTTTCACTGCTGCCACACACTGGTCCCAGCTCCAGTTCCCTACCTGTAGATTTTGCTGGCAATCCCTCAGTGCCATCATGTTCTTACAACTGGCTGTACGTGTCTCTGTCACCTATTATGAAGTAGTTCTACTTATCTATAGATCTGACAGTACATCGAAGACACAAATTTCGAAAACAAAGTGGATGCCCTAGAGCATTCTGTTTACCACAGACTACGTATTCGAGTAATTGGCAAGCTGCTGAGTGTTTTTGTGATGTTTGGTTTCCAACTTAAAAGGGTGAGGATTGGTGTTTGACATGCAAAGCGCTTGTTAACAAATAGTCTTCTTATGACATTCTGTTCGGTTTTGCATAAACAAATTTGGCTTGCAGGAAGATGACAGAACATGTGCACTTAATCACTTGGCTTCCTAATATGTTTGATAAGTCTTAATCACTTCCATCTCTCACGGCCACCTGTTAAGATTAAAGCTGTTTACTTGTTTGGTCCTGTTTGTAATTCTGACTGTAACCAGGGCTGAATACTGATTATTCCAATGAAAATTTAGATTGTGTAGCTGAAACAGAATCTACTTCTTGGAAAGGGCTGAAATTGTAGTTCCTCACTGGAGGGTAAGGACTCAGCAGATGGTCACAGAATCCTTGTTTGCTGGTCACTGTGATGCAGGCGAATAATCCTGGGACAAAAGTTTTGTAAGAGGATATTATCTGACTCTGTATGTAGCTGCACATTAACACATTTGCGGTATAGGAAGCTAATAACACTGTACTAAATGGTGGACTCCGGTATGATCCATCAGGGCAGTAGCATCTTCGTATTTCTTAATACCTAATTTAGACCTTAAAAAATGTCATGACTGATGTAGGATTAAGTTTGATATCTCCAGAATAAAGTGCAGTGAATTGTTGACAGTCCCAAGACTTGAGCATTGCCCCAAACATGTGGGTGTTGTGCTTTCATCTTGTCCTCCTGTTGTAACCTTTTCTACTTGTGCGCAGTGAGGGGTGGGGCAGAGCAGTGTTTCTCACCTGATTTCCCAGAGCCAAGTATTGCTGCCAGTTATGGAGAGGGGGGAGGGTTCAGTTGTGGGAAGCTCAAAGCGGGCACAGCAGTGAAGCCAATCTGACGTCCCCCACCTCTTGATGATGCTTTGTGGTAGGAAGCCGGCTAGCAATGCTTTGCAGTCTGCACCATCCTGTCAACAGCTGGGTGTCTGCCTATGCAACATTTACAGTATAATCCTTGAAAGCTGTCACCGTAAAGGAATTTAAGAAAATTTGATCTTGGAGGACAATAGGCAAGCAAATTCTGCCCATCCATATTGGGGGACAAACACGAGATCTGAGTGTGACTGGGAAACATCCATAACATAGCCCCAAGAATTCATTTGTCAGCATGTATGGGTCTAGTAAATCTTGTTACTAATGACAACCATGTTCTTCTCAGAGATTAGTGAACACTCTCTGCAAGGCAGGAAAACTAAGCATGTTCATATTTCCTTCAACCTTTATTATTTGATGTGTGTTTGGATGGCAGTCCACAAGTATGTCTGTATCTCTCATCCTCCTCCACCATTTCACTTCGAATTCTAATTTGTCTACAGTTTCGGTTCTCTGGAAGGCTCTTCCTTGCTCGATGTGCAACAATGTGATCTGTTTATACGTTTAGTTTTTTATTAAACTTTCAGGTTTGAAAGTGAATCTGTGATTGACCACTGTGCAAAAAGAATGCTAGACTACGAGGTCCTTTGGTCTGATCAACAGGCCTTGTTCCTACACTCTTGGTCTTTGCTAAAGGGGCAAGCCTTGTGCAAGGACAAAAAATCTAGTAGAAGCTTTTAGAAAATGTATTTGGTTTATATTCAGAATAAAGGTAAACTATTGCATGTTTGCATGCTTATCACAGAATCTGCACACATAAAATTGAAACATTAGGGAGAAGATTTGGTTAGGATCCTTTACTCTGGCACCGTAATTTTCCGTGGGCAGAGCATTTTTCACATTAGGGAATTCACATGGAATACGTCTCTCACTGCACCATGACTTTTGCAAACATATCCTGATGAGATCCATATCCAGCTGAGGCTGCAATCCTACGCTTGTTTACCAGAGAGTAAGCTCCACTGAACACACTTGAACTTAATTCTCGGTAAACATATGTAGGATTAGGTTGTGGTTTTGTAAAAGGGGCTAACATCCATTTTGTCCCCAGGCCACCACACAGCTATCTTCAGGTTTGCTCATTATAGAGCGGTTTGGCCCAGTATTAATTTGTAGAGTAGTAGAAGGCTGTGACCTTAAAGCAGACATACTCAACGTGTGACCCATTAAGCCAAACAGCTCCCTCCATCCACATATGTCGACCCAGCTGCAGCTCATTTAAATGTATTTTTTTCCTTGGGATTGCAAAAATGAGGGCTGTCGAGCCCACAGCAGGACAGAGGTGGCATATTGTGTTCCACTTCATGGGTCCCAACTAAAGCAGGCCTGGCTTAAAGGAACACATCAGTAAACTAATTGCCATCGAAATGGTTGCAGAATATTACATTCTGTATCACCTCTCTTTGTTACTGTAACAGCAGATTGGCTTCCTAGATATTGTAAGAAGAAGAAGAAGAGTTTGGATTTGATATCCTGCTTTATCACTACCCGAAGGAGTCTCAAAGCAGCTAACATTCTCCTTTCCCTTCCTCCCCCACAACAAACACTCTGAGAGGTGAGTGGGACTGAGAGACTTCAAAGAAGTGTGACTAGCCCAAGGTCACCCAGCAGCTGCATGTGGAGGAGCAGAGACGCGAACCCAGTTCACCAGATTACCAGTCTACCGCTCTTAACCACTACACCACACTGTAACTGTTCCTTGGGATTCCTGTCAAGGGTATAACTCCAATGAACTAGCCTAAATGTTTCAGCATGTGGCAAATGGCCCGAATCTTTCAGCAGTGGAGCCAGAGAGCCAGGCAGAGCGTCTTCTTGGTAGTGGTGCCCTCCCTTCAGATGTCAAGGAAATAAACAACTATCTTACTTTTGGAAGACATCTGAAGGCAGCCCTGTTTAGGGAAGTTTTCAATGTTTGATGTTTTATTATGTTTCAATATATGCTGTGAGCCGCCCAGAGTGGCTGGGGAAACCCAGCCAGACGGGCAGAGTATAAATATTATTATTATTATTATTATTATTATTATTATTATTATTATTATTATTGGAGTAATAACCATGAACAGTGATGCACTGAGATATAAGAGCATAGATATAAGGAAGGACAGGGTCATGGATGGCTTTGAAGAGGCTTGAGCTGGATTCAGCAGTAGAAATGAAGTAGCATTGGTGTATTAGGAGGACCTTAATTCATATATTTCCAAACATTCCTTATGTTTAACATGCTTTAGTAAGGAAAGCGAAATTTAATATTTTATTATTTCTAGCCTGGGTCTTGTTTACAAGAGGGGGTTCTTATAAGCAGTTGCCCCCCAACACACTTTAATCTCAGAGTTGTTTGCACAATTCAGGGCCTATCCCAGAGGCAAATTAATTGAGTTCAAAGTGAAGAAAGCAACAACAACAAAAAGGAACCCTTGACTCACCTTGCTGATAAGTAATTGTGTAAACAATAAAGGAGTTGTTATCCTGGTTAGGTAGAGATTGTTTCTCATAGAGAAACAAAGTGAATTGTGAATGACCCAAGATAATCTGCAAGGGGTTATGACCGAAGAAGTCTGAAATCCCCTGTTTTTCTGATGAACAAACTTGAGATTGAACTCTTCAAAACAGTTAGCTATCTTAGATATGTACTTTGCATCTTGGCTAATTAACCTCCTTACAGCATATACTGGTATCTTGCACTGATGATTATGATTATTATTTCTAAATTCAATTTAAATACCAGTCTTCACTAAAAAATCCCAGAGTGCTTTACCCAATAAAAACAAAGGAAAACATCAAACATAGGAAAATATCAAATTAACAACTATGTTTAAATTCCACTGATACAATCAGCATACTGGGGCAGCAGTGGACAAAGCAATTAAGTAGCAGCACTGCAAATAGCCATGCTAATTCACTAACCTTGCCCAAAGACTTGTGTCAGCAGATGTATCATAAGCTGACATGGGTATGTGCGTGTGGCATCCTTATCTCCATAGTGATCAAGTTCCACAGACAAGGGGGTCACCACCAAGAAGGCCCTATCTTACAAGAAATGTTTGCAGAAGGAACCATGAGATGGGCTTCCCCTGTGGACTGCAGGGCAGATAAGGGGAGAGGTTCTCTGTCAAGTTTTTGGGTCCTAAATTGTTCAGGACTTTATAAGTTAGAGTTAATGTGTTCAATGGAGCCCAGTAGATAGTCAACCAGTGAAGTTCGCATAGCATTGGTGTGTTATTTCTTGCCTTATCACTCACAATACACGTGACTATAGTCTGCAGCAGTTTCCTGACTGTCCTGAATGGTATAATAAGGGACGGAAAGGCCAGTCCCCAAGACTTTTGGAAAGCTAACACCTGCCAAAATAGGCAATACTGTGGTAAATTTCCTTCCCATCCTGAATCCTTACTGACTTTACCAAAATTTTAAAGGAGTAAAATTATCCTACTGAAATAAAAACATGTTTAATATTTCTGACACTGACCCCAGGAGAAGAAAGAGATGCAACGTTGCCATTGGGGACTCAGATGGTTTCAGTGTCTAGAACTGCCTATTTCCTTCACTGGCTGGTTTGCCAGCTTTGGCCTCTTTTGAGCAGAGACGTCTTAGCAACTCTAGTAACTCACAGACTAGATTACTGCAATGCACTCTACATGGAAACTGCCCTTGAACAAGATTCAGAAACTATTCTGAAATGCAGGAATCAGATTAGTAGCTGGAGTTCCAGCAGAGTTGGCCCTTCTGATAGTTCTATCACCTTCAGAAGTTTGGGGACTGGTGGTCCAGAAGAAGTTGTTGTCTCTGGCAGCACCAAGGCTGTGGATTTGCCTCTCCACAGAGGTTTGTCTGGCCCCGTCATCATTCAATTTTTGTAGTATGCTTAAGGCACACTTCTTTACTGTGGAATTTGACTGTAATTTGTTCTAAACCAATTTTAATATGGTATTTCAAAATTGTAACCTGCCCTAGAACTTCACTGTGACGGGCAGGCAAGAAATCTAATAAATAATGATAGCAATAATAAATATTCTCATTTCTTCTTCTTTTTTTCTGGGTTCCCTAAAGTATCCTTCATCTTGGACACTGCCACATAGTAAATTTCCTTGATCTTATGCAGCTTCTCTTTATAACAAATCACTTGGGTGATTTTTCTTTCCTTTTAAAAGAAAGAATCTGTTGTCTATAAAAATACTTTCATTCTAATAAGCCACAAAGTTAAAGAGTTCTGCATTCCTAGCACTTTGGGGTTGTACATCATTGTCTATTTTATCTCCCCGCGACAGTTAAATCTTCAAAAGTACCTGTAAAGTCTCAGGCAGCTGTCAGCCTCCTGTTGGTTTGCTACTAGTGGATGAGAGAGTCACATTCTTTCAAAGGATGCTTGGCTAGATTGCTAGTGACTTCTTTAGATCAAATGAATTACAGCACCCAATAGGTTGAATATTGTGAGGAGCTGGAAAAAGAAACAGCACTGGGTTCACAGGGGTCAGAGATTTTAATCTTCCTTCCTTCCTTCGTGGTTTTTTTTTAAGAGGGGGTGGTCAGAAATACTGATTCCATCCCATTAAAAACCCAAGGGCCCTCAAATCCAACAAAGAAAACATGCTTAATTCCATTGAAATCAATTGGATCAAATGTAACTTAAATTGTTTTTTTATTGTACCTCAAAATATAAATTGGAGTCCTAAGGGGGAAGCTATTACTAAAGCAAGTGTGACTTATTTCCAAAGAAATATATTTAAGTGGCTTTGTCAAGTTTATTTATTTCCTGAAGACATCCTAAGTATGTAATGCTGTTTCTATTACAATAACCATACATAGATGGAACCGGGATTGTATCACAGTTGAATTCATTACGTTTTTGTTTGTTTGTTGCCATAACTCAGGATTTCATTTTAAGACATCTAACTGCCAGTACTTCGCAAATTCATGAAAGCTCTCCCCAAACCCAGTCAGAATATATTTCAAGCTCAATATTGAGCTGGAGCTGATTTGGATTATTTATATCTATTTGGTTTGCAAAATTTGAACATTATTTGAATGTTCTGGTTTCGTTTCCTCACTGAACATTTTATAAACAAAAGTTTTACATAATGAAATAAGCAAAAAGCCCTTTTCCTAACCTCACTTATTTTAATCGCTTGGCTATCTGTCAACAAAGTGCATCTCTCATATCCTATGTGTGCTTAGAAAAACATCACCCCTATTTTTGATGTTTCTTGGTCTGTTTGGATAGCTGGGTTGTACTGTATTATAAATTTCTTGAAAGCACAGGCCAGTGAGTCGTGCATGTGTAGTGCTGGTATGTTCACTGGTACAGATTTCTATTGGTTTACTTGCCAGTGAGAACTCGGCTATTGTCTTCAATGAAAAGCTTTGTGTAGTGTGTTTTTTCCTCTCTCTCCTGACAAGAATAAAATAAAATAAACACCTATCCCATGCAATTAGACAAATTAAAATTTTAAGTGATTGCAGCAAGAGCTCTATTGCTGCAGTAGACTTTTCTAAATTAGCTAAAAGTGTAAACGAATACTTTTGTACAGCATTCTCTAAGTATCTAACAAACTTATGCTGTTCTCCATTACCTTAACCTTTTGTCCATTCATACTTGTTATTGCCTGCTGTCGTCACCTCATACTATCTCTGATTAGAAAAGCTCTCTTACAGCTTCCTTTCTGGACTGCTCTATTGATCACCTGGCAGGGGGTGTTGAATGTGTGATCCAGATGGCCCGTCTCCTTCACCTCCCATGACCTCCTGCCCAGGAGAATTACCTTGATTTTGCAGATAGACTGTGGTCCCGGTTTGGTATTGTAGTGCTGGATTGCTGATGCTTCTCTTTCTCCTGTTATCTGATTTAGGATATACTTAAATAAAACGGTCAGAATTCAGGATGAATATTCTGGATTTCTCTTTTTATCAGCAAGGATCTAGTATGGGAGTGATGAAATAAAAAGAAGTCTGCTGAAACCCAATCTGTTTGAGTTCTATAAAGAAAATCTGTTTTAACACAATGCGCTCACCACCAGTTTTACAAGAGTTCATGTGCTTCCTTCTCACCTCTCTTTCTCTGGCACAGCCATAAAGTTCTAGAAGCCTTTGTTTCCATTTTAGGGTGCCATCTGAACCCCACAAACTGTGCTGAACCTTCCTTATAGTTTGTTGAAACAAGCCAACTTCAAACAATAGTTTTAAGATAGTTAAGCTTAGGCACCATTGGGAGGCTGGACATAATGCTAAGCTGTGGTTGTTCTAAAGTTGTTCTGAAGAAGTGTGCATGCACACGAAAGCTCATACCAAGAACTAACTTAGTTGGTCTTTAAGGTGCTACTGGAAGGAATTTTTTTATTTTGACTATGGCAGACCAACACGGCTACCTATCTACTAATGAAGCATGGTCATTCTAGACAAGAATACCATGATCAGAGGGACTGACATCCATCCATCCAAACGTTCCAATAAGAGGATTCAACATTGCTCTGTCATATACCAAACATGGATTATACAGCAGGGCAGCCAAGACAGTTTTATTTATGAAACCCAGTGGCTGCCAAAATCAGTTAAATGTGTGGCGCTGAAAATCTAGGGGATCAGTTGTGGTGTAATCAGGGTAACTCCTTTTGATGAACTTTTTAAAGAACAGTCGCATCACAGCATTATACAACTTCCTTTTGCTTTTGAAAACGCGGGATGAAAGTTCTGTAATATTATCAGCCATGCATAAAAGTGAAATGGTATATTGTATGTTTTGCATTTCGTTGTTTGTTTTGCATGATAGCCCTGATTTTTGTGAGGAGGGGGAATACAGTAGGCTATGAACCACTGAAGGCATCTAACTAGAAGTTATGCAGCAGGAGTCACAGCAGGAGCAATCCAGCCGATCTGCTTTTAGTTAAATAAGATACATGAATAGAATGGGTTGAGGTAATTAAATTGGATGGTGACACCCAGATGGCTCTAATGATGAACAGCTGTGAGGTCAGGAAAACATACTGTACTTTTGAATACAATTAATGACTACCCATAAAAATGGCCATAAAGTGACCGTTATAGATGTCCCACCCCGCAGTCAGCACTGTTGTCACCAGCAATATGGGGGTGGGGGTGGATTGTCATATTCATATCTTGTTAAGACAACATCAAACAGCTGTACTTTGATGTTGCCCTGCTTGATGCAGAACTTAGTGGTCTTTTGTTCTTAAGTGCGCAGTCACTTTAAAGCATCAATGCCCCAGCCTTCTGGCCTCCTTCACACACAGAGACAGTGTCATGGGAATAGTTTCAGTGTGGCACAGTTGCGCATTGCAGGGGTGTGTGTGTGTGTGTGTGTCTATTATAACCATGTGGACTGTGCCAATTGTGTGGATCTTTCCCATGCAATCAGTAACCTACTGTGAACGAGGCCCTCATTTGTATGAAGTGAACATTAACATTTGACCACAGAAATATGCCTTTGACAGACATACATGCTGTGCTTCTTTGATCCTCTAAGACAGTACGTTCTTTTTCCTTGGCCACATGTTTTTTAAACCCTGGTCATGGTTTGAAGGAACACAGTGCAGCACCATTTCTGATGCGAAGCATGTCTGGATGTGGTCATTGCCTGGATAGGAGAACATTGGTAAACCCTGCCTTGAGGAATAATATCTGAAAATCCTCTCTGTGCTCTTTTGAACTCAATGGCAGAAAAGGGTGATATAAGTAATAGTAATAATTCTTTTAAAAATCTGATGTTTACTTTATTTTCAGGTGAGCGGCCATACCAGTGTCCTTACTGTGACAAAGCTTTCAGCAAGAATGATGGGTTGAAAATGCACATTCGCACCCACACAAGGGTACGTATGGTTCTGTTACCTTATGTTATAGCTGTTTGTTTGACAACCTAAAGTGGACCATGGAAATAAAAATATATTGCATAGTAGGAAATCTTTTCCCCAATAAAAAGGCAAATTTCAAAAGGAAACATTGCAGCATGATACATATTCATAAAACTTTTCAACGTGAATGTCAGAATCCTTATCAGATTCTGTAGAATTGCAAAGTCGTTTTTCTATCTGTGTTGTATGATTACGTATTTCACGGTAAAGGGTGGTGTGGCAAACTTTTTGTTGCATAACAAACCTTCGTATTTAATCCAAATACCCTTGTTTCTAAAACAGAAAACAGAGCATTTCCACAGTCATTTAACTCAAGCCATGTGTGGCATGATGGTTTAAAGAAGTTTGAGACATCATGACTGATGGTCAGATAAGAAGATGAAATGTCACGTACCTCATTGCCTGTGACAAACAACACTATTGGAAATCCTTTCAGCCATACTAAGTGTGATTTGCAAATACAGAAAGCAGAGACAAAAAGTCTGTTTGAACCCTCCAAGTTTAGTCCCCTCATGTTGTTTACACACTCTCTTTCTGAAATCTGAAAGTCTTTCTTGTTTATAATCCACTGAGATTTTATGTAACTTCTTGCCAGTTTATAGATCTTTCATTGCAAAATAATAGGAGCTTGCAAAGAGTTTTCAGTGACGCAAATTAACCACCTTCACTTCACACCAAGCAAGAACCCAACCTGGAGCCTGCTCTTTAAGTTTCTGAGTGAATAGATGACAGTTTGACATGTTTTATCACAAGATATAGTTGATCCTTGGTTTGCTGAGCCAAACCTTGCTTTAGCTGCTGTGATAGACTGTACTTAAATGACTGGAGAAGAGCAAAATGAGGGCAAGCTCCTCTCTGGGGCTACCATATTTGTGCAGTCCCAGTAAGCCATAGTTTGTTGTACCATGAGACCTATGAAGGACGGGATTCTGAGCATCATTTTTTTTCTTTTAAAGCCCAAGAGATATATGCACACTTTTCATACATGGACACACTAAAGAATTGTAAATTATTTTGAAATGTTCACTATATTAGCATACCACACCAGTTTTAGTTGGTGGTCGTATTCACACCAAACGTGTGAAACACACTCACAACCCTTTAAAAGTAATGGCTTCCCATGAAGTATCCTGGAAACTATAGTTTATTAAGGCAGATGGGAATTGTAGCTATGTGAGGGATCTCCTAATAACTCTGAGCATGCTTAACAAATATATCCCCCCCCCCAAGTTTACTTGATTACTTTGGTATACTTTTTACTGCCATGACTGTTGAAGTAGTTTAAGAGTTCTTTAAACGTATGGTATATGTCAGGGGGCTGCCATCGGGACAGAGGAGGGCGCAGGGGGATACAGAGAGCCTCCGGCGCTTCTGAGAAGCAGAGAAGCAGCGCCTCGTCGAGCGGTGGGAAAAGCCATGCCTCCAGTGGAGCAGAGTGGGAAGGGGGGAGCCAAGCAAGGGGAGGGCTCAAAGATGCTACTGAGAGCCCAAGCGCCTCACCTAGCCCGGCTGGCCAGGAGGCAGTCAT
This sequence comes from Podarcis bocagei, assembly GCF_964188305.1. Lineage (NCBI taxonomy): Eukaryota > Metazoa > Chordata > Lepidosauria > Squamata > Lacertidae > Podarcis > Podarcis bocagei. The sequence continues at coordinate 51,416,683 of NC_138134.1, forward strand.
GCCATTTCCGTCTCCCAGCTTACGCAGAGGGGTGAAACGTAAGGAGGGGAGGCGGAGATTTGGGGTGTCTAAGTTCTTATGTTGGGGGGGGACCAGAAGGGGCCACTCCCAGAATCTGCAAGCGACTAAGACGGACATGAACTTTGTGTTTCTGCACTGTATATAGTTTGCATCAATAAAACCTGCAAAAGACAGGTCGGAGTCCTGCCTGGTTACTCACGAGCAACTACCACCAGCACCTGACAGTATAGATCCGACCAGTCTCTCTCTTACCCATCTCCTCGGCTAATAAGCAGCGTTGTGGGGGATTCATCAGCATCATAGCAGAACACACCTCACCCCCCCTATGTGTTATGATCCTGATGAAAATTCCCACCTGCTTTTAATTCTTTTTAAAACGGATAGTCTTTCTAATGACACACCTAACGTCATGTCTAGTTTGGCCCCAGCTCAGACTATCGGTCTATCTAGCTCAGGCAGAGCACTAAACCTTCATAGCCGAGGTATTTTAAACTTAGATTTGGGGATCTGAGCTTGGGGCCTTCTAGATACAATGCATGTGCTCTGCCAGTGATCTAAGTTCTAGGTTTCCTGAGAACGTTGCAATAATTTCCATCTCAGACAACTACAGAATCTGACAGCATCTGATGTTTTGACTGATTGCTCTTTAGTTATGGTTGTTATCTTTAACATTTGATGATATCCTTTAAAACTTTAAGGAAAAGCACATGAAGTCTATAGAACTGGGGTGTTCATTTTCCCCCTTTTAAGTCTGGAGATTTAAACAAGATTATGATTTATTACTAATTGAACATCCGTTTTATTGCTCCAATGAAAAGTTTTAAACCTGCCTTTTATTTTAATGCTTAGATACATGATTTCCAGATTAAAATTCTCAGCATTTAAAGAAAAGAAGCAAAGTAGTGCTCCTGAACTCCTCTTTTTTACTTTCAAAGGGAGCTAGTCTGAAAATAAACTTTTCTTCATTTGTAATCACAGGCTTATTAATACATAAAAGATACATAATTCCTGTTACCCTTTGGCATGTTCAGAGAAAATCTTCCAGTCTCTTGTGGACTTAAAGACATTGGCCACAATCCAGCATAATTATGTATTCTATACTTCCTTTGAAATCAGTAGAATTTAAGAACGCTTACCTGTGTACCAGATTGCAGCCATGGCTATTACTACTGCTGTGGGTTTGTATTTGACATATTTTTGGAATCTAGCTTTATAGGGTAGAGGTTTCTCTCTACTGAAGATGACTAATCATCGGATTTTCCAGCAGAGGGAAATGCATTTTAAAAGTTTGCTGATGAGAATGGAACAAAATATCTCTAGGCACCTCCTGTCTGAACCAATTTCCAATAAATCCTAGGGTTCATTAAAATTTCAGGTTTATTTTCTCACAAAACTATTGTAGTTCCACAATTATTATTTTTTTACAGTTCACTGTTATGCTTCTATGGAAAACTGAAAAGCAATTGATCTGGTTGGCAGTCCTCAAGGTTCTTGCCTACAGCTTGACATCACCAGGATTTCTGAAGGGCTATGTGGTTTATGGAGTGGGATATTCACCATGACTAGCAATAAAATAACTTTTCCCCATTTTTCTTGACTTTTTTTTTAAAAAAAGGGCTACATTATGGCTTTGGAACAGTAGTCTGCTACCACCTGTTAGACAAATAATTTCTTTAAATTGCAATCTAAAGGGAAGGACTTTTCCCATTTCATAAAGTCCATAGTCAGTTTCCAGACCAAAGAGGGTTGTAAGAATTTCATAGGTTCTTGTTTCTTTTTTTGTTGGTAGCATGCCTAACTCCATGGCAGTTTGCTGTTAACTGTGCTCTTGTGGGTAGATCAACTATGCAATGTGTGAATGTTGATGTTATTGCTCTGCTGTATACATGGGCTATATTACATTGGCTGCCAATTGAGGTTTTCCCCCCAAACTAAAAGCAAAAGGGAGTGATTATTTACAAGAACTCTGTGAGGAAAGTGCATAAGTTTTAAGATTGGAAAGCATTAGCATAATTCCAAAATTTCACCTGGGATTTGTTCTTTTTGAGCACACGTATATGTGATCGTTTTCCTATCATGCAGTCCCATTAAGCACCTTCAGCCCATATTATTAGACTAGTCAGATTTTTTGAAAATGTGAAATATGAAAGCATTTGTGTTTTGGGGGGTGCATTATTAGAAACCAGTTGTTTCTTCATTTAATAAGAAGTGCTGGCTTTGAAAGTTTAGGTTGCAAAATGTTATACTCTAGGGTTGGTATCCATACTGGAAAGTGGCTTCTAATTTTCCTGTGTCTGGACAGTGCCATTGCCTACCACAATTGAGGACTTATTTCTTAAGGGCTAAGGCTATGCTAGACACCTTGGCTTGACACCTGATTTTCTATGTGGTGTCTTATAATATTCAATCATGACAACCATCTGCAATCTGCATTCTGAACTGGTACAGACCAGATAGAGGTTTACCACTTCATTTGTGAAAACTTTGCCTTAGTTTTCTGCATGCAGGAAGATTTTCATGTGGGGATACTTACGAACAAGCTTATGCATTCTGAGGTGCTGGTATGATGTCTTGAGAGGATGGTACTGCATGCCTGTTATGAACATTTTAGCCATATTGGAGTAAGCCCAAAGAAGCAACTTTTATTTCTGCAAACCTTTCCTCTTCTAAAGAAAATGTTCCACTAAACAAAACCAAGGACTGTAAATAATAACAACCCTCCAAGTTTCTATTACAAGTAACTGATACTTCAGGCACCAAGAGAACATTAACAATGTGGAAAAAGATGTCGCCTGGCACGTTCTCCACACTAGTAAATCTATACAAAACATAAAGATAAAAACTATAGCAACAATTTGGGAAGAGAATTAATGCCATTAGGAAGGACAATGGGGACACTGAAGACATTAAAAGAAAGATGAAAAGATCTAAAAGCACAGAAAAAGAAAGGGAGGGATGGCTTAACTGTCAATAAACAGAAGGTCATCTGGAAGATAATAAAAAACGGATTTCACAGGCACTGAATGGCTGCTAGGACTGTAAATTCCAACTGTTTATGGAGCATCTATCAGATTATAGAAGCAACTACTTCCACTCACCAAAGTAAAAGAATGTCATGTGTTTGCGTTTATTGATGACAGGAATATAAAAATGGGTTGTGGGTATGGATCATTGTCACTGTCACTAAGTAGCTTAGTAAATATAAAATATGCCAGTCGTATATCAAAGCATATATGTAATAAAGGAAACTCTATAACCTGTCTCTTTTATGTGAACCAACACATCAAAAACACATCTCTTGGTCATATATTAAAACTTTAGGTTGCAAAAATTATCTTGCTACCAGTCTTTCTTTCTTCACTCCTTCCTTGATCCATACTCCATCCCTAAAAGGTAAAAGTACCCCTGCCCATACGGGCCAGTCGTGTCCGACTCTGGGGTTGTGTGCCCATCTCACTTAAGAGGCTGGGGGCCAGCGCTGTCCGGAGACACTTCCGGGTCACGTGGCCAGCGTGATGAAGCTGCTCTGGCGAGCCAGCACCAGCGCAGCACACGGAAACACCGTTTACCTTCCTGCTATAAAGCGGTCCCTATTTATCTACTTGCACTTAGGGGTGCTTTTGAACTGCTAGGTGGGCAGGAGCTGGGACCAAATGACGGGAGCTCACCCCGCCGCGGGGATTCACACTGCCGACCATACGATTGGCAAGTCCTAGGCGCTGAGGTTTTACCCACAGCGCCACCCGCATCCCTATCTAACCACAAAATGCTACATTCACTGAGAGATGTGTGAACCAGCCCTATATAGGAAAGGGTAAAGAAACGACAAACTTATTTCATACTAGGTTATGGAAGACTTAGGGGGCAGCCTTATTTCATAAATTGCAGCCATGGGTTGGGCTGAGGTTACATTAGAAATATATCTGGACAGAAGCCAGGTAAATTTTTGGTCCTCTCAGCTTGCTGGATGAGTTGAGTGGCACTAGAAAAAAAATCTCATTACACCATGATAGGTCCCTTTTCCTTTGTGGCCACTCTGTCTGTCTGCCCTGCTAGCAGTGAAGTTGCCAGCTACTGCAGCTGAAGCAGCATCTCTGACAGAAATAGGTTTAAGTACATTAAACTCAGAAAACAAGACAATGAAAATGCTTGCTCCCGATGGCCTCAGCCCAGATAATTGTTTTCTTGGAATGGAGTGTTTTCTTCTCAGAGGTTTTCTTTCATGAGGGTTTCCTCCTTCAAATGTCCTCTTCTTATGAGTCACTTTCGGAGTTGGAATGAGCCATTCACCCAGAGTGGACGAGACAGCATCTTCAAATCACAGTGCAGGAAAATGATAAACAAAACATTTGTGAGGCATGGTCAGTAATCCCATAGCTGTGATTGTTCTGTATACTATCTGCATTTCTTTGCATCTCAGATATGGAACTGCTTATTACACTTTATTTTGAGCTTTTTACTGAGCAGCACATGCAGATAATAAAATGGATTTTCAGAGGGCTTACACCAAATGTGGTTTGCATTAACTACAATACAAAACAAATTAAGGCTATGTTGGTGATGCCTGTTTTTCATATGCCTGAGACATATACTTCTGTAAAAATTACAGGGGCCTGTCTGTGGAGTATTTACTCAATCTGTAGTCAGGGAGGGGAAAAAATCCTATTGACGCAAAAGCCTGAAGACAGGACCCGCAAGATTCTTTTCTAAATATCTTGTTTGCTAGGAAATAGACCTATTCTGATGTATTTTTTAAAAATGCTGGTTACCCAAAGTAAAATAAATATCAAAAAGCCACAAAAGTGGATAAACATTTCTCTGAAAGGAAAAACTTACACAAAAGAGCTCCATCATCAGGAGTATGTTGAGACTACATTGAGGAGTTCTTATTCAGAGTGGTAATTTCATCATGCATTTGGCAAGTTTAAAACTAACACTGAAGTACTGTAGAAATATTAATATTATTTATATAAGTGATGTGTGGAGATGGGAGGGGTTCTTGACAGGAATCTCTGCCCAGCATTGTCAGTTATACTGAAGAACGCGTCCACAGCCTCTTAAAATTTCAGTGTATAGACTTCCCACAATTTCTTTCCATATCGTATGCACAGATAACTCCTTTTAATTGTGTGATTCTGGAAAACCCTAGCACTTGTGGTCATTGGTATTATGGTTGACAGAATTAAAAATGGCCTCAATCAAAATGTTTCTTTTTAAAATAGGTTGTAAATCAAGCTTTCTGAGACATTGTGCTTTTTAGTTATTCATATTAAAAGTTATGGAAAAACAAACACACCCACTTCCCTGAAAAACACTGGTTATGAAAGACAGAGAAAGATTCCTAGTTGTTAAAGTGGAAGACAGCTCCTATTGCTGCTGAATTATTTTGAGGGGGTATTCAGTAAATTTTCATTACAAAAATGTAGATAGCCCCCAAATGGAAGGAGTGAGAGATAAGGGCTGCAATCATATACCTACTTATCCTAGAGTAAGCTCCATTGAACTCAATTTATAGTTAGTGTAGCGTTGTACTGTACCTGTTGGATTTTATTGAAATGGTATGAAGTGGACATAATTTAAAATTTAGGCAAGGAGGAAAGTTGAAGATGGAGACATGGAACTTAACAGGTTTCTTTGAAGTTGTTACAGTAGCTAAATAACTGAATGGAATTGTTTTTAGGTGTGATTTTGCATTTGTAATTTTGTCTTGATCATGATGATGAACGATAATTGTGAGAACAGTTACACTGGATTGTATAGATTTTGTAGCTTGATAAACAAATGATATATTGAGAGAGGGCATGGCCAGACTTCCGGTGCAGTACAAGGTGGCAGTCTAGAGCTTTCCCACCAGCTATAAAGACTCACTGAACTTTGTCCCGTGAAACTAATACAAAGCCCTCACCATCCAGTATGGAATGCTGTCCTGTTAATAGCCTGCTCTCTGCACCGAGTCACTTTAATTCCTTCTCTTGCTCACTGTGCTACAGGAAAAGCCTTACCAGTGCTCCGAGTGCAACAAAGCCTTCAGTCAGAAACGAGGCCTAGATGAGCACATGAGAACCCACACAGGGGAGAAGCCTTTCCAGTGTGACGTGAGTTGGGTTTCCTTTTGATCTATTTGCATTTAATCCAAAGATGAACCCCAAAGGGTGCAACCATACCCACGCCAACAGCAGCGGTCAGTGGGGTGGCACAGGTAGGGAGGCATTTCTCACCTGGCTTCCCAAGGCCAAGTGCCACTGCCAGCTTCAGATCGGGGAAGGGGCAAGGTGTGGGAGCTGAGGGCAGTTGAGAAGCAGCACAGCCAGTTCCATGCACCTGCCACCCCACCCACCTCATGTTGTGCTCCTCATGCCTCTCTCCTCGATAACTGGCAGCAAGGCTCAGTGTTGGGAAGCCAGGTGAGCAACACTTCTCTGCCTGTACTTCCCACCGACTGCTGCTGCACACTTACCTGTGAGTAAGTCTAACTGAATGAGACTTACTTCTGAGTAAATATATGTTCAAGAAACATTTGCATACAAGGTTGTCAGTCTTTCTCAATCTTTGATTAATTAAAAATGGAGTAGCTAGTGAAATTTCAGACAATTATTATTATTATTATTATTATTATTATTATTATTATTATTATTGTGGTACCTTGGGTTAAGAACTTAATTCGTTCTGGAGGTTCATTCTTAACCTGAAACTGTTCTTAACCTGAGGTACCACTTTAGCTAATGGGGCTTCCTGCTGCCACTGGGCGATTTCTGTTCTCATCCTGAAGCAAAGTTCTTAACCCGAGGTACTATTTCTGGGTTAGCGGAGTCTGTAACCTGAAGAATCTGTAACCCGAGGACCCCTGGATGGTTAAGTCCCGTCAAAGGCGGATTATGGGGTTGTGGCGCTCATCTTGCTTTCAGGTCAAGGGAGCCAGCGTTTGTCCACAGACAGCTTTCCAGGTCATTGGCCAGCATGACTAAACTGCTTCTGGTGCAACGGAACACTATGACGGAAACCAGAGCACACGGAAATGCAATTTACCTTCCCACCACAGCGGTACCAAGGTCTCCTAGTTCAACCTGGCATACTAACCCTTTCATCCCACACTAAGGTTCTGTTGAAAATTGAAAATTGCCAACCCTGAAGCTGGTATTCCCACTGCCATTAGAAGCTGCCATTGGTGTCTGATCTCCCTCTTGTTGACATTGCTCTTTAATTATATTTAAAAACACACGAATACCTGAAATACAGTCATGCATTTCTCATAATGTCCAGTTTGGTCCTTTAAGTAAGTAGGACTGCAAGCTTTAGTTTCCAAACTGCTTGCAATGCCTGTGTCATTTTCCCCATAGCAATTTTTCCTAATGTTAGTGTCCATAATTACATGTGTAGACTCCATGCACACATCAAGAATGTCTATTTAGGGAAATGCTTCTGAGACCACATCTTTTTTTGTTTGACCCTGTTTCCTTCTGGTTAGGGAAGTGATGTCAGCTAGAGGAAATTAATGCCAAGTTCATGGCTCTTAAAATACCTAGTAAAAATACTTGGTTTCATTAGAAATGTTAGCATCAAAAAATTAGGATAGTGGCTTTACATTTTTGGTCATTCCTTTTTTCCCCTTTGAGTAATTGTCCAAAGGGATAAGGAATTGTTAAAGTACCATTCTCTGGAGTTTAATTCTACTAGGTTCTTAATCTAATGGTGATGATCTAGCGTCACAAAAGATGGTACTTTTAAAAGATGCCTAAACACATAGGGAGGAGCAGTACCTGTACCAGTCTGAGAAGGAAAAGACATTACTTTTTTCCTCCGTAATAAATTTCATTTGTGTTAATATGAGTTTTATCTAGAATTTTGGCTAGAAAGGATATCTGCCTGCATGCCAGTTTTATTCAAGATCCTGCCTAGATCATTTTATTACATGATTTCTTGACAAGGATTTCATGCTCAGATGAGCAAGGAGAACTTAGAACAGGGACAGACTGCATATTCTCAGGCATTTCGTAGGCATTCTTTTGTGTACTGCTGACGTCTCCACTTTCACATTGTGGCTGAAATCCTATGCACAACTGGCTGGGAGTAAATCTCATTGAGCACAGTGGGACTTACTTCTGAGTCATATGCATAGTATTGCACCATAAGGATCATGGCCAGTGCATCATTCACCCACCTACTATTACACATTACTGCTGAAGTCTCTTCTCCATCTACTGTATAGTGCAATCATTTATCTTTCCACAGCTTGCTATCCACAGGGTAAACAAAACATACTGGACCTCACAAACTGAAGTATTTGTGTACTTGCATGCTCACCAGGGACAACATATATCTGCTCGATCCACAGAATCATACGAGTTGGAAAAGGCCTCAAAGTCATGTAGTTCAACCCTTTGTAGATGCATGAAATCTGCTGTTAAGGCATTTCTGATAGTTGGCCATCAGTCTCTGCCACTAAAGGAGAGTCCCCTAGCTTCCTAGGCAGTCTGATCCAGCTCATACCATCAAATAGCTTGTAATTTCAAGAAGTGCTTCCTAGCTTTAGTTGAAATCCCATTTCTTGTTATTTGGACCAGTGGTCTTCAACTTTGAGTCCCCACATGTTGCTGGACTACAACTCACATCACCCTTGACCATTGGCTAAGTTGGTTGGGGATGATGTGAGCTGTAGACTAGGAACATCTGGGGACCCAAGGTTGAACAATGCTGATTTGGACCTACTACTTTGGATCACATGCCAACACACTGACCACTGGCTTCTGGCCAAGACATTGGGTGACCTCACTGACAAGCAGCTCAAGCCTAGGGTGAGCAAATTTGCTCCATCTGCTAAGTGTCAACCAAATATCTGAAGATAGTTATCAGGTGACCTCTTAATTGTCTCTTCTCCATGCATGGCACACCTATCTCCTTCAACTTTTCCTCATAGTCTCCAGGTCCCTCACCATCTTTGTTGCCATTATCTGGACATGTTCTCATTCCACATTCAGAGATTTAACTTTTAAAGGCCCAGTGAGATTATTATTAACTTTTTTCTATTTCCACTGATTTGTAAGAGAATCTGAAAGGTTCACTGAACTCTAGCAACTAGTATAATTCTGTGAGAAACCGACACCATGGGTAACATGAGGCGTTTCTGTTGTTAATATTAATTCAGCAATTAGCATTGAGAAATGCCTTTAGTGACAAAGATTTAAATGAGCTCAAGTTTCGCTTATTGCAGTAAAACACTTTTATGTGCCTCAGGAGAATTCTGCAGTAACAAAGCACTGAGACTCCTGTGCATTAGGAAAAAGATCCTTTTAAAATGTAAATATTCCTTTCCTTCTATAATGAGAATTAAATGTAGGGGCAATTCTTTCTCACTCTGCTTTTTTCCATTCTCATCCAAATGCAGTGTGTGGAGACTCTGTGTGCTTTGTTTTTTGTTTTGGTCCCCCCCCCCTTTTCATACTAGCTTCTATAATGTCTACCCAGATTAAAATATTGGTTGCGTTCAGAATAATGCAAAACCATGATTTGCAAAGCCAAACCAGGCTTTGGCATTATGTTTTCACCAAAGCGGATTTGCAAACCACAGCCTCAATTCATCATGGACAAACCACTGCCAGGACCATTGCTGTGCCTAAAAAGGCTGTTGCACCATGTAGATGGTACTGAATTTATGAATAGATCATAACTGAAACAGAGGAACACTCAAACACATTCAAATTAATGAACCTTAGGTAGCCATGTTCGTTAATTTCAGTGGGTCTGCTCTGAGTATGACTGATTTGGAATACAACCCTAGGTCTGGAAGCTCAATTCATGGTGTGCATTCTGAACTATGGTCTGCAAAGATCATGATTTGGCATGAAGGCTGACTTGAGCCATTGCAACGTTTTTGCCCTGTGCACACTTACCTACAAATAAAAGCCATTGAACTCTGCAGGATGTATGGTAGTTCTGTGCAGGCCTGTATAAGATTGCACTATCAAAACAGCAGTAGCAGGAAAAGCATCCTGTGTGTGTGTAATCCTAATGTTAGCTAGAAATATTGTATGTTTAACTGTAATATGCTTTATGATCATTTGTGACTTCAGATTCCAGAACTGGTTGAACATTTGTGTGTTTGAACAGAATAAATATATGAATTGCAGGTTTTTATCAGACTATTTGCAAAGTAGATCATAAAAAATATCACCAACTAAATGCATAATAAAAGTTGGCAGGGGCATGGATGAAGATCTAATTGAAATTTCAATAGTCGTTCCATATTTTGTTTGGTTTGCAATAAGTTTTCAAAAGCCTGAACAGTACCACTCTTGTATTTAACCGTCTGTAACAACTGACATCTGATAGATAGTATTTCATAATTTTTTACGCAGAGTAGACCAATTGAAATTAACAGACCTAACCTAGTCATGTTCATTAATTTCAATGAGACAACTCTGAGCAAAACTTTGTTCAATACTGCTCAGTTGTTTGTTTGTTTTTTAAAAAACCTGGTATAAAAAAAGGTTTGTTCAAATAAAGGTTGTGCGTATGACTGAGCAAATACTAGCTTTTTGCTTGAAAATATTTGACTCTTAAAGGACTCAACATGCATAGGCTGCATTTATAGTGCTTTAAAGAATCAAAATGTGCCCCAGCCCATTTGGTAATATAACAGACCTTGCACTGCCCACAGGGATGCCACTGAAAAAGGCATCCCCGTGATGAATTTTCTGTTTGCACCAGCTGCTGTAGCATACAACATGCCTTAGAGGCAGGATAATCTATTACCACCACACATGGAACATTTCCACATCTTGGCATAGCTGCCAAGAATGTCCCATGGGGCATGTAGATACGATAGCAGCAATCTATGAGGTAATTCTAGGTATTACTCAGTGTTAGGTGTTTCAGTAGAATTCACCCAGGGTTGCTGTTTTCGGTGACACCACCACATTATGTATGTGTGTTTCATCTCTCCATTGAGGTGCCTCTGTATCCTTCTTCCACCACATTTTTAAACATGCTTCTTGGACAGAAGACCCCATAGGGCACTAAAAAAAATATTTTCTGCTCCTTTTCCCCTTCCAACGTGATGTAGAGCCAGCATGGTGTAGTGATTAAGAGCGGTGGACTTGTAATCTGGTGAACCGGGTTCACTTCCCCACTCCTCCACATGCAGCTGCTGGGTGACCTTGGGTTAGTCACACTTCTCTGAAGTCTCTCAGCCCCACTCACCTCACAGAGTGTTTGTTGTGGGGGAGGAAGGGAAAGGAGAATGTTAGCCGCTTTGAGACTCCTGAAGGGGAGTGAAAGGCAGGATATCAAGTCCAAACTCCTCCTCCTCCTCTTCTTCTTCTTCTTCTTCCTTCTTCCTTCTTCCTCCTCCTCCTCCTCCTCCTTCTTCTTTCTTCTTCCTTCTTTCTTCTTCCTTCCTCCTCCTCCTCCTCCTCCTTCTCCTCCTCCTCCTCCTCCTCCTCCTCCTTCTTCTTCCTCTTCTTCCTCTTCTTCTTCTTCTTCCAGTTTCCATGCTACAGGGAAACAGGGCTGGCCCATCCATGAAGCAAGGTGAAGCAACAACTTCAGGCAGCAAGATCCTCAGGGGCAACAGATCCAGCCTCCAAGGAATGCATTGCCTGCTGCCGCTGCTGTGGTACTAGTGACAGCTGTGACATGCTCCTTGGAGACTGGATCTGCCGTCTCCTTGACATCTCTCAACCCCAATGCCACCTCTATAGCGGCCTCTTGGGGAGTAGGAGGCCCTGCTGGTCTCCCCCCACCCTTGTGTCTAATGTAGATCTTTATCCCACCCCCTTGTTCCTGATGTAGATCTAAACTTAACCCTTCTTCCCTGGTGGACGTGGGGAACTGTTTGCTTCAGGCGACAAAATGTCTTGGGCCAGCCCTAGGCAGAGCCATTGCACTAGCTTCCTGGCAGGTGGGTTGCTTACTTAGAGAGAAGAGACAGTAGGGAGGTTAAACTTTGATTTTGCTGTTGGATTTACCCTGCTGCCCTGCCCCCTCCTTCCTGAGAAGCAATAGCAGCCTATCTACAGGGAATGTAGTATGGCGTCTCTGCTCCAGCCAATGAGCCACTTCTAAGGATGACATATTTCAAAAGTGGGGGAAGCTGACACACCTGGCCAAAGAGTAGAACCCTTTCCCTTCACAAAAGATTTTTGCATTGGGAGGATGATCATTCAAACATATGATCCTCAGCTTGCTGTCTGAACTGGTACAGTGCAAGGAAAGGCTACGTCATGTGATATTTCTGAATGTGCTATTCAACTCTAAATGTACATTTCTCATACTGAGATGCTTCCTTGTTCTGTCCAGCATTTAGCATACATATACTTAAACTGCCCATTTAAATTCTCACACTAGACATTTAAACGCATTTAACATTAAATTAGCTGCATTAAATTCTTTCTCAGTATGTTTCAAAAGCCTTTACTTTCAGCTTTTGATACTAGATTCTAGAATCTAGAACAGCATCTCAGCTAATAAAAAACCGCTTTCAAACTTCAGCTTTTCAGAATGTCACAGAAAAGTTGTATTTTGCATGACTCACCTTTCCTGTTTGAGGCAACCAATCTTATAATTTTCTCCATGCATTGCAGCTATCACTTTGCAAACTCTTTGTACTGTTTCTTTGTTTTGTTTTAACCTTGGCAGTGCACACTTCTTTATTTATTTGCAGGCTTTTGAAATGTTACAGTTATAGCATATCAAGAAGAATTTACTGCTCAGCGAGGGATAGGTATTAAGTGTGCATCTGTAAGCAGTTTATTCTTCTCATTTTGCAAAGATAATGTGCCATTGTTAAACTGTCATCACTTGTATGATTGAGACTCATTAAGAACTACTTACTGGTAGCAGAATTTGACACAGCACATCTGCTGAAGATGATATTCCTAGAATTTATTTCCAGGAAGATGAACGATGTGTCTATGATGCTGCATAAACATATACATTCATGCAAATGTGGTCATCGGTAGTACTTACTGGGTTAAATGTGTTTATTTGCAGCATCTACATCTGCATGATTTTGGTAAAAGATGCATTTTATACTTGCCATTTAAGTGTGCAAAAGTCACAGTCAGTATTTAATCAGTGTGGTCCAGTGGTCCACATGATTCCATTTGACCATGTTATAATAACACAGGGAAGGCAGAGACTGCAGGCCCTTCAACATGTCCCAGGTGAAAATAGGGACATGTCATTTCCCGTGTACTCCATAGTAAGGATCACTGCCAGAGCCTATTATCACACATTGCTGAAGGCTCTAGTCACCCAGCTGTATTTGTTTACTCTGAAATTGCCTGCCCTTCACTGATTTAGGAGCCAAGACAGTGCCTGTTCTTTTGTTTAAATTGTGTTTTGTTTTAATTATATCTTTATCAGCAGTTCAAAATACAGTACAGCTGCTGCAGTCTGTAAAATGTTTGGCTGCACGCTGCACGCTGCCTTAGCGTTCATGCACATCTATTTACATGCCTGTACATTAATGGCAAGCTGCATCCACACAAACATCCTACATGCACACTTTAGAGAATTACGTTATATCACACTACCAACATTTGTACAAGACACCAACAGAAGGCAAAAATAGGATCCAATAAAAAAAAAAGGAACTGATTTTGCTAAAGGGTATGGGACCATAAAGTCTACTGCATGCTATAAACCAGGGTTGGCAACGTCCGTCCCTCCAAATGTTGTTGGCCTCTAATTGCCATTAGCTGTAAAGGTGAAGGATCACAGATGATGGAAGCTGTAGTCCAGCAACCCCTGGAGAGCCACAAGTTCCACACCCATTGCAGGCAACTGGACTGGGTGACCATTGGGTCCCAATTCCATGATTCTATGGTGATCGCCCTCATTTCCATAGAGACGATTCACAGTGCACTGGATCCTCCATCTCCTTGCCATCATTAAAATTTGTTTGTTCTAAGCAGAGCTACCAAATTCATAGCTGAAAGTATGAATTTACCTGAAAGTCTTAAATCTTGTTTTTGCTGCAAAAGACTAATATGGCTACTGCCATTTGCATGGCAGAAGGAGCCATTACAGTATGGACCTGCAATAGTGCCTTGCCTTCTCCGGCCCTTTGCAGTAATGTGTTAAGCATTAGGAGATAGAAGATTTGTGTCATCGCTTGTTCTTCCCCAGCCCTTGACACCTATTAAAGAGAGAAAGCCCTAGCCATTTTGAAAATTCCAGTCTGGTCACAGGGAATACTTGGGTCTGTGGTTGTTTAATTTAATGTTGCACTGTAGAGGTTGCACACAACTGCTTTTCCTAGATGTGGGTAATGATCATCTGATTGCATTGCACTTATCCTTAGGTCTTCTGATAACTGGGAATGCATTAAGCCTCTATATTTGAACTCGTAATCTACTAAAATAGGCCCGTTTGGAGCAGAACTGACCATTGGACAGTGCCTGTCATTGAACATACTGAGGAAAGAATAAGAGTTTCTGAGACAAATTCCTTTTAGGGCAAATACTCTTTTCTTCCAGTGTTTAAATGACACTCCTTAAAATTATACCTGTAAATGATGCTGATCCAGCATTCTTATACCTTGACAGAAGTATGCTGGTACTGTTTCCAAAGGGTTATGGAAAGCAGTTCATTAATCATTGGTCTTACAGAGAAAAACTCAGCAGTCAGGATGCGTTGTATGTTTTCTCATTCAGCATGTCATTGTATTGTTTTTGCTTGCACAATGAATAATACCAGATATCCTTGGGAAGATAGAACACTGCTTAACTCCCTAGTAGGGAGACACTGTTCAAACATCAGCCTCACCTGGGTTTTACTTCTCATGCAGTCCACAAGCACAAGTAGTTATATTATTGTTGAATTAAACCCTTAGACCAGAAAATTACTTTGGGAGGGAGCAGGAAGTACAGATATTGCTACCAACTGTCCAGAAAAATAACAGCCTAGCCTTGTTCTCTCTCTTTATCCGAGGTTTGAGATACAGAAATCAGCAGCATGGAGGTAAATATGACCATCTGCTCATGCTGAAGATCAAATACTTTTCAAAGGACAACTTCAGGGCCAGTTCAAATGTTGTCAAGCCTAGTGGAAGTGACTTCCACTTCCTGTTCTTCATACTTCTCTTAGTGAATACAGATGAGCAACTTACCAAGTTTTTAAGTGTTTCAGTAAAGACAGTAGAGACAACTATGGCTGGCTTGGTCTTATTCTGTGGTTGCTATTGGTCCACCCTTGGTTACTGGCTTGTGGAGTGATGATTTTTCCTCCATGCATTGCTGTACTAGTTTTCTCACTAGTTGAGGATGAGAGATAGTCACTTGCTTAACGTTAGAGAGGATGAGCAGCAAAATAGTGAAGGAGTGGTTACCTTCTTTTTATCCAAACTGTGTGATCTCTTAAAGCCACACAGCTTTGCTGTATTCTCCAGGAAAAAAAGGAGGCAGCTCTACAGTGGTGCAATCCAGAGATACAACTAAAGCCTTTTTATATGATTAGATAAAAGATGAATTAAGTAACCAGCATATCCCTGGTTCAGAAATGGTGGATAATGTTACCCTATTGCTTAATCTGGGTTGCGCATAATGTTGGGTGCCCAAATGTCTACTTATGAAATATTCTTCTGAATCATCAACAATCCACTGGTTTCCTTTTTGTCTTTTTATCATTGCTTTAGGTTTGTGACTTGTCGTTCAGCCTGAAGAAAATGCTGATCCGGCACAAACTGACTCACAATCCCAATCGCCCCATGGCGGAATGCCAGCTATGCCACAAAAAGTTTACAAGAAACGACTACCTCAAAGTACACATGGAAAATGTCCATGGAGAAACTGACAGCTAATTTTGGCTTGCACGAAAGAGTGTCTAGTGTTTCCTTTGTAGGAGTATAAACTCCAGACTTCTCACCTGATTAGTGAACACAAGACACACACACAAAACTCTAATGTGTTCACATAATCACTTTTTTCATGGTGTCTTGTATTTCTGTTCAGACAAAAAAGAAAAAGGCTACCCTAAATTACATGAGGCTAGAATCAACATACGTTTACATACTGTGGGTGGATTTTTAAGACCATTTTAGAAGGGCAAATTGTCACCCAAAGCCATCGCCATTCTGTTATGGGTAAGAGTTCTTTCTAAATTCTCTATCATGTGGTGAAGTAGATAGTTAACTAAAACTGCAATCCAAAGCACACTTACTGGGTGTAAATTCCAGTTCTGTTCCAGTAGACATGCTTAGCTTTGCACTGCACAGGGTGTAAATGTTTTGTTGCCAGGTTATGGGGAAACAGTTGCTTTCTCTAAGGAAACAATCAGTGAGTTCTCTGAAATAATAGTATAAACTCACTGTATCTCATTCCTCAGACATTCTCACAGTCTAGTTTGAAATTTTACATATTGATGATGGTGCTTTGAATTACCTTAATCCACCTCATAATTACACATGATTAGGTTCCATAGAAAGCATGGGGACCTCAGCAAATGTCACCCTAGGATAATAAAGTAAGTCCTCTGTACTGGTAACTGAGAGATTGCTAAGTCTGTGCAGCACTTTATTACGCTTTAGTAATATTATAATAGTGGCTAGATTTTTATTAACCCGGTAAATTGACTTCAGTTCTGTTAAACCAGCATGGCTCTTGCAAGCAAAGTTTATTCTGGTTTATAACGTTTTGATTAAATTCAGAACTGATATTGAAATACTAGAATATTTTTCAAGTGCCACTGTGCTGTGGAGAATGAGATCTGGGGACATGCTGTCTCAACTGCTTCAGCATGGTTTTTTACTTTGGGTTGCTATTGTGGAAGGCAAATCAAAAGCAAGCAATGTGAGTAATTTTTGTTGAAATGCTATGTTAGCACTAATGCAATATTTGTAAATGCCAGTGCCAGAGGAAACAAAATCTCAGAATGGTATTCAACATCTGATTAAGTCAAGGAACATGTAATTAAATTGCTAGGAAGAATTTCTACCCCATGGAATTCTGCAGAGTTTAGAATTAGGCTTGTGCAATGAATCTGTCATTCATATTCTTTTTTTATATATTATTATTATAAAGACCAAGACTGGGTTATGAATAATTTGCTAACTACATTACTTTTTCAGCAAGTAGTTTGTCATAATTATTAATGGAAAGCCTGTAAATTCTCTTACTTGGATAAGCCGGTTAATGTTCAAGGAAGCAAATAATGCACCAAGGTGTCATCTTTGTAGGAAACAAAAGTTTTTTAATAAATTTGGTTCTAGGTTGATATTCTTTCAACAGTTTTGTCTACACTACAGCTTCCTCTTTGGAGTTTGCTGCTTGTGCACCAACAAATAGGCTACAAAAGATTTTTGAGCTGCCACAGACACAATCAGGAGGTATTTTTTGTGTCCCTTCTGTAAGTGATATACACTACTGTAAGGTAGGTCAGACATATTTTACAAGTTGCTGCTTCTGTGTAGATGTAATTTGAGATTCATTGTTCTGTCAAGTCTAGTTTGAGATCTTCATAAACGAACTTTCAGCTGTCAATTGCACTGACAGGCACACATGGGATTTCTAGTTTAAAAGGCTTATAGTAACTGACTTTATTGAATCATGTCATTTGTATTTAGCAGTTATCACTCACTCAAGCATATGGCTGTGTCAAGAATAGTCCAATCAGTTTTGCTAGTGCAAAGCCATGGAGCTCCGTGAAGCCTGAAGTATCAGTTCTGCGGCTGTACAATGAACACAACGAAATGGACTATTCAGACAGAAAGCCAGAGAAAGGAAGAGATTGCATATTGTATACTTCATAAGTCACTCTTACAGTAAAACATGTGTGTGTTTTGTAAACATGGAAATAAAAATCACAAGAAACAAACACTTACACACAATCCAGACGTTCCACAAAGAGTATGCATCACTAATTAAAAGTGTAATTGACAAATGCTTTAAAAAGGTTTATTTAAGAATATAAGAAAGATGCTATGCCCAATTAATTCAGCATCACGTTCTCATAATGGTCAACCGTATGCTGGTGGGAAGACCACCAGCAGGACATGAGGACCATAGCAATCTTCTGACTGGTGCTCAGAGGCATGCAGCCTCTTGATACTGGAGGTAGTACAACTCATAGACTCTGAAAGAAAAAGAACACAAAGGCCTTCAGTGGGGTTTTCTTTGATAATTTTCCACTAAACCAATGGTAGCCAAATTGATGCTCTCTAGATATTGTGGACTATAACTCCTATCATCCATGACCATTAGCCATGTTGGCTGGGGCTGGTAGAAGGACACAACTACCCCTTGACTACCCCTGCACTGATTATTCCAAGGCTGGCCACTCCTCCATAGAGGCAGCATTCAGGAGGAACCTTTCTAATACCCTAGAGATGGCCAATTCCAAAGGGAAATTCTGGTTTACCATAAATCAACAACCCTGCAAGTACTCCTAGGACAACTTACACACTTTGGCTTAGGTGGTGGCCGGGCCTCTCTCATTAAGTTCTAACCTGTTATCATTGAATTTGTGGCAGAGTCTGGTTTGATGTTCCTTTATTGTCCTCTCTATTTCATTAAATGATGCTGGAGGTCGAAGGTATGCTCCCAGATGTGGTTTAATAAGGCAGGGATGCCTTTGGCATAGTCAAAGTTTTTCCCGCTTTCTGTCATGAGAAGGTCACCTTCATGAGTGAGAATTTATTGCAAATCAAAATGTTCCCCTTTTTACTTGGTCTTTTAATTTCAAATGTAGAAGAAGCAAACAAGGGCACTTTTCTCTCTTCCTCCCCCACCATCTTACAACTCAGTAGTTAATGCAGTATTGAGTGTTAAGTGACACATTAAGTGTCACTTTCCCTGTTTCTTGTTAGTTCTGCTCATGTGACATTCATCTTTCAGGCAATTGAGGTGATGGTTAACCCTTGGTTATGTCTCGGGTTACAAAAAAGTGAGCTCAGAGACTTTGCATGACATGAACTCTTATCATCACCCTTCAGCGACAAAAGAACACAAGAAGGGAACAGCCACCTAGAATGACAGAGATAGAGAGAAGCCCAGATACTCCCAGTTCCCACCGCAGATTCTATCTGAAGTAGGTGAGACTACATTCCTGTGCCTCGTGATCTGGCTCTGGCATGAGATTAGCTACCCTGAGATCAGCAAGGCACCAACAGTATGGGGGAGAGGAAGGAGGCAAAGTGAAAACCTGGATACATTTAATGTTTGGGGAAATGGCTAACATGGAGAGACAACTGAGTGAACTGCTTTGATGCATATTTCCTTTCAAAGAGATTTATAGTGTGTGAAGTTCTGAGGCCACACTAGAGACTGCAGCTGAAAGAAGCCAGGCAAAAGACTAGGTTTGCCTGAACTGAAATGAAGCATTTTTAAAGGGGCGCATATCTATGGAACATAGGACACACTGTTTCTTTTGTCCCTTTGAGGACCAGTTCTACAAAATGCTTTAGGTAGCTCTGTGGATATAACCGTTATCGAGGAAGAAGTACATCACCGGCTGTGATCATGTTTACAGTCACTGTGCCTCTGCAATGTTTCGTGCAAACAAGGCAGCTGAAAAATGTGCCATGATCACACCAATCAATGCCCGAAAGCAGCGTCTGTCAGTGTGGCAGACTTGATGATGAGAATCCTTCCTTCATAGGAGTGCGTCCATGACAGACAATGTACTTTTGCACTCCAAATCTTTCATAATTTTAAACACAGCTACAGCTTCTTTACAAACTTAACACTGAACACAATCTCTTGGGTACACGCAAGGCTCGTCATATAACAATTTTGTAGCAGCCACGGGATAACTTCCCACTTTAATTGATTCCTTTACAAGAGCATTGGTCCAGCGCAGTTAATGGGATAATTGGTAACATGATATTTTATGCATTCATTCATTCATTTCTTTTCTTTTTAAAAATATCCTGCCAGTAAGAATTGCTTTCAGGGCAGCCAGCAATACACGATAAAGCAATTAGTAACATAAAATCAAAAGCAGTAAATAGTAGGATTAGAAACAGCAAGATTTGAAACAGATAAGCTAAAACCACAAGATAAAAACTCACCCCAGCCAACATTTAGGAAGGTGCCTTATAGAAGTCACAGACTATTGGCCCATCTAATGCAGTTTTTTTTCTGCACTGGCTGGGAGAATCTCAGCAGGATTTCAAACAGGGTTCTTTCCCCAGCCCTACATGAAGATGAACCTGAGTTGTTCTGTGTGCAAAGGATGGATTCTGCCACTGAGTTAGGGCCTGGGAAAATAAAACTCTTTCCTGATGCTGAAGAGACTTGAGTAGGTGCCAGCAAGCAAGCATCACAACTGTCAAATGGGTGCTGGAAAGAGCAGCGCTGTGTGAGAGGAGGCCTTGCTTCATAAGGCAAACCAATGAATGCTTAAGTGCAGAGGCTTCACGTTTTTATTCAAAGAAAACTGTATTTTATTATGTGGCAGGCCCCTGCTACAGCTTGTAGTGTTGCCTTTCTTACGTGCTGCCCGCAAGTACTCGAGTGGTACAAAAGGGAAAGTGTTCATTCAGGAAAGCACTGAATAAAATTAAGAAACGAGTCCACTGTGGAAAGAACTAACTAAATAAACGGTGCTCGGTTTGTTCATGTGACATTGACATATCTGTGGGTGATATTCCAAGTTAGTCATACAGGAGCCCCAATGAAATTGACAGACAGGTAATTTTAAGTCCATTGATTTCACAGGGTTTGCTCTGAGTCTAACATTGGATACCACACTATAGTTATATACTGAGAGAAAGGGGGCTATAAAT
This sequence comes from Podarcis bocagei, assembly GCF_964188305.1. Taxonomy (NCBI): domain Eukaryota; kingdom Metazoa; phylum Chordata; class Lepidosauria; order Squamata; family Lacertidae; genus Podarcis; species Podarcis bocagei. Next base: position 51,437,426 of record NC_138134.1, read on the forward strand.
TCCCTTTGGATTCTGAACAGTGGAAATATGCCTGCACTATTTGCAAAAATCCAAAGATCAAAAATCAGTAGGCAGAGACTGTGGACTTTCCTGAAAGAAGGTTCTTGAATAATGGGATTGTTTTTCTTCTCTGAGGAAAGAGGCTGTGTGGTTTTCAAATCCACAATCTCATTTCCAGTTTAAACAGCTGTTCAAACACAACTGGAGGAAAATTTGAAGCAGGTTCTGTAGCAGCATTCTGTCAGGATTAACAGGTTACTGTGGACCTTGATCACTTTTAACTCTCTCAGTTCTATTTTTCCAATAAACTGAACAGACAAATATTACAGCCTGAAATATATCTGTTTGGGAACAGAATAATACATTCTGGTGTCAGGGTTGGGAGTTTTTACCTTTGTTTTCTGTGTCACATGCATGCCACAACTTGTAAATATAACATATGAGAATAAAGAAGCCTCAATCCATTAGTGATCATAATATCAGTATACATATGTAGCAGGTATTTTGTAGAATGGGTCATCTTTCAGGTCCAGTAATCATCTTGTTCTGGCAGTCCTTCTATATCTTAACATAGCAATTTGCCAATATTCCAAGTCAAACCATTGTCCCATTTAGCTCAGTATTAGCCACCTCTCCATGGTTTCAGCAAGATTTCCAGGGATTGAACCTGTAACCTTTCTTTGGGTTCAGAACCATGCATAGTCCAACGAGTGTTGTCCTTTTAATATTTCTGAATGCATGGTCAGGTTGTTCTCCAACCACTTGTTCTGAACCTGGACTCCCCCAATCAATCCAATCCAATCCAAATAACTTTATTGAACTAGCCATTGGCCATGACAAATCTGAATCAAAAATAAATACAAGCAAGAGGGGTGTAGTGCCACAAATAATGGTCTCTATTTAGATCTCTGTGTCTCCCTTGCAGTTCACTGCTATATGTCCAGGGTTTTCTTTCTGATCTTTTTGGCCGCCAAAGCAAAAAGGGTGACTTTATGAGTCACTGAAGCATTTACATCACTAAGAAGCCATATGGCCTTCTCTGCCAGGGAGAGACATCTTTCCTGCATGGATGGTAAGGTGAGAAATTGCCTCCTGGGTCCATGTATAGTGGGCAATATAGCAAATAGTGCAAGATGTCTTCCACTTGCAGTTGCCCACATACACAGAGTCTGTCTCTGTATGGTACCCTGTTATATCGTCCATCTAAGACGGTGGAAGGCATAGCTTGAAAATGCAGCTCAGTAAAAGCAAATCTAAGTGAGGCTGGGTGGAGATTCGACAGGTAGCTGGCTCTAAAATGGACTGTTTTTAGAAAGAGGAACCAAGGAGGAGTGCAGTGTAGGCACTCTTTCCCCTGTCAATATCTCCTTCAGTGGTGGGAAGGAATGTGATGAAAATTTCTGCCCTTTTATATCTTGGAGCTTAATGGCCAGTGGAGAGCTCCGCAGGTAAACTGGTTCTTGTGATCATTCTTCTCACTTTCCTTTAAAACTGATTCATGTTAGTGAATGCCATGACTACCAGAGGCTAGCAACTTTATTCTCCTCCTCTGCAAGAAATTAAAAGGGATCTACTACACCACCTCAGTCAGGATATGGCAGCAGTTTGAAAGCACACTGCCCTCAAAGGACCTTCTGAATTTCATTGTGGAGCCCGAGTCAAGGGTCAAGCAAAACCAGCTTGTGGTGGCCTGAGGTGTGAAAGTTAGCTGAGAGACCAAGGCAAAGATGTGTTTGAAGCAGCACCTCACCTGCATTGCACGGCAATGAAAAAATGAGAGTTCACATTCCTCTTCTTTTTCCTCTCTCTGGAAATGGAGATGATTTCAACAAGGCCTGATAATGCATTTTCAACTCCTTTGTTTTTATATGTGAGTTCGTGTAACAGCTTTCATTATTCTTTTTAGTCTTCTATGGACACTCAAGTCAAGGCCTGCAATATGTATTTACTTCCTTGTTTTGAGCTAGGTGCTCATTAAAGCAGGAGAGGATATCAGTGGCGTAGCGTGGGGGGTGCAAGGGGGGCCGGCCGCACCGGGCGCAACATCTGGGGGCGCGCACGCGCTGCCTCCGGAGTCGCCGAAGAGCCTCGGGCGCAGGCTGTAGCAGAGCCCCATGTCTCGCGGAACCGACGAGCTGCGCGCGCGCCCGGGCTGAAGGCGTCTGGCAGGCAGCGGCTCTCAGCGCTCGTCGCAGTCCCCGCGCGTCAGGGCCGCGGAGGACGTGCCAGGCAGCCCCTCCTCACAGCCCCGCCTCCGCCGCTGCTGCTGCAGCTGCTGGGCCATGTTGCATTTTCCTCGCCTCTCTGCCCCCCTCCTCCTCCGGGCAAGCGGCGTCGTTTGGGCGGCAGCGCCAGTGGCAACTCGCCTCAGACCGGCAGGTTAGGGGTTAGGGGGGGCACAAATTACTTGCCTTGCCCCGGGTTAGGGGGCGCAAATTACTTGCCTTGCCCCGGGTGCTGACAACTCACGCTACGCCGCTGGAGGATATATTAAGTCTACCTTTAGGACTACAAGGACGCCATTTCTTTCTCCGTCAAATTGGCTGTCGTGGTTCTCTGTGAAAAAGAAGGAGGAACCTCTGTAGTCAGACATGTCTTCCCAAAACCAGTTCAGAGCAGGGCCAGGCTGGACTTGTGTAGCTCCTGTGTCTGCTCCAAATGGTTGTGGTAACAGACTTTGCTTATTGAAAAAAGCAAAGCTAGATAATGCAGCTGGCCTTGGCTGATCTTTCTCCACCCACTATCCCTCCTTGATAACATTTTGAGAAAAACCAGAACCACAAAAATATACTTTCCCCCTGAAGCAAAAAAAAAAAAAAAAAAAAAATGCATCACAGATGGCTCCTTGGGTTTATATATTCTCTTTCTGATTTGGTGTAGGTGAATCCACAGCTGTTGTTGATTTTGTGACTAAATTGATAAGCACAGCTCAAGCTCCATTCAAGAAGTTAGAAAATATATACACATTACATAGCCTTGGCTTTTTTTACATACATAAGAATAGATCCCTTGCCCCTCATGAATGCATTTTATACCTGAGGCTGCATCTTTTAGGGTACCCATCTGAAAAAAAGGAATGGTTTCATTATGTTTTATGTTCATCTACTAGGATGATTTACAAAAGTACTTAAATCATTCTTCATTTTCCTAATTAGAAAATGTTCTCTTATCAATTCATCATTCAAGAAGCCTTTGCTGAAAATAAGTCTGTGATTGTTTTGGTGTTGTAGTATATTCCTGATAGAACACTTCGTTCTGTCTTGCTATTTTCTACATGGTTCATTGGAAGGCTTTCTCAATCTTGACTACAGAAAAATATGAACCAGGCTTCCAGAACTGTGTCGTCCTATTGATGGTTGAGATTGTGCCTGGGATAATGTGCTTCCTGTTGTCCAGCATCGCAGTGTGTAAAACTGCACAATAGCCATGCAAGGCCTGCCCTATAAAAGGTAGAATGAGGCAATTGTTTCAAAAGACTGATAGTTCAGGTATAGCTGTAGCTGTCTCTGGCTATTCTGCCACATGGCCTCTTTCGGGCCGCCTAATCTGGCCTTGCTGCTTCAGGTGTGCTAGAGGATGCTATCCCATCACCAGCATTGAACTAAGACTTGGCTGCCTGCCCACTCCACCTCTGTACATGATACTGACGGGGGCCATGATCTTGTCCTTTGTCTCAGGCTGCAAAATGTGAAACCAAACCAAGCAGCAGATGAATCGTGGTGGCGTTTGGAACCAGGATGTGGTAGCCAGCAGGGAGTGTAGTGGCTTGGCGGTTATCAAAGGCCTTTGCCCAGTTTACAGCCTATCCTCAAATATGATAGGAAATGGGCATGCTGCTCACGTTCCACATTTCTCATTGATTTAGGCATAATTGTGGTAAATTCATGTTCTTCAAAATGCCTTGCAGAAGGTCAAAATCCTAGTGCTTCCCAGTGCTTCCTTGATCTCCTTTCCCTGCCTGGCCCACTGAGGACGAAGCATGTGGTCACTGTGCAGAAAGACAGTGTGACAGACTTTCTCAATGGATGAGTCATAAGAGCAAAGGGTCTTTTCCGTAACTGCATCACACTTCACTTGACTTACCTCCTCGTGTGTCTCATATTGCATTTCCACTCAATCATCCTTTCAGCTGCTTCTTTTTACATCTTCATTTTCATCACGCTTAGGTAGTCTGAAAGGTTTCAGTATTGTTCTAACTGGAGCTCATGAAGAAGCATGTTAATAAAGCCCGCCGCTGCCGCCTGACAAGGTACACGAAGTGGAACAGTTTGGTCTGCAGCACCAATGAAAACAGATGGAAGAAAAGAGGGCTGTGTGTGATGTAAGATGTATCCAAATGTGGAGGATCTTGCCCATTTATCATAGGAGACTGCTGACAAACAAGTGACAGTAATGAATGTGCCTCTTGAGATGCAATCTGGATCTCCTGTATCCGAGGAAAATCTATCCGTTGGCATGTTAGTGGCGAATAGCTGCCTTGCTTAATTGATTTCCAACTGTACCATATTAGAGGGTAGTGACAGTGAAAAACATACCGCCGAATTAACTGCGGAATTGGCGAGTACCATCCTACCGCCTTGTCACGCTAACCGCTGAACAGTCCATTGCAAGGGCCCTTTTTAATGGTATGAAGTGATTGGGCCAGGTTTCAGAGGCAGCATATCTATGGATAGCAGCTTTTGGGAGCAACCACAGTAGGGAGTAAGAGCCTTTATATCCTGCTTGTCGGCTTCTCAGAAGCATCTCATTGGCCACTGCAGAAAACACGATACTGATGGGCACAGTGGATGTGATCCAGCAGGGATCTTTTTGTGTTCGTTATCTGAACTGGATGTGTTATTTGCTCATGAGAATTCACATGAGCTACCCGCTCAGCGGCTCTTTTAACAATGTATGTGAATGTGGTTATTTTTTGTATTTTTTTTTAAATAAAAAAATCATGTTGGATTGAAATGCAATTCAGACAATAATTTGCATGTTATGAAACCTCAGCGCTTGCTGGTCTGCAAGTGCCCATCGTGTTGTGAAACAGCAGATAAAAGCAGCCTTATGAGACTCAAGTGTTCTATGTTAACACACAATTTATGCATACTTTTTTTTTAAAAAAATGTGCATTTATAGTGCAAAGCAATTTGGCCATACGTCTCTTTGATTCAGTAGGCTCATAAAGTTCAGCATGAATCTTGAATGTCATTTGTATTTGTTTAGAGTAGGGGAAGAGAGCTCAGATTTCTCAAACACATATTTGTCAAACTAATTGTTGTTGGAAATGAATAATTCACGTTTTTGTCCCAGATATACCATGTCAGGTCCAAGAGCTTTGGAGGTGGGGTGCTTTAGATGACCTTTGTATAATCATAATCATAATCACTTATTATTTATACCCTGCCCATCTGGTTGGGTTTCCTCAGCCACTGTGGGTGGCTCCCAGCAGAATATTAAAAGCACAATAAAACATTGAATATTAAAAACTTCCCTAAACAGGGCTGCCTTCAGATGTCTACTAAATGTCAGATAGTTGTTTAATTCCTTGACATCTGAAGGTCGGGTGTTCCACAGGGTGGGCACAACTACTGAAAAGGCCCTTTGTCTGGTTCCCTGTAACCTCACTTATCGCAGGGAGAGAATCTCCAGAAGGCCCTTGGAGGTGGACCTCAGTCTCCGGGCTGAACGATGGGGGTGGTGATGCTCCTTTAGGTTACTGGACTGAGGCCATTAAGGGCTTTAAAGCAGTGTTTCCCAACCAGTGTTCCGCGGCACACTAGTGTGCCGCGAGATGTTGCCTGGTGTGCCGTGAGATGTTGCCTGGAGGGAGGCGGGCGAGTCGGGCAGCGAGAGGCGGGGTGGCGGCGGCGAGGAGAGGCCGCCCAGCGCGGGGCTCTCGCCGTCTGCCTGCCTGGCTGCCTGCGAGCTCGGCGGGCAGCGCCTCCGTCCGCAGCGCCCGCCTCGCGGCTCTCATTCCCTGCCCCTGCCAAAGCTCACCCAGCCAAGCCGTGCTCTCCTTCCTGCCTCGCTTTGCTGCCTCCTCCCCCCCCCACCCCAAAGCTTGGAGGTTCCCCGGCAAGGGGGAGGGGAAAAAATTGAAACTTACACTTTCGTGCGTCCCTCCCGGCGTGACGCTGCGCGCTGACGTCACGGGGCTGTAATGGTGGTGTGCCTCGAGATTTTTTTCATCAAACAAGTGTGCCTTTGCCCAAAAAAGGTTGGGAAACACTGCTTTAAAGGTCAGCACCAATACTTTGAATTGTGCTCGGAAACATACTGGTACAGGTCTTTCAGGACCAGTGTTATGTGGTCCCGGCAGCCACTCCCAGTCACCTGTCTAGCTGCTGCATTCTGGATTAGTTGTAGTTTGGTGTTTCTTCCAACTATACAATTCTATTATTCTATCAGATGGTTACTCAAATGCAGACTCTTCCTGTGTGTTTTAGAAGCAGATACAGAAGAATACCATAACTGCTTTATTCTGTGATCTGTCAGAATGAGGTAACAATAATTGAATTCGAAGCCACTTTAGCAACTGGAAATGAATAAGACAATCAAGATGAATGCATACCAAAGTGATCCGAGCCCTGGGCATTATCATCAGCAATTCCCTGTTGTAACAGAAGGCTGCCATCTGGTTTCACATGACTTTTGCAGATCCCTGGCCCACCTTTTTCATTACTTTTACTAGAATACTAACTCCTGTTTAGCAGCCCATCCTTTATTCAAAGGAAGTTCAAAGGAATGTAACGCAAATGTTGCTAATCCTCTGGAACTCCTGAATAACCGGGTCAAGTTCATGGAATCGCTCGTATAAGTGGTGCCGGGTATGCAAGGTGTCAATTAATAGAAGGTGGGCTATCGGTAAAATAAACAGAAGAGCATGAAAACAGTAACTGAAATGGGAATTCTTGAATTGAATGGCAGGAGATAAGTATGAAAAATTAAAATGGGTTTCTGTTTCTGTTGGCATCCATCGGCCTTGAGTGGCAATGGAGTGCACTTTGGGGGGGTGACGTCTAGCCACTGCAATAGCAGCAATGCAGTGAGTGCAAGGCCGGGCAGGGTGTATAGAGGTCCTGGGCTGTACAGACAACAAGACCCAGTGGCGTAGCGTGGGGGGATGCAGGGGGGCCCGGCTGCACCGGGCGCAACATCTGGGGGTTAGGGTTAGGGGGCGCAAATCCACGGGTTAGGGGGCGCAAATCCACGGGTTAGGGGGCGCAAATTACTTGCCTTGCCCCGGGTGCTGACAACCCACGCTACGCCACTGACAAGACCCTCCCACTTGGCCTCGCTGTTGAGGAATGGCTGCTGTCCTTGTTACTGCTTTGCTGCCTTACTGCCAAATTGTGGGAATTTTTACCATGGGCTGAACTGGAGGGAGTGTCAAGGAGAGCAATTTGGGAGTCAGTTGGATAACAGTGCGAGTTACTATGATAGGTATTTACTGGCAAGCACCTTACTGACCTTTGGAGCCTTGTGATCTCTTTTCCATTGAGATATTTGGCCATATGTGGAGTGCAAATGTCACAGCCCTTAAGCATTTGTCCAGATGCACCCATATTAAAGGGTAAAAAGGGACTATTGCGACAGCTCTGCTCACTTGGTAAGAATCAATGGGGGTTGGTAAAGCAAAATGCAGAACTGAATTGAACTTTATGCTAGTAGCATGGAGGCCCGCTCAAACTGTGCCCTATTGCAGAATGGAACTATCTGAGAGAAGAACCTTTGCTTAGGGAAGTTTTTAATATCTGAAGTTTTATTTTGTGTTTAATCTGTTGGGAGTCGCCCGGAGCGACTGGGCAAACCCAGCTTTATGGGCAGAGTATAAATGATGATGATGATGATGTAATAATAAAATAACAACAACAACAACAACTGGATGAGCCCATCTAACATGCCACAAAAGGGGAACGACACATTCCACCTATTCATTAGCTCTTCCAATCTCAGACATATTGGCTGCCATCATTGTTCCACCCATCCTTTGTGGAGGGATAGTGGGCAAAACGACAGACATCACTTTCCAAATCACATGGAAAGAGTTCCTTTAGCAGGGGTGATCTTTATTCTTTGCTTAAGTTAAATCTGAGATATTTAGAGCTATAAGCCCCCAGACAAAAGGGTATTATTGAACATTCCTAGCTTCAAAAGGAATTCCTGGGATATTGGCTCCACAAGCTTCCTGGAGGGGATTTTGTACCATCCATGGCTTCATATCTATATGCTGCACATGTTTTGCTTCCCCCCCCCCCCCAAACCAATATCACTCACTAGCAATGGTTCTATGGTTATTCTTTTTAAAAATGTGTTTACAACTAATATTATTATTACATCATTTTCATTTCTGAAAATTAGATCTAGTGTCTGAGCAACTTTTTCCAGTCTATGCATTCATAAACATTGAAAGTCTGTTTCATGTAATAATTTTGCATTTATAGAATACACACACTATATTTTTGTGGCATTTAACACACATGCAAATACCACCAAAAAGGCAGGATATAACTGGATCAGTGGCTGTAAGCAGCAGCTAATCTCACATCATGGAATTAAATTTAAATGGGCTTAAGTGTTTCAGAGGCCTTCCAGACCTGTTTGTTCCATAGCAAAATGTCCTGCTTGGAAATATAAAGTCTTTTTTTAATTTTCCAGAACTGACAAATCCCTAAGATTCTGTTTACTTAAACATCCAGACATACTTGGTTAGATAAACAGAAAAAATGCAAAGCAGAAATAGATCTTGAATATAAATGTCTTCCCTGAGAAAACAGTGAGGGTCTGAAAGTTTTAAGAATGTCTATCCCAAAAGTATCCCAAAAGGGCTACAAACAGACTATCAGCAAGAACGCACACATTGAATAGTTAGGTAAACAGACAACACCTTCAGCTTCATAGAAGATCAGCCGCTGACTTTACTGGAGTCATAATTTGTCGTGCTTTTGCCATACCTGAGTACAACAACCACATGTATTTTGTAAAGGAAGTAAGAAATGAGACAGAAAATAGCATTTCTGTTTTTCCTATTAAAAGCAGTGTGTCATCTGTTCTAATACAAGGTCCAAATTTATTTTGTATTCTACAGAGCAAGAAAACAACTTTTCTAGGCTACAGATTATAATTTTGTCGTAAAATACTACATAGCTATCCCTAAAGAAGCTGGGCACCACCTAGCAAAAGTCAAACACTGCGAAGTCCCATTGATGCTCTTAACTTTACCACTGAAGTCACTGTATCTTTAAGGTGCTCAGCTATGACTGGATTATGTCACCCCCCGCTCTTTTTAAAAAGAAACCCACTTATGTGTGCAAGAGTAAGTCTGGCCTCCTCCTTCTAAACCCTAATGGCTTCCTTCTGGGTGAGGAAGCAGCACATTTGTAAAATTTGCACCTGTATAAATATCCTGTGTCCATGTGTGCAGAACCTTTCAACAGCGAAAGCTGATTGGATTCAAGATGTGCTTTGAATGTTTTCTGCTGCCTTAGTGCAAAGTGACAAGTGTTTGACAACGCCTGTGACTGGGAAGCAGGAACTGCAATGAAATTAAAAGCAATAATATATTATCACTAGCTTTAGGGGTTGTGGAAAGAGAGTTGTGGTGAAGAAAATGACACTCCACACCCACAAAATTATTTGAAGCAATATATTGCCTCTCTTTGACTAACAAATCAATTCTGTGCACATCTGTCCTCAGCCTAGCTGAGTTTCTTGTGACTTACTCCCAAGTAAGTGCGTATAGGATTGCAGCCTGTATGTAGAATCAAATGTCAAGAATGATCTTGACCACTTGTGCAGCATTCTAGAGCATTCAAAGCAATTCAAATCATTGTAAGCATCTCAGCAAAAATCTCTACAAGATCATTAACTCTACAAGCATCATTTTGAAATAATAATAATCCAGGCTGGTTCACAACAATATAAATGCATTCTAAATAAAAATTAACACATTGAAAACAGTAAACGCAACATCCACAGTAAGTCACAGTAAAAGCTTGGCAAAAATGCTTGGGTGAAAAGGCAAGTTCTTAACAGAAGCAAAAAACACATCAAGTTTGGCACTTGCCTTGTTTCAGAGGGGAGATGATTCCAAAGGCTGGTTGCTGCACAGAAAATGTCCTTTCCTTGGTTTCTGCAAAATCAATTTCAGCAAGCTATGGAAAAATGAGGGCAGCCTTCTTTGAAATCTGAGTGAGTGTGTAGCTTAGTATGGGGGAAAGTGCTCCCTCAGGTAACTGCATCCCAAGTTGTTTTGTTCATATTCCTTTTAAAAAAATTATTATTTAACTATATACCCCATCCTTCCTCCCAAAGGAGCCGAGGCTGGCAAACACGCAAGCAATAAAACAGTTGAAACACCTAAAAACAATGCTATTACAGATGCAGATTAAGAAAAATCTCTACTTAGAAAACTTGCTGCAAGGGGAAGGTCTTCAGTAGGTGCTGAAAAGGGGGCAGAAGCACTGCCTTCTGATATTTTAACAGGAGGGAATTCCAAAGGGTAGGTGCTACAACACGAAAGCCTTGATTCCTGTCTTGTGCAAAATGGACCTCTTGATAAGATACTACATGCAGTCTCTTATCCTATGGGCAGTCAGTGCAGCGGTTTCAGCAAAGAGGTGGCGTGATTGTGATAAGTTGCACCACTCAACAACGTAGTGACTGAATTTTGCATCAGCTGAAATTTCTGGACCAACTTCAAAGGAAGCTCCACACAGAGTGCATTACAGTAGTCCAATTTCAAGGTCACCAGTGCCTGGGGGTGCTATGGCCAGACTCTCCCTGTCCAGAAACAGCCATAAGGTATTAAGCAAATGCTAATAGGCACCCTTATATGCCTGTTGTCTTTGTCCATGGAGTTTTCTTGGCAGGGATACTGGAGTGGCTTGCCGGTTCCTTCTCCAGGTGGATCACGTTTGGTCAAAACTCTCCACTATGATCTGTTAATCTTGGGTGCCCTGCTCGGCTTAGTTCATAGCTTCTCTGAGTTATTCAAGCCCCTTCGCCACAGCAAGGCAGTGATCCATGAAGGATCCATTCTTCCATTCTTAAGGAAATTAACCCTGAGTGCTCACTGGAAGGACAGATCCTGAAGCTGAGGCTCCAATACTTTGGCCACCTCATGAGAAGAGAAGACTCCCTGGAAAAGACCCTGATGTTGAGAAAGATGGAGGGCACAAGGAGAAGGGGACGACAGAGGACGAGATGGTTGGATAGTGTTCTCGAAGCTACCAGCATGAGTTTGACCAAACTGCGGGAGGCAGTGGAAGACAGAAGTGCCTGGCGTGCTCTGGTCCATGGGGTCACGAAGAGTCGGACACGACTAAACAACAACAACAACAACAATAGGCACCCTTGGCCAATGCAGCTCTCTGGTCCTCCAACAACACCCCACCCCAATATAAACCCGATCCTTCAGAAGGAATGCAGAGAAGCACCCAGAACAAGCAGACTGCTTAAGTCCTGGAATCAAGAAATGATCACAGAACATCCATCTTGTCAACATGCAATGTTAGCCCTCACCCATCCCTCCACTGCTATCAGGCACTGATCCAAGAATTGCACAGCCACACCTGATTTAGATGTATCAGTGAAGTAGAGCTGGGTGCCATCAGCATATTGACAACACTATACTCTGAATCCCTTAATAGCTACTCTCAATGGCTTTAGCAAGATGTTACAGAGCATGGCAGACAATATGGGACCTTTTGTACGCCACAGTATAATGCTAGGGGGCTGAGATGCAACCACCCAGTGCATTCCAGTATACTGTCCTCATTCCCCGAAGCCTGGGGAATTGAGAAAGGTGTCACAATTATACAAGTGACATGGTTCTGACAAATGGCTTTGGTGAATTGATAAATGGACTCCATTCATAAAACCTTTGGAGCAATTGGAGTTGCAAATGGAATACCATTTAAATACTTTGCTTGGGAGATTCCTTTGTGGGTGTTTTGGTGGAAGGAAAACAATAGCAATTGGTGGAACAAAATGCCACCTGCTCATTCTAAATCCCCAGTCGTTCAGAAAATGCATCACATGGTGCCTAAAAAACTCTTAACACCACAAAAGTAGTTTCATATTATCAGTGTGGAACAGATGTCTTCATAGAAGCATGAAAGCACCTAAATCTTCATGCAGCACATAGTCAAACTATGGAACGCGTCCCCAAAGGAGGCAGTGATGGCCACCCACCTAGATGGCTTTAAAAGAAGATTAAAGAGATTCATGGAGGAGAGGACTATCAATGGCTACTAGCCATGGTGGCTATTCTTTGCCTCCATGATCAGAGACAGTAATGCTTCTGAAAGCCAGTTGCTGGAAACCACAGATGGGGCTCTTGTTCTCAAATCCTGCTTGTGGGTTAGCCACAGGCATCTGGTTGGCCACCGTGAGAAGATGCCGGACTAGATGGAGCATGGGCCCAATTCAGCAGGTTCTTATGTTCTATTCCCAAATCCTTGCTTAGGCTATTGCATAGTGGCCATTTTTTTCCTTCTTACAATCTTTCAACATTGGCTTTGCAAAGCAGATGTTTGTGAAAGCTGAATAATAGGTTACCGGTCTGGATTTACTGACCAGAAAATAATATGACAAGAGTTGATGTAGTTAAGGTGCAAAAGATACAGTTTCTTCTATAATGGCTAGGTTCTTCCTGGAATCTGACATGTATAAATGACATTAGTGCTCCACGGGGAATCAAATAGCTGAGCTGGTGCTTGTGATAATCTTTGGTTTACACAAGAGCTGGGAGGCTCTTTGAAATGATACCAGCCTGTAATCATGTTATCTAGTGCTGCATATTCATAAATCTCATTTGTGTTCTTTGCAAGGATAGAGAGATTTGTATATATTTTGGAGGCTCAGCCCCCCCCCCCCATGAAAATCCAGTTTCTTGATTTAATCTGATGAAAGTGGAATGAAAGCCCTCTTCGAAGTCCTGATACATGCTATTTCTGTTTCAAGCACTGTGTGTTCATCGCATATGACCTTGCTTCCTGATGATCTGGCGCAATGCCTGGGCACACTTCAATGATCCACTGAATAGCTTGATTCTGCCATGTGGGAGACAATAAAAGAGCATTTGGCATCAATTATCCTTCCCTTACTTCCAGTAAAATTGAAGCACCAAACATTTTAAAAGATTGTATATAAAGTCTGGATTTCCATTAACCAGAAACAGTTGGTGTAAATAATATTTACACAAACTCTTTGACCAGCCCTAGGTAATATATGCTCTCTTTTTCTTATCATGTGGCAGATAATTTTTACAAGTGCAAAGCATTTCACACCTGCAAAGAATAAAAAAATCTGGCAAATGAATTATAGAAACATTTTATATAGCTTCACATTTGTGATGGGGGAGAGAGATAGCAACATGAATGTGCCTATATTGCTATATTAGACTACAATTCTGAAACATCAATATTTCAATCATTTTATTTGTACACCGGCTTTCCAAAGTTAAAACCATGCTCAAGGCTGCTTACAACATATAAAAAATTACACAATTACAAACATAACAAAAGTAGTCATAAACAACAAATAAAACATTGAAAAGTACACAACCAAATCAAACAATTTCCATGTAAACTAACCCAGTGTTTGTCCACAGACAGCTTTCCATGTCATGTGGCCAGCACGACTAAACTGATTCTGGTGCAACGGAACACCATGACGGAAACCAGAGTGCACAGAAACACCGTTTACCTTCCTACCGCAGCGGTACCTATTTATCTACTCGCACTGGCATGCTTTAGAACTACTAGGTTGTCAGAAGCTGGGACAGAGCCAATGGGAGCTCACCCCATTGCACTGATTCGAACCACCGACCTTCTGATCGGCAAGCCCAAGAGGCTCAGTGGTCTAAACCCAGTGGTTTAAATACAGACTATCACATATGAGCCCAACCCTTTATGTTGCCTCCAGAAAACTGATAGTAACTACTGTAGTCAGGAGTAGAATTCTAACTACTAACTGTGGTTCCTAGAAGCATTAAGCACCCAAAGCAGAGATAAGCCAAACAACCAATTGATGTCCATGCCTGAAGGAAAGTGAGACAATAGCTTCCAATTAGCCATAAAAGTGGGTTCCTTTCTAGTCACATGGAATTAGAAATGTTACCAGGCCTTGAAGATCCAACCAGCCTCAAATGCTACAAGGTTAAAACAAGGGCAGATTTTCCAACAGATTAAGACACTGTAACAGAAAAAGTTTCCACGACTAATGTTTTATGTGCTGTGAGAACTTAATTTAAAAAAAGAAGAAGTTTGAATATACCTACACCTGCAACTGATAACGGTTCCTGTGACATTCATGCTTTCGTCACCATCACCTCAAAAAGTCTTGTGCAGCCTAGAGTATGTGCTCAGCGCCTTTAAAGACTTTGTAAGCCTTCCATGAAAACAAGTGCATGTTAGAATACCTAAATATGCCAAGGTGTTGAAAGGAAATACATAAATTCAGGGGCTCATGCTCTCAACGTGGAGGGCTGCAGGACCAATTGGAGGATTCTACTGGCATGCGCACCTTGTTTATATAGTAAAGGGTGAACGCCACACAATTCACATAGGATTGACTCAGAAATAGGCTAAGCTACTTCCTCCCAAATAACTTTGCATATTTTGAATCCAATCCAATTTGGACTGAGCCCAAGTTCTGAGTTCTTTTTTGTGCATTTTTTGTGGGGAGGAGATGCCTCTGTGAGTGGACTTAGGACTGCTGGATTTGGTTTCATCTGAAGCAGGATAGTAATTAAATTTTGCACAACGGTTCCTGAGACTGTAGAGGTTTTTTTTGTCTTTGTTTGGCTACAATTGTATGCCACTATGAATCAATATGGCCGACTGAACCATTCAAAACTTAGCATTCTCAAGCAATATATATAAATCTCTAGTCTGCTATATATATTTTGAAAACGTGTTTCTCTGTTTGCTATACATTTGGAGAGCTCTTGAGATATCATAACCAAGTTTTGCATGGTGGTTCCTGAGATCAAAGCAGGGTGTTGTTGTTGTTTTGGTCTGTGTCTGAAGACAACTGGACACCATTTTGAAACAAGATGGCAGCCAGAATCTTTCAAAGCAGCACCTGTTTTAACAATAGATTTCAAAACGGTACAGTACTGTTCTTTTGATTTCTTAGAATTCCCAAGCAAAGCTGGGTGAAAGGCTCCTAGTATTAAATGAATGCTTGCATGCAGTCCATATGCTGCATGCTTACTCAACAGTAAGCATATATTCAATGGGTCTTATTCCCAGGTAAATTTTGAATCTATGATTGTTTAACAAAAGGTGAATGCTATAGTAGTTCTATGACCAGGCTATTACAGATGTATGTTGCCATTCGACATGGAAGCTTGAGTTCTCATCCTGAAATAACACATTTCATTAACCTCTAATTATGTTACCTTACCTAGAAACACCAGCTTTAAAGGTCATAAGCTGATTGTGACATTTTTGGACACAGTAAACATTTAACAATAAACTGCCAAAGTTGATGAAATGGCTAATGGAATTGCATTGCAATGAGCAGTAATAAACCATTGTTCTGACTTTTCCAACATACTGCAGAAATGCTTGTGCAATATGTTTAGCAAGTTTACTGGAAATTGAAGTCAAGGTTCAGGAAGTACAAGCTATAAAGAAAAGAAGGGGCCCTAGGCTAGAACATGGAGCTACTGAATGCAACCTTACACAGACATTGTTTTGTGTGTTTCGCTACATGACTTGCTACAGCGGCTATCTATGTTTAAATGGAGCAGTGGTAAATATTCATTTAAATAAATGCTACTCAGAGATTATGTATCATTGATTTGACTGTTTGGCCTCCTGCTTACATTCCTTACGATGCCCACAGGCATTCAGAATTTTTGGTTATTGAAATAGGATTTATGCCATTAGCATTTAAAAAATGTAATCTACCATAAATAAAGTACACAGTTTTAGAGAGACAAATGTCACATAGAAGCAATTTTCCAAAGGCAAACGATTCCCAGTAGGGATCATTTATCAAATTTGAGGACAGAATTCGTGAGTGCAGTCACTTTCTTTCTTTATTCATCCCCCATTTTTGACCTAATCAATTCCTATCTAAAACATAAAACCCTTTGTGCCAATATGTAGTAGAAGATGAATGACAGATAGTATTTATCTCCTTTTATAACTATAGGCATGAGTGGAGTGTCGCAAATCCAACATTACTTACTAGAATTCTAAAAATCAGAGCCTGCTTCAGAAAGGAGGCTACCCATAAGTTGTTGGCATCCATCGATCTTGAGAGACAATGGAGTGTGCCTTTGGGATGAAGTCAAACTGCAGTGTTAGCAGCACCAAAATGATCTCCCCAGGGTGCAAGCCTAGGTAGTGTTATGGAGGTCCTGGGCTGCCCAGACGACAAGACCAGTGGTGTAGCATGGGGGGTGCAGGGGGGGCCGGCCGCACCGGGCACAACATCTGGGGGTTAGGGTTAGGGGGCGCAAATTACTTGCCTTGGCCTTGGTGCTGACAACCCACGCTACGCCACTGGACAAGACCACCACTACCCCCAGTCGACCTCACTGATGTGGTCCAGAGGAAAGCATAGCAAGACATCTGGCACCAGCTTGGCTGCAGAAGTTGCCAAAAGGAGGCATATAAGGCGCCATCCAACCATCTTAGGGACTCTACTCCAAATTGGTGTAAGGTCTACTCCTTAGCCTTTTCTTCTCCCAAAGATATCCTGCAAAGCTGCAGATGTTTAGAACCAGAGTTTTCCTTCTCCTAGGTGATCTGCCTTCACAGGTTTATGAGTCCCAAATGCCCCTCTACAGCACATGCAGAAACTGCCTTCTTGACCATTCGACCCGCTATTGGTCCCATCCGCACAATCCACTGGAGCCTGCCTTCTCATGCAGGGAAAATCCCTAATTCACAGAGGGTTTGAAACTTATCGGCTACCTCACCTGGTTTAGCTGGCCTGTCAAAGCCAGTCTGAGGTGTGGCCACTGTCACATGCTGACAGCTTCTAGGAGCCACAGGTGAGAGTGCGGGGTGGGGACCAAAGATGGACACGCTACCCCAGAAGGAGCATATGTCCCCTGCCCTGCCCCTCCCCTGACACCCCATAGACCCCAGTAAGTAAAACATAAATATCCATAAGTAGAACACAAATATTTGTGGCAGAAAAATGTAGGGCATGACATGCAAATTCAAGCAGATACTGAAATGAAATAAGAAGTACTTGTGAGAGTATCTATTTGACAATCAGGGCAGTGCATTTTTAAGAGCACTGTGTGAGGACACTGCATTTTTCTCCTATGAAAACGATGAAAGTATGTACATATTAGGAATAAATTCAGTTTTCTATGGATTTTTCTGAGAAACTACCTAATCCACAGTTCTCAAACCAATACAAAATTGAAGCATAATTTAAGCATCAAAATCCATGTCTCCAAATTTTGTGATGTGGTACTCCAACTCAACAGACTTTACCAAAATGCATATATCAGAGGGAGCTGTGCACGGACAAGTGTATTTGGCTGAAAATAACACACACACACTACATTTTATTAAAGCAAATTGCTTGCAGAAATATTTATACTGGGAGAAATTTGTGCTGAAATTCTGATGAATTTTTATGAAGATTTTTTTAAAATAGGGAAAAAATAGCAAATTGCTGTGGAAATGCAGAGAAGTACGGTAAATCTAAGAATTGAAAGATGAGAAACGGAGATATTGAAATTGGCAGATTTGTCAATCCCTAGCACAGGCTTCCTCAAACTTGATCCTCCAGATGTTTTGAGGCTACAATTCCCATCATCCCTGACCACTGGTCCTGCTAGCTAGGGATCATGGGAGTTGTAGGCCAAAAACATCTGGAGCGCTGAGTTTGAGGAAGCCTGCCCTAGCACGTATGCACTGTAACATGTAAAGAATTAGGATATTAGGAATCCATCCATTGAATCCATCCACACTGAGAACAAGTGTGGTGTAGTGGTTAAGAGTCTCATAATCTGGGGAACCGGGTTCGCGTCTCTGCTCCTCCACATGCAGCTGCTGGGTGACCTTGGGCCAGTCACACTTCTCTGAAGTCTCTCAGCCCCACTCACCTCACAGAGTGTTTGTTGTGGGGGAGGAAGGGAAAGGAGAATGTTAGCCACTTTGAGACTCCTTAAAGAGAGTGAAAGGCAGGATATCAAATCCAAACTCCTTTTCTTCTTCTTCTGAATGGAATCTATCCATTCATACTTTGTACATGCTTTTCTTAACAAGAACAACAATATCCCTGTAGGAAAAAAGATAACATCTAAAGTGAAGGGTCATGTAGAGCTTGTTCTGCTTCTAGGTTTCCCATAATCATCTATTTGGTCACTGTAGAAAAGATGATAGAGTAGATAGGCATTTGGTCTGAACTAGCAGGGATCCCTCTTAAGTTTTCATGGGTATGGATTTGCTCATGGATTTGCTAATAGATTCTTCAGGGATCTCTCTAGCTCTCTTGTAGTTTGAGGAGCAGAAATGAGAGAATGTGATGGACAAAAGAAAACATTTACATATTTGGTGTTCACATTTCATGGAGAGCCACATATTTAACGTTCTGATGCTTTTCTTTAAAGAAAATGTTATAGATTTGTTAAGGGGGAGAAAAGCTACTTTATCACACTGCTCTGTCAGCAAGTGCACGTGGGAAAAATAAATTGGTCAAATGCTGCCTTTCAGACATTTATTCCCACTTCTAATCAGTAGTAGATCATAATCTCAGCTCCCTAATGGAATTGAAAGCCATAATTGTAACAAGTCTGTAGTAGAACCACAGCGGAATTGTGGTTTTGTAAACTTCGCTTATTCCGGTGATAATTTAATATTACAGCTAATCCATCATAAAATAATCTTGGGCGCTCTATAAAAAATGGCTGGTGGCAGTACAAATACTAACAAGTGCCAGCCAGAATTGCTTCTCAAAGGTGGAAGAATTACATGCTATTCTGGGAGTGATAGAGAATTGTGGAGGACAAAATTGCCAGCAGAATCCATCAGCTTTTGCAGTCCTTTTTTCATTTTTGTGCTGTTTGTTTTATTTATTCTCGGTTGGTCGTTTTCAACAATGTTAATTTAAAACGATGAATAGATAGTAATACTCACATTCTGTCCTAAAAACAAAAACAAAACAAAACTATTACATGAACAAGATTAATGAAAATATCTTTCAAGTGTGTATTTATTTGTAATTCATGTAATATTAATCTGAGTCTAGCTGTTACAGCACGTTCATACTTTCAGTGCCATAATTTGTAAAAATCTATTATATAAACTTTTTCATATGCCTCCAGGCTGCTAAGATATATGCAAAGCGCTTGCAAATGCCTCCACAACAGGGAGACAATATTTATATGTAGAGGTTGATGTGACAGTTTTGCTGAATATGGCCTATCTTTTTCTTGAAATCTTTATACTGTAACCCTGTTTTTCATTGGCTGCACTGATTGGCAAAAGCTATCCCAGTGGCATACTATTTGCTAACTTCACAGACAACCAAACCTTTCTCTTTTCCGGTTTCTGACTGGGAACATATTTATTAACCACCCTTTAAAACTTAATAAAATACGGATAGCCAAGAGGAGATTATAGCAACAATGAAGCTGAAATGGATGGATACATTTGTGCAAAACTGGGCAGGGGAGGGATAGCTGCAAACAGCAACTGCTATTTATTCTGAAGCCAACATTCTGGGGTGCATGTGGGGATTCTTAGGCACATGTGAAACATGAAAAAAGGCTGCCCTCACACATATAAAGGTAAAGGTATCCCTGACCGTTAGGTCCAGTCGCGAACGACTCCGGGCGTTTGTCTGCAGACAACTTCCAGGTCATGTGGTCAGCATGACTAAGCCGCTTCTGGCGAACCAGAGCAGCACAGAGCGATACCTATTTATCTACTTGCACTTTGACGTGCTTTCAAACTGCTAGGTGGGCAGGAGCTGGGACTGTACAATGGGAGCTCACCCTCTTGTGGGGATTCGAACCGCCGACCTTCTGATAGGCAAACCCTAGGCTCTGTGGTTTAGATCACAGCGCCACCTACGTCCCTCACCCTCACACATATACCAAGTTGGAAATATGAAGAAATAGTAAGTTTTCACCCATCCTCTACACTCTCTCTCCCTACCTCTGTATGAAAAAAGAGAGAGATTGCATGTTCTTTTGTATTTCATGAAAATCTTTAATAATTTTTTTAAAAAAGAAAAAAAATTACCCTATTATCTCAACCACATTACGTCATGCTTAGTATGCATTTGATAGGAATGAACTTGCTGAGCCGTTAACATCACCCCTCAGCACATCACAACAATCTATTTGTATTTTCCATATACAGTGGTACCTCGGGTTAAGAACTTAATTTGTTCCGGAGGTCCGTTCTTAACCTGAAACTGTTCTTAACCTGGAGCACCACTTTAGCTAATGGGGCCTCCTGCCGCCGAAGCACAATTTCTGTTCTCATCCTGAAGCAAAGTTCTTAACCTGAGGTACTATTTCTGGGTTAGCAGAGTCTGTAACCTGAAGCGTCTGTAACCTGAAGTGTCTGTAACCCGAGGTACCACCGTATTTAAAAACAGCCCTGATGCATTAGGCCAAAGGCCCATCTAACCAGCTTCCTGTTCTTGCAGAGGCCAGTCAGATGCCTACAAAAAGCCTGCAAGCAGGAGTCCCCACTTGTGTTTCCCAGCAACTGGTTGCCTTTGAGAGGGGAGGAAAAACATTGCCATAGCCCTATCCTCCATCAATCTGTCTAATTCTCTTTTGAAGCCATCCAAGTTGGTGGCCAACTCTACATCTTATGGGAATGAACTCCATGGTTTTACTATGTGCTGTGTGAAGACGTACTTTCTTCTGTAATCAAAGAATGTGAATGTTAGAAGGAAAACATTTATCTTTAGAGAAAAATGTATTAGCCAAACAGAAATATCTTACTATTAAACTGTTAGCTAATTCCCATTGTGGTGGAATGCAGACTTGGGACTTTAAGGGGGTACTAAAGGACGCGGGTGGCGCTGTGGGTTAAACCACAGAGCCTAGGACTTGCCAATCAGAAGGTCGGCGGTTCAAATCCCCGCGACGGGGTGAGCTCCCATTCCTCGGTCCCTGCTCCTGCCAACCTAGCAGTTCGAAAGCACGTCAAAGTGCAAGTAGATAAATAGTTACCACTCCGGTGGGAAGGTAAATGGCATTTCCGTGCGCTGCTCTGATTCGCCAGAAGTGGCTTAGCCATGCTGGCCACATGACCCGGAAGCTGTATGCTGACTCCCTCGGCCAGTAAAGCGAGATGAGCGCCACAACCCCAGAGCCGGCCACGACTGGACCTAATTCTCAGGGGTCCTTTTACCTTTACCTAAGGATGTGAAATAATATAAAAACAGTGTGAAAGGATGCTGGACATATTTACAGAAAGAGAAAAACATGGTTCAGAGTCCCCTGAAAAACATGGTTCAGACTCCTGAAGCTAATGTGCAACATCTGCTAAAAGGTGAAAAATTGAATTTATAGCAAACTACACTGAATAATATGCATTGTTGCTATTATCATCTTTGTCAAGAAGGATGGTCAATGCATCACCAGTGGACTAAATGAATGGTATCCATGAAAGGAAAAAAGGACATTGACAAAAAGGAGGTACATTCAGAAAGGGAAACTGGCTAACGTTATTTGAAGGCAATGGGCGGGGGGAACCCTGAAATAAAATATCTGAGAAACATTTTGGTCTTGTGGTCCTTTTACCTACTTTTATTAGATCCTTTAAATGTAAGATATTGCACTTGCTTAAATATCCTTAAAACTGCCATTAAAGTGGTTAAATGCACAACAGATGCACAGGTTAGCCCTGCCGCTCATGGAGCTATATTAGCCACACAAAATTGTCAGCAAACTTTTCACAAGCACAATTTTCACCTGCTCATGTGGCCTCCACCTGTGCGGATTGCTGGCACACCCCAGCAAGGTCATTCGACCTAAAGGCTCGCCTTGCTGCTCAGGAAGGTACTTCCCCTCATTCCACCTTTTACAGAGTATTCTCTGAGTGTCCAAAATCGTTCAATGGCACTTACCTATATAAAGTGAGCTGTGCTGTGATAGAAATACAGGTCTAACAGAAATCTATCTGGACATTTAGTTAATACAAGAAAGACCTTCTAAGCATTTTCACAGCCAGTCTCCGGTCCTAACATGTTTTACATTACAGCTCACAATGTTAACACTTGGCCAATGCGCCACGAACCTCCCAATGCATATGAATTACAGAAACATCTGGGTTAAATAGCTTCATGCCAATCCACTGAGAAAATTCACAGAGGATCCAGGACTCCTAAAAGAAATTGCTCGTGTTATATAGAAGATAGCAGGCTACATGCTTAGGGTCATAAACCTATTCATGGACACATAGGAACCATTTTGATTTACAACAGTCTACAGTGCGTTCGGTATTAATGGAAGATCTGAGTCCCTTTATATAGCCTTTGAGTTTGAGGAAGGGTATGGAACCTCTCTTGGTCATAACAAGCCACATGTGTGGGCAGCCCACAAGGATCAACTCCATCCAATTTCATGTGGAGCTACTTAGCAAGTACTTTCAATTAAGAAAGTGGAGAGTAGCTTTTATACATCAGTGGTACCCAACAGAGCAGTGTTGAAGTGAAAAGACCCAAGAACTATGAGTGCCAGTCATTTGTTTTTTTTTTTAGCAACATAATATATTCACTGTACTGTACATTCAGCTGGCTTAAACATTACTCCATTTCCCTTTAAAAAATATTTCATTATTTAACAACCCCTGCTTTTATGAAACTTGTAAACTTTTCGCTGATTCAATGTACCTGTGTGCAGTTAATTATGTTGTTGAAGGCCTCCTCCTTCACTGCTTACTTAGAGCAGGTGGCTTATACTGCAGATCAGCCTTCATCAACCTGGTCCGCACCCCACCTCCCGATTATTTGGACTCTGGCTCCCATCAGCCCCAGCCATCATGGCAGTGTATTGGGGCAGCAGGCTGGCAAAAGCTGCCATCCATTCTGGAAGAAATAACAGGTGAAAATGGGGCGTGGAATTTCATCCACCTATAAAAACATGGGGATTTTTTTAAAAAGAGGGGAATTAGTCTGGGGAAATCTGCCACCTAAAACTAACGCTAGAGAAATGGAAATTATGTGTGTGAGTGGAGCCAAAGGTTCAATGCTTACATTTCCACTGTGGTGCATTGTGACTTGTGCTAATTAAAAGGGGCAGCAGAGGCCAGCCAAAATGGCAATAAACTCCTTTTATATGTAGTATAAAATCCTACTCATGTTCCTTGGAAAAAGTGACCTTTTCACAAAATAAAATAAAAAGTCAGTATATCATAAATCTTTCAGTGTGCTGTAGATACGTTACTGTGCGCCACTGCCTTTCAATAATATAGGGTGCAACCCTTAAACCACTGCTGCTATAATGAATGATTAAATGAATGATTAAAATGAATGGAGGCCGTGCTGCAGAAATGGATGTTGAATTGGGCCTGGATGAAGCAGAAAAGAAACAGGACCAGGCTTGAAGAACTTTCAACAGAGCTTATTCAGAGCCAGAATGCACTTATCAGGATTGGAACCAAAACCAGATAAGTTATTTTAGCCCAAATTTGGGAACTGTGGACCCAAAGGATTTCAAATGGCAGGTACACACCATTCATTTAAAGCACATTCAATACACATTTAAAGCATTTCCCCCAAGAAATGTAGCACTGGAGGAAAGCTTTGATTTAGTACACATTTCAAGCCATATCTATCAAACCTGCAGTTTGAGAAACACTATGTGAACCACATCACAGTTATCCTTCAGTTTCAGAATTTTTCAATGCAGTTCTCCAACCAATGATTAAAAAAAATAAATAGGGGAAAGTATGCATAAAAATGAAGATATTAGTGAAAATATACCGTAATAGGGAAAAGTCATTATATTAGAGGATATTCCTTGCAAAAATGTGTGCACGTGAGTTAAAACTATAAGACCAGAATTCATGTACAAAGCCTGCTAGAATAAAAGAAAGTTCCAAATAAGCCCTGTTAAGTTCAACTGGAAGGAGGGTGTCTGCCCTCAACTGGCAGGGAGTTCCACAGATACTGAATGTGTGGCTTCTTGTGCATACGGTCCATGAAGCTGAACCATGGCAGATTACTAACGGTGACAATCCTAGATACCTCATTGATAGAGCAACCAGATCAGCTGTTCCCTGATGTATCTTGCACCCAAGTTGTTAATAGAAGAATATTAATACAAAATTAACACAATAATATAAACATAGTGAAGCTTTCCACACATCCTACTGAAGGATGAATATAAACTAAAGGCAGCTCTTGATCAGAGCTAAGCCTCAGCCTCAGAAATTAGCTTGAGCTACAAAAGAACATGCAAA
The DNA here is from genome assembly GCF_964188305.1 of Podarcis bocagei. NCBI lineage: Eukaryota > Metazoa > Chordata > Lepidosauria > Squamata > Lacertidae > Podarcis > Podarcis bocagei. The sequence goes on from NC_138134.1 coordinate 51,461,824, forward strand.
GCAATACTAATATTAAAAAGGTTTTTTTGAGAATAGATCCTGATTGGTTTTCATGCTCCTAGGATTACGTGTGTGTGTGTAAAGTTGAGACCTAGCTTTTCCATTTTTAGAAATTACACCATCTAGCACATGCAAATGGCTCAAATCCACGATCTGTTTGTTCCAGGAAAGTCTTGATAAAGTCAACAGAGACTGGTCCAAAATCAGTTTGCAAATTGCACTCCAAATCCAGATTCTCAGATAAGTGAAAACCAGGTTTCTTCTACTTCAGTGGTCATTATTTTTGTGACCCAGTTTCATCACTCAAGGCTTGACTGCTTCAGTATTTGGAAGTTGGGGCAGTAATAAATGACCTCCTCTAAATCTGAGGCAATGTTGGGGTTTGTATGCATCAGTTGCACTGCATGAATGTTGGCAAGAATATGGAAAGCATTGCTGAGTGTTTTAAATACCCAGTTGGATGTACTGAAACTGCACAGTATTGCCTCTTTCTCTCATTTAAGTCATAATAAATACATACTCTTTGCCAAAGGGGATGCTTGCAGATCAAGACAAGGAAAATAATGTATCTGTCCTTTTTAATGTCCAGCCATCTATGGGAAGCTATGCCAAGTTAAACTTTCTAATGTGTTCTTTGCCAAATAAGGTCTGTTATTTAAGTATTACAACAGTGTCCTGGGAGGGACTCCTGTTTTGAAGCGTACTCTGTTGAGTCTTTAGTAGCCTATACAACAAAATCAGTCAGAGAAAGCTGCAGTCAATATCATTCCTATGTAATTTTTATTCCAATAAAGCATATTTCTTTGAGAGTGTCACGATGAGGCAGTTGACTTCACGTTGCAAAAACCCTGCCATTTTGACCCATTTTTATTAGGATGCAGGGCTGTGTCTATTTGTTTTTTTTAATTCTTTTTGCTTCCACTACCAAAATCAGTGGGGTTGTGGGGAAATCAGAAATTTACTTGTGAGAAATGGATTAGGCTCCCAATCTGGGGGTTAGCCACTGCTGATCTAAAGCCTTCTCAGTAGCAGTGCCCCCAGCAATGCCAATATGCAGGAAAATCACTGGTTCCCTCCCTACTGACATGTAAGCAGAAGGTGACCTGCTCCCCCCAAAAAACCTTTAACCAAAATAGCTTTTAAACTGGAGTTTTTGACCTTGTTCTTCTTTGTTTTGATATGACATAGCATTTTCTCAATTTTATTCCTTGTTCTGTTGCTTTGTGCTTTATTGTAAACCATTTGGTGATGTGCTATACAAATTTGATAAATAAAAAATAAAATGGTAGGGCGTATAAACATAGTACTCCACAGTGCATCATTTCCCTTCAGTAGGTTTTGGTTTGATCAGAAGCAAATGGCAATATTCACTTCTGATCAAACCAACAAACGTTGCAGTGAGCTATCACATTTATTACACACAAACAGTCCATTATCCTAAAATGTCTCAGACTGGCTGTGCAGCTTCAAACCTTTTGAATAATGCCATGAGCTGCTCTCATGGTGGAGCTTTTATAGCTGCCTCCCGATGTTCTGGACCTTAACTCCCATCAGTCCCAGCCAGCAAAGCTGTGATCTAATCCAGGATGGATGACAACCAGCTACTCATGATGTGAACACCGGCTGAACACTGAAGAAGGAGGGCAACTAGTTGCATAACAGACTTTCCAATTCCCACGGTCTCTGAAGATATGGGCCGGTTCTGCACCAGCCAGAATGAAATCCATTGTATATAATAGTAATTCCAAGCAGCAGAGAATTGAGCTTTGTCAGGGAATAGATCAGAAAACTGGCCAAATTGGAGAGCTAATGTTAAACAACTAGCCGGTTGTGTCTTCAGACCCAGAGACCTCCCCCCTAAATAAATTCACACGACTCAAATTTTAGTTTTGGTTTTGGCAGAATTTAGGCCACAACTTTATTGATTACAGAAAGTGAGTGGTTGCATAGACTCTGGTTCGACTAGCTCCCTGCACTCTTGCAGGCAGCGTTGACACAGGGCACCAGCATAGGTCAGCCAAGGGTAAACACCTGGGAAGGTGAAAAGCCGGGAACAGATTATGTTCACCACCCAGATGCCCCCCTGGCCTCAGATATGGGCACAACCCTCTCTCAGGGGTTGACCAAACCAGTTGAGTCCCTGGATTCCTTTAACGGAATACCCTTCACATAGGGGTGGTGAGACCGTTCTCCCACCCCTATCACCTGAACCAGAGCCTATCTGCAACTTTACAAGTTGTGACAATTTGCTACGTGGCAGGCAAAACCCAAATGGCAACAGCCAATTAGCCAAGTGGGGAAATTCCTACCGTGCTCCTGTCCCAACGACAGGCGACACATGACGGTATAGTAAGACCAATCGCACAAAGCCCTAAAATTAGGGAGAGGTGGGAGGGTGTTCTGAATGCACGAGCCGAAAGAGGAAGCTCTGGGTCACGTGCATGGGTATAAATAGGTCCCTCGATCCGTTTGGACTGCACCCCACTGGTCAGATTGAACCCAACATCGAGGGACCTACCAATCAGGTGTTGTGGCAAACCAATCCAACCCACCCACAACACAGGAGGTCATTCTCCAGGTCTCACTGCAACACGTGCCCTCTTTTAGGGAGAACACGATTTCTGTACTGAAAGTAGCCACAATGGATAAATAAGAGAGGTAAGATCTGTACTGACGTATTCCTCCGAAATAAAAGAAAACTAGCATTGGCCTGACATTTCAGAGAGACTTCATCCTTGGCTCTTATTGTACACAAACACAATAGAATTTAAATATCCAAGATTTTGGTTCAGTGTATTACCAACTAGATTGTATTTTTTTTCCAGGGGGTGAGTTTTATTTAGTCTTAGGATAATCATGTTACAGACAAAGGATACCATGCTGGACGTGGTAGAAAGAATACCAATTTGATTGAAAGGTTAAGAGTCTAATAACCCTTCTTTGGTACAGACGAAATAAACACAACCCTTTCAAGATGCTCTCCCAGCAAATAAAAATAGCAACCTTTTAAATCTTATACGTAACTTGTCTATTTCTGCTTGAATATTCTCTTCCTCTAAACAGATTTCTTGAAGTTTCTACCAAGCCAGAATATATTGAGATGCATTCTAGTCCTACCCAGAGTAAACCCACTGAAATTAATCAAAATAAAAAAATTCCTTCCAGTAGCACCTTAAAGACCAACTAAGTTAGTTCTTGGTATGAGCTTTCGTGTGCATGCACACTTCTTCAGATACCAAGTGTGCATGCACACGAAAGCTCATACCAAGAACTAACTTAGTTGGTCTTTAAGGTGCTACTGGAAGGAATTTTTTTATTTTGACTATGGCAGACCAACACGGCTACCTATCTGTAACTGAAATTAATCAATGTGACTAACTTAGAAAGACACCATGCAGCTCTGTGGACTGATCTGATCTGCTGAGGCACAAAGCTACAGTGCCCTGACACCAAAAATAGAATCTTGTCTTTAAAAAGTGAAAATGTCCTTCTTTGCATTGTTGTTGTTTAGTCGTTTAGTCGTGTCCGACTCTTCGTGACCCCATGGACCAGAGCATGCCAGGCACTCCTGTCTTCCATGCCTCCCACAGTTTGGTCAAACTCATGCTGGTAGCTTCAAGAACACTGTCCAACCATCTCGTCCTCTGTTGTCCCCTTCTCCTTCTGCCCTCAATCTTTCCCAGCTTCAGGGTCTTTTCCAGGGAGTCTTCTCTTCTCATGAGGTGGCCAAAGTATTGGAGTCTCAGCTTCATGATCTGTCCTTCGAGTGAGCACTCAGGGCTGATTTTCTTCAGAATGGATAGGTTTGATCTTCTTGCAGTTCATGGGACTCTCAAGAGTCTCCTCCAGCACCATAGTTCAAAAGCATCAATCCTTTGGCGATCAGCCTTCTTTGCATTACTTGACATACATTACCTTTTTTGTTAAAGTTGTGTAACTGCTCGTGACCTGGCTCTGCTATCAGCACATAGAATGTTTTGTTAAAAACTATTGCCAATTCTGCCTAGCTATTCCTAGTACCCTCCCACAATCCCTTTGGTCAGTCAAGATGGGACAGCTGAAGGAAGTGAGTATTTTTAGGATTCAGAAGAGAATTTTCAATTACTTAAAGGAACCCAGACAGAAAAAAACTTATTCCCAATCTGGTGATAATGGGACAAGATGCAATAAATGCAAATAACAGGAAGTTAAGAGTGGGGTTAAATAGTCTCGAGAACTTCCTAATTAGGTTGAAAGCTCAGTGGAATAATAAACTAAAGAAATTATAGAAGAGAGGGACAGAGAAACTGACACTTGTTTTAGGGCAAGGAGTGAACTAAAATACCTTCTCCGGGTTACAGTGCTGGGTGGTTAGTATAAAAAGGGTCTTTTCCATGGTGGCACTCTATTTATGGAATAACCTCCCAACCCCACAGAGAGGTTTGTCTGCCTTCAAGCACCAAGTGAAGACCTTATGTGCCTTATTCGGTGATAAGTAGTGAGGATTTTGTGGGCCTGTGGGTGTTGTTGGATTCACATGTGGTATGGCATGTGTGAGAGGACATGTAAAGACTGGTATCCCATAGGACAGTCTCTACTGTTGGCCCCTGAAGTGAAAAGGGAGAGAAATGCCTCAACTGCATTACCTCTGCCTGCTACCACTGTGCAACAATCCTCTTCTTTTGAAACTCCTTAAGTATATGATTGTGCAATTGGGAACGTAACGAGGTGAGAGAGACTGATGATGAGGGTGATGGGAAGAACCTCTTCTTGTGGTGCAGTGTTAGTTTCAACCACTCAGAAGGGAGGAGGCCACACTACTAGGAGCTTTAGCTCCTGTACAACAAATAAACGGCAGATTTTGGTCCCCTCCAACTCCCTGGGTGGTTCCCTTTGAAGAAAGAGTTGTTCTTTCTGGCAGCACATGGGCAATACCAGTGAAAGAGGAACACCAGCCAAATTTGAGACCCAGCTGCCAAGAACACAGATTTTTATTAGCGCTACGACCACATACTCCTTTATGTAATCACAGTTCCAATTCAGTTTCAATTTAAGAAAACACTTTGACCTCAGTGCCATTCTGTGGAGGACTTATCCCTTGAGGAACGCCATTTTCTCCTGCTGAAATACACTTTCTGTGGGCATGTAACTGTGGTGATGTGACAGTGGGGTTTTAAAATAATATAATAAAATAATAATAAAAAATTGCAAGCTAACTTATCATGTGAAAGCTCTTGTTTAAAGTTTTCCACAAATCAACAAACTAAGCTATTTGGCACATCTAAGGCTATGTACATATTAGCAGCTTAAAACACAGCGAGTTCATCCCCACCATGACAATGCACTGCGTTTCAAATTGCATTTTTATACAGTGGTACCTCAGGTTAAATACTTAATTCGTTCCGGAGGTCCGTTCTTAACCTGAAACTGTTCTTAACCTGAAGCAACACATTAGCTAATGGGGCCTCCTGCTGCCGCTGCGCTGCCGGAGCCCGATTTCTGTTCTCATCCTGAAGCAAAGTTCTTAACCTGAAGCACTATTTCTGGGTTAGCAGAGTGTGTAACCTGAAGCGTATGTAACCTGAAGTGTATGTAACCCAAGGTACCACTATATTGCTGTAATCAAAAGAGAAAGGGCAGGGCTGTCTTCACCCAAAGCACATTTCCTGATTTGTTTCCATGGGCCTGCAATCCTCCCAAACTCCAACAAAACTGTCATCTGCACATGCAGGGGTGCCAACTTGAATAAAATATTGTGGGGGCCCAAGTAAGCCGGCCCTGCATAATCAATCACATGACATACTGCACACACAGCATTTGGATGGCAGTGCCCATGAACTTTGGAGGGCTCCAGCCCCCTCAATATTTTATTTCAGGGGCCAAAACCCCTGCAGCCCCCAAAGGCTGGCTTCTATGTGCAAAGGTGCCTTCTCAAATATAAACACCTCAGCTTAACTGCAGCATTGCTTTTCAAATTGGATGGAAAAACGAGGGAAAACACATCAAATAGCAAGGAACTACAGGATACAAATGGTTTCTGGCTAATGCCCTGCGCACTCCACTTCAAACACCTGTGGTGAGAGTGCACTGGAGCCAGAGGAAACGGTAAAGTGTACACACCCTAAAATAAATGAGGCCATTCAAATGAAAGTCAAAATACATCCTAGTATCACTCTGTAATAGCTTTACTACTTTGATCACCAGCTAAAATAGTCACCTGAAGCCAAATTTTGATAACAAATTTACCTATTATTCTGTCAAGGCCTGGAGCTCGATTTTCTCACAACTTCCAGGGGAAGGCATACCTTCTCAGGGTGGTGCCAGAAACAAGAGGTAATGCTGCTTTGTGCTTTGGTTGAGCGTGGGTGATGCTGTGGTCTAAACCACAGAAGGCCGGCGGTTTGAATCCCTGTGATGGGGTGAGCTACCATTGCTCGGTCCCAACTCCTGTCAACCTTGCAGTTTGAAAGCATACTAGTACAAGTAGATAAATAGATACCGCTGCAGTGGGAAGGTAAATGGTGTTTCCGTGTGCTCTGGCACTCGTCACAGTGTACCGTGTGCCAGAAGTGGTTTAATCATGCTGGCCACATGACCCGGAAAGCTGTCTGTGGACAAACACCGGCTCCCTCGGCCTGAAAACGAGATGAGTGCAACAACCCCTTAGTCGCCTTTGACTGGACTTAACCATCTAGGGGATCCTTTACCTTTAGCTTTTACTTATGCCATCAATCCATGTCCATTAGGGTCCCCTTGCCTGATAAACTTTTCCCCAACCTACCAGGTTCCAACCTCACATCTCACGAGATTCTGTCTTTTGATCTGCAGGCCACTACTCCTCAGTTCCCCGGGTCTAAGCTTCGGGTTAGTCTAGTTAGGATGCCTTTCGTGTTCCTCTCCGGGAGCCCAACCAGTGTTGGATTACAGCTGCAGCTTTGGAGAATGTAGTGAAGAGACCTAAGCCATCATCTTTTCTAAACCAGCCAATTGATTCATTAGGCCTCATTTCACAAGTTGTTTTTTCTTCTTTTTTTCCAAGCATCAGGATAAATTTATAAATGGATCATTAGTGCTTGTGGAATGTCAGAAACTGTAAGCCTGTTATTCATCGCAGGTATTGTCCATGACAATGTATTAAATGTGTCCTTGTTTTTAAAATGGTCAAGGTTTAATCTGTTCCTTGCTCTTGGTTTTAGTAGCATATTATTAGACCCTAATTGATCATTTAAAAACTTGAGAGGTTTTTCAAGAATGTATCTAATACCCTCTTAGGAATGAATATTAGGTGCATTTTACCACAAATGACTGATTCAGTAATCTAATAACTGAGTTATTTTAATTCATAACCTCGATGCCTTATTGCTCTAGCCCCTGGAGTGTGAGGTTGGTTCCAATTTTTGCTTCAGTGTCGTAAACTTTCTCAAAATATTTTAAGAGATTCAGCTTACATGACTTTCTGAAGCGATTTTGGGTTTCAACATTAATTTCACATTTGCCTCCAACACTTTGGCAATATTAGCTCGTTCAAACATTAAATCTGTGAGATGCAGGGCTTCTTAACAAAAAAAATTGGGTCATAGTTCTTTTGCCATTTTGGAGAAGGGCTGATTATATATTAACCTACAGTACAGGAGATGTGTGGAGTTCTTTGCTATTAAAAATAATTCAGTGGAAGTGAAACTGCATGTAGCAGCAGCAACAGAAAGTTATGAAGCTCAGAGGTTGGGCATCTACTTTGGATGCCAAAGGCTCCAGGTTTGCATGCTTAATTTCCAGCAGTTCCAGGTAGGGCTGGATAAACCTCCTGTCTGAAATCCTGCAGAGCATTAGACAGTTAGTGTAGACAAACAATACTGAGCTAGGTGGACGATTGACTCAGTATAAGGTGGTTTCCTACATTCCTAACAGGACATCCAGCATGTACTAAGAAGAAAGGGGTCCATGACAGATAGAAACGTGTCTTTCTAAACCCAACCAGATTTAAACAGTGAGAGTTTTGTAATAACTTTAAGAGAAAATTTCAGACTAGGTGTAGTTGAGTCCCTGAACACATTACTGAAGCTTAGGGGCACTGATGTAATATTTACCCTTCTTGGTAACAAATTTGCCTTCTATTTTTTCCATCCCTGTTTAAATTTCAAGATTTTGCCGTCTAGGAAAAAGTGTGAAACCTGTACAGCAGATGTGGCCAGATGTGTTTATGAATTTACCCTCTGCAGTACTCACAACACGCTAGCTGCTTAGCCACATAGGGGCTGATATTGTGCATTAACACGATTAATTTCCACACCCATTTTACTTGAGCAGTCAAGTAATTTCATTGTCCCCGAAGGGGGCAATGACAATAAAGATATTATTATTAAAAGATATTATTATTATTATTATTATTATTATTATTATTATTATTATTATTATCTACTTTGATCGCTAGACTCTGGTTTTGCTTCATCTAGTTCTACATAAGACCCACTTTGAAGGCAATGGGTTTATGTCATTCAGGGATAGTTTGTTGTAGGGGCCTCCTTTATTCTGCTACAGAAAATGTATTTTGGTTTCTTACTGCACATTCCCCATTAAAATGCTATGCATTTCAATTAAAGACTATTTTAAAGGAAAGGAAACTGTAACAAATTTCAAACTGGACTTCCTCTAACATAGAAGTAGCCAATACGGTGCCCTCCATATTTTGTTTGACTGTTGTCAGTAGTCAAAGATGATGGGAGCTGTAGTCCAAACACATTAGGAGGGCACCATATTGACTGTTGTTGTTGTTTAGTCGTTTAGTCGTGTCCGACTCTTCATGACCCCATGGACCAGAGCACACCAGGCACTTCTGTCTTCCACTGCCTCCAGCAGTTTGGTCAAACTCTTGCTGGTAGCTTCGAGAACATGGTTTTCCCAGTAGTGATGTATGGAAGTGAGAGCTGGACCATAAAGAAGGCTGATCACCGAAGAATTGATGCTTTTGACTTATGGTGCTGGAGGAGACTCTTGAGAGTCTCGTGGACTGCAAGAAGATCAAGCCTATCCATTCTGAAGGAAATCAGCCCTGAGTGCTCACTGGAAGGACAGATCCTGAATCTGAGACTTCAATACTTTGGGCACCTCATGAGAAGAGAAGACTCCCTAGAAAAGACCCTGATGCTGGGAAAGATGGAGGGCACAAGGAGAAGGGGACAACAGAGGACCATATTGACTACTCCTGGTCTAACACTTAACTTATCCTGAAGTGAAGTATCTGGGATCTCACACTTAATGAAAAAAAAAATTCATACAGCAACTATCCAAAGTCTGCATTTTTAATTCCAATACAGGTTCTGGGGAAATTCTTACCAAAAACAACTGCACAGAAGAGCTCAAGCTTCTATTACACACTACCCTTTCAAATTCACCCCCCCCCCCGTCCCTCAGGTCTTCAGTAGTCTTATTTCCCTGAGCTAAAACTGCTCATAATCTCCATCTGTACGTTTTAATGCCACGTGTCATGTGATGTATAAAATGCAAACGCTTTCTGACAGTTCTATAAAGAACTAAGTCACAAGTTAATGAGGTGAAGCATTCATTGTCTTTTAAGGGGGATACTGCTTTTGTACAACACTGGCGAGGTTGGGGGTCAACGTCTTGTTAATGGTAGCCATTAACCAAGTTAGAAGAGTCTTTGTTTACTTAAGATTGGTACTTAAAAGAGAGTCTGGCTGTTCTTCCAATCATGGTGAAACAGAAACACTGGAATGATGTACCTGTAAAAAAAAAAAAAATATCAGCAGAACAGGGAACTATAGAGATTGTTTCAAACATTTATCTTTTGCTGTAACATTTATTTGAAAAACAGCTTCAGAAACAGGACACTTGTAGAGATGAACAAATATATTGATTTCACTGTATCTCAGTCTTCCCAATCTGAAATTCAGTACTCCACAATTGCATGTTAATTTGCAGAAACCTCATGAAAAATCACCAGCATTTTAGTGTGAATTTCTTCTAATAAACACGTTTGTGTATGCAGTTTTGACTAACACAAATGTTTCGAAAACATGTTCCCCATAATACATGGCATTTTGGCATATTATTTTCACTAATGTATTATTTTTTAATGCAGTTTCCCAATAGATATGCGTTTTTGTACACTTGGGTTGCAGAAATGCAAAATTGGGAGAAGTATGCCTTTCAAAGGATAGCTGTTTGGCTTGCATATTGCTTTGAGAAGTGTGAATTAGGTAGCTTTTCATTAAAACGTGAACAGAGCAGTATTTCTCCCCCTTCCCATATTGCAAACGTATCTCCTGTTTAACAGACCTAGCTGTCAAAATAAACATGAATAATTAGGCCTTTGTCACCATGTAGGTATTTAATTCTTAGCTAACAGAAACACATGCAGACTTCATCCTTCAGCATAGAATTCAAAGCATTCATGGTGGAAGAGAGCTGGCTGAAATATGTGCATGTTGTGTTTGGCTGATAAGTGCTTTTCATAATAACCATTCTTAAGATGTCATTAGTACTCCCTCTTTTGCACTAAAATAACATTTTGTTAATTTTATTGACATGGAATAGAACTTTCTTAAATCTCCTGTAATCAATTATATAACTGAACAGTTAAAATAATTCATGTAAAGTATGAAAGACCTTATCCTTGTCTTTGTTCTAATTTACATACAATTAATTCTGGACCATTTATTTATCTTGTCTGCTTCCTCCCCCTCCCCAACATCTCAGCTATAATAAATGAGCTCTCTTTCTTTTATTTGCAGAAGTGTTTCACAATCTGATTTCTATAGCCACAAAGTGACAAAGGACAAAGTGATGTGTTGATTTAGTGGACCTGTAATTGTATGCGAAATTCATAATCTCTGGTGCTGTTTCGTGACAGTGCCCTGAATTTTATTTCTTAATAATGATGAAAAATCAGCTGGAATTACTTGATTGAATTCCTTTCTTGGAGTGACACTAATTGACTCCGACTTCCTTCTGACACTGACTATTCATTAGAGTCTATTAATTACACATCTGCTTGTGTGAAAACTATGTGCCTAAAACTCACCTTCTTGAATATATATATAGTGCTAGCCATTGTAAATCTTAGCCTTGCTATTCAGCAAATCAATCAAGGGAACATGAGCACAACTTTTCACAGAGCCTTATCATAGAATTCAAGGGTTGCATCAACTGAAATTACAGACCCCTTGGTCTAATTTATCTTCCACATAAATTGGTAGAAAGTATTATAGATACTTAAATATGTAGGTCTTGAGGAGAGAAAATCAATAATGTTTTTAACAAAGGAAAGGCTCACTACCCAAATTCTTTGAGAGAATCAACAAAGATGAAGATAGATATTATATACTTGAAGTTCAATCCTACCAGATCGTGCCTATGCTTATTTACTCAGAAGTAGACCCCACTGAATTTGATGGGTTTTAGTTCCAGGCAAGTAAGTGTGCATCTGACTGCAGCCTTAGACTCCCCCAAAGATTTATATGAACACCTTTAGTAAATGCACCATAGTGGCATCCATCCATTTCTCTCTCCTCTAAAAATGTCCTAGAAATGATGCTACATCATTACATAGCATTTCTCCTATTGGGTCTTTAAGAAGAGAAGACAACACCCTCCGCTACCTCATATAAAATAACAGTAACACCCACCCTCCATAAATTAATGAATTACAGAGAATTCCAAATATTATTACAATCTTCGGGGACTGCATTTGCCCAAGCCTTGAAACCGGTGAAACACTCCATGCCGTATGAAGCACTCTGGGTCGAGTTTGACCCCCATTGTCAAAATTACCAAATAGTGCCTCCTTGCGATTCCAGTTGGGTTGTCAGCCTGCAGCAGAGAACATGCTCCTACACAAGTGATCTTGTGGAGCAACCTGAACTTTCCTGACAGGCCTCGTATTTCATGTTTTGACAGAATGTATTGTTATCCTACCAATTTATTGTTTATATTCTTAGATTGCCCTTCTGCCAGATTTCTCAAGGACGGTACAAAAATGATACAATAATGTAGTACAACATAAAATCAACAGGGCAATCATTAGTTTATCTCAGTTTCGTTACAAAATAAGAGCTGTAGGGAAGGCACAGCCAATAATCTTTTCAGTCCCCAAAAGCCAGACAAAACATGTATTTCTAACAAATTCATTGACCTACATTTGTAGAGTCACAGTTACGGTGTATTCTCACCTGAATTTTGATTACTTAGTTATGGTAGTGTCAGGGAACTGCCATCGGAAGGAAGGGAGGTGGAAGGGCTCACACAGGTTGGGAGAGACTCAGCAGCTGAAGAGGGAACCAGCAGGGGGAGAGGAGGTGAGCTGAGGGAAAGTGAGCAAGAGGGATGGCTCAGAGACACTTCCAGCGAAAACAGTGGGGAGGTTTCAGGACCTCCTGTAGGGACACCCACTCCTCGCCGGAAACTGTCACGTACAGAGTCCAGAAGACATGTTTCCGTTAAGGAGCTTTTATGTTGGAAGCGATTCCGAAAGCAACCACTGTCGGAATCTGCTAGCAACTGACGGAGCCATGTTTAAGGGGCTCCGTTACAGACAGAGGTTTGCAAGCTTGATCAAACTCTGAGGGACTTGGATTTTACGCACAAGCAGCTCATCGTCCCATCACAGCATTCCGACAGTCTCTGTGAGCAGCTTGAGCAGGAGAAGGCATCATGAGCAACCCAGCCGGAACCGGAGAAGCAGGAGCTGGAGCGGGTCCAAGCCTGGAAGAAAGGTACCAGGCGTTGGAGGTCCAGCTAGCGCTGCAGACGGCGAGGCTCGAGGAGAGGAGGGCTCAAGATGCAGAGAAGGGGAAAACCACCCCGCTCGCCAGAAAGGTGCCAGGATTGGTGCAGAAGTTTGGGGGGGAGCCCAAGGACTATCATGCCTTTAGGACAGAGATGCAATATGCCCTTAATCTGCTGTTTGATGACTTTCCCGACGAGGAATCACGGGTGGCATTTGTGATTGGGCATCTCGAAAAAGGGGCGAAAGACTGGGTGAGGCCCCTAATGGCAACGAATAATGACATCCTGAAGGACACGAGGAAGTTTTTTCGTGCTATGGATTTGATGTTTTCCAGCGATATTGAGCAGGGAGTGGTACGCAGACAGTTAATGGCGTGTAAACAGGGGAGCCAATCTGTTCGTGAGTACTGGACTGAGTTTACCATGTTGATCCATAAATTGGGGTGGGATCTATCGGCGGAACCCATTCAAATGCTCTTTGAAGAAGGGCTTTCTTCGGCGGTAAAGGATGAACTTTCCCGGGCGCCCAGGGCGGAGTCTATGGACCAGCTGACCAAATCAGCGCTGACCATAGGAGCGCGCCAAGAGGCGAGAGCCTTGGAGAGGCGGGAAGGGAAGGGGGAACGTTAGAGGGAGCTTCGCATTCCAGAGATTCCAGAGCCACTGTTCCCGCCGGGAGAGCCGATGGAAATTGGAACAGCGTGCGCGCGCGCAGTTTCAAAGCCCAGTGAAGAGCGGAAGAAGGAGGGGAAGGGCGGCAAGAAATGTTATCTTTGCCAACAGCCAGGTCACTTTGCCAGAGTCTGCCCCCAAAGAAAGGAATGACAAGGGATGGCGGGAGCTGTTGGGGAGAGGGATGAAAAGGTACCAGAGCAAGTAAAAGCCAACGCCTGGCTGCTACCATCGGGGCACAGCAGCCAGGCCAAAGAGCAGTGAAAGTGCCCACGCCGGAACCTCCTAAACCCGCCCTAGTGATAGAGGTGTTACTAGAGCTGCCTAACGGACACCCGCTAAAGATAAAGGCGCTATTGGACTCAGGCAGCTCCTGCAATTTCATGAGTAAGGAGTTTGCTGCTGAGCACCAGATACAGACTATCCCTTTAAGTAACCCTTTGCAGGTGACCACGATCAATGGAAGGGAGCTGCTGGGAGGAGAAGTCAGCCAGCAGACCGTCCCAATGATAATGAGGGTAGCAAGACACACTGAGCTAATAGCGTTTAATGTGGCTACCTTGGGAGGAGCTCCCATTATTTTGGGGATGAGCTGGTTAGCGTTACATGATCCGCTAGTGGGCTGGCGTCAGAGAGTGGTCTCCTTTGGGTCAGCACATTGTCTAGAACACTGCAAAGAGGGGGAGGCTCAAGGAGGGGCCAGAGCCACTCTAGCAGGGACGGAAGTAACGGAGAAGGGAAAGGTGCCCCAACAATATGCCGACCTGAGCAACGTCTTCAGCGAGAGGGAAGCAGACAAACTACCCCCACATAGACCCTTTGACTGTCAAATCAATTTACTCCCTGGGGCACAGCTCCCAGTAGGCAAGCTGTACGCCATGTCAGACAGAGAGATGCAGGAGCTAAGGGAGTTCATTGACAAGAACCTGAAGAGAGGGTTCATCAGAGAGTCCAGGGCGGTGGGGGGCAGCCCAGTGTTTTTTGTGGATAAAAAATACACGGACAAACCTAGGCTTGTAGTGGACTTCCGGGCCTTAAATGCAGTGTCCGAACCAGTGACTTTCCCGATGCCCAGAATTGATGACATTTTGACAAGGGTCAGGAAGGGAAAGATTTTTACTAAACTGGACCTGAGGGGGGCGTACAACCTGATACGAATAAGGAAGGGGGATGAATGGAAAACCACCATGTTCACCCCTTTGGGGGCATTTGAATATTTAGTTATGCCCTTCGGCCTACAAGCAGGCTCCGCGTGCTTTCAATCGTTTATGAACCACGTCCTGGGGCCTTTGCTTTACAAGAATTGTGTGGCCTTCTTAGATGACGTGTTAGTATATTCAGAGAATGAGGAGCAGCATGTAAAAGACGTCAGGGAAGTGTTGAGCAGACTGCAAACCAATCAGCTGTGGGTGAAGCTAGAGAAGTGTCAGTTTCATACCAAGGAGGTGGAATTCCTGGGGTACCGCTTGTCGGACAAGGGACTGGCCATGGATCCTGGCAAGGTCCAAGCGGTACTGGAATGGAAAACACCGAAAACAAGGAAGGATGTGCAAAGGTTCCTTGGATTTGGGAACTTCTATCGGAAGTTCATCAGAAATTTTGCCCACTTGACGGCTCCCATTACGGACTGTCTCAGCAGTAAGAGGAAATTCGTATGGACGGCGGAGGCGGAGCGAGCTTTTGAGGAACTGAAAAGGGCGTTCGCTTCGGAAGAACAGCTCTTGCATGTGGATTTACAAAAACCGATGTGAGTGGAAACGGACGCATCAGACCGGGCTGTGGGGGCGGTGCTTCTGCAGCCTGGGAAGGAGGAGTCGGAGTGGAGACCGTGTGCCTTTTTCTCGAGAAAGCTGAACAAATCTGAGAGGAACTACACGGTGTATGACCAAGAACTACTAGCCATTCATGAAGCGTTCAGGAGATGGAGGCATTTATTAATTGGGGCACAACATAAGGTGCAAGTGTGCACGGACCACAAGAACTTAGAGTATTGGAGAACGGCACGAGTGCTCAACCAACGGCAAGTGAGATGGGCCCAGGAGTTCTCCAAATTCCACTTTGAAATTTGTTATGTGCCAGGTCCAGAAAACGTTAGGGCAGACGCTCTCTCACGCAAACCTGAATATTTGGAAGGGGAGGGGGCACCCGAAGAGAGACATGTCATCCCAGAGGACCTCTGGGTGTGTGGGGCGGCATTGGTGGGACAAAGAGAGCTGGTAGAGGAAACAGAGAATGATGAATACGCCCAGAATAAGCTCAGAGGTCTTAGGGGTGAGGGAGAGGAACCAGGGGGTTTTGAGGAAAGAAATGGAGCTTTGTATTACAAAGGGGCACTGTATATACCCGAAGGAGAGTTAAGGGGGAGGGTACTCAAGCAGTTGCACGACAGCCCTACGGCAGGGCATTTTGGACAACACAAAACCATGTGGTTGGTCACCAGGGAATTTTGGTGGCCTAAGGTGAGGGAAGATGTACGGGAGTATGTAAGAGGGTGTGAGCAGTGCCAGCGAGCCAAAGGGGAGAGGCGGGCGCCGGCGGGGCTGTTAGAACCCTTACCAACACCAGAACGACCTTGGGAGGCAGTGTCTATAGATTTTATGACTGATTTGCCGAAGTCCAAGGGGAAAACAGCCATCATGGTCGTGGTAGACCTACTAACAAAGATGTGCCACTTTGTAGCCTGCTCGCATGCAGTCATGGCGGAAGAGACAGCGAAGTTGTTTGTAGAACACATTTTTAGGTTGCACGGGGTGCCATTGAGGGTGGTCTCAGACAGAGGGAAACAATTTACTTCCAGGTTCTGGAGGAAGCTCATGAGCTTACTGCAGGTGGAGGTCAACTTTTCGACTGCCCGGCACCCTGAAACCAACGGGCAGGCGGAAAGAGCAAACGGTGTCCTCCAGCAATACCTGAGGTGCTATGTCAATGACAGAGAGAATGACTGGGTAGAGAAGTTGGCGCTGGCGGAATTTGCCTACAACAATGCAGAGAATGTGTCCACAGGGATGAGCCCCTTCTTGGCTAACTATGGGTGTCATCCCAGGGCATTCCCAGGGGGAGGAGGGGAGAGATGGAGCGTCCCAGCAGCCGAGCATTTTGTAGAAGAAATGGAAGCAATCCATCGTCAGCTCCAACTCAACTTAGAAAGGGCGAAGGAAGAATACAAGAGGCAGGCAGACAAGAACCGAAGGGAAGGTGAAACCATAAGGGTGGGAGATCGGGTGTGGCTGTCAACCCAAGGGTTGCCGTTCAAAGGGGGTTGTAAGAAATTAAGACCCAGGAGATTGGGTCCCTTTGAGGTCATTCAACAAGTCAACCCAGTGGCTTTCAGGCTCCGGTTACCCAACCACATGAAACTGCATCCAGTATTTCACAGGTCGTTACTGTCACAGTATGAGGGGGGACGAGAAGGGATGTCCACACAGGGACCGGGCATAGAAGAAAGGGAATGCAGCAGCCATGTGGCAGAAATCCTCGACGCCAGGTGGAAGGGGGATCAGGTGGAGTATTTAGTAGCGTGGGAAGGAGAACCGGAGTCAGAAAACACTTGGGTAATGGCAGAAGATATCAATGACGATGTATTGATAGAAACGTTCCATCAAAGGTTCCCAAGGAAACCTCAGTCTGTGGAGAGGTTCCGGAGGGAATACTTTGGGACCACCGATGAGGAGGAGGAGTTGGAAGGATTCCCGGACTCGGAAGGGGAAGGGGAGATGGACTCTGAGGAGGAGGAGTACTTCGAGACCAGGAACCGCCACAGGTGGAGAGAAATGTTCGAGACATCGGAAGATGAAGGAAGTTCCTTCCGGGGTTTTGCCGCCTCACCGCCCATAGAGGAGGGGGCGGGAGGGGGTGAAGGGGGCCCTGGAGGGGAGGTGGATGTCAGGGAACTGCCATCGGAAGGAAGGGAGGTGGAAGGGCTCACACAGGTTGGGAGAGACTCAGCAGCTGAAGAGGGAACCAGCAGGGGGAGAGGAGGTGAGCTGAGGGAAAGTGAGCAAGAGGGATGGCTCAGAGACACTTCCAGCGAAAACAGTGGGGAGGTTTCAGGACCTCCTGTAGGGACACCCACTCCTCGCCGGAAACTGTCACGTAGAGAGTCCAGAAGACGTGTTTCCGTTAAGGAGCTTTTATGTTGGAAGCGATTCCGAAAGCAACCACTGTCGGAATCTGCTAGCGACTGACGGAGCCATGTTTAAGGGGCTCCGTTACAGACAGAGGTTTGCAAGCTTGGTCAAACTCTGAGGGACTTGGATTTTACGCACAAGCAGCTCATCGTCCCATCACGGGTAGTTAGTGCATGGTATCAATTCTGAACAGCAGTTTACCGAAGTAGTCTCATATATCTGAGGATTTGCGTGTCGAGGTCCCCAAGACACCCCAAATAACTCACACATCACACGTAATTTTTGTTTAAGGTTTTTGGCATAAATTTTGGCCACAACTTTATTAAAATACAAAAAATGTGAGTGGTTGCTTAGGCATTGGTTGCAACTATCTGCTCCCAGTGGGGACAGACTGACATTTTGCAAGCCTGCGGAAGTCAGAAAAGGGGAATACATTTTGGGGATAGCGACGGAGCAGGGAACCTGCCCTCAGCCCTCCCCAAATGCAACCAGGGGCTCTTGCGTGGCCCTAGCCCCTTGACAGGGTTCGGACAAAAGCAATGGTGAGCCCCTGTATTCCTTTAATGGAATCCCTTGCAGCAGCAGCATTAGAGTGGCAGGCACAGCCAATCCATGCCCCTCAACCAACCAAACCAAAAAACCAATGCCTAACCGCAACCTTGCAAGTTGTGACGATTTGCTACGCAGTAGGCAAAAACCAAATGGCCCCAGCCAATCAGCCAGATGGACAAAATTCCCACTGGGCCCCTGCCCCAAAGCTGACGATCCCATGACAGGCATAGCAAGGTCAATGCGAACACCCTAAATATAGGGGGGGGGCAATCCGATGCATGGAGCGAAAAGAGGAGGAGTTTTTAAAAATAAAATAAAAGAGATGGGTTTCTAATTCATCCTGCATTATTCACACTTGATGGAGTGTGCATGCATTTTGTCCTGGGTTAGGTCGGCCCAAATACAAAAATGGGCACTAGTTGTTAAAGGTGCTAGTCCTTAAACACAGCTAAGCCAGAAGCCCTTTCCAGAGCTGCACACATTTATTTCAGCAAGAGGAAGAACCAGTGCAGTGCATTAAACATAATTCCAGGTTTGGGATGCTAAGATCCAGGTTCAAATGCCCACTTAGTCATGAAGCTCTCACTGGATGAACCTTGGGTCAAGGATCTCAGCTTAACTTCCCGCATGTGATTGTGAGTGAGGAATTATGGAGACTGAATCATGTACGCTGTCCTGATTTCATTGGATGAAAAACAGGATAAATACTATATAAATAAAGCATTTATTTTTAAACTTCTTTTTCATCCTCTCCAGTCATGTGTGTGCAAGGTGATCTATAATGGTTTCTGCATAAACGCTGGAAATGTTTTGTGTTTCCCTTCGGGCAATCTGCTAAATGACTTTTAAAGGTCCCCAGAGTTTAATCCTAGACTGGTATATATAAAGAGTGCCTTTCTTGCACCACTAATTAACAACAACTGGACCCCACATAGCTGGGCTTCAGAGGAAAGTCTTCCAGTGTAGAAGGTCTCAGCATGCAATTCTAGCTTTAGTTAAATATATATATTCTGCCACCAGCAAAAGTTCTGGGTGCAGCTGTATTCAAGAAAGCTGCACCAAAGCAGGATCTCAAGCAAATGCTTGGAATAAATCTCATTAAACTTAAGGGAACTTTCTTCTTAATAAATATGCTTAGAATTGTGCAGCTCATGACTTAATACACGAAGTAGCTTCAGATTTAAAGTGATTTTGATATGAACTTACATAGGCTGCCTCAGAGAACACAATGGAGGCCAGACTTAGTTGTACTATATTTACCTATAAATATTCTCAGGGGTAGTTTGTCTATTGGGGGGGGGCATTATTCCCCACCAAGATGAAACAGTTTCACAGCCAGCTGTTTAGCATTGGTCACTGCCTTATAAGAACAATGTTCTCATCAGTGCAATTGCACATCACTATCTCTCATCCCACAGACACCAAAGCAAGTCATGATAACCTTGAACACTCTTCCAACAGTTTGTAGGCGTGAACATTAATGATGTCAATCCATTATCTCACCATGAGGTCTGACAAGCAGACAGAGAAAGTGATAGCTTTGGAACTGGGATTTAACTGCTTATGGTTGGAAATTGTCTTCAAGCTGCTATAGTATGAGAAAGAAAGGACTACTACAATTAAAACTATCAGGAGAAAGAATTATTTTCTATCAGCATATACACAGATAGATCAAGTCTGTGTTGCCCCAAGCCACATTCTCAGTTGCAATTCCAAAATGAATGGTTACATCTTAACATCCCATTCAAATAATTAATTAAAGCCATACAACACTTGCATATGAAAAATCAATTACACATCTCCTATAGACCTTTGGAATGTGAATTTAACATGTGCCGTTCTAAGCGTGTTTACTCTTAAGTCAGTCCATTGGGGTCATTCAGTTTCTACTAACAGTGTTTAGAATTGCAGTCTCAAACCAGCAACTTCTCACTGGTCACTTTTCACATCGCTTGAAGTCAATAGGCCAAAGCGAGCTTAAGAGGTTCATAGATCACAGTCTAAGTAGGTGGAGTTCCTCATATTTCATAAGTTCCAGTTTCTATTAATCTATGCGACTTTCAAAGTGAATAGATTTATTACTATATCTGCATTTCTTTGTTTTCAAATTGGTCTTCAAAATGCAATTTGGGTGTGATCCAAAACCCAAATGATACCGTGCTTTCCTATTTACTTCTGAGATGAAGAGAATACTTTGTGCATGTATTTTGCACACTGAACATTTCCATTTTATAGACAATCCAACACACTGCTAGGATACTTAAGTCCCACTGAAATCAAAGGCTAGGTCATGGAGGGCTGGTGTCACTTTCTAGTTGATCAGCCTTATAATAACATGAAAATATATTTTCTAGGAAGAGAAGAGGAGAATATGATATAGAAAGATGCAAAACAACACTTTTTCAAATTATTTCACAATTTTATCTCTGTTTAATTCCACCTAGAATTTGTTTTATATCTCAGTTTTGAGTTCTTAAAAATTGTGTGTGTGTTTTGCATGCAATCTTTTCTCATTGCTGTTGCTGGATAAACACCACTTTTATGTCTCCCCCACTCCCCACAACAATTCACTTGCTTAATACACATTTAATTTAATTATTTCCTTCTGAGGTAAAATGATCACAGTTCTCTTCTCTTCCTTTCTTTCTGGCAGAAGGCTGGCAGAAAGTCCACACGCAAAAATATGTTAGAAGACATCTGGGGATGTTGTTAAACAGTGATTTTGATATATTACATTGTTAAGATGATGGAAGAGAGACATAGATCAATCCTGGATTTTAAGGTTTTTTAAACGACTTTGACCTTAACCCATATATTTCTTACTAAATGTATAAATGAGGAGTTAGGTTTTATTGTTTGTTAACGGTAAAAAATACACATGGCCCTGGACACATATTTTATAGTCCTTCTCCCCTACTATTGTATTTCACATCTCAACAGCAGCAGAGGCACCTGATTTTCTGGCCTCTGGGCTAAACAGCATTTGCATTTTTTAAAAGTCCTTATTTCAGGTCTATATACTTGGTTCAAACCATTTTTAAAGTACATCTCAACACACAAGTATTCCCCACCCCCGCCCGGCACAGTCAAAGCCTGGATTATTGCAGTCTTCAGGCAAAGGCCCAGAATTTGTAAGTTATTTGGCTGAAGAGTCTGACCCCTTCACTGGTCCTCAAGCTCTAGGTCAGAAGGTGGCAACCTCAGGCAGCTATTGAGGGGGCCACTGTTTTTCCATGCCACTTTACATGAAATTAATTTGTCTTAAACAAAGAAAGAGGCACTGTACACTATCTCATTACTATCTAATTCTGACAATTTTTGTCCCTCTATCTGTGTTGATTATTATGGGAAACTGTCGTGGATTTACTTTGAAACGGAGTCTCTGTGATCCTTGTGGTCAATGATTCAGTAGGTTGGCTCCTACATATTTTTGTTGGGCCACTGCCATGGCAGGGAGTAGGGGGAGAGAATCACCTTTCCCTTACAGTATCTCAAGGAAATGGAGAATGAAATAGTAGCAAACACACATTGTCTGCTCAGTGTTCTTTATGGTTTATAAATCAAAATAACATCCTTTTGTCTTACTCTGTAAGGTTTACTGGCTTTTGCCAACGTTGCATACCTTTTTTCAAAGCAGAATCAGCAATGCCAGATGTCTGGAAATGTGGACAATGCTTTGTGGATATCAAACACAGAATTGGAATTATTGTTAGTCTTCATCAAAAAACTAGACTAGAAAAGATACTGATGGAGAGGTCAAAAAGGAAACATCAGCAGGCTTTTCTTGCTAAGAAGGTCCAAAACATCTGTATTCAGATAGGGTTGCCATATTTCAAAAAGTAAAAACCAGGACACCCCACAAGTTGTTGCACCTTTTTTTTAGGAAGACCCCTAAGCTTCCCCTCCTCCCCAAAACGCCAAAACAATTGACTTGCCTAAGATCCAGGACAAAATGCCACCTTTCAGAAATTCCCCCTGGAAATTGCATGTCAACCCTACATTCAGATTCTAATCAACCTAGTCATTTTCTGTAAATTTAAAATAGTGGTCATAGTTTGGAGTTTCATTTTTTAAAGTAATCTACCAAGCTTTATTCAGATAGCTTAGGTCAATAACACTTAACCAATGAAAATCCCCATTAACATAGAAAACATTGCACAATGTTGCATACTATTGAAAATTTTAAATACCCCATAGGCACTTGACCTTGACCACTGGATAGGTGGATGCATGGAGTGGAAATGAAGTCATGTGACTGTCCCAAACCTTTTCCACGTGCACACAGGAAAGTGAGATCTCGTGTCACCATCCCAATGGCATCATGAGCAAAAGTTATTCATGAATGCGCAACAAAAAAGGAAGGCTGGAGGAGTCCACTGCCTAATCAGAGAGCTGTCAATTGTCAGGGGAGCTTTGCAAAGAAGAGCAGACCCTTCTCTTCTAGCACTCACATGAGAAATTCACACAAACATTTGGATGTTACTTCTCTTTAAAGGAGAATCTGTACTTCTGTAGTCTTCTGGATTTAACTCCCCTCTCTGTGTAAACTTAAAAAGATTTCAAAAGGATTGTGGACTCAAAGCATATTTGTTAAACTGAAGCAATCATTTATGTCAAGTTGACCTGTGCCTGAGAGAAACAAAATAAGAGAGGTTTAGTGTTAGCAAAGGGGAGAGCCTGTAGGGTTTGTGGTCAGTAGCATCACCAACGCTGGTTTATGTCTAAAATGTAATATATGAACCAGCAACAGAATTCTGGCCTATAAACAACTCTGTATACAGAATTCAAGTCAACACTCACACATCTGACCAAAGGTGAAATATATGTTTTGGCTTATGTACAGGTTATATAGAGGCACGAGTGATACCTGCATCTATAAATGTAAAAGTCCAAATTGGTCCTATGAGTGTCAACTTCCTGCATCCCTGGTTGGATGTTGTAAGACCCACCTGTGTTGACTGACAGGATCAGGGCAATCAAAAGTATCCTACAGAAGTATCCCTGTGGAGTTCAGAAACAGGTCTTCCAATCCCTGTGGTTAGAATCATCTGCAAATGCCCTCAGGGAAGCAATGGTTTTACTATTTTGCTCCTATTACTTTTCAACTGTTGACATAGAGCTAAACTCAGCATGTTGAAGGTGTTTCCATGTGTCACTTCTAATAGGATACAGGTGTCATGCGATCTGAGATTATTTCAAAACTGATTTTGCTTGAGTTAAGGTGCCAATTACTCCACAAGAAGCAGATGTCCATTTTAGCCCTTCTGAAATATGTGATTTTACAGTGAACAGTACAGGCTCTATTGGGAAATAGAAATTATAAATTATACATTTTTTTCCTTCTACAAAGGATATTCTACAAAAATATTTTAAAAATATTTCTCCAGTGCACCTGCACAAAGAAAATCATTGTCACTGCACAGGAAAAAAATTGTGAACTTGTGGCCTTCCAGGTGTTGTAGAACTAAAATTCCCATAGCTCCCGATCCTTGACAATGCTGGCTGGGGCTGATGGGACTTAGAGTCCAACAACGTCTGCATTACCACAGGTTCCACATCCCTTGCCCAGAGGTAAGGTGAAATCCCTTACATAGAGCCATCAATTTCAACTCCACAATGTGGATGCTGCTAGATTTCCATGTTATATACTTTGTTCTTCTTGTTCTGAAGAAAACTTGATTGTCTTTAAAATACCCACTTCCAAATTGTTCCCGCAGTTTCCCACTTCCCTTAACATAGAAAGAGACCAGACCTTTGATAAGTTAAAAATGGTTTACTTACAAACACTTCAAAGGTCAGATTCATGTGCTTTTCCATACAGCAGCAAGGAAAGACAGGCAGTGAGGTTCATGAATAGTAAATGTTTCTAAGTTATTCATATAGAAACACAAAGATGGCATGAAGCCATGTGGCCTAAGCTTGGAGCATCCAGCTTAGACCTTCTTAGCAGGTAGGGTTCACATGGTCAAAATGAGAAAGCAAATAATTTGGTAACCCTTTCTCCCAATGTTAATGGCCTTAACCCCCTCATGCACTAATTAGAGTTAAGCATGTTAGTTTTATGAGGCTGATTTATCCCACAATGTAGAGAATGTAGGGGAAGAGTTGTAACTCATGGAGAAAGGTGCTAGCTCATCTGTTTTGCATGCAGGTGCCAGATTCAATCTCTAGCATCTCTATGTAGGAGTGAGAGAGACCCCTTTCTGGAACCCTGAAGTGTTACTGCCAGTCAGTAGAAACAAGAGAGACCAGTGGCCTGATATGGTATTAAGGCAGCTTCCTTAGAACTCCCCTGTCAAACATACGGAAGGTGGAACAATGGACAAGTGGGATTCCGATGAAGGGAACGAGGCCACAAAGCATCTCCTTGCTCTTCAGGCAGTGTCTTTGCAGTTTAGGGAATCTTCCCAGTCATACCTGGAGATGCCACAGAAGACTGAACCTGAGTACCAGCTTATAAAGCAGATAATCTGCTACTGACTTGAGCCATTCTCCAAGAGTTCTAAACAACACACTGTCCTAGTCTTAAGGACAATGGTTCCTAGTTCCATAACTTCCAAGATTTCACAGCTGAAAACAGGGACACACATGTAGCACTCAGGTGTCATACTGAGGATCACTACCCAACCCATACTCTCCAACAAATGGCTGAGGGTTTTCCTTTGAAGCCTGTACTCATTAACTATACCGTAGTCTCTACAGCACTGATTTAAGAGCCAAGAGGGGCATCCGCTCTTTTGATTAGAGATATACTTGAAATATTTAATTGTTCTACAGCAGGTTAAAAAGAGAACTCAGCAGCTGAAGCTAAGTGAAATCACAGGCCTGTCTACTGCATTTCACCTTTGTGTCCTGCACATGCATTTGCCCAAATGTGCTTGACAGACGAGGCGGGTCCGTTCTCCATTCAGGGATTTAACTTCTAGAAACGCTTTGGGGGAAAAGCTGAACCCAAGAGAATGACACTCGCCCACACTAACCAAATTTGAGCAAGGCAGCCTCAAAAAACCCCAAATGGGGACAAAATGGAGACAGTAGTTTACCTGGGACTGAATTCAGAAAATAAGGGTGGTTCTTTGTAAATAGGAGTATTTGGAGGATATGCAGCTGAAATCCTAAAGCATGTGTTCAGGGCCCAAGGTATATTCAGGGATAATAACAAAAAACCCCAACAACTGCCCAAACCCAGATGGGAAGCATGGAGTGTCTGGGACCTGATTAGATCTTGTGTTACCACCATCTGAGCCTCTACTATATCATTGGAAGAATCCTCCTGTGATTTATGCCTGTTTGTTGCTTACATTAATACTTGGCAGGATATATATTTATCTTGCCTTTATCTCTAGAGGGATGAATAAATAAAGAAATGATGAAAATAGATTCATTTAAGCATTTGGTATATTTCAGAGTAATTCAGCATGGACTACAACCTTTAAACAAATTGTATGTAGTTTTAAAAAATATATTCTAGACAATAAGGAACTTTACATATTAATAATTCAGTTCAGATGATTTCAAAACTCCCTGTTCCTAGGCAGTGATTCACAACTGTACTATAGTCCTGCCTAAAATACCCTGGTGAAAGAGCGATCATTAAACTTTTTTGGATTGGAGGTGCATATCTATTGAAAAATGCTAAGGATCAAGCCGGTTTCTGCTCATATGTCAACTAGATTAATGAGCTTGCCTATAGCAGAAAGGTGATTTATTACAAGTAGTAACTTGATCCAAGATATTTAAAAGGTGACAGAGCATTCTCAAGGGAAAGATGGATCCTATGCCACAGCATCTTTAAAACTAGGTCAATCGGAGAACAGAAGATGGAAGGCTGGTGTATTGATTTCTTTAACTTTACCTGCTTTATCTACTTGTTCAGCTGCTATACTTCCTCCATTGGTGGGAAGATGCCCTTGATTGTTGAGGAAATGGCACATTATCACATCATCTTGCTAGCCTTCCGTAGATTCCTAGAGTTCTTATTTATATGGGTGCAAATCCTTTTTGGAATATGATCTAAGCAGTGGCCTGTGGCAAATGATTACCAGATTTCTTTGCTACCAGCTTCTGTCCACAGAAAGATTGAACAAATAAAGTGTGCCACTTTATTGTTTAGCATGCCAAGTGTAAGAGGCAACCCACAATTCTGCAGATTAGCTCAAATGGCCAGCTTTGCCAATTAAGATCCTCTGCTGGTGGCAACAAGTTTGTCAGTGTTGCTGGCCCTGGGCAAAAGCATTTGCAATAATATCTTTTTCTTGCACTCAGCAAGCAGTTTCTTCAAATTGGGGGTGGAGGTGCCCACAGCCTCAAATACAACAGCTGGCTCACTCAAGACATTTGGCAGCCCGAGGCATCAGCCTCACCTCCCACTAATTAAAATAGGGCCCAATCATTGAAATGACTATAAGCCACCTGTTCCTTTCAATGAATGCAGGTAAATCTCAGCTCTGTCTGAGAACCAAATTAGACAAGACACGAGCAAGTCACAGACTGGTCTCCTGATCCTTAAAACCGTCTAAAAAGCAGTCACAAGGGCCTGACTCAGTTACATCAGAACAGACGGCAGTGCCAAGAAAAAAGAAGGTAACTTAATTAAATAATAAATATATAGGAGATCAAATTGTGAGAGCACCCTATTGCCCTAAAGAGTGCTCAGCCTGAGGCACTTGCTTCACCTTGCCTCGTCATAGGGCCACTCCAAAATGGAACCAGCCTTGTACATTTCATATCATTGTCCCTACAAGAAGGTGAACTGAAATCAATTATTTACACCAAACAGGGCCGGGTGACAATCACTTTCGGTTTCCCACTGTTCCTCATTTTTCCACATCAGTTTACAATTTTAAAGATCCTCATGAAAATTCATCGCCAGATTATTGTCAATTTCTCTTAAGAGAAATTTCCTTTCATATGCAATTTTTTTTGTTATTTTAATGCACATTTTACATTTGTACACATTACATGGCTGGAGAATTGCACTGCAAATATATTTGGAAGGCTGGCCATATTTCAGTTTGCATATTGTTCTGGAAAGTGCAAATTAGAGGGGCTCACCTTTAAATGTTCTGAACTGAATCAAATTTCTCCTCCATCACGAGGCCCAAAAGATCCAGCTGCTTGCTTCACGTGTGATAGCACACTGTGCAGCACAGTTCAGGAAGAGTGGAATTGTACACCCCAGCTACATTTTTAGATAATTCGTTCCCTTTGAAAGCAGTGGAAAATGAGACAAAATCTAAATACTCTGGTTTAACTGTTGTGGCCTGAGCCATTAGTCAGTCATAGTTCCAGCAATCACAAAAGTTTCTTGGATTCCTCCCCAAACAGCAAGCTCTGGACACCCAGCAGCTAAGAGCAATAATAAATCTCTTTGAAGACTTATCTGCTGTCATATTTTTGCTACGTTCCAAAAAGGCTGAAATATTTTCATCATTCAGCTCCATTTATCAAACATCACCATCCCTAGCCCAGTTCCAAAATAGTTTCAGATGTGAGTAATATTTTGATGACACCCAATATCAGATGGGCGTTTAATGTGTGTCAAGAACAAAGACATCCCTTTGACATTTGAAAGCACTACTATTCCTTCAGGCAAATAAATCTGCAACTCATTTTACCAAATTTTCACTCAGATGCTAATGTACCCCAAGAAATAATGGGCAAAATGCAGACACTGAGGGCTCAGGATCTGAAGGGGTCTTGTGGGTTTTATATATAATATGGTTTTTTTAAAGATCCACAGAAATAAAGTCTGGCTGTTGAAAGTGGCATGTGAGAAATGAAGGGGAGGAGAGAGAGAGAGAGAGAGACCTATCGTGCTTTTGTGCTATAAAAACTGTGTTGCCTCTGGGTATTTGCATTGCTTCAAATGACAATTTTATTATGCAGAAGTAAGTTTCATCTTTGAATTGGCACCACACACTCTAGAAAAACTGAGCACATGAATTTTCTACTTCTGTTTAGGCTAAAAATTGATCTAAAACATGGGTGGCCAATCTATAGAATGGACAGGATCTGCCCTACCATTAGGAATAATGAGGCGGCTGCTTCAGGAGACATGTACTAGGGGTGCAGAATAGCAGTGAGATGTTGGAGGACAAAATTGTGTGCCCCATGGGGCCTATCTCTGCATGCCCTAAGCTAACCTTCTGCCCTCAAGTGTGGTGGGGGACACTGTAAGATTCAAGACAGTAAGAGCTGTTCAACAGTGGAATTTGCTGCCCAGGAGTGTGGTGGAGTCTCCTTCTTTGGAGGTCTTTAAGCAGAGGCTTGACAACCAAATGTCAGGAGTGCTCTGATGGTGTTTCCTGCTTGGCAGGGGGTTGGACTCAATGGCCCTTGGGGTCTATTCCAACTCTATGATTCTATGATTCTATGATTCTAAGTCTCAGACTGTCACAGGCGTTGGCTAACATTCTCTCTAAGATTTATCGCCATATATTTTCCTAACATAAGACTGCCTGTTATTCTGGAAAGAATCAAAATATAGCACAATTCTTTGTCAGCATGTGGGACGCAGATTAAACAGAAGTACCTTCTCCTGTTTAATGAAAACAAACAACTCAGGAGTGCTCCCACACAAAGCTGATTATAGGCTCAGGAGCTAAGTGTGCAGCAACCTCATTGAGAGAATGTGAGAACTTTCCTAGCGACTGCTCTTCAAGCAAAGAATAAGCCCCATCAGTAGAGAGGAAGCAGGATTATTTAAAAAAAAATAATAGAAAAACAATCCAGCTTGATTCCACCACCACCACCCCCTCTTGCCTGCGGAGCTATTACATTCTGATTTTATTTTCAAATTATCCTCCCCCAAAGAAGCCTCTATTGCTCAGCAACATTTCACCTTGTTTATTTTGGGGCTTTTGATATCCCTCACTTAATGAAAATGCAAAGCGTTGTTAGCCTTTGGTGACCAAAGAAAATAGCAATTCACAAAAAGATCTCCATATGCTGTAACCACCAAAGAAACAACTTGTCTCCTGCTTTGTTTGGAACAGTAAAGCAGACTTGATACTGTAACAAGACTGGCAGGTGGATGAAGAGTATGGTATAGCCAACATAAACAAATCTCAGCCTTCCTCCTATTCAAATCGCTGGCATTATTGCGAATGAGAGGAAATAATTAAAACTTTCTTTTCTTAAAGACCCCAAAGCCTGAAGGTTTGTTATTGGTGTATTTAAATGGCAAATCGCCAGAAACTGCAATGTAAACTATAGTGACTCCTGCTCCTATTTTATGTATTTATTTAAATCATTTCTATGTCACCTTTCCACTGCATCGGGCTTTTAAGGAGGGGCTCACAAGTCCATTAAAAACAACAACAACAAAATGTCACATGGGAAGGCAATGCATATAGTGGTACCTTGGGTTAAGTACTTAATTCGTTCCGGAGGTCCATTCTTAACCTGAAACGGTTCTTAACCTGAAGCACCACTTTAGCTAATGGGGCCACCTGCTGCCACTGCGCCGCTGGAGCACAATTTCTGTTCTCATCCTGAAGCAAAGTTCTTAACCCGAGGTACTATTTCTGGGTTAGCGGAGTTTGTAACCTGAAGCGTATGTAAACTGAAGCGTATGTAACCCGAGGTACCACTGTAACAACATTTGCCATATTGTTTTTAGCAGTTCAGGACTTGGGCGTTAGGTTCTCTGAACTACCAAGGGAGAGAGAGAACTGTCATTTTCATGCAAAGCAGAGTAAAAGTCTGGAACAAGAAGTACCAATAAAAATAAAAATGGTTAGTTAAACTGATTTGGAAGGAAAGGCAATAATTGTGCTTTTCCATCTAGCATTGCGTCATTGGCATGAAAGTAAAACGGCACATGGATGATTCTTAGTAAGCTTCTATTTAAGCTGCCATTTATCATTTTGATTGGGGTTTCTACAGGTGAAAGAGATCATTTTCCCAGCTCGTGTTGCTGAGTTTTGATGGCATGCACTTTCCTGTACGCTGCTGAAAGAGTCAAGCAAAGAGCCAAGTGGAAGAGCAGCAAGTCTGAATTCCAGCAGCCCCTGTGAAACCCTGCCACATATAACAGTTTGGTTCCTTTGGTTTCATGATCCTTCCTGATCCATGACTTACTGAGGTGGTTGAATAAAATAATATTTTTCAGGATCAGAAAGCTAGCTTTTCTCAAAGAGAGAGAGAGAGAGAGAATCCTAAATGTCAAGTGCTCCTTGTCCCAACTAAACCTAATAAAGTAAGCAATGTAACTATTCCTTGCACTGCCATCTAGTCAAAACAGATTTGAAAACTGCTGCCCTTAGAGATCAACCAGCCAAGAGGTGAAGGGGAATCAATGGGTATGGCTGGACAGATCAGTCTTTTTCCCTTCTATCACTTTCACATGTTTTCATTCATAAACACATTCTGTCCTGTTTCTGCATCATGGAATGCATTGCAGAACTGGCAAATAATATTTATTCTGCACTTGTAATAAATTGATCTTTTGTACCTCTTGGGATGTACATCCCTGCCTATTGATATCAACATCCCTCCTTTTGGCAACTTTATCAAACGTTGCGTTTCTAAATATATTTTTCTCTCAAAATATGCATTTCCAAGTGTATGCTGTGCTAAAATATGCATTTGTTAACGCATTCTGGTACATTGTTTAAGCCAAGAAATGCACCACAAGATTCAGAAAAGTCCAAGACATTTAGTAGTTCCTAAAATTTGCTTTCCATGGAGAACTTGAAAATTGCTGTGTGTTTTGGTGGACCACTTAATGATTTTTCTGCCTGTTGGAACAATTATAACATGCTGTGCTAGATGCTGAATGGTTTTTAACTGTATTTTTATTGTTTCTTTTATTTCTTGCACATTGTATTTTAAATTGTATTTCCATAGAATTCAAACTATGATACAATAAAATGCAACTTAAGAAATAAAGAAGCAACAAAAATACAATTAAATATCACTATGAATATTTCATGTGATAGATGTGCCATCTCCCATCTTTAACCACAAATCCATGGACCACCTGAATGAAGCTTGTGGACCACTGAAGCTCCGCAGGCCAGAGTTTGGGAATCACTGCTTTAGTGTAATACTAAGCCATGCCCATTTCTCTAGCTCATAGAACAGAAAATGGATGTTGTTGAACTGCAGTTCCCATCAGCCCCAACCAACATGGCCAGTAGTCTAGAATGATAGGAGTTATGTCCAGAAACATCACGAGAGAGACAGAGAGCAGAAAAATCAGCACTGTGAGTGCCAATCCAGCACTCCTGCCAGTGTGTCAGTCCCTCCCAGGATGTAGCAGTGATGCTGCTGCTGAGAGGTCAGGTGTACTGTGGCTACTCTTCCTTCTGGCTGCTCCTGGCCAATCACAAAATATGAGGCAGCCAGTCTAGAGAGTCACAGGTGGGAAGTGTTGCAGGGGATTTTTTTGGGGAAATGTTGCGGGAAGGTTTCGTGGCAGAAGTGTGTATCTGCCATATTTTAACTGGGATTTCAAACTTTATGATGTTTTGGATCAGCCCTAATAAAAGAAAGAGAGAGAGAGAGGCAGAGAGATGGATAAATTGTTAGCAGCGTCACTGTGTTGGCAAAACCAGCCTCTGCATTTTTATTCAGTTAAAAATGTTAGATGAAAATGTCAGAATGCAAATGACAATAATTTTTCAAGGTGAAGTCAGAGAGACTTTGCTAATCAGGACAGATTCCTAGCTGTCGGGCCTTATGCAGTGTACATTTTCTGGATCCATCATTATCTCTTAGGGTATCTTGGCCCAATGCCCAACAAATGATATAGTCAAGAGCTTCCAGCTAAAACAACACCCTCCACATCTTTATCTTCCCATCTATCAGAGGTTGGTGGAAGAGAGGTCTAATTTGTCACTCTATCCGTTGGGGGGGGAGTTTGATAAATGGTTTAATTAGATTTTTGAAAAGAAAAGAAAAGAAAGAAAAAGAAAGAAAGAAAGAAAGAAAGAAAGAAAGAAAGAGGAAGTTGACAACTTGGCAGTTGGAAAAACAATGTGCAAGAGATTTATTGGAAAATGAAAATATTGTTTTTCCAACAAGCATCGGAGGACACGCAACTGTAACACAGAAGCAAAAGTGATAATGAACAGGAAGAGTCCAAAGAGGCTGACTAGCAGTGCTAAATAAACACCCTTTAGTATGGGGTAGCAATTCGAAAGCAGACTCCCACAGTAATAATAGCACACAGAGTTATGGTGCCAAACTGCATGCTACATGAACAGTGTGTTTAAAATACAATGGTACCTCAGGTTACATACACTTCAGGTTACATACGCTTCAGGTTACAGACACCGCTAACCCAGAAATAGTGCTTCAGGTTAAGAACTTTGCTTCAGGATAAGAGCAGAAATTGTGCTCCAGTGGCGTGGCAGCAGCAGGAGGCCCCATTAGCTAAAGTGGTGCTTCAGGTTAAGAACAGTTTCAGGTTAAGAACGGACCTCCGGAACGAATTAAGTACTTAACCCGAGGTACGACTATAGTGTGTTTTAGAATTGGACGAGCCCCCTTTTAAAAGAATGAAGAAGCATCATCATGCCCACCCCCACCAAGGATCAATACTGTGACATCCCACCTCACAGTTCTGTCCTGCTGAAAATTACCTTCAGAGCTATTATTGGCCCCAAGATGGCTATTTGCAAAAGTTGCATATTCAGAGGCAAACAGCCGCTTCCATGATGGTTTTCAGCTGGAAAACACTACAGGGGGAAATAGTTAACCCCCTCCCCATGCTCTGCATCTTATGAAGACCCTCCATAGCTGATTTTTTAGCAAAAAAAGGGGGGAGGAGTTGTGGCCTGTACTAAGCATGCTATTTTAAACATGTTCTTTATACATCATGCAGTATATTATGACAAAATTTAGTAATATATTTGACTATTCATTGGAATACCTCTTAAAGCCGTGGAATATTTACTCAGCATAATGCAGCCACTCCATTGAGATTAATGCATGACTGGAGATCTAGTCCCAAACTAACAAAATCAATTGCACAAATATAAGACGGGGGATACTTGGCTTACAAGGAGTGCATGTGAAAAGGATCTAGCCCACAAGCTGAACATGAGTCAACAATGTGATGCAGCAGCAAAAAAAAGCTAATGCTATTCTAGGCTGCATCAAGGTCTTTTCTGAGTTGCAAGTTTCTTACTTCCCTCCAGATATTATTTCCTGAAGGTGACTGGAGGCAGAAATAAACTTTCAGCTTCCAGCAAAATCCTTTAGGGTGCAAAAGACAAATATTTTCCAATTACGCAGATTTCAAAACTCTGCATCTATCATATGTTAATATGAAGTGACATCCAGGACAGGGCATCTATCCTCACATCCCTTAGGAAATGTCTTTTTTGACAAGGCATTTGACATAGCATTTCTTGCACTAACTAACACAGCCTGTTTTGGCTTCCTGTCAGTGGAAACCTTTTGTACTTTAAACTGTGGCTTTGGGGGAAAGCAAAGCAAAACAAGACAATGTCAACAAAACAAAATTCCCAGATCCCAGTTGTGCAACACCTTCTCAATGCACGTGACTGTTAAAAGCTGTTTCTAGAATAGCTCAGCTGGTAGAGCAAAAGACTCTTAATTTCAGGGTCATGGGTTCAAGCCCCACATAGGGCAAAAGATTTCTACATTGCAGAGGGTTGGACTAGATGATCTTATGGTCCCACCCAACTGTACAATTCACATACCCTCAGTACTAGAAGTCTTCCAAGCTAAACCCCTAGCACAGCTATTATACGGAGCTCAGATTTGGACTGGTAACCACCTTGGCACTTTGGAAGCTGTTCAATCAAAGTTCTTAAGGCAGATTTTTTCTGTACCACCCTGCATCCCAAATGCATCATTGCAACTGGAGGCAAGTCTCCCCTCAGTAGAAATATGGATTTGGCAAAGAACTTTTAACTTCTGGCTCAGCCTAAACTCAAATCCCCCCGGTTTATTATCCCTAGTAGAGAGCCAGTCTGGTGTAGTGGTTAAGAGTAGTGGATTCGTAATCTGGGGAACCGGGTTCGCGTCTCTGCTCCTCCACATGCAGCTGCTGGGTGACCTTGGGCTAGTCACACTTCTTTGAAGTCTCTCAGCCCCACTCACCTCACAGAGTGTTTGTTGTGGGGGAGGAAGGGAAAGGAGAATGTTAGCCGCTTTGAGACTCCTTCGGGTAATGATAAAGCAGGATATCAAATCCAAACTCTTCTTCTTCAAGACTACCACAAAAGTGCCTGGCTTAAAACCGTCTATCAAAAACTCCACTCTAGTGGCCTTTCCCCATAACACCTACTCACTACAGGCCTTACCAAAGCAAACAGTCACATTTGTCAACGTCTAAAAGATAGTGAGCATCAGAACAACCTGGCCACTATAAGGAAATTCTGCCCATGGTATGATCAATTTCCATCTTCATATTTTGATTCTCTGGCTCCATACCTGCACAAACTAGCTAGCCTAAAATACAGAAGAGCTTTCACACTCGCAAGACTGAACGTTTTGCCATCTGCTGTACTTGAGGGCCAATTCCAAAAGATCCTGTATGAGAAACGCCTTTGTCCCTGTGGAGACAGTAGCACTGAAACAGTGGCACAGGTCCTCCTGTCTTGCACTCTCTACAAAGACCTGAGGAATGAGAGAATCATCCCACTCGTCCTGACCATTCCAGGTCGCCCAACCACTGCCACACTGTCTTTTCTCCTGGCAGACCAAACAGAGCAGATAACAGCAAAGGTTGCTAGGTTCTTAGCAGGGGCAATCACAATAAGGGCCACTATCTGACTGTTGATTCAGGACCCTAAACTGTGCTTTTATACTAAATTTCCTTTTTTCTCTGTATATTGTAATGGTTTTTGTTGCTATGGCCGTCGGCTAAGGTGAATAAAGTTTCTATGCTTTCTATTCTATGATCATAACAAAACACACCTAAAATTAGAATGAGATCTTGTACTTTCAGTTGCTCCTGATGTCTTTCTAAACTAACTGCATCATTGTAAGCTTCCAAAAAAAAAAATCCTTGCAATGTCACCATAATGATCTAGTATAGCTATTGCTTACTCTCTCTCCTGAGGATTCAAACAAACCTATATTAAACACAATGGTCATATAACTTTTACAACATTTTTACTAGAAATATGGAAGGATTCCATTATATCCAACATTTACAGATAATTAAGGCATCTCTAAAATAATGTTTTAGTATTAATGTAGGAATTATATATGCAGTTCTATCTCCCTCTTCATTGGTTAGCCTTGAAATTATCCTTATTTTGTGAAAGCATTTCAATGGGTGGAAAGAAGCAGGCAAATGACTAAGAAGTATGTTAGATAACAATGAATAACTATCCAGAGTTCAACCATTCAGAAGGCCAAATTAAACAAGACGCTAAAACTGGCCCCTCCTACTGATTTATAAAAATGGAACAGGATACTTCAGAGCACTGTTTCCTGTTATATTTGGCTATAAGTGGATGGTTCATTTACAACTTGGCTGCCTTATTAGGTATCATATTGTTATGTGCCTAACCACATTCATTGTTTTGGTGATTTTTGTTGTACTTGTTAAATGTTTTTGATCAGATGCTTTGGACAGTTATTACCCACAGTAAATTAATCACATCTGCTGCAAACGAAATATAAAAATAATCACAAGTGGAATAGTAGTTGCATGTTAAATGATAACAAACGATGTAGAAAATTCATGCATTCACAGAGAATGGTCTGCTTGCTTTAACTCCAGTATTCTTTTGGGATGCGTGGAATCAAACCAATGCAGTATGCACCATGTACCATTTATTCATAGGTAGGGTAGAGTTTCAGTCATTCTTACATTTGGAAAGCCCCGACAGCTGCAGGAAGAAAGCAAAACACGGCTTAACAAGGGTTCTTTTGCATGTCTGAGGATCCTGTTTGATGGTTCTGAATGTTCTCCTGCTGCTGTAAAGCATCTTTTGTCCAATGACTCCTTGGCAAATCAACTTCTTCCTACGTGTGCTTGGATGCATCTATGAAATTAGATATCAGCTCCTGTCAAAAGTAGACAAGAAGGCCTTCACAGTGCCAGCAGAAGAACCGCTCCAGTCCAAGAAAGGCAACATGGAAATGATTGTTAAGTCCTAGAGTTTCAAGATTCTATATTTAAATAATTGTGTTTTGTTTTGCCTTTTCACTTATTAACTCTGGAAGTAATTCATACTAATCTCTAGCATCAGCTTTCTTGGCTTTTCAAATATGTCTGAAGTAGAGCTTTGGTGTCAATCTTTTGACATGTAAAATGTAAAACTTATCAACTCTACTTTTCAGGGTTCAGCCATAACTGCAAGAAACAGTAATAATGTGATCACCTGCTGCTGTAACTATGTACAGTTCTGTGCCCTTGGGGGAAAAGGCTCTCAGAACAGTTACCTTTGGGACCCCATTGCTAGGTTGAAAGCCATCATGGTGTAGACCTGAGCTTTCCAAACTTTGTGTCGTGACACATTAGTGTGTCAGCTGCAGTGTGTAGGTGTGTCACACAAACGCTTCCCACACTCCTCCTGGGGCTGGAAAGGGGTTAATTTAACCTCTAGTAAAACTGAATTACTGTGTCACAAAATGATACATGTCTAAAAAGTGTGTCACCAACATGAAAAGTTTGGAAAGCCCTGGTGTAGATAATATGACAGCATGTACAACGGACAAGGGAGTATGCTAATATATATATGGTGGTATTTGGTTGATTGGAAAGAAACAGCTATATGATAAAATAAGAGAGATACAATGAGGGCAGAGGCCACAAATCACTGATAGCCAGCATTTGGGGGGCCCAAAGTTCATTGTGATAGTAGGATCCTGACGGCAACTAATATAAGAGTCTTCCTCATATCTTATAGTTGTGAAATGGGAGGAGTTTTGATTTTGGCTGTGTCTTTTGCTGCCCAAAATTCAAAGAATAGGACATTACTCTTCTGGGCACATGGTACAGAGTTCTACTGCACACTCAGCAGTAGAGCTGCCCCTGAAATTTCTAAAATTCCCATGGGAGGGAAGTGAGGAACATGTAAAAATGTGCAACAATATATACCAGGATGGTTAATTTGTCATCCTCTAGGTGGTGTTGGAATACAGCTCCCTTCATTCCCATCATTTCATAAACGAACCTGGAACCTGACCTCTGTGTAGTCCTGAGGCTAAAGAATAGAAACTTCCTGTTCTTTGTACATGAAGGTGCCCTCAGATTTGGCCAAATGGTAATTTTGGAACAGGAGGATCCTCTGTTGGCAGAAATCCAAAGCTCTCAGTGGACTTTCCTAATTGTGACAGGGGAACATTTCCTCGAGTTTTATTTTCAGAACAATATCATTTCTTATTCTGATGCTATAAAGTAAACAATTTACAATTTCCCATATATTACTGAAATATAAAAGAACCTTGACTGATTGGTACATAATGAAACACGCCAGCTGTATGATGCAAATGATTCAGAACACTTGAAACATTTTCATAATGCTATTGTTCACATTCCTTTTTTCTTTTCCTCCAATTATTCAGAACTTTAAACATTTTATCACATGTGACACCTGCGGCATGATGTTAAAATACCACTTTTCCCAATATTTACAAACCTGGCAACAGTGCACTTGGTTTCACAGGTTGTCTTCCAATTTATTTATTTTTTGCCTTTTACAAATTATTTAACTTTTTCTGAAGATTTCACTGTCAATTATTTGAGTTGATGTGCCCATGGGAGGCTATAATCCAGATTATGCTGATTAATGTTTGATTGGCACATTTGAAAGATGACCACAATTCTAATGCACTTTGGGGCAACCCTAATCATACAATTCAAGATTAATCATTTCACTGAATAAATACTAACGTAAGATGAAGTGCCTCTCTAAAAGTGTCAGATTAAAATAATTGAATAAGGTGATTCATTTTGAGTGGACATTGACATAATTAAGACGTGTTGCTGATAAGGATGGTCTGTTACTGCAGGGAATTGTGGGATAAAATTCTCACATAACTTCTCGGTGCATTACCTTTCCACTTCTATAAGTAACTAAAAAGGCAGGAAACTTGAAAAAATGCAATAGGCCAAAAAGTAAATTACCCATATTTGTTGGACATAAGCAATGAATGATCCATCAAAGGATACATGAGCTAGCATGAAACTGGATTTAAAAACTCAAAATGAGTTGATTTTATACAAAGTAATTCTTAACTGTCACGTGCTGCTGCAACAGAATAAAAGCAGAATAAATGATATAATACTTTCATTTTATGATTCTGCTGCAACTTCTGTGAGAGTCCAGTATGACCATATATCTCTGTCCTCAAACTGTCTTATAAAGAAGATTGTGTTTCTATATTAAGATGTTCATTATGATGTTCATTAGTGGGACAGAAAGCACAGCTTATTTATCACTTTTAAAAGAGAGATTAACCCCCCTTTGCTGTATTATTCAATGTGGACAACACTTTACAATTAAAAATGATGTAAAGCTCAAGGTTAATCTATCTATCCTACGTAAAATATAATAGCAGATCCACATCTATAAAATACAATGTGGCAGATCTACAGTGAAAATAATAAAGATGGGTTGGCATCTAAGAGAAGAATGTTTGTTGAAAGCTTTCCTCCCTCTCTCCTCCATTACAGTCCCCCCAAGCTACATCTGATGGTTAGGATTGGGTGGGGGGGGGAGGCAAGGGGCACGTAAGGGGCAGGGGGAAGGAAAATCCCCCAGTTTCCAGATGGCTCTGTAATAAACAATAGCAGCTTTTCAGGAGGCCCAAGGGATGGGCAGGGTGGGTAAGAAAGTCCCCTTCCACAATCTTTCACCTGCTTATGGTTCTAAGAATATGAACCTATATCCATGCACCATACAAAATGGTACATATGCGTTTGCATCACTGTATTCACTGTAACAGCCACACCACTAATGGTGTCCCATCTTTAAACTGCATTTCTTATTTCTGTATCTGCTCTGGTGCAATTAATAACATGTTGGCTTTGGGCTCCTTCAGAGCTTTAAAAATCAATCAAACCTCAGCAAATCGTTTCAGCTTAATTAGCTGTGCCAGTGCAGATAAGGCTAATTGTGTGATACTTGTTTTTTGTTTTATAAAAGCATCTTCCATCATTACATTTTAATGTGCTATCCTGAAGTTTGTTGGAATATCCCTTTGCCCTTGAAGAGAGGGGGATATGCAGGTGTTTGGTGCTAACTCCTAGGAAGAGAGAACTCCTAACTCCCTTTGCAGCAGTTTGAGTTACATCTATCAATCTCAAACTACAACAAGGACATTTCTATGAAAATGCAGTCTTTAGAGGGGCAGTGACTTCTTTCTAGATTAGATTGAGCAGGTATGAAACAGGCAATGGGGGGTGATGTATTTCATAAAGTTGTCAATTGGCTGCTCATCCTGTTTATTCTGTCTGTGGTTCTGTGAGCAGTAGTGACTATGGTGCTCCACCACCCCCACCCCCCAGTGCCAATCGTGGCCCCCTTCTTTTGGCTGCCCCAGAACAAGAAGCATTTTTATTGGATGTACACCTTGCAGCCAGATTTGCCTGTCTGTCATAATCACTGAATATAATTGTGGACTCGGGCGCAGTGAAGCCATGGGGAGTATGCATGCATACAAAGAAGGAACTGCACTAGTGGGAGACAGTGAAGTCATTCCCATAGCACAGTGGGACTTCTCTGTGTTCCCACTGTACCCTCCCCAAATCTGTCCCCCAGAACATGGCATGGGGGGAAGAAAGGGGACATCATTCTGTTGAGCAAGCACTGAGCGAATGATCGTCTTAGTGCTATGCTAAATACAACCCAAAACATTCTCTAACAATAGGATTGGTTTTGTAGAACTCGGGGTTGTGTTTGCACATTACCTATTTTTTAAACAGAAAACAATTTCTACAAATGAAAGATGGTTTTGACTCTTAAGAATGTCCCTTCATTAAGATGCAACAAAGGGGGAAAGACCTTGGAAAGCAGTGATGGAGAGAAGTAAGGGACTGCTCTTTGGAATGCCCAATTTACTCTCACTACCAGCCAACTCGGTGCTTGTTCTAAAAACATATTGGAGCCAGATGTAAGGGTAAATTGAGTCATATAAGCTATAACCAGACCTACTCAAGTTATTTATGGCCAAGTTCCCCCATTCATGAGTTATTTTCAGACAAGGAAATGGAAAATTTGAGGTTCAGCTCAATGAGTTTTCTTGTAATTTTTCACACTAGGAAGGGTTGTTCCTTCTCCTACTATCCAGAAATGCTCCAGGTCTGCCCTATGTTCCTCATTCTCCTGCTTTCTGTTGAGTTTGTAGGTGTTTACTTAGTGAGTCATCTCTTCCCTGCCCTCCATTGTTCAAGAAACAAAGGCGTTTTTTTAGAATAAAGCTGTTTTCGTCTTTAAAATGGCGGCTCCAGATGCTGTAAAGTAAAAAGCCTGTGCAGAAACATGGTCTAAGAGCCAGAGGAAGAATAATCAATCAGTAGAGGATAGTATAGGAAACATAGCAGTAAACAAACTGATGGTTCTGAGGTCCTTCTTATTATATCAGCTAACTTCCTGTTCTGTCACTATACGGATGCCTCCCTGTATTCTGTCTGGTTCATTAATATAATAGGTGAAGTTATCCTGGCCTTATTTTCTTCATTCCCATTCTACCTACATCCTTTGTTTGTGCTCCATCCAATGAAGATACGTAGTTCCTTCCACGTTCAGAGAGTACCTAAAATATATAGACAATGATTTCAGATATTCATCATCCTGTCTAAGAGTGGTATTTCTGGGAAATGAGCAAGCCTCATTGAGTATAAATACCCTGTTGTTCTGATGAGGGTTTTTGTTTGGTTTTGCTTTATGCATTGCTGACTTCATGATGAGATAATCCCAAGAGTGCATTCGAACTTACAATGTCAAAGGGCATTAGCGTACTCCCATGTTAACCTCTACACTGTTTTCCAATGCATTGTCAGAGAGGTAGACTAGAAACCACAGCTGCCCAATCTCCGCACTGGGCAAATGAAAATATATTTTGTTGGAAGTACAACTGCAAGGGTTATTCAGTTAGTAATCTACAGGTTAATTCTGTTGACAGTCAGTCAGTCCTGAGGAGGGAGATGCGGGCAGAGGTGCTGCCTAGTAACCAAACAGAATGGTATGATCCTTGCTGAAGTAGCGTGCTCCAATTGGCTATGCAGTTCTGAGTTTTCCTCTGTATGCTCAGTTGTTGAATGCCATCATAACAGTACAAGACCTGACC
Source organism: Podarcis bocagei (assembly GCF_964188305.1). Classification (NCBI taxonomy): domain Eukaryota; kingdom Metazoa; phylum Chordata; class Lepidosauria; order Squamata; family Lacertidae; genus Podarcis; species Podarcis bocagei. The sequence goes on from NC_138134.1 coordinate 51,503,127, forward strand.
TAAGGAAGACAAAACCTCTGTGTTCCTTTCCCCTCAAATTATACACTGTTGTTGTTTAGTTTGCTCAGTAAAGCATTATCAGGACTTTCTCATCTCTCTGGACTCCATCTATGTTATTTAAGTGACTTTGCTAACATATTTTGTGGTCAGCAACTGAGTTTTCACTTTTTTAACCCTCTTTCTACCTCTAGTGTGGATATGTAAATGGCTAAAGGTTCCCCACACTTGTGACATATCATTAAAAACATAGAGTGTGATCCAGTGGCTCTCCATTCCTTGTGTTTCCCACTCAGACTCCTGTTACCCCTTTGGCCCTATTCATGGACAACTTAACTTAGCTTGCATGAGGGTTGTGAGTGCGTTGCCGTGTGCTGTTTTAATCATGTGCCCACAAAGTTTTTTACAGTGTTAGCTTACATTAAATTACTACAAGTGTAACAAATTCAGATTACCGAAAGACAGAGGACAAAAATTATTAACACCACAACTGAAAACATTTATTTTTAAAGAATCCAGAGATTTATCAAAGACTATGGAACAATACTGAGCAAATTATCACTAGCCTGCTACTGTAAAAGGTTTAAAGGTGTGGCTATTTAATATACACTTAAACTCTAATTATCACTTACTGTAATTTCTGCATCTCATTGTCATTCAGTTCCCACCTCACATTTCTCTCCTCTCTCTATATCTGCCAATTATTATTAAGTTGTAGTTGTTGTTGTTAAGTTTATCAGCCACCTTTCACTGGCAGGTCCCAAGCTAGGTTACAACAATTAAAAAATTTAAAACAGGTTACAATCATAGTAATGGAGTGGGCGCTGAAAACACACATCTCAGGTGTCAAAAGCCAAGGTAAATAAATGCTAATATTCTTCTATATCTGGTGAGGTGGGTTTGTAAGTCCTGAAGGTGCCACAAGTCTCTTGGTTGTTTTTGTTTTGAAGATGCTCCTCTGTGCTAATTCCTCTCTGATCACAGTAATTTCCTTGGTTTAAATTGGGGAATATTTCCCCCCTAAAACCGGAGTCCAGGAATGCTTATTCCATAATATGTTTGTAAGTCTTGAAGGTGCCACAAGTCTCTTGGTTGTTTTTGTTTTGAAGATGCTCCTCTGTGCTAATTCCTCTCTGATCACAGTAATTTCCTTGGTTTAAATTGGGGAATATTTCCCCCCTAAAACCGGAGTCCAGGAATGCTTATTCCATAATATGTTTGTAAGTCTTGAAGGTGCCACAAGTCTCTTGGTTGTTTTTATTTTGAAGATGCTCCTCTGTGCTAATTCCTCTCTGATCACAGTAATTTCCTTGGTTTAAATTGGGGAATATTTCTCCCCTAAAACTTTAAATAATTACTTGGTTTTTATGGTAAACTTTGAAAACTGCCAAGTTTTAATATGACACTGACTGTTCTTAACAATGGCACTTCCTCTCTTTTGCATAAAGACTAAAGGTCATGTAAGGTGGGGGGGAATAGGTTCTTTTTCTACTTCTTTTTTGTAAAAGGAAAAACACATTCTTATTCTAACATGTCCTCTATTATACTATTAATTGGTTCAATGTGCCATCCATATTTTTAATAAAATAAATATATAATAAAGGTCAGGCCTTTTGGTTTTCAGCTGTTCCAGAACAAGGCAAACCACTCCTTATGTCCTTCCATTACAATCCATTCAGCATTTCTGCCCAAAGGTTAATAACTAATAAATTTCTGAGAATTGGGAGTGGATGGTCATTACTAATGTATTTGAATCATGGTTTTTGTTATACTTTATTTATGGCGTTCCCTCTTGGGAAACTCCTGCTGATGGTCACTTTCCATAAAAGTATGGAAGAGTTCAGAACTGAATCTATTCACTTAACTCATGAAATTTCCACAATATATTAAATTGATACTTTTAGGTCAAATGGTGCAGCTGCTTGTACAGAAGAAGGAGGAGGAGGAGGAGGAGTTTGGATTTGATATCCCGCCTTTCACTCCCCTTCAGGAGTCTCAAAGCGGCTAACATTCTCCTTTCCCTTCCTCCCCCACAACAAGCACTCTGTGAGGTGAGTGGGGCTGAGAGACTTCAGAGAAGTGTGACTAGCCCAAGGTCACCCAGCAGCTGCATGTGGAGGAGCGGAGACGTGAACCCGGTTCGCCAGATTACGAGTCTACTGCTCTTAACCACTGCACCACACTGAGTTCAAAACCCATGGTGTTAAAATTCTGGACAGTTGTCCTTATGATATTTTCCTTTCATTGTGTTAGAAACCCTGTTCAGACATCATGCACTGGAGTGGAATGGGGATGTGCATTGTGTGCCTGTCCCAAAAAAGCAGAGCGCCCATGTGAAGTAAACAATTTTTGCATTCAGTGGAATGCATGAAGCTTGAGTGCACTTAATTCCACAACTACATATTAATCTAAGAGCCCAAACAGCTATCTAGGTCCAGATTTTCTTCCCTGCAAATGGAAGATGCTCTACAGGGTGTGAAGGAGGCACCCACCTGGCCTGACTATTCAGGGATGCCTCTACTGTTACTTCCACCCCTCCCAAACATTTTTTTAAAGCAATTTGTAGCATGAGGTAAAAGGGACACTCACCAGACCTGAATATTCAGGGATACCTCCCCAACCTAAAAATAAAATAAAATAAAATGAAGACACAGCACAGGATTAAGTAAACACCCATCTCTGGCTAATAGGAAGCAGTGGCAGCCTGGACTAAGGTATCAGCACTACATTCTGGAACATTCTGCCAGAAAAAAAGCACTGGTAGTAGGTAAGTGGTTCCAAGGCTTGAAACTTAAGTCCAAGGGACAAGCATTTTGGAACAGGAGAAACAGAAGTGCAGCCATACCAACTCCATTTTAGCTATTGTTGTCTTTCATATTTATACATTTTCTTGTTTACTCTATACCCTACACTTTTTACAAGCAGAAACGAAGCAGCTTGCAGCATAGCAACATACAGTGAAATCCTGACTAAAAATTGATATACTGTACACAGAATCAGGAACCAGCAGTTGAAAACAGCTACAGATTCATAAGAAATCTATATTCTGAAGGGGAAAGGACCAGTTAAATAAAATGAACAAAATTTATGAGTTACTATTTTTCCACCTTTAGAATCCTCAAAAGAATGCATGCATGAATAGATAATTTTATTTGTATGCCACCTTTGCACAGTTCAAACCATGCTCAAGGCAGCCTACAACGTAACTACAATATAATAAAAGAAGTCATAAACAATAAATGAAACATTAAAAAATACATAATTTCCACATAAATTACAAGATCTTTCATAAAGATACAAAAAACCAACAGCAACAACCCCCCCACACAAGAAAATTCCCCAAACACCACCCCTGCCCAGGAGTGAAGATGTGAAGACGTCCACACCATGCATTTAAAAGACCCTTATACCACATTAACAGTCATTATTTCCTTGAAAGAATAATGAGAACTGTAGTTTGTTAAGGGTGCTGAGAGGGGTTAGGAAACCCCTCACCAGCTACAGTTAGCGACACCCTTAGGAGACCACAGTTCCTAAGATTCTTTGCAGGACTGTTTGCCGCATGGGTAGGCAAACTAAGGCCCAATCGCCTTCAAAATCCGGCCCGCTGACAGTGGGTTTTTACATGAGTAGAATGTGTCCTTTTATTTAAAATGCATCTCTGGGTTATTTGTCGGGCATAGGAATTCATTCATTATTATTATTTTCAAAATATACTCCGGCCCCCCACAAGGTCTGAGGGACAGTGGACCGGCCCCTTGCTGAAAAGGTTTGCTGACGCCTGATTTAAAGTGGTATAAGGACGCTTTAGATATATGGTGTAGGTGGGACATTCAGTCCTGTACATGTCTACTCAGAAGTCACTCTCACTGACTTCAGGTAAGGAGATACAGGTGTACAGTATTTATTTATTTATTTTTGTCCTTATTGGGCGGTTTTTCTTTAGCTGTATCTTTGCCCCCAAAACTGTTCCAGAATAAAATCTGGCTTGCAAGGAATAGAACAAGCTGGTTTTGCAAATTGGAAAGATTCTCCAAAAGACTTGATCCCCACCCTGGTCATTTTGGGTTTTGCTTTTTGTTAAAATGCATACTTTGAATTTCTTAAAAAGAAGTAGCAGCTGTACTAATTGCTACCACACAAGCCTATTCATATTTCAGTGGCTGGCATTTAAACTGGAACGTATACATTCTGAGACAAACCACACCTTAATCTGCTTTAAATCCTGGCTCGCTGTATCATCTCATCTGACATTTAATTTAAGCATTTAGAGAGGAATGTTGAGCATTGCCATAATAAATAATAGCTCACACTGGTAATAAAAGCTCTGGCTCTGTAAGAGTCATATTATACATTTATATTGTACCCAGAGAGATAAGAACTAGGCCAACCTATTCATACCAAGGAGAAATCACTGCAGATTTACAACTCTAGAACACAATCCTCTCTGAATTTTTCCTGCATAAATTCCATTGAGATGATTAAGAACTGCAAAAGAGCACATGTTCTTGCACCATTCTCCCATTCATTCCCATGGGATCTATGCAAAATAGACCTTTAGTAGGACTGCCAAATGTCTGGAATTCCCCAGATATAAGATGGAACATGGCAGTCGGAAAATCCGGACATATAGCAACCCTTTAAAATAGCTTTGTGTCCGGATTTTCACTTTTTGAAACCCTACCTTTAGCCTGCAATTGCATCCCTTCACTTTCCTGGAAGTAAGCAACATTGAGCTAAATGGGATTTACTTCAAAGTAGACATGGATTGGCTTGCACTGTTTGCTCTCTGGGTATTTGTAGCATTTCCACCCATTTCTATCCAAACAAAAATATCAGCATGACCCCACCTGAATATAAATGTCTGTTTACATCTCCTTGCTTTGTTTTAGCATTATGAAACTGATCACATTTTCCATCTCCTTTCCATTTTGTATATTGTATGTTGCCATTTAATAGCCCCCTTCTTCCTGATGTGACATGATTTGGGAGAAATATTAGACTGAAAAGTAGGATAAATAAGTAGATATCAACATCCATCTTTATGCCACCATACTTCAGAATTCCAGCTGTTGGTAAAGTTTATTTATTTTCTTTAAAAGCCTTTTATACAGCCTTTCATTAAAAATCCCAAGGTAGTTCGCAACACTAATATAAAAACCTTTTACTAATTTTTTTTTATAACAGGGATCTCACAAGCCAGTTCTCCCTACAACCTCTGTACTATGCACTTAGACCACCTGCATCCTCCTCCTCGTTTACTTATTGTACCCCACCCATCTGACTGGTTTTCCCCAGCCAATCTGGGTGCCTTCCAACAGAGTATACAAAAACACAACGTAACGTTTTTAAAAGCTCCCCATTTCAGGGCTGCCTTCAGATGTCTATGGAAGGTTGTATAATTATTTGACATCTGATGGGAGGGCATTCCATAGGGCAGGCGTGACTACCGAGAAAGCCCTCTGCTTGTTTCCCTATAATCATAATTCTCGCAGGCCCTCAGAGCTAAACCTCAGCATCTGGGCTGAACGATAGAGGCAGAGACACTCCTTCAGGGCCAAAGCTATTTAGGACTTTAAAGGTCAGCACCAACACTTTGAATTGTGCTGGGAAATGTATTGGGAGCCAGTGTAAATCTTTTAGGACCAGTGCTATAAGGTCCTGCCGGCCAGTCTGGCAGCCACATTCTGTATTAGTTGGAGTTTTCAAGTCCCCTTCAAAGGGGGGCACATTGCACAACATAGAGCACATTGCAGTAGTCCAAGGAGGAGACAACCAGAGCATGTACCACTCTGGCAAGACAGTGTGCAGGCATATGGAAGTGTTATACCTGCGCCTCCATGGAAAGCTGTGAGTCCTAAATCAGTTTAGCTGCCATGGTTTCTGCCACAGAACTCTGGAAACTGTGGCTTTATGGTATGTGGAGAATTCCCTGACAAAGATATTTAGACACTCCATGGCAGACTTTGCCAACCTGGCACCCTCCATATGCCCTGGACTACATTCCCACCAGTCCAGCCAGCCCATGTTTCACTGGTGATCCCATGGATAAGTAAATGTCTTGTGTTGACATTTGCTAAAGCCACCGATTGGATTCTGTGACCTTCCAGTCAGATCACCACCATATCCTCTGCGAGTTCTATAAACAGCTTTTATAAGTAATGGCAGAGCATTGACCCTTCTCACCATGAAATGAGAAGATGAGTCAGGGTCCTACCTCTTCCCCACACCATCCATTGTGATGTAGATGTGTTGTACCACAGGCATGAGCAAACACAATGAAAAGAGGGTTGTTGGTTTTGTTTTTTTTTTAAATAAAACACACACACACAAATGTGACTCACATATTAAAACAAATATTACAAATTCCACACATGAACTTCATCTTTATATATGCCATATGTACTCATGTTCAGTCAATTCATGCTCTTTTAGGCTAGTCCTAAGAACCACAGTCCCCACAAATAAATAAGAATGCTTATTTGTGGTATATGCAAAAACTGGATGAATCACAAGAACCAGTAAATGACATTAGATCTGCATGGAAATGTTATAATGAATTCTTGTGTCGCAACCGTGTATGTTTTATAAAGGGAGCCAATGGAAACAACAGCTAAAATGTGGCATCTGGATTCTTCATTTCAGCCATTCAATCACGTTTTCAATATTTCATCCCTTTCAAAATTAAAACCAAACAATTCCAGAATGTCCCTTTAAAGGAACATGGCCACATCTCATTTTCTGAACACAGATGCCCCCCACACTCATTCTTTATCGAGCCAAAATAAAATTGTGCTAACCAGTACTCTATATCATTCAGGAGATATTCTCTTTAAAACTGTCCAGCAACTTAACAAAAAACCTACTCCTTAAGCAGTTACTTTGCTTGCTGTGATAACAGGAAGCATACCAAGTCTTCTAGCAGAGTCCTCAGCTGCATTCAAGAAAACTCCAGCTATTGCAACGGTGGCATAAAGGTACAGTGATACTGCTAATGCAGTAGTTGCGTGTTGAGTCCCACAGTGCCACCCCCAAAATAATTCACACTTCACACTTCAATTTTTGTTTAAGGTTTTTGGCACAATTTTGGCCACAACTTTATTCAAATACAAAAAATATGAGTGGTTGCTTAGGCATTGGTTATGACTATCTGTCCTTGCCCCCCAAGGACAGAGCTGGCCCTTCCGGACACCACCGGAAGCCAGCGTGGGAAACAAGTATTGGGTGAGAGATGAAGCTGGGACACAGACCCAAACCTCTCACCCTCATGTTCCGTTGGGGCTTGCATAGCCCAAGTCCGGCTCCACGGACAAGGACGAAACGAATGGCAAGCCCCTGGATTCCTTTAACGGAATTCCCTTTCCACATCATTTGGAGGGGTAGGCACTTACCCCTCCAAGCACCAATTTAACCAATGCCTAACCGCCAACCTTACAAGTTGTGACGATTTGCTACGCAGTAGACAAAAACCAAATGGCACCAGCCAATCAGCCAAATGGCAAAATTCCTACCAGGCCCCCGCTCCAAGGCGAACGACCCCATGACAGGCATAGCAAGGTCAAATGATCAAAACCATCCTATTAAAGGGAGGGAGGGCGGGTGATCCGGTGCAAAACGGCCAAGAGGACGTCCCATCGTCTGGCCCCTATATTTAAAGCCTCTGACCCCTCCTCTGAATTGGCAACAATCAAAATTCCCCAGCAACCCAATTAACCACTTAAAGGCTGGGTTCCACCAAATTTGCCTAGTCATGACGGGATGGCCTGTTCCCCCAACCGCAACACGTGCTCTCTGTTAGGGAGAACACGCTTTACCAAATGATGGGTCTAGACCAACTGAGTGTGCAGTAAGGGTGGACTGGTGTTACCAAAGGTTGTAGGCACACACACTAAGGTGTATTGTGAGATGAGCAAACGAACTGCTTCCTGTTCACTTTGCAAACCGTTTGTTAGACTCCTCAAAAGATGCCAATAAAGAGCCATACTACATGTTTAGTAAAATCCTTGGGATTCTATCACTTAAGATTGCTGGTGTGTAAACCTTAAAATAATAATAATAATAACTTCTTCGTGTAGAAATGCAGACTATTAAGACATTGGTAGGTTTTCTTTCTTTCTATTTATTTATTAAAATATTTATATCCGGCTGTTCAGGATAAATGTTCTCACAAGGCAGTACACAAAACCAGTCATATAACATAAAATCAACTATTACACTAGTTTAAAATGAGCAGTAAATACATCAATAAGATGCAGCAGTTAAAAATAATTATTATTATAAAAAGTGGATTAAAGCGCAAACATCGAGACGAAGGATTTTTATGACACTTTATGTATTAACTGACTTAACGTCAGCTTTATCAGCAACTCTTTTCTGAATGCAGTTACAGTAGTTACATAACTATCAGTGTCTGTTCTTTACTGCATTTCGTTTCCCTCTGACCTCACTGGGTGATATCCAGTGTTTGTTCTACTCAGAGTAGACCCACTGAAATCAGTGGACTGAAACAACTTTCTACTCTGAATGTGATTTGGTTGGATGACACCCACTTTTTACAATCTGTGCCCTCCACCACACCACAAAACTATGTTTTTGAGTTGCAATTCAGGATGTAACACTTTATGCATCTGATGAAGTGGGTGTACGCCACAAAAGTTTATGCCACAATTAATTATTTTAGTCTTTAATGTGCTGCAAGACTCTTTGTTCTTTTAAAAGTCGCTAATGAAAGGTCCATATGTACTTCATAGGAAATCACGACTTTCCAAAAGCAGGGAACTGTGGTGGGGCATTCGGAGTACAGGCAGCCACAAACATAATTAAGTCATCTACACAGGAAAGCCATGTTGTGTGGTTTTTCTTCATGTGTTGATCAGCTCAAAATGTGCTGTGTATTTGTGGTGGTCACTTGGAACTGGAGAACCCAGTTAGGCTCAGCAAAAACCGCCCCAGCTCACCAGACAGCAAAGGCATCGTTTTCCTAGCAAATTGCTATTTTGTGCAACATTAATAAAATAACAGTTTTCTGGGCTTTTATGATGCCCAGAATCTGTTGCCTTAGTTAACCACCTCATTGGTGGGTAGGGATTCATTTCAGCTCGCATTTCTTTGCAAATCCATATAACTTACACTTTCTGAAAGTCTACGTGTATCAAAACACATGGATCCTTCGAAATCTGCACTTCTCTGAATTTTGCAATGCGAATTACTTCAGTCAAGTAATGTGTGCAAAAATGCATATGCTAAGGTGAAGTAACATACAAAAATGCATTATATTAGGGGAAATTGTTTTACAAAAATGTGTATATTAGAGGAAATTGTTTTACAAAAATGTGTATATTAGAGGAAATTTGCATTAAAGGGCTGAAGAATTATCATGAGGACTTGTTAAAAAATAATTTGCAAACTGAAGTCAAAGTGCAAAGAACTGAACTTGAGACTGAAAAAAAAGAAAAGAAACCAAGGCTGGAAGATTGGCCTATCCCTAATGGTAGAGCCAGCTCTGTATGCAAAGCAGCTATTGTAGCCTTGTATTTTATTTCACTCAAGCCTATTAGTGTAATGCTTCACATTTCCACACTGATGATCATGAACTTCTTTGTGATTCTGCAGTGGCCTGATATATTCTCATCTAGGCATACTGATACCAGAGACCTAAGCTAGTTCATTAGGCATTCATTCTTTCTCTCCAAGAATTTCTTGAGAACTGTGAGGAGAGCCTACGATAATTCTCAGCATCCACACTAGATGCAGTTCCAAGTTTCTTTGGGAAAACCATGACAGAAGTGCTATAAAAGCAATGTAGGTTTGTAGTGTAGAAGTTATTCTTTCTAAGATATCACAACCTGTTTCTGATCTGATAGTGTTTCAAATACCAAGGGGGAGATTAACTTAATTATATTATTAATTCTATTATTATTATTATTATTATTATTATTATTATTATTATTAATTTATATCCTGCCCTTACTCACAAAGGAACTCACAACTTAGCAATCCTAACCATATCTATTCAGAAGTACAGTGGTACCTTACGTTAAGTTCTTAATTCGTTCTGGAGGTCCGTTCTTAACCTGAAACTGTTCTTAACCTGAACCACCACTTTAGCTAATGGGGCCTCCAGATGGTGGCGCGCCGCCGAAGCACAATTTCTGTTCTCATCCTGAAGCAAAGTTCTCAACCTGAAGCACTATTTCTGGGTTAGCAAAGTCTGTAACCTGAAGCGTATGTAACCCGAGGTACCACTGTAACCCCTATTTAATTCAATGGGGCTTGCTACAAGGTCAGTGGAATAGGATTTGCAACCTAAGGCATTATTGTTCCCAAATTGTGTGGCAGAAACCGTGAACTTTATCTTGCCAACTTAAAAATAATTAATTTATTGGATATCATGGGGGAGGGGAATATTTTCAACTACCAAGAACTGGTATTGTCTTTTTCTGCTTGAAAGGTATACCGATTGTAGCATATCCCTCACCTAGCTAATCATACCACAAAAGTTGTGCTGAGAGGATCGCTGTTCTGTTGTTTGCTGGCAGCACGGGAAGTCTGGCCTTACAAACCAGGCACATTAACTGACAAGAACAGATTAGCTTTCTTCCTTGCCTCCAAGTTCTCAATAGGAAGCACAGACAATGCTCCCTTAATTTGAAACAATGGCTGGATATTCCTAGGCTGTATGATTCTAGGAGGAGTTTGTAATTATGGCTTTCAAGAGGAAGGGGCCGTGAGAAAGCAGCGCACGCAAAGAACCTTTCAGTGGGAGAACTACAAAGAGTTTTTCATAAACGTGAAATCATCGTTCTGATGTCTATGGACACACTCTCTATAGAAAGCATCTGTCTAGATAAAATATGCCGCTTTTAAACACGCTTCTGTTGGGTGTTTTAGAAGCATATTTATCTCTGCAGACATTCCTCCTTTCCCAGCCGTTTCCCTTTAGATTGGTTTTTCACCATGACTGTATTACATACCGTAATGATCTCAAGGGCATGGATGGGAGAGAATGACAATTAAATGGCAATAATCAGCATTAGGGTCAATGCGGTATTATGGTGTGGCTTTAAATGTACAGGGAATTAGCATAAAGATGAAACTTACATGGAGACCCAAGATTGGTATGAGATTCTAACCTCCTATCTGTGAACCCAGACAACTGTTTAATTCATTTAGGATTTTTTAAAAACTGAAGTGAACGTTTACTTAATTAAACTGTTTTATATCTTTTAAGGCTTTTTGCCTTATTTGACCCATGTGCAAAACAGCAAAACCTGAAAGCTTTAAGTGGATATTTTACTAATATGTTCTAAATAAGCAAATTATATGTCACTGGATTTCCCCTTTGGATATCTGAAAATGCCATGAGCTGCAGGAAAATACCAGCAAAAAAAGATTTTAATTTACATGAACTGGATTGCTGACAGTAAAAAAAAAAAAAAAAAAAAAAAAACACTTTTACAAGGGCAAGTAGATTATACCATGTTGTCAGGGATTTAGGAGCAGAGGCAAGGCCAAGGGAGGAAACAGAGAGCGAAGGGGAGGAGGCAGAAGAAAAGATGAGTGATGACGACGACCCGAGATCTCCTAGTCTTTCCAGTGAATCAGAGGATTCACAGAAAGGAGCACCAGTGGCCAGGGCAAGGGGGGAGTCTAGGGGGGCACCCCAGGAAGATAGAGCCAGAGGGGACTCAGGGGAGAGCAGTTGGAAATCGGGACCAGCGTCACCGCCAGGGAGCAGGGAAGAAGAAGGGAGCCAGAGGGCAAGCGCTGGCAGCTCACCACAGGAGGGAGGGCATGAGTCAGGAGTGGCCACACCTCCATCGGGGAGCGAAGAAACGGTTAAGAGGAAAGTGGAAGGTTGGGCGCGCGCGCCAAGTTCAAATGCAGAGGAAGGCGGCGCAGTAAGCAGCCCGGAAAGGGAACCAGGTCCTAAAGCCCGGCGCAAGGAGGCAGGAGGGTCCGGGTCAGCGTCAGAAGAATCCAGGAAGGAAGAAACCCCGGGGGGTAGAGGGACCCAGAGGAGGACAGTCAGGCGGAAAAGGTGGAGCAGGGCTAGGATATTAAGTTGGTGCACAAGGGGCGGAGACTCAGACGGAGCTTCGCCGATCTAGCTACTAGACGTAGAGTTGCGCGCAGCAGCGTGAGAATGGAAACTGCAATTCAATAAAGACTTTTACTTAATGATCGCTGGCTAGCGTGATCCTCTGTGAGCTAGGATCTTCAAGCAGCTCTGACAGTAAGCTCCGTCTCACTCAATTGTGGGCATCTACAACCTCGAGGAGGGGAGAGAAGCAGGTGCCCACTAGCGAGCTCACGAACGGCAGGCGACATGACGGCTGAGCAGCAGATAGAGGAACTCAGAAAAGCAGTGGCACAACTGAATGCCGAGGCTCTCGCATCCAGGAAGAGAGAGGAGGAGGCAGCTGCCGCCTGCAGGGATCTCCAGGTCAGGTTAGATGTGCTGACAAAGCAGACACCCCGGCAGGAGGGAATTGGGTTGGCGAGACGCACAGGCGGGCTGGTCTCTCACTTCGATGGGAACCTGCAACAGTATCCCAACTTTAGAGCAGACGTACTGTGCGCACTGCAACTGCTGCATAAAGACTTTAGAGATGAGCAAGAGAGAGTGGGATTCATCATGTCTCATTTGCATGGGGATGCTAAAGCATGGCTACGCAATTTATGGAGAGATAAGGATCCGGCGCTCCAGAATGCAGATGCCTTTATTAAAGCTATGGATGGGTGTTTTTTATCAAGCATTGACGTGGATCTTGCCCGGAAGGAGGTGCATGGGCTAAGACAAGGGAGGGCCAGCGTCAGGCAGTACCATGCCCGCTTTTTCGCCTTGGTCAGTGCCCTGGAATGGGACAGAGATTCGGCCCCTGTAAGAGACCTCTTTTGGGAGGGGTTGCACAGCTCGATTAAAGATGAGATCGCGAGGGGGGAGAGACCCCGAACCACCCAGGAGGTCGTTCAGAGGGCACTGGCAGTGGGGGTGAGGCTGGAAGAACGCCCGTGGAGCAGGGACGAAGGGCGTGGAGGGCGCGAACCAGCCAGGGGCCCCTCCTTCCTTCCCAGAGAAGCAGCGCGGGCGCAATCCACGCCTCCGCCAGGAGGAGGAGCCGAACCTATGGAGGTTGGAGGTGCAAGGGTTCAGTCAGCAACCAGAGCCCTAGCACCAGCAGCAGTGAAAGCGAAGCCTCCTAGAGGGAACAGGAAGTGTTACGTCTGTGAGGAGCCAGGGCATATGGCGAAAGAGTGTCCCCAGAGGCTCCACAAGCTCACTGCAGCCTCGGCAATGGTGACTGCAGCAACGCAGCAAGGAGGAACACAGCAGGGAAACGAAGCAGTCTGGCTGGAGGAAGAGGCCCTGGGGCCCAGCCAGACGTGTTAGTGCCGCAGTCCCCAGAGATTTTACAGCCCGTGAACCCCCTCCCGCCCAAACCAGTGGTGAGGCTCACCGCATCTCTCCAGCTGCCCAATGGAATCACCATGGACGTGCCCATCACAGTGGACTCGGGCAGCAACGCGGACTTTATAGGGCAGGACTTTGTCGACAAGCACGCTATACAGTTGCTGCCGGCCACACTGCCCCTGCAGGTTGTCACGGTGGATGGCAGGGAGTTGCTAGGGGGGCAAGTGGTGACGCAGACGCCGCCAATGGCGATGCGACTTGGGAATCACAAAGAAATCATCAGCTTCAATGTCACTCAACTATCGGATACGCCCATTGTATTGGGAATGAGTTGGCTGGACAAGCACAGCCCAACGCTGGCTTGGTACCAGAGGCAGCTGGTCTTCGGCTCTTCCTTTTGTGCTGAACACTGCATCATGCACCGGCAGGAAGGAGAGGAAGAGGAGTCACAGCTGCTGCTAGGCACGCTGCAAGCGATTCCCCACAAGTACGCAGAATTTTTGGAAGTTTTCTGCGAGAAGGAGGCGGACAGGCTACCCCCTCACAGACCATATGACTGCAAAATTGACCTGCTGCCGGGGGCGGCGCTGCCTAAAGGGAAACTGTATTCCATGTCGGAGGACGAGCTGCAGGAACTCAAAGAGTTCATCGATCATAATTTGGAGCGCGGTTTCATCCGAGAGTCCAAGGCAGCGGGGGGCAGTCCTGTATTCTTTGTTAAAAAGCGAGACACGCCCCAAAAAAGACTGGTCGTGGACTATCGCATTTTAAACAGTGTGACCAAGCCGTCGGACTTCCCCATGCCCCGAATCGACGACCTCCTGGCGAAGGTGCGGAAGGGAAAAGTGTTCACCAAATTAGACCTGCGAGGGGCGTACAACCTCATTCGCATGCGGGAGGGGGATGAGGGGAAGACGGCCATGTTCACGCCACTGGGTACATACGAATACAGAGTTATGCCTTTTGGACTGCAAAATGGCTCCCACGTTTTTCAAGCTTTCATGCATCACGTGTTGGCGGGACTTCTCTACAAGACGTGCGTCTGTTTCTTAGATGACATCCTGATCTTTTCGGAATCGCAGCAGGAGCATGACAGGCACGTCAAGGAAGTGCTGACCAGACTAAAGCAACATAGGCTCTACGCCAAGCTGGAGAAGTGCCAATTCGACGTGACGGAGGTGGATTTTCTGGGCTACAAGTTGTCTGACAAGGGGCTCGCCATGGACAGCGCCAAGGTTCGAGCGGTATTGGACTGGAAGAGCCCACGCAACCGGAAAGAGGTCCAAAGGTTTGTCGGCTTTGCGAACTTCTATCGCAAGTTTATCAAGGGCTTCGCTATGCAGACAGCGGCCATCACAGACACGCTTAGCTCCAAGAAAAAGAAGTTCGTTTGGACGGAGGAGGCGGAGCAGTCCTTTCAGGCACTCAAGCGTCTCTTCGCGTCGGAAGAGCAGCTGCTTCACGTCAACCCCAGCAGGCCGATGAGGGTGGAGACAGACGCCTCGGACAGAGCCGTGGGGGCGGTCCTGCTGCAAAAGGACCAGCAGGGGGTGTGGCGACCGGGAGCGTTTTACTCCAGGAAGCTCAGCAAGTCCGAGCAGAACTACACCATCTGGGACAGGGAGTTGCTGGCCATTCATGCAGCGTTCAAAGCGTGGCGGCACTTCCTGATCGGCGCCAAGCACACGGTGCAGGTTTGCACGGACCACAAGAATCTGGAGCACTGGCGCACGGCACAGTTCCTAAACCAGAGGCAGATACGCTGGGCTGAGTTTTTTGCGAACTTCGACTTCCGCATAGAGTATGTCCCGGGGGACACTAACATCATGGCGGACGCCCTCTCCCGTAAGCCACAGTATCTGGAGGACGCAACGCCAGCGGCAGCCATGCACATCTTCGCACCAACAGTATGGGCGTGCGCCGCGGCCACCGTGGACCTGGAGGCGGTGCGACGAGCGTTGCAGGATGACTCCTTCGCGCAAGCAAAGATGGCAGAGGTGCAAAGGGGCAAGGCTGTGGCCGACGGTTTCCAGCTACGAGATGGATTGCTCATCCGTAAAGGGGCCATCTACGTGCCGGGAGACGACCTTCGCGCCAAGGTGCTGCAGCAGCTGCACGACGCGCCCACGGCCGGGCACTTTGGCAAGGAGAAGACGGTGGAATTAGTAGCCAGGGATTTCTGGTGGCCTGGAATGAGAGGGGAGGTCGCAGACTACGTGGCAAGGTGTGACACCTGCCAGAGGGCCAAACCAGTGCACAGACCGCCGGCCGGACTGTTGGAACCGCTGCAAACTCCGGTCGAACCTTGGGAAAGGGTGGCTCTGGACTTTGTCACAGATCTGCCCAGCTCGAGGGGCAAGACGGCAGTGCTGGTGGTGGTGGACCTGTTTTCCAAGATGGCCCATTTCATTCCGTGTGCTAAGGTGGCCACGGCGGAGCAAACCGCCAAACTGTTCATAGACCACGTGTTCAAGGTTCACGGTCTGCCACGGTCTATTCTGTCCGACCGCGGGCGGCAGTTCATCTCGAATTTCTGGCAGAAGCTGATGGGCTTCCTGAACGTCAAGATCAACCTGGCGTCGGCGAGACACCCGCAGACCAACGGGCAAGCGGAGCGGGTCAATGCCATCATGCAGCAGTACCTGAGATGCTATGCGAATCAACAGCCTGCGACGTGGGTGGATTACCTGCCGCTTGCCGAGTTCGCCTACAACAACACGAAGCACGTGTCCACGGGGGTCACGCCGTTCTTCGCCAACAACGGGAGGCACCCCAGAACCTTCCCGGGACTGGAAAGAATGGGGGAGGGGGAGCCGCAGACGGCAGATGCGTTCGCGTCGGAGCTGCAGGAAGTCCACGATCAGCTGAGGCGCCACCTGGAGCTGGCCAAACACGCATACAAGGTACAAGCGGACAGACACAGAAGGGTTGGCGAAGAGCTCCACGTGGGAGACTGGGTCTGGTTAGCAGCCCACGCAGTGCCGGCCAGGTCGTTGGCCAAGAAGAAACTAGGGCATAAACAACTGGGGCCCTACCAAGTCAAAGAGCAGGTCAACCCGGTAGCTTTCAGACTGGCACTTCCGGAGGGTTCCAGAATGCATCCGGTGTTCCACAGATCGGTGCTCACTCCCTACAAGGCACCGCACAGGTTCCAGGAACCCGGAACGGCGCCGAGTCCGGTCAGAGACAGAACAGGGCACGCGGGAGTGGCACAGAAGGAGCGCATCAACGAAGTCACGGAGATTTTGGACTCCAGATGGGGGGAAGAGGGGGTAGAATACTTTCTCGCCAAGGAGGGCACCCCGGCCAGTGCGAACAGCTGGGTGCCGGGCTACGCCTTGGACGAACCTCTACTCAAAGACGAGTTTCATGCCCTCTTCCCACATAGACCTATGCCAGCAGACTTTTTCGACGACTGGCTTTTCACGCCCACGCTTTCGGCCAGCACTTTCCGGGGGTTCGACTCGGAAGAGGACCCGACACAAGACGTCCGTTCCCCGGAGGGGTCACCCTCGGGATCTGCATCAGAACCCTCGTATTGGTGGGACGATAGACCAGAGGAGCAGTTCCGCAGAAGGTGGCTGGAAGGCCCAGGACGAGCAACGCCGCCAGGAGGAAGTGAGGGAGAAACGGACATGGACGTTTTCGGGGACGACCCTGGTTTCGAGCACGGCGGCACAGAGATGGAAGCGGAGGTGACCGTCGTCGACGAGAGCAGGGAGGAAGACCCGCGAGACTTCAGATGGAGGCCCGCCACGGGAAGCGAACGATATCCGACGTTCGTCCCTTTGCAACAGCAGCACCCAGCTCCAGCACCGGAAGGAGGGGAGGGGGGAATGGGGGGCTTCGAGGGGGGGATGGATGTCAGGGATTTAGGAGCAGAGGCAAGGCCAAGGGAGGAAACAGAGAGCGAAGGGGAGGAGGCAGAAGAAAAGATGAGTGATGACGACGACCCGAGATCTCCTAGTCTTTCCAGTGAATCAGAGGATTCACAGAAAGGAGCACCAGTGGCCAGGGCAAGGGGGGAGTCTAGGGGGGCACCCCAGGAAGATAGAGCCAGAGGGGACTCAGGGGAGAGCAGTTGGAAATCGGGACCAGCGTCACCGCCAGGGAGCAGGGAAGAAGAAGGGAGCCAGAGGGCAAGCGCTGGCAGCTCACCACAGGAGGGAGGGCATGAGTCAGGAGTGGCCACACCTCCATCGGGGAGCGAAGAAACGGTTAAGAGGAAAGTGGAAGGTTGGGCGCGCGCGCCAAGTTCAAATGCAGAGGAAGGCGGCGCAGTAAGCAGCCCGGAAAGGGAACCAGGTCCTAAAGCCCGGCGCAAGGAGGCAGGAGGGTCCGGGTCAGCGTCAGAAGAATCCAGGAAGGAAGAAACCCCGGGGGGTAGAGGGACCCAGAGGAGGACAGTCAGGCGGAAAAGGTGGAGCAGGGCTAGGATATTAAGTTGGTGCACAAGGGGCGGAGACTCAGACGGAGCTTCGCCGATCTAGCTACTAGACGTAGAGTTGCGCGCAGCAGCGTGAGAATGGAAACTGCAATTCAATAAAGACTTTTACTTAATGATCGCTGGCTAGCGTGATCCTCTGTGAGCTAGGATCTTCAAGCAGCTCTGACACATGTACTTTCTTTTTTCTTTTTTTTAACACTATGTCCTATATTATTTGGTGATTTTTATTTCCATTCTTTACACCAAAGGAAATATACACTGATAAAAATTGGGGAAATAATAAATATGATAAAATAATTAAACTAGAAAAGGGAGGCAGCCTTATAACTGTTTTGTGGAAAAGTGAAGTATGTTTCTAATGTATTGGTGCAACAGAGTACAGGAAACTGCAAAGTTCAATATACTTTTAGGAATGTTGTAATTCACCTATTTAATTATATTCTGCTCAATAAACAGCATTTTATAATACATTTGCTATTCTCGCCATCTGTTTTTTTATTTACTATATACATTATTTATTATCAGCAATGTATCTTTTTTTGCTTCTAATTATATTTTGACTGACTGACACTTTGATGACAACAACAAAGCAAAAAAGGAGGGAATCTGACCATTAATGACTGTCCCGGGATAGCTCAGTTGGTTAAAACATGGTGCTCATAATGCCAAGGTCGCAGGTTCAATCCCTGTATGGGACAGTTCCATATTCCTGATCCTCAGGGTCCCTTTAACTGTGGTTCTATAATTCTAATGCAATTTCTTTCAAAAGATGACATTTAAGATGACAAGAATTTAAGGTGAGTGTAATTTATTTTTATAATTACTGTTTTCCTTTTAAATAAGATTAAAAAGCCACCTGGGTCACAAGGAACTTTCATGGTTTAGAGAGAGGGGTAGAGTGTAGTACATGAAAAGAATATACAAGCCTCCCATTATTGGTGATGGACCTTCACACTGTATACATGTGCACCCCTGCACTCACATTGGTCAGGGAACAAGGCAACAATATTCTGTTGAGACTTGTGGGCTCCAGATATATGCTCTGTGGGGGATAAATCAGCCTATATAACCAACATGCTTAGCTCTAATTAGTGCATGAAGGGGTTAAGATCATAGAGCAAACTGTCCTGCCAGGCTTAACTAGCTCACACCCCTCACATTGGGAGGAAGCATTACCAAAGCCTTTGCTCTCTCTCCTTCCATCATGTGAACCCTTACAGCAAGAAGGTCTAAGCTGGATGCTCCAAGCTTAAACCACTTGCTGGGGTTATCACACCAAACACTACTTTCCCTAAACCTGGGTCTAGGCACCCAGGGAATTTTCCTTTTATGCTTTAGCCAAATTACTTAAGACCAACACTCTGTTATCCCACTTGACTGGAGTGGGGCACACATCTCAGTCACTGGAGTGGACCAAAAATCTCAATCATGCATTGAAAATCTACCATTTTAGGGGAAATATATTCAAGTATTGAATGTCATTTTCTGTTTTCCTAGTGAACATATTTGCATTAATCAGAATGATGTTCTTTTCAATGATGGTAAAGTATCAGACATCATTTAGTTTAGCTACTAACACTCATTTAAGAGAAACGCAAGCAAGCTTCTTAACTCTGCTTATTTATTTTCCATTTACAAGCACAACGTGCAACCAGAGAAATAGACCTGTCCCTATTTTGCTTTCAAGACATATGGGCAATTATGGGCTTGAAATTACAGTCTTTTAATAAACAGCAAAAACAAATTCTGTGCCAATGGCATCAAATTAAGACTTGCTGGCTTTCTTTGCCTAATTATAAAAGAAAAAGCATCTTAATCAAAACACATGAAGCATTAATGATAGTGATTGGTTTTTGATTGCATGGATTTTTTTTTTTACAGCGCACTAAGGCACTTTGTGGAATATGACAGTATCCAAATGAGTAACACAGGCCACACGTAAAGTTCAGGCAATTAGACTCCACCAAAAGTGTTCAGCCTATTTATTTATTTAATTAATGCAACATATTTTTAACCCATCCTTCATCACAATGTGATACCACAGTGGGGTACAATAGCATACAACCTTTTCTTATCCCCAGTTCTAAGCCGTGCACCTTGAGTAATTATAGTCTTTGGCTGCAACACCTTTGAGGCAAGAGGTGCCACAATACGTTGAGCACTAGCATGGGGGTGTTTTCAAGAAAATACTAACTATAACTTCTGTGGAGATCCAGCAACTTGTCTTAGCATCTCCCACCTCCAATAATAATATAGTGGTACCTTTGGTTGTGAACGGGATCCGTTCCAGAGGTCCGGCCGCATCCTGAGGAATTTGCAACCAGAGGTAGTGCTTCTGCGCATGCGCACAGTGCAACCTGGGGAAATGCTTCCAGGTTTTCTGCGTACTTATCCCAAAGGATACGTAACCGGAGGTGAACGCAACTAGAGGTGGTTGTTGTTGTTTCGTCGTTTAGTTGTGTCCGACTCTTCATGACCCCATGGACCAGAGCACGCCAGGGACTCCTGTCTTCCACTGCCTCCCACAGTTTGGTCAAACTCATGTTGGTAGCTTCGAGAACACTGTCCAACCATCTCGTCCTCTGTCGTCCCCTTCTCCTTGTGCCCTCCATCTTTCCCAACATCAGGGTCTTTTCCAGGGAGTCTTCTCTTCTCATGAGGTGGCCAAAGTATTGAAGTCTCAGTTTCATGATCTGTCCTTCCAGTGAGCACTCAGGGCTGATTTCCTTAAGAATGGATACGTTTGATCTTCTTGCAGTCCATGGGACTCTCAAGAGTCTCCTCCAGCACCATAATTCAAAAGCATTAATTCTTCGGCGATCAGCCTTCTTTATGGTCCAGCTCTCACTTCCATACATCACTACTAGGAAAACCATGGTTTTAACTATACGGGCCTTTGTTGGCAAGGTGATGTCTCTGCTTTTTAAGATGCTGTCTAGGTTTGTCATTGCACAACTAGAGGAATAATAATAATAATAATAATAATAATAATAATAATAATAATGCAAGAGACCCAGGAGAGGATTATTAATGCAAATAAGTACATAAATGTGAAGAAGAAAAGGATGCTGGGGAGACCAGCATCAGCCACAGCGAATCTTTTTTTTACAAATATTTATTGAAAATTTAAAATTACAGAGAAAAAAAAGAAAAAGGAAAAAAGATAGAAAAGAGGGGGGGAAAGAATTCAACAATACAAGTAAAAAAAAAAAGAATTCAACAATACAAGTCAATAAAAAGAAAAAAGGAAAAAACAATACACACAATACATCAAAACCAAAAACAAAAGCAGACAAAAAATTTAAAAACCAAATCCAATATTCCCAAATGTTATCTTTCTTAACTTGTTTCATCGACCTCCTCACACCTCCCTTTTTTGTATTCTAGTTATTGATTATCTCAGCAAATCCTTTCCATCTTTCACTATATTCTGTCATTAAATTACCTTAATTTATTTTAACCTTATCTTACCATAAAAAGCCCTAAAGCTTAAAGCTTAAAACTTATTTATACATAATTCCTTAAAGCATTTCTACTAAAGCCAAATAGTTTCATTCCAACATTTTTTCTAACACTCATTAATTTTACAAAAACTCTCTAAATGAATTTTTAAACTTTCTTTCTAATCTTCATCCATCATCTCTTCTTCCTGGTCTCGGGTTTTGTCAGTCCTTTCTATCCCTTCCATCTAGTCCATCAACCTGGTGACCTTCTATCCAAGGCTCTTAAGTCTTTTCCATGTCCCTTCTGCAGGTCTTCTTCACCTGCACTTTACTTTGTCTTCTGCTGATCTTATTCTTAATTTCCTTCCTTTCTCACTGAGGGGTAGATCTCGGGGAGACTCCAACTTGACAGTATCTTTATCCCTTCTCGACAGGTCAGCCCATTCTCCATAGTCAGCACTGAAATCCAAAAGATATTTGAAGGCATATTTCCAAATCCCTCCAGGGTTAAGGGCCCCCACAACTCCAAACTCCCCCTGGCCCAAAACCAGATCCCAAAAGTCAAAACATCCCTGCATAGGGGGATCTATCCAACTTCCCATCTCCAAACCAAACAGTACTCCATCTCTCCAAATCTGGCTTTCTCCAGGTTCAGTCGTCAGAAACAACAACTTATGTTCCTGCAACTTATGTTCCTCTCTCCATTTCTGTTACTTGAGGTTCAGCAACAACCTCCTCCTTTGTCTTCTGCACAACTTGCTCCATTTCTATTACTTGAGGTTCAGCAACAACCTCCTCCTTCATCTCCTGCACAACTTGCCCTGTCAAAGCAAATTCCTGAATTGGTTCCTGAGTGGTTTCTGTATAGGTATTCACTGTTTGTCCAAAATTGCTAACTGCAACAGTCATCAAATCCATCTTCTCATGTAGCTGTTCCAGTAAAGCACTTGTCTTGCAAAAAGCAAGCACTATAACTTCTTCTGGGCACATTCTTGTTCAAGGTCAAATGTCTGGTTCTCACGATCTTTAATCTCCACAGCTGTAAAATTCCCCAGATCGACTCCAGCAACAGTTTCACAAGCTCCCTCTAGAGGAAACAATTTCTGTTTGTATCCATCTTTTTAAAAGCAGATCCAGCAGCAAAATTCCTTTCGTTTTTCAGATATTTTGTTCCTTTTAAGTGCAAAAGGAAACATTGGAATCAATATGTTTCTCTTTTTTAACTATCTGTCAAAAAACATTTTATTCACAGTCAATGAACTTCCCCAAAGCGTCTGTCTCTGACACCCCATTCCCAGGTTCAAGACGGTGGAAATTTATCTTTCTTTACTCTCTCTCCTGCAGGTTTAAACAGTCTAAGATTTCCCCCCTCTTCTCCTGCTTCCAAGGGGGGTTTGGTAGTTTTAACTGATGGAAATTTAGTCCTTTACAAACGACTTTCCAGACTTTAGCTTGCAATGTCTTTGCTTCGATCTATTTACAAAAGCAGAAGGCGGACTTCCTGTTTAGACCTTCCCGCTTCGGTGCCAAATTAAGATGTTTCATAGTCCAATTTTCCGTTCTACTCACGGGTAGTTGTTTAAAGTCCAATTGTCCACAGGAAAAAGTCAGCGCTCTCTTGCAACAGCAATGCGGCTTCACTCCGTGAAAAGAGCAGTTGATTCGAAGCACCGCGCCGCTCACCCCACGTCGCTCCGGATCCCCGAAACCAGGTTTCCCCACGAGTAGGGGAGGCGCAAAAGGTGCCGGCCAAATCCCACGTCCACAGGCTTCTCCCGCCTGTGGTTTTTAATGGGTCTCCGCCTCGCCGTGGCGGTCCAGACCCTAGTTTCACGAAGCGGATTCCTCCCGGTCAGAGGAAATCCGCCATTGCCGGAGGCGCTAACCCAGAAGTCCCAGCCACAGCGAATCTTGCTATGTTGATTCCGGCCCAGGAACTGATGCTGAGCCACTTTGCTGCTGCTCCCTGTCATCTGCTATTCTCTGGGTGGTCGTTTGGGAGGCCTTGGAGTTCAGCCTCAAACCACTTCTCTCAAGTAGCAACATATTTTGGGCTGGCCCTATCTAAAGAATCCATTAAGCACCTTCCACTCCCCGCAAGGGCTTGCCTCTTGGTGATGGAAGGACATCAACTCTCCCTGCTTCTTCTGCTCTCTGAGTTGTCCCTTCTCAAGAGGGGAAAACGGGCTATGGTAAGTTTGGCCTTTCCTCAAGAATGTTCTGTGCTGAAGTATGAGTCAGTGTAGACTAAGCTGAAGAGTGACAGCCTGCAGCTGCAGTGTGCTTTGTATATGAGGCGTAAGAGAGTTATATGTAAACACACTAAACGTGGATTAAATATGATTGCCGTGAAAGAGTTCTACTTCCCTTATCCTGACAATAGCAGAAATGAACATGTGTGGTGTGTGTTTAGGTCCTGTATAGCTCAGAGTTGTTCAGACGTTTTATTAAAAACATAGCTCTCTCTCCCTCCACTCTAAAGGTTCAAAAAAGAATGCCCAGAGCTTGTATCATTTGCTTCCCATGTTGGGTATGGATGTACTGATATATTTGCCATTTCTGCTGCTTTCATCTAGTGAAATAATGGCAATATTTTCGAGGGAACAGAAAGAATGAAGGAAAATGAGAAAATGTCCCAATGTTTCTGCTACTGTATCTGTGTGCCTCATGTTTTTAGATTCCCCTGAACAGGGGCTTCTGTAAACAAAATGAATTGTCTCTGAATGAAAGAGGAAATCGGAGCTTTGTAATGTTCATTCCACATCTCTGTCATCATCAGGCCATCTCTGAAGTATATGCTGTTTATAGAGTTTGTATAAGCAGGAAACACCACCTGGCTGTAAATATGCAAATTCCTGGGCTGTATTCACAAGCCAAGAATGGTTTGTGATAGATCACAGAGTTTGCTATACTAGGAAACAACTCCAGAATAATACAATGATATATTATTAAATCATCAGTGAAGTATTGAAAGGAAAGATATAACCCTAACAATAAACTTTGTTTTTGACCTAGTCTGATGCCAGCATACAACATTTAACTTCAGTTTACAACATTTAACACAAGCATAACCTCAGAATCAAGCCCATTACGTGGACCTAGGGGTGAACAAATCTATACATTTCAGTTTTTCTCAGTTTCTAATTTCCCTTTGTATGTGTATTTTATGCACTCTTTTCCTCAACATTTTTGTATATATTGTGTGGTTGGGGAAATGTGAATTTCAGAATTAGCTGCATTTCAGTTTGCTTGCTGGTATTAAGTTTGAGTGCAAAATATGTAGTTTCTCATAAAAAGGCAAGCAAAATTCACTCAAAATGAGACAAATTTAATTTCTCCCCCAGCGGTATATGGAACTTGCCATTGTGCTAACTCTGCCAAAAGAGAGTAAGGATCTCTCTTCGAAACCTCTCTCTCCAGCAAGAAGTATAGTCTTATTCAAGATCTATTAAGCATAGTTCACTCTGTTTTCTTGGTTTGCTATTCTAACCAGGAGAGAATGAGAATTTGACTACATGTTAACCCTGCAGATTATATTAACCCTTTATTATTAAATTTTGTGGTGTGCTGAGATAATTTTGCTAGTGAATATGGAGCATGTGGAGAGCATTCTAATTTTATACCCCAAGGGAAGAGTAAGCTTTGTTTAGTATTAAAAAATATATGAAAAGACACTGTCAAGTTAAATTGTCAATTAATGACTGTGGTTTTCAAATTGTCAGTTATCACTTGCAGGCACTTAAAGCTTGAAGTTCCATGACAAGCTGCCAATATCTTTTTAAAGACATTAATAGATTTTAAAGGCCAAGCTGAATTCTTAACTTTCATTTTAAAAAAGCCTTATTTTCCAATTACATTTGAGTTATTTTAGTAAGCCTGGAGATGTATGTTGTAGTGGTTCGAATGCCAGACTAGGACTGGAGAGACCTGGGTTCAAATCCCTAAGATTACTGTTTGACCTTGACTCTCATTAGCTGAAAAACTCAAGAGCAGGATAGGATAAAGTTCCAAAAATCATCTAAAATCTAACACACCCGGGGGGGATGCTGTAATGTTATTTAAAAAAAACACAACCCTGCAATGTCTGAGTGCCAGTACAGAAAAGGCCCTTTCCTCTGTGGGAGCATAGCACACCCCTGCTAAAGAGTGTACTTGAAGCAGGGTCTCTTCAGAAAGTCTTTAGACATTGCTATGGAGCTAAGAGGCAGCCTTTCATGTAAATGTGTCCCAAACCATGTAAGGCTTTAAAGGTAAGCAGCTGCATTTTAAAACTGGTCTCAAATGACTATGGTTCTACTGAAAGTAAGTATGGAAAGGTCAGGCATAGAGGTTCAGGACTCTGTCTCTTTTGTAAACATTGATCAACACTGGCTCAATAACTCTTAAAATCGTTTCCGTTCAAGTGCCTGAATTCTCCCACTGCCACCCCAAAATCTTCTAAAAGTGGTGTTTCATTTCAGGTCATCTTATTCTAAGCAAATATAGCTGCAATTCGCAGTAGAGGTGGTTGCAATTGGTGGTTCCTGGAACCCACTCAGGGAGGTCCATTCACATAACAAAAACTACCAGAGATACCAAAATTTTCATAAGTAGGGGATCCATGACTTGGCTTTTGAAAAACAGGGAGTCCACGGTACTTAGCTAGTTGGGAACCACTGCTGTAATGTAAATCCTTTCCTTATTCCAATCCCTTTGATGCTATTTTAGTTCAGGGGCATCTAATGTTGGCCATTTTTGATATTTTTGGACTATTAGCCCCAGCCAGACTCAAGGATGATGGGCTCTATAGTCCAACATGTGGAGGGTGACACAGAGAACAGAGGAAGCTGTCTTATACTGAGTCAGACCTTTGGCTTATCTCAGAACAATCTACACTGACTGGCAGCTGCTCTCCAATTTTCAGACAGCAGATAGTCTCACTCCTTCCTACCTGGAAATTGAATCTGAGACCGCCTACATGCAAAGACACATTTGCTATCCTCACTTTGCTTTAGATCTGACCTTGCTGTGGTTTCTCCTCCTTTTAATCAAGAATTGTTCCAGCTGCCAATGTATCTGGTGTAAGTGACCTACATTTGTGTCTCTAACACAAATTGGTATGCAGGAAGGAGGACTCCACCGCACGGTCTCTTCTGGAATGAACCGCATGTGGCTAAGCCAATGTCAAACATTGCATGGAAGCCAGTGTTCCACCAGCCAAGGAATGCGGCAGGATTTATCAGCATTGCCTCAGGACTGGCTAGAGAGTTGATGTCTCTGCACGGCATTTGTACCTTCAGTGTACAATAGCAATTATCTTCCCTGCAGGGAAATTTAATCAGGCAGAAGGTCTTAACGGCCCCCTGCATGTCGCACATAATTACCTGTACCTGTTAGAGATTAGTTCCAACTAATAAAGCAATAACATGAGTCTCCAGTGGATCATCGTTTGACTTTAAAGTCTCTAACAAGAAAATAGTACTTTTAAATACCAAGGATACAAAAGGAGGTGATTTACAATAATCAGAAAGAATGTAGCTAGTAGCAATAAAGCAGGCTAATTATGCAGGAGAATTCCTATCTGCATTGTAGGAGCAGAAAAATGTATCTAGGAAGCAACATGTGCTCCTTTTAACTCTATATTTACAGTAAGCCACAGAAATATATTTGCTTTGGAGAGTTAAGAAAAAGCTGAAATAAGCAAAGGAAAACCACTCTCTTGATCTGAGACAGCTGCCGTCAGTCAATGTAGGTAATCCGGAATTTAGTTGGACCAATGGTCTCAGTTGGTATCAGACTTCTTCCTATGTAAACACAAAAACCCATACTTTGAATCATTGCAAGTGACCCAATGAAATGGGGAAAATAACTATAACAACAGGAATACCTCAGAAGCTTAATTTGCAGTGATTATGATTATATATAATTTATTGAATTTACATCCCACCCTTTCTCCTAAAAGAGACCTGGGTGATGACAGTATATCTTAGTATACATATTACTACATAAGTTTATAAATTAGATCTTAGTATTTTTAAAGCAAATTTGGAACCTTTAGAGTACAATTTTATCAAGTCTTTCTGGAAACCCGACAAACCACTCTAAAGTTTTGCTTTAATACATGCATATAATATCACACATGCCTCTAAAAGAATTATAGTCTCATAATTCAAAGCTGCCTAAAATGTAATGCCTCACACTGTGGACTAATTTTTCCCCCTAACTCACATTTCAGGGAAAAGGCTAGAATATATCTAAACCATAAATTATTGCAAGACCTCATAAAAGCTATATAGTATATTGCAAACATATTGGTAAAATAAAATGCTTCTCTTCATTTTTCAGTTGTGCAGTCTGCGGCCATAACACACAAGAGGAAAACTGAAAACTCATAACTGGATTCAGAGGCAAAATCGGCACTAGCAATTTTGTGTGTGAGAGAGATTGCACCATCTTTCTCAAAACATATACATGACTGATTGAACCTTCCTTGTCCTTAATCTAGAAAGTAGTAATTGCTACTGCCATGGAAGAAATCATAAACAAACCAATAAATAGTTCATCAGAAATTATGCAGTGTATAATAAAATGATTATCGTAATGGGTTGGATCTAGATTAAATTAGTTGAAGTTAGTTCCCACTGATGGGAACTTCTCTTAGTCATGACTAAAGGTAAAGGTAAAGGGACCCCTGACCATTAGGTCCAGTCATGACCGACTCTGCAGTTGCGGCACTCATTCACTTTATTGGCCGAGGGAGCTGGCGTACAGCTTCCAGGTCATGTAGCCAGCATGACTAAGGTGCTTCTGGCAAACCAGAGCAGCACACGGAAACGCCATTTACCTTCCCGCTGGAGTGGTACCGATTTATCTACTTGCACTTTGGTGTGTTTTTGAACTTCTAGGTTGGCAGGAGCAGGGGCCGAGCAACGGGAGCTCACCCCGTTGCAGGAATTTGAACCACCAACCTTCTGATCAGCAAGTCCTAGGCTCTGTGGTTTAACCCACAGCGCCACTCAACCCTAAATTCAACACACTAACAGTGCAATCCTATGTGTGTCTTCTGACAGGCAGGTTCAATGGGACTTGCTCCTAGGTAAGTATGAATGGGTTATAGCTCCCTTGCAGTAAAGGTAAAGGGTAAAGGGACCCCTGACCATTAGGTCCAGTTGTGACCGACTCTGGGGTTGCGGCGCTCATCTCGCTTTATTGGCTGAGGGAGCTGGCGTACAGCTTCCAGGTCACGTGGCCAGCATGACTAAGCCACTTCTGGCGAACCAGAGCAGCGCACGGAAATGCCGTTTACCTTCCCGCCGGAGCTCCCTTGCAGCATCCCCAAAATGTGCTCTGGAGGGTTGGGAGATCCTTTGGAGTAGATCATTTGTGGGGGGAAGAAGAAAGGAAAGTCCTGTTAAGTAAGTGAAACACAGTGCACATAGCTTTGATTTCAACCCAAAAGGAGTGTGATCCAGGTCTGGATCCAACCCAAGGCATTAAAATAAGAGATATCACAACTTTTCATAATTTATTTAACTACATTTCAATCCTAAAGTACACATAGTTAGTTCCCCACATTTTATCCTTATAACCATGTGAAATAAATTAAGCTGAGAAATGCTAACTGACCCAGGTCACCCGGTCAGTTTGACAGCTGAGTGGAAATCTGAATCTGGGTCTCCCCAGTCCTAATTATACACACTAACCACCAAACTATGCCAGTATCAGAGCAGAGTGGGGGGAAGCTGCTGATGCAATGTATCTTCTGATTCTGAAGAGCTTAGA
This sequence comes from Podarcis bocagei, assembly GCF_964188305.1. NCBI lineage: Eukaryota > Metazoa > Chordata > Lepidosauria > Squamata > Lacertidae > Podarcis > Podarcis bocagei. The sequence goes on from NC_138134.1 coordinate 51,532,189, forward strand.
ATGTGTGGACCAGGGCTGGGCAACCAGTGATTCTCCAGATGTTATTAGACTACAACTGCCGTTAGTCTTAGCCAGTGTGGCCAGTGATCAGAGATTATGGTGGTTGTGGTCCAACAGTACCTAGAGAACCACAGATTTTCCTGACTCTGGCCCAGAGATGGGGAAACGGTTATTGCACTCTATGTTCACTTTCCAATGCTACCACAATGTTTCCTTTCTCTTTAGTATACTGGAAGTCTGTTCTGATTGCATGGCTAATGGTACGTTATGCAAAGCACATCATCAGTGGAATAGGGAGAGGAGGGAATGGTGTGGCCCATCCTGCTCCATGCCTAATGCCCTTTGACTTTTCCAGTCTAAGAAACCAGGGCTCTTAAAATATATTAGAAGAGGCAATAAAAATGTCTCGAAAACTTCCAGATTGGGGGGGGGGGGGAAGAACTGCATTGCAAAATTCAGAGAAGGGCGGATTTCAAAAGATGGCTGTGTTTCAATTTGCACATTGTTTCAGAAAGTGCAAACTGTGTAGTTTTGCACTTAAATGTGACCTGAATAGAATCTCTTTCCCATCCCTATCGAGGATTAAGTGCCACTGGAGCTTAATTTTGAGCAGGCCTGTAGAAGATTGCACTCTTGTGAGTTTGTCTCTGCTGCCGTCTTTCTCACTCCACACAAATTTATTGATGAACCACCACTGGCGAAAAGTTTTAGTCCTCTAAGAAATTGGTGGCACATGGATTCTGTCGGTATCACTTGGTGCTCGAACTATTTTGCAGTGTGCCAGTAACTACACTTCATCAGCTCGTGCCATAACACCTCATAGCCCCTTGTTAGTTTCCCTCCATTTTATGGTCTTCTAGGTGAAAAAGCTCATCTTGCTTAAATGGCCCTCAGGCTACTAGCAAGAAAATGCTGAAGAAAGAAAAGAAGCGAGAATAACACTTGAATATAAAAAACAGATGCATATCTGCAGTTTGGGAATGAAATGCAGTATGAATGCATGGGCAAAGCTACACTCCACTTCTAGTAATGACAGCCTAGTTTTATTTGACTGAAAGCTGCTCTAATTGTACTCCCGTGGAGAAAAAACCAGAACTGATCATGGCAATTTTACTGTGACTCCCACAATAACCTTTACACATATTCTAGGAAGTAGACACAGTTCCTTTTCAATTTGTGAGATAGCAATTTAAGATGACTGTTTTTCCTGGATCCGTCACATTATATTCGTAACAGCTCTCCTTTATGTGTCAATAAAACAAACAAACTATCAACAAACAAAAACTATTAGTATATGAAACAGGAAAATTATTCCTGCAGCTTTTGTTTTTTAGTCATCGCCACATTCATATAAAACGTCCTCCTTAGAACTAACTGACTCATGAACTGCCTTGTTAGAAATCATGGCAGGAAGAGGTAAAAAAGATACACTGTAGATTACCAAGGGCTAACCTGTTGCCCTCCTAATATTGTTACACTACAACTCCCATCACCCCTAACCATGACCATGCTGTAACTATCCGGTTCACGGGCGATTGAAGTCCCGGCTGGGGATGTCGGGACCGGGGACAAGATGGCAGGGTGGGATAGGAACGGGAGTCCAGAAGCCAGGAGTCAAGAAGCCAAGGATGCAAGGGTCAGAGAGCCGGGAGTCAAGAAGCCGAAGGTCCGAGGGTCAGGAAGCAAGGAGTCAAACACAGCAAGGCAGGGAACGTGTTGCTGTGGCAAAGAGCTGAAGGGAAATGCTGACCTTATATCCCTTCCCAGCTCTTGCCACCAGGTGCTGTGAGTTACCAATCGGCCTCACCTGTGAGGCCGCGCCTTGCCTCTTCAGAACAAACTTAGGAAGGCCCCAGTCCTGGTCACAGGACCTGGCTCCTGCACGCACACCTGACACATGCTAGCTGTGGCTGATGGGACCCGGGGCCCAACAATATCTGGAGGACTAGCCAATGGGAAGCTGTGCACGCCTCTTCCGTGCCGGAAGGAGCGCTGGAAATAGCGTTTGTGCATGTGTGCGTGTGCACACACACACTCTGGCCCACAGTCTGTGGGACTGTGAAGCGACCCAAGCCACAAAAACTTTGCCGGCCCCTGGTTTAGGTGCTAGGCAAAAATGTTCATCTTCAACCCGGCCTTTGGCTTATTGACATTCTATGCCCTTTTAAATGTGTTGTGGGAGAGGGGATTATTGATTTGTTTTTGTTCTTATTTTTATTATGTCTTTTGTGGGTTTTCATATTGCAATTCTATACTGTGAACCACCCTGAAATCTACAGATGAAGGACAGTATACAAATTTTAATAATAATAATAATAATAATAATAATAATAATAATAATAATAATAATGATGATGATGATGATGATAATGATAATATTGCATGAAGAAGGCTACTGTTGCAGTATCACAGAAACATCCAACATTCTGCATTACATTTCTAGGCATTAACTGCAAATGCAGCCTTAAAATTACTGTGCTTTCCAAATCAGTTTTTACATTTATCCTTCAGATGGCATTGGCAAAATTCTAAATGTGCAGTAGATGCAAAGCCAAATTACATGGAACATGATATTGATAAGATTGGGGGGGGGGGTTTCCCTCCAAGCCCCATAAACTGAGTAACACCTATGCTGGCAACAGAGCCAATACTGAAACTGTCCTGGCAGCCATAAACGCGATTTAAGCTTAACTTATCCATCTACAGCTTTTCCTGATACTTTATCCCTGGTTTATCCCAGGTAGACCCATAAAACACCCTCCTTACAGCATGTTAGAGAGGATTAAACCACATTAGGATGGAGAGAATGTTCATTCCTGGAAAAAGTGCACGTGATGCTGTTATGACACTGAATGATTTTCCTGTAGTTTCTCAGTACTCATCTATAACAGATTTTATTTGGATTTAATGGGGAAGGAGCCTATTGTGCAGTTGGGTTACTGGTTTGGAAAGTGTGTAATGTGGCACTGCTGAGTCTCTGTTCTTCATTCACGGACAACCTGGGCTATATCATCAAGGTATTTATTTTTGCAACGAAGTATTATAAACCATTGCCAGTTCAATAAGTATTCCCTTTCCACAACCTTATTTTGCCAAGTTTTCCCAGCGTTGCTGACCCAGAGTGCATATGTTTATTTCATGGGCCATGTAGTAGTGAATTATGCAGGGCTGCCCATTCCAAATTGGAGGAAGAAACAATGGAGAGAGGGAGTGCTGGGCGGTTTGTGGGGAGGATGATTTGTGTTAAAAAATTATCACTGATAAGCAGTCTTGGAAAAGTCTTCTTGACTTTCATCACAAACAACCGTGATCATGTTGATCATATTGTAAGATGGAAACCTTGCTGGTTAATATCTAGCCTTGTCTTTGGAAAACCTTCTTGGCCTTCTTGAGAAAGAGCATTATTTTGATTTGCTATATAACAGTAGTAGTAATGTGTAGTGAACGCTTTAAGAAAAGTATTTACAAATAAGCAAAAGCAGAGCATTAAGAAAAAGGACCAAAGATAATAATAGAAGGTTAAAATTTGGGTCTGCCCATCCATTTTTTCAGATCCTTGCTGGCCCTTTTAAAATTGGTTACAGCTTTCCTTCTGTGGCTTTGTAACCAGCCTGGTCTAATTTAATACCATTGTGATGTGATTCCAGAAAAGGTTTTTCAGCCTGCCAGCTTTGTATATATTCACCTTCTCTCCCTTCATGCATCACTCTATATTTGTCTATATGAAATCCTTGTCCTTTTTTCAAACAGAGAACTGCTACACAAGAAGGAGAACCAAATCGTGATATATATTGCAATAGCCAATTTTTCTCTTATTGGGCTCCATTCAATAAATATGAGTTTGCCAACCTATAAACTATTTGGATTGCCAAGACAGGCTCTATAAGTCTAGGTTTTGATGTCTTCTTTGTGGAATTTGCTCTATACCAATGATGCTTTTGAGTAATAACACAAAGTAGATATTATTTTAAGTTTAAAGCTTTGAGTTGTAACACGCAGTAGGTATTTGTTTAAGGCTCCTATCCACACTTACCTGGCTACTTCTGAATAGACACCCATAAGCTGTATATTCCACAATTAAGCATATATTTAATTAGGCAGTAAATTATGTGAGAACCAGACTAAGTGTAATGTGCTTTAAACATAATACTTTTCCGTTTGGTTTCCTGAGGACTTGTTTAGAATATTAATACCAATTAGGCAATAGCTTTCTTAATTAGATATTGCCATGTATATAGGGTAGACAGTTGTGCATTGCCAAAAAGAAGCAAAAAAAGAATTTGCCTTACTGCAGAAGAGGACACCAATTTAAATAAAATTTGAAGGCAATTCATATGTATAGGCACAAATTTAGAAATAATTACTATAATTGAAATAGAAATGCAGTATATCTCACCATAGCAGTGCTCTGTCAGCACACCAGGTGCTGCTAATTGTGGATGTGCAGCTTCGATGCTCCTGCTCTCCCTTCTTAGGATTTCTCATCTTTAAACCAAACCTGGACTGGCCAGCCCTCGTATACAGGACACTTTCAAATAGATGGTTGTCCACTGACAGCTCTACTAAATATCTGGGATGTTTGTACTGATCTACTACAGTAGTGGCTGGTGGGGCAGTGTTGCCCAGCTGACTTACCAACATGGAGTTTGCTGCCAACCAAGAGGAAGAGGAGGGAGGCAGTATATGTGAAGAAGTGTGCATGCACAAGAAAGCTTATACAGTGGTACCTCGGGTTACAAACTCTTCAGGTTACAGACTCCACTAAGCCGGAAGCAGTACCTCGGGTTAAGAACTTTACCTCAGGATGAGAACAGAAACCACGCGGTGGTGGCAGCAAGAGGCCCCATTAGCTAAAGTGGTACCTCAGGTTAAGAACGGCCTCTGGAATGAATTAAGTTCATAACCAGAGGTACCACTGTACCCAGAACAAACTTAGTTGGCCTCTAAGGTGCTACTGGACAATTTTTTAAAATTTATTTCAACCTTCACTTTGGTGAGCAAAATCGCCCCCACTCCACTAGTTGCTACTATTTCTGTAAGGTACCTTATACTTTCTTCAAGAGCTGTACAATCTGGCAAAACAGCTCATTTATAACCTCTGCCCATACATATCTTGGTGCTGGGCCAAAGAAGGCTGTCCATAAATTGGAAGTATATATGTTTGTGTGTGTACACACACACACACATTTCATCATCAGATGGAATCTTATAAAGGAGGGATAGAGAATATGATCAACAAATACCTTTTTAAAAATGCTTTTATTGAATGATTTTCGTGGATAACAAAGGTACATATAACGTTTCTGTTTTCAGCTCATAAGAGTCCTCTCTACAAGTCAGTTATGTTTGGTGTGAGACATTGCTATCATACACATTGTGAGGTTGCAGGGGGAGAAAAGGGGGGGGGAGATAGAAAGGGGGTAATGATTTTCCCTTTTTGCATACTGTATGTGTGGGGTTTTCATGTCAGCGTCACATGGATCGGTTCTTCATCTATTCATTTATTAGTTGTCGGCAGTGAGAGAGATTGATATGGCTAAACTGACCCAACAACTGCTCCCCCTCATATACACAAATACTGTTTTTTTAATAAATAAATAAAAACTTGTCAAATTGCGTCCTCATTCTCAGGCTGTTCTCTAGTACAGGTGTTGCTTTCCCCAGCAGAAGAGAACAGGCCTCCTCCTTTAAACAGGCCACCCCAGCATGGGGTCTTTGCAATGTGTCCCCACATGAAGTATGAATGGGTCTTTTCTGTTGCATTGAGCATAATGCAAAAGGGTGGGGGGGGGGAGTCAGCTATTCTTCCAGATAAATGACTGACTGACTTTAAAGTCACTAAAAAGGAAAATCAAGAATGTCTGGACCTCCTCCTTTCCCCGAGCCTTCTTTTTCACAATGCTTAACATACTAACACATAAAAAGGCATTTTGTTTTGCAAATGAAGTCTGGAAAAGGAATTGTGCTTCATAAAAGAAGTATCAACGCAGCAAGCTCAGTTAGAACTATATGCGTAAACAACACTGTCTCTTAAAAGAAATACTGAATCTTTGTGCGCATGCCAAAAAGCCCCAAAATGTTGTAGATGCAAACATTAGAGAAGACACATGAGAAAGAACGACAATTTCCTGTTTAGAAAATGAGGAATATACCATAATTATTTACAATAATCATTAAGAGAGAGTTGTAAAGTGGTTACAAAACAACATGTTTATGGTGCTGTTTTTCCCCTCCATAATGAAATTCCTTATTAACAAAAAGTTTCTTTAAAAACCCTATCCAGTACCAATTTAATTATGATCTTTAATTGGCTTCAGATTAAACAAACGCCACAATCCTCTGTCGACAAACTTGGGAGACAGACCCATTAAACAAAGCAGGACTTGTGTCTGAGTCAACATGTATTGGATTAAGCTGAAAGAAAGGTATAGAACAGCAATACTTTAGTAAACTGCAAAGATAAACTAATGCAATACAAAGGTATGGTCTGTTATTTAACTTAATAAAAAATATTTGTCAACCACCTTTCGTCAAAAGACTACAGGACAGTGCACACAAGTGTAAATAAATTCACGAAACATAAAAATGCAGTTTAGAACAGAACAAAATACAAGAGAAAGCAGAAGATCCTTTAAAAAACGCCTCAGGACCGCCTCTTTCCATATGAACCTAACCTGACCCTGAGATCATCTTCTGATGCTCTCCGTGTGTCAGGAGCTTGTCCTACACTCAAGTAGGACCCTGGCAGAGACACATGCCCGACTGGCATGTTCTCTCCCACCTGGTTGATTGTTCGGGAGCTTCAAAAGCTTTCTTCAGCCTGAACATCACATTGACCGATGACAACAGACATCAACACACTTAGGGATCTTTGCAGCTTGTGTAACAGACCTCAGCAGCTCAGCATTTTGGCTAATCTACTTTATTTACATATAAACACACACGGAGCACTGCAACATGGCTCCCTCTCTCTCTAGCATTAGACAGCAAAGAAAAAGAACAAAGGACAATACAGTGGTACCTCAGGTTAAGAACTTAATTCGTTCTGGAGGTCTGTTCTTAACCTGAAACTGTTCTTAACCTGAAGCACCACTTTAGCTAATGAGGCCTCCTGCTGCCGCTGCACAGCCGCTGCATGATTTCTGTTCTCATCCTGAAGCAAAGTTCTTAACCTGAGGTAATATTTCCGGGTTAGTGGAGTCTGTAACCTGAAGTGTATGTAACCCGAGGTGCCACTGTGGTCCCCCTTCACAGAACACAGTAACACAAACATCCTGTCTCCATCACATCCCACTTTGTGGAGTCAAAACATACACTGTCATGTGATAGACAAAAATCCCATGACTGCAATCATGGAGCAGAAATTCTAACACCGTGTGCCTCCTCCTTGAGAGGTCTGGAGGGTGGCAACACGAGAACGGGCCTTCTCTGCAGTGGCTCCCCATCTGTGGAATGCCCTCCCCAGGGAAGTTCACCTGGTGCCTTTATTATACACCTTTAAGCACCAAGCAAAATTGTTCCTTTATAACCAAGCCTTTGGTTGATTTGACTGACATCCTTCAAAATGTGGTCCGGGGTGGGGGGCAATTGGGGTGTTGTTTTTATTTTGATTATGTATTTTGTGGTTTTATATTTTCATTTTATTCTGTGAACCATCCTAAGACCTCCAGGGTGGTATATAAATTCAACAAATAAATAATAATCATAATAAAACAAATCATAGAATAAAACACAATTCCAAAGCAAGAAGTAAAAACCTACAATGTAAAATACTGAGGAATGTATGATGCTTAGGTTACTATGAAATATATATAGTGTGGATTTTTTGGAACGGTGTTGCGGGCAGGTCATGTGGTCTCCCACTCACCGCAGGGGCGTGGCTAAGCCCCCACATCTTGAGGGAGTCCCAGGCTGCGTCACGGCCCCTGGCCGGCCATTTAGCGCATTTAAGCAGCTGAGTGGCTGGGAGATCTCCCTTCTTCCTGCTTCCGCAGATCTCGCTGCTCCCTTTCGGCTTAGCTTTGCTTCCTCCTGTGTAAACAAACAGTAGCTTTCGTGGTTTCTGCCTTTGCATGGGTGCTGGAACACCCTCCAACCCAGCCTTCGACTCCATCAATCGATCAAGGGATTCCCTTGCTTGTGAACAGCTAACTGGCGGTGGAAATTCTCCTACTGGAGAACAGCTGACTGGTGGCAGCTGAAAACAGCTTGTGGGCCCGGACTGCAACGAGGGCTTTTTCAGAGGTGGTGTTTGGGTGCCGTTTGCATTGGAATTTGGGTTGGGAATTCCTGGCGACCGACTGGCATGAATGACGCAGCCTGCTGCTCACACAAGGAACAGTTTCACACATACACCCAGCTCCTCGGTGGCTGCACAACTACTGCCACCACCATCAAAAGAATAAGCAGCTCTTCTCTATTCCACTCATAAACTTACAGGATAGAGCCACTGCAGGGATCTAGCATTGAGCTTTGTTTAAAAGTGTGGCAGAAATGTAGCCCAAAATATAAAGAGCTCTAGCGGAAGCTCAAAAACATAGAAAATGGGGTTTGGTCAGTGGCTGTGTATGTTCCTCGGTTTCATGCACATGGCTGCAGAATTCAGCTTCCAGAATTCTCAAGATTCAAGTGTTTTCCATGAACCTCTGTGCAGTATTTTTTTTCTTACCTCATTTTTGCTACTAATACAATGAAAACAAAACAGCAACACAAGCAATAACCAATATCTTTTGCCAAATTAATCTCTAACACACATTACAAACAAACAAACAGAATCCTACTCATTTGTGATTTAACTCAACACGTTAATAGCAGAGTTGACAGCCCCCTGCTATCTGACCTTCTTCATTTACCTTAATTATTCCAAATTGTGTTGACAGTCAGTCAAAACTATAAGTAGGAAGCTAGCTAGGTCAAATATCATATGGGTCTGACTTGTCAGTAAAAAGACTGGTACATACTCTCCTACCAAAGATATTTTGTTCCTTAACAACTTTGCTCTAAATTTCTGTCTAGGGCAGCACTATAGACTTTCCACAACTGGTTGTCCAGACTGATGCTGGTGCTCATTCTGGGGAATCCCTCTGAACCGCAAAGGAGAAGCTATTCAACCCTGCCAAGGTGTTTTTTTATATGGTTGAAGGGAGCCATATTTTGAAATCATTGTAATTGCCAAGAGGTTTTCAAGGCAGCCCCACTTAGAACGTAGGGCAGTAATCCAAATGAGTCATTATTTACTAGACCTAGAGCACAGATTGGTTACAACCAGCGCTTATTTAAATGAGGGTACCCAGTACCGGCACCTCTTTTCATTGTTGGCACTTACTGTAAGTGTGGCACTTACTGTAACAACTTCATGGTGAGTACTGGCACCTACTTTTCGTGGGAGGGGAAAGCAATGGTTACGACTATAGCCAATATTTCACCCAGCAAAACTATGGGAGACTAAATGTTTATCTCCCTCATTTGTCATCCCTTCCCCCAATGTTTGGAAAACATATAAGCTATAGATATGTATTTAAATATGGTGCATATATATATATATATATATATATATATATATATATATATATATATGGTATATGCCTTATTTATATACATTTTTAATCATTATGCATTTTTCTTTTTTTAAAAAAACACACCTTTATAGCATAGATTGCTTTTCTGGACTTAAAAAGCCAATGTGTTTGAGGTCATTAAAAAGGAAATTACTTCAATTAATTCTGACCCACCACAGGTTTAAAAGAAATAAAGAGCTGTGAAACTTAAAAGGGAAAGGGTGGGCATTTTATGGATCCATGTGAAATATTTTGCTTGCAATGAAAGAGAATTCTGATGGCTGCCAGACACCCAGAGGTTGGTCTCCTGTGACTAATTCTTTTTAGCTAGTTTGTAAATTAATCTCCATGTTCAGCTTTCCCTCCCCACTCCACTCACACCCTAGCTCTAAACTAACAAAAGCAGCCTATACCAGAAATCTACAGGTAAAGGCTGGAAATTAAAACTACTTCACACCCTCATCTGACCCTGTGGCACACTTTTATCTTAAAAAATATTATTTTACAGGTCCTCTCCTGCCCCCACTTCAAATGTGTTTTTCATTTACAGCCTCCGGGCATTTACTTGACTTTTGCCGAGACAGCGCACACCACTTCTTCTTCTTCTTCTTTATAAAAAAGTGGCTCTCTTCTCTCTGTTGTGATGCTTTTAGTAGTTTCTACGAAGTAGTAACCTTTGGTCTCAGGGGATGTGAAAGGGAAGCAAAACATGTTGTGGGAAAGTGACAAGGCTTTACAAAGCACCTTTCTCAGATAGGCTTCCAGATTTTTGAGCGGCTGAAATGGATAAATGTTTTCCAAAAGCAAGTATCATTGTACAAGGTCTGTATACATAATTACTAAGCCTGAAACCAATCTCCTCCCCACTTTCCCTTTTCAGACCTACATTGCAAGTTGCTCATGATGAACAGGTCATGAGAAGACTCCCACACAAGCTCATAGTGCAGTTATTTTGCCAAGGAATGGAAGTCTTCCAAAATTTCTTTGAGTGATGATAGCACTCCCAAACCACAATCTTGGCCCATGGCAGGGTCCTTAGTTACTATGAGCTGGCTTCTATACATTTTTAATAACAGGATCTTGCATGTAAGATCCCCACGTGGTTGTATCGGACAGTGGAGGAGAAGTTATCTATCCCCGTTATCCTTCTGAGATTTGGGGTGTCGTTTTTACCCCCAACACTTCGTCCCAGACCAGTAAAACTCATCATATGCCAATGCTGGGATGTGCAAATCAGTCGAGGAGGAGGTTATTGGTGCCTCCAAGCATGCCTGGAGGAAACGGACCATTTGGATCCCTTCCAGTCGGGATTCAGGCCTCACCATGGGACTGAAACTGCCTTGGTCGCGCTAGTTGATGATCTCCGGCGGGCTAGGGACAAATGTGAGAGCTGTTTCCTAGTTCTGCTGGATCTCTCAGCGGCCTTTGACACCATTGACCATAACATCCTTCTGGACCATCTAGAGGGGCTGGGAGCTGGGGGCACTGTCATACAGTGGTTCCGATCCTTCCTCCTGGGCCGTGTCCAGAAAGTGGTGGTGGGGGATGAGTGTTCAGACCCCTGGGCTCTCACTTGTGGGGTGCCTCAGGGTTCTGTCCTCTCCCCCATGCTTTTTAATATCTATATGAAGCCGCTGGGAGAGATCATCAGGGGGTTTGGACTGGGTGTTCATCAGTATGCAGATGACACCCAGCTCTACCTCTCCTTTAAATCAGAACCAGTGAAGGCGGTGAAGGTCCTGTGTGAGTGCCTGGAGGCGGTTGGAGGATGGATGGCGGCTAACAGATTGAGGCTGAATCCTGACAAGACAGAAGTACTGTTTTTGGGGGACAGGGAGCGGGTTGGTGTGGGGGATTCCCTGGTCTTGAATGGGGTAACTGTGCCCCTGAAGGACCAGGTGCGCAGCCTGGGAGTCATTTTGGACTCACAGCTGTCCATGGAGGCGCAGGTTAACTCTGTGTCCAGGGCAGCTGTCTACCAGCTCCACCTGGTACGCAGGCTAAGACCCTACCTGCCCGCGAACTGTCTTGCCAGAGTGGTGCATGCTCTAGTTATCTCACGCTTGGACTACTGCAATGCGCTCTACGTGGGGCTACCTTTGAAGGTGACCCGGAAACTGCAATTAATCCAGAATGTGGCAGCTAGACTGGTGACTGGGAGTGGCCGCCGGGACCACATAACACCGGTTCTGAGAGATCTGCATTGGCTCCCAGTACGTTTCCGAGCACGATTCAAAGTGTTGGTGCTGACCTTTAAAGCCCTAAACGGCCTCGGTCCTGTATACCTGAAGGAGTGTCTCCACCCCCATCGTTCAGCCCGGACACTGAGATCCAGCGCCGAGGGCCTTCTGGTGGTTCCCTCATTGCGAGAAGTGAGGCTACAGGGAACCAGACAGAGGGCCTTCTCGGTAGTGGCGCCCGCCCTGTGGAATGCCCTCCCATCAGATGTCAAAGAGATAAATAATTACCTGATATTCAGAAGACATCTTAAGGCAGCCCTGTTCAGGGAAGTTTTTAATATGTAACGCTGTAATGTTTTTAACACTGATTGGGAGCCGCCCAGAGTGGCTGGGGAAACTCAGCCAGATGGGCGGGGTATAAATAATAAATTATTATTATTATTATTATTATTATTATTATTATTATTATTATTATGCCTCTCTGCTCATCAAATGATCACTTTGATTACTAGGAAAGGGGAAATTTGCATCCCCATCAGCATGTTGGACCGCCTCCAGTATAGTGTCTACCTTATTCCCTCCTTTTTTTCAGCTGCCCAAACCATTCAAGTCTTGGAGGGCCAGAAAAATTCACTCCAGGGGCTGTATAAGACCCCCCCAAGTGCAAATTAGCCATCCCTGCTATAAGCAACATTAAAATAATAATAAAAATCCGCAGCAGGCAATCCACACAATATACTAAAACCACCTTACCTGCAGAGGCCGCAAACCTCTCCAAAATAAGGATGGTTTAATGAATTTCCTAAAGGTGCTCATAGGTATTTCCAGCACAGATTGCAATTTTTTTTAGTAAGAACGTGGTGTATTTCAGATGCATGAAGTTCAATGTTGAACTAAACAATGCAAACAGACTGATTACTTCTCAAAGCAAATGTCCAGGTTTCTTGTGATATGCCCCCCCCCCCCCGACAGACCAGCTGCCACTTTGACTTTTGAGGTTACAGCACGTGGATCTTCACAAAAGCAGATTCAAGCCCTGAAGGTGAAATCTGACAAACATTAATGGGAACATTTGGAAGTCATACTATTCATTTTGCACTATGAAAACAAAAACCCAGTGCTTTAACATTCCATAGAATCATTGATGTGGCTATTCAACTAGGAGCACCCTTAACGGGGTGATAGCCAGCATTAGTCATACTTATGAGTACACCCACTGAAATCAGTGGGTTTAAGTAACTGAAGCCTATTGATTTCCATCAGTTTACTCTGAGAACGACTATCCTAAATTGACGGCTCTTCATATGCAATCAACAACCAATGACGACTCTCAAGCAATTGGATCAATGGAAATATCTAGGCGTGCCGTTTACCCGAGAGGGCCAAATAGCCATACGACCCCTTGAGAGATTGAAGGGGACATTAGAGCTTTTATGTGCGGGGTGGGGGAAAGCCCACAATGCTTTCATGATATATTAAAATTCTGCTCAGAGCTGTCGTAAAAGTTTCCCAAATCATCATAATCGTACTTGCCACCTGCTTACCTAAGCATCTTCTGAGAATGCCATTTAAGAGACCAAAACCACCCCCAAAACCTGCCACACCTCCATCCCTGGAGAAACCAGCACCTGTTAAGACCACAAAGAATACCAAGAAGATGGTGATCTCTGCTGATTTTCCTAACTATCCTACAGCCCCTGTAATCAGCTCCAGAAAGTTGGGGTACCCTCCAAAATTGTGTGGAAGGTGGGGTGAGGGACTGCAAAAGTAAATCAGCAAAGATCCCCTTACCCTTCTTTTCCCTCAGCAAAGGCATTTGTTGGATCAACGGAGGTTAGCTCAGTTGGTTAGAGTGTGGTGCTGATAATGCCAAGGGTAATAATAATAATAATAATAATAATAATAATTTATTATTTATACCCCGCTCATCTGGCTGAGTTTCCCCAGCCACTATGGGCGGCTTCCAATCAAGTGTTAAAAACAATACTGCAACGCGCTCTACATGGGGCTACCTTTGAAGGTGACCCGGAAACTGCAATTAATCCAGAATGCGGCAGCTAGACTGGTGACTGGGAGTGGCCGCCAGGACCACATAACACCGGTTCTGAGAGATCTGCATTGGCTCCCAGTACGTTTCCGAGCACGATTCAAAGTGTTGGTGCTGACCTTTAAAGCCCTAAACGGCCTCGGTCCTGTATACCTGAAGGAGCGTCTCCACCCCCATTGTTCAGCCCGGACACTGAGATCCAGCACCAAGGGCCTTCTGGCGGTTCCCTCATTCCGAGAAGTGAGGCTACAGGGAACCAGAGGGCCTTCTCGGTAGTGGCGCCCGCCCTGTGGAACGCCCTCCCATCAGATGTCAAAGAGATAAATAATTACCTGACATTCAGAAGACATCTTAAGGCAGCCCTGTTCAGGGAAGTTTTTAATATGTAACGCTGTACTGTTTTTAACACTGATTGGGAGCCGCCCAGAGTGGCTGGGGAAACTCAGCCAGATGGGCGGGGTATAAATAAATTATTATTATTATTATTATTATTGTTGTTGTTGTTGTTGTTGTTGTTGTTGTATGGTCGTACTATGAATATTATCCTATTCTATCTTCACAACCAACTTATGTAGTAGAATAAACCAAGCTGATAATGAACAATTTTCCATTGATAAAAATTGATTTTTATCAACACAAGTTATCGGATGGTATTGATTTCCATAAAGGAACTGATACCATACAAGATACTATCTTATCAGTTGAACATAGCCAGGACAGCTCCACTGTTACGAGACAGAATGCTGCTGAATACTTGTTGTTGGAGAGTGCAGCTAGGGAGAATCTTGTTGACTCAGGTCCGGCTTGTGAGTGTCCTAAAGACATCTGATCAGCCACTGGGAAAACAAGATGCAAGGCTAGAAGAACCTTTGGCCTGATTCTGTTGGATCTTCTTATGCTTTAATTTTTAAAAATAACATTTGCAAGGTTTGAGATTGATAATAAGGGAGAAAACAGTCAGCCCATGTAAAATATCTGTGACACCAACCACAAAACCTGTTGTTTTAGCTTATTCAGTTATCTCACACTTTCCTTTCAATAATAGCTCTTAATTGACACTTTTCATAATTGAATTTTGAAGTCTGTGTTGTTGTTGTTTAAATACAATGTTCAAATGTTACCATTTGTGGACGACTTACATTGCATACCATTTGTTCTATTATTAGAACATAGATGGGCAAAAATATTTGATGGATGCAACCACCACACACAAAGATGTTAAGTTATTAGAGGAAGGTCAATCTTTGCTTCCCTGCTAAGCAAGCTGAGAAAACAATGAGAAGACAACTAGTGGGCTACACACACTGTCAGAATTAGAGGAAAAGATAAAACAAACAGGCCTTCCATTGTTCTATGATCTTGAAAAATGTAGAACACAAGGTGTTCCCCTCTCCTGTCTCTGTGCAACTAGTTGCTACTGATTTTCACTTGATGTGAAATGTGGGGTAAATTTCTGGAGGTTCTCACGCAAGGGAATCATCCAAGAAATTGTGAATTACACAAACACACAAAGTGTGATGGTCAAATGGTGACAGTGCCTCTGATCCCCTCTCCTAGCCTCAATGCTCCCTTAGTCATGATGTGGTGAGGTATCTGTTTCTCACTTGAAAAGGGCTGAGGAAGTTGAAAGCGTGAGCTTTTCCCCAATTCCTCTTTCAGCAACTTTTGCTTATCAATATTGCTTCTACTGGATCACACTTTTACCAGAACCAGAACTTTTTTTTCATTCAGAACTCACCGGAAATCAGTTCTGGCACCTCTCAGGTGGGCACCATTGCCATTCTAAGAGAATGAGGGAGGTTGGTGAGTTCCAACAATTTTTTCCCTAGAAAAATAGCACTGACCAGAACCCTTGGGAAAGCAATGGGTGTGTCCATATTGTCTCAGGACAGGGTGATCCAGGAGATGGGTGAGACAACTGACCAGAAAAGAAAAAGCCCATGACACTAGTTCATAAATCCAGATGTGCAAAAAAAAAGTTTGCCAGCCCATGGTTCA
This sequence comes from Podarcis bocagei, assembly GCF_964188305.1. NCBI lineage: Eukaryota > Metazoa > Chordata > Lepidosauria > Squamata > Lacertidae > Podarcis > Podarcis bocagei. The sequence continues at coordinate 51,547,971 of NC_138134.1, forward strand.
GGCAATAAATGGCCAGTGGTTCTGACTTGTTATGGCCCCTTCCTGTGTGTGTTGTTCTGAAGTGCCCTTCCTCTCCTCATTTCCTGCAACAGTGCCAGTATTGATTGACACTGAAGCCTTGAACTCACTGACCAAACTGCAGAAACATTGTAAAAACCATTTAGTCTGACTTTCAAAATGGCTGTTTTTGTACGTGGCGTGTGTTTGGACAGCTGCCCATTCTATAGTTCTACCATATCATATCCCAGCAGGTTTGATGGTTTCCATCTTAAAATCACTTACTGAAAGCTTACTGTATTTTTATTATTATGATTTAACCTTCCTAGCACTATTTTTAAATATAAAATCAGCACAAATAATGAGAATATAATCACTAATTTAAACCAGGGAATTAGATGTTTCTGTGTATTATATACTCATTGAGGGAATGTAAAAGAAACTCTTAGTTTAATTCCAGTTTCTTGCTTCACTAACCGCAAGCCACCTGCAATCATTATTCTCGGACATACTGCAATGTGTTTTTTTTTTTACAAGATACAACTGTGAAAGGCTATAGTGTGGTATTTTAGCTGATTGCTTTTCAGATGCATTAAGAATTTGATATGCCATTAAGAACTCAAGCCTTGACACTACTTCAGTGGAAATAAATGGATTTTTCAAAATATTTTCCTAGAGGCATGATCAAATTAAAGTATAGTACACAGTGGTTCAGCAGGTTCCAATTAATCAGTTCATATCGTGTTTATTTCCTGGCCTGATGTCTAGAATAACCTTAAACTTTTAGTTGGAGCAAAACACATAGGAATCTTGCATATAGTCAAACCTTCGACAAACTGGAAAGATGGGATTATTGAATGATGGTCTTGCGCTTTCGCAGTAACTATCCTTCCAGCTTATCTATTTGCATTTTCTCATTTTGCATACAAGAAAGATTACTCAAGTGATGCTATGAAAAAAATGGGCTGCTACGAGTTTAAATGAAGTGAAGGAGGCCCTCTGCCCAGCTCTTCCCAATACATCTACATGGTAGGTGGGTGGAAGCTAATGTCCATGGATTTCAGCAGAAACACTTGAAATGGGATCATTGGCAAAGGAAGAAGAGTGCGGGGAGAGCATATTGGCAAAACCTATTTGGTGTTTCGCAACTTTCTGACTGGTTGCAGGACCTTAGCCAGACCTAGCAGAGTAAACGCAGAATCCATGGAAGCAATTGGCGACTTGGCTGCAGACAGGATAGACGAAACAGGAACCAGGAACTTGTAGTTAGGTGTTTATTATATACAGTGGACTATTTACAGGAATAGAACAGAACACGGATCTTTAGCTAGCTCTCTCATACACGACTCACAACTCTCAACCTCCAACTCCTACACTGACACTCGTACTCCTACACATTCCAGTTAGTAGGCCATTAATCATTATTCCCGTGAGAGAGCTTGACCAATCATGGAGCTGTCTCCATGCCTCTGTATCACCAGGCAGACTTACTCCTTCACATTGCCTTGGCTGTCTGCCAAACCCTAAATTGACTCTGTGTGAGTAGCTGCACGTATTCAGATTCCCAACAGAGCACACCTCCCCCGGCAGTGCGATCCCGGTGGGGTGCCATTGCGCATGCCAGCCCCGCCCCCACCTGCTCTCCACCTCCTCAGTGCCAGAGCATGAGGCTCTGCCACTGAATGGGATGTTTTGGAGATGGGGGGGGGGGAGCAACAGAGATTTGCTAGCAAAGGATCCTGGACCACTGTATTCTGCTCTGGTCAGACCTCACCTGGAGTACTGTGTCCAGTTCTGGGCACCACAGTTCAAGAAGGACACTGACAAACTGGAACGTGTCCAGAGGAGGGCAACCAAAATGGTCAAAGGCCTGGAAACGATGCCTTATGAGGAACGGCTAAGGGAGCTGGGCATGTTTAGCCTGGAGAAGAGGAGGTTAAGGGGTGATATGATAGCCATGTTCAAATATATAAAAGGATGTCACATAGAGGAGGGAGAAAGGTTGTTTTCTGCTGCTCCAGAGAAGCGGACACGGAGCAATGGATCCAAACTACAAGAAAGAAGATTCCACCTAAAGATTAGGAAGAACTTCCTGGCAGTAAGAGCTGTTCGACAGTGGAATTTGCTGCCAAGGAGTGTGGTGGAGTCTCCTACTTTGGAGGTCTTTAAGCAGAGGCTTGACAACCATATGTCAGGAGTGCTCTGATGGTGTTTCCTGCTTGGCAGGGGGTTGGACTCAATGGCCCTTGTGGTCTCTTCCAACTCTAGGATTCTATGATTCTATGATTCTATGATTCTATGACCGGTCCTCCTGCTGTCCTGTGACAGCAATGGGCGCTATATGGGCTTCTTTGCTGTGGCAGTCAAGATTTGGCATAGCAAAATGCAATTCTCCTCCCCTCTCAACTTCCATCTTAGCTGGCATGAGCAGTACAACAGTTCAGGACAAAATAGCAGAGCTTTGAGAGTTTGTATCAGGGGATCTGTTCATATGAACAGATTTCAAATTTGTAGGATGTAAGCATATCCCTGAGGCACCAATGTTTTTAAAATCATTGTTTTTTGGCTTTAGAACAAATGTATATGTCTCTGTATTATGCAAATCTGAGGCACTCTGGATTTTCACTTTAAACTCTGCAAGTCCGATGGACTCAACAAGTTTGACTTCTCTGCGTATTTGTAGCATCTGTTTCTGATCATTAATGATTAGCCACATGAGAAATTACCCTCACAGCTATTCAATTTACGTTTCATGGAAGAGGTGTTTATTCCATTTTGTCCCAGGAGCAGTGTGAGAATGGAATTTGAGTGGAATAGTCTACTTTCATCCTATTAATTGTGTGCTGTTTATATATTTTGTGTATTTATACCACATAGAGCATGAGGTTGTAGGGATAGTTTATAATTTGCCAACAAAAAATGCAGCTGCACAGGCAAAAGACCTTCTCTTGGCCAGTGAAAGAGATGATTTGGTCAAAATGGACTTTCAGCTGGGCTTCCATCTTCCGATATAAATTATACTTCTGTGTTTGATAGTATCTTTGCTTACTTTTTTGCTAAATTGTAATTATTCGTATATAGGAGTTGCTTTGCCCATGTAAATACAGAGTCCACTATATTTTCATATTTTGAGTCTGGTTTATGCGCTGACATAAAACAGTGGCACGTAGACTTGATGATGGATTACTCTCTTTCCCTTCTGTAGCACGTATTAGTCCCCTCTTATCCCAGATCTGAGAGTGTCACCAAGAGGCACCAGGGAGATGTGGCCATTTATAACATTTTCAGTTGCTTTATGGGCCCCCTATTTTGCTAATAAAAACCATTCACAGGGATTTTCCTGTTGTTAGAACACCTGGACCTGTGTTTCAAATCCAGTATTTCTCTCTTTGCTATTTGATGCTGGGGTAGGTGGAGAGAGTCCATGTATTTTCAAATATAAGTACTCAGCAAATGTGTACAAGGTGAAATATGTAAAGGTTCATTTGAGTTTGAAATTTGCCTTCAGGGAAATTCAGAAAGAACCTTCACATTTTATATTAAAGCTGGTGGTCAAACACAGAAAAGTGGCTGATGCTAGCTGTTTGCAATATATAATTTTTATGCACAGGTGAGCTAATATACTGCCCGCCTAACCAGTCACACAACCCAGCTCTCCTGAACCGAAATTGCTGTTCTTAAAAACAGGTGATGGTATTACAGACTCTTATTTCTCTTAAAGAATGATAAAACCACCTGATTTATTTTACCACTGTGGTTGTATGGTTTTTTATGGTAAATTTAGTGCAATATAATATTTATAGGGCCTTCAGCTGCTACATTAAACAAAAAATCCATGCATTGGGGTCCAGGATTAGTGATACTTAAGGAGTAGTTAAGGTCATGAAGAAGTTCTATTAATGCAAGGATTTCTGTTTGTTCCCAAACTCTTTCCACTGGTAGGCATTCTTTAACAGGAATGGTTGTGAGGTGGTCAAGGGGGCAGATTTCACACCTCAAACAATATTTTCTGGTGCTTCATAGACTTATACAATTTTATTTTTATTTTAATCAGTCATTTTAGAAGGTGTGGCTCAAAGGTCTGCTCACAATTTCAACTTGTAGGAAAAATGGAAGCTTCAAAGCTATGACACAAAGAGATATTCCACATGATATCCGTGATGTCCAATGCCAATTTACTATGGAGCCTGAACAAGAGATCTAGTGTGTTTTTATGCTTCTGGGTCTGTGGACCAGTATTTGAAGGATAGATCGGAGATGTTGGCAATCTCTGATCTACAGCACTATCAGAAAACTTGCTTCATTTTCTTCATTCCTCATACATGTAAACAAGTGAATTGTGGTCTATATTAATTCACAGTAGATGCACTATAGCAATAAAGAGTACAGCACTAAAAATTATGAGTGATTGCAGCACTTTGGCAAAATTATATAGATTGGAAGCACCAGCTATTCTCAAGAGAAAACAAGTAATAGTAACACATTTGGCTAACAATATACAAATTATCTGGCTGGGTATAAAACAATGGTGGAGAATATGGAAGAGCTCATGGAATTTGGTGTGACTGATTTACAATTATATTTTTTGGCAGTTGTGTTATTTATTTGTTAAGGACACTTCGTCCCTTGTTAATACAGGATGTTGCAATATCATTTAGGGATTTCATCCAAAATTACTGAAAATGAGAGCCAATTAGCTGAATCGTCCAATAAAAAAAAGAAAAAAGTTCCACGGCAACCAAAACCTGCCAAATAAACCTCCCGCACACAGCAGTCTCTTTTAACATCTGGCGATGTGAATCCTTACGTGTCTTTTTATATACGTACATATATATATATATATATATATATATATATATATATATGCTTTCGTAGATTTTCACGGGTACAGGAATGCAGGTTTTGGTGTCTTCGGGTGTCTTCCCGTGTAAGAGTTGGGGTGTCTAGGCGACGTTTCGACGAGGTCTCACTCGTCATCTTCAGGCTGGTGCTTTCGGCTTCTTGTTACTGTTCCAGTAACAAGAAGCCGAAAGCACCAGCCTGAAGATGACGAGTGAGACCTCGTCGAAACGTCGCCTAGACACCCCAACTCTTACACGGGAAGACACCCGAAGACACCAAAACCTGCATATATATATATATATATATATACACACACACACACAAAGAGGGAAATTGCATTTCGGAAGTCTAGTGGGAAAGTGTGTTTTTAGGGCTGCAAATACTTAAGTGATCCACTCATGGTGTTGGAGCCATTCAACAAAATTACAGCTTTGCAACATACGATTCCGGGAGCTGACAATTCCAATTCAAAAATGGTACTTTTATTGTAACTGCTGAGTATGCCATATGACTTGCATGTCGTGTTTTTGTGCCGTAAGCAGCTTAGGTGGCCTGTTATAGTCCAAAACATCTGGAGGTCACTAGGCTGGCAAAAGCTGAGCAACGCACTTGTTCATCACCCACATGGCTGAAAGGGAATGAATGCAACAGTGATAAGGGATTAGCAATTAGAAGGAATAAAATACATGCTGGACAGTAAATACTCTTAAAGAAACTTGTTCACGGATCATGTCATAAATATTTTTATATTCATATCCATATCCTACTTTTCCTCCAAGGAGCTTGAGGTACAATATACCGTATGCTTCTTTCTCCCTTCTCCCCTCCCCTTTTATCCTCACAACTACCTTGTGATGTACGTTAGCCTAAGAGACGGTGACTGGTGTGAGGTCACCCAATGAGTCTCTCAGGTACCAGTCCAACACTTTACACCAACTGTCCCAATCGTTGGCAGCCTTGTAAATTAGCAAAATATTTGCAAAATGTAAATTAGCAAAATTAATGTATGATGATTGTAGCAATACCCCAAGTTGAGTTAGATGTACTTAAGGCCTGGATAGCTCAGCTGGTTAGAGCAGTGTTTCCCAACCGGTGTTCCGCGGCACACGAGTGTGCCGTGAGACATCGGCTGGTGTGCCGCGAGATGCCTGGAGGGAGGCGGGCGAGTCGGGCGGCGAGAGGCGGGGCGGCGGCGGCGAGGAGAGGCCGCGCCTCCTCCTGCTGCCTGGCGCTCCTCCTCGCAGCCGGCAGCGCTGCCTGGGCGCCTCCGCGCGACTCTGCCTCGCTGGGTTTGGTCTCCCAGCAGAGACGGGTCACACGCGCACCTCCCTCCCTCCCTCAGCCTGCGCGGAGGGAGAGCCAGAGAGAGGCATCGCTCCTGCGCGGCGGGAGAGGGAGCAGCCGGAGCAATGCCCCAAACGAAGGCATGGGACCGGAGGGGAAATCCTCTCCGAGGAGGATTGAGCGCAGCTGAGAGAAGCCTTTCGAGGAGCTGCCGTGTCCCCTGGAAACCCCCTTCCCAGCTCTGCCTGCCTGCCTGCCCAAAGCTTGGAGGTTCCCCGGCAAGGGGGAGGGGAAAAAACTTTCACTTTTGTGCGTCCCTCCCGGCGTGACGCTGCGCGCTGACGTCACGGGGCGGGGCTTTAATGGTGGTGTGCCGCGAGATTTTTTTTCAGTAAACAGGTGTGCCGTTGCCCAAAAACGTTTGGGAAACACTGGGTTAGAGCATGGTGGTGATGATGTCAACGTTGTATGAGACAACTGCATATTTTTTAATTACAGGGGATTGGACTATCAGCCTTTCTCAACCTGTGAGTCCCCAGATGTTGTTGAACTACAACTCCCATCACCCCTAGCTAGCAAGGCCAGAGCTCAGTGATGATGGGAGTTGTAGTGCAACAACATCTGGGGACCCACAGGTTGAGAACCGCTGGATTAGATGATCCTCAGGGTCCCTACTATTTGCTTAAGTAGGCCTAACACTGTGTTGGATTGGGCCCATAGAGGCCTTCAAAGAATGTCATTTTTCTATCACTACAAATTGCCAAATCGCCTTCTAAATCTGGCCCACGGGCAGTCCAGGAATCAACATGTTTTTACATGAGTAGAATGTGTCCTTTTATTTAAAATGCATCTCTGGTTATTTGTGGGGCATAGGAATTCATTCATCCCCCCCCCCCAAAAAAATACAGTCCGGCCCACCACCCTGCTGAAAAAGTTTGCTGACCCCTGATTTAAGGGATGTATAAGTAGGTGGCTGGGAGCCCATAGATTCATTGTATACAGGTAACAACACACATGATTATTTGTGTACTAAGTTTTAAACTTGCCATGTTTTGTGAAATGCTTCCTACGCCAATGACTTTCCCGGCTGCAAGTCTTGCTCATAAAGTTGTGGCCATTAACTCCAAAGTGTAGGTTACTTCTGTAGCTGTATGTTCCTTCCAGGTCCTGCAGCAATTTTCACTAATTTTATGGGTATGTATTAAGTATGTCCCCCTTCATTCTTGTAGTTTACCCTTCTTGCTTTTTGTCCTTTTTCTGATACATTTAGGAAGGAATTTATGGCATGCTCCAAATTCCTCAGTGTATGAATTATGATCATACTCAGGTTTACAGAACTACTTCTTTTAGGCAAAGGATACACCATTGTACATAATGGGAGAAACCAGGATCTGTCCTTTAATGTGAAGTCAGAATCAAAGCCTCTCTTTATCTGCCATCTTACACCTAAGTAGACTATGCTCTTAACAGCTACATGGGGTGTGTCAGAGTTTATCTATTGGTTACCTAGGTCAAAAGTAATGATGGAATGTGAGATAACAAGCTCCAGTGTCTCAAAGCAAGAATCCCAAAACTCTAAGAGAATATGAACAAAAGACATTTTGTGACCACCAGAAACATGATTAATTGAAAGTGACATTCTGTGCTGAGTACAGGTGACCCAATGATTGGGTCATGCCCTGAAGGTTTAAAGTCTCATGTCTTTCCCAAGTCAAACAGGCATGTTTAACGGCCATTATCCAACTACTGTTTACAAATTTCAGGACTGCATACGGTCCATCTATTGTTGTCAGATATAAACACAAGCTATACCGGCATTTGAAATGGCAGATGGACAGCATGGAGAGTGGCAGTGCGAGAATGCTAATTACCAATGACATTAATGATGAGTTAACCTTCCTTGCTTCACATTATGAAGTCATGTGTTCATTTATTTGCTCCAAATGGATAACAAATTACATGTGTAATGTTTGATACGGTAACAGAACTAAATTATCTGCTCTTTGGGGAGATTTGTTTCCTCCTAATTGCACTAAACAAATCAATAAAAGAATTATCACTGGCATGATCCCACTGGGAGTTATGGTAGCAAAGACAAAGTCAATTAGTTTCCTGCAGCACAATGCACTCAAATGGAAAGAGTCATTATACCCAAATGTAAGATTCAAGCTATCTGGTATTTGCTTCCAGCGGAGAGAAAGGTTAGTAGGGAACTCTACACAAAGCAGCCCACACACGCTGCTGGTTCTGTGTCTATATCCAATTCTTTGTCTATATGCAGACTTTAGTCTGCCTTTTTTATTTTCAAGAAGAATATTTTCCACAAACCAATGACAGAATCTTTAGACTACTTGCTTTTAACAGAATGAAGTGATTCCCCTTCCCCTAACTCATAGCTCCCATTTTTCTCTTTCCGATAGCAAAAACTACACAAGGCCAATGTTTAGTCTCTTATGATGGCAAATGCTACTAACAAAGTGGAATATAAACCATTGGGTTTAGCTGATGTTAGACATCTGAACATTTTACATTGGTGCTCTTCAGATAAACAAGACACTTTTAAATAAAAATGTGAACCACTGCACATGCCAAAATAGTAAAAAATAAAAATGTTCTGACATATATTTGCCATGTTCAGTTTTTGTCTGTGCCTTATATTTCTATGTCAGTTTTACATATTATGTTAAGAAATCTTCGGTCAACAGTTTTATTCATAATTGCACTCAGAAAAGGAAGGCAACAAATATAAGGTACAGTCTTGAGTTGATTGCATGTCTACCACAATAAATAAAAGCTAGAAACAAAAGTATTTTCTAAAGTCAAATTGCATCATTGTCCCTTTTCCTCCCAGATTTTCTTTCTACTTTGGATTTATTATCTTTGCTATTAAAGCCTCAGTTTCCTAATAGACAAAAATCACTGACCACCCAAGGTTTTAATGCCTAGAGCAGTAAGCGGAACTCAGCAGTGATGTAATGTTGTATTTGAAAACACATTATCATTCTGGTTTCTGTTCTGTGCTTGCATACAAAGGACTCAATTGATTTTTACACGTCAATACAATTTCAAAGGCATCCCAAAACTGTTGTTAAAGGACCATGAGCAGTTATCAGAGTCAAAACAACGATTCTATTTAGAAGTAGCTAACAATGTGTGGTTGTCCTTGGCAGCAGGAATATATATATATATGGCCACAGTTCCCTCTATTCGTAGTATATACGTGTGTATGTACAAGACAAGCCCTAAAGCCACTAATTTAGTGCCACATTAAAACTCATTGTGTTTCTTCTCTTCTGCCCCTAGCAAAGTCAAGTACCACGACCTCTTTTTGGTCATGATGGGGCAACAATTCATGCGACTGGGATTGAATTTGAGCAGCTAATGAAGCTACCCAACGTCATCATAAACAATGAGGTAGTATCTGTTAAAACAGCCCAAAATGTTACAAATTACATCTGCATGCATTCTAGTCCTATCACACTAATTTCCCTACTTTTTAAATAAACAAAGAGTCTCAAAGTCTGCAACCCAATGTACATTTATCTGGGAATAAGCACCACTGAATGTAGTGGGACTTGTTTCTGAGTAAATATTCGTAGGATTAGGCCTGTGCCCCAGAGAGGCCACTTTGTGCTAATGCAGCAAAAACAACATGGGAGGCAGCAGTTGTGAGTTACTGGTCTCTGCAGGCACAGCAGGCGCTGTGATTCTACAGCGGTTTGACTTCACCCCCAGAGGAATATTCCATTGTCTCTTGAGACAGGTGGATGGCAAGAACAACAATGATTCATAGGATCAAGGTACCTGATACATTAACAGTGAAATCTAAACTTGTCCTGAAGGAATGGGTTTCCCAAAACCCAAAACTGACTGTGCAGGCAGTTTTAAACTGCACCAAAATCCCTATTTTTCCTTAGCTAAAATGCATAAACTTGAGCCGTTGAGCAAATGCATAACAAGAACACAGCTCTCTCCTTTATCAGTTTGTGGTGTCAAGGATGACCCTGACTGCACCAGTAGAAGAGAGAAAACACGTTTGTGCCTTATCTTATGTTCTGACCACAAAGACGCACAGACCCAAGTCTGGGCAACGCCAGAAGCGTGTTCTTGGAGATGATGACCTCTTCCTCCAAGATAAGAGTAGGAAGAGGAAGATCCTTTTATGGTCAGAAGTGCAGGAAGGAAATCCCTTTTATGGTTAAGCAGGAGCATCTGTGATGTCAACCTGCGTGTACAAGCTGACGTGGCTGGGGAAGGGGGAGACGTGCCTGGAGGATATATATACTGCATGAAATTTCTCATTTCTTTGGACTTGCTGTGGACTCACCACGCAAGTGCCTTCTGCTATCTGGAGAGCAGAATAAACTCTTTCTTGGAATCAACCTTGGTGTCATTTGACTTCCTTCCTCCCGTCCGGAGCAACGCAGACCCAATCGGTGAACTCCAATAAGGCACAGTCCACTAAGAAGTAAGTTCCATGTGGCCTGTTCCCAGGTTATTAGTACAAGATTTCCACTTAAATGAGAAAAATGGCCCTGCCTTTTTTTTTTAGTGAACTATTCTCTGGGTGACATACACACAAATGGATATGCAAAACATTATTTACCAGCCATGTGTAAGAATAACCATACAGTACAATAATGAGACACAGAACAGATTGTTTATGCGTTTTGTGAGCCTGCCTGTTTGCCGGTAACAATAACATGAACAATTTGATTGTCACAGAGTTAATGAACTGGATTGGTTAACAACTTCAGCCTCATTCAGTGAACTGGATCTACTAAACAATTTCTGACAGTGAACAAATAATCACTTTGTATAGACACTGGAGGGTTGGCGGGTTCAAAATGAGGTTTAAACATTCTTAAAAAGCAAATAGGACAGAATTCAGTTGTTGTATTGGGGTTACTTAACAGAACATGATACCTGAAGCTTAGGACTCCTGAGACTGTCAGAAAATTCATACAGCTTATGATAGGTATGATAATGCTTCTGAATCTGTAATGATTACTAATGTTCTCTTTGGGGCTTTGATTAGGGCTTGTATTGTGCAATTATGCCTCTTGACAAGGGTTTTGAATTACCCTCATGATATGATTAATGTCATTTTTTCCCTTCTAAAACTGGGGAAAATTCTTCCCCTAAAAGTGGACTTAATTTGCATTGCTATAGGCTTTGATGGCTTAATGATAAATAATTCCATGCAAAACCTTCAGATTAAATTGCCCTTTCTTCAGTTTTGCTTCCGTTTTCAATGTTATTTTCAAATGCATTCTTCTTTCATTTGCTGTTTGTTTTATCTTATCTATCTTATCTTATCTTTGTTTTGGGGTATCTATTAATACCCCAGCACTGCATTTCATCTTAATCACAAGAAAGCCATTTTATTAAAATTTGTATTAAAAAATCATTTTATTTAAATTTCTCCTTTGTTTCCATGCTGATTGCCATCACTTCTCTCCTCATTTTATACCATCAGGTTTTGTGCCACTGGAGTCTTCAATGCCCCCAAATCAGTATAGCACTTTAATTTAACACAGTTCATTTATTTGGCTATTGATGGATTCAAAGAGTTCATTGTACAACACTGTCAGTGCATGAAATGCTCTACAATTGTTGTCTCAACCACCCTCATGACAAAGCCTGTGTGGTTATTTATTAAAGAAGGTTAGTTTTCATGATCAGCTTTCAGTTATTTGGGATAGCATAGTAAATTGCAAAGCAGGCATGAATCAAAGCAAAGCACACAACCAATTTTATACCTTTAAATATAATGTCTATACAAATCTAGTCTGGTCAAATTCTTAACACTTCATTTAGCCTGTGTGAGAGTCACACTAGACAAGACACCATACAATTAGCAAGGAGTAGGTCCTGGTGGGGCCGTCTGTGATTAGATCCCACTCAAAAATAGGGGCAATCTAGAAGTGCCACAGGGTGAAAACCAAGCAAATTGGTAACAAAAAAAAGTTCAGGGCATTTCAAATAAACATTCAATGCTGTAAAAATGTTTAAATGTTCTAACATATGGGAATCCAACTTCTTATAGCCATGCCTCCTTTCTCATACACTGGGGGGACTCCAGCTTTGAGAATTATTAAATTCCTTAACCAGCATTTTCAACTTTGCTGTTTCATAATGGAAAAAAATGAAATGCAAAACAAATGTGTCTCAAATATCCAAATGTGGGTGTAAGTCTGCATGGTATGTATTTTCATACATACAGAGGCAGACTAGATAGGAGGATGCATCAAATGGAAAAAACACTTCATAGAAGAAAACCTTCTCTGAACCTTCCCCACTGCTTAAATATTTCAGTTTCCTTTTTTTTTTCCATCGGGGACAATAGCATATATAGAAAACTTTTATAGTTTCTTTTGATGGGAAGCCTAACTGACTGCATGGTGCTTGTTTAGGAACAGTCCTGGCGCATTAAGGTTTCATAATGACAACTAAGGAATGAAGGGGTTGGAGGCTAAAATATATCTACCCTATAATCATGATTTTTCCTCATGTATGTTCTGAGATGTGGAGAGATATCCTGCTGAAGACTATATTAAAGATGCCGCAGAGTTTTCATCAACGCAATGAAGGCCTTGTTTGAAACACTACTTTTCTGGAGGAACAAAAATGGAAGTGCTGTATTTTCTGGAAAGGGGGTGGTAGAAATTGGATGGTTAAACTGGTATTAAGTTCCAATTCCGTTGCATTCAGGTGCTAGGTTACTCTTCTGCCCGTTGCCATGGAAGATGGAGGTCAAAAGTTGAATTATTTTGCCCTTAACTGCTAGTGTTTGGCAGCTAGAAATGGACAAAATGGAGGCAAGAAGACAAAATGGAAGTGACCTAGCAAAATATGCCATGGGCAGGAGCAACTATAGTGAAGATTTTATTTCTCACCACAAAACGTGTGCAGTATATTTTAGCTAATTTTGGGCAATATGATATTATTGACTGTGTTAGCAATATTCCATTGCAGAAGATAAATATAAAAAGTTTTACACATATGCCGTTGTTGCTTTCAGAATCATCCTACATCCCTCCTGTTCAAATGCTATCCTTCATCCGCTTGACGTGCTTAGAAGAGGAGATAATCTCATACACATGTGCTTCTGGTAAAATGGCAACCATCCCTGGCTAAGAAATTAACACCCCCTTTAAGTTTATCCCTTTTTTCTCAGCTTCCAACAGATAAATTAAAACCAGCATTAAGCAAGTGCAGTTTTGCTTCATATGCAATTTCCGATCATCGCTCCACAAACGCGGCATCGTGAAACAGCCTCAGGCCCTGTTGCAATTGAATCATAACCAGTGACACTCTGTTTCCCATCCTGCTGTATTGATTTATCTCCAAAGCCCCCTGCAGAGGACTCTACATGCATTCCACTAGGGAACAATGTTGGTAACAGCTGAAAAGTGTTATTAAACATCTCTTTCAGCTTCAACTTGAATGCAGGCAAATTCAACCGGTCCCCAAAACATCGACTCAGTAGGATTACACACACAGCCGTAACTATGGGACCCATTCGTAGTAATTGATTAATAATGAAGACATATGCTGATAATCACTTTACATGGGACATCTCCCCTCATTGACAGCTACCACATAACAAGATGATCAAAGGAAGAACTACCACATGAAAGAATCGGATTGATTAGACATGTGACTGTTGCAGTTTTAGGGCCAGTTCATGCATAGGAGTGGCAATGGGGGAGGGGAATGCAAAGGGCTGCAGTGGAAGGGGAGGAGTCGAGAAAGCCTCCACTGTACAATTTTGCTCATGCTCCTCTAGATCTCATCCGCTCCAAGGGAATAAAAGCTCCTATACCTGATCCAGGGACTGCATGTGAATGGGAACAGCCCAGGCAGAATGTAGCTGCCCAAAGGACAAGAGCGGTTAACCAAACTCAACAGTTACTTAGGGAAAGCCACTGATGAAAAGAAAAGATCCCCAATGGGATAGGTAGCCCAATGATAGAAGCACATGCTTAGCATGAGGTTCAATCCCTCGAACATCAAATTACAAGAGTAAGGTAGCAGTTAATATGGAAGATCTCTGCCTGAGATCCCAGAGATCCGTTGCTAGTCAGAAATAGACAATACTAGGCTAGATGGACAAATAATGACTGTCTAAAAGAAGTTTCCTATGATATTACATGCCACTTGTAATCCTTAGGCAAGAAATGGAGATAACAATATATGTGTACAGTGGTACCTCGGGTTACATACGCTTCAGGTTACAGACTCCGCTAACTCAGAAATAGTGCTTCAGGTTAAGAACTTTGCTTCAGGGTGAGAACAGAAATCGTGCTCCGACAGCATGGCGGCAGCAGGAAGCCCCATTAGCTAAAGTGGTGCTTCAGGTTAAGAACAGTTTCAGGTTAAGAATGGATCTCCGGAACGAATTACGTACTTAACTCGAGGTACCACTGTATCATAATTTGTTCTTGTTTCACACATCCTCTTCCATATTAGAATTACAGCTGAAATAACAACTTTCCATTACTTTGTAACTGACATGATTCATTCTTTACCTGTAGGCCTCCCTTTTCATATGCAAGCTTTTTAGTTCAATTCTTCATGTTAATGCAGAATATCTCTCTAGATACTGTCAACACAGAAACCAATTAGAGTCAATCATTATTAACTTTCTGTTATTTCCCTTTTCTGACAATGGGAAGGTCTAGCTTACACTTATCTTGTAAGCTTCACAGAAAAGCCAAGAGCAATCTTTAAGTTGTCATTGAGCTTGCCTTCCTCAAACATTGCTAGAGATGCAAATTATCCCACCCACCCATTTCCAAAAAAGTGGGAGGTGGGAGGGTTTTCCAAACCTAAAGGTAGGCCAAAAAGTCTCGATGTGAAAAATAAAATTGCCTTCTTTATTTTCCTTGTTTTAAGATTGCTACCCTATTACACTCAGCAACCTACCATTATTGGGAAAAAGGTTTGCTGTTTTGCCTACTTAAACCAAGGTTATCCAAACAATAAGCATGAACATTACTGAAAATCAGCATGCTGAACAATGCTGTTGACCTCATGAGGACACAGTGGCTTTCCTTCTCTTGTGCATCTGGAAAGAGCATCACAGGAATGTTCACCTCCTCACAGGAGAGCTATGCTGAGCTCATTCATTTGGAAATCAGTGCACACTGTTAGTTGTTCTTGTCTTGATTGGCTTTTTTAGTTGTCTTTAATCATTTTGGCTTGGAATTTCATAATAGAGTTTAATATAGCTTTGAAATTCTTCCTATTGAAGGCAATGGCAGAACTCCTACTGGCTAAGAACACAGAAACAGGAAAGAGAACTGCAAGCATATTACTGAAAGTTGAAGAAGTGTTATCCCGATTAAAATCTTTTTTGAGTGCTTTCACACAGACAACACTGGCTCTAGTGCAACTCAACTTTGACATCATGCGCTATATGGTTGGGAAAACAGATGTCGTGGACTTCCTTGCCCAGAACAAAATTGAATTTAGGCATTGATATGGAGATTTGGTGAGCGCCATTTTCAAAGGGAAACTGACGGTAACTTTATTCCAAAATGTAGGTGATGTTTGGGCCTCATCCACTTAGTTAAAAAAGATATCACCTGGAGCAAGTTACCTCCTATAAATATTGAGGTATACAGTGGTACCTCGGGTTACATACACTTCAGGTTACAGACTCCGCTAACCCAGAAATAGTGCTTCAGGTTAAGAACTTTGCTTCAGGATGAGAACAGAAATCGTGCTCCGGCGGCGTGGCAGCAGCAGGAGGCCCCATTAGCTAAAGTGGTGCTTCAGGTTAAGAACAGATTCAGGTTAAGAACAGATCTCCGGAATGAATTAAGTACTTAACCCGAAGTACCACTGTACACTTTACAGAGAAGAGAAGCTGGAGAGCCTACACTGAACACATCAAGCTATAAGATGAAGAATGCCTCTAAACAATAATTAAATTTTCCAGTAGCAAAAGACAGAATTTGATTAATGCTGCATTGCATTGCCTTCATTCTGAACTTCCACAACTGCAGACAGGAGTGACAGTGGATCCATATAGATTGCAAAATACTCCATCCTGCACTTGAATTAGAAGAAAGTAGCAGGGCAACTAGTGTCTGGGAAGGTAGCTTCAGTATTATAAATATTCACAGAGTTTCACTCCCCCACACTATTCAGACCACTCACTGGCTGCATTCCTATGTGATGATAAATTAGAGGTTTGGAACCTGGGGCCCCCAGATATAAAACACCCATTATCTCTAAGGATTGGCTATGCCAGCTGAGGCTGAAGGAAATTATAGAGCCCAACAATATCTGAAGAGCTGAACGATGTTTGTTGGGGGACGTGGGTGGTGCTGTGGTCTAAACCACTGAGCTCCCGTTGCTCTGTCCCAGCACCTGCCTTACCTAGCAGTTTGAAGTAGTAAGTAGATATATAGGCACTGCTGTGGTGGGAAGGTAAGCGGCGTTTCTGTTCACTCTGGCTTATGTCACAGTGTTCCATTGCACCAAAAGTGGTTTCGTCATGCTGGCCACATGACCTGGAAAGCTATCTGTGGACAAACACCGGCTCCCTTGGCCTGAAAGCAAGATAAGTGCCACAACCCCATAGTCGCCTTTGACTGTCCTTTACCTTTCAGTGTTTGTATAAAAGCAGTTAAAATTGCATAAAGAAAAATATGGGTAGTTTGGAAGGTTTCTCTCTGTTGTCTGTTGTTTTGTCCTAAACAACAAACAGTGACTCTTTCAAGCTTATTCATGTCGTGCTAAACTATTTTTTGGAATGTGTGAACGTAGCAACTGATAAAGTGAACTGCAAGCCCATTAAAATTATTGTTGCCTGCAAAGTGTAAAGGAAATATTTCTGGTACATCACCTTCTCGCTTACTCATATGTATTCCCAGCAATAGCATGTGCTAACTTGCTTCAAAATCTAAAGGGTTTTTTTTGTTTTACATACGCTATGGCATGTTACACTACTACCATCTGCTGGACACGCTTTAAAATACGCTTTCATAAATAAGGCCTTCTCATTTAATTGTATCGAAACAAGAGCTTTTCACTGTAATTAGTAATACAACAAATATCCATAGTTTTCCATTCTCAAACAAAAATGCAATATTCCCAGCTACATATAAGTATTCTGCGCGAAACAACAAATTTCTGAACAGTTATTGTAGATAATCAAAAAGCCCAAGAAAAGCAGTGACTTCTGCAAAGGGTTCCAGTTAAGCCAACTACAAATAATAGAGATGGGTGTATAATGATCTGTGACTTATGATCAGATGATGAAATATCAAGCTGGTCTGAACTTTGATGGGAAAATAATAAAACATAGCCTAGGGGCATAGCTAACTGTGAACAAGTCAGCGCTTTGAATAGCGAACAATCCATGTAGTTATGTGAAGGTTGTTGGCATCCGTCTGTCTTGAGAGACAATGGAGTGTGCCTCCTGGGGCACAAGCCTGGGCAATGTGTATCCAGATCCTGAGCTGCCTTTATCTGGCTGTACCAAGTGTCCAGAAAGGTGGAGTCTCTGTGATATTGTTATGTACTGAGCTTGGATCCTAGAACAATAGGCACACTCCATTAGAGTAGAATCGTAGAATGCAACAACTGAATGGCTTGCAGGAAAAGACCAATCAGGCTCCAGGAGGAAGTTAATCAGCCTATTAGGCTGGTAGGATCGTAGAATGCAACAACTGACTGGCTTGCAGGAAAAGACCAATCAGGCTCCAGGAGGGAAGCAGAATCAGCCAATCAGACGGGACTCATTGTGTAAATAATGTATATAAAAGCCTGAGGTTTGGTGGCAATTCAATCACTGTTTCACAAGCTGCAATAAAGAGCATGAAATTACTACAGGACTCCGAGTATATTTCAGATATACAGTGGTACCTCGGATTACATATGCTTCAGGTTACAGACTCCGCTAACCCAGAAATAGTACCTCAGGTTAAGAACTTTGCTTCAGGATGAGAACAGAAACTGTGCTCCGGCGGCGCGACAGCAGCAGGAGGCCCCATTAGCTAAAGTGGTGCTACAGGTTAAGAACAGTTTCAGGTTAAGAACAGACCTCCGGAACGAATTAAGTACTTAACTCGAGGTACCACTCTACAGGCAACCCACGATTTGTGTGGGGATTGTGTATGTATGATGGAGGTGCATGTATAAGCCTGCCCACTTTGCCCTTTTTCCCTGCTACTTCCAGGTTCTTGGCGATGTCCGCGTGCAGAGTTGCATGTGCTTTGAACACAGACAAAATGCTCATTGCCTGTATTTGTTAATGTTACAATTTTGGTTCTCTCCCTTTGCTACTTTGAAATTGGTGTGGGAGACAGACCCTATAGGCAAACGGAAAGATTCTCAATGGCTTAAGATTTGGTCCACCCATCAGGTCCAGGTCAGAATTCCTCATCCAGAGATTCCCCCCACCCCCAATGGGAAACTCAGTGCTTCAGACAAGGAGGAGTACAGCACATACTTTGCATTCGTGATAAACCAGGCTCTCCAGTTTAAAAGGATCGCAAATCAAAATCTGGGTATCAGTTGTTGACAGTCCTGTTCTACATGAATTGTCTGATCTGCTCCTGAAGATGCCTTAAACTAAAAAAGAAAAAGAAAAAAAGCCTTAGCAAATAGTTTAGTATATCTTTCAGAATAAACACAAATAGAAATTTTGAGGACAGGAGCCAAAAATAATTGCTAACTGGATTAAACAAAGCAGAAAACCAATGGGCAGATATACAATGGTGCCTCGCAAGACGAAAATAATCCGTTCTGCGAGTCTCTTCATCTAGCGGTTTTTTCGTCTTGCGAAGCAACCCTATTAGCGGCTTAGCGCTATTAGCGGTTTAGCGGCTATTAAAGGCTTAGCGGCTTAAAGGCTATTAGCGGCTTAGCAGCTTAGAAAAAGGGGGGAGCGAAAAAACTCGCAAGACTCGCAAGACGTTTTCGTCTTGCGAAGCAAGCCCATAGGGAAATTCGTCTTGCGAAGCGCATCGAAAAACGGAAAACCCTTTCGTCTAGTGGGTTTTTCGTCTTGCGAGGCATTCGTCTTGCGGGGCACCACTGTAGTGGCATAAGATTGCTGGACTTAAAAGTAGGTCTTGTGGTTGGTTGGTTGGCTGATTGATGGCTGGTTTTCAGCATATTGTATTAGACCTACACTGAATAATTGGATAATCCCTATAAAATGCAATGATTTTTCCAAAAGGTTTGTAAAGTTAACACCAAACAGTAGAATGGAAACAGGAATCTGGTTGCAGAAATTATTGGCAGAAATGTATAATGAGCAGGTTTCAGTTAACAGAAGCTTGTAGGAGAAATATATGGAGGACATAAAAAGAAAGGAAATTAAAAATACTGCTGAAATAGCAGAGTTTCTGATCTCATGCCAAGCTTTGTGACTGTTGATTTCGTAGTGCATGATTCAACATCCTTTTTTATGGGCATAAAATTTGGAACCGAGTATCTTTATGACACCCGTTAAATCCAACAAAATTTAAGGCTGCATCAATTTTTTTTACAAGTTTCAATACTTCCCTGCATCACTGAAACCTTATTTAAAAATATCTGGGTATGATCCAGGTTGAGTTAAGCACTTCCACATCCCATTGATTTCAAAAGAGGATGGATATACTGTAAAATCATGGGCATAAACTCTTTTGGATAATGTTTTCAGAACACATTAAGGTCCTTTGCTTTTTTGATTGAAAGATGACGATCGTAAAACAAATTTAACATCAAGTTCAATAGTACTTATCACTAAACCATGTATTTAGAATTGCATTTCAAAATGGGCACGTAGGAGATACTGTCTTTAAAATATCCATCATAAATTCACAAACTGTGAACATTAAAGAAAATCCATAATTTACTGTTTATTATTATTTTCTATAAAACCACTTAATTTTACAATTGAAACCTAACATTTTAAAATTTAAATTCAAAAGGAAAAACTTTACAAAAATTATCTAATTAAATCTAGAAACAAAAAATAAATATTAAAAAGGCATTATAGTTTGCATGGATGACTTAGTATGTTATATGGAACCTCACAGTTCTGTTGTTTATTTTTGTAATATGTGTCAATAGTTTATATGCTGTCTATTATTATGTTTGTGTGTAATACATACTACACACTACATCCAAATACTATATATAGTATATATGCTGGGCTGGATCCAGAGTTCCACCCATGAAAGTGGGTGTGTGGAGGGGTTATAAGATGCTCTGGGTTGCCCTGGGCAAGATAAAGTGACCAACCAATTTAATAAACAATAGAATAATAGAAAGGTGATCTTCCTGCATCCTCTCCCTCACAGATCTACACGCCTCGCCCTCCCCCCTGCATCTCCCAAAAGTCAGGGAACCCTGCTGAATGGACTGGACTGTGGCAGGGAAGATGACAGAACATTGAGTGGAGGCAGTTACTGTGAGTGGGTAAAGAGCAGAGGTCGGCAACCTAAATCCCACCTATGGCCCACGGGGGTCGTTTAACTGGCCCCCAAGCCACCCCTGAACCCTGCCACCCGCTCGCAAGTCCCGGCGCGCTGTGCTAAAGCGGCACAGTACGGCTCAGGGACTCACTTCTGCAGCACTGGCGGGGCGGAGCCAGTGTGGTGTAGTGGTTAAGAGTGGTAGACTCGTAATCTGGGGAACTGGGTTCGCTTCCCCGCTCCTCCACATGCAGCTGCTGGGTGACCTTGGGCTAGTCACACTTCTCTGAAGTCTCTCAGCCCCACTCACCTCACAGAGTGTTTGTTGTGGGGGAGGAAGTGAAAGGAGAATGTTAGCCGCTTTTGAGACTCCTTCGGGTAGTGATAAAGCGGGATATCAAATCCAAACTCCTCCTCCTCCTCCTCCTCCTCTTCTTCTTCTTCCTCCGCACCGGAAATATTGTCTGCGCATGCGCATGTCTCCTCTGCACTGTAACGCAAGTATACGCGTGTGTGATCCAGCCCAGAGAGAGATCTCTGAGGGAGTGAAGCGGCCCAGGCTGCTTAAGCCTTGCTGACCCCTGGTATAGAGCATGCAGTATCCTGGCTCCCAGTTATCAGGGTAAAGTTGCCTTTTAAAGAAGAAAGTAGTGAGGCATAAGTGTGAACTGAAGTCGCAACGTACAACTGAGATGCTTTTACAATTTCTAAAGCAAAGTCAGAATTTTGTTTTATGAAATCAGATGCAGTACTCCTGTGTATTAAGTTCACAAGCTTCTCAACCTGGCAATGTCCCACATTTGTTATCTCCCCCCACGCAAAAGAAACTGAACTCAGATCCCCCAAAACCAAATTGTTATTGTATCAATTAAGACCAACAAATCCCCCCCCCCCCGCTCCAACAGTCTACGCAAATAAATAATAGGAATAAAACTTTACATTTTGTGGAAATCACAAAAGCTGTTTGTAATTTGTTGTTGGGTCAGTTCCATGGGTGCAAGAAAACAGTTGGAAGTTCTTTGAGACAAATCATGAAAGAATGTATTAAACAAATAAATTATAATACATTGCATAATGCAATCAAGTTTCACAGTCCTGAAACAGCTCTCAGATATGCCCTGCCCAAAGACAATTTGCGATGAAAGGCTAGTTGATATTTCCTTAGTAATCGCTGTAACTTTTGATTAGATTAAATATAATAGTTTCCATTGACCTAATTGTATCCAAGATCTTTGAATGTCCCTATAGAAAAATCCTATTAAACTTACTCCGTGCAAACAGGAGAGGAAAGAAAAACATTTATGTTGAAATGGTTTGAAAGTTTAACCTTTGGGAACAGTGATCAAGGACAAACCTCGTCTTTTGCAGTAAAAACAATTTTCTGGCATATCCCTTAGCCTCAGACTGAATATTTTGCTATATTATCCCTTGGTAGACACATAATAGCTTGTTGTTTAAGCAGCTGCAGCTGATTCTCCTGCAGATAAGCGGGGAGAAACACTATCAACAGGACAGAGGTCCCAATGTGATTCCTAGTCCCTCTTCACCCCAACCCGAGAATCAGCAGAGACAGAATTCCTGTCCACTATAGCTAGCAGGATGGGACACAGGTGGCGCTGTGGTCTAAACCACTGAGCCTACTAGGGCTTGCTGATCAAAAGGTCAGCGGTTTGAATCCCTGTGATGTCATTACATGTATCTGAATCAGAATTGTTTCTGGAAAATATTTTTATTTTTATTTGCTACCTTGTAGAAATATGTGCATAAAAACCACAGCATGTGTACATCCTAAAAATGTGGCATGTTCAATAGGACAAGCTTTTTGTGTGTGTTTGTGGAATTAAGAGCTTTTAGTAAGCGGGATTTTTTTTCTTTTTGTAACGTGAGTTTAAATTATTTAAATCATCAGCTAAGGCTTGACACCATTTGACTGTGAATTATATCTGAGTTGTTTTTTCCTTTTCTAATGCTTTATTATGACAATCACATTTTGTAAGACTTACGCTGTAACACACATCTAGATTATGCATTTTAATGTTCCACAAATAAACTGAATGAATTTGAAATTAGAATTTGACTTTTTTCTAAATCAAAATGTAAACACATTTTTTATGAATGATGAAATGTTATTGAAATGTTTAGATTACTAGAAATGAAATATTTATTAAGTGATGAAAACAGAAGCTTCAAGGAAGTTGTAGAAATTCCCTAAGTTTGGTAATAATAATACCCCACCCATCTGGCTGTTTCCCTAGCTACTTTGGCTGGCTCCCAACAGAATATTAAAAACACGATAAAACATCAAACACTAAAAACTTCCCTAAGAAGTTACTAAGCATTTAACCGTCCCCACCTTTCAGTTCAATGAAGCCCACTACAGAAATAGCATACCTCAATATTATCTTAAAACATACTGCTTTGCTAAGTGAATGCCTGCAAAGAGATCACATTCTGTCTTGCTGCACATCTCTGTGATGAAACAGAATCGCCCTCTTCAAGCACTTCTGCTTAAGAGATCTTCACTGTGCTAGAGTCCTTTGTTTCTGTCCTTCTTCAGCAGTGCTCCATACATTCCTTTGAAATAATTCCCTCACTAGGTTCGTCACGCAGCCTGAACCTGCTTGAGTACTGCTGGAAGTAAGCCCCACTGAGTTCCATGCAATAAGCTTGCAGCCTTGGTTCAGAACTTGTGGTCCCTGTCATATTTCCAGTAGTTTGTTTTACATTTCACTTCTATCTGTAAAGTACTGATAAACGTTTATTTCATACAGGCATCCAAAACATTGTGAGCCACTGCACAAAGAGTAACTGCAGTCATTAATTAATAAGGAAAAGCATGTTTAGCTCTATAAGAAAAAAACCCCACTGGGTGCTCTGTCATTCTAAGCAGCTCACTATATTACTGAATTCACTTACTTTGGGCACAATCAATCTGAAGTTGGAAAACTTGAGCATATATTTAACAATCAGTCCCACTGAAATCAAAGGGACTTAATAATCCTGTTTAACGTCAGCTGAAATGCAACCATTATTTAATTCTGCATTCCCTACTTCCAACTGTTTACATGAAAACGGCTTTGAGAGCTGTTTTTATTAGAGTTCCAGCCGTAGCCTTAGCTCTGTGCTTCATTATTTCAAAAGATTTATTTAATTTTATAACACATGTCCCAATCAATGTTAATACATGCTTTAAGCATTTATGTTTATTGTCCTTTAAGCAGTTAGACACACATTTTCATTAATTCAGTTACAAATACAATGCATTTGCACACGTGAGAGATTTTAGCTTGCAAACTTTCTGACAAGTTACTGGAAAAGTTTCTTAGTGGTATGCTACGACATTGTATATCTGTAGTAAATGTTATTTTAAAATTGTAGCACAGTTCCCATAAAATTGGTGTGGTTGGTTTATTCGCAAGGATTTTGGATAACGATCAGAAGATATTCCTTATCTGTGGAAAAAGATAATAAACAACTTGTTACAGCTTGTTCTATTTTGGCTATTCCTTATTTTTACAATATACATTTCAAAATAGTTCTATAAGCCAAATATTTTCATAGTTATAATGTTTTGTTGTATTTGGTGAATCCTTTTCCCAATATTGATTGTTAACTATTTTGGGGGATTGATCTTGGGCAAAATAATAAAGACCACTGCCTGTGCCCACTCAGTAGACAACATGAAACACTTCAAAAAATAGTAACAGCCATTGTTTATCAAATACCATCTTGATGTACAAACGCAAGTACTAAAAGCTAAAATCAAATCTGTCTTATGTTAGATTGGTGGTTTGGGAGTCATTTGTCACCAACAGTAAGTAGCTGCAGTTTTATGTGCTTATTGGCCAAATCCAGCTTTGGAAAAATGGTTGTTCCTCACATCTAGGAAATAGTCTTATACCAGGATCTAACAATTTTCTCGTCTAGTCAGGCACAGCAATCAGCTATAGTCTGGCCTTGCCACACAACATGATAGATGGATAAATGCTGGGCCCTCCCTATTTAAGCCCGGGGTGCCCATACTTTTTTCAAAGAGGGCCAGATTTGATGAAGTGAGGGCCAACCAAAGTTGTTTTTAGGATTGAAGTTGCTGAGCTTTTTTTTAACCCCAGGACATATATACTGCCACGGGGGCTGGATTGGGCCCCGAAACGGACTTTGGACATGCCTGATTTAAGCAATTAAAGGATCTGAAGGCAAGCACATCCCTTATGCTTTTATCTTCCTAGCTGAAACAGGAAGACGGATATTTAACATCAGCATTGGAGCAATGAAAGGGACCTCAAAAGCTACCCACACAGCAGTAAGAGCAATATTTTCTTTTGGAAGACAAAATATATTACCTGGGGCAACCATGATTTCATGTTTCTTTGATCTAATCCTGAGAAAGGTCAGATCATTCTGAGGATCGATATCTCTCACTGTGCTTTTTGCTTTCATCGTGAGCTGATGAAGGAGACCTGCGTATTGTACTGTAGTTGAGTTGTCGAGAGTGGTTCTGATTGGGATGCCTGAAAAGGAAGTCATTTGCTGCTTTAGGATTAAACAGGGCAACATCAGAACCAAACTGCATCTAAGGTTAAGGACACTTCTAAAAAACCATTTTTACTCTGGGGAAAGAACAGCCAATCAGCAACTGTTACAGGTGAGGAGAGACACTTAAACCAAAAAGAAGGGACGCCTAGTTGGGAAGTAAGCTGCCAGACCCTACTACATGCATTTTAATGAGATTTCAGTAGCCTAGGAGACAAAGGTTGTAGACCAAGATTGTCAGGCTGTAAGCAAAATTACTTGGGCAAACCCTATGAAAAATAGTTTTCAACAACCTTCTCCATGCAGCTTGATATCCACTACTGCTTAAACTGAATAACTATTACCAATGGTTACTAGCCAAAATAAGTATGTTTTACCTCCACTGTCAGAGGAATTATGCTTTTAAATATTAGTTTCTGAGAATCACAACCAGAGTGTGTGATATTGTACTCAGGTCCTGCTTACAAGCTTCCCACAGGCATCTAGTTGGCCACTGTGAAAAGGATGCTGGTCTAGAAGGGTTATTTGCCTGATCCAGAAGGTTGCTCTTACAGACCTTCCAGGTGTCCATATTTTCCAGGGCAGTCCAAGATTTTCAGAAGCCATCCAGGTTTCTGATCTGATCCCAGAATGCCCCACTTTTCCTTAGGATGTCCCTATTTTCATCGGAGAAATGTTGGAGGGTATGAAGTTATGCAACTCCTGAGCCAAGGAAATAACTATATAACCTCTATAAGACATCTGAAGGAAGTTATTTAATGTTTAATTGGTGGTGTATGTATGTATAAATAAATAAATAAATAAATAAAGGAATAGGACATCCCTATTTTCATTGGAGAAATGTTGGAGGGTATGCCCTTATGTTCATTGGGGAGAGACATCTGGAGATACTGTAAAACCTACTACTGGAGTAGGCATGTGAATCTTTCCTCAAGAATCTCAGTATTTTGGTTAACTAGACAAATAGCTACAAAAATAATAAATGCTCACAGACACTTGAGATCATTAGAGTAGTTACATACTGGGTGAAACCCCAACTTCCAGTAAATGGGAATGCTGCCACCAATTTAAAAAAAAACATAATTTTATCCAGTGCTTTTAAATATGTGTGTGTGTGTGTGTGTGCTGGTACTCCCCATGAAGTTGTTAAAGTAAGTGCCACACTTTTAACATTGGTGGAAAGGGAAGTGCCGGTACTGTGTACCCTTTAGTACCCCCAGAAAAAAGCACTGGTTTTATCCACTGTGTTAAAGTGGCAAAAGTATCTTACAAAACAGCATTTGTGAACTTGAAGAAAATGCTGAGGCCTCACACACAAATCACAAAGTCCCCATCAGCCTCTTGATATCAAATAAACTATTCACACTGATGACTTCTGCAGATTAAAAGAAACCAGTCCTCAGCTTTAGATTCAAATTGTAAATTAGAATAACCAACTTAGCTTAAAGTAGATTTCAAATAGCAAAAGAAAAATTCCAAAAAGCATCTTTTTGTACAAAGCGTTGAATGAACTTCTGAGAACACCCAAAAGGCAGATCTTTACCTTCTGCATTTACGACAATAGTTCCAATAACTCCTTTATGTGACTGGATCCTCTTTAAAGTTTCTTCTACCTCTGCCTGCAAAAGAAGCAAAATCACTGTAACAAAATGTGAGCACTAGCCCGTAAAATTTGGGCAGCAGCCAATATTTCTAACCAATTTGGTCTCCAGCTCCAGAACATGGGATAGTATCCCACTAAATCAAAATCAGAGCAGACTCACTGAAATTAATAAAGTTAGTCATAACCATTAATTTCATTGGGTCTCCTCTAACATTGGATCCAGCCCACTGAACTAGCTACTAAATTAACAGCAATGGAGCACTTGTGGAGGGAGCCCTGTTGCAGATTATGGCATCCTGCTGAAGGCACTAGGGAACGAGGCTGCTCTGCATTAGTGGGGCAAGTCAGAAGGGACATGCTAATAGTGAAGCAAGAGAGGTGCTATGTTAAAGGGTAGGTGGTAAAATGGAGGCTTAAAATGCCATCTATATTTTTCTTTAAAACTCAACATTAAGACAGCCACCTGCAGCACCCTCTACTCCCACATATAGTAGTCTGCTCATGTGGGGTTTCCTGCTACCAACACCCTGATAGCAGCAATACTGAGAGCAGAAAGCCGCACTCACAAGTTGATAAGAAACCAGATGGGTTGACTCCTTAAAATCCAAGTTAAACTCAAGCTTTGGTTGATTTACCCAGGCAAGAACCAGCATACAGTGGTACCTCGGGTTACATACGCTTCAGGTTACATACACTTCAGGTTACAGACTCCGCTAATCCAGAAATATTACCTCGGGTTAAGAACTTTGCTTCAGGATGAGAACAGAAATCGTGCAGTGGTGGCGCAGCGGCAGCGGGAGGGCCCATTAGCTAAAGTGATGCTTCAGGTTAAGAACAAGTTCAGGTTAAGAACAGACCTCCAGAACGAATTAAGTTCTTAACCCGAGGTACCACTGTACCTGCTTACACAAATAACTTGTGTTCAGTTTGCTCCTGGATGCAAAAAAATTACATGACTCATAAATAGAAGGATGGAACCCGCCCCCCCCCCCAAAAAAAATTAAGCAATGGTTCCACAAGATTTGAGAGAGAGTAGTCCTATAATAAGTAATCCATCAGTGATGGCACTGTTCTTATTTATAATTTTCTGAAAGACTGAATATCAACTGAGAAAAGTGCCAGCACATTATAAAGCAGGCTTCCTCAAACTTGGCCCTCCAGATGTGTTGAGACTACAATTCCCATCATCCCTGACCACTGGTCCTGCTAGCTAGGGATCCTGGGAGTTGTAGGCCAAAAACATCTGGAGGGCTGAGTTTGAGGAAGCCTGTTATAAAGCAATGGTAATAACTGTAAAAGTCTAATCCAGTTTACAGGAAAGGTGTGTGTGTGTGGGGGGGGGTGTTATCTATCTCTTATACAGTGGTGCCTCGCAAGACGAAATTAATTCGTTCCGCAAGTCTCTTCGTCTTGCGGTTTTTTCGTCTTGCGATGCACGGTTTCCCATAGGAATGCATTGAAAATCAATTAATGCGTTCCTAGGGAAACCGCCTTCGGACCAGGTCCGGGGACAGTCTGCCCCCGGACCTCTTCTGAAGGCTTGGGGGGGGACAAGGGCTTTTCTTCCCACCCCCAGCATTTTAAAAAACCCTGGGACAGCGGAGGACTTCTCCGCTGTCCGGGGCGATCTTAAAATGCTGGCGGGCGGCATTTTAAAATCGCCCCGGGACAGCGGAGGACTTCTCCGCTGTCCGGGGCGATTTAAAAGCCCCTGGGAAGGCAGGCAGGGGGGACAAAGACTTTCGCCCCCTGCCCGCCTTCAGAAGGTGTTCCCGCCCCCCGCCCCACTTCGGAACAGCTTTTTCAGAAGAGGTCCTCTTCTGAAGGCCGGCTGTGGGCGAAAGTCTTTGCTCCCGACCGCCAGCATTTCCCTATGGGCTTTCGTCTTGCGATGCAAGCCCATAGGGAAATTCGTCTTGCGAAGCGCCTCCAAAACAGAAAACCCTTTCGTCTTGCGGGTTTTCCGTCTTGCGAGGCATTCGTCTTGCGGGGTACCACTGTATCTGTAAGTCCCAAAGTAGCTTACAAGTTAAAGGCAATAAAAACAGCAAGTATCAAAACAATTATGTCAATAATGTCTTTAATATTTTTTCATCTTCCCTCCCAATCCCTCTTTCTTTTTAGTGAGCCTCAGAGCAGGGACTGTCTTATGGCTGTTATCTGCAAGCCATGTTGAAAGCCTCATTTGTCCTTCTACACAACTATTAAAAAGCTGGAGAAGCCCCGCCCTCGTTGTTTGCACTTCGCCATCCTAACAGTTGAGCTCAAGAAGACCTACCTGCCCTGTTCTTCACTCTACATCAGGTCACAGGCCACCGGTCCATCTAATACAGTGTGGTTCACCCCCACCCCACCCCACCCCGTTTCCAGGCGGGGGACCAACAACCTTTCCCCACCTGGAGATGCCAGAGGCTAAACCTAGAGCGTTCTGCATGCTAAGCTGATGCTGTACCAGAGAGCTCAGGCCTTTCCCCTATATAGGAACCCAGGTACCGAGTCAGACCATGGATCCACGTCAGCTCGGTGTTACCTGCACTGATCGGCAGCGGCTCTCCAAGGTTTCTGACAGGAGCCTCTCCCAACCCTCCTTGGAGATGTGGGGAGGGGGCAGGTGCCCTTCTCCTCCCACTCGCTCGAAATCTCCAGATCTGCCTTGGCTCCCCCCACCCCCCCTTTTCCCCTACATATACAAACCCGGCAAGATCGCCGCCTCTCCCCTGAACCCCATCGCAGCATAAGCTCCCCCTTCCCTCACCATGGCTCCGCTGGGAAGGCTCAAAGGCGGCAGCGCTCCAGCAGGCCTCCGTTGCTATGGGGCTCTGCCTGCAAGCGCAGGGCTGGGCGAGAGGAAGGGCCCGGAAGTGAGGGGGCGGGTCCTACAGAGCCGTCATTCTCAGAGTTCTGCTGCGCCTGCCTGTTTCCAGCCTCCCCATCGGGGCGCTTTCGCTTGCTTTGCAAGGAGGGAGGGAGGGAAAACTGTGCTTATTTAGGGAGCAGCGGAGCTTCTTTGTTGCAGTTTGCCTTTTCCCTTAAAGGGGGTCCACTCCCCTTTTTTCTTTTTGGAAAGGGAAATGTTTTCGCGCGCTGTTCTATTTCCCCCCTTCCTTCCTTCTTTCCCTCCCTTGCCTGCTTTCTCCTTTCCCTTACAGGGAGGAAAAACAGCCTAGAAAATGGACTTGTTCTCCTTTCTCGCGCGATAAAGCCAACTTCCTTGTTAGGAAGCCTCCGTGTAAAACAAAAAAAAAAAGCACCTACAGTGGTTCCTCTAGGGCTCCTCCGTGGAGCTGCCTTGAGACTTCCCTTCCCTCTCCCGGACAGAGACGCTTGCTTAGAAGTTAAGAGAGGGTGGAAATTGCCATGCCTTTAAAGCCCCGTTTGCTCCATTCTCTGTGTTTGTCCTCCCTTCCCTTCCTCCCTTCTCTCTGTGTTCTCTGTCTCTACTATTTTCTCCTCCTCACCCTTGAACTCTCCTCAAGTCTCCCCTTGTCCCTTTGCTTTATCACACATCTGTTCCCTCAACCCTAAACATCATTATTTGCTGCTGTTTCATTTTTCTTCCCTCGCACCCACCCCACTGGCAGAAAAGAAAAGGGGGGGGGAGTGTTTTTGTTTTTATTTACTGATGTTGTTTATATTGTTGGTTTCCCCTAAATAGCTTCCCTGTTCCCTCCATGTTAAAAATGAAAAATAAAATAAAGGAGGCTAGCTCTTTGCTTGTTTGTCCCCCCCCCTTCAGTAAAAAAGTAGGACTGGGGCTTTCAAGGGGCATCGTCTGTGTTGCAATAGGGGTTAATGGAGGAGGAAGATTTAACTGGCTGCCTTATACTTTCTTAACTTGAGGCTGCTTGAGTTGAGGTACCTCCATTGCAGGGGGTTGGACTAGATGACCCTCTGAGGTTTCTTCCAAATCTGTGATTCTGTGATAATCTCACAGTAGTAGTCTCAAACTCCGCTTCCAACTCTGCCCTCAGCTTTCTATCTCTCTTTCTCTCCTCTTCTTGACTTCTCAAGACAGCAAAACAGTTTTTCTGCACTGCTAGGATGCTTCCCATTTCCCCTTTAAAGCAGCTCCTTGGGCAAAAAACTACACACTTTCAAAAGTTAGGATTGCCTCAAAAATGGGAGACAGCTCTGCCAACGTTTGAGGCAAAACACTGGATGGGATAGATGGGATGGGATGGAGGGGGAGCTTCTGACAGGACACTGCAACCCTCGCCCAATCTACTCAGAAGTGAATCCCATTCACTTCAGTGGGACTCACTGCCACTAGGATTGTAGGTTTTGCAAAGAAGATAGGAAGTGGGGAAAGCAAACCAGGGAGGCAGTGAAGAAAGAAAAATGGGGGAGACACGAAGACTGAAGTAGCCCGTGTGTGTGTGTGTGTGTGTGTGTGTGTGTGTGTTTGTTGGCTCTTGTGGATTCATGACAACTGAAACTGCCATCCTGAGTGAAAGTGGAAGATGCCGGGGACCAAACAGCTAGTGAAGGGTGAGTATTAGACATCTGAAGTCACAGTGCAAGCCTAGCCATGTTTACTAGGAAGCCGGGGGGGGGGGGTACGGGACCTCGGGTAACTGAGTTACTTTACCTTAAAAAATTTTAATTATATACAGGGTGAGTCCTTTAAAAGAGGCCCTGTGAGTACACATGTTCCATGGGGCCTCTTCTAAAAGACTCACCCTGTATATTGTATGGAACAGATATACACCCAATGCCCAAGGCAAAAATCCACCTGTATCTCTAATCAATAAAGTTGTTGGCCAGATCATTGTCTGCTTGTGTTTATTAATCACATCTTATATTTAGCCACTGCCCGGAGTGTGGGTTTGTGACACTACAACTGGGCCCAGAATCAATCAGTATCTGTCTATCTATCTATCACCTTGTGGTAGAAGAAGAAGAAGAAGAGTTTGGATTTGATATCCCGCCTTTCACTCCCTTTAAGGAGTCTCAAAACGGCTAACATTCTCCTTTCCCTTCCTCCCCCACAACAAACACTCTGTGAGGTGAGTGGGGCTGAGAAGTGTGACTGGCCCAAGGTCACCCAGCAGCTGCAGGTGGAGGAGCGGAGACGCGAACCCGGTTCCCCAGATTATGAGAGTACCGCTCTTAACCACTACACCACACTGGCTCTCAAGTTTCCCCATCTTTTTTTCCAGAAAAAAAGCACTGCTCAGAACTCGCCTTGAAGCCTGCCCATATCTCCAGCA
The DNA here is from genome assembly GCF_964188305.1 of Podarcis bocagei. Classification (NCBI taxonomy): domain Eukaryota; kingdom Metazoa; phylum Chordata; class Lepidosauria; order Squamata; family Lacertidae; genus Podarcis; species Podarcis bocagei. The sequence continues at coordinate 51,579,866 of NC_138134.1, forward strand.
ACCATCTTTTCCAGCAACCATTTTTTGGTATTGCTAGCCTTAGCAAGAATATCCATCTCTCTCTGTGTTTGTCAGCCTACCTTTCTTTAAAAAATATATAAAATAGCAATCCAATTCAAAACATAAAACCCAAAATATACTTAAAAGCTGTTATGTAAATCATTGCTGATGGCAACTTAAGAGTCAACGTGACTTTGGTGATAAATGGTTAAGTTTCTTTTGAGAATATTGGTCTTGAGGTAATTTTAAGCTGTCAGATTCAAGAGCAGATCCAGCCCAGTCTCTGAGTTGTGGCTTGGCCTAGCAGCACTGAAAGGTGCTCCACATTGCAGTGGTGTAGGTAGGGGGGGAAGCAGCCCAGGAGCACGGGGCAATGGCCCACCGCCCATGACTCCCAAGCCTCCCCTGAGCTGTGAAAACATCTGGAAGAGCTTTCTAGCAGGCAGAGCTGTTCGACAGTGGAAATAACTCCCTCAGCAGGTGGTGGCTTCTCCTTTATTGGAGGTCTTAAACAGAGGCTGGATGGCCATTGGTCAGGGATGGTCTAGTTGAGATTCCTGCATTGCCCCAGAGGGTTGGCTAGATGACCCTCAGGGGTCCCTTCTAACTCTACAATTCTCTGGTGCAGGTTTGTGCAGATTTTTAGGTGAAAGTTGGTTGCAAGGGGTGCATAGGATTGCAGCCAGTCTTATGTACCGTCAACTCAGGAATAAGTCCAACTGATCATTATGAGACTCTCGGGCAAGTAGATTGCTGCTGTGCAGTCCTGCTTTTTAAATAAATGTTTTCTTTTTCAGATAATACAGAGCATGGTGAAATCACAATAAATAAAACCTTCCCTTCAGTAGTTTCAAACACTATTACAGGTTTCACATAATGTCTGTACTGCATTGTTTAGTGTGGCAGCGCCTGCACTTTGGAACTCCCAGCCTATTCCAATAAAGCACGTGGCTTTGCTATACTCTTTTCAGACACCTGCTAAAAGCATTGTTTAGGCAAGCATATCCAGATGCTTAGGAAGTTGAAGTAATATTAATCTGTTTTTAATATTTTAGCTTTTGTATGTTTTAAAGTAGAGTTGTTATTTTTTCTTGATTTTACTGCTATGGTGTTCCTTTGTTTTTGTAAACCACTTTGCAGGTTGGTTTTTTTAAAATAAATTTTATTAAATAAATAAACAATCAAAATAAATAAAATAACAAGCCAAAACACAATCCACCCTGTAGATTTAAGTATCTGTCCAGTCGCCCACTTGTTATCAGAGGCCCAGAATCCACATTCCTTTGTAAGAGAATATGAAATAAAGTCAAACCATTTTTGCAGGCAAATAAAATAAAATTTCAATGGTGACAAGGAATTTTCTGCACCCGGTACCACCTGACCTTGCTACGCCACTGGCTGAAACGCTGAGCCAGGGAGGCAGATAGAGCCATGTTGAGTCGGCGTCACCCAGGCCTTGTCTCATTTCCCAAGAGATCTTCATTATAGGGATTTTTAAAAAGAGGGTTCCCAGTAATGAAGGGCAGCTCCTTGGTTAGGGAACTGCAGTAGTATGAACAGGTCTAAGTTGCAATCTACAATTCCCCTACCTCTTGAGCTGCTCCTTCTCTTTTGAATAGGGTTACTCGTGAGAAAGCAGCTCCTGTCTCTGGAGTGCTCAGGGCTTTAGAATTGGGTCTTAGCTGTTTGCCTTTGGGAGTAAATTCAACCCCAAAGGAATGGGCTGTGCGGTTCCCAGTCTCTGCGTTAACTTCACACTTCTTTCCTAAGCTCATTTAGGGAGAAGTTCTTTGAGTGAAATTCTTAGTAAATTTTAAAAGGGTGGAATGGGGCAGAACCAGGGTGACAGTCTGCTATCTAAACCTAAAGACTATTTTTTGTTGTGGATTTTTAATAATGCTGCAGTATATATATGAGCGCTGACCATTCATATTTTTTTCAAACTATAGTCCGGCCCCCAACAGTGTCTGAGGGACAGTGAACCGGCCCCCTGTTTAAAAAGTTTGAGGACCCCTGGTTTAGGCATTTCATATTATTTATTTTGTTTACTTTCTCTCCTATTCTTGCTTATCTGTTCAAAATATTATATTGCATTGGATCATTTGCTGGGTTTGATTATGGAAAAATGCAGCAGCTTGGAGCCCATAAATGGTAAGTAGGAAAAAAAGCAATCTCTGGTTATAAAGGTGCTGCTTTGGCCTGCCTTGACAAGGTGCTTTCTGGTGGCGGATTGCTAGAAATCAAGTCTGCTCGCAAAACTGAGCAGAGTTCAAGGGGGTTTAGTGGCAGAGATGCACCCACAAGGGAAACTAATCAGGTATGGGGTACTGGAGGTGTGGATGTGACCGAGTCACCCTCATCAGCAGAAGCTGTGGTGCCACCCATTCATTCAGTAACATTCACCAGCTATGGGGAGACAGGAAGGGGAGCAGGCGAGTCCACATTATCAGTGCTGCCCCACCCTGATCCATTGGGTGCAATTTAGAGGGATGCCATCCCATTTTCAGAGCCATCAGCCCCACTGGGTTTTCATCTTCTCCCAGCTACGAAGGAGAGGATTTGGAAAGGAGAATATGTTTATGTGTTTTCAACGAGAAAATCCTTCAGAGGACCAAAACGTGGCAAATATCTGGAACTCAAAGCTAAGGTTCTTTCCTACGTGCAAGATACGAGAAAAGTCGGGATGTCTATTTCATGAGATGTAATCCAACTGAAGGCCTTGGAAATTGCAAGGACTGTAAACATACAGCAGAGGGTATTCCAGGTAAGTATTAGTTGGTGCTGTCGGTTTATGCGGAGAAATGGTCTCACTCTTTGACGAAGCACTGCATTAGCACAGAGACTGCCAGCACATTTTGAGGAGATACGGACTAATTTCCAGCGGTACGTCATCAAAATGCAGCAGCATCACTCATACCCATTACACCAATCAGTAATGCTGAAAAGATGCCCGTATTTTTCGACATGCCAAGCAATACAACAGTAGGCTTTGGTTACCAGACATCCCCGTTTCCTGGGGACAGTCCCTGGATTTGCAAATCTGTCCCCGGACAAATTCAATCCCTGGAATGTCCCCGTATTTCATTAAATGCCCCGGGAAACATGGGAGCAGCAGCGGCAGCAGTCTCAGCAGCCTGGTAGTGCACTTGGCTCTGGAGTCTGGCTGGCTTCAGGAGCTGCTTGGGGTGCCCACCATTTTTCCTCGCCGGAAGTCCCCACATCATGTGTCTTGTGCGCAACACATCATATGGGGACTTCCAGCGAGGAAAAATGGTGGGCGCCGCAAGCGGCTCCTGAAGCCAGCCAGACTCCAGAGCCAAGTGCACTACCAGGCTGGCTACGGGCTGCTGAGATTGCCGCTGCTACTGCCACGTTTCCCAGGCACATTTAATGAAATCCGGGGACATTCTGGGGATGGAATTTGTCCGAGGACAGATTTGCAAATTCGGGGGCTGTCCCCGGGAAACAGGGACGTCTGGTATCCCTATTTCTAATCTAAAATGTATATAGATTAAAGCACATCAAAACTTTGAGGAGAGAAGAGATGAATTGTAAATGAACTTCTAGATTAAGGATAAGAAACCTCCAGTTTGATTACTCTCAGTTGAGATGCTCCCCTTCTTAAATTTGCACACTTACGGGATATTCCCCACATCACTTTTGCACATGTCAGCTTTGGGGGGCTTGGCCCTCCCCCCCCCGCACCTATTTACCAGGTTAGACAGTTGCCTTACTCTCTTCCTGTGGCATTGGCAACCTTTCTGTATGTTTTTTTAGTTTGGAATTAAGACGGTGCTTGAAACGGAGGAGGGGACCCTGCTTTTGACAAGAGCAGTTGACCCAAGTCCCATCCATGATGATTGATGCTATCACGCTACTGTTTGCCCTCTGTATTCTGCCTCAGCCTGTGGATAGGTAAGTGATTTATCTTTTGGTTTAGTTGTATTTCATAGATGGGCAGTCTAGCACTTGGGATGCTTTTAAAAATACATTAAAAACTGGAAGGCTACATCTAAATTGCAAGCTTTAATGTGCATGTAATCTGCACAATGGCCTGAAGCCGAAGAAGCACAAGCTGAACAAAGCTTGTGTAAGGTTTGGGGTCATCCCCGCTTTGAAGCACCACATCTTACTCCATATTGCTTAGGAGGGTTTTTGGTCCCCTGGATCCAAGGCAACATTGGTTCTTAACAGTTTTTAGTACAATTGATCAAACTCTTACATAGTTTCCTGTTGCGAGCGTATGAAAGTCAGACTGCCATCTTTAAGGCACCTGGGAGTGCATCTCATTGAACTCATTGGGACTAGCAAGTAGACATGGATAGCACTGCACTGTCAGATAATCTGTTACTGATTTGTTTTCCTTACTCTTACATAGGCATGAGCAGGTTCTGGCAGCATTGACACAACTAGCAGAAATGGATGAAATGGAATGATTCAAACCCATCTTGGATGGCCTGAAGAGTGACACTCAGTGCCATTAAAGGTAACAAGTAGGGCCTGCAGCAAAAAAAGGCTTTTATGTACTTCTGCAGACCTCAAGGTTCTGCTGATACCACTTTATTATTTCTCAGTCCTCATTTTGTCCATATAGCCACCGGTACTTATATCTTGAATTTGCTACTTATTATACCAGCTTCTTGAATTTTTTTGTACAGCTTTGGTATGAGTTAAGGAGTGAGTGTGTTTGTTTGTTTGTTAACACACACACACACACACACACCGCAGACAGTCTTAATTGGCAAACTTCTTTGTCAGGTTTACTGCAAGGGCTTAGCCTGCTATTTCTGAGAATGCTTGGCTAGATCTGACATGGAATCTCTCTTCAGTATTTCTTAGGTTGCCTACCTACAGTTGATCAATGCCCTAATCATTCCATGAGATGAACTTGACTTCAGAGTTCGCATCCGCAGTGAACTCATGCGTTCTGGACTCCAGCAGATCCTCAAGGTGGGGCACATCTTTCTTTTCTGCTGCCAGGTGTTGCTGTTTTTAGGGACATCTGATGTCTCAGTGCTTTGTTTGAAGTGTGAAAGAAGTGAGAGCAGCTGTGGGTTGTCTTGAATATGCTGAAGATATTTTTGCAAGAATTTGCAAGAATTTTTAACACCACCTTGTTTACAGTCCCCCAATTGAGTTTGCTTCAGCAGTTGCAGAGCCTTTTATTTCTTAAGGGATAACGGATCCCTTAATGGTAAACTGGCACGGTGTGGGTGGCAAATTAGCTCCACTTGGGGACTGACTTCCAGCAAGCAGCCACGGCTTCCTATTAGGAATAGGAAGCCAATAGGAAGCCGCAAACGCCGGCTCCCCCCCCCCCATGGCTCCGAAAGCCAGTGGGGAAAGAACAGGTTTTGGAGCCATGGGGAGGGGGGAGATGTCTGCAGCTTCCTATTGGCTGCAGGAGCTTCCTGAAACCAATAGGAAGCTGCAAACGCCGCCTCCCCACCCATGGCTCTGAAAGCCAGCATATAAAGAGCGGTGTGTGTCCGCGCACACTCCTGCCTGCTGGCAGAAAAGTTGTCGATCCCTGCTTTATAGGCTTGGTCTCAGGATGACTCAAGCAAACCTGCACTCTTGCACATCAGCACCAACACTCTTTTCCGTTTCCTTTCTCCTGCCTTATGCCTCAGTATTTTAAGCTGATTGATGAATGTATTTCTCAGATAGTCCTGCACAAGAATGGTGCTGATCCAGATTTCAAGTGCAAGCACCTTGACCTTAATATTAAAAGGTCTGGTAGGTGGACCAGGGGCCAGCAAACTTTTTCAGCAGGGGGCCAGTCCACAGTCCCTCAGACCTTGTGGGGGGCCAGACTATATATGGGGGGGGGGTGAACGAATGCCTATGCCACACAAATAACCCAGAGGTGCATTTTAAATAAAAGGACACATTCTACTCATGTAAAAAACACACTGATTCCCAGACCGTCCGCAGGCTGGATTTAGAAGGCGATTGGGCAAACTAAGGCCCGGGAGCCAGATCTGGTCCAATCACCTTCTAAATCTGCCCTGCAGACAGTCCGGGAATCAGCGTAGAATGTGGGGCAGATGGCATTGCACAAAGTAACACTGCATGTAAGTTAAATCTTCTTAAATTAGGCAGACCAGTCCCAGACCAGACACACATCAGAATTGATGGAATGGAAGGAGCCTTCAAACCCAAACCCCAGTGCTTTGGGATAAATCACACATTCACATACATAAACGTGATCTCTCATCACTTGGTAATTCACAGCTATCCGTGCAAACTGGATGCATTTGAAAGTACTGCATTTGAGTTAATGTCAGGTGATATGAAAGTCTGTATTGTAATGTTTGATCTGGGATGGTTATCTTAAACTTACAGGTCATTACTTGATGATGCATTGCAGTCATCAAATGATGAATGTGCATGCATGAAAATGTCTACACACAGGATTTAAAATATCCTTCACAGATCTCTTAAAGACCCTCTTGTGATGTATTTTTAAACTATCTCATCCTGGCAAATCCTTCTGCCAACAACGTCTGGAATTCAACTCTCTCTAGGAAAGCTAGGAAAGTTTATTAGAGGTGTCTTTGCAACAGTTATATTTGAAACATTTTCTGTTTCATGTAAAGAACGCAATCTCCTTTTTCAGAGAGAGACTTTCAAGATACAGCAGCCTGTCTGTGGCAAATCACTCCTCAAATGCCTGGAGAGTGTATTTGATAACTCAGAGTCCCAACTGTCTATAGAAATGGAGAAAAATGAAAGGCAACTAACAACTAGGGAAGACCTGATGATTTGAGAAGTCTGCTAAATATCAAATTAAGTTTAGGAAGATATTCCAGCATTGTTGTGACTGAGAACTTTTGCATGTATATCCTTTGCATCTTTTGTAGACAGGATAAAGGAAACAAACTAATCCTGATGTAAATAGTTAAAACTTCATGTGTTGTGGTGAAATCGTTCAATTCATTGAGGTTTGAAATAACATTTTTTGGAGTTAATAGATTTGAGAAATTTTAAAATGCTGCTCCCTGTTCTAAGTTTCTAATATGAGGCACTAACTAGAGCAAAGCTTTCTAAACTGTGGGTCATGACACTTTAGTGTGTTAGTTACAGTGTGTAGGTGTGTTGCACAAATGCTCCCTGCACTCCTCCCAGGGCAGGCAAAGGGTTAGTTTAACTTCTGGTTTGCTAGTAAAACTGAATTACCATGTCATGAAATGATGCATGTCTATAAACTGTGTCACTAATACGAAAAGTTTGGAAAGCTCTGCACTAGAGCTTATGTACTGTGTATGCAATCTTTCCCTCATCTGCCTATGTGGAAGCTAGCTGTGGCTGCTCAAGGATAAGGGAAAGACACATGACAGATGTTCTATGTGCAGAGGACAGTGTCACTTCAACTGAACACCAACCAGGCAACTATTTTTCTATTTGCTACTACTTGCTTATGTGTCACTTATGAGCATTGGCGTAGCGTGGGGGGTGCAGGGGGGGCCCGGCTGTAACATCTGGGGGGGCGCGCTCGCACTCGCAGCTCTCTGCCCCTACCTGACTCACTCACTCTCTCTCAGCGCTGTCACAGATTTCGCAAAAATTTCACTATTGTCACACGGATCCTCCTCCTAGCCAATCAGGAAGTGGGATCCACTTCCTCATTGGCCGAAAGGCGAATGCATGCAATTGGCTGAGCTGCTGAGCAGGAGGCAGGAGGACTCGAGGAGATGCGGGGAACTGAGTAGAAGCCGCTGCTGCAGGTAAGTCTCTCTACATTGAAAGAGGGCACACTGGTCATTCTGCAATGAAAGGGGGCACGCTGGTCATTCTGCATGTTGAGCTGACCAGATGGATTGAAGTTTGGTTGGTTCAACAGTGACGAGACAGATTTCGATCCATATGTAGCTGCTCCAGCTCAACATAAGTTGATGTAAGCCATTGGGTCTAGCAACCTTTAATTTATTTTTATTTTTTTGCTGAAAGAGTAAGGCAATAGGCATGAAGGTGAATAAACATTATGTTAAGAGCAAAGAAATGGTTATACAATGAAGGGGTGCTAAAACTGCAGCAATGCAAGAAAGTTGATTTTCTTTTTTTTTTCCAAAGAAGATGGATGGTGCGAAGAGTTGCGATGCTGGCTTGACCTTAATACAGGAAACAGGCAGAGAACAACTGGAAGCAATTGATCAGCTTCAGGCAAAAATTCAAAAAACGTACTACGCAGATGAATACGCTTCACCAGCGATTTGCTTTTTTGCAAATCCAAACATTGTTGGATACTGGAAAAGATGATTTTATTAAGAAACAAATTCAGCACACGTGTGCTCAGTACACAGAATTGAATGCTGCATCTATGCTCACTGAAATAACTCGACTTCGGCACCACATTATCTTGTATAAGGAGGTCAATCCTGATGAGCAGGTTGCAAACTGGTCAGCTTTAGATTTGCTTCGCTGGGTGTATAAGTGGAAGCTGCAAGAAAGTTTAACTAACTTTGTTGTCACATTAAAAATCTTTCTTACTATCACTGTTTTTACAGTGAGTTGTGAAAGAAGTTTCTCAAAACTTAAACTAATTAAAACATATCAGAGATCTACAATGAGCCAAGAAAGACTGAGTAATCTAGCAATACTGTCCATTGAGACTTTAATGTAGATTTCAATTCCGTTGTTGAAAAATTTGCGCCAATTAAAAGCAGGCGAATTTAAATTAATCTGTATATACAGATTGATATCTTGCACTTCTATTAAAGAATTGCAATTAGAGGTACAGGATTGAGGAAGTTGGCTCCATCTAGCCCAGTCTTGGATCATCTCCAGGGTATGGTTCCATTTTGCTGTTTAGTTTTTGTTCTTGATATTTTTTGTCGTTTACGATGGTTGTGAGACAACATATAATAGCATGGCCCATGCTAGGTTACTACATTTGTAGATTTGTATTCATAGATGTCAGAGCTGCCCGAGGTCCCAGCTCACAAAGGACCAACGCCACTTCGTTGTTATATACAAAAGTCTTTATTGAAGTTCATTTCGCTTTCACAGCCGCAGCGTGCAGCTCTACGTCTGAAACTCTAGACCGCTGAAGCTCTGTCTGAATCTCCTCCCCCCAGACACCAGTTTAAGACTCTAGCCTTGCTCCACCTCTTCCTTTGCTCTTTCCTCCTCTGGGTCCGCCTGTCAGCTGGGGTCTCGCCCTTCCTAGACTCTTCTGACGCTGAGTCCCCTGAGTCTTCCCCCTGCTTCCAGCGGGCTTTAGGACCTGGTTCCCAATCCGGGTTTTCTGCTGTCCCGCGCGCCTGTACATTCGAACTTGGCACGCGCGCCCAGCCGGTAACCTTCCTCCTGACCGTTACACTGCTCCCGTCACTGCTCCCCCCTTCGGGGAGGCTAGCTGGACCTGACCTCCCCTCCGTTCCCCCACTCTCCGATAGAGGCGTGGTCAGCCCTGACTCATATTCTCTCCCTGCTGGAGGAGACGCTGGCCCTGACACATGTGACTCTTCCCCCCCCCCACTACGCTCTGGTGGGGAAGCTGGTCCTGATCTCCAGCTGCTGCTTTGGGAGTCCCCGCTGCCCGCTTGTTTCTGGTGCGTTCCCCCTGGGACCCCCCTTGCCCTGACCATCGGCGCCTCCTTCTGGGAATCTTCTGATTCGCTGGAGAAGCTCATGGAATCTCTCGGGTCACTGTCATACTCCCCTACGCTGCCCTCAGATCCTTCCCCTTCACTCTCCATTTCCTCTCTCCCCTGTGCCTCTGTTCCTGAGCCCCTGACAATAGACCTGCTGAAAATGTGGAGAATGTGTAATGCATGTTCGCACTCAATAAAGTGTTTGAAAATAAACTTGTATTTAGATGCATTTTACTTTAATTACATCAGTATCTTCATAACAAACAATACATGTGCTTAGGGGGTAAGGGTTTCTTTAACTAATCTAGTGGAAGAGACTCGAGTGCTAAAATCCACGGGTTAGGTGGTGCAAATTACTTGCCTTGCCCCGGGTGCTGACAACCCACGCTACGCCACTGCTTATGAGCATGGCTGCTGTTATGTACTGAGCTGAATCCTAGAATAGGATCCAGAATGCAGCAGTCTGATTGGTCCGCAGGAGCCACCCAATCCAGCTCCAGGTAGAAGTGAATCAGTGACCTGATTGGCCTGCAGGAGCAGCCAATCAGGCTTCTGGAGGAGGTGAATCTGCAACCTGACTGGCCTACAGGAGCAGCCCGGAATCAGCCAATCACGCGGGGCTCATTGTGTAAATAATGTATATATAGCTAGACGTTTTGGGGAAAATTTCATTCATTGCTACTATGAGCTGAATATAGAGCATGAAATTCACACTCGACTCTGAGTATATTTCCACTGCCTACTTGGCTACTTCAGCCTGTCTCCCCTCCAGATGTCTCAGGCACATTTAAATCCAGTAACATAGGCCAAATGGTTCACAGCAACCATACATGCATGTGTGTTCAACCACCCCTTGAGGGTGCCCAGAAACCAGTACAGCCCAGAAATCCAATTAAGCAGTTTATTCAAAAGGTGTATAGAAAACAGAGTAAGGGGCAGAGATCAAAATGAAAATAAAACACTACCAGAATGTTGGAGAAGCAACACATGGTTTTTAGAATGCCCTTGTGTTGTTAATTTATCCATTATTTGCCAGTTTGTGGCTGAGAATCAATAGTACTTTCTTTACTTTCCAATCTCTGTAAACAATAGCCTGTTGGTTTCCATCATCCTTTCCCACTGACTCAGGTCATTTTTTCTGGGATGTCTCAAAATTAGACATTCAAGTCATATTGTCCTGGTTTATACCAAATGAGGATGAGGCCTTGAGTTTTCACCTGGCCATTAGAAGAAAATGGGATTCCTTTTTGAGGGGAATGGGGCTGTGCTACTAACACTTTTAATGCTGTTCTCAAGGGATCAGTGAATTGGAAATGTGCTCTTAATGAAAAGTTTCTCAGCCACTGATTCAATACATTTCAGACACACTTATTATCTGAACCAATGCACACAGGAGCACCTAATGTAGTTCCTTTCATGGGAAATAGAAATTTTGATGTGTCTTTCATGTTGCACAATTCCATCAAAGTCATATATTTTGAAGCCATTATACTCCTGAAAATAATTGAACTTATCATTACTATAGAGAGATGTTGAACCAGTTCATAAAATCTCAGGAAGAGAAGCAGCAGTTTACATGCCGTGTCTACTATATATGTTGGAAAATGGTTTGCCCTGTGTTTTTCGGAGGCCTCTTGAACTGTTGTTACCAAACTTGGCATGAGGGTTCCCAAGGTAGGCACAGTGGTTTTCGCCAATGCTAGGATACCAGGATGTTAGGATATTTCCGTTCCACCTTAAAAGGGAGCAGGCTTTGTAAGTAACAGAGTCTGCGCATGTCCTAGTCACAGGATGTTTATGTTCTGCTATTGTTCCTTTCGGTTTTGCCAGTTGGTCAGAGATGCTGACTGAGAACGGACGTGTTTTCTTTGTTCTGTTCATGTCCTAAATAAAGTCTGTAAATATGCTCTTCTGCTCTTCTGCGGTGCAAGCTTTTGGCTGAGTTTCTGCTGATAAAAAGTGTACACAAGCCTGGAATGTGGCAATCCGTTTCCAGAACGGCTTTGTGTCGCTAACTGCTGGATCTGCCTGTCTACGGGAGATCAATGGATCGTCCGGCAGCCGGCTTGGGGGCTCAGATGGACACTATCTCCCTGGCAGTTTCCCAACAAGGTTATGGGCCCAGATTCACGGCACCTACAGGAGAGTAAAGCTGCAACAGACTGCGTTTGAGAGGTATGAAGTGGGGAAAGCGAAAGGAAGGGACGCTTTTCTGTTTTACCTCGGCAAGGAGCCTTTGATCTCCGGCAAGGCTTAATTGGCCTGGGAGCTGCGCCAAAAAGGCTTCGTGATTAATGGCTGCCAAGATAAGGAGTCTCTGAAGTTAAAAAAAGACTCACGGCTAAAGCAAAAGCTGGAAATGGAGTTTTTCCAAGCTTCTGGAAATGCTGACTGTCCTAAGTTAGATGGGCAGAATTATGAAACCTGGGCAAAATGGTGTGAAAGTTTGCTGCGTCAGTTTCGGGTATGGCATACCGTGAGTGAGGCCCCCCCCCAGTTCCTCTGACAGAGAGATGGAAAGCCCATGATTCGAAAGCGATAGACGTAATAGTCCTATCCGTATCTCTTGAGGAAATTAAGACGCTGGCTGGCAACACCACTGCACGTGGAATGTGGAATGCTTTGGAAAAATCTCACAAGGCAAAAATCCCAGCCCAGAGTTTGACTGCATCGGAGGTCCTAGCTGTTTCCCAGAATGCGAGTGATTGCAGGGATGCTGAGGGCACCGGTTGCAAGCTGCAGGGGGAGCTGACCGTCACGTCATCCCAGGCAGCATACCAGCCTCCAGGGGGAGCCAAGGAGTCGGCAGCTGAGAGCTCTGTTTCTCGTGAGAACCAAGGTCAACACCTTTGCAGAGGCCGGAAAGGCAAAGGTAAACAGACGCAGCCGCCTGCAGATGGCCAGGAGCAGAGGGAGGGTGAAGAGCCCACGCCAGGGAAAAACAAAGCGTTGTTTGCTGGCACAGCTTCACCAAAGGCTAAAGGCACGTCTGCTGACCAGAAGCAGGGGGGCAAGCTGCAAAAGCCTACGCCAGTGGAAAGCAAGGTTTTGCTTGCTGGCACAGCTTCACCAAAGGCTAAAGGCAAGTCTGCTGGCCAGGAGCAGCAGGGGGGCAAGCTGCAAAAGCCCACAAACAAGGGTTTGCTTGCTGTAAAGACTGCTCCAACAGCCAAAGGCAGCTTTGTTGTTGATTCAGGCTGCACGCGCCACATCTCGAAGGATCGCCATCTCTTTATCTCCTTCAAGCCTCAGGAAGGTGAGATCCACCTGGCTGATGGAAGGACGTTGCAAATTGCAGGAGAAGGGACTGTGAAACTTGCAAGTCTGCACACTACCATCAGTAATGTACTTTATGTTCCAGGAGCGGCGAGCAACTTGTTGAGTGTCCCACAGCTTACTGGGCGTGGTTTTCAGATTTCCTTCAAGAGGAGCGTCTGTGTCATCAGTAAAGGCAAAGAGGACTATTTGCATGCAAAGTTTATGGATGGTTTGTTCCATATAACTTATGATGACACTGCTGTTGTATCTAAAGCTGATTCTTGTTGTGTTGCACAAACTAACAAAGTTCTTCATGCAGGTTGCATTCACGATGCACATCGAAGGTTTTGTCACCTCTCTTGGAAGGCACTGGCCAAGATGCCAGAGGTGGTTGAAGGTTTGAACATCAAACCCTGTAAATTTCACATGAAATGTGTATCTTGTGCAGAGAACAAGGTGAAGGTTGCTCCAAAAGGCAAGGAGTCTAGCAGGCAGGCTTCCAAGCCCTACCAGCTAGTGCATGCGGACCTGGTTGGGCCACTTGCGCCCTCTATAGGAGGAGCAAGGTACTTCATGATTCTGATTGATTCTTTTTCGAGGTACATTCATGTGTTTTTGCTCGAACAGAAATCGCAAGCGTTTCCAAAGTTTAAGGCATTCTGTGCTTGGTTGGAGAATGTGCACGGTAAACGTATTTCTTGTTTTTTTACTGATCGGGGCGGGGAGTTTACTTCTCAGCAGTTTGAAGCTTTCCTGACTGAGAAGGGAATCCAGCATGACATGTCAACGCCCAGATCGCCATGGATGAATGGTCTTGCGGAGAGAGCAAATCAGACATTGCTGCAAGGAATAAAAACCTTGTTGCATGATGCCAATCTCCCTGATAAGTTTTGGGGGGAGGCTCTGGGGAATTTGGTTTATACCGTTAATCGCAGATTGTCATCACCCATTGGCTGTACCCCCTATGAGAAGATGTTTGGCAAGAAACCCAACACCAAACACATGAAAATCTTCGGTTCTGACATGTGGGTACATTCCCCACAAACCAACAAGCTTGGGAAGCGTGGGGCACATGGTTTGTTCATGGGGTACGAAAAAGGTGCATACAGGGTATAGATGACTAACTCTAAGTCCATTAAGTTCACAAGGAGTGTTGAGTACAATCCTAAGTGGGGGGAAAATGTGGGAATTTTCCAGAGTTACCCAGAGGAGGATGAAGGTGATGTCAAGCAAGCAGCTAAAGCTGAGGCTGCTGCTGCTGATGATGATGAGGATGATGATGATGATGGGACTTCCGGTCGGCGCCAGTGCTTAATGGCGGTCCTTGCCTCGAGCTCCGAGGGAGGACTGCTCCGCAAGTTCGGGTCTGACCCGCTACGGCGAGCGGGGGACCCCTAAAATCTCAGGCGCTGAAGCCTGAGAACAAGGAGACTCGGCGGGCACCCTTCGCGCCCCCCGGTACTGCGAAAGAGCCTTTTTAAAGGCTACGGAACGGCATCGGGTGTGAGCGCGGTGCTGAGAGTCGCTACCCAGCCTGCGGAGTGAAGCCGCGTCGCCATTGAGCAGAGAGCGCCGATTTCTTCCCGAAACTGAATTTGGACTGTAAAACCCGTGAGTAAGACCGACAGAAGGAACGGGACATTTAAATTGTTTTTGAGAAATTTGGCTGAAAACGGGGAAGGCATAAAGTAAGGAAGTCTGCCTCCTCGGACTGCATGATAAACAAAGCAACGAAACAGCAAAGCTGCATTTAAATGAAGGTTAACCTTTAAGCTGTCAAAACCTGACATCGGACTTAAACTTCCCCCCAGTAAGCAGGAGAAGGGGGGAAGTAAAATTGGGAATTTACAAACCTGTTTGAAAGAAGTGGAAGGAAAAAGATCTTCCATTGTCAAAAACCCTGAGACGGGCTGCCGGAGCAAGGCACCGGGGAACTGAACTGTCAAGTTAAAATGGATACAAAGCCAGATGGAGAGGTCGAAATTAGAAACAGAATTGTTAGAATCCAATACTAAGAACTTGTCGAGAATGTACAATTTGCTGCTGAAGTGGAATACACAAGAGGTAACTGTAAAACCAGCTATGATCAAATGGGCAAAAGACATAGGTCATGATATAATGCTTGATGACTGGGAACAACTATGGAATATAGGTGTTAAGTTTACGGCTTGTAATGCATTGAGAGAGAATATAATGAAAATGACCTATAGGTGGTATATGACCCCAGTCAAACTTGCAAAAATTTATCATTTGCCCAGTAATAAATGTTGGAAATGTAATGAGACTGAAGGAACCTTCTACCACCTTTGGTGGACCTGCCCGAGGGTAAAGGCCTACTGGGAAATGATCTATAATGAAATTAAAAAAGTCCTTAAAGGGACATTTTTGAAAAAACCAGAGGCCTTTCTCCTGGGCATGGTGGGCCAATTGGTGTCAAGGAGGGATAAAACATTTTTTATGTATGCTACTACAGCGGCAAGAATTCTTCTGGCAAAGTATTGGAAGACGCAGCAGCTACCCACTCTGGAAGAATGGCAAGCGAAGGTGATCGAGTACATGGGAATGGCAGAGATGACCGGCAGAATCCGTGACCAGGGGAGTGAGACGGTGGAAGAAGATTGGAAGAAATTCAAAAAATATCTTAAAGACTGTTGTAAGATTGATGATGGATGAGATGTTATGGTCATAAGAAATAGAGAATTGCAGCTGTAAATAATAACCTTAAAGAATGGAAAATGAAAATAGCGAATTAATTGAACGAAGGGTTGCTGAAAAAGGGATAACAGAAGGATGCAGAAGGAGGGAGGTATGAGGAAGTCCGGGAAATAAGATGTATGAAAATAAGTTTAAGAAATTATACATGTTTATTTGTTTGTATGTTTGGTATGGTTTTGTCTTTTTTTTTTTTGTTTTATTATATGTTTGGAAAATCAATAAAAATTATTATTAAAAAAAAAAAAGATGATGATGATCAGAGTTCAGATTCCAGTTCAGTGGGCGGCGCTGCTGCTGCTGCTGGTGTCAGTGACAGTGATGACACAGCAGACTGCAAGAGCGCACAGGCCTCAGTCAGACCATCTGATGCGTCTGACAATGAACTGGAAGAACCACTGTTCACCATTGGTCATTTTTCTCCAAAGAAAGAGGAGATGAGTCCAGAAGACTTGCGTCTAGTACGTAGATCTGAAAGAGCGACCAAGGGCAGACCTCCAAAGAGGTATGCTGATGAGTTTGCTAAGACAGCAACTGCTGTTCTTAGTAGCTCAGAGAAGGTGTGGGAACCTTCAAGCTTCAAAGAGGTTCAGGAGTTAACCTCTAAAGATGCTGAGCCTTGGCTTAATGCCATGAAGGCTGAAGTTGATTCCTTGAACAGGAACCAAACTTGGGAACTGGTACCGGTAGTCCCAGGAATGAGACTGGTTGGCAGCAAATGGGTCTTCAAGGCCAAGACAGACCAGAATGGCAAGGTAGTCAGACACAAAGCCAGATTGGTTGCCAGAGGTTTTTCACAGGTACCAGGACAGGATTACCACGAGACCTACTCACCCACAGTCAAATATGAGAGCATTCGGCTGATGCTCAAGATTGCTGCGGAGGAGAAACTGCATGTTTCCCACCATGACATTAATACAGCTTTTTTGTACAGGGTTTTGGGGGAGGAGCTGTACATGCTTCCACCTGATGGGATGCAGATACAGCAGGGAATGGTCTGTAAACTGCGGAAATCCTTATATGGTCTCAAGCAGAGTGCCAGGTGTTGGAACACAAAACTCACTGAGACATTGCTTTCTCTAGGTTTTCACCAGGGCAAAGCTGATCCATGTGTGTTTGTCAAGGAGGAGGGGCAAAACAAACTGTATTGTTTATGTTTTGTTGATGATCTTCTGATGTTTTGGAAGAATCAGGCTTTTTATCAAAGCACCCTAGCTCAGCTGAAGGAGCACTTTGACATGAAGGATCTTGGTGAGGTATCCAACTATCTTTCTCTGCAGGTGGAGAAGGACCATGCAGGTAATTTTCTGGTACACCAAACACAGAAAATTGCTGATGTATTAACCAGGTTGAATTTGGTTGATGCAAACCCAGCAGACACACCGATGGTGACAGGTTACCAGGTAGACAGTACTGCTGAAGCGTTTTCTGACACAACGCTATACAGATGCATTCTAGGCAAGCTGAATTTCATTGCCAGATGTTCAAGACCTGACATAGCTGTAAGCTGTAATTTGCTTAGCAGACATGCCAACAATCCTACGGTTCAGGATTGGAAAGCTCTGAAGCGCATAGCCCGCTATTTGAAAGGGACTATGCACTACAGGCTGAGGTTCACCAGTCAGAAGACTGGAGGTCTTGAAATCTTTGCTGATGCAAGTTTTGGAAGTGACACCACGGATGGTACAAGCACTTCTGGAGTATGCTACATGTACAACCACTGCCTGTTTGACTGGTTGTGCAAGAAGCAAACAACAGTGAGCCTAAGTTCCTGTGAAGCAGAACTCAATGCTCTGTCATTTTCACTCATGGATTGTGAATGGTTGGTGCAACTATTTAAGGACATCGGGGTTTCTGTGAAAATGTCCTATACAAGTGTATCAAGACAATAGATCTTGTTTGGCTTTGCTGAACTCGGAGAGTTGCAAGCAGAGAACCAAGTACTTGCAGATTAAGCTACATCGTGCAAGAGAGTGTATTCAGAAAGGACTGATTCGGGTGTCCTATATGCCAGGAAATGAAATTCCTGCTGATCTGTTGTCTAAGGTTGTTAACAGAGAACAACATAAGGTTTATGTACAAAGGTTGCAATTGGGTGAACCACAGGTACAACAGGTTACACGGAAAGGGGGAGGATGTTAGGATATTTCCGTTCCACCTTAAAAGGGAGCAGGCTTTGTAAGTAACAGAGTCTGCGCATGTCCTAGTCACAGGATGTTTATGTTCTGCTATTGTTCCTTTCGGTTTTGCCAGTTGGTCAGAGATGCTGACTGAGAATGGACGTGTTTTCTTTGTTCTGTTCATGTCCTAAATAAAGTCTGTAAATATGCTCTTCTGCTCTTCAAGCTTTTGGCTGAGTTTCTGCTGATAAAAAGTGTACACAAGCCTGGAATGTGGCAATCCGTTTCCAGAACGGCTTCGTGTCGCTAACTGCTGGATCTGCCTGTCTACGGGAGATCAATGGATCGTCCGGCAGCCGGCTTGGGGGCTCAGATGGACACTATCTCCCTGGCAGTTTCCCAACACAGCTGCCATTCTGAATCAAGATGGCAGTTCAATATATGGCCTGGAGTGACTTTGCCCATATTTCGACATGGCATGATAGGTCCAAACTGCACCAATTGCAAACTTGGCATGAGATGGAGGCAGGGTTTTTTTTGTCAATATTGGGCTGCTGGGTGCCATTTTAAATTAAGATGGTGGACGAAAACATACTTTGGCAAGACTTTGCCCGACTTTTGGCATGACAGGTCCACATTGCATTGATTTGGTTACCTCTGACGATACTGTCGCATCTGAAGGGACACTGCCAAATTTTGTGTGACAGGCCCAACCTGTGCCAATTTTGATACCCCTTAAGATATTGTCACTCAACTCAACATGAGGTTTCCTGTGTGGGAGGTGGTGATCTTCATCTAAATTTGGATGCAGAGCACCCATTCTGAAACAAGGTGTTTGACTGAAATATGACTTTGCTCAATTTTTGGTGTGATGGGTCCTAACTGTGGTGTGGGTGCCCCTTATGTAGATATAATCCCCTTAATAACCCCAGTTTTTTTCCTGCCTCTTGTGGTGCAGTCCATCTCATGACCAAGCCTAATAAACCCCTTTACAATGAGGTTTTGAAGCCTTCCGAGGGAACCGGCGGCAGCAAAGAACTTAAAGAAACAAGACACAGCTACTTCAGACAAGTGAAGCTGAGGGACCAGGTCCCTGACACTGTAGTAGAGACAGGATTTCTCCATTAAGATTTTACATTCTTATAAAAGACCCTTTTGGGTTAATGTCCTTTCAGCCACAATAACAAAAAGCAATTTTTTTCATGGCAATTTAAAGTTATGTTGTCTTATGCATACCTCTAAAACCTGTGGGTATTTTCTGAAGTGTAATAAATGGATAACCTTTTTTAAAAATAAGACCACTAGCTATGGTATTCTTTCTCAGTTATCTATATTGAATTTATCTCATTGTAATACATTTTAATTTATTGCTTTGCTTCCTACTCATCTGTAATTTTTTTCAACTGGTTCTCCACTTCTTGCACAAATGCTGGGAAGCTCTGATCCAAGAGACACAATCGAATGAAACTGCCTAGATCTTCAGCATTCCACTGGGAGTGTTGATATGCAAGAGGAAGCTCTATGTTTGATGTCAACACATACTGCAGAAGCAAGAAGATATGGTCAACTGCTTACAAATAAAATAACAATGCTTTCTACCAATTTTGCTCTGTCTAATTAAGTCTTTCTCTTGATGAAATGCAAAGGCATTGGAACAACTTATGTACTCTTTCAGAATTATCCTTTCCCTATTTACTCAGAATGGCCGTTTACCATCCTCCCGGTGAGCACTAGTTGTGGCACCTCCTCTTTCACCTGAATGTGACACAACATCTTAGTTGATCTTCCCCCTTGGCCCTTCTTGTGCTTAAGGGCTGCAATACATAGCCTGCTGCAGCTAATTCCTATATAGATTATAGACATGTATATACAGTGTGCATAAAGGGTTTGCATCACTTGAACATTAAGGCACTTGCTGCAGTTATAGAGATGTTGGGCTGCCTTAATATGCAGGAACATTAAATCAGATAGGTCAGTGGTTGGAGCTTGAGACTCTTAATCTCAGGGTCATGGATATATATCTATATCTATATATCTATTTCTCTATATCTGTATCACTGTGTTCTGCAGTGTTTACTTCCAAATAAGCATGCACAGGATTGAAGATTTTGTCTTCTAAATATGCCATTAAAAATAATAAACTGCTTAAAATGCAGAAAACAAGAGCAGAGAAACTCTGCATTATGGTCTTATTATATTGTTTGCTTGTTTGTAATTGTATTTTTTATATTGTCTTCTTCTTGGGTGTTTTTTTGAGGGGGTTTAGTTGGTCTAGCCCTTTTGTCTCTAGGGGAGTTAATAAGAACATGTAGCTCTCTTTTTTGCCTTTTACTAGGGTTTCTGGTTCCTCTGAGCTGGCAGTTTTGTCTCCCCCCCCCTCCCACTGCTCCATTTACAGAGAGCACCAGGTTAACTTAACATAAGATAGGGCAGGGCAATGGCCATCCATAGCTGTAATGGGAATTGGGCGTTGCTCGTGGGTAAGTTGCCGCCACTCTTGGTGAGGTTGCCTGGATAAACCTTTCCCTGGCTGGACAGTCCTGATTCCGCGTCTGTCTCAGTCACTGGCAGAATCCGTCAGTGGGCGTTTCCTGAACTTATTCCAACATAAAAGTTCCTTGACGGATAGTCTCCGCCTAGCCTCCCTGCGCGGAAGTCTTCTGCGCAGGGTGGGTGTGGGCAGTGGAGGACCAATGCTCTCCCCGCTGGTCTCTGGCGAAGAGTCCTGGAGCCATCCCTCCGAAGCCCGCCTCTGCCCGCCTTTCTCCCTGGTGTAACGCCGATTTCCTTCCCCGGTGAGTCCCCTCTTTTCCTGCTGGGACCTTCTCCGGCATCGCTCGGGAGCCCTTCCTCCACTCCTGACTGCGATGGCAGTTCCCTGACAATAGCCAATCATAATAAAATCTGTGAGCATGTCTAATGTTGTCTTTCTCTTTTCAGTGCACCATGTTCTCAAAGCGAGGCAGACAGGTATCTTGCTCACAGTCAGGAGGGGGTTCTGAAGATGGAGGGGTGATTCTTGCCCTTTTGGCTGCCGCCAGTGTTTTGATTTTCCCCTTACTTATTAGGGGGTATGTTGTTATTATATGTGTCCTTAGATGAATGTCTGTGTTGTTATCATCAGTTTCATTATTCTGCTCTGTCAGAGACATTATATGTCCTGTGCTCAACTATTTACCTGTGCTAGCTCTGCTACAGATGCTCTTTCTTGTGCTGGAGGTTGATTTACAATCTAAAAAGTATTGAAGATAAATTCAATGAAATGTATATTGCCAAAGAACGAAAATAACAGAAAAATGGAATGAGCATTTTTTCCAGTTTGTGTGATCCAAAATATTTAGAATTTGTGTGCTCTAAAAATTACTAAAATCAGAAGAGCCTTCTAAAGCATCACTCCAGTAGCATGTTTGTATTTCACAGCAAACAGCTGGTGTCAATGTGATCTGAAAATGATCAGAATCCCATGACATTTGATACCTAAGGGCAATAAAAGTATAAAAAGGTAATCAAAAGAATAGGCAAACATGCATTCCTGGCTGAAGCCCATGGGACAACAGTTGGCTATTCCTGCAGGGCCAGCCCTTACATTAGGCACGCTGAGACAACCCCATGAGGCGAGGGTGGGGGCGGCGGCAATCTATTTTGCTAACCCTGTATTCCTTTTTTATATAAGAAATGTAAACAATACACAAAAGTGACAGCAGTACTTTTCCGTTCCTTCT
This sequence comes from Podarcis bocagei, assembly GCF_964188305.1. Classification (NCBI taxonomy): domain Eukaryota; kingdom Metazoa; phylum Chordata; class Lepidosauria; order Squamata; family Lacertidae; genus Podarcis; species Podarcis bocagei. The sequence goes on from NC_138134.1 coordinate 51,601,277, forward strand.
GTCAATCCACCCCCTACTTACACCCCATCACCTTACAATGTGCTCCATTAGTGAATTTTGCTCAGCATCTTTCATCTGACGCTCATTATCTAGCAGCAGGCTGTGAACTGGTTGCAATTCCTGTCTTGCTGCATCCATTACTTGAACGGGAACATAATCAGCAAGCTTCTGCACACAGTTATTGCAGTTCTCCTCTGCCTGTGTTTTGGAGTCTCCAATAAACTGAACACGAAACATACGGTGTTTGCTCTACAAAGAGAAAATGAAACTAACTTTCCAGCTCCTTAATTTAATTCATGCTGCCTGCCTGTTCTAGGTGTTTAAAGATGTAGTGCTAAAACCATCAACCTAGGTATATACATACCTCTACAGTTGTGATATATTACTATCATTATCTAATGAAAACTAAGGAGTAGCTAGCAATAGCTTGCACATCTAATACTAGCTTTTTCGGACCAATAGCTCATTTTTTTAAAAGAAAAGCTTTTCTTTTAGATCTTACTGAATTGGTGCACAAGTGACAACACAACTCACAATGGCCACTTACTTTAAGACCCCTGGGAGTAGTGGTTTGTTGCCTGGCACAACTGTGGCTCAGCTAGGCGCCCTCTTCCCATCCTGTGCAGTTGTTGGGGGACAAAATCCTCCTGTGGCTGCACAAGTGGATGGGAGCCTGCCTGTTTCAACAGGCCAATGACGGGCAGGCTAGTGGGTATGGCTGCATCATTCATAAAGGAGAGCTCCCAGTGCATTCGGTGGTGGGCAAGGCATTGGGTTGGATCCTGGGGGGGGGGGGCAGTGTTGGGAATCCCATCCCTGCCACTAAAAATATTTAGTACCCCAATAAAGGGGTCCAGGAGGCAGTGCCTGTCCTGATACCCAGACGGGAGCTAACTAGCCATGGCACACCTCCTGAGTGGAAGTTCTGGATGGAATGCTCTGATCTGATGTATGTCATAAGGTGACCCTTAATCCAAGGTTGACCCAGCAAAAACAATCAATCACCAGTTGGGCTACCAAAACCTAGTTACAATGAAGTTGTGGCCTATTCAAACCCAAGACCTCGTTCTGTGTCCATTCATCTTTCACTCTTCCGGTGGTCGTTGGGTACTGGCAGTATGCACCCAGTGCCTGAGCCTACAATCCCCAACTCCCCCAAGAGCCTTTCGCAAACCATTCAAATTTAACGAGGTATTGTAATTGTGTATCTCATGTGAGCCTGTGTTGTTTATTAACAGGCAATGCTGCTTTTTCTTGTCTACCTTACAGCTGCATAGGCATTATCTGCTTAAATCCCAGCTAGGTCATCCTTTTTTCAATTTGGATCAAAGCTGGTTTGAGGAAAAACACATCAAAACACAGTATTTCATAAGAAACAACAGACTCTCGGGTGTGGAGAGACTTTTTGGCTCACATTCTGATGGGTGGGATAGTGATAAAACTTATCGCATTTATTTGAATAGAACTTAAATGTAACTTGCTTTTTCCAACCTCAGAGCTTCTTTTTCAGGTATTTATTATTTAAAAATCAGTGTTGTATTTAATGTGACTATATTAAGACCTTTATTGAAAACACTGTAGGCTGCTTCATCTGGTCATTTTTTGCCATACAAATAATTACCAGTCACACAACTTTATGAAGCAAAGTATTTTGTGAATGGTGATTGTTGCGACAGTATTCACAGCTGGCACAATTCTTTAGCAAGGTCTTCAGATATATAAAAAAAGAGGACTTGAATATATAAATAAATATGACACCTGAATAAGTACATCAAAATATGACATCTAAGTAAATGATTTCTTCTTGAGTGTACCAGATTGCACATAGGAACTCCAAATTGTATTTTTAATAAAATAAAATAAAACCACTTCTAATAGTTGTGATGAACTATTATAAACCTTTTCCAAAGCATGTAATCCTATTATTTCCATGTTTCTTTGGCATAAAGTTGTCAGGAAGGTAGATTTATAATCAGGCAGCAGAAAACCAAAGAGCACAGAAATTATGGAGGGTTTTTCCCCCCATATAGCATCTGATAGCATTCTTCAGCAAGAAATGCAGTAGTTCCAGATCTGTGCAAGCTGTCAAATTTTCTGTGGTACTGTGGATGGTAAGGAAGGAGGGGGCTACCAGGCAACATACAGCGCAAAACAGAAGGGTTTTCTTTAAATTGGATTTTGTGTGCACATAATCTTAAAATGCCAACAAAATAGATGTGTAAGAAGCACACACATACCTGGAACTATACAAGGTTTATTAAGTGAAAATAATTAAAGTATAGAATAACGAGGGGAAAGTAATCTAGACAACTGTGTCAGAGAACACCAAAGAAAGATATATATAAAAACATGCTAAGAAAATAATTTTGAAGCATGAAACAGCATACCTTTGTTTTTGAACCAAACAAAATGCAATCTGCATTTCTAACTATCTTCAGCCATTGAGAAGCATCAATTAATGAAAAACCTTCCTGGGGGGAAGAAACATGGCTCAATTTATCTACAGAAAAGCTCTGAAGCAGGAATACGTCTTACAGTCTATTTCAAGGGCTATCTGATCCAAGTCCAGTCTAAAGATAAAGAACCATAAGAAGGAAGAGCAGGGGCCTTGAAGTTGCTCATAAACAATTAACAGTTTGACAGGTGTATTAGCATATATACAGTAATGATTAGGATTGTTCTGCAGGGACGTTGGATTTTTTTAAAAGTGTATTAGAGGGGAGTAAGCAGAAAACACCCTCCTCAAAAGAAAGAAAAAAACCCAAATAGCAGAAACAAACTCCATTGTTCCATTTTGGAATTATTGTTCAATCACAGTGGTGTTGTTGTTTTTCTCAGTGGAGAAAACAGGAGCTTGCAAGGTGAGCCTGTGAGCCACTTTGCACACGTAGAAGACATCTAAATGTTAAATATTTTTATTTCATTGGCAAACTACTGAGATCAAAGCCATCAATGAAGGATTCATTTTTAAAGGGAAAGGGAAATATTTCAAACAAGGAGTTTCCTGCACAATGTGGGGAAAGTAGGCTGCAAGTTATGTTTGACTTAAATAATTTCATATTCCTCCCCAGTTTATTCTCATCTTTATATTACATTTTGGATGGTAAGCTCTTTAGGGCAGGGACCTGTTATCTTATACTTGATAATGCACAGTGCACACTGATGGTACAATAATACTACTGACAAGCACAGCAATCACTATCATTAGCATGGGTCTGGAGATCAAAGTGTATTCAGAGCAGTCAAGAGCCCTTAAATGGTTACAGCATCCTGGGGTGGGTGGCTAGGGCATTATTCTGTTTTATTTTGTATTCCAGCTAACATTTAGTCCATCCAGATCAGGACCATGGCATTGGGGAGACTTTCTGTAAATTCTATTTTACAGCTGGATCTAAATTACAAACTCTATGGCTAAAATATCCAGCCAACTTTGTTTTTTCTCCTGCACCCCCTAAACTGCTGGGCACCCTTTCTGAGTGCTTGAAAGCTTTCTCACTGTTTTGTGATACTGGGTTTGTCCTAATAAATTATTGCCCAACTGTGAACTTTTAACTGGACCATATGACTTTCTTTGCATTTTGTGCAAATTTGAAAGCATCTAGCAAAGTTCTTACACTTGCAAACCATTTAAGCAGTGCTTAGTAAAACCAATATAACATTCCTACAATGGACACTGTGAAACTGAAGGGACACAATTACTTATGAAAATGAATACTCACCATTACTTCCTTTCCTCTGGAAATGAAGAAATGGCCGGAAATAACTATGGTAAGAACAAGGAAGCCGGATTCCTTGTTTGATTCCAAAACCTTATTTATAACGACAATGAAAAAGACAATGTGTATGAGGAATTTATCTTTTGCTTCAAAGCAGCTATTTTTACAACATATACAAATTACTTAAATCTATTGGTGCCTATTGTAAAAAAAACCATAGTTTTATTCCTTTTGTGTGTAGAAGCAAGAAATAAATAAATAGATAGATAGATAGATAGATAGATAGATAGATAGATAGATAGATAGATAGATAAATGGAAAGCTTCTCTTATTTAGGTCTGACAGCCTTTCGTAAATCATGAGAGGTACTTAGAGATGAAAGTCTGGTCCAAAATCATGCTGGAAGCCTGCACTTCAATGCTAGAGATTTCACTGAATGGTGTAAGGATCAAAACTCTGAAACTAAAAACAAGTTTAAATCTAATTTAAGAACATAAAGCTTGCTGTATCAGGACCAAGGTCCACTTTCTGCATCCCAATTTCTGTGGCCAATCATATGTCTCTGGGTTAGGTCACAAATAGCATATAATGGTAAACCTATCAAGCCCTAAGCAGTAGCACATCTAGGACCTTCAACCAATGCTATTTTTCTAGAAAAAGAGTTGCCGGAACTCACCATGAACACCTCCCTCTTTCTCTTACAATGGCAATGGCGCTCACCTGAGAGGTGCTGGAACTGAGTTCCTATGAGTTCCCCATGAAAAAAGCCCTGCCTACAATAAAAGTAGATTATAGACACTGGCAGTAGCCCAGTAGGTACAACATCGATTTCCGTAACAGCGATGATCTCGCTTCCCATCACAGCATACAGACAAGGTTGAAGTTTTATAGGTGCAGAATTTTCTTGAACTTTCTAGATTTCTCAAAAACACATTCTGCAGCTATTGTTTACTTATGTTAAGTCTCTCAGACTCAAGATCAATGCTCAGGGGCAGACAGTTTATTGTTACAAAAGTCTGGTACCTGCCCAGTGCCCCTCTCTCGGCCGAGCAGTGGCAAAAGCCCATGGAGTTCCAATCACACAATCTCTGTGTCTTTTTGGAGAATGAAATACACGGAGACTGCCATGCATGGATGGCATATTTTATTGACATACAGGGTCCTCCATATAGGCTCAGCTAAATTCAGCTTACCTTCCAAGAGCCTGAGGAACTGCCTGATGTTCCAGGTATGAATGTGCCATAACGTCTCAGCATCCATTCTGCAGCGTTAAGGCAGGAAGCAGCATCCCGTGACTGTTCTGTTTCGGGAATTTGGCCTGTCAGTGGTTGCTCTACTTCAGAGCATGAAGCTGGCTCACAACTGACCCACCCAATTTTGGGGAAACAATCCGCAGGGTGAACAATATGGAAATAAAACAAAACGGGAGTGTGGGGGAAGTCCAGGGGAGGAGGGTGGAAATATGAAAAATGGTTAAAGGCATGTTGTTAGAAAACTCAGTAAGAAATATTTAAAAAACAAACAAACAAACAACTGACCCACCCATGGCTGTTACTGCTGCCTGTCGCCATCTTCTAGGCTACAGTCACTTGAGAGGAAAGCACAAAATGGGGGAACCTAGCAAAATCAACACGATCATAAGATTTAGGCAATGGTCCGATGAAGCCTGTCCATCTTAATACTGGAGGGGCCACAAAAGTGGCTTTAGTCCACATTGCTTAAAAAATCTGGGACTAGTAGACCCAGTTTGAGTTGCACAACTCAAACTGATTAAATTTTTTTGGCATATATTTCAACAATCCCAAAGTTTGAGACATACGTTGTAATTTGCCTGTAAGGTTTCAATACCTATCCCCTTTGGATTAAAGAAATAAAATGATTACAGAACTGAGGAAAGCTGGAAGTTTGTGGAGCTAAAACTGAAGTTTGGAACACTGGAAAATATTGATGAGAACAGGATGGAATAATATCAGGAAAAAGCAGATTTATCCATATAGTGGTGAACTTTTAAAATTCAGTGACTGGATGCATTGGTTTGAGTATGCCTGTTTTAAGGGGACAGCAACTAAGATTCATTTGTCAATGTTCTCAAGGAAATATGTTCTGCCTTTTTATGACGTAATGGGATGTTTGCTATGAAGACAGCTGTGGGGAAATACCTTAAGCCAGATGATCAGCCTTGAAATTCCTGTTTTAAAATGTTCAAATTGGAGATACATGGATTGAAAATTAAAGAGGATTTTGAATGGGAGAATTCTGGAAATAGTGGACTGTGCTGTTAAGAAGTAAAAGGAAAACATCTAGTGAAAGAGAACTATTGGGTTCTACTGTACATTAGATGTCAAATCCACCTATTTTTAATCTAAGGATGAGCAAGCTAGTAACTAACTGTAGATCACCTGGCACATGACAAAATTTATGTATAATATTTTGACAGCATGGATAAAACAGAAAACTATACTTGATTGATTTGCATTAAATTATGCCTCAGTGCTCACTGTCGCTCTCTCCTTTTGATGCTACTTTCTATAAGAAAATGAAATGAAAGTATCATTTTGAAATGCGTATTAAGTCAACAAGCTACTATTACAGAACTTTATTTTGGTGTTCTCTAACACAAACAATTTACGTAACCACAGCAATCTTTAAAATTCTCTTAAAACCTTCTCGAATGTTTTTCTTGTTAAGGGTCACGTCATTTTTGTTTAGCCAACTTGTTATAATTTTGAGAGACTTCAAGTACAAAAAAGGAGGTAATAAAAGTTATTGTTGTCCATGTAAGCCCCACCCCCGAAAGTCACTTCTCTCTCCTCTTCCCACCCTATTTTGTTCAAAAGTCTGTCATGGCAGAAATTCTGTGCAAGGTACTACCAAACTCTGTGAATACCCTTTGCGATGTTCAAATTGTAGGATCAAGGCCCAAATTCAGTTTGAAGAAAAGAGCACAAGGGCAGCGTGCCCAAATACGTACAGCAGGTCTTCAGTGCAACTGTTTGTTTGAACAATTATTTCACAAGTGCAACTGCATTGCCTCATGGGCGGTGGGGGTGTTTCAATTTTTGACTATTATTTACAAACATACACCACAATTCTATTGTCAGATCAAAGTTGTACGCTGCTTTCTTAGTCCAAAAATAGGCTTCTCAGTGGGTTTAGAAAACAATAATGGCAAAACAGATTAACAACAGAAATCATAATTATAGACGAGCTGCCTCATAAAAAGGAAAAAAGCAGTCAGGAACTGAGGCACTTGGTTAGGCATTGGGGGGGGGACTCTTTAGAAAATATGCCTCCTCCAAATTAAAAATCCCAGTGATTTGGATGCCTACCCCAGCCGTTTCCCATATTTTGTCTCACAGGCCTGAACTAACATCCATTTACAGAACCTGTGCAATTTCCTCAGCTGAGGAGGCCTAAGAGATGAGGGCCTGCATCCAGTCAAAAAGCCTGCTGAAAATATGAACAGTGGCTTGACAAGACAGGCTCTTGAAGGAGCAAAGCGAAGTCACCTCAAAAAGCAACCCCTCTATTCTGTCTGAGGGTTAGATACTGTTGAGAACTCAGAAGGGATGGTGTTAAGATATTGATTTTTAAGATTTTCCACAACAACCGTTTGAAAAAGCAGTCTGGAATCCTTTCTATTTCCTCACTTCTTATAGTGCTTAGCTTCCCCAAGACATCCCAACTGTTTCATTCTTGTCCTTAACACAGATTATTTATGTTCTATTTCTATGCCTTTCGCCTTTCAAATATTTCTTCAGTCATGTAAATTTTTGGTTTGTCTGTAGTAGATGTAGGGGAGTGTTATGGTGTTTCCAGATAGGGAGTTAATATTGCATAAAGCGTAGTTGAGGCATCACAAATACGAAATCTAGGAGTATGGAATTGTTAACCATTTTTAAAGAAGGGTAATTTGACCTTTGTTATAAAGAATTAATTTCTGTAATAGTGGCATGAATTGGAAAAGATTGGAAACAGCAGGCAGAAAAACTGGGATGGACTGTCCTGAGTGGTAAGGAGGGAGGAAATATGGTGTGTACAGGAGATGGGGATATGAGTTTATGATTTAGTGTCACCCAGTCGTGTAGCTGGGGGGGGGTGTGCATTGGGTGGCATTTACGTTGGGGGCAACATGCCAGAGCCCAAAGTGACGCCCAAGTCCAGGACACCCCAGAGCACGGTGCGCCACTCCCCAAAGCAGTGCAGCCTGGGGCTGTGCTTGCAGGGCACTCAACTGCTGAGGGCGGCTAAGAAGGACACAACTGGGACGTGCTGGCCCTGTAGCACATCTGAGCCATGGTGTCTCCCCTGGGAGTGATGCACTAGCTTGGACACCTGCAAGTACTGTATGGCCAGAAAAAGCAGCGTGGGGCTGGCCCTGCTGCTCAAGCTGCTGTGCTATGCTCAGGCACTTTGATTTCAGTAGTGCGCCCTGCCCCACAGGTGGCTTGCCTTGCTCCCTAGCAGCTAGCTATGCCGCTGGTGTCCCCAGAAATTACTGGGTTTTGCTTCTTTTGTTATCTTTCCTTCCCCCTCTTCCCACAACTTCACTGCTTTTGAGGCTTCCCTATCTGTGCCCAATCCTATGCATGTTTACTCAGAAGTGTATCCCATTGCAATTAATAATAATATTCAGTGAGGTTATGTATAGAGGATTTGCCACCTCAGTTGGGGGTAAGGGCTCGCCTCCTAATTTTCTGCTATGTACTCATTTGTGTTAGCCTTTAGCATTCCTCCCAAGGAGTTCAGGGTTCTCCCCCTCTTCAACTTACCCTCACAACAATCAGGTATATAAGTTGAGAGCCAGCTAGCAAGGGGATTCTGCAAGCTGGTGGGAGCCCAAAGTCTGAAGATATCATGGGAGCACCCGGACAAATTCAAATATTTCACCATAATTAGAGTAGGTGTATTACACAAAATATGCACTTTTTGGGCCTCCACTAGTGCATGGTTTCAGGACCAGGATTGCATGGTTTATGCATTGAATAGACAAAATTGCAGATGTTTCAGTAGCAGGAGTAATGTAATGGATGGTCACAAGAATAACCATGCAGTGAGACTGACATGCATGCAGAAGACATTGTATGTTTGGATGACACAATGAACAGCATAAGCAACCTGTCAACATATATGCACTTTCGTAACCTAAGAAAATCTTTAATAAAAACTTATTTTTTAAAATAGCAATCCTTTTGAAGAATAAAAAAGCTCTTTGACGAGTACCATTAAAGCAAGGAAAGGGGGGCCACCCTTATGCTATTCATATAATCAGTTATCAGTAATCAATATATTCACATATGCTCACACATAATCAGGGCTTACAGTATTTTTATAATCCATTTTGAATCAAGAAAGCTTTTTGCCTTAGCTAACTGCAAACTGCTTGGAACTGCAAGTCTAGAACCAACCTTTCACCTAGTAACATCCTGTACCCTATAGGAAAGGGGAAGCCATGAATCACAAGGCGCTGGTAAAACCCCTCAACTACAGGCTAAAATGGTCCACAAAACAGGAAGGGCCTAACCGCAAAAATCCCTACAGAGCAGATGCGTAAGGGGGAGGTAGCACCAGGAGATTCCCTCCCTAAGCCTTATTTCCCTGTTCTGTCAGAAGTAGGGAAAAGGTCAAACTGTACATCATTGTGCATCATTGTACACACAATGGAAAGCAGAAGTTAGGAGTAAAACTCTGCGTAGGATCAGGAGCATGGCAAGAAGCACGCTAATTGGCTATTTTTCGCTGGCGTTCGTGACTGTCTCATGATCTGTGATTTGCTCAGGTATATAACCTCAGGACCTGTATCTCTCTGGGTCCCAGTCCTTTTGGAAAAGATTCCAACTGGGTCCTTATTGCTCAGCAATAAAACCTCACCTTCTTTTTCTCCAAAAGCTGTGTCTGTCTGATCCTTGTTTCACTCTAAGTGGGTACCACTCTACTTTCACGTGCTTCATTATAACTACCCAAGATGTTAGACATGGTGGAAATTATCATGAGAAAGTGATTGGTTGTTTCACCTGACATGCTGCATCCAAGGAATGACAGACTAGTATTGTCAAGGACTGGACAGAGGAGGAATGGTGGAGACCACCTCCCCAGCTTGAACCTTCCAGAGAAGAGGAAGACAGGTTTTAGTCTGTCTAACCAGTTTTTCTTTGTGCCTCCTGATCTTGCTATGCTTGTTGTATTTGGAGCCAGGAAGGTATTTGCTTGTAGACAAATTGGCCAGTCTAGAGGTTTTGCCTTCCCTATAGCAAAATATCACAACTTTTGGCCATTAAGACACTGAGTGGAATCCTAGTCTTCAAGCTTTGGGTGAAGAGGGTTTATCTGCTTAAAATAATTTTAAGTCGCAGGTTTCTGTGGCAAAAAAGCAATTAACAAATTCAATAAATAAAGTAATAGCCCTATTCAATTATGTATTCTGGGAAATTGACAGGGAAAGGCAATGTAGCAACGTGCTCAGTGAAGCCATTTTGAGAGTTAAAATGTTAAGCAAGGAAGCCATTTTGTTGATCTAGGCCAGGCCCCCATATCCAGTAAATACACTCAGACACCCACTACCCAGAGACACACAGAGATAGGCTGATAAGGATTACCAAACAAAGACATGGAACGGTAATGTCCTACTCCTCATGCCCTGTCTCTAGGCAGAACCTATTGTATCTATCAGAGTATATGTAATTAGATTGGATAAAGACCTGATTCAAGAATGTATAAAGGGAAGCCTCCCCTGTTGGGGAGGGCCGGACTTCGGAACTTATTCCTCCGTGCCATTCCTTGCTGCTGGCAAGCAATTAAAACTTTCTTGCTTTATTTTTCTGTTGCTGTGTGGTCATTTGACTAGCCTGACCGTTTGCTACATGCTATCCTTTGATATGCCATTTAATAGGACTGTTGATCTGAAAGGTGCCAAAACTATCAACATGAAAATCTCCGGACATGAGAAAACCCATTACACAGCTGTGTTGTCTTGCTGTGCAGACGGCACCAAATTGCCACCCATGTTAATTTTCATAAGGAAAACATTTCCAAAAGAAGTGATTCCAAGAGGAATTGTTGTACATGTTCAGTGAAAGCATGGATGGATGAAAATGGAATGAGAGTATGGCTTCGAAAAGTGTGGTCCAAACGTCCTGGAGGGCCTCTGAAAAAACCTGCCTTATTAGTACTTGACCACTTTAGAGCACATATTAGCGAAACTACAAAAAAAGTGCTTTAAAGAAGTGAAGACTCACCTAGCTGTAATTCCTGGAGGTCTTACCAACCAGTTTCAACCTCTCGACATTTCCATCAACAAGCCATTTAAGTTCTTTATGCGAGAAGAATGGAACAAATGGATGGCTGCTGGTAATCATTATCTGGCACCTACTGGACAAATGAAGAGGCCCACTATCACTCAAGTTTGTGAATGGGTGAAAACATCAGATGTCCTCCAGATATACCAGGAGAGTTCACCCACCTGGGGTTAAAATCAAACAGTGTTCTCGATTATGTATTGGTTTCCCGGGATCTTTTTTTGAATGTCATCTCTTTTAAAATTGATAATGCCCAGTTTAGTGATCATCTTCCCTTGACAACCAAGTTATGTGTTGACTGGCAGTTGCTCGAGCGCTCCCACCCAATCCCGGTGATTGTAGAGTCGTCCACTAAAATAAAGGGGACTAGATGGTCCCCTGCCCTCGCCCATAAATATATGGATTTTATCCGAGAAAAGTTTTCTGGCGAGCTGCCGGACATAGGAATAGTCCGCGTGATCCTATTACTTGTATGAATTTTTTTTCTTGCCTGATAGAAGTTTTAACCTGCTTTTTTACTTCTCCAACCTATGGAGTTAAAAACGATTCTTGGTTTAACTCTGCTTGTAAACTAGCCAGACTCCATCTACATACAATATATAATGATTACAAACTTTCCGGCGCTCCGGCCTTACCTCCATCTTATTCCCTGGCTAAAAAAGCATACAAACAGGCCCAGAAATCGGCCAAACGGGAATGGCATTTAAATCGCTGGCAGACTATAATTTCTGCCTCAAAATCTCATAACTCCCGGAAATTTTGGTCCTTAAAAAAGGGAAGAAACACGAAATATCCCTTAACGGTGATCCCGGCCCCTACATGGGAGCAGTTCCTGAGAAAATATTTCTCAGTGGCAGAAGCTCCGGACACTCACTGGAGACCTTCTAATCCCCTTCCCATCTGGCCCAATACTGACCCTGCTGAAATCCTAGAATTGATAGCTGAGCTGAAAACTGGTAAGGCCCCTGGGCCAGATTTGGTCCCTGTTGAGGCTATAAAGCTACATTCTGCATGGTGGGCAGGGATTTTAGCTAAAACATTCGATGCAATAAATGCCACGGGCTTAATACCAGGAACGTGGAAGGAGGCCATTATAATTCCTATCTACAAAAAAGGTCCTCCCGGTGACACAGGGAATTACCGGAATATCAGTCTGCTCTCGTCCATTAGGAAAATATATGCCCGTTTTTTGCTGGCAAGGTTGATGAAGCGGTCAGTTGAGGCTGACCTGATTGGGCATGAGCAAGCTGGATTTAGATTAAACCGATCCACAACAGACCAGGCAATTATTCTTTTTCACTTAGCCCGGAAATACTCGACACCTCGACGGGGCCAACTTTGCGCAGCTTTCATAGATTTGAAAGCTGTGTTTGATAGTATTCCGAGGAAATTACTATGGGATAAACTTGCCTGCTGGGGAATAGATAGAAGGCTCCTGTGGCTTTATCTCCCAACTTCATGCCGGGTCCATGGCCAGGGTGAGATTATCCCCTGCTGGAGACCTAACTAACCCAGTGCCAGTAAATAAGGGTGTTCGCCAGGGTTGTATTTTAGTGCCACTTCTTTTTAACCTATTTATTAGTGATATGAGGAACCCATTAGTCGACTCACAAAAATTTATCCACACCCCTCGTATAGCAGATTATCGTTGTCCTTTACTTCTCTACGCAGATGATGCGGTACTACTCTCTTACTCCAGAGTGGGTTTAAGGAGGGCACTAAAGATTTTTTGCGACATATTGCCATTCTAATCATCTGTCTATCAACCACACCAAGTCTAAAGTATTGATATTCTCAAGGAGTCGAAAACTTTATTCATGGAAATTGGAGGGCACGAAAATCGAACAAGTACATAAATTTAAATATTTAGGTATTTACTTTCAATATAATTTAGGGTGGAAAGCGCACGTTGAATACCTTCAAAACAAGGCAAAAGCCCTAACACACTCTCTCCTCCGTTTTTTCTACTCTGAGGGGGCCTTATTCATCCCTGCGGCCTTGAAGGTGTATAGCATCAAAGTGATGGCCACAATGGCCTATGCTGCACCTTTATGGGCTGCCTTTGCAAACCTCTCACCTTTAGAGTCGCTTCAAAGCCAATTCTTACGCCGAATTCTAAAATTACCAACATGCGTAAGTAATGCGGCTATTCGTTTAGAAATGAAGATCCCTTCAGTGGAGTTAGTTCTATGGAGGAGAGTTTTGATTTATTGGATATCCCTATGGCACAAACTCCCGAACCACTATCTCATTCAATGCATGTGGCAGGATGATTTCACAAATTTGTGGTCAGGAAAAATCCATGCCAAATTGCTGTCCTATGAGATCTCGTCCCACTGAATTGCTCAAACTGGATCTAAATGTGGCAAAAAGGTGTATAAATCAAAGGCTGGATGATGCGGAGCTATACCAAAATTTCCTAGCTGCTGGTGGAGTCTGCTCGCCGTTAAATTTCGGCATAATCCCTATCTACCGTGCTCCGTCCTACTTAACATCGCTTATGACCACGTCTCACCGATATGCCTTCATTAGAGCTAGGTTCAATGTTTTTCCAACAAATGTCCTGAGACATAGATTCACTAAGGGCCAAGTCCCTTCAAAGTGTGCTTGTGATATGAAAACATCTGAATCTCTACAGCATGTCATGTTTATCTGCCCTATGTACAGTTCAGTTTGTGCTGGTATACTAAACTCTGTAATTCAGCCTATGGCTGACAAACCAGTAGACCTACAGCTTGCCTGGGTTCTTCAAGATGTGGATCCTTATATTACCTACAGGTTGCTAAATTCCTAACAGCCGTCCTCTCGTATAAGAGACGGAATGGAATGTTAGCCGATTATTGATAGTTATAAGAATTTTCTATAATGACATCAGATATTGATTTTAGTGTAGTGTCGAAATCTTAATCTTAAATTTTTCTTTTGATTTGCTAATATCTGTCCTTGTGAGCTGTGAATTGTGTTATATTATTGGTGGCCTGTACGAGTCCAGTGTTTTATTTGTTTTGCTTTGTTTTGTTGTGTTGTGCTTCATGATGGGCGTAAAGCCAAATAAACATTTTCGTTTGTTCGTTCCTGAAGCAAAGTTCTTAACCTGAAGCAGTATTTCTGGGTTAGCAGAGTCTGTAACCTGAAGAGTATGTAACCTGAAGCGTATGTAATCCGAGGTACCACTGTATCCACATTGGCTGAAAGCGTCCTGAAGAAGTTTACTCAAGCCTGAGAACTGGGGAAAGGATCTGGAGTGGAAGCATTTTTGGTTCCCCCATTCCCTGTAGTGAGATGGGCCTCTTGATAAATTCTAGATTGCACGTTTAAAAGTCAGTATAAGATACAGAGACCACTAACTTTAAGACTGCCTCATAAAATAAGGGGCTCCAATGCCTCTCTCTATTCCACAAGGCCTTCCTCATCATCTGTGTTTGCTCTTATTGTGTACATACTTCCTGATAAAGTTCAGTAGAAAAGCCATTTCTTTCCTGCAGTTGCACCTTGTTAGGTCATGTTTGTCACATCTAGTTTCCAATTGCTTTTTATCTGGAATACTAACTTTCATTGGCATAGGTATCTGAGTTGGTTTTGTCATGATGCTTGTACTCTTCTCATGCGTTTATGTTCATTCCCCCACCCCTTGCTAATAAGATGCTGACCTTTGCCAGACATTCCTCTTTGATTTATAGAGCTTCAATCTTCCCATTCCCAAGAGCAATTTTTCTGCTTTTTACTAAATTATTTAATATTATTTAAATGATCTTACTAGATTTTGGCTGAAGAACCCTATTTTCCCTAATGGAGGGAAGTGAGCTTGAGAGCATTGTGTTTCTTTCCCTTGTTATAAACCTTGTCCAGATTGAGAACTTCTCATCACAAGGGTATTTAGAATGATTGGGGGGAAGTGGGACTGCTCAGTGATTGGCACAACCCTATTTTGCTTCAATACATCTGGCTCATCTCAATCTTATTATTATTCAGAATAAAATCTCTGTATTTTTCTCATCAACTTTGTTTCTGCAATAATGAAGTTTGAAAGGAAGTGAAAGTCCCAAGCCCATCGTCTTTAAGATAGGAAGCTGCCTTGTAACAAGCCAGAACAAGGAGCAGTGTGGTGGGACAGTACAACATCTGGCCTGTGTGCATGGGGATGTAGTCTGGACATGGATATAAGAAGCATCTACTGGATCAGGCCAATGGGCCATCTAACCCAACACCTATCCTGTTCTCAGACACTTGTAGAAAACGTGCAGGCAGGACCAAGCAGAAGAGTGATCTCCCCTCCTGAGGTTTCCCGCAACTGGTAAAAAAATCTCCATCCACTTTCTTCATGCCTTGCTTAATTTAATACATCTTGTTGGCTCTTTCTTGCCTTTTTTATACGTACACTCCAGGAAAAAATGTTTAAGACTAGGTAAGACATACATTAATGAGAAAGCAGCAAAACAGTTTGTGCATTTCATTCTTTGTGTGCCTCCTTCCACAACAGGTCCGGAGGGTGGCAGCATGAAACAGGCCATTTCTGCAGTTGCTCCCCGTTTGTGGAATGCTCACCCCCAGGGAGGTTTGACTGAAGCCTTCATTATACACGTTTAGGAGCCAGGCAAAAATGTTCCTCTTTAACCAATAATAATAATAATAATATTGCAGAAAGTCTGTGTCTAAGTCAAGGACAAACTGAGTAAAGCAAATTTCTTTGAGTGAATATGAAAGAGGATTCTCTCAGGTAAATCTTATACTAACTTTCATCGCCTCTGCTTATAAGGACAATTTATTCATGGATGTTCATCAGGATGGTAGGACCCTCCCTTACTCAGTTCAACCCTACCCAATATGTGGAATCATGGTCGCCACATGAACGACATTCTGCAGTTGATACAAAAAGCAGGAAGCTATCTAAAGACGAAGTACATTGCAGGATGTTTAAAATGTGACACTTACTAAAAGAACTTCATGGTAATGATACCTTTTTTTCTTACAAAAAAAGCACTATTAGGGTGGTTACCCTCAGAGGTGGATGGATCCAATGGGTTTCCAAACAGTTCTGGGGGATTTTCTGGCTGATATAACTGGTGCTCCTGTCTAAGATGTGGCCGACCTCTGGGACATCCAAATGGCTCAGGTTGTTGAGCACCATCTCCCACTTTATGGAGCCCGTTTAGGCTCCTTGGTATACTCCTGACCTTTAGGCACAGAAACAAGCTGGGGGATAGCTTGAATACAAGCAGATGAAAATCCATTCAAATACAATCAAACACGGGTGAGGGCTCATCACTTTATCTTGTGGCAGTGCAGTGAAGTCAGCAAAGACTGTGTTGACTTGCTTCAAGAATCCAAGTCTAATAAGCAACACTACTAGTGTTATTTCTCTATGAAATGGTATTTGGATATAATAATGTAGGAACAATATGTAACTAGAAACAGCTCAGAAATTACAGAAAAGCATCTCATAATATTGAGGGAACATGGTAGACAAGAACTTCTAGGTAAACACTGCCATCTTGTGGGTAATTCAAAGGGGAAGCTACCAAAAAATCATACTAATTCAAATGGCAAATATTTTTGGATAAATCACTTTGTGACTGTGTTTGATTAATGACTTAACTGTAATAATATTAATGACTTAACTGTAATACTAATTCAGATAATTCTGCAGTTACTATTCTTTCTATTCACTATGTAGAGGAAAAAATCCTTCAGGAAAAATACAGAATTTCCCCCGCTTCACAGTATGTTCTCAATCTTCCACCAGGACCATTGAGATAAAGCAGAAAACAAACAGACTCCTTGTGATTTCTATATCGATTAAAGGTAAAGGGACCCCTGACCATTAGGTCTAGTCGTGACCGACTCTGGGGTTGCGGCGCTCATCTCGCTTTATTGGCCGAGGGAGCCAGCGTACAGCTTCCGGGTCATGTGGCCAGCATGACTAAGCCACTTCTGGCAAACCAGAGCAGCGCACGGAAACACCGTTTACCTTCCCACCGTAGCGGTACCTATTTATCTACTTGCACTTTGACGTGCTTTCGAACTGCTAGGTTGGCAGGAGCAGGGACTGAGGAATGGGAGCTCACCCTGTCGCGGGGATTCGAACCGCCGACCTTCTGATCGGCAGTGGTTTAACCCACAGCGCCACCCGCATCCCATCTATATTGATTAGTGTGGTCTAAATGTCCATGACCATTAAAAGTTTATTTTCTTCAATATATTTCAAGACCACTGCCCAAACTGTCAATGGGCAGCCATGTTAGATACCCTTGCAGCAAACAATGAGCCTCATAGTACCTTACAGACTCGATTTCTTTTATCAAAGGTGGACTTTTTGTTGATTAAAGCCCACATCATTATATCCTGTTATTAGATATACACTTAAGTCCCGAAGAAAATAAACTGTGGCACCAAACAACCTTGATATAAAAGGCTATTACCATTTGTTTACTGGGGTGTGAAAAGGATGTATCACAATTCTTGCACTGAATACTAAGCAATGCATTATTGTTGTTAAATGGCAAGAACTCTCTTCCCAGAGCATTAGTTATGCCTTCCAAATGCACCCAATATGCACTCTTACTTGAAGAATGTAAAACCCCTTGGTGGACTACAAATACTCTAATATTTTTATCTAGAAATCTATTAAACACAACTCTGGAACCCATTGAAGAGCTTTAAAAAAATATTTTAAATAAACATTCTGCTACTCCACATGAGGCTCTCAAGCCTAGTTTCCTTTTTATTCTATGTTACTGCATTTTGAACATATAGAGAAGTATCGCCTGTTTTCATTTTATATTTTTAATCAACCCACTAAGTATTCCTGGGGCATTTTTAATTCCTGAGATTTTAGGGGCTGTGGCTGAATACCTGCCTTACTATGACAACCCAGTCAGATGGGTGTGGTACAAATTTGTTGTTGTTGTTGCTAATGCAGTGTTTCCCAAACTTAAAATAACCATATACTCCTTTTGAAAGTTTAGACTTAATGGTGTACCTCTTCTTGGAAGGTTAATTGGAAGGTTATCCAGCCTAAATTCTGCCACATATCCTTTTGAAACCCTTTTGTGTACCCCTGTAGGTACAGCATTTCCCCCAAAAGACTTCATGAAGCCCCAAAATACTTCAGCAGCCTTACAACCTCTAAATAAAAAGTGGCAAATAATATAATTGTTGTTAATAATAATAAAAAGCTGACCTTTATGTTTATTAGTTACCCACCCTTAACGATAAGGTCCCAGGTGGGATCCAACGACAAAAGAAGACCCCATGTTGCAAATGATTTAACACAGAAGAATAAAGCGGGCTCCTAAAATACACATCTCCAGTAGCAAAAGCAAGGATAAAGAGGTGCGCTGAAGGTGCAGGATTGAGACCCACCTCGCTCCTAGAACAATGCCTAGTTCAAAAAGTAGGCTTTTTAAAAATCGTAAAATATATTAAGGGAATTTAATTGAAATCTAAAAAGGGGAAGTGGCAATCACACTGCACAGAAGTTTACATTGATTTTATTTGCTAATAAGCCTCAGCGTACAGTATTTTCTTTTTTTTGCCACGTGCTCCAGCGCTCTAACTTTTAAAGCTGAAACGCCTGCATGTTTCAAGTAAGGTTTGAGTTTGCACCAACCCCTTCCCTAGAGAGAAAAAAAAATACACCCCAAACAATAAAAACCTCTCCTTATGAGAAACAAGAATGGATCCCCGCTTCTCCCCGTTATTAACAAAAACCCACGGAGCTCCCTAATCAACCACCATGAAGGGACGTGGGGGCGGAATAGCTCAAAGATTTCACGCATGCGCGTTTCCATAGGCTAGAGGCACCAGAACGCTTTATCGGGGATAACGACGCTTGCATTGCTGTTGGCCCCACCCCCTTTCCTGCTGCGCACGCGCAACGGGGGTGCGCCCTCTGTTGCCTTGTACTCTCGCGCGACGCGAAGGAGGCGGAACTGGATTTTGAATCAGGTGGCGGGAAGATCGCCCGGAGTCCGAGCTCAACCCCCGTCGCCTCGTCCTCTTCGAATGGCGAAGCAGCAGAGCCGGGAGCAGGGCATCACCTTGCGGGGCAGCGCCGAGATCGTCGCCGAGTTTTTCTGTGAGTTAGCCGGGAAAGGAGAGAGGAGGGACTCGGCTGAGCGGGCTGCTCCCAGGGGAGCCGCTTACTCTGGAGTAAGCCCCGCCGAATCCAAGGGGCTTTACTTCCGAGTAGGGACGCCCGCTTAGGATCGGGAGGAGGAGATGCTGCTGCGAGGGAATGAGGGCGCCCGAGCTGGAGGGGAAGGAGCGGGACGCAGCATAGGCCAGCCATCCTTTCTTCTCTTTTCCTTTACTTCCCCCCACGTTAATTCATTTGCTTTACACAAACATCCTGTCGCTGAGGGTATAGCGCCCCACAGCGTGCCAGCAAAAGTTTGCATCGCAATATAAAAGAGAGAGAAAAACCTTAGTGGCTATGCGTGGAGTAGCTTTCCAAGGTAAGGAGCTCCAGGCTGCAATCCTGCACTCGTTTGCCCGGGAGTAAGCGCCCTTGAAAAGAACGTGCTTCTGAGCAGGCACCTGTAGTATGGCGCCGTCAACCTCCTTGGTTGTGTAGTTCACAGAAGCTTATAGCTGTAATAAATATAAGGTACCACAAGACTTTGTTGTTTTAGATGTTGATAGTCACACACATGTCTGTAGCACCGCGCTGGTGAGTTTTCCCAGCTTTGTGGACAAAGCACTGGATTGCACTGCCTGTTCTCCTTAGAGTCCTTATCTGCTTTCATTTTAAACTTTATATCGGAAAAAGGGTAACTCTTTAAAATAAGCATGCTTATTCCAATTTGTCCACTCTTGGGCCAGTTATGAGCATTTGTGGTTTGGCTTAAGCTTCCCTTCAAGTTAGTATCCCTCAGCCATAAGCCCTTGTAGACATTGATTTACAAACGCTTGCCACATTACTTCATCTAATTGAGGTATTATGAGAGAGCAGCATTACCTGTTTCACATTTTGCATAAGTCCACCTGATATCATTTAATCAAGTATTCTATGAGCTGTGCAATTTCAGTTCTAGGTGTTAGGAAAAATTATGATACAGATAGCAAACATAAAGTTGGAGGTGTACAAATAACCTTCGACACAAACTTAGGTCTAAAGATGATTGCTTTCATTAAAAAATAAACAATGTGAAGTTACGTTTTAAAGGTAACAATGTAAGATTTTTGGCAAGTGTAGCTTTAACCTACCCACTGTAGTATTAAATTAGAAGTTGCCCTGACCAAAATAAAAGCACATGTGCAATTATTAGAGTCCTTATCTGCTTTCATTTTGAACTTTTAAACTGTATGTCGAAAAAAGGGTGACTCTTTAAAGTAAGCATGCTATGTGTGTTACTGGTTTGTAGCCAGAATAAAATAATAGACTGCTAATTCCAATTTTGTCGGCCAATAGCTTTGGCACCTGGCATGAACTCTGCCCCTTGAGCCATTATCTCTGCCCTGCAGAGAAGATTGCCACTTATAAAAACAGGCACATGCTATGCTTTCTGCTGGAAGCAACTGAAGGAATTTAAAAGTAAGGTGATGGTCCTTGTATTGTTAACACTTGAATATTTTTTCCCTTCTAGCATATGGTATCAACAGTATCTTATACCAGCGTGGGATCTATCCTGCTGAAACATTTACACGTGTTCAGAAATATGGACTTACTATGCTTGTAACTGCAGACTCTGAACTTAAAAATTATCTGAACAATGTGGTGGGACAGCTAAAAGGTATTTTTTATTATTTCCTGACAGTTTTCTTATTACTGCATAGAGATTAAGAAAACAACACAGTCCCTGTCCTCAGACTTACAATAATTTAAAATGACCCTAGTAGCTCAACAAATTGGCCAAAACGTAGTTTTAAAACTTTCAGCAGTTTCCCTTAAAGAAAATATTGTTGTCAAAATTGCACAAAGTAGATGAATACAAGATCTTTCTTTGGATGACAGGGCCTATGTGCTCTCAGCAAAATCTTATGCCACCTCTTGTTTCTTTTCTATTCAATCACTTAAAGGGCAGGCATCAGAAAAGCAGGATTACTAACCTTTAAAATCATAACAGAAGAAAAATGTATTGTCTGCCTGCCTAAAAACCATAAAATATAGGTTCAGTTAGACTTACGTAGGAGAGGGTTCCACAACTAGGGTCCTGCCAGTGAAAAAACCTGTTAGCTTTTACGGCCAAACATTCCCTCCTTGGTTGTGGAGCTCAGAACAGGCCTTCTGGTGGTTCATTTATTAAATTTATATTCCTTCCAAAGGAACCCAGGGTGACTGATTACTACAACTGAGGTCCTGGTTCATATGGGAGCAGGAGGCCCTGCAGATACCCTGCCCTCAAACCAGGACTTTACAGGTAATAGCCAGCACCTTGAATTAGACCTAGAAACAAACTGGAAGCAGTGCTGATGGAATAAGACTGGTAACATGATCTGAATAGTGAGCACCAGAAGGCATTCTGGCCACCAAATTTTGCACTGACTGTAGTTTCTAAATGCTCTTATAAGGGCAGCTCCTTTCAGTAATCTAACCTGGATGCAGCAATTGGCCAGATTTGTGTTCTTTAGGAAGGGACATAATTGGAGAATCAGTTGAAGCTGAGCAGACACTTCCTTTTTAAAGAAATGGAAAGGTAGATAAACTCATCTTTACTGGGCTTTTGCATCAGTGAAGTGCTGTTTCTGCAGTCTCCAGAAGATAGTACAAAGGTAAACACTCCTTTATTCTTAGAGTCCTTTTTCATGATGGGAGCAGTTAGCAGCAACCTCAATAATGGGTGTTGGTAATACATTTGTATTACCTTTCTAATTTGTATATACCTTGCATATATGTTCCAGAACTCTGAAATCACTACTGCTAGATGGGAACAACTGGTAAAGCCTGAAGCCATATAAGGAGATAAGTTTGTGTGGCAAAACATACTGTGGACTCCCAAGCAATTTAGAAAAACAGGTCCACTACCAAGAATACAGAAGTTGGCCATTCCTCGTGTATAAAATTAAGTCACCTCATTTATGTCCAGTCAAACCTCAGTTGTTGAACGTAATCTGTTCCGGAAGACCTTTCGACTTCCAAAACATTTGACAACCAAGGATCAAAGGGCAAAGTCAATGGAGAAAACCGGAGCAGTTACTTCCGGGTTTTTGGCATTTGGGAGCCAAGTATTGACTATATAGGAATACTGTTTGAAATTTTTATTTAGTTGAAGTTCTGGCATAATTCTTGCACATCAGGCTTCCTACATCAAATGTACCATGTGTATCCTATAAACTGCAGGTTGCCTGTATGGTTAATAGTTTGCAGAAAGACAGTAGTAGTGTTTATTTCAGGTGGTTTAAAATGTTTTAAGGGTGTGTAACACTGGGACTTCTGGGAAGCTATTTTTCGTCTTGGTTTTTTCCCCAGAATGGCTCTATGAATGCCTAGTTCAGCGGCTAGTAGTGGTGATCTCCAGTAAAGAAACCAGTGAAGTTCTGGAAAGGTGGCAGTTTGACATTGAATGTGACAAAGCTGCAAAGGATGAAAGGTAAGTGCATTCAAACACCATTGTTTCAAACAACGCAAAATGTAGGCATTTATTCAGCTTTGTATTCAAAATATGCTCTTCCCTCACCCCAGGTCCAAAAAAGCATATGGTAAATTGTGGTGACAACTTAATTCTCTTGTAGAGATGGATGATATGGATATGCTTGTGGATATAGAGATATGTAGCTGCCTCCTTCACAATGGGGACTTCCAAAGGGGGAGACGTGGCTTGCAAATGAGTAAAGCAAGGGTTGTCGTTGCAAAGTGGTCAGCTACTGCATTCTAAGGCCTAGGGTGTCAGTAGCAAATGCACATAAGTAAAATGCTATAGATGTAGGCCAGGAGTGGGGAAAAAGATTTGACGGGCAGACCAGCTCCTGACCTCCGCCACCCTACCCCACCCTCGTGGATCATTCTGACAGATGGGTATGTCCTGTCAATTGCATGACATCAAGTGCATGACCCAAAGTAAGCTTTTCCCTTTCATCACTGCTCTGAATTCACCAAGCCACAATTTTTAGTCAGGTATTGACTGCGCTTGGAGTAAAAAGCCCAAAATTCTATAGCCTAGCACATACCTGCCTGAAGTGGGCTTGCCAGAAGTGTAACTGTAAGGCTGCTAATTGTTCCTGTCCCACCTCTGGTGTTGCATAGGACATCAGATGTGGAGTAGGTTTAGGGTCTGCCAGGCCTAACTTGGCCTGTAAGCCAATGGTTCTGCCTCCCTGTCATAGGCAATGGAAACCTGCAAAGCAACCACACCAAACATGGCATATAATTTGGACCAGTAGATATTTACTATGTAAAATACTAATGGCTTTGTTAATTTATGATGTCAGACTTGTTTAATGACAGCTTTTGATTGCTATTTTAGTGCACCGAGAGAGAAATCTCAGAAAGCTATACAGGATGAAATAAAATCTGTTATCAGACAGATAACAGCCACAGTAACTTTCCTTCCTTTACTAGAAACAACATGTAAGTATCTTGTCACTTGATGCTCTTGACAGAATGCAGCAAATCTATTTGGGGGCTTATTCATAGTATAGGCTACAGAGCAAGGAAATGAGTACTGCAACTTGATACATTTTCACATACAACCTAATTTCTGTAAAGAAGTGCATTGCCAAACGTTTAAGGGATGTAAACAATTTATCTGGCATAAGGTAAACAATGAGTTAATGTCAGGGGTACAGGGACAGAGGCACAGGGAAGGCAGGGAATGGAGAGCGATGGAGATGAATCCTAGGACAGCGAGGAAGAGGATGGCAATGACGCAAGGGATTCTATGAGTCTCTCCAGCGAATCAGAGGATTCCCAGAAGGGGGCGCCTGTGGTCAGGAGAAGGGGAGTCCCAGGGGGGACGCATCAGGAGCAGGGGGCCAGCAGGGGACCCCAAAGTGGCAGCTGGGAATCAGGGCCAGCTTCCCCACCAGAGCGCAGCGAAGGGGGGGGAGGTTCCAGTGTGTCAGGGGGAAACAGCTCCGGCAGCAGAGAAGGAGGAGGGGTCAGAACAAGCCATCATCCCGGAAGGGGAGGAGGGCAGTGAAGGGAGTAATGTAACTGTCAAAAGGAAGGTTGGAGGTTGGGTGCGCGCGCCAAGTTCAAATGTGGAGGCGCGCGGAAGAACAGGGAGCCCGGAGGAGGAGCCAGGTCCCAAAGCCCGCAGGAGGGGGGAAGAGCAGTCTGGGGATTCCGCGTCAGGGGAATCCAGGAGGGGCGGAACCCCAGCGGGCAAAAAGACCCTGCGGAAAAGGAAGGAGAGGAAGAGGTGGAGCAGCGTAAGCCTCTTAAACTGGTGTAGGGGAGGGACTGATTCAGAGGGGACTTCAACGGTCTAAGCGTAACAGACGTGGGGGCTGCGCGCCTCGGCTGTGGAGCGGAAAATGAACTGCAATAAACTTCTTTGTATATAAAGGAAACCTGGCGTTGGTCCTTTGTGAGCTAGGACCTGAGGCAGCCCTGACAGTTAATTTTCAGATGATGCCATATTATTTTATAAAATCTGAGTGGGCTGAACAGCTGCAAAATAGTGTCTTCAAACTGGATGGTGCTGTATCTTTCCCTGCCCATGCTCTCCCCAGCCTTTTCTCAGTGGTGCTCTGAGATCAGGTGTAACACCTGTTGGAAAGAAAATAGGGTGGGATAGCAGGAACAGTTATAGGGTGGAAGGGAAGAGGTTTATCACCCTCATCCCGCCCACTTACACTTCACAGCAATTCAAACAAGCAGACTGCTGCTGTTTGCAGAAAATGCTGTCAAAGGTTCAATGAAAGTGATTCACATTAATAATAATTTTATTATTTATACCCCACCCATCTGGCTGAGTTTCCCCAGCCACTCTGGGCGGCTTCCAATCAAATGTTAAAAACAATACAGCATTAAATATTAAAAACTTCCCTAAACAGGGCTGCCTTCAGATGTCTTTTAAAAAGAAGATAGCTGCTTATTTCCTTCACATCTGAAGGAAGGGCGTTCCACAGGGCGGGCGCCACAACCGAGAAGGCCCTCTGTCTGGTTCCTTGTAACCTCACTTTAAGTTGACATAACATAGATGGGGTCTTTCATGGGAAGGAAGGCTGTAAGTGTAGCGGGCTACATCAGTAAAATTGTTTGGAGGCATTAAAACTAGTAGTATGACAATGACCCTAAATCTGGTTAACACTCGTTCAGTAAACTGCAGTTCTGATAATCCAATTTCAACATATTGTAGTTAGCCATCAAGTGATGGATATGAATGAATGATCCAGTCCTAATTTGGTTCAATTAATGTATTATTGCAGCATTAATACAGAAAAAGTATGAATGTGCTTGAATTTTAAATACAAGCATACAATTTTATTCTACCCTTAAAAATGAATTTAGAATACAGGCATGCAATATAAATCTAGTAACACTGGGTTTTTCCTTGCAGGTGCATTTGACCTGCTGATTTTCACAGACAAAGACTTAGCTGTTCCAGAAAAATGGGAAGAGTCTGGTCCACAGTTCATTGCTAACTCTGAAGAAGTTCGTCTTCGTTCCTTCACAACTACAATACACAAAGTCAACAGTATGGTGGCCTACAAAAAGGACAGCTTCCCCTGACTCTGCAAATAAGACTGTACATAAGCTTCCTCTTAACTTCTTTAGCAAATAGTAATTACATTCTGCATAGATCCTTTGTGTCCCAGTAAAACTAACAGGGAAAACATACTTTGTACATAGCTTAAATATACTGTGGATATATTTCTAAGAATGAATGCTGAAATTCTGTTCTTTGATATGCGACTGAATTTCCTCACTCTGGTTATTACAGGAGTGTGGACTGAATGTTTTTAATTGTATTTTGTAGGATAAAAAAATAAAGTAGAACTTCAACTGATCTTTGTATCATAAGTGTCCTGTATAACTGCCTATATTTACTTAAAGGTGAGTCTACTGCCAATAAACTACTTAATTTTGTCTGTGTTGTGGTTGTGGCGAAGGTTAGCAAGAATATCACAAGACCTCAGGGACTGGAAACGTCAGCTTGATCTGGCTCACAGCCCTGCACATAGCTGTTAGGCTTAAGACACCTAGGATTGGCACCAATGAAAGTTTTTCCTACTGATTTTAATTGCTGTGGAGTGTTTTCACTAGAATATTGGCATCTATATATACACAGCCATACCTTGGTTCTTGAACTGAATCTGTTCGACTTTCGAAAACGAAGGCGTGGCTTCGGATTGGATGCAAGAGCTTCCTGCACTCAATCGGAAGCAGCATCAGACATTCGAATTCCAAAGAATGTTTGCAAACCGGAACACTCACTTCCAGGTTTGCAGCATTCGGAAGCCAAAACATTCGCCTCACAAGGCATTTGACAACCCAGGTACGACTACTGCCATCCTGACAAATTGTCTCTAGCTTAATGTTTCCCTCTGCAGCTCTACTAATGGCTAATGAAAAAATTGTTTTTCCCCCCCAAGTTTATTTATGTCAGGAGGGTGGACAAGGGGAGATAGTTGATAGTATATAAGCAAGCCCCACAAAGCAAAAATTTAATAAATCTTTTTATTCGAGACTTTACATACAAAAGAAGTTCGAGAACTATGTTCAAAGTGGCTATTTTAGGCATGGGTTGACCAAAGGGTTTGACAGGAGAATTTAAGGCATCAACTACTTGCCAGCCAATTCAAGCAATCTGGGAAGAGGATCCCAATGTCAGGGAAGAGTTAGAGTTAGGAGATTCCAGTTTCCCAGGGGAAGAAAGCATTCCCCAAGGGGGGGAGGAGAGCAGTGAATTGAAGAGAAGAGAGCAACAGGGAGGGACCGGCTGTTCCCAGGAAAGGCAAGGGTTAAGTTCTAGCTCAGATTCGGAGGAGGGGAGATACAGGCCAGCTCTGGCCAGGAGGTTAGAAAAAAGAGCGGGAAAACGAAGGGAAGGGCGCCTTCGCCATTTTGAGAGTGGCTGGTCATGGAGAAGCAGAGCTCAGAAGGTATCTGAAAGAAGTGACTCTGAGGAATAATATTTAAGAACAGTTTATAAGATTGTTTTGTTAATACACAATAAAAAGTTATAAAAGAACAAGAAGCGTTTGTGTGGTGAACTGAAGAGGGCAACGACCAGTCCTGACAGAATACCTTCTGCTCTGCGCCTCTTCACTATAAGTAAAGAAGGAGAAGCCAAAATGGAGGGAGCTGTGGCGCCAGTTGGGCAAGGAGAAACCCCAGCACTCCAGCTAACATTGCAGGACTTATGGCAACAGAACTTACAGTTGAAAAGTCAAGTCGACATACTATCAGCAGCATTGGGAGAACATAGAGCCATGTTGCAAGCGACGCAGGGAGATAGAGTGAGTAAAACATTTACTGTACGTCCGCGTAGCTTCAAGGGAGAAAGCTCTGAATACATGGCTTTCAAGACAGAAATTTCTTACATAATAGAGATAAAGGATAAAGAATTTCAATCTGAGCAAGAGAAGGTTGCTTATGTGATTAATTTCTTGGAAGGGAGGGCTAAGGACTGTGTTATACCCCTAATATCTCGAAGGGATGCCGCCCTAGGAAATCTACAAATGTTTCTGCAGTATCTAGACACGATTTTCTTAGACCCTGCACATGAAACAACCACAGCTAGGCAGCTGTTGAGAATGAGACAAGGAAAGGACACTGTGGGAGTTTATTGGTCCAACTTTAGTTTGCTGGTGCAGAAATTAAAATGGGATCTGAATTCCCCAACAGTTGCAGCCCTTTTTAGGGAAGGACTGAATAATGAGATTTTAGACCAATTGGCCCAAATGCCAGAACCTAGTTCCTTGGACTCTCTGGTCCGAACATGCCTGCAATTGAGCCTACGCGTGGAACGGAGGGCTAGTGAAAAGAAGGAACAATGGCGAGCACGGTGGCGGGAAAACAATATTATTGAAGGTACAGAGAGCAGAGCGGGCAACGTGCCAGGACGAGAGTGGCCAGAGCCCATGGAATTAGGAGCAGCCAGACCCCTCCCAGTGACTACCACTTCCATAGTAAGAGGAAATGCAGGGAGAGGAAGAGACACAAGACGTTGCTTTGTCTGTGGAAAACCAGGGCATCTGGCACGACAATGTCGCAATCGTAAAGGATGGGAGTCTCTATCTGGAGCAGACATGAGAGAAGAAAATTGCCCAAAGGAACTGCATCAGGGAAACGAATGTCCCCGGCTGGAAATGGGAGCTTGCAGCCGGGTGGAGAAGCAATAGAAGGCTCTCACGCGGAACCACCTATCCCAGGGCTAACAGTGAAGGTGCAACTACAACTAACCAATGGACATAGGGTCCAGGTAGAGGCGCTGTTAGACTCAGGAGCATCAGCAGATTTCATAGACCAGAAATTGGTACAGGAACACAAAATCGCTTTGTTACCTTTGAATTTCCCACTGCGAGTGAAAACAATCGACGGCAGACCGCTATTGTCAGGAGAAGTGACTCACGAGACTCCCCCAATGAGAATGGATATGGGTCATCACTCAGAGACCAGGGCATTTCATGTGACCAAACTAGCTGGGTACCCAATGGTGCTGGGCATGAGTTGGCTCAATCGTCACAATCCGGTGATTGCCTGGCATCAAAGGTCTTTGGTTTTTGGTTCAATCTATTGTATGACACATTGTTTGGGGCAAAAGGGAAAAATCTCAGTGGAAGTAATGGGAACAGAGGTGGAAGGGAAGTTGATGGGGAATGAAAGTGAGATTCCGTCACAATATATTGCTTATCGGGATGTTTTTTGTGAAAAAGAAGCGGATAAACTTCCGCCACATAGGCCCTATGATTGCAAGATAGATCTTGTCCCTGGGGCACAGTTGCCACCAAGCAAGATATATGCCATGTCGGAAGTAGAATCTGCAGCATTGAGGGAGTTCCTGCAAAAGAATTTGCAGAGAGGTTTTATTAGAGAGTCCACGGCCTCGGGGGGTGCTCCTGTCTTTTTTGTCAAAAAGAAAGGGGAGGAAGGGGCACCGAGATTAGTATGTGACTTCAGAATCCTTAACAGCCAAATGAAGCCTCGCGTGTGCCCACTGCCACGTATAGATGACCTCTTAGAAAGAGTAAGGTCAGCCAAAGTCTTTACCAAGCTTGATCTACGAGGAGCATATAATCTGATAAGGGTCAGAGAAGGGGATGAGTGGAAAACCAGTTTTTGTACTAAGTATGGTGCATTTGAATTCTTGGTAATGCCTTTCGGCTTACAAAATGGCTCAGGGGTATTTCAAACCTTCATCAATCACGTCTTAGCAGGTATACTGGATCAGTTCTGTGTCTCTTATTTAGATGACCTCTTAATATATAGTGAAAGTATGGAGGAACACGTAAAACATGTCACGCAGGTGTTAGAGAGATTGAGGACCAACAGGTTATATGTGAAGTTAGAGAAGTGTAAGTTCCACACACAAAAGGTGGAGTTCCTGGGATATTGCATTTCCCACAAAGGGGTGCACATGGACCCCAGTAAAGTTCAGGCAGTGGTGGAATGGGAGGCACCTAAAACTAAGAAAGATCTACAGAGGTTTTTAGGATTTGCTAATTTCTATCGTAAATTCATAGGTAATTACTCCAAAATCACAACGCCACTGACTGACTGTCTAAGAGGCAAGGGCCCATTCAGATGGTCTGAGGAAGCACAGAAGGCCTTTGATAAATTAAAGGCGGTGTTTGCTTCAGAAAAATATCTTATGCACCTAGATCCAAGTAAACGTATGAAGGTAGAAACTGATGCCTCTGATAGAGCTATTGGGGCCATTCTGCTGCAACAGGACAAGGAAGGGGACTGGAGACCCTGTGCATTCTACTCTAGAAAATTAAATCAATCAGAACAAAACTACACCATATTTGATAAGGAACTTTTAGCTGTGCATGCTGCCTTTAAAGTGTGGAGGCATTTTTTGGAAGGGGCGTCACATCAGGTGGTGGTACAAACAGATCATAAGAATTTAGAGTATTGGAGAACTGCTAGACAGCTAAACCAAAGGCAAATTAGGTGGGCGGAGTTTTTTGCTGGGTTTAATTTTAGGATTGAGTACATACCTGGGCATCAAAATGTTCGTGCAGATGCGCTATCGCGCAAACCTGAGTATATGGAAGGGGAAGCACCTCCCAAGTTGCGAGAAATGCTGAGATCGGATCAGTGGGGATGTGCAGCCGCAGTAGTGGACGGCAGGGAATTCCAGCAATTGACAGTAACAGATGAGTTTGCACAAAAGAAAATGGAGGAACTGAGAAAAGGTAGAGGGGAAGAGGAAGGTTTCAAGGAAAAAGGTGGATTGTTGTACAGGAGAGGGATGCTGTATGTACCTGCAGGTGAATTAAGAGGTAAAGTGTTGAGGCAACATCATGATAACCCGACTGCAGGACATTTTGGTAGAGAAAAAACCCTGTATCAGATAACACGGCAGTTCTGGTGGCCAAAGTTGAGGGAGGAGGTAACGCAATATGTAAGAGGCTGTGAAGTATGTCAACGAGCTAAGGCACCTAGAGCAGCTCCCGCAGGGTTGTTGCAACCTATGCCCACGCCGGGAAGGCCTTGGGATATGGTGTCTATGGATTTTATAACGGATCTACCATCATCGCATAGGCAAACAGTGATCTTTGTGGTGGTTGACATGCTAACCAAGATGGCGCATTTCATACCATGTGCCAAAATTCCGACCGCGCAGGAAACTGCAAAGATGTTTTTAGATAATATTTTTAGGTTGCATGGTATGCCATCACAAATCATTTCAGATAGAGGGGCCCAATTTACATCACAATTTTGGAGAAGGTTAATGCAGTTACTAGATGTGGAGCTAAGCCTCACATCGGCGAGACACCCGCAAACCAATGGGGAAGCTGAAAGAACGAATGCAACACTACAACAATATCTGAGGTGTTATGCTGGTTGTCAGCAAAGCGGGTGGTTAGAGAAGTTGAGTCTAGCAGAGTTTGCGTATAATAATGCACTGCATGTGTCTACGGGCAGAGCCCCATTTGTGGCAAACTATGGCTTGCACCCAAGGGCATTCCCAGGTCAAGAGGAGCAGTTAGCAGTACCAGCAGCAGAACAAATGATAGAGGAGTTGAGGTGCATTCATGAGATATTAAAAGAGGATTTGGAAGAAGCTAAAGAGGCTTACAAGAGAGCTGTAGACAAGCACCGGCGCGTTGGGGAAGAAATACAAGTAGGGAGCTGGGTATGGCTGTCTACCAAGGGACTACCAATACGAGGGAGGTGTAAAAAGCTAGAACCAAGGAGATTGGGACCTTTCCAAGTAAAGGCTCAAATTAACCCAGTTGCTTTCAAGCTTCATTTACCTGAAAATATGAGAATACACCCTGTATTTCATAGATCTTTATTGTCAGTGTTTGTACCAGCGCATAAGTATCAAATTTCAAGGGAACCACCTCCTTTTCCCACCATGATGGGGGAAGAGGAGGCTGAAGTGGAAGAGATATTAGACTCGAGAAAAAGTAGGAGGAAATTACAGTATTTGGTTGCATGGAAAGGGTTAGATGAGTCTGAGAACTCATGGGAACCAGCAGAAAAAATTAACGTTCTGGAATTGCAGAGAGAATTTCATAGAAAATATCCCCACAAGCCAAAACCCCATAACTGGCATATTCAAGAAAATTTTGAAGAGACAGATAGCGAGGAAGAGGAGTTCATAGGGTTCGGTCCTTCAGAAACAGAGGAGAGCGAGGAGGAGGAAGGGGGGCTTAGGGGAGGGGGTGATGTCAGGGAAGAGTTAGAGTTAGGAGATTCCAGTTTCCCAGGGGAAGAAAGCATTCCCCAAGGGGGGGAGGAGAGCAGTGAATTGAAGAGAAGAGAGCAACAGGGAGGGACCGGCTGTTCCCAGGAAAGGCAAGGGTTAAGTTCTAGCTCAGATTCGGAGGAGGGGAGATACAGGCCAGCTCTGGCCAGGAGGTTAGAAAAAAGAGCGGGAAAACGAAGGGAAGGGCGCCTTCGCCATTTTGAGAGTGGCTGGTCATGGAGAAGCAGAGCTCAGAAGGTATCTGAAAGAAGTGACTCTGAGGAATAATATTTAAGAACAGTTTATAAGATTGTTTTGTTAATACACAATAAAAAGTTATAAAAGAACAAGAAGCGTTTGTGTGGTGAACTGAAGAGGGCAACGACCAGTCCTGACACCCAACATGTTCAGGATATTCCTGCAGAAGATGATCACCAGGTTTAGATCATATTAGGTTTCCTACTCCCAAGTGTGCATCTTAAAAATGCCAAGTTTTCCCACTTTTGTATTCAAAATGCATAATGAAACTCCATGCAAAAAGCATTGCTGGGTTTCAAAACATCCCCGCTGTCTTTGTAAGCAATATATTAATTTCAGAGGGCTGTGCAAGTGGAATTTTAGGAGTTCTTCCATTCTTTTTCCATTCTATGTGCAGGATAACATTTAAATCACATCTTGGATCTCTTTCAACTCAACTATGGAAGTGTAGTTTCACCATCACACAGTGAGACAGAAAAAGGAACAGAAGTAATGTCATGTTGCAGTCTCAGGCGTCTCTGAAGAGCCAATGTACATCATGGAGTACAAATAAATATCTTCCAGAACATCCTTAATAACGTTCATAACCTGTTAGAAAAAGTAAAAAGAAATCACTATAATTATGTTTAGTGCCTACTGAAGAAAGCTGTTGGAAAAATATTAAGAGCAAATGTTATTTTTATGACTGAGCTGGAAAAAAAGTATACAAGGAAGTTGCTGTTGAGAGTTAAACTCATTACTGTCTAGCACACAAACATGCAGTGTAACTGGAGATGGAATCCTGAACAGTTTAAAAAACCCACCTCAAAACACTGAGAACTTAAGATGCTGCTTGGAATTAACTGCTCTTTGAATGAATTGGGGTTATGAATTGCCAGTTAGTTATGCTTTCATAGTATGTAAGAACCTAAACTACTATTACTACTGACGGGAATTTTCTCCACCTTTCTCTGAAGCATATGACATAATATACACAAACCATGTGGATTTTTATAAAGTATGATCCACTGCAGAGTAAACTTAGTCCTGCTCTTTTTTTTTGAATACAACTTACTGGAATCTACCAGAAGCTGCCAAACATGAGGACAACTGAATATGAAGTCACACGAACTTGTCTCATTCTGGCCCTGACCATCAGCTCATCCGTCTCTGTACTCTACAGGAGGTCCAACTCTGCTACCCAATCCTGCAAATTTAAGATGCTGAGGAGTCAAACTTCAGATCACTCCCATCTTCTGGTTTTATACCCCGAGATTGAAACTTGATGGTTTTGGCTTCCTTATCTTCCTATAATTTCACAATCCAACAGCAGAATGAATAATTTGAGATGTCCACTTTTCTGAACTATGGCCATTCTTCGTAAGGAACTCCAAGACCATTTTAAACATATAACTAAGCAGTAATTGAAATCCATAAAAGCCGGTGTTAGAGCACCCACCTGAGCCTAGTTCAAATGACGGATGAGTTTGTTGATTCCACTACCTCGGAATCCAGTATCACCAATCTCTTTGTGGAACCCCGCTTTATTGCGGGCGGCGTGGCGAGCTACTGACAGGTGGAATGGCCACAAGAAGTTGTTGACTTCATGAAAATGTTTCCCAGCTGAGTAAATTTCATGAATAAGATCTTCCAAACAAATAATACCAGAGTTTCCTAAGAGGGAGAAATGATTTTAGAAACACAGTAGCATCCAATTTCTTTGGTCATTTCACTACCCTTTTCTTAGATCACAATAAAGCACATGCTGCCCCAAAGCTTAGTGTCCTCCCCTACATAAAATCTCTTACCCAAATGCTCCTCTATCAGAATGTTGTCTGTCAAAGCAAGCTTTTTCTTATTGACCTTTGCATGGCCTCGTTTCAGGATCAACTCTCGAATAGATTTCAGGTTCGGATAACTGTGTAAACAAAATTAGTGGTGATGTTGCTGGAGAATTTTTCAAAAACTACAAGATCCTTCCAAAATGGCAACTTACTTGGTAAGTAACTGCTATTTAGCTCCTATAGAATGGCCACAACACTAGTCATTTTAAAGCACAGTATGTAACAGTTTCCTACTTGTTTTTAATACTCCCGCCATCCTTAGAACATACCTCTTCTCAATGGGACTCAAGGTATAGAACTAGTCAAGATTTGTGCAAGCTACTGCTCCAAGACAGAATGCATTGTGGCATGTATTTTTATAATATAAGTTTTGTTATTGTATTAACAGCCTATTTTATAGTTCAGTTACGAAGTGGATTATTGCAGCAGATTCATGCCTAAATTGTTTTCAGAAGACAAATGCACAAAATCTTCTTTGAAGCAGACTGCAAATGCCGCCTGATCTGAGCCCAACCTGTGTTGCATAATTAACCCCCTGCACAAATGTATATTATGCTGTTAACCCACCTTCATACAAAACGTCTATTGATGTCAACAGATAAAAAGACCCACACTAAACATATTAAATGTATATATAGCTATATTTAAAGTCAGGCTAATAAGCCCTGGATGATTGTACCATTTCCAAAGGCAGCAGTAACACACACACACAGGGGAGGGGGAGAGAGATCCCATCCCCATCCTCAAAAAGGTCACAGAAAAATAGATTGAGAGCAGTTTTGTATTTGCCAGTTCATCTTTCCTGACATGCCAGTATTAGCATGCAAAAAAGAAATCTACTTAACTTTTTCGAAGTTATGGTGCCTTTTATATTAATTTCATTGCCTTTAACCATCCCTCCCACACACAAAAATAAAAGTTGTACTAACCCCCATGCCACATAAGGCTCCACAGTACGCAGCATTTTCAGAGATGTTGGTGACAATTTAACAAACGTGCCACTGTAAATCTTTCTCAACCGTAGCCTATGTATGACATGCCGCACACGTTGGCTCACACCTTTAATTCTAAAGCAAAGTAGAAGAAATCAGCCAAATTCTCCCCTTGGACAGAAAGCTCCATAGTAAGCAGAAACAAATATAGATATGCATCAACAATCACCTTTTTACATTTTCTTGAAAGTTGTGTCCTAAAGCTACAACCCAATGTTTCATTTCTCCCTTCAGCAGGAAGCAACAAACTATGAGCCCTGGGCTTAGCGGAGGCATAGGGAACCTCCAGCCCACAGGTCATATTTGGCCCACAAGGCTGTTTTTCTCTAGCCAGAGCTACTCCTTTGCCATCAGTTGTGGAGTGGGTAAAATCATAACTGTAAAGGGACAATAAGAGGCCTGTTTCTCTGCAAACCGGATTTGACAGCAGTAAGTGCAGGCCCCAATTGTCGAAGCAAGAAGTGCTTTGTTGTCCAAAGGTCCATTGAAATCAAGCCCTTCTGT
The DNA here is from genome assembly GCF_964188305.1 of Podarcis bocagei. Classification (NCBI taxonomy): domain Eukaryota; kingdom Metazoa; phylum Chordata; class Lepidosauria; order Squamata; family Lacertidae; genus Podarcis; species Podarcis bocagei. Next base: position 51,636,618 of record NC_138134.1, read on the forward strand.
AAAGGAAAAAAGCTTCACCTGGTGTCATAATGACGTCTGATGGGTGCCCCTGCTTACATTTTGAAGTGCAACTATGGGTGTGGGAGGGGGGACATCAGGAACCTGTCACATCGTTGGATCAAATCCCCTACCCTTGGGCTTAGCACAATGTCCAAACCAGTGCTCATGGGTTGCTTCACTCAAACAAACCAAAAGCAGGAAGCCAAGGTTTGCTGTTATTGCTTTTATTCAGTGTTCAGTTCAAGAAGGTTTTTTGTTCTGTCATAATTCACAAATACCACCAATTCACTCTTCTGCAAACATGTCCATGGACGGTAACTTATTTTTTAAAAAAACAATCCACATAATCTGCACAAATCGGAAAACTAGAATGAGCAAAGCAGTGGAAACCAGCAGATTGCTGGAAAACTAAGTTACATATGACAAACAGATGCTTACTCTGCAATCCGTACTGCGAAAGCCAGTTTGTGTCCCTCAGGCATTAGCAGCAGCCGGGGCTTATGTTCCATGCGCCTCAAACGGACATCATCTCTGTGTTTCCGATGAGAATCCCGCAAAAATGTCTCAAGACGTTTGAATCTGATTTGTTTTCCTTTCTGATGCTACAATAAGGAAATTAAATTTTAGAAGACATGCCTTTATTTTAAGTCACTATCTGCATGCTACTCAGTTCAGTACATAATGGTAAACATGCTCAGCATGTTTTTTCAATACAAAATGTTCAGTACAATGACATGCCAGCTGTTGTACAGCAATGAAGAGCATCACAGTTTTGTATCTTTGGGGTTATGCCCTAAAATACAGGGAAACTGTTATAAACAAAATAAAGCAATAAGAGGATATGAACTTCCAATACATCTATTCATAATGTGTTTTATCAGCAGCCGCAAAACACATAATATACCTGGCTAACATGTGGCCTACTGTTATAACTGGAAAAAACACTTACTCCCTTCCTGGATGACAGCATAAGAATATGGGAGCAAGCACACCTGAGTGTCTGATAATATAAAGGTCAAATAATTTATTGGAAAACTGAGCATTTTCAATTGTATCAATACAATAAGTTACAGGGCGATGTTTAACCCCAAATTTGTTGGAAACGGTATAGCAACAGATTATCTTAATTTAACCTAACCTTATTTCTGCTATCTGAACTGAAATACTTATGTGGTTACTTCTTTTTCCTTTTAGAAAAAGGGCTGGATTTCAGTTTAAGGAGCTTAATCTACAATTGGGGCAGGCAAGTTACCATGGAAAAGTAGATGGGATGTGATAGAATCTGGAACTTTATATCAAAGTGAGCATTCTAGTTTGATTCAGCCACAAAATGGTTCAAGCAAGTCTTGGTTACAGAGTCATACAGAGGTACTTCAAGAAAAAGGTTTGATAAAGGATGGACAGAAAAAAGTCATTCTAAGAATACGTTGTGAGGGAGTACCTATTCTTACAATACTGGAGAGGTGAAAAGGGTGATAATGTTTCCTACAAATCCAAGTAAGCAAGACTACATCCTTCTAAAGCAAAAAGATATACACCCTTGATTTCTACCACTTCTCTTTTCCCAAGGATTTTAACTGAAACCCGATTTTACATTACATGCATCATTTCTCTAACATTTATTACAGCTGGCCTGATCAAGGGAATTCCTGCCTGAGCTGATCAGGGGAGCGTACAATGTCCTGACCTACAATATGCCTCCCCTACCTTTCTTTTGTCCAACAGCGCCTGCTTTGCTTGGGTGGCTTTGATTGCTTGATATGCCTTTCTTTTTTTCAGCAGATTTTCTGGCACCCGGGGAATCTTCTTTGGTGGTCTAAAACACAAGAGTTTGAACGGGTCAGACAGAACACAAAAACAGATCTAATGGAAAGCGATTTTCACACATTCATATACATAATGCATTGCACAAATGGGTCCTATGCAAGGACTTAATTCGTTCTAGTAAACATGCACACAGAATCCTAGAAGCAGTCCTTTTCCATATCGTACGATCTCCCTCCACCGATCCAGTACAAAGCACTGTGACCCGTATCTATTGTTCTTACAGGCCTCTGACTATAACTCCATCCAACAAACAAAGCAGAAGCCCAAGCCCTCCCCGAGGATGGACACGGATTCTCCCCCGGTCTACTTCTTCCCCCTCGAAAACTCACTCAGGCTCCGCCATGTTTCCTCGCCACCTGTGTCCCGTTTCGATCCACTACGCATGCGTACCCCTTCCGGAAGGAAGCGTTTCGCATCTCACTCACAGGCGCGTCGAGGCGCTGCCCTTAAATGGCATGGTTTAATCCGCTCTAGAGTCTATCTCTATGGTTCTCGTCCTCAAGAGATATACGGTAACCCTAGCGTTATAGAGCTAAGAAAATTGAGTGACCCATCTCATTGTGCGAACTTCCGGGTTCATTTTTAAACATAGGTTCCATCCTGGGGAGAGCAGTGAGAGCTGTCCATAAAAGCAAATACGCGGAGAATTCCAGGGTTTAGGGTAGCTGTCATAAAGCAGCAGCGCTCAGAAGAAGAAAAAACCCAGTACAAAATGCAGTTCCCTCCCCTTCGTGTCTTATTTCGTGTTGAAAAAATGATCTTCAGTTTTAAACCCCTTTTAAAATGTTCATGCTGATGCCTTGCGAGAGTGGGGCGAGGGGCGGTGAATGACACATGGGTTACAACAGCCTTGTAATGTAGTCTAGTATGGATATGTTCTATTTATGCATGTTAAAAAATACCCCCCCCAAAAAAAAAAAAGTTCCCCACTACTGTGTACAAGAAAGAAGAGCTGAATTATAAGAATGAAGAAAAAACTCCTGAGTTTTGCTGCTGTCTTTGTGGCAGCGGAGAAGGGGGCTTGTAAAATGAGAGCGTTTTCCATGGATGTCCATTCGCAACTCTCCCAGTTGGATTATTAAAATGGGGAGCTGTCCTCCTCAGTGACATCCACCAGGCAACATCCCAGGGAGGGAGGTGAGAGAAGAGTTCAATCCTGTGGCGTCCAAATTGTGATTTGAAAATTGTGGTGTGGCTGCTGGTGTGCAGGGCAGCATTCTAGGAAATTAAGTTATTGAACTTGGAAGTGGAATATCTCATTTCATTGGAGAAAACAGGAGTGGTGATTATTCTAACACTTGAGGCCCAATTTATTTTTATCGATTGACGGTCGTTTTATATATGTGTGTGTGTGTGTGTAATGGGATTTTGAGAGGGACGCGGGTGGCGCTGTGGGTTAAACCACAGAGCAAGGACTTGCCGATCAGAAGGTCAGCAGCACTTTACATACACAGTTTTTCAGGTATCAAGATTAATAGAAGGAGGATCTTGGTAGACCCTCTTAAGTGTCGGAAATCATGGCCAAGGAGACGGTTTTCTCTGTGGCATCTCCTAAACCCCATTCCCAACTGGGGCAGGTGGAGCTATGCATCATTCTCACAGGGATACTAATCCAAATATAGTGTACATATTTAAGATCTAGTATGTGTTTTCTGTAGATTGATGGACTGCTGGATGGCCGGCCATGGTGAAGGCTAGGACAACATGCCAACTCCATCCAGTGGACCAGATTGGTGCTCTCACATATTCATACAAGCTAAAAGATATTTTTATCCTATTATGTTAGACCACATTATGTAATCGCATAATAACTCTTCTTATATCACAGCCAAATAAACAAATGTGATAATGATTCATTGCTGATGCAGCTTTATGGGCAGAAAAGCTGTGATGCAGTGCAGCATCATTCCAAATAGGCAACTGAACTTTAAAACCACAAGATCCTTGATGCAATGCAACAGCAATCAGAATCCTGTACATGCTGTACATTACAATATTATGGAGAGCTTGAACTGTGTCAAACTTTTTTTAAAAAACAAGTAATTATAAACATGGACATATAATTGGGCAAACTTTGTCATAACCAGTGGATTTTCTATCGAAACCATCTGCAAGTCATCCCAGTGACTTAACAAATGATCAAAAAATAAAAAATAAATCCCCATCTCATTATGGTAACTGCTGGGAGCATTAAGCACTGATAATGGTTAGATCTCGGTTGCTTGTGCTATAAGCTTCTTCCTAGGAATGTATTTTAATCATGGACACACCTTTTAAATTAGCTTTAAGAAAGGTTTACTTGCGGGTGTTCCACCTTTATTTTCTTAACACTTAGAGATGTGTTTTCCAAGCATTGTTTCTACCCAAAATGTTAATGAAGTTCAATATCTCACTTTGCAGGTGGAAATTAAATCCAGTTGCTCTCTGCAATGTCTCCTCTCACAGTATATGTAACTAAGGAAAATTCGGATCTCCATAAGTGTGACCATAGTAGCCTCATGCGATGAGATTAAATGCTTGTGCAGTAAGTCTCATAAAATATACTGTAATCAAATGGTAGAATTAAGTATGCTTAAGTTATAGCTGTCAAGTGTCCCTTATTTGAAGGGACAGTCCCTTATTCCAGCGCCATGTCCCGCTGCTGTCCCTTATTGACGGATGTCCCTTAAATGTCCCTTAAATGATGTCCCTTAAATTTCAAAGGAAGCAGCTCCACTCCCTCCCTCTCTGCCGGCCAGGGAGGAGGGAGGCTCCAACTGTGTTGCTTGGCTGTGTTGCTCACTCAATAAGAAGTCTAAGAACGACTGGGGGGTGCAGCTTGCATGCCTTGTGTGTGACTAGTTAATGCAAGCTGAGGGGGGTTTTGAATGCTGGACGCCATTTTGTTGCACGTGCTGCTGCAAACTTTGCAGTGCAAAGCCAGGCCGGGGAGCCATCTTAAGTTGAGGCTGCATAGGCCTTGTGGTGCATGTGATTCAGATTCTATTCAGTTGAACCTCTGGTTACAAAGTTGTTTGGACAGTGTTCTCGAAGCTACCAGCATGAGTTTGACCAGACTGCAGGAGGACAGGAAGACTGGAGTGCCTGGAACAGGTGAGGCTGCAGGTCCCTTATTTTGGCTGCTGGTCCCTTATTTTCAAAGCTGCTGATCCCTTATTTTCAAATCTGTAAGTTGACAGCTATGTCTTAAGTCCATTAAAATCAATTGACTTAAATATACTTAACTCTTGTGTTGGGAGTATGGCTTTAGTTATGTCTGCAGTATTCATCTTCAAAACTCCCATCTTGGATACCGTATTTTTCGCCCCATAAGACGCACTTTTTCCCCTCCAAAAATGAAGGGGAAATGTGCCTGCGTCTTATGGGGCGAATGCAGGCTTTCGCTGAAGCCTGGAGAGCAAGGTGCGCACCGACCCCTCTCGCTCTCCAGGCTTCAGGAAGCTCTGCGCAACCCTCGGGAAACCGTCTCCGAGGGTTGCGCAGAGCTGCCTGCAGTCCTGGGACCAGCGCAGCTCTGCCCGGCCACCGGGAGCCGGGGGAGAAGCTCCGCCCCGCTCCCGGTGGCCGCGCAGAGCTGCCTGCGGTCCTGGGACCAGCGCAGCTCTGCGCCGCCATCCGGAGCGGGGCGCTAAGTCCCGCCCCGCTCCAGATGGTGGCGCAGAGCTGCCTGCCATCCCAGGATCAGCACAGCTCTGCCCATCGCCAGCCCCACAAGCTCGGGGGACAGCGGGGAGGCAGAGCGTGCCTTCCCACTGTTCCCCGACCTGGTTCTTCCAGCCCCGCACCTGGGGGGGAAATAAAAAAAATTTTCTTTATTTTCCCCCCAAAAAACTATTTGCGTCTTATGGGCCGGAGCGTCTTATGGGGCGCAAAATACGGTAATTTTGAAGCAGGGTGAGGAGTGATAGCAGTTAGCAAACTACTGTGGGGTTTTGTTGGGAGCTGAGAGAATTTCTCTCCTTAACAATTTTGCTTTAAGTAGGATTTGATTTGATTACATATTCCCGGTCTCTTTGATTAATTGATGTAAATTTGTATAAACATATCTGGTGTAAGAGCTCTGTCATAAATTAACTTTATCCTTAGAGACATGTAATCGTAATATAAATATTATATTACAAATATTGACATTATAGTCAATGCAGGTATCAGGGTCACTTGCACAGCTGTGTATATATTTCTGCTCCTTCCAACAAATCTGTGATATTCATTGAGCAATTTTGGGGGGGGAAACAATACATGTGCTATGTTATGAAAATTAATAGTTTCATTCTGTAGTGTTTCCTTCATCTTAAGTTATTCTTCCATGCTGTGCAAGTAATCTCATATCCTTTGTTTTGTGGGACAAGAGTTTAGATATTGATTCTCACAGGAGAGCTAAACAGGCAATAGTATCTGGCTAATGTTTGTGAACATATATAATTCACACTAAAATATGGTTTTGAATATATTAATGCATTGGCAAGGCGTAATCACTGTAAAACAATTACAAAATCTCCCATTGGTTTGAAAGCCATCAGGATTTGGTGTAAATGCCAAGAGACAGAAATGACAAATACTAAATATTTAAAAATTAAAAGCAATAGCATCAGAGAATCTTGAGTCAGGGCATTTTTAAACTCATCCTAAGTACCGTATTTTTCGTCCTATAAGGCGCACCGGCCCATAAGACGCACCTCATTTTTTTTGGGGGGGGAATGAATTTTAAAAAATTATTCCCCCCCCCCAGCCCTGGCTGCCACCCCAAGCCTTACGCTCACCTGCCCGAAGCAGGGGAAGCCCTCCAGAGGGCTCCCCGTGCTTCGGGCGACAGGCTGCCGCCCCAAGCCTCGCGCACCCGGCGGGACCTCCTGCCGGGCGCACCAGGCTTGCAGACACTCGCCCGAAGCAGGTGGAGCCCTCCGGAGGGCTCCCCATGCTTCGGGCGACAGGCTGCCGCCCCAAGCCTCGCGCACCCGGTGGGACTTCCTGCCGGGCGCGCGAGGCTTGCAGACACTCGCCCGAAGCAGGGGGAGCCCTCCGGAGGGCTTCCCGTGCTTCGGGCGACAGGCTGCCGCCCCAAGCCTCGCGCACCCGGCGGGACCTCCTGCCGGGTGCACCAGGCTTGCAGACACTCGCCCGAAGCAGGGGGAGCCCTCCGGAGGGCTTCCCGTGCTTCGGGCGACAGGCTGCCGCCCCAAGCCTCGCGCACCCGGTGGGACCTCCTGCCGGGCGCACAAGGCTTGCGGACACTCGCGGGGGCTGCAGGCTGCTGCCCGCAAGCCTTGTGAGCCCGCGGGTACTCCCACCGGGCTTGCAAGGCTTGCGGATAGCTTCCTGAAGCCTGGAGAGCGAGAGGCATCGGTGCGCACCGACCCCTCTCGCTCTCCAGGCTTCAGCGAAAGCCTGCATTCGCCCCATAGGACGCACCCAGATTTCCCCTTCATTTTTGGAGGGGAAAAAGTGCGTCTTATGGGGCGAAAAATACGGTAAACTTGAAGCAATACAATTCTTTTTGCTTTGGATATTTTAAAATCTAGGACAGCTGATCAAAAACTAATCATGGAAGACCCGCATTAAAACAAGTACATGGTTGCCTTCTCCATGAGCAGGTAAGGAGTTCTCTTGGGGGGGGGAGGGGGACCAGTCAAATATGTGCACCAACTAGACAGCAGATAGCCAAATATTTGAAGGCAAAGCTGGAACAGACGCATTGCATGTACAAGTTCTTCTATTCAATCCCTGTTTTTAACTCATTGTAACCCACTCTGGCTGGAACCTGCTGGTGAAAAACAGATCATCATAATACCCACCACCATCTCCAGTTTAGGAGGTTCTCTGATGGCAGAACCGAGAAAGATTTCTTCCTAAAACCTTCGATAGCTGATGCCAGAGAACATAAGCAGTGCAGTACTTGGCTAGATAGACTAAGGATCTGACCATGTACATTCACCTGTACTCTGTTGCCTGAGTACATAAGGTGTAAGTAATTTGTAGAGTTGATTGGTGCCTGTTTGTTGCTTACAGAGTGGGGTTGCTAGTGTGGGGGTTACTGGGCTTGTAGGGTTGAAGGGGAGCTTTGTAATACATATATGTGTAGATACGCATGGGGTTGCATAGGATGTATCCATTAGGTGGCTCCCTCTACAAACATTAAAGTCCTGACAAATTTTCGCTTCATAATTTACAATGCATGCACACCGTATCGTTTTGCCAGCAATTGTTTCCAGAAGCTTTAAGGGGGCAGAAGAACTTTAGGAACTTTTGAGCTGTTGCTTAGAACTTCACTAACCCAGAAAACTTTTCACAGTCTGCCATCTCACCTCCCTGCTCACGTTTCTCTCACCTTCCACCCATGTGCACGAAGACCTGCCAACTGAGGCAGGCTTTTCTTACATCTAATGTAGAGGATGTGAATATGTCCAAGCTGCCTTAAGGACACAGTCAGCTGGCTATATCCCAGCTTGTGTCTGCCACCACCTCTCCACTCACCTGGATTCCTGAGAAAAAGAAACCCATATTAAGAGCTCCCCAGTCATCACTAAGGATGGAAGGCCACATTCATTTCAGCTCTGTTTTTCATTTTGCCAGCCTCAAATTCAGTTCTCCATATTTCTTGTGAATAATTATTTTTTAATCCTCATACAAATTATTCAGCATTTTAGCGTGAATTTCTCTTAAACACATTTTTACCTGCTGTTTTGACTAATATACACATTGTTGCTAGCAAACTATCCTAGAATACAAATACACTTTGTATGATAATTTCACTAATACATTCATTACTGCACTGCAAAATTTGGATTTATTTGGTTCTCATCTTGATAATGATAATGATAATGATAATAATATTTATACCCCATCCATCTGACTGGGTTTCCCCAGCCACTCTGGGCTGCTTCCAGAAAAATATAAAAAATAATAAAATGTCAGGCATTAAAAACTTCCCTGAACTGGGCTGCCTTCAGATGTTTTCTAATAGTTGTGTAATTCTTTATCTCCCTGACATCTGATTGGAGGGCATTCTACAGGGAGGGCGTCACTGCTGAAAAGGATGTTGAGAAGTTGGGATGTGTTCGGAGGGTGACCAAGATGATAAATGGGGTGGAAACCAAGCCTTATGATAAATGATTGAGGGAGCTGGGTATGTTTAGTCTGGAGAAGAGAATAATAATAGCCATCTTCAAATGGTTGAAGGGCTGTCACATGAACGATGGGGTGAGCTTGTTTTCTGCTGCTCCAGAGGGTAGGACCCAAGCCAATTGATTCAAATTGCAAGAAAGCAGATTCTGACTAAATACTAGGAAGAACTTTCTGACGGTAAGTGCTTTTCAACAGTGGAACAGACTACCTACGTAGGAAGGTGGTAGGCTCTACTTCATTGGACGTTTTAAAGCAGCGGTTGGATGGCCATCTGTCAGGAATTCTTTAGCTGTGATTCCTGCATTGCAGGGAGTTGGGATAACCCTTGGGATCTCCTTCCAACTCCACAATTCTGTGATTCTACGATTTGGTGTATAGGATAATAATGTACAGTTTTGGTTACCCCATCTCAAAGAATATATTTTTGATGGACAAAATACAGAACAGAGTGACTAGCAAATCAGATATGCTTGCTCCTAAGTAAGTCCCACTGAGTCAAATGGGCCATACTCGAAAGGGTGCTTAGGACTGCAGGCTGAAATTGATCATTAGGGTGGAGCTTTGTTCATATTTACACAGAAGTATGTTGTACTGTGAGTCTCCTCCCAGATAAGTATACCTAGGATTGTAGACTTAGGTTCTTATCCATATCTTTCCTTCTGTTTCTCCAAAAATGGTCATACTTTCTAGTTTCTTTTGATTAATATACAGAACAATTCTTTGGATACCTTTGAGGTTCGCCCACTCTCTTGCCAGAAACTACTTTGAAGCTACAGACGGCTGAAGTGGTTACCCTGCAGCTGCAGAGTTATATAAGCTCAACCCCATAAATTCAATGCTGCTTTAATAAGCAAGGATTTGGACCTGTCATTCAGCAGAGAATATCGAGGGTGGCTGCATTTCTTTGGGGGAGAAAAGAGAAGTGTGCTCTTTGCATGGAGTACATTAATCAGAAATTGTACTCTTTATATTAGGTCTGTTCAAATCATGTAAATCCAAATTAGTAAATTTGTTAAAACAAACAGGTGAACAGATCAGGTTTCGCTTGGCACCCAAAATGACAGCACCAAGCAAATTTGCCATGGGAAGGAAGTTCACAAATGGGTGCCCCCACATAAAAAAAAAACCCTCTCTTTGGTAGCCTGCCATCTGAAGGTGGTAGGATCTCTTTTAAGGACTTACTGGAGGAGATTTTTTAGAATATTATTGCTACTATTCATTACCACCATTGGTAGTATTTTGTCCTCTATTTAAAGCCTAAGATAACAAGAATGGTGAGTTTCTGCTTTCTGGAGCAATATTTTTGTCTGCCTGTCTATATTTCATTCTATTTTAGCCATCATTAAACCAATTACCAATTTCAATGTGAGTTGGACTTGCATTCTGCTTTGACTAGAGCTATTGCACTAATGGGCTACTCACAAGATTTTCTGAACCAGTAAACAAGTGCTTAGGATGAGATACACTGAATGCTTTTAAAGCTGAGGAAGTAGAAGGAAATCCACGGTGTTCATTTTTATTATTCTGAAATAGAAGGTTAAGGAAATATGATGTGCTCTTCAAAAGTGTGACTTTGGTACTGTGTGAAATAAATCATCATTAGCAGTTTGGTGCCAATTAACAAAGGAAATGAGTTGTGAGGACATGCTGGTACTTGGCACTTTAGGGGAGAATTAATTACAAGTGCTTAGATCACCTCTGACCCATACTAGCAAAAAGTTTGAAACTATGGTTAATATGTGCAGAGGCGGACAATCTTTTTGTTCTTGTTGAGGAACACTATCCCTCAGGAGTAATTTGACAGGGGCAAGTTACCTACAGTGAGCAGGGCTGCCAATGAAACTTGGGAGGAAGTTAAGAGCAATGGGTCCTTTTCTATCTCTTTATTCATTTCCTCTCTCCCTTTCTGCCATCTCCTTTCCCTCCTTTTTACCATGAAATTGTGCCAAGAGGACTTCATGGAATTCGGCTAACACCACAGGTTGGCTGCCTCAGCTTTCCAAGAACTTGATGAAATGTTAAAATGTTGTCTTTTACTCCAGTATATGAAAATGATGTCCTTCAAAGTTATTTCCCCATAATTGTCTAGTCTCACCCATTACCCATTACTAGGCTGCTACCTGACCTAAGATAGGTTGCAGTGGCACTACAACCACCAAAGCATAGTAAATTCCCCAAACAGCCTAGGTTGAAGACCACCAAAACTGAATTAGTCCCAATTCTAGGACAATGACTTGTTGTTATGGGTTCCTTTGCTTTAAGCTTTCTTCTACATATTGTTAGCAGCCTCGGGTCAGGAAAAAATAATTGTACCCTAGAGATACTGCCACGTTATGCTGGGTGTGGTGCTTGCCTCTGGTGAGTAATTTCTAATGTCCTTTGCAATTTAACAACTCAGCTGCTATGAGTGGAATTATGCATTGTGAGGCAAACGTAAGTGCTTTGTTAAAGTTAATGAAGAGCATTCAACAATATGCCTTGCCTACCATAATGGAGTGAATTCAGGAACACCAAGCCTTCCATGTCACGTGTGAAACACATGATGCACAAGGCTCGGGAAATGGTTGAAATCTGAATTATATGGATTTCTTCTGGCTTGATGGCAATTTGGTTGTGAAAGAGCATATTTGCAAAATCCAGAGGCTGGGGATTCAGATTGTTTAAGTTTTTCATTTTGTTTTGTTTTCTTCCACATCAAAGGACTGCCTTCCTTTATTTGTTGTGGACTTATGGCGATTACTGGGGAAAGCAAGCCTGTATTCAATTCTAATAATTTTGCAGGATAGAAGAAATAGAAAATGCATGGATCTGTGACATTTGCAGGGAGGTTTATATTAGAAGATACTTCATCTCCTGATGATTGTTTTCTTCTTGTAAACGGAGACATGGACCACCCAGTCTATCTCTCAATTAATCCACTGGCATGTTTTTGTGTATATAGCTGTCGGTAGGTCTCCTTCCAAATTATATAAACTCACCTCTCATAAATGACCAAAAGTGGTTATAATTGAAGTTCACAAGGTGTTTTTCTTCATAGAGTATTCCACATCAGAACATAGCAAAATAAATCAAGTTTAGTTCTTTGGGTGTCTGAATACAGGAAATTAACTACAAAATGGTTTCACTTGATGTTACTGGAACCTCGGTCGTAAGGTGATATACCCTTATGTTAAACACTTGTAATTATATTACAACGCTAAAGAAAGTGCACGGTTTTACATAGAACCTGAACCTGTTTAAAAGAAGCGCAGACCTTATGGCATACGTATTTGTGCAGTTACAAATCCTCAAAAAATGCATTCAGATATATAGATATATATTTACATATATGCACACATATAGTTGACATGAGGATGGCTATTTTTTATTCCTCTCCTTTTATTGATGTCAATGAAAGGGAAATCCTTTTCACCAGGAAGGGCTCACAAGTTGTGCTGTCAGCAGGACTGTGGACTGAAGGCCTATTGGGTACAACATGCATTTGCATCTCTCTTACGCTGCACACATCCCTTTGCCATGCCAGTCAAATGTGTGGCTAGAGGAGGATACATGCTATGGCACATACTGTCAGGTGGTAGGGCCAGTTCATGCACCCTCTCCTCCTACATTTCTTTCACCATGTTTACAGGTGGGAGTGTTGCCTGAACCCATGCGCTCTGTGGTGGTTCAAATCTACACAGTGAGTTCTCCTGGGTAACAGAGACTACAGGCTTTTGACATTATAGATCAGGCAATGTTTCCCTTGCATCCCTTGCCCAAGGTCTCCAGGCCCTCTGCCCAACTTTTAACATGTTACAGGACACAATGTATTTGTTGAAAATGAGACTGAAATAATGGCACAGCCTTTTTACGAAACCGAATTCTTATACTGTATGTTGGAGGCTCCAATGTTTGCATCATGCACGGGCCTCAATCTTAGAAGACTGCTCCTAGCTAATCTAGTTAAAAGGGAAACCATTCCTGCCCCTGTAATTGACAAAGTTAGAAGTCTATCCCTGCCTAACATAATTAGAAAGGGAAATGGCTTTATTTATAATTGACGAAGGCTGCAATTCATTACATAGTTATATGAGCATGAGGTTTAAGCATGCATAATTGTGCTCTGGCCTGCAGCCAAGCATATTATATTTCTGTTCCAGGCATATTCAAGTGTCTATGCAAGTGCTTTGTAAAGAGACTAGGATTAATTTTCAGTTCATTTCTTACAGGGGTATTAGTATTAGAAACATTCCCGTAGAATCAGCTTTGTTTAAATTGGAAATAAGAGTAGAGTTAAATGGTTGTCTCTGAAGTCCATAATTAAAATACATATTTATATTAAAAGTATGGGTTCTCTATTATGAGCTGTAACAACCAATGGTCTGGTTCACATGTAGTGCTCCGCCAAACCTTGGTTTATCATGAACAAGCAAATAAGTGGGCTCCCAGAGAGGAGACTGCTGCTGTGCTATGTGGTTGTCCAAATCTGGCCTCATGGTTTAACACAGGTATAGGCAAACTCGGCCCTCCAGACGTTTTGGGACTACAACTCCCATCATCCCTAGCTAACGGGACCAGTGGTCAGGGATGATGGGAGTTGTAGTCCCAAAACATCTGGAGGGCCGAGTTTGCCTATGCCTGGTTTAACTCTCTTAGACAAAACAAAGCTGTAAACCAGGGGTCAGCAAACTTTTTCAGCAGGGGGCCGGTCCACTGTCCCTCAGACCTTGTGGGGGGCTGGACTATATTTTTTTGGGGGGGAGAATGAACAAATTCCTATGCCGCACAAATAACCCAGAGATGCATTTTAAATAAAAGCACACATTCTACTCATGTAAAAACACACTGATTCCCGGACTGTGCGCGGGCTGGATTTAGAAGGCGATTGGGCCGGATCTGGCCCCCGGGCCTTAGTTTGCCTACCCATGCTGTAAACCTTGGTTAGCTCATGGATTGTCTGGAGATTGCTAAACCGTGGCTTAGCAAAGCACAGCAGCCACAGAGGAGCAGAATATGTTAAAAAATGCCTAACTGTATGTAACTAACTGTATTATAATGATGATTGAGCAAGTGATAGGGAAGAAAATGTGGTTTCTAGCTTATCTTCTAAAATCAAACATATCCATAAGGAATTACAATTAAAGTTAGCTGCTCTTCTTCTTAGTGCTATACATACAAAGCATATGCCTCATTCTGTACTATTGTATTTGGACAATTGCTTCAAGTGATGGTGTTTTGTACGAATTGCTGTACATTAGGGTCAAATAAAATACTTTAACAGCTCTTTACCAAATATACATAATCATGAGGCCATATCAGTATTTTGTCCTGTCCCAGAATAAACATCTGTTGGTGTGAATATTTGCAGTAGCTTTTGTAGTTGGAAATATCATCAAAGCATCTGTGCTTTTTATCTGCACAAATGTTTGAGAATATTTTCCATGGCCTTCGTCCAGCTCTAATTAAAATTAAAATTAATGTGTATGGATGAAACATACCAAAGTAAAATTGTGGGGAACTCAACAGTTAGAATCTTCCTGCTGTGTTGCTTCGATACTGTGCTGCACACTTGATGTTCCTGATAAAGGACCATATGGATTATAGCAGTAGGAAGCCCAGTTGTGTAGTGCTGATTCTCAATTTCTTTTTCTAATCACACAGCATTCCAGTCTGAACATGTTTTTAGCTTGTTCATTTTAATTAATGCTCTTTTTTTCAGAATTAATGTGCCATCCCTACAATGACGGTTGTTGCAATTCTCTGCTTTAATGCTGGTACAACTTTCTTTAAACAGGAGGCAACAGTTTGCCATGTAAGCTTCTTACTACAGAAATGGCCATTTATAAATTCTCTTCAAAGGAAGGTCTCTAGACAGACAGATTTGCATTCCATGACTACAGCTCTCCTTCCACTCAAGAAGCAACAACACTGGATGCCTCCCCATGACTGGCTTGCCCTATGGTAGTCAAGCTCACTCGGATGGGCTAAAGAATGTAAGATAAACCTGGCTGGATCAAGCCAGAGTAAGGTTACCAGATTTTTTTCAATGAATCCGGGGACACTTTAAATAAATAAATAAATAAATAAATAAATAAATAATACACGTTTGGGACATTGATGCTGCAGCGATGGCGGTGGCTGAGGGGCAGCTGCTGCTTTGACCTCAACCGCCACATTTCCCCTTCCTCCGAGGCTTCTATCTGCTTTCTCCGTGAGCCTGGGCAGCCCCTGAGTTGTTAGTTCTTCGGTGGTGGTGGTGGTGTGGAAGCGGTGCACAGTGGGTCAAGCATGGAAGGCGGAGAAGGAGGGCCGAGAGCAGCGGCAGCGGTGAGGCTCAGGCAGCATAATGCCTCCCTTCCCATCAGAGCAGCCCCAATCCCATTCCTACTTGCGTGCAAGCAGGAGGGGGCAGGGATCCCTCAGCTGGGAAGCAAGGCTTCCCACTGCCTAACTGAGAGATCCCTGCTCCTTCCTGCTTGCACGCAAGCTCTGATAGGCAGCTTGAAGCCTCTCTTCACAGCTGAGAGATCCCCGCCCCACTCCTGCTTGCACGCAAGTAGGAGTTGGGAGGCTGCTCCTATAGGCAGCATGAAGCCTCCCTTCACAGCTTAGTTGCTGGGGTCAAGGAAGGTGGAGGCAGCCCGAAAGCTGTATCTTAGAGCCCCTGCACCACCATCATATGGGGACTTCGAGCAGTTCCTGAAGCCAGCCAGAGCCTACAGCTCCAGGCTGCTGAGACTGCCGCTGCTGTGTTTCCTGGGGACAGTAGATGAAATCTGGGGATATTCCAGGGATGAAATTTGTCTGGGGACTTATTCGCAAATCCAGGGACTGTCTCCAGGAAACGGGGACGTCTGGTAACCCTAAGCCAGAGGCCCATCTAGTCCACCATCTTGTTCTCTCCTTTTTAGTTGCATCTATCTGTCTTGAGAAACATTGGAGTGTGCCTCTGGGGGTGAAGCCAAATCACTGCATTAGCATCACTGAAGTGACCTCTCTGGGACACAAGCCCTAGCAGTATATATAGTGGTCTTGGGCTGCCCAGATGACAAGACTCTCAGCCTCACTGATGTGCTCCAAAGGAAACAGTGCAATGCATATGGCACCAGTTTGGCTGCAGAAGATCCATCAGCTACCCTCATCTGGTTTAGCCGGCCAGTCAAGGCCATTTCCTGGGGTGTGGCTGCTGTTACATGTTGACAGCTTCTAGGAGCCACAGATGAGCTGAGTGCAGGGTAGAGACCAAAGGTGGGCAAACTACCCCAGAAGGAGCATGGCATGTCCCCCACCAGAGGTATTGCCCCTCCCCTAACACCCCATACACCCTAGCATAGTGGCAAAGTAGAAGCCTATGGGAAGTCTACAAGCAGGACTTCGGTGCAATAGCATTCTTTCCACTTGTGATACCCAGCAATAAGTATTCAGCGAGGTGTACTGCCAGACCTTATCAAAATCAGCTGGAAATTATTATTAAATTCTTTTATCCAGGAAGAGCCAAGTACTAATGATTTTCAAAGCTGGAGAATTCTCTAGCAAACTGTTAGACACCATCTGGTTTCTATTTTGGATTTGAAATTGTTTTCATATATGTAATTAGCTGTCATTATATACATAATTGCTTTAACTATTTTTATACAAGAGATGGGCAGACTTTGAGTCTATAATTGATCTACTGGGTGGACAAGAGAAATAAACACTTTTTGACACTTTTTGTCACTAACAAATGAGAGGATAAAATTCTTAAGAAAGAATGATATCTCCTGCCATGGAGACAGGAATTCAGAATTCTAGGTTTGTTTTATGCTTTCACTCATTTAGGGTTTATGTAATTTGATTCAGATTGTCATTGTACTTTGTTGCATTTTAATATTTGTTTGAAAAGGAGCCATTTTTCCTCTTTAACGGAGCATGCTGTGATTTGCCAGGCAAATCCAGCATTTCAAGCTTGTTTATGTTGTAGTTTATTTGGGTCTGAGTTAAACTTCTCTTTGTTACTTTGTGTTACTTTCATTCTGTTAAAGCTTTGTTTTATAATGGTCTGATGATCAAATGCAAATAAACAAATCTGAATCTGTTTGTATCTTCGAATCATAGAATTGTAAAGTTGGAAGGGACCATGAGGGTCATCTAGTCCAACTCCTTGCAATGAAAATATAAAAATATATTCGGTAGTTTCCAAAACAATTTTGTGACATTTGCACTTTCTCAGCTCCTTTGCTGCTGTTATGTTCAATAGTGGCTTCCTGAAAGAAGACCACACAGGCTTAATTGCCCAGCCAGAAGCTCCCAAGATGGCAGGGTCTAGAGTGTGAACTTTAGCAACTTCAATTTGTTCCTAAGTCTCTGTGCTTCCTAGATACTCTTGCTGTTTACTTTGGACAGCTTTTGGGGGGAACAGTATTTGAGTCACCCTAAGTCTGTGATCCGAGTTACACAGGATTGCACTACTGCAAAGGGTGGCAGGGGTTGTATGCACTTAAATCTTTGATATAACAAAATTTATAGAGGGACAGTTGTTCCAAATTACATGAAGAAACCTTTCAATCGGGGGGCCGCTAGGGGCGCCTTGGAAGATGGCTGACAATACCATCTTTCCGGCTCGCACGAGGTAATTAGAGGCTGATTATGGGGAGTATATCAGCCTCCCTTCTTCTTCCCAGGGGGTGGGAAGATGCTGCCTTGCCCGTGGTTCCCCATAAATCACCCCCGAGTTCGAAAGAAGGAGGGGGTAGGGGCACTGGGCAGAAAGCCCTCACGCGAGTTCCAGAGCTCCCAGACGCCGCTTTCAGGAGCGAAACTAGTTGCATGGCTTAATAAAAAAAAAAATTGGAGTAAGTAAATGCACATGTTTTGAGCGAAGTCAGGGGTGTATTATCTGCTAAATAAATCTACCACTGAGAAGATAAGCAAGAGTGATGGGACGGAATGAACAGAAGACTACATCAAGGAATCACAGCCATGTCGGTATGTTGAACGGAACGGAAAGGGGGGGACTTTCTTTCTTTTTCACTATGATTTACCTAATAACACCCCCCCCCCAGAAGAACCGTCACAATGACTGATAGCAAGTGAGACTGAAAAATAAACCGTGTGGAAACAAAAAATACTAACAAAAGGTTTTACTTTGTGAAAGATCTGGAAAAAAAAGAGGCTTTCTTGTGGCGTAGTTACAAATGCGATCCGCCATTACGAGTCAGACTTTGTTGCAAGATCTACAGTTATGGGGGGGGTGAGCCACTGTTCTGTTATCAGGTTTGGATCGTAAATTTGAAAGGGCAATAACCCTTCTGGAAAGACTGATTTATGGTGCAACTGGTCTGGGAAAATTAAGGAGCGGACGCCTAGACTGTATTTCATCAGAACTGACTAAAATGGCGACGGCAGCTTGAACGGGACTTTTGGATTTTTGGATCTATGTGAGATGAATTACGGGAGAGCATTACAAAGTTCACACAGAAATATAAACAATGTTGTTCCTTTCAACTCACTTGTGGAAACAACTCGGAGGTTATTAAGGAGAAAAATGATAACAACAAGGAGATGAGAAGATGGGATTTGTGAATTTCAAAGCAGCAGAAATATAAGATGATTGGACCCCTACCGAACTCGAAGCATGGGTACCCCCCACAAAAATTCAAAATTTGGTTAAAATTTGGACTTTGTGATATGTATTGATATAAAGGTAAAGGTAAAGGTACCCCTGCCCGTACGGGCCAGTCTTGCCAGACTCTAGGGTTGTGCGCCCATCTCACTCAAGAGGCCGGGGGCCAGCGCTGTCCGAAGACACTTCCGGGTCACGTGGCCAGCGTGACATCGCTGCTCTGGCGAACCAGAGCCGCACACGGAAACGCCGTTTACCTTCCCGCTTGTAAGCGGTCCCTATTTATCTACTTGCACCCGGGGGTGCTTTCGAACTGCTAGGTTGGCAGGCGCTGGGACCGAACGACGGGAGCGCACCCCGCCGCAGGGATTCGAACCGCCAACCTTTCGATCGGCAAGCCCTAGGCGCTGAGGCTTTTACCCACAGCGCCACCTGCGACCCATGTATTGATATACTTTGGAATAATTAATATGATATGATTGGTTTGTTAAATGGAATTTTAATAAAAATTATTTGGCAAAAAAGAAGAAGAAACCTTTCAATCTTCTTGAAGTTTGTGAATGTGTGTGTGTGTGTGTGTGTGTGTGTGTGTCCAGAATTAATCAAATGCCCCATCCCTTAGAGAAACAGGTCAGCTTCTTCTTTTTCCCCTATGGCAGAAATCTTTTTTCACATGCATTCCCCCCCCCCACTTCTTTCTTCTGCTTATACCTTAACAAAGCACTTTAGTTCCGCTTTGTAAGCTTCATGCCAATTAGTGAGGTGTAACACCTTTCCCTGGGAGATTTCCTGGACATCATGGCCAATGCATGAAAAAACTGAATGTGTAAATTTACCTTCTCATGAGTTCAATCTATTTTAGGGGCGATGGGGATTGTTGTTTATGTTGCCTGTCCCTGCACATTAATCTTCCTCAACGATAGATGTTTATCCTTTTCATAACCCTATTGTGTGTGCTTTAAAATATCTTTGTATAGTCCTGCTTGAGCCACTGGACAACTTTTAACTGAATCCAAAATTACCATGTCACTGGCAATACTTTTTTGATTTATCATCATTTTCTTCAAAGGTAATTGTTTAATGGCCACAGTTCCTTTCATTTGAACGAATGCAGCGATGAACAAAGTCTTTACTGTACCTTAATAATCCAAGTGACAAAATGTGGGTGGATTATGTCTCCCCATCACCATCACTACCTGTTTCTTTCTCAATTCCTTCTTGTAGGTCTGCAGTGGTAATTTTCCAGCACCCTTAAGAAGTTTCCAAAGTTGAACACAAACAAATTGCTGTCAACCTGGTACACCTTCCCTGATGTCAATGATTAAGAAAGATATTCAAGAGGTGTTTTTTTTTTTAAGAGAATTTGGTTCAGTTATCATTGTTCAGGAGACAGAAATAAAACAGCCTTCCTGTTTAGAAGAACTCTTTGTCATGAACTCTTAACAAGATGAACAACATAGAATAACACTGAGCTTCCAAAGACTACAACATGGAAGAAGTTCAAAGCACATTCCTTTACTATCCAAAAGAAAACAAGATTTCAAAATAAGACTCTCCTGGGATAATTTCTAATCTATCCTGGGTTTGAATGGGCTAGCAGCTGTTCCAGCAAAGATTTTCCCTAAATTGGTTGGAGGTGTAGTCCTATACATTTCTGAAATGTCTGAAGAGGGCCATTTTTTATATATAACTACGTGGGATTTGGGGACCACGGAGCCTAGGACTTGCCAATCAGAAAGTCGGCGGTTTGAATCCCCGCGACAGGGTGAGCTCCCATTGCTCAGTCCCTGCTCCTGCCAACCTAACAGTTCAAAAGCACATCAAAGTGCAAGTAGATAAATAGGCTGGAAGGTAAACGGCATTTCTGTGCACTGCTCTGGTTTGCCAGAAGGGGCTTAGTCATGCTGGCCACATGGCCCGGAAGCTGTACGCCAGCTCCCTCGGCCAGTAAAGCAAGAAAAGCGCCGCAACCCCAGAGTTGGTCATGACTGGACCTAATGGTCAGGGGTCCCGTTACCTTTACTTACATGGGATTTGGGGGGGGGGGGGAGTGGTCTGCTAAGGTGGTCAAATGAGTTTTTCTAAAATAAATAGATTAGCTGGGTCTGTTAAGTATCTTCTTCGTAATGGGTTATCACAGAAACTATTAGATCAGTGTTTCCCAAACGTTTTTGGGCAACGGCACACCTGCTTACCGGAAAAAAATCTCGCGGCACACCACCATTAAAGCCCCGCCCCGTGACGTCAGCGCGCAGCGTCACGCCGGGAGGGACGCACAAAAGTGAACGTTTTTTCCCTCCCCCTTGCCGGGGTGGGAGGAGGCAGCAGAGCGAGGGCAGCTGAGGCGGCGGCGGCAGCTGAGGCGGCGGCGGCTGCGATAGCGGGCGGAGGAGGAGCCGTCGCCGGGAGTTGCTGCTGCTGCTGTTGCTGCTGCTGCCTGGACATGCCGGCCTCCTCCTCCTCTGCTGTCTCGCGCTCCTCCCTTTTGCGCGCGCTGCCCCGCCGCTCGGCACCACCACCGCGGAGCCGCCCCCGGCTCGACGCGGATCCTCGCCGCCGCCGCCTCTCGCCGCCGCCTCTCGCCCGCCTCCCTCCCACGGCACACCAGCCGGTGTCTCACGGCACACTAGTGTGCCGCGGAACACCGGTTGGGAAACACTGTATTAGATAAGGCATAAAGGTATTTCTGGAAGTTGAACATGCCTTTCCCTTCCCAATCCTGGGTGGAGGTGGTATCTGTGAGGTGTCTGTGTTGGTATGAGAACAAAGGATCGCCAGTTTTGGGATTGGATCTGAAAAGAGATGCACTCTATGCACTCTTGCACTCTATGCTGGATCCAATTCTACAGCAATGCAGGGCCCCCAACCCCTAACAGGGAGCAGAGGCTGTGGGAATGTTAATGCTGTGAACTTGGTGGCCAGAAGTTGTGGCTAACCTGGCAACTTGCTTCTACCGGCTTACCTGGACCGACTCTTCATCCAAATTGACAATGATGGCAGCAGTGGATCCCCAGGCCAGCTTGCTGCTAGTTGTGATGTTGCATAATAGTCCTCTGAACCCCTTCTTTGCAGAAAAACAAAGAACACACAGGAAATAGGCAAATTACAGGAAGTTCCTAGTGAAAGAGGGCTCTAATGCATGGGCATAGACAAGTGGGGCAGGGAGGGGCAAATGCCCCCCCATCAATAAAAATCAATATAAATCAATATAGCTAACTGAGGTTCTGCCCCCTCCAACAAAAGACTTGCCCCCCCCCAACAAAAGTCCTGGCTATAGGACTTCCGGTCGGTGCCAGCGCTTAATGGCGGTCCTACCTCCGAGCTCCGGAGAAGGACTGCTTCGCAAGTTCGGGTCTTACCCGCTACGGCGAGCGGGGGACCCCTAAAATCCCAGGCGCTGAAGCCTGAGAACAAGGAGACTCGGTGGGCACCTTCGCGCCCCCCGGTACCGTGAAAGAGCCTTTTTAAAGGCTACGGATCGACATCGGGAGAGAGCGCGGTGCTGAGAGTCGCTACCCAGCCTGCGAAGTGAAGCCGCGTCGCCATAAGCGGAGAGCGCCGATTCCTTCCTGAAAAGAAAATTTGGACTGAATTCCCGTGAGTAAGAGCTGGAAAATAATCGGGACCCTTTAAATTTTAGAAATTGGGCTAAAAACGGGGAGATTTAAACAAAGGAAGTCTGCCTCCCCCCGACTGCATGAAAGTGAAAGCAACGGAACTCTAAACTTGCATCCGTTTAGACCTGCTCTTTGATCATATAAACCGGACATTTAGACTCTTGATCTCCCCTCTAGCAAGCAGGGCAGAGGGGAGGTGAATTTGACCAACAACTGCATGATTTATTTGGAGGAAAAAACCTCTGCTATCTCACCCATTTGAAAGCTTGAAACGGTCTGCCTTTTTAGCACACTGAACTGAACTGACTTTTCCCTGTGAAGTGATACTTTGATACAAAGTTTCCACAGTGCCTGACTATTGTATATTATAAGAAGAAACAGTATAAACTGGGCAACTGTGGCAATTTGAAGTTATAAGCCTTTAGCAACATTGACTTTGACTGTGTTAATCTCCTTTTTTTTTACATCTTGGACTGTCTCCTTTGTTCTTGTATTTGGAAACTTCCTTCTATGGCCATTTTGATTTGCTCCCTCTAGAGGATAAAGTAAAGTCCGGCACGGCCTAAGACAGTGGAATTTTCCAAGGGAGAATAAATCCCGTGGGAATTGACCTTGACATGAGTGGCCCACAAGAAGAGATAGTTACAAGAGCCAAGATTAAGCAACAACAACAACAACAACAGTTGCAGCTGCAACAGGCAAAGAAAAGAGGCTCAATCTCAGGCGCTTCAGGCGCAACAGCCGGATTAGCAGGAACAACAGGACAAGACAAAGGAGCAGCCGTTTCTATGGAAGCTGTGACAGAAGCCTTGCTTAAGATAAACCAGACTCTGGAGTCTTTGACAAAACAGACTTCAGAGAACACACAAAAATTAACAGAAATATCAACAAGATTAAACCAGAATACAGAATCTATAAACAAACTGGTCGAGGAAAACGCCACCACGCGCCAAATTGCCGAAGAGGCCAAAGCCACTGCTGGAGAGACGCAGGAGAAATTAGAGCCACTTGCCAAGAAGGTCTATGAGCATGATGCAACTTTGGCCTTGTGGGAGTTACAGAGGAAAGAGAGAAATTTAAAATTAAGACTGATTCCGGAGAATGAAAGAGACAACCTTGTGGAATATTTGACACGGGAGTTTGCGGATTGCTGGGACCTTGAGGAAGACGAATTCAAAATTACAACTGCCTTCAGCCTGGGTAAAAAGCAAGATAGAAAGACACCGAGAGATTGTCTGATTACACTTAGATCCAAGGAGGAAAGAGATAAAATATTAGGACTACACTTTGAAAAGGCCTTGCAAATTGGAAATTCAGCTGTACAGATCTTTAAAGACATACCAAAATACATTTTGGATTTAAGAAACTTCTACAAGGATTTGGTTCTTTTGTTAAAGAAAAATTCTATCCGCTTCAGGTGGGAGTTCCCACAAGGACTGTCATTTGACTACAAGGCAAAGAAAGTGAAAATAAAGACAATTCAAGACAAAGACAAATTTTTGGCAAGATACCAGGAGGACCTACAGAAGGGGACTGTGGACGTACTTGCAGAACAGAGGAGAGCACTGGATATCCTGAATCTCTCGATTGGACAAAAACCACCACCATCAGAAGAAGAGCAACAACTTGGAGCTGTTGGAGGAGCCTTAGGAAAATAGCAAGATGGCTCTGCAATTCCTTAGCTGGAATTGTAATGGGCTCAATGGGCCTTTGAAGAGAAGACAAGTATTTCATATATTGAATAGAGAACAACTGGACTTGATATGTTTACAAGAAACTCACATAACCAGAGCCCACAGGAGATTACTTACAAATAAAAGGCTAGGACAAGAATTTATTTCATCAGACAAAGTTAAGAAGAGAGGAGTGGTAATATATGTGAAGGAGAAATGGGCTCCAAAAATGATATTCAAAGATGAACAAGGGAGATACTTGGCTGTGGAGATACAAGCACAAGGAGAAAAATTCCTAGTTGTGGGAATTTATGCACCAAATGAAGGCAAATCTGACTTCTTTAAGAAACTTCATGAAATTTTGATGGACTATCTGGATTATAATATGATAATTATGGGAGACATGAATGGCGTGGTCTCCACTAATATGGACAAGGCACAAAGACTAACAGTCACCAAAGAAGGGAGACTCCCTAAGACTTTTTTTGAAATGACTGAAAACATGGATTTGATAGACATTTGGAGAACAAGGAACCCTCTGGAGAGAGAGGGAACCTTTTTCTCCCAAGCAATGATGACCTGGACCAGAATTGATCAAATTTGGGTTACTAGTGGAATGGCTCCAAAGATTAAGAAAGTGGAAATCTGCCCAAAAACTTGCTCCGACCATAACGCCGTGAAGATGGAGATGAAACTCACAATAACTGGTCAATTTAGATGGAGAATGAATGACACCCTCTTTCGAGATAAGGAGATTCTCACGAAGGCCCAAAAGACCCTAAAAGACTATTTTGAAATAAATTTGAGGACCGACGTGGAGAAAAGAGTGATCTGGGACGCAAGTAAAGCGGTTATGAGAGGATTTTTGATTCAACAAAATTCAATAAAGAGGAAAAAACAAAACGAGAAAAAAGAGAAGATTTTGGAAATGATAAAGGAAGGAGAGAGGAAATTAAGAACAAAACCAAAGTCTCAGGACATTTTAAGAGAGATCAAGTTATATCAAACACAATATATGGAATTGATGAATCAAGAGATTGAATGGAAGATAAAGCAAATGAAGCAAAAGACTTTTGAATCAGCAAATAAATGTGGCAAACTTTTGGCATGGCAACTGAAGAAAAGGCAGAAACTAAATACAGTTACAAGCCTAGAGGTGGATGGAAAGAACATATCTAAACCCAATGAAATTAGAAATTGCTTTTTAAGTTATTTCAAAAAACTCTACACTCAAGGCCCGCAAAATGAAGAAGATATAGACAAATTCCTTGGAAGATATGGACTACAAAATATCTCTCATCAAAGTAAGATGGACTTGAACCAGAGAATCTCAGAACAAGAGATAGAGGCTGCCATTCAGAATATGCAACTGGGCAAATCTCCGGGACCAGATGGACTGACTTCCAGATACTACAAATCGCTGAAGGAATGGTTGATTCAACCACTAAGAGAAGTCTGTAATGAGATTCTTGAGGGAAAGAGGGCACCTGAATCGTGGAAAGAGGCATATATTTCACTCATACCAAAGTCAGAGACTGAAAAGACCCAACTCAAGAACTACCGCCCAATATCATTGCTTAATGTGGATTACAAAATTTTTGCAGACATTTTGGCAAAAAGATTTAAAAGAGTCTTGATGGAGAAGATTCATAAAGACCAAGCAGGCTTTCTCCCTAGAAGACACCTAGCAGATAATGTAAGGAATGTAATAGACATCTTGGAGAAGCTGGAGGTGAATATAAACACTAAAGCAGTATTGATCTTTGTGGATGCGGAGAAAGCCTTTGATAACATCTCTTGGAGTTTTATGAGGAAGAATCTTCATGGGATGGGGGTAGGCCAGGGTTTTGAGAATGGTATGGTTGCAATATATTCTGAACAAAAAGCCAAACTGATTGTAAATAATGTTGTGACTGAGGAACTTAAGATAGAAAAAGGAACACGACAGGGGTGCCCAATTTCCCCATTACTTTTCATTTCAGTTCTGGAGGTGTTGCTGAATATGATAAGAAATGACCAGCAGGTCAAAGGTGTGCAGGTCGGAGCTAAACATTATAAGTTAAGAGCGTATGCAGATGACCTAGTATTGACTTTGCAAGAGCCAAACACTAGTACGAAAAAGGTCCTAGAAATAATACAACAATTTGGCCAGGTAGCTGGATTTAAGCTGAATAAGCAAAAAACTAAAGTTTTAGGGAAAAACCTAACAGATATGGAAAAGGAGAAATTTCAAGAGGAAACAGGTTTGACTGTGGTCAAGAAGGTGAAATACCTAGGGGTTTACTTAACATCTAAGAATGTGAATTTGTATAAGGACAACTATGAAAAATGTTGGTCTGAAATTAAAAAAGATTTAGAAATATGGTGAAATCTGAAACTGTCAATGTTAGGCCGAATTGCAGTAATTAAAATGAATGTATTGCCTAGAATGTTATTTTTGTTTCAGACCTTGCAGATTCTCGACAAGATGGAATGTTTTAAGAGGTGGCACAAAGACATTTCGAAATTTGTCTGGCAGGGCAAAAAGCCCCGAATTAAATTTAAAATACTGACTGACGCTAAAGAAAGAGGGGGTTTTGCCCTGCCGGACCTAAAATTGTACTATGAGGCAGCAGCTTTTTGCTGGCTGAAAGAATGGATGCTCCTCGAGAACACGGACATCTTGGATCTGGAAGGTTTCAATAATGCTTTTGGTTGGCATGCATATCTTTGGTATGACAAAGTTAACAGTACTTTCAAAAATCACATTGTTAGAAAAGCATTATTTAATGTTTGGATAAGATATAAAGACCTATTGGAAAATAAAACCCCTAGATGGGTGTCACCAGTGGAGGCTAAAGCAGTGAAGAAACTCAATATGGAGGTCGGATGGCCGAAGTATTGGGAAATTTTAGAACAGGATGGAGACAAGTTCAAACTACAAAGTCAGGAGAAATTGAAGCACAAAGTAGAAAATTGGTTTCAATACCGCCAAATAATGGAATTTTTTAAACAGGATAGGAAAATCGGTTTCCAGGTGGAAAAATCAAAACTAGAGACCGAATTGTTAGAACCCAATACTAAGAATCTATCTAGAATGTATAACTTGTTGTTGAAATGGAACACACAGGATGAAACAGTTAAATCGGCTATGATTAAGTGGGCTCAGGATGTTGGACATAACATTATGTCAGCTGACTGGGAATGGTTATGGAACACCGGTATTAAATTTACGGCATGTAATGCCTTAAAGGAAAACATTATGAAAATGGTTTATAGGTGGTACATGACCCCAGTCAAACTGGCAAAAATCTATCATTTGCCCGATAATAAATGTTGGAAGTGTAAAGAGACTGAAGGTACTTTCTATCACCTTTGGTGGACATGCCCGAAGATAAAGGCCTTCTGGGAAATGATCTATAATGAAATGAAAAAGGTACTTAAATGTACCTTTCCTAAAAAACCAGAGGCCTTTCTCTTGGGCATTGTCGGTCAATTGGTGACAAAGAAAGATAGAAATTTCTTTATGTATGCCACAACAGCAGCAAGAATACTCATCGCAAAGTATTGGAAGACACAAGATTTACCCACTCTGGAAGAATGGCAGATGAAAGTGATGGACTATATGACATTGGCTGAGATGACAGGCAGAATCCGTGATCAACGAAAAGAGACGGTGGAAGAAGAATGGAGAAAATTTAAAAGCTATCTTAAGGACTACTATAAACTTAATGAATGTTAAAATGTTGTGGTTGCCAGAAGCAAAAGGGTACAGGGATACAAGGTTAGACTATAAAAGAGGACTAAGATGATAGAGATTAGAAAGTAACAATTGGGAGTTGCTAGTTGAAATATGGACATTGGGATGCAGAGAGGGGGGGTATGGGGAAGTCCAAGAAAAGAGGTTTATGAAAATATGTTTGAAACTATTCGTGTATGTTTGTCACTTTTTATGTTTGTTTGTTTTTTCTTAAAAATGTTGTAAAACCAATAAAAAATTTATTAAAAAAAAAAAAAACAAAAGTCCTGGCTATACCCATGCTCTGATGGAGCAATTGCCTGTCTGTAGGGAGAAGCTGTAGTATTGCAAAGATGTGCATTTGGCTGCATACCAGGAATGTTAAACCCTTGGCGAAGGCTGAGGGTTAAAGGGAAGAACTGAGAAATGTAGGTTTATTTGTTCCTATCTGATGTAGGGTTGCCATATTTCAAAAAGTGAAAATCCAGACACAAAAAAGTTATAAGCTTTTTTTGGCAAAGTTTCCATAATAAAGTTTCCATAATAAAAGACAAAAGTGGAAAGACCTAACAGAAGCAGAAGACATCAAGAAGAGGTGGCAAGAATACAAAGAGGAACTATACCAGAAAGAAATGGATGTCTCGTATACCCCAGGTAGTGTGGTTGCTGACCTTGAGCCAGACATCCTGGAGAGTGAAGTCAAATGGGCCTTAGAAATCACTGCTAATAACAAGGCCAGTGGAAGTCATGATATTCCAGCTGAACTATTTAAAATTTTAAAAGATGATGCTGTTAAGGTGCTACACTCAATATGCCAGCAAATTTGGAAAACTCAGTGGCCAGAGGATTGGAGAAGATCAGTCTACATCCCAATCCCAAAGAAGGGAAGTGCCAAAGAATGCTCCAACTACTGTACAATTGCACTCATTTCACACGCTAGCAAGGTTATGCTTAAAATTCTACAAGGCAGGCTTAAGCAGTATGTGGACCGAGAACTCCCAGAAGTGCAAGCTGGATTTCGAAGGGGCAGAGGAACCAGAGACCAAATTGCAAACATGCGCTGGATTATGGAGAAAGCTAGAGAGTTCCAGAAAGACATCTACTTCTGCTTCATTGACTATGCAAAAGCCTTTGACTGTGTTGACCACAGCAAACTACGGCAAGTTCTTAAAGAAATGGGAGTGCCTGATCACCTCATCTGTCTCCTGAGAAATCTCTATGTGGGACAAGAAGCTACAGTTAGAACTGGATATGGAACAACTGGTTGGTTCAAAATTGGGAAAGGAGTACAGCAAGGCTGTATATTGTCTCCCTACTTATTTAACTTATATGCAGAATTCATCATGCGAAAGGCTGGGCTGGATGAATCCCAAGCCTGAATTAAGACTGCCGGAAGAAATATCAACAACCTGAGATATGCAGATGACACAACCTTGATGGCAGAAAGTGAGGAGGAATTAAATAACCTTTTAATGAGGGTGAAAGAGGAGAGCGCAAAATATGGTCTGAAGCTCAACATCAAAAAAACGAAGATCATGGCCACTGGGCCCATCACCTCCTGGCAAATAGAAGGGGAAGAAATGGAGGCAGTGAGAGATTTTACTTTCTTGGGCTCCATGATCACTGCAGATGGTGACAGCAGTCACGAAATTAAAAGACGCCTGCTCCTTGGGAGAAAGGCGATGGCAAACCTAGACAGCATCTTAAAAAGCAGAGACATCACCTTACCAACAAAGGTCCGTATAGTTAAAGCCACGGTTTTCCCAGTAGTGATGTATGGAAGTGAGAGCTGGACCACAAAGAAGGGTGATCGCCAAAGAATTGATGCTTTTGAATTATGGTGCTGGAGGAGACTCTTGAGAGTCCCATGGACTGCAAGAAGATCAAACGTATCCATTCTTAAGGAAATCAGCCCTGAGTGCTCACTGGAAGGACAGATCGTGAAGCTGAGGCTCCAATACTTTGGCCACCTCATGAGAAGAGAAGACTCCCTGGAAAAGACCCTGATGTTGGGAAAGATTGAGGGCACAAGAAGAAGGGGAAGACAGAGGACGAGATGGTTGGACAGTGTTCTCGAAGCTACAAACATGAGTCTGATCAAACTGCGGGAGGCAGTGGAAGTCAGGAGTGCCTGGCGTGCTCTGGTCCATGGGGTCACAAAGAGTCGGACACGACTAAACGACTAAACAACAACAATCTGATGTAGGGTTGCCATATTTCAAAAAGTGAAAATCCAGATGGAAAAAAAATTATAAGCTTTTTTTGGCAAAGTTTCAGCAAATTCCGTGCATATGGTAAGCCCATGATGGGAGATGGGCATGATGAAGTTATCTTTCCCTCCCCTTGGTGATATCAGTAGCATATTGGCTCCTCTGCCTTCCCTTGAAACACTTCCTTCTCAAGAGCATGAGAGAATTTTGAGGCCAGGAGGACAAGGCAACTCCTGCCACATTATCTCAACCTTGATGGCCAGTTTAGTGAAGACACATGGAAGCTGTAAGGCCAAATGAGAGAAGATGGCCATTTGATAGAAGAGTACAAAGGGTACACAAGAGAAAGAAGATACAACCAGCACTACCACCACCACATATTTCTATCCCACTCTTCTCCCAATAAGGACAGATTGCAAAAGGAGGGGAGGGAGAACCAATAGTGCATTACAAAACTGTATCTTTTGTTCTAATGGCCACATCAGGACATTCTGCTCTGCTGGAGGCAGAATCTAACCGGGGAGAGAGAAATAAACATGCTGTTCTGATCACAGCTATCCAATAATGGAAAAACTAAAATGTGAAGAGGGGAAAAAAAGAAAGAATGCCAGAAATCACATGCCTGTACGCTGCAGCTTTTAGCTGAGCCCTAAAAGAAATAAATATATTATTAGAGGGCATACATTACTATCCGAATGAGTGCTTGTAGGGGTACACCTTTAGAAGAAGGCATTCATATTTCCTAGTACTCAAGTATCTTTTTCTAGTTCAGTTGTGCTGTAAGGAGTTCTGCAGGATGGCAGACCTATACCATCGGTGCTCCAAGGAGCTCTTCTTCTTCTTCTTCTGTGATCACTCATAGCTGAGCAAGATTGTCTTCCATAAACACAGTTTTAACAATGAGTCCGTAAGTGACTGTGGAGGCCAATTCTGGATCCACACGTCCTTCCACAGTGGGGACATTGGTTTCTGGGCGGGAGTTGATCATGGTGTGGATTTGCCAAGTGTGCCTTCCTCTTAGCATGTTTCTCCCTTGCTTCCTGAGTTTGAGTGTCTTCAAAGCCCATGACACCTTTGGTAAAGGCTGTTCTCCAACTGGAGCGCTCGCAGGCCAGTGTTTCCCAGTTGTCAATGTTTATACTACATTTTTTAAGATTTCCCTTGAGACAGTCTTTAAACCTCTTTTGTTGACCACCAACATTACGCTTTCCATTTTTAAGTTTGGAATAGAGTAGTTGCTTTGGAAGACAATCATCAGGCATCCACACAACATGACCAGTCCAACACAGCTGATGTTGAAGAATCATTGCTTCAACACTGGTGATCTTTGCTTCTTCCAGTACACTGATATTAGTTTTCCTGTCTTCCCAAGTGATGTGTAAAAAATTTTCGGAGACACCGTTGATGGAATCTTTCGAGGAGTTGGAGATGGCGTTTATAAGTGGTCCATGTTTCAAAAGCATATAGTAAGGTTGGTAGTACAATAGCTTTGTAAACGAGCATTTTGGTTTCCCTGCGAATGTCCTCAAACACTCTGCACTTCAATCAGGAGAAAGCCACACTCGCAGTGCTCAGGCAATGCTGGATTTCGGCATCAGTGTTGGCCCTTGTGGAAAGATAACTGCCCAGGTAGGAGAAGTGATTGACATTTTCCAACATTACACCATTGAGTTGGATTTGTGGCACAGGCAGAGTTAAATTGTGGTATTTCTAGACAGGAGCAAGAAGCCAGAACCTGGCTTTGGCATAGAAGGAGATTTATACTTTTGCCTGGGCTATTCCTCACCCTGAAGCATGAGGGGCTGAATCCGTACTGTGTTACACACTGGAGTTGCTATGATTTATGGGATTTACTTACCTAAAGGACTGACTATCGCCCATTAATCTACAAGGAGTGAAATATAAATATTCTGGCATGATCCTGTATTTTGACAAGCTACATCTGAGCAAAGAACACTGTTGTACTAAAAGAGCTGCAGTTACAGAAAATATCAAAATGACTACTGGACTCCCTAAGAGAGTGTTTTCCTCCAGAAAATAATGATAACAGTGGAGGTGGGGGTGATGACTAAAATGGTATTTATGAGAGCCAAGATTGCTCTCTTACAAATCGACTTTATTACTTTTTCTACTTTTTCATTATTTTTTTGCAAAGCTGAACTCTTGAATAGTCACTCCCAAACAACTTGGGCCCAATGTAAGATACCATCTTAACTTTATTACAGTCCCTTATATAAGCATTCTTAGATCAGTAATAGCCTTGGACTGTTGTATAACCAGTACCTTGGTTACTTAGTGTTGACATGGTCTGTTTATATATGTGGGCCAAATTTATCCTTCATCTTTTGCTTTCTTTGCTCTCTGTTGCCCAAAATAACTGGAGTGTGTGTGTTTTGCTTTTAAAGGATTTTTATTCTTTACAGTGAAAACAGAAATGCCAAACCAGACAAGATATTAGAGAGCCATGGCTGAATCTCCCATCTCTTTAAATAACTTTTGAACAATATCTGCTGGTGTGTTTGTGTGTGCAAATTGGATCAGCACTATGGCACCAGGAACTGGGTATTCAGACGCTCTCTGCGCACAGTTTTTCTGATGTAAATTGCCTTCCAGAGCTAATAATTGCTGCACCAGAGAAAATGCACAGATGTGACTGTTGGTAAGAGGTATTGGTGAGCTCTGCTTCTCTCCCCAGTTCTATAGGAACAATGGGATTATGGTAGTAGTCATAGACATAGAAGTGGGGCTTTTTTCCATCTGGAACTCACCTCTCAGGTGAGCATGATTGCCATTATAAGAGAACAAGGGAGGCATTTGTGGTGAGTTCTGGCACCTCTTTATATAGACAAATTGCACTGAGTAGTAGTAATAGGAAATGGCTGTAGCATAGTGGTTATGGATTTGCTTGGCAAGCATATGGTACCCAATTCAATCCCTAACATCTCTAGGTAGGGTTGGGAATTTTCCCTATCTGAAACCCTGAAAGCTATTGTGCCAGTGCAGACATTAGTGTGCTAGATAGGCCAATAAATCTGACATTCCTACTAAGATTTTTACATTGCATAAATAAATAAAAATAAGCAAAGTAAAAAACATTTTACTACAGATCAATGAGAACAAAGAAGAATATTTACATTTAAAATACTTGTAAACTCATTGTTTGGAAACTGCAGGTTTGGAAACTGCATATTTCAACCCCTTTTTTGATAGGGAGCCACTTTCAGTGCAATGTTGATTTTTAAAGATTTTTTATTTAAGGATAAAGCTGTTAGTTTATATCATGGATTTTGATAAACTTTTCCTGGGTGGCCATACTTTATATGGTTATCTTCAAGCAGAAATGATTCACTTTTTTCTTACATAGTTCTGGAGGCTTTAACTTCCCCCTTTCCTAAGAATCACCGCCTAGTCTCTTCAGGAATTTAATAACATATTTTTCTGAAGAGTGTGTGTGTGTTTTAAGATATTTAGATTCTCTGGTAATGGCAAGGAACAGCTGCATAAGCTGCATAGTTCTACTTTAAATCACTTATCCAGGAACAGCATATTTTTCTGTTGCTACAAGTAAATGTCTGCCTGTCTTATCCACAAGCACCACCTTAATATAGAGAAGCCCATCTCTTTGGTCACAGGTGTTTAAAAGGGGTGTCCTCACTACCACAGTGACCATCTGTTTTGGAAGGAGAAACGGTAAGCCGATACGCTGTCAGATGCACGTTGGCCATCTGCATTTCAAGACTAGCAACAAGATGAACAGATTAGGGGTAGAGTTGCACATTGACAATGGCAACAGTCCTCTATTTTTCTACTTGCCCTGTGACTTTGAATCCTTAAATGTTACAACTGCTGTACTTAGGAACTGATTTTCTCTATTTTGAAGTTGAAAGCAAAAATGATGGGTGTGGCGTTTGCCTCCTAGGATGGGTCATAAGGAAAGGGTTAAAATGGGTGTGATGTGATTGGCCAGTGAGAATGCAGGGAGGGGGGAGAGTAAAAGTTAGAGTGGGAGGTTTTGAAAGTGAGTTGAGGTTTGGGAGTTGAGAGTTGAGGTTTGGGAGTTGAAGAAGGAAGAGGGAGGAATAGGCAGTGGGTTGGTCGAGTTGTATTGTGAGAGAGTGAGAGGAATTGTTAGGTTGAGTCAGATAGATGGTTGGAAAAATCAGTTTGGAGTTGTTAGGAACTAAGATTAAGAAACTGACAAGAGAAAAATAAACTGAAACCATACGCTTGTTCCTGCATTTAAAAATAAACTTGATTATTTGTTAATGTTAACAACTGTCTGGACTCCGTGTGTCCCCGTGAGAAGCGGGGTGGCGGCAGCGAAGTAAGCAATCATAGTGGTGGCACAGGGTCAATAGACCGTCAAACGTCCGGGGGCCCTGTGTGATCGCCACAATGGGACAGTATATTAAACAAGAGTTGATGGATTTTGACAGATTTGGAGCTCAATCCAATGAGAAGTACTCCTGTTGTACAGGATTCATCAAAAAGACTGTGTTCATGAACAGTTCATGAAGTGTTAAATGATGGCTTGGGGAAACCTAGATTCACTAGGATGTGTGTTATGTACTGAGTTCAATAGGATCCAAACTGCAGCAGGCTGATTGGTCCTAGAACAATAGGATCCAAAAGGCAGCAGTCTGATTGGTCCTAGAACAATAGGATTCAGAATGCAGCAGTTTGATTGGTCCTAGAACAATGCAGCAGTATGATTGGTTGGCAGGAACCACCCAATCCTGCTCCAGATAGAAGTGAATCCACAACCTGATTGGCTTACAGTAGAATTCCGGAATTAGCCAATCATGGGCAGCCTATTGTGTAAATAATGTATATAAAGCAGATACTGTGAGGGGACTTTTATTCATTCCTCCTCACCACTATGAGCTGAATAAAGAGCATGAAATCACTTTGCGACTCTGAGTATATTTCAATGTGGGAAATTTGTCAATGTCAATTTTTCTTATTTGCCAATACTTGGTTCAGTTTTCATCATTTCAAAATCAGCTCGCAACTTTTTAAATATATTTTTTTAAAATCCTCAATGAAATTCATCACCATTTTAGCGTGAATTTATCCTAACATGCATGTTTTTGTGTCTGCAATTTTTCCTAATCAGCATATTTTTTGCAAAACCCTTTCCCCTATTTCCCCCCATGGATATACCATATTTACTCAAATCTAACGCTCACCTTTTTTGGCCACAGGATGCAGTGAAGGCCACCAGCTTGTATAGCTTTAAAAGAGGATTAGAAAAATTAATGGAGGACAAGGCTATGTCTTGCCTCCACGGTCAGAAGAATTATGCCTCTGAATGGCAGCTGCTGGGAAGTACAGCTGGGCAGAGTGCTGTTGCATTCATGTCCTGCTTGCTGGCTTACCATAAACATCTGGTTGGGGGCTGTGGGAACGGGACGCTGGACTAGATGGGCCATTGGCCTCATCCAGTAGGCTCATCTTACGTTCTTAGCAAGAGACACATTAAAGCTGACCCCCAAGAATCGCTAGCTTATTAAGGGAAACAAAAATTGGCCTGTTGATTCAGTCTGAAAGTAACCCAAGCCAGTACTGTACCCTGGACTGGAATTTATGCTCCCACCTGCTATCCATCCACAAAATTATGCTAACTGCCTTTGACTTATAGTAACTGTCAAGAGTTCTGTTTAGGCTCAAGCGTATTCCTTCATCTTTGCCTTTCAAATCTGATTAGAAATATGATACCGCGGCTTTCTGATGTTTCCTGGCTTGCGCTTTTGCACGGGGACTTTTTAAACTGGTGGAATCCAATTCATTTTTTATTTTTAAAACGCGTCACCATAGATGCCCCTTAACACTGGAGCAAGGAACAGGGTCACGCTGAGTAGCCCTGCCCCAACGTTGCATGCTTGCCCTCCCCATCTTCTATGTTTATAGCAGCAGGAATATGTGCAGGGATTAGTGCCTTCCACATATAGTTGTATGTGAAGGTTTCTCTGGTATCTAAAACCCCAAACCCGGAAGAACATTGGCATGTGCAGTCATATGTGTGATGACCCTCTCCCTACAGATGTTCATGCTGTATGCATAGACATAAGTGGTAGGGCTCCTTGCTCCTATGTTGTACACCGTAGCTAAAAACACCCAAGTACGGCCGTATTGTATGGCTTTTTTTATATAGTTGCACTTATGGGACAGGAACCAGTGTAGCATAATGTGCTCAGTGGAGAGAACTTGATACGCAGCTTTGCTCATTGTTTTCCCTACAGCAATTCCCTTTGTGAGAGATGATGCCATTCTGCGTGAAAAAGTGGTCCACCACATCAGTAAGCAGTGAGTGCTGCAAGGAAAACAAGAAGTACAAGAGTATCACTTAGTTGAACCATGCCCATAATTTCCAGTCGTCACTGATCAGGGCTGGCTCCATGATTTTGAGTGCTTGGCATCTGGCAGGGTGGAAGTTCTATTTGCAGGGCATTATGGTTTTTTTTAAAAAACAACACAAGGCTGTTATCGCAAAAAAGCAGCCCCTATTTATCATGGTGGAGGCCATAGGGTGTTTTTTTTACCCACAATGCACTGGAACCAGAACTTCCAGTTCACTGCATTTTGTGGAAATAAAGATGGCAACCACAGCTGATAAAGTGTTTGGATGGGGGGGCAGCTTAGGCAGCTGTGACCTCTGCTTGAAGGCATCACCAATGGGGTGGCATAGACTCGAGCATTTGCCGAAGCAGGCTGTATGGTGGTACTAGAGCTGTGGCTGATCTCTTGAGTTATCCAACCTGCATCATCTGTTAAGAAAACTTTTAAAATGTGGGCTAAGCCAGGAGGTTGTGAACACTGAACTTAATGCATGTCCGACATATACACATTGAAGGAAAAAAAGAGAGGAAATGCAACACCCAGGGCACAGGTGTGCAAATAATTAGTATATGCTAAGCTATTTGTATAGATGCAATAAATTACTGTAATTGAAGTATAATATAATAAAATATTATAGATACTAATAGACTGAAATAGAAATAAAACACGTCTCACCCAGTGGTGGCTGCTGCCCAATGGGCCTGGTGGGTCTGCTAGCGTCTTCCAAGGGTGTGGCCAATAACAGGTCATAGGGGTGTGGCCAAGTTGTTCTCTGCGTGCTCCTTGATCACAGATACTGAACCATTGCAGTACTGTAAGCAGCGAGCACCTAACCAGACAGAAAAGTATCTTATGGTTCAAAAGGGGTCTTTTCTGCTGGGACAAACAAGTCCTGGAACAGAAATCTCCTTTAAATAAACAACTGTCTCGTAAAACAGGACACACAGCCTGTGACGTTAACATATGAGAGTGTTGGAGGTGAAATAATTAAACAGGTTACCCAATCAGGACCCAGGGGGGTGGAGTCAGAGGGACTATAAAACCAGTTCTGGGAGGGGCGAAGGAGGAGTTCATTGGGAGTTGGGTGGTTGGTTGGAGTGGGAGTGAATTGAGATAGAGTCTGTGGGTAGGCTGAGTTAGTGTAGCGAAATAAGCTGAGTCAGGAACAGTTAGGAGCTAGGAAGACAAGTAAATATCTGAGAGGTGGTTTCGTGAGTGAGAGCAAGTAGCGGAAGTTATAGGTCTGGATAGGCATCCCATGACTGTAATTGACTGAGACTGTTTATGAAACCACAGGCTTGTTAAACTGCAATAAATAAACAGAAGTTATGTTCCAATTTAACCCTGACTGGATTCAGTATTTTACCAGGCAGGGCCTGGGTGGTGGCAGTGAGAAATAAAGTGGTGGCCCAGGGATCAATAGACAGTGAAACGTCCAGGGACCTTGTGTGATCGCCACACAGCCACACTCATTTGCACATTGCAAGCTGTTTCCTCCTTCACAGGAGACAACAGTATAAATGACACAAGCTGGAAAGTGCCAGGGTGCTCACTGGAATTTGAACATCCAATTCAAGCATTTCTTTTTAAAACAACAACGATACCTTTCAACATTCCTGAATATTTGTAGCACTTTGGGGGAAGTTTGAAGCCTTCACTTTCAGCTAGCCACTGTGGATGCAGGGCTGATTGCCTCTTGAACAGGCTTTTGTTTTCAACGTCCTCACTTTATTTCATCACTGGATTGGAGCAATGTTGGCTGACTCAGGTGTCTTGGTGAGGGGGGTTGTTTTCCGCTTCTCTATCTTTTCCAGTTAACATAGCTTTAATTAGTGAAGTGACAACTGCTAGGATTGTCATGGTCCAGATCAGTAGTGTTTCTGTCAGTGATTGTGCAACTGTTATAACACACCAGCATTTTGGGGCATGCTAGCAATTTGGGCACATAAACCTCAAAGTCCTGCTGACATCCGTGTGAATTGAATGTGAGAGGTAGCATGCAGGATTGCAACCCTTGTTGTTGTTTTTTTATGTATCCAGTTCTGGCCAAGCTATACCACAATCTCACTTTTTACTGGGGATAAAATGTGGGGAGACTTGCTGCATGCTTCCTTAAAATACAATCCTCTTCAAATGTTTCTTGCTTAGTTAGGAGTTGCACAAGACCACAAACTCAAATAATTTCAGTGGACGATAGACAGAGTGAACAAAAATACCCAAAGCTCTAAAAGGTAAAGGTACCCCTGCCCGTACGGGCCAGTCTTGACAGACTCTAGGGTTGTGCCCTCATCTCACTCTAGAGGCCGGGAGCCAGGGCTGTCCGCAGACCCTTCCAGGTCACGTGGCCAGCGTGACGAAGCTGCTCTGGCGAGCCAGCGCAGCACACGGAAACGCCGTTTACCTTCCCGCTAGTAAGGGGTCCCTATTTATCTACTTGCACCCGAGGGTGCTTTTGAACTGCTAGGTTGGCAGGCGCTGGGACCGAGCAATGGGAGCGCACCCCGCCACGGGGATTCGAACCGCCGACCATGCGATCGGCAAGTCCTAGGCGCTGAGGTTTTACCCACAGCGCCACCCACGTCCCTACCACCCAAAGCTCTAGTCAATAATTAATTTTAGAAATGGGCCATATTTCTGAACTGAGCAGAGACTTGAGAGGGGAAGCAGTACCACCTCAACTTAGGCACAACCAAAGGGATTTTTAAACCTTCCCAGCTCCCAGGAATGAACAACAGAGGCTTTGGCACCATTCTGCCACTCATTGCATTTGCCTGTATTTTGACTAACGCTTGGGAACCTGCATTTTCAGTGAATAATGAGGTAGAGCTCTTGCAAAGCCATTCTGGATCTAGCGAGTGGGAATAATAAAGGAAGAGATCTGCCCAAATTCCTCTGCTGCTGTTCACACTGACTTTGATCTATCTTGTGACATACATTTGCTTTTTTGGAGGGATGGTGTTATTTTGATTAATATTTAAATCTGGGTGGGTTTCCTTCCCTGTCCCATTAGGCATTGGGTGATGTTTTATTGACCTGAGCTTTCTTCTGTGTTCAAAGGGAAATAGGCCTTTCTAAGGCCACTGCCCTGCAGTCTGTTTTATCATTTATGCTTCTGCAGCCTTCAGCGGTTCTCATGAAGCCAAATAAAACGAAGTGCTGACTGCAGTTTCCCAGCTCCCCCTCCCTCTCCAGTGTTACATAACATCTCACTATTCCTGACAGACATAAAAATGAGAGACGACAGCACAGTCTCTCCATGTTGGGTTAGCCCTCCCTCAACTGACTGACTGAAAACCAAGGTCATCTTACATAGCATAATCAAAGTTAATTATGTCCAGCGACAGTTTTGGGGAAGGATATTCCAGAACTATGGGACTCATAAGGGCAACACAGTACTCCTAAACTCCACAAATGTACTTATGAGGGTGGTAGAATCACCAACTCATTTTTGGGACGGATATTCCAGAACTATGGATCTCACAGGTGCACATAGCACCTCTCATCTTCACAAATTTATTTATGAGGGTGATGGAGCCCACCAGCATTATCTTCCTTAGCTTCTCAAGTATCAGAAAATTGCAGCAATCATCTTCCCCTTATTGGCATGTGAGTTTCCACTTTCCAGGAGGTCATCTATAAAGCCTACCCTCGGGAAGAGGAGGGAACTGAAGAAACAGTTCCTTTCTTATCATCATTATCATTTAATTTGTATGTCTTATTTCCATACTTAACACCATGCTCAAGGCAGCATTACAACATGAAAAGATTTAAATAATTACAAATGTAACAAAAGTAGTCACACACAACAAATAAAGCACATTGAAAAGTACACAACCATAATGGAACTGTGTGTGTGTGTGTGTGTGGGTGGGTGGGTGGGTGTGTACACACACACACACACACACACAACATTCCCACCTAAACAATACCCCAACCCAAGGGTCAGTTCAGCAGTCTCAGCTTCTGTAGTCAGAGTCAGTCAGTCAGGGCCCAGTCCTCCCAAGCCAGGTGGGAAAAGGCCAGCAAGGCAGGGAGCAGGTCTTCCAGACCTCACAGCCAAGACTTTAAAGGGGGATTGGGCCTATTTAGGAAGAATAGGTCTATCAAGGGCTACTCATCTTAATGTCTGTATACTATACTCCAGGATCAATGGCAGAGTGAATACAAGTCACTGGGCAACAAGAAGAGAGGGCCATTGTTTTTATGTTCTTCTTATGGGCTTCCTATTGGTATCCGTTTGGTCCTTATGGGAAACAGGATGCTGCATCCCATAAGACTTTGGTCTCATCCAGCACAGCTCTTCCTATGATCTTTCAGACACTCAATTAATGCACATGGAGAGAAGGGTGGGAAGGTGGCAGTCTCCACTGCTGACCTGCTACATGCATCCATTCAGAAAGTTTGGAAAGAAACAAGAATTTAAACCTACATGGATGTTTAACATTTTTCTACCATGGTGGCTATGTTGAAATCTTAATAGGCTTTTTTATCCAATGATACCCATTCCTTGTAGTATAAAGTAATATGTGAATGAATGCATACTAAAATATAAACAGAACATGGTATTTATATCACACTTTACTTTCCTGCTGAAAGCACTTCACGTACATTATGTATTCTTTACAACCACTCCCCTGAAGGGTATAGCTATCCTCCATCTTGTGATAACTTATGAGACAAATACGATTTACCTCAAGCTATTCGGTAGATTTACATATGAGCTGAGATTAAAATGTGAACTTCTAGTTTATAGCTCTTGACAACGGCACTGAATCATCTCAACAATTTTCAACAACCAATGACAAATCATCGCATTGGCACAATATTGTAAAAATAAAATTGAGGCATTTAGAAGCATCCTACAGAACTGTTTCATACTCACTGACACATTTGGTTCGGATTTGGAAAGGATTTTGGTTGGATTGCCAAGCGCTTTGTACAAACAATCATTTTTGGGGATTACTCGCTCCACTAGTGCTATATTTGGACTGGAAAGTGATCCTGGGTGAGGATGAGGAGCCACTGGGAAGCAACAGGACGGTCTCAAACAGATGACAGTATGTGCAAGGAAGGAGCAACTTAAAAGTATCTGGGCAAATTTCCACATTGACTCAACTAACACTTTTTCCCATGACATCACATTCAAAACAATCTCCATATTACAGACCATATGCTGATTAAAGAGAAACCCCCGCATTGCAGAAGCATAGAAGAGCTTACGAAAGACTGAGTGTACCCCAGCTGCATGACTGACAAACTACGGATGTTAATGCAAACAATAAAAAATCCCAAAGCATGCAGAAGAAGGAGCTGTCTCTGACATCTCAGCAAGATGATGCGAATCAAGAGGTAAGATTAAGCACTAAACTGATATGCGTAGGTAGAATCTCTAAATGGCAAATGGAATGAACAAAAATAAACAATTTACAAGAAAAGTAGGAAGAGGTCAGAATGGGTGATGCAATTAGCAAACAGGATTATGTTTATGAAGGCATTTGAGTTCCTCATGTAAATAACTAGAAGATGAAGCCATAGTGCTTCGCCCAGTTCAGAAGGTCACACAAAAGTCTTAAGGAGGAAAAATGCAGGAAAAATAAATGATACTGTTTT
Source organism: Podarcis bocagei (assembly GCF_964188305.1). Taxonomy (NCBI): domain Eukaryota; kingdom Metazoa; phylum Chordata; class Lepidosauria; order Squamata; family Lacertidae; genus Podarcis; species Podarcis bocagei. The sequence goes on from NC_138134.1 coordinate 51,678,314, forward strand.
TGCAAAGAAATATTTCTTTCTTTCTTTCTTTCTTTCTTTTTCTTTCTTTCTTTCTTTCTTTCTTTCTTTCTTTCTTTCTTTCTTTCTTTCTTTCTTTCTACTCCTCTTTCGAAATAAGAAATTTGAATTTAGTTTAACTCTGCATAAGTGTTAATAGTTCACTGTAACAGCCAGCAGCTGACATAGTAATAACAGCATTATGCCTAAAGAGGAGCAGCAGAAGCAGGGAAGTAGACTCTGTACAATTGTCCATTGATTTAGGCCATTATAAGCAAATATGTAGTAGAAATCATTGTCTGTTTATTCATTGGATTCTTAAATATGTTGCTATGAATTGTGTATTTGTCCACAATCCACCCAAAGTTCCATGGGGACGATTTCTTACCCACTCATAAGTTCCCAGGACGGGTTACAGCAATTTATAAATACAATATTAAAATCAGTTTAAAACTGCAGTCAAGAGAATAGGGATAGATAGACAAACAGACAGACAGATAATGTCAAATGCCAGGGTAAAGTATTGACTGTGTGCAAAACACTGACAGTTGCCATCCCTTATTCCAGACACCAGCCCAAGACCTTTCAGAACAGCAGCAGGCAGCTGCACCAACCAGCTAATTCCCTGGTCCTGGCATGTGCCCACTTGCTGTGGCATGCAGATCTCCAGGTGTGCCTTATGACTGGGAAAGGTGATGGGCAGAGGACAGAAAGACTGAGACAATAAGAAGTGATGGAATCCACTTCATCGGGAGATTTAAATGTCCCTGTGGCAAACCAAGCATAGCCTAAGACACTTGACTTTAGCTGGACTATACCCATAGCCATGAGACTACAAGCTGCCTTTATGCTGGAAGTGAGAGGGATATTTTCATCTTGATTTTAAATCCATATCTCTGTTATTATGCCTCCTCTGACTTAGCTAAACCCAAGGCCTTGTAGCTATCTTGCAGGAAGTTTTCATCTTCTGCCATCATCTTCTGCCTCCAAAAGCGGTCTTGGACTGATGCATTATCCTTCTTGCCATTAGATTGGCAGATGGTTATGGGATCTGCTGCAGCAATGGCCACTTACTTCGGGGTGAGCAGTGGTTATGGCTCACCACAGCACCTCCACAGCGCCACTGTGAGCTGTGCCATTTTCTCTGTGGTTGTTGCTGCTTCCCCAGCTGCTGTGGAGGCTCTTGGGTCCCCGTCAGGCCCTATATTCCATCCAGCCATTCCACAGTGGTTGGCAGTCTTCATTCAGGTCCACTCCATGGCTATTGCCTGCACAAAACAGGAGAGTTCCCATCTATTTTTCCAAGAGTTTCCTATTGCTGTGATAGGGGTTAGTTGGCAGAGTAGGAGAGAGATTGGGGGGGGGGGGTTACTATTTGATCTTTGTATGGAAATCCCAAATAATATACGTACTTGGAAAGACCCTGTAAAATCTTCTGTCTATTTTGCTTTGTTTCTACCTTTGTTTTCTTTATGAGTCACAACAACTAGTTTCATATCTCTGCTCCTTCTTGAATTTGCAGTGGTGCAAAGTTGGACATGCTTGTTCCTCTTAAAAATAGTAACCTCTCCACAAGGCTTGGGAATATAAGATTATCTTGCTCACAGGGAGGCCAACGGAACATTGCCTATTAAAATTGCTAGTCTCAGGTGGAGCATTTAAATATAGTTCTGGCACAACAATAGGAAAAAATTAGATCAAAGTTTTGCGTATCCTCAGAACCAATGAGATCCCATGTAGTCTGCTAGCATAATTTGATAATCAGAAAGATAGTTTTGGTAGTAATCCCATTACAGAAATCTAATATAAATACCGCTAAGAAGTTCTCTCATGTTCAGCTGAAGTCCAGGATGACCACTGTTAAAATAATATGTAGCTGGGCTAGCTGTTTCCAAATCAAAAGCAAAGACAGGTGAGTCATCTTCAACTTTCTGTTAAAGCCTGCTTATATTTTTCATATTTAGCTGTTCAGAGCATGTCTGTTAACTCCTGGTTCTTTCTCAGAATGCTCCTAGAAATATTTGTGCATAAATGATTTATCGTATCTTTCAAATACAGATTTTTCATAAACAATGAACTTGTGAAAACACCTTTGAAGGGTCTCACAATTGCTCTGCTCATTAAGATAAGAACAAAACACAAAAGATTCAAATCTGTTGGGTTCTTTTGCACACAATTAGCAGTGTGCAGCTGTTCCATGAGTGCCACTCTCCACACACAGGTGGGCTATCAGTTTGCAGGAATGGGCGGTTGTGAGGAGGGAGTCAGCAGCAGAAAACGTCCTCAGGCAATAGGAGGCAGAAGATGAATGGATTGTGCCCACAGACTACAAGTGGAATTGTGAGATATTAAAGATGCTGATAATAACTTTGATGTAGAACAAATAATTCATATTTCTTTTGCACCGTAACATCTTGTGGCATTTTAGTCCCAACTGTGAAGCCTACGCTTTTCACATACTTTAAGGTGGTTGATGGAAATAAGAGTGAGGGAAATGAAGTCACTGAACTTTAACTTTAGGCCAATTTTAAAGTCCCTTGGTTGTAACGCAATGTACGCTTCATGGGAAATAAGTCCCATTGAACATAGCTGGAGTAATTGTGAATAAGATCATATTGTACATGGTGGCCAACGGTGGAACTGGAATAGGAACTAAAGAAGGCTTCTGCTTATAACTTGCCAAGTAGATACTTCTTTAATGAATGATGTTAGATGAATTTGGCAATATTTGCTTCTTTGCTTATTAGGGTTCACTTCCAGTAACCACACTTTTTTTTATCCTAGTAGCTTGTACAAATTGATAGTTCTGTCATTTGTACAAACAGCCTTCTAAGAATAAAAGTAAAGCTAGCTAAATTATAACGTTCTGGTATTTCTTTGTTAAGAGAGGCAGACAGTGGAGAGGGAGGAAACCTACAAGACCCAACTAGGTATTGCTGACCCTTTAAAACCATATATTACTTGCTTTTGTAAAGTGTGTTATGTTGCTGTTTAGGAAACTGCCCGCCTTTCCATTCCTGGAATTAGGGACAGTAGAAGTATTTTGAGAAAATATATCTCTTTTAAAATAATTATCAGGCAGTTTTAACATGCAGTTTTGAAGCTGGGAACGAATCAGTAAAACAAGGAACAAGAAAAAACTGATATTGGGAATACCTATAGAGATAATGTCAATAAGTACTGGGTGCTTCCCACTGTACTTCCATATTTCTCATTACCATTTCTGAACTTTGGACTTCTGAAACTCCTATATCGCAAAGAGCTTTGAAGCAAGATGAATCCAAATGCCTCACCTCCACAATAGGTTAAATAAATAAACAGCTGCTGTACCTACTTGTTCATTCAAAGCAACTCTCATACAAGCTTCTGACCTGCTTGTAAGTAGGTAGGGCTTCTGAGGATTTTTGCTAGGCATTCAGCAGTGGAATAGCACACAGAAATGCGGCTTTGCTTGGCACAAAGATGCAATAATGAGTAAAAGGTTTGCCTTTTGGATGTTTGCTTGTCAGGAAACTGCTGAAAGTACAGTAGCCTTGCCAAGACAAAAGAAACATCTACAGCACTGGCAGCCCTAATTGTATTGTATTCAGACACAACCTTTAGACTCTTCTTTCCCAAGGCTTGTGTTTTAGAGCCCTGCTTGGACCTTGCATATAGCCCTCTTAAACCAACCATGTTTGCTAGCAACCCCTGTGTAAGTTTAATCCTGTAGCCAAAGTTCAGCAAAGAGAGCACAGATGATGTTAACACAGCAATCTTGTGTGTAGAATACTGTAATACCTTCCAAAATCCCAGGTAGACAACCTACAGACAGCCTTGAGCACAACGGTGGACAGAGATTACTGAGATGGCCTTGGCTTCCCACAATAAATAGACAGAAAGGAAAAGGAATGTGGTAGAGAGCAATATTTGTTTCTTTTCTACTGGCACACCTGTTAACAGAAAAGGCAAGGCAATAAATGTAAAGATGCAAACTGTCGTCCTCTTAAGAGTATCTCCAGAATGTGTGTTTGAGAGTAAATAAATATTTTAAGAAATGTTTCTTTTCATGACTAGGGAATGCCCTTGTACAGTAACAGCATTCTCAAACATAGCCATGATGCAGAAGGCAGTGCATGCCTTCCTTAGGCTTAAATTAATGTCTTGTTTGTCTTGTTAAAGAAAATTAATGGAGTTGAGGAGCTGCATTAGAAGCCCAGCATTTCCAGACTCCTGTCTTTATGGTATGAGTATTATGCTATTCCTATGTTCCTAATGATTTAACAATCATGATAAGCAGCTAAGGTTGCCAAACAACTGATTTTTACTGGAGTTGATTCCTGACCACTTTCAGTCAATGCATAATCCAAATGTCTGGGTAAAACTGGAAAATACATTTTTTTCTGGTCATTGTTAAACCACTACAAAGAAGGAGGATGATTGCCATGAAACAGTACAGATTGAAATTTCTCCATCAAAAGAATTAATTGAAATATAGCCTTCAGTTATCAAAACACTGCCCATGCTTGAATGATCCTCCAAGCCCATGGCTCCAAGGCTAGATAAACTGTAGACAAATGCCATAACCACATGCTCTTCCCTCACCCTTCCCCGCCTCACATCTTGATTTATTTCCCTGGTTTGTTAATCAACATTCAGACCACATCTGCACTGTACTTTTAAAGCTGCATTATATCCATTTAATAGGCATACCTTCCCCCAAAGAATTATGGGAGCTGTGGTTTGTTAAGGGTGTTGAGAATTGTTAGGAGACCCCTATTCCCCTCCCAGAGCTATAAGAGTTCCCTGTGAAGAGGGACTGATTGCTAAGCACTCTGAAAATTGCAACTCTGGGAGGGTAGTCAGAGCCTCCCAACAAGTCTAAACACCTTTAACAGACTGCAACTCCTAGCAGGGCCAGCACAGCCATTAGGTGGGGTGAGGTCTCTGCCTCAGGTGGCAGAAGCCCCCAAATCAGCACTGTGCCTGCCCCACTACTGGCAGAGGAGTGTCATTGATTTTGGGCAAATTGCACTGATCTTGCTGGAAATTGGCACAATCACACTGGAAATTGGCACTGATGCCTGCGCCACTTCTCTGCCAGTGGTGGAGGTGATGGGGTGAGCAGCACAGGCGGAGGTATTGGCAGCAGGTCAGGGTGGCATTTCCCGTTTTGCCTTAAACTGTGAAATGGGACGTGCTACCCCTGACTCCCATAATTATTTGGTGGAAGCCCTGAGTATTGAAATCATGCATGGCCAAACTTGGCCCTCCAGATGTTTTGGGACTACAATTCCAATTCATCCCTGATCACTGGTCCTGCTAGCTAGGGATGATGGGAATTGTAGTTCCAAAACATCTGGTGGGCCAAGCTTGGCCATGCCTTGCTTAAAGTTGTATCTTGGGGCTTAAAATGTATTGTATGAATGTGGCCTCATTCTCTGCTGCACCAGAGAGCAGTACTAGAACCAGTGGGTGAAGACTGCAAATAAGTTGTTTTAGGATAAACATTAGGAGAAAATTCTGAAGACTATGAGCTGTTCAACAGTGGAACAGACTGCTTCAGAGGTGGTGGACTCTCATCCTCTGGAGATATTTAAGCAGAGGCTGGATGGGTATCTGTTAGGGGCTGCTGTAGTTGCCTCGTGTTCAGATCCTGGATGGTATGTGGCTAGCTTGTCCCATTAAAGTAAGGATTTCTGCTTGTTTAATGGAACTTCATTTTTTCCCCTGTGCACCTCCTACATCTTTTCCAAGGGTATCCCACAAAGCAGAATGTTAGAAAGGAACAGGTAATCTGATCATAACCAGTTTGGCCTTCATTCACAAATGCAAGGCACCATTTGATGCTGCAGTCATTAAGTAACGAACTGGCATATGTGAGCCAGGACTTAATCTGGATAATGTATTTAAATGCTGTCGCCTGTAGATGCAAATCTAGCCTATTAAAATTTGCTAAAGTTATGTAATTGACCTCAAGGGCGTTGTTCTTGTTATTCGTGGTAGACAATTATCTCCCTAAGAGTCCCTTTCTGCAAATTCCTTCTTCCAGATGGTACTGTATGAAATGCAAACTTATTGCGTGGACTTAAAAAGCTGTGTGTTGCAATTAATGATCTTTTCCAGAATCTCTGTTATTTACAAGTTGCTAATGAAACCTGCTGTTCTTCCTCATTCAAAAATAATTTCGGACTGCTTCTATTTACATATAGTGCAATGAAGGAGTTAGTTTTTAGCTTTGCATTTCCTTTTGGTTTTGAAGGGTAAAGATAGACAAATCACCTAACAAACTCAGTTAAAACCTTGTGCAAGGGGGCTTTACACAGTGTGGCTTTCTCCTCTCCCCCCAAAAAAAATATTGGCTTGAGCAGGGTTGGGGGAAAACCCAGAACAGCAAGTGTTGGGGGGGGGCTATTACATCTAGCAAACTGTCAGAACTTTTGTAATACCACAGTGTTGAATTCAACCCTACAATTCTAACTTAAGTTGGTTTTCATACAGAGCAAGAAGTGGGGTGGTGAAGCATGTATTTCTATAGAAGTTCTGTAGGCAGTTAGATCCAGAAAAAGTGGTCTTTCTTTAAGGCAGCCTTCCTCAGACTGATGCCCTGCAGGACTACAACCCCTAAAGAAGTTCTCAACACATTCTTCTTGTGATGTCAGCAATGAAGTAATAACTATGTGACTTAGATAGGGCATTTAAAAAACCTCCCAAAATTAAACTCTCTTAATTCCATCCCTCTCCCCATAAGAGGAATGTCAAATGCATTCTGTTGAAATCATTGGGAGGTAAATCAGTTCTACCTTAGCTAGCTTGTGCCCATGTTTCTCATGTTCCATGAGCACAGCAGTCTGTGGTATTTACCTTATGCACTAATCTTGTTAGTGCAGCATGCATTTTAGTAATCTCAGTATGGTTCAATCTGAGCAGCAATGCACCTGCTTATTGAAACCTCTGCTTATTGCTTTTCATTTCACTTTTTAAATCACCACCATGGCCTGTCAGGAGAAACCATTTTCTATTCAATTTTCATATAATGTAAGGAAAGGAGAAAGTACAATTGTATGCAGTGGACTAGACTCAACAGCAGGAACTTCTCTGCCCAGCCCATCACCTTTTCCAAATGATTTAGTATGCCACTTCAATATCATTTTCTTCTTATTTTCCAACTCTTTCCCTCTGCCCCTATAAAATGCTTTCCTCTTTCCAGCATTAGACCTTAATGTCTGAGGTTTTAAAGGAAAAGACAGGCTTCCCCAGCAAAGCCGTTGACCTCATAGCAAGACTCTCGCATCATTACACTACGGTTATAAGTGGTTATGCCAACATACTTTATTACAGTATATTTACTGAAGCAGAAGAGGGGCTACATAGCCAGCTAAGTAGGATCAGGGAAATTAGTCTGAAATAATTGCATCTGTACACAGCCTGAGTCAGCTTCTAGTCATGAGTAAGTCTCTCAGAATTTAGGCCTTGTTTACTCATTTCATTTTTCTTCCACTTGTATTAAATAGAATAATTCCCCTAATGAGCACAGCCCTTCCTAATTAGCAATTACCAAACCCATTTCCAATAAAATCCAAGTGGTTGGTTATGGGATGCACAGCTCATGGGGTTTGTATAGAAGTGCCTATGAGCCCAGTCTGATACCCTTGGGTTGTCTAGCCACATGTTTTTCTCTCACACACCGTCTGTTGTCACAAATAGGTACTAATTGGGATAGTTCTGTTTACTGCCTCATCAGAAAGCTTCAAGCTTTAAAATATGTACAAGAGAAAAGATTGTTGTTAACAGGCAATCTCGGTTAGATATGTCATGGGAGAATAGAAAATTGTAGTGGACCTGTACATTCTACTTTACTGCATCAGAACAATACAGTACAGTATTCCAAATATGAGGACTAAATTGTGAGTAAATGTGACCTTTAGTCTTCCCAGTTAAAAAGTGAACAAACTCTTTTTCATTGAGCCTTGAAGCATTTGATTAATTTTTCTCTGTTCATCTTTCCGTGCAGGGTTGCATTCCATGATTGCATTTAGGGCCAAAAGGAAAGTGTTAAGCTCTAGTTCCTGTTATATTTCCAGGCTAATAGAAAACAGGCACCATCATAAATTGTGTTGTAACTGTTCTTCTGCTATTTTTTTTAGCCTGCAACAGAATCTTGTGGTTCTTATCAAGATGAACTGTCTGAAACTACATTTGTATAGCTTTTTAAAATGTAGGAGTTATTAAAAAAAAATCCTCCAAAGAATGTAGCCTTTTTATACAACTGTCTGACCACACACTCTTGAATCTCAATAATGGCTAGACAAAAAGGAAACCATGCTAGTTCATGCATCTGTGGTGTGCAGAAAATGTACGAAGCTGCTATGCATTATTAAGGAATGCATATTTTGGAATGTCCATGTGGACAAAAAGTCCAGGACCCGCTTTTGAGGTGTGATAATAGAGTCTTAGTCATTGGCAATTCAAGCTGTACACATGAAGTAAGGTCAGTGCCATGCATGGTCACAAGAACATGGCTGGAATGTACCACCCTGCTTTCATTTCCATGCCTAAGGGGCTAAATGTGGTAGAAAATATGATATTCAGTGGAAAACATTAGCATAAACCTATGCAGTTAAGTCGTGGCTTTTGGGTGAAGCATGGCTGAGCTTTAGCCCAATATTCTGAGTGCTGGGGGAAAACTTCCTGAGCACATATTTTCTCTTATCTTCTGTGGGTGCCATGAACTATAAACTCTAGGCAAATGTGTAGCCAAAAACATAAAGAAGCCAAAAAGACAGGCAGAAAGAGAGTGTTGGGGCTTGTCCAGCCGCTGCAATCCCCCCACCTCACACATTAACTGAACATGTGAGGGGATGCTGTTATAAGCTCTTCTGTCATCTCCAACCTTAGTTGCATGCAAGTGCTTAATTGTGAAAACTATAGGTAAGTTTTATCTACTGCATAATGCATGCAATTAAACTCTGCAGATCAATGGCATTTGTCCTGATCTTGATGCATTTGCAGGAAGGATCCTGGCACAGTCATGTCGTCCACCCAAGCATCTAGGCAACGCTTATCGGTCAAATAAGGCTGAAATTGATTTCTATCTCTAGATTCAGATCGGAGAGCGGTATTCTGAGAGCCGGCGTGGGTGGGAGTAGATGAGAAATGTATCATGAAGGGTTTGACATTTGACAAGTTTTTACATTTTATTTTGGTTTCAGTTGTGTGTTTAAATTACTGTAACCAGCTTAGAGCCTCTGGGACTGATGGGATAAACATCCAAATAAGTGAATAGCATTCTAAGGAGTCTTCTTAGGGGATCTTTATCTGTTTACAGTTTGGCTGTAACATAAGTGTTTGCAGTTGTCATGTACTGAAATGAGTGGGCTGTTACGGAGATCCCAGGATCACTATAGAGATTTGTGATATTTACTTCTCACACTATAGCAGAAGCAGAGAAAGAACGCATTTTCCTTTCATTGTGTGGGATAAAGGAACCCGCTCTTAGGCTTGCCAGATTTAAGCGTCGAGCTCAACAATACTGTGAGCAATATGTGAGCCCAGACAATATAGGTAAATGGATACTGTCAGGTTGACGATTGGCTAATACGTGCCAGATTCAGATCAATTTCAGATTGTAGGTATAAGGTGTAATGTTGGATTGTTCTTTGATAGGCAGAGGGCTAGATTCTGTGACTTCAAAGTGCATGAACAGCATAAACCGGGATAATTCTACAATGATGCCAAGTGGAAGCATGGGGGGGTTTTTACATCTTGGGGAGGGGGAGGGGGAGGGGCGCAGAACCAAAACACCACATGCCAGAATAAAACTTTGACTGTCTTCTAAGTCAACCAGCATATGGTTATTGAAAGGGCTATGAAGTGATTCTGGAAGCTTCCATGTATTATATAAATGAAGCTGTTTACATTTGGACTGAACCAGAAATTCCCTCAGTGACCTCTAGCAAGTGTCTTGTCCTTACTGTTTCTCAATCAACACAGCTGGAAAACTCCACAGAGAAAAACCCCACATTTCAATGAGAACCAGATGCCATTAAAAAGTTCAGATTTTTCTGAGAAATACATTCCAGAATATACTCCTAATGGAAGCAGAGGGGGGGGGGAGCACCTTCCAAGTGGGATTTAAATATGATTTTACAATTTCATGCATTTAAATCTGGTGATAATGTTTTGATTTCTAAAGACAGTTGATTAGAATATCAGTTTGGCTTAGTGGTTTTAATATAGCTAGAGATTAATATAGCTGATCTCTCTCTCACACACACACTTGTGATTCTTAATATTTTTTAGAATTCAAGGTCTATGGACCTTCTTGCCATAATAACACAGGAATCCCCAATGTGATCCTTTCCCACTACCACCAGCAGCAGACTTTGTGTTCCCAAATTTCAGTGGCGCCCTGTGCAATGCTAAAATTTGGTGCCCCCACCCTCTCACACTTCATTCTACAGCACTGTGCGTAGTCCAAAATTGTGCACCAAAAATTCCTCTCCTGCAGACTCCACCCACATCAGCTTCTCACGATGGGCTTTATTAAAGCAAAAAGGCTAATTGAACAGCATCTGAAGGACTTAGAGCAACAGAACAATCTGGCCATTATACAGAAACTCTGTCCTTGGTATGCCTCCCCCCCCCCCCAGTTTGATTTCCTGGCACCATATTTGTATAAATTAACTATCCCAAAATACAGACGTGCCTTCACACTGGCCAGATTGGATGTGATGCCCTCTGCCATACTTGAGGGCAGATGCCAAAAGATTCCAACTGGGAAACGACTGCCCCTGTGGAGATGGCAATCTGGAAACAGTGGCTCATGTTCTCCTGTCCTGTCCCCTTTATAAAGACCGGAGGAATGAGATCATCACCCCACTCCTACTCACCATCCCAGGCCACCCATCTGTGGCCACATTGTTCTTTCTGTTATCAGATCAAAATGATCAGACAACAGCAAAGGTTGCTAGGTTTATCGAGGGTGCAATGAGATTAAGGGCCACTATCTTGATCATTTGATTGTCCTTTTTATTCATTGTTGGTCTTTTTAATTGTATATATCACTTGTTTTATGTTGCTATGGCTGTTGGCTAAGGCAAATAAAGTATCTATCTATCTACAGCACTGTTGTGGTGCCCCCAGCAGCTCAGTGTCTAGTTTTATCTAAAAACCGCCTCTGCTGCCAACCTTTTTCATAGATTGCTTTTAAAACCTCCTAGTAGTATGACAGGTTTAGGTACACTATTGACACCTACACTGGAGACAGAATAAACTGTTAAATAAGGTTGTTTATTAAAATGAAATTTTGTACTGAAATCCAAGACTGTCTGGACCAAATTATTTAACACTTTCTTTGTGCTTTCTCTATATTTGAAGTTAAAATCAAAGCACAGATAAATGCAGCTGTATGAAAGGCATTTGCAGTGACTGCTAAATAACCTCTGCAAATGATGAGAAGATGTAAACAGTTGTCCATCTGCATCTCCCTGCTCCCCCTTTTTGCACTAAAAAAAGCAAGCTTCTGGATAATGGATGGCTTTCCACAGATTCTCTCTGAGTGGGAAAAACCTTACAGATTTAATATTTCAGACAAGAGTCTTTGTGTAGAAAGTCTGTGATAAAATGCAGCTGTTTAGCTAAAATATTTACAGTGTGTCATCCATTCCCCCCCCCCAAAAGACTGCAAACTACACATGTCATCCTGTGCATGTTTACTCAGAAGCTAGTCCCATTGTATTCAATGGGTTGGCTCATCAGGAAGTGACCTTTGGATTGGAGCTTTAATCAGCTTAATTGGTTCATGAATCAACAAATCTTTAATCACAACAGACTGAAAACCCTCTCCATTTTATTGGTGGTACCAAGACTGGAGGGTACACAACCATGTAGACATCCTTGCTTCTTCAGCTGTGTGTCATGAAGAATGGGGGGGGGGGAATTAAAGATGGCTTTTCTTTCTAATTCATATCTATCCAAAGCTAGCAGGGACAAACACAAAAGTAATGATGTCTACTGATATGAACGGGAAATACCAAAACTGTTCCACCTATGTAGAATCAAATACATGCACGGGTGGACTGCTCCAGTCTACTTTGAATGGGGGCAAGGTGGAAGTGGATTAACAGCTAAATGATGTTCGAATGTGGACAACATTTAAACATTCACGATGCTTTGTACAAGTAATAAGAGCACTGAATCACAATGCATACATTGCCTTAGAGATCTGTGCAATGGACCTGTTTGCTAGGCCTGCGTTACCATCCTTGCTCTTCTACTGATGGGAGACAGAGGGACAGTGGGTTGTTTTGAGTTGTGGCCATCTGGCAAGAACATTCATGAGCCGAGATTTCAAATGGGGACAATTTCAACTGGCTTCACACCAGTTCTTAGAAAACAAGTGAGTGACTCAGGGAAAACTGTACGAAGCATTTAGAGGTGTCTTGGGGAAACAATGTTATTCTTTCAAAATATGCTTTTTGTCCCACTAAAAATAATGAGATGCTTTGCTTTGGATAAAATAATTAACTTTATGCATTTGTTCCAGACGGGGAATTTGCCATTTTGGCATAATAAAATAGCTTTTGGCATTGGCCTGAGAGATTTCCTGTCTTTGGATAGAGAGGCAGGGGAGATGATTTCAAGGGAGGTTATAGTCTTTTAAATTCAGTGAGATTCAGTCAAGATTGCACTTGGCCTTGTGCATTTGGCCTTTATCTGGTTTTATGAAGGTATCATATTTTATTCAGCTCCATATCACTGAAATAGGATTATGCAAGCATAAAAGGAACAGGAAGCCCTTTCTTATTTCTAATGTACCTGGTAGAAAGAATAAAAAGATGAAAGTAATAACAGCTAATGCAATTTTCTCTTACAGCCTTAATGCAAATGCTCTTTTAGATGTTGCTTATCGTACACAGGCAGTGAAAGAGTACAAAAAGCAGGGGGCACAGCTGTTCTCTTCAGTTCCTCTGTTATGACATGCTCTTATGCTCAGATCACAAGACAATCAATGTGAAGGCACTTTTAATTATTCCTCCTCCAGCCATGTGAATGTGGAAGAGGAGTGAAGGATGCTATGATACACTGAATGTGCAGCACCAAAGACTAAATTAATAGGAACTTTGGCAGTTGTCAACCATTATATCTAAATGAGAACCCTCATTTTTAGTGCCCCTATGTGCCTCATTACAAAATGCTAGGGACAAAAGAACAAGAGAGGACTATATCATTTTCGACACTGATCTTTTTAGGGGTGTGTGGCTACCTACTCTCAGAAAAAAAATGTTGGATGACTAGCTGGAGCCTTAGTCCTAATAATAATAATAATAATAATAATAATAATAATAATAATAATAATTTTTTGTACCCTGCCCATCTGACTGGATTGCTCCAGCCACTCTGGGTGGCTTCCACCAGGGTATACAAAAACACCACCACCACCACCAGAACAACAAAATAAAACATCACACATTAAAAACTTCCTGATACAGGGCTGCCTTCAGATGTCTACAGAAGGTTGTAATTTTTTTTATCTCTTTGACATCTGATGGGAGGGTGTTCCATCGGGCGGGTGCAACTACCAAGAAGGTCCACTGCCTGGTTCCCTGTAATTTTACTTGTCACAATGAGGGAACTACCAGAAGACCCTGGGAGCTAGACCTGGACTGAACAATGGGGACAGAGATGCTCCTTCAGGTATACAGGGCCTTTAAGGCATTCCTATTTTCTAAAGAGCATAGTGAGTAAATGTCAATGAAATGGGGCTAAATTCACTGCTAGCTTAACTATCGGTTGAAATAAATTCTCTTATATATTTATTTATTTGTCATCTGTTCGTTTAAATTTTATCCAGCATTATTCCAAGAGATCCAGATGAATGACATTATTTTATATCAAGCATGGTCTGATAGTCTACTGCGCATAACCTGATGTATTATGTGCAGTTTGTGGGGAGAAATTCCTCTCCCCTAAAGCAAGTGATCATATATTTGAAGGATCCTCAACAGTAAGATATACTCTTCACAAGACAGATAGTAACCAAGACACTTTATTTAGAACAAACTCAAGCACACATTAGACATGAGAAAAGCTTGACAGAAATCTTATGTTTTCAGTTGCCTCAAGGCCTGGACTGGAAATCCTCCAGACTCTGGTGAACTGGAACACATAAAATGCAGACTGGATTTCCTCCACATTACAGATTTGATCCGTGATTTTTTTAACACTTCCAAATATGAAGATTCTACAACATCTCTAGGCACTTATTCTCTTTACTTAGTGACTTTTCCTTTGGCTTTAACATGTCTAAGAGCTTATCCACACTTCCTCTTGTCCCGCTGCTTCCCCCTTGGGGAAACCTGCTCTTTAGCACTCAGTTGGAGCAAACAACAATTCAGGTTTCCCCCAGATTGCCGTTTCTTCTGATCTATCACTAAATAGTGGGTTTTCCCTTGAAAAGGAATGGGGCAAGGGGAAACCACTCTGAGCCATGCTTTCTAGGCACTGCACACACGGAAGTGTGAGTGCACAAAGTTGACCTGATGACTTGTTCTCTCCTGGAAGTTTAGGGTCCATAATTGCACAGGAGCCTACTCAAGTCCAGCAAGCTTCCCACTTTAGATATTCAGCCCCCAACATGGGTGCTGCTGCTGCAGGAATGGCAATGGGGACATTCAGAAGGGAGAAAGGACAGTTAACTCTCCCACACTCTCCCCTTCACATGATGGTAATAACATTGCTTTCTGCACATACCTGCAAACGTGTTTGCCATCATCACACAATACATTTTTAGGTGTTGGCTTAGATTTATCATGTGACATTTATTGTTGTTGTTTAGTCATTTAGTCATGTCCAACTCTTCGTGACCCCATGGATCAAAGCAAGCCAGGCACTCCTGTCTTCCACGGCCTCCCGCAGTTTGGTCAAACTCATGTTGGTATCTTCGAGAACACTGTCCAACCATCTCGTCCTCTGTCGTCCCCTTCTCCTTGTTCCCTCAGTCTTTCCCAACATTAGGGTCTTTTCCAGGGAGTCTTCTCTTCTCATGAGGTGGCCAAAGTATTGGAGCCTCGGCTTCACGATCTGTCCTTCCAGTGAGCACTCAGGGCTGATTTCCTTAAGAATGGATAGGTTTGATCTTCTTGCAGTCCATGGGACTCTCAAGAGTCTCCTCCTGCACCATAATTCAAAAGCATCAATTCTTTGGCGATCAACCTTCTTTATGGTCCAGCTCTCACTTCCATACATCACTACTGGGAAAACCATGGTTTTAACTATACGGACCTTTGTTGGCAAGGTGATGTCTCTGCTTTTTAAGATGCTGTCTATGTTTGTCATCGCCTTTCTCCCAAGGAGCAGGCGTCTTTTAATTTTGTGACGGCTGTCACCATCTGCAGTGATCATGGAGCCCAAGAAAGTAAAATCTCTCACTGCTTCCATTTTCCCCCCTTCTGTTTGCCAGGAGGTGATGGGCCCAGTGGCCATGATCTTCATTTTTTTGATGTTGAGCTTTAGACCATATTTTGCACTCTCCTCTTTCACCCTCATTAAAAGGTTCTTTAATTCTTCCTCACCTTCTGCCATCAAGGTTGTGTCATCTGCTTATCTGAGGTTGTTGATATTTCTTCCGGCAATCTTAATTCTGGCTTGGGATTCATCCAGCCCAGCCCTTCGCATGATGAATTCTGCATATAAGTTAAATAAGCAGGGAGACAATATACAGCCTTGCCGTACTCCTTTCCCAATTTTGAACCAATCAGTTGTTCCATATCCAGTTCTAACTGTAGCTTCTTGTCCCACATAGAGATTTCTCAGGAGACGGATGAGGTGATCAGGCACTCCCATTTCTTTAAGAACTTGCCATAGTGACATTTATATATCTGTGCAGAATCTGTAACAGGGAATGGTAGTGAGTTCTGTCCAACTGGATGTTGCTATTAATGTACACTGCACAAGAAGGAAGTAAGGTAGATTTCTTTGTTGGCTACACCTTTTTATGATTAAATGGGCTCCGACTCAGCCTGATAAACATAACAAATCTTCTCCTGCTAAGAAAACATTCACTTAGAAGGCTGTAAAAATGCAAGGTTGTTAGTTCTCCTTGTTTAATGTCATTGTTTCTTTGAAACTACATGAGAACATATTTTGTTGATAGGTTATAAACAAGAGCAAAATAGCTCCATTTAGACTGGAGCTATTAGATTTATAACAGCTGTAAAGCATTAAAGCACATCTCAATGATTCCAAGGAGCATTTATTTTGCAGATGGTAGGAAGATGAACTTCAGGATCAAGATCTTGGCACCCACAGTCATTGTGAAGGGTATATAAAGCAGTGATGGAAGTTTTTGGCTTTTTTGCCATACATCTGAATAATTTAATTAAGTAATGCTACTGAGATTTGGGACATCAGTAAAGGGTGGTATTTAGCTTTTATATGTGTGCCATTATTTCAGTATCCCAGACTAAGAATGTAGTGATGAAATAAAACCTTGTGGATATACTTACTCACTATAATATATTCACTGAACTATTAATCACAGACTTCAACTTCTGTCTTCTTTTATTTATAATAATTTGTTGTAGCTAGCATTGCTATAGCTCATGAACAATAGGATATATTAGCAATGATTAACTCCTCTGTGGCCATTCAGTAGCAAGTTGGTCAGCTCAGGTAATGAACAATTTCACTGGAAGAATTAATCCTTGTCAAACTGTATGTGTGGGATTTTTCAGTCTTGATTGAATTGGGTTTTGGAACAACAACTGGGCTTGTCCAGGCATTCCTGTGCAGCACCCATTCATTTTAATGGGGTTTCTGCATGTAAACTTCACTTCATTGTGTCCTGGGTCATCTTTGTGTATCTTCCACTCTGGTTTAATGACACCAAATTTCTGCCATTGGTGACTTTAACTTCTGCATCCCAGGAGACAATGATACGACATGTACAGTGAGTTAAGTAGATTACAATTATGCTTCTCTTCAAACCACTCATTGCCAAACTGTGCCACTGACTCCTACTCCTTGCTGCAAATTGGCCTTCCACAGCCTCCTCTAGCCCTCTTTGCCCGGGACCATCTCCCTTCCCCAGCCTCATCCCCTCTTCTGAGGCCACAACACTCACCAGCTCTGTTTCATGCCCTCCTTGGAAGTTTATTTTGCCTGGCTGGAATGTGTATTTGCACACTGATAATGCTTCCTACATGCCTAGATAGAGGATAGACATGGGTGTGTGGGTACATGTAAAGTTAGTCTACTGTACAAAGGTAAACTTCGGATTCATTGCCCTGCCCAATGTTGCCACTGGCATGTGACCTCTTCAAGACTGTCCAGAAGTGAATGTCGCCCTCAGGCTGAAAGAGATTCCTAACCCTTGATGTTGTTGTTTAGTCGTTTAGTCGTGTCTGACTCTTCGTGACCCCATGGACCAGAGCATGCCAGGCACTCCTGTCTTCCACTGCCTCCCGCAGTTTAGTCAAACTCATGCTGGTAGCTTCGAGAACACTGTCCAACCATCTCATCCTCTGTCGTCCCCTTCTCCTTGTGCCCTCCATCTTTCCCAACATCAGGGTCTTTTCCAGGGAGACTTCTCTTCTCCTGAGGTGGCCAAAGTATTGGAGTCTCAGCTTCAGGATCTGTCCTTCCAGTGAGCACTCAGGGCTGATTTCCTTAAGAATGGATAGGTTTGATCTTCTTGCAGTCCATGGGACTCTCAAGAGTCTCCTCCAGCACCAGAATTCAAAAGCATCAATTCTTCGGTGATCAGCCTTCTTTATGGCCCCTTGATAGTGGCCCTCATATTGTGTCTAGATGCATTCTTCTCCATGATGAATAATTTCAGGAAGGAAATAGTCACAACAGTGAATAATTTGCACGGGGTGGGGTGGGAAAATATCATTTTGAGAGGAGAAATATATTTCAGAAGATATAATATTGTATTAGACTTATTAATTTTTAGGGGTTGATTATACCCCATCACTGGGGGCAGGGGAATGGAATTCCCAGAGCAGCTTACAAAATTTCAAAACACAATAAAACAAGTAATTAGCATACACAAAATGCCAAAACTGAGAAATCCGCTTCCCTGCAACCACATGCCAAAGCTCTGGTGTCAGTGGATCCTGGAGGAAGGTCACAGATGAAGATCATAGCACAAGAACAGACACATGCAGAGACAGGCCTTCAAGGATCTCCTATGTAAATAGTTTGGATCTTATGCTGAAGTCCCTTAAGAGACTAACCAGTCTATGATGGCAGGGATTCCAAAATTATTCTGTTCTGTTAATATAATTAACCAAAGTAAATGAAGATAAATGGTGTATTTGGATTAAAGATAAAGCCTTCATATTGTCTGAGGGCAAGTGTATTGATGGAATAATGAGCATACCATGTAGACTCATAGACGCCCTGAAACAAGGGGCTAATTCATTCTAATAACATGAGGGAACCAGGCTCAAAAGATGTGGGAAAGAGGTATCTGTTGTGCTGTCCTGGGCAAGGAAAATAAGTGCAGCTTTTGGGATATAGAGCGGAATCTCAGTTTTCACTTGGCTCAAGGTGTGTGTGTGTGAGAGAGTTTAAGAAATTCTACTACATTCTAAACAGTTCTAGACTCTACCCCCTTGCTTCCTCAAGTGATTTCTTTCTGGAGTTGCTCCTATCTAGTCAGCTGCTGACATTCAAAAGAACTGTCTTTGGTGTTCTCATGTCATCAGGCAAGTAGAGGTGATAATGATGGATACCCTGAAGTTTTGAGTTTTCGGGTTGTTTAAAAAAAGAGGGTTGTACATGAGTTGTACATTTTGATTGCTTTAATTAGCCCACAATGTTGCATTTTGTCAAATGTTTTAAATGTTTGACTTCTGGGTTTGCGGCGTTCGGGAACCAATTTGTTTGACAACTAAGCCTTTCAAGAACCAAAGTATCTCTCTCTCTCTCTCTCTCTCTCTCTCTCTCTCTCTGTGTGTGTGTGTGTGTGTAAAAACATTTATACATAGAGCCATACAATAAAAGCCATATACAAAATTGAAATCAGCTATTATGGAAAACTGTGTTCTTAATTACCTGTATAAGCCTGAAGGGATCAAAGAGTTTTCAGCAGGCGCATAAAAGTTGAAACAGAAGGCGCCTTTGAAGCCGTGTTACGTAAATCACAAAAAATAGATTGGAACATTATTGATATGTAGAATGGGTTTGTATCCTGCCACTTCCAGTGACTGTCTCTCAGAACTGCTGACAAGTACTTTTTATTTAAAAAATAAAAATCGTAAAATACCCATACTGTCTATATAAGAACAACATAAAGCACAGCACAAACTACTGCCAGCAAAACAAAAATAGTCAGGTTAAAATGATTTATTGAACCAAAAATATAAAAAGCCTGAGTAAAATTGGAAAAAGGTATTTGCCTCCCCCCCCCCCACTGAAGTTGGTGCCAGAGAGTGCATTCCAAAGTTTGGGGCCACCACCAATAAAGCATTGTTTTGTGTTGCCGCCCACCCACCTCAGCTCTGATGCCCAGAACAGGGCCCCTGAGGCAGATCTGTGTAGTGAAGCAGGTTTTTGATGAAACAGGTGGTAATTTTGTGTGCCATGTCCAGTACTTTTTTTATGGGGGTATGAGGGTACTCAAGAGTATGCAATACCAGCACCTTTCTTTCTGGAAGAAAAGCACTGGCAACATCCATTTCACACTTCTTTGCAATCCATTAGTAATTGTGCAGGGCAACAGCGAAAGCTCATAGTGCTGAATAAAAGCACCATTAACTTTTCATAAATTCACTGGTGTGCATTGTGATGAAGGAAACATTAGCTGATATGGCTGATCAATATCTCTAGATTGCAATCTTGCCTGAATTCAGTGTAGCTTGGGTTGGGTGTCTAGCTGAAAGAAGAACTGCAGCCTTACTACAAGAGGAAAAAAAATATTTTCTTTTAAAAATACTTCTGTCTTTATGATCACTTGTCTAGATACTGTGTTACACTGTTGTTCTAGGAATTTCTATCTGTGGAGCACATGAAAGGAATTTTTCTTTTGGGGGGAGGGGGGAGATTGCAAAACAAACCACTTAATTTTTTTAAAAAACCTCCCCTATACCTGTTGAATTTGTCTGCAAATTCAACATATTAAATTCATGGTTGAGACTAGTGAAAGACTGCAGCTCTGTGATAGAATGTCTACCTTGCACGCAGAAGGTCTCAGGTTCAATCCGTAGCATCGCCAGGTAAGACTGGGAAATACTTCAGCCTGAAACCCTGGAATGTTTCTGCCTGTTGGTTCAGACATTACTGAGGTAGATGGTGTGACTCTGCATAAGGCAGCTTTTTATGATCCTAAGACTATAGAAAGGAAACATTTTAAAGTATGATAATGAGTGTATTATCAACTTCTAACTTAAAAAGTATTTATACACTTATTAACAAAGGAGTGTTCTGGGTTTCAGTTAGCGAAATGTATGAAAAAAGCAATCAGTTAATAACTTAAGTTATGACAGATTGAGTTAAAAAAAGTGGGCAGTGTAATTTTCCTGTATTTACCAGATGGCCATGTTCCTGATGCTGGCAGATAGGTTGGATTTTCTCTCTCTTTTTCAAATCCTCTATTTATATAGTTCCAAACAAAACACACAAAGTTGATAATTCAATAGGAATGTGAATTTATGTTCAGAAAGGGAACCAAAGAGCATCATACCAGTTTGCTAACCCCAGAATTAGTTTTGCCCTCCCAAATAGGTGTGTGTAGTGCAACATGCCTACTCAGAAGTAAGACTCATTTAGTTCAGTAGGACTACCTACATTCCACCAAAATGTATATAGGATTGCAGCCAAAGTTGCTCTAGGGGATCTTCCAGGGCAGGTTGGCAGGGTAAATGTTTTAAATGCAAACTACCGTGAAGAACATCCAAGAAGCAGCACTGGAGATCCAAAGAAAGAAACATGGGATGCAAGGTGAAAGGAACATGGAAGGAATATGATTTTACCCCCATAAGAGTAGGCAGCTTTGTACATTTATTATTGCTCCTCTTTCCCGCAGAATTTTTCCAGGAACATGTTGATAATAGGTGCTGGATTATCATCTTTTGCCAAATCGATTGCTTGCCAATAATGAGTTGATGTTCCCTGAAGAATGGGAGCTTGTAACTGGAAACTCACTTGTGCCCCTATCCCCAGCTTTTGGGATGTACTGCTCTTCAATTAGCAGGAGGGACAACTTTCAAAGATTGCTTAGCAATTTGCTCAGTTTGGGGGGGGGGCACACCCCAGAATTCATTGGCCACAACCAAGTGGTGGTTAAGAGGTTTCTGGGTATATTCAAGGAAGTACAATAAATTACTGCAGGAGACTGAACCCATATTAAATAACATCTATCTTCCTACCTACCTACAGCTATGCAACTTTGGCTCATATTATCTTTTCATCCTGCCTTACAGCAGATTTCAAAAGTAAATCACATAATGATCACAGCATAAAGAGAGTTCTTAAAGTTGTAGAAAATGTGCCTTACATCAAACCACTTCGTGACACATTTCAGATTCCAGCACTGGAATAAAATGATGATGACACACTTCGTCAGTGTTTAGTCCCATCTGCTAGTCCTCCTACTCTACTTCACAAAACTGTAGCAATTTCATATGCCCCACGGATAGACCACTGTCACGAATCTCACAGAAGTAGCCATCGTGATCTAAGTTATTTGAAGGATATAACGCAAGGGTCGGCAACCTAAGGCCCATGGGCCACAAGCAGCCCACGGGGGTCATTTAACTGGCCCACAAGCTGCCCCCAAATCAAGCCACCCACTCCGAGAGTCCCTGCACACTGCGCTAAAGTGGTGCAGCACAACACGGGGACTCACTTCCGTGGTGCCAAAAATTGTGTCTGTGCATGCTCAGACGCCGGAAATCGTGTCTGCACAGATGCAGACGCCGGAAATCGCAGCCACACGTGCTCATGCACGCGAGCGATCCAGCCCATGGAGGGATCTCCGCTGGAGTGAACCAGCCCAGGCAAGGTAAACCTTGCTGACCCCTGATATAACGTAAAAGAAATATGCCTTTATAGACTAATAGTCTCTTCTCTCCCTCTAGTGTTTTATTTGTCCAGTATTGTTGTACATAGTAGCTGAGGAGAACTCAGTTCCATTCACTGCATGAACTGAAGACTTTGTTAAAGTAGATAATTAAAGTAGTGAACTAAATAAAGTAGATAGATAGATAGATAGATGATAGATAGATGATAGATAGATAGATAGATAGATAGATAGATAGATAGATAGATACAGTGGTACCTCAGGTTAAGAACGTAAAAACAAAACAAAACAAAAAACCAAGAATGTAATTCGTTCTGGAAGTCCATTCTTAACCTGAAACTGTTCTTAACCTGAGGTACCACTTTAGCTAATGGGGCCTGCCACTGCGCCACTGCCGCACGATTTCTGTTCTCATCCTGAAGCAAAGTTCTTAACCCAAGGTACTATTTCTGGGTTAGCGGAGTCTGTAACCTGAAGCGCCTGTAACCTGAGGTACCACTGTAGATAGATAGATAGATGATAGATGTCTCCCAGATCTAGTAACACAGGTAGCCCAACACACACATGAGAAAGCATGCTCAAGCTACTGCATGAGTGGGCTTCTCCTCCAATCAAGTCACAGTAACATTTTTCATTGAAGTCAAAGGGGAACACCTTTCATCAGATCTCCTGTGGGTACAAGGTTCCATACTAGGTCATACAAGGCAGTACCAGGGACAGCTCCCAGTGCAAATTCCAGGAAGCAATGAAAGTTGCTTCCTGATTTGTCTGAGCTCAGTTGAATAGTGATGCAACTCCTGCTGGTTCCCCTAGCTCTGCCCAAGACTTTAAAGTGGCAAAACTCTGACTTGGAGCTTGGCCCTCAAATGTCTTCTGCTGCGCCCTCTGACTTCTTTGTCAACAGCTTTTAGGGGTGTGATTCCATTTTATACATCATAAACTACTGTTCCTTTGTAACTTCTGCACATGTCATGGAATACATCTGACTGCACCTTATCTAAGACTACAATTCCTTAAGGTTATTATAATGAATCACCACATTTAGATTCTTTAAGATGTAACGGGACATGGAACTCAGAATCTGACTGTGCAATTGAGTCTTCACATTAGAATAAGGTATTGAGAAAAATTCCTAAACCATCACAGGATCTGTACTGACAGGTGCAAAATTCTTGCATGTATCTATTGCTTCTTCCACAGCTCTTTTTAAAGCTATACCTCCACTCTACTTGTTCAAATTGATTTCACTCAGATATTATGAGAAAAAATTGATCAGAAGTGGCTAAGGAAATTAACTGATTTCACCTTAAAAACCCCTTTTTGCAATTAATTTGGAATTAGCAAATGTAATAATTGGCACAGATCCTTATCTCCCTATCTCTCCCAATTGACATTTTGCTTTGAAGCACCAATGGTCTGGACTACAAAGTGCAGTGTTGGGCTGTTTGAAAGCCCTTTTACAAACACCCCAAAACTGGTCTTTAAACCTCCAGTTTTGAGGCCCACACTGCTCTTTGAATCCTCTGAAAACCCATGGTTTAGAGAGCAGCACAGGGATGTTTATAAAAGGGCTTTCAAATAGCCCTATACTAAGCTTTGGCTGTGTGCAGTCAAACCAAGCAGAATTTAGCCACCACCCATTGATTATTAAACATATACAGTAAACAGTCTTAAGTCTGGAAGATACATGACTGCTGCTTCTGATCAATCACCAGCAGACATTAAGCAATGTTCAAGAGCAATGCCCGCCTGAACAATGTTTCCTTTTATTTGTACTGACATTTCAGAGTACAAATTCTCCTTCATAATGTAACTTAAACCATATCTTTTTAATGCAATATGATTGTGTGTAATCATAGTGCCCAGACTTTGACATAAAAAAACATAGCAAGCATTCTTCTTTTTCATGACTTTCTACAGTCCACATAGCTCGTAACAGCCTCAGCCCTCTGCTTTTAATTACAGAATGGTCTGCATGTTCTTCTTTTGGCACAAATTATAATCTGTTTTATGTCATAATTTAGCTTGTATAAACCACTGTGCATTTTCAACTTATTTTTGTTACTTTAAAATAAACCAAGCACACTGTACATATTATTATTATTATTAGACAAGGTGTCTGGTTTTCTTACTGTTTACATTAAATAATCCAATGTGCTTTTTATTTTATTTTAATCCAGTGCTTTTTTAAAAAAAATAAAAATATAAGGGAAATGTCTTCACTTTTTAAAAACCCATCATTTCCCAAGAAACAAGAAGGATCCTTAAACGCCTGCTGACATCTTTGTATTTCATCACACAAACACTTTAGTCTGTGGTGGTATGTTCAGTGTTAAGAATGGTTGCCCTGGGTCATAGAGCTTTAAAATATAGAGTGAACAGCACGGAGGTCATCTTCCAATGTTAGGTTTAGCCCTCAAGCCCACTGGGGCTGGGAGTGATATTCTTTCCTTGTTCTTATCACAGAGCCCTGAGAAGAATTTCTGCCACTAGTTTGTGGTGATGATCTCCTGACAACTCAGCAGAGAGAGGCCTACTCTCAGTGCATAATAATCATGGGGCACTTGAGTCTAACAAGCTGTATTGGAAGGACCTTTGCCAGTTGCCAGAATCACAGCCAGCCAGTTGTAAAGTATGTCTCACGGTTGAGGTCCAACCTTGCAGCTGCTACATTTCATTTTCACAAAGTTCATTTCACAAGCTGTGAGGTTAGCTAGCCAGACAGGGTTGGAGAGCAAACAACTACAAGAAGTCAGCTGTTTAATTAAGTTGAATTGCTCCAATTAATCGGAGGCACTTTCCCCGAGCAATCAAAAACTTTGTAAGCAAGGTGGTATTCTATAACGTACACAGTAGGATGTGCTTAGCTATAATAACACACTAGAATGATCAAGCAGCAGTTGATCAAGTGGCACAAGGGTGCCTCGGACGTCACTGCTGGAAGGACTGTTTGGCTAGCTTTCCCTGGCACTGACATGGGCTACAGTGGTGCCTCGCAAGACGAAAAGAATCCGTTCTGTGATTCTCTTCGTCTAGCGGTTTTTTCGTCTTGCGAAGAAAGCCCATTGACGGATTAGCGTATTAGCGGCTTTTAGCGGCTTTTAGCGGCTTATCGGATCAGCTGATAAGCGGTTTAGCGGCTTAGAAAAAAGGGGGGAGGAAAAAACCCCCGCAGGAACTCGCAAGACATTTTTGTCTTGCGAAGCAAGCCCATAGGAGATTTGTTTTGCGAAGCACCTCCAAAACGGAAAACTCTTTCGTCTAGCGAGTTTTCCGTCTTGCGAGGCATTCGTCTTGTGGGGCACCACTGTACTAACATCAACAAAGGCAGGCAGCCAGGAACTGCCGACTTGCATGGTACTAACCAAAGAGCCCCCTGCCTCCATTGCCACCCCCCTGTGGTACCAGTAAGGGTAGGGTTTTCTCTATCATTCTGCAGCAGTGTACTAATGGTTTCTACTAGTGGAGCCCTGTCATTGGCTGCTGGATCATTTACCTTAAAGGCTGCATTTGCATGTCACAGTAAGCCATGGCTAGTGGCTGATCAGGAAAATGCAGAGTATTCCTCCTTGCTAGTAAATGGAAGCAACAGTGATCCTTGGGTTTTGTTGCAATGGCATTAGAACAGGAATGAAATGTTAAACTTACGGGTAAAGAAAATAAGATGGTCTTCTTTTTTGAAAAAAAAAATGCAAATTGAAAAGGAGAAGGCAATAAAATTTGCTCAGGAAGCAGAAGAATCTGTAAAAATTGCAAACAGGGACAAGCTCCATTCAAGCTTCATCCATGATTTGTTGTACTACAAACAAATCACGATCAGCAAGTCAATGCTTGTTCTTGACTTACAAATCATGGTTTGTTTGAGTGAAACAAACCATAATTCCAGATTTGGGCAGAATGCCATGCCATGAAACATGATTTGTTGTTTCTGTCTACTAGTGGAAAGAAGCAAATTGAGAGGTATGTATGTATGTATGTGTTCACAGTAAGCTATTGACTGTGGCTTAATGTGATGTGTAAAAGCAAAGTAAAAGAAGGCAGATTTCTTTTCTGAGGGTGGGGTACTAGAATGAATTGCTTTGCACAGTTAAAAAGAGGACACAGTAATAAATAAATCAAAATATTTCTTTTTTATAGTTTAATTTATAAGTCTCTGGGGCCAGGGTTTACATTTTTTATAGAAACATGTTCTAGTTTTAATAGTAAATGTCGGAACTGAGGAGCCTTTTGCCTTCAGCTATAAAGCAAAAGAATTTGTGCTTTTTTGTAGGTACAGTACAAACTGATCTCAGAGTCTACAGCCATTCCACAATAGGATGAATGAACTCAAGGACATGCTTTCTTAGGGGGTCTCATAAAGGGCAGTTTTCCATGCTGTTAACATCTTACTTTAGCACAGGAAGGGATCCTTTGGCTTTAATACGTGCACGGAACAGTGTTTTTTGTCTGTCAAGTATAGATCATCATGCAAGAGTGATAAAAATGGCATGCACAGAAATTAGTTCCTTTTTTAAAGCTGGCTTGCCTTGTTTTCCTTTGCACATAATCCTAGTAGCATCTACCTTGCTCATGTTTCCACTGTGGACCTCAGTGCTTGAACAATCTTGCCACCCCAAAACTAGATCAATGTAGCCCAGAAAAGGTATGGCATGAAGATCCAAGTGTGCCCTAGCTCTTACCCAGGGAAGGGCTACAGCTCAGTTGTAGTGCAAATTATTTTCATGCAAAAAGATCCATGTTCAGTCCCTGGCATGTCCAGGTAGGGCTGGAAAAAACCTTTGTCCGCAGCCCTGGGGACTCACTGTGAAACACTGTATAGATAATACTGTGCTAGATGGGCCATGCTCTGAATTGGTATTAGGACAGTCAGCTTCCTATGCTTCACCTCTTCAATGAAGGTCAAGATTTCACATAATAAAACCAGGGCATGGAGCATAAACAGTGATGGATCGTGGGATGTATGTGACCTCTTCTCTCACAAATATCTGCAGTAGATTGTATGGAAAAACTGTTGCTCTGGAGGATTAGTGTGTGGCTACTGGAGTGTTGATGTCTCAGTATATGGGAATTTTTATTAGCTGCTGAGAACCTATACTTGTCCTGATGTTTATGGCTGCTGATGATTTTGGAAATAATCCCTATTGGGAATCTGACTGGAAATGCACTAAACTGACCCTCCATAGTGGTTTTGGGGAGCTACAGGGGGTGTGCTGAGTAGAAGATGTGGGTGGGGCACCCTGTAGGCTTCCACTAGCACACAGAGTCCGTTGAACCTTGGGGTTTTTTTAATACTTTTGTCCCAAACTGACTTAATGCAGGATGGAATTTTTGTTCACAGATAAGAGTAGTCTTGTAAAAATTTAATGATGATGCGGTCAGGAATTAAAGGTTTGCTTTCAACAAATCAATAACATTCTGATGGCTTCATCTATGGTTTGATAATCCTGACCAAACATAGGTCTCTGTCTATATCAGGGATGGCCAATGTTATACCCTCCAGATGTTGTTAGAGTAGAACTACCATCATCACTGGCCTTGCTAGTTGGAGTCAGTGTGAGATGAAGTTCACAACATCTGAGAGCCGCCACAATGGCTTCCCCTGATATATATTGTGTATCACTGACTGTCACTTAGTTTAATGTCGAAACGAGCCTGATTTGTAAAATATTGTAAGCAAATATTTTACCCCTGTAAAACCTCTGTAGGGTTTATCATACCAGTATTTTCCATTGTTGGAAATGTCAGGCTATTAGAGCTGGTTTTCTTCATTTATGGTGGAGCTGTACAAAATATTGGAAGACCATTTTGGAAGCAATTCAGCTGATTTTTGGCTATACTGTACAAGAACTCGACAAAATGACACTTTAAACAGTCAAGGCTTCCTCCAAATAATCCTGGGAACTGCAGTTTGCTAAGAGGGTGTTAGGAGAACCCTATTCCTCTCACAAAGCAACAATTCCCAGAGTAATTTAGCAACCAATACCTCTTACCAAGGAACTTTGGGAACTGTAGCTCTGGGATGGGAATAGGGGTTTCCTAACACCTCTCAGTAGTGCCCTTAGCAAACTACAAGTCCCAGGATTCTGTGGGAGAAGAATCCTAGCATGATTTATACTGGCATGATTCTGCTTCAAATGTATAGTGCAGTTAGGACTTTGCCAACCAACCTAGTCCCCTCTAACCATGCTGACTGGAGCTGATGGAAGCTGTAGTCCAAACTATCTGAAGGGTTTGGGTTGGCAAAGGCTATTATAAGGTTCCCCTCTCCTTCTCTTTATTGCACATGCACATTTAGTTCCCCTTGTCATGAGGTTTCTCTATTATGGAAGAGCAACTTCTCTGTTAGTGCTAGTGCTTGTTTGAGTCTTTCACTTTTGTCCTTTGTTGGTACAGCTATTATGTCTGCTTCTTTACCAAGTTTGTTTTTGCTCCTGCTTACCTGATCTGGATAAACCTCTGAAAGTTGGTTTCCTACAGAGGGAAAAGTAATAGTGGCCCAGGCGACCTAGTTAAAAATCTGCTTATACAAAAAAAAACCACCACCACCCATGTTGAGAATGAACGGTAGGGGGGAAGAGCAAACAAAGGCATTGCTAGTCCCCAGGCAAAAATCAAGGCCCCAGAGTCCAATGAACTTAGAACATTGCAGGCTGCTTCTGCCAAGCATGGGACTCTGAACAGAGCAAGCTACTACTTCCTTCCAGCACTCAGCACAGCCAGTTCCAAGCTATAGCCTTTATTCCCAGGCATACACCAGCAGCCTCTCTGTCTGATTTCTGTGTAAACCGTATTCATTCCATATGGCTGCCCAGTAGTCCCTTGGAGGCTTCCTTGCATCAGAGAAATTGGCACACGATCAACTTAAATTTCCCCAGCACTTCTTCTTCGCAATCAGTGGGTCATGATTCTATGATCTAGTGAATCCTTTTTTTGTTGTGAGAGCTTGAGTGAGCACAGAGGGTCCATTCACCAGCAAGGGATTCATGTTCACTGGAACAGAGGAGGCTGCTCTGGGCGTGCTCAAAGACGATTCCCCATTCAGCTCAATTAGGCACGCTCCCTTGGACTGGGCACATCCTGTATGCGCATCAGGGCAAACACAGAAAGCTCTGGATCAGGTGTGCATTGTTCTAGCCTAGGAAGCTGTCAGAGCAGATTTATCTGCCCATCTAGCTCAGTACCGTCTTCTCTGAGGCTACTTCCACCCAGCCATTTACTGTGGAATAGCAACGCCTGCTTTGGTTTGCCCACTTTTTACGAAGCAACTTCATGGTGTCATGAACAAAGCATTCCTTTTTTGTGTTTTCCCTAGCCACCTACCAGCTTTTTTTCAAAGCTCAGAAAATCTGACTTTTAGAAATTTGGTGGAATTGCACTGCTATTCTGGCTGCTTATGTCCTGTACAGATGGCTGTTTCTTAGACTGCTCTAGCCTTTCCCCTCTCTGTGGTCTGTCTCTCCACTCTAGGTATCAGCCTTGTTACTTTAGCTCTTTCCTTTCCAAATAGTGTGCTTTTATATCTGCCCGCCGCCCCCACCCCCAATGCAGCAGGGGGAGTTCGTGATTGGGAGTACAATAGAGTATTTAGCCCTTTTCCATGCATGCAACGGCCCCAATGAATACTGTCCTCCTCCCAGATATTTGAAGCTGAGGAAAGGGAGAGTGCCCATGTAGATACTGAGGGTTAAAGCAGAACAGCAATGATGTGGCTCTACTAAATCATGCATGTCTAGAATAATAATAATAATAATAATAATAATAATAATAATAATAATAATAATAATAATAATAATAATAAATAATAATAATTAATAATAATTAATAATAATGATAATAATAATAATAATAATAATAATAATAATAATAATAATAATAATAATTTCTTATTTAGACTGCGCCCATCTGGCTGAGTTTCCCCAGCCACTCTGGGCAGCTCCCAATCAAGTTAAAAACAATACAGCATTAAATATTAAAAACTTCCCTAAACAGGGCTGCCTTCATATGTCTTTTAAAAATAGGATAGCTGCTTAGTTCCTTGACATCTGATGGGAGTGCATTCCACAGGGCTGCGCCACTACCAAGAAGGCCCTCTGTCTGGTTTCCTGTAACCTCACTTCTCACAATGAGGGAACTGCCAGAAGGCCCTTGGCGCTGGATCTCAGTGTCCGGGCTGAACGATGGGGGTGGAGACGCTCCTTCAGGTACACAGGGCCGAGGCTGTTTAGGGCTTTAAAGGTCAGCACCAACACTTTGAATTGTGCTTGGAAATGTACTGGGAGCCAATGCAGATCTCTCAGGACCAGTGTTATGTGGTCCCAGCAGCCCCTCCCAGTCACCAGTCTAGCTGCCGCATTCTGGATTAATCGCAGTTTCCAGGTCACCTTCAAGGTAGCCCCACGTAGAGCGCATTGCAGTAGTCCAAGCAAGAGATAACTAGAGCATGCACCACTCTGGCAAGACAGTCTGCGGGCAGGTAGGGTCTCAGCCTGCGAACCAGATGGAGCTGGTAGACAGCCGCCCTGGACACAGAATTAACCTGCACCTCCATGGACAGCTGTGAGTCCAAAATGACTCCCAGGCTGCGCACCTGGTCTTTCAGGGGCATAGTTACCCCATTCAGGACCAGGCAGTCCCCGACACCCGCCCGCCCCCTGTCCCCCCCAAACAGTACTTCTGTCTTGTCAGGATTCAACCTCAATCTGTCCTGCAGGGTTTCTGACAAAAGTCTTTCCCTGCTACCTGATCCTTTTATCTGGAGATGCCAGAGTCTGCACCCAGGGCAGTATTCATGCAAAACATGAGCTTTACTCCAGAGCTTTCATACTTTGTCTGCATTTCCTTTTTACTTGCAGATAACTTTCTTTCCTCCCTTCTTCCCAAATCAGTAGGCCTTGCTTCCCCCAGATAATCTAGTAAAACCACCTGAAACTCTACCAAGTGGCAACCACCACTGGAGAGTTTAATGCCATTTTGTTTATTATTGACAAACACTTCCTTCTACATTTCTAATACTTGCTGGCAGGTGACAAGATGCCACTCCACAGAGTCACTAATGTAATTTCCTACCACTTCAGATTTGTTTGATAGCCGGAAGAGAAACAGCCAGTGTTGCTCCTTCAGTTTGTCATTTCCAGTGTAGTAAATGCTTTTTCAGCTTGTTGCCTCTGGTGAATCTCTTGTCCGCAGTCCCGACATGCAGTATTTAGTGCAGGAAGCTAATCAAAACAATTTGTGCAGTCCTTTAAATCTTCAGCATCAACAGACAGTTGCAGTAAGAGCTTTGCAAAAGGGTGCAAATCAAATCTGAAAGCAAACAAGTTCTTGATGAGAGAAAAGGAGGAATGACGGAAGAAAGGTGCACAATTTCACTGAGATCTCTGATGAAGCTGGAGAGCCATGATACAATATATGACCCAGAAAGGTGGTATGTTAACTGGGATCATGGAATCAAAAAAAGATTTGTGGCTGACATATAGTGCAGGATTTAATGATAATCTTGTTGGCAATATATTCAAAAAGCTATCTGCATGTAGTCCTTGCATAGATCAGGTCACCTGCCATGACTTTTGTCTTTCTGACTGCACTCACCAGCCCAGCTCCAGCTGGAAAGCATGACCATGTATAATTGCAACCACTCTTGCAATGCTTACTACAAAAGCTGAAGTGACCCACTGGCTTACTAATGTTTAGCATGCTGCTTGTCAAATGCCAGCTGTAGTGTTGGCCTGATTTTAGCTAATTGCCTACAGCCGTGGGTATTCAGGATTGTCAGTCTGGCCAGCCTCAGCTTTCATATCCAACCCTATATCCCCCTGATTCTAGTAGCTGTGACCAAAGAGCCCAGCTCCAGTCACCATGCATCCTAGCTATTGATTGATTGATTGGCCATTTACAAAATAAAAACCATAAAATCAATCTGATAAGAATAGTGTCACAGGAAGCACATACAGTGGCACCTCGGGTTACATGCGCTTCAGGTTACATACGCTTCAGGTTACATACTCCGCTAACCCAGAAATAGTGCTTCAGGTTAAGAACTTTGCTTCAGGTTGAGAACAGAAATCGTGCTCTGGCGGCGCGGCAGCAGCTGGAGGCCCCATTAGCTAAAGCGGTGCTTCAGGTTAAGAACAGTTTCAGGTTAAGTATGGATCTCCGGAACGAATTACCGGTAAGCACCGTATTTTTCGCTCTATAAGACGCACCAGACCACAAGACGCACCTAGTTTTTGGAGCAGGAAAACAAAAAAATATATATATTCTGAATCTCAGAAGCCAGAACAGCAAGAGGGATCACTGCGCAGTGAAAGCAGCAACCCCTCTTGCTGTTCTGGCTTCTGGGATAGCTGCGCAGCCTGCATTCACTCCATAAGACGCACACACATTTCCCCTTACTTTTTAGGAGGGAAAAAGTGATTCTTATAGAGCAAAAAATACGGTACTTAACCCGAGGTACCACTGTATTTTTCCAGATCTAACACTCTGAAGGTTACATAGTCCAAAGCATCTGCTCAGGCTTTTTCAACCTTGGGTCCCCAGATTTTGTTGGACTACAACTCCCACCATGCCTAGCTAGCAGGACCAGTGATCAGAGATGATGGGAGTTGTAGTCCAACAACATCTAGGGACCCAAGGCAGAGAACGGCTGATTTCGGGGCACCAGGTCAGAGAAGGCTGCACTCGAGTCTCAGACTCACTCCATCGCATCTTTTCAGAGTCTACCACATGCGCTTTGACCTGGAAATTCCTCCAGGGGGAACTAGGGGAATGAGGCCTTCATGCCTTGGGCCCAGAGAACCACCACAAGCTGCTTTCTGTCCACAGCTATAGCAACTCAGCAAAGCATAGCGAGAAGCACTACTCCAGCTCTGATTTTCATTGGCATCTGAACAAAGTTCTGTCTCATTCCACAGCACCCCATCTATGAAGTCTATAGGACTTTAAGTGATGTGGGAAAGAACAAAACGTAAGAAGGAATTATGATTAGAATTAGATTTGAAACATGCTAACATTTCCGCTCTTTTTAATTAATTAGCCTCCAAGAAAGATTCCCATTCCCATTCCCAGATATAATCCTTGCTGTACAATGAAGATGCTAGACCCACTTCTGTGGTGAGGGAATTCCCATTTGGGGACTGTCACAGAGAATGCTTTCTCCCAGGACACCATATGGGCTCATGTCAAAGGATCTACTAAATATTTCATACTGGGATGAGCCATTATTAAGAGCCTGTTTTAAAACTAGATACAGAGGAAAGGACCAAACAAATCCCTCTTTGAAAACTATCCCATAGTTTAGGTGCCACAACTGGAAAGGCCCTCTCTCCTGTTTGCACCAACAGCACTTCGCTTGGCAAAGGGAGAAGGATTGCTTCAGAACCCCAGATCTCAGGCAGGTTCACAAAGAAGAATCCTGAGATATATTGGTCCAGCTGGGTGCCTGAAAGGTCCATGCTAACTCCTTGCATTGAGTTTGGAAACAAACTGAAATACAATGAATACGACATGAAATTGGCTTAATTTGGTCAGTCCTGCTAACCCCAGAAACAAGCTTGGCTGCTCCACTCTAACCCAATGGAAGTTTCCAGACATTCAGCAAGTCCCTTATAGACTGTAGTGCTCTTCCCATACTGTGTTCTACCTTTATATTTCCTGCTTTGTGGTCTTTCTTGCGATGGCTGCTTCTTTGCTGTCCTCATCTCTCTAGAAGCTTTCTTTTAAAACTTTCTTTTTGTTTTCCATCTAGGTTTTGCAGTGATTTAGAGGCATCGCAAGCATTATAGCCACTACAGAGGAAGCATTTTTCTACATTTCTCCTCAGAAGTGTTTTCGGTGCCTGCACTGCTGCCAACTCAGTTTCTAAAGTAAGTGTTTAGTTGCAGTTTTCGTCTCTCCTGTAAGACACATTTTGCCATTTAAATTATTATCTGAAGCTGATCCGCCTAAGTTTTGTGCAAGCAAATCAGGGTGAATGTCAACAAGTTGTCTGATAGTGTAAGCAGTCCTATCCTGAAGAATGGGCTGCCTTGTGTTGCAGGGTATGAGATGGGAACTTGTGGCTCTCCAGATTTGGTTGGGCTACAGCTCCCACCATCTGTCATGCTGGCTGAGTTGGACTAAAGTTTGACTAAAGAAAGTGGAATAACTAGATATGGAGCTCAGTTTGTATTAGGAACAAAATGGTCAGAAAACATGTGGTTTTATTTATTTGTTGCATTTGAAGGTAAAGGGACCCCTTACCATTAGGTCCAGTCGTGGCCGACTCTGGGATTGTGATGCTCATCTCGCTTCATTGGCCAAGGGAGCCAGCGTACAGCTTCCGGGTCATGTGGCCAGCATGACTAAGCCACTTCTGGTGAACCAGAGCAGCGCACGGAAACGCTGTTTACCTTCCCGCTGGAGCGGTACCTATTTATCTACTTGCACTTGGACGTGCTTTCGAACTGCTAGGTTGGCAGGAGCTGGGACTGAGCAACGGGAGCTCACCCCGTTGTGGGGATTCAAACTGCCAACCTTCTGATCGGCAAGTCCTAGGCTCTGTGGTTTAACCCACAGCGCCACCTGCGTCCCTTATTTTGTTGCATTTACATTCCACCTTTTGTCCAAGGTGGTGTACATGGTTCTTCCTTTTCTCATTTAATCTTCACAACAGCCCTGCAGAGGCAGATTTAGGGCACTGCAAGCAGTGTGGGGGCACTGTGTATGCAGCCAAGGAGGGTGCCTTCTCAAAGTCCAGTAACCACTTGCCCGAGGCATGAGGACTCTGACAGGGTCCTAGAGTCCTCCTCCTGTTTCCCAAAGCTGGGCAAGTGTTTACCTGGCTTTGGGCATGAGATGGGATAGCTCTAGGACCCTGCCAGAGCCTCGCACCTCCTTCTCAAAGCCCAGCATCTTGCTTTGCCAGCTTTGGGAAGGCAGTACGAGGTTGGGGTGTGTGTGTCAAAGTTTGCCCTTGCACAGGACAACGTATTACCAGGTCTGCACTTGAACCATGTAATATTGGTTAGGCTGAGAGGCAGTGATTGGCCCAAGGTCACACAGTTAGTTTCATGGCTGAGTTGGGATTTGAACCCTGGTCTCCCAAGCCCCAGTCCAATACTCTTCCCACTAAACTATACTGGTTACAAGGTACTGGCAGAGGAAAATCTTTCCTCCCAACTACCTCCTTTCAGTGCTCAGCATAATTGGTGATGCATATAGAAGACAAAATCCATTTTGGCGCTGCCAGTTCTTAAATCCTTTTCATTCAATATAAATCAGAGAGGATCAAGTGTTTTCAGGAAGCCTGAAGCAAACGGCATGCTGCAGTCTCCAATTCACTGCCCAAAGGCTTCGTAAGCCTGTGATGGTCGATATCTTTGAACTACAAACACAGCTGCTAAGCAACTTCCCTCTTGCTTTGTTCTTCTATGGACTCTGCCCCCTTTGAGCTTTGGTTTATGGGCACGTGTTCCACTTGCCATATAAATAATGCTATTATTGGTGGCTTCCTGTTTTAAATAATTCAGTACGCAATTAATCTAACTAATATTCAGACCCGATCGTCCAGAAAAGGTTCTTCACAAGTCCCTTTGGTGTTCCTCTTACATTTCTGGGTGGCACCATTAGGGCAATGTTTCATACATAATGGCTTGCAGCTAACTTGGCTTACGGAACAAAGGGCACTTGCACTGAAAACCGTTACAGCACAAGCCATTCTGGGATAAATGGGAGCTGTGCACCAGCAGTGGCGTAGCGTGGGTTGTCAGCACCCGGGGCAAGGCAAGTAATTTGCGCCCCCTAACCCGTGGATTTGCGCCCCCTAACCCTAACCCCCAGATGTTGTGCCCGGTGCGGCCGGCCCCCCTTGCACCCCCCACGCTACGCCACTGTGCACCAGCACTAGCACTGCTCTGTGTTTCTTTCCTTACGACTTATACAAGAAACAGTGGGTTGGAGCCCAACTTTCCAACATTCCTCTTCCTTCTCAAAAGAACAGGCTTCTTGTTGGGGTAGACCACAAGCACACCATAACATTTAAAGCACCATGATACCACTTGAAACTGTCATAGCTCCAGTGGCGTAGCGTGGGTTGTCAGCACCCGGGGCAAGGCAAGTAATTTGCGCCCCCTAACCCGTGGATTTGCGCCCCCTAACCCTAACCCCCAGATGTTGCGCCCGGTGCGGCCAGCCCCCCCTGCACCCCCCACGCTACGCCACTGCATAGCTCTTCCTCCAAAGAATTATGGGAGTTGTAGTTTATTAAGCATGCTGAGACTTCTTAAAAGGTAAAGGGACCACTAGGTCCAGTTGTGGCCGACTCTGAGGTTGCAGTGCTCATCTCACTTTACTGGCCGAGGGAGCCGGCGTACAGCTTCCGGGTCATGTGGCCAGCATGACTAAGCTGCTTCTGGCGAATCAGAGCAGCGCACGGAAACACCATTTACCTTCCCGCTGCAGTGGTACCTATTTATCTACTTGCACTTTGATGTGCTTTCGAACTGCTAGGTTGGCAGGAGCAGGGACCGAGCAACGGGAGCTCACCCTGTCACGGGGATTCAAACCACCAACCTTCCGATCAGCAAGTCCTAGGCTCTGTGGTTTAACCCACAGAGCCATCCGCATCCCTTGAGACTTCTTAGGAGACACCTATTTCCCTTGCAGAGCAGCACTTTCTAGAGCGGTTTAACAATCAAATCTCTCTTCATAGGAAACTGGCAACTGTACCTTTGGGAGGGGAATAAGGCTTTCCTAACAACTCTCAACACCCTTAATAAACTACACTTCCGGAGCTTACTACTTCCTCTCTGTGTTCAAGAATTTAAATAATCCAAACCATTCACCAGAGCCAGCCCAGCTGCTGGGCCCAGCTGTGACTGATAAGCTGCATTAAGTACACAGGATTGCAGGGTCCTACAGAATAACTCACTTTAAAAAAAATAAAAATGATGCAGGACAGAAACTTGATGAGGCCTCTGCCAGTGCTCCAGGTACATTGTTCCTAGTGATTAAAATTATAGTGTACTTTGGACAAAGAATACATTACCCCAAACTTAGTGGGATCACAGAGCTATATGGGACCTCAGAGCTCTCCTAGTCTAACCCAAGCCAATGCAAGAAATTCACATGTTTGGCTTTTGGTCTCTATGAATCCTAGGTTATGGTTCACCTAAGAGCATGAGCACAGGCAAGTCCAGTATCCTGTTCTCACAGTGGCCCTTGGGAAGCCTGCAAATAGGACTTGAGAGCAACAGCCCTCTATCTTCCAGCGGTTTCCAGCAACTGTAATCAGAAGCATCCTTCCTCTGACATCTTACACACATTGAGCCCATCCTTCATGTTTGAGTTAACTGCTCTGCACAATTGCAACACATATGGTAGAGACTGATTTCGACTTCATAAACGGGCCACTTCCTACTCTCTCTCTCTCTCTGGCTATAGCTTCTCTGCCCAGCTAGGAGCGAAGGAAACAGAACGCAGAGCCAGTGTGGAGGAAACCACTCATCACTCTGTGGCTGCTGAATACAGCCTTTCAGACTTCCTAGGCTAAGTCAACAAAGCCAGATCTATAGTAGTATGGTGTGATGGTACCTGAAAGGAATATGAAAGGATTGCCCCAAACTGCTAGGTCATTCTGACACTGAGCAACGCTTGCAGCTAAATCCAAATGTTCACCCTCACATTGGTGGCCCACTTCTTTTCACCCATGTCTTAAACATCTGTGCAACCACCAGCCACTCCATGCTACAAACAGCAGATCATTCATAATCACAGCATGCTGCCTGCATTTGTTCAAAATATGGGCTCTCTGATTTCAAAACGGCTTCGTTAGTATTTCCTTTAATCCTGTCAGTACAAATGTTCTGTTTAGATAATCTGAACATTTGTTTGCTTTTGTGATATGGAGCCAAGATGTATGTTTCTTCTTCTCTTTGCACGTTCCCTTCTTGGCTGCATCCACCCCATACATTTAAACCACACAGGACCCTGGGAACTTCAGTACACACCCCACAGAGCTACAATTCCCAGCACTCTTAACCAATTACAGTTCCCAGAATTGTCAGGGCTGTGTGCTGTAAATGTATGGGATGTTACGTAGCCTTAAACTTGGCTTTTCTTCCTTGTGTGATGGTTTGCAGAGTTACGCTGATTACATTTTCAGTAACCTTCCATGTGTATTTGAAGAGATTTCCCATTCATTCAAATTAGCCTTTGGGAAAACAAAAGACCCTCCAAGGCACGCAGGAGTAACTGGGGCATCCCTCCAATTCAGAGGAAAGTAGTAGTTGTGGGGGATAACCACAGAGATGGAGTAGAGCCTTCCTGTCCTGATTCTGGGCTTCCCAAATGCATCTGCTTGATCCCTGTGGGAAACAGGATGTTAGATGGACCTTTGGGTTTGATCTAGCATGGCTCTTGGTATGTTCTTATTATCCACAGTGCTTTCCTTCCCAAGACGCAGAACACGCAGTGCGTGCATACGCAGTCTCTGCCTCACACACACAGCTCATTTTGCCACCGGTCTTTTACATCAACAAGAATTGTGTAAGAATAAGTAGGATACCATCAGGATTTTGCCTGGACTAATGTGCAAAGTTCAAAAGGGGGGAAGGGATGTACACTCAAGTCAACCATCTAAATAACTTCCAAGTGTAAATGTAGAAACTACATAGAATCATAGAATCATAGAATCATAGAGTTGGAAGAGACCACAAGGGCCATCGAGTCCAACCCCCTGCCAAGCATGGGGCATGCTTTTTCATAGGCTGCATACACATCATACTTAAGCCACACTGCTCTTCCTAAAGAATCCTGGGAACTGTAGTTTTATCTCTCGCAGAGCTACAACTCCCAGCACCCTTTACAAACTACAGTTCCCAAGATTCTTTGGGAGAAGTCGTGTGCATACAGCCTCAGGCTTCAGCCAAATGTAAAGCCAAATGAACCTGCGAAGGTCAGAGGTGGAGGTGGCATGCCCCCACTTTCCTTTTACATGCATTCACTGTTAAGTGCTTTCATCCTTCATATTTAAAGCACATTCAGGTAAACACATTTATGCTAACATTAAGAGATGTGCTTCAGAATGGCAGATTCAGCCAAATGGAAGCAGTAAAATGTGGGCTGATTGCCAGTAAAGAAGCACGGATTCCTGTTTATCAACACTGATGTGTAACCATTTTTAAACTAGTGGTCTACATCTTCTTGCCATGTGGCAAAGAGACTCCAGCTACACCCCTTTTGTTGCCTGGGTGTCTTACAAGATACAGTAATGTGATAAGGTTTTTCTCACCCCACAGCAAGATCACTGGCTTAATTGTGCCAACACTAAGTCACTATTTGGCCAGCTGCCCTCTGTATTCACCGCACGGCTAGGCTGACTCAGAGTACGCAGCAAAACAATTGTGTCAAGGCTGGCATCGTAAACAGGAACATAAAGTAGCTGGACAGCAAAGTGAAAATGGGTTGGGATAAACTATCGGGAAAGAATAGACGTTTAATTTCCATTAATGATTAAACTTACATTACTGCCAACAGAGGACGTGAGCTCTGGCAAAATAAGGAACGTGTTTTCTTTTTAATGCCCGCATCTCCCTGAAATGTAGAATCTAGCACTCTGCTTTGGGGACATTTTCATACAAGAGATTTTTTGCAGCTTGCCCAGTGTACAACATCTGTGCCAATGACTGAGAGCCAAGCAAACAATGCGTTTTTCATTATTTTTCTCTCACACTTAAAGACTTCAAACTTGACCACAAACCATGTTACAGGGATTCACTTGCGTTCTGGGGGCACTTTCATACAAGACGCTCAATAGTAAGAAGCCAATGTGCCCTCTATTTTATCTTTTCGTAATTTGAAGGGGGCGCTGCCTGGGTCCAGACCTTCCACACCTACCCCTTCCATTTCCCGCCCGACGCATTCACACGTGCACACCGCGAGTCAACAAGCGCTGTCGGCGAGCGGCCTATACGGAAAGGCAAAGGCTCTCCGTGCCTGCCTGCACGTGCCATCAGGGGCTGTAGGAGGAAACGTTTGAACCTTCCTTTCTGATCTCCCTGGAAGAGCGACACGCGATCGCGGGAGGCGAAAATGAAGGTCTTGAGGAGAAGGGGCAGAGAGAGAGAGAGACTCGCCTTGCAGCATTCAGCGCGGGCTTTTGCGGGCAGCGGCAGCTGGAGGAGGAGGAATCCCTCCTTGGGGAGCTGCGGCAGGCGCGGCGCGAGAGGTGGAACCGGCCGCCTGGCACGTTGGGGGCTGGATCCCCGCGGGGGAGGAGGCGTGGCGCTGGCTCGGGTCCGGGTACCGCGGGAAGGCACCTGGGAGCCCTGGGACCAGGAGATAGGCAGGGCTCCCGGGGGCGGGGCAGGGTGGAGACCTCGCGGCTCCGGCGCCGGGATCCGAGCGCGCCTGGGGGATCGCGCCTTTCCAGGACTAGAGGAGAGCCCGGGAGGGCGCGGAGGGGGCGGGCTGCGGGGTCAAGAGGTGAAATCCGCAGCAAGCCGTAAGGAGAGGAGCAGCCGGGGCAGGCATTGCGATCGCCTCGCTGCCGTCAGCGGACGATCTCGCCATGGAGGGCAGCTGCCACCCGCGGCTGCTGCAACAGCAGAGCAAGGAGGAAGCGGTGGAAGCCTGGCTGGATGACCACGGCGACTTCACCCGCTCTTACTTCGTTAGGAAAGGGACAAGGTAAGAGCCACGCTGCGAGGGGGACGCCGTCGCGCCAGCAGCGCGGGGTAGGTGGGTCGAGATCTCCCCTCCCCTATCGCAGGAGCGAAGCCTCGCTGCAAAGCTGGAAGCAACAAACAAACAGGCGCTCTGTGTTGCTGCCCGAACCCTTCCCCGTGCAAATAATTCTCCTGGGTTTCTCTGCGGTGCAATCTGTGCCGTCGCTTGGCAGGCTGTTGCCCAGCTCCAGTTAAGATCTCTCCCCCACCCCGCTTTTTGGCTCGACAGATGGAGCCGTGACCATTCCCTGCAGCGCCTTGTTAGAGCCACATTCACATAGGGCAGCAGCAACGCTCCTCTCTCCGGAGACTGAAATAATGCACGCTGCAGGTAACATTCAGGCGTCTGTTGAGAGCGCTTCCGAAGAATCCCCCCCGCCAGCAGAGCCCTGAAAGAGTTGGGTGCAACTTTTGCTAGATGCACGCGAGACTAGATCCTTGCGCGTAAGGCCGAGCTCCCCAGCACGCAGACCACGAGGGCTGCGCGTTGGACTTGCTGCTGTGGGGCTAACTTCCGAGTCAAAGTGCATAGGAGCGGCCTGCTGAACGCAGTTCCATGGCATCAGAGCTCCAGAGGAAAATGTTTAGGATGCCGCTCTTTCTGAGTAAACACACCCTGCACAGCTAGGATGTAGTTCTGGTGCGCTCTTTCTTGGGAAGTCTGGAGTAAGCCGCATTCAGCTTTCAATAAAGAAGCACGGGACACGCCTGTCAGTCCACTTTTGCAGCCAACAGGATCTGCAGATCCCTTAAGACGGTGTGTTCGCACATCGGCTTCCAGTTCCAGTGAGGGTTGCCAGCTATTTACTTTAAGACCTACCCGTTTGTTTGTTTTTTAACAGGTTCCTTAATCACATCTCCATATAATGCAAAGGGCTTTATTTTAGGCCATCCCAGTTACGTGGGATCCTAGTGAAGATTCCAGTGGGTTTCAATCTTCCCTTGCCCTTTTTTTTTAGACAATTTGACAACTGTAAAAGCGAATGGGATTTTTTTTTTATTGTTTGCAAACTCCAGCCATCTATGGGCTGGTGAAAAGCTTTAGAATTCATGGATAGGGAGACATTTATTTGAGTATACTGAAGGTATTGGATGAGAGGATTGTGCTTCAGTTTCACTGTCCAGGAGACATTAAGGGAGAGTGAGTCAAGCCTGTGAATTGCCATGTAGGCAGGACCTAAGGTCTGGGATGGGGGAACCAGATGTTGCTAGACTACAATTCGCATTCTCCATGACCATTGGCTATGCTGGCTGGGACTGATGGAAGTTGGAGTCCAAGAACATCTGGAAAGCCACGGGTTCACCAGTCCCAGCCTAAGGAAAATTAAGGCCAATGTTGCAAATCAAAGGTTATATGCAGCTTTCATGTTTTGAGAATGAAATCCACTTTGTTGTTGTTGCTGTTTAGTCGTTTAGTCGTGTCCGACTCTTCGTGACCCCATGGACCAGAGCCCGCCAGGCACTCCTGTCTTCCACTGCTTCCTGCAGTTTGGTCAAACTCATGCTGGTAGCTTCAAGATCACTGTCCAACCATCTCATCCTCTGTCGCCCCCTTCTCCTTGTGCCCTCCATCTTTCCCAATATCAGGGTCTTTTCCAGGGAGTCTTCTCTTCTCATGAGGTGGCCAAAGTATTGGAGCCTCAGCTTCAGGATCTGTCCTTCCAGTGAGCACTCAGGGCTGCTTTCCTTCAGAATGGAGAGGTTTGATCTTCTTGCAGTCCATGGGACTCTCAAGAGTCTCCTCCAGCACCAGAATTCAAAAGCAACAATTCTTTGGTGATCAGCCTTCTTTATGGTCCAGCTCTCACTTCCGCTTACTTCC
Source organism: Podarcis bocagei (assembly GCF_964188305.1). Taxonomy (NCBI): domain Eukaryota; kingdom Metazoa; phylum Chordata; class Lepidosauria; order Squamata; family Lacertidae; genus Podarcis; species Podarcis bocagei. The sequence goes on from NC_138134.1 coordinate 51,720,843, forward strand.
TTATATTTAATACCCTTATATTTCAACACAAGGTGGCCTAGATGTTGTTTCCTGGCTGCCACTCATCCAAGCACCGGTAACCCTGGGAAGCTGGAGTAGCTTCCGCAGAGTGGCATTCCCAAGTGCCTGCAGACCACACCCAAAGACAGGCTTTCATTGGGGGCTTGGGCACGGAAGCCAAGGGCTTTCTGCTGGGCTAAAATGGGCTTAGATGTGGGGAGGCGGATTTGTGAGGGCGCAAACCGTGGTGTTTGGCGGAGGCTGGGGAAGCGGTGCCTCCTCGCTTTGCTGCCAAGCGATGCCTGGGATGAGGCGATCCATGGAGAGAAGTTGGTAGCGCAACTCTGCGGTAAGTTTACGCAGAGAAGCCCCTGTCGGCGAACGAGGCGTGGCCCCCGCTCCCCGCCAGGGGGCAGCGCTGCGCTACACGCCGCTCTAGTGACAGCCCAGCCAGGACAAGAAGTTTTCCCTGGGAATTTATTCTCCGCGAGGGTGGGTTTTATTTTGCTTTTTTTCTCTCTCCCTTCCCCTTTTTGCTATATGGGGGAAGGACGGGTGGGATGCTGTTCCGCCAAGATTTACTGCCGAGATAGATCAAAGCCGCGCGCCTGGATTCCCTCCTGGCTCCTTTTCTTGTTTGACATGCTGCCTTTCGGAGACAAAACGAGGTATATTTCCTCCCCTTCCCCTGGAGCGCCAAGGACCCGCTGGTCGGCCCGCGGGATCGCGGCTATTTTTAGCAGCGGAGTCAGGTTTCCATTTTGAAGGGTTATAAACAAAAGAGCGGACGGGACGATGCGCAGAGAGAGAGAGGTTTCCAGAGCTCCCCGGTGGAGAGGCAGGCGAGCAAGGAAAAAGTCTCCCGGCCTCCCTGCGCTGTCCTTTGGGGCGCCTCCGGGATCGCCTCTTGCATCGAGCTCGCCCTGCGCCCCGGGGCTTCCCTCCAGGGCTTCGCCATCTGCTGCTGCTCCGCTGGCTTCCCGGATCCCTTAAGCGGCGAGGGATGGGCTTTGCCTGACTTGGCCGCGGCGGTGCTTCTCCGCCTGGGATGGTGCGGTAAGGCAAAGAGGCTCCCATCAATTATTGACTCGCAGGTTGCTCGGGTCACAGCCTCCCATCTGCGTCTGGCAAGCTCCTCTTCCTGCTCTTTGCATTTTCTTTTTTCTTTTCTTTTTTTAAGGTTCCCTCAACAGGCAGGCTCTTCTCTATGCCCCCATCAGATTTCGAGCCCAAATAAGTAAATAAATCTGAATAGGACTTTAACCTGGGGGCGGGGGGGGCGAGGCTGAGATGCTAGCAGAGGTGTCATTGCGCCTGGTCTGCAGCGCTTTTACTTGTTTGGAAGTAAGTTACTGCGCTCCTCCTGCGCGCGCGGTTGGAAGATTTCTTGAAGCCCGCAGCATTTTGGGGAGGGGGAAGGGAATGCAGCCTCTTATTCACGCCGCTGATACTTCAGCGGAAGTTACTTCCGTGTAATGTGTTGGGGGTTTATCGCCGCCTGCCAAGGGGAAGTGTGGAAATGGGGTGAAACTGCAGTGGAATAACGCTGATGCTTTGTGGTAAGAACTTTACGCAGGAAAGCTCTAATAGATTAAACCCCAAACATAGCAGCTGTGTAATATTTGGCACAGGCTTTCAGAATTCTTACTTGCTTTTTTTATGTAGTTATAGGCATAATGCATCTAATGTGTTCCAGGTCATGGGGTCAAGTGATCCCCTTCTGTCTTCCATTCACTTTGGTACATCATGCCACTAATGATGTTGGCAAAAGTTCTTAAATGCACCCAGATATATTGTGAATATGTATTGTGTGATGCTTACCACATTTGGATGTTCATAAATTCTGCTCTTTGTGGTACAGGATATAGTATAATTATTGTGTGCATAATTATTGGAGCAGCATGCTCTGATGTGCGTATCAATCTGTTAAGGTTCTGTTGATTAATAATCGGGAGCTGATTTTGGTTAGTGAAGTTGAGAGGCAAATGCACAGATGCACATATTTTAGACTGTTTCGGTTGTGGTGTGTACCTATCACAGGAAATGGAAAAATAATGGCTTTTCCTACTTAACTGTTGGGGGAAAGAAATGGTTAAGTTTTAAATTATCTCCCAGTTTCTCAAAATGACATTGATACCTGACCTTTCAGTAATGTGCTAATTTACTTTAATTCTGTTAGTTGATTAATTGACTGAAAGGCAGACAATCAACTAAAACAGCATTAAACTATACTTTGGTGTATTTTATATACGGCTGTCTTTATTAGCTACATTATCTATTGATAGGCATAGACATATTTAATGCATATGTGATCCCAATTATGTATAGTTTAATTGTTCATATTACATATTACAGTATTACATGTTCTGCAGCCTAGTGGGATCTCTGTCTAGATATGTATAATGCTAGCATATTATACCTTTTCTTAATGTCAAACAGGGACCTTTTAAGTTAACCTTGAGAAATACCAGTTTTTCAAGCTAAGATACTTCCTTTATAGGCTGATTATATCAATGTTACCTTTGAAGTAAGTCCTTCAGATTTGATTGTGGCTTAATCTGTGCAACCCTATAAATTTGTACCAGAAGCAAGCCCTACTGCATTTAGCATGGCATACCCCCTTAGTAAGTGTGTTTAGATTTGTAGCCTTAGAAACTGAAAGTTGTTCCGAATTGTTATAAACTTGTGTTGGCTCGTTGTTGTTTTTAGTCCATGAAGATGGATGAATGGCCATTTTTAAATGCCGGGAATTGTTTTGTGTTGGCCATAAAGATACATTATTGCTAAAGCTAAAGTAAAATTCTATACCATATTCCTAACATGATCACAGTCTCCTGTTTTTAACTTTAGGGAAACACCCTGTTTGTTTAGAAACACCCTGTAAGGCTCTACTGTGAGTTCAGAATTGTTAACAAAAATTGTGTATGTTAAATTTGGTGGAAATCAGTCTTCAAAACTTTATAAACTTGCAGCTGTGAAATGTGGAAGGCGTTTTGTATATCTTTTGTATATCTGTTTGAAAGTTAACTGTTTGAAAATAAAAAGATGTGCTTCCATCTTAAATAATCTTCTAAAGAGACCTATTTGTGCATTTTATAATGTTTCATACTGAAGCCATGATAATACCATGGGGGAGGCAGTTTGAAAGTTGTGGTCAATGCATCCGATTTAGTCCAAGGTCAAACGCTCCTGGCAAGGTATTCAGATATGTCCAGCGAATGTTCAGCAGCTTGTATAAACATGCTAGATTTTTGCAGCAATTCTGAATTCCATGTTGATTAGCTGGACTGATTGATGGCTTATGGGAGGCAGAGCTTGTCCTTTTCTTCTGATAGCAACATGCTTTCTTATAAATGACAACAGCTTGGTGAGTAGAGTTATGAGAAGTTGGGAATGTAAATTTTTTAACAACAAATGGGACCTGTAAAAGAAGTGTTGTGACTTGGAATGCTCCTGTTCAAGATACTCCATTCCATTCCCCAACGCTCCTAGTTTTCAGGCATTTTTTAACCCCCGGTGGTGCTGTGGGTTAAACCACAGAGCCTAGGACTTGCCGATCAGAAGGTCGGCTGTTCGAATCCCCTTGACGGGGTGAGCTCCCATTGTTTGGTCCCTGCTCCTGCCAACCTAGCAGTTCGAAAGCACATCAAAGTGCAAGTAGATAAATAGGTACTGCTCCAGTGGGAAGGTAAACTGCATTTCTGTGCGCTGCTCTGGTTTGCCAGAAGTGGCTTAGTCATGCTGGCCACATGACCCGGAAGCTGTACACCGGCTCCCTCAACCAATAAAGCAAGATGAGCACCGCAACCCCAGAGTTGGTCACGACTGGACCTAATGGTCAGGGGTCCCTTTACCTTTACCTTTTACCATCAACATTCTGTGTCCACTGAGCATGCTCAGTTTTTGTTGGACTGTTTTAGGGGTTTCCTCCTACCTTGGTTTCCCTACCACTGCCAAAGGATTGTGTACTTTTGCAAGATTTGGGGCTCACCTGAGAATTCAGATACCTTTCTTGTGTGTGAATGCTATTGTTTTTAGACCCTTATTCAGAGAACTGATGGAACCAATTTTACCAAAGAGTTTCATTTTGTCATACAGGTACTTACAAAAAGAGTTCCTTCCATTGCTTACACAACTATGGATTTGCAAGTATGGGTCGTCAAATCGGCAGGTGGTGTAGGGGAAAGGAACATTCAGAAGCGATGGTTTCCAAGATTTGCTCATCAGGCAGGCGGGACATTGGAACTCAGACTTGGGACAGCTGCTCTTTGAGGAAAGGCTGCAGTATTGGGGCTTTCCAGTTTAGAGAAAGAAAATCAAATAAGGGGAGTAGGGGGTACATGAAAGAGATGTGTGGCATGCTGTATTGCAGGGGTTTGGACTAGATTATCATCAGGGTCCCTTCCAACTCTACAATTCTATGATACTATGACTCTATGATGTATGGTATGGAGAAAGTGGATAGGGAGAATTTCTTCCTCCCTCTCTTGTAACACTAGAGCTCAGAGCCGTCCAGCAAAGCTGAATGTTGGAAGATTCAGGACAGGCGAAAGAAAATGCTGCGTCGCACAGCACGTAGCTAGAACTATGGATAGCGATCAAGGGGACGGCATTAAAATAGGTTAGACAAATTCACAGAGGATAAGCGGTCAATGGCTACTAACCACAATGGCTATAATAAAAAAATTCCTTCCAGTAGCACCTTAAAGACCAACTAAGTTAGTTCTTGGTATGAGCTTTCGTGTGCATGTATCTGAAGAAGTGTGCATGCACACGAAAGCTCATACCAAGAACTAACTTAGTTGGTCTTTAAGGTGCTACTGGAAGGAATTTTTTTATTTGGACTATGGCAGACCAACACGGCTACCTATCTGTAACTGGCACAATGGCTATGTTCTTCTGCTCCTGCTCTTGGAAGCATTATGCCTCCGAATTGCTGTTTCTGGGGCTCACAGGTGGGGAGAGTGCTATTCCACTCAGATCCTGCTTGTGGACTTTCCATGGGGCATCTATGTGAACAGAATGCTGAATGAAATGGGCCACTGGCCTCATCTACCAGGACCCTTCCAATGTTCTGTTCCTGGGACACATTTTTTTATTTATGTTCTGTTTGGGGTTTATCACAATCTGGACTTCTGCTAAAACCTATGCTATTTGTCCCGCTATCTGCTGTGGCTGAAACTGCCTATTATATAATTTCAATGGAAGGGAAACGTCCAAGAATAATGCAGTAAACCATGCAATTATTTATGTAACATTTGCAGACTAAAATATCTACAGCAGTGGATACTGCTGCTATTTGCTTGCGTGATTTCAGTGGCGTACATTTAGGCTTGGTTACAGTCACATGAATGATTGTGAAGATGGAGTCAGGGACAGACGCTCCAAACTACTAACATAGTACAGTGGTACCTCAGCTTACATACGCTTCAGGTTACAGACTCCGCTAACCCAGAAATATTACCTCAGGTTAAGAACTTTGCTTCAGGATGAGAACAGAAATCGTGCGGTGGCAGCGCAGCGGCAGTGGGAGGCCCCATTAGCTAAAGTGGTGCTTCAGGTTAAGAACAGTTTCAGGTTAAGAAAGGACCTCCGGAATGAATTAAGTACTTAACCTGAGGTACCACTGTAATGGTGATTTGTTTATGCATAAATAAAAATGCATGAAACCCAGTCCAATCCAGGTTTACTCAACAGTATGTTCCACTGTGTTCATAGGGCTTACTTCCAGGTAATGGCTACAACCTCTTGAGTTCTCAACCTTAGCATGTGTCAGCCTCATTTGTATAGAAAAGCTTCTGCAATCAATTTTGAAACAGTTTTGTTGAGATTTCATGTATTCTGATCCCATCCATATTATTCATAGGTAGGCTTAATTATATTCATTGGGGCTTTTCTCCCAAGTGTGCAGATAGGAGTGCAGCTTTGAATTTATAATATCAGAATCCCCACAGCGTACTCTTCAAATGGCATCTTCAGCATCAGAGGGACACCGCTTTCATGTTTTGTTTTAACTTTCTATGTTTCTGCTCACGGTTGTCACTTGCAGTTCATGTTTATCTTGTAATACATTTAGTTTATTTCACCCTAAGAGAACTGAGAGAGGGCTCCGGCATTGTATTTATAACAGGGCCTACTGAAGTTTAGGCTATATAAACAATTTGGGTGTGATTCTTTCCAGGCTATACATGTGCGGAGTAGGTTGTGTGTTCACAGTAATTTTTAAAAGCCTGCTTGACCGGGGGGTAGGCGGTCAGCAGAGGTTTGGGATCACAGCCCCTCCTTCTTTAGTGAACAGACAGTTGTCTGGACTTGGGCTTAAAGTGCAGTGTACATAAGCAGTTCCACACACACAGAACATGGAGAGGATCAAGGCCGATACTTTAAAAAGTATTCAGTGAGCTTTTGGAGGAATTACTTCGTATAAAGATACTCCTTAAAACCATTATCTTGGAAACAGGGCTTCATAAGAATCCATGAGATCACACCAGGAGCAGGGCTTGCTTTGGAAACTGGATCTGTGTTCCTGAATGTTTAGCATTCCTCAGTATGAGCTATTAAGGCGGGGACTGTTCTTTGGCATGATGACAAGGCAGTTCTTTTACTGAAAGCCCACGGAAATATGCAGGATGCACAGTAGTACAGCTCTGGACCCCCAGAGTTCATAGATCCTGCTCAGAAGAAGTTCTTGGAGAGTTGTGACCTTATCAACCATTTTGATACAGCGTAGCCCAGGGGTAGGCAACCTAAGGCCCGTGGGCCGGATGCGGCCCAATCGCCTTCTCAGTCTGGCCCGTGGACGGTCCAGGAATCAGCTTGTTTTTACATGAGTAGAATGTGTCCTTTTATTTAAAATGCATCTCTGGGTTATTTGTGGGGCATAGGAATTCGTTCATATTTTTTTTCAAAATATAGTCCGGCCCACCACATGGTCTGAGGGATGGTGGACCGGCCCACGGCCAAAAAAGGTTGCTGACCCCTGGCGTAGCCTTTGCTTATCTGGTATCTTCCCTATGTTTTGAACTATAGTTCCCAGCCCCAGCCAGCATGGCTGTGTTGGCTGGAGCTGGTGAGAGTTATAGTTCAAAACAGGTGATGGGTACCAGGTTGGCAAAGGCTGATCCAGCAGTATGTTCTGGATCTGGGTTTTTAGCATTTTCAGCCAGCAAAAAACTGCCAGCAAAATTATTGGCTTACCCTTCTTTACCTATAAATTGGAATACTAGGATCTTTCTTAAAGACATCCCTTAAAGATTGCTCAGTGAGATGATGAATGAAAACCATCTCATTTTAATAACAGTTTCATTAGTCATTCAGTATTCCTCACCTTAGCTCCTAAAATAGATGTTCAGCACTGGGTGAAAGTGTAAGGAGGCCACGAATAACTGTGCATATTCATTTCTGCAGCGAAAACAGCGCGTCCCTTCCAGTAGATAAACGTCCCTAATATGCTGCTGGAGCTTAAAATATGTTGCTGTTTTCTTCAAGGGTCTGGATTCACTTGGGACTGAGAGGGGAGTGCAATTTCAAAAACCCTTATCTGGGAGGGTACAAACATTCCCTCTGACACACATGCTCTGGGTCTGCCATTCTTCTCTGGCTGCCAATCACTTTATTTCAGCTTGCATCTCAGACAGCAGTTGATTCTATTTTCCTGATGTTTCTTTACATGATGCAGGTGGTTTTAGGGTATCTCAACAAGTGTGGCTGCACTGGGCATCACACTGCATGGAGCACCACAACTATGCTATAGAATGAAGCACAATTTTAGTGTTGCACAGGGTGCCCCTAATGTTTGAGAGCCCAAAGTCCGCCATTGTACTTGATAACTTCTGCATTTTATTTGCTCTTTCACACAACAAAACAGCCACCTCTGCAAATCTAGCAGAATATAGTGGAATCTGGCACCCATTTGTTTGCTAATTGTTTTCACAAAAGAATCTGTTTGCAACTGTGTTAAACCAGAAAAATGCAGGAGTAAAACTGACAAAATTTAGGCAGTATAGCATCATACAGTTTTTCTGCAGTTTTCATGGGTGAATCATGTGAGGGAACAGAAATGTGTAAATGCTGGGGGAGTAGCAACATGTCCAGTGATGTTTGTTGTGTCACACCTGGTATAAAATAAATTTAGCAGAACATTCAAATGTATATGTAAAAAAAACACCCCATGGTTCCATATTGTAACAGGTACTGTGGTGTTAAAGGAGTGTTCGAAATTGGGATAGAAGTGCTAGTATTGTTGTTGTTGTTTTGTCGTTTAGTCGTGTCCAACTCTTTGTGACCCCATGGACCAGAGCACGCCAGGCACTCCTGTCTTCCACTGCCTCCCACAGTTTGGTCAGACTCATGCTGGTAGCTTCGAGAACACTGTCCAACCATCTCGTCCTCTGTCGTCCCCTTCTCCTTGTGCCCTCCATCTTTCCCAACATCAGGGTCTTTTCCAGGGAGTCTTCTCTTCTCACGAGGTGGACAAAGTATTGGAGCCTCAGCTTCACGATCTGTCCTTCCAGTGAGCACTCAGGGCTGATTTCCTTGAGAATGGATAGGTTTGATCTTCTTGCAGTCCATGGGACTCTCAAGAGCCTCCTCCAGCACCATAATTCAAAAGCATCAATTCTTCGGCAGTCAGCCTTCTTTATGGTCCAGCTCTCACTTCCATACATCACTACTGGGAAAACCATAGCTTGAACTATACAGACCTTTGTTGACAAGGTGATGTCTCTGCTTTTTAAGATGCTGTATAGGTTTGTCATCGCTTTTCTGCCAAGAAGCAGGCGTCTTTTAATTTTGTGACTGCTGTCACCATCTGCAGTGATCATGGAGCCCAAGAAAGTAAAATCTCTCACTGCCTCCATTTCTTCAAAGTAACACAGCCCCATGTCTGAATGCAGCCTTAGTCTCATTATGAATGAATGTGCTCTATTCACTTGGGTCTGATTTGGATCTGAAGAGCTATGTGAACAATTGCCTGAATATATGCGGATATTTCTGCCCATCCCTGCAGGAGGGAGAAAATATCTGTAGAAATAGGCAGTGCTTTTTTTTCTTTAAAAAAAATAAAATGTTTAGGGGTACTCTCATAATGACTCAAGAAAATCACCATTTTATAGTTCAAATCGGGGAAAATAAATGCAGTAAATGGACAAAAGTACAAAGATTCACAAAATGTTTAGGGGTATGCTTCCCCCTGCATCCCCCCAGAAAAAAGCACTGGAAATTGGGATGCAGTTTTGCACATTCTTTGAGGGCAAATCCAAACTGAATTCACGCTAGGGGCAGGAATACTGCAAATCACATTTTATATTAAGTTAATTGGCACAAAATGTGCCTTTATAGGATCAACACTCTGTATTTGGAATATCGCATATATTTGGCATTTCACCCATATTCAAACACGAAATTGGTTCAGCTTTTGGTTGTTGACCATCAGTTACCTTACAACTCAGTTTGCATTCTATGGAAATTACTTTTCCATTAATTGAAAAAGTTTATTAAGAACAGGGGAGAATAGACATGGTAATGAATTATCACTTTTGTTTCTTTTGATCAGATTTAGGAATGAGAAATATAGATTTTAGCAAGAAGCAGTGGTGTAGTCCTGAATCTGAAGTGCAGGAGCTTATCATAACTTGAGTACTAAATTCCAGCAGCTTTTATATAGTTTCTGTCTGTCTGTCTCTGTCTCTCTCTTACACACACACACACACACACACACACACACAGCCCTCCACTGCATCACTGCCACGAAGATGTGTCCCTGTCAGAATTCAATCCCTTTTGTGCCAGAAAGTGTGGTATTCTTTCTCTCAGTACTGAAGATTATAGCTGGTTTCTATTATGCTAGTCCTGTTATTAATAACTCCCAGCTATGCAGAATCACAAGTTTATCTTTTCTGAAATGTTAGATTAGCATTTTTTGAAAAATGAGATTTGAAATTGCAAAATACTTATATGTACAGTGCAATCCAAAGTTTTGGGAGTGTTCCAATGGTTACAGAGAGCTATGGTGATGGTGCAAGCAGGAGGCCAGTAGATTGGTGGCATTTAAAATTGTTTTTAGCTTTGCGCCCTTTGTCACACTGCCATGTTTACAAGTTCTCAGAAACTGTGAGGACTATGAACTTACAAAATTTGTGGATCATAGTAGGATTCCCTAAGATGTTGCTTCTAGGAAGGTCTGATTTTACTAATTTTTGTTTGCACTTGAAAATGCTATTTTAAGATCTCAGTATAAGCAGTTTCAAGAAAACAAATCTTACCCATAAATGTCTTCTGGAAGCCCCATGTCACATGACAAATGGCTGTATGTCATAATTAACAGTGGTTTCCTTTTGTATGTTCATGAGCTTTTGTCACATGTGACAAGCAGGTCAAGGAATCACAAAATGCCCTAAACAGAAATTTAATTTTGTGTCAGGTAGCTGTAAGATTCCCTGAGAATGGTTTGAAAATATATACAGCTACATTTGTGTTCCTCCCCTCTGCTAAGGAGCTGAGAGTTCACAACAACCCTCTGAGGTAGGCTAGGCAGAGAGACAGTGAGTTGCTCAAGATGAGATAGAGCTGAAGGGGGATTTGAATTCCTTTTAAAAACAAATTTCAAGACCAGTGCTCCATCCTCTGCATCTTATATCCAAGCATGTGCATCTGCAGTTTATAAAACAAGCAAGAAGCAAAACCCATCTCATAGAAGTGGTCATTTTCTTTGCAGGCTATGAAATAACATGTTGGTTTTTGGCTCTGTTCTGCCATCTCCAGAGCTCTAATCAATCTCTGTACCAAGTGCTCTAGCAGGCAGTGACCCATAATTACAGTAGATTTGCTCTGTAATATAATAACGTGCCTCTGCCTGCTGTAAACCTTGGATCTGAGATAAAATGCACATGATGAATGGTGTGCGTTAAAAAAAATATTCCGTGGAAGATATAAAAAGGGGAATCCTGCATTGACCAACTAGCACTTTCTTCCTTGTGCTATGTGAGACCAATGATTATGCAATGGGCACATATGTGATTTTGTTGATAGGTTTCAGAGCAAGTTCCTGTTCTTGCTTTGACTGTTGGCAAAATGTCTTGTGATTTCTCATAAGTCGTAATCAACAGCATATTTTATTCCTGCAAAGTAAGGGCCGTGGACTGAACTCTAGGGCATGAAAACCATATACGGTTGTTAGTCGGCTTGTGTGAGTGTGTGCCATTTGAGATTAGCTCATGCTAGGAATTAGTTCAGCCTTCCAAACCTGGTACCTTCCAGATGTTTTTGACTACAATTCCTATCAGCCCCAGTGAGTATGGCTGTGGTCCAAATATATCTGGAGGACATCAGGTATAGGTGACAAATTGTACCTTTTGAGTAGTTATAGTTACACTTAGAGAAGGGGAAAGAAAAGGGGAAGGGCATTTAACGGTGCTTGAAAAAAATCGGAGCAGGATTTTCCTTATATTTTGTCTGTTACTTGGTGCATATCAACCTCAGCGCTTACAGGTGCAGTCCAGCAGAGATGGTTCATGTATTCAGTGGGGCTTTCTTGTTGCTCACTATGGAAAGGAGACGGGAGGGCCAGTCCCTGCCCATGCATTCAGGAATCTTGTTCCCACCAAATAGGTGGCAAATGTAATCATTTCCATCTGTGGGCTCCTGGTTTGCAGATATGGTGGAGCCAATCACTTTTTTAACGTTGGCTTTCCGGTCAAAGACTGCAATCCTAACCCCACATAACGGGCTGGGAGTAAGCCCTATTGAGTTCAATGAGATGTTTCTGAGCAGATGTGGTTAGTAGTGCCATTTCCCCCATTAGAGACAAATTAAGAGTTCTTCATACGTTAATCCATGAAGAGTGAATGGATGTTGGAGGGGGAGCAGGATTGCACATAGTGTCCCCCCTTCAACTGCCATGCATTAACCTGAGCAACTGAACACAGCTCACATATAACCAGCTTGTATGGACATAGATTCCATTTATACATTGGGGCTCGCTTTCACACATTCATTCCACATGCAGTGTGTTAATAGACTAGAATGATGATCAATCTACTTCCAGTGAACAGAAATGCAAAATATTTTCCCCCATCATTCTTTTTTCTTTTTTTTAAAAGGTATTTTTGCATCACTATTCAGCTGAAAAAGGCTGCAAGAGCAGTTTACAGATACAGTTGCAGACTACATAGGATTGCTGGAATAGTTCTCAATATGTTTAAATTGTTTTATTGTTCATGTGTTTGCTACAGTGGATTCCCTTGAGAGGAAGGGTAGGATATACATTTAACAAATAATACATAAATACCGTGCTTTTCCATGTATAACACGCCCCAGTGTATAACACGCCCCCTATTTTGGGGGACTCAAATTAAGAAAATGGGGGAGATTCCCCCACAGTTGTTGAGCTTTTTAAAGGTGAAAATGCAAAAAAGCCACTCCCCTCACCTGCCCCTCACGTGCATCGCCAGACCAATCTATCCTCTGTCCCATCGCCGAAGAAAGCAGCAAATCGACCACCCAATTGCCACAGCAACAGCCAATCAACAACAGCCCTTGCAGCAGCCACCAATGACAATCTCCAACTCACAGCAGCAACCTATCCCACAGCTCCACAATGCACTACCCATGTATAAGACGACCCCTAATTTTGAACATGATTTTAGAATTAAAAAAAATAGTCTTATACACGGAAAAGTACGGTAATACGATAATCCCAGGCTTTAGGCTTACAACCGACTGGTTGTCAGGTGTTTGGGAATTACTGCACAATGGACTTTGACAGGTGTCATTTACCTGATGACACTATGGCATCCGATGATCTACAGGAGATAAGGTCCTGGCCTGTTGGGCTAAAAATGTTCCCTGAGCTAAAGGAAATGTGATTGGGAGGGAGAAAGAAGAAAGCAGATTCAGGCACCGGTTCTTAGGTCACATCCGCCATACATCCTTCTTTAAAGCATCCTTTCACAGTCATGGGTTCCCCCAAAGAATCCTGGGAACTGTAGTTTGTTAAGGGTGCTGAGAGTTCTTAGGAGCCCCTCACAGAGCAAAAGTTCCCAGGAACTGTAACAAACTATAGCTCCCAGGATTCCTTAGTTAGAGCCATGGTTCCCAAGGTGTTACAGAGTTATTGTAGTGGGATGGAAAGACTTCAAAGAGAGAAGGAGCCAGAAGCTGCTAGTCTTTCAGCTGAGTCGATGGAGAGGTCATGCAGTCCTATCTCTGCCTCTAGAGGTTACAGGGTTGTTGGTGTGATGCCCCCCCAGATTTTGTTGCCTACTCCTGCGAGAGGGAGGAGCCTGATGAATCTGGTGGTGGAGCTCAGCCAATGAAGAGGCCCTTTCTGAAATATTCCAGTCGGACAACCTTTAAGTCTTGTTTTGCTCCTTTTGGTATTTTGAGCATGGGATCAGAAGGCAACAAAAATAGCTGCGTAAACACATCTGTATGTTTTGTTTGCAGCCTTGACCTTCAATATCTCTGGTTTTACTGTGCTCTCCATATTAACAATGAGAAATCCCTTATAGGGCGAAGCCACGACTCTTGCATTCTAGATAGTTGGAAGCTAAGTTGAGTTGTTAGGGTGCCAGTAATAACAGTTTTGCACGAGGGTACTTTTTTGGTATTCTCACTCTAACAAACTGATCACACTGTTTGCCTTGTTTAAAAATAACACCAGCAGCGGGCGAGAATCACATTGTTTGACAATCCTGTGAAAGGAGGCATTTCTGCGTGAACGCTGCCTCTGACTCCGATCTGATTAAATCAGTCTCCCTGTCTGCCTCTTATGTTCTCAGTGTTGTTTTAAATTAATTTGTTTACTTCCTCTTTGGAGTGCCTCTGTAGACATTATCAGACACCATCTTCTGCATAATGCAAGCTTCTGCAGTGTAGCAAGTCAGTCTTGACTTTCTCTTGTTTCTTGGGCTATAGAGGCTCTCTGGAAGAAGGCAGTGAATAAAGACCAGAAGTCCTCCAGATTACTCGAGTTGTACATTTAGCTCCTTAGATTGTGAGCAAAATATGGAAAGCCCAGAGCCTGAACAATCACACCAAGGTATCTGGTTGCAACAGTAGCGCAGTTGACGCTTCCACACCATACTTCTAATTAACAAGGCTCCTCCAAAGAATCCTGAGAGCCCTCCTTAATCAACAATTCCCAGCGAATTACAGTTCCCAGAATTCTTTGGGGAGGGTGCATTAAATATGCTTTAAATTTACAGTGTGGATGTAATGTGTGTCTCTAAAACATGACTGGCTGAGTGGTGTGCTATGTTGCATTGTGTTGCTGTAATGATCATCGCGTTACCTCCTGATCCTGCAAGGCTCTGGTACAACTTGTTTGAGGATTCAGAACAAAACAAAAGCAAACACTGTGGCCATGTTGGCATGTAACGCTAAACCATGGTTTAGTGTCGCACACTTGAGCAAGAAGGAGCCGCCACAGGTCTTGGGGTCACATGCTCCCACTCCCCCCTGGTCTTCCTCCACAGTTTATGTTCAGCCATGATGACTGATATCTACATAACTACAAGTCAGGTTATTTTATTGCTGAAACTAAACTCTTCCAGGGTCCTCCTTTTGAAGTCCAAGGCTCCTTCCCGTTCATGCACTTAGCAGCAAGTTGTGCTTTAGCTTTTTGTATGACTGTGACCATTGGCTACTGACGAGGCACAAGAAGTTCGATTTTATTCCTTCATTCCGCTTAGCCAAGCTGCCATATTCCTAATTCTTAACAGGCATCGAATAGCTGTAAGCATTGCTTTGAGAAAGCCAGGCTGATGCAAGAAAGGAAAAGCATGCTGAGATAAAAGGATCCCCTTTAACATAGGCTAATTTAAAAGGCAGAGCTAGCTAATGGCATTAATATAAAAACTCCCAGCAAGTGAGCACCCAAGGTTCCAGTACCAGGCAATTCATTCTTCTGTCTTAGTTATTTCAAGAGATATTTATTTTTAATGTTTGATATTTTATTATGTTTTTATATGGGCTGGAAACCACACTGAGTGGCCGAGGAAACCCAGCCAGATGGGCGTGATATGAATTTGTTTGTTTGTATGTTTGTTTATTTGTTTATTTAAAGTTATAAGAGAGTTTAATTTTTTTAAAAAATCAAAGGCTGTGCGTAGGGGATTCCTGTATACAGCAGAGCACATTATCCTGAGAACGTTGATGTACAATTTTATTTTATATGCCTAAATAGACAGACGAAACAATATCACTTCTAAACCACTTAATATTAAAACAATATCACTTTGTAAACCACTTAATATTAAAACATCTCCAAGTGGTCTACAGCAAAAACTTTAAATGTATACTAAAAACCATCACCATAAATCACCAGAAGCAAAACGATCAAGGATCACAATAATACAGCATCGTAAATACAAAAAAAATACTAAATCCTGCTTTAGCGGTCAGGGAAAGTTTGGGAAAGTAGTAACCTATGAGGCTTCCTCTATGGTTAGGTTGAAGAACATTCCAAAGGACAAGGGCAACAGTGGAAAATAGCCCTTTACAGGTCACCGCTATGCAGTGGAGTGTAATGTGTGGTACCGCTAACTGGAACTTCCTGGATGACCACAGTGATCTAGTAGGTCTACATAGGGACAGGCAGGCAGTGGCTGCATTATTGCTTCATGGGCAGGGAAACAAAGCAGATCTAGTGAACATCATGCCCCTCATATTTGCTCGCAAAAATCTGGCGCAAGTGAACAAATCCTTGGTCCCTGAAAGCCTCAGTATCATGCAACACTATTCCCTCCACATTAAGTCTTTTAGTTTCCATGGAAGCTTCATTCTAACTATAATCTGGAAAGTTGGCAGTCATTGCTCCACCATCTGTAAAGGATAAAAGTTCTGTAAAAAATTGGGCCTTGTAACGTTCCTGAGTTACTATGAGCAATTGTTCAGAAGCAAAGAAACTGAATTACCGTATTTTTCGCCCTAGAAGATGCACTTTTTCCCCTCCAAAAATGAAGGGGAAATCTGGGTGCGTCCTATGGAGTTCCCGCAGGGCTGTCTAGGCTGCGGATAGCAGCCTGCTTCCCAGAGTGCCGGGCGCGCTGAAAGCAGAGCTCCCGGTGCTTCGGGAACACATCCACAGCCTAGGCAGCCCTACAGGAGGTCCCGCAGGGATGTCTAGGCTGCGGATAGCAGCCTGCTTCCCGGAGCGTCGGGCGCCCTGAAAGCAGAGCGCCCGGCGCTTCGGGAATACTTCCGCAGCCTAGGCAGCCCTGCGGGAGGTCCCCGCAGGGCTTCCCACGCTGCGGATAGCAGCCTGCCGCCTGGCGGGCGGGGCGCCCTGAAGCAGAGCGCCCCGCGCGCCGGACACATCCGCAGCGTGGGGAGCCCTGCTTGAGTTCCCCGCAGGGCTCCCCATGCTGCGGATAGCAGCCTGCCGCCCGGCGCACGGGCCACCCTGAAGCAGAGCGCCCCCCCCCCGCCGGACAGACATCCGCAGCGTGGGGAGCCCTGCAGGAGTTCCCTGCAGGGCTCCTCATGCTGCGGATAGCAGCCTGCCGCCCGGCGGGCGGGACGCCCTGAAGCAGGGCGCCCCTCGCGCCGGGCAGACATCGGCCAGCCCCACAAGCTCGGGGGACAGCAGGGAGGCGCAGCGCTGCCATCCCGCTGTTCCTCGACCTGGTTCGGTTTCCCCGACCTGCTTTTTTTGGGGGGGGGGAATAAAGGGGGAAAAATTTTTCCTTTATTTCCCCCCCAAAAAAAACTAGGTGCGTCCTATGGGACGGAGCGTCCTATGGGATGAAAAATACGGTATACAGCAACAGTTAGCTGTACTTTGTTTGAGGATTGTGGCAAGTGAAAGAATTAGCTATAATGACTGTACCTGGTAGACATAACCCACATATAAAAACACAGTTTTTATATCTACAGCATTTTTTCTCCCTGTTTAATTGACTTCTGATTCTACACTCCACTGGCATTGGCTCTCCAGAGCTTCAGGCAACATTTGCAGCGTTAACTTGAGATGCTGAGAATGGAACCCAGGAACAAACATGCAGCCGTACCACTGAGCATCACAAAAGTTGTATTGTTTCTTGAAACTGAAGGCAACAGTCAGTGTATGTGCATAGTGTAGCCTGCTGACAGCTCAGAAGCTAAGTGTGAAGAAGGCACTGAGCATAATTTGCAGTAGTCAAAGGGCAGGATTTCAGAGGCCATCCCCACTACTAGCAGAAGCAAATGTATGTAAAAGAAATCAGCACACACTTAATTTGAGTAATTTATATAGATTGGAGAATTGACATAGAACTGGTGTTGCTTCAGCATTTTAAGCATTTTCATGTTTGCTTTTTAAACATGTCAGATTTACATTTGTCTGTCTTGCATGTTGGCCATTATTTTCTTTCTAAATCTGCAATCCTTCAGAGTTCTGAGCCATTAGGAATAGGAAGGGTAAGTATTGCGGAACTTCTGATGCTGGCTTTTGATGAGGGAATGCATCCTTTTTATGAGATGCAAGATGTTAAGTGCTCAAGTCAGCCTCTGTGTTGGCTTGAAACGGAGAACATTCAGCAAAGGACAAGCATGTGGCTGTACACTGTGTACATCTTTTTTAAAAATCTGCCATGTGTAGAAGGCATGGGTAGTAGACTACACTTTGGGGATCGGCCTTCCTTAAACGTTTATTCCATTTTTATGGGGGTTTGGGCTGGGTGTTCATCAGTATGCGATGATACCCAGCTCTACCTCTCTTTCAAATCGGAACCAGTGAAGGCAGTGACGGTCCTGTGTGAGTGTCTGGAGGCGGTTGGAGGATGGATGGTGGCTAACAGATTGAGGTTGAATCCTGACAAGACAGAAGTACTGTTTTTGGGGGACAGGAGGCGAGCAGGTGTGGAGGACTCCCTGGTCCTGAATGGGGTAACTGTGCCCCTGAAGGACCAGGTGCGCAGCCTGGGAGTCATTCTGAACTCACAGCTGTCCATGGAGGCACAGGTCAAATCTGTGTCCAGGGCAGCTGTTTATCAGCTCTATCTGGTACGCAGGCTGAGACCCTACCTGCCCGTGGACTGTCTCACCAGAGTGGTACATGCTCTGGTTATCTCTCACTTGGACTACTGCAATGTGCTCTATGTGGGGCTACCTAATCCAGAATGCGGCAGCTAGACTGGTGACTGGGAGCAGCCACCAAGACCATATAACACCAGTCTTGAAAGACCTACACTGGCTCCCAGTACGTTTCCGAGCACAATTCAAAGTGTTGGTACTGACCTTTAAAGCCCTAAACGGCCTCGGTCCAGTATACCTGAAGGAGCGTCTCCACCACCATCTTTCTGCCTAGACACTGAGGTCCAGCCGAGGGCCTTCTGGCAGTTCCCTCACTGCGAGAAGCCAAGTTACAGGGAACCAGGCAAAGGGCCTTCTCGGTAGTGGCACCCACCCTGTGGAACACCCTCCCACCAGATGTCAAAGAGAGAAATAACTACCAAACCTTTAGAAGATATCTAAAGGCAGCCCTGTTTAGGGAAGCTTTTAATGTTTAATAGGTTATTGTATTTTAGTGTTTTGTTGGAAGCCGCCCAGAGTGGCTGGGGAAACCCAGCCAGATGGGTGGAGTATAAATAATAAATTATTATTATTATTATTATTATTATTATTATTATTATTATTATTAAAGCCATTATTTATTGCACTTCTCTTCTTTTGCAGAGAGATGGTCAATGCATGGTTTTCTGAGAGAGTTCATCCCATACCAGTGTGCAAAGAGGGGGCCAAGCAGCACGGTGACGCCTGTTCTTGTCCCAGCCACCAGGCTGCACGGGCAGAGAGCACTAATCCCACACCCCCAACCAGGAAGATCTCTGCTTCTGAGTTTGACAGGCCCCTTAGGCCTATTGTTGTCAAGGATTGTGTTGGAACCGTGAGTTTCTTGTCGGACTCCGAAAAGAAGGAGCAGATGCCTCTCCAGCCTCGGACGCTTGGGAGTGATGCAGGGGATCAGTGCTCAAGGCTCTTAGAATTGGTGAAGGACATTTCCAGTCACTTGGATGTCACAGCCCTTTGCCACAAAATTTTCTTGCACATCCACGAACTCATTGCCGCCGACCGCTACTCCCTCTTTTTGGTGTGTGAAGACAGTTCCAATGAGAAGTTTCTCATCAGCAGGCTCTTTGACGTTGCCGAAGGTTCCACCTTGGAAGAAGCTTCAAACAATGGCATCCGTCTGGAGTGGAACAAAGGGATAGTGGGACACGTGGCAGCTTTGGGGCAGCCTTTGAACATCAAAGATGCCTATGAGGTAAACAAAGAATAATTGTGCGGTGGGTGCGTTTTATCCAGAGAGACCGCTCATCTACAGTCAAACCTCTTCTTATGTCTGCCTCTGCTCTTGTCCATTTCGCCCAACGTCAGCGGCAAACCTGGAAGTAACTGGTGGGTTTGCTGCTGTTCTCGCATGCGCAGGAGCGGCGATCGCCATTCGTGCCTGTGCTGAAACGGCAATTGCCATTTGCACATGCACAGAAGCAGGCAATCGCCACCTGCCCACAACAGCGCCTCTCCCAGTGACCCATTTAGACTTCCGGACAGGCCTCTGGAATGGATTGTGGTCGTGAGCAGAGGTTCCACTGTAGCTGAATATTTGCCACACCAAAGATGTCCCATGTTTCCTCCAGAGAGCTCAACCATGGTGTTCTCTCCTCACCCTCCATTTTACCATCACAACAAAGCTGTGAAGTTGGTTAGGTTTGGTGATGGTGACTGGCCCAAGGCCACTCAGTGATCTTCAAGGCTGAACAGGGATTAGGTCTCCAAGGTCCTAGCCCAACACTCTAATCACTACACACTACTGGCTCTCATTATGGATTTAGAAAATTCTGTGTGAATGTACATGGTGAGGAATGCAACAGTTGGCCTTCTGGTTAGAGAAAGTAATGAAAAGCACATGGCACCAGCATGTTACTGAACTGTTAATAGTGCTATAGCACAGTTTATGGTGCTAGGTGGCTTGGGCCTAATATGCCAAAGCATTGCCTTCCCTAAAATGCCTCACTGCAGTCTCTTAAGGTCGATTTAGACCATTGTCTACAATTTGCTCTCTGTAAGAACATAGGAAGCTGACCTATACAATGGCCCATCAAACTCAATATTTCCCAAACTCTGATCTCCAGCTGTTTTTGGACTACAACTCCCATCATTCCTAGCTGGCAAGACCAGTGGTCAGGGATGTTGGGAACTGTAGTCTGAAAAACAACTGGAGACCCAAGCTTGGAAAATGCTGGTCTACACTGAGTGGTAGGGGCTCTGCAGAGTTCACCCCAAGCCTTACCTGGAGATGTCACCGAGACTGAATCTGGGACTTTCTGCATGCATAGTGGATGCTCTGAGCTGTTGCCCTTTTCCATGCATCATGTATTCAGGGGTTCTTAGTGTCTTTCCCCACAATTGTGGAGCTGGGGATTAGCCAGAATGGACAGGCAACTAGTCACTGGAATTAAGTTAGGCCCAACACTTCTGCTAGTTCTTGTTATATTTTATTTTATTTGTGTTGTCATGATTAGTCAACTCTGGTTTGCATTTGTAACTGGAATTATATTTTTTTGGGCTGGGCTGCAGGGAGGAGATCTGTGGACCTTTGGATATTACCATCCTATAGCTGGCAGGCATGATATTTTGATTCTGGATATGTCTTGACATTGATATCTGACATAAACTTTTAGCGTGCCCTAGAAATGGAAATAATGTAATTTGCTATACAATTTTTGAGGCTTTAAACTTGAGCAATTCTAGTAACATCTGGTAACTTGAACTTTGCACATATGTCTATTCTCTGATGTATGTATGGAACTGAGTATAGTCTGAGTAAGAATGGCAAAACTAAACTTTTAACATTCTTTCCTGAAATGGAAGAGCTTAGTCTTTTTCATCACTGGCTGATTTAGCCATAATTGCACTTCCCTCAGTTTTCTCACTTTCTCCAGGGAGAGAGAGAGGAAAAAAATCAAAAAATGGTTGTGCTTTGGGTAAACAGCATGTTATGGAATATATTCAATCTGAGGGTGGGAGAGGAGGAGATACTACAAATTTTTGTAAGCTTGCTAAAATGTTTTGTGACATTTGGGGTTCTTTATCTGCAAATGGTGATGATCCACACAGTGCTTCAGTCATTATTTTATGGAAGGGAAATGTCAGGAAAAATAACTTGGGGATGAGTGGGGGACAGAATCTTTTTTGGTAGTGACTCCAAACTTGTGACATTCGCTACCCTGAGATGTTCACCAGACTCCTTTCTTCACTGTTTCTAAATGATCCCTGAATATCTTTTTATTTCATCAGGACTTCTCTGTTATAAGATAAATGGGATTTATACTAATTAATTTTTTTATATTACCTTATTCCCCCCCTATTTTAAGTTAACAGAGTGGGGTTTTTTGAAGCTTATATTATTGTTTATTTTATATTGTCCCCAGACAAAAAGTGAGCAGTAAGACAAAAACCAAACCATGGCAATAGCTTGCAGTAAGTTTGGAGTGAAACAAACCATGAGCCCGGGTTTAGACATAATACACAGCCAAACCATGTCTTAGCGAAGTAGCTGTGATTTTATTTATAAGCGCCTGCACACTCACATGTTCACACTTAGCTATGGTTTGGCTTAGTGTCACGTGCAAACCAGGCCATTGCTTTAAAGTGATTGTGTACTGCCTTGGGAAAGCTTTGCCCTGCAATGTTCATGTGCCTTAGAAATTCGTTAATAAGTAAATAATTGAACACTGCTGCCAAGAGGAACAGTGAAACAGAACCTATTACATATTTTGCAATGTTGTCTCTCTGTTCACTATGCATTTGGACACCTCTTAAAATATCTTCACCAAACTTTGTATGGTGATTTCTGGGATCAAGGAGCAGGTTTTCATCTGTGTTTCGATACAATTGGATGCCATTTCGAATCAAGATGGCAGACAGGACCTTTCAAAACTGCACTGAAATTTAACCACCAATTTCAAACTTGCATTATTATTATTTTTTGTTTCTTAGAATTCCCAAGTATCCTATTGGCATACAAACTTAGGAAATAAGTATGGTTTCTGAAAAAAATGTGTACATAGTTATCTATTTTCTTCTTTTGACAGGATCCCCGATTTAATGCAGAAGTGGACCAACTCACAGGCTACAGGACGCAGAGCATCCTCTGTATGCCAATAAAGAACCATAGAGAAGAGGTAAGGTCATGCATCTGGCTCTTCCTTGGTTGTAACATTTCCAGCTCCACTAATTCGTTTAACCGTTTTCAGCTTTCAGGCTCTGTCCCAAAGCACAACATGGTTTGTTCTTGATTTTGCCTTTTTATTATTTAAAGTCTGTCTGCATGTGATTCCACAGAGTTCAGTTTGGACCTGCTCTGTTAACTATGCAGAATTGGTAGACAGACAGTTTCCTCCCCTCCCTGTGTTGTCATTTAACAAGTAACATCAGCCATTTTTTGCAAAGTCGGCGAATTTGCATTTTCTTCTTGCAAATATAAAACTCCTATTTTCTTGTAACTTTTGTTTTTCACCCTTGTTCAACTGAATCTGCATTATGAGGAAGTATTGTGTATGTAGAAAATGTATTACTAGAAAGGTCTAAAATACAATGAGCCTACTACATAAAATCAGGCTTACATCTAAAGCATGGAAAACAAAGGAAGAGAAAAATGAGACAGATTTTTTTTTTTTTTAAAAAAGGAAAATTTGTGAAAAAGAGAAACTGCAGAATTAAAAAAAGGATGTCTTGCTTTCCGTGTTTGCCCATTAGGGCTATATTATTTTAAAAATCCCATTTATTATTATGTCAAATCTAAGGGCTCATCTACACTTCCTCCAGGCCTAGAAGGCACAGCTCCAAGAGATTTTATGCTTGTCTCATGTTTCCTAAGGAAAATGCATTCACTTTTTCCGGGAAAACCCACCCTCTACCATTGAATTGGAGAAAACATCAATCCATGGAAAACCTGGTTGGTGTTTGCTCCGTTTTAGCAATAAAGAGCGGATATTCCTAGGGGAAAGCAGTGGGACAAGTGGAAGTGTGGACATGCTCTAAGCATGACATGGGAAATGTTCATTGAAAGGTGGTATAAAAATATTGTGAAAATAGTGTACCACCTCCCAAGGTTAAAACGTTATGAAAGCCCTGCCTTTGGAGTCGTAATCCAGTCTTGCTGAAATTGGTTCCAGCCTCAGATAAAGATTAGCTGGTGCCCGCCAAGTAATAATCATATAAACTGGACCATGAAGAAGGCTGATCACTGAAGAATTGATGCTTTTGAATTATGGTGCTGGAGGAGACTCTTGAGAGTCCCATGGACTGCATGAAGATCAAACCTTTCCATTCTTAAGGAAATCAGCCCTGAGTGCTCACTGGAAGGACAGATCCTGAAGCTGAGGCTCCAATACTTTGGCCACCTCATGAGAAGAGAAGACTCCCTGGAAAAGACCCTGATGTTGGGAAAGACTGAGGGAACAAGGAGAAGGGGACGAGAGGAGGAGATGGTTGGACAGTGTTCTCGAAGCTACCAGCATGAGTTTGACCAAAGTGCGGGAAGCAGTGGAAGACAGGAGTGCCTGGTGTGCTCTGTCCATGGGGTCACGAAGAGTCGGACATGACTAAACGACTAAACAACAACAACAACAATAGTTAAGTGATTCTCCTATTCCTGTGTAGTCAAGATGAACAGGGAAGATGCATCAGCGTCCTTGGGAAAACCTGGGGATTACAGAATAGAAAAAGTCTGCTCCTTGGGCAGGTGAGGGAGACTCGGCACTGCTCAAGGAGAACCTCACGTACTCAGTGAGCTTGGAATGCTGACTGTTGTGCGGGGGTGGGGACGGGGGCAAAAGAAACAGAAAACCAAGAAGGATAGGATGTGCAAAAGACAAGATTTATTTGCCTAATATGTGCATCTGATAATTTGAATGGGTAGGTGAAAATTTAGAATTTATTACTATAGTTGAAATAGAAATGCAGTGTATCTCACCATAAGCAGGAAGACAGTGGCCAGGCGACAAGTCTTCCTGCTCAGTGGGCAATTTTAAGGCCCTTGCTCTCCCCTTCCTCTGGTTCTTTCTCTTTAAAATGGATTTGGGCCCCAAAGCCTTTCAAAAAGAGGGTTGTCATCTGTAAAGTAAGATCCAGGACGACCCTGGAAGGAAATGGGCCCATCCTTGAAGCAGTCACAGCTGGAACACTGAACTGGAGAACTCTTCACTGCAGTGTTTTGCTGCAGTGCCGCTTGTTGCTACAGATTTTTGTGGAGCCTTTGCTTCCTCTGCCCTTCACTCAATGGCCAGCTTGCTTTATGTTTAGAGAATACGTATGACAGTAGACTGGCCTCAAGCTAGTCTTTTGACTGTATGGAGTTTCTCTTGTCAAATAACTTTTGGTTCAAAGGCTAATTTTTGGACCTGAGTTTTTTCAGTTCTTGTTTCCCAGCAGCATTTCAGCTTTTTCCAAAATATACTTACAGTTTCTCCTGTTATATTCACTCATGTTAATCCCAAACGTCATGTTACTTTAAACTTGTTATTCTTTGAGCTGTGGCTAATTTAAACATTAGCTTCATCTCCTTGATCATTTCGGCCATCCGCTGGGATGGGAGGGTTGTTGGTTTTTCGTCTGAATATGCATATCTTTTCTTTCAGACAAGATTTGAGTTTGCAGAAATCTTTTTGGAGCCCTCCAGAGTCTGCTTGGGGTTTCATCATCCTCAGTAATTTATTGTCATAGGCAAACCTGGCTGCCTCATGGCCTAACCCTGACTTCAGTTTATGGGTGGGCAAATCTGTCAATCCCCCAGAATATAACACATTTTATATGTTATTTTCACTAGCATATGTATTTTTATGCATTTCTGTACACATTCTGAAAGATAGCTGTGTTTTGATTCACATATTGGACGGAGAAGTTTGAATTAGGTAGTTTCTCATTAAAATACAAATAAAATCAAATTTTCCCCACATCTCTACTTCATTTCCTTTATATCATGAGCATTCAGCGAAATAGTTAATAGGTACACCACTAGAATGTCACAAAGATTGTTAACAACACAATCCTATACATGCTTTTGTGGAAATAATTCCCTAAACAGGATTCAACCTCCTTATGTGTAAGCAAACACATGAGGAGAAGCTGGGACATAATATCAGGCCCTGCCCCCTCAGGGATGTCATCTACACAGTTTAAATCCCCCCACATATTTGGGGCAAATGTTTCCAGCAGAGAGTATCTTCGGCTCATGGATACATAAATAGGTCTTAAATCTCCCTGTGTCCAGCGGAATTTACTCCCCAATAAGTGTGTTTAGCATTTCAACTTAAACTACACTAATATTGAAGGGATGCTTCTCCAATATGCAGGGATGCGTACTGGGGCAGATCTTCAGGGCTGTAGTTTTACTTGAAAGTTAAGAAGTAGGTTTACTTGAAACCTAGCAGTAAATAAAGGACTTCCTTCTTTCCTGTCTGCCCATTGCACCATTTTCTGAAGTGTATAGGCTACCACTGCTTGTTGATCTTGCTGTCGGCGTATGTATTCTTCGCTGCCATCGCAAGTGCTTGTTTCGACTTGGCAGACTCTGAAGCCTGGCCCTAAGTCAACCGACAACCAAGCCGACCACTGCATGTGGGGATGTCTGGCGTCGGAGGTCTGGTGCACAAAGTCCACGGTTTGCTCATGACATGCTTTCTTTAGACAAGCCGGCCAAAACAAAACAAGAATGTGTCAGGAGTTTGGCTCGCAAGCCTCCATTAATCATAAGCTCCAAGTGGCCTTGGGTGCGTTGCTACCATCTAGTCAGCCGTCTTTGATCAACGAAGAAACGAAATGTGGTATTCTTAGATCAAGACACTGCAGGGCTAACAGACTTGTTTAAAGAATCATTCAGCTTGCCGTTGGTAGCTCCCGAAATGAAATACAATGACTTTGGATAGGTTTACCCTTGTAAACGAAAGCACGGCCCCCGCTGAAGCGAAGCATCCCCTTCCCATTACTTGCAAGTGTAAAACAAAGTGATAGATGAAGAAATTGGCGGAGGTTGAAATGAGGGGGAAAGGGAGGGGGCGAAGTGCTACACTCACTTCTAGTCATTTTGAACTGGAGGGACAGAGTTTTGGAATGTTTCTTGGGGAAAGCTGGTTTCTCTTCCCACCCCACCACAACCCTTTCTTTCCTTTTAAACTCTCTTAGCAGAAGGTTTTCATCACTCTCGCCATAATGCCTTACTGACACATTTCTGGAATGAGGCTTGATCCACGGAATCAGACCCTAAATTGCCATCTGCTTTTAGCTGCTTTCCCTACTTTTTGAAAGCCATTAACAACATAAAAACACACTGGCTCCTCGTTCCAAAGAAAACGCCCAGAAAACAGACACAGCCATTATCATGAAGATCTATCTAACAGATAAAAGAAGCTGCTTTGGCTCTGAATGTTCACCAATAACAAGCCGGCTTTGCTTTCTGCAAAGCTACTGAAGCCGGGCCTCAGGCATGTGTCAGCCGTGGCACATCACTCCCACAAGTGACATTTCATTGGCTCAGCCATCTGTGCATGTTCTGGGCAGGATGTGCCCCATGCCCTGTGTGTGGATGTCGATGAACACTTTGGGCAGGCAGAAAGGCAGGAGCAGCCCACAGCCCTCCATTTTGAAAACCAAACTGAAAGCAAGGGTTTGACTTTGGCCACATCCACATCATAAATTCAAAACACTGTGATGCTATGCACTGTGAAGCCACGGCTTCCCCCAAAGAATTATGGGAGCTGTAGTTTAAGTGCGTTAGGACACCCCTGTTCCCCTCACAAAACTACACTTCTTAGAGTTCTCTGTGAAGAGGGATTGATTGTTAAGTCACTTTGAGAACTGTAGTTCTCAAAGTGGAAAAGGGATCTCCTAGCTACTCTCAGCAACCTTAACAAATTACAGCTCCTATAATTAATTCGGGGGAAGCTACAGCTGTTTAAAGTGGTATCATAGTGTTTTAAATTTATGGTGTGAATGTGGCCTTGTCTCATGGTGTACTCTCATCTTCATTGCCACAAGCAGAGCATGGGGTGGAGGAACATGTCCGTAATATACACTGAAAGGCACATTGGGAAAGATGGAGTTGTTCTTGTTGTGCCTCACTTTATTGGGTGACAAGAATTTTTGAGGTGTTCTTGTGATAGTCCTACAAACACAGCTAGTCACAGTAACCATGAATGCACCAAATGGACTCCATTTTGATAGTCATTAGCACCCTGTTTTGCTAGTTTTTATTGTTCTTATTTATCTCCATCACTGTCCTTCTGAGGCCAGTCAGCATTCATAGAGCAACTTACAAAAGAATTACAAAAACAGCACAGGATAAGTATTCCAATCAAGGTTTAAAAACTTTAAAAGCATGATAAAATAAAGAAAGTTTTTGTCTAGTACTGAAATGATGGCGAACCTCCCTGGAGGGGACAGTCCATAGATTGGGCAACGGTACCTAAAAGGTTCTCCTGGGTTGCTAATCACCCTACTTCTGATGGAGGGTCACCCAAAGAAGAACCCCAAGTATAGATCTCAGCACACAGGAAGAGTCTTGATACGGGAGAAGATGGTCCAAGGAGTATCATGTGGGGCTTTAAAGTTAAGCTCAAGAGCTTTGAACTGAGCTCAGAATCAAACAGAGATGCAATGCAGCTGTTTCAAAACAATTGTGATGTGATCCCACTTATTGGTCCTTGTCAGCAGTTTTGCAGCCCCATTGCAGACTTAACTGGACCTTCCGGACCATCTTCAAAGGCAGCCCCATGTTAACTGCATTGCAGTAATCAAAGATTACTCTGAATGCTAAAAATCTATGATAGCCCCCAAAGTAAAAGCACAGCCTCAAGGAACAGCAGTAGCCTGCATGCAACTAATAGAAAAGTAACGCACATTTATAATACAAGAAAGTAGGCACGTAGAAAATGTGATGGTAGTGCATCTATATTTATATTTATATTTTAGTTTGAGAATCACCAGAAACTATATACTTCAAAATAGACTCACATCCTTCTTTCCACAAAAGGGGAAGGCATGAGAAATGACATCGTTTTGTGGCTTTTTTTTTTTTTTGGTATATAATTGTTCTTGCAGGAGGAAAGCTAAGGCAAGAAGCTGCAGGAAACCTGAGAGATGCCCATTAGATGTTGGGGCCAGTGAAGTCAAGAAGATGATTTGGGCTGAGTACACACCATAAATTTGAAGCACATGGCTGCCCCCCAAAGCACCATGGGAACTGTAGTTTTCCCCTCACAGCCACAATTCCCAGCACCCTTAACAAACTATAGTTGCAGGATTCTTTGCAGGGAGGCATGTGCATACATGTGCTTTAAATGTTTAGTGCCCTTCTATTCAGAGCACATTTCTGGGAAGTCTATCTCACAGACTTTGAATAGAAAGAATACCTGCAGCTTTAGAGCAGAAGAAAGCAGTTTTAGAGCTGAGTCTACTTTAAATCACAGAAGAAAACGAGCTTCTTAGGGACAAATTTAAACTGAAAAGTTCAGATTTGGGGGGGGGGGATGTTTTCATTAAAGGAAAATGATTGGGAGAAATGGGGAGGAGATCACCATCCTTCAGCAGGAACATGATGACCCTTCTTGAATTTGACAGTGTCTTCTGAACCAATAGTATTGGTTGGGATTCCTAATTTATCCAGAAAACTTCCTTACAAACATAACACCAGGTTGTTTCAATATTCCTAAAGTGTTCGCAGCAGGCAAGAAGGAAAAAAGTGGCAATTCTGTTGGAACAGATGTAATAACAAGGTCCCTCCCCCTCTGAATAGATTCATCATGTAGGGATGGTGAACCTGTGGCTTCCAGGGGTTGTTGGACTTCAACAACCATCAGCCTTAGCTAGTCTGGGCACTTATCAGGGGTGATGCTGAGCTGCTGGGTGACCTTGGGCTTGTCACACTTCTCTGAAGTCTCTCAGCCTCACTCACCTCACAGAGTGTTTGTTGTGGGGGAGGAAGGGAAAGGGGAATGTTAGCCGCTTTGAGACTCCTTTGGTTAGTGATAAAGCGGGATATCAAATCCAAACTACTACTACTACTACTACTACTACTACTACTACTACTACTACTATTCTTCTTCTTCTTCTTCTTCTTCTTCTTCTTCTTCTTCTTCTTCTTCTTCTTCTTCTTCCACTTCAACAGTCAGAACTTTCTCCCAAAGAATCCTTGGAACTGGAGTTTGTTAAGCATGTTCGGTATTGTAGCTCTGTGAGCAGTCTCCCAACAACTCTCAGCATCCTTAAGAAAGTGCAGTTCCTAGGATTCTTGGGTGGCTGCCATGACCGTTAAAGCAGCATTAGAACGCTTTAAATGTTTGGTGTGGCTGTGACTGAAAATGCAGGCAAATAGGTAGGTGGAAAGGAGCAGCTGGACAAGGGTTGCCCAAGTAGGGTTGGGTGGTTTGAGGGGGAGAAGTGGGAAAGATCAATTCAGTGGAAGAGGGGAAAGAAACGGGATGAGGGGATGGTTGGGTGTGACTGAGTATCCTTGATTTGGGCAAAGAGCAGGAGCAGCTTACTGAATAAAACATAAATTTACGTGTTTGACACATTCTGTAGGACAAATGGGAAAAGAACCCCATGAACGGCTTGAAAATGTAGTGGTTTACTGGAGTGGTCTAATGATAAAGGGAGCCACCAGTTTTAAAGGCCAGCATAGGTAGAACGGCTAACTGGTATCCATTGTTTAGTTTTCTGGCCGAGAAGGAAGTTCATCTCCATAGGGGTAAAAACAGCCGGAGTATGCCTAAATAAATAAGTATATCATGCAATCCACTTCTAAAATAATTATAATGCAATCCGCAGCTGAATGTGAACAGGGCCCCTTTGCTCTAAAAGAGACAAATATATATTTCCGGCCCCTTGGTGCATTCTTTGGTTTAGTGGATAATTTTTCTTTAGTGTTGTCTTTACTGAATCTTATAATCATCACAGGAAGCTTTAAAAAAAGTGTTTAGCTTAGGAATAACAATGAAAAAAAACAACGACACATTCTCCCTTTGGGGTTTGAAGTAGCTTTCACAGAATTAAATCTAAGATCTGAATGTACAAGAATGCAGCGAGAAGCATCCAGATAAAATAAAACGCTGAACGCAGCTAGCGATGCTACAGAAATGCCTGAGGCCTAGGGAGAAAAGCCTGCAGGGAACCAGGAAGGGCAAAGTCGTTTTGAAGGCTAAAAGTCAGCATGTCTATTTTAGGCCAAAAGAATCAAAAACAATAGTGAGCATTAAACTCCACGGCAGTTGATATGATCGTTGAAGCTTTTCCTTTTCACACAAATGAAACATCCGAAATAGAGCAATGATGAACATTGTGCTCCAGAAGATTAGAAAGGCAACTAGCTGTCATGGGAGGCTTCTAGCAAGGGTAGCTAATGTTGTGCCCTCCACGTGGTTGGCCAACAGCTGCCACCATGCCTGACCATTGGCCATGCTGTTGGAGGCTGACTGGAGTCCAGCAACATCTGGAAAGCACTATGTTGGTCCCTCCTGGTGTAAAGGACACACCAGTCAGGAAACTACGGCAATAAGTTTACTGTCTCATTCCAACAAGAGCAAAACAGGAAACTCCTGGCTGCACCCAGGTTCAACCAAGTCCAGTGCCACCTAGTGGCTAAACTGTATAACAACACGGTCCACACAACAGACAGCGGCAAAGTGTTAGCGGAAGGGAACTGCAGTTGTATTGGCGATGAAAAGACATGCATAGAGAGAGTAGGGGAAATGAGGGTAAAATACAATTAAGGCTGCAAAATCACAGGCTTTACAGCTTTGACTTTAAGTCTTCCCCATGAGTATGTGATACAGTGTGCAATTCAACCAAGGTGGGATTTCTGCCTAAAGTGTGTAAAGTTATGCCAACCCATATTGTGATGGGCTTGCCATTATTATTTTCCTTTTTAAAAAAAATAAAAATTATTGGGTGTTTCCCCCAAGGGAACATGAGAACATAAATCCCTTTAACAAACATTTTCCTCCTCCACCAAGTTATAGAATTCTATGGGAAAATGTTATTCCAAAGCTTCAGATGTGAGTCCGGTGGATATTCAACAGCACATCATTTCCCCCTATGAATCTCTGAGAATGGCACAGACTGTATCACTTGCTCAACATTCAAAATGGGTTGCTGGATTGGCTTTCGTCCTGTATATCCGTTAGTCATTGCGTAGAACTGAATTTGCATGGATATGTTTCCCTATCCCCACATTTCTCCAAGAATGACTGGCCGGCCAGAGAATCACCATTTGGTGGAAGTAAGTACCAAGATGCTGAGAGGGAGGCAAAAACATCAGAGTCTGGATCAGTCTGCAGAACTCATGTCTATTTCTGTGTGCAAAGAAGCTTATATCTGTTTACAGTTTCAAACTTCTGTGTATATTTCAGCTATTTCTAAACTAGTCTAACACGGAGAGCCCAGGACTTTGTTGAAATGCATGCTGTCACATACACTGTGTTTGTTAACTGTGTAAACCTCAGCCTGCCCCTCTCACCCCTGTAGGCTTGAAGAAATTCTCTCGAGTTGCATGTGCCATTTATCAATTGCCTATCTTCAGGAAGCTAGAAGCTGCATACATATCAGACATTTAAAGCAAGTTCCCACCCACCCAAGAATTCTGGGAACTGTAGCATGCAAAGGGTGCTGGGAATTGCAGCTGTTACTGGTAAACTACAGTTCCCAAGCTTCTTTGGAGCCATGGACAGGATGTGCTATAAATGTTATTTAAATGCACAGCCTTTATCATGGACCAGGCTTATTAGTGGAAGGCAAATACTTGGCATTTACTTGGAGTTGCACCAGTTCAAATGAGTTCAGAATCTGTTCTGGCTGGCTATAGAAAATAATTTCCTTTCATGGTCCAGCCAATCAAGGATGTTAACATTCCTTTAAACTAAAATAATGCCGAGGCTTATCACCCAAGAGAGTCCTCAGCAATGTGCCTGGTTCTTTCCATTTTTCACAATCCCACATATAACAAGTCTAGGGTTCTGCCCCTGGATCCAAAGAATAAAGGAGCCCGCATATGGTTCACATGCTTTCCATAGTAAAAGAGAAACCTGCAGGGCTAATAAGGAGCAGCTGAATGGTCTTTTTAGGCTATATTAACACAGTCCTTTTTTTACTGTTTCCTCACAGCTCTTTAAGAACCACAAGCTTCCCTTTCATGGCAGGAAGCTGTTTACACAGGGCGAAAGTGTTCTCCTTTTGGATTCTTCAGCGCCTGCGATACCATTGAAATGGATTCAGCTTTCTGTGGTTCAAAGCTAATAAAAATAAAAAGGCCAGTGTTGTGAGCCAACACCTGCATGTCAGCTGTGCACCTGTGGACTGGTGTCAGAGCACATTGGGAAGCTTAGAGAGTTTACTCACATTCTCTATGTGAGCTGCCATGTGCTTAATATTGAAATCTCTTCGCTCTGGAATCCTTACACAAGGGCCGGTGGTGACTGGACAATAATAGACAAAACAGCATGCATTGAAGAGTACAATAAATAACCCTCCTTAAAGCATGCTGTAGCATTTGTGGCGCTGGCAGGGACAATTAATGTGGCAAAGAGCCTGGGCTATTAGGTTTGGAGCTGGCAAAAAGCCGGTGCAAATCCCTCCTTACTGGTGGACAGCCAATATGCTGTCTCTCAGCCTAACTTACCTCATAGAATTTCTGTGAGGCACTTATAGCTCAATCCTGTACATGTATTCCCATAGAGTTCAATAGGGCTTATTCCCCAGAAAGTGGGTACAGTGGTGCCCCGCAAGACGAAATTAATTCGTTCCGCAAGTTTTGTCGTCTAACGAATTTTTCGTCTTGCGAATCACGAAATCCCATAGGAATGCATTGAAAATCAATTAATGTGTTCCTATGGTCAAAAAAAGTCCAAACAAAGCCAAATTTGGTACAACAACAGTTTATTAACTGCTCTTTAAAGTCACACATACTGTAAAGAGCAGTTCAAAAATTGAAGGGAAAATAAATTAACTTTATAAACAAAACATGTCTTTGTTTTTAGACAAAGGAAACAAAGCCGCGAGACGTTTTCGTCTTGCAAAGCAAGCCTATAGGGAAATTTCGTCTTGCGAGGCAAATCGAAAACGGAAAAACCTTTCGTCTAGCGAGTTTTTTGTCTTGCGAGGCATTCGTCTTGCGAGGTACCACTGTACAGTGGTACCTCGGGTTAAGTACTTAATTCGTTCTGGAGGTCTGTTCTTAACCCGAAACTGTTCTTAACCTGAAGCACCACTTTAGCTAATGGGGCCTCCTGCTGCTGCCGCGCTGCCGGAGCACGATTTCTGTCCTCATCCTGAAGCAAAGTTCTTAACCTGAAGCACGATTTCTGGGTTAGCAGAGTCTGTAACCTGAAGCGTATGTAACCTGAAGCGTATGTAACCCGAGGTACCACTGTATAGGATTTCATCCTAAAACACTGCTCTGAGGTGGTGTAGATAAGGGCAGGAGAAGAATGAACCAAGGGCCATGACTAAGACTGTTTCACTATCCCTCTTGATTTATCTTCTGCGCCAAGTCAGGCATAAATGCAGCAGGTGCAGCCACTAGTTGGGTTTCAGCTTCTTGCGAAACTGCTTAGAGACACAGAACCGGGGGCGAAAGGCAAGTATATTTTTGGTGGAGTTGTTGAGGCAGCCACTTACATGTTGAACTTGTTGAGAAGAATTGATTCCATTAGTGTGCAGACCTCCACCAAGAGAGAATTTAGTATGTGACGTCATCCTCCTGGGGGATTGCTGAGCTGCCTAAAAGCAGGCCTATTTACGAAAGCCATGGTTGCAGTAGATGTTGGTGAGAGCCGGAGATATGCTTGCCTTGGGGGATGATCCAGAGAAAATGGATGAAACTCTGCCAGTGTAAGGGGGAGCTGTGAGGCACTTAGATAGGAATTTATAGTAACAGGAGTTTTGTGGGTGGCTGTGGGGTGTTCTTTTTAGTGAAACTGCCATGTTATCTGTTCCTTGTGGTATCTGTTGTATGCAGATAAAAAAGAACTTGACTCAGGGCGATCTGGACTGTCTGTTCTTTGAGGGATGATATTCTAAAATAAGGACACTTCCGTTAAATTAAAAGATGCCTTGGGAATTGGAGAGCAGCTGTGTGATGGTATAAGATGTCTAAAATGATGGCAGCCTTTGTACATCGATTTTGTGTGTGTGTTTGGCTATAGTGTGTGGGGGGTGAGGGGTTTGCATTACTGTTGCCCAGATTTTGTTTTGTTTTGTTTTGGAAGACTTCTTTAAAGTGTGGGACTTGTATGATGATGCCAAGAGTAGTTTACCATTAACTTTAAAAGAGCAAAGTTGGATTTTATGCAGTGCGCCTGACAATACAACCTCTATTTAAAATGAGCATTTTGAGACCATGCTTGCTAATGGCTAACTTAGCAGCACAATGATCCCACTTGTGTTGCCAGTAGCTTGGAGAGCTTGGTGTGAGAGAGAGTGAAGAAGCCTATAAATCACCATTTAACCCACTGAGATATTGAAAGTGTTTTTCCACCCAGTTTTGCAACTTGGCTATTAGAACTTTGCTGCTTAGTGGGTGAGCACACTTTTCCATATGTGTGCTTTGCAAAAGATCTTCTGTTGAGGTCTGCATTAATAGCCAAAGGCATCATTTCCTGTTTCATATCCCTTCCAAACAGCGGTGGTCACAAATAATTCTATTTCTGGTGGACTCCAGGCAGTAGCCCCTTGCTACTAATGTGCTAAAGCTGCTAAACTGAATTACAGCCTTCTTTATCTTGTACATCTTTGGTTTCCTGAGGGTGCAAAAAGCTCATGAGAGGCAACAAATAAACAAATAAACTTTCCTCTCTCCTACTGGGATGTGGTTAGAAGATCTGAGTTGCTGGGGTTGGGAATTCCAGGTATTGAGAGCCTCCAGACAGGCCTCAGTGGGAAGTGAAAGCTTGCTCAAGGTTCTGGGTTACTCTCAGACCCTTTTTTCTTTATATAAACAAAACACTTTAAAATCAAGCTTCCCCCATCCTT
Source organism: Podarcis bocagei (assembly GCF_964188305.1). Taxonomy (NCBI): domain Eukaryota; kingdom Metazoa; phylum Chordata; class Lepidosauria; order Squamata; family Lacertidae; genus Podarcis; species Podarcis bocagei. The sequence goes on from NC_138134.1 coordinate 51,755,847, forward strand.
CCCCTCTCTTTTGTGCAGTGCTGTAGCTGGACTGGACTTTTGTGCTGAACTCCAGGGCTCCAAATGGCCTCCCAGAGATTGCCATATGATGGTACCAGTGACAAACAGGTCTGGAATCAGCACCTGGGCTGGGATCAGCATGTCAAAGCCCCCTGGGGTTGATGCAGGTCATAATAGCTTCCTCCTTCCCCTCTCCCCACATTTTAAGGTTAGGTTGGGTTAGTTTTAATATGTACAGCCCGTTTTTCCTATTAAAACAACACTCAAAAGTGGCTTACAGTGTAACGTAGCAAAAATACAATGTGAAATGTAGTAGGTAAAGCTACATATTCAATACCAAGAGCAATAATTTATTCCAGCTGCTGATCATCTTGCTGTCCCCAGCAGAGCAGACCTCTCCCCAAAATACCACCCCAAATTACTGTCCTCCCCCACCCCCAACATCTACTCAAAGGAATCCACCCCAAGATACCAGCCCTTCCCATCTGTGGTCTCACTTGGGCCACTTTGGACCTTGCCTGGCCTGACCGTCAATCTGGTTCCCCTACACCCTACCAGCATCCTCTCCGCCAGCTCTTACGCATCAACATTTCTTAGTTTGGGCACAGCTGGCCAGGCACATATCTGGTTACGGGTGATCATTTATTATTACTTTTACTTTTAAATGGATATATTACCCCTTTTCTATAACAAATGGGTGCTTATTCCTAAGGTAAATGCATTTTCCATCAGAGAAGTAGAAGCAAACCCCATATTGTTCTCATTGGCAAGATGGTGTCATGACATAAGTTACTTTAAACCTGCTACTTGGTCATTCCAGAATGGTAGCAGGCAATGTATTTCCATATAACATATCATGGTGTATTGTTTCTATCTGTTATTCCCCCCTCTCTTCCTAATACAGCTTTGCCTTATATTTTCTCTATCTTCATGTTAGTATGGTATATCTACACTAAAATTAATTCAAAATATTCATTAAAACTGCAAACGCTTAGAGTATTGGGGAAAAACAACCGAGGTCAAAAAACCTTTTATATATATATATATATATATATATTGCTCTAACATACTATGAATATTAATGGATGAGAGAGAAAAGTTTGTTTTGCAGCTTGCAACTGAAGTAGTATAGTGGTACCTCAGGTTACATACGCTTCAGGTTACATACACTTTAGGTTACAGACTCCGCTAACCCAGAAATATTACCTCAGGTTAAGAACTTTGCTTCAGGGTGAGAACAGAAATTGTACTCCGGCGGCCCAGCAGCAGCAGGAGGCCCCATTAGCTAAAGTGGTGCTTCAGGTTAAGAACAGTTTCAGGTTAAGAATGGACCTCCGGAACAAATTAAGTACTTAACCCGAGGTACCACTGTACAGACAACCTATAAGGGGTGGGGTGGGGAAGTAAGAGCATAAGTTGAAGAGTAAATGTTTATTACTTGTCCAGTAATGTTGTTTGGAATGATGAGTTTAACTCTGTTCCAGTTTGTAGTGCACTCTTGGGATATGCATGGAAGGTTTGTCTGAAGAATTTTGGTTAGGCTTAAATGTCGGTTCAATTCATCTGCTTAATTAAGGGATGTGTTCCTAGGTTCATTTCCCACAGTCTGGTCTTGTTTTTACTCATGGTGGTATTATTTGGTCAGTTTTAGGAAAGGATAAAAATCTTACTTATGTATGATGATGCTCCACCAGCTCAAATTATGCATGTTTAGATTTTTCTCACTTTGCTGAATGTTTTTCACAACTCCAGAATCCATTTCTCCTGGACAAGAAAGCGTAGATGCTATATATCTGCAGATAACTATCTGGAGCTGGTGCTATATTTTACATGCATTTCTTACCTGGCTTTCAATCTGGTGCGCCCAATACTGCACCCCCATTGCACCAGTCTCCCAATCTGGGAAGGTAGCAAATCAGAAAGAAAGAAAGAAAGAAAGAAAGAAAGAAAGAAAGAAAGAAAGAAAACTTTGATCCCAAACCTCCACTGCCTTGTAGCTATACTCATTTGTAAGAAAGGCTTTGGGAGTAAACCCTGTGGAAAAATCAGTATCCATTGCCTTTCTTTGGGAGAAGAAAAGTCTGAGGAGTAAACCCTACACAAATCTGGAGTGAAGTCCCTAAGGCGGTTGGGTGGCGCCTTGTACATCTATTTCCGGCAACTCCTGCAGCCAAGCTGGTGCCACATGTATTGATCTGCTTTCCTTTGGACCACAACAGCAAGGCCGGGGTGCGTGTGTCTTGTTTTCTGGGCAGCCCAGTACCTCCATCCACACTGTCCAGGCTTGCACCCCAGAGAGGTCACTTTGGTGCTGCTAATGCAGCAGAAACAGCAGTCAGTCAGCAGTTGCGAGTTACCGGTCTCTGCATCCACAGCAGGCGCTGTGATTCTTCAGCGGTTTGACTTCACCCCCCAGAGGAGCACTCCATTGTCTTTCGAGACAGATGGATGCCGCCAACAACAACAGATATCCCTTCCTCCTCACCACCACCCTTCCTCTTCAGAAATTGTTTTCTTCTGTGCCAAACTTTGAAAGGAGGTTAAAAGAGGCAGGAAAATAAGTGAGGTGGGATTGGGCTAATGGTTGCAGAGCTATTTCCCTTTGGAAGAAAGCACTTCAGATTCTGTGTGCAGATAAACCTTTCAAAAAAAGCATCTTGCTATTTTCATTTGCTCTGGACGACAAGTGATACATCAAAAGTTGCTCATCTGACTCAATTACCTCTCTGCAGGAGGCCCCAAGAAGATCAGATATAAGTGTATTAATGGAGCACTCCCTTTGAAACTTTCCATTAATGCTCATGGAATTGTGGCTGTTAACATCAGGAAGCTCTGAAATCCAGCAGAGCTATTATATGTACACAAAAAGCAGCTAGGCATTTCAAGTCACTTGAAATTAAACAGTTACTTAGAAACTCCAAAGACAACACACACAGAGAGAAAAAGCATGCTTTCTCCATCTGAGCTAAATGAACTTAAGGAGCTTTGAACATGAACTTCTCTTTTCACCATCTGAATCAAGGAGAATACGCCACGTATGTCACTGGCAAGCTGTAGGCAAGCCCTTAACTTGTGAGGATGTGGTATGCAAAAAGAATAGCATTGCTTTTATTGTAAATTCTGCCTCTTTGTCTGTGTCTTATTTTATTTATTCTATATTATACCATATCATATTGTGTCTATTATTAGTCTATGATTATCATTATATATTCTATTAGAACTTTGTATTAATTTTATGTAAAGTGCCTTGCATAACTTTGTTTAAAGGTTTGATATAAATAAATAATAACATTTAAAACCAGGTTCTGGGGAATCTGAGGCTTGGAGGAGCCACAATGCTTAATAACCTGCCAATGCTTGTTGCACAGCCCCGCCCCACCCCCAAAGATTGCCTACAAGCTGGAAAAGATCCTTCCATCTACATGGTAGGGTTGTGCATCCTGAACAGAATGTGGCCAATTCAACATTTAACCAGAAGAAGTTCAGATGCAGGGCAGGTTCAGATGCAGGGCATCACTGAAGATGCAGAGATGAGCAGAAAAGTAAATTCTTTATTCAGAAAAACAGCATACAAGCAGAGAGGTCTCAGGCAGAACCAGCCCCTATAATGGCGCATCTATCCCCTCCTTCTCTGCTTCATCAGCTGAGTCTGAGCTGCTTTCCGTACCTGGCTCCTCTTGCTCACTAAAGCCTGTTGCTTCTTCAACATCCAACCATTCCTCCCCTCCCATCCCCCTCTGATCTGTCCTCAATGTCTCACCACCACGCCTCTGGCTCTCAGGCTTCCCTAGGGGGGTTCCCAGGCTGGTGCCTCCCACCACTCCTCCTCATCCAGCCAGTTCTTGACATCAGGCAGCCCCTGGTTCACTGGGGTGTGGTCCACCTGGAGTAATCCGGGGCTGTCAAAAAGGGGCTGTCACTTGGTAGGGGCAGGAGCAGAAAACAGTGAAAGCTGAGATTCCTGCCTTCCTTGTTTCCTTCTCTACCACCCTCATCTCATTGCCATTGACAACATGTGGTACATAGCGTTGGATTTGGAGAATTAATATACATTTTGGGCTCTTCTTGCCATCTGTTTTGTCAAAGTTTCTGACATGGAGAAATCATAGTACCAATCAAGTCGAGATGTTAAATACACATTTTCATTTAAAACGTACATTTATTTAAAAATAAGAAGAAGAAGAAGTAGAAGTTAGTACATAGCAGCTACTTGATATCTAATGCTCACTTCTACATGACTTGCAGTCAAAACCCTATGGAATTAACTAGTATTTCTATATTTTATTTTCATCAGGTGGTTGGTGTGGCACAAGCAATCAACAAGAAGTCTGGTGGTGGAGGAATATTCACTGAGCAAGATGAGAAGGTATAAATGATTGGCTTCTCCTCACTTTCCATGACAGCAAAGCTACTTCAAGTGCCTCCACCATCTGAGGTGGGGCAGGTAGCTTCTAGGGAAAGGGCCAACTAGGTGGTAGCACCCTGGCTGTGGAGTCCTTCCCCCAGGGAGGCTCACCTGGTGCCTGCTTTAATGTCATTTAAGCACCATGCTGAAAAAAGTTGGCTTTGGAAAATTCTGCTGGCCATTAGTACCACCTGGATTCTTTTGACTTACCTGCTGTCGGACTAAGCGGCTCCTAGTTTATTCTGAATTTTGTAATTTGATTGTCTTTTTATTTTTGCACATTTCTTTGCTATTAAGGATGAAAAGCAGTACATAAATGTTTTTCTTTAAAACAATTTTCTTGTAATATTAATATTCTGTAAGCTACTTGGAAACTTGTTAGAAAGTGAAGAATCACCTAATGAAACAATAAATAAATAAATAGAGTAACATGAACTAATTAATATTTCTTTCAATGACCATGTGAACAGCACAAAATTAAACCACTTTTCTACTGACAACAGTGTGGGAGTAAATTAAAGCAGTTTGGAAGCATTCAGACATTTGGAAATTATATTCAGAAGAAGTACAGCACTCATATATATTATTATGTGAGTGGTCTATACAGTGAAACAAAATAAATAAGCATTCTGTGTAACAGAGCTTAGAAATTCAACAATTTCATTCAAATATAGACTCATAGAAGTTGTTGTTATACACAGATAATTTAATTTCCTCTCTGTTTACATGAGTTTATTCTGGATTGTTTAGTCTGCTTGAACATAGTACTAGAGCCTCAAAGTATTGGGATTCATCCAATGAAGACAAAAGTCAGTGTTTCTTCACATGTCGCATAGTTAAAACTCTAGAATTAGCTTCCCCCAAATGCAGTGATGGCCATCAGCCCAGATAGTGTTAAAGGGGGATAAGACAAATTCATGAAGGATAAAGGCTGTCAGTAGCTTTATTATACATCCTGGATCAGAGGCAGCATGCCTCTGAAAACCCATTGCTTGGAAACAACAGCAGGAGTACAGGCGGTGACCATTTTGCACATGTCCAATTGATGCGCAACTGCGCCATGTAGGTCCTTTTGGACCCAGAAGAGAGCTGAATGGGGGCATAACAGAGCAGATTATGTCCACTCCACTGACGTGCATGGGGGCAAGGAACAGAACTCCCCCGCAAAACGGCTGCTTCCCGTTATGCTATTGCTCTCGTGTCCCGCTTGTGGGCTTCCCAGAAGCATCTGGTTGGTTGGTCAGTGTGAGGAAACAAGACGCTAGGCTAGATAGGCCTTCCTCTAATCCAGGGGTAGTCAACCTTTTTATACCTACCGCCCACTAATGCATCCTTCTTGATGGTAAAATTTCCTTACCGCCCACCAGTGCTTGATGGAAGGAAGATTCAGCTTGTTCTGTAGAACCCCCTACCACCCACATAGAATCCTGAAATGCCCACTAGTGAGCACTAGGGACCAGGTTGACAACCCCTGCTCTAATCCACCAGGGCTCTTTTTATGTTCTTAACAGAAATCACTCATTTATGAGCTTCTTATTCTTCTTATTTATTGAATTTGTATTCATTTGTAAATCTCAGGGCAGTTTTTATGATGAACTATGATTATACCATCGTTATATCTATTCACTGTTAAATCCTCCAATACTTCCCCAGCCCAACTCTCTCAGATGCAGTTGGACTACAACTTCCATCATCCCAAGTGCTGGCTGGAGCTGTTGGAAGTTGTAGTCCATAATATTGAGAGGGGACTGGTTTGGGAAAGGCTGCTCTATGCTACTAGCTGACAAACATTGGCAATAGCAGGATAAGAATTCATTCATCCTGTCTAAATGGAATGTGTGATGAACATCTGCAGGACATCAGAAGTAATATATTTCCTAAACAAAAATGGCTCACAAGTTTGCTATGTAAGCAAAATTTGATTCCTACTTTTAAAACACATAATTTATTGTATGATAGGGGGCTATACCATGTGTTCAGTATTTAAGGCTGACGTAACTTTCGGTGTGTGTGGTTCCCCAGAACTACTTATTATGGAATACTTTTATCATGACAAAATAGAGATAAATATTGCATGGGTTGTGCTCAAGAATGCACTTATTCATGAATAAATACCTTGATGTCACTGATACTTCTTAAGTAAGCTGTGGTTAGAAGCGAGACACATGTTTCCAAAACAAATGCAGAACTCCTGGCAACTGCTGACTAGCAGAACAATTTTATGTATAATTGTCAAAAAATAATCTCAGACACTCTTTGATAGCATCTGTAGATTGTTTTTATTATTGCTCAGGGAAGGAGACTCTTTATTTTATTTGCTTTGGACCAAGTTGATGAGGGTCTCTGTAAGACATTGTGCACTTAATTTTGCAAATAAGACATTCCATTGTCCAACTCTGGTTTTGTGTTTGCAAGAATTAACCACAAATCTTTACCACTGGGGATATGGTCACAGGTAGAATTGGGTATTTTCGGACAGTATATAAACAACACTCATTGCTACTAAAGCAGGTTTCTTGGGAACAGAAAATAACAACTCTTCATGCCATATCCAAGTAATTGGAGTGCTGTTAGAAACAAGAAAACACAAGAGCATTTCAAAATGTAAATAACTGTTTGGGGAATCTGATATATAGGCCTGTATATGTTGTCCCTTCTTTGGGATTGTTGGCAGATACTGAAGACAAATGGCAAAGAGCAGAGAAGTAATCTCACACTGGTTAGGATTGCCAGTGTGTTTTATGCAAATGTTAAGAGTCAATATAAACCAATAGAGAGGAAAGCACCTAGAGCAAGCGAGACAATTTTCTGTCCAATTTGAAACCTCCCCTCTCTGCTTTTGTGTTAGTAGAATTTAGCCCAATACTTTCTGGTCCTTATCTATACTGTATTGTGCTTTGACAGCGATTAGTTGACTATCTCCCAGCCATCTCAATACTCAACCTGCCAATTCAATTAACTTAGTATTACCTGGTTTTTAGGATTTTGCTGCATATCTGGCTTTTTGTGGAATTGTTCTTCACAACGCACAGCTGTATGAGACGTCCCTGTTGGAAAACAGACGTAACCAGGTGAGCCTAAAAAGTCATTATCCCATCTATCTATCTATCTATCTATCTATCTATCTATCTATCTATCTATCATCTATCTATCTATCTATCATCTTTCCATCTATCTATCTATCTATATCATCTATCATCTATCATCTGTCTACAATCTATCTATCTATCTATCATCACCATCTATCTATCTATCTATCTATCTATCTATCTATCTATCTATCTATCATCTATCTCTATCATCTATCTATCTATCTATCTATCTATCAATCTATCATCTGTCTATCTATCTATCTACCATCTCTTGCATAATGTATGGCTTGGAGTTGTGGGCAGAATTAGTGTGGGAGCCTGTCCATGTGGCCTTGATTTGGCTCGCATAGTCTTGGGCTTTCCAAGGCCTCTATTTGCTTTATATCCCACCTTTTCTTCCATAGAGCACAAGGTGGCAGGCATGGGTCTCCAACTCCCCATTCAATCCCCCAACAACCCTGTGTGGTAGGTTGGGCTGAAAGGCAGTGACTGGCCCAAGGTGAACTTCATGGCTTCTTGGGGATTTGAACCCTTGTCTCCCAGGTCCTTGTCTGGCACTATGCCAACCACTATACCAAACTGGCTCCCTGCTACTTCAGATAGCTGGAGACATTAGGATTGAACCTGGGACTTTGTGCATGCAGAGCATGTGCTCCCCCCACTGAGCCACAGGCCTTATATGAACTTGTAGATTGTAGCCAACATACAAATACCTCGATGGGCAGTGGTGAGATGTAACTAAAGAAATAAAGAGTTGAGAGGTTTCAAATGCTTGGAGGGAAAGTAGAAAAGAAAGGAAGGTAAATTCAGAGCATCTGCCCCCCCCCCACTGCCACTCCAATTTTCCTGACGTTGGGGTGAGTTGGAGCCTGAACAAGCCCTGATCCTGCGTCTTCTGTAAACTCACTCAGACTCTGAGGCTCCTCCACATGTATTAATAGGGTGTTTACTGTATCTGGTGAATCAGAGTTGGTCTCTCTCAGTATGCTTCTAAGGGTGTGTCCTCTAGCCATGTGCTTTGTTGGAGGGTTATTTATATTCCACCACTGTTTACGGAGGGAAGTATCTAGGCCCACCTCTGGCAGTGTGGAAAAAAATCAGTATGAATAAAATAGGCAGACAGTGCTCCTAAACTTGCAAGTGGGGTGGGATTTCAAAATTGCTTGAAAAGGGGTGTAAACGTCTCAGCCCAGCTCCATAATGCGGCACTGCATGGTTGATGTTTTTTCAAACAGGGTCCTAGTTTGCCAAATTGAGAATTCCACTCCACATACACACCCACCCACGGCAAATCTTACAGTGGGGCATTGTGGGAGAAATCAAGGTTGTGTTGACACGATGAGCCAAAACATCCAAAGACGCGAGTCCCCACTGGGTTAAGAATGTACCCGACCCAAAATTTCTATTGCAGAAGATGGATGAATGATGTCTCTGTCTTGAGTAGACAGGAAGCAGAAAGCATGGGTAGCCAAGTAGCTAATTTGAAAACTTTTTTTATGTTAAATATTTGTCGGTTTAACCAAAGGATATCACCAAAAGAAAAGGTAGGGGGAACTGTAAAAGAACTAGGTAAAAAAAAAGAAATCTGTGGGATGAAACATTTCCTCAGTTATGCTCCGTTATTATTATGTGGTTCTGTTATGGCTTGGGTTCTGCTATGATTGTCTTGCAGCAAGGTTCCTGATAAGGGGTTTTGTGTGAATGAAAAATGCTTATGATTCTTTGGTTTAAAAAGATATAAAAATAAATGATCAGCATCATGCGTTGTTTGGTCCTGAGACTTTCATCTCCATTAAAAGGGGGGGGGGCGGAATCTCACTTCATAATTATTAAATTTGTATATGCCTTGCTTTCCATCAAAAATGTGCCAACATTAATATATCTTTCTTTTCTTTTCCCTTGTAGGTTCTCCTCGATCTTGCCAGCTTAATATTTGAAGAGCAGCAATCTTTAGAAGTGATTTTGAAGAAGATAGCTGCCACCATAATCACCTTTATGCAGGTGCAGAAGTGCACCATTTTCATCGTGGACGAAGACAGCTCGGTAAGTACAGAACCTGACTCCTTTCTGAGGAAAGAAGATTCTCAGGCATCCCTTAGATGCCTTAGAGCCAGCACTCAGCTTCCCATAATCAGCGCTGGAAGCCCATCTTTTGCAACTGCGTTCAGTGACCATATGCATACAAGGAACAACAATGGACTAGACCCCTGGATTGCAGCCGCTGAAAGAGCAGAGTGCAGTGGTTGTTGTGCACCCTGCACTGTCCTGCCTTGCATTTTTAAATTTTTTTGATCTGTCTCTCATAGTGACTGAGAACAAAAATAACAACAACAATAGTATACATACAGTAAATCGCTAAAACATAAAATCAGCACAACATATTTAAAGAAGGAACAGATTAAAAGGCCTGCAAACATAAAAAGGGTGTTTGCTTAATGCTGAAATGGCATCAAGGGTGCAGACGCCTGAAGAGAGCATTCCATGGTTGGGGTGGCACCTAGCCCATCTCACTTGGTGAGGACACCTGGAGAAGGGACTCAGAAGATGCTCTTTGGGTGTAGAGAGGAGCAGATTACAACCCATGAAGAAATTTAAGGCAGTCACATAAGAAAATGGCTATATTATCTTCAGTATTTGAGACAGTATGCCTCTGAATATCAGTTGCTGGAAGCATCTGCCTGTTGCCTTCCCATAGACATCTGGTTGGCCACTGTGAGAACAGAATGCTGGAAAAGATGAGCCTTTGGTCTGATCCAACTGGGCTTTTATGTTCTTATGTCTAGCAACACGGTACCATGAGACAGAAGCAACTTTGCTGCTGTCCTTGAGTAAATAAATAAATAAATTGAGTGCTATGAAATACAGATAATTCCATTTATACATACTAACTAAGCTGAAACTCTGTTCTCATTTTTAGGATCCCTTTTCCAGCGTCTTTCACATGGAATCTGAGGAATTAGAAAATTCAAGTGAGACTCACAAAAGGTAAAAATGGATCTCAAATTACCATTGCCTCAGACACATGGGCAAGACAGAAAATGCAGTGCTTTCTGCTTTCATATCGCCAGAAACATTAGCTGCACAAAGCCGCAGATATGAAATAATGCACAAGGATACACCTCTTGTGCATTCTGCTAATTTAAGAGGAGCTTATGCAGAAGATATCCCCTGAGGGTTGCACTCCTCTTTGCTCAGAGATTCAGCACTACCAGACAGAACGGCTGTACATGCTCAGTACACTTTTCTTTTTAAAAGCTCCTTTGTTGCTTTACAAAAGGGATTGGAAACTAGTGGCTCCATTCTACTTCTGGTGGGTGCATAGGCAAAGTCCACAGCGAGGAGCGTGGGATAGAGGAGATATGAAAGAGGATACTTGCCTTCATGAGCGAGCAAGAGGAGAAGGGATCCTGTCAAGATGAAGGTGGTTCATCATTTTGTTGGCTTATCTTCCCCTCTTAGTGCTGCGGTGTATTTTCCATGCAAGTTCCCCACCATTGGCTGCATGATATGGTGCTAAACTAGATGCAGAGATGGTAAATTGCAAACAACAGGTAGAAGGGATTTCCTGCAGCAGTCTCTCCAAAAACAGTTATTTAGACCAGGGTTGGCTGACCTGTGGCCCTGTAGAAGTTGTTGGACTACAATGCGTATCATCCCTGACTACTGACCATGCTGGCTGAGGCAAACATGAATTGGAGTTCAACAACATTTAGAGGGCTTTAAGTTACTCAGCCAGCCCTGGTGAAAGCTCATGCTGATGCTGCTGGTGCTCAGACTGTGCTTGGACTAATGGGAATTGTCTGTGTGCCACTTCTGAGGGTCAGGTGGGTCAAATCTACACATTGCGTGTCCTCATAATGTCAGCCTGGAAGCAATACAACAGGCATGTCCAACAGGTAGATCGTGGGGGTGTCCCAGGTAGATCATGGCATGAAGTTTAATGATGGCCTTTGGCCAAACTCCCCCCCCCCAAAAAAAAAGCAACGCTCAACAAATTCTGTAACCCCCCCCCAAAGCTCAACCCTCCCCTAAAAAAAAACTCAACAGCTTCTGGCAGTGACAATGGGTAGATCACAGCCGGTCTTTTTATACTGTGAGTAGATCACAGTCTCTTGGGAGTTGGACATGCCTGCAATACAAGAAACAACAGACATATGGAAAGACACAAGGAACATTTTGAAAGTTTAATTCAACTCAGCCTTTATTAAAAACTTTTATCCAACCCATGTGCTCAAAATGTTGACCTATTTTCACTACTGAAATTGATTTAATTCTGCTGATGTTCCTGGGACTTGGGCTGCTATTCCAATCACCCTTCCCTTGGCAATTTCCTTCAGAATCAATGGGGCTGTCACTTAATTCTGTAGATAGAACGAAGATGTGTGCCAGCTAGATTGAGTAGTATGTGACATAGAAATTCATCTTACAGAGAGGGTTACAGACCACAGTTTTCTAGAAGGGCACAATATCCAAGTCATCACATTTGCTTAATAAAATACACGCAGAGCTCTTAACTAGGAATCTTGGCACAGAGTCTTTGCAGATGCTGCACTAAACAAGGTGGTCCAAGCGGAAAACAGCCCCTAATGCCAGGCTTTTGAAGAACAAGGCATAGTCTCCGGCAAGTTTGTTCGGAGATGTTTTGAAACTGTTTGTAAACACGTTTTCAAATGTATCTCCTTAACCACAAAGGACCCCCCAAAAGCTTCACTTCTAGAGCACATGGGGCTCTTTCCACTCACACACTGTACAGCATTATGCATGACTCTTCAAATTGCATGAATTTAAAACAGAAGGTGATGGGGTCAATGCAAAATTCATCTGAGTATGTACAGAGAAAGACTGAGTCTTCAGCAAAGAGAGCGGCAGCAGTGGGAGGGGAGGGAATATAACATAATTACTACTTGGGAAAGATTTATTTTGTGTCTGATTGGAAGAAGGAAATGTTATATCACAGTACAGCAAATGCAATGCAAGACATGTGCATTCAGCTCTGAAAAGCATCTTTTAGCATGAACTTTCGAAAGTGTTGAGAACATTCATAAGGGTTCCATCTGCTCTGTGTTATTTGTGAAGCAAATTTGTTTTTGTTTTACAAACATGCCAAAATTCCAAGTGCAAATGATTAAATCTGATTTTAGAAACACCTCTCTCTTCTTGCATGCTTTTCATTCTTCAACATTAGTTCCCTTATATTTTTTCCCTTGGATGTACATTATGTTTGATGTTTTTCTATTTTTTAAAAAACCTGTAGCACCTCATTATCTTTCTGTTGTTTTCCTTTGAACATCCTTCATTGATTGCTCAAGACCTGCCATCCACTGTCCATGCTGCAGCTCTTCTTTTTCTTTTGAAAGATAGACTGCATGGGTAATCTCTCTTTGATATTGCTGCTAGCATAGAGCAGCCTTCCCTAAAGTAGTTTTTGACTCCAGCTTCCAGCAGCCCCAACTAGCGTGGCCAGGAGTCAAAGATGACAGAAACTGTAGTCCAGCAACACCTTGAGGGCAGACATCTTGTGGAAGTCTAGGGACGTATTAGAGAATTAAATGGTGAATGGTTGTAATAGGTGAATGGATGTAATGATAGCCCCAGAATAGTTTAGAGAAGCAGATATATGGAGAGCTCCAGTTGCTATTATCTGGATGTGTGATTCCCAGGTACAACAACAACAAAAAAAATCTGCCCTGAGGGGAAAGCAGTTTATCTAAGGCATGTATGCATTGCTTTGCTAGTGCCGTTTATTGTGTATCAGTTTTGAGCTTTTTAGTGGAGATGCAATTCCACTATGAATTTCCACTATGTATTTAATAAATTAAATATAATGAAAATAAGCTGTTTTAAAATAAAATGTACATACTAGACAATACTGGCTTTTCATTCAGTTGTCAATATGAAAAAATGAAAAAGCAGAAGAGGTTTAAGCAGCACATCTGAAAGCAGCTGCTCCCTCACACTCTGCTCATGAGCACTTTGTTTACATGGTTCGGTTCAGGTTAACAGTAGGCTTTTCTTGAACTAAAGCCCAAGAGCCACAGTCTTTAGGGTCAATGGAAAGACAATACCTGGATCCTTTGGCAGGGAGATTTATTTGAAGGACAGTGTTCAGAGATGGATTAACAATGGGACTGAAAGACAAATAAAAAAACCCAGATAAATCCAGCTCTGGTTGGATGCCTTTTTATCGACAATCCAGCATGTTACTTAAGCAAATTACTGGAAAAATGCATTTTGAGTGTGTGCTGGATAAAGCGTTATGCCTACAAAAAAATCTCAGATTTCAAGTGTGGTATTTGAGTGTCCAAAGCTGCCTTGGGAACTTAACTTCATCTCTAGTGTACAAAGCATGCATTAAACTTGCTTTGTTGAACAGTAATGTTGATCATTAGTTGCCATGATTAACAAAGTCCCTAGTGAGGTTTTCAATGCCCCATTGACTGAGTTTCAGTTTTTGCAGGTTGATGACATTGATGGGGTGCTTGTGAGTATGTGCCCAACAATGTGCCCTTCAGATCCTTACCCTACATGGCTGATTAAAGCTGTTGTGGGGGAGGGAAATGATTGGGTGGGTTCAGGTTGTGGTGAACACATCTCTGTGGGCAGGGAGGTGCTGGCCACCTGAAAGAGGCAATAGTATGGCCACTTCTGAAAAAAACCACACTGGACCCAATAGTATTTAACAACTACCACCCTATTACAAATACCCTCTTTTGGGGCATAGTACGCGAGAGGGTCATAGTCAAGCAGCTACTGGTGTTCCTGGGGGAAACTGATTATTCAAACCCATTCCAATCTGGTTCAGACCTGAATTTACAAACAAGTGGAACATGAATTATATGAAAATAAATAAAGCAATTCAGAGTTTTTGAGCAAGGTGTCATCAGTATTCTGATGATACCTAAGTCTGGTTCTCTGTAACATCTGGTTGGCCTAGTGTCTGGATGCAGTGGTAGGCTAAAAAAAGGTAAAGGTACCCCTGACCGTTAGGTCCAGTCACGGACAACTCTGGGGTGCAGTGCTCATCTCGCTCTATAGGCTGAGGGAGCCAGCGTTTGTCCGCAGACAGCTTCTGGGTCATGTGGCCAGCATGACTAAGCCGCTTCTGGCGAACCAGAGCAGCACACGGAAATTCCGTTTACCTTCCCACCGGAGTGGTACCTATTTATCTACTTGCACTTTGACGTGCTTTCGAACTGCTAGGTGGGCAGGAGCTGGGACCGAACAATGGGAGCTCACCCCGTCGTGGGGATTCAAACTGCCGACCTTCTGATAGGCAAGCTCTAGGCTCTGTGGTTTAGACCACAGCACCACCCATGTCCCTTAGAGGTAGGCTAAGCCTGATTTCTACCAATACGGAGGGTCTGTGGGTGACTGGTTCCTAAGTCTGGGAAGTGGGTAAGCTGCCTGCCCTGGATTCACACTCTCCTTGAAGAAGCATGTGTGCAGTTAAGGGATGCTCCTGGATCCAGCTCTGTCACTGTAGGCTCAGGTGTCCTTGGTGACTAGGAGTGCCTTTTACTGACTTCACTTGATAAGACAGCTGTGGCCACTCCTGGACTGGGATAGCTTGACCACAATTGTCCATGCGTTGGTAACTTCACAGTTGGATTACTGCAATGCACTCTATGTAGGGCTTCCCTTGGGGTTTGTCTGGAAGCTACCACTAGTGCAGAATGTGACAGCTAGGTTGCTTGTGGGGGCAAACTACTGCCAGAATGGAACATCTTGCTTGCTTGCAATGGCTCCCATCTGTTACCAGGCCAGCTCCAATGTGTTGATACTAACATATAAGGCCATATACAGCTCAGAACCAGATTACTTGAGAAACTGCCTTATTCCTTATATACCCAGTAGATCCCTGCAGTCTGTGAAAGTTCATTCTGCAGTAACTCGAAGCAGGGCTTTTAGTACTGTGCTGCTCCTGTTCTGTGGAATAACACCCTTGTGTGACAGGCACCCACTTTCTGGGAACAAATGAAGACATTTTTGTTACAACACATTTTCCCGGCTGGCTAAATGGGTCTTTGCCAGGAGTATCTCTTTTGTATTGTTTTAGTTTTGCTTCAAACGTATCAGTTGGTGTGGTTTTTTTGGCTGTTTTTATTGTACAACGCCTTGAGATGATTATGTAGATGTTGATCAATAACTGAATAATAACAATGAGGAGGGTGGTGCAGAGAAATTACTCTGTTTCTTCTTGCTCCAACAGAAACTATGATACAAACCAGATTAATTATATGTATGCTCAATACGTGAAGAATACCATGGAGCCTCTTAACATTTCAGATATTCGCCAAGACAAAAGATTTCCTTGGACAGTAAGTAAATGTAAATCCAGATTTTGACCTTACCAATGGAAAATGTAGGGCTTTTTGTGCATGCAGTTCAATTACGGAAGATCTTGTGCGATGCCCCTCTAGGGTGTTTCTTGCATTAAGAGGCCTTGAATAGTTTCAAGAGGCATAATCGCATTAGCCCTCAACACCTGCTTCAGTCCCCACTCTGCAGATGTCTACATCTTTCATGGGACCGTACCTGTCTAGCCTGATGGCAATTGCTCTGTCTGGCCCATTTTCTACCATTTTGTACCTGGTCCAGGAAGGCAAAGTTCTGATATGATTTCAGTTACAAAGACTACTGTTCACTGATGCATTCAGGACAGATCAGTTATGCACTGATTTGCTGTGTGGTGGATCATGGACTAGACTTTTTGATAGCTATCCTTTGAATTGTTTAATGGATTGTTGTTTTTCAATAGATTGGCCTTCTGTGTTTTTGCCTTACAGTTAATTGTTTATTGCATTGCTCTGATTAGTACTGTGTTGTGGATTTGTTGTTTTTGCTGCCCCCCCCCAATTACTGTTACATTTTAACAGTTTTCATGTAAACTGCCTCAAACATTTTATGTGGAATGTCAGGATATGAGAGAACCAATGTGGTTAGGGTGTGGGATCAGTACCTGGGAAGGTAAAGGTAAAGGGACCCCTGACCATTAGGTCCAGTCGTGACCGACTCTTGGGTTGCGACACTCATCTTGCTTTATTGGCCGAGGGAGCCGGCGTACAGCTTCCGGGTCATGTGGCCAGCATGACTAAGCCGCTTCTGGCGAACCAGAGCAGCGCACGGAAAAGCCGTCTACCTTCCTGCCGGAGTGGTACCTATTTATCTACTTGCACTTTGATGTGCTTTCGAACTGCTAGGTTGGCAGGAGCTGGGACTGAGCAATGGGAGCTCACTCCATCGTGGGGATTCGAGTCCTAGGTTCTGTGGTTTAACCCACAGCGCCACCCGCGTCCCAAGTACCTAGGAAACCCAGGTTCAAATCCCCACTCCCCTTTGGAAGTCACTGGGTGACCTTGGACCAATCACTATCTCTCAACTTAATGCAGCTCATCGATAAAATGGTGGTGGAAAGAACCACATGCATCACCATGAATAGCATGAGAATGTTAGTATATAAATGTAGGGAATAGATAGATGTAATTGACACTGGCAACTATTGACTAGTTTTGGATCCTCCACTTTCACTTTTACTGGGCTCTACAAATTTTTACTACTGTTAGTCTCCCAATACTGAGAGAGGCCCTACCCATTTGAATAGCTATTTGAATATCTAGGGCTCTGTGTTTTGATTTTGATTTTTAAAAAAGCATTAGCAATTTTCTACTTAGAATCTATTTGTGTAGATTATGCTGTTTAAAAAACCAACAGTATGTTACCTTGTGAAGGGGATAATTATAGGCCAGGTTTCCACCAGCTCCAGATGTTTTGGATTAAATACCCCTTCATCCCTGACCACTTACTCTGCTGGCTGGGCCTGGAGCACGTTGTAGTCCAAAACCTCTGAGGGACACCATTCTGGAGATGACTATTTTAGGGTCTGCTGCTGTTTTTAAAGTTAGTTGCAAAATTGGTAAGTATTCCCATACAGTTCTTCTGAAAATTGTAACGTTGTGAATATTTGGGCATAAAGGTATCTATTATATAAGTACAGTTTATTACTGCAGAGAAAGCCTGACAACAGCTGTCAAAAGTGCAAACGTGTTCGAGTACTAAATCATGGAGGAAATCTCAATGAAAATTTCACAGTTGTGTTGATTTAGAATGTGGCTACTACTGTAATTTCCCCAACCAAAATCTGAGAGACGTACGATCCGGCATGTTCATAAATTATCATCCTTGTACAGTTTTATATATTACATGATTAATCTATAACATTGGTGTCGACTGATAGAGTCAGTAAGGTTTGTTTCTTTTATTAACAGAATGAAAATGCAGATAGTAAAAACCAGAATATAGAAAGTTTGCTATGCACGCCAATTAAAAACGGAAAGAAGAATAAAGTAATAGGTACAATATTTTTATTTTTTGTGTTTCATTTCATCCACTCTGCATGATGTTTTGTGAGACTCGTGGTTCAGCAGGAGATAAAATATCCTCTTGGAAGGCAATGATAGTTAACTTTCTAAGATGGATGCTAAATTCTTCTTTGCCCCTAAATTCACTTATACTTCATAAAATGAATGCATGTCATGGTAGAGTCTTTGTACCCTGATTTGGAACACTTGTTCTTGGAAATAAGTTCTATTATATTATTCAATGCACTTTACTCCCAGATAAGACGCTTTGCATGAGAGTGTTTGTGGCAACGCATGTGTTTCCATGATTTCTGTAAGATAGCAAAACGAAAAAGCACCGGGTTGTATCTTCTGGCCTTGTTTGCAAAGCTCTTCCTTTTTCAAATTGCAGTAAGTATTTCCTAAAAGGGATTTGGCCTTTAATATATTTGGACGGACCTTCCACTGCATCATGGAAAAGTTTTGGAAAACATTCTATTTAGAGAACGTTTCTTGAAAATATATAGTGAAACATTCCTACTGTAATTCTCACACTCCATTACTCACAGAAGTTTTAAATGTCATTGGTTGGAGCCATATGGGGAAGGGATCTTGTGTTTAAGGAAGTGCTGTTTTATGCTTCATGTTGCATGAGAAAAATGAAGCAAACCCAGAGATATATAATTCCACTTG
Organism: Podarcis bocagei; assembly: GCF_964188305.1. Lineage (NCBI taxonomy): Eukaryota > Metazoa > Chordata > Lepidosauria > Squamata > Lacertidae > Podarcis > Podarcis bocagei. Next base: position 51,774,374 of record NC_138134.1, read on the forward strand.
CTCAAGAGCTTACATTACCTTCAGCATAAGACAAACTACTACTGTATATCGTGCTTTTTATTTATTTATTTATTTCATTGCATTTATATCTTACCCTTCATCAAGTTCATGACCCAAGGGCTGGCAACATAAGATTCTCAATAAAATTGCAGCCAACAAAAAATAGCTTAATTAAAATAACTCACACCTGTTGTTAAAATACAACAGCAGACAACACGAAGGTATACCAAGTTCCACTTCTTGCAAATCCACGCGGAACTGGTGTATTTCTAGACAATAGTGGTGACAGGCAGAATTCCACAATCAAGGCGCAACCACATAGGCAGTCCTTTCTCAGGTTCCTGCATAATGAGCTTGCATAAGAAGAAGGGCTTCTCCTACAGATCTCAGTGTGCAGGCAGGCTGATATATGAAGAGGCACTCCTTCAAATATCTGGGTCCTCAGTCATTGAGGGCTTTACAGGTCAAGAGCAACACATTGAATTTGGCAAGGTAGCATGTAATAAGCAGCCAGTGCAAACTCTTCAGAATTGGTGTCATATGTGCTAACCCCATACAACCTCTCGGGGTCCCGGCAACATCACTCTCTACGAGCTGCAGCTTAGGGGCTGTGTTCAAAGGTGGTCCCACAAAGAGACCACTGTGATGAGGTTATCACAGTTTAGAAATGGACATAGCTGGTTTTGTGTCATTATCAGTGATGATCTGGGCAGTTGGGGGTCACACTTGAATCTTAAAAGCTTCCTAAAAGTAGAGAGTTAAATTAGGAATTATTCAGTGACTTGTGCTGGATCATTATATAATGACCTGACATTAGTTTCCTTCAGTTTCAGCTGCACCCTTATCTGTACAGGGAAAGCCTAACTTTTGTTGTCTATGCTTTGGTAACCTCTAGGTTAGATTACCGCAACATGTTATGTGTGGAGCTGCCTCTGAAGACGATTCAGGAACTTCAGTTGGTTCCAGTGTCCAGGTTGCTCACTGGGGCAAGGTGGTTTGAGGATAGAACACCAATTCTGGCCCAACTAGTCTGCAATCTGGGCCCAATTCAAAATGTGGGTGTTGACCTATAAAGCCTTAAATGGCTCAGGATTGCAATACTTCAAGGACCGACTCTCCCCATATGAACAAACCTGGACCCTGCAATCATCATTTGAGGCCCTTCTTTGTGTGCTTCCTCCATGAGAGAGCTGGAGAGTAGCAAAACAAGAATGGGCCTTTTCTGCAGTGACTCCCCACTTGTGGAATGTTCTCTCTAGAGCCTTCATTACATATCTTTAGTTGTCGGGGGGGGGATCTTTTCTCCTGTGATGCTCTGATGAAGGGTGGGGTGTGGGTGTGCAAGCAAGCAAGCAAGCTGTTTGAATGGTTGAATTCCTTGTGAGGCTGAATCTACAGCAGAGATCAAAAACCTACAGTCACCCAGAAGTTGATTGGCTACAACTGCTATAATCTCTTATCATTGACCATATTGGCTGGGGGCTGATGGCAGTTGGAGTCAGACAGCTTCTGGATGGCCAAAGCTTCCCCAGCTGTGATCAACATTTTCCTGCATCGGTCATCAGCACAGATTATTCTCTTGTAGAACCTCCCAGCTAGGCTGCTCTTTGGGCAAAGGGGTTATATCTGAACCATTATTAAGAAACAAAGCCTTGAGACCTATTCGAATGCAGCATGTGGTCTGAGGACTCATGAACCCCCTATGTTGTCTTTGTAGTTAATTTGATAAACAATCTGGTCCTTTTTCTCGTAAGAAAGGGCAAGCTCTGTCTGTGTACCAGTAACCTGACATTCATTACAGTTCTCTTGGCATGCTTACAAAAATCTAATTAGTTTGTAAAGGACAAGTTGCCTTTAGGGATTACATCAAACTCAAGGACTATTAATATTAGAAGTTAAGAGGAAAATTGAGATGAAAACTTGGGAAGGATAGAAAGGAATATATGTGGTTCCAGGGATGGGGAAGAACATGCCCCATCACCTTGCTACCACCAGTGCCGGTTCCCCATGAGACCAGAATCCATTCCTTCAGTCCCCAGTGGGTTTTGTTGACTGTGTTGCACTTCTGTGAAAAACCTATTGAATATTCTGGATCTAAGTCTGCATTAGTGGAACGCAAAATCTGAGTTCAGAATATGTAAGGACCGGTGGATGAAGGGTAGGACACGCAGCCACAGTTCACATGATCAAATCTGGCTTCATAAAGCCAGGATATTGATTAGCTTCAGACACTTTCACACAGCCCCTTGGTCCATTGTGTGGGGAAACAAATAAGCCACAGTAAATCACAGTTTCCCTTTTTGCACAAGCCGGAAACCACAGTTAATGGCTTCCATAAGCCAAGATTTGGAAGCCAACTTTACAACATTTCAAACTTGACTTCTGAGTACTGGCTTGCTCATAGTTCCTGGTTCTCGTGTAATGGGAGGCTGTGGTTAACTGCAGCTTTCTCATTTGTTTCCCTTCTCATGTGAAAGGAGCTGTGAAACAGGAGCTGTGTGGGGGTGGATAAAGTTCATGTGTCGCCTGATTATATGGATGCAACCATATTTTCTGGGTTAATAATAGTAATAATAAAAATGCTGAAACACTGGACTAGAAAGTTAAAATTGCCAGACCTCTGTTTCTATGGATAAAGAAAGCTTGTTAGTTTTCCTTTCTATCAATTGAGGTATGGTTAATTTTTGCACATATATATAAAGATTAGTTAACATTTCCTTTTTCTAAACGATCTAGGAGTCTGCCAACTTGCAAATAAGATGGAAGAAAATTCAGGCAAAATAAAGGCTTTCAACAGAAATGACGAGCAGTTTCTGGAAGCTTTTGTCATCTTCTGCGGCTTGGGTATCCAGAACACACAGATGTATGAAACTGTGGAAAGAGCTATGGCAAAGCAGATGGTGACATTAGAGGTGAGGCTCAATCAAGGCAGCCTTTATGTAACTCACAGCTGCTTCTTTACTCAAACTCCCTTGCCGAGTTTAAGGCAAGCCAAACTTGGCTCAGTCCTCAGAGCAGGGTCGCTCTCCTTTTCATTTACTGTTTGCTTCTGCGTTTCCACGTGCTTGCAAGACACGTGGCAGATTATTGCATATTAAGTGCTAACCTGGGATTTAGCAGTGGACACAAACATAGCCTTCCCTGAACATATTGCATGCTGGTAACTGACGTTGATGGTTTATCATATTGCATAGAAAAAGGACATGGCACTAGGACGTCCTCCTCTTCTTCTCTGAGGTTTTCTTTGATGACTTTGGCTGAGCCCTTCAAACAAACCAATAGCTGGAGCAACAGCAAGATTACTGTAGGCTTCCTCTAACTTCATCAAACCATATCAAATATGAACGTCATCTAGTCCTAGCCTTTGAATTGGTTACTGTTAGTTTTAATTGCCGTGGCATGAAAGGAGAGCCTAGTAGCAGATCCAGGTTCACAGTTATCTTCTTCCAAAGTAACCTAGGAAGTCAGATGTTGTAGACTTTGGACCCACTTGCATCCACAGAGTAAACAGAGTCTCTGCAATATTTCTAAAATGCAGATTCTGCCATCAATTCTGTTCTGAAGGGAAGGCTCTCATGCAAATCTTTGTTTAGGTGCACTGCTTGCATTAACTGTTAGCAGCGCTCTCTTGATTAAAGCGCAAATTAGTTTGGACAGCTATGTGTGTTGCGCATTACAAACCCAGGTAACATAACCTTTTAAGGGAGAAAGAAAGATTCTCATGGGCAAATTGCTATAGGCTGAAGTTATAATTCTAATTGCACATGAGTTAAACGTGAGTCCAAAGTAAACACTAAGGTTCTTCCCTCCTTCCCTCACACTCCTGAATAATAAGTTTGAATTTGTTCATTAAATGAAAAATATTTTCTCCTAGGCTGACAAAACTTCTGCCAAGATTTTCCTGAAACAGAATTTCTTTTATGCCTGTGTTACAAACCCGTTGGCGGGGGAGCGGATTTATTATGACAACCTTGTCGAGTTTATAATTATAGCCATGTTGTAAGCTATTTGTCTTTCATATAGGGGTAGGGAAGCTTTTCAAATCTCCCCCCCCCCTTTTATAAAAGAAAAGAGTTCTTTGCTCACTTAAGGCCAACAACATGATATTTTTTTCCATGCCTTGCTGCCCTCAGGAGTCCTCCATGCTGGGCAGAACTGGTAAACTGCTCATACCAGGCTCCATCCTGCATGGATGTGCCAGGAAACAAAGTACAAAAGCTATTTATGTTAAAGTTCAGAAGGGATGAATCCTAACCCCCTGATCTGTACTCCTAGAAATGGATATGGATTGGGAAGAGGTGTTCCTCTGCTGGTAGGCAACTCTGCTGCCATAGAAGCATTCTCCATAAATTCTGGCACTTGGGCAGCTACTGCACTAGGCTGCATACTGTGGTAGCTAGTGGTAGCCAGCATAAGACAGTGGATTCAGTGGCTCCTCTCCTGCGCTGGTCATCCTGGATCCAGGTGGATTTGTGCTGCCTGGTGCTCAGAGGCTAGAACTTCCTTTGCTTTTTAACTGGTGGCATTCCCAAATATGCCAGCGAGCATCTCTGCCACCATGAAAGCCATCTACCAAAAAGCACTGGCACTTGGGCAGTAGCAGGCATACAGTAGCCAGCGATAGCCAGCGTAAGCCCCCGAATGAAGAGGAAAAGTAGGACTGGCAATGGATCCTAAGCTATCTGCACGAAAGTTACTAGGGGAGCAATCCCATCCCCTTGATTTACACTCCTGGAGGAGGGTTAGGGTTGAGCAGAGCCTCTGTTTGGCTCTGGTGGCAGGCAGTTCTGCTGCCATGCATCTGCCGGAAGCACTGGCAGTTGGGACAGCTGCTGCAGTAGTTGGCGTACTGCGTAGCCAGCATAAGTCCCACAAACAGGGGGAAGAGGAGAACAGGCAAGGGATTCAGTAGATCCTAAGCCCACATATTGCCAGCTGAGAGTCCCAGTTCTCTCTGCTGTACCAGCCTGGAGTTGCTGCAGCAAACAAAGGAGAGAAAAACTGCCTCCCTCTGGCCCTTCCGTCTTGGCCAGTGCAAGCGGTAGGGTTTCACATGCGGAATTAGCTCTGCCGCTCTGTTCAATCCTGCTGCTCCCGACCAGGAGGCAGGTTTGTTTTGCCCAGCAATGTTGAGAGTTAGCAATAGAAATTTAGGAAATTTGGCTGCGTAATTAGTGGAGGCTGAAAATACAACCATTTCCCAATTCCTGCTAATAGTGAAGCATTATTTAAATTTTTAGACTGCTTTAAGTTGCTTTAAAATCCTGCTTATGAAGGAACCTAGTTGGTAGAGATGTCATGCTAAATCATAGATGAGACAAACAGTGGAAGGGAGGGAGAATTTGTGCTGGGGAGCAGAAGGATGGTATGTTCCCAAAGCTGGCTCTCAGACCTCCAATCATGGTTTGCTGGGTTCCAGCAGATATCTGCACTGCAGTAATCCTCTGCAATAATTCAGAGGCCCTCAGGAATGTGTACACAGTAGCCCATTACTTTGCTTTTATTGGTAAATCACTAATGGAAATCACAAATCACTATATTAACGCTGCCAGTTTAGCTATTGCTGGGAGATTTTGCAGAGCATTCTGGATGCCAGAGGAAAGAGTGCTTTGAGAATTTAAATAGCTAATTTATTAGTATTAGTATAGATTTTTGCTTGCTTTTTATTAGTGTATGTGTGCATTTGTTGTTGTTTAGTCATGTCCAACTCTTCGTGACCCCATGGACCAGAGCACACCAGGCACTCTTGTCTTCCACTGCCTTTGTCCATGGAGTTTTCTTGGCAGGGATACTGGAGTGGTTTGCTGGTTCCTGCTCCAGGTGTATGTGTGCATATGTACATATATATGGAGCATTTTATATGTGCTTCATTTCTTTTTCCTAAAGGTCCTTTCTTATCATGCTTCAGCTGCTGAAGAAGAAACAAGGGAACTCCAGGTAACAGCGGTAATGTCATTTTCCCTTCTATTTTATATGTGGTGATGATCTGGGGATTGCAAAGGCTGCTAGAACTTCAGGATTCAGAATCATAAAGGCTACTAGAAGACAGAAATGTGTCATTTTCTACCACCTTGGCCTATAGCGTGAGATACGCAGATCTTCTAGAGCAGGCATTCCCAACCTGCGGCCCTCCAGATGTTTTGGCCTACACCTCCCATGATCCCTAGCTAACAGGACCAGTGGTCAGGGATGATGGGAATTGTAGTCCAAAGCATCTGGAGGACTGAAGGTTGGGAATGCCTGTTCTAGAGGGATGGTAAAAAAGAAAGCTAGGGTTAAGCTCCAGTTCTGCTTGGGAGCTGGCAAAACACAGCCCATCTTTCTGCCCTTTCTAGGTTTAGCTAGGAGTGGCTGAATCTTTAAATTTCAGGCTAGCCTGGTTTCTCATTTTTGAAATCTTAAAATCAGTCCTCCACATTTCCACATTGGTTTGCAATTTATTCATTTTTTTAATGCCATCAAATTGTTCTTCCCTTTAGTGCAAATTTTGCCAATTTAGTACACAGTTTTGCCAATTATACACATTTCCCAAGCAATTTCTACTAATGAAATGTATTTTTGTATGCTATTTCCAGTTATATTCATTGTTTTCTGCATACGTTACCCCAGAAATTTTATACACTTTGCTTGGCTGGAGAACTGCATTGCCAAATTTGAATAATTTTTGAAGGGTAGCTGTGTTGTCAGTTCTCGTTTCAGAAAGTGTGGATTAGATCGGTTCACCTTTAAATGTGAGCTGAATTGAATTAATACTACCCCAGTCTTCTGCACTAGTGTCTGAGCCTCAAACACAGCAAGACTGCTGCTTAGGCCACACTCCCTCTATTAATCAGCACCAGTTTGTGGATGAAAATCTGGCTTTAGAAACATTTGGCAAGAATTTTCTTGGGAGTACAAAATAGTCGTACCTTTGAGTTTCATGTTAGAATATCTAATTCATGCTTACGGGTCTATCAAATTGTTGTTCACTTCTGTAGGATAAACATTTTCCAACTGAAATGTGATATTTCCAAAGGAGCACTGTAAATCAGTGGCAGGGCCAGAAACACAGGCCTGGTCTGTTTATTTCCCACTCTGCTGCTTTGTTCACAGTGGAGCCATCAACTGGGCAAAGGATCTGCCTTGAATTCCATGAGAAATAATTCTATTAATCTGACATTAACTTGGACTCCGACTCTGCCTTAGTCTACTGCATAGCAACTGCATGTGGGAGAGATGCAAAGTGTTACATAACCAAATGTCTTCAGTTCATGTGCAATCATTAAAACCAGTCTTGCTGCTTTTATGGGCATTTTTAGGTGTAGAGATTACAGTGTCTGGATTATTATTTTTTATCTTAAATTCCGCACAAATGGACACAGTTTCAATGCTAGCTTATTGTGATCTTTATGAGACAAACATAAGCCAGAAGCCAGATATATATATATATTTTTACCAGCAAGCCATTTCATAGCCTAAATTAGAACAAGAAACTCACAAAATTATGGATCTTTTCCTGCAAAATGGCTTTATAGTACATTGGAAGGAGCAGGGCAGAGCCATAGATATGTTCTCCAGACACGCACATTGCTTCAGCTTACCTGGGGCAAGGTGGTTGTGAGGTTCACATGCAACCAACAGAGCCAGTCCAGCAGCCCCAAGGCACCCAGACCTCAATGATGCCCTGCCCTGATCATTAGTAAAGCAAGATTTCTTCCACAGAACTATAAACAGGTTTGTTTTTTTGACAGTTTAAATTGTATCTTTCTAAACCAAACTGTATTTGTGTTTGCAAAGGTGTTTTTCCCCTCATATATATGTGTGTGCATGTGTGTGAATATCTATATATCTATCTATCTATCTATCTATCTATATCTATATCTATATCTATCTATATATATATATATATATATATATATATATATATATATATATATATGCATGCACACACACATATACATACACACACAAAATATATATTTATACAATATATATACTACACACAAAAGCCTGTGTCTCTACCTACTGATGTCTGGCCAAGGTATTTGGAAGTCACGTAGTTATCAAGTTCACAAAGTTCATTTACTCGGCTGAAAACGAGAGATTCTAGCGCAAGGTTTTCCCATGCTAGTGCTTAGTTATATTTGGTAACAAATATTTGCTTTTTAGGCACATCAGGACTTTGACTCAGACCGTAGATTTTCAACTAGCATGTTTCAGATGTATACCTTAAGCTCAGATTTAGCAACAAACATTAGTCATCCAGTTTATAAAAAGAACAGCAGTGTGTTTGCTTTTTTACCAAGGCTTCCATGCATACAAACAGGATAGCGTGCCTTCCCCTTCTGAAACATATACTTTCCTGCAGTTAGAATTATACGTGTGTTGAGTGTTGCACTGAATGTAGGAACTTCATATTTTGCTCTGTATGATCAAATTATGATACAGTAAAATTTACTCTTATACACCTTTTTTCAGTCCAGAAGTGTGCACAACTTATGAATACTTATATATAAGTTCATAAGCATTAAGAAGCGATAAAGGATATAAAGATTGCTCACCTTAGATGCTGCCAGTCCTAATTATTTCCCCTCTGTTATCAAAGGCTTTTTCAGGCCTTGCTCATATCGAGTTGTGTAAGTGGAAGGCTGCTCATTCAGTGGGATTGTACCTAGCCACGGCCCCTGTGAAAAACAACTCTAAAAGCTCAGCAACTGTGAGCTGTTTTTGTCTTAAAAACAAATTTCTGGGCACAGCATGTGCTCAGAGGCAGCCTGCTTACTTTTTAATTCTCAGAATACCAAAGTGTATTCTGGAATCCTCCTGCACCTGCTATATACTAAGACTGTGTTCCAGCAACACTTTATTCTATCTCTCCAATGTTCCTTACCTCTTAATTTTCACGTTTTATGTGATCTTTCACCCAATGGTCACTTTGGCCATGCAGGCTGCGGCAGATGGAAGGTCACAAATTTCCCGTTCCTGCTTTAACTAGAGACTTATGCTTCTGAGCATGTTGCTCTTCTCTTACTAAGGTTGCGTCAGAGGGAAATGGCTTATTATTATACGGAATAGAACTACAGATAATTGGAACATAGTGCAACATTTTGCAAACTGGTGTTGGGGATGTCATCAGTGTCTTGTTCAATGGACAACAACCCTGCATTTTATTGCACTTGGAGGATTACAGTCTCATATTGTGCTTTATTATTATTATTATTATTATTATTATTATTATTATTACTACTACTACTACTACTACTACTACTACTACTACTACTACTATTATCGTATTGAAAGAAGGTTTAATTCCATGTTACTTTATTGTTCTCTCCATTTTTTCCTTCTGTTTCATTTAAGGCTGCTGTTGTACCATCTGCGCAATCTCTCAAGCTCACCGACTTTTACTTCAGTGACTTTGAGCTGTCAGATATGGAAACCTCCCTGTGTACAATTCGGATGTTTACTGATCTTAACCTTGTGCAGAATTTCCAAATGAAACACGAGGTGAGAACCTTGTGGTGCATGGAGCATGGCCATTTATGGATCACACATTTTCTACATCATAACATTCTTCAACGTAAACATGCACGCAAAAGATTGGGTATATAAATTGAATAATAAATTTTAAAGCATCTGTTGGAAAACCAAATATCATCATGACTAAGGCGGCATTGGTCCAATTTTCGGTAGATTGCTCTTACATCCCCACATTTGGTGACAGCAGTTGAGTAGTTGCTCTTAATCATACCTTAAGTTCACCAGAATAGCTGCATACAACTGCTTGTACCTGTGTGCTACAGATTCCTTTCTGTTGATGAATTCCTATTCCTTTCTGTTGACGAATTCCTTTCTGTTGATGGGTGATGACACTATGACCAAATGCGAAATATGTTTATCTTTCCGAAGATTACACAGATAAATGCAGAGACTGAGCAGTACAGGTTATACCTGCAAAACATGGTTTTACAACCTGTTCCAAAACTCTAGGAATTTTAACTGCATTCAGTCTTGAACAAAGTGTTTATTATTTGTTTGGTTCTGTAATAGCTTGCCCTTCCTCCCAAGGGAGCCCAGGGCAGCAAACACATCTGTGATGATGAATACAATTAAAAATAAAATGAAAACATTTATAAAAACTATTGAAAGCCTCTAAGCACAGTAAAACTCTTAAAACAAATTTAAAAACAGATGGAACCTAACCATGTATCTCGAGAGGCCATCAGCAAGCTGCAATAGAGTGTCTTCAATACAATCTTCAAGTTATCAACCATGTAAAATGTCTTCCACAAGGGTTTAAAACAGATCGCTGCTTGCTGCACCGCTGCTGCTTAAGAATGGTTTTCATGGTAATTAGAACCATGTAAGGAATCAGAGACTTTCAGCACCTGGCTAGCCCAGTCTTGCCTGTCCTCACCACCATTTTCATCCTTGGGTAACAATGTATGTTTTTAAAGACTTTTGATTTTACTTTGCAACTCCCTTCAGAGAGCCCTGGAGTTCAAGTGATGAAATATGTTCCCAAGACAACAAAAATTGTATAATCCCCATCCCACCCCCACCCCGCTTCTCTTGTTCTTTTGGGTTAAAATATATCTGTTTCCAATTCAGTTCTATCAAGCCTGTAAGGAAGCCAGATGGGAAATGTGCTGGAGTGCTGATAAATGAAATTTTGTGCTCTTGTCAGTGAAAACAGTGGAATATGCTGTACCTTTAACTGAATTTTGTGTTTGTGTGGGGGGTTTTTTTAAGGTCCTTTGCAGATGGATTTTGAGCGTGAGGAAAAATTACCGGAAAAATGTTGCGTATCATAATTGGAGGCATGCTTTCAACACTGCCCAGTGCATGTTTGCTGCTTTGAAGTCAGGGAAAATCCAGGTATGCTTGGATTTATTTGCATGGAATATATATATATAAATATAAATTACAATAAGTATATATAATGCATATAAATCCTATTCCTTTCTACCAAAATTAGTGTGTCAGTCTTGGGCCCCATATGCATCCAAATAATCCACATTCAGGTTTTGCTTCCAGCAGGGCTCTTCTCATGTAAAGGAAATGGTGTGTTTGTGTGTGTGTGTAATTGTATTGTGTTGTTATGTTATTATTATTGGAGAGTTTCCAGAAGGTGTGGGAAATCAGGATACACATATAATGCATTGTCAAATCCAGTTTTTTTAGCGAATGTAGAAATATATTCTCCTGAATTTCATGTTACATTCAGAGCAAGCTTACGGACGTTGAGGTGCTTTCTCTGCTGATCGCGGCACTGAGCCATGACCTAGACCACAGAGGTGTGAACAACTCTTACATACAGAGGTGAGTAAAGGGGGATTTAAAAGACAGGAGATTGGGTTTTTAAGGGGTTGCTTATTTGAAACATTTTTTATCATGTTCTTCAGCCAAAAAAAAGTCTCCCAGAGCAGCTTACAAATGACACTGATAGTACAGTCCTTGCCCTCACATTCAATCTTACAGTCCTAAAGACATGACACCAAAGGAAAAGCAAGGAGGAGGGAGGAGGAAGAATGAAAAATTGGTCACTTCTTCTAGGTTCCAGAGTTTTTCCAGCTGGAATGTAGTTAGCAAGGCAGTGCAGTGGTTTCCCCGTAGTTTATGTACATAACTGCTGCATTTGGAACTTTCTCTCAAAAGATGTTGTGTGGTGGTAGGAATAATGTCCCATATTTAACTAACCTGGCCCACTAGCAGAAGCCAGTTGCAAAGGCTCCTGCTAGTGCAATGGTGGTGTCTTCACTCTTCCTGACACACACTTCCCCCAAATCCACTCTGGTAGGTCCGGAGAATCCTCAAAACAATGTGCAGGATAGGAGAGGGGGGACTGGTCTGCCTGGCAAGCAGACATGCTTGCACTGATGGAACAGTCAGAAGAGAGAAACATTGAATTCTTTCAAAAACTTCCATTCAAATTAGTTCCTAGAATGTAGGTGAAATTCAGCTCTTCGTCCTGTTTTCTCTTTCCCATTTCTATTCTTTTTTCACAAACATCCAGCAACCTACAGATCTGCAGTGGCTTGAACCAGTTGGCTATTTTTTACTTTATTTGTTTAAGAATGAATTCTTTCCTGGGGGTGGGGGGAGACCTCTGGAGATGCGTCATCCCCATTCCAAAAAACGTCCTGGGAAAATGTTGCTGACAATGAAGCCTGATGTTCGTGAACACCACAAAACAAGAGAGCATTACGTTTCCATAACATTCCCTTTTCAGACTAAAAATGGTTCTAGGGATTTTTTTTTAATCCCTCAGGCTAGTGAAGGATAGATTAAAATGGGGATTAATGTTGTTCTTTGTGTGTAGTTGGAAGCAGGGAGACTCAGGACACTTGACTTGAGATTATTTTCTTAGAAGTGAGTTGTGCTTTTCTTATAATAAAATAACCAGAAAGCTGTAAATCATGCTAAGCAAAAGTTATATGAAATGCACTCCCCCCCCAAGTTCTGTTTGTAGACATAGGAGCATGGGAAACTGCCTTATACCAAGCCCAATCATTGGTTCATCTCACTCAGTATTGTCCTCACTGATTGGTGGAAGCTGTCCAGGGTTTCAAATAGGGTGTCTTTTCCAGCCCTACCTCGATATGCAGGGGGACTGAAGCTGGAACCTCTGCATGCAAAACAGAGGCTTTACCACTAAACTACAAACCTTCCCAAAGGTCCAGACTCTAATGCAGTGGAGATTCATTCTGGTGCGTGGGGAGAATGATTTTTGCTAATGCTACCTTTACTCTTGGGGACATGGGTGGCGCTGTGGGTTAAACCACAGAGCGTAGGACTTGCCGATCAGAAGGTTGGTGGTTCGAATCCCCACGACGGGGTGAGCTCCCGTTGCTCGGTCCCAGCTCCTGCCAACCTATCAGTTCGAAAGCACATCAAAGTGCAAGTAGATAAATAGGTACCGCTTCAGCGGGAAGGTAAACAGAATTTCTGTGCACTGCTCTGGTTCGCCAGAATCGGCTTAGTCATGCTGGCCACATGACCTGGAAGCTGTAAGCCGGCTCCCTCGGCCAATAAGCGAGATGAGTGCTGCAACCCCAGAGTTGGCCACGACTGGACCTAATGGTCAGGGGTCCCTTTACCTTTACCCTATAGGCTCCAGTGCCACTTCCCACACAGTTCCCCACCACCACCCCAATCCTCTGGAGAAGATTTTTAAGGGCTGTGGAAACCCAGTCCACATGTTCACTTGAATGCATGTAGGCAAGAAATGGGAAGCAAGAGCACAATTCAGTACCCCCTCTCAGTATACCTGCACGTAGCTGCTCCACTCGAGGGAGATGGCTGTGACTCAGTGGCAGAGTACCTGATCTGCATGGACAGGGTTCCAGGTTCAATCCCCAGCGTCTCCAGGAAGGGATAGGAAAGACCACTACCTGAAACCACTGAAACCTGAAACCACAGGTATGCCAAGTCTGAGCTAGATGGACCAATGGTCTGATAGGTGGCTTCCTATGTTCAGGCCTTGCTGCATTGAATAAGATGGTCTGAAGGGAGGTTCTAAGCATGCTCATTCTAAGCATGCACACCTGAACAAAGCTACTGGGAAGGGAGAATCAGTGAAGACTGCCTTACCTGCTTCTCCCCAGATGCCCCTGCTGGATTGCAGCCATAAAGCTTCCCTTACCCTCTTCCCCCAGAAAATATATCTAGGAAACATATGAAGAATCGTGCTTATTGCATCAGGTCCATCAAACCCAACATTCTTTTTACAGGAAGGGACAAGCAGATGCCCCTAAGAAGCTCCCAATAAGGGTGTGGTTGACACATAGACATGTGTCGGCCATAGCATGTAAGGGAACAGCCTCTTAGATAAAAAGGGAACCTCTATGTGTTATCTTAGCTAATCCTTTTTTGGTAGGTATGTCCTCTGTGGGAATTACATTTCAGTGGCTGCCACCACCACATTCTGTGGCAGTGAATTCTGCATGTTGCCTATTGGACACAAGGCTCCCAGCAGAGGGACAGGGTCCTGGCAGTCTCAAATTTCTGAGGACAGACAAAATTTGTGGACCTCATGAGTGAGTAGGTTTTTGTATTCTTTCAAAAACCTGCAAACCTGTTTGACCACTGCAGACCAGTCATGGGGTGGGGAATAAATATATCTCTCCCATAGACCTGTCCAAAACCCTATTCTACCTTCAATAAAAAATACTATCTTTGCCCAGTCACTGTCGCATGTGCCAGTTAAATATGCTGTGTGCCCTTTGTTTACCCTTTTCAGAAGTGAACACCCCCTTGCCCAGCTGTATTGCCACTCAATCATGGAGCATCACCATTTTGATCAGTGCCTGATGATCCTGAATACCCCGGTAAATGATTTTCTTGTCATGTGTGCACTGGAGGGAAACCTTGCCCAATTCACTTTTATTTTTAGTTTTGGATGGGTTCCCAGCATTATGCATTCTTAAGTATTTTTTATTCCTTTTTGGGACAAGAACGAAAAGGCAGCCCTTCTAAGAGCCACCAAGCTTTTCTCGATAAGCTTATATAAGCACCATTGCTCATGTCAGTTTCAGTACCTATTGCCTTGGCATCAAAGCAAAAGGAGTATTTCATGCTCATTAATCTAGTTAATATTTCTGTGGAGCGAGCACTGCTGTTATAGCATCAAGTTCTGTTGGAAGGTGCACAGAGTAATTCCAAGAGGGATGCCCATCAGATATTGCTTCCTCCAGTGGTACATACCCACGGGATGTTACTTCCTCTAATGGTCTTCAAAAAGTATTGCAAAACCAAAAAAACTCTTGAAGTTTAAACTTAGCCTGTGCATCACCCAAACAAATAAGCAAACATCTTTTAACTGGCAGTGTAAATCCTGCTCTTCAAGGTGTTTTATGTATATTTTCTTAGGTATGTACTGTATATCCTAAATCTGAAACAAAAGAGCACTGCTAACTGCCTCATCCTGTGGTCTGCATTACACACTGTTCATTTATTTCATCATCATATTATCATTACTACTACTACTCCTTCTGCTACTACCCTGCCCAATAGGCCACTGAATGCCAACTAGTATCTAGCAACACTTTGCAGGCTGCCAAGGGATCAGATTGGCTGTTCTTTTTCATTTTAGGTGTGTGTTGTTTCTTGTAGATAAGAAACAAGTTTTTTTTGTTTTTTGTTTGCAAAGCCAAGAAAATAGATAGATTTCTCAATGAAGAACCATGTTTCCTTCTTAGAGTCTAATGGGGATCTCCTTCCATGTCAATTTCCCAGGGTAGGTTTGAAGGCACATGAGGCCTTCAAATACTGAAGCTGAGGTGGTCTGGCTCTGGTCAGCTGCCTGTATGGGACATCTTCTGGAAGCCACATGTATGCTACTTTGGGTTCCACGATGGGAAGAAAAGTGGGATATAAATCTTAGAAAAGCAATTAATTAATTAAAACCCTGGTGAGGTGGAGTTTTGGATGGGGGTTGCCTTTCCATGTGTTACCTTGCTCTCAAGAAAATATAGCAGTGTGTCAAATCTACAGAACAAAAGAGAACAGGGCCCAGTTCTCATTGGTGCAAGACTTTTTAATGCAGCTCTATGTGTTTCAGAGTAGAGCAACTTGGGGTTGGGGGGTTGGGGAGGTTTGCCAGTTCTTAAAATCTAGACAACAAAATTGTGGAGACTGACAAATTAGTCAAATGTTCTGTGTGTAATCACAAGCATTGGTTTGTTGTTGTTTCTTTTTGTGTGTGTGAAGGGCAACCAGATTCTCAGCGGCCTTTCTGTTGAGGAATACAAGGCTACCGTGAAAATGATCAAACAAGCTATTCTGGCCACAGATCTTGCACTGTACATTAAGTAAGTTGCTCTAGCATTATTGCAAACAGCTGCTGTTCTTGGAAAAGTCACAGTTCACCTGTGGAACATTTTCTTTCTCTCTTTCTTTCCTTTAGGTTATCCTTTTTAATGTAAAAGCATAGAATGTCTTTCTTTTAAGCTCGTTTATAAACAATAGTTATCTTATAATGCTTTCAGGAGAAGAGGAGAGTTTTTTGACCTTCTGAGAAAGAAACAGTTTAACCTGGAAGACCCTTATCAAAAGGAGCTATTTTTGTAAGTGAGCAAATATAGTATCCAGCTTCTGTATGATTTTGTTGTGTTAGCCTAGGCCAGCTATCACAGAACTTTAGTTTCATGGAATGCTTGGGTTGGGCTACAAGAGAACAGAAAGAACTTTCTTGATGAATGGTGGTGAGCAACAGGTTTCTAATGGTTATGTAAACCTTCCATGCAATTTCCAGACAGGGTAAAACAGCCTTGACAGAATACCATATTGTTCCTTTCCAATACAGACATTGTTCTGAAGCACTGAACTGTTAAAGTCAGTACTCCTAATGTTATTTATTCTGCATGAGAAAGGTCAGGCTAAAGTTGTAGTAGCTCTGCCTGCAATAATGGAGTCATCACCAGTGCCATGTAACCCTGCCTTGATGGGACTACATGTAAAAGGAGGAAACAATTCTGCATGTGACCAAATTATGTGACATCTTTGCCACTTGCTCAGCTCACCTGATTAGTGTACAGTGAGTTCTGTAAACTTTTCAGCTTGTTTTGCTGCTTGTTAATATGCAAGTGAATTGAAGAGCAGAGCCATTTATGGCCAAGCTGAATAAAAATTTGTCCAGTCTGCACCTGGCCACATGCAGAGGTTGTGTGAAATCCATAGATTTAGTTTCAAAACATTGATACAGTGGTACCTCGGGTTACAGACGCTTCAGGTTACAGACTCCACTAAGCCAGAAATAGTACCTCAGGTTAAGAACTTTGCTTCAGGATGAGAACAGAAATCGCACGGCGGTGGCATGGCAGCAGCCATTAGCTAAAGTGGTACCTCAGGTTAAGAACAGTTTCAGGTTAAGAACGAACCTCCAGAACGAATTAAGTTCTTAACCTGAGGTACCACTGTACTCCATAAAACTCCTTAAGGCCTTTGCATCCTCAGTGAGACAGGGATTTAAAACAGCCCATCGTCAGCAGCACTGGGGTTATTTAGGAACTGGAAAGTGATTGAAATATCCTGTTCTAGTGATAAAGCCAAAACAAAGATTGGATTTTGGGTTGGCATTCCTAATCTAGAATTACATCGGGGGGGGGGGGAGTATTTAATCATATATATTAATAGTTACCTCAGGTGTTGAATTATGAATGGTATGTAAAAAAAATCTTTAAAATCCCAAGAGGGAGACATCAGTATGTTTGTGGGAACCTCAAGGTTTGCAGAAGTAGAAAAATCTAATCCCCCACCAAACCAGCATAGGGCAATGGTGACTGGACAAGTTCAGTGGCCACAGAATGCTAAGTGTCTGTTGGCAAGGAGGAGGAATGGAATGGAGTATCTGATAAAAGGCTGGCTGGCTGGCTGGCTGGCTGGAACACTGAACAGGAACACTCCATATTACATTTTTAATAATAATAGTAATTCAAAGTCCTATTTGTTACTAGCTGATTTTAATTACTTGCAACAATGCTATGGTTCCTTTGCCATTTATTAAAAACAGATTGGCCTTTATTTTACATGATTTTGCATACCATACCCACTTTTATTCTGCTGCCAAGATGCAATGCTTTTTATAATGCATAAAATCTTGGCTTCATGGTTTCTACAGGGCAATGCTGATGACTGCGTGTGATTTGTCAGCAATAACAAAGCCGTGGCCTGTTCAGCAACGGGTAAGTAACTGCCAAAGGCCTGTCCAAATCTACAAAACGGCAGCCCACAGTCTCCTTGAGCATTTGTTCCCACCAAACTTCCTCCCGTTTTAACGCATTGCCTCTTGTATCAACTTAAAACAAAACAAAGATGAAATTTGTTATACCAAGGAATATCAGCAGCCTCTTGTTTCTTGCACAAATATTGATTGCCAGCGATTGAAAGCTTCAAAAGAAGGATTACTATGGGAAACCTGGCAAAGGAGTGATACCATACAGACATTGCAAAAGAGATTGCAAAAGAATCCTTGGAAAACTGGCATCCTTTGGGGGACGGGTATTGAATTCTGCATAAACCAGATGAGAATGTTAAGCAAGAGGTTCTAAATATTTCATTGATTTTATTTGTTTGTTTATGAGTAACAGAGCAATCTGAACCCCCTCACACCGAACTGAACTCCCTCTTGCCAGCTGCCACCAACAGAGTGCCAACGTCCCCCTTATGTGTTGGAGGCCCTCTGACAGTACCCCACTGGCAATACCCCTGCCTGCAAGGGACATTGAAAAGGGGGCTTGATCCCAAGCTAGGCTTACTGCCAGTGTGTGATGGCATCAGAGTTGACTCACCCATTAGGCAGGGTGAAGCAGTTGCCTCAGGTGATGGAAGTTCAAGAAGCGAGACCCCTCCCACCCCACTGCTGCCTCCTCAGCCAGAATGCCCCCTATCTCTGAGTTTCAGTGAGAAGGGCCTGTTCCATCAATGGTTGAAAGTGGTGGGGTAGACAAGAAGCAGCACATTCCCGTTTCATTTCAAGGTGGTGAAATGGGCTGAGCTGCCAATCACTCTTCTAGCGTGGAGCTGGTGTAGAGATCAGGTTAAATTATTCTTGCCTCCCCTTCCACGGTTGGCAAGTGGTGAGGGTTTTGATTGCACCCTTAGTTATTGTATAAATTGTTATTTGAACCTCTTTGGATATAAATGTATTTTTGATTTCTGGACACTGTTGATGTCTTTCTTGGCCATTTCTGACAGAATAATTGCATACTTATTGCATCTGCTTATATATTAGTTGTCAGGGAACTGCCATCAGTGCCAGGGGGAGAGAGCAAAATCCAGAGGGATTCCGGAGAGCGTCCCGGGATTGGGAGAGGCAGCCCATCTTCTGGGGAAGAGAATCAGCGTAGCACCAGTGGAGAAGAGGGGCAGATGGGGGAAGTGACGAGGCGGTCCCATGACTCCTTGCCGGGGACCAGCGGGGAGAGTAGAGGTCCTCCACTGCCTACGCCCTCCTTGCGCAGAAGGCTTTCGCGCAGAGAGAGTAGGAGAAGACTAGGCATCAAAGAGCTTCTTTTCTGGAAGAAGTTTAAGAAACGCCCACTCACGGATTCTGCCAGCGACTGAGACAGCCATGGGTGAGTGGCTGTCCGGACAGAAAAGGTTTACTCAGGCAATCCAGCCAGGTGTTTGCACCAGCTTACGCACGAGCAACCCCTAGAACCATTACAGCAGTATTATAAAATATTGTTGAAACACACTCTGAGATCTTTGTCTTTTAACTTGCAGATAGCTGAACTTGTAGCTACAGAATTCTTTGACCAAGGTGATAAGGAGAGAAAAGAACTCAATATAGAACCAACAGTAAGTAGAAGAACCATCTTTAAACAACATGGTGGTGGTTGTTTTTTTACCGAAAATTCATTTTAGATGGTGTTTTTACACATGAAGTATCAAAATTTACACCTCCTCTAGCACCTGAAAATCATATTCACTTAGGCCTGTATCCAATGAACTAATCTCATTAGTACAAGACTTCAGCCTGTGCAACCCACCCCCCACCAACATGCGAATTGGGGGAACCCTCAGTAAAACCTTTGGGGAACACACATGGGGAGTCGACATGTGGGGGGGGGGAGTCCTTGCACTAACAGGATGACTTTCTGGGATACAACCCCTGTATTGTCTACCAATTATAGCTGAGTAGTTAATATTTTTCGCAAAGAAGTAAGCATTTTCTGCTAATAGTATGGGAAGTAGCATTAATGGAGAAGCAAAGTATTTTGCAGCCATTTCCATCTACATACTTACAGTTGCCTCAGCCTTTTCTCTGTCTAGAGGTTGTTCATGTGACCTGGAAGTGGTCATTTCAAGCTCAGAGGCCTCACTTTCAGTGTTATTCTGAACTGTTGTATCCTCACCAGAAACTTAGGAGGCAGATTGTTGCAATTCCCATTTTACAGATAGAAGAATTGAAGCTGAGAGAAAGTAACTTTCCTAAGGCTACTTAGGAAAACTTGGACTGAGATGGGATTTGAACCCAGGACAACCTCTTTGAGGCCAGCACTGACTATAATGATGGCTTATTAGCATGCCTTGTGATGTATGTATGTATGGATGGATGGATGGATGTTTGTTTGTTTGTTGAATTTTTATATATCTATGCAGTGTACAAATTACAAAACATTGCTGAATTGAACCACATTTTGGCAAGTGGTCTTGCTTCATTCAAAGTGAACTTCGTTTGATTTTTCAGGATTTAATGAACCGTGAAAAGAAAAACAAAATCCCCAGCATGCAAGTTGGATTCATTGATGCCATCTGCTTGCAGCTCTATGAGGTACCATATATAGAGCGGCCTGTACAATGAGAGTGTTTGCATCTGTGTCATCTGCCAACGTTGTCTTCAAAACTGCGCTTTCTCTTCAAAAGCATTCTATGCAGATCTGGCTGTGGGAAGTGGGGTTGCACAATCAAGTTTCACATCCTTTAATGGGACTTCTTTGGCTTTCCTACAAAGAAAATACATCCGAGCAAGGACCCTTACACAATAAAATAATCAAGCAAGATCTCTGAAATATTGTAGTGGGATTTCTCTCTATTTACTGCTCATGGGTCTGTTCGTATGATTTTGCCTTAAGTGGGTGGGTATCTGGAATTTGACCTAAGAACCTCATGTTCTTTTATTTCAGGGATGATGAATCTTTGGTCCTCCAGGTGATATTGGGAGTACAACTCCCATCATGCATGACCATTGGCTATGCTGGCCGATGGGAGCTGGAGTCCAGCAACCCACTAGTGACACAGGTTCCCAGATCTATGGATATATCCTTGAAAGGTGCAGCTCCTGTGTAGGAATGATGTGGCACTAATGCAGGCCATGGGATAAGCCTGGCTTGCTTCCTGCAGACAGTTTGGGGCAGCTTGTGGCATGCAGAGAGGGGGAATCTGCCTTCCTCCAGATCCACTGCCATTTGCGGACTGCACCTCTCAGCCAGGAGCATGCTGGGAAGCTGCTTCTTGGATGTTTGCTGTGTGTTCACTTCCCAGTATATTCTGTGAAACTGCTAAACTCTAAGGAAGAGAAGTCCCCTTCCCCTTTCTTAGGTTTTGATGGGTCCAATTTGCTTTTCCATTTGCAGGCGATGACACACGTCTCAGAAGCCTGCTATCCTTTGCTGGAAGGCTGCAGAAAGAACAGGCAGAAATGGCAGGCATTAGCCGAACAGCAAGAAACAAACCTGATCAATGGAGAAAGCAATCAGCCCAAACGGAACTGAGATAGCACTTCGTTAGGAATGCTGGTTTACAAAGAAGCTATTTATATATAGTGATTTGGAGATACTTAAATGTTTTGCTAGACACTGTACGAAATAGGTGTATAATTTGCCACTGCTGTATTTTAAAAGAACAAGGAGACATATATTTTTGCACAGCATTCGGAAGCGTAACATAAACGTTTTTGTGTATGATGTATCATAGTTGTATATTTCCAATATTCCGTTTATTTGAGGGAGAATGAGGTCTGCACTTAGCAGGTCCAGTTTGCTCTGCTCAGCTTTATAAGACGGTACAGAAGAGGAGAGTTTCTAGGACTTCTGTTCTCAGTTGTACATAGTTGTTTAGTTTCAGTCAATGGCCAGTACTTTAAAACGATTACCATACTTAGCACCTTTTTCATCCTTTTGTCTTGTCTGTTTCTGTAAGTGTAAATAATGAGAGCGCAGTGTTGCCTTTGGGAGCCTGAGAAACATGGAGGAGCTTAGTGGTCAGTGTTCACTATGGGAGCTGCTGAATCCAATATCTCTTTATTCCAAAGAAAGTCAGGGATGAAGCACAGTATCTTGAGAGAATATATTGCTCCTGTGCCTTTTCCTGCTGTGAGAGTGCTTCACCTTAAATGAACTTGAGCTGTTAATTACCCAGCAGTCCCAGGCTGCTGGTAAAGATCTATAGATGGAACTGCCTGACATTTCTTAAAGCATCGTAGCTCAAAAGTGCAATTGTCTGAAGAAGACATCAAAGTCAAGATAAATGGGGAATGGAGACAGACAGAAGAGAGACTGTGTAGACATTGGGGCTACTTTCAATGAGATGGGATCATCCCATAGCAAACAAGCTTCAATGCCATCCTGCCTATTGAAATTGTGGAATGGGGAATGGCCTGAAGCTGGCAGCGATGTGAGTGAGTGAAGAAAACTAGGCCCAGTCCAGAACTTGAGAATTGCTCTGGATATTGTAAAACTGAATCAAATTAAAGAGATCAGAGCTGAGAAATAGCCAAGGCTACTTAAAAACAACTGCTCATAATTGCAAAGAGGTTTTTATGAGTAAATGTTGGAAAGAAGAATGCTTTTGGTTTTTCATAAGACCATTTGACTTGGAACAAGCATAACCGCAGAGTATTGAAGCAGAAAGCAGAAATGGAAACAGCTGAGAATACTTCAGGGAGCTTACAACGATAACTTTAAAGAAGTCAACGAGTATTAGTTCGACGTAGACAAAACAAATCTTAAAATACCATCTCACTGCCTGCAACCAATAATGTTACCATGTCAAAAATGAGATTTTTGTCTGGTAGTGTTTATTTGTGGATACAACTTTAGCCGTACCCAGATATTTGTAAATATGATTTTCACACGTGTAATACTTTTTTAGGACAAACTAGCAGCAAGCAAGCACACCTATCAAATACGTTGCATTGTTTTTTGCGCAGTTATCTGAAAAGTTGCACTTTTGGGACTGGGGTTTGTCAGGGAGGGTACAACTGCCATCATAGCTCTCAAAGTAGGAACAAGGCTTTCTGCCAAAGGATCCAGAACATTCCTCAACATCCCAAATGATTAGGAGCTGCTTTTACCTCTATTTTAGGAATAGCTGGGAGACTCACTAACCTGTGTGATGTTTGACTGCAATCTGAAAACGCAGACCCAAAACCACTTCCATCTGTCCCATGAAAGGGACTGTTGGCCTCACAATTGGGGCTTTCAAATGCAGTCAAAAGACGTCAAGAGATCTGACAATGGAAACAGGTTTCTCCATTGTTAGATTTTTGCCACTTCTTTTTTTATGAACTGGGAGATACTCTTCAGTTGTGTGGTATTCATGCTAATTTTGGGACATCGAGCATGTGTATATGCTCACACAGGTACAAAAATGTGCCACATACTGAAGCTGTAATGTTTGTTCATTAAAAGTATTATCTGGCCGACTTCATATATTTTCCATATCCAAGATCTAAAGGCCTGCTGCATGTTCAGAAGAATCATGTGTTCCAGTCCTTCTGTAATTGTGCCACTTTTCCATGGGATATATTATGTGGCCGACCGTATATAAAAAACCCCAACTCCCTGCATATAGACAACTGGCACATCAGGAGGGAGAGTAGGCCTGAAATGTTCTCCTTGACATGCTAGATTTTCCATGTGCAGGGTTTTTTTTTTTATGGGAGTGCATTCAAACATTCAGCCTCGAACACTCCAGGAAGGGCTGAATATTCTGCTTTGTCTCATGCTGTTTCTGTACATTTGGATTGTACGTAAGGCAGGTTCAACTACTCCACCAAAACAGTTGCCATTTAAGGCAATAACCTTAGGATCTGAAGTACCAGCAAAGCAGACTCAACATCCTTGTTCAACATTATCCCCAGAGGATCAATCAATTGCAATCTTTTGACCACTGTGTATAGCTTGTGCGTATAAGGAGATGAAGACCACATTCAGCCTCCTTTCCTCAAGACTAGATCATCCACACATCATCATGGAGATCAATCTGCTTTTCCAGAGCACAATAAGTACAGGACAGACACAAGCACAATACATTGTTCCAAAGTGGGCTGCATTTGTTGATTAGACATATTGAAAAATTCGCTTTGCCTGGTCATCCCAAGGTCAGGAGCAGAAATCACACAAGCAAATAAGTGGTATTCCCTGTCTCTGTTTTCTTAGTCTGCAAATGTCACATTTATAATTATATTATTTTCTGTGTTGTTTTTGACATTTATATACCATTGCAGTGTGTTGAAATTAATTACATAATTAATCATGTAGGTTTTGGCCCTGGCAGATGGCAAGATGAATAACTTAGGTTTTAGTGGAAGGCAGACTGAAGTGGAACGGAAACCCCACTGATTGTAATGAGCCCAGGATGGGATGGAAATTTCTGTTTCCTTCCATCACTTCTGTCGAAAGTGCCAGATTACTCAAGTCAAGCAAAACACACTTGGCAACTCAGGGTGAAGATGATAAGAAAAACATGAGCAACCTATATGGCAGAGATCTTACCAATGGCTGTAGCATCATAGAATTGTATATGTGTTGGTAAGCTGGTGGAAAGAAACCTATGTGGAGTATTGTGTTTTTTAAAAAGCATTACTCTAAAATAATTTGTAGTAATTTGGTATATAAACCAACAGTCATATGAACGCAACCACGCAAACAATAAAATATCACAATAGGCTCACCAATACAATATCCCTAATGATGCAAACAGCATCCATCAATATAAAGGCCTAATTTCCATGCATGTGGACTTTTAGTAGTTCACCTGAATCTTTTCTTACTGAGGATCACGTCTCACATAGAGAGGGGGGAAAGCTTGATAGAGCTGGATGACTGAATATCTAGCAGCAAATTGTAGTTTTATTGCTGGCAGGGATCTGAACCGAATTCACTTTTGCGCAGGGTAGAGTTAATAATTTCAGTTGGGCTGTGTGTATGCGGCCATGTGCAATAAAAACAAACAAACCTGAAATGTTAGTTTAAGTGTGGGTGGTCAAGACGTGCCTTTCTGCAAATTAGCAAGTTGGCTGAAGTCGGCGAGTGTGTTGCAGCATTTAGTGGATGCAACCTTTTATAGCTATGAGTTGGTTCAGCAAAAGACTTCCTTTCTGCTTTGTCTCGATAACCACTGAAAAAATGATATGCATGCTCACACATGCACAGACGATAAAAATAATAAGAAACCACATGCTTGACCTTTTTAATAACTGCCTGTTTGTACTGTTGATGATCAATATAATCTCATCAGCCCTCAGTGCCCAGGAGCACTTTGAAGTTAAGTAGGTCGCCCAGTGCTGCTGGCAGATCAGGGCAGAGAGAGGACGGCTGAATGGCAGTCCACATTTCCCCAGAGTGGAAGATTTTAATATTGCCTGATGGCTTTATTTGACATAGTAGTCAATGCTTTTATATTCAAGCTTAGTTACTCTTTGTTCCATATGTTACACATGTCCCTTCTGAACTATCATGTCAAATACAGTCCTCTAAAATGGGTCTGTCTCTCTCTCTCTCTGATAGATTTGCATGGAGAATTCCCTGTACAGTGGTACCTTGGAAGTCGAACGGAATCCGTTCTGGAAGTCCGTTTGACTTCCAAAACTTACGGAAACCAAGGCACAGCTGCAGGAAGCTTCTGCAGCCAATCGGAAGCCACAGAAGTCTTGTCAGATGTTCAGGTTCCAAAGAACGTTCAAAAACCGGAACAATCACTTCTGGTTTTCGATCGTTTGGGAGCCAAAACGTTCGACTCCCAAGACGCTTGAAAACCAAGGTACACCAGTACAGTGGTACCTCAGGATGCGAATGGGATCCGTTCCGGAGCCCCGTTCGCATACTGAAGCGAACACAACGCGCGACTGCACGTGCCGCGATTCACCGCTTCCGCACATGCGTGTGATGTCATTTTGCCTATCTGTGCATGCGCGGGCGGCGAAACCCGGAAGTAACGTGTTCCGTTACTTCCGGGTCACCACAGAGCACAACCCGAAAGCGCTCAACCTGAAGCAACTTCAACCTGAGGTATGACTGTACTAAATTGTTATGAAAATAATTTGCACTGTAATCCTATACATACCTACTCAGAAGTTAGCCTCGTTGAATTCTATATGACTTATTCTCAGGTAATAACAATACTTTTATTATTTGTGCCCTGCCCATCTGTCTAGGTGGCCCCAGCCACTCTGGGTGACTTCTAGCTGATAAAAAACATAATAAAGCTTCAGACATTAAAAACTACCCTATTCAGGGCTGCCTTCAGGTGTCCTAAAAATTGTATAGTTATTTATCTCCTTGACATCTGATAGGGCATTTCACAGGGCGTGTGCCACTACCGAGAAGGCCCTCTGCTTGGTTCCCTGTAACCTCACTTCTGGCAGTGAGGGAACAACCAGAAGGCCCTCAGAGCTGGACCTCAGTGTCCAGGCTACACAGTGGGGGTGGAGACATTTCTTCAGATATACAGGGCCAAGGCCATTTAAGTAAGTGTGTATTGGGTTGTATTCTTAACTGGGTAATCCTGGACACATGTTGGCACTTAGTTTATATAATCAGAGTGGTTAAAGAACTGTAAGTGGATATTTTCCTATCTACAACAGCTCTTCATGGAAATAAATTCCCACAATGCTGATATAAGCATTGCTTTTCATCTAGTTAACAATCTCAGTAATCCTAATGATCACTAACATGGATTAGGTACTACACCACTGTTTAAATATTGTTCTGAAGAGTGGTAAGAGGGCTTTGATCTCCCTGATCCTGTGCTCAACAACATTGTTCAGGCTTTGCAGGGTAACAATTCCCAATTAAGTTATTCTGTGAGTGTTCCTCACAGTTATGGAAAACAGTTTATATGTAACCACAGATGATGCAGAATGGAGATACTGACTTTAGAGGCCCATTGAAGCATGCCCATAGTATTTGCTCCTGTGTATAGCATTAGAGCTATAGGGGGACGCGGGTGGCGCTGTAGGTAAAACCTCAGCGCCTAGGGCTTGCCGATCGCATGGTTGGCGGTTTGAATCCCCACGGCGGGGTGAGCTCCCATCTTTTGGTCCCAGCTCCTGCCCACCTAGCAGTTCGAAAGCACCCCTAAGTGCAAGTAGATAAATAGGTACCGCTTTGTAGCAGGAAGGTAAACGGCGTTTCCATGTGCTGCGCTGGTGCTGGCTCGCTAGAGCAGCTTTGTCACGCTGGCCACGCTGGCACAACCCTAGAGTCGGACACGACTGGCCCGTATGGGCAGGGGTACCTTTACCTTTATAGCATTAGAGCACATGTATATGTTGTTATAAATGGATCTTAAATCTATTTCTGGTTCTGAAAAGCTGCCATTGATTCAGGGATAATTTGTCCCCAGGGCAAATGGTGAAGAAAGACTAAAGTAATTTAATTAGATGTTGGTCTCAAAATTCTATAGAATCTCGTCGCTCTATGTACCGTAGGCTTATTTTTTAAATGACTTGCAAAGAAAGCAGAAATCACTTGGAAATGCAATATGTTCATACCTAAGAAATGTGTTGATTTTTTAAGAACTGAACTCAAAGGCAAAATTGGCATTCTGTAAGTTTCTGTTGACAGGGAGGAACTGATTGCACATCTATTTGTGAGATGTAGATATGTATATGAAACTGTGGGTAGGGATGATCCCAAAGACAATACCCAATGTTCTGGGTATGTTCCAGACAGGGACTAGTGTTTCATTGTGAACGTAACCATTTGCTTATGGGTGTTTACTGCCAAAGAGTAGTACCGGTACTCCTCAAAATGATGGGCACTCAAGGGAAAGCCATCGTGCTTGAGTGCATAGTCCCTATGCACATAAACCTTTTTGATTTCTCAGGAGTTGAAAACACTTAATAACATACAACTTAAATTTGCAGTGATTTTTTGTAAAAAAAAAGTATTGAATATGTGGTGTTTGATTTGTGATGGTTCTTTTACAGATGCAAATGAGGATGGGGAGAAATTCATTCAGTTTGCATTTTAATTCATGTAATTTGTACTTCCCAAACCACATTCACACTTCTTCAAATTTGCTGAAACTTCTCTAGACCAAAAAAAAAAAAAAAAGCATTAAAATTGTGTTTTTAAGGAAAGCTGTGCTTAAAAATGCATATGTTGCCGGTAATAATCTGCAATAATGCATTATATCGGAGAAAATTGCTTGGAAAAATATGTACAAAGTGTATATATTAGGAGAAATGTGCATGAAAAAATGTCTAAATCTTCAGGTATAGAATTAAAAAAAGAATCATAAAATAGCAAACTGCTGCAAAAATCAAGTGAACTGAATTTAAGATTGGAAAAGTGAGGGAAACCAAAACTGACAGGTTCACCCATCGCAACATGAAAGTAATTATTTGATCTTGCAGTCATCTAATGGTGACCATGCATTTGTAGAAAGGGCCTTAAAATTAAAGTCATGACTTTGCTGCCATTTCCAAAGTGTATGCTTTAGGTTAGAGCTCCATGTTGAGGCTTTAAACATTGAAAGATGTCATCAGAATTATTTTGATACTAGACTTGATGCACACTGTTTGATACAGAATATGGTCATCAGAAAGTTGATGTGAAAACTTTCCTTAAAAGAGGTCTATTGCAGATGACTTGTATGAGTACCATGACTTAAAAATAACTGTTAGAAAGCAATTCAGCTGAATAGCTGGATCCAATTAACTGAATACAATGAGCTATTTTATTTGATGGTATAAGGTTTGTCGCATTTCTTGCTTGTACATAAGGTCTTACGATTCCCATTACAAACTCCGGACCAAATCCTTGACTGCAGTAAAATTCACCCAACTGTTTTGATATAGTCACTCTGCCCTTCCACTCCTCCAGTGGAATTGTAAACGAAGTTAGAATTTAACTTCTCTGTAGATACACAGGACACAGACCATGTAAGTGTTTCTTAAGAATGTAGTGAAAACACTGTACATAGTTTTGAAATATATTACTTTTATAGTTTAACTCTGTAGAAATTCCTAACACGTTGTCACTCGGTGTGTTGATAATCTTCTGCCTTTTTGAAACATTTGAACAAATATATATAGTTTCTGAGCACAGTATTTTTGTACTAGGCCAAGTCATGGATTATGTATTTGGTGTTTTCTTTTAAAGTCATATTTAACTCTGGAGGGGTCCTGGGTCCTTGGTTCTGTTATCTTAGAGTCACAAACACTCTTTATTTAAACCAGTTAAGAGACTTATCCCTTCCCCACCCCCACCCCCTAAAAATGTACTATACAGTCTGGGAGAGAAAATACACATTTAAGTAACTTACTCTCCAACTGCTACTCCAGTAACTTTTTGCTTTTTATTGTACCATTTTCCATGCTTTCTACAATAAATGCAAGAAGAGAACTGTTTCACTTGGATCATTTTAAACACTCGAAAAGCAACTTCCATTTATTGGCCATCTTCCATCTAACGGCATACAGTTGACCTAGAATGTGTCCTACTTATCGTCTGGTTTATCTTTGGGTATGTAACATCCTAGATAAGTAGAAGTTCAGACAACTAGTACAGAGGGTATTTCAAGTTCCTGGCAAGGAGAGAGTATCTTCATTTTTTTGGAAACTGGAGTACCAAGTTTTAAATGGCAGGTATTTGACTATATTGAAGGTTACACTGATTATTGCTGAATAGTGGGTAATCTTGGTACAGTACTTTGTTTCACAAAAGTCTTTTGTTAAGTGAGAAATGCTTGCAGGGTGTTTCTTAAAAGTTGGTGACCACGAGGGGGCACTAAAGCTGCATCTACAAGTACAAAGCTCGTTTACAGATGACATCTGCAAGGTTTGCAATTACCTCTTACATTACAAGTTTATGAGTAGAAATCTAGACAAGCAAATTCAAATTCCATTACCACCAAAACAAAACAAAAATTGAACTCCTATATAAAACAAAATTAAGTGACTTAACGAGACAGAGAAAAATGCTCCACTTTAAAATTAGTTGAGTTGCAGCAGCATCAATAAGTAGAGGGTGGCGCTGTGGGTTAAACCACAGAGCTTAGGGCTTGCCGATCAGAAGGTTGGCGGTTTGAATCCCCGCAACAGGGTGAGCTTGGTCCCTGCTGCTGCCAACCTAGCAGTTCGAAAGCACGTCAAAGTGCAAGTAGATAATGCTCCGGCGGGAAGGTAAACTGCGTTTCCATGCACTGCTCTGGTTCGCCAGAAGCAGCTTAGTCATGCTGGCCACATGACCTGGAAGCTGTATGCCGGCTCCCTCGGCCAGTAAAGCGAGATGAGCACCGCAACCCCAGAGTCGTCCACGACTGGACCTAATGGTCAGGGGTCCTGTTACCTTTACCTTTTACCCTGCACTTTGCTCAGAGCTCTGGTTCCCCCACCCCACAACTCAAATCAAGCTCAGGGAAAGAAAGAGTTTTTGCATATTTGCAGCAGCTATGCACAGAGCTGATTGGCTGAAACTGGTTATGTCACTGACCTATGAAAAATAGGGATGATAGGCCTAAATATCCCTGATCTAAGGATGGGGAATCTCTCTATCTGACCCATGAGATTCTTCCTCAGGCCTCCCCTGTCGCTAGCCCTGCTTTCCACCATCAAATGTGTTTGTCTGACTGGAACTTCCATCAAAACCTTTTCCCTAGGGTTTCCATTTGCTTCCAGTGCCCTTTCTTGTTACCACCTCCCAATTATGTAACACTTCGTTGCAGGTCCCACTTGCAGATGATAAATAAATTCAGATATAAGAAAGTACAGAATTCATGAACGTGGCAGTAAAACGAAGATGATATTGGTTAAAGCCAAGATAACCTTCCTATTGCCAGACCTACAAAGAGGCACTTCCATGAGCATTCACCTCTGGCAACCCTGAAAACGAATCTAATCTTAACACCACAGAAGAAATGAATAAAACCACTCTCGACCAATCCCAGGTTTCCCCAATGCACTCCCTTTTCTCCCCTTTGTTTTTGTACTCTTTTACTTTCTTTGTCCCCACTACAATGAATAGAAGTGCCCAAATAACAGGGGGAGTCACCCCCTGACCTTTTGTGATGCCCCTTTTCCTACTTTCTTAGGAGGCCAGGATTCTTACCAGAACAGTTAGGCCCTGTGACCCCATTGACCACACCCTAACAACCTCCTAGCTGCCCTACCAGGTCTTGTGGGCACCAGCCACCACTGCCTAGGACAGGCTGTGAGTTGGCCTCTCTACTCACAGTAGCGTATTGGCAAATTCAAAATGGCAGAGTCCCTTCGTGATAGTCACAATACAATAATAGTTGAATCATGCATATGTCCCCTGTATTGCCTTTCAGCCAGATCTACTTTCTGTACATATGTGCTCGTGCGCGCACACACACACAAAAATGATTTGGAGTGCTCCAATATCTTCTTTTGGAGCAACTTAAGTTGTGTTTTCCATGAAGTTCTATGCACATAACAAAACTTGCACATCTTTCTCTTGAAATTGAAGCACCTTGCATTTTCTCTGTTCCTAATTGCCTATACAGTGGTGAAAAAGCTCCCCTTTCATGATAACTGGGCGGCTTTAAGATTTGTTAAAAAATATCCTACATCCTGCAGTAACACTCCCTATGAAAGCTGATGAGAAAAAAGGATTTTATTATAAGGCTTATTTAGTAACATGTTCTGATTCAAATGATAAGGGCATATCCTCCATGAGCTAAATCAAATAGCTAAATCACTTCAAAGAACAGTCCAAATATGCATTTAATGTCTTGTGCCAAAAGACAGCGTCTGCGTTGTTTTCTTTTTAATGATCAAATGTAGACTCCCAAAGATCGATCAGTGGTGATTCTGAAGCTGTCTTCTTGCCAATCAATCTAGATAATTATGAAAAAGCATATATTTATGAAGATAGCAATGTTCAATGAACGGTAAATATCAGGCATGTCTAGACCACAAATTTGTATCAGTTTCATGCCATTTTAAAAGCTTGTAGCTAAAGAATCTCAAGAAACATAGTATGGTGAATGTGATTTGCTACTTTAAAAGCAACTACTTAGGGAGAGATGCTACCATCATGAGGTCTTATCCTACACACCAACAGAGAACTAAGTTTGCTGAGGCTGTGAATGCACTATATCTTTAAAGCCTGTCTAAAGCACACAACTTGCGCACATTCAGCTTTATGAATGTGGCAAATAATAAAAAATGGAAAGCGATCAGGGTTGTGGGAAAAATGACTTGGGAGATCTCACCTCCATGGAGCCCAGTGTGTTTTGACTATACACGATTTTGGCTTTAGGTGCAAACCCCCACGTGAGCTGCGGGCTTAATGTATAGCAAAAGCTTTTGGAGGGAGAGGCTCCCACGGAGCAGTTCAGTGTGGACCAAATATGCTCAATGGGTATGAAATGCTGGCTGGCTGCTGGAGGGAGGATTGGAAAACCAAGCGCCCGGGCTGAAAGAGAAGGAATGGAATAGAATATACTGGAAGAACGCACAGCATGCTGGCTGGATCCATGAATGCCAGCACTCCATATGACGTCATTTTGTTGCAGGACCTACCTGTATGTATACATTATTGAGCATGTTATTGTATACAGTGTTACCTCCGGTTGTGAACTTAATGCATTCCAGAGGTCCGTTCGTAACCAGAAACTGCTCGTAACATGAGGCGCACTTTCGCTAATGGCACCTGCTGCTGCTGCCACGCCACCGGAGTGCGATTTCCTCTTACATCCTGGGGCAAAGGTCGCAACAAGGAGCACCTACTTTGGGGTTAGCGGAGCGCATAACCCAAAGGATTCGTAAGGGGGACGGTACATAACATGAGGGACCACTGTACAGCACTATTTTTCTGTTTAAAACAAAGGTGCTGGAACTCACCAAGAATGTTTCCTTTCTTCTCTTATAATAGCAATGGTGCCCACCTGAGAGGTTCCGGCAAGTTCTGGCTGAAAAAAGCCCTGATTGTACAGAGGCCAGGCTTGATTTGCCTGTTGCCATTACAGTAATACCTCCGTGATTGTCCGCCTTGTCTAGCGTCCATTCCGGCGAATGTCCGCGGCAAACCTGGAAGTACCAGAAAAGGTTACTTCCGGGTTTGCCGCTCACGCATGCACAGAAGTGCTAAAACACACATCGCTCATGTGCAGAAGCGCAAACGCTCTGTGCGCATATGCAGAGGCGGTGCTTTGCCTTGCATCCTTTTCAGCTAGCAGTCAGGGCTCCGGAACGGATCCAGGTCGAAAACAAGGTACAACTGTAGTCAGGTTCTTGGTTCACTCAGCAAAGTGTAAACGCTACCTGAACTGGGTCATTAAATGGGCTCCATTCAATTAATTAGTACACCAATGGGCAGTTCATCTAGTTTAGGTGTGAAGAACCTTTCTCCAGGCACCAGCCATTTCCAGCAATCCATGGGTCCAAAATGCAAATCATCTGACTACAAAGAAACAGATCTCAGTCCAGCTCACCATTTTCTCTATTATTCATCGTCTGCATTATTCTGCTCCTTCTTCTTCTTCTTCTGACCTTTCTTCTTCTTATTCTCATCTCTCTTCTGCTCTTTGCTCTGCTGACTTTGGTCTTTGTTCAATATTTTCTGAAAATGCAGTGTTAATGTGTGTTTATACAAACCCCCACACCACTTTCAAGATCTTCAGATCATTCTGACGCTGTCCCTCAAGTTCAGCAACATGTTATTCTAGTTTATGCTTATTGCTTTGAGAGCATATGTCCAAAAGACAGTTTTAGTGCAGGGATTCCATGACCTTTTATAAGCTCTGTGCTAAATATCCACATACCTTTCTTTAAAGCATTGGAGGGAACTATTTGCGCCGGCAAAGATTGCTTTGAACACGGTGGGTACAGAATTTTCTCAGTAGAGAAATAAATATTGTAGGGTCCAGCAAGGGAGCTTGCATTTACTTTTTGAGCACGACAAGGTGGTGAACAGTCTTCCTTAACCCCCAAAACATTGAGGGTAAAGCCTGCCTACACTCTCTCACAGATTGCCCTGAATGATTTGGATATTAAGGAAGACTCTATGCCCACTCCACCCAGCCAGCTAATTAAGCTGAAATGATAATGGAAAAGGCTTGTTTTCTCCTGCTCCAGAGTATGTCCCGAACCAATGGATTCAAGTTACAGGAAAAGAGATTCCCATGCAACATCAGGAATAATTTTATGATAGTAAGAACTGTAAGATAGTGGAACGGACTCCCTTGGAAGGCGATGGCCTCCCCTTCCTTGGAGGTTTTTAAGCAGAGGTTGGGTGGTCATATGTCATGGGTGCTTCAGATGACATTCCTGCATGCTTCTATGATAGGGTTGCCATACGGTCAGAATTTCCTGGACATAGCAGGAAAATGGCAGTTGGAAACAGCATCCAAGTGGAAATTGCTGAAATGTCTGGGAAAATGCAAACATACGGCAAGCCATGTCGGAAGTCTAGATTTTGGCGAATTTCCTTAAAAATAGCTCAAAAAGTCAATTTTAAGATTTTGCCCAACCACTTTGGGCAAAACTTTTTTAAAAAAGCTCAAAGCTCAACAACTTTTTTGTCTGAATTTTTTACTTTTGGGCAACCCTATATTCTATGATAAATAGAATTACCCTGTTCTCCCTCCCCTGGGTCCATGAATTAGCTTTCTTTTATTTACTGGGAAAGCTCATTTGCTCCTCACGATTGTATGGGAGAATATAAGGGCAAAACGTAGGAAAGTGATGGTCAGACATATAAGAGTATTGTTGCTCCCTGGACAATATGACAAGTGAATTAAGGGCAAGGATCACATTGAATCTACACTTCAGACTTCTTATGAGATGCATTTGGATACCTTACTATCTTTAGGCAGAAACTCACATTTTTGTCTTTATCGTCTTGTCCAGTTTTCTGTAAAGCAAAACAAAGGGTTACTTCTAAACATCAGCATTTCAAAGAAAAACAGAGAGCAGTGCAGCACAGCAGGTCATGGGTGGAATTCAACACCATGCTCTTCCAATCATTCTGTATCTGCAAGCATTTCTTTCAACTTGCCAAGTGGAATAATCCCCCTTTCCTCTGTCTGCACACTGTTCTGGGAGATATCCCAACCCCCCAAAGCCAATTTCTGGGGATTTGTGGGGCACAGGAGAGAAGCCTTGTTGTACAAGTGGGAGTCCTTGTGCAAGGGTGAATCTAACTCAAAGTGCATAGTGTTGTAAACAAAATCTGCCCTTTCCCCCTTATGGGGTATCCAAGAGCCCGTATAGAGTCCTTACGTGGGTTCCCTATTGGTAGGAGAAAATAACAGAGGCCAACCAGAGAATATTGAGAAGCAATGCATCTAGTAAGCCTGATCTTTATTGATCTATTGCAACAGGGTGCTCTCCTCACATGCAGGAGGACGGAGGAGGACCTAGAACAAAGGTGTGCCTGCCCTTATATAGACATTTTAAATTCCCTGCCCTGGAGTTCAAGACCACCCCTCCATACATCATACATACATCACAGAAGGGGTATAACCCAAGACCACCCCCCCACAAACATCATACCTACATCACAGAAAAGGTGGCCTACAACAGAAATTTGAATGTTGTTGTTTTTCCTGTCTGCCAGGTTATCTGATAATGCCTTATCTGATTGCCTTTCCTGGTAGTCTGCCCATTCCTTTGAAATGGTGATTACTAAATTCCTGTAAACAAGGAAGGTTTTTTTTCACCTCCTCCCTCCTTGCAGAGAAACATTTGATCAGCTTGGGAGTCAAAATGGTTTCAGGACTGTCTTCCTGTGCTGCTTCAGAGATGTGGTTTATATATTTATGTACGTGTTTGCTTGGTACATTTATGAACATTTATTATATATCTAGACCTTAAAATTCTTATTATAATAGCAGAAGGATACTTTACACTGCTGAACTCTGAACCATATTAAGATACCTTGCCCTGTCTAGGTGGAGGCAAAACAACATTCCCACCCACCCAATTTTATGGAATTGGTATAAGGAGAGGAGAATCACATTAAAATAAAATCTAGGAGGATGCCAGAGATCTCAAAGGAGCTGGGTTTGTCATTTAGATCCCTCCAGGGTTCTGCAAAATCCAATAATTCCTTAAGGAAAATCAGTTCTGTACTGAAAGACAATGGCATGGAATAAACAACTGAAAGCAGGGGAGGGCTAATGAGACTTACCACTCCAATATTGAAATTTATACCTGCCTGGAAGAAGAGAGACAGGGGTTAATGTATATATGTTTCTTTGGCTGGCCTACATTTCATGAGACAAAAAGGATCTTCCAATCTGGATTATTTGATGTATGATTCTTTGTATGACAGCAGCTGTTACATTTCTTTCACTCCATTCTGCTCCTTCTCTGCATCACCCCCTACGATGATGTTTACAATCCCTAGGAACTGTTTATAATAAGCGTATGTTGATGCTGGGTAGCCATATTAAGCTGCCTTATTACCATTGCTCTGTAGCTCAGTGTCAGGGCTGCCAACTCCGAATAGTAGCTTCTTTCTAGGATCTTAGGTAGGGATGGCCAAATCTGTCAGTAAGTCTGTTTCTCGTTTTTTCTAATAAATCAGTTTTTCTAATCTAATCAGTTCACCTCATTTCTGTATCAGTATGTGATTATTATTATTTTTTAAAGAATCCTAATGGAAATCTATCAGCATTTGAGTGCACCTTTTTCTAATAGATATACTTTAATGCAATATTTTTGCAATCAATATTTCCTAATATAATGCATTGGTTTGTTTGTTTTTTAAAAAATGAATCCTCTTTTTTGATACACTTTCCCTTAAAATTCACATTTTTTTTTTGTTTGGAGAATGTTGTTGCAAAATTTAAAAATATGTTTTGGTTCTTTTATTACTTTGGGAAATTTTCCCCCTCTCTCTATCTTAAGCATTGAACCTTTTACAGGCCTGCTACTAGATTTCCTTTTAATTGGGACCACCAACTAATGTAATCTTCATCATCATCATCATCATCATCATCTATACATCCATCACATTCCCCAACTCATAACTCACCATAAGTAGAAGTCTCAAGCAAATGGATCCTTGGACTGGGTGAAATCCTGGAATTTCACATCCTTTATTCACTTCTACAATCTATAGTCAAAACCATAATCGAAATGATTCAGTAAAATGTAACAAATATTTCAGATTTCCCATTTATCCCCATTTACTAGAATTTTAGCATCATGGCACAACTTGCTACATCTTCCCAGGGAGGGAGGTATTCTTTTATGCCAATCGTTCTTTTATGCCAAGATTATTCTCTTTGCAGTTGTCCAAGCTGACATGGCGTTATTCCAAGTAGAACAGCCACACATTGTTAAAAAGGAGGAAATGCACCAGCCAAAAAAGAGGACAAAGGGGGACACAGATTTTCATAAAAATTGTGCATCCTCATTTATATGTGTAAATCTGAATTTAGTAATACTTGCTGTAATTTAAAGAGAAACGTGAGGTTTCCAGAACCTAGCTGTTGATGGCAACTTAAAGACCACTTCTGTCCCTTTTAGGGTTCTTAAACTTTAAACCAGGTTTCAGCTGGACAAAGTGACGACTGTCCTCTGGTAGCCCTTCAAACAGGGAATGGTCCTCTGTAAAGTAGGGCACACGGCTGCCCTAATTCCAAGATGGCCTGTGGGTGAGCTGATTACTCTGGTGTCACCTGGCTGAAATAAATTTGAGTCAGGATGAAAATTAAACCTGAATGCTTTTGGGGTGGGGTGGGGTGAGGGGAAGGAGACCCACCCATTTATATCCCATGACAATTGTCATCAGCAATGGTAAGTAGTATCACATTGCAGAAATGAATTGACACCCGTTTGCTCCCTGGATACATCAGTTGTCATTTATTCTAACTTCTAAGGTGACACTCAGCTAAGTTAAACTCAGAAATGAATGGGCCTGAGCCAGCTCAGCCCAGCAGTTCCATCAATCAAAGCATTGCTTAGATCCCCTAATCGCTTCCAGCGGTTTGAGACCCACGGGCGCTGCCTGGCTTTAAAAAAAGAAAAAGAAATTAATGGGCCTAACTTGGCTGTATTCATTAATTCCAATGGGTCTACTCTGAGTAAAAATTGAATACAATCCCTATGTTCAGAGTTCATTTTTACTGGTGCATTGACTGTGATCTAAGATTTCAGAAGCTGCTGTTCTCACCATATTTTAAAACTTTATAGTAACAATTTCATGGGGCCAGCCCCCACCTTATAACTGCTGCTTATTTTTTAAAAGGCTGAAGCAAAAAGAAAACCCGGCCTTCCATATATTACAGCAGAAATAATTACATTTTAAAAATATGTCTTGATGCACTACTATCAAAACTGAAACAAATAATAACTACTATAAATGTAAGTTGTGGATCTTAGTGCACTCCAGATTTCTCATTATAATGGCAGAATACAGTTCAGCCTATTGAGCCTTAACTAGATGGACACATTTGCGGCCCTATAATGCATGTAAATGCATACTTTGATTAACAGGCTAGCAAAATTGTATCCGGGTAACTGCTTCCACTTTTTGTTGTTTTTTTCTTGGTCTTCCTAGATGTTTTTTAAAAAAGAAAAGAAAAAAAGAAAAAACTGATTATTTTGATTCCACAGTGGAATTTTAAGTACAAGAAGAACATGAAAAGTTCATGGAGAACCACAGGCCATATTCTTATAACAGAAATCAGTTCAGGAAAATGTCTCCCATTTGCGGACAAACTATGCCAGAACACACCTAGATCATTCACACGCACCTAGAACTGTCCTAGATAACCCTTTGAAACAGGGTTGGAAGTTTTGGAACAACCCATAACAATAATCCTGTAAGTTCCCATCTAAAGTCACCCATCAGCCTAACCTTTTTTGTTACTGGAACAGCCTTGGACACCCCCAGTGCCAGAAAACAGACGAAAAGCACACCAGCCAGGAATGGCAGCCTCATTGTGTCCAGATCTAGCCTCTTCACAGCAGGTTTTGGGTTATCGAGATGCACTGTTAGGTTACCCAGTTCTGATTTCTATTTGTCTTTATATCCT
Source organism: Podarcis bocagei (assembly GCF_964188305.1). Lineage (NCBI taxonomy): Eukaryota > Metazoa > Chordata > Lepidosauria > Squamata > Lacertidae > Podarcis > Podarcis bocagei. The sequence goes on from NC_138134.1 coordinate 51,813,041, forward strand.
ATACAGAGTCACACAGCCTGGAAAGGCAGCCCAATGGATCCTTCTCTTATGATAGCCCTCCCCTTTCCCTGTCCTATATGACTGTCTTGCCCCCCGCCCACCTCAGTTCCTCGTAGCTTTCAAAGTTCTCCGTCTTTCATTCTTCTCCTTATCTCTCCTGGCATTCACGATGCCTTAAGCAATACCATTTAGGAAAAGGACTCTTGCATACATGGCTGTCTAAAAGTCTGTCAAAGGTCTCTGAGCTCAGTTGCGTAAGAGGCAAGTCCTGAGGTGGGCCTCAAATGTATTAAAATGGCTGATCAAGAGTGGCGGTTGGGGACTTGAATGAAAGATCTTCCATGAGCACCTAAGTTCTTCCATGAACTTCGGCAAGACTCCTGGCAACTCCTAGGCACGTCCCATATTACCCATGGCACCATGGATTGTAGATTGATACAAATAAGCACGTATTGATGACAGGAATGCCATATTGACTTCACGGGCCCCGTCCACCCACTGTTCCACATACAACACGTCTTCTCCTCAGAAAGAGCCATGGCATATCCCCCATCAGAGCTGCTTCATAGCCTCACATGTGGGTCACAGCCTTCCTACAGGAAGAGGGGCATTTTTCTGATACCAAAGTTTTCACACAGCTAATGCAGAATGCGGCCGCAAATAATACTTCTATAAAATCTGAGTAAGTGTAACAAGAGCATTTCACAAGGGAGGGAAACACAGAGCCACATGGGCAAGGATAGTCACTGCAATAGCCAGGTCTCAAGCAGCAACGCCAAGAGTTATCCTCATTGCTCAGATCCATATGAGAAGCAGCAGATGTGTATTTGATTCCCAATCCTCCATAATGCAGATACTACCATCTGCGTTTCCTGATGTCAACAATAATTTTGAAAGTCTTCTAGCATGCCTGCTTCACCAAGAATGCTAATAAGTTGTTAGAATATTAAATGAAACTTCTTTATTTGCCGTTGTTTTTTGAGGAAGCTTTGAAATGTAATCTATTACCCCCATTAAAAAAGGACAGTTTAGATTAGCCTTTGCCAATTTGGTATCCTCCAGATGTTCTGGACTAAAACTCCCATGACTGATGGGAGTTGTAGTCTCGAGGACACCAGGTTGGCAAGAGCTGGTTTAGATGGCAGGTTGTTTGGAGCAGCAATTTTTAAAACAAACAGATCTTTTAGTCTACTACAGTAAAATATTTTGTTACCCTATCTAGTTAACAGCTGTCGGTGGGATGATTGGTAAGGCCACAACAACTTCTTATAAACTCTCATTTCTTTTCATTTCATCATTACCAACAGATATAGAGCGGTAGGAAACAAAAAGAGAATAATGATGTTTTAGAAAGACTTGCGTGAATTTACTTGACAGGGCTGACATTAAATTGAATTGTACATACCAGAATGGGAAATTCGGGACGTATGGCAACACTAGTATTCAGAAGATCTTGGGCAAGTACGCTTGGCAGTTAATAACAGAAGTATTTTGGGTGTCATCCTAGGTACACTCATTTGGAGAAAAGTTCAATTGAAATCAGTGGGGTTTACTTTTGAGTAGATGCACACAGCACCGGGTTGCCGAGTGGGTCTTCTCTATGGTCAGAAAGACAAGCAAACAGTGGAAAAAGAGCTATGCTAGATTTTAAAAGGTAATTTTTTAAGAGCCTCGTGAATAAGACAGAAGTTTATGATATGAGAAAGAATGTTCTGAATGCTGTCATAAATGTGTATTCAAGAACTAAATTTATTACTCAGTTAGACATCGGCTTGGATTCTGAGATAAGTTAACAAGGAAGTTGGTGGAAGGAGAGTTTCCCATCCCTTACTCCCCAAGCAACTACATGAAGGGCCACGGGGCTCCTCTTTAATAATTTGGGGTGGCGTGTGAGAGGCTGCTGGGAAGGAAGGAATCATTCCAAAATTGGAGACGCCTCCAATCTCCCCTGCCCTCAGTATGGACTTTAAAATTTCTTCCAGTTTATTTTTCCATGCATTCTTTTAAAAATCTTGACCTTTTTAATGGGTTGTTAGGTCCTGCAATATTTATGGATAAAAATGTCCCTTTCGTATTTTTTTGTATTAATATATAAACATGAAGGGATGCGGGTGGCGCTGTGGGTTAAACCACAGAGCCTAGGACTTGCCAATCAGAAGGTTGGCGGTTCGAATCGCTGCAACGGGGTGAGCTCCCGTTGCTCAGTCCCTGCTCCCGTTGCTCAGTCCCTGCTCCTGCCAACCTAGAAGTTCGAAAGCACATCAAAGTGCAAGTAGATAAATAGGTATTGCTCCAGCAGGAAGGTAAACGGCGTTTCCGTCCACTGCTCTGGTTCGCCAGAAGCGGCTTCATCATGCTGGCCACGTAACCCGGAAGCTGTACGCCAGCTCCCTCAGCCAATAAAGCGAGATGAGCGCCACAACCCCAGAGTCGGCCATGACTGGACCTAATGGTCAGGGGTCCCTTTACCTATACATGAAACCATTCTATCACAAAATTAGCATTTTTTGATATTGTGTCTGTTTCCCATGTATTTTATGTCGTAAGTCACTTGGGCACACCTTTCATATGTGCGAAGAATAAATATAATATATAAGAATAAAACCAAAAGAACCATCAGAAAAGAACAAAAGGAGTGAAGAAAGCAGGAGATATCCTATCCAGAAATAGTACAATTTAATCTGATGGATTTTATACATATATCAAATTCCTCTTCTTGGAAATCTTCTTGTACCCATGTCTTCTTCCTTCAACATACCTGCTTCAACCTCATCAGAATGCCAACAATTCCATACATTTCTTAGATTCAGTAGATCTTTTAGTCGGTGTTTTGCTTCCAGATTCTATATTGCCAGCTTTGAAATTAATTGAATACTGCACTCTCTCAGCCCCTAATATTGAAATTTAGATTATATTAATGAGCTCTCCAACAAAATATGGCAGTCAGGGGTGCCCTTCTTCTTTGTTCCGAGTCCCCTTTTTCAAACATAAATTCTTGCCCTGTGCCACCATACTTTTGTTTTTAAGCTGTTTACAGTTTTACATTCAGGCTGCAACTGCTGTCCCAAACCATTTCTCATTTCCACAAAAGCCCCACAGGAAGCTGGGATCCAGCATTGACTGTAAGTATGTGGAAGTGGCTACAATGGCTACGTCAGAAAGAAGCAGACCTGAACATCTGTGATATAAAAAGTTATGGGGTTTTAGCAGGAAACTATGAGACATGCACTGATTGCAGTCAGAGCAATATTACCGGTCCATAACATTTAAAGGTTTACGTCGGGAGCACAAATGTTCACAAATGCCCAATAAAATGGACATCTGGAAAGTCCCTCAGTCAACATCCCATGGCCATTGAGCACGCTCAGTCCATGTTGAACAAAAAATGACAGATTCATCAATCCTTATCCCAGGATTAACACATTACAGTTGAGTAACCTGAATGCTTATCATAGCATCAGTCACTGAAGCCAGGCTGTCTCTGATTTTGCTTTGCTATTTGCAGGGGAGTAAAGACCTATTTATTTTTGTTCCACCAGTTCTGTTTGTGCTATTCTTTTTCCTCTGATGTATTTATTTATTTATTGCAATTGCTAATTATAGTTTTAAATTGTTAAATTGTTATTGTTTTTAAATCATGTCTTCATTGTTACTGTGAAACACTTTGAGAATCATCATGGCTGAAATGTGGCACACCAGTATTGTAAATAAAAACGTATAGATAAGTAAATATTCACAGCTTTCTTCATAAGGCTACAGGGTCTAAGTCTCTCAATAATGCTGCCCATATGCAAGCTTTGCACTAGATGAAATGACCTGTGTAAACTACTCTCTCTGGACAAATACATTTTATACTGTGGACCAGAAGAGGGTGTTAGAGTTATAACTACCAGGAAAAGAGAGGCATTATTATTCACTACAGTGAGGGAGATGGCAAGCAGATATCTAAAAAACCAAGTGATTGTTTTGTTCCACATATAAAGTGGCATTAAAGAATTGTAACCCAACGATTCTTCATACATGGACTGACGGAACTTCCAGTAATAAATGTTTTCCTAATTGTGCGATTTGATGCCTAATTCCTTGTGATTAAGTCCCACTGAACTCAGTAATTTTCTGAGTAAATAATAATTAATAAAAAGTGCTGTAAAACGTGTATTTTTTGCTCTATAATATGCACCAGATCACAAGACGCACCTAGTTTTTGGAGGAGGAAAACAAGAAAAAAAATATTCTGAATATCAGAAGCGAGAACAGCAAGAGGGATCGCTGTGCAGTGAAAGCAGCAATCCCTCTTGCTGTTCTGGCTTCTGGGATAGCTGCTCAACCTGCATTTGCTCCATAAGATGCACACACATTTCCCCTTACTTTTTATGAGGGAAAAAGTGAGTCTTATATAGCAAAAAATACGGTAATTTTCATTATCATTGCCTAGGGGCTCCTGTTAAGGTCTCTGTCGTTGGTTTTACTGCACCAACTATTTAAAGTGTTCTGTTTTAATCTGTGGATTTTCAAATTTTGGTGTTTTTCTTTAATGACAGTGGTTCTTGGTAGGTGGCAGGCGGTATGGGAAGGTGCAGAACAGGTAAGGGACACACAGCACAGGCAGTTGGTGACTGTGCTGTGCGCCAGCCCCTCCTGCAGCCTAGGGAATTGTGGCTGTCCTATCAGCCAACCCTCAAGTCTGTGGCTGCCGTTGCTGAATGACAGGTTGGCTCGGAGTAAGACCTTCCTGATCCATGATCTGAATAGGAATGAGGAGACCAATCTGGTCTGTATCATTATCACTGAGACTTAGGTGGGTGAACAGGGTGGAGTTGGGACTCAGCTACACGGGTGCAAATACAATGTATTAAGTGTGTTTTAAGTGCATTATACAAATGTGACACTAGATGACGATGGTGAGTGAATTCAATATACTTTTCAAAACGCTTTTTTAAAAAGTATTTTCACAGTGTTTTTTATATGTGTCTAGATTCCACCTTGTTCTCATTCAGCTGTGCCCACCTGGGTACTTAGTGCAGCATGAGGGCAGGTTTGATGGTCAGAGAGTAGGAGATGCTGTGGTCTATAGACATTCTCTGTCTTCTCTCCAGGCTCCCCCCCTCTGTCTCGTGTGTGTGTGTGTGTGTGTGTGTGTGTGTGTGTGTGTGTGACATTGGGCATTTGGGTTGGATATGGGACTCTGCTGGTCTGCTGCTCAGTGGTCTCCCTGCCTGAGCTGACAGAGCTGGTCTCAGAGGTGGTGTTAGGGACTCCTGGACTGCTTGCTGGTTTGGTGGGACTTTCATGCCAGTGAGACTGGCTCTGGGGTGGTTCAGGATTTCATGGCTGCCATGACGATGGGGCTGTTCCAACATGTCATTGGCCCAATGCATGTGGCAGGACACATTCTGGACCTTCTTTCTCTCAACTAGGCGGGAAAAGAAGGATCTGAAAGTGGTGGGTATTGATATTAGCTCCTTTTCATGGTCAGATCACTTCCTGTTGAGATTTAGGCCAGCAGCACCTTTCCCCCTCTGCAGCAGAGTGGGACCTATTAGGGCAGCCTGTCCTCAGAAGCTAATGGATCTTACTGGTTTCCTGTCGACTCTAGGATTTTCCAGCTGAGATGAGTGGTACTTCTGTAGAAGCCCTGGCTGACCTGTGGAACATCTTAAATGGGCCACATGAGCGCCTCTGAGCTGCCTCTCCCACATTTTGGTGTCTAATGGGCTCCCTGGTATTCTCCAGAGCTTAGGGCGAGGAAACTAATGACTTAAAACCAGGTACACATTCAAACTGAGCCTCTTCAGTTGAGTTTAGTCATGCCAGCCCAGGTCTCTTTTTCTGTAGCAACTGATAATGCTTTCAGACCTTGAAAGAGAACCTGACCTTTGGAATTCTGCTCAATTCTTGTGGGGCAACTTTATCCTATATGCTCTTGATTATCAGTGATGGGTTGATTAGATGTCTTTCTTAGTTAATGATTTCTTCCGATGGGCCTAAATTAGCAGGCACCAGCTGGCACTGTAGGAAAACCTTTCATCAGGAAAAGATTCTTGGGCAATTGAGGTCACGCAACTACTTATCCCAACAAACTTGCTCTCAATAGATGTCTTTAGATAGAATTCATTGACCTCAATGCAAAATATGCTCTGGGAGCTAAAACGTATGGTCAAGAGAACCACATGGAACATCTCCTATGGGGCTGAAACATTTCAGATTGCAGATTGGGAGACATGGGTCTCAGTGGTGCCCTCTGTGCATGGGCACCCCACCCAGAAAAGAAAACATACCAAAGGAAAAGGTTGTAGGCTGATTTTCTAAAAGAGATGCTAGTTTTTAAAGTACACCTTGTTTCTATGTGCAGAGCACGCAGACGTGTTTTCTCACTTCCCCTTTTTGTGGTTGTTGTTGTTTAGTCGTCTTAGTCGTGTTCGACTCTCCGTGACCCCATGAACCAGAGCATGCCTTGGAAACTCTCACTTTCTTCTCAAAGCTTCTCCTTTTTATGGCCATGGAGTTTTCCTGGCAAAATACTGGAGTGGTTTGCCAGTTCCTTCTCCAGGTGGATCACATTTAGTCTAAACTCTCGGCTATGACCTGTCCGTCTTGGGTGGCCCTGCACGGCATAGCTCAGAGCTTCTTGGAGTTCTTCAAGCCCCTTCGCCACAACAGGGCAGTGATCCATGAAGGGGCTCTTTGTGGTAGACTCCAATAAAAGCTTTCCCATATGATTCTCCTGACTGCTTCAGCTCCAAGTGGCAGCATTTACAACAAGGTCCCCCATGCAATTGTAAACCACTCACTCCCTATGCACCTTTCCAACCACAATGGCACTTTTCTGGTCCCCTGCTATTGCCAATTCTGCTGTGAGTGTGCTGTATACCCATGTTTAAATGAAGCCATGTTGATCAGAGGGAGGGAATGCAGGAAGGCAGAGGGAAGGCTGGCAAACTCAAAGGGCAATGAAGCAGTTGGTCACGCACAGGCATCAGCTTATGCCTCTCCATTCTGGGCCCCTTGGTGTGCATCTAGTTCATCCGTCTTTGATCTCCAGCAGCAGAAGCAAGGCATGGGCATTGAGGGCCAACTCTAGTTGGTTTGAGTATGGTGCTGATAATGCCAAGGTTGCAGGTTCAATCCCTTGTATGGGACAGCTGCATATTCCTGCATTGCTGGGGGTTGGACTAGATGATCACCAAGGTCCCTTCCAACTCTACGATTCTATGATCACACACTTTGGATTTCTTTTGGGTACTAAGATCCCCAGGCTGAGTAACTTGCAAACAACAAATCCTCTGTCTCTGCACAATCTCTTCTCCTGGGTTCTCATTTTGCTGCTTACAGAACTGAATGGAGGAGTTCCTATTGGGAGCCATTTGTGAAATTATCGTCTGATATATTGCATGGTTGAAAATCATTGCTGATAACAAGAATGTCACAGTTCAGGTGCCAAGACCTGTTTCTTAACTGCAGCAATGAAATCGATAGGATGTGCCAAGAGTATGACTGATCCTCATTTAGCTAGCTGGCTAAAACATAGGGAAGTGCTTATCTTATCTCTCAGAATATCGTTTGAGAATTGCAGCTGAAATGTACCTGACAAAGTCCAGCCTGGCATCCTGCCTGCTAAATGGTTCCAGTCAACATTCATCCAATCAACTTAATATAGCAATTCCCTCCCCTGACTAGTAGAGTAATTTTGATCTCACAGACGGGATAGAAATATGAATCGGAATAGTGGGGCTCTTGGCTGCAAATATACATTTATAGCTCCAACTTCCCCAGTGGTGCTGTATCCAAAATTTCAGCTGCAAATTATATACACACTATTCTTTTAAAGCACGTTCAAAGCACAGTTTTCTCCTCAAAACTTTCTGGACACTGTAGTTTGTCAAGGGTTTTGGGAATTTGAACTCTGTGAGGGATAAACTACAGTGCCCAGTTTGCTTTGAGGAAGGGAAATATGCTTTGAATGTGGTTTAAGGGCACAGAATAGGCCTTCACCGTGTTGGCGCCCCACTTTTGGAATGCTGTCCCAAGGAAGGCACCATTATTACTTAACTTTTCTAAATTTCCTGCATTTCTTTTCCACCAGGCCTTTGTATTTTAGTAATCTACGGGCTCCTTTTCTCTTGAGGCAATGTAACCCTGAAGCTACAGACCTGCTCCTTCTGGGGGAGTGCAACCTCATCTAGAAGAGGCCATCTCCCTACTTCTTGGACCCAAGAACCTGGAACACAAAGCAGCTGTCTTATCAGCATTCTACTTCAATTTACTGGCCCATATCCAGTCCATCACCACGTTCAAGCCCTGGTCTACCACCTGAACGGCAACTCCTGATTCATATGAAACAGACAGATAGAGCTTAGTATTATCTCCATATTGATGCCATCTCACGTATATCTCCGAAGGACAGCTCCCAGCATTTTCAGATAGATGTGGGGGACACAGGGGGCAAGGTGGAACCCTGCATTATGCCACAAGACAACTCCCATAGTGCAATAGCTCTCACCATAACTACTTTCTGGAAATGACCCTGCAAGTAGGAGCAGAACCACTTAGAAGGATGGCGTGGTTAACAGTGTCAAAAGAAATCTAGAAATCTAAGGAATCTAAAACAAACAGGGTTGAACTTCTCCTATCTAGCTCCCAGAAAATGTGGGTGACCAAGGCAGTTTCAGCATCATGAGCTAACTGGAAACCAAACTGAAATGGGTCCAGATAATCAGTTTCTTTCAAGTATCCCTGAAGCTGGTCCACCACTCTTCCCCCACAATCACCTTGCCTCCAAAGTGGATATTCATCACTGGTGATAGTTGTTACACCAACCAAAGCATCACAAAGAGTGTGCAAGCTCCAGAACTCTTCATCAAGCTGAACAGTAAACAGGGTAATGGGTGGGTGGGGAGAGGAATCTTTTTTGGCTGATGTTGTAGCCAAACAATCTTAAGATGAATGGGAAACAAGACAGTAAATATTCAAATGAAGCTCTTTATGTGTTGTGCAGGTATTAGGTTCCACCTGCTGGGAACAAAAAGCAGAACAATGACTAACTCCTCATTTCTGAAAATGTAACAAAATTGTTTAACTATTTAACCACTTGACAAAACGTTATGGAGAACTCAGAAGCTTGCCACACCAATTTTGTATATTTTGGTTGCTTTAATATTTTGGTATTGTCCTAAAACAAACTTTGGAATTCTACTCATATGTGATGCTTCTTCAAATATTTAATCCAAGGGCTTCTTCAAATATTTAATCCAAGCACCCAGCCTACAGACAAGTGGAGTGGGACTTTTTTAATTTTTAAAAAATCATAATCATCAATGTTTGTTAAGTGTTTTAAATCAGTGGGCATTTAGAGAGTGCTGGAGAGGAGGAAAGAGTTGAGAAAGTATGTGTGGGACTTCAAACGTACAGTGGTGCCCCGTAAGACGAATGCCTTGCAAGACGGAAAACCCGCTAGACGAAAGGGTTTTCCGTTTTTGAGCTGCTTCACAAGACGATTTTCCCTATGGGCTTGCTTTGCAAGACGAAAACGTCTTGCGAGTGTTCCGATTTTTTCCCGCTTTCCCCTCCCCTTTTTCTAAGCTGCTAAGCCGCTAATAGCCTTTTAGCCGCTAATCCGCTAAGCCTTTAATAGCCGCTAAGCCTTTAATAGCCGCTAAACCGCTAATAGCGCTAATCCGCTAATAGGGTTGCTTCGCAAGACGAAAAAACTGCTAGACGAAGAGACTCGCGGAACAGATTAATTTCATCTTGCGAGGCACCAATGTAGTCTAGAACTGACTGAAGCTAAAAGTAGGTTGCTGAAGAGCTATTATCATGCATGTTTGAATTGCTGGCAGCACACATTTCAAGTTCCTGATAGGTTCACAGAGATGTAAGAGTCGTTGTTCCTCAGAAAGTCAGTGTTGACTTTTTACTAGGCTTAGAGTGCTATACAGTGGTACCTCGGGTTAAGAACTTAATTCATTCTGGAGGTCCGTTCTTAACCTGAAACTGTTCTGAACCTGAGGTACCACGTTAGCTAATGGGGCCTCCTGCTGCCGCTGCGCTGCCAGAGCATGATTTCTGTTCTCATGCTGAAGCAAAGTTCTTAACCTGGGGTACTATTTCTGGGTTAGTGGAGTCTGTAACCTGAAGCGTCTGTAACCCAAGGTACCACTGTACTTGCTACTCATGTGTAAGCTTCACTTAGTTTAGTGGGGCTGTATATAGAGTTGAGAGTACAGGATTCTCACCCCTGTTTAAAATACTTCGCCACCGATTTAGAAAATACACATGCTAAGATGTTGCTCTCAAACCAGTCCTGTGTTGAGCAGGCATGTCAATGCCTTTTTTTTTTTTTGGCACTATGGAGACACAGACATCTTCAGCAGGAGAGGTACCGGTAACTTACTACAGTCTGATCTTGTTTGCCTTGGCTGACCTGACAAATTCAAACCAATTAGCTGCCCTATACTTAAGATTCTCAGAATTTGAATTGGCAAAGCACCTAAGGCAAAACGGACAACAATGGTCAGGCTCCAGATTGAATGCTCTGCACTTGTCTTTCCCGCCCTTATTATACAGAGTGGAACAGCTTCCAAACACCACGTGGGGTTGGTTACAGCAAGGCAGTATGAAGAAGCTTTGTGCTCTCTCTCCTTGGGTCAATATTTAATTTCTCTCAGCAGTAAGACACCGCAAAGAGGATTGATAAAGGTTTGCTAGTTCAAATAAGGACTTTCAATTAAACTAAACCCCCACCCTGATTCCTTTTCTCTCTGTGCTTTCTCTCTCTCTCTAAATCAACAGTCACAGTTTAATATGTTATTCATAGCTGTACCTCAAAGAACTGTTGACTTGGGAACACTTACTCACTTCAGCTGGGTTTTCACAGGCACCCTTTGCAACAGGGTAAATAATCAGTTTTAGAAGCTAAATCTTATAGGGCCATGTGACTAAATTGCACTTTAGTCAGCCACACCAGTGTGTGAATTGCTTTCAAGATAAGTGAAGGCATAAATCCCCCCCAGGGAACTAAGGACTACCTCAGGTTGAGCAGAAATCACCTCTGTGTTAAGCTCCCCTCTTACAGCAGATAAGCATGGCATTTGATGGCACCTGGAAGGTGGAGAAGAGTGAAAACTATGAGAAGTTCATGGAGGCGATGGGTAAGATCTGGGTCCCCTTTGCCTCCTATGACAATGTTTGTTATCACTGCTATTTGAAAGCTTGGTGGACATTCTGCCCTTCTTTTCATGGTCTCCTTAGCCACTGATGTTCTGCTGCACTGTCTGCTACCTACTAAATCTCAGCTCTTCTATCCTTTAGAGAGAGCTTCCTGAAAAAAATATACCTTGCCAGTAAATGAATCTTGCACAACCATTAGGGTTGCCTCTCCTCCTCCTCCTCCTATTCGTCCAACACGGGAGATGTAGTGATGTTGAAATGTTTTGCTAGGTTTTTCCCCCGCCTGCAGAGGGAAAAAATATATTTAGCACTGCTGGCATGTTGCAATAAAGAATTCACTGGTCTTTATTTTTATCCTGCACTTTTCTTGAAGCAACTCAGCGTGGTGTGCGCAATTTATGCCCTTGCCACCACTGTTTTATCTTCACAAGCAACCCTGTGAGGTGGAATGGCTGATAAAGCACGTTTGAAACATTCTTTCCTTCAGAGAATTCTGGGCAATGTAGTTTACCCCTCACAGTCACAATTCCCAGTACAGTGGTACCTCGGGTTAAGTACTTAATTCGTTCCAGAGGTCCATACTTAACCTGAAACTGTTCTTAACCTGAAGACCACTTTAGCTAATGGAGTCTGTAACCTGAAGCGTATGTAACCCGAGGTACCACTGTATCCCTTAACAAACTACAGTGCCTATATATATGTGTGTATATACACTGGTGGGGAAGAATGTGCTTCCTATGTGCTTTAAAGATATAGTATGTATGCAGCCAGTCACCCTCTGAGCTTCACGGCTAAGGAGATTTTTCAACTCAGGTTTTCAAGCTCTTGGTTTCTCTCTCTCTCTCTCTCTCTCTCTCTCTCTCTCTCTCACACACACACACACACACACACACAAGCTCTTATCTTAGAAAGTTTACCTTTCCTCTTAATTGTGCTTGCAAAACTCAAGGCAATGATTTCCTGCTCTTATACTTTTCTAAGACTTAACATCTCCTTGAGCGCTCAATGGAATATGCCATATGCCCACTACAAAGCATTTGGAGCCCTCAAGCTGCTGTTGGAATCCATTTTATAAAAAAATTAAATTTAAAAACCGCCCCATATCCACAGGTCTCAGGGTGGTTCACAGGATTAAATCTCATCAACCCCAGCCCTCTTCAGCCCATACATTCACCCTCCTCCTACAGGCCAGCCACATATATGCAACTTTCTTCAGCTGACTCTCACCCACTCCTGAAAAAACCTTCCTGCCCAATATTTGGTGCTTCCAAATAAGGGCTTAATACTGCAAATGCGTCATTGAGATATTCCAAATGGGTGGTTGATAGGAAACAAATTCGATTCAGTTCACATTTGGAGGCAAACTTACCTAATCTACACTTTCTGAAACACTGTATTTTACTCTGCAAACCACCTTGAGCTCTTACGATGAAGGGCAGTATATAAATCTTAATAATAATAATAATAACCCCCCCTATTTAAAAAGTCACATTTTTCTTAATTTTGCAATGCAATCCTCTAGTCGAGTAATGTGTGTGCAAAAGTGCACACAGTAGGGTAAAGTGTGCATATAAAAATGAATATGTTAGTGAAAATAGCAAAGAAAAATGCTTTATAGTAGAGAAAGTTGCTTTGCAAACAAGACTAATATTTGCATACCAAAATGTATCTATTAGGAGAAAACGTTGGTGAATTTTTGTGAAGGTAGTTTTTAATAATTGCAAACTGATGTAAAAATGTGAAGAACTGAAGATTGGAAAAATGAGAAACAACAAATTATTTGGGACAGGTGTTTTTTTTTTATTAAAAAACTTAGTGCATTTTCCAGGGAAAGGGAAAATCCAGATTAAATGAGAAGAAATGCAGGCTTTGATACTGACTATATCAGGTGCACACTGCAAAAAATTTGCATGCATGAGGAATGTACATTCCACAACGAACATCTGGAAGCAGCCCTACATAGCTGTTTCACGTTGAGCTGCATCAATTTATGCCACCCCCAAGATGTTTTCAATGATATTTTCCTTCTCCCTGGCTCAGAAGAATATAGAGAGCTACATAAATCAATTGCTGAATGGATTTACACTAATGAAGGCTCTTTTCAAAGAGAGCAGAACAGAAGGACAGAAAGTTATCTATGTACTCAGGGTTATTGAGGTAACAAATATTAAAGAGAAATGTCAAGGACCCAGCATTAGTTTGTCCGATGTGCTTTCCAAGCCTTTGTCTATGGCATATTGCAGATCACATATGGTTCACACACTGCCTTAAAACCATGGCAGACCAAGAGCATGGGGATATGCAGAAAGGATATCTAGAATGGGTGTGTTAGCAGTGAACACCATAGAAAACTATTTCAGAGGTCAAAAAGAAGAGAGTCTTGGGTACAACTTGCTCAGTGCTAGCCTTCTATTAGTCAATTTGCTTGCTTTTTTTCTTTTTTAAAGAACATTCCTACTGGGTGTTTTACTTGCTACCCTCTTCCCTCCCCAGGTATTAATTTAGTAAAGAGAAAACTGGGGGCCCATGACAACCTGAAGATCATTATTCAACAAGACGGAAATAAATTCACCATCAAAGAATCCAGCAATTTCCGCACAATAGAGATAGTATTCAACCTAAAAGAGAATTTTGACTACAGTTTGGCTGACGGAACTGAACTCCACGTAAGACACCTGTTCTCCTGTGATGGTTTTGTTCCTGTGGGGCAAGTCTGCAGTACACAACTGATTTGGTTTGGGGTGGTTTCTAGGAACGTTTAAGCTGAACCATATTTTAAAATGTCCATGTCTTTCTTTATGTTGTAGGGCAACTGGGACCTGAAAGGCAGCCAGCTTATAGGCACATTCAACCGGAAAGATAATGGGAAGGAACTTAAGGCACTGAGAGAAATCGAGGGAGATGAAATGATTCAGGTAAGTTCAGCAGGAATAGCTAACAGAACTTCTTAAGTTTTATTTTCCTTTGCTAACAACAACAAAAATCATTTAGGTTCTTGACGAGGAACAAAGGAGATGTTCTTAAATTCTGACCCTAAGCTAATTTACTTGAAAGTACAATTTACTTTCCGTTTAAAGGAAACAGGAAGGAGATACCTGTTTTTCCTCGGTGAATTGGCCGTAAAAGTTCAGAACTTGGATTACCTCAACCTGTTTTAAAAAAAGATATTATAACAAGTGGGAGCTGCCACAGTGCTCCTGTTCAGGGTGTCAGCCAGCCACTCAGACTTCTGCATGCCATCTCCAAATTCTTATTTTTCTGTGTCTTTCTTCACAATAAGCTTACTTATTGGGATGATTCTGGTAATTCTGGAAACCTTTGGGTTTCCCCAAACCTGCTGATACAGTACTGCCCTCTTGTGTTTCCGGTGCCATTTTGGCTAACCAACTTTTACTTTCTAAAATAATGCATAAACGGAAGCACAACCATCCTTTGAAATTCTCACTTCTCCAAATTTTGTAGGGCCTTTCTCTAGCCAAGTAATGTCTATGAAACGACAGATACTAGCATAAAATGTGCATAAAAATGCATATGTTTCTGAAAATGCCATTAAAAATGCATTACTAGCCAGTTGATGGAGAGGGGAGTGCACCCATTTGCTGTCTTCCACAGATTCACTTCCTTTGTTCCCCTTAATGTCCCTCTAAATATTCATTGGGTGTGCTTTAAATATAGGGTGTGGATCTGCTCAGTAACTGACAGCATTTTTCTCTCCTCTCCTTCCTCTTCACACTCCAATAAGTAACATTCTGATTCTCTCTTTTTTGTACTATTTCAGACTTACGTCTATGAAGGAGTTACAGCAAAGAGAATCTTCAAGAGAGGTTGAACAACAGCCCAGGATTGAAATCTGAAATAAAACTGTACTTTATTTATGGCAACTGTAATTTCCCCACCGAGCACAAGAGTAATGGAGTTCTGATATGCTTGCCAACATACTATAACTGAAATGCAACTAATGTATGTTTATAATACCCATGTCTGTTTAGATAAATCAGTCTTAGCAATACCATTTGTTTACCTTTTATAAATAATGATGATGGTGTTGGTGGAAATAAACATTACTTCTACTCTGCTTTTTGGAAGCCACATTTGTCTTTCATTATTGCACATGAATGTTGTTTTCTTTTTTTAAAAAAATATATTAGATCACTCCATTTACATAATGCAAACAATATGAGGGCACAGCCCAGAACTTAAGTCCGTTTACTTGATCTGTCCACCCCATTCCCTTGAAGAACAGATTTACAAGTGATATTAATATTACCAGTTTTAAAACAGTTTAAAAGATTTTAAAATAATTAAAAATTATTAGTAAAAGAGGTGAAAACATCAGACCTATTTGTCTGAATAGGCTTGCCTAAGCAAAAAAATGTTTTAACCAAGCACCGAAAAGAGGACAGCAAAGGCAGCCGCTACACTAAAGTATCAATTTCTTACAACCGCAGAGCAAATAATATTGCAGCTCACCTATTCAGTACTTGGATTTTCCCTTAGACACTTCTGCCCCTGACGGAAAGAATGGGGGGGGGGGAGTCTATTGAAACAGGACAATATCGTTTTCCGACTCTTCTTCTTTCTTTGACTATCTCTATGTCCTCTATGACGCAGTCACGCACGTGACAAAGAGATAGGAAACTAATAGAGTCGCGACTCACAAGCACATCCTGTGTGCAGGTGAGCCTCTACCTCCGCTCGCTCCCGCTTTAACCTTATGGGCGAAAAGTATAGAAAGCTTCCGCGAGGTGAGGCTCTCTGCTCCAAGGGGCCGGATTTCCGTGTTCCTCCGGAAGTCTCTCCGGGTGCGCGCGTGTCTCTCTCTACTTTTCGGCCGTTGAAACTCTACGGGCGCAGGCTGCGGACGTGCGCCAGGCGTCGTCTTGCCGGCCGGACCTTCTTCCCGCGTGGGCGAGCCGCGTCCTCCCTCCGCCGCGCCCTGCCTGGCTTGCTCACTTTCCGGCGCAGGGGCGATGGAGTTGGCGAACGGAATAGAGCTGCGAGAGCGGCGCCTGGCGGAGCGGGAGCCGGGGCTGGCGGGGGCCGCAGGGGCCGCGCCCCGCGGGCCGCCCCTCTCGGGGACGTCCTACTGGCTGGACTTGTGGCTCATGGCCGCCTTCAACCTGGCGCTCTTTATCTTCGTCTACCTGCTGCCGTGACGGTAAGAAAAAGGAGACCCTCCCCTCCCCAAAAACCCTGCATTTCGCATCAAAACTTTTCCTCCAAGAGGCTCGAGGCGACTTGCGTCTCCCCGCTGCCCTCCAACGTATCCTCAACAACAGCCCTGCGAGGTAGGCTAGGCTGGCCCGAGGGCGAGGTGGGGATTCGAACTCGGGTCCTCCCTCGTCGAAGGCTTCCTTCTACGCCAAATGGCGCGAGGGTCCTTTTTCTAGGGCTCTTCCTCAGGCTGGAGGTTAAAACAAAGAGAAGGGGAGCTTGATGCTTAAAGCCAAAGCTTTCCAGTGTAGGAGGAGCGTAGGAGGAGACAGCAAGCTCCTTGGTCGGGTTCTGCTAGCCTAGCAAGGGAGGAAATACTTACCTGTGACAAAAGAGGGAGACAGATGTCCAAGGGGGGGGATTAGGGGTGAGCTCGTGTTTTTAAGTTCCTTCTCCAAAATGCCACCCGGCCGTGGCAATAAGGGTTGTAAGAGTTACCTGAGTGAGAGGCAGCTTGCCTGTGGTTGAACCCCTGTTTCAGTTGGGAATTATTGGCATGCATCAAATAGCTTTAAAACTCTTTTGGTTGCTACAGTCTTTAGGCAAGAATTTGAACTCTTAGAAAATAAGAAATCTTTGCGGTGCTGCTACCTTTTACAGCCATACCTCATGTTGCATTTGCTACAGGTTGGGCGTTTTCAGTTTGCGTCCCGCAGCAGCCCGGAAGTAACGGAACTGGTTACTTCTGGGTTTCACTGCTCAAAATGACGTCATGCGCAGAAGCGGCGAATCGCGACCCACGCAGACGCAGGTTGCATTCTGCTCATGTCTCCAGAGACAATGGAGTGTGCCTCCGGACGGTGAAGTTGAACCTCTGCATTAGCAGCACCAAAGTGACCTTCCCAGGGTGCAAGCCTAGGAGGTGGGCTGTATGGAGGTCCTGGGCTGCCCAGATGGCAAGACTCATTGATCTCATTGATATGATCCAAAGGAAAGCAGAGCAACATGTTTGGCTCCAGCTTGGCTGCAGTAATTGCTGGGAGGAGGCGTACAAGGCGCCATCCAACTGCTTTAAGGGACTCCACTCTGCATTTGAGTAGGTTTACTTCCTCATTTGAGTAGGTTTTCTTCTCTCCAAGATCTCCTGCAAGGCAACAGAAGTTTAGGATGGGTTTTTCTTCTTTTGAAGTTGAGCCCATCTCTTCCTTACCTCCCTCTACAGCTCCTGCCAAAACCACTTTCTAGTTCAGGGGTCAGCAACCTTTTTCAGCCGTCCCTCAAACCATGTGGTGGGCTGGACTATATTTTGAAGAAAAAATGAACGAATTCCTATACCCCACAAATAACCCAGAGATGCATTTTAAATAAAAGGACATATTCTACTCATGTAAAAACACACTTATTCCTGGACCGTCTGCGGGCCAGATTGAGAAGGCGATTGGGCGGCATCCACCCCCCCCCCCGGTCTTAGGTTGCCTACCCCTGTTATAGTTTAAGCAGCCAGTTGAAGCCCCAGGTGTGGCCACTGTTGCATACTGAAAGCTTCTAGGTTCCACACGTGAGAGCTGAGTGCAATGTGGGGATCAAAGGTGGACATACTACCGCTGAAGGAGTACCACCAGCGGCACTACCCCTCCCCGAACACCCCATACACCCCACCTTTATACGCAGAGTAAAAAATCAAGATATTAGTTTATTCTAATAGCCCTTTACCAGAACAATATAAAGCAAAGCATTAAAACAGTCGGAAACAAATTACACTCACAACTAGAATGGGGCCTAAATTGCAACTTAACCATTCCTTTGGTGTGTATGTATAAAAGGTTTAAAAAGTGGGAGAGGGGGAGTTGAAAATATGTAAAATGCTGGTTAGGACCATAAGATTCACACATTTTGGCCAATTACAGCTCAAGAGAATTCAAAATGACTGGATAAGATCCATAATATTTTGCTTAAAAAATTTTGGGAGCATCATTGAAAAGATGTGGGAAAAGTCTTACCCTTTAGATTTTGCTTAAAAATAGAAGTGTTCATAGAGGTGTCATCTGTCTTCTACGTGTTATTCACCAAAATTTTATGAATATAGGAAAGTTATTAACCACTAGTGGGGAGTGCCCAGGAATTTTCAGAATTCAGAAAATATTGAGATTTTTAAATGGATAGTGTCATTTGTGAATTTTGCTCCGTCATGCTGAAGATCAGGTGAAATAATGCTGAAGTCACATTTTGGTCAGCCTCCTTGACTCAAAATGGAACCTGGCATCCAGACGTTTGTGAGGGCCCCCTCCCCCATTTGGGTGGCTCTCATGCCAGCCTTAGGGACGATACCTCAATAGCCAGCCAAACCCACAGAAAACAAATCGTTTCCCAAAATACATAGCAGATGATGGTTGTTGGTAATGAATAACTTTCACTATTCTAAGGCAGCCCACTCATCTATCTAACTAGGTGACAGCAAGCAACTCCCCAGGGTTTTATGCAGGAGTCTTTTTCCAGCCCTATCTGGAGATACCAAGGATTGAACCTAGAACCTTCTTCAAGTAGAGCATGTCCTTTACCACTGAACTCCCTGTTAGTTTCTGTTTTGCCACTGAGCAGTTGCGTGGAGTCACAGGACTCTTGTTTACATTCCTGGGATTCCATACTATTGGAAGTCTCACAGGAGAGGAGACGGGATGTGACGTTAGTGGTTTCCTGTTTCCTTTGTTCAGTTGCTCTCTGCTTTCATGTCTGCGTAGCTTAGAAATACAACTTAGAAATACAACTCTTTGCAATGTAGCCATAAATCTCATCACTTTCGCATGCTGCTGGAAACTCTGCTTAATGGAATGTGCCTGAGGCCTCATCTAAGGCTCGGGTCATTAATTATTCGTCGGAGGCGATTCTGAAGGCTCGGCCGGAGGAAAATGAGGCTTTATCAGCTTGGCCGAGTGGAAATTCCGATTATAAGGCAGCCCACTTGTCTATCTAACTAGGTGACAGCAAGCAACTCTCCAGGGTTTTATGCAAGAGTCTTTTTCCAGCCTTATCTGGCGATACCAAGGATTGAAGCTGGAACCTTCTTCAAGTAGAGCATGTCCTTTACCACCAAACTCTCTCCCCCCCCCGTTTTTTTACAGTTGTGTAAAAAGAAAAAAGAAAGAAAGTCCAAAGTCTGTACTACTCAAACGTTCTCACAAGGTGAGAAAGCAGCTTGGCAAATGCAACATTTTTGATGTGAAATAAAAGTGAAGAGGGGGAAAGAAAGAAAGATAACTCAAATCCAAAGTGGGTACTTTTTATTATTCCAGTGTGTTGCTATCATGCCTGCATCGACAAATCCAAAAAACATAAAAGTTGAAGTGCAAAGTTTTCTCAAACATTTTAACTGTTCGTAAAACCTAGTTATTATCTTCCTCAAGGACAGCTTAGTTGTTGCAATACAAATGTAGAGGCCAAATATTGTTTCTATTGCATCGGTTGGACATGGTTGTCTGGCATGCTGTCAGTTGGACTGGGCTCAACATCAAGGTGGGAGGTGATACCCAACTTTGTCCAGCATCACATAAGTATCGTCCTATAATTGATGCTGCTGTGGTGTCCATCAGTGGATGCCAAAGGTGTAAGAATAGGCTGAAAGCACGCACGGCCATTTAGAGAGACATTACTATGGTTGGAGGAGTTTCACATGTGTTCTATTAAGTACCGCAGTCAAACATTTTACTGATGCTGAGATTAGATTGGATCTGGAGCTTTTGCAATAAATGTAATAATGGCATACTGACAATGCAACAGAGCCGACTTGGTAAGTGATTTTGCTGATTGTGGCAAATGTACAGGCTTGCCCAGAATTTCATGTAATGTTTTCAGGATCTGGAGAAACGACTTACTACGGAACTCTTACAATGTCTTGAAGTTGTTGTTTTTTAATATGTCACCTGTGGTTTTGAGAACACAGAGGTAGTCAAAACATGTGCAGCAGAATTGTATCAACTGCCACCTTGCCAAAACTAACTTCAGCAGTTTATTAATGTGCTAATTACCAAACAGGAGTTTGGTTATTAGCACATTAATTAACAGGAGTGCCTGGCGTGCTCTGGTCCATGGGGTCACGAAGAGTCGGACACGATTAAACAACAATTGCCAAACCTGGGCTTGGAAAAATTGCTTGTTCCCATTTGTGCACGTTCACAGCAGTGTTAAGAAACCCCACAGGCACCAGTCACATTATGTGATTAGCACAGATCCAATTGTGCCCACATGGAAATCTCTGGATGCCAAGTTGGCAACTGACATCTCTATCTAGCTGGCTCCTGTACTTTTCTTAAGCAGACAAACAGAGCAGCTCATTTATTGCCTGTATATCATACCTTGTTCTCCAAGGAGTACATGGTTCACCCCTTTTAATCCCTACAGCAACCTGTGAGGTATGGTTAAGGCAGGCATGGCGAAACTTGGCCTTCCAGCTGTTTGGGGACTACAACTCCCATCATCCCTGACCACTGGTCCTGTTAGTTAGGGATGATGGGAGTTGTAGTCCCAAAACAGCTGGAGGGCCAAGTTTCGCCATGCCTGGGTTAAGATGCTGTGACTGGCTCAAGGTCACCCAGTGAGCTTCATGACTGAGCTTTGATATGAACTTTGAACTGCCAGGTCCTAGACCAACACTCTAACCACTATACCACACCAGATTCCTGGAGTACAGTACTTCAGTTATTGGACCCCTATATAAATTTATTAGGTAAATGAATATGGGGAAAGCAGAATGTCACTTAGAGAAGGATCTGAAGTATTTTCCTTGAAGCTTCAATTTGCTTTCTTCTGCATTGTTTTATTTGATGTTTTAATGTGTTGCATTGGGATTTGTTCTTTAAAATCTAAAGTGGTATAGAAATGAAATGAATAATAAGAATTTTCAGGGGGTGGAAATGCCACCTAAACACCCCATTGTGCAGACCATAAACTAGGTTTAAGGAGCTGTTTGGCATTCGCTTATACAGTGGTACCTTGGGTTAAGTACTTAATTCGTTCTGGAGGTCTGTACTTAACCTGAAACTGTTCTTAACCTGAAGTACCACTTTAGCTAATGGGGCCTCCCTCTGCTGCCGCGCCGCCGGAGCACGATTTCTGTTCTCATCCTGAAGCAAAGTTCTTAAGAGCCAGTGTGGTGTAGTGGTTAAGAGCGGTAGACTCCTAATCTGGGGAACCGGGTTCGCGTCTCCGCTCCTCCACATGCAGCTGCTGGGTGACCTTGGGCCAGTCACACTTCCTTGAAGTCTCTCAGCCCCACTCACCCCACAGAGTGTTTGTTGTGGGGGAGGAAGGGAAAGGAGAATGTTAGCCGCTTTGAGACTCCTTAAAGGGAGTGAAAGGCGGGATATCAAATCCAAACTCTTCTTTTTCTTCTTAACCCGAGGTACTATTTCTGGGTTAGCGGAGTCTGTAACCTGAAACGTATGTAACCCGAGGTAGCACTGTATACCTGAGTTTCTAACACTAATTCAGTCTTGATGGTTATGGATGGAAAACAATACAGTTGTACCTTGGAAGTCGAACGGAATCGGTTTCGGAAGTCCGTTCGACTTCCATAACTTCCAGAAACCTAAGAACCGATTTAAGGGGTGTGCATGGTGAGAAAATCTTTATGCTGGTTGAACTTTCACCTTAGTGCTACATGGACTGCAACCTGTGGTGGGTGTGGGTGTTTTTTGTGTGGTTAAAAATGCTTTTATGTCCTGCTGGCAGGCTTCGCAGAGGCATCTGCTTAGCTACAGTGGGAAACAGGGTTCTGGCCTGCTTAGGTCTTTGGTCTGGACCATTGGGTCTGCTTACATATTCAGTTTGTAGCGGGCATACTGACATACTATGTCCTAACTTCAGTTTCCTTCATCCAGCAGGACAACCTGATTCCATGGTAGAAAAGCTATTGTTGCCATTCCTCCAGCAGCATGTCTGTTCGGAACAAAGACGTTTGGGAAACTGTTACAGACTGTTCTCTCGAGAAGTGATGCCTGCGACAACTGCATTTGAACTGTTAGCACTCTTTGTTGAGCCTGCCAGACGTGTGGTTTGACCTTCTACTTTTCAACCTGAAATGGATGGAAGTTGTGCCTTATGACAAATGTTACGCTGCTGTTGATGCACTTAAAGGTTTTCCACTATATTAAAATGGTTCATTTTATCTATGCATTCACACTTTAAAGAGTAATTTGGAATAGATTGGAAGGCAGATATAACTGTTGATGTGCAGAAGAGTTTAAAAGTCTGTTCTGCAGATGGTTAAGGGTAAGCGGATATCCCTTTTATTGGGCATTATGGCCAATTCTAACAGCCAAACTGAATTAGATAGGACAGCTGTGTTTGTCCTTTGCAGTGACTGGCCTGTGTGGGTTCAGAGTTTCACTACAGAACATATGCATGCCTGAAGGTAAGCACAGTGCCTTCCTAGCCTCTTATCACACACTGGGCAGTTTCTCTTTAAAAACACTTTGTTCTCAGCGTTGCCTAAGAGCTGCCACATGGAAGAGGGAACAATCTTTCTCCTGCTCTGGAGGGTAGGTCTCGAACCAATGGCTTCAAGTCACGAGAAACGAGATTCCGGCTGAACATTCAGAAAAACTTTCTGACAGTAAGAGCAGTGGAACAGACTCCCACAAGAGGTGGTGGTGGTGGACTCTGCTTCATTAGAGGTTTTAAAACAGAGGTTGGATGGCCATCTGTCATGGATACATTAGCTGAGATTCCTGCATTACGGGGGGGTTGGACTAGATGACCCTTGGGTCCCCTCCCAACTCCTAAGATTCCATGATTCTATGCTATGAAAGGAGTGGTTGAGAAGAAGGAAAAAACCATTCAAAAATGGAGGGGTGGGCAGGGAATGAAGGTGTGTCTCCCTTGCCATACAATATGAACAGGGTATGAACTAACATTGCTGCCACCAATGTGGGCCCCAGTATCACTGTGCATGGTAGTTACAGTATATGCTTATACAGTCAAATCCATTATGAAAGTCCGTTTGGCTTCCAAAAATAGTTCACAAACCAGAACAGTCACTTCCAAGTTTGCAGTTTTCGGGAGCCAAAATGTTTGGGAACTAAGCTATTCCAAAACCAAGGTACGACTGTATGTATTGAAAATCTGAAACTAGAGCACATAAGAAAGTTGGTATTTAAAAGGTCAATCACTTTTATGCTAGTCTGGTTATAGCCCCACAGCTCTTGTTCCACTTAAGTGTGTACAGAGCTGCAGCCTTAACAAAGAGGAGACAACACTAAATGAGTTTGGACTTAATCCTGAACTTGACCCGTGTCAAATATGTTTCACATCAAGGAATTCATTTCATTTCAGCCTTTGTACAGCACAGGCAGCTGCACCCTTCCAGATTTTGTTAAATTCCCAATTCCCAGCAGCAGCTGGAGGACCACAGGTTAGCCACCTGTTTACAGGAACACAAGTCTCACAAAACCCTGCAAGGTTAATTCTTAGATGCAATGAAAAATGCAACAGAGCAGAAGGAAGTCACGAAAACAGATTTTCTACCAGCTAGCTTGCTCATTTGACACAAAGGTTAACAATCCCAGTGTGAGAAGTCTTTCAGTGGTAAGCAACATTATATCCCTTTTCTTGAAAATAACATTTATCAACAGTAAAACACAAACCTCGCTAGGAACAAACACACATACAAGTGAAGTAGATAAACACTCTGTAGGGTAACTCCATTTTTATCTGACAGTTGAATGGGCAGAAAAATGCAATTTTGGATTAAAATTTTCTAGACAATGAAAATATTTTTACAAGACATGTTAAATGCATTTAACATTACAAAAGTCATACAAATCTATAATCTGAAGGGAACAATTATAAAAATAGGCACCCTGGAGAAGTCAAAAATCAATGTATGCACATTTGCTAGCAAATATTCATCTACTAAGAGTGCACGGTCAGTTAAAATTGACCATCTGTTATGACAGAAGCATTATCTGGTAGCCACAGATCTGTACAAAAGTTTGTCTACAAAGACTGAAAACGAAGAAACATCTAAGTTTCTTTAAAGGACATGTACACTTCAGAAAGTATGACGCAACTCAACTTTCTTACAAACAGAATACATTTGTTGACTGTGCCCACAAGCACATTAGAAACAAATCTACAAATTAACATTTCTCGTTTGTAAAATGACACTTTGCTATGCACATTTTTAAAATGTAGTAACGCTCTTACAGTAGGTCATTCACATTTGTTAGTCTTTACATAAATACTGCAAATTCAAATACATTTCAGTAAGAGCTTTCAACTGTACACTTAAGATTCCAGTACTTGTCACAATGCCACTTCTGCCCATAAAGGCTTTACAACAACATCGCATGTTATTTGTCTATAAGGAATGAGAGAGAAAAGTTTATTTACTTATTTTAAAAACCCTCAAGTACTGTATTAGAAACAGGAACTTTACACGACTGCTTTTAGATGAAATTCCTTCTGTCCTAAATGAAGGGAAAAGGTTTGGTTTCACTTGCAGTTCTAAGTGTTGTAAGTTTGTGTTATATGTACAAGCTTGCAGCAGCACTACTGATAGAAGCAGCAAAGGAGGCAAGAAGATGTAGAGCAACTGTTGAAGGATATTTGGTCTGGTGCATACATGCTGGTAAGCAACAAATCTTAGGTTATGTTTATGGTTAAGACACTTAACGTAAACATAAGAGGTCTGTTCAGACATTACATGGCCTCCAAATCTAGACTAGGCATGACCGAAGATCCCAGATTCAAATGTGAAATCTCACGATGCAGACATTACTTTATGCCAACAATGATGAAACATGCAAGTCCTCAAACAAAGCAATGTCTTGAATAGACCCAAAGTCTTGGGCAGCTATGCTATGATTGTCACAATTTGGTTAAAAGCACAAACATATTCTGGATTTAATCCAAGTACAGTGCAAGCATTGTGGAGTGTTTGAAAAATATATTAACTATTACTATGATTAAAGCTAAAAGGCATTTACATTTTCTCTCCCAACAATCATCTTGAAGGCCTTATTTATTCAAAACACTTATAAAAAGTGAATTAAAGGGTTTTATCCAGTAAAGTTGTCCTGTCCATGCAAGGACTTATGTTTAAGCATCTTGAGACAGTTGAGGAACCCCCAGAACATATTTAGGGGGCAGCTGAGAGAGGGAGGGGAAGCTCCATAATACAAGTGGAAGTCCTTTCACAAACAGGATCATTTTGCAGGATGCAACCCACAGTCTTTTGCCATAACATTTCCCCTCTTCAAAGATCTGACTGATTCCATGATAGCTCCTGAGGAATATTTTGTTTTGTGCCCCTGCTTGTAGTTTTAAATAAAATGTTTGGAAAGCCAAACAGTATTTTCCATACATGCAGAGATATATAAATAATGTTTTCCAGAGCAAGTTTCAATATAAAAATATATTTATACAATTCATGATATGAAAATCTTTCCTGCAGCACAAAGACAGTCCCAACCAACCCCTAGTACATCCAACTGCTATGCAGAATTTGCAATATTTAAAGTAGGCTGTGTGGAACACCAGCTATTGCTATTTGAAATTCTAGCTACTATTTTATATATTAAAATAAACTCAAAGTCACTTATTAAGGCATCATTTCAAATACTAAACATCTGATGGACTGACTTTGTTACAAGATATCCAGGGCAACAGAAATAATTGACTCAAGGAACTCAACATACTTTCTGCACAATTTTTCAGATTATATGTACCATTCTGTGCATAGTTCTGATATCAGGATAGCCTCCAGCATTTGTAAGATTGCAGTCTAAACTAAATTAGTTTTAAAGTGAGCCTACAACAGCAAGAAAAACCTACAACAGCAAAAAAACATCTTACCAATGTGGCAAGGCGACAGTAGTATTAGAACTACTGTAACTTTTTAGTTAACAGTACCTGAATATATAGGGAAAGTCAAGACAACACTCCCATTAAATGCACTTTTCACAATCTTGCAAGGGGTTCCAGGTAAGATTCTTAGGTCGGGCCAGTACTTTATAAAGCATCTTCAAAAATACTTATTCTCTGTTTGCTCAGAACTCCTTAACAAGGGTCTGTCTCCATAGAAAAGCTCACCTCCTTACACTGATAACCACCTATAGACAAGGTGCCACATACGGCGTGCAAAGGTTCTTATCCTGGAAATGATCAATCTACAGGCAGGTAGCTAAATATTGATAGCACAAAGGTATGTAGGCCTGGGGGGAAAGGTCAGATGCAGCATGCAACCCATATATTGGCTACCCCTGAACTATCGAAATTCCCTTGGTTTATGTTCACTAAGGACAGACCAGTGGCGGAGCTTCATGCTCCGGCACCGGGGGGCGGAAAGCAGGCGGGGGCGGGGTGTGCCACCCGTAGGGGTGTGGCACCCAGCACGGGTGGGGGGGCAGCCACAATGGCACCACACCGGGATCGTGCTGCGCTCTCCCTGCACACTTCTTCCTCCATCAGTAGTACAGAATCAATATGCCATATTGAGGTAGTACAGTTCCCAAAGGTCTATCACTTCAGTTTTAACATGAGCTGGTCTGAAAGTGCCTCCATGGGAAAAGAAACTTCCCATACAAACACACAAATCATTCCTTACTGTGAAAACTTTACATAACCAGGGAGCAAAATATTCCAATTGAAACCCAAAGTGACACAAACCCCTAGGAGACTGTACTTGTTACTGCATGTATCCTTTGGCGAAGTTTGTAAGTATGAACACCAAATAAATAATACAACACTGTAACCATAATTCATTAAGCCAGAACAGTAACCGTCATGGGATGGCCTTCCCTACCCACAACCCACCATTCCAAAACCATGAAAGGCTATTCTACATTAGAGATCTTGAACAATTATGCATAAGCATTTCCTGCCTGGAGAAGGGCCTTGGCTCAGTGATATGGTGCCTTGCAAGACAAAATTAATTCGTTCTGCGAGTTTTTTCGTCTTGCGAATTTTTCGTCTTGTGAAGCAATGCACCATGCGTATTAACGGTTTTAAGAAAAAGGAAACAAACTTGCAAGACGTTTTCATCTTGCGAAGCAAGCCCATAGGGAAATTCGTCTTGCGAAGCAACTCAAAAAACGAAAAACTCTTTCGTCTTGCGAGGTACCACTGTACATGCTTTGCATGCAAAAGGTCCCAGGTTCAATCCCCAAGTAGGGCTGGGAGAAATTCCTGCCTAAAGCCATGGTGAGCCCCTGACAGTCAGTGCAGACACTACTGAGCTAGATGGACCAATGATCTGACTTGGTATAAGGCAGTATCCTATCTTTCTATGACTGATAAAATGGTGGTTGGTGATTAAAAGATGCATGATTTACATTATGTAATATAAAGAAAGTGCCCTGAAATAGAGATGAGTAACTAATATTAAACACTTGTGAGATCGGAACCCGAAGGAGGTATTTCATAATGATTTCTACTAGTTAGTCCAAGTCATATTAAAAAGGTGCAGCATTCATTAGTTGCAAAAAGCAAACTATTCCTATTTATCAAATGAATGCCAGTTTAAAGGGCATTTCTTGTAGATTCTAATTTTAAAAGTGTAACAATGCTGGCTGAATAATTCTGCATTAGCCTATAATGAGTGCAAATCTTGTTAAAGCACAAAAGTAACAGGTCCAAAAGTATTTGTATCTCTCTTAAACACGCATGCATGTGCAAAACCATCATTCAATAGCTGTAACTTCTAAATGAAGTATAAGTGAGGTACAGAAACCTAAACATTGCAACATGTTGGGGCGCCAAGCATTTATGCTCAATGGTTGCATATTCTACCTATTGCAATATATATTTCCAATGCTGGGTTTATGTCTCTGATCAGTTGTAGGATAATTTGATTCGGAATTACTGTGGTATGAAGTGTTCATCTGTATTCCACTTGGTGGCAAAGGTGTCTCTTTGTTTAACACGCCAGTGTCTGCAAAATACAGCTTGGGTCTCTGGTGGTATTTCATCCTGTATGTATCAGTCATACAGTTGTCAACTGAAAAGTAAGTAGTAAGAGATACAATATCATTGGCATTTGCATCCAGGGAGCTAGCACCTTGTCCTGTGAGGCAAGCTCCAATAGGATTATTGGATACAGCCTGCAGATCGTTTACTGATAAACTTGATGGAAAATTCATCTTGGAAGACTCATTTCTGTGAAATGATTTAAGTCTTTCTTCATGTGTAAATGGACTTGCTTCAGGTACAGTCTTTGAAGTTACTCTTGCAACATGCCTTTCAACACTGGAAGGATTTGTGCCCGGTACTTCTGTTGGTTTTAAATCCACAGCAGATTCATATTCTAATCCATGCAAACCATTGAGAGCATATTTCTTTGGTGGTAAAGGAGGAGGAAGATTTTGGTAAATCGCTTCTTGTGTGTCATCATCAGTCCTACTACTATACAAATGAAGTTTACGTTCAGCAGGTGCCGCAGATTCAGTATAGGAAGGTTTGGATATATTCTGTTGTAAGAAAAATGCAAGAGCTGGCCTAGGTCTAACTGTCCTTGTATGAGGCAACTGCAAATGGGAAGAGAAAGACTCACTGTTCTGAACCTTTTCAGACATGGTTAAGTTCTCGCCGTTGTAAGAAGCTGAATTATCAGCACTGTGTACTGCTATGTTTGTTTCATCAAGTATCTCTTCAGTGGGCCACTGTGCAGAGCTTTGCTCACTAAGTGCATTGTTCTTCATTTCTCTCTCAGAGTGATCTTTTAAAGCGGTCTGTAGTGTTAACGAAGGAAAAAGCTTCTTATTGCCATCAGGTATGTCAGTCCTAGAAAACAAAGCATTAAAGAATGAAAACCACTGAACACTTAAAACTGCAACCCAATTGTAGTTGAAGTCAACAAAAGAAGTTTCATGTTATTTCAATTATTCTGGTTGAGCTGCATATTTTGAAGGTTAGGCTAAGCCAGTTTCAACACTACCCA
Organism: Podarcis bocagei; assembly: GCF_964188305.1. NCBI lineage: Eukaryota > Metazoa > Chordata > Lepidosauria > Squamata > Lacertidae > Podarcis > Podarcis bocagei. Next base: position 51,842,292 of record NC_138134.1, read on the forward strand.
GCATTCAGAATGGACTGCTGATTAAGAGGCAGGACTATATAGATGTCAGTATGGTTGATTATTCATGGCTGAGTCATTAGGGCAGAGTGTGTATTTAAGAAACCCTATCCCAATTCAGCCCTCTTTCTTATCAAACATATGAAAAATTGTCACAACACACTACATCTCAGGAGAATACTGTAGAGAAAGGGAAAATCTTGCCCTACACTACTGATGGTGAGTGGCCTGATCCTCCCCAACAGGGAAGCTGTGGAGAGCACAGTATTTTGCATTATATGGTCTTCACACCACCACATCATGACCACAGACATTTTGCTAATTTTCAAATAATTCAACATCCAGTTGTTTTTCAGGATCTCGGGGAAAAAGGTAAACTATTTTTATTGCACTGTTTTCTATGCATCTGAAGTGACCAACACCAGTTAACAGCTACAGGTATCACATGAAGATAACAGAATTCAAGTTAAAACACAGAAATAAAAAGGATTAACAAAACACCTTCTTCAAATGCTCATCAGAACAATGCTGATTTTACCTGGCATCACATTCCAAACCCTGGGAATCACAAAGCTTTATCTGGGTTGCCACCTACTACATCTTATAGCAGACACACAGAGCAAAGCTTAAACTAATTACCATGGCATATTAGTAGATTGGCATAAGAAAAGGAGAGAGATCTTAAAGGCAGTTCCACATAGTACCCTTTACACTAATTTAACTTACACATTTACAAAAGAACAATGGTGCAAGATTGTCTTTAAGATTTTCAAACAGGGATGGGTATTCCAGTTGTTGTTGGACTGGAATTATTATCATCTCTGACTTTTGGTCATGACATCTGAAGGAGCGACAGGGCCCCTTAAAACAATCTTGCATTGTTCTTTATGCTCTGAAATCTCAAAAATGTAATTTCAAGGCAATGTTCAGGGATTAGTCTAAGCCTTCAACAACTGGCCAAAATAACTAACAAACCTGAAAACCCAGTAGTTGTTATACAATGGCTGTGTTGGCACCACAGTGCTAAGCCATCCTGTGTACACAGTCCAAGTACTCCCACTTCACCTCCTTTCAGATGTGTGGGTAAACAAACCATGACAACTAGGTTAGTGGGATGTCCAAATCCCGGACTGTGGTTTGTTTTGCCTTAACAAACCATGACTGCAAGGTCAACAAGCCATGGTTTAGGCTGACATAATAATAATATAATAATAATAAATTTTATTTATATCCCGCCCTCCCCAGCCGAAGCTGGGCTCAGGGCGGCTAACAGCAATCAAATAATCAAACAGTAAAATAGTTACACAATCTAAAAATATTTCATTATAAAAATTAATTAAATCAAATTGATGGCAACCAATTAAGCAAAATTCTGTGCAGGTTGCCAGAGGAGGGAGTCAGGCTGCGCCCTGACCAAAGGCCTGGCAGAACAACTCATAGTGATTGTGAGGGGTGAAGTGAAGTCAGAGTGCTTGGACTGTGTATACAAGCATGTAGCTCATGCACAGTATGACTTACCAAAGCACATTTTATGATTTGGTGTTACATGAGAACACTGCCAGTTTGTAGAAATGAGGATCTTGGATATCAGCAAAAATTCTTTTAAAAATATGAAAGTTCTAAATGAAAATTTAAAACATTTTTTACAAAATAATAAACTTGTTTTTTCTACAATAGCTGCTTTAGACTACATAATTGCATAGTTAAAGGTTACCTTTGCATATGCAGATGAGATGTTGAAGGTAGGTTATGAGATCTAGAGTTCATATGAGTATTAACCTGGTCTTTCTTCAAGGCTGCAAAACAGTGTTGTTGTTTACCTTAAGCACATTATGATTATTATTTTTTAATATGCACAGGAAATATCAGCAATACCAGTAACGAGAAAAAATCTTGTGAACTTAACATCCCACTCTTGAAATCCCATGGTAAACGTAAATAAAGCATGAGGCATGCCTAGGATTCTTTTTAAGTACAAGGAGAATCAGCCAAATGTAATACCTTAATGCCACCCTTCTCCCGTAATGCCTGAAAAGGACGGCAGTCTAATATTTCAGCTGGAGATATTAAAGCAGGAGCTTGCAGTTGACATCAATGCATAAAAATTCTATCATCTGTAACTGGACATCTGCCCTTGGATATTGGTGCACTGTATACTTTCAGGCAGCATGCCAACACAACATGATTTGAATATGTTTTATAGAAGTACATAATTTTCTTGCTGATCATTTGCTTTTTTCTGCTTTTTAACCATTGTTTTTATTTTGAGCATTAGCTACCCTCAGGACAAGGTTTGGTTTGAAGGTGTGGGATACAAATACTTTTATAAATAAATCTGCAATGCACTTAGGAATTTACAAGAAATAAAACTTATCAATAGAATATAGAAGCCATACTGACAACCTTATTTTAAGATTTGATGTATTCACAAGTAAGTTATCAGAGAGAGGCATGTTACCAGTTTGTTTGTTTTTTTTTTGTCAGTCAAGCATAATGCTGTACTGGTACCAAAGATAGATACACCTGAACAAATTATTAAGGTGCCAAATACAATTAAGTCATCCTGAAGCATCATGTTTTGAAAACATTTTCTGCATAGATTTCCATGTGAATATATTTAAGCTTCCAATAATGTACTACTGACAAATTAGCTACAAACATAAATGGTTAAGTTGTCCATGCAAAATCTTTTGAGGTTTCAGAGTTACTTTACTAGATTGCTCTTTGTTACCATGCAGTTGCATGTACTGTTCGTAAGATGGCAGCAAATGCTTACAAGAGAGGACTCCTATATAATATCACTATGGCAAGTGTTCAATCAAAGCTGCTCACTGACACCCAGAGGCTTGTGCCTTCAGAATTCCAGCTAATTTAAAAATAGATGTGTTATTTTTCTCTTATGCTGACATGAAGATCCATGCATGGTTAAAACCAGAGACAGTCCAGTAGGAATTTTGGCTCTAGGTTCTAGTCAAACTAAATATGGCAGATGTTAGGCTTGCATAGCAGAGGTTTCACCATTATCAATGAAGCACAAATAGTTTAACAGTAATAGAAGGAATTCTGACTTTTGTAATTATAGAACTTATTTAGAGAACTGTTATATATCAGGAACACTTTTAAAGCTTTCTTGGACTGTGTCAAATAAGCTGCCTCTCCATCAAAGTAGTGAGCTCTCTTTTCAGAAAACAGTTCAGAATACAAATGACTAAGGTGGACAGTGATATAACAAATTAGGGAGCAACAAAGCGCAATGTGATGAGATAGAAACTTAATTTTTTAGTGTTAGATAAATTTGTTTTATAAACTTAGAAACCCTTAAGAGTTGAATACACTTATACTGAGAACAACTGAGTTCTTACCATCTGAAGAGTTTTTGTTCTGCTGGGAGGTAGACTGCAAGATACACCCAGAATATCTGATTAACTGGTCACTGTGAAAAAAGATTAAGTAAAAACCATAAGATTCAGATTCTGGCAAGATTTCACTAAACCTAAAGTACCAAACAATATTTCACAGAAATAGTTACTGATATTTACAACATCAGAAGTTGAAAATTCAAAATGGAACTTCACTGTACAAGACAACTTATTTGGAAATATATTTTAATCCAAATTTCTCCCTCTCTCCCACCCTCCAATCTTGCAAGAGATTATATTTTGTCACACAATTTGTCCACCTTTCAACAGCATACGAACAGCCAATGCAGAAGCACCATTATAATGTGCCTGACCAAGCAGAAGTTATATTGGAAAAGGCAAGGAGAGAACTTTACAAGGTCACAGACTTCTTATTCTGCATACATACCCTTCTGCCATATTCTGCCTCAGCTTTAATGGAAAAATAAACCTATTTTTGCTTGTGCATCTTTCAAGCATTTGCCAGCACAAGTAGCTCAATCAATGTCAAATATGAATTACTACAAATACAATGCAGTAAGGACAGATGAGTTCTCATTCTCACAAATGTAGATAACAATATCTGTGCTGAATAGCAGCTTAATGAAACTGTACTCAAACACTCAATTCCCTTTCCATCCTTCAAATCTCCAAGGCAGACCCAAGGTTTGAGTAGCAGTCCAAAGCTTTGAGTTGCTTCAGAGAAGCTCTGTTTTGTCTCAGACAATGTCCAAATCACTCCAAAGCAGTCTGCTTTGGTTATGGATTCAGGCTTCATCCAAATTGGATCCACACTCCTAATTACACATACTTTCACAAGACAACTTTCATGTTTATTACCTGCAGGAAACAGATTCCTTAACTGTGGTAGTATCTACTGGGCTGGTTCCTTCAATGAGAGGTGAATCCAGATTAGCAGATGCATTGCTTATATGATCACTGCTTTCATAACCAGATTCAGTCCTTTGTATCTGCCAACTATCAGTATGAGTTTTCCTCTCTGTAAATCCTACACTTTTTTCTGCATTTCCTTTCCCTTCTGAATCCAATGAACTCCGGCTCCCTTTCTGTTTTGCTTCATCTTCATAGATAGTCATCAAACCTTTTTGGCTTCGAGTTTCTTTTGGCCAGTTGTTTGAACTCTGCTCCTTTTCATGTTTAGGTTTATTGCTTGCATTTAATTTGGGCTTTGAACTGTGTTCTTTTTTCTCAGATTCACTGAAAATGCTATCAACATTTAGTGTCTCTCGCATTGGCTTCCAACCTCTGCTTCGACTTTTGCTGCTACTGATGCTTCCCTTGTCTTTGGAGTCTTGGCTACTGTCTGTATCATAACCAGTGGTGCCGTCAGTCTTTACACGGCTCATCTTCTCTCCATCAGAAAAGCCATCTGTTTTGTTTGAGCCCAATACTTGTGCAGTGGGTCTGATTTGGTTATGTACTTTTTCATGTCTGTAAGGTCCTTTTCCCTGACTGCCATACACACGTTCATTAGAATGCTGCTTAAATCCATTCCCAGAAGGTGGCGATCCTGGCTTAAAATTGGTGCGGACCTCTCCAGATAGATCTATGGGGGGAAACACCACAACATCACATTTTAAATATTCTATCATATTAAAGCAACCTCTTTTAAGCTTTAAGGGCAATTTATTATTCTTGTTAATACAATCAAATTTCAGAGCAAACAATAAATAGCACTTTTAAGACAGGGGATTCTTTAATCATAGTAGGTGAAAGTTAGTCATTGGAAGCGCTCTCCTCGAAGTAGGTTCTATTACCTCTCTGTTTTCCAGATTCTCTCTTTGATCCTCTCTCAGTGTCTTTTCGTAGGGAGGATGAGAAGCTTTTCATCTCGGCTACCTTCTGAGCACACTCTCTGGAAAGATCCTTTGCCTTTTCCCTATGTTCATTATGCCCTAATTTAGCTGAAAAAATAGATAAGAATATGCATTAAAGGTTCACAGTCATAAAAAACAACCAAAAGGCCAAATAGTTCACCCCCTGCCATGAAACAAAACCATCTATCTTGGAGCCACCAGACCAATATGGAAGATTTCAGCATGCTACCAGCAGACCAGACAAGCACTAGAAGTATAAATAGCTGTAGATGCTGCATATATGTAAGCCAAAACATTCTATGGGGAGGCCCTAATGGTCAGAACTTTCAAAACAGCCAAAATGATATATCTTAAATAATGTAATGTTACATTACTGTTCAGTTCAAATGTGTTACCCACTAAAACTATTACACATTCAATTCAACAATACCAGTGCATAATAAGCACTGTAAGTTAACATTACTATAATGTTTAAGATATCGGGACGTGGGTGGCGCTGTGGGTAAAACCTCAGCGCCTAGGACTTGCTGATCGCATGGTTGGCAGTTCGAATCCCCGCGGCGGGGTGCGCTCCCGTCGTTCGGTCCCAGCGCCTGCCGCCCTAGCAGTTCAAAAGCACCTCCGGGTGCAAGTAGATAAATAGGGACCGCTTACCAGCGGGAAGGTAAACGGCATTCCGTGTGCTGCGCTGGCTCGCCAGATGCAGCTTGTCACGCTGGCCACATGACCCGGAAGTGTCTGCGGACAGCGCTGGCTCCCGGCCTATAGAGTGAGATGAGCGCACAACCCTAGAGTCTGGCAAGACTGGCCCGTACGGGCAGGGGTACCTTTACCTTTAATGTTTAAGATATATACCTGATCCTCTGACACCACCAGACTGAACATGGTTTCGACTAAAATTTGAGTCATCTGGCTGATATTTTTTAGTGCTCTTCTGAGTAACTGATTCTCCAAACCCATTCTCTTTCGGACGATCTGACTTAGAAAAAGTAGACTTTTCAAATCCTAGGGAAAGGAATGTTAAACAATGTTAATATATTTGAGGCTAAAAAACCCCACAATCATCTCTAGCACTAGAAGTAAGGCCTAAGCTCTGTATGTGTCATCAAGCATGCGTTTAAGTGAGCATACGTAAACCTGACTGCCTTTTCTCACTGGAGTACCACACAGGTTTTCTGCTGAAAATCACCTTCTACCTGATGCTATTTGCTCCTGACAATGCTGTTTATGGTAAGCAACACTTTCAGTCAGAAATTGTTCCCATGAGGGAACAATTTTCAACAACGCCCACCCCTCAGGCAGCATGGTTCCCTGGTCTGATTTGGAGGTATATTCTGGATCACACCATGCACCTGCTTTCTCTTCAAATGAAAAGCAGTCAGATTAAATGGCAGTTTGTTGAAATATGTCATTAATGTCACTGGTAGTTAAGCCCTTACTTTTCTTACCAGACTTGTTTGAAGTCCATGTAGTACAGTGGAAAAAAATGCCAGCGTAAATGTGGTAACATTCAAACAGTTCTATAGCTAGATGCTGAATGCAGAAAACCAAAAAACCCTACAATACTAATTGAACTCCCCACATTGAAAAACTAAAACACCTAATATTCAAACTATATTTCCAAAGGGCCTCCTTCCTATGCTACCTGGCTCCAACAGAAACACTACAACTGTTCTAAGCCCATTCCTCCTTAATATGGGAGGTAGGTCCATTATATTGCCTCAGCTGAAACATTAATAGTACCCAGACCCTTCAATCTCCCACTGCCCCCACACCCACTGCCCCCAGCTTCCCTGACACATTATGAACTTATCTAACTACTTTCACCACATATATACTAATTTCCATGATGTTTCCCACTCTGAGATTGTATCATGAGAACCATCAAGTAGTCAGTTTCACTGCACAGCAACTGACATTAAACGTAGATCATGAGGAATGGGAAACTCAGCATATACAATGGCTAGTTCATTCTACCCAAGGCTAGAGTAGAGGACTGGCCGCTTCCTTCTTTCCAGCTACTAACTCAGGACACACCAATAGATCATGTATATGTAGACTGTGTACACAGTTAAGTACGTAGTAAATTATTTTTTAATAATATGAAGAAAGAGCCAAGTGCATTACCAAGTTCTTCTCCATTTCCTGCACAGGCTTTATAATGAGACCAGTGTATTGTCTGCCTTGGTGCATCTTCTGTTGATACAGGTGTACCATCTGGATTTGCATAAAACAGCAGTAATGGCTGATAGTGACACCGAATGCATTTGGACACCACATCTTTCCATTTTGTTCCAACCTAAAAAGTTATGTTTTCATGAGATATATAAGTAATTCAATTTAGTTAAGTAATAGTTATAATTCAATGATGATAAAATAGATATAATCTATATTCAATTGACACTTAACTTCTCAGAGAGATTATTCTGACTTCTTAAAAGAGCTACTTTCATGTCAGTGTTTGATCTCTTTTCTAACAGTGAAAACTTAGTGGAGTAACAAATTTCCTTTCATTTAAGTGCCACCTTGTCAGAACTACATATAAGTATTGCATTTTACTTTTGAACACATCTAGGCAGTTATGTAGAAAGATCACCAAATCAGAACAGCTAAACTTACCTCTTTCACATTAGCATCATCAAACAGCACCCATTTGCAACTCTTGGTATGAAAGGCAAAGGCACAATAATGTTTGCTTGCGTAGCAAATCATCCCCACGAGATAAAGCTCACTATTTTTGGCATTTTCATCTGTAACTCTATAGAACAGCTGCAAAAATGATTCATCAGTCAAAAAGTATGGTAGGCTAAAAAGCATGAAAACTATGTAACAAAGCTGAAAAATGGGATATAGCTCATTACTTCAGTTAGCAGTATAGAAACAAACTGTAGACAAAATCATTGATGTGAAGAATTGGTCGTTCTATGATAATTAGTCACCTTTCCCAGCATTGTAATTTACTACACATAACTGTGTATGTAGTTGCTATTGATGACATGTTCCTAATTGCACCATGACTGGACCATAACAGGGCAAACTCCTTCAGGCAATCTCAAAAATGATTCAGTCAATTTTTTTGCTCTGAATCAGGATTTCCCATCTCCTTAAATTGCTCTAAAATTTGTTTGTGTCCTACAATCTTTAGTCAGAGAACTGAAAAAGATTAAGAATTGTTGGGTTTTTTATTGAATTGTTACTGTTTTTAAAAAGTTATTTATACTAGTTTAGCTAGACTATAACCCACTGCGCTAAAGTTTTGTTTTGTTTTGTAGAGGTATAAATACCTTAAATTTTAAAAACTTGTTTACTTGCACACATCTATAAATAAGCATGACTCATCTTGTAAGGTGGCATCTTTGTCAACAGAAATGACTTTGTCCACACAATACAATATTGTCAATACAACACAAAATTTACAAATAGATGTAGCATTACATGTAATGAAAAGTATTAGGGACTTAACAAAGATATGCTGTCCATTTAATTGGGAGTGCCTTATTAATCAAAATATTTTAAGTCTATTGACAATTAACCAGCCAGTGCCCTGATTGTGGAATCCACCTGGCACTTCCTTTCGGTGCCAGGTGAGCACATTATTTTCCAGGGCTTTTAAGTAAGCTTGTTCCCTGATGAAATTAAACATTATTATTTGCTTTATCTTTTGTTAGTTGGTGACCAAGGAGATCAGGTACCACTGTTAAACACACTATCTGCGAAATACATCCACCCCCCCGGACACGCTTACCAAGAGTCAACTATGATGTTATTTTGACACTAGGCAAACATCTTGTGCTACATTCAGCTAACTTTATTTTACAGGATTTCATACATTTATTGTACTGCATGCCACCTGGAGACCTTACTAACCACCACCAATGAATTTTTCAAAATAAATGTTTTTAAAAATTGTAATAGAAAAGTGGCATGGAAACTCTAAAATAGTTTTATTTGTATCTGTTGTATGTTATCTTGTTTTATAAAGTCACACTTTAAAGCAACTTAAATTCTGTAGACATATTGCAGCATTTTATGGTAACTGAAAAGAGGACATTTCAAATGTTAAGGTGTTTTTTAAAATAGACTTTTCCTCTTTTCAGCTTGCAATCCTATGCACATTTACCTAAGATAAAGTCTCACTGAACTCAGTGGGGCTTCTGAGTAGATATGCATAGGATGGCACTATGAGACAGGAATGAATGAGCACCTCTTTGGTACACAAAGCTTTCAAAAGAACACAGAAGTTCTTAAATGGTGAGGATGACCCAAAGCAATTATATTAAATGCTGTTGCTCAAATACCCCTGGAAGATAAAGTTGTGTTGCCAAATTCCGGATGACATCTTCTGTTAGGTCAGAATGTTCTGAATCCCAGACTAAGCCAATTGTGACAATTTCAGGACAATTCATGAGAACACGTCGGATTTTTATTTTTTGGCCACAGTTACTCTAGAAAAAGGAGAAAAGATAAAAACTAATTAGTTTAAATCCTCATGGTTTATCTATTTCACATTGAATTCAGAATAAATGTTACAATATATGTCTCACAATTACTTAACGGCATGTTACTTTAGCAACTTATTATTTAGATCTAAAATAAACACCAAACTAATCATAATTATGCCTTATTCAGCTGAGTTTCTTACTACTACTTTCTACAATAGATTTCAGAAGACAGAGAGATAGATTACTGTTATTTAGACCTCAGATCACTGCTATTTGACTGACTTGGATATTTCTGCAACACATCCAGATACAGTGGTACCTCGCAAGACGAATGCCTTGCAAGACGAAAGAGTTTTTCGTTTTTTGAGTTGCTTCGCAAGATGAATTTCCCTATGGGCTTGCTTCGCAAGACGAAAACGTCTTGCAAGTTTGTTTCCTTTTTCCTATGGGAAACCGTTTCAATGCATTCCTATGGGAAACCGTGCTTCGCAAGACGAAAAATTCGCAAGACGAAAAAACTCGCAGAACGAATTAATTTCGTCTTGCGAGGCACCACTGTACTGACAGAATGAGGAGGGAAGTAATTGAAGGCAAAATATTATTTTTGTTCGGTAAGTCATGCCACTGTGTTTTATAAAGCATTATATTTTACTCTGCCTTCTTAAGCCCTTTACTACCACATAATTTACATCTGAAAGGTCTAAATCACAACAGTTATTTTCAGGTCAAATTATCTAAATGACCATTCCTATACTTCTAAGTTTGAGTGTAGGAAGAGTAATAAATTTTATGAATATAAATTAATTTAGCCGTGTGCACAACTGTATGCACTCTAAACAATAAGCACACTGTCCTGCCCCATATATAGAATCCAGTAAGGTACATCAATTTTAAAAAATAGATGCCCAAAGCGACTTGCTTCATTTGAGAGCCAGAGGAAAATAAGCAGTGGTCCTCATTCCCACATCCAAGAGGCAGTTTCCTATCTTCCTGAGGACCTTGTCCATGCCCTACTTGCCTCCTACACTCAAGCCTTCTTCAGGTATTCATAGACACATGGCAGTAACCCCATGAAAGAGAAGAGCACTGCAGTATGTGCTCATGGTGACCAATCTCAAAAACTGCCTGTGGATTAAGAGAATGTGTGCAGCAGGGTGGCCTACTGAATGCATGTGGGGTGTGTCCCTGTGAGCTGGAACTCCAAGCAGGCTATCTGTGTGTTTGGTACAGTGAGCTGCTGCAGACATGCCCCCAACCCAAAGAGAACCTTTGGGAAGAATCTGCACAAGTGGAGGGCAAATGTGTGCGTTCCTATTCTCCTCCTTCATGGGATTATCAGCACATGTTTTTTTATCAACTAAAGAAGGCTTCAGAATGTGGTAATCCAAGGCAGTTTTACAATATTAGTCTAAATTAAATATAAATCAATGAGCAAGAAACAGACCAAATTCCCTTTTCAGTTATGGAATGTTCAGCTTCATCACTTTTATGAAGTTAGCCCAAACAGAAACATTTTTTGTTTACTCACAGGACAGCTCCTGAAGTCATCAGTAGTATTTGCAGTCTGAAGCAGTTCTGCAAACATTTCAGGCTTGAGCCGCTCATGTCTTTCCAACATCCTATCAACTTCATTGCTGCAGAGAAGTAGTAGTAAATTTTAAACTTAGCATATGATACTATAGTAGCAAACAGCTATTTTCCGCTATTTGGCCCATGTACTATACAACAAATATGGGTGTTTTAGAACTCTAAAATCTTAATCTATGCAGAGAATGAAGAATCAGACAGAGGTACTATGTATGACAAGGAATAAGGGAATGATATAACCATTACTATTTTGCACCCTAATTTCTTTTGAAGGATTTCAAAAATCAATAATATTTGAGAAATGCATTCCAGAGTAACCAGCGCTCTGCCATCCCGCGATTCCCCGACCTGATCTGGAGGTTGTGGGGCTGGTGGGGGGGAGAAGCAGGCTTGCTTCTCCCACCCCCAGCCTCCAGATCAGGTCGTGGAATAGCGGGATGGCGGAGCGCTGCCATCCCGCGATTCCCCAACCTGATCTGGAGGTTGTGGGGCTGGTGGGGGAGAGAAGCAGGCTTGCTTCTCCCACCCCCAGCCTCCAGATCAGGTCGTGGAATAGCGGGGCGCTGCCATCCCGCGATTCCCCGACCTGATCTGGAGGTTGTGGGGATGGTGGGGGGGGGAGAAGCAGGCTTGCTTCTCCCACCCCCAGCCTCCAGATCAAGTCGTGGAATAGCGGGATGGCAGAGCGCTGCCATCCCGCGATTCCCCGACCTGATCTGGAGGTTGTGGGGCTGGTGGGGGGGAGAAGCAGGCTTGCTTCTCCCACCCCCAGCCTCCAGATCAGGTCGTGGAATAGCGGGATGGCAGAGCGCTGCCATCCCGCGATTCCCCGACCTGATCTGGAGGTTGTGGGGATGGTGGGGGGGGGGGAGAGAAGCAGGCTTGCTTCTCCCACCCCCAGCCTCCAGATCAGGTCGTGGAATAGCGGGATGGCAGAGCGCTGCCATCCCGCGATTCCCCGACCTGATCTGGAGGTTGTGGGGATGGTGGGGGGGGGAGAAGCAGGTTTGCTTCTCCCACCCCCAGCCTCCAGATCAGGTCGTGGAATAGCGGGATGGCGGAGCGCTGCCATCCCGCTATTCCCCGACCTGATCTGGAGGTTGTGGGGATGGTGGGGGGGGGGGAGAAGCAGGCTTGCTTCTCCCACCCCTAGCCTCCAGATCAGGTCGGGGAATAGCGGGATGGCGGCGCTTCGCCATCCCCCTATCCCCCGAGCTTGTGGGGCTGGGGGGGGAGAAGCAGGCTTGCTTCTCCCCCCGCCAGCATCCAGATCAGGTCGGGGAATAGCGGGGTGGCGGCTCTGCACCTCCCCGCTGTCCCCAGCTTTTGGGTGCAGGCTGCTGCCCGCAAGCCTTGCGAGCCCGCGGGACATCCCGCCGGGCTTGCAAGACTTGGGATAGCTTCCTGAAGCCTGGAGAGTGAGAGGGGTCGGTGCGCATGGACCCCTCTCGCTCTCCAGGCTTCAGCAAAAGCCTGCATTCGCACCATAGGACGCACACACATTTCCCCTTCATTTTTGGAGGGGAAAAAGTGCGTCCTATAGTGCGAAAAATACGGTAGCTCCTGCCATGGAACATAAGTCAATCTTGCTTCCTGTCATCCCAGTGGGATTCAATTCCTATCAGTCCAAATTGATGCCCTGCTCTTGAGGGTGAAAGACAAGAACTGATTCAATTGCCTGGTTCCTACAGAACACTGAGCCATAGTTTAGGGCTACATGAACTTCCCTGCAGAAGTCTTGTGCTCAAGCATGCCGCTTCCCCTCTCCTCCTCTAGCAAGTGCCAGAAGGAGGAGATCAAAAGCATATGCTACCTGATTTATACTTATAACCTGTTGTTATGTCCAAACTAGGTTAAGAATTATGTTTTATTAGAACGAACCAGAATCAGATAGATGGTGTGAAATGTTACTGCAGAGGAAGGGTAGATGTAAAATATGTTGAATGTGCATATTTTCAAACATGACCCAATTCCACTGCTTCCTCAAATGTCACTGAATCCTTAACTCTTGCAGAATAGTCATCTCTCTCGTTTCTCTGTTTTATTGTGTTACAATGTATTTAGGATATTTCAAATAAATAAATAAACCAGTGATTTAACTTTTGGTACAACACAGGAAAAAGGACCATATAGCCTGTAACCGTAGCAGTGTCCTAGGAAGGCTAGTTTAATCCTCATGTAACAGGTGTTATGGAAATCTGTACAAAAAATGTGTATCCCTTGGAGTTAGTGAATTTTTAAAGCATTATTCAGTTTATCAACAAGGTATTGAACATACCCACTTCCATTCTATTCTCCACTATTCCTTGAAATTCCCAGTTCTCATACTATGAGAATCTGGAAATAAAAAGAACAAAATGAAAGAGGTCTGGGGAAGAATAAAGGAGAAAACAAGGTCTCTTACCATAGAGCTGTTGTTGAAATGTAACGCACAAATTCTGTGAAAGGCAAAGGATCTGAAGATGCCCCACAACTGCGACATACACACTACAAATAAAAGAAGTTTTAATTTTTGTAACTTTGGAAACTTTAAGAGCACTAAATTCAACAACAAACACAAACCTTACCTGTTCATATAATGTCATAGCAAACTTCTGATGGGAAATGCAGGATTTAGAAGTACACATATCTGTTTCACTGCTTGGCACTATGTGATAGTGAATTCTCTCAAGGATGTTTTCCTAAACAAAGGAATGCATTGATTCATTTAATAGATTTATATCCTGCTTTCCCAGCAGTCAGACTCCCTATAATGCTATGCCAGACTCCCATGCTGAAGGTCCAGTACCCTCCCAGATACCCTCATGCCACATGATGGTGAAGCAAAGCACAAGGCACACTGTTTCTTCACTTGCTATGAATTACAGTTCACTTAACTCCAGGTAATGAACAGTAAACAATGTCTCCAACAAGAATTGTATTAAATATATACCATCTGTATTCTTCTCAAGTCTGCCTTTTTAAAAAAAGGCTATAGAACTAGTGTCCAAAATATTTAGATTCCTTTCAATTTATTCTCATCCTAAACCCCAGTGATACCAGACACCTACAGGTTAAGATGCTTCAATGAGAGCTGTGAATATGGCTCTCTTGTATCCAAACTAACCATATCACTGCCACAAAGTATCAAAGACAAATTTTAAAGAAAAGCATAATATCAAGCTCTTACAAAACATTCTGCTGCATCATCCATGAAACCAAGTTGAAATCGCTGTTCATCTTTAAAGCTTTCAGCCAAGGCATGCCTCATATTATTTGATGGGAGTGCTTTTTCTCGACTGTGCTGGAACTGTGCAAATATAGTCTGAAAGTCAACAGTACCATTAATTAATACTTCTGAATAGCCAGTTTTTAAATAGGCTAGCATACTCCAATGGTTTCTTCATCTAGGAAAAAATCCAGTGATGTCTGATGTATTGAACACAGTGCAATACCAAATACTACTTCTTCTAGTAGAGAAAAAACCTATTACCTGTCCCCTCTATTGGGCCATGTTTCCCATTTTCTGCACAACTATACCTTGAAGAAAATAAATGGGATTTGCAATGAGACATTGCCCTAGGGCGGTAGCAATCCTTGCACTGGTGAAGGGAATGTAAGCGCCCTCTGAATCAGAAACTATCAATTTAATCTAACAACCTGCTTCCCTCTATGTCTAATCAGTAGTCTCCAGAAAACCCAAAAGCAGTGCATGAGGACATTAACCAAATTCCACAGTTGCTCCCCCGCAGCAGGTATACTGAGCATGGAAGTTCCATGCAACAATGACAAGTTTCAGTATATCCTCAAAGAAGTGTTCATGCTCGGATTTCTAGCACTCCCTGCTCTCCCTCTCAAGGATATGCTAATAGGGATTTAAAGAGACTCCCCTGTCCCCTCTTTCCCAATTTTCTAATCCATATTCCATTGCTGTAATTACAACAGCATACAAAATACTTAAGTGGCAGCAATTATAGTTGTTAACAAATGCTCCTTTACAAAAACAAGTTTTGAATCATGTTTCCCTTGAATAAGAATTTCAAAATCTCTTTATGAACTGGATACTGTGATTCTAAACTTACCTTTAAAGCACAGAATATGCAGGCATCACCCTGACAAACATGTCCTGATAGACCTCTTAAACTTCGCCGAAATATGTCAAGTTGCCATAAAACCTAAGATGAGGAGGCAGAAAATAAAAGCTTCAATTTCTTCAATAACGTATTTGTCCACATATATAGTTGAAGGCCTACAATAAACTGATCTTTCATTACAGTACTGATACACCATGACAACATGGAGTACTAGACCCCGGATCCTGCAATCATCATCTGAGTCCCTCCTTTATCTGCTTCCTCTGTGGGAGGTCCAGAGGACTGCAACACAAGAATGGGCCTTTTCTGCAGTGACTCCCCTCTTGTGGAATGCTCTCCCCAGGGAGTTTCACCTGGCACACATATCTTTAGGCATAAGGCAAAACATTGCTCTTCTCCCAGGTCTTCGGCAAATTAAACAATCTATGGCCTTTTAAACTGTGGGGAGAGTGGTATTGTTTTTGTTTGTTATTATGGTATGTATTTTTGTAAACCAGCCTGTGATCTTTGTATGATGGACGGTAAAATGAATGATGGTTCAGAGCAGGGATAGGGAGAACCTGTAGTCCTCCAGATGTTGCTGGACTACAATTCCCATCATTCATGACCACTGATCATGCTGCCAAGGGATGCTGGGAGTTGTAGGCTCATCATCTCTGGTTTAGAAATAGGATCCTTTTAGTTGAAACATTTTAGTTGAAAAAAATTTAAGTTATGCATATGCAAATTCAAACTACTACTTGTTAGAAGGGAGAATAATTGGAAGATCAAAAACTAAGAAGTATTAGAATTATCACTGAAATACTGTAGCTACTTTCCCCCATGATAGCTGAAAGGTTATCACACACAGAGCTGTTTTCAGTGGCTGAGATGACCAGCTATGGTTCAATTTAAACAGTGGTTTGTCTCTAATACAGCAATTCTAACTGCTGAAAACATCAAATCAAGCTTTGTCTGCACATGTAATTCTCTCCATGAACAAATCCCAAATCCGTCTATCCTATCTTACTCTTTTTGAACAAATACTAGAAAGAAGGGATACAATGTCAAAGTGCAAAGACATTTAAAGTAGGACTATGAAGAAAACCTAATGCCAGCATGGCCCTATTTAAATGCATATATAGCAGTGCATATTCACTCCAAACACATCAGTTACAAGTTATCCTTTAACTTCATTTAATGTGCATTCTAAAATGCTCTCAATTTACTTCTGATGGTAATTTATGTTCACATATTCTTGAATCTTTTGTAACTGTGTGTGTGGCATTAATAGGCTAGTAAAAGAAACCTATTAAAGGCTTTTCAAAGGAATTATTTTCTTCTTACTTAAGCAAAGCTTGATAACACCCATGCTGAAATGCTGATCAATTAAAGGGAAAGTTTTCCAATTATGAGTGATGTATTCAAGTCTGCAGTCCTACTTTGATTAAGTGGTACCTCTTGGCCAAGGAAGATAACCACTACTTCATCAACCTCTGAAAACACAGTGTCAAATTTGTTTAAATACATGTGGGTAAGCTCCCGTTGCTCTGTCCCCAGCTTCTGCCAACCAAGCAATTCGAAACCACACCAGTGCAAGTACACAAATAGGTACCGCTGTGGTGGGAAGGTAAACAGCATTTCCATGTCTCCTACCAAAAATGATTAAATGACAAACATTGATAATATGTGCATACTAAAGCAAAATGTAATTTAGCACAACTAAGATAAAATTCAGTTGCAGCTTAACATGTATTTTCTATGGAATACAAATGACCACAATATTATGAAGTCCTACAAATTCAGCGTAAGTAGAATAAGAGCCTATTCATACAAACAAGCAGCAATTATCAGACATGCTAGCTACCATACAAGGGAAAATGGCAGCCCTTTCTGGAAAATACACCAGCTCAATAATGGGAAGCCACTGTGGTCATTTGCTAGCCTTGTGGGTTTTTTTTAAAAAAAGTTTCAAATTACATGAAAGTTATTTGTTGGCCTGAATTGCTTAGCAAATACATTGGGAGACTCAAGGTTAGGAACAATTAGATTAGCATATATATGCTTCATAGAAACATTGGTTTCAAGAGTCTATAAATTATATACAGCAGACTTCAATTTGCTGCTGGCTGTTGGGTTCTTGTGGACTCACCTCCTCACCACAGTCACTATTGCCAATTCACTTGCATCCCCTCCTTCTGGAACCAAACTGTACAAAAGGCAAGGCAAGGAAAATGGAGGCTGTTGCTCCTTCTCATTCTTGCCACCATGTACAATCTTGGAAGATACATAGTGAATGGGGGGATGCATTTTAAAGATATTAATAGCCAGCTTTCAATATAACTTATGAAGCTTGTAGGCTTAATCTGATTGGACACTACGTGAAATACAATGCTGGACTAAATAGGTCTTTGAGCTGTGTTTTATTGCATTAAATATGAGGAGTTCCTTACCTGTACAGCACTATTAAGAAAGCAACTGTTTTGTCCTGGTTCATTTAGCAAGCCCTTGGTAGGCGCCAAAGACATCACACTTCCAGGTTGATATACTTTCCCAAGGTTTCCTCCAGGTTTCCTCAAGAACTTTACCCATGCCATTATTTAGGAAACAGTGTTTATAAAATAAGACTGAAGGATTCCAAGCAAAGCAAACCTAGTCCTGACAATTGCCTTTAAGTTACGGCATTGTGTTCAGAAGTCCAAGTCTTCAGATTGCATTAAGTCAATATCGCATCTGCTCTTTTTATTTAAAAAAATAAAAATAAAATAAAATGTGAAAAACTTTGTTCTGATGAGTAGATCATGTAATATTATGATGATAAGCCATACAAATACTTATGGACAATCTTTATAGCATTTCACCTTTTCTTCTTCTTTAATATTAGTGCAAATGACTCTTTGGAAGATAATTTTTAAATACTATGGCAGCTTTATATTGAAAAAAACCAGGAATTATTAGCTAGTTTTAGCTATAATCAGTCTTTTTGCAGGTTGGTTCTTTCTCTTCGTTTTAAGAAATAAATCACATTTCTTCCTGTGGTTTGCAAAAGTAATTCCACTGTGTATCTGTCTTCTTTCAAAATCTGTAAGGAGAAAGGGAGAGGGAATCTGAAATTAGCAAAAGAGTTGAAGTACACAGCTGACAGCAGCAAAGACAGAACATAGATGGATACACAGGGCTTCTTTCTATTCCAGCTATTTAGTTGGGATGAAGAGATGGGTTGTAAGAGCTGAAGAGAGAGATGGTAAGTGGATTTAATAACTTCAGTTTCCAAGACCATTTCACCATTTGGAATGAGTGATCCCAGGAATCTGTCAGAAGAACATACAGATGATGCAACATGCATTTCACCTAAACATTTGCCAATGGAACCTTGGTATAAAGCATCTACCAAGTATAATACATCTACCAGCTGATTAAAAAACTTCCTAAAATCATCACCTCACATTTAACTACTTTCAACTACTACAAAAAGAGAGCGTTAGCTAATCAAGGCATTTCTTAAGCTGACCATGTTGAACTCAATCATAGAAAAGTAGAATTGGAAGGGTCATCTAGTCCAACCCCCTGCAGTGTAGGAATCATTCGCCCAACATGGGTCTCAATGTGGGGAATGTAGTTATGATAATGGAACAGAAAGCTTTCTTTCTATGGACCTTTGAATTAACTTATCTTAAGATCCAGCTGTTAGCTTTCCTTTCCAATTCTAGGTTTCTATATACTGATAGCATAACATATGAAGTCCTTGGAGCACAAATACCTGTTGGCAGCCAACTCAATGTGCTTTTGGATGAAACTCATTACCTAGACCCATTTCATTCTGTGCCTAGGTTTGGTTTTACACTGAAACAGCTTTAGTTGCCCTACTGATCACTGCCAGGAGTTGGAATGCAACCCTGCTCGTCTCTTCCTTGCTCCCACAGTGACTTTTAATAAAATAAAATTCAATAACACAGGCTTTGTGGAGTGGGGGTAGAAGGCATAGATATAGGGTGGCTCCAACCTATCTACAGGGTTAGCTTCAGAAGATGGCATGGGGGGCTGCTCAACCCCCATGCCAGTTGTGCTGTGGGATCCCACAATGTTCTGTTCTATCAATCTTTTTAACATCTATATCAGAAATGGAGAATCTGTGGCCCTCAAAATATTGCTGGATTACAACTCCCATAATCTCTGACCACTTGCCATGCTGGCTGGGATTGATGGGAGCTGGAGTCCAATATCTGGAGGACCACAGGTTCCCATCTCTGATCTATATGAAGCCACTGACTGGGTGGTGGCATTAGGAGAATTTGGGTGAGGCACCATCAATAAGCTAATAATATTCAGCTCTACTTCTCTTGCCATTGAATCAGGTGAGAGTGACCAATGTTTGGACTTGGTATTGGGCTGGATGAGGATCAAGAAACTGAGGCTAAATCCCTGTAAGTCTGAGGTCACTTGCACCAGTGTTCTTGTGTTCAGACTCTGGGAGTGCAGACTGTTCTAGATGAAGCTGTACTCAACAAAGCAGATGTATTGCGTAGCAATGTCCCTTGATCAAGCTCTGTCATTTGAGACCCAGGTGGCCTTTTTCCAGCTTTAGCTGGTTCAGCAGCTATGACTGCTCTTGGATGGGGATGGTCTGCCCATTATCATCCATGCTCTTGAAATATCCCGACTGGATTACTACTAATATTATTCTGACAGTTACTCAGTGCTGCTCAGTTAGCTGTCTTTTTGGAGCTACAATACAATCAAAAGGATACACAGGTAATGAGTAAATCCAGAAGACAAAATAAAAACATTAGATAGTTGACTTCTGAGAAAAGATATTTGTAGTACTGAATGAGTGTAACTACAGATAAAGGCTGTACAAAAAGAGAATAACGTTACTTTGAACCAAGCCAACATTTTATGTATTTTTCCACCAGTTCTACAGAACTCTTTGTACTCATGCAATGGTATCATTTAAACAGCACTTCTTGTAGCAACTTGTTATTTCAGTTCCAGAGGTACTAGCACTAAATTTTAACAGCTAAGGTATGCTTAAAACAAGAGCCTATATACATTTCCACATAAACTGGAATACATCAATATACCCAAAATGTCAGATGAATGAAACATCCGAAGCAACTTGGTAGAAGCCCAGCATTACAATATATTTTCAAACACTAAATCCACCTTATGTGAGTAACACATTAGGTTTATCTCCCTATCCAACCTCTCACACATTTTCTGAACCACTCCACATTTTTTGTGCTTCTAGACCCAGATTCAAACAACAGACTGACATTTTTTCTTTTTGTGTGAGGTTACTGAAATAATATGTTTATGGAATTAACCAAAATTAGAGAAAACAAACATGAAAATATTCATTTCATCATTTGATGCTACGCACCGTGGGTGGTCTAAAAACAAAACACTGTCTGTTCTCAGAGAACCAATAATTATTACAAAAATGCTGACAAATGTATGCAGGCCAGTCTCAAAAGAACTTTTTTTTTGTCTGACTTAAAATACTGTTAGGAGTGGTAGCAAATACGAGATACCTTTACCAACACAAAGCTGTAAGGAATATTAACCCATGTGCAACATTGAGCAGAAGTCCAGAATAATTTGTCCTATGAACAGAAACTGCAAGTGGCTTTTTAACACCCAGAATCCCCATGTCAAAAAGGGTATCAGAGCTGTGAAAGTTGGCAACTCCAATGATCAAGGGGCTGAGATACTTTCCCTAACAACCGAAAGGCTGGGGCTTTTTAGTTCAGAAGAGGGAACATCATGATAGAAGTTAAGAATGTTGTAGAGAAAGCAGAGAAATGCTTCTCCTTTTCTCATACTATTGACACTCAGGCAAATTAAATATGGTAGATTCACAATAGTCAAAAGGAAGTAATACTTCACACATGATGCATAAACTTATGGAATTTCCTGCCACAAAATATAAATGATAGTCACTTGCTTAAACACATTAATGGAAGGTTTGTTTATTAACAGTTTGTTTATCAACCATAAATATCCATGATCAGTGGCCACACACCTTGGCTGTGGGAGAACTGTTGTTATCATGCCCTTTTTGTGCAATTTCAGGAAACTCCAGGGTGACCACTTTGGAAAATAGACTAGACAGGCCTTTGGTCTGATCCAGTACAGGTCTTATGTACTTAGCTAACAGTGGCAGGCCATTTGTAATACCTGCTGATTTAAATAGAGTTCCTGACATCACCCCCACTGTATCAGCCATTACCACCACTATTCTTCCATGATAAAGCAGCCACAACATGCAGCATTGTCTGACTCACTTATCCCAGTAAGAACAGTAAAAAGCACAGCAACTTCCATTTAATGAAGTTAAAATATGACCATATTGAATAAATATTTATTGACATAGTGCACTTTTTAGTTTAAAGGAGAGCTATCTCTTCCCCAAAACCCTTTAGATTTCATAGGACCTAGGATTAGACAGGGCCCTTCCTGTTGAACCTCCAGCATCTACTGAATATGTTCTTATTCCAGCAGGTATTTTAAGTAATTTCTGATTTTATAGTTTAACTGATTTAATATTTATTGTATTCAATCTGATCCGCACCACTCGGAGACAATTGTGATTTTAAATAAATACTCAGAAATTGCTTCTGACCCCCAAGAATTTACCTTTAGTGGAACTCTACTCTTGTTTGAACCTTGGGGGGGGGGGCTATGATTTCAGTTCTTCCTCCTTCTGGATAAACAGTCCCTTATGCAAATGGAACGAGCTCCCCACCACCACCACAGAAAATATACTTTTTTGAATGGTGCACATTGTTTAAATATGCAGTTTTGCACGACTGTGCTAAACTAGTGCTAGTGCATCCCTCTTGCAACTAATGATCTAGAGTTATTTTGTTTTATAGCTGAAGGTCCTATGTTATACCTAAAAGGCAAAAAAATTGAAATATTTTTACCCATTTTAAAATTTCAACCTTCTGCTCTCCAGAAAGCCAGTTGAAATAAAAACAAGTTCTACACTGCTTCCTCAATATGCTCATATTTCCATTCTGAGAAGTTTCCTCTGGAAGAGTATTTCATAGTTTCATATTGCAAAATGGTATACTATAACACTATAAGCCCATTCCCCTAGCACAGGCATAAGCAAACTCGGCCCTCTATATGTTTTGGGACTACAACTCCCATCATCCCTAGCTAACAGGACCAGTGGTCAGGGATGATGGGAGTTGTAGTCCCAAAACATCTGGAGGGCCGAGTTTGCCTATGCATGCTCCAGCAAACTAAATCTTAGAAGACTTATAAAGAACTTCTATGTCACAAGACTTGTGAATTTAACATCAAGATTCCAGTAATAATCTTTTCATACAATGCGCAGGGGTGGAACCACGTCCTGAATACATGAAGTCAGTTTTCAGGAAGGTGGAAATATTTACAAAAATAAATAAACGGGAAAGTTTTGAAAACATCAAATAACTATGGCTTGAGAGTTTCCACTTCTTACTCTGCAAGGTATTTGACAGATTACTGAAACAATGCCTAAATCTGATGTTTTGAATCTGGTTTGAAATGCTTCCAAGATTTATAGCCGTTTAACATTACTGGCAAATACTGCAATCTGATCTGCTTTATTCAGTTCAAAGTATGAATTATATTCACTTAAGACAATTGCTACAATATTTTTTTACTATTTGATTTTTCAATGGGTTTCTTCAGAAACGCTGGCTCCCTCGGCCTGAAAAGACGAGTACCGCACCCAACAGTCGAATTTGACTGGACTTAACCATCCAGGGGTCCTTTACCTTTATTACCTTTACTGCATTAAAAGAATAAACACATTGGGTATTGAAGCTTGGAGGAGCAAATACTACTGTGCTCAATTGGACCTGTTTTCAGAAAGGTACTTCTGTTCACTCAAGGGTGAAGGGCTCCAATTTCTGTTAATTCTCCCCACCCCCACTGTAGCCACCTGTGCTGCGCTACTTACTTCTATGAAGTGTGGCTTTGGGCAAGAAATATATCCCACCCAACAAACAAGCTAATACTGTACATGTATTTATCCATTCAATGCATACTGCAAGTATTTATTCATCCAAATACTGTGTTATTACCAAAGTTCCCTGGGTGGCTCTTTCACAAAAAGCATGAATATGGTATCTGAAAAACTTCACAGAAAACAAAGTATCAGTTCTACTGCTCAGTGAAGAAAACTGTAAATACCTAATAGTTATGTCACCCTTGCATTTCATAAGCAGTACAGCAAGCCACACATAAACTGCCTATAAACTTCAAAAGCAGTTTCCTTACTTAATGCCAATCACTGAGCATGTGTGTAACATCCAGGTTAAAAATTAACACTTATGTTAACACTTTTGAAGCTAGCCACATTAACAAAATGAAGTTTCATTGATTTAGCATGTTCATGAACATAAATACTCAGAATCAGGGTATCCCAAGTATTTTATGCAAACCACAAAATTTTTTTTAAAGAATATAGTATGTCATTTGCGGGTCTTTTTCATGCAAGAAGATCAACCAACTCAAATTAGAGAAGACACAGATTAAAACAGGGCCAAAAATCTGCTGGAAACTGACTAACACATACCCAAGAATGGGAAATCAGATACTGTACTGGATACTATGCAGATCCTATTCACACAGGTTTCAATGATCTGGAAAGGTTAAATTTAGCAAAACCTTGTCTGATGCAATGGCAGTCAAAACAATGGCCCAGTGCGTGGGCCAGTCTCTCAACCCCGGACCATTCCTCGCCCTAAACACGCTTTCCAGTCACAAGCATGCTGATTTCTTGCTTCTTCATTCGATGTAATAATATCTGCTGAAATTAACCATGGAGGGTGCTTTTGGGAGGAGAGGAGAGGGGGAAAAATCAGAAACCGTACCACACGCTGTGGGTGAGCGGCAGCATGTAAACACTTAAGGAAGGCTCCGGATTAAAGAGCAAGGTATGGGCGGAGAGTTGTCATAAGCCCAGCCATTTCAACAGCCAATAAACAGATACGGCTGGAGCAGAAAGCGTGAAGTAGTAAACAAGGAGGAAGAGTTTTTTTATTATTATTTAAAGGGTTAAAAAAAACGGCTTGAAGGGCTCGACAACCAATTGGAAAAATATACATAGGGGAGGAGAGGAACAGGTTCTTCTTGTTGTTTTAAAGGCGATGGTGGACGAGAAAGAAAGGCTTTTTACCAAGGAGACCCTACCCTTAACTCCCCCGCCTACCCCGCGAAGGGCCCTGGAGGGATGCGTGAGAATGCGACGGGTGGCAGCAGCAGAGGCGTGTCGTGTTTGGGGGGGGTCCCCCCCCGCATAAGAAGCCGACCAGCTCGACCACCAGGCATGCTGGGCCAAATCCGAGGGGGCAGCAACGAGCTGGGCCGTGAGGGGGCAAACTCAGCTCACACCCGCCGCCGCCGCCTCAGGCACCTGCCGCCGGAGGAAAAACTTTCCGTGCCAGGAAGTTCCAGGCTGGAGGGAAGAGGGTGAGGGTGTGTGTGTGGACGTGGAAGAGAGAGAAGCTGGCCAAGGGCCTCGCTCCCTACCCACCCCCCCCCACCCCCAGTTCTCAACCGGCCGGCTTTTCGAAAGGCCAGCCGTTGGCCACCTCGCTTCCCTTCCCCTCCTCCTACCCAGTCGTGCCTCTTCGGCCGGCGCTCCTCGCTCGCTCGCTCTCCCCGCGTCTCAGGCGCCGCTTCCCCCTCATGGGAGCCCCCCCACATCCCACTCCACGGCCACCTCAGCAGCACCGCCGCGTCCCCTGAGGGACCTCACCTCCTCCGGTGCGACGCCGCCGCCACGCCAGTCGCTTCTCCCCATCCCGAGCGCGGGCTCCTCCGTCCGGCAGGCGAGCAGACTATGCCGCAGGCAGGGCTCCTTCCCCCGCCCACCACCACCAGCACCAGGCGGTGGCCCCGCCCCCTCGCTCCCTCTTCGCTCCCCCCCTCCCCGCTGAGTAACTTTCTTCTTTCCCGCTTGGAGCGGCGACGCTCGAGCGCCTTCGCTGAGAGGGGCGGGGGGGAGAGAGGGACAGAACCTGAGGAGGCGGGAGGAGGAAAGAGAAGCGGCAGGGCGGGAGTTCTCGCGGGAGGCGCGCTCGCGCACGGGCAGGCCGGGCGCGCGCGGCAGTAGCAGTAGCAGCAGCAGCTGACTGGCGTGGGCGGGGCAAGTAGTCGGGGCAGTCTGGAGCGAGTTCCTGCTCATTCCGATGACTTCAGACGCTGAGGGAGAAGTGGGAAAGGGGAGGGGGGGGGAGAGAGAGAGAGCGCGGGGGAAATGCCGGCTTCCGATTGGGCAAAGGAAAGGGAGGCCGTAGGGAAACGAAGGCTGGAAGTGATTGGAAGTGCGAGGGCGTGACGTCATCTCAGGAGCATCCAACCCAAGCTCAGGGTTTTGCCCACTCCCCCTCCTTTAATCAATCAATCAATCAACCCCACAGAGCCGGGGACGGCGGTGGCGAGGGAGGTTGGACGCGCGCGGGATTCCGGTTCAGTTCATCCTGCGGGCTGCGCGACCCAGAGTGCTGATGAAGGATGCTGGGAAGAAGCCGAAGGTAGAGCTGTCAGCAAGCTGCGGAACTGGAGCTGGCAGCCTGCTGGATTTACCCACACTTCACTCTAAGGTCTCAGCATCCTTTTCTCACAGTGACCAACCAGGTGCCTCTGTACAAACCCTGCAAGCTGGACCTGAGCTGAACAGCGCTGTGTGCCCACTCACAGTTCCCCATAACTAGTATTGAGACACATAATTTCCCTGATAGTGGAGGTAGAACATAGCCATGGTGGCAAGTGCCCATTGATAAGGGGCAGGGCATTTGCCATCAAGCAGCTCCACTTTTCTTTCTTGCAGAAATCTAATGGATGGAACAATGCTGAAAACATGCAAATAACCCCATAAGGGGTTAGATTGAGGGCACAAGGAGAAGGGGACGACAGAGGATGAGCTGGTTGGACAGTGTTCTCTAAGCTACCAGCATGAGTTTGACCAAACTGCGGGAGGCAGTGGAAGACAGAAGCGCCTGGCATGCTCTGGCCCATGGGGTCACGGAGAGTCGGACACGACTAAACGACTAAACAACAACATACCCTTATTATTTTTATTCCGTCACACACACCACATTCATATCCTATTCTAGGGCTGGCAGCAGAGGCTGGTATTGGTGAATAGTTTAGGCACCAGTACTTTGGAAAGGTCTGTTGGTACCCACCCCTGACAAGCTGCCACCACCACTGTCAGGGGGATCCCCAGAGAAGTGTGAATCCTGCTTGGATGCTGTGACAAGACATGTCACAGTGGCAGCAATAGCTCCTAACATCCATGCAGGGAAGCAAGCAGCTGTCCAAAGAAGTGGTTGCTGCTGCTGCTTTTCTGTCTGCAGTGGGTAGCAATAGGAAATAGGCTGGGCACTGCTGCTTAGAAGGAGTGAGCAGGCAAGGTGAGACTGATCTTTGGGCAAGTGATGGAGGTTAAGAGCAGCCATTGCCTCCACTTCATTACCATCTCCCTCTGGGCAGCACAGGACGGGGATTTAGTTCTAGCATCTCTACTGTCAGGTAGAGCAGCTTCATAGGTTCCCTCTGGGAAGGCTAGACCTGTTTCACCCAGTTCCAGTGGCCATGCCATCTAGCACAGTGCTCCTCAACCTTGGGTCTCCAGGTGTTGGACTAGAATTCCCATAATGTCCAGCCAGCTTGCCCAGTGGTCAGGGATGATGGGAACTGCAGTCTAACAACATTTGGAGACCCATGATTGAAGAACACTGAGACAGAAAAAGTGAAGGTAGCACCAGATGCTTCTTGCCTGCTCAGGTCAGAAAGCTGTAGAGGTAGTTGCAAGGAGCAGTAGCTGCTGTCTTTGGTCACCTCCCTCTGGACGGTGTGGTGGGAGGTTTAGACCTCTCCAGGGAAGCTAGGAGAAGTGTCCACCACTTCTAGGAGAAGTGTCCACCACTTGCTGAGAGCTTCCCAAACCATGGAACGTGCTTTGCTTTGTCTTGTGCTTGGTCCCCTCTTCTTACCTCACCTAGTATCCCTTTGTCTTGCCCTGCCTAGCATATTTACCATCTCTCTTCCACTTGTCTCCCTATGTGCTCTCTCTCTCCCCCCTTTTCTTGTCCTTTTCTGTGAAGCTGGGAGCAAGTCCGCCCAGGAGAGTCATGTTTCCATGAATCCTGGCGCCTGGTTGAGGTTTGTGTAACTCTGATGAAGAAAATATATGCTCATCTGCATATCCTGCTGCGACAACATGGAATGTTCATAAGCATTACAGTGGCTAAGGGAATGAAACTGTGAACTGTTCACATGAAAAAGATCATAGGCCCCAGGGAAGGAAGTGTTGTGGAAGAGATCCAAGGAGAGGAGGATTCCAGGCATAAGGAACCCAGACATGGAGTTCATTGAGGGAGTGCAGAGTAGCCTAGGGCTATGAGTCAGAAACCGAAGGGAAGAGTAAGTAGAGGAGGCAGTGGCCACTGAAAAGACAGGCAAGCAAATTAACCTAGGTATTGAAAGGAGAGGTTAATAACAATGGGAAATCTTGGGGCTTAAGAAAGGTGAGAAAATGTATTCTGTTGCCTGAAGTATGATGTGAGATGGGGGCGGGGGATGGGACAGAAGGGTTGAAAAAGCATGGAGGAGGACTATGAACCAATGACTGATGTAAGCAGTCATTGACTGATGTGAGACTGGGCCACAAGACAGGGAATTGAGGGAAAGGAATGACCAGCATGAATCTGGAAAAAGGAGGATTTCACAAATGGCTTAAGAACTGGAGGGACTAAATATTATTGGAAGGAAGGACATGGACAAACAAGGAAGGTATGGAGGCTCAGGAACTGTGGGGCCATATTATTGCCATGAAAACTCTTATTATGTTTGGGTTTTCCTGACATTGGAAAGAGGTGACATTGTGCAATAGGGGTAAAAGCTATTGTGAATCTGTCCTGCATTGGAATTTGTTGGGAGCAATGTGATGGCGATGGCAGAGACTTCAGATTGGGTGGTCACAATTTTGTTGTTTTACTACACTACTTTGACCTTTCAGCAATAGCAGAAAGCAAGTTTATTCCGTCTTCCATTTTGTCACTGTTCTCATCATCACGTGGACAAAGCAGAAGTTGCACGGAGAAGCTGCATGGCAGTCGTATGGAGCATCTTTGGGGAACAGTCTCTTCTGCAGCTGCTAAAATGTCCTTTCTCACTTCTGGATTCCTAGATCCACTTTGACACTTGTTGGTTTGTTTGAATTTGTAGCCTGCCGTTCACTATAAGGTCTCAGGGCAGGTTATGGACATCTCCAGAACACAATTTAAGCATAGCTGCCAACTTTTCCCTTTTCTTGCGTGGAATCCTATTCGGAATAAGGGAATTTCCCTTAAAAAAGGGGGAAAGTTGACAGCTATGAATTTAAGTAATTAAAAATAAGTTTAAAACAGTATTTTAAAAGAGTTTTACAATAAAACAGAAGCGGGTACTCCATATCACTCAGCTGTATCCAAAGGTTTGGGCAAAAAGGTGCATCTTGACCTGTCAATGGAATTGGACAGTGACAGGGCCAGGTGCATCTTGGACAAGAGGGCTTTCCATGCACTGAGGGCCACCACTAAAAAGGCCCTTGCATATGTTGCCGCCCTGTAAACCTCAGAGGAGGACCCCACCTACAGATCTTTACAACTGGGCAGGTCTAAATGGTACAACAGGGTCCTTGAGATATCTGGGTTAGACTCAATACTCATGTTGTTCTTGCAGTTTTTTTCTAGCGTATACTGCTACCACAAGTAGCTCCAGACCACATGGGAGGAGCTCGCAATATTGCTATTCTGCATCTCAGCATCATCCTTTGGACTACTGGCATGGGCTCCTCCTGAGTGGTCCTGGGTTTCTTGTGCTACCTGCAAGCACAATAGGGAGCAGCACTGCTGTGATTTCACACTACTACTACAACATAAATAGTGTGCCTTAGATCTGCAGCTCCCATCATCTCTCACCAGAGTGGTGCATGCTCTGGTTATCTCCCGCTTGGACTACTGCAATGCGCTCTACGTGGGGCTACCTTTGAAGGTGACCCGGAAACTACAACTAATCCAGAATGCAGCAGCCAGACTGGTGACTGGGAACGGCCGCCGAGACCATATAACACCGGTCTTGAAAGACCTACATTGGCTCCCAGTACGTTTCCGAGCACAATTCAAAGTGTTGGTGCTGACCTTTAAAGCCCTAAACGGCCTCGGTCCAGTATACCTGAAGGAGCGTCTCCACCTCCATCGTTCTACCCGGACACTGAGGTCCAGCACCGAGGGCCTTCTGGCGGTTCCCTCACTGCGAGAAGCCAAGTTACAGGGAACCAGGCAGAGGGCCTTCTCGGTAGTGGCGCCCTCCCTGTGGAACGCCCTCCCACCAGATGTCAAAGAGAACAACAACTACCAGACTTTTAGAAGACATCTGAAGGCAGCCCTGTTTAGGGAAGCTTTTAATGTTTGATGTATCATAGTATTTTAATATTCTTTTGGAAGCCGCCCAGAGTGGCTGGGGAAACCCAGCCAGATGGGCGGGGTATAAATAATAAATTATTATTATTATTATTATTATTATTATTATTATTATTATTATTATTAGGCATACTGGCTGGGCTGATGGAGTCCAACAACATCTAGAAGGCCACAGGTTCCCAATCTCCGCTTTAAATTGATAAATGACTTCTGGCCGACATAGCTTGCAAGAAAAAGGCTAGATAAAAAAACATGTTTGAAAAATAGATATGTTGAAAAGGGTTAGACAGAAGTGTGGGGAAATAGAGATTAGTAGTGTGAGGCACCTTTAATGTCTAAAATGTAACTTTCCTCAAGATATCAGATTAGAAAAGCATAATTTTGTAAAAATAAGAACGAGGTTTGAGAAGCAATACAAAGGACAGTGTCTTATAACCATACCTACCTACATTCTTAGATTTTTCAAATTAAAGACAGATTTGATTTTGAATGGAAGGTCATTTTTTATAATGAATTTACATTTTATTCAATCCAACCATTGGGTATTGTTTAGTTGTACTACTCACCAGACAGTTTTCTTAAATTCAGTGGAAGAATATGCACTTAATTTTTTATTATTTCTGATTTCCTGTTGTTTTCTCTTTGAGATGCCTAATAATGTTGCAAATAAATACACCATGCAATATATATTGGTTCAGTTTTAACTTAGTTGGCCTAAGCAGAATAGCATCATCACAAAGACATGAACTCTCCAAGGCAATGTTTTCTGGCCTTTTCACTTTTTTTGCTTGGTAGCCAATATCCTAAGAGAAATAGCTGGAGCATGTCAGCAAATTTGTGAGGTTGACGCAAGCAATGAAAAGATCAGTTACTTACCCTCTAACACTGATTATGTTTTGTTAGGAACACACTTTTCATAATACAGTGTCCAGTTCTAGCATTGCTCTGTCATGTGGTGAGATTATTGCAGTTTGCACAGTAGGGAACATTAGGAAGTTTACAAAACAAGTGCTCCCTAAATTGTGGGAGGCTTATTTGTGTCATTGAATTAGAAACTGGATTACCAAGGAAATGAGACGGCTTTTTACAAGGCACATACAGCTCTATTCCCACCTTTGTTCTTGTTTGTATTAATTCAGGTCTGCCTTCCCCTCTGTTGCTCCAAGCCCAGTATTAACATTAGTCATGATAAATAAAAGAAAGGCACCCTGTTTCATTGGATAGCGAATGGATTTTTTTGCTCTGGCAGGTATGTGCCAGGGATTTTCATAGAACTTACAAAAGAGAACAAATTTGCTTGAGGCAAGTTAAGGGTGAAAGCAATGTGGTTGAAATAAACAAAGCAGCAGCAGCAAGGTTTATTACGTGACTTCTCTGGCTACTGGGAAATGCACAGGAAGGAAAAAACCCAAGAGCGACTGTTTAAAGTATTTACAAGTGTGCCTGAAGCTAAGCTTGTAAGAACTGGAGGATACACACGGGGTGGGGGCGGGG
Organism: Podarcis bocagei; assembly: GCF_964188305.1. Taxonomy (NCBI): domain Eukaryota; kingdom Metazoa; phylum Chordata; class Lepidosauria; order Squamata; family Lacertidae; genus Podarcis; species Podarcis bocagei. Next base: position 51,873,568 of record NC_138134.1, read on the forward strand.
AGTGTTCTGAAGAAATGTACAAAGTGAGCTGGGAGGCAAAATTTTGGGCTCTGTCATGATGGGTCATACAGCAAGATGATGGCACCCAGTCAGAAAAGATAGGAAAAGAATAAAATCAATAATAGGCACAATACAGCATGGAATTTATTATATGGATAGGAAACTCAGCATCTTTCAGCCTGAGGAAGGTTCCAAGTTAGAGGAGAAAATCAGTTCAGAAGACTGGTTCAGGCATAATAACCTTGGACTTATAAACCATGGCTGATCAACCCAAGAACAAGCTATATATAGTACCCCTGGGTATTCTTTTCTCCCCCTGACCCCCTCCCCCTGAGGGGGTGAGATCTGAGACCATGACTTGCTTAAATCACATTTTTCTATTACATCCAAACCAGGAAATTGCTTGAGTCCCAGCTTATTCACCAGGATATGAATCTGGGATTTAATCTTTGTTTCATATCCTGGTTACTAAAAAGGGATTGAGCCACAGTTTCCTAGTTTAGATTTACCTGAAGGTCAATCATGGTTTAAACAAGCCACAGTCTCAGCACCAACACTTCAGGTAGTCTGTAGAGATTTGATGTAACTAGGGTAAACTGCCTATAAACTGCTTTTCTTGTGAACTACTTAGAGGTTTAATTACAATCAAGCAGTACATAAATTTTGTTAAATAAATAAAATGTAACTCATGGGCATTAATCTGATTCATCTGCAACTAAAAATAGAATCCTAGACTTGCATACCCAGAAATAAAGTCCCTCTTTCTTCAGGGGAGCTTACTTGCAGGTAAGTGGGTACAGGATTGCAGCCTAAAATCCTTATTTAGAATTAAGGCTATATAAGTCATGTAGAAAGCTCCCTCTATTATTGCTTCCTCAGGCCTCAACCCTAAATGATGACTGATTTTTGTAAGCCACTCAGATATTTTTTAACTAAAGGCCAGTATATAAAGGCCATAAATAAATAACTTCAGTTTCTCCTGTGTTGTGAATGATTATTTGTCTGTGGTATGGTAGAGCAAGCAGCTGGGCTTTTTCTGGGGGCAAAATCTGAGTTTCTGAATGGGACAGATTTAGGAAGTAGCCCATTAAGAAGTGGACAATCCCAAATATCTCATTGACACAACTTCTCCCTTTTAGAGGAGGAAGTGCCAATGTCTCTCTGCTTTTGTTACTCCCCTATTCGTATTATGTCCTATTAAGACATATTTGAATGAAATAAAGCACACATTGTATGGAAAGCAATTTTTGTTTATTTTCATAACCACAAATCATAGATTGTAAATAATTGGGACATGAGAAAAGTGCACCCATAATTAGGATTACACTGGTTTACATGTTTAATATGGAAAACTCCAGGGAATAACACATTATGCAAGCATTACATAGTATCAGTCCTGCCTTTTCACCCACCTGTGGGAAACTGCATTACCATAGATTAGGAATGGTATTGATAGCCACCTTTTTGTGCAATTATCGAGGTAATAATTTGGTTCTTCTGCTTGGAGTGTAAGAGGATCCAGTTCCCATTAAATTAAGGTCCCCTTGCATTGGGTAACATCCACACCATATATTTAAAGCATTTGGCTTTCCCCAGAGAATCCTGGGAACTGTAACTGGTTAAGGGTGCTGTGAATTGTAAGTCTATGAGAAGTAAACTATAGTTCCCAGGATTCCTTCAGGGAAGCCATGGGCTTTAAATGCGCTTAAAGTGTATGGCATGAGTGACTTTCGGAGGGCTTGCTAATGCAATGGCTGCCTATTCCCTGTTGATCCAAGTTCAAAGTTTTGTTGACATTTAAAACCCCTAAACAACTTGGGATCAGGAGACCTAGTAAACCATCTCCCCTGCTAGAGAGCAATCTAATCATTAAGCTCTTCCAAGGAGATCCACCAGCAGATTGTCACAGGTGACAACACAGAAGCAAGCCTTCTTGGTGGACAGCACCCATCTATTTAAATGCCCTCCCATGAGTAATTTGTGAAGCGGAGGCAGTAATGACCTCTCTCTCTATATATATATATATATGTTTACCCTGGCTTTCTGGACGCTTGATTTTTGTTTTATTTTGTACCCTGTGCTATTTGTGATGTTTAGTTGCATTTTGTCTTTATCTGCTTTAATGAAATGTTATCGAATATTGCTCTTTATATATTTATTACATTTCTATCCCACCCTTCCTCCCAAAGGAGCTGGGGGGCAGGGGGGCAAACATCAGAAAGTTGGAACAATGCAATGATGATGGTGGTGGTGATTTTATTAAGTAGACAAAAACTTTCTAAGTAAATAAATAGGCCCATGGAATCTCTGTGAGTCTTACTTCTGGGTAAACATGCAAAGGATTGAACTCCATAGTCAATTCAGTTCACTCTTGAAAACTCCACAAATGAGCTCATTTGCCAGCATGCATCTGCAACACAGATAGCATGTGTACAATATCAAAGACATGAGAAACTCAGTGCAAGAGCAGGATTAGGATGGTCATAGTCCTGCATTAAAGAGGGCGGTGAAGGTGACCTATATGAGGAAGATGGTCTGATCCCAAATGTGATTTGAAAATAATCCTAAGAAGGGAGACTAGGGAAGCCTGGAAGTTGCCCTTCAACTAATAATAATAATAATAAGTTTATTTATACCCTGCCCATCTAGCTGGGTTTCCTGGGGAGCATACTGGACACACACACAGCTCACTTGGCCACAGTCTTGTTCACCTCTATGGTGAGATGCATTTCTTTTGAAATTATAGCAATTATTTTGTATCTATGCATATACATTAACTCATGCAAATTACATACAAATTGGTGCCATCCTTGAGTCTCTTTTTTGTTGGTGATGCATTTCCTCTTTTTTAGCAAAAAATAACTGGCCACCTGAAGCATTATCTAGGCACTGCTTTATTAGTATTAGTATTAGTATTAGTATTAGTATTAGTATTAGTATTAGTATTAGTATTATTAGCTGCCCATCCGACTGGGTTGGCCCAGCCACTCTGAACAATCTAGAATGGTTTGCGATGATTGTGGTTTTGACAAAAGATTGGGAGGGGACCCAATCATGGTGAATGCTAGAAGGAAATGAGTCGTTTGCATGCAACTGAAGCAAAAAGCAAATCAGGAACCAGGCTGGAGTACAGTTGGCGGCGTCTTGGTCCAGAGAAGCAGAAGCAAGGGACAAATCAAGGCTAGAGGAAATGTAGGAGGCCTGAGCAGCAAGTAGGAGCTGGTGGCTTCTTGCCTAGAGAAGGGATCAAAGGATGATCTGGGAGCCAACAGAGAGGCTCTGCTCCTCCCTTTGCAATCAGGAGTTGTTATGAGCTAATAGTGCTGGGACTCTCCTCCCATCTGTGGACATGTTTTCATTCCCCAGTGGCTTAAGAGCTCTTACAGATTGGTGCCTGCTTTATTCTCCAGAGCAGTGTTGGTTCCTGGTGCTCCTTCACAATAAAATTAGAACTTGAGGTCTGTGAATTTACAGACCATATTTTGTAGCGCAGAAGTTCAAATGTGACCTGTGCGTGTATCCTCCGTAAAAGCAGGGGAAAAGGCGCGTCCCATTCATTACTTTTATGGTGTATTCTCATTTGTTATCCATTGATTCAACATTCTTCCTCCTTCACAAGTTTCACATTCTCTGTTTCACACGTATCACGTAGGTGACCACGTCATTCAACTGATGAAGTGGGCTCCTGACCATGAGCAAGCTTACATCACAGTAAATTTGCTCGCCTTTCAGGTGCCGCAAGACTTTGTTGTTACTTTTATTATGTCACCTCTATTGCACCTGGTCCTCGTTTCACTATTGACGCAGCAGCATGCATCACTATCACAGCAAAACTGGTCTTGAAAACACAAGTCTCCTAAAGCATTTCATTTACTTAATCAATGCTTAACTTAGATGATGTCATTTTTATAAGGCCTGTCACATGTAGATATTACTTGTGCAACTGCATAACTCTGCCAACTGCTGGGGATCCCAGCCATGTGCAGATCCATACACAAATAAGATCTGCATGATGCTATGATGCAAACGACGTCTTTCCTGACACATGGGACCTCAGTGTCTGCAAGCATCTGCAAGAGTATAATGTGAGCATCAACCTGAAGGCTGATGGCAAATTTTGTTTTAAAGTGCACTTTCAAAATTGATCTTATGTACACAAAAAGTTATTAAAGCTGCAAACATTCACAATTGGCTTAATCAAATTAAACTTATATTAAAATGCAACTTTACACTGTTTTGGAAACAATATGCAAAGGTTTTATTGTCTCTAATATACATTTTTAAAAGATTCAATTGCCGTATTTTTTGCTCTATAAGACTCACTTTTTCCCTCCTAAAAAGTAAGGGGAAATGTGTGTGCATCTTATGGAGCGAATGCAGGCTGCGCAGCTATCACAGAAGCCAGAACAGCAAGAGGGATTGCTGCTTTCACTGCGCAGCGATCCCTCTTGCTGTTCTGGTTTCTGAGATTCATAATATTTTCTTTCTTGTTTTCCTTCTCCAAAAACTAGGTGCATCTTGTGGTCTGGTGCGTCTTATAGAGCGAAAAATACTGTAACTATTCCTTCATGCAAAATATGTTACTTTCTGAATAAGGAATTAGCATTGTTCTTTGATATATATTCCCCTTATTTTACTTTAAACATGATCTAGTGCTTTTTTGGTGCTTTTTTGGTAAAATTTCAGTCCATTCTTGTATCATTCACAGCAACATTTTATGCTAATCCTATGCTGTTAAACTGCTGTATGTATCGGTTAAACAAACATATGCGTTTACACTGGGAGAGTTTCTCAAGCATTTAATCTTCTATTTTGTTTTATTTACACATATTGTTTTTATTCCTGTTTATATAGACACACCTTGTTCAGAATAACACTCAGTAATAAATTGATTTTCACAGAGGATGGCAGAAGACCACATTTCCTTCATAGAATCAATAGCCAAATATTTTTATTTCACAGTTCTGCCAGTATCTCTGTAAGCAAGTCTGCCCAAAACAGAATTGACAAATAAACTAGTAACATGAAAGTATAATTTTTATCACTTCCCCTTTTAATAGGAAAATGCAACAATGTAAAATCAAGCCAGATATTATTTCAATGAACAGAAAGAGCAAAGAGGAGCTAGAGAAATAAAAGAGAGAGAGGCAAAACTAGTTTTTCAAAGGTAATGGGCAAGTTATTTTATTTGTGTTAGTAGAACAAACTTAACTTCAGAAACTGTTAACAGCATCAGATGGTATTACATTTTAGCTGCATAAGAAAATGATATAGCACATGTTGAAAGATCAGAGTATCACCAGACTGATTCTGATGTGTGTGGAGTGCTCCACTCTCTCTTCACAGATCATCTGTTTCTGGAACACCATTTACCTCTGTAGGGTGTATAGTTATCATTATGGGAATATTCTCAGAGGTCCATCCTTTAGGAGTCCTGTTGAAAGACCGCCTGGTAGAAAGAGGATTGGCAAGGACCATAAATCGTGGATCATTTAGCAGGAGGAAGTTGAAATCTGGTACCTTGAACTTAACCAGTTTCGATGCTCTCTCAAAACCACCAAAAGGAGTGGCAACTCTGGACGACGGGGACAAGAGTAAAGGAAAGGTGAATCAAAACATATACTCACTCTGCTTTGAACCTACAATTAAAAGGGGTATTTCAGAACATTCATATGGTTTTTCTTTTGAAGCACTTGTTACTGGTTTCCTCTGTAGTACTTTTTAGTAGGTAGGTAGCCGTTATCTCACTAATCCTCATGGCAACCTTTTGAAGTAGGGCACTAGCGTTCCGATTTTACACCTGGGGTGGAACTGTGGTAGAAGGAGTGTGAGCTGACCAAGGTGATGCAGATATCTCATCAAGTCTAGCAACACTGGAACAAACCACGTCACTGAGAGAAGACAGGAGGAGTTCAGTGTGCATCAGACAATAAACCACTGCAAGAACTGTAGATGTAAGGGATTTACTATTCCATTCTCTCTAATAATGATGATTTGAATGGAAATAAGCATGCTACCTTACAGAAAAACCTTGAACAATTCAGCTGAATTGCTTTAGAGAAGTTAATACTGTAGTTGAAACTCATTGGTGCATAGGTGTGTGTAACTACAGTGGTACCTTGGGTTAAGTACTTAATTCGTTCCGGAGGTCTGTTCTTAACCTGAAACTGTTCTTAACCTGAAGCACCACTTTAGCTAATGGGGCCTCCCACTGCCGCCATGCCGCCAGAGCACGATTTCTGCTCTCATCCTGCAGCAAAGTTCTTAACCCAAGGTACTATTTCTGGGTTAGCGGAGTCTGTAACCTGAAGCATCTGTAACCCAAGGTACCACTGTAATCTCTTAATAGAAATGGTCAGAGACGACAGTCCTAGTCTAGATGGAGCAATGCTTTGACTCATTTTAAGACAGCTTCATATGTAAGTTCTATTTCATAACATATTGTCATTGTTTCCTAATGACATTGCCAAAAATATACACATGAGCTGTCTGGCTCCTCATAACCTTCAGCCTTGGATATTACAGGCAGATTTCTGAATGGTCAGGAAATAGCTTTCTAATATTTTAAAAGAAGTACCTTCTTAAAAACAAAATGTGTTACAACTAGATGAAATGTTCAGAATACACGTTTTCTGGATAGGGATCAACATAAAGAAGAGCAGAGTAATTAATTAGTTCAAGTTCAAGAGTAAATCTTCTGAAGCAATCATTTGGATGATGTCAAGGAGTTGTAATGCCCTACATTTTATGAAAGCAAAACATGTAATTTGAATCTGACTCATTGTATACAATCAAAACCCAGCATAATAAAGCTTGTTGATTGTAATAGAGAAGTGCAGGTCTTTTACACAGCAAAAAAAATATTAGCCTGAGCTTAGGTTCATTTCCCAGTTTTGTGACTTGCGAAAGCAGGTGACCATACATATGCAATGCAGTTACACAACAACCAGGAATGATTAATCACATATAATTGTAGGTTAGAACACAATCATTGTTGTGTGTTTCATGAAATGCAGTTCAGTTCCTATGTTTCAAATCTAGCCCAGAGAGCCCCAGTGTTGGTCTTTGTGAACTGATAAAACATTTGAAGGAGGTGGTATCCAGTTTTAACTTTTTTCTTCTAATGGAAACATGGGAAGCTGGCTGCTACAGTGGTACCTCAGGTTAAGTACTTAATTCGTTCCAGAGGTCCGTACTTAACCTGAAACTGTTCTTAACCTGAAGCACCACTTTAGCTAATGGGGCCTCCTGCTGCCGCCGGCCCGCCGGAGCACGATTTCTGTTCTCATCCTGAAGCAATGTTCTTAACCTGAAGCACTATTTCTGGGTTAACAGAGTCTGTAACCTGAAGCACATGTAACCTGAGGTACCACTGTACTGGATTAGATCATGGATCCATTTAGCTCAGCAATGTCGACAATGACTGGCAGCGGGTCTCCAAGATTTCAGACAGGGATCTCTCCCAGCCTTGTGTAGAGACGCTAGAGATGAACCTGGAACCTTTCACTTGCAAAGCACATGCTCTACCACTGAGCTACAGCCCTTCCTCAACACCACTATATTTCTTGTACCTTATTTCTGCCCCCCCCCCGTCATTCCCCCCCTTCTTGGTATGGTCAACAACAGTGTTTAGCAGTTCTTGCAAAAAGCAGTTGCTACCAAGCAGTCAGTGTGGGGAAAGCAACTTTACATTGCAATAGAAGAAAAGGATGCAGATTTGGATAAATGACTATTGTGGAATCAGTGGCTTAAAAGCTTGTGGCGCATATGCAGTACATGGCAACCTGCAGGTGATGGTTTTGCAGCTTGAGGAGTTGGGCTGCTGCATTCAGTGCAGTAACACAGAACAACTTCCAGATGGACTGGATTCCTTCTAGTGCTTTGAAAACAATCCATTTCAGGAGGGGAACTTTGCTTCACTGACAAGGGAGGGAGGCATAACCAGTCAAGCCTGCTTCTTGTTACATCCAGGCATTCTGTGGTGCCTCACTTCTCACCAAGGGTTCTTCTTTTGGATAGTTTTCCTTCTTGGGAAAAATGATAATAAAGGTGGAGGAAATTTCCTCCCCAATTCATTGCATAATTTTGAGGTGCCTTAAGTCAAGGATAACACAGGTTTCCTATTAGGGAAAAGGCAGGGTAGTAGTAGTAGTAATAATAATAATAATAATTAGTAATAATGGCCAACATGATGCCTGTTCCCTCTGTCTGGGCCAAACTAGGCATCTATTAATTGTGTGAATGTCATTAAAAAGTATTTTTGTTGTTATGTGAATAGCAGCAGTGGAGACAGGTGGGCAGCCTTCAGTCCATGGGGATGAAGAGTTTAACCCTTATCTTTTCCTGCCGCAGTCTCAACATCTTGTCTCTGATGCTGCTGTTTGGATTTCAAGGGAAGCTCCCACTGGCACCAGTGGGGGTTTCCCTTGACATACAAATATCAGAAAAGTAACTTTTGTCAGAACCATAGCACAGAGAGCGCTGAACTTGCCCGCCACATTCCACACAGTTCTGAGGTGATCAAGCTCTACCAAAATTACTGCTGATGTAACAAAGGTGTGTACTAATTGTATTCTCATCATTAATGTAACATCTTGTTTCTCTCTCAGAGAGGATGGGTCAAATTCAGTGTCCATATGCTGGAACACTTGTCCCACAAATATCCACTTGAATTTTTATTTCTTTTTGCTGCCAAGTGAATAATCTTCTCACTTTTTGTTTTGTTTTGTTTTGTTTTGTTTTGAAAGTTGTTTCCAGGACTTTGAGTTGCTTGGTCTGCAATCCTATACCCACCTAAGTGGAAGTCCCATTGAATTCAGTAAGACATTTCTAAACAAACATTTAGGATTACATAGTTTATTTACTTTTTTCTGCTGATGCTGCTTATCGGGTTTAGATCATCCTGACCTTATTTCAGCAACTGCTTTGTGTGTTTTGACTGCTTTATAGTTTTAGTGTGTTTTATGCTGCCTTTTATGGCTTTTGTTGTTTGAGGTGCTGTGCATTGGTTTGGGTCCTATTGTGGCAGAGACTGTGACTCATACATTTTTTCAAAAATAAATAAATGAAGTAATAATAAATAACATTTTCCTCCTAGGTCTCTTGGATCCTTTTAGCTGTCTTCTGAATCCATTCCAGGTTTGTTATGAATTGTCACAGCCGGATGTGAACACTACACCAATATGGTAGTGCCTGATAACTGAGGGGATGTTGCAGCTGAATTCAGTCTTTTTATCTGAGCCCATTCTATTAAAGTCAATAATAGCAGCTGATTAGAAACACACATTGCTTTCCTGGTGTAAAGCTTTTTTTAAAAAAACAGGTTCAGAAGTGGGAGTTGGCCTTCACAGTTCGATGATCAGGAATGAGTCTGTGTCTGATGTGAAAAACCCAGAATTACAATTCCTGGAAATATTTCTTCCTGCAGTGACACAACGCCAGCAGAAGGGCCTGACTCACTGAAAGAGTGGTGTCACTATTATATCACTGGGGTCTGTTGAAGGTGATGTCATTTTCTGCATTTTCCCCGAAACAGTAATCAAATTAATTACTTACAATGACTAGAGAGTATAGAGCCTAAAAATAGGCATTTGGTTGTTGGACTCTTATATGCAGCCAAGTAGAAATCTGACAGAAAGAAATATATGTGAGGAGTTGTGGGTTTTTGCTTTGGTTTAAAATACTTGCCCTGTTCTCACCCCACCCCAATCATTGCTTTCAGTTTCCCACAATTCCAGCTGGGTTGTCTTAACTGTATGTTTGGTGTGTTCCCCTCCCTGCCCCAAATTTGCTCTAAGTTCCTTGTTGGGCTTCTTTACTCCCACCATTTCCATGATTTCAAAGTAGGCTCTTGCACAGAAAGACTCAGGTTATCAGTAAAATAATATCAGAGGAGTTGGGGTCTTGAGAACAACTAGGCTTATTACCGTATTGGCCTGAATATAAGCTGCACCCGAACATAAGCTGCACCTTTAAAATTGAAGGGGGGGGGGAGATAAAAGACCCCAGTATAAGCCGCTTCATTCCTTGCTGCTCCTAACTGCATGCTGGCCGGGGGGGGGCATGCTGTGTTGCTGACGGCTTTTTCCCTTCCTCGCTCTCTTCCTTCCCGGCCTTGGGGGAGAGGACAGGGGACTACATATGGGGTGGGTGCTACTTCACCGCGCTCCTGTTGCAGTTTGCCCCGCGCTCCTGGCTGCATACTGTAAGGTCACGAATATAAGCTGCACTTAAAGTGTGGGAAAGTGTGGCTTATATTCAGGCCAATACAGTAAATCTTAGTGGCTTCAGTGAGGCCACCTGTGGTCAGGTTCGTAGCCTTACAGCACAACACAGCCGAGTTACACACTTTTCACTCCAGCTTAGACCCTATGGGAGATAGACGGGCATGTTCAGCATTAGCTGTACTGTACCCTTTGCCTTTAAGTGTCACAGGACACTCAGCTGTAGAAAACCATGGTTTGTTCTTGTGAGAGTGTGTCAGGATAAGCCTCAGACTTGCTTGCTCCCCACTGCGCTTCTTTGTTTGTGTGGGGAAGGGGGGTACGTGAGCTCAAGGTTCACCCCCAGCCTGGTCTTGTAACAACAACAAGCCATATCGTTTTGTTACAACTGAATGGGGCCTTTGTCTTGATTCATAGCTTATGCAATTATGAGATCACTTCCATCAGCATCTGTTGCATCATTTTATGAAGGGACCATATCCTCGGGAAGAACAGCCAGTACCAGGTTTGGCCATATATGGCGTCTTCCTCTCCCCCTTCCTCATCCTACTGCGTGGCTCCAAGGTGGCAAAAAACAGCTACCCAACTTTACGCTGCCCATGTGTTCCCCCCCCCCCACTGCATAGCCTTCTGAATGAGGGTGGATCTTGGCAGTCTATGAGAGAAGTTGGTGGCAGCTGCAGGAGGAATCAGAGGCTCCCTGTTGATAATGGCTGACCAGATTGTCGTTATCTCTATGCCAGGTACAATGTGGTAGGGCTCCACTTGCCAGCCACCTCACTCCTTACTTTGAGACATTTGCTTCTTTTGATTCTGCAGAATGGAAATACTAGTCTTGACCAGCTGCTAAAGGCATGCAGTGCCTGCTTCCTGTTTTCTGTAGCAATGGACTGCTACCTTTTGGCTTTCTGAAAGGATTTTTTGTGTTGTGTTAGTCACTTGGAATTAAATGCAAGCTATTCATTAAAGGGGAGAAAAACACACACACACCACACGCACTGTTTCAATAAATGAAATTACTGTATCAAGTTTGAATAAGCATGCGCCACAGCCTGGGTGTTTTGTAAAAATGTTCCCAAAATACTTCCAGTCAATGTCAACATGTCTAGAGCTTCTGCTAAAAGCCAGAGGACACCATTTGAAACGTAAACATTTTCTTTCTCTGTTCATCTCTTGCCGTTAGCACACTCGGCTCTTTGTATGCAATACTGTACCTAGATTTTATTTTCACAAGAATTTCACCAGCTTTTTGCTGGTTTTAAAAAGTCTGAAAATGTGGGGTTTTATAAAAAAAGGTATAAACAAGCGCAGAAATTCAGCTTCTTGTTGACGAAAGATTATCTAGTGACGTTGTCAGCTCTCAGATTCCCTAAGGGACAGAGAGGAACATGTGTGGCAACTGCGCCTGCCTCAGATCTTTGTGGGATTAGATCCCAACTCCCAAACCACAATTTGCATATCTATAAACCAAGAGATAGAGGGAGGATATAATGCCTATAAATATATGTGTGCCAAGGTCTTAACTGGTCTTACTCATTGGCCTCATGGCAGACAAAATAGTGGTTGTGGCACCTCTAGTGTAGGGGAATCTCAGCGTGCGATACAGCCTATTCTGTTCATTCTAAGACTGATGGTGTACACATACGAGTTAGTTCCTGAATTTAGTGTAATCCTGGATCAAAGGGTGAGGGGCTTGATACATTAATGGAATTAAATATACAGAAGAAAAGTTTTCAGTTCTCCCCGAAGCTTCTCTGGAGGCTTAGGGGCCCCCCTTGAACTATGTGTGATGGGGTGCAGTGCGAGGGGGGGAGGGGAAACTTTCTTTCTGCAAACTTTCTTCCATTCTTTTGTCTTAGTCTCTAAGCCACAGTTTCCACACAAATCCATCTCTTATAAAACTTGGTGTTTGTTTATTTATTTATTTATTGGTCAAAATTACCTGTTAAAGCTCTTAAAGTCAGGCAGCTCTGGCTTTGCTTCAGGCTTAAAGAGTTTGGGGTATAAGGCCTCCAACAGCTCTGGGTCGTTGCTGATGGCTTCAATCCAAGGTGATTGATAGTACTTTGGCACAGATGTAGTGTTGAACCTCTCAGGAGGAATTGTCTTCAGTGGTCCAGAATATCCTTCGAGAGGAAAATTATACACAGTGTTTGGATTTTGCAGTAGCAACCTCCCAACTGTCTCACGCAACATTCCAACTCATTCTCACCATGTCCCCTAGGCACCGCATAAGACATTCTACAATAATTGTCACTTAAAGATCATTTGATTAAGATTGTGGTTTCAGCCACAATCCTCAATGCTGCTCTTCTAAATTCTGTTGTAAACAATGGATTAACTCTGGCAAGAAAAGTCTAAGGATTTAATAGAATTTCAGCTGTGGCAGTATTAGACAAATATATCTTGGGTGATGGAGAGAAAGGTAGAAGACTGTGAGTGGAAAACTCTCGTCTCATGTACTCAAACTTTTTTTATATGCAACACTGGCATATTTAACACATATTCAAAATACACTGTAAAACCTGGAGATTTACCTGCAGTGATCTCACTTTGTAACACACAGGGGCAAAGCAAACTACAAAACACATCAAGTAAACTTTAAGTTTTTTTAAAGGCTTTAAAAAGCCCACCTGTTTCAAATGGCTTTTAATTGATGTCTTTTATGATGGCTCTGGAAAAGACTGGATTATATTTTATTGTACTGTTGGTTGGTGTAGCTTCTGGGATTTAAAAAGTTTTTATTATAATATGTTTGTATTTTTATGGTTGTATTTTGTTCTCCACTTTGGGTGGACTTGTTAGGGACATGTGGCTTACAGATATTTACATAAGGAAATAAATAAGTGTATATACAGACACATGTAACTAGTGTGGCCAAACTGTTGTGGAACCTCATTCAGATCACATTGCTCAGATGTAAAATCTGCCCTGTAAGATCCAGACCAGGAGAAGCAGGTTTGGCTAGTTTCCAGCAGAAACCAACTACAGTATGCACAAAGCTGATTGGCTGGCTCCTGAGATGTCATGAAGCCACTGGCTCTTCACACCCCAGAGCAGTTTTTAAAGTTTTTTTTTAAAAAAAACAACTTGTTGAGGGTTTTAAAATAATAATAAGGTGTGAAACAAATGTCTAATCATATCAACTTGGAAGATATTTGAAAAATAAAATCTAAAAGACAGGCAGCTTGCCTGAAGCATAGGGAAAGAAATGGAGAGAGAGAGAGGAAATCATTGTGGGATTCAGAAGAAAATAAGTGTGCAGTATGTGATGAGTAGGCAATATTCCTGCATGGGGGGGGGTTGGTCTAGATGTCCCTTGGGTCCCTTCCAGCTCTAAGATTCTATGAGTAAAGGCAACTAGGGAGGGAAGCCAAGACAACATTATTATTATTTTTTTTAAAAATGCACTGACTCCTATTTATCCACACATCTTTGCAAGGCATGCACGCATCTATAAGAGAGGGGAAAGCCCATTCAACACGAGCCAATCAAATTTTCAAAACATTTATGATGACATGTAGCCTCCAGCTATTTAAGCATGTGTTTGGCCAGTTAACATTGAGCTTCCAAGAGGGCATGTAATTGGTACAATGTACACATCATAACAGCAGATTCTTATGTGTGCTTTCTTGTGTGTAAGTTTCACTGTGCACAACAGAGTTTACTTTCAGGGAAGTTTGTGTAGGATTCCAGCCTTAATTAAATAAATCTATACATAAATATGGTGCTGAATCCATTATGCGGCAGTCGCACAAGTGGCGAAAAGGCTGTGATCAGTTTACAAATTATGCCCCCATAAATCTCTCAGCTCTTGTTTAGAAAAGGGCAGACAAAGAAAAGACTTCTTTGTTGCTCAGTGCCTCTAGATAAAGGAAACTCGTGTCCTTGCTACTGTATAAAATGTTCTTGCTACCAGAGAGCCAAATTGTCCTCCTATTTACTCTTGTATAAGGGTTTTCTTTCAAACATTCTTTCACGCTAAATATTGTATAATTGGTCAAGTCTGCATCCGCTGAAAGATTTCCCCTAACAACCAAAACAGACAGATAGATTTGCAGAGCTTTGTTGTGCATAAGATAACTCTGTTTGTGTGACCTCCCCTGACCTTTTTAATAAGATCTATTCATTTATGGTTGGTTTCAAATAAAGAAGCTACACATTTAGTAGATCCATGCCGAAGAACTTTGTGCCAACATTCTACAGATAGTAACTCAAAGATATAATCTCACTGAATTGGGCCTTCACAGGTTTTAGCACAATAAATGCAGAAGAATAAACCAAACCTCCTGCTTCAAGCTTGAACTTTTGTACCAGGGCATTTATATTTCCATAATAAGTGCTGTAGATTGTATAGAGGTAAATCCTAGTGTGACCTAAACCAGTAACTGCTGCTATTATGATGGCAACATGGGACATGATCTATTTTAATGCCATTTTATGAATTGCTTTTCATGGAAATTTCAAGGTGATTTAAAATTGTACAATAAAAAGGGCTGAAAAGAATTGCACGTACAAATGACTTATTTTGCACTCTGGACTATGAGTGAAAGGGTTGGGGAGAATGACCCTCATGCAAAAATCAACCTTGATTCACATGGGACTACTTCATATTGTGCTGCTGATACGTCATCAATTTTAATGGCAGATTTATGTGTTGGAAAGCAGTGAAGGTAGAGTTATCATGTGGTAACTTTTGCCCCTTTTGCCTTGGCTATCTCACAGAGGTCATAGGTGACTCATCTATGCTTCCACTAAAGATACCACACAGTAGGTCTCCTCTATGGAAGAATTTTGATTGTTTTTACTTTGCCCAGAAAATAAGAGGTTTGTCTGGCTGGGATATTCCACGGTGGCTTACCTGGGGCAAGGGTTTCGGGGTTCGGTGGACTCCGTGGATCGGGGGTATTAGGAGGTGTTGTTGGCGCATGCTCTTGAGCTGCCTCCATGCTGCTAGCATCCAACTGAATGCACTGTATGACCTCGCTGCGCTGCATTTGAATGATAAGAAATAGCACAGCTATCAGGTTCATAACAGAGACGCCAAAGGACTGCTGAAAACAGTGTCCTGGTTCCTTGGTGCTTCTTAACTGGCAAACTGATACACTAAATGCTTTGTTCAAGCATCTTCTTTTTTCCTGACCACTTTTTTTTTTTTGGCCTTCGTATTCTGCTGTCTGAGCACCACATACTCACAAGCACCCCGTTGAACTGCTGAAGTGTTATTCTTGTTTTAGACTTGTGGGATGAAGATGCCACAGAGATTAATTGGCTTTCTAAAGCTGGAATAGAAAGTATCTGGCAAGTTGGGAATGATAGGCCTCTTGTGCTCTAGGGAAACAAGTTATCTCTTAAAATATCCTTTTTCCTGAAGCAAAGGCTGTCAGATGGTGCCCTAATTTTAAAATGATGTACTCACTGTCCCCAACAAAACAAACAGACCTTATTCCAGAAACCTCACTACTTTAAGTGCCCTGATTCAGTTTGGATCCAGGTACATAATGGGGGGGAGGGGTTATAACCTTCCTTCCTTGACACCATGACCCTGATTCATACACACACACCCCACCCCACAAAGTTGCTATTAACTTTGGAGGGGAAAGCATTCTAGAATGGCCCCTCCTCCCCAAGTGCAGCAGCCCTGACCCAAATTGCCCTTCCTTGTTTGTCTTAGCAAAAGAAAAAATACGTTGGGAGATGTATTAGCACATTTCCTGCAACACCTTTGTGATGTCAGAGAGTAACTCTAAGAAGACCTTGAATTTAATAAAACATCTAGTCACAAAGCTGTCTAATAGCTCCAGC
This sequence comes from Podarcis bocagei, assembly GCF_964188305.1. Classification (NCBI taxonomy): domain Eukaryota; kingdom Metazoa; phylum Chordata; class Lepidosauria; order Squamata; family Lacertidae; genus Podarcis; species Podarcis bocagei. Next base: position 51,889,596 of record NC_138134.1, read on the forward strand.
AATTGAGAGGGCTCTGATGGTTTCCGCCAAGTAGGACTCGCACATAGAACAAATGACGTTTCTGAGTGATGAAAGAAAATTGGGGATGATAAGTAACTGCTGTAATATTTAGGATGGAAATATCCCCCCAAGATGGAATTTGCCTGTTGGCTTGATTGGCAGCTTCCCCTCTCTCCCCATGCAGCTGAAATTCCCCATCTGTTAAAGAATTCTATCTTCCTTTGTGTTTGGTCATGCTTACCTCACTTGGACACCTAAATATTGGCTTTATCCCTAAGCAGTATCCATAATGAATTCCCGCAATGACACCTCAATTTGTAATCATGATAATAACCTTAGTGCAGGCCACTTCACAAAGATTAATGACAGGCTGGAGTGAGCCATTCTTTCTGCTGGGTCATTAGTTCCATAGCTGCATCCGAAGCCTTAATCACTGTTTCTTTAACATAGAATTAGAGCGCTCTAAAAAGTCAGAACCTTATTTTAGCCATGACATTGAAATGAAAAGGTTTGTAAGTATAGGCTGCCTTTGAGGACAATTTTCTGTAGGTATGGGGGGGGGGAGAGAAATACAAACAAGGCTTTAAAACAAGAGTCCTTGACTGAGAAATTCAAACAGATTTTGTCCACCCATAGGAGCCTTGACATAGCACAAGATTTACAATGCAGTTGTTTCCATGTTTACTCAAAATAGTGTGTTTTAATGTAATTTACCCCCTAGTTGTTACCCAGCAGGGCAACATCTGCACCATAAATTTAAAACCTTTGTCTTTAACACTTTAACAGTCATGGCTTCCTCAAAGGGATCTGGGAACTGTAGTTTGTGAAGAGTTGATTGTTAAACCACAATGGGAACTGTAGCTCTGTGAGGGAAACAGGAGTGTCCTATTTTTATTTTCTTTAAAAAATATTTACCTATATACCATAGCATCATAGAAATGTGGTCTGAATAGCCCTAGAGGGTCATTTAGTGCAGCCCCTTTCAATGCATCTACTGCAAAGGAAACAATTAAAAAAATCGTAACAACTCTCAGCACCCTTAGCAAACTACAGTTCCCATTTCTTTGTGGGGAAGTCATGGTGACTGAAAGTGGCATAATACTTGTACTGCTTTAACTGTATGCTATGGATGTGACTTAAGTATACTGTGGATTCCAGCTTTAGAATCCCTAGGCTAGTGCATGTAGTTATGATATGGGTTTTGGAGGTAAAACTATAGGGACTGAGGGGTGGAAATATAGCAGTTTATGCACAGAGTGTTAAGCTAGTTTTCTAAAATAGCTTCCACCTAAAAAAGGCAGCAAAGCAACCCCTTTGTCTCTCTGGAATGCAGAGATGTTTTTACTGGCATTTGTTTGAACTGACCTGAATAACTTGGTGCTTTGCCACTTGTGAGTGATGATCGTTTCCCATATATCTGGCAACGAGAACTGTAAGCTACACCACGTCAATGCATTTCAACTGACAGCAAAAGATTGAGCCCATCTTCTCGAGTCCTGGTATGGTGTCCTTTCCAGTTCTTAGATTGCCTCTGTAGCCCCCTAAGTCTAAGGGTGCATTCAGACATGGGGAAACATTGTGCTTGTTTCCCTCATTATGATATTAGCACTTTTGTCCCATTTTCTAAGGTTCTTTTCACAATGCAATACCCATTGTGTTGTGGAATTGTGGCTTTTGGACAGATAAACCGGCGTGTCAGTTTCACTTTTTGTTTCAATTGATACTGTACGGACCCTGTTTAATACCCTTATACTGTCTAGATTTGATCATTATAATGCTCTCTGGCATAAGATAATAATCTTCAGTCACTTTCCTCCTATTTTAGGTTCCACAACACATTTAGTTTGTCTTGTACCCTAAGTTTACCCATTCTTCTCTTCTTCTTTCTGCTCTTCCATTTTCTTATCAGACCCAATCTAATCTTCCTTTAGTAGTTTATAAATATCTCAAAACTCCTGCTTCTTATCTTTCTGATTGCATAGCTCTAGTCCTCATTCTTTATGGCCTAGTAGTACTTTGCTTCTTGTCAACCGCAAAATCTTATCTCTTATTTGTACCCCTTTCCTCTTTTTGTTCCTTATCCCTGGAATGCCCTGCCTCCTGATGTCAGAACACCTCCATCATTTTTTTATTTTATTTTAAACTACACCTGAATATTTGTTGTTTTCTCTGGTTTTTGCTTATTATCTCATTTCAGTTCCGGTTCCTTTCCTATTATACCCCTTCCTTTCACAATCTTACTTTGCCTTTTGGACTGCAAACTGGGTGCAGGACCTGGCTGCAATCTAATTTTTTTGTATGAGGCTTTGCTTGGTAGCCTTTCAACAATAATAAAAATTTGTCATATTTTTGACGTATCCATTGCTATTTCTTCCTATCTGTATGGTTCCTATCTCTTGCCCTTGCTTCTATATTATTATTATTATTATTATTATTATTATTATTATTATTATTATTATTATTACCCTGCCTTCTTCCCAAAGGACTAAGGGCAGCATATGCTTGTTTATTTTTTTGTGATTTAGTGTTCTCACCTTTTATTCTAGTCTACTTCCTTCTGCCCTTTGCTATCAGAGTTTCTGGGCTCTTAACTGTTCTCTGCTACCTCATATCCTGTCCTTCCATGCTGAAATCAGATTGCTTTATCCCTTGTCTGCAGTGGCTTATGATAGTAGTATCTTGTTTTACATCTAATATTCAGGACTGTAGTACTTCTAGCTATTAAACAGAATGAACGGCAGACAGACCTTTTTAAGCCCCTTGAGATTCTTGTTCTTGCCCCTTGAGATTCACTTTGATGAGTCACTAATTGTGCAGGCCAGACATGCACAAAAAAGTGATAGAGTGTGAAATACTCACATTTCTTGGCTTGCTGGATAAAAAGTGAAGATTTTCATATGTGTATTTGTCAGATCTCCGTTGGCGCATCTTGAATAGCCGCGCTCCTCTGTTACTTAACAATGACAACTCTTCCAACATGATGTCCCTGGGGATACTGACCTTTTTTCCAAGGTCTATTCCAGGTGATTCTGCAAAATAATATAAGTACACATTTCTTAGAAAAATTCTTCCAGGTAATTGGTATGATTCAGCTAAAGTTAAGCTCTGGTAAATTCTGTTGATTTCAGTGGGAGGGTTCAACAGAGGCAAAGCAAAGCTGGGTGTGATCCCTTAAGCAAGAGACCATCAGCGGACTTTTTCACCCATAGACATCATGAGAACGTGCAAACGGTTTTTACTTGCCACAGAAACCCAATGGGGATTTGGGAGAGAAAAGGCTGTTACTTCCATACAGCAACTCTCACTTCATAAATTCATGAAACCAACATATGTAGTCTAGATTAAACCAAAGATTCATGTTGATAGGATGCATGGGATGCTAGGATACACAGCCCACACATGCAAACCATGAGGGGAAAATGGCAGGGACTGAGTCACTCAGTGGTCTCTGGGCTCCAGAAAAGTATCAGTGGTGCACTGATGACAACTGGACACCTTTGTGTGGCATTGGTCCATAGAATCTCCATGTTCAGAGGCAGGATAATAGAATTGTAGCGTGGGAAGGGACCCTGAGGGTCATCTAGTCCAACCACCTGCAATGCAGGTATTTCAATTAAATAATACATGACAGGTGGCCATCCAACCTCTGCTTAAAAACCACCAAAGAAACCGTCCACCACCTCTCGTGGAAGTTTGTTACACGGTCAAGCAGCTCTTACTATAGAATAATATAGATCCCACTGAATTCCAGTTACCCCAAAGCAACAGTTAGGGTGGTGAGCTATTGCCTTCATGCTATGACAATAATAAAGATTTGGATTGGATTGACTTGTGGGTTTTCTGGAGTCATTTGGGTGGCCAATGAGGAGCACTCAATGGATTTTTTGTTTAACTGAATATCTCAGTCCACTGCTGACATTAATTGTGTCCATTGATATGTATGAGTCCTCAAAGCACTTAACTTTGACTGGATGATACTTGAACTGGGACATCCAGTTTCTACACTGTTATGGGAGGCCCAGAAGGCCTTGGCAGGTTGCAAGTGGGTGTCTCTGAGGGTACCCACTGGTGCCATATTGGGGACGCCAGATCTAGAAAATATGGACTGAGTTTTCCCACCTCCCAGTCAAAGAATGCAATCAGAGCTCTATCGGAGAAAAGCTCTTTTATGTACCACCTCTCAGGTACATAAAACTATGGGATCAGGGTCTCTGTCATTTTATTTTATAGGAGGAAATACTATTTTTTCCACAGACAAATCCTCTTTATTTTTAAATTTCTGTCTCATGAATCTTGAATTATCCCCAAATGTTTTTCCCTGGCCAGCCAGCCAGTTGGTATTTTCCACAGGAAAGTGGGAGAAACTCAAAATGAATCTTCCAGAAAGTAAGTGTGGTTTTAGTCTGGCAGTCCTCTTTCAAATGTAAATAGCGATGAACAAAAACTCAGAAAATGTGTTTTGAGTTGGGTAAGTTCAGACCTCAAAAACAACAGCAGGACATCCTGTGTAGCATGAAGAAGGTTAATAAGCTGTGTTAATTAATGTGGTGTTATGAAACTTGCAGGGAGCAATTCTCAGAGTGCTGAAACAACAATGAAGGGTAATGTATTGTCTCTGCTGCCTAACAGTGCAAAAGCTCAACATTTAACTACATTCTGTATGCGGGGTGCAAGTGAGTGAGTTTTGCTTCCCTTGCAGACCATACAGCACATGTTGCTCTCTAGATGGACTGATTTATTTATTTATAGCCTTTATATTCCACCTTTTTCTCCAAGGATCTTAAAGTGGTGTACACAGTTCTCCCCTCATTTACCGCATTTTTTTGTGTATAAGACTAGGTTTCCCCCCTAAAAAAATAATGTCAAAAATTAGGGGGTGTCATACACAGATACATCATCCCCCCATTTTATTAAATCTGAGTCCCCCAAAATAGTGGGAATCTTATACATGGGAGCGTCTTATAGACGGAAAAATACAGTAATCCCCAGATCAGCTTTCAGGCAAGTGAAACCAGAACCAGAGCCAATCTCCTTACCCATCCTGACTGCCTAACAGTTGACCAGTATTGTAAGAGCTAAGAATGCTGATCACAGATTTAGAAATAAGTTCAGAGAAGTCAGTAGCTCACAAAACATTTTACTAGCTTGTCTGCCTATACATACCAACACAAGTCATTTGTGGCATATCCACAGTCCTCCCTCATTCCTCAAATGACTGATTTCTCATACAAAGAAATTTCCCTGCCTGGCCACCTGGAGAAAATTCTTACTTGCCACTGACAAAGAGCTGAGTGATAAGCTGGCATATGTATCTGGGAAAATGCATGTGCAAGTGTTGTTACATCAACAGCGATCCCTGATTTTCCGGGCTGGAGTTGGTGATTGAAGCCACTAAGCATTATTTCTGTGAATAAGAACCAAGCATTCATTCAAACAGCTTGACTATAGTTGGAAAACTATATCTTATTTCTTAAAAAATGCTGCAAATCCTATGTGTGTTTATTTGTCAGTATATTCCACTAAACTCAGTAGGATTTATTTCCGTGTAGATGTGCACAGGGTTGAGGACAAGAGATTTCAAAAGAACTGGTAGCAGTCAGTTGCATATTTGTTTTTCTGTAAGAATTTGTGCTTATGCTATCCTTCAGTATAAGAATTTACATTTATACCATCAAAATAACTAATGAATAAAATCCTACAGCAAAATTCCCCAAGGTGATTTGTAACATCGTAGCATAAGATTACAGCAAATAAAGCATTGGCACATTAGAATCCAGCTGCTAAACCATGGTGCCTATGAGCGATATGTATACTTCTGGATAATATTCTCTTTCTGTACCATAATCAACTTATTCCAACCGAAAATCAAAAATACTTTCAGATTTCAAAATGGCATTTGGGTTTAGGTCTGGACTCACTGCTTTAGGCTGTAATCCTAAACACACTTACTAGGGATTAAAGCCCCTACTGAACTTTGTGGGGTGTACCCTGGAATAAACATGCTTGAGATTGCACTGCACAACGTCTCTTGTCTTAATAAAACAGGGTTTGCTGGCTTTTGCAGACTGACCTCTTGTACATCGCTTGCTAGTGAACATTATATATTTGAACTTGATTAATCCCTCAAACACATGCTTCTCTCGGCCTTTCTGATCCAGAACTTTCATTAGTCATCTCATGTTTCAAGTGAGGATTTAAACCACTTTGTGTGTCTAGGCAGCTTCCCAGAAATGTTAAGTGTGAGATTAATTTGAGCCTTCTGTCAATTAAAACATAATTCTGCAGTCTGTTTCAATTAAGCTGTGCATAGATCTTGTCTGATGTTAGCTAAGTGCAAAGAGGATGAGGAGAAGAAAAGGTGGAGACAAGAGGAAGCCAATCTCATATAGGAAATTCACATGAGAACCCAAAATAGAAGGATTCCTACTGACTTCTGTCAGCCATGGAGCAGTAGACCCAGTCAAATCAATGGGCTTGTTCAATTTAATTGGCAGTTCTAGGCACATATACCTAGGACTTACTCCTGGGTAAGAATGGGTGGATTTGTCCATTTTCATTTCCCTACATTTCTAATTTTTCCAATAGACAGTTCAGCCCTCTACATTTCCACAACATTTTGTGGGAGGGGGGCAGGGATGTTATGTCCTCACGAAAATTTATCAGCATTTTATTTTGAATTTATTCTAAAATACACATTTTTGTATGCAATTTTCCTTAGTGTTTTAATTTTTGCATTTATATACAGTAATGCATTTTGTATGATTTTATTTTACTATTGTACACATTTTTATACACACTTTACCCTAGTATATGCCTTTTTATTTCTATTTTACATATTACTTGGCTGGGGAATTGCATTACAAAATTCAGAGAAGTGCAGATTTTGAAGGTTAGTTGTGTTCTGGTTCCCATATTGTTCTGGAAAGTGTAAATTAAGGAAGTTCATCTTTAAAAGCAAACTGCATCAAATTTCTTCTCCATCCCTACTCCCAGGAAAGTCCTATTGAACTCAAACAGGCTCATTTCTGAGTAGACTTATACAGAATTCTACAGTTAATTAAGCAATTCTTCAGGTCTAATGCAGTTTACACCGTCATAAACATCACACTATGTTGATGTTGTTTATCTTCATTCCAAAAAAAAAATAATATGAACACAAATTTGTATGATGGGGAAAAGATGAAGTTTATGGTGAGAAATTCAGATTTTGCCAGAGGGAGGATGAATTTATCTTTCTCTGGAAAGATTACAGCACTTCCTATGTGAAACAAAATGATTTAGTGGATATAAAGGAAATAATATAATATAAAGGAAAAAGCCAGTCAACAGATTGGGCTTATTATAATATTTTACATCTGGCTCCTAAACACAACACATGCATTTACTGAAACACATTGGACAGGGTGATTTGATTGGTGGAATTACTTAATTAAAATAAGAAAGTTTCACATTAAAAATGTTTAAGATGTCCTTTTCCCTATTATTTTTTTAAAAAACAAGTTTTCTCCATTATTAAATAATAAAACCAAATTTCCACCATTATTATTATTATTAATATTATTATTAAATCTGCTCATCAGATTAAAGGGACAGAACCAGGGTATTATTTATGGTTGAATTATAGCTCAGTCAGTAGAGCATGAGGCTCTGAATCTTAAAGTTGTGGGTTTGGGCCACCACGTTGGGCAAAAAAGTTCCTGCATTGCAGAGGTTTGGACTAGATGACTCTCATAGTCCCTTCCAACCCTACAATTCTATGATTATGTGATCTGAAGAAACTTCAATGTGTTCTGCCTTTCATTACAAAATTATGGCTTGGATCGCTTCCTTTCACTGATGACTCCTTCCACTAGAGAAAGGGAAGCTTTTGAATTTGGACCTATGTGTTTTGCAGCACTAGAGAGCAACAACGCTTCAAAAGAGAGAGAATGAATAAGGATACTCCCCCCCCCAATAGAAATAGATGTGTTGTCATACCCATTCTGAAAATAAAATTCCTATGTGAGCTAATAAGGGGCCGTAATAACTCTTAGGCACTATGATCCCTTTTCCAGTTTCGTATTTAATAATTAAAATAATTAACACAGTGTAACTAGCTGCACATGCTTTTGCTGTGGTCACAGCAAACCTCTTGATGGCCTAATTGTTTTGATCCATGGCTGCATGAAATGGCCGACTGTCCATGGGCATAGCTGTCAACTTTCCCCCCTTTTTAAGGGAAATTCCCTTATTCCCAAAAGGATTCCTCGCAAGAAAAGGGAAAAGTTGACAGCTATGTCCATAGGATGCCAGGTTAAATGGTGGCAGCCCTAGTATGAGGGAGAAAAATTATGCAATGGGAGTCTCTATGAAGTATGTGTCTATCTGCCTTCAGTTTGCAAATTCAAAGGGAACTTCAGAGCTGAGTTTTACAATTGCTGGATTCATGTCACCCAGAAAAGTGGACTTTCATGTTCACAGGACCATTTTATATTACTAGTTTTAGGTTCTGTTTCCAGTCCACAGACAGTGCAAGCGAGGATCTGAGCATATGGTATTCAAATGACCACTTTCCCATGTGCATATCCTATCTGGGCTGAATGGAAATACATTCAGAAATGGGGCCATATGGCATTGCCCTAACATACGATGAAACCAGGAAATAAATTAACCACAGAACACTTGAAGTCTTTGGAAAACTTTTGCAAAACCCATCTCCCTGCCAGCTTGCACTGGTATGAGGGAAGGAAAAATCTGAAAACAGACCAGCCCTTGAGATAGAAACAGGCCTTGGCTGAGTCTCCTGAAAAGGCAGGTCACTGGATTTTCTCCTGCTCTCTAACAGGGCTTATGATATCACAAACAAGCCAGTGGGGGAATGCCTAGTCAAGCAGATTTTTGTAATATTAACTTCAAAATGCAGAATTCTTGACCATTTCAGGAAACACTTTTTCACATTTAGCTGACATAAACTTGTATGTGATTATTAAAGTTTACGATCACACATCATCTTACTCCAAAAAACTAATAGTGAAATTTCAAAATAATAATAATAATAATAATAATAATAATAATAATAATAATAATAATAATAATAATAATATAATAATCAGGGTGTACTAGCAAAACTGGGAGCCATAGAGCTATGGGTGTATATGCCTTGGTTTCTAATAGAGAAATGTCAGACAGCAAACCCATCCAATAAAATGACAGACAAGTGACATTTCTGGAAGAGGCAGGGGAAAATCTTATCTAGCCACTAGATAAGAACAGCCTGGTTTTGCATGTGAGTGAATATGTGTGCATAAACTGACTGAAGAATGTTTGGGTGTTTAGGTGTGAGATTCAGCATTTGGGGTGGGTGAAGAGAAGAGGGTGCTATGATCTGGGGGCCTACCCTCAGTAGCGGTCTTCAGATAAAGGCTGCTTAGCTCCACTGGTTTGGTCATCTCTATAGTAAGCCATATTTCCTACTGCTTCTTGTGGAAATGTAGATCAGTCAAACAAGCCTGTCAGAATTCTCCTCCAAAGATGGCATAAAACCCAACTGCAAAACATTTCTTAACAGAGATTAGTTGGGAACTGCGCCTTGAATGGTTGGATAAGACTACAGACAGCTTTGAGTGGGTGGAGGCGGAAATTGAAACACAGCGTATATTGCAAATATCCTTGCGGGGGGTTTTTTTTGTTGCAATTTTTGAAAATGCAAAAGACAACTCTGAAACTGAGGAGAGATACATCTTCCCTGCGTGAATAGTTCTGTAATAGGGAATCCAGACATATTAACCCCCCTCCCCAAATAATATTCCGAAAGTCAATCCCAGGCAGAATGTACATCAGCTGTTAGATTACTTCATTCCTCCACAACAGTTGTTCATCTGAAAATAGCTTTCAAATGAAAAGAGGCAACTACAAAAGGATTAGTTACCATAGGCAGCATGATAGCCCCATGAGATTATTTATGGCAGCACACCCAGAGGCAAAGCTGTAAGAAAGTTAATGCTATAAGATTAAAAAGAAAGGTTAGAGAGTGACAAGGGACATACAGTCATAACAGGGATTTAACGCTATACCATTTCTCTGGATTTCTTTCATGATGGCGGATGCTTGCTGCTTCCTCTCTTTGACCATGTCAGAATGTGAGAGCATTGTAATAGTCCGGTGCGATTTTATTACTAGAAGGAGAAGGGAAAGAGACATTTTGATGCTATTCAGTAATGGCCTCAGGAGCTGAATAATATTCTGTGTTTTTAACTTCAGCTATCGGGAACTGTTTCTTGCACACAGAGGAAAGGATGCATGTTGTGCTAACACTGCATATGAAGCCCCAACGAGTCAACTGTTTCTTGAATGTACAAAGCGAACTACGTGACACAGTGACACGGGCCTTCTTACCTCTTCGCATGCCTGCTTATCTTCACAAGGATGGGCAATCAGTTTCCATATTGTATATACAGTGGTACCTCGGGTTAAGTACTTACCGTATTTTTTGCTCTATAAGACTCACTTTTTTCCCTCCTAAAAAGTAAGGGGAAATGTGTGTGCGTCTTATGGAGTGAATGCAGGCTGCGCAGCTATCCCAGAAGCCAGAACAGCAAGAGGGATTGCTGCTTTCACTGCGCAGCGATCCCTCTTGCTGTTCTGGCTTCTGAGGTTCAGAATATTTTTTCCCTTGTTTTCCTCCTCAAAAAACTAGGTGCGTCTTGTGGTCTGGTGCGTCTTATAGAGCGAAAAATACGGTAATTCGTTCCGGAGGTCCGTTCTTAACCTGAAACTGTTCTTAACCTGAATCACCACTTTAGCTAATGGGGCCTCCTGCTGCCGGAGCACGATTTCTGTTCTCATTCTGAAGCAAAGTTCTTAACCCGAGGCACTATTTCTGGGTTAGCGGGTCTGTAACCTGAAGTGTATGTAACCTGAGGTACCACTGTATAGATATATACTCATCCATGACTGACTTCAGTGTTATTTCCCTACCTGAAGCCTCTGAAACACCACATCTTTTACAAACCCTCCAAAAATTGATGAAATAGTCAAATCTTTGAGCTAGCACATGTTATTCAGCAACCATCTAGAGAAATAAGCATTGCAAAACAAGTGCAAGAAATTGTATGTTGTCCATTTACTGTTCGTAAGTTTAGAAGTGGCCGGCTCATAGGACAACCAATGTCAGATTATTTCAGGAAACAATACACTTACCTTATTGTTCTGGAGAACAGTGATGCTGATGCTTTGGGTGAAGTTTATGGAGTTTGTGATGAATGGGGATGACCTATCCGGTCCCGAGTGATTTCTATGCTTGTTCTTGGGTCTGCATGATGCCTTGTACCAAGACAAACTGGGGACTGACCCTCTCCAAAAAGATTGGCATCTAACTGACATAAAGTAACTATTTATAGAAGCAAACACTCCAGCCACTCATATCTTCCTGGCGAAAGAAGAGAACAGAAAGGATTCTGCCGCACGCACCACAACAGTGTGTGTATCTCTTCCACAGCTTGTTGAAATATTTGATAGAACACTTCTTCATAGTTGTACAGCTTGTTCCATCATCACTTTTGAGAATGATAATCTCCACATTATAATTTAGAAGAAAGATATTTTTAAAATACAGTCAATTAAATATATGGATGGCAAAGACTATATTTGATGGGAGTGGAATGGACTAATCCTTTGCTGAAAGATAAAACCATGCTTCTATACTGCCTAATAGCTAAAGTTAGTGTTGAACAAAGACTGCACTTAAGATTCTGCAGAGTTGTCTGCCCTGAAAAAAACATTTTCTCCTTTGTTGGGGGTGGTGGTGAGAATAAAGTCCTATATCACATGCAAATTGCTGGAAATGACAGTCCTAAACTTCCATTTTACACACTGCTTCTGTCCTTTCCTCCATGCTCAGGCTAAATGAACACTTGATTATTTGCATACAGCTAGTTTTACCACGTTAAAGTGGTTATGCTTGGTTTTTTTTGGTAGCTATTGTTGCTTGATAAGACAGCATACTCCATACTTGGCATCTCATAGTGAGTTGTTCCAGGGGAATGAAATGGGAAGTAGTTTCTCAGATATCCCAAGCAAGCTGTATCCAGTTATCATGCAGCTATAGTTTTGGAGATGAACAAATCAGCCTCTGTCTTTACTCTTTAAAAACGGGCAGTTCTAGAGTGATAGCTTGATGTCTGAAAGCCTATCCTACTGATAAACACACAGCAATTATATAACAAAATCTATGTCGTGTTCCTCTACACTTTCCTAGAGCAACTGACCTGTGAAGTACCCTCTAGTGTTGAATAAAGATGAAATGCTTTTAGACATCACAAGATTTATATTCACTAGTCATGAAACTGGCCTTTACCTTCAGATAGATCACCAGTTAATGCTTACCACTGAAAGCTTCTTATACCACTACTCCAGTGTCTACTTCAGTTTTCGGTGTGTCCCCCTGCCCAAGCCATATAATTCCAAGTTGTTGTGTTGACCTATAAAGCTCTGAAGCCCTTAAAGGCAGCTTCCACCCTTGTGTTTTGATGCAGCCCTTTAAGCTTAACAAAGAACTCACTTTAATTGCATAATTCGTGTGTTGAATTTGATCAGCAATGTCACATGAAGGTCACACACACACCATCCATTTAGAGCATATATAGAGGACATATCCTCCCCACCAAATAACCCTGGGAACTGTAGTTTGCCCCTCACAAACCCATGATTCCCTGTACTCTTAATGAACTACAGTTCTCAGGATTTTGAGGGCTTTTAAATTATGGTCTTCTTGGGGACTGCCCCTCGACTATGGTCTCTTAACTGATATTCTTTACAAGGTGATAATTACCCTAGGGGTGGTGTTGAGGAAATTTACAGTAAGCAGCTTTAGGGTTATTTTAGCTTATTTTGAGTATATGTTTGTTATATTACACTGGGCTTTTTTAAAACAGTAGATCTCTCACTATACTCTATTGAGGGAATGGGTTAAGAATATTTAAAAATCTGTTTTGACCATCTGTACCTCTTGTTATCAAGATCTTAATGGTCCCTTTCCCAGAAAAATTCCTTAGACAAATTTTATTATGTTTAATGTGGAACTATACAATTAGTAGAGCAAATAAATTATATGCTGTATAACAGACGTTCAGTTCTTAGCTGTGGTGGGGTACCCCAGGGGTTTTCCTCCTAGTAAGCCTTTCTTTGGAATTCTGCATCCAAAGTGGTGTAATGTTTATTAAACAGCTGGAATTTTAAAATAGGGAGGGAAATCATTAGCAATTGTTCTAGCTGCAAAAAGGAAACCAGTAATTAACTCATTTATTAATGTATGGCCACTTCAGGAATGCCAATGCCATAAGAGTGAACAGGAAGAAACTAATTTAATGGGCAGAAGCCAAAACAGATAAGCAGGAAACTATGAAATTAAGTGACCAATTGAAGAGAGAAAAGCCACAGCAGCTCTTTAAGAGGCCACACTGGACAAGTGTTACAATTGCTTTTTATGGAAGCAGGTGGCATTGTGGTCTAAATCACTGAGCCTCTTGGGCTTGCTGATTGGAATGTCAGCGGTTCAAATCTGCACAGCGGGTTGAGCTCCCGTTGCTCTATCCCAGCTCCTGCCAACCTAGCAGTTTGAAAGCACGCCAGTGCAAGTAGATAAATAGGTACCGCTGCAGCGGGAAGGTAAACAGCATTTCCGTGTGCTCTGGCTTCCATCATGGTGTTGCGCCAGAAGCGGTTTAGTCATGCTGGCCACACGACCCAGAAAGCTATTTGTGGACAAATGCCAGCTCCGTTAGCCTGAAGTGAGATGAGCGCCGCAATCCCATAGTCACCTTTGACTGGAGTCCTTTACCTTACCTTTTACCTTACCTTTACAATTGCCTTTTGATTTTTTTTTTAATTTTTATTTTTTACCACAAATCAGGTGTGAAAAAGGATGGGAGGCAACTCAGACACAGCAGATTGCAATAGTTTGTTAGGAATGACCTCCAGGTTCTCCATAAAACCTGAGAGAATGAGTTACTGGTATGTACATTCCAAAGAAAACAGTTAGTGTAGAAACAATCTACAACTCTCTGGAGTGTGTTCACTTTTGAACATCTCAGGTCTGCTATGTGTTATTTTTGAGACTCCTAGTGGAGTCTGGAACACAACAAATAGTTCCTCAAATATCTCTGGTGTCAACCAGATAATGTCCAAAACATTTTTAGCAATGGGCAACATCTCCACGACTGCACCATTTTATGAATGTTTTTAAAGGATTTATTTTTTTCCTCCCCCTTTCGGAAACAACAATATACCACTTCTCTCCAATGAAGAGTGTGTTATTCCCCCTCCAAACAGATTATTTGCCATGACTGCAACAGCATCCCCCCGCTGCAGCAAAGATACACTTGATTCATTTTGTGAGGTCAGGATAATGCATTTACTAATGCTGGCAGGGCTACTGCTACTGAACTAAAATCTATTTTTTCCGGTCATCTGAAAAGACCATAAGAAGCCATCTGCTGCTATGACTCAGCAGTAATGCCACTGCCTTTTCGTAGAACAGTGCAGCACCTGATAAGAGGATGAAATTAAGCTAGCGCAAAAGAAAAAGTTGCTGTATAAGACAAAATATTCTGTCCATGCAGCTAAACACAAGGACCAATTGGAAAATGCAATGCGGTCTTATAACATAAAAATTTTTTTGATTCCAAAGTATACAATACTGGTTGTCCTTTATTTTAAATAAAATGTGGTATTTTTTTAAAAAAAAGTTTTAAAGAGAATCTTCCTCTTCTTAAGCAAGCAGACCAGTTTTCGCAAGATCTGCTTCACAAAGCCAAATTATTTACATGAAGTTTGATATTTTAGCCAGCCAGCTATGATAAATGATGCAATTTATCTTTGCACAGTCATTTGGCATTAAATATAAGAGCTGTTCAAATCAAAGAAAGGAAGAAAATGACCTAAGTGATTTTGAATAAGCACACCATGAATGACAGGGCAGGTTCACACCATACATTAAAAACATACAGTATTCTATGCACGTTTAAACCACACAACTTCTCTCAAAGTGCAGGGCAGCACTTCCCCTACACAGCCCCTGACTAGACACAGTGTCACATAGATATGCCAGCAGAGTTCTCCTGAGCAAGGCTTGAAGATCTTTGGGGCCTCATAGAACCAAGCTCAAAAGAACTGAGTTTTACAAGTGATACAAAGAAGCAATAGATTCATATCTGGTCATATAAAGCTGTCTTGCCTGGCTCACCAGTCTGCACAACTTACTGAGATGCAACATTATCTTCCTGATTACCTGTGGAACCATCAGCAGGCCTCCAGATCACCAACCTTGACATTAGCTTATGTCAAGCTAATATGGTACCACCCACATATTGTTGGACTGCAGTTTCCATAATCCCTGACTGTTGGCCATGCTGGCTGGAGCTGGTGGGAGTTGCTTCTGGAAACACAGTATTGGCTATCCCTGACTTGTGCTATCATAAAAGCCACCTGACATTGCAATGTTTTGGTACAGAATTTTGGTCCACATTTTTTTTCAAGCAGTTGCACAGACCCACTTTCTTCATCTGAATTTTCAGTTGTGACTGTTGTGGATATCTTTGTTTTTTCCCCTATAAAAGCAACATCTGACTACTGCAGCTCCTTCAAGACATTTGTTCCAGTCTCATCACTGCTAAGAAGTTGGTAGTGTAGATTTGTTGGGTATCCCTGTGTTGGCTTGGGCCAGACACTTCCTATTGCCAAACTGCTTCATGCGATTCTATTGAACCTAGATCTTCAACTCATATGCTGCATAAAAAATGGATGCCCGAGGCCATATTTTAAAAGGTGCAACATGAAGGAAACAAACATATATTTTTGCAAATGTACACATGGCAGTGATTTGCACATTATGACCCCATTTCATGAACTTCAATGAAGGAACAAAGGGGCCTTGGTGGAGTAGAATATTTGAGTTGCAGATGGGGAGCTATTTTTTGAATGCTCTCCTATATAAAAAAACAAGCAAGTGATCAATACAATTAAATCAGACTAGTCTTTTCAGGGAGAAAAGTGCTATCCCAACCCTATCTTTGCTGTATTTGTTTTCTTATTGCAGTGACTTTTTTATTAGCATGAGGAACCATTCACAAATATTACTCTAGCTGTGTGCAGTCTTAAGTGGTACAGTCCATTCTACCACCTCATTCTGCAGCAGGTGTCTATGAGGTAAAAAAATCAACATCTAGCAGAGTTGGGAAAATGTTTTGATTAGGTTTTATTAGAGTCATAAAAACTACAGCAGAAAGTCTGAAGGCCTTTCACCAGAGATTATTTAATGATAACCTTTTATACGTCAAGTCTACTGGTGAACGTTCTGTACTCAAGCTTCATGCTGCTCCAGTCTTAAGTTTTAGCAATTCACTTAAAGGCCTTGTTCACGTGGCACAGTAAACCAGGGCTTATGTCCCGGGCAGGCCAGGGTTTCTTCAGTGGACTAGCACTGTCTCTCACACTCCCAACTCTGGTGACAGATGCAGGAGATTTCAGGTGAAGGCTTCCCCTAGTCTCCAGATGTTTCAGCTGCCACTCTGCAGCTGAATATCCTTGCCTGGATGTTAGTTTTTCACAGGCCAGGGCTTCTTCTCACAACACAGTAAGCCAAACCATGGTTTACTGGACTTCACTAACGTGGGGACTCTTGGAAAGGAGCTTGCATCCCCTTTACTCCTCCACTGCCCCCTTTGCTACTGTGCCATGGTAAGCTAAGGTCTGGCTTAGCATGCCATTCAGACCAGGACTAATGGTTCAAGTCTCTCCTCACTAACAATGAGCTGTAGCCATGATCTTGCTGAGCGCTATGAAAGGGACCAGGGAGAAAGGATTGCTTCATCTTTCTCTTGCCGGTTGCTTTTTGTAAAAAACAAACTAACTCTCAAATTCTTTCCCACTTCTGCCAGTGTTCCAGATTCATGTTTAACTCCCAAACATACTGTGGAATGACACTGGGATAAAAGCAGGTAGGGAAGAGAGTTCAGGCAGGAGAAGGGTTAAGTGCTTCTTTCTCTACTCTCCCTTCTCTGAGGCAAATCACCACTTTTTGAGAAAAGAGGCCATCATGATCTGGTTAGACATGGCTGCTGCAGTGAAACACCCCCCCTTCCCAAAGCTCCCATCATTCTTTGCCATAGCAGAACACAACCAGAAACCAACTGGATTACAGTGAAAGGAAATATTTTTGAATGAATGGCAGACATTTGGTTACCCAGAGGCCAGGGCAATACTGACCTCAGTTCTTCCTCTAGCAGTTATGGGCTGAGTGAGCCAATGCTTTCCA
The DNA here is from genome assembly GCF_964188305.1 of Podarcis bocagei. Taxonomy (NCBI): domain Eukaryota; kingdom Metazoa; phylum Chordata; class Lepidosauria; order Squamata; family Lacertidae; genus Podarcis; species Podarcis bocagei. Next base: position 51,906,886 of record NC_138134.1, read on the forward strand.
TGTTTGTTCTTATTCCTCATGGGATCGTTCATTTTAATCACACAGTTTCCTCTAGTTTGCACAGCTGACCAGAACGGAAGAGCAAACTTGACGATGGAGCTGGAGCGGCGGGGTGGAACCAAGTCATATAATCCAGTTTTCTCCATTAATGCAATTTCCAGATTTCTTTTTCAGCCATGTCATAGGAACACGTTCAGCTTTCACAGCAGAATATAAATACATTTTATACCCCTGGATGCATCTGCTCAGCAAGACTTTAAGCTTGTCCTTTAGTTCTTTCATAACTCATGGGAGGAGGGAACCTTTGAGGGTGACTTTTATTTTTTTATTTTTTTGCCTCATTAGGATTTGTCTCTTTTTTGTGGCACTAAGCACAATGTTCAGATTGCAGGGCAAATTAGGCAGCGTCTCAGCAAACACATGTTCCCAATCCAAAATGATGACATTTTTATGGTTTCTATCAGCAGAAAGAGGAGTCCTTAACTCTTTTCTCCCCACCACATTTTCACTTTCTCCCTCTCTGCCTGTGCAGAATCCTAGATGGGGCTGGTCCTACTCTTAGACAGAGCTGCCTCAGACAGCAGATGCTGGTGTGCGTGGAGAAGATCAGTTACTGGCAAGCTGTTATAGGACAGAGCTGTGTGTGTCACATGGTCTGCTGATTGCCCCTTAAGCTATCCTATTGCCCTAAGGCAGGGGTCAGCAAACTTTTTCAGCAGGGGGCTGGTTCACTGTCCCTCAGACCTTGTAGAGGGCCGGACTATTTTTTGGGGAGGGAAATGAACGAATTCCTATGCCCCACAAATAAAAGCACACATTCTACTCATGTAAAACACCAGGCGGGCCCCACAAATAACCCAGAGATGCATTTTAAATAAAAGGACACATTCTACTCATGTAAAAACACGCTGATTCCCAGACCATTTGTGGGTTGGATTTAGAAGGCGATTGGGCCGGCCCCGGCCCCTGGGCCTTAGTTTGCCTACCCATGCCCTAAGAGGTAGTGGAGAATGGACTTCCGGGTCAGCGCCAATGACGAATGGCGGAGTTCCTCCGATTGGAGGAACGGGCTCTGTGGAAATTGGGTCTTCCCGCCGCGGCAAAGGCAGGGGCCCGCTAGAAATCCCAGGCGGAGAAGCCTGGGAACGTGGGGTTCAGCAGAGCACTAAGAGCGCCTCCCCTACTCACGAGGAAACCCCTTTTTTGGGCTCTGGAGTGAAGTGGGGTGAGCAGCGCGGTGCTGCGAACCGATCACTATTTCCATGGAGGGAAGCCGCGCAGCCATCGCTGGAGAGCGCTGACTTTTTCCTGATGACATTTGGACTTTAAATCAAGCACCTGTGAGTAAAAATGGAGAATTGGATTAAGAAATTTGCAAAATTTATAAATTAGGCACGAAGCGGGAAGGTGTAAACAGGAAGTCCGCCTCCCATTTTTGTATATAGATTGAAGCAAAGACCTCGCAACCTAATAGCCTGAAAAACTGCTTTAAAGTTGGAAATTTCCTGCATCCACAACCAATAAAACCCCCTTGGAAGCAGGAGAAAAGGGGGGGGGGGTTGACTGTTTAATCCTGCAGGAGGAGAGTAAAGGAATTTAAGTTTCCATCGCCCCAAACCTGGGGACGGGGTGTCGGGACAGAAACTGTTTGAGACGTCCATTGATTGAAAGTGGAGCACTTTGACAGATAGTTAAAAAAAAAGAGAGAAACAAATTAACTTCAACGCTACTTTCTGCATTTCTGCTTTTTAAAGAAACAAAGTATCTGAAATCGAAAGGAACTGAAATTGAAAGTAATCTCCTTTGTTGGATATATTTTAAAAATGGATACAAATAGAAATTGTGTCCCCTAGAGGGAGCCTGTCAGTTTGTTGTTGCAGCTTACTTGGAGACTCTACAGATGTGAGATTTGGATCGTGGGACCAGCCGTTTGACCTTGATCAGAAAAGTGTTGGCAGGAAGGTTTGGTGTCTGCCCTTGGCATGACTAATGCTTTGCTGGAGCAGCTGCATGAGAAAATGAACTTGATGCATGAAAAATTGGACCTGATGAGTGCTGTGGCCAGTGAATATGATTTAACAGGGAATAAGGATAAAGAAGTTATACAGCGATCAATTCAGGAATCTGGTTTGACAAGGCAAGTCCAAGGGCAGATGGAGAAAGAAGAGGCAGTGATTACTCCTCAAACAACACAAATGGAAAGATCCAAAGTCCTGCAGGAACAAAAGCTACTGCGTTGGAAGATTGAACTTGGAGACTGCTGGGAAGTATTTGAAGCCAAGGAACAGGTGAACAACTATCTTCTGGATAAATATCCTTTGGATTACAAAGATGAAGATGGGGAGTGGGACTGGGGGGAAGGGGCCAATCTGATGAAGGAAAATGGAAACTATTACCGGATGGAACCCTCCAGAGACCCACTCCCCAAGAGAGTGATAAAGAAGTGCGTAAGCACAAACAAGAACAAAAAAAATTGCAGAAGGGGCCTAGAAGAGATTTAAGGGCCTCGGACATTAGAACACCAGATTGATGGACTGGATGTAATGGACAGAAAGGACTGACATGACCCGAAACCAGGAAGAAGGGACGTTGGATAAAAATTAAAATAAAAAAATTCCTTCCAGTAGCACCTTAAAGACCAACTAAGTTAGTTCTTGGTATGAGCTTTCGTGTGCATGCACACTTCTTCAGATACACTGAAACAGAAGTTGCCAGATGCTACTATATAGTGAGAAGGTGGGGAGGGGTATTACTCAGAAGGGTGGTGGGAATGGGAGATTGGCAGATAGCTGAGATGACCCTGTTGACGACTCTTAACGACTGTAATAGGTCTTACAGGAAAAGGCAAGGGGTGAGAAGGTGAGAAATGGCTTAGTCATGTATAATGAGATAAGAATCCAATGTCTCTGTTCAGACCAGGTCTCTCCATGGTTTTAAGTTTGGTAATGAGTTGCAATTCAGCAGCTTTTCTTTCCAGTCTATTTCTGAAATTCCTTTGTAGTAAAACAGCTACTTTGAGATCTTGTATAGAATGTCCTGGGAGATTGAAGTGTTCTCCTACTGGTTTCTCTGTTTTGTGATTCTTGATGTCAGATTTATGTCCGTTTATTCTTTGGCGTAAGGTTTGGCCTGTTTGAGATTGTGAAGATTAATCATTTAAATTAAAATTGAGAAACATGGGAAGAATTTGCTGAAATTACGAATTAAACTAGAATACAAAAAGGGAGGTGTGAGGAGGTTCAAGAATTAAGCAAATGAAAAGTTGCAATCTGAGATTTGTATTTTTCTTCTTTCTTTTTTTGGGTTTTTTCCTTTTGTTTTATTTCTTGCTATATATATATATATATATTTTCTGTGTGTCTTGTTTTGATGAAATTTTGAATAAATATCATTAAAAATAAATAAATAAGAGGTAGTGGAGAATGGTGTCCTGTCCCCAGCGTTATGGTAAGATTCAACTGTTAGCTTTTATACATGGAATGGGACGGCGGGCACCATCTTTCCCTCTGCCCCAGGCACCAAAAATGTCTTGGTTTGGCCTTGATCCCAGACATATGCTTCCCTTTGCAAGCATGCATCCAGAAGTACCAGCGAGTGATTTGTGACAGAAAGCTGGCAGGGCAAGAAAGTGTTATGCAGTCTCAGCCACATCTCTGCATCAAATCACCACAGCTCCCAGCTCAGTTTCTTTTCCCTAAGAGAAGTGGCTGTCAGTGTTTTGTTATATGCATTTCCATGTACCGGGCAGTTCTCATACATTGTTTAAGCAAATCCACTTGGACAAAAAATAGACTGTTTTGAAAGAATTTTAAAACATAAAATTCTGAAAGGAGTCGTAAGTGAGATTTATGTTTCACCTGACAACAGAATATGCCTATGTATGTAGTTATTGCCAGTGCATCCTCCCAGCAGCGTACTTTTAAATTTAAGACATCAACAACAAAAATGTTCCTATGCCTGCTGCCCACACCAACTCCATTACTGGCATGCCTTCATTGCCCCAAAGCCACATACTGCATCCATAATAAGAAAAGAAACTATGTTCTGTAGAGAGACTCGAAGAATGTTCTAGGCCACGTATTAAGAAATGAACTTTCAGCCTGTAAAGTGAAATTATTTTGCCCAGTAGCTGCTCTGTTTCCTTTAATTTTTATATATTAATTTTTTAAAATTGCCCTTGGATTAGAGCAAAGTATATATGTGTTATGAGTCAGGGCATAGCTTTATTTTTTTAATTAATCAATATAAATATATATTAATTCAAAAAAACCCATTCTTGCATGGTATAGCTACCCTCAACAGTCATGCCTACATTGCTCATATTTATCAGCCCCTGAGTCTTGGTGGGTTGATTCAAAGAGAGGCTAATGCATACATATTTCAATATTCAAACCAATAATAATTAGGTAATAAAAAGACAATTCTAATAGGGCAAGCAGTTGTAACTGCTTCACTGGAGCACGTTGAAGATGGAGGTGTCAGTTACAGAGGCTTTCACAGTTTTTTCCATCTCCTTTTTGTTCTCAGATCTCTTAAATCATTTTCTTTAACAATTACTTTGGCTGTTAGAATATCTGCAAGCTTTCCTGGCACAAATTTAGCATGACCTAGATGTATTAAGTTTGGTTTTCTCAACATGAAAGGCACTAAGATTTTCATTTTCCTCTTTAAAGGGATTCAAAGTAGATAGACTGGCACCACTGTTTTCGTTTTCCTTGCAGGAGCTTACAAGAACAGTCTTTTCAAAACAAACTTCTCATTGTTATTGGGCAATGGTAGGATGTCAAAGTTAAATAGAGCTGTGTCACCTAAGGACTGCTAGTTTTTATGGTCCAGTAGAGAAAATCCTGGGCAGATTTTGGAGGCCTGGAAGAGTAGTCTGTTCCATGGTCAAACAGCTCTTACCATCAGAAAGGTGAGATTTTTTTTAGGAAGACCCCCAAATCCAGATGTATGGCAGCCCTATACTAATGTTTAGTTAGAATCCATCTTGATCCATCTTCCATACAACAGCCCTTCAGATAAATGGAGATTGGATGCAATAGATTGTCTTGGGTAAATCAATATGCGGCTTTCAGTGATCTGCCTCATGCCAGGGTAAACGTGACAGATATTCAGGCTACTTCAGTGCTGTATAAGACTGTACATAACACATAAAACAGGAATCTTACCTTATCTGTACTCCAATGTTTGTTTAGTCTCACTTGCACTAACTCCAGGGAAACAGGTTCCACAACTTCTCCTTTAACCCGATCATGCTTATGGTCATGATGATTTGCTAATCTCAGTCTGCCACCCTGATAGTGTGGCTCTGTTCAAGGCTGGTTGCCCTTTCCCTTCATCCATGCCAGTAAGACCATTTACTCCTCTCTCTTCTTGGCAACCTTTTGGTAATTGTCAATATTCCCATTTCTAGAGCAGTCAACAGTTATTGACATTTTACCATAGGCTCCATATACCTAAATGTCGAGATCCTTCTTGTCTTTGTTACTGCCATAACATTTACAACATTTACACACTATTTTGCATTTCTGCATTTGGTTTTACCTCCTTTTAAAATGTGTCCCTTAATATAAAAATGTTGTGCACGCTACTCTTAAATTTCATTGCTTTCGGTGTGGTATGCGAAGTCCCACCTTGTCTTTCATTATTCTTTTCCCTCTCACTTTCTGTGTAATCAGCACATTTTATTAATACGTATTTCCCCAGATTTCTTCTGTGTATTATATTTGTTTGTTTTATTTGTACCATTAATAAATGTTGTAATATAAGAATTTCCTGGTTTGGGGATTTTTGATCCATTGAATATCCTGGCAAAGAGTGTTAATCTCCACAAAAACATACAAGGAATCGCAGGGCAATTAAGGACATGTGTGCATTATTAGCTAGCCCTTGCTGTACTCATAATGTCCTACATTCACAACATGCTTAGGTGATGGAGTGTTGCTCGGTACTTAAAAGACTCAGGGTACAAGCCCATGATGCACATTTGCATACAATTTACACATGCTAATTTATAATGTACAGATGCAAATTTAGGCCTCTGAGCAAATTAGGATGGTACATAGCTGGGGTTTCACTAGCCTTGTGTCATACTGCATGGAGAGAGAGAGAGCCACCCTGTTTGCAAAGTAAACATATACCGGTTTTACAATTTTTCCTACCGTAATGCATTTTTGTATGTTACTTTCTTGAACACATGCATTTCTTTGTGCACTCTGCAATGCTATATGCATTTTGATACACATTGCTTGGTTGGAGAACAACTATGCAACTCAGCAAAGTGCAAATTTGGAAGGATGGGTGTATTATGGTTCTTGTATCAGTTTGGAAAGCATGCGTTAGGAAAGTTTGCCTTTAAATGTGAACACAATAAAATGTCTCACCCATCCCTACCCCTGAGTCACCACCTAACAACAGCACTCTTAGATCATATCACTGGGTCACTCTTGACAAAATGAATTGTGTTGTTACCTGTTACAAATGTGTCTGAGCTTGCTTTGAACTTTAAAAAAATACGTTTTGAACCTAAATTTTATGGAATTTCCATGTTGCATTTAGGACTCTGTGCCACCAATGGAAGTGAAATAATCACTGTATAACAAAAAGGCCCAAACATTAGAGTTTTGTGACTTCCCTTGGCTGTCACGTACTATGGCCCAGCTGCATCCAATGATGACCACTAATGAAAAGCACTTCTGCTTGCATAAGATGTGGCAGTCAGTTTTTGCCAGTCACTGCTACCCACTGCAGCCCTCCCCTATACACCTTGAATTGGATAGCCCTCTGCAATGGCATTTGATACGCTCCTTAGGGCTGCTGTAGATTGGCAAAAATTGTGTGCCTTTGCTTGTGTGAGCACTTACCTTTTCCACTCACATAAACACAGCGGCGTAGCGTGGGTTGTCAGCACCCGGGGCAAGGCAACTAATTTGCGCCCCCTAACCCGGGGCAAGGCAAGTAATTTGCGCCCCCTAACCCCTAACCTGCCGCCGCTGCCAGCTTCTTCTTGCTGCTGCCTGGTCTGGTCTGGTGTGGTTCTCTCCCGCGCTCAGTGCTGCGCTGGGCGGCCGCTACACTGTCCCTCCCCCAGATAGTTCCTCGCTCTCTCTCCGCACCGCACGCCTGGCACCCCCCCTCCACAGTGGGCGGCGACCCAGCGGCTCGGATCGGATTCGCACAGCCAGCACTGCAGTGAGAGAGAGTGAGTGAGCCAGGTAGGGGCAGAGAGCTGCGAGTGCGAGCGCGCCCCCCCAGATGTTGCGCCCGGTGCGGCCGGCCCCCCCTGCACCCCCACGCTACGCCACTGCATAAACACACCATTGGGTACGAACCTAGGTTTTGAAATTCGTATGCTTAATGCTCTATTTAACACTGCCTTTCTGTCACACTATCCCCAGTAAAAATAAAGGAAGGTAGCTCTGAAGGAGTCAAATACCTGTTTAATATGCACCAGCTTTAGATATTCGGCTTTCTTGTAGCATTTTTTTGTTGCGAAGAAATATTTCCGTTTCATGTTAGTTTTTCCGTTCCCTCATTCCCCGAGGGATGCATAAGTTCAAAGTAAAGTTTCTCAGATTCAACATGTTCTGCCAAGACTTCGTGCTTCTCTTTGGCAGGAACAGCCAAATAACTCAGCTTGCAAGGACTGTGTATGCAAGCTCTCTTCTGAGGTGCTGTGGAAGTTAAAGGTCACAGGGAGAGACTGCGTGAGAGACATGCTATTGTATTGAGGGCACCACGGACAGTAGGTTGTTATGAAACCCTTGGAGAGGTTGTTGAGGAGGAAATGGGATGAAACAGATATGTGGAGGATGAAACTAGAATCATGAGAGAAGTATGCTTACATGTGGTATTTCTTTTGGGATATTTACAAGTACTGAAAATTCTGCCTCTTAAGCGCCATGCTGAATCAGACCAAAGTCCTATCTGCTCCAGAGTTCTGTTCTCACAGTGGCAAGCTACAAGGAGGGATTTTTGCCCAGCTCAGGACTGACTGATCTCACCTTCTCTTGGCCCTTAAATATATTTATGAAAAAATGCATAATTATCAATGGTTAATTAATGAATAACTCCATTGCCAGCTGAACAAAACAGGCATGCTTCTACTTTATTAATCTTCCAACTCCCTCCTCTCATTATATAATTTTGGAAGGGCAATTTGGGAGCAAAAACACTTCTATTGTTCAAACAGATATTGTTTAGCTCTACTCCCTTTTACTTGGCAAAGGAAGTTCCCGTACTCTTTTATATTCCAGTGTCCCCAACACGGACAAGGTACACATTGCACCAGCAAGAAGCAAGCAATAAATGCCTTCCTCCTTTTAGAACAGCCACATAGTTGTTGGGTGTGTGGTTTTTAGAAAAACACATGCATTAATCATCCTGGCTTCTCCGCCACCCCCTTTCCCTTGTGAATAATTTACTCTGTACCCCTCCCAAGTGAGAAAACACTTTATGGAAAGCAAATACAATGGTCGATCCAGGGAGGGACAATTTGAAGAATAGGAATGGTGAGGTTGCGTTGATGTGGGAAGATGAAAACAAAGTCTGTTTGTGTGTGCACCCTGGGCTGCAGTACTGCAAGAATGAGTAAACCATATGCATTTCGAGACAGAGGCTGCAAAAAAAGATCCAGTTCTCATTAAACTAAGGTCCCCTTGCATCATGTAACACCCACAGCATACATTCAAACCATATCCCCCCACCCTAAGAATCATGGGAACTGTTGTTTCTGAAGGATGCTGGGAATGGCAGCTCTGAGAGGGGTAGATGACAGTTCACAGGAATTTTTTTTTTTTTTTTTTGGGGGGGGGAAATATGCTTTAAATGCATGGTGTTTACAGAGCCTTATTTTCCAGCTGGTGCCTGTGAACAATTTCTCTTATAATTGCACTATAGGCAAAGAAGTGAGCACCATGTTGACCATAACATTAACTTGTGCCTCTTACCACACTGAACAAATGACAGTTCCCAGAATTTTTTGGGGGAACCCATGACTCGTAGGAGTGCTTTGAATGTATGGTGTGCCTGTGACCTTTGTTACTTGTAAGCTGCCTTGGAAGGATTTTATTTCAAAAGGTGGGGTATAAATAATGGTAATAAATAGTATATAATTAATTTCCCAGCCAAAAACAGAATATGGATAGAATACCCAGCCTGTCATCTGTGAGCAGCTCTCTCTCTCACCTCTTTCCCCTTCATTTGCTGCAAAAGTCAAACTAATACACCTAATTAGCAGCTGAAACAATAATCATTTATAATGCCGCACCAGAAGACCCTTTCCTGAAAGGTAAAACATAACATATCTGCTTAGCTTTTTGTTACTGGCTGTATACATAATAGATCTGTGAATTCATTTCCTTCCACCTTTGTATGAGCTGCAAACGGAAAAGTAGGTACTTGGGGAATTTAGATGAGCTCTGTAATGAACAGCCCTTTCACAATCACACACTTTCTGGGGCAACGGGGCCAGCACTGATAAAATTCTAACAGCAACACTCAGATTCCTCTGGACAGAACATCTTCTAGGTTTGGCTCTGATACAATTACTGAAGAAAATGTATCCAGGTAGGTGCCTCGTTTGTAACAAGAGAGAAAGAAAAAGAAAAGAAAGAAAGAGGGAGAGAGAGAGAGCGAGAGAGAAAGAGAGAGAGAGAGAGAGAGAGAGAGAGAGAGAGAGAGAGCGAGCAGTAATATGCCAAGCATCACATAATCTCTTCCATTGCTTCTGTTTCTGTATGGAAAAATAAAGTGAACCAACGGCTATCTGCTAGTGTCTGAAGTGCATTTTCCTGAATGGCTAGTGTCTTAACACACCCAAATGCAATCTGTTCCATAAATTCATTTCTGCTTTCTATTTTTCCAGATTTTTTGTGGTATAGAATATGGCCCTTCTCCCTTCTCCCTGCTTAATCTGCTTATTTTTTGTGTTTGTTTCTCTCCCCCACCCCTTTTTCCTCCATAGAAAAGACCTGGTGAAATCAGTTTAGAGAGACTTCACTATTCACAGCCATGCCCTTTTTAGATGATTAACAGAAAACAACCCTCCAACTAGCACATGCTTTCCACTTTACATCAATCCAGGCATGCCACAAATATCTTCCATACCAAACTGCAGTTCTCTACAGTTGTGGAATTAAACCAGCTTCAAGAACTTTGAAGTTCATGCCAGTTATTAGAGTGTGCAGTTTCATAAAAACCTGAGACTATCCTGTGTCAAAAATGCATAAAGCAAGAGTATTTGTTCCTAAGTCATGTTGAACTGGTCACATGGTGAAGTAGCCCTTTGAACTAGTGCCGTCACAAAGCTCTGATCTTGCACTGGATCTGGCATCTGCACTAGGGATTTAGGAGGTATACTTTCAACACCACAGCTGCACCAATGCAACTGTGCAATTCCATGTTTCAATACTGAGCAGCAACAGGCCATGGGATGTAATGGACTATGGACTGATAATGTTAGTCAAACAATGGTGTACCAATTGTTTAATCAACCTATTTATTTATAACATTTCAATGCTGCTTTTCATTAGATAGCCTAAAGATGGAGGAGAAATGTTGCCTCTGGAAGAGAGAATATAGCTTTCTACCCAGCAACAGAAGTTTGGGTCAACTCCCTTTGCTTACCAATGGGCAGAAAACCATTTGAATTGGTGCCAGTTCATCATCAAGCAAGGACAGTGCCCCAAATTACATAGGATCCACACGAAGTGCAGAAAGTCAAGTTGACATTTCAACAAAAGCTTGCTTGTACATTTATAGCCTTAAAATGTGATGATTAAGTCTACTACACAAAGAGGCTTTGGGTCATGCAGGGAAAAAAGGACATACATTACGACACGGCTTGTTATGAGATTAGCTGTGCAGCTATATTTACTGTGCAATTAGAAATGAAATGAAAACATTGAGATAGCATCAGCATCATTATCTTGACTGGAAACGAAACGTAATTAAGCTGACATACATTTGCGGCAGGAATATGGGGCACATTCTTATCTGCCATTAGCTGTGGTGTTCTCTTTAGCTTGCTATCTTCTTTCTCATTAGCCACGTCATGGACTTCTTTCTCTTTTCTCTTGCACGTCGACATAAAAGCTGTCAGTCAGATAGATTTTGTTCCAACTTGTGTAAGGAAAAGTCCTTCATCAATCTATTCAAGGTTTATATGATGCAAATGGGGCCTGTAACAAAATGGTTCGCTGTGGTGTGCTCCTGCAGACCAGCCTTTGCCAACCTGGTGCCCTCTGGATGTTGTTGAACATCATCCCCTGCCAGCACAGCACAAGTGGAGTTCTGGTCCAACAACATCTGGGGGGCACCAGGTTGGTAAAGGCTACTTTTAAGAGTGAAGTCATCCTTGCCATTCTCCAGTAGACTTGATACCATCCCCCCACAAGTAGTCATGGATGAACTTGTCAGTTTCACTTCTCCCCCCTGCTTTCTATTTTTTTCTAGCCTTGAATTCTCCACATTTCTCAAGCAATTTAAAAAAGCCTAACTTCATGAAAATTCAGCTCAGTGAAAATTTCTCCAAATAAACACATTTGTATGCAAATTTTGTCTAATGTAAATTTATTTTTTTTTTTTTTTTTGCAAAGCAACTTGCCCTAGTAAAAAGCATTTTTTGCTAATATATATGTTTTTGCATGGTACTTTCACCAATATATGTGGGGGGTTTTGCACACAATGCTTGTCTGGAGAATTGCATTGCAAAATTTGGAGAAGTGCAAGTTTCAATGGATGTTCACATACTGTTCAGGAAATTGCAAATTTAGGAGGTTAGCTTCTAAATGCAAACTGAACAAAATCTCTCCCCCCATCCCGGCCCACATCTTGATTTTCTGTTTCTCTCCCCTCAGATAAATTCAGGATTTGACTGGAGATGGTTGAAACAGCCCTGGGTCAGATTTGGTCTACACGGCACAATCTGGGGCTGTCAAAGGGGGAGGGCAAACGTTCTGATGGTGATGTTAACAGGGGGGAAGAGACCTATGCACCTCTTTCTCCTAACTGCATGTTTAATTAGGGCCCCTTCCAATGCTACAATTCTATGGTTTTTAATCCTAATTAAGCACTTTGCAATCTACCCCTCCCAATCAGTTCAGGGCTTGGATCTGGGTTGGCAACTTCCCTGAGACCTACAGATGAAGGGCAGTATACAAATTTGATGATGATGATGATGATGATGATGATGATGATGAAGAAGAAGCATCCCTGGTCAGATTGGGACCGCTTCCAAGCATTGGCTTGGGCCCCAAATTGGAACCACTGGACTGTGGGTGGCTCTAATATATGCTGGGCAACTGGAAATCTGTTAGATGTTGACAGTGAGGGAGAAGGGCTTTGAACTGTCCCATTTGTGACCATGTGGTGGTGACAGTTTTGTTATTTCTTCTCCCATATTCATGAAGCCACTGACCATTTTCCATTTAGTCAGAGGAAATGTGACCTCTGCCCCTGATCATTCTCTCCATATGCCCGTGGATGGACTGCTGTGGTTTACAGAACATATGAAGATGCTTGTTGAGTTAACAAATACTTTGAGCAGTTTTTTTCCATATCCGAAGTTGACTCTCTGCTGGCACGCTGCTCTATTTTGCTGTTAAGAAAGACTCATTAGGAATGGGTGTGCTTTGCATTCTTTTCCTGCTCCCACATATTCTTAGGCCACTCCTTGCCTAAAGCATGTACTATTTTAGTTTATTTCTTGCGTAATTATTTAGGTTTCTGCTCTGAAAGTACAGGGTGCGTCACAGGGTATTTAAAAACCAAAACACAAAAGCAAACCCCAAAATATACTCAACAGGTCATCTTGGAAGACTCAAGACAGGATTAAATTCTCTGATGCAACCCTGCTCACTAAAAGCCATCACAAAATGTAATAGATTGGAGGTGAGTTTTGTTGCTAACTCTGTTTTGTGTTTGCTCTTTCAATATTTCGGCCTTAATGGCATTCATTATGCTGCCAAGTGATAAAGATAGAAGAACAGTCTGCAGATAAGAAGCAGTGGAGTTCTGGTGCCAATGCTGAGCTAGTTGGGAAAGAGTTGGCGTGGAGAAAGGTGGTGGTGGTGAGTTTGGGGTCACTGCCAACCCAGAGCTTGCTCCCCACAGCTTTACTACCACTTTGCCCCACTGTATCCTGGCCCCAATGAGGGATACCACTGTAGCATCATACCCTCCAACACCCTGGCAGCAAAATTTGGGACGCTACCATCTGTGACACCAATTTTCTGTTTTTTTCTTGAAAAAAGGCAGCCATTTTGGACATTGTGATTTCACATGATTTTGAACTGTGATTCCACACACACCCCATGCACTTTTCGGGTATGGCGCCTAACAATGCACATTTTGGGGTGTCACATGAGATTGCAGTCCCGGAGCTTTTTGCGGTGTGAAATTGCACATGATCACTATGTCCAAAATGGCCGCCTTTCTCTTGCAAGAAAAAAATTGGGACGTCCTGGTTTTTCCAGAACACTTGTGGGGTATGCAGTAGGGTGATGCAACATGCTTCAGATGGCTTAGATTAAGGCAGGAATCGGTCTCTGAATGGTGCAGCAAGACTTTTTTATGTTTTGGTCCTGGTGGTGTGGAGGGCATTGGGGAAATTTAGGCAGCAAAAGGTCTTGCCTAGCACAGTGTGGCCTAGCATCTAAGCATGGGGATGACTAAATAGGGTGAAGCCTCTGCTCCTTTATAAGCACTCAGCCTGATGTAAATAATTTCAAATGCTCCCAGCTTCTTTGAAGCTCCAGTTCTCTTGAAGCTCCAAGCTCCAGTACAAGGCTTTCCAGAAAACAGACAAATAATTAAGGCAGTCTGTACACATTTGAATAATTTATATTATCTACTCCAACTCTAGAAATCTGACATTTTCAGTTGCAAAAATGCCAGTTGTTCAGACCAGACTACTAGAGTCGGTGGTCACGAACCTGTATAGGTTGTAGGTGCACACAAGCAACAGTAGGTGTGCATTGCTGTTTGACATGCTGCTTTCCATAACCACATCACTAGCACCTGGCTGGCCCAACACATTTTCCTGCCTGAGGCAGAGCACAAGATGGAGTCGCCTGCCAATTTCATATCTACAGCACATGAGGACACCGGCAGGCCACTCGGAACACACCCACCCCTCTCTTCCAACACCTTGTTGCTGCTTCCCATGACCTCTCCTCCAGCACCTGCTACCTAAAGCAGCTACCTCACTCTGCCTAATGATAGGGCTGGTCTTAAACCGCCTGAAGGTACATTTTCGATTTGTGACAGCACGTTCAGTGTGTCAAGTGATCGGAGCCTCTCATTGACAGGTTGCTGAAGAGGAAACAATTTGTTCCTAGTTCTTGCCTAAACATATGACTGTGAATTCTGATTCACAGTCACAAGAGTTCTGTGGAATATGTTAGACATGCCTGGATCACCTCCTGCAAAATAACTATTAGCTAAGGAACTCTCCCATCAGTTTTGCAGCTAGGTCAAGCGATTGCCCAATGCCAAACAATGCACCAGTGTCAGAGAAGCCATAGTTCCTGACTCATTGTCACAGTATCAATTGATGCTTGCCTCTTTACATGTTGGTAAAAGTAAAGGTAAGGGATGTGGGTGGCGCTGTGGGTTAAACCACACAGCCTAGGACTTGCCGATCAGAAGATCAGTGGTTTGAATCCCCACGACGGGGTGAGCTCCCGTTGCTCGGTCCCTGCTCCTGCCAACCTAGCAGTTTGAAAGCACGTCAAAGTGCAAGTAGATCAATAGGTACCGCTCCGAAGGGAAGGTAAACGGCGTTTCCGTGTGCTGCTCTGGTTCACCAGAAGCGGCTTAGTCATGCTGGCCACATGACCCAGAAGCTGTACACCGGCTCCCTTGGCCAATAAAGCGAGATGAGTGCTGCAACCCCAGAGTCGTTCGCAACTGGACCAAATGGTCAGGGGTCCCTTTACCTTTGCCTAAGGGGGAAACTAGAGTTCCTAGGAATATTTCGGGGAAAGGGTGTCTCTCAAACGGATGGTGTGCACACAGCCTTAGACCTGCACTCTCAAAAGTTTCCCAGTAAAAACTCACAAAATTCACTTTGTTTGTTGACATCACTTCTGTGGGCCTCCCTACTTTTGTTTTAGTCCTCTAAACACTTTTTAAAAGCATCAATCATTATGGAAAACGAGACTAGAACAAGAGCTTTAAGGGGAACATATGAATATGCGCATCCCCCTAGATTTTCAGGAATGCAATCCCTCAATCAAGCACAGCATCTGTTTACTGGAAGTGCATAGCGCAACATTGGAGGTAGCACTCTGTCCCCAAGTTATACTTTTTCCAATAGTCTCCTAGTCTGTAAACAATTTAAACTGTCTCTCTTCCTTACTGCCCAAAGTGGTATAATGATTTTGCTGTAATGTGTGCAGAGGAGTGGGACTATATTGTGATTGTAATGACCCAGCCAGTAGATTGTCAGGTATCAAAAATGAGTTCTAGGAAAGCAAAGACAGGGGCAAGAGAGGAAGGATGTGAAAAAGGGGGCAGGCAGTTTTATCCAATCCTTCATCCATATATTATGCCTGCTGGAAAGGGTGCATATATCTTCAGTGACCACATCAAAGCAGATAAATATGAGAGCTGACACAATGGCTCCCTGAATTTGATGTGAATACAATTGTGTCCTCTTTAGTAGGGACTTTTCTAAACAGTACTGTACATATATAAAATGCACCAAATAATCCGTTGGCTTTTGCTACTAGGTCTCTCTGCCCTCTAATGGGCAGAACTAGAATTGCACCACTTTTCTGGCCTCCTGTTTGTTAAATTACTTCTGCATCACACTTTCTCAAGTAGTGTTCTGCATCCATTACAAAATATATTAAAATCCTGTTTGGCACATATAAATATCAAATGCTCGTAATATTTACAAACACGGTGCCATTTCTGTATAAATTTGGATAAAATAAAATGTGCTTTTGCTCCGATCCAGTTGCCATTGGCGTAGGAAAAATAGCTAAAGAAGCTGAAAACCAAGACCAAATAAACCAAATGAAGACAACCTAAGAGATATATGAACCTTTCCCTCAATTTTGCTTTTTAATCTGCTCTCCTTTTAATTTGCTTCTGCCATTATTCCCCTCTTTCGAATCCCTTCTTTCCTTTCTGTCAAATAAAGCATTTTTCTTTCCTCCCTGCACTGCCTATTAACCCTATTTCCTGAATTTACCCTATCTCTATTTTTGTAATTGTATCCAAGTATTTTTTTTATAATTGTATCCAAGCATTTCCTTGTAATTATATCCAGGTAATTCTAAATTGTATCTAGGTATTTTTCTTGTAACTGTGTCTTTACTACTTGTAAAAGTGAATCCCAACTGTGACCCTTACGCACTTGTTACATTTGGGGTCTTTGCAATGGAAATTAACCCCTTTGTATCCTTGTGCCTTATCAGTGTTTGTTCAACTTCTCAATGATTGTAACTACTTTCAGGAAAATAAGAACTGGAACCCATGTATTCAAGTTGCATCGCTTTATTGTAACCATGAAAGTATAAACGTTATTTTTAGTCTCAACCTAATCCCTTCCACTCAACTCCCCTTCCTTCTTCTGTAAAGTGCCAGATGACCAGATCCATTTCCTTTGAACCTGCGGGAAGAGGAATTCAACTCTTAGATAAAACTCTCATCCCTATTCTTATTCTAGAAAAACGGGTAACCACATCATTTGCCATCTCTCCCTGGATTTCTAGGTACTACCTTACTCATGTAGAAAGGATTTGGACCCCACCCCATCTTTCATCCAAACCTCCCTTTTGCACCCTGCACCCATGTACCTCCCCCTTAGCTTGTAAACTGACAAACAAGACCACCCACAATTGCGATTGTATAAATTTCTGGACTTACCTTTGGGCAGGGTTCCACATACCTTTTGTCACCTTTGCGTAGGGAACACGGTTGCAACAGAATAAAAAGCCTCTTGCTTCTTTCTCTCCTTGGTTGGACATTACCCGTCTTCTCCAACCGTAGCGGACCCCTTTGGGCCCCCCCCCGAACCTAATTCTAAGTTTTTTTGCATCACCACCAAGAGCTCGATATTTGTACTGGCTTCTCTGTTTGTACATCAGCCTTGGGCTGTACTGTACCGGGAATGCGTCTGCACCCGAGTCTCTCAAGGTCCCCATATATGGAAGCAGCTCCTGGATCAAAGCAGTTGAATTCAACCGTGTGTCGAGATCTCAGGGAATGTCTTTTTAGGGGGTGAAATTTAAATTTTTGCGAATTTATTCAATGAGTGGTCTTAAAAATACATTGTGGGGTGTGAGGAATTTAATTTGGCTATAAGTTTTGTGATTGGACAACACTTAGCTTGGTCAATCTACATTTGATTAAAACACACATAAACTGTTCTTGGAAAACCAAAGAATTTTAATTTTACCTTCTGAAAATGTCAGGTAATGTTATATAAATTTTTGTTTCTCTGCCTAAGATATATACTACGAAGCATACAACATTACCTTGTAATCGTAAAACAACATTAGAAAGTAATGACATCAGTTAAGAAGAAATGCAAATGACAAGTTTCCCAAGTCATGTTTCAATTATTTAGCTCCCCTCATTTTTAGAATTTGAAAGCTGAAAAACTCAACACGCCCTATAAGTCACCTAATTTTTGTTTTATGTCAAATCTTTAGTTTTCACATAGCAAAGCTTACACCTAGCAAATTGGTTTGCTAACAGAATGACAACTTGATCTACTAGATTCCACATTTGAAGCCATCTACTGTGATTGAAAGTGTGCCCGACCACAGAGAAAACCAGCATCCCTGCAAATGACACTGTCATTCTGGATTTTAGGTTACATTTAAAACAAAACTTGTGATCCACATGTCATGATACCAGAAGCATTGTGCATCGTAATTTATATGGTTAAATTATTGGGCCTACAGATATTGCTTCCATCTTTTATCTGTCCCTTGAGACAAAGTGCATTAGAAATGCTTTGGGGATAAGCACGTTGGCTTTCTTTCAAATACGATGTTTTCCAGCAAACACAGAGTGATCTGCTCTGATTATACTAAAGCTAGCTATTAATATCAGGAAATAACAGATTGAATCTAAAAGGGATTAGCATTTTATTAACTACATTAAAAACTATACAATTTTTATTGGTTTTGATGGTCCTGTGTGTTTATTGATGGAAGTGAAAGTATGTTAACCTGTGCATTATTGATTAAATTACACTATTTTCTTTTATTTCAGGCCATTTGTATTAATCTTGCTCATGTATGAAGACTGACATGGACTAAGGCCACTCTTCTTCTTTCTTTCCTTTCCCCCCAACTCCTGACTAAAGAAAACTAGAGTACATAAAAAAACCCCCAGCTCAAATAAACCAATATTCTGTGGATATTTTGCTGTCTGCGGAAGCAAGAAATGTAATTTCCCACTTCACCGGTAATTTACTGTGTGTCTATGCAATCAGCAATGACCATAAATATGCACCTAGATTACATTAATTAAATATAGTTTACCATATGCAGGACTAGCTTGGATAAGAGAGAATTCTGGTATGTGAATTCTTGTTCAGCTCACTGACATGCAGGCCTATATTATCTAAAGACCTTTTTGGAATTCAGGGGACATTTTCACATGCTTCTGAAAATTTTGGCAGGAGCAGCGTGAGTGGGGGTGGAGCAAAGTGATTTCAGCCTGGTGCACCAGCACTCTGAATGCTCACTTTTAAACCATAGGTTAGTTTAACGATGGTTTACAAAGATGTACAAAGCCACTGTCTACAATGAGCTGCAGCAGGTCTCCAGAATTCCAGGCAGAAGACTAAGGAGGATGGGCTTGAACTGGGGTCCTTCTGCATGTGAAACGTGTGTTCTGCCACTGAGGCATCACCATTTCACAGATGACACGTAGGCATTAAAAATGGAACCCTGTGTTATCAGTGTCAGGGGCTGGTCTGGATCGGAAGATTGGGGAATGCAATTGCAGGAAGGTCAGTTCCTAACAGAAGAGGAGGGGAAATATTCACACACACACACACACACACACACACACACACACCGCTTCCAGTGTTTCCAGAAGCAGAGAGACAGGCAGACACAGAAGCTGCACAGTTGAGAGAGGAGCTACCCAGCTATGAGATAGTAGCTAAGCAACCAGAAGGGAGGTAGCAGCTGGGCGACGCATCAATTGAGAGTGGGGGGGGGTGACATCAAAAGTGACCCTTAAAACGTTGGTGGGGGAGGAGAAAAAAAAGATGAAAATGGACTAAATAGTGCTGCAGAAATTGTGATGCTATGTGTTCTCTGTAGTCTGTAGATGAAACCTGTTGTATCGGATATATTACCAGGGGACTTGCGGGTATAGGGCGGTATACAAATTTAATAAACAACAATAATAAAAGGATTTATTTAAGTTTGCAGAACCGGTGTCGTGATGGTCAGACGGACAGACAAACACAGTGTGGCACAGACTGAGGAAGTAAGTTTTTTTATGAGTTTTATGTCTGGGCACACACAAATGGGGAAAAAATAAAGGTAAGTCTTTCATCTGATTGGTAAAATCATTTCTTTATTAGATGATACCATTTTACAACTCTCTCATGCATTCTAACAAAAGTGTCATTCCCTGGCAACCTAACAGCTGGTGAAAGTGGAAAAAAACTTGAGTACAAATCTTACCTGTTATGCAAAGGCAGTGGTAATAGGTACTAACTTGCACTGAAGCAAAACAAAATAATCACAAAAGTAAGATATCTTTCTTCTAGTATAAACATGTAAAATTCACTTTCAGTCACATATTCAGAGTCTCTGGCATCTTTTATGCAGAAATCTCTGTGATGTAAGAATCTGTTGGAATGTCAGTAACAGCTACTTAATACTGCCAGAGTATTTTCTTCCTTCAGCAGATAGGATCTGTTCCTTTACACACAGGCACAGGGAAAAAAAGTAAAGTACTTGAGTGAATGTTCAGAACTCACACAAAACTTGCACATACCTATTTCAATCAAAGAAGTGGGGCTGGAAGAAAGTGTACAGTGCAAGCAAAGCAAAAGAATGTGCTTTTTCTTACTGCCCATGGTTTGTTAGGGGAAAACAAACCAGGAGTCGGCTTCAGATGTAATACTAAACCAAACTGTGCACTGCACAACACAAGCTACTTCAGTCCTTCTGATGTTCCACAGTTATTTCAGTAATAATTGGGATCCTAAGAGTAATTTCAAGAAAGCTGAGCTTCTATTTACCCATTCAGCAATGCAACAAATGTGCATCAGTTCCCAGCATTTTAAGCAATACCTGTCCAAACTTCCAAAGATTTCCTTTATATTAAGCCTCCTCTGAAACCTTTACTTTCATAGTCTATGACAGTCAAAATCCTTATCAGCCTGTAGTGATTTCAGAGCCACACACATTGGCGTAATGCAGTTGATCACTATATGTATGGTCAGTGAATCTGCAAAAATGAGAAGTACACCACCAGTGTTGCCGCAAACCACTAAACCCATCAAGTTTTTAAGTGGCATTCATGCCCCATCTGAGTCTGTACTCCCACATCCTTTTCTGCTGTCTCATCTGATCTCCTGAAACTTTGCTTTTTGCCCCATCAGTTTAATCTTACAAAGCACAACATCTCTTCTTCCACTGCAGTTTTCTAAACAAAGTAATGGCATTTAAGAGAAGCTGAGTTGAATAGATCGTAGCGAAGCATGTGGCCATTCCTCACCAAGTTAGTTATGACAAACCTTGCAAAATCTGAACTCCTAAATCATAAGGCATCCCCTCTGCACATTAATAACATTTTCTTCAAACACCCAAGCAGACATCCCTGCATGTCGAGTGAAATGGCAAATCCAGATTAGTTTTTTCAGAGCAGAATTTAAATTCACTCTCCTTCTATTGTAAAGCACAGCAGGAGGAAGCAGCTTAAGATTTTTGTTTGTAGGCTTAGCATACATTTTCGGAACATCATCTGAATCAATGCACATTTTTAAATATTTACCCTTCTTTTCCTTGTCTTACTTTTTTCATGTGTCATGTACTGGAGATAGATGGGATTTAAATTTTCAGAAGAGAGAGAGAAAAAAGAACCATGCAGAAAGAACAAGAAGGTGGCAATTCTACTAAAGCCAAAAGGACTGGATTAGGAACTAGGTGCAAAAATCACACCTGCAATGAATTAGAAAGACTAATCAGTCATCAATATGAAATAGACAAATTCTTCTTATGGAGCATTACATGTGTGAGTGCAATTTTATGCATGTCTGCTTGAAGCAAGTCCTGTTGGAGTCCCAGAGGAGTTTCTTAGGTTTACAGCCTTAGAGGGGTTTAATCACCCATGTTAATGTATCCAGAGAAAGTTAAGCACGCTCAAATTCTACTGAATTCAATGAGACGTTAATACCCTTGACATTCTCTGATTTGTTTTCATTGAGAAACAACTGGGGCGGTGTGTGTGTGTGTGTGTGTGTGTGAAGACACACTGTCCATACCATACCTCACCCACAACTGAACCTAACTTAAGATGACACTATCTAGTCCAGCATCCTATGGGTATCCTATAAACACGACAATATCACTGCCCTGCTTTTGCCCACCTAGTGCCTTTGTGCCTGCCTAGTCTGCCGTCCAGGTGCTGCTAACTGTTGAGAGACAACCCCAAAGCACTTGTTTCCCCTTCTTGGGGGTTCTTTGGCTTTAAAACCGAACTTGGACCAGGCAGCCCTTCAAACGAAGGGCTGCCCTTTGTGAAACAGGACATGCGGCCACATTGTCCATGTATAGTTTAATACTCTTTTAAAAACCCTCTAAGTTGGTGGCCATCACCAAATCCTCTGGTAGATAATGCCACAGTGTGAACAAGGCCAAAAGGAAAATGGGCTCTATATAATGCCCTGTTAGTCAGGTTTGACTCAACAGAAAAAAATTCAAGGCAGAGTCTCTTCCAAGCAGGATTTCATGTCATGACCTTGTCTGTCGGCACAACTAGCTTAATGGCTTTGGATATGGTTAATTCTTAAAACCTTTGGACCATGGGAAGCAAAAACTCCCATTGAATTCAGTGAGCCTAAAACCAGAGTAGCAAGAGTCACCCTCACCATAACAGGCAGGGCTAAGGGTTTGTAACATTCCATATAAGTTCCATCATGTGTTACCTAGCCATACACAATCTCCTGATTATCTCATGACTTCCCTGTGGTCAGACGTGTCATGATGGGTGCATCGAGGACAATCCTCAGGGTTACTGTTCTCAGGATTCTCAAGGAGCAGAGAACATCCCAGACAGAAAGACACAAGTCCTCTTTACAGTCCTTCTTGTGATGGGAAAATTATTTGAAGGGGCCTCAAGTATCCATGCTCTGATCAGATATGATTTCATGCTTTTATCTGTGCCATATTAGGTTTTGTACAAATATTCAGAAAGAAAATATTCATGGTTGATTTTTCAATACTGAGAAAGGGCAGGGTGGGTGTGTAGCTGCATTTGGCTACATTTATGTTTGGGGGAAGCTAATTAATCATGGTCCAGATAGAAAGGCAAAGCATTTCAAAACAGAAACCTGATCCCTTGGGACATATTCTGGCCCCCAATAAACCAGCACATGAGTCTCAAATCCACAACGTGGAGTTTCATATTGCCTTTTGCCCCAGGCGATAAAATGTCTTGGACTGGCCCTAACTTTGGTTAAGCCAGGGACAGCCAATGTGATACTTTCCAGATGATGTGATCCAAAACTTCCATTGCCTTTAAACAGCATGGCCAATCGTGAGGGATCATGGGAGTTGAAGTTGAACAACAGCTGGAGGCCGCCAGGTTGGGTATTGCTGAATTGAATTAATGCATGTCTCTATACAGGTTCCCTTAAACTAGGCTCAAACCACTGAACACTTATCAGAAATCTACTTCTACACAAAACTGACTTTCTACATTGTTGATCTATAGTGGCCTTTCCCAACCTATTGCATTCCAGATGTTTTAAAAGCTTGTCCAAAATGCCTAGAGGCAACTGGTTGAGGAAAAGCTGCACTATATCTATGTTTTGATATCTTGATAAATCAAAAGTTCCATGACAAATACTCATATACTAGTGACACAAGAGAATGTGAGCCACTGAAGGGTTGGTAAGGTTCACATTTCACAAACATTTGCAACTTCTGAAGCTCCAAAGGAGACATGTGCCTCCAAATCACCCTGAACAAAATCTAAGGCATTACTTCCCACTTACCTTATCTACCCTGTGATTTTGAGGTCATCCTTATCCCTGTGGTGTTCAAATGCTAGGAATAATTTCTTCATGCACCAGACTTTGCCACATGTCTTCAAGCAGATGGTCTTGTGAGACCAGCTTACCAAATTTAGCCATGAAACTCACATGGTTGCTATTCTAAAGATTGGAGGGTTGGGGGATCTATGTATGTATGCCTGTCTGCCGGTCTGCACATGCACATACTAGGCTATGCACAAGTATGCACACATTGGCAAAAATACCACACGAAGTTGCATTAGATTTCAGAAATCTGCTTTGCAAAATATGTATATTAATCAAAAGTGAATACCAAAATGTGTATATAAGGAGAATTATGTACTAAATGCTAGTGTGTTTTCAAAGTGGTGGGTTTTTCTGCGGGGGGGGGGGGTTGATATGGAAATGCGGAGAACTGAATTTAAGAGTGGAAAAATGAGAAACTGAGAGATATTGAAACTGACAGATTTGCTCATCCCTATTGACAACTGTGCATATATCACAGGGTCCGTTTCAGATCTGAAGAGAATTCTGAGGTACTATTTGTGGCATTGCACACGGCTGAATATGACTGCAGATTTGAAGCACATGCACAATAACATTTCAAGGGATCCTGGAGTACACATTTTGGGTTGTGCTGGGCAATCTCTTGGGACTGCACAGTATAATGGATCAGCTCTCTTAACAACCCATACCAAAATGGACAGCATCAGAGTTGTCACATGGCCATTTTAAAACAATTGCTTGGTCAGCCTCTATACCATGTAATAAGATGTTTTTAGATTGGAGAAATAGGAAACAGAGAGAAATCAAGATGGGCACCCACCCCTACCTCTTCCTTTTGCAACACACTTATCTGCTTTCAAATCCTCCATGGCTTTGCACTTCATACCCTATGATTCTTTTCAATTGCTATTTTTGCTAATACTCAGCTTGTATATCTGATAAAAGGTTCAGTGTCAATCCTGCTGTTTATTTCACTATAAACTTTACCCCAGCTGGTGGTGGAGAAGAGGGAATGACTTTGTAATTGCCACAGGAGCAACCAATCCGCATTCTGCAAGCCAGCTTTGGCTGGAAACAGGTGTTTGGTTATTTTAAGAAGGTGGCACAGCTATCGAAGATGCAATAAGCCACAACAGGCTCACTGTCCACAACATGTATGCCTGTAGAGAGACTATTAAATAGTTCTAGAGATCTGGCAGAACACAGAACATTCTGTTTCTTTTCCCCCACCCCATCAAAAACAACCACAACAAAAACCCACCAAACCATTGCCACACTTCTTCAGGCCATCTTATTTCCTTGCCATCTAGTTTGCTAGACTTTGAATGTCTGTGAAAAGTAGTATCACATCTTATTCACCTCCCTGCATTTCAAGCTGAATAACCTTCAAAGAAGGCTATTCCCCAGCATAGCTGCCAATTTTGAACTGGTAAACAGGATGAGGAAGTTTATCAGGATGAATTGCAGGTTTTCAAAATTTTGGAGTAGCGTCAGACAGCAAGCAGTGTTGTTCTAAGGCAGAGGTGGGGAACCTGCAGTCTTCTAGATGTTGTCTGATTCCAACTTCAATCAGGCCAAAGCAGCATGATGAAGAATGACGGCAGCTGTACTCACCCCTTCTGGAGTCCACTTTCAGAACAGGGGTTGGGGGTGACGATTAAAAATTGTGATTTCCCAGCCCCCCCCCTTTTTAAAAAAATGCCAGTAACATACAACTTTGGGAACTGTTTGCCTGAGCTTTAACAGGTTTCTTACTCAGGGGAACCTCCCTCCTGTCTCCAGTTTTCAACTTGATTGCCCCGTCATAAAAAACCACACCCTTAGAGGAGCAATTTCCACCCTCCCTCAAAATGCTAAAATCTGTCCTTGCAACTGGTGTTTCCTGCTTGGCAGGGGGTTGGACTTGATGGCCCTTGTGGTCTCTTCCAACTCTATGATTCTATGATTCTATAACTGTCTTCCGGAAATTTGTCACAGTTCATCCCTTTAGAAAGGTCTACTGTACCTGTAATTTGCATGCAAATATGGTTTTGAGATTTATAAGTAGGAGCAGAGCTCAACAACAAGTTGTGCATGAATTTAGGAGGCTGCCATATGCCATTAGACTATTTGTTCACCTGGTTCAGCATTGTCAACTCTGATTGGCTGGACTACAACTCCTCTTATCCCTGACCATTGGTCATACTTACGGGAGCTGGAGCCTAACAACATCAAGAGGCTATCCCTCACTTAGGAAATCTTTGCTTGCTCCTGCCCTTCCCTAATCCATGATTTGCTAGGGAAAGCCCCATTTGACTTACTCAAAACTCCAACCCCTGTGAAACTGTTTTAGGTCAGTGGGGACCTTTACACTGAACGGAGACCAGGGAGTTTCTTTAAAACCACAGGCTGGTCAGCAAATACGAGGTGGACATTTAACCAGCCACAAGCAAGTTAGGATGGAAAACAGAAAGACAGCTTTTCAAAAGACCCAAGGATATGTTCTTGATAAAGGCTCATTGGTTAATTTAAAGACATTCAAATCCCACAATTGTTGCACTCTTCCCAGCTGAAGCTTTCACCGTTGAATTTCATTCTTCCACCAATTTGATTGACATGCACCCAAAGACAAAGAAAAGCTCTGAAGCTGGGATCAAAAGCTGTCGTGCTTCTGAGAGCCTTATGGATCCACAGCATGGATGCTGTGTTACTTTTTAGGTCACGCTTGATCTCTTTTGTCAATATCTTATCAGGCCAGCCAACACCTGTCCCACACACTTCTTCACATTTTCAATTCACCCTCGAATCTAAGACTTGTAGAACTTCAAGAAGAGAAGCTAAAACAGGGTCTTCTGCTTTTCATGTTTGGCGCCTCCATCCCTTTGGAAGTGGATTATAGTTGGAGTCAGCTAGTGACAGGTAGTAATCAGACCTGGAATCCATGGAGACCATGTCAGGATCTGTCTGGGCACGTTGGCCATAGTATGCATACTGTAGACGAGAGCTGCAGGGGGCAGTGGAGCTCGGGGCAGACACTGTGCTCTTTGCAGGGAAAAATGCCGCTGACTGGCTCCTTCCAAACGAAGCTAATTTTGCATGGGCACTGGGAGCAGGATGCTCATAAGCCACTTTTTGTTTCCACTCATCCGGCGGCGCAGGCAGTGTTTTCCGGCGAGCAGCAGACACGACATTTGCAGCGATCGACTCTTGAATGGTCTGTGGGCCGAAGGCATCATCCACCAGCCCAAGAGGGGACTTGGCGGCTGCTTCCCAAGGAGTCAGCCTCTTCCCAGGCTTATCAGCTGCAGGAGGTGGTTTGCTAAAATCAGGAGCAGGTTGAAACACCACAGGAGAGACAGGGGACATGGATCGTGAAGTGGCTGAAGGTGGCCATCCAGGGAGTGATAAAGATCGTTCTCCGCCTCTTTCCTAGAAACAACAAAACCTTAAATATAATGACAATCACTGAATAGCAATGACAGAGACTTCCAAATTAAACAACAGATGGTTGGTTTTGTCTAGTGATCTACTATTGTAATACTGTGCATACAATAAGTAAGTAGCCCCTCAATTTTATAAAAAAGAACAAAGTATGAGCAATACTATTAGAAAAGAAAACGATGGAATTTGCTGGAAAATTATAGGAAAAAGAAATCCTCCAAGTTTCATTACCATTGCCATCTGAGATTTCAGCTATCTTTTCTTAGATCAGGGGTAGACAACCTAAGGCCCAGGGGCCGGGTGCAGCCCAATCGACTTCTCAATCCGGCCTGCAGATGGTCCAGGAATCAGTGTGTTTTTACATGAGTAGAATGTGTCCTTTTATTTAAAATGCATCTCTGGGTTATTTGCGGGGCATAGGAATTCATTCATTTATTTATTTTTCAAAATATAGTCTGGCCCCCCACATGGTCTGAGGGACAGTGGACCAGCCCACAGCTGAAAAAGGTTGCTGACCCCTGTCTCAGATATATTGATAAAACATTTTTTCCTCAAAGGAATTTTGAGAATCTACTATTATTGCACACAATAAAGGTCTAGAAACATAGGAGATCAATTAGCAGCAATTACTAGCCCAACCTGTTTGCAGGCTTGCAGTAGGTGATCAGGTCTGGAGAAGTATTGCAACACAGCAGGTTCACGGCCAGGAATACCAGAGCAAACAGTTAAGGGGGTGATCAAATCAAGTACATCTATGGTGGAATTCATGGAAAGGAACAGAATCAAGGAGAAAGATATGAAAGGGCAAACAGCGAGAAAATATCATAGTTCTCAAAGAGTCAAGGAAGACAAATTCAAGGAGACAGAATTTTGTGTGACTTTTCAGTTCCTTGGGTGGAACGATCCTTGACCAGACTAGCCAAACTCAATCCACATGTGATACATTCAGGTAGCTTGTGCAGGCCGCAGAAGTCAGTCCCAACCCTAAGCTTTTAAGGTTCTTGCTTTTGATTGACACATTTGACAGTGAGGGAGAGAGGATGAATTAGATAGAATTAGAGAGATAACTGTGAATAAATTAACTCATTGAACAGTTTAGGGATGAGGCAACTGTCTCAATCAGATTTTGTTGGACTACAGTTCCCATCATTCTTGACCACTGATCATGCTGACAGGGGCTGATTTGAGGTGAAGTCCAACAACATCTAGAGGGCCACAGGTTCCCCATCTGTTATTTCTTCTTAACTTAAAATCTCAAGCATGCTCTTCTATGAAGGACAGTTCCAATCCACCAATCATTGCTGCTGTGCACCCCCTGTTCACTTCAGGGAGCTTGTGCTGGCAGATTCTGAGGGTGGCCCTTATTTGGAATTGAAAGAGAAAATGTGAGAGGATGACCTGTGTACCCTTCAGAGTACTGTACATCCTCTATCTACCTGTGCTACTATGTTTTAGCTATTCAGTATCAAATATTATATTCAAGAGAATGATTATGCTTGTCACTCTTTCTAACAGACTTCTATCCCTCTCCCTCCCAATGATTACGTTCAATATGGTTAGGAAGGCCAAATTAAAATCAAAGCATCTGACTGAACCTACTTGCAAATGTTTGTATTCCACCATTATGATACTCTACTTAACCCTGCTCCTTTAAAATCAAAATAAAGCTTTGCCCTGATAATTTCAGAACACTCTGACCCATTTATAGGAGCAATCCAT
Organism: Podarcis bocagei; assembly: GCF_964188305.1. NCBI lineage: Eukaryota > Metazoa > Chordata > Lepidosauria > Squamata > Lacertidae > Podarcis > Podarcis bocagei. The sequence continues at coordinate 51,935,261 of NC_138134.1, forward strand.
TCATAGTTCACAAATCCTAATCTGCTTAGGTAATGAGCGCTTTCATTCATAAATCCAGTGCGCTGCCACCGCAATCTTCTTTCATATACAACATGCCCTTACCCTACAAACACTGCCTATTAGCTGTACAAAGAGGACTTGTTAGGCTGCAGAAAGACAAAAGGTTTGGGGACGCATGGGTGGAATGCGATGAAAATTGAAACAAATATTTCTTAAATTTGTGAGTTATACCATCCTAAGTACATACAGATGGCCTCAGGTCTGTTCAAACCACTGGGTTTTACTTCCAGGTACCGTATTGCCCCAAATATAAGCCACACACACAAATAAGCCGCACCTTTAAAATTCAAGGCGTGGGGGGGGGGGGAGAGACAATACCCAAATATAAGCCACTCCCTTAAAATTCCGCAGGCACTCACACGCATAAATGGCTAACACAGAAGAAAATCCTACAGCAATATCGTAAAAGCCAATTTCTGTAAGGTTGCAAATTTAAGCTGCACTTTAACTTTTCACGGTTGGAATTTTTTTTGGGGGGGAGTGCGGCATAAATTTGCGCCAATGCGATATACAGCTTGGATCCAAAGGTGCTGTTGCATGAACAGAAGGCATTGCTTTTCATATGAAATTGCAACAGTTTTAGGGCGGATGTAGGTGCACAATGGGACGTGGGTGGCGCTGTGGGTTAAACCACAGAGCCTAGGACTTGCCGATCAGAAGGTCGGCAGTTTGAATCCCCGTGACAGGGTGAGCTCCCGTTGCTCGGTCCCTGCTCCTGCAAACCTAGCAGTTCGAAAGCACGTCCAAGTGCAAGTAGATAAATAGGTACTGCTCCAGCGGGAAGGTAAATGGCGTTTCCATACGCTGCTCTGTTTCGCCAGAAGCGGCTTAGTCATGCTGGCCACATGACCTGGAAGCTGTACACCGGCTCCCTCGGCCAATAAAGCAAGATGAGCACCGCAACCCCAGAGTCGGCCACAACTGGGGCACAATGGGGGAAGAAGTGGGTGAGGAAGTTACCCTGTGCAGCTAAAAGCTGTTGCGCCAAACTGTTTAGTTGAATACTGCCCAACATGAATACAGTCATACCTCGGGTTGAATACGCTTTGAGTTGAGTGCGTTCAAGTTGCGCTCCGTGGCAACCCGGAAGTAACGGAGTGCATTACGTCCAGGTTTCGCCGCTTGCGCATGAGCAGAGGCTCAAAATGACATCACGTGCATGCGCAGAAGCGGCGAAAAGTGACACGTGTGTGCGCAGACGTGCCGTCGCTAGTTACGTTTACCTCTAGATGCGAACGGGGCTCTGGAACGGATCCCGTTCGTATCTAGAGGTACCACTGTATTCTGAGTATGGAAGTAAATTGCAGATAGATTAAGGTCTGCATTTGCGCTATCTTCCCACCACTATTTGGAGGGGAATGAGTAATGCAAACAGGTCTTCTAAATAATTGTGCCTTTACATAGAACATCCGCTTTACACAAAGTGTTTTCTGCATAGTGGAAAAGAGAAGAAGTGGGCTTTCTCATGTAATGGCTGTATCAATCTTGGCAACTTTAGAAACTGGAAGGTTTCTAGCTACCTGCCACACACATCCTAAATAACCATGCCCTTTATCTAGAAAAGTCAATGCAGGAAGTTAACTGCCATCAGCATTTTGACCAACAACATTACACAATCATAGCTTTGTGTTGGTGCAATGCTTCTGCTGAAACATAACACAAGGTTACTGTGTCACACTGACCTTGTGTTACATTCCTCCTGTTACACTGACACAAAACTACGATTGTGCAACATTCTAAGTACTTCGCTCTCCACAACTTGGCATTTCAAGCAATGTGGTTTTTCTTCCTCAGGAAGGTTTTCCTTCCTCCTTTCTTCTGACTGTCTAGTCAGGTTACATCATTTTCTTCTTCCTGCTTTGTTGCTGGGGTTTGTGGCTTTCCTTTTTTCTTTGTATTTGCTTATTTCTTAAATACACTTCTATAGCTCATTCTGACTTCCTAGAATGCAGCAGCCAAACAGTGTTGTTCAGTCTCACATACTCAGGCAAGATTTTTTTTTTAAAGAAACACCCCAAATTTGCATGGCCATTCCACCTGCCACTGAACACACACACAACAAGACAACATTTTCCATTCAAGTTACACTAATATAGTGCGGGAATATGTTAGGAATAGTTCAACCCATCACAGAAGCCTTACCCATCATGGCTAATTTCCTAAAAGTAAAAAACGTGAAAACCTGGGCTATAGACAAATGTCCCTGCATTTCCCTGCTGCCTAAGGAGTAAAGTACGTAAAAAGAAGTTAAAACACCATATCCTATCATAATAAATACTATCAATCCTTACAGTCTGGAGATATAGATGATAGATGGATTAGATAGAATAAAGATCCTCAAAAAGTCCTTGCCTACCAATGACAATAGGGACGCGGGTGGTGCTGTGGGTTAAGCCACAGAGCCTAGGACTTGCCAATCAGAAGGTCAGCCGTTCGAATTCCCGCAACGGGGTGAGCTCCCGTTGCTTGGTCCCTGTTCCTGCCAACCTAGCAGTTCGAAAGCACATCAAAGTGCAAGTAGATAAATAGGTACCACTCCAGCGGGAAGGTAAACGGCATTTCCATGTGCTGCTCTGGTTCGCCAGAAGCGGCTTAGTCATGCTGGCCACATGACCCGGAAGCTGTACACCGGCTCCCTCGGCCAATAAAGCGAGATGAGCGCTGCAACCCCAGAGTCGGCCACGACTGGACCCTAATGGTCAGGGGTCCCTTTACCTTTACCTTTTACCAAGGACAATAACTATATTTTATACTTGTCCCCAGTAAATCCTTGCCCTTATTTTGCCTCTGTCTTTTGAGGATGCTATAAAAAACTACCAGCTTTCCTTCTACAATGTTAATAAACCAAGCATCAAAAAGAAGCAGACACGATTTGTTTACTAACATACCCTGCTTTGGAAGTCCTGTGAGCTATTCTAAATCTTGCCTGCAGTCACATACCAAGATTCATATCTTCATTGCTGACCTGGTTCTTCATAACTGTGGAAATTTCTGTGAGCGGAGACTGTCTAGATGAAGCAGTGTTGTTATAAATGGGTAGAGGAGCAACTCTAGTAATTGGAGTTATTGGAATGAGGTGTCATTCAAGGATCACAGGCAAGGGAAGAGTAAGTGAATACCCACAGTGAGGTATGCCAACTTTTCAACTCATTTTTGTAGCTGTGCCTTTAACAGCAATGTGTCCTGCAGCAATTACCGGTAGTAGATGATGACATTCTTCTCCATGCCAGGACAAGTCAACAGCTAAAGGCAATGCGACAAGGTTAAAAAGTTGACAGCATTATCTACAGGATGCAGAGATGCACTTCAGTGCTTTGAAACAGTAGGAAGGAGGTGAGCAAGTGGTTCATGATGGGAATACTACCAGTCTTTGCCTTTTTTTATCTGACAGTACACCCAACAATATGAAGAGTTTGCTGTCATAGCTTTGACTACTTTGTGGTCACAATCGGATGTAGCATTAAATTAAACTATGGTTTAGCATTATGTGAATAGGTCTTGGGGTTTTCAGCTTCTTTTTCCCTACTCCACTATATTCACAGAGAGAAAACTGGAAGCTTTCACTTCCATTTTTAACTAACCACAATTTATCATTATGTACAAACCTGGACAAATCTTTGGAAAACAAGTCAACTTCAAACCGTGGTTTACAGTCCTGGCTTGTTTCCATAGTTATGCACAGTTTGGGGATTTGGATGTGACAATAAATTGCAGTTAAATCAAAATGGAAGTAGAAGTTTCTAATCTCCACACATCCATGCCAGAAGACGACTGGATAGTGATGAAAACACAACCCTACAGCCCATTCATGTAACCGTAAACCACACTGTACTGCACTCATTGCCAGCTTAAAGTGATTGCTTTGATTTTGTCTGTCGTTTGGTTCCTACAAGCTTTTGAGTTGTCGTAATGAATACACTTCGTGCTAAGTCAGTACAGCTCACTTCAGTTTCACATCTCCTTAAAAAACAATGAATAGCTTTTTTCATGTACTAAGAAGGCATTCACTACTGCCACCTTCTGGATATCAACGGTAAAATCACACATGGTTGACTACTAGAGCACGATACTAAGGACATTTGTTAACAGGTGCAGTGTATGTCATTACTTCAGAGTTTGGCTTAAAATCAAGTGGCCATTTAAGTCTGTTAATACTTGCATGAAGAACTGTATAATTACAGTCATACCTCGTGTTGCGTTAGGTTCATGTTGCGTCTTTTCAGCTTGCAAACGCTTGCGAATGCGGCAAAGCCGGAAGTGTATACTTCCTGGTTTTGCCACGTGCAAGTGCGCAGAAGCATTCTGCGTGCTTTGCACATGCACAGAAGCGCTTGCGCAGAAGTGCCGCTCTAGTTGCAGACTTTTTGGGGGGCGAATAGCACCCCAGAATGGAATGTGTCTGCAACTAGAGGTACCACTGTATTAAGCTTATATATAAATGTGTACAATATGCAACTATAAATTAAACTACAACAGGGAAATAATACAATATATTGTGGGAAAATGTTGGTTTCATAAGTTCATGAGTAACAATGAATGGCGGGAATTGTAAGTACAATATAAGGGAAGCTTGGCTGTTTCAAAGTTGCAACGGATGTTCCTCAGGGGGTTATCCCTAGCAGGCATGTGAATTCACAATGAACTTAAATTATGCAGGTCCATTGATTTCATGGGGTTTATTCTGACAAACACTGGACAGCATACTATGGTTTTAGCATCATGTGTGAACACAGCCACAGAACAAATACTCATAAATACATGAATATATACAGCAATATTTTCCAAATCCAACAATTCATCTTCCAGAGTATGAAGCCTGTCCTCTCAAAACACACACATACAGTTCCATCCTTTCCCAATGACATTTAAAATTTATTTTTAATGCAATGCTCCACCGACCACACTTACTGCCAACTCTTTGCAGAATTCAAATCCCTACCTGACTTTTGAAAAATAAATTCAGCACCACACTGAATTTAACGGGGTTCAGTTATTTTTAATGCAGGAAGTAGGCTTTTGAGGGATGTAAAAACCTAGCTAGCTAGTTTCCCCGCCCCCACCTTTGAATTTCTCCACACTACTGTGGAGCCCCCATAAGCAATGTTATTTTAAGGCTTCTTTCTTCACTGCTTGGTCCTAGCCATTTACAGACCATGTAGTGAATATATTATAGCACTATGCAGCAAATCTGACTTGACTATTTCACCTCACTTTTGCCCGTGTACACCAACATTCTCCAACATCTTCACGACAACTTTATAATGAGCAATTTTCATCCCTGAATTGTAACTTTAAAAAGTAAAGAAGGTAAAGGAGCCCTGGACTGTTAAGTCTAGTCAAAGGCGACTATGGGGTTGTGGTGCTCATCTCACTTCAGGGCAAGGGAGCTGATGTTTGTCCACAGACAGCTTTCCAAGTCATGTGGTCAGCTTCTGGTGCAAACAGAACACCATGACGGAAGCCAGAGTGCATGGAAACACCATTTACCTTCCCGCCACAGTGGTACCTATTTATCTACTCACACTGGTGTGCTTTTGAACTGCTAAGTTGGAAGAAGCTGGAACCGAGCAACAGGAGCTCACTCCATTGTATGGATTCGAACTGCGGACCTTCTGATCGGCAAGCCCAAGAGGCTCAGTGGTTTAGACCACAGCACCACCCACTCCCTTAAAAAACCACTTATTACAAACTTTCAAACACATATGACAAACTTGCACCCAACGAATCAGTCCATTGTGTAACATAAATACATGGACCTGTAGGCCCTAGAGGGTCTGTGGTAGTGTTCATTGGATAGAAGATGGAACAGCTCCTAAGAATAATCACATCTTATCTCAGCCCTTGAATTACAGTGCTACTTTAGTCATAAATAATCTTAGTGCCTCATCTATCTCACATTACTGTTGAGAATCAATGAAGACTTCAATGCACTTTGAATAATAACTACAGTATAGTGCTCTGTAAATAATAACAGAAACATTCCATAGGCTTGGTGACACATCCTGGCCTACTAACTTATGTGCATAACTCATCAACGTCAGTAGGGACTACAGAATGGAATCCTGCACAAAGGAACACTAAATTTGGGAACAGAAGTTCATTGGGGGGCAGAGGGGGGCATTGTTATGTAGGCATGTAATTTCCCCCTACTGTCCTCTAAACTATTTACAGAGGGAGGGGGAGGGCTGTTAAGAGCGACACTGGCAGCTCTTATTGCATCCAATGAATCATAGGAAGACCTTGGGATTCTGGAGCTGTTGTCAGACTATAACATTCATGGTTGCTCTGTGTGCATTTCAAATGCTATATTGGGCCACAATTGCTTTTTCCCAGCTCAAGGAAGCAAACTTCTTTTATGGAAAGTTGTTGTCACATATGCCTCTTGAGTAGATAACAACTCCACCCCTGTGAATTTGGGGCTGGGGTAAGAGGTAGCATCATACATGTTTGCACACTGCCAAGTTATGAATTCATATTAGAGGCTATATAAATGAAGCATGTAATGCTACATTTGGGTTTGTTCTGCTATACAAAGTAAAGTTAGATAGTTGATTGGCAAAGTCCTCAAACACGGTAGAAGGGGAAAAAAATTGAATAGTGGGAGTCCCTAACCCAAAGTCAAGATCTGTTGGTATGAGCAAGTTGTGATCCAGCACATCTCTAGCTCAGCCAACTGATTCCTGGTGTAGCCCTGCTAAGATGCCATAAGCCCCACATCTTAGCTCAGCTAGAGACAGCATGGCATAACTCCTTCATTCTGGCTCAACCAGTGTTCAGCCAGCTGAGCTGAGAATGGTGGATCTTACACCACAGTAATTGCTGAAAAGCAGGTATTCCAGGGGAGTGATATGGTGGGATCGAGTGGGGATTGGATTTACCACTGGATCCTAACTCCATTCGGCTTAGTCACATGACCTGATAAGCCAGAGCAACATACTCTGGTAAAATGGATAGTGTAAGTCAAACTCTATTTTAAAGCTTAGCTCTCCCTCTCTCAGGCTTAGGACAGCTGAACCAGCAGGATCTCTGCTTCTGAACAAAGTCTGTAGTACCACGCTGGCTTAATTTAACTTCTGTCAGCTTCCTAATACTTAAGAGTGCTCTGTAAAGCAGAAGCAGTCAATATGGTGTCTTCCAGAAGTTGTTGGATTGGATTGCTAGAATTTGGAGTTGACTATGATTGGCCTAAAGGGGGGAAAATACAATGTTGCAGATATCTGCTTAAGATCAGCAGGCCTGGCTGCTTATCTATACTGAAAACAGTAGGAACAGGGACGGACTTTGGTAACATGGCACCCTGAGTGAGAACAAAATTTGGCCACCCCCCACATTTATTTTCACAATAGCTCCTTCCTTTGTTATTTATTATTATTTTGCGCCCCATGGCTTGGCGCCTTGTGCAGAGGAACTGCCTGCACCACCCTAAATCCAGAGTTGGTAGGATCATCTGTCCCTAGAGTTATGCCACTGCAAGAAAAATATTGAAACACATGAAGGAAAATGATCTTCCAATGTTGCTACCAGAATCAGCCCCATTGTCTCATACCCTGGCACTCACACCTTTTCAGAACTTACAGGGAGATTCCTCACTGAAAAGCTGGAGCAGCTGAGCATCCCTGTAATCTGGAGAGCGCGCTCAGGCAAAGGGCTGGATACCGTGTGTAAGCCAGGCTTGCTCTTCTAGGGCTCTCCTTCCCCACGCCTGCAAGGGGCCCTGATTCTGTTCTTTCTTGCTTAGCGATTATCACTTGTGCATCTTCAAGAACAGTCTTCTTGGTGGAGACTTTCCCAGACAACATGAGCCTGTCTCTCTCACCAGGCAGAGGAGCTACCCCTTTGGAACCTATTGGTTCTTCAATTGTACTTGCAAAGGCTGCACGATTCCTCATTTATAGCCATTTTAACTCACCAAGTACTTGTTTTATAACTGGCTTTATTTTGTCTTCACCATTGCTAGAAATCTTGTCAGCTATATTTGTGCATTTGTAATTTTGTAAGGTATGGGACCTGGCAGCTACATCAACAATTTTTTGCATGGTCTGTGGTATTTTAAATATCATATATTTGCTGCTGTTGGGGGGGGGGGCGTCTTCTGGCTGTTCCCTCACTGCAAAAAGTGAGATTCTCCTTGTGGAAAGCCCTCCAACCAGATGTCAAGAAGATAAAGAACTAGACAACTTTTAGAAGACATCTGAAGGCAGCCCTGTATAGGGAAAGTTTTAATGTTTTATTATGTTTTTATATGTGCTGGAAGCCGTCCATAGTGGCTAGGAAAACCCAGCCAGATGGGTGGAGTATAAATAATAAAATTATCATTATCATTATCATTATCATTATTTTATATATGACTTGCATGTTAATTGAATTGTTTGGGTTTTGTTATACTCTTCACTAGGACTTTGGATTGACTTGTTATAGCATGTGGGTTTTGTTATATTATTTTGTCATTTCTTTGAGTTGTGATTGTGAGCCACAATTTGAAAAAGTTTATGTACAAATTAAAAATCAAAACAGAAGAGAGTAAAATGTGCATCAAGTGCTTTGTGGAAGGAAAGGATACTGTGCCTTCTTATCCTGAAGACAATGTACTATCTTTCTAACACCATGATAAAAAACCCCCAATAGAATAACAAAGCTCAAACCTGGCATTAAAAAACCAATTCTATACTAGTACGTTTAGCAAAATCCATGAAAAATTGAAGAAGGAGCTATATAAAGAGGCAATGAATCCATGCTTCCAGGATTAGGGTGCCACAGGATAGAAGAAGAAGAAGAAGAGTTTGGATTTGATATCCCGCCTTTCACTCCCTTTAAGGAGTCTCAAAGCGGCTAACATTCTCCTTTCCCTTCCTCCCCCACAACAAACACTCTGTGAGGTGAGTGAGGCTGAGAGACTTCAAAGAAGTGTGACTGGCCCAAGGTCACCCAGCAGCTGCGTGTGGAGGAGCGGAGACGCGAACCCGGTTCCCCAGATTACGAGACTACCGCTCTTAACCACTACACTAGCATGCTCCACACACTCACAATGACAGACTGTGGAGCAAAGATCATGGAGACACACATGGAAGGAGGTGTTCCATAAGGGGTCTGTGGCTTGGCTTTTGAAAAATAGGGGGTCCTTGGTAATAGCTAATTGGGAACCACTGATCCAGAAAAATGGAACATCACCTATGCCTTCAAGAGAGCAACACAACTTTGGGATGAGGGGCTTCAAGGGGACTACACTGCAGAGGCATCCCACTAGCAAATTCCATCTGATTCCTTGTCTAAGCTGGATTTCACTAGAATATAAATGAGTGGAAAAAGCAAAGACCCTGCTTTCAAAGACATGAACTCACTTATTGAGGAAGAGCCATTAGCAGTGCCCAACCTTTTGTGTTACCAGTGAAAGAGTGCTCCCACTCCGCCCCAAATAGAATTGTCCATTACATGGACAAACATGTATTCCACATCTTACGTTTACAAGATAACATGATGGGGGGGGGGGTTTGGGACACCTGCAGGTCAGGTGCGGGTGCTTAATCCTTAATCACCTGCTGCTTTCCCTCTGCTGTTGCTCTTCCCTGGTCATGTCCCCCAGCTGAGCTTCTTTCTTGTTTCTGAAACCTGGCTGGGAGCAAAAGCAAAGAAAGCAACTGGGGCAAAGGAGGCATGCAGTGGGGAAAAGGGCAGGCAGTGAAGGATTAAGCACACACGGCTTCTCCCCTACAGATTCCTCTTCACCATGTACCGGTACATTCATGTAATTCAGCAAGCATGGGGCAGGGAAGCTGCCTTTGCCTGCATAACATGAAACTCCCGCCTGGTGAGTTGCCTTAACCAACCTCATTGTGGCTTTTATTAGAAGGGGATGGTGCATAGGGCACATGTGTGTAGGTTTACTATGGAAGTTGGAATCCAGAGAAAATTAGCTTCTGTATGTAGAAAAACACATTTCTAATCCACCAGCAAAAGCTTAGTAACTAGCAATTTCTGAAAACTTTAAATACCCTCCACAGCTCTTCATAATTGTCTATCCCCTGCCTGTTTCATACCACCGCAGCCTCTGCCTTAGCAATCTTTGTCACAAAATTCCAAAGAATTTGAAAACACGAGTGCTTGAAAAAACATTGCATTCCCTTGACAGATAATTCAGATTTCTGGGTGTGTGCTGTGCAGCCGTGAGTGTAGATTGATCTTCACATCTGCTCACATCTTTCTTTCTGAGTCTTCCAATAAGAATGCCAGTTAATGCTTCTTTGGGTTGTGGTTGGGTGTGAGGCAAATCACTCTGCTTAAACTGGACTGAGAGTCACCATCCACTGATGTCACTCAGACGACTCAGCAGCTGGGCATGGCTTTCAGTCATTCCTGCCCTAGGCCATATTTGAACAAGAGGTGAGAGGCGCTGTATTCTATTACCAGTCCCCTTTGCAACCCATTCCCTGTGGAGTTAAAAATGAAAAGCATCTAAAACTTTAGTCTCAACTCAGGAAGAGGGCAGGCTTTCCCCGTGTCATTGCAATAGATAGATGCAGCAGTACAATTCTCAGAAATATCCTTTCAGAGCAAAGATGGGAATAGCACATTGCATTAATCTATGAGCCCTCTTCCTAAAAAGCCAAACTGGGCAGCTATTTTGATAGGCGCATTTTTTAATCCAGTAACTGCAAGTCTAATGTTCTCATTCAGGATACTGTTTTGTGGATTCAAACACCTAACACATTTATTTGTCTCTGATTCAAACAAATATTTTTGATTAGTCAACACATATTTACTCTTGTGAGTGCCCAGAGGGTGGATCATGTTTGTGAAATGCTTCAGCACATATCCAAATTGCAACTCACTGTTTCTTAGTTCAAACTTAGATTTTGAAGCAGTCACAAGTCTACTCACCACTGAAAAGGCAACTCATGTTGACTCTACACATTTAAAATAGTTGGGGAAACCAGACTGGAATAATTTATTCCTGTACAAACTTCTAGCCGAATGGTTATAGGACCCTGGGCCTCTCAACCCAATTTATAATCCAGTTCTGACTAATATGATGAGGTCTACTCACCTTACCCGAAGCAGGATTCCCAAAAGGCAGACCCTGAGAAGCAGACAGCAACTTTGAAATGCCAAAATGTGGCCAACATTTTGAGGGCCCGACCAGAGAAGAACGACTGCACATTTCTCAGATCATCTCAAATTCACGGGGCAGCAGCATTGATTATTTTCTCTGTTCAGAATTTAGGAAAGTGAGCAACAAGCAGAAGGGAGAAGGAAAGGAAGGGAAGAGAACTGTAGGGGCTGTGCAATGAAGCTTTAATTTAATCTTCCCCTTCATGAGATGGTTCAGTATGAGCCTGGTGAGTGATTTAGAGAAAGACATCACCAGGCTTCTTTCACTTTCCTACCTCTGATAGTTACAGCAAAGACCAACATATATGACTGCAGAGTCATCAGCTGTAGAATCACCCTCATAACCATCTTGGCACCAATTCTGCACAACAAATTTATGACACTTCAGTTCTATTGATGTCCTACTCAATTCACACCCTATTCAGATTTAAGCGCTTGGATTTAATTGAGTTGTTGATCAGACTGAATTCATTCCACCAGAAACTGAATGGCATTTTGAGCAATTTTGGCAGAAGGAAGGAGAGAAAGGAAAAGAAGGAAAGAAAGACCTTGAAACTCTTTTTCAACTGCAGATAAAAACATGTGAAATCAAAGAAAAAGCAAAAAGTACAGATAAAGAAGAAAGGAACAATTTTAATGGTAGAGGAAAAAGTACAGCAGATTGCAATTGGAAAATGAACAGAAAGAAGATCCCAAGAGGATTAAAATATTGGTACCGCATAATCTTAAATATGTTGTGTTGCAAAAGAATCCTTTGTGTACATATTTCTATGTAACGTGGGCTGTTTAATTAAAATTGATACAGCCACGTTTGACTTCCAGTATAGACTACTTCAGCTAACTAAGCCTACCCTAAATATGTTGAGCTTTGGACAAGAACCCCACTGTAGTCAAAAGGACTTCTTATGACTAAATATGTTCTAGCTAGTCAAAAAGAGTTATTCCATTTGCTCTATGGACTTTGGATAAGTCCTACATGTTAGGGAATGCTCCTTTTATGTGTGAAGTATGAAATAAATGCCTCAAATGTTTCCTAAATGTGGCAGATTTCACACTTTTTCATTTTTGGATGGTGATTGGTCTACTTATATAGTACATGGCTGTTCTTTCAATATTATAGTCAAAATGCCTTCCACATGACTGGAGAAAAGCTGTTCTCAATTGCCTGCCCACCGAATGTAATCACATGGGGCGGTATCCATCAGCACAAAAGTTTCCATCTACACAATGGAACTGGCTCCCTCTCCCATCTCCTGTGTGGCCCCATTCCCCCTCCAAAGCTGCTCCAGAAGTTTGGAAGAAACCTCAGAGCAGATTTAGGGGTTCCATAGAAGGCAAACAGAAAGAAGAGAGGGAGGGGAAGTTCTGTTGTGCACTCCAATATCCTTGTGCTAATGGAATTACTTTAATGTATACCACCAAGAGAGGTGGTAGCAACAAGGGAGGCTTGTTCACTGTGTGACCTAGTCTGTTCACACAGATAGGTATGGCTTCCTTACATAAATGTCTGTAATTGTGACATCAAGCCACAATAGTGGAAACTGGAACCAAGAAACTACCCATTGGTGTATCCCCCCAGCCCTGAAGGCTGCGCATGGTGTTCTCTATGGAATGCATCTTCAAAGGCAGTCAAGACATATTAAATTGAAGTAATTTTGACTGCTTGCAACATTATTTTAGTGGTATAGGAAGTGTTGCAGCATGTGCCCTTCACGCATTGCTGAAACCTTGGAAATTCAAGCAGTAGCTGTTTGTGTAAATTGGACTGTAGGCAAGGCACAGCTCTGTTTCAGAGGGATTTAGTGATGTGAAGCTGAGCATCAATTTCAGCACTAGACAATGGGGCAACATCTCCCATGATCACCACCAGCCTTGTAGTGATTCAGGCAATGCAAATGGGAATGAAATGGCATTATGGCCACAGTAGGTTTTTGAGGGCCTCCAGAACTTAGTATGCTACAATGGGGGAGGACTGTAACTCTGTAGTTCACATGATTTGCATGCAGAAGGTCCCAAGTTCAATCCCTGGCATCTCCTGGTAAAAGGAGTAGATAACAAGAAATGGGGGCGGGGGACTCTGCTTTAGACTCCAAAGAGGTAGTGCTAGTCAGACTAGATAACACTGGGCTATATGGGCCACACAGAAGCTTTGTATGTTCATTTATATAAATTCAAACTATTTTCAGACCAGACTTGGTTGGATCTGTTAATCAGCAGTCAGTACATTCACATGAACCGTCCCTACTCAGGCACTTTCCCATTATGGCTGCATGTCCAAAATCCATCTGAATAATTTAGCCAAATCTAAATTAATTATTGTCATTCATTTTGTGATATTGGTTTAGCTAGAAGAGTGGGGAAAGTCTATCCCTTAACCCCTTTTTTAATCACCTCCTATCCCTTAACTCCTTTTTTAATCACCTCAGTGTGTGCACTCAAACTGTATTCAATGGAGTTCAGTCTGTCTAGAGTGAATACAGCCTAGACACTCAAGCGTTACTGGAGATGTCAAATATTGTTCTTTTGTATCACAACCATAAATAAAATTGGCAGAACCTAACCCTGGATATTCAACCCACAAACATGGCGTGGTAACAGTGTCTTGATCCTCCTGGTCCACAGTGTATTATTACTCAAGAGTAGGGTGAAAGCACAAGAGCAGAGTGAAAAGAAACACCAGTGGAAGAAGCAGGACTGGAAAGCCCAAGGTGAAAACGAGAATGTGCCTCAGCGATCCGCAGAAATATGAGGTCAGGAATCATGGCATGTCATTAGACAAGTATTTATAAGGCACATACTGCTCTGGCTGCAAAACTGGTATTCAAGGACGTGTCCCTTCAGTTTATAGTCGCTATGCTTTCACGTGAACATATTGCACCACTTCCACAGCTGTAGGACCCAGCTCATCTTCCTGGCTCCTGTAATTTTCTACTTGTCAAAAACAGAACAAAATGCTAGGCCTGAGGAGGTCAACATTTTCCCCCAAAATGGGAAAACTTTGAATAGCCTCTCCAGCCTATGGCTTTCTTCTTCCAAATCTAGTAATATTATTTACCCTTAACCAGGGGAAGGGGGAAATTGAAGAGGTAATTCATGATTGCGGATCACCAGTTTACTCTCTAATGACCCAAGTCTGCAATTGAACCTCCAGTGAATGAAACTGACCAGTGCTGATTTGTATAAATCATTTCCCTGTAGTTATGGGGTCACGGGATCAGGTGTAACGCAGCCACGTTATTATAGTGCTTATGTGAGCTAAGCCGTCATGGATCCGTTGCGGTGGTGTGTCGCCTTAAGCTGAGAATTGAGGAAATGTTGCTGGCGAATTCACCACTTTGCATGCCCAGTGGCTATACAAAAAGGAAGTAATTCATCCCTGCCCCCAACATATGGTTGCAGTGATAGTAGGAACGGGGCTCAGAAGATGCCTCATAATAGGGATTCAACTGCAGAGTTGGGCCAAGACTCTATACCTATTTTTATACACAACATTCATAAGAGACATAACATTTGAAGGCACTTTTCAGAAATAAATCTAATACCATTGTTATTTTGATTGTGCTCAGATCCTGTGGCCGCCAGTCTCCCCCACCCCCCACCCCAAAAACCTTCTGTGAAACCTATGTTCTAACAGATGAATTACAGGAACAGGGTTCCCTGTGTATTTGTGTACTGAAGCACTAACACCTAGCATCCTGCTTACTTAATATGAAGTGGCACGTGCCCATCTTAGGACACTGTGCATGCATAGCCATGAAAGAGGATCGCATACATAAATGTGTGTCATTGCAAATTGATATTCATTTTGATTCATTTAAAAATCCTTCACTGTGCCATCCTATGCATGTTTACTCAGAAAAAATGCCTCACCATTTTCAGTGGGACTTACTCCCAGGTAAGTATGCATAGGATTTCAGCCTGAAGCCTTTTTTTTTTTTTTTTTTTTTGGACCCAGATTTCATGTGATAAATCTGAAAAAATATATATTAAGTAAGCCAAGGATCACTTGAGTGCCAGATTACCACTGCAAACAATTCATTGCCAGCTAAGTGGATACTGAGTTGTATCTATGCTTTACTCTTCAATGGCCGAGGGTTTCCACACCTGTGCCGAGACACCAACTTTCTTGGCTGAGAACTTTGGCCTGGGAGCAGTAAACATAGAGGATGCTGCTGGTTCTTGCTTTGAAAAAGAAGGGTAGCCTGTCGACGCACAGGACTCAATGACAGGGCTAGAGGCATTCGACTGGAAGAAAGGTTGTGAAGTGTAGGCTGGTACAGAGTACACTGAAGATTCCCGGACATTAGAAGGAGAACCGGCATTGAGCGATCTTGAAGGTAGAGCTTGCTTTGAGGCAGACGCTGAGTCAAACTTCGCAGGCTGCTTGGGAAGTGCACTTTCCTTATTATCAGAGGGAGGTTGGAAAGTAAATAAGGATGAATTAAGCTGGTATGGTTGGTGCTTCATAACTTCCAAAGAACTAAGTGCTTTCTTAGGCTTTTTCTTGGTAGTTTTGGCAGCAGCAGGGGACTTTGACTGTGGCTTGGTAGCAGCGAGAGGATAAGATGGAGTGTAGATGGGGTTATAGCCCACAGGTGGTGGTGCTCGAACATTCGATGAATATTTCCAAGATGCTGGTAAAGACGGAGTCGGTGATCCAGCCCGCGCCATATTGGCCTGCACGGTTTCTGAGTCTACCACATATTTTTCCATCCGCGACTGCCTTTTGGCAAAGAGCTGGGCTCCTTTCCCACTCAAAGCTGGGGGCATCTCAAAAGCTGGCCCCACCCCTCCAGCAAGCACAGCATTTCCTACTGGGGTGGTGGGTGTTGTTTTGGGTGTATAATTTTGGTGTGGCGCTGCTGTTTGAGGCCCTTTAAAAGGACTGGCTAGCTTAAGAGTACTTGGGGGCTGTGGAGGGGAATAAGCAGACTGGGGAGGAGGGTAAGCAGGTTGTGCTATGTTGACAGGTTGGGGAGGGGGATAAGCAGGTTCTACTATGTTGACAGGTTGGGGAGGGGGGTAAGCAGGTTGTGCTGTTTTGACAGGTGCTGGAGCTGCCATTTCAGGTGAGTTTGGAGCTGGAAAGATAGCAGGCTGAGTAACAGCCACAGCTGGAGGTGACCAGACTGGTGAAGCAGGCGTTGCGGCAGTGGGAGAAACCTTTAACGAGGGTTTTGGAGCAACTGGAGGTGGGACCTTTTGCTTGGCTGCCTGGATTTGCATGAAATTGCAGGCCTCTGCTCCCAAGCTGAGGTAGTCTTCTTCAGGCCCTGATTCAAAGCCTGCAGCACCACCTTTTTTGCCTTCTGTGTTCTGTACAAGGGACAGAAGGGCAGGGTTAGGGCTCAGCTTGGGGGTGTCTTTGAAAGTAAACATTGGCTTTGTGGTGCTTCTTCTCTTTGCCTCTTGCAGTATTCCAGTTCTTTTGGCAGGCACCGCGATCCTTTCATCCCTGGATGCGATCTGTTCTGTTGACTCTGTTGGAGACCATATCGCCGGCTGTGCTGGACTGGCGGCAACTGGAGACAAAACAGTTCTGTATAAGGTTTCAGGGGGTGGGCTGACCGAAGTGTAAGGCGGTGGCGCAGGGAGATCTGACAGAGGGCTCGTCATGCTTCTGGTGGGAGAAAATGGAGCCGCTGCTCTGTTTTGTACACCAGGGAAAGGCTTGGCTGTTCTGTTGGAAGCAGCAGTCTTAAGGGCTTCTGAGGATGGGTACATCAGGTTTGCTTCGGGAGTGATCCCGATGCCATTTTGCTGAATTGCTGCACCATGACTGTGGCTCACTTCTATGTAGCTTTTGCTAACATGGCTTTTCACCCCGGAAGATTCTTCCTGTTTTGCCTGATATGAGGAGGAGCTCATTTTGTAGGTGCTCTCGGTTGTTGTGGCCGCCTGGTGTTTCTCAGAGGAGCTGTGCCCTGCCTGCATCCTCGTTGCCTCTTGCTCAGCTGTGATCTGGTCCAACCGTTGACGCCTTTTGGCAAACATGACTGCCCCCTTGCCCTTGCTTTCTGGAAGCAGCTGAGACATCTCGTCCCCACTTTTTGGTTTCTTTTCAACCTCAAGCAGTCCAGTATCCCAGTCAAATGTCACGATCCGGTCTTCCTTGTCAATGTCGGAGAAGAAATCTTCATCGATTTCCGACTCACTCGTGCCTAGCAAGGTAATTTCAAAAGCGTTCTCTTTCTCACCTTCTTCACCTTCGTCTTCTTCGCCCTCGTCCTCGTAACGTTCTAGCTCCCCAGTCCCGTAGCTGACCAACGTATATTTCCTAGCTCTTTGGCGACGCTTCTTGAACATCAACACCCCCTTGGAATTGGGGTTTGGAGCTCCTGTCAGCAAGAGGGCAATGCTCTTACATTTAGACTTGGCTTCTTTCACCTGCTTCTCTGACTGACTCTCGCTCCGTCTGAGCCCTGCAGAAAAGGATTAAAGAACACATCTCAGGCAACAGCGTAACATGAGATCCATTTTAACCATAAGCTGCACAATAGCTATTTGGGGTGCAAGAGTGCAGTCCTAATCTTTCTTTCTCTAGAGCTGGAATCTTCCCCCTTATGTAAAGATGCACAGGAAAGGCATTAAGATTAATCTTTTCCCACAGTTCCAGCCATGATAAAAATTCCATAGCAATCATTCCTCCCTGGCTGACATCCTTTGCACAATTTTTTTCCTTATGGATTTGCTAGCTCCACTTTCAAGAGCTTTTGATGTCACATATTTGCTTCTGTCTGTGTACATATATATAAGCCAGTATAATATAGAAGATAAATCAGAAGTGTCAGATAGACGTACATCTACTATAGATGCTGAGTTAGGCACACATGCTCCTGGAGAAGTTTGGAGATTATGTTTATTAACTTAAACAATATCAATTCCTCTGAAATAGTTAAATGGTTCAACTTGTCCAGGGATCTCCCCCTCCCCACATGTCTGAAAGTTATGGTGTAAGGAATAGGAGTTTGAATAAAACCAGGAATATTTTATATACACATACACACACAGTCCTACTGGGACACAACTAGCCCTTGTATTTCTCTATCCTGAGCCTTCTATGCGGCATAGAAAACCATGGTTGCAATGTAGTAGGCTTTTATAAGCAGATTATATGATAAGGCATGGATAGCCTTCTGTTCAAAGGAGAGGAGAGTAAAAGAAAAAGAAAAGGATCCCACTGGAGGTGTGTAAGCTCTCATGCCCAAAGCAGCTACAGTATTGGGAACTCTCCCAACAGTGCCATATCTGGTCCTACGGAAGGCAGCCCAATTTTGCTGCTGAATTACAGGGCAAGACAAATCACAAGTTCTTCTACAAACAGAAAAAGACAATACTTGTGGTGTGGTCATCCAGGATTTATATCCACAGGAAAATAAGTTTGATTCCCTGTACCCTGAAAACCATTTTGAATGTGAATAATTGTAACCATGGTATTGGATCATGCTATTCAGAATCGGATTTTTTAAAAACAGTTTGAAATAAATACTTTAATTAAATGTAAGCAGACTGTTAATAGGGAAAGTACTTCCGCTGGGGAGTGAAAAAATTAAAGCAGACTCTGTAAGCAGACCTAAATCAGTGGTATTAATTTACATTTATTTTTATTTTTTTAATGACATGTTATAACTCTACTTTAATAACTAATTTCTGTTAATGTCTCTAGTTTTTATTAAAAAAGAAGCTCTGGAGGATATAAACTTTTCACCTTGAATGAACTGTTATTGAATGCTCACATTTTGCTATCCTGAGATAAACAGCATTTCCTTCTATTCATATTTCATCTCATATTTCATTTTTTACACATGTAGGGCTGCGCCTGAGCGTAAGCATTGTAATGCAAAAAATGCTTCCACCAGTATCACAGCAATCCTATGCACGCTTATTTGAGAGTAAGCCCCATCAATCAGCGGAGGACATACTTCTGAATAAATAGGCATAGGGTTGGGTTGCCCACTTCCAGAAGCATGTATTGGGCAAAAAGGGGAAATAGACAGTTGTATAAGACTTGAGATCTTAAACATCGGCAGGCACATGCTACATGATAATCAGGCTGTAGTGTGAGTACTAAAGCATAGAACAGAATTCCCAACCTGGTGCCTTCCAAATGTTTTAGACCATAAATCCCATTATCCCTGACATTTTACATCACTGCCTAGGAATGGTGGGAGAGAAGAGTCCAGCAATCTCAGGAGAGTACTTGGTTGGGGAAGATTGGCATAGATTAGAATATATTGATCTTATAATATGGAGCCCTATTGCTTTACAGGCTAGCTTATATTTCAATGTGGGATATACTACCCCATTTTCCCTTTTGATGCATCACAAACAGCATCCATTTTAACACAACAATGTTACATAATATTTTAGGCTGTAGATAGCCTAACCCAGGGAACATGGTTTTCATGGAGACTTCCATAGTAGATACTTGTTGGGAGCCAAAGAGCCCTGGAACTAAAGATGCACACCCCAGAAGACTTTAGATTTGGGTGTTATCAAACAGAAATCTCCCATATCTCATGGTAAAACACATTTGAAGCTGTTTCTAAAGCAGTTTATGATATGACATGAGTGTGGGAGCCTACTATTCAAAGAGCGGGGGAGACAAAAATCATATTGGGTGCACGTTAGCCCTTGTGTATATGGTACCTAAACCTATAGTGACTCTTTTGTTACCAGCCTATGTTTATGTGTTTAGAAATGAATGTATTTCCTCTTTAAGAAAGGAAATACGACTCCCTGATTTGTATTCATTGCAATGGTACTTGAAGCATGCAAAACATTCCTATACTGAATGGCTTAATTATGGGTATTTAGTCAAACCCCTTTCTAACTAAACCGATGGTGTAATCTGACAAGCACAACCCCACAGTTGCTGCTGGCTTCACTGCCAAAATGCAAAGCATGCATGCTGTTCTTTTATACTCTGTTAAGTATGACATAAATATGTGGATTACAGCTGGGCACTTCAAGCATAAGCAACAGCTTAATTTACACACTGATGCAAACGGCTATAATTCTAAAAATATGCTTGCAGGGGAATTAGTAATGGGTTATCATGCTCAGCCTGTGCAAGACAGCTCAGTGCTACAGTATAGCCATCAAGCCTTTGTCATTTTGCAATGAAAAATCCCTTGATGGAATTCTTGAAATAGTCCACAATGAATGCACAACTGCCAGGAACAGAACTGAATCAATAAATGGACGCTTTGAGAAAAGCTGCATCTGAGTTAGTCTTTTTTAGCTGTCGTACTATTGGTCAACTAGTTTACTTCCAATTAAAGACCTTGTGTAGATTTTGCACTGACCTCTAGGTATGGGAGGCAGAAGGAATAGTAAGTTCACTTTACAGTGTAGAGAAGCCTTGCAAAACTGAAAGGGATCATATAACTGGCCAAAAATACACATGCTGGTGTCTGTCAAAGCGACTTTCTGCAAGCATCATCAAGCTTCACTACTTCACTACTTTTCCTTTTTTTAAAAAAATCCTTCTCGACTTTTAATAGAAGTAGCATCGTAAGTATGCCAATTCTAGACAAAACACAGCCTTTCTTTGTACATGGTGAAACCTACAAGCAAGAAACGGTATGCCTGACAACATTTCTCTCTTCTGGGACAATCTCTATCAAATTGCCTTTTACGTCTTTGTTAAGAAGCCCCACAGGCTGTCTGTACCAGCAAGTATTTTTAGCAGTAGAAAGTTAGCAGTCCTAGATAATGTTTCAAAGCGAGCTTTCTAGTCAGTGCTATGAAGAACATTCAATTCCTACTGATTTTTTTTATTATTATTACTACAGGGCTTACAAAAACTACATATCAAAACAACAGAAACTGAATGGCATTTAGAAAAGTGAGGGGGGTATTAAGAAACCCCCTTTTAAAGTTTATATTAATCCTAAGCACATGGAGGCAATTGCACTTTGAAATGTTCTACGTTGCAAAATGTAAGTCTCAAGCAAAGCCACCCTCTAAGCGATAACATACTCACTGGCGTGCCTTGCCCTGTGTTTGTGAGGTCTGCTATGTTCCCTTTCAGAGTGCTGGTCGTCTTCTCCCTGCTCTGTGCCTTCTGACGAGATGCCGAAGGAGACTACAGAAGGAGGTGCTTCTGACTGCCCTCCTTCCACTTGAGAATCCACACACCCCTTTTCGGCCAGAGACCCAAACTCTTCCTTTGCCCTGTCAGAGCAGTCTAGGATCACCTCTACCTTGGTGAGAGACGGCTCCTTTGTCTCAGCTCTGAGGGCTGCTTTGACCTCTTTGTCGCCAGCAGCCTGGAATGTTCTGCTTGACCACTGGACAGCGTGGTCTTTTTCAGCCGCGGGACCTGCAGTCAGCCAGCTAGTCCCATCTTGCGGTAGGGTGGCTCCCACTTCTGAGGACTTGTGCTGTTCAGCTCCCAGGACAGTCAGACTGGGAACACTGCTGCCTTTGTGTTTGCCATGCAAGAGGGACAACTGGAGCTCAACTGTTGGTCCTGGCTTTTCCCCAGTGAAAGCAGGCACCTCTATGAAGTGTGTTTTAGGGGCTTCTATCACTTTGGGAGGGATTTTGTGAGAAGGGGTGATATCTCTTTCGGCATCGCTTTGCTGCTCTTTCTGGAGTGTTTCATGGGTTGCGCCTATGATCTGCAGTTGTTGGTGAGGTCTGGGGGCTGCTGTTCTGATCTGCAGGGTAGTGCTCTCTTTATATTCCTCATTTTTAATGTCACTGCCATTTTCTGTTTCAGGACTGAAGGACTCATTCACTCCACTGGAAGATCTGCGGAGACACAAATAGCGAATCGGAGTTGTAAATCTAATTGTGTATCAAGCTACTTTTTAAAAAGTTCACATCATCAATACAGTGCATTGCACAAGTAGTCAATATGTTGCCCTCCAGACTTTTGGAGTACAACTCCCATCAGCCCCAGCTAGCATGCTCAATGGTCAAGGATGATGGGAGTTATAGTCCAACAACAGGACACCACGGCTACCCCTGGTGTATGCAGTGTTGGACTTAAGCTGGGGAGAACCAAGAGTTTACAAATGAATCTCAGAATGGAGTTGGGCCAAGCAAGAAATCCTCTGGATCTCAAGTCAACCCTGCTGCTGTTGTGTGGTGACAACAAGCCTCATTTTCACTGCACCAGTCTAGGAGCTGGCAAAGCAAACATTCAGTTTCAACCTTCTGCCCGGGCCAGCATCAGTGGCAGGGCTGTGGATGTGGCACTGGGTATCCTGCTTCATTAAGTTCCACTGCTGCCAGCCATTTGCTTTGTAGGACAAAACTAGTAAAGTTTTTGTTTTTTTACTAACAGTAAGAAACGTAGACACCTGAACAAGCGTTGACATTAATGCCAATGCATCTTTCTATCCTGGTTTTCCAGTATATTGATGAGGCTCAAACATATTTCCATGTATTCCTATGTATTACGAAGAAGAGCATGTTAAAGATGACATTCTTTTCACTAGATCAAACCATAGCTTAGTGTGAATGTTCAAATGTGCAGATTATTGGAGAGGGTTGTGGCTGCCACACAACTCCTGTGGTTCCACTGCCATACTAACTGGGAATAAGCCATAGTTTGGCTTCGTGTATCATCAAATCCCAGGCTCATGGTTTGTCTCACTCTGGACGTACAGCGAGCTGTCACCAAGGTTTGTTCTTCATTTAGCGTATATGCCACACAACTGAGTGGAACTAGAACAGGGTTGGAGGATTTTAGCCTTTAGCACTGAAAATGGAGATGGGGTAAGTCTTCAAGGGAAGGACAAGCTCTGCCCTGCTACCCTTCGATTTTGCTCCAATTTCCCCGAGAAAAGTACCTTTACCTTTGGGGAATGATGGCATAATACATGGGGGAGAGCTGACTTCAAAACAAGACAGGCTTCACAAGGTCTGTCCTTAATTGCAAATGGCAATCCCCTTGGTCCCCAGCAGGATCAGGCCACATGTGACTTCCAGCTAAGGGAATGCTTTGTGGTATCGAGGTTTGCTGTCTGCCATTGGATACCCTATCCCTTCTCAAAGGCAAGATCTTTTACTGTGAGAATGTGGGGAAAATTGGCAGTGAATGTGTGAATCAATCCTTTGGGTTTTTGAGCATTCAAAGCCCAGTTGATTTTTAGGGCAAGCCCAATGAGTCCCACATTTTAAACAAGCTTTTCAAAAGCATCTAAAAATGGCTTTTTCTCTCTTTCCTTGGCTCCTAGAAGCCAGATTCTACAATATGAAAGTCATAGTATTGTCATCAGAGAACTATTCATCCCTTTGTTACTGCCTAGAGGCAGCAATGGACTATATATGAAAAGGCAAAACAGAGGTGCTCCTGGTCAGGAGAGATGACATGTCAGTTTTTGTTTCTGGGGTGGTGAGAGTCTAATTAATGTTTCCCTCTAATTCTTCTATTAGTTAAATAATATTGTACTTCACAGAAAGGCTATTTAATGGGAAGTTACTCACAAATTCCACAGGCAGCATCAATAAGAAGCAGTAAAATATATTGAATTTGTGAGCAGTACATTTCTGTTTGAAGTCATTGGGGGCTTTTGCTGAATGGAACTTAATTGTGGGTCTTATTGATAACCCACTTGGCCATTGGGAAAGGGCACTGCTAGTTAATATAGCTGTTAAGTGTGTTAATATAAATACCACCCTGAGCTTTTTTGGGATGAAGGGTGAAATATAAAGTTAACAAATAAAAATATACAGTATTGTGCCATATGGAGACCTCTCTTTTAATTCTGCTTCCAGCAAATTGCAGAGAGGTGTCTCAGCAGCACTAAAGGGGTCTAATATGGACCTAAGGCTATCACATCTTAAAGGAAAGTGGGGGGGGGGGAATGTAAGTCCTCTGACCTCACAACCATACACCCAAGTGATACACCATGAATTTTCTATCTGGCTTCGAGGAAGCAAAAGTTCAGTATACTGAATAAAAAGCATGAATAAATTATGCAGGATTTGGCACTGTTGGCTGAAGATTTTATGGAAAACTGGTAAATTAAAAGACATGCTTAAAAAGCCATCTGTTCTGGCAAATCTCAGTCCCACTCTTGTCTCTGTCTTGCACATCTGTATCAGTTGCTGGAAACAGTACCTGGACGCAGGGCTGGTCCATAATATCTATCAAACCATGGACGGAGCTCCCAAAAGGTCAAGCATCTTAATTTATGCAGCCCTGTGAATGTAGCTGGTTTCCATCATGTTGTGTTATTTGAGCAATCAATTGTGGTGCTTAATAAACTATGAATCTGTAAACATTTCCTTGTAGGAAGGAAGACTGGGAGTGAGCCAGATAAATGTTGGCCTTTATTGGTAGCTTAGTGTGTCTGGATTTCTGTTTATGTGAGGACAGGAGGGAGGGAGGGAATGAGGGAGGGAGGGAAACAGAGCCACAAAGAATTCCCCCCTTAAAAGGCTCTCTGCCTATGGATATACTTGAAGTCTTTATACACCATCTCTTGTCCCCAACAATAAATGCTTGCCATTTGCTGTGCAGGATTAAACATCTTTCTTTAAAGTCTGATGATGATTACAATTAACCAAGTTGCACTTCTGTTGTGGGGAGACTGACCACGAGATACAAAGCGCATTGTTCCCTCTAGGACTTAAACTTCAGTATTTGTATCTGGTCTGTGGGATTTAATCTTCACTCTTATTGCGCAAATGCGTTTTCTATTATATAAATGATAAGTGATACAACTCCTATCACACCACTGTATGAATTTCAACAGGCTGATGCTGTTTAAAGGTGAACACCACTCTGATCCCTCTGAAAGTTTAGATAATTTTATGTTATGACTGTCAGAATGATCCTATACCTGCTTCCATGGGAATTAATCCTTAGTAAATTGTTCAGGGTCGAAGGCTCAGTTTTCCAATGAAATAATTTAATTATCCATGTAATTAATTTGCACTTTCTTGATGCAATTATGAAGTTAAAGAACCAGGCATTGTGATTGTGAAAATAAGTGTTATTAAAATGGTATATTAAAAATTGTGTAAAGTGGCATAGAAAGTGCAAAGTTGGTTCCCAAAATCCCCATGGGACTATAACATGGACCTTATCAGTATAAGTAGCCAAGCTGAATTTCCTTTACCTCTTGATAAGCATCTGGAGAGTGTCAGCCAAGCCTTCCATCAGAGCGATAACTTCAGAATAGGTCAAGTCGGCACAAGGGTTGCCATTGATAGATATCACCTCATCCCCTTCACACAGCCCAGCCTTGGATGCTTTGCTTTTATTGCGAATCTGAAAGAAATAAAAAGTAAAGCATCTATTCAGATAGTGGCAGGAAAAAAGTTCATTTCATTCATATGGGGCAACAAATTGCCATAAGAAAGCTGTATTTATCCATTGTTTTGATTTTTTGAAAGACTGCAATGATTGCAGTAATTTATCAAATTCTTCTACATTTCATCTACTTACATTTTCAATTTCTCTCTCTCTTTTATTGCTGACCACATATCACCAGCTCATGCCCCTTGATTTCAATCAAAGGATGGGTGCACTGGAAGGCTATAATGTGCAGATGACCAGAGTGATGGTTTGTAGAATGAAAAAAGGACACTCACTGAAACTCCTCTGCCACCTTAGAAGCAGGCTAGCTGCAACAAAAAACCCTTGATAATTTTCTTGATTGATAGAGAATGGTTGAAAAACATAATAAAGCAGGTTGGACAGATGTATCAGAACAAAAACAAGAACCAGGCACCTTGGAATATATTTCTACAGTGGGATGTGCCTAGCTTCTTCCACTTTCAAAATGCCAATGATGTACCTCTTGAATACTCAATCATTTCCCTTACTCTTTTACAGGGTCATTCACATTTCAATGGTTATTTTTATAACTCAGCATTTATTTTGTTCCGTAGTTTTTTAAATATTGAAAACCTGCTCTAGAGAATTGGAGGGAAGTCGATTCAATATGGCTAACGGATTGAGGTTAAATCCTGAAAAGACAGAAGTACTGTTTTTAGGGAACAGGAGGCAGGCAGGTGTGGAGAACTCCCTGGTCCCGATTGGGGTAACTGTGCCCCTGAAGGACCAGGTGCGCAGCCTGGGAGTCATTTTGGACTCACAGCTGTCAATGGAGGCACAGGTTAATTCTGTGTCCAGGGCAGCTATCTACCAGCTCCATCTGGTACACAGGCTGAGTCCCTGCCTGCCCGCAGACTGTCTCGCCAGAGTGGTGCATGCTCTAGTTATCTCCCGCTTGGACTACTGCAATGCACTCTACGTGGGGCTACCTTTGAAGGTGACTCGGAAACTACAACTAATCCAGAATGTGGCAGCTAGACTGGTGACCGGGAGTGGCCACCGAGACCAAATAACACTGGTCCTGAGACATCTACATTGACTCTCAGTACGTTTCTGAGTACAATTCAAAGTGTTGGTGCCGACCTTTAAGGCCCTAAATGACCTTGGCCCAGTATACCTGAAGGCGCATCTCCACCCCCATCATTCAGCCTGGACACTGAGGTCCAGCTCCTAGGGCTTTCTGGAGGTTCCCTCACTGTGAGAAGTGAGGTTACAGGGAACCAGGCAGAGGGCCTTCTTGGTAGTGGTGCCAGCTCTGTGCAAGGCCCTCCCATCAGATGTCAAGGAAATAAACAACTATCTGACTTTTAGAAGACATCTGAAGGCAGCCTTGTATTAGGATATTTTAAATGTTTTGTGTTTTACAATTTTTATAGGTGCTGTAAGCCGCCCAGAGTGGCTGGGGAAACCCAGCCAGATGGGTGGGATATAAATAATAAAATTATTGTTGTTGTTGTTGTTGTTGTTGTTGTTGTTGTTGTTGTTGTTGTTGTTGTTGTTGTTATTACTATTATTGCTTGTGATATCACATGGAACCAGGCAGTCAGTGCTACATACAGGTGTCTTCAGCTGCAAACAGGAAGAATGAAATTCCATTAACTCAGTTCTTAGGAATCTGTTGCATCTGCTTCTACAGTAGGTTCAGATCCTCCAAGTCTCTCTATTTTCCTGGGACAATCTGAGAGTTACAGGTTTCTGATTTGATCCCAGAAATGTCCCACTTTTCTTTAGGATGTCCTGATTTTCATCAGAAAAATGTTGGATGGTATGCAAGTTTACTACTGAAATTGCTCAAGTCTTGATACACTATCACAGAGTTTCTTTTTCTGCATATCTATAATCTAGCTTTGAATAAGAGAATAAGTGAATGGAAATGATATAAAGCAATGTGAAGCAGACTCAACAGTGCCTCAGCAGAACACAGATACATGAACATTACAGCTCCTTGCACAGTGGTTTGAGCTGGTAACTCACTGGTTGGGCACCTGTGGCCTGGGGTTGTAATTAGGCCTGCAAGGACCCAGGGGCTGGCCCACCAGGCTATTTTGAATGAACCATGCCCACCTTTCCCATGCCTAACGATGTGGCTGCAAAAGAGGAAGAACCAGAGCCCGCTACTGCACACTAACATAAAGAAGGCATCATATTTTTTTTTTAAAGTGCTCAATTTTGGTTGCAAGAAAAGAATTGGGAGCACACTCTTGATTTTTCCTTTGCAAGCATGGCTTGAATTCAAACCAGGGCTGAAAATGATGAATCTTGAAACTTCAGTGACATAATGTCACATGACGGCAAGTGACAGACAGATGGGTGGCCCCACTCACTTGTCAAAGTGGCCCATGGAGGGGTTGCCACTTCTGGATTTAGCCCTCTGACTGGATCCAATTCCTCACACTTGCTATAGGCTAGCCTACTCCCCATCTGAGTTGTCTCTGAGTTGTCCATCTCATGGTTTGAGGTGGTCCTGGAACTCACCTGCTGCCAGCCACCAACCACTCAGCTGAGCTGAGACAGGGTTTGTTTTCTATACACTGAGTTGCACATGTGCTGCTCCTATGCAGAAACCTATCTCAGAAAAAAGCTTGCATAACAACAGTAACAACATGAAGAATCATAATCATCTGCATAATAAAAAACGTGGTTGCAGTGGGCTTAGACGGTCAAGGGAATCAATATTTAAAGTTATTCACATAAACTGGCCAGTCACATTCACTTTTTTGGTTTGGTCGACTCATGGAGCAGAATGAAGTATTATGAGGTGGTAGGATGACCAGAATTGTTTCAGGTTGCAAGCTGGTGGGGAGGGGCACATTTTGAAAATTATTCCCTATGTAGAAAGCTTGCCACATATAGCACATGCTTAATACTAGGAAGCATTCTGAAATCGCACTCCCCATGTGTAGTCTGAAGTGGTACAGTCCAGCCTTCCATTAGCATACAATGCATTCCTAGGCATACCTACTCCATTAAGTTCATTGGAGCATATTCCCAGGTAAGTGTGTACTTACAAGACTGGCACCTTAGCTCACTTAATTACGTTGCATATATAGACCAAGGTCAGAGCTTAGTTGCTTTTGCCATTAATGCAAAATTCATTGAAAGAAAATACATCATTCTCAATCCATCCTGAGGTGAGAAGAAATGTCTTCAAAATGTGATACCTTCTGAGCCTCCAAGACTCACCACTCCTCGTGCTTCCTGAGTCATACTTAGCTGCAATAAAAATAACTTTAAAACCCAAACTAGTGACACACAGTGAACCTAGCTGCCACCGTGGCACCAGGGTAAAGAGAAAGCTCTATGCAAAAATATGAAGTAACTATCCTAGTGTATTTTTTCAATAAAATGGACTTGGAATTGAAGCATGGTGACTTTATGGCGCACCTGTTAGTAGATTCCAAGACAAGTCCATACTTTGATAGGACTGATCATTTTTGGTGACTTTTCCCACTTGGATTATGCCAGAGCCTTACTTTTATACGTGAATTTGTAAGAAACAAAATTACAAAATGCGTAATTTATAATTGTGCAAGTTGACTGAGATATTCCTTAGTCTGCAAACTATTTCAAACAGACCAGTTCTATGCAGGGATGAATGAACACGACGGAAAAATGAGCCCTAATTTTTATCCTAAGATGTGAAGTGTGGCCCTTGTGTTTTTAGTCCAAACACAACTGTTCCATGAATTAAAGCAAGTCTGCATTCCTTGGATTATCTCAGATTGCATGGGTAGAAGAAACAGGTCTGGGATATCTATGACTCAAGTCACGTAAAGCACCAGAGGCCATAAATAGAATCTTACATTGTTGGAACTGGCAGCTAATACTTGGAAGTACTAGCAAGACAAATTGTTAGTATTTTATGAGTTCCAGGACTAACATAAGATATCTACTTTCTGTTATGGTTTGCATGGACTATGAAATAATATAATATTCTGAGATGTGCAGTGACATTAACCAGGTGGGCATCTAAGAACTCAATTATATTAGCCAATGCAACAGCAAATAAGGACATCTCTGCAAAGAGAAGGGGAAATGGGCTCAGAAGTGCCCAGCAGTACACCCAAGCACTCTTGTTTATAGAATTCTTGGCACTGCACAGATCTATGGATAAAAGAGATGCCTGAAATGGGGAATGGCAGGGATGAAACATGCTTATGAAGCTGGTTAATATTCTCTGTTGACTAGAATGCTGGTCTAGTGCCCTTTCCAGTAAATGGCTTTTATTATTAGCAATCGGAATATCTGGATCTAATCCATGACAACAAAGCACTATAGTACAGTACATGGCAATCTTCAAATATGCTTTTGGTGTCAGAGAACAGGGCAGGAGAACCAAAAAGCCAGATTCCAATTCAAAGTGGATCAATAATCTGTGCATCATTTGACCTCCTCAAATAAGGTTGAGAGCCAGTGTGGTGTAGTGGTTAAGAGCGGTAGTCTTGCAATCTGGGGAACCGGGTTCGCGTCTCCGCTCCTCCACATGCAGCTGCTGGGTGACCTTGGGCCAGTCACACTTCTCAGAAGTCTCTCAGCCCCACTCACCTCACAGAGTGTTTGTTGTGGGGGAGGAAGGGAAAGGAGAACGTTAGCCGCTTTGAGACTCCTTCGGGTAGTGATAAAGTGGGATATCAAATCCAAACTCTTCTTCTTCCTGCCAGAGTTCTTGAGATGTATTTATTTGCTGTCTCTGCCCTAACAAATGCATCTTCCTTATGGTGAATTTTGTAGTATGACATTAAAGCTTCTTACAACTTCTTATTGGTTACAAACAATAATTCCTAGCACACCCTCACTCAGAGCAGAGTCTACTTGGCTCAACATTTTCCCTTAATGCTTCTCATTGGGGCCTGTCATCTGAAGAAACTGACAGAATGCCTTGAAGATAACCATCAGTAGGGTAATCCTAGGCATAGCTGTGGACATCTTCACTGTTGAGAATACTTGGCACTCATTTGAACAATATCAAAGCACACCCTCCATAGCCTAATTGCTCCTTGTAGAGATGATAAACATTTACAAATATGGTGTGGTATGCTGTGCACATCTTTCCCTTGAAGGAATATATAAACACCCTTGAAAGTTTGGAAGAACCCTGGTCTCGAACCTTTCGATGCCCCTCTAACAATTAAATGCCTTGTTTTTGCTTGCAATACAGAATCTAGGGCTTTCCTATTATTATTATTATTATTATTATTATTATTATTATTATTATTATTATTATTATTATTATTTTCAGTAACCCTTGGTGCCAATATGTGGTAGCATATGGGAGCCTGCATTCTTACAGCAAAGAACAATGCATATTCCAGGGAAATATTTGGTTGCTGAAAATAAAAGTTGTCAGTGATGTCAAGGGAAAATACAGCATTTTCCAATTTCAATCTGGCTGAAGCTGTTAGTCATTATTGGTGGAAATTGGGTTTTAAATATAAAGGAAACAAACTCTCTAGTCACCATTGGGGCATTTAATCCACTGCTCCTGCCACACAGGAGGTTAATGAAGACTGTCTTTAGCTTCTTTGACTCTAAGACACAGTAGTTGTTAAAGTTGTTTGGTTTAAATATGCTATCCGTTCTCCAACAGCAGAAATCCATTCTGGCCTTCTGCAGTCATTTTCTACAGCCTTGAACTACCTTATGTTGAATATGTCTAGACAACAGCTGCCTTACTGGAACATTCAAGTCTCCCTTTCCTTCCCCCTGGTGCAGAGCATTGCTCCTGTTGAAAGATGTGTTCCATAATATACAGCTCTCCCTCTAAGGTAAGTTCAATAGTGTGCCATCTGCTGGTAGGAACTGCACACAAGAAGAAAACACAATCAAAACGCAAATCTGAATTTTTCATAGTGTCAAGTTGACACTATGAGAAATTCAGATTTGCATTTTGATTGTGTTAGAAGCATGTTTCCTGAATTTAGTGATTTAGTTATATAGGTCCACATGCAACCCAAACCTGAACTTAAATTGGAGAGCTTAACCTTACTGACCCCAACACTATATTACAAATCACTGAATACAAACTGAAAGCTGCAAGAGTTCAAAACAGATATAGCAGCAGCAGAACTCCAGAATTCCCTCCATGGAAGCCAGAGCGATTTCTGGAGTCTGCTTTTGGATTATTCCAAAAGTGATTTCTCTCCACTGATTCCAGTGTCATTTCTGGGCACATTTTAAAGCACTGGTTCTTACATAGAAAGCCCTTATTTGTTTAGGGTGAGGTAGCTGAATGGCTGCCTCCTCCCATATGCTCCTGCTTACACACTGCACTCAACTTCAGATACTTTGTTTGTCCCAACATCCTGGAAGGCTTCCTTGGTTTCATGCCTTCCAGGGCCTTTTTCATTGTGGCACCCAAGTTGTGGAACTCCCTTGTTTTGCCCAGCTTTCAGCTGGTTTTGAATTTTTCCCTCTCCACTGTTGGATAAGCTAGTTTTATTCTCCTCTAGATTTCATTGCATTTCAATTGTAGAAACAGAATGGCTGGTGTCCTGTGCAAGGTACCCTGACTAGTTTGGAGAAAACAAAGGCAAGGGAACAGAGTTGAGCAGCATGAAACAGATACTGGCTAAAGAAAAAGAGAATCTGGATCCCACAGTGATCCACAGGCTTGGAGCAACTTGAAAAGAGGAGCATGGAACAGTATTCTGGACACACCCCAAAAGCTGAGCTTGGGGATGCAAGAGAGGTTTAGCTGGCAGCAAGAATACTCATCGCTAAGTATTGGAAGACACAAGATCTACCCACTCTGGAAGAATGGCAGATGAAGGTGATCGACTACATGGAATTGGCTGAAATGACTGGCAGAATCCGAGACCAGGGAGAAGAGTCGGTGAAAGAAGACTGGAAGAAATTTAAAGACTATTTAAAGAATGTTAGAAGGATGTTGGATAGAAACTAAGTGGTTTCCAGCTGTAATGCTTTAGGAGACATGAAAAAAAAGATCCACAAATGGGTAAAAGTTTAATGGTAAGGATTTGCTGAACTAACAAACTGAATTGGAATACAGGGAGGGGAGGTGTGAGGAGGTCTGAGGAAATAAGTGTATGGAAGTTATGTTATTGAAAATTAATGTGTGTTTTTAATTGTTTTTATTTTGTATGTTTATTTTTCATTTTTTGCTATATTTTAAAACTTTCAATAAATATCTTTTTAAAAAAACAACAAGAGAGGTTTAGCTGTAGGGAAGGAGCTTATCAGCGTTTGTTCCCAGACTTGGGTTTGTGTGTCAGAGTGTGTCCAGGACGTAAGATAAAGCACAGACGTGTCTTCTCTCTGTCCTGTTCTACTACTGGTACAGTGAAGGCCATAGTTGCCATCACAACTGATAAAGGAGAGGGCTCTGAGCACTTGTCTATACAGCCAGGCTTTTGTTTATGCATTGAGCTCAGAGCTCAAGTTTATGCATTTTAGCTAAGGAAAAATAGGGATTTTGGTGCAGTTTAAAACTGCCTTCACAGTCAGTTTTGGGTTTGGGAAACCCATTCCTTCAGGTGAAGCTAGTGTAGAGGTCTGTAACATTGTTGCGTGTGACTGGTTTGGGTATGAGTGCTTGGTTGGTATCAGGGACGAGGGAGAAATCTGATTTAGTTTGCATTTAGGGTAAACATTCCAAAACAATGTGTGAATCCTTTGAAATTTTCACTTTTCTGAATTTTGCCATGCACTTCTAGTAATGCCAAAAAAATGCATAAAGGTAAAGGTACCCCTGCCCGTACGGGCCAGTCGTGACCGACTCTAGGGTTGCACGCTCATCTCGCTCAAGAGGCCGGGAGCCGGCGCCGTCCGAAGACACTTCCAGGTCACGTGGCCAGCGTGACAAAGCTGCAACTGGCGAGCCAGCACCAGCGCAGCACACGGAAACGCCATTTACCTTCCCGCTATAAAGCAGTACCTATTTATCTACTGTACTTGTACTTAGGGGTGCTTTTTGAACTGCTAGGTGGGCAGGAAAAAAAATGCATATTCTATGGTAAACTTTACATTAAAATGCATGTATTAGTGAAAATAACAAACAAAATGCATTGTTGTAAGGGAAGTCTCTTTGCAAAAATGTTAGCCAACATTGAATAAAAAATGTATGTTATACATATATATATATATATATATATATATATATATATATGGAGAAATTACACTATAATGTGAATTAATTTTCATGATTAATTTAAAAAAAAACAGCAAAAAGACCTGGAAATGTAGGGGACTGACATTAAGATTAAGGCTTTATGTTGTTGTTGTTGTTGC
Organism: Podarcis bocagei; assembly: GCF_964188305.1. Lineage (NCBI taxonomy): Eukaryota > Metazoa > Chordata > Lepidosauria > Squamata > Lacertidae > Podarcis > Podarcis bocagei. Next base: position 51,968,979 of record NC_138134.1, read on the forward strand.
TGCTGCTGCTACTGCTGTTGTTAAAACAACTGGGAGACAGGAAACCCTAGTGGTTGCACCTAGTGATCTGCCAGCCAGTTCTGATCTTTATTCTGCCTCTCCCCCCCCCCTTTTCTGGAGAGTTTGTTCTGTACTGAAGCCCACCACTTTTCCTGTTCTCCAGAATAAGCTCTCCTCCCCAGTCATGCTATATACTGCATATGAGGTTTGTCTCCTCCACACATCCTCCCAGTCCAAAACACTGACATCAGTGGAGCTTGTTTAGATACACAGGTTTCAAATATAGAGTCGAATAAATGCCACCTTTGAGGGTACATTTCAGTTTCGTTACCCACAATAAATGAACGGCTGCAAGAGACGGACCATTCCACCACATAGAGCAAATGCCCCTCTTGCTGTCTGCGTCCAAATAACCAGTTGAGTTCAGTGGAGGGAAAAGCTTGCTTGGGTTTCAAAAGCAGTACCTAAAGGGGCTAGTCTTATCATTGTGCTAATGGACTGCCTTTCCCTACTCCTCCCCCTGGCCAAAGTCCAAGGTGAGGAACCGAAGCAGGGGTGAGGTAACGCTCACCAAAATGTTAACCTGGCAAGCTGACGACACAGCACATATTCAAAGAGTGAACCCCGTGCATCACATTGGAGCTCCACGTTCCATCAGAGAATATTGTGCAAGTCTCCATTTCCCCCGGCAGCACAGCATTTTGTCTGAGCTCTCAAACTTCTCGTCTTACGGAACTGGCTCTTATGTCACTTTCCCTGCTAATGCTTGTTTTAGCTTAAATTATGTGTGGCTGGGGAAAGAATAAGGCAGGGAAATGGAACCTCCAGGTATTGTTGGACTACAACTCCCATCATCCCTGACTGTGAGTCTATGGGAGGGTGAAGGAGGAGTAGCACTCTTTACTTCCATGGAGATGGGAAATGTAGTAAGAGAAGAGATGCTGTTGAAAGCTGGGATGAATGATGCTATGAATGAGAGATGTGACTCCCCTCCAATCTGTGCATGTTAATTATGGTAATTCTTTATAACTGGGATCTTTTTCACCTTGCTTGCTACCATTTTTATTTCGTTTTAATCTCTTAAATCAGGTTAGTTTATTTGTATGGCTTTGTGCAATGTTGTATGAATTGGTTTTGTGAAAAATGTATTTACTTATTGGCGCTTTGATTATTTGCATAGGCTCTTAAATTCTTTTGATGATTATTTGATGTGTTGTGAGTCATGCTGGGCACAATCTTGTGGGAAAATGTCAAATGAATGAATGAATGAACCATGCTAACTGGGAGCTAGAGTGCAAAAAACAGCTAGAGAAGCACAGTTGCTCCATCCCTGGAACAACAGAAAGGGACAAATAATTGCTTAGAGTGGTATCACTACCTATTCTCTTCCATGTGCACTGAAGTTCCTCTACTTCTTACTGGCACCAGAATCTGTCATCTGCTTTGCTTTTAATTCCTCCTGAAATCTTGTTGCTGTTTTTAATTGACACAATAGTGCAAGACTGCTTCCAACTTTGCAGATGGGATTCAGAGAATCATAGAGTTGGAAGAGGCCCTGAGGGTCATCTAGTCTAACTCTCTGCAGTGCAGGAATCCTGCCCACAGATGTCCCTCGATGGCCTTCTGGTTAACAGCCAGATGCACGGATCCATTGCATCACAGATGGATTCAGCAGCACGCTGGCAAACTCAGGGTGCAGAGTTATTATTATCATTATTATCGATTAACTTTGTACACCACCCTTCCACGCAGTTCAGTTAAAGTGGATCTGACATTCTTGCACAGCAAGCCTGCTTCCAAACAAAACAAAAACAAAAAAAAAAACAGAGAGAGAAGACTTTTTTTGCAGTAAATAATGAGGAAATGCACTGGAAAGTTTGGGATAACCTATGACCTCCCCACAAGCAAATCAGAATGAAAGCTCAATAAGCAGCAGATGGTGTATAATCTCCCCACAATTTTTGTGCAAACAAATCAGAACTGCTCATTAAAAAGGTCTTCTGGAAGTGACTTAAGTTTTCAGCCATTTTCTCCCAGCTTTTCTGTTCACACAGATCTTCAGGATGCAAGTAACAAGAAGCAACATCAAAATATGACCTGGCAGCCGGAATAGAACCAGGGAATGTTTAGAGATTCCAGTGAACCACTTTGCAAAGGAGGAAAACGATGTCCTTGTATGTTTGCTAGAGGGTTTCTTGCTCCATATACCTTATGCAAAGTCTGTAGTGCCTGTTTCCACCTAATCACAGTTTTATTGTCTATCCCCAAGTAAGAATATTCTTCAGTACACAGCAAATGAAATCTGCATCGCGCTCGCTCCCATCTGTGCTTAGAATAAAGTTTTACTTTCTCTCCAGATTTCCCTGATGGAGAACAATGCCCATTACAAGTCATCCTTGGCCATAACCTTAGCAAAAGCAAGCCTCATAGCAGCTACAGCAGCTAATTGCCCTTTTATTGCCTGTATCTGTTTCTTCCAACTGGTCTAGTTTATTGCTTTCCTGCACTCGATGACATAAATAAATGAGGAAGGCATGTGTGACTCTGCCCAGCAGGAATACTGGAAGCAACACGAAAAGAATCAGGGGTGTTTTATAGGCCTCTTTTCCACCCAGCATGCAATTATCACTCTCAGTGATGTCACTGGGCAATACTGAAATGTAATATATTTTTTGCTACTTGACTCATTGCTTGGGCAGCCTACCAGTCAACACCAAGAGCCACAAAGCATATAGAAGGGCAGCTTCTCCTCAGCCCTGAAAGTAAGGCAACTGTAGCTGGAGTTAAAACGGTGCTCAAATTACCAAGGGTGACGGGAGGGATAGGTCTTTGGCTCCTTACCTTTTGTGACAGTTCCTTTAGATTCTGTTTTTAGAAGGCTGCATGCTAGGCAGGATTCAAACAGAATTGCAGAGGGTAGTGGCTAGAGTTTTGGGGTCCCTTTAAGGGCCTCCCACTACTTTCCTCTCATCATCTGAGTGCTTAGTTTAAAACAAAACAAAAAAACCAGTTAGATTTACAATTGTGCTATTAAATTCTCTGAGAATACTCTGGACAAAGTGAACTGTTGTTGAAAGAACAAGTTTCATTTTTTTACACATTTGCTGAGTTTCAGAAACAGCGTGATAAAGAGTTTCAGATCCACGTCCGATTGACATAATGCATTTTCTATTTTAAAAATATTGTAGCTTCGCAGGACACAGTGCATTCCCATTTGTTCAGAGTGGTATCACTCCTTGGTTTTGGACTTTTAACCTGTTTGATTGGTGCATTAAAGATCTCCTTCCCATTTTCTGGCACCTGATTAAAATTGGGAGTAGTCCCAGGGCAAAAATCATGTAGGTAGACCTCTAGAATATGTTGCCCTTTTCATACAGAGATTAACTACCTGGGCACACAGACACTGTTTTGCAGTAGCCCTGGGACAGTCACATGTGTGTTGCCATGTGCATCCTGTGTTCTGTTCAAAATTCGGGGGAAGGGGTGGTTAGAAAAAAGGACAAACAAACCATACTTGAATAAATAAAAAAATTCCTTCCAGTAGCACCTTAAAGACCAACTAAGTTAGTTCTTGGTATGAGCTTTCGTGTGCATGCACACTTCTTCAGATACTTGTATGTTATCTGAAGAAGTGTGCATGCACACGAAAGCTCATACCAAGAACTAACTTAGTTGGTCTTTAAAGTGCTACTGGAAGGAATTTTTTTATTTTGACTATGGCAGACCAACACGGCTACCTACCCATACTTGAATAGTTAGGTTTGCATGCTATGTGGGGTAGGGTGGGTCTCCTGTCAAGAACAGTCCTGCTTCTCCTTTGGAATGCTGGTTTACATGAAGCTACTCTGCTTTGGTCTCAAAGACTATCCCCTATAAAAGGAAGCTGGAGAGGCTGCTGCATGTTGCTCAACCGCTCTAGTTAGCGCTCATCGGTCAGTGCTTTCTTTGGCTGCCTTTGTCTTGCTCTGCCTTGTCTCTCCCTGGATCTCACCTGTTTTGACTGCTCTCAGTTTGTTTGCCCTGACTTGTACATGGCTGGCCACAGGCTTGAAACCAGCACGCACAGATTCTTAAGTGGTTTTCTTATAGCTATTACATTCCCAACCGTTGAATAAATTTTGACTCCCTTTGACTCCCCTGTGCTATTATAGAGGTGCTTGTGCTGCAGTTCATAAAGCCACCTTAGCAACCTACAGGAAGATTTTGTTTTCCAGCACTGAGTTGTAACAGCAGGGCACTGAGTCTGATAATGCCAGCACCCTGCATCACTGCACTGTGTTCAGTGGCATGCAGCCTGATCCTAAACATGTTTGGGTTTAGGCACAAGTGTTTCAAGCATATCTTTTAAAATCAGTAGCACCTTCTCCACCAACTACCAGATAATATGGGTGACAAGACGTAAATCTCCAAAAGTGTAACTTGAGCTGCATCAAACCAAGGGCATTCTATATATCCTATTATTCCTACACACAAAAAATGCTTCTGCTTGCAGTCCCATTTTCATAGAGTTTGGTGGGTCAGTTCATGTATTTTACAGTTCTGCCAGACAATTAAAGGGCTGTTGGATCCATTTTCCAAAATGTTGGCTCAAAATATAACAGTTTCCATATTGCCTGGCACCTCAAAGTCAAAGAGAACACTATTTTTAGAGGGACGTTCCATTCAACCATCTATATAAGGCTGTGCTGCAGAGGTTGCTGCTTTTGTATAATACATCAAAGTGGCAGTTATTCCAAGAAGAAGAAAAGGACTGATTCCGTTCTCAGGAAAATTAATGTAGATTAGAAGAAATGCTACTGATACCAGTGTGAAATAAGCACAAATGAGATCATTGCACTCTCAGAGTTTTAATACCTACATGCTACATGTTCTGTCTCTCAGATGTACACATCCCATCCTCCCCATCATTTCCCCATCCTCTGCCAAGGTATGACTTCTCTGAAACAGCAAGTATTTCATTTTAATAAATGTGAGAAAGAGATTGGGACAGAACAAAATAATTACTTCTAATACAAGCATACCAGGCCCTTGTACCTGGTGATGTAGTGGTAAATGTTGACGTTCAGGAGCTTTTCATGAAGCTCCCATGGTCATTATCTCCAAACAGAGTCTGTAGCCACACCCTTGAGTATAGCTCAGAAATGCAGGCAGCTGTGCTGATCCAACAGCATCCAAGTTTTTGCACTGACTTGGTGCAATGGGGGCATAAACTGAACCAAATTTCTCCACAAGGAAGGAGAAGAGGGTTTCTCAGAAGAAGGGCTTATCATCAGTAGCAGCAATTGTACATCAATTCATCCTAAGAAGTTTTTGTTTTGCTGATGTTGCTGTGAGTGGCAGCATCAGCAAATGTGTGGGCAACCTGACCACCATTTTGTATTATTATTACACAAAAATCATTAATTGCCTTCTAAACCACTGTCTCAAGGCAACTGACAAACAGTTAAAAACAGAAAAAACAGCAAATACATTTGAGGGGGGAAAAAGACTAAGACCCTAACAAGTTTTACTTTCATGTTAAATGACCCATTTATTCAACTGGAAAAGCCTGTCAGAACAAAATGTCTTCAACTTTTCCCAGAAAGTACAAGCAGTGGATGCCTGATGTATCTCAACAGGACATCTGTTCCACAGAACCAGTGGCAGACCTTGTGGTCTCAAATTTCAGCGATGCCAAAATTTGGTGCCCACCACAGAGCCTAGGACTTGCCAATCAGAAGGTCGGTGATTCGAATCCCCGCGACAGGGTGAGCTCCCATTGCTCGGTCCCTGCTCCTGCCAACCTAGCAGTTCGAAAGCACATCAAAGTGCAAGTAGATAAATAGGTACCGCTCCAGCGGGAAGGTAAACGGCGTTTCCATGTGCTGCTCTGGTTCGCCAGAAGCGGCTTAGTCATGCTGGCCACATGACCTGGAAGCTGTCTGCGGACAAATGCCAGCTCCCTCGGCCAATAAAGCGAGATAAGCGCTGCAACCCCAGAGTCAGTCACGACTCGACCTCATGGTCAGGGGTCCCTTTCCCTTTACTAGCTCTTTCCTTTCAGTGCACTTCATAGTTGCGACACCCCCTGCAGCGCACCCAAGGCTCCGCGCCCAGTGCAACTGAACCATTTGCGCTCCCCGAAAAACGCCTCTGACAGAACAGGGGCAGCCCCACTAAAAGCCCCACTCCAAGTAATCTTCTAGAATGCTGTTCGCCTATGTTCAGTCCAGCACATTGCAGGGTAGACGTGGTAGCTACCGCAAAAAAAAAGACAGCGAAAACTATCTGGAGGAAATTCTGCAAAATGCCTTCTGAGCAATTTTGGCTCAGCTCTAGTACCTATGTAAAAACTTCTCAAGAGGAAGGGGCATGCTAAGCACTAGCAGCTGCTACTACTGCAAAACACAATGTTCACACAGCAGACTTTCAGAAGGCCAGTGTGGCCTTCAACTGTCAGGGTTAGATGAGATATCAAGGCTAAATTAAGGACACCAAGTCCATGCCTCGCACAGAAGTTATATCAGGAGCTGCTTCAGGGTTGCTGAGAGTGGGAAAAGGAACAATTTTAGGCCCAGTGGCATTATTGGGGCTGCTGAAAGTTACCAGCCTGAAGGAGTCAGAAAAACATGAGTTTTTGGGTTCAGAGCCTTCATATTAAATACAACTGAATCTGTACTTAGCTAGATTAAACATTTCCCCTATTCATTTTATTCTCACTGAACCAGAAGTACCATATTTTGCAAAGGTGTGTGACCTGAATTCAACATCATATTTGAATATCTACTAGTGTGTTACTAACAGCATATATGTAATATTTTTATCATTCCATCTCTATTAGTAGATATTATTCTGCTGGGCATGTTGGAACAGATGTGAAGCATATTCTGCCATAATTAGAAAATGAGCTTAGGAATCATTCATAATATATGGACACATAATGAAACTGAGAGGCTTTTAAAACCTCAGAATTACTTTTGAATCCCAGGACCTAGTAGATCCATCTAACTCTTGAGCACACACCTCCAGGGAAACCATCACCCCCCTGGGACTGAATGTGCCTTTTCCAACCATCACAAACAGGAGGTGCTATAGGGAGAGCATTCCAGAGTGTGAGAATGAAGGTTCATCTACTTCCTGGGCACAGCCCCAGAGAAACTATCACCACTATAACTGCTCTTTGACCAGCCAGTTCAAATCTTCAGCAACTCTTTAACAAATACACATATGAGGTGGCTGCCTGCAGGAAACACTGTCCTTTGGACTGGTTGGTTATGATGCATTAGTAGGGGTTGTTTTCTATTTACAATGTCAGTTTTATTTTACTTGGCCTCTCCCAAACCATCTTATTTTAAAAAATCATCATCATCATCATCTCACACGGAGAGAACCATCAACAGTTAAAACAACTGCTATGTGCCTCTCTGAGAGCAGGATGGATAGATAGCCTGATCCAATGTTATTTTTTCCTAATTAATATCAATAGCTTCAATAGGTAGCGGTTTTAAAATGAAATTATGGTCAGCCTGCATGGTTCAGCTGAGTTTTGGCCTTGCGTTATGGAGAGAAAGGCTGCAATCCTATGCAACACTTGCCAGGAAGACTCAGTGAACTCAATAGGACTTAATTCTGAGTAGATACGCAAATGATTGCATGGTAGGGATCATTTTATGGCCATTGGCTTTTACAGCTTCAGCTGTAAAATGGAAATAATAATAAGCTAACTTATAGATTGGAAATGGAAATAATAATGAGCTAACTTATAGATTGCTAAGTGATCCCAAACATCAAAGGCTAGAAAGCATTGTACAAATCATATATAGAAATAGCAAACGACTACCAGTCACTTATAGGCCTGTCACCTGCCCTTGCATGTGTTGTGTGAATGGGGAGAAAATTGTGTGGAACTGAAATTATGACAGTAAAACTGTGATCTCACAGAAAATTCACACCCACCACTGATGCTGTTGAAAGTCCATTCATCCTAGTGGAAGATCATAACTAAACTTGCTATTGCTCAAGCATATATGGCCAGATATGCCTGAACTGGGAAGCTCATTTGTTTTGGAAAGTTGGAAAGGGATATCACAAATGGCTTCTTTAAAGTCATGTGATTTGAAGATATAATGTCCCCCTCTCCAGGTTTTGCGCAAGTAGACTAAGGTTACCAGACATCCCCATTTCCCGGGAACACTTGATACGATACGATACGATATCTTTATTGTCATTGTCCCTTGCGGAACAATGAAATTGAAAACTACATAAAACTACATAAAACTACCACAAAACTACATAAAACTACATAAAAACTACATAAAACTGCTACAAAACTACCTAAAACATTCAAAACCCCCTAAAAACTCTAAAACCCCATTTTAAAATACACTATACTACAGAGACCCCTTATGCTGCGTTTAGAACCAGAATTGCATTAGCGTAGAAGCTGTTTTTCAGGCGGCTAGTCCTGGCTTTTATAACCCTATACCTTCTTCCAGAAGGCAGAAGCTGAAAGAGATCATTTCCGGGGTGCGTACTATCATGTGCTATCTCTGCCGCTTTCTTATGGCACCTGGCAGCATAGATTTGATCTAAGGTGGGAAGAGTGCACCCAATAATTCTCTCTGCAGTCTTTACAACCCTGGATAGCATTGTTTTTCCCCTGGCCGTGCAGCTCCCAAACCACACACACAGACCATAAGTTAGTACGCTCTCCACAGTGCAATGGTAGAATGCCATCAACAGGTCCTTTGAGAGATTGTTTTTCCGGAGGATTCTCAGAAAATATAACCTCTGCTGTGCTCTCTTCACCAGGTGCTCACTCCCCAGATTTACAAATCAGTCCCCATACAAAATCCATTGAAGTTGAAAACTGTCCCTGGATTCATTGAAAAAAATCTGGTAACCTTAATTAGTAGAGAGAATGTGAGCAGTTTGCAATTCAGATCACTAGCTAGGGGTGGGAAAGAGAGAATAGCCGGCTGTAAGGTTAATGCCACACTGCATATAAGTTCGCAAGCATACAAGACAAGGCAGAGAAATGCTTGGAACTACATTCATTCAGTTCTGGGGGAAAACAACAAGCTCAAAATAAGACAATGCTGCCATCTCGTGGCAAAGTCACCAGATTCAAATTCAATAGACTTTCTGCTGCCTGGCATGAAGAAGCCTTGGAGTCCAACAGTATCTGGGAGGTCATTACTGCCCTGAGCACTATGGAGATTCTTCAGAGTCTCCCCTGCAAACATTGTGATCACACTGTTTCTTGGTCAACTGGAATGTCACAGGAACACTGGAAGCTGCATTATGCTGACTCAGGCCATTGGTTCCTCCAGCTCAGGGGATCTCTCCCAGCCTTAACTGAAGATGCTGGGGACTGAACGCAGGACCTTCTACTGTACATGTAAAACAGATGCTCTACCACTGAGCTACAGACCTTCCCCATGCCCACGAATGGACACTAGGCTCAGTTATCATCAGAGGCTGCCACAAACATAATAGACTTTGTTGTTCAGTATAGAGACCTATTCTACCCCCACCTCCCTAACTTGGCTTTGGAATCCATACATTAACTTATAAAGGAAGTACCCCTTCTTAAAAGCAGTCATCTGGTTTCAACAATAATTTCAACAGACCCTTGATGATTGAGCAGACAGAGGTTAAATCAGCAGAACAAAAATTATCCTAAATTGTTGAAAGCAGCTGCAGATAGTTATACAAGAAACTGAATTTAATTAAGGATCAGAATTGGGAACAATTTATAAATATGCGGATCGTTATTTTCAGTTGATGGGGAGCCAAGCGACGCTGTTCTTATAGAAAACATGCTAATGTGGACTAGCCTCAGGTGATTGCAGGAAGCCCCCCAGCAATGTTATAACAGCAACGTTATGCAAAGGTTAGCTGCCCATTTTTAGACGACTGAATACTCTTGCAATGAGTCATTCAGATATCTCTTCAGCTGCAGTTACACAAAGGATAGGTGATACCACAAGTTTAATGAAACTCTGTGATATGTAATGATTTCCTACACATGAAATAATGTAGCTGGATTGGGCTACCAATCTTTTGTTGCTCAGGCACTGTGGGTAAAACCTCAGTGCCTAGGACTTGCCGATCAGATGGTCGGCGGTTCGAATCCCCACGGCGGGGTGAGCTCCCGTCTTTTGGTCCCAGCTCCTGCCCACCTAGCAGTTCGAAAGCACCCCTAAGTGCAAGTAGATAAATAGGTACCACTTTATAGCGGGAAGGTAAACGGTGTTTCCTGTGCTGCGCTGGTGCTGGCTCGCCAGAGCAGCTTCGTCACGCTGGCCACGTGACCCGGAAGTGTCTCCGGACAGTGCTGGCCCCCGGCCTCTTGAGTGAGATGAGCGCACAACCCTAGAGTCGGACACGACTGGCCCGTACGGGCAGGGGTACCTTTACCTTTATAGAGACCTAGTCTATCTCCACCTCCCTAACTTGGCTTTGGAATGTAGATTTAAGCTTTATGACCAGGATATAATGTCCATCATGCATAGGACTTTGAACAGAATACCAGCAAAGGACTGCTGGTTTTTAAAAAATAAATAAATAGCTGATGTAGAATTCAGTACGCTATTTGGATGGTCACTCACACATCACAGAAAAAGAGGAGAAAAGAGAGCATAAATTTGCACCATTTTTGCATATGTTCATTTATATGTATAGATGCAAATTTGGGGAAAATATTTTAATTAGAAATACATCTCACCGTAGTGGAGAAGAAGACTACAACCAAGTGACCTGTGTTCTTCTCAGTCTGATGCCCAGGTGCTCAACTGTTCTTGGGCAACTTCAAGGCCCCTTTCTTATGGTTCATTATGCTTAAAATAAATTAGACTTGGATTGGACAGCCCTTCAAAGAGAGAATACCTTAAAACAGAGGACTGTCCTATCATATCACTTTGAATAGATGTCCTTTGCAAAGTAGGATATGTGATCACACTAGTCATTGAGGTGGTGGGGAATAAAATAAAAGCAATGTAGACATTGAGTAGTTTAGTTTCTCTTATATCTTCCTGCAAAGGCCAACTTTCTCAGCCAGCAGTTCCATATTTTCTGTAGTCTTCTCCTTCCCTGATAAGTACTTGTAGACGCTTTTACAACTTTAACCTTGGTGGTGTATGGATTTCACACTCCTGAATTGGATCCTGCACAGTGCCCAGACAGAGCACCCCAGTCCCCTGATTCACCAAGTTGCAGGATCATGCCTGTCCTCTCTGCTCTGCCAGTCTGGAACTGCTGCAGGAAAAAACTGTAATTTTGCTCCTTGCCTTTCTGTCCTGGCTGACATGAGCAGCCACACTCCAGATATGGCAGCGACTCCAGTGCTCCATTAAGTTCTGCTGGTGCCCACCAGGGGGCTGGGTTGTCCACTTTTGCTGTCTGAAGTGGTGCCAAAGTGCCCTCCCTAACTCTGTTCTCCTGCCAAGGGTCAACTCTTCAACAAATCTTGCACCAATTCCTGCCTTCATCTCCTCCTCTTCACTGTGCTGTTTGAAGAGGGTCACTTTCCCTTACATGGTGGCAGCAGCTGTGTCTCTTTACACAGCTGTGTCTCTTACATAGCTGAGGGATGTCTAGAATGAAGCCTGTGACAGCACTATGCCTGAAGGCTCCTCCTCCTGCTATCTCCCTTTCCTGTTGGAAACATGGGCAAACTCAGTATTGTTGCATGCCACCCCAATCTCTAAGTAGTGCATAATAATATACAACCTTAGCCTATGATGGAGGGGCTCACAGCATTAGCACCCCAAGAAGGTCTTGCCTCTTCCATAGCCACAGGCTTGGATCCCAGCAGAAATCAGGCATGGCTCTGGCTCTCAGCTGCCCCACTTGCTTCCTGGTATTAGCTTCTAGGACACACACCTCAACTCTGGCTTCTAACTATCAGACAATATGGGGGGCACCCATTTGCTCCCTGGCACAGAGCCACTTCCTTTGTTTCCTCAATGACTTATACTTAGGGGGGAATTACCAAGAAGCTGACCTGGCTATCCCAGCAATTGAATCCTCCATTAGATTTTAACCTTTGCTGGATCCAAGAATTAGAAGGGACTCGGGCATATAGCCTACCCCGCTCCCCAACTCACAACAGGATTTTACACAGGGTTGCTTCTTCCCCATATTGTAAAGTCTCCAATCCTCTGCTTTGTGGGTAAATTCCATTCAAGATGAAAGATAGTAAGGCCCGATCACATATTTAGGTTTTCAGCCAGTGTGACCATTCCTGGCCTGAAGGGAGCATCTTTAAGGAAGGTTCATTGTCCATGCCCATCCAGTTTTTGGCCTATTGCCTGCCTGTGTTTCTAATTAAATGCTTGTTTTCATGGTGATATGAACATCTTTTTCCTCAGAACTGGAATGAAGCCACTGACATAGGTCATTGGAGAGCTCCCAAGGATTTTGTTTTGTTCTCTGGCAAAACTCTACAGGCCCTTTGATCAGCTTTTCTTAAAAGAGAATTCATGTGGCTTACTATCTCTGTGTTTTACAGAAACACAAGGGCAGCGTTTACATGTTGGACCCCAAATAAACCTAGCACAATGGATATTGGAGCCTGTTTTGTAATGGGTAAAATAAGTTTTTCCTTAGAACGCAATAAGGAACTGCATGGAAGGGGCTTTTACAGGTTATTTTTCCAGAAGAGTTGTCCATCTCTATTCACTGACAGAAATACAGTTCCTCTTGGTTTATTGTTTGGCAAATGCCAGCTTTTGTCAGACACTACAAAGTAACAAAGAATATTCGCATATAAACATTTTTGCATCATCATCATCATCATCATCATAGAACAACAACAGTGAGAGCTGGACCATAAAGAAGGCTGATCGCCGAAGAATTTATGCTTTTGAATTATGGTGCTGGAGGAGACTCTTGAGAGTCCCATGGACTGCAAGAAGATCAAATGCATCCATTCTTAAGGAAATCAGCCCTGAGTGCTCACTGGAAGGACAGATCGTGAAGCTGAGGCTCCAATACTTTGGCCACCTCATGAGAAGAGAAGACTCCCTGGAAAAGACCCTGATGTTGGGAAAGAGGAGAAGGGGACGACAGAGGACAAGGTGGTTGGACAGTGTTTCCGAAGCCACCAACATGAGTTTGACCAAACTGCAGGAGGCAGTGGAAGACAGGAGTGCCTGGCTTGCTCTGGTCCATGGGGTCATGAGGAGTCAGACACAACTAAACGACTAAACAACAACATAAAGAACAACAACAACAACAACAGTAGTAGTAGTAGTAGTAGTAGTAGTAGTAGTAGTAGTAATAATAATAATAATAGTATTATTTTATTAGTTATACCCCAGCCATCTATCTGGATTTCCCCAGCCAACATGTGAAGGTATGTGTCATAAGTTTTGAAACTTTCACTAAACAGGAATGAGATATGTGCTCACAGCCTCTCCCACCTCCATGTGTATGTAGTTTTGTGGAGTTGTGACTCTCCTGACTTCAGTTGGTTGCTGCCATTTATGGCCAATACATTTTTTTTTTATTTTGCAGAAACTATATTAACATCTTTTTCATAATCCCAACATTCTCTTAGCAACTCATTTTTCCTGATTTGAGACCCACTTTGGGAACAAATGGAAGATATTTATCCTGTTACTTCATAGAAAGTAGCTCTTGAATGGTATCAGAGAACCTGTGCAGAAAATAAAAGACCTGATTTCAGAATCTTAGTTCAAAGTTTGCATAATATAAGCATCTTAAAGTGCAGCATATGATATTCATTTCTTATTGTGAAAGTATAAGTTATCTTTAAATATGTCTCACAGCAAGGTATTTCCAGGGGATTAATAATTCACTTTAAGTAGTGTCCGCTGTTTTCCCCTCAGCCAACAATTTGCCTTGGTTACTCATTAAAAGCTTCAGGAAGTTGTTGGATTTCAGTCACTAGTGCTTGAATAACTGTGCCAGCACTGTTTGAGGTCAATTTTATATGGTTTCCTCAACAGCTTAATGGATTTGAGTAACAACAAGATGGCATTATGGCAGAGCTGACAGAGAAGCAACAAAATATGTTTTAATGAGGCCAACCTGTGCCCAATACATTTAATAACCACATGGAAATTGTGTCTTGGGGTGTTGATTAGATGAGGAAAGGGTGGCATTAGGAATCACAAAAATCTATCATTCATTATAGGTAGAGCTCTGGTAACTTGGTGATGAGAAGCAGGAGGAACGAGCCCTTTATTTACCTAAAACAGTCATAGGCAAACTCAGCCCTTCAGATGTTTTGGAACTACAACTCCCATCATCCCTAGCTAACAGGACCAGTGGTCAGGGATGATGAGGATTGTAGTCCCAAAACATCTGGAGGGCCAAGTTTGGCCATGCCTGACCTAAAAGGATCACTCTGTGCAAGCAGATTTTCTCCAGAACATTCCTAAGGACGCATTGCTAAGATGTCTCTTCCATGAACTCCAACAGGTACTTGACCTTGGTAGAGACACCCAACAGCAACTCCTACTCCATACTGGTGACTCCTGCACCAAAAAAGCAAGTCAAGGGAGCAACTATGCTACAAAGCAGAACTTCTGCAGCTAACTGAAGCCCTTCACCATATGCAAACGTTGTGTCTTGTCTGAACTGCCTTTGTCAGTAGCTAGGACTCACAAGTGTGGAGACTGCTGATGTGCTCAGACCCAGCTTCCCATAGGCATCTGGTTGGGCCCTGTGGAAAAAAAAGGATGCTACCAGCATGTATGAGGTGGTCAGTTGTGGGAAAAGGAGGAGAGGGAGGGATTAATGGGAGGGATGATGAGGCTGGCCTATTGGGGGGGGACCTAGGCAGGGGATTGGTCAAATTGTTTGCCAGGGAATGAGTGGGCCAAAAGGATTGGCTGACCTGTGTAAGAGCCAGGCAATTGATCCATGCAGCGCTTCTCTTTATTGACTTGCTGTTTCTGAGGATGGGGGAACGGTGGTGAAAACCACAAGTGCAGACAAACCTTCAGCATTAACATGAACCACAAATCTACTTTTCTAGAATGTCACTAGGTGCATGCTTGTTGAACACAGTATAAACAAACACAAGCAGTTTTTATGAAAGAATACCCAAAGGTCATCAGTGAAATATCTCCCTGGTAATTTTAAATGAAAGCTCCTTTCAGGCCACAGGGGCCTTTTCTGTTAACAAAAAAAAAATTGCTAGATTTATCGCTGGTTATTTCTCTGTGACAATGTGTCCAGGTCAGATAATGTTTCACTTGGCAGTTCAACAATAACAGGCCTTCCTAAATTGATATTGTTAATGGTTTTCTCTGAAATCAACAGATTCTGTGTGTTCATTGTTCTTGGCAGCAGGGGGCACTGAACTCACTGAAGAGGGGGAAAATATGATTCGCTGGAGGAAATTATACTGCTATGCTGGAATGATAGCAAAAGTGTAGTTAAGGCTTGACTTGAATTTCACATTTGACAGGCAAAATATTATTTTACAGGTTTTCATTATACTAGAGACAAAAATACACTCCCCAAGTTTCCCATATAAGTTGAATAGCTACTTTAATTATCACTATTCAAATACCACTTTAAAAGCTAAAGCATATATGCCTGGAAATGAGAAAGTACTTTTTGTATTAATGCCTGGGTTTCTTGTTGAAATAGAAAAAAATATTTTCAGTTATTTGAGTTAAGGAGGTATTGGAGATATTGAGGACAACAGTCATCATCAGCATCATTTTTCTGTTTCTGATGTACCAGTAGTGAGCGCTGATGCTTGTGTAGTCTAATATTCAAGAGGGAGATATCAGCAGGCTTGGAGGAATGCTCCAGTTTGCAGAAGTATAACAAAATATTCATGAGGGAAAGCCTTAATGGCCTTAATAAGGCCTGAATATCGTAAGTGGCCATGGAATGATGACTGACTGTGGTGACTGGAACAGGGAGTGCTGGGAATTATTTGAAATGATATCTCTCTCTCTCTCTCTCTCTCTCTCTCTCTCTCTCTCTCTCTCTCTCTCTCTCTCTCTCAATTCACAAGATGCCAACACCCCTCTCCCAATGCTTTTGGGAACCAGGAAAAAAAGAATGAACAAAGACAGTAAAGAAGAAAGGAAGGAGAATGGAAAGGATGAGGAAATGGGGGAGAAAGAAAAAGAGAGGAGGCAAGGGGGAGTGACAGACTACCCAAAAGCTACTTGGGGATGAGATCATCTGCATTCCCCATAGATGGGTACTGAGACTCCCATCTCCAAGCATAACTGAACTGTGTCTCCTACCCTAGTTATAATTGTGGTAACTAGGATTTGCGCTCTGTATCAAAATAATACCCCCCTGAAAAATATGTATAAGGTACTGTTTATAATTCCTATTTTGATATACAGTGGTACCTCTAGTTATGAACTTAATTCGTTCCAGAGGTCCCTTCTTAACCTGAAATTGTTCTTAACTAGAGGTGTGCTTTTGCTAATGGGGCCTCTTGCTGCTGCTGCGCCACTGGCACACGATTTCTGTTCTCATCCTGGGGCGAAGTTCTCAACTCGAGGTAACTCTTCCAGGTTAGCGGAGTTTGTAACCTGAAGCGTTTGTAACCTGAGGCGTTTGTAACTCGAGGTACCACTGTACTAGGGTTAATGGCAGCTCTTTGCAAAATTGTGTCTCAAACCTCAACCTTACCAACAGCACACATTGAATAGGATTCAAAAAACTGTCAGAGAAACAAAGGAGTCTGAAGAAAACTCTGAGCCAGAGAATATACCTCAAGAGAAAACATAGCTCTTCCTAGCAGAACCAGATGGAGTAACTATTGAAGTTGCCTGCAATGCCCACAATGTAAAGCCATCCCGGGGCATTATGGGACTTGTAATGGGAGGACACTTTTTCAAAGGGCAGGCGTCATTGCTGATTCCCACTGGAGCAATCCTGGCAACTGCTCAAGCATGCCAGGAGCTGAAACTGGGCTCCATCCTTTTAAATACTGGAAAGATACCAGTTATATTTCCCTGCAACTTGATATATAGAGTGGAACAGGGCTATTAGTTCCTGACTCTTAGACTGCATTAGCATAAGGACTGCATCCAACATGTCACTGGCTTTTTGTGCTGAAGTACCACATTGTTGATTCATGTTCAATTCATTGGCCATAATAACTTCACAAGACTTCCCAGAAATGCTACTGCCTGGCCAGATAACCTTCATATGCTTGTGTATGCTTGGCTCCCATCCCCTCTTGTGTAACATTTTCAATTCACCCTCTTCTGAAGATGAGTTGTGCTCTCCAGTTTTGTGAGTTCTCCCAGAGATGGAATAAGAATGCAGTCCCCCTCTCCCCACCTTCAACTCAATACTGGAAGAATATTTAGGCAATGATGGATCATTGTAGCTTGCTCAGATATGTGAAAAAGTAGACAAGACCCCCCAATGCAACATCCAGTTGATATTTTTTGGCAGAGCTACTCTCCCCGTATGCCTCTATCTTCTTTCTCATAGTTGATATGAAATCATACCACTGGCTCCCAAGCCAACACTTCGAAGAAGAAACAGATGATCTGCTCAGTACTTGGAAGGTGTCTTGATTAGAACGAAGAATCTTTAGCAAGAGGCCTTGTTCTCCTGAAGGAAATATGCCAATTTGATTCAGGCTGGAGGAATGAAAAGATTCTCTGGTTTGAATCAAATAGCTGCTTCAAAATAATGAATGTGCACAAAGAGCAATGTTTATTACATATATTTATGATATCCTTTAATATGCAGTTGGCGGCACTCACGTCTTTTCTTTCTCACGCCTGAGAAGCCTGGCTGGATCTCACTAAAATTCATCTGCCTTGACATCCTGCTGGGGAAACCCGCAATCAGGAAATGACAGCCACAGCTCTCCCTGATATGTGCCCTCTGCCAGCAAGTGGAATTGAGAGGCACACTGGTATGAACATGGAGTTGCCATGAACGCATTATGGAGCAAGTGGGCTTATATCCCAAGTGTTCGTCCAATCCACTTGTGAAATCATCTAAACTAATGGCAATTGTTGCCACATCTTACGACTGTGCTCTGCATAAATTCATGAAAAGTTGTGTAAAGAAGTACAGGCATCTCCCCACTTACATGCAGGTGATGTTCCCGAGTACTGTGCATATACGTGAAATTGAGTATAGTGGGGAATACCATCAAAAAAGGCCTGCAAATCCACTCTCCACTAAACTCTGCTAAAAATCCACAAAAAAATTGCCAAGCTCCGCCACAATCGCTCCCTCCAAACCTCATTTCTCAAACTCCAACTTTCCATGCGCCTCAAAGGTTGGTGCAAAGGCTGCTGGGATTGCAAACTGTTTCCCCACTCTTTTCATGCCATTTTTGCAGTTTAAATCAATGCATTTATTTATTTCACTGCGCTGCATGTATATGCTGTTGCACACAAGTCAAATGTGGGAAGATGCCTGTACTTTCTTGAGAAAGGTTCTGTGCATGTTGGATTTGTTTCCATTCCTCCTATCATGGCTGTCGCATCTCATGGTGTTTTGCCAACTATGGAGAAGATGGCTAAGGAACACTTATCTTGTTTTGCCCCTCCCAAAAACCTCTCTTCAAATAGTCAGCTGAAAATATGTTCTGATTCATACTATTCTTACAACAAATAATTCCAAAGCATGTGCCTTATGGCCAATGTAGCTACATCAACATCGTGTATCCTTGGCCCTATTTTTATCGAGGTAGCCTGCTTTGACTTTGATGGGGAGAATTCATTCAATTGATTCACATTTAAAGGTGAACCAACCAATTCAGACTTTCCAAAACAATGCAAGAATCAAAGCGCAGTCATCCCTCAAAATTTGCACTTTGAATGCTCTAATACAGTTGTTGAGCCAAGTAATTTTTTTAAAAAACAGCAACACATATTTGGAGTATAGTGTCCATCAAAATGCATATATTAGTGAAAATACAGTAACATACAAAAATGCATTAGTTTAAGGAAAACTGCATTGCAAATATATGTCTACTGCACAAAATTGAATACAAATGTGAAATTTGTACTTGGAGAAATTCTCATCCAAATGCTGATGAATTTGTGTGTGTGTGTATTTGTTTGTTTGTGTGTGTGTGTGTGTAAACTGATGTGGACATATCTAAGATTGGAAAAATGAGAAACTTAAAGAAGTTGAAATTGACAGATTTTGACTCACTACTGGTATGTTTATGGGTGGAGCCAGTTCTGGCACACTACCAGCATTGCACTTGCATGTAGAATTAATGTCCCTCTCTATTTCTTTCTTGCATCTGTAAATGAATGGTTGACATCAGCAGGCAGTTAAGGAGTAGAAAGTGCTAGGTACATCTGTCCTCCCCCAATTCTTTCACTACCTTACACACATATCAATTCCATTCAACCCAAGGAGGAACCCCCCACATCTTTCTCCACATTTGGATTTATATAGCAGATAGATTTCTCCCTCTCTTCTCCCTAGCCAGAAAATGCTTTAAAATGCACTGCAGATAATAACATTATAATAATTCTTAACAACGTGAGGAAGAGAAACTTTGGCAACAGCCACACTCTTATCACCACAGAATCTTTATAGCTTCCATTTAGCAAAACAGAATATTAGGTTTTTAAGGTGTGATGTGAAGGCCCTTTTAGGGCCAGATGCAAAGCTGGCATCGGAGGTCAGAATGATCAGGCATTTGCCAAGACTTTCGCAGGACCCCTACAGAGGGCCCACTGATCCTAGTACTAATGCTGCTGCTTCTCTTTCCTGTCACTGTTTACTTGCCCTCTCTGAGAATTTAAGTGCATGGGTGATGAGATCAGCACTGAACCAAGGCGTTGTCCTACCTCAAGCAAAGGACAAGATGGCGCCCCATTCTATTTAATGTAGCTGAATGTACTGACCATTCAGTCTTACTATCCTGGTGATAGAGGAGTGTCCTCTACCAAATCCAAGGCAGCAGAACAGAGGGTTGAGGAGGAGCTATGTGACAACTAAGGGGAATTAATGGCCCTCTCAACACCTGTCACCTGAGGCTTCCTCACTCTGCCTAATGATAGGAATGTGTTTGGATGTGTTGGAGCCTATCATTCACTTGCCCTGCTCTTTTCCTCTGGGAACATCAACAGATTGGGCCCAGGGACAGAAGCCAGTGAATGAGCAATGGTGACACTGGATAGGAGAAACTGGACACACTAACAGAGGCAGCTCCCTGGATAATCTGGCCTAAGGAACCTTCAAGATTGTGCTCAAATCAATCACATAAATTTCAGAGTGCAATCCTGTAAAAATCAGTTCCATTGAGTTCAGTAGGGCTTACTCCCAGGAAAAGGGGAGTAAAAGTGCAGTATAAGTCCATTCATGAAGTTATCAATCAAATCCATGTAAATTTGCATATGAGAAAAATAGTTCAAAAGAAAGAATATTTTATTTTCGATGATGATATGAGTGTGGATGTGTCACAACACGGAAGTATTTATATTTAAAATAATTTGCCCAAAAGACTACCCACGGGCACTTTTTAGTCAATCAAGATAGATTTCATTGCTTCATCTAGCTAGTTCATCATCAACAGGGGAAATCTGTACATGTTTACTCAGAAGTAAGTCCAATGGGGCTTACTGCCAGGCAAGTAAGTAGGTGTAGGATTGCATGAAGCAGAATCTATCTAGGGCAGGGGTGGAGAACCTGTAACCCTCCAGATGTTGAAAGACTATAAGTCCCATCACCCCTGACTATTGGCCATGCTGGTCAGTGCGGATAGGAGTCGAAGTCCAACAGCATAGTTAAATTATGGAACTTGCTCCCATAGGAGGCCGTGATGACCACCAACTTGGAGGGGTTTAAAAGACGATAGGAAGGATTCATGGAGGAGAAGGCTTTCAATGGCTACCACCCATGATGACTGTCCTCTGCCTCCATGGTCAGAGGCAACAACGCTTCTGAATATAAATTGCTGGAAACTACAAGAAGGGAAGAGTGTTCTTGTAGTCAGGTCCTCCTGGCAGGTTTCCCACAGGGATCTGGTCGGCCACTGTGAGAACAGGATGCTGGACCAGATGGGCCAATGGTCTGATCCAGCAGGCTCTTCTTATGTTCTTAACATCTGGAGGGTCACAGATTCTCCATCCCTCATCTATGAAATACCACAGCAGGTGAATTTAGGTGAGGTAAATTAGCTCAGAAAGTCTGTCTCTCCCCTGGTGGGCACCAGTTCTCAACAAACTACAGATTAGTACTTTGTGCAGAAGGAATTGTTTTAACTTGCTTTGTTCATGAAACTCCGTGTCAGGTCAGAAGGACACGCTGTCCTCCTATGAGCTGCATTTCCCATCCTTTACCTTAAAGGGAACTGACTAAATCCTCTCTCTCTCTCTCTCCTTCTTTTGCTATCACTCAGAAGATAATATTTTAAACCATCAGCACAGGGAGATCTGCATTAATTCCCATTCTTTAGTTGCTTTGCCACAAAAAGCTAATAATCTAAAATGGGCTCATATTTCTTCAACACTACAACTTGGGGCAGCATCCCACAGGCATTCCTAGGTTCTCTCTCTGTCTCTCTCTGATCGGTGCTCCCCACCAGAGATACATGTATGAAAGGGGATACTACTGCCTTTTTAAAAAAAATGAATTCCTGTTTTTTAGAATTCCTTGCTTTTTCACAGGCTTATTATGCAGACAGGAAACAGAAACAAAGTCCTGCTCCCTTTTCTTTGCATGCACTTCTCCCTGTGTGGGTGTGAAGGATCCTTCCCTTGCCCCAATGAAGAGAAAAGGCCCTAGAAGCACATGCAAACTTGCCACATGGCTTTTGAGGAAGTAAAGTCTGAATGTAGTGGTGACTCTCACACTTTATGTTCACTGGGAAAGTCTATGTATGGGCCAGGACCAGCCCTCTTGTTAGGCAAGAGGAGCACCTATCCTCAAGAGAAGCAATGGATTGGTGCTCCTTGGTCCATCTGCTGCTGCCTCTGCTCGCCTGCAGTGATGCCAGCTGCCACCACTTCCTCCCTCTTGCTGCTCCCACCACAGCAGGCTACCCTCCAGTGTGCCTGTGTGGTGTAGTGGTTAAGAGTGGTAGACTTGTAATCTGGTGAACCGGGTTCACCTCTCTGCTCCTCCACATGCAGCTGCTGGGTGACCTTGAGCTAGTCACACTTCTTTGAAGTCTCTCAGCCCCACTCACCTCACAGAGTGTTTGTTGTGGGGGAGGAAGGGAAAGGAGAATGTTAGCCGCTTTGAGACTCCTTAAAGGGAGTGAAAGGCAGGATATCAAATCCAAACTCTTCTATTCTTCTTCTTCTCCAACCTGTCCACCCTTCTATTGTGGAGTGGCCAGCAGTAGCTGCTGCCTACAATGGCAGCAGTGCTCCTAAAATGCTCTCTCAGTGGCTACCTATACTGTACACCAATCTGAGAAAGGGTCCTTCCTTGAATGAGGCATTGTGGGCAGTATTTTGCTGTGGCAAATGCTGTTCAATGATCCCCATGAGTCCACATGGTCACGAACCCTGCCTCAGTCACTGTTTCTGATTGTACAAGCAGAGCCCACAGGCTCACGCTTTCTTTGCATGTAGACTCTGCGCATAAGAGGCAAAGCAGACAGGGCGGTCAGCGGAGGAGCCTGCCACCACAACCCTTCTTGCTCACCCTCAAAACATTTAGTATATTGGCCACTGTTGGGATGCTGCCAGGAAGACGGGGGCATCAGGCAGGCATCAGGCAAGTCTCCAGCTGGCTCCAGCCACTGGCCGGCAGCCGGTCTCCCTTGGAACAGCATCAATCAGCGACACGAGCCTCAGATACGTTTAGAGACCTGTGCACGCTCTGTCAGCAGAGTGTGTAAATCTTCTCACAGCAGAAGAGGCGGACATAGAAATGTGTAAGCATAATGTACAGCATTTATTCAGCATAGTTCATGAACAGAGGAAAACATGTCTGCTTCCCTTCGTCTCCAGCAAAACAGCAGAAACACAAAAGCTATAGACAAATGGAAGTTCCCAGCAAGTGCTGGAAGTAAACAGGCATGTGACATACAATAGTCATGCCTGTTCCCTTTTAAGGTGTAATGGAACTATATCCTAACAGGCTCCTGTGTCATTTCAGGGGTTGCTGTGGACAGTTGGAAATTGGGTGATCTTTCCTTTGTTGATGTGTGGGTAGACTCTGAAGTCCAAATGAAGCCTGCTGCTAAACGAGTCTTCATTCATTACATTTATGTCTCAACTTTTCCCCAAAGAGCTCAAGGTAGCTTCTCCCCACTTTTGTCCTGCTGTTAGCCTCACAATATTCTTGTGAGGTAGGCTAGGCTGAGAGATAGTGACTAGCCCAAGGTCGCCTAATGAACTGCGGGGCTGAGTGGAGATTTGAACTCTGGTCTCCCAGGTCCTAATCCAATACTCTAACCACTGTACCACACTGTCTTTGTAGATTAAAAAAAAAAAACAATTAGCATGAGTTGCAAGTGGGAATATAACCCTTTCCTCTCCAGTATACCTGAAGGAGCGTCTCCACCCCCATCATTCTGCCCGGACGCTGAGGTCCAGCGCCGAGGGCCTTATGGCGGTTCCCTCATTGCGAGAAGCAAAGCTACAGGGAACCAGGCAGAGGGCCTTCTCGGTAGTGGCGCCCGCCCTGTGGAACGCCCTTCCAGCAGATGTCAAAGCGATAAACAACTACCTGACATTCAGGAGACATCTTAAGGCAGCCCTGTTCAGGGAAGTTTTTAACGTGTGATATTTTATTGTATTTTTGGTTTTTATGGAAGCCGCCCAGAGTGGCTGGGGAGGCCCAGCCAGATGGGCGGGGTATAAATAATAAATTATTATTATTATTATTATTATTATTATTATTATTATTATTACTGCAGGCCTTAGGGGAAAAACTCTTTTCTGAAGCTGGTAGTTTTCATTGGCACCAATAGGGGATTCCCTTGTAACTAAAAGGTGGGATTGTCCACAGTGGGAGAGAAAAATGTGAAATTTCCCCTGCACACCTGCAGCAATTCTGATCATTATAATCCCCCCCACAAATTGATGCTGCTTGCATTTTTAAGAAACCGCAGGTTAAATGTAATGATGCATGTAATATCACGTGTCTTTCTTTCCTTGGGGACGCAGGTGCTACTTTGGCCAGTTTCACTGTTGGTTTTATTATTGCTCCAAGCATGAGCCAAGAGTTGCCCCAGTTCCAATAAACTTCTCACCTTCCTTCACTGAGTGTCTGTGCAATTATTACAGCTTGGAAGCTAGCATTTCCCCACCCACCATCAACGCTGACGTGATAACTTCCTTGTAGTCCCCTTGCCCTCCACAACTGCCCCCCCCCATCTCAACCATGTGCCTCAAATTTGAGTCTTCATGCCACTTGAAAGGGGGAGAGATACATACTTAGCCCCAAATCTGCTTAGCTGTAAAGCCAACCACTTTGCAAACATATGTCAGTCAAAGTAGCAATATGCAACAGGACCCCTATTTTTCACATTCTAGCATGGTGGGCACAGAGGAGTGGGGGGGAGCCCTAGAGACCATTCTGCTTGTGCAAGTGGCTTTCTTCAAGTTTGGATCTTTGGGGGTAGCCACCCTACAGTTCAGGCAAGGATCCCTGTGGAGGAAAAGACTTGCCTTTTATGACAAAACAAAACAGTAACTCTATACTCCTCTCCCGCTCAGTTTCATTTCAGAGGCCACACAGGTCTCAAGGCACCTGAAAATGATTTAGCAAATTCCTTAGATATTACAACAAAGTTCTAAGTTACATTAAGGATTCAAGCTGTGACTGCTTTGCGGAATGAAGGGGCCTCAGTTTGTCGGCTGCGTAGAGGACTGTAGCAATTGTCATCACTGGCACAGAAAAGGATACTAAGAACATGCCCTCAGATGACTAGGCAAAGTTGATCCATTTGTGCGAATGGATTTATTTCTCCAACTATACCTTGGCTTCTGCAGATGCCCCAATCTCACCCTGAGCTGAACAATGTAACTAATCACTGACAATGTCATAGGCAACAAAGAGAAGGGCATCTAAGAGTTTGTGAACCATTTAGAAACTGGTTTAGGATTAATTAGCTTGAAGAACAGGACCCTGATCACTATGTACTTACTTAGGCTGGAAATACAGATGGCTTATGTTGCTTATGAGTTACAGATGCTGCTTTTTATACTTATTTTGGAACAATATTTGATACGCACAAGGAAGTATGTATCCTACTGAGTCATTGCACTCTAGATAGGCTTGGGTGAAAGGTGGAAGGATTGCTGTGAGTTGTAATTTAATTTTTCATAGAATACTAAGACAGCTATTTCTGGTCACACATTCCTTCTTTGTCATAGCTGGATGTTCCATAAATAACCATTCATATTGTTTTTCTCTCCATTTTCTTCTATTTCATTTATTCATTTATTTTCTCAGAATACAGCTCTGCTGTTCCTGTGTGTTTCATTGGGGTGTGCTTGCTATAGAATTGCAGTGGGATTCCAGTTGAACAGGAGCTCCTGTAGACTACTATGAGCCTGTGTCTCTATTGTTTCAGACCCTATTTGGAAAAAATATGGCCTAGGTTACAGTCTTATGCCCATTTAAACTGAGAGAAAGTCCCATTGATCTCAGTGTGACATACTTTCAAGTTAACACGTGTAGGATATCCCTGTTCTTTTGTTGCATGGAGAGAATCCAAAAGCAAAGAGCTCTTGGCCCCTTCCAGCTTCATGATTTTCTGCAGATGTTTAAAGCTCCATATCTGTTTGTTTGTTTTTGGTTCTATCATCGCATTGCAAAAGAAGATAGTCCCAGTTTAGGGTGGAAACAGCATCAATGTTGTCTCTGCTTGAGTCTCCCAAGTGTCCCTTTGTTTCTTAGCCCCTGAAATCATAAGAATCTCCCCTCCCCAGATTGGCAGCTGTATCTGTTGAGAGGTCAGTTTATACAAGACCATCCCAGTATGTATCCATCCTTAGTGCACATGTGGAAACTCAGCTGTATGAGGTGGCCTATAGGAGGCATTCTCTGTAGTGGGGGAAGGATTCTGCATTGCTGATTTCAGAGAGCCAGTGTGGTGTAGTGGTTAAGAGTGGTGGACTCGTAATCTGGTGAACCGGGTTTGCGTCTCCGCTCCTCCACATGCAGCTGCTGGGTGACCTTGGGGTAGTCACACTTCTCTGAAGTCTCTCAGTTTCACTCACCTCACAGAGTGTTTTGTTGTGGGGGAGGAAGGGAAAGGAGAATGTTAGCCACTTTGAGACTCCTTTGGGTAGTGATAAAGCAGGATATCAAATCCAAACTCCTCCTCTTCTTCTTCAGGTGTGAGATGATTGTTTTCCTCTGTGTCTATGTACTGCCTGAGAAGATAATACCGTTTATTAAACTTCCTGCCTGTCTTCAGTTGATTTTGGAATCTTAGTCCTCCACCCTGTCTGCTCGAGGACCAACTACAGCACAAGACACCAGCTTAAGTGATTTTGTGCTTATATCTTGTTTCTTAACTATATTCCCTAGGAGGGACTGTTGCAATGGAGAACAGGTTTTTGCTGACTTTTATGTCTTATTGAGGGTTTTTCCAACATAGCAGCAACAAAATTCCTTATCCCTCCCACCTAAGCTAAGGCACATAATAGCGAGCTATTTAACCAACATGGCAAAGCCACGCACACAAAAGAACCAAAAGGTTGGGGGGAGGTGAGGTGAGTCACTGTCTTCAAAGCAAAGGAGATTTCATCAGTTTGCTGTGTAGAGGTGAGAAAAGCTGCGCTTCTTGAAATCACCTCAGCGCACATCCATAAGAGACAAAGGACCTTCCTTTGCATCTGGTAATTCCTTTATTCTCACTATGTGGTGTGTGTGTGTGTGTGTGTGTGTGTGTGTGTGTGTGTGTGTTAGAGCTATATAACAGCAATGACCAATTATATTTTTTCTTACACTTCTATTCCACATTTCCATCAAGGAGCTCAAGGTGGTGCTTGATGTTCTCCAACTCTCCATATTATCCTCACAAAACCTGTGAGGTACTGTACCAGCTGAAGGCTGTAACCCCAAACAATTTAATCCAGTCCTTCTAGCAATTGGCATTATTGTAGAGTGGCTGACCGCGGGGGACAGGGCCTTGGGGTTGTCCGGATCTATTGACCATCTCCTCCCTTTCCTTAATTTTATTTAAACTGGCTACTGGGCAACTGAGGCAGTGCAAAGCGCAGAACTGCTGAAAACTCAGCTACCCGCCATCTTAATTATTCCAGAGGCATCTATACATGTAAATGAACCACACTGGTGTTTCTGCTCAAAATAAAAGGTGCATATTGGGGCAGTGGAGGCTTGCACCCCAGAGAGGTCACTTGGGTGCTGCTAATGCAACAAAAACAACACAGGAGACAGCAGTTGGTCTCTGCAGCCACAGCAGGCGCTGTGATTCTCCAGCACTTTGACTTCACCTCCGGCAGCACACTCCATTGTCTATCAATACAGACAGGTGCCAATAATAGCCACAAATTAACATATGCAAATTCATATTTGCATATTTATGTGCTGGTTCAGTGCCCCAAGTCCTTGTAAGCACCTAGCAAGGCCCCTGCTTCTAACCCCATCTAACATGTAACTTGCTAAGTGACGGTTATCTGGATGTGTAAGTTTAATCACGGATTGATTTCTTGCAATGAAATTAGTTTATTTGTGTTTTTTTGGTATTACATTTTAGTGCAGTTATCTGGGGAGCTGAAGCAAGAAAATAGCATTCAGCATTATTCACATGAAGGGAAATGCCAGAAACAACAACTGTAAGAGATTAGCCTTCCCAAGCCCATTGGAGGATCGATTAAGCACCTCTTCAACCATTTTATACTTTCTTTGTTTTCATCTTGGAAAATGCACATTCTAGCATGGAAAACTGTGTGTTGAAGGTATGTTTATTTTCTGAAGAAGAAGGGGAAAAAACCCTGCTGGAAATACTTAATTCCTTTATCTGTTCAAAGTTGGAGCTAATAGTACTGTTTTCTCAGGAGAGGAGGGTGGGGGCTTCAAAATGTGGGTTTTAAAAAAATACTAATCGAGTTGTCCAAGTGTTCAGTTTGATTAATTTCCCATCAGTGGGAGTCCAGAATGTGTAATTCACACGGCATCTGTAGTGTCAGAATTTCTTACAAAGCGTCCAAATTATAGACCAAAGGGAGACGCTTCTACCAAAAATGATAAAACTAGGGTCATTAAAATACTTTGTGATTAAGATTGACAAAAGAGACCCTGAAGTGGGGAACGGATAGGGATGAATATTGTTCTTGTCTCTAGTTTCAAAATCAAAATGAAAAACAAGCAGTGCCTGTAGGTGATGAAAGAGGGTCCAAGCAGCATTTTATGTCATAGGATTTAATTCTGCAGTCCTTCTGAAACAACATTCATGTTACTAGAGTTACATGCCCTCTGCATTCAGCAGGTCCATTATTCTTATATCTTGTCCTTTTCCTAAATTGGTAAGAACTCCAGAATGTCCTCCTGCAACAGATCTGTTATGGTTGCTAGTGCTGTTTCCATTGCTGTTGGTAGGAAAGTAGTTCACTAGTTGTGCTGTGCTAAATATATATATGTCAGTCCTTTCTTGTTCACACAGGCAGTTTTTTCTTATAAGTGCTTTCTCACTCTTACAAAAAAGCAAAGGTAGCTGTTTTTACCCTTAAGAAAATGTTCCAAAAGCCACATTACTAGAATCGGACTTCCGGCGGGCGCGGATCCGGTTGCAGGCGAGGGTTTGTCTCTCCGGAGAGAGCTCTAGCTTTTCGGTCGAATTGGGAGTTTTTGAGGGCGACAAAACTCCCGCTAAACCTCTGGAGGGTATCCAGAGGTCTTGGTGCCCAGCAGTGCGAAGGTGTCACTCGTCTGGTCGTCAGGTAGCCTTTGTATAAAGGTGAAGAGAGCGACGGAACGAGAGACGGCAATTTGGGCAGCCATTACAGCCATTACAGCGGCGAATTAGCGAAGCCTCAAGCCTGCAGGCTAAGCGCCTTGCCCTCGATACAAAGAAACTCAGATACGCAGAAAGAGTGCTGGAAATTGCAAAGGGGAGAGCGTAAGGAAGTATCTGAGAAGAAAGAGAAACAGCCGAGTTCAGCGTTAGCTTGTCTTCAGTGGGAAAAGACGCAGTGTGGTTTGCAGAGCCGAAGGAGAAAGTAAGTTACTGCTAGTGGCTACATTGTCCGTCCCTCCCCCACTGACTCACTTTGAAATTAGACCCTCTCCCACTGTAGAGGGGAAAGGGAAACAACCGAGGGAGGGCAGAGAAATGCGGTACTAGAAAAAAACTTAGTCGTCATGGCAACGGAGACACAGAACTACAAAGAGCAATCTACATAAAAAAGACAAAAGGAGATTACTGTTAAGAGGACTTTTACTAAGACTCCTGTGAGACATTACGCCAAGTGGTTTATAAGAAAACTCCGGGGGTAGTGAAGACTACTCTTTGGACATTCGGAATCACGTTTGCTATTGTATCGCTGTTTGGGAGCTTTCTTTATCTGCTACGTTTGTTACGCTTTCTCTATCTTTTTTGGACTTAACATTTGGGCCACAGGAAGAGGCAGGAACGGGGGAAGAACAGTGTGAACAGCGTGAATCCACAAACAGGAAAGACTAATTGACTAACTCTCTTTACACTTAAGAACTCTGCTTAAGAACTGACTCCCCCTGCTGGACTAAATTAAGCATTGTACCTAAACTTTGGAAAAGATTAACTGGAGATTCAGACTCTCACAGGCTAAGTGGCTGTTAAAGTGGTTGTTAAAGAGTGGGTGGAAGAGTCTGAATTGAGGCGGGAAGAGTGTAATTAGAATCTGGTTGGTGGACCTAACTAACCTCTTTAAAATCTCTGGAGGGGAGGGATAGTTCTCTTTTTATTTATTTTTTTTTTCTGTTGGGGAAACAGACTCTGTGACTTCAAGGGACTATTTCAAGTGGTTAA
This sequence comes from Podarcis bocagei, assembly GCF_964188305.1. Taxonomy (NCBI): domain Eukaryota; kingdom Metazoa; phylum Chordata; class Lepidosauria; order Squamata; family Lacertidae; genus Podarcis; species Podarcis bocagei. Next base: position 51,998,842 of record NC_138134.1, read on the forward strand.
ATTTGAGAAGGTTTATACTATCCCGAGGGACTAAGACCTCTTGGGGGCTAATTGAAAGCTGAATAGTTTAACTATAAGGAATACATTTACATTTTTTTTTTCCGGCATAAAAGGAATTCCCAAGGTTTAAGGACAATGTCACATACGCAGAAGAAAGGGGCAGAGGGAGGTACCCCAACTGATAGGAGAGCTTCAAAACAAGAAACAGAATTTAGGACAGAAATACTGAGGATGTTCGCAGAAATAAAACAAAGCGAAAAAAATCTGGAAACAAAATTGGAACAGGTGGACAACAAAATCGGAAAAATGGACAAAAAGATTGAAGAGACAGTAAGCGAGCTAAAAGGACAGATTAAAGAGGTTTCAAAAAGAGTGGACGAGGGACTAAAAAAGACAAAGCAGGAAATGAAAGAGATGAAGCGAGAGGAGGAAAGATTGAGAAATGAGATAGTAGAGTTAAACAAAATACAGGAAGAAATTAAAGACTCCATCGCAATGAACGATCTAAAACAGAGGGAGATTAACTTAAGATTGAGACAAATTCCAGAAGTACAAAACGAGAATATAAAAGAAAGATTAGTGAAGGAAATAGCACAGTGGATGGAAGTGGAAGAGGAAGATGTGGCTAGAACAATCATAAATGCGTATAGAATGAAAATTAAAACAAATAAAGCCAGGAAATATCCAGGGGACTGTTTAGTTACATTTAAAGACAGAGAGATGAGAAATTTGGTTTTGCAAAGAAACAGGGAAAAAAGATTATACATCGATGGGCATTATATTATTTTATTTAAAGACATCCCCATAAGGTTGCTTAAACGGAGGGAATCGTATAAACCACTAGTTCAACTACTTAAAAAGAATAGAATTGACTTCCGATGGGAATTTCCGGAAGGGGTCTCTTTCTTCTATAAAGGTGTTAAAAGAAGATTGACTAGTCCCGAAGAAATAGGAAAATTCACAAGAAGATATAAAGAGCTCCAAGTGGGAGAGGAAGAGGAGAAGGGTGCAGAAGGTAGATCTAGATTGAGGGAGGATTTAGAGTTAGGTGAAGAGGAAGAACAAAGTAGAGGAGAACTAGAAGAAGAAGAAGAGGAGGAAGAAGGAGAGGAAACAGAAAGGTTACAGAGTAACACCTAACTCAGAGTAGCACCTAAAATAATATGTCTTTAAAACTATGGAATTGGAATGTTAATGGAATGAATGATAAGAAAAAACGCAATGGAATTGAACGCATTCTAAAAAAGAAAAATTTAGATATCATATGCCTTCAAGAAACCCACGTGGCCAGTAAACATAAGAAAATCCTTATTAATAAGAGGTTAGGAAATGAGTTTATCTCCTCCGATAAAAAGAAAAAAAGGAGTAGTATTATATATTAAAAATAACATTGAAACACACCAGCTATTTAAGGATGAGGAAGGGAGAATGATCGCAGTCCGCATTAAATGGCAAGGGGAAATGATGATAATAGTGGGAGTCTATGCACCAAATGGCAATAAAACAGAATTTTTCAGATCATTGGAAGAGAGATTATTTGACTACATGGACCAAAAAATCATAATAATGGGAGATATGAACGGGGTGGTCTCAACAGAAATAGATAGATTAAGGAAAACTAAGACAGAAGGAGGGAAACTACCTAAGATATTTTTTGAAATGGTGAAGAACTATAACTTGGTAGATATATGGAGATTGAGACACCCCATGGAGAAACAATTTACATTTCATTCAGGACCGAATGAATCACTGTCAAGATTAGACCAAATTTGGATATCAAATGAACTAACAGTAAGAACTACAAAAATTGAAATACAGGCCAAAATTATCTCCGACCACAACCCCATAATAATGGAGATGAAGGGGGTTGAAGGACGAACTTTCAGATGGAGATTAAATGATAACTTATGGGACGATCAAAAATTTGTGGAAAAGATTCGGACGAAATTATTGGAGTACTTCATAGATAACCAAGACAAAGGGGTTAAAATAAACGTGGTATGGGACGCGAGTAAGGCAGTCATGAGGGGCCTGCTCATCCAACAAAATGCATGGAAAAGGAAAAATAAAGAAAAAAGAACTAAGGAGATTTTGAGACAGATTATGGATTGTGAACAAAAACTAATTAAAAAACCAAATAATGAAAGGATATTGCAGGAAATAAAATCCCTCCAAACCCAATTTGCAATGTTGATAAATAAGGAGGTTGAGTGGAACATCAAAAGATTAAGACAGAGAAATTTTGAATTTGCTAATAAGCCAGGAAAATGGCTTGCATGGCAAGTCAAAAAGAGAAAGGAACAAAACACAATAAACAAAATACAAATAAACGGAGAAGAGATAACTGAACCAAAAGGGATTAGAAGAGGATTTGCGGAGTTTTACGAGCAACTATACAGGAATAAGGATAGAAACAACAATAGGAAAATAGAGAGATATTTAAAAGAGAAAATGGTAAGGAAGATTTCGATAGAGCAAAGAGAAATGTTAAATGCCCCCATTTCCAGAGAGGAAGTAGAGGAAGTGATAAAGGAACTGAAAAGAGGTAAAGCTCCGGGCCCAGATGGGTTTACTGCGAGCTACTATAAAGAAATGAAAGATATATTGACGGTTCCGTTAGTTGAGGTGATGAATAAGACCCTAAAGGAAAAAGAGATCCCAAGCACCTGGAAGGAGGCATTTATCACAATAATTCCAAAACAAGATACTGACCCAACCCAAGTAAAAAATTATAGACCCATTTCCTTATTAAATATAGATTATAAGATTTTTGCGGGAATTTTGGCAAAAAGGTTTAAAAAAATATTAGTGAAGATAATGCATGAGGACCAAGCGGGTTTTCTACCGGGAAGGCAAATAAAAAACAATACAAGAGGCATAATTAATATAATAGAATATTTATCGGACAGAATTGATAAGCCAGCTAGTCTGATTTTTATTGACGCGGAGAAAGCCTTCGATAACGTCACCTGGGACTTCATGCTGAGAAATTTAGAAATTATGGAAGTGGGTCAAGAATTTTGGAATGGGATAAAAGCAATATACACCGAACAGAAAGCGAAGCTGATAATAAATAATGCCATAACAGAAGATATAAAAATATCTAAAGGGACAAGACAGGGCTGCCCGCTCTCTCCGCTGCTCTTTATAGTGGTGTTGGAGGTTCTGCTAAACGCAATAAGGCAAAACAAACAAATTAAGGGAATATCATTAGGCTCAAACGAATACAAAGTTAAAGCATATGCTGATGACGTGGTATTAACGGTAGAAGATCCTATAAACAGCTTAAAGGGAATTCTGGAGGAGATGGAGGAATTCGGGAAGTTAGCTGGATTCAAACTAAATAAGAATAAGACAAAGATGATCGTTAAAAACTTAGACCAAGACAAGATAGAATCACTACAGGAACAAACAGGAATTGAAGTAGTTAAAAAAGTTAAATATTTAGGACTCTGGCTTACCAATAAAAATATTGACCTATACCAAAATAATTATATCCCAGTGTGGAATGAAATTAAGAAAAATCTGGAGATTTGGGCAAGGATGAAATTATCACTCTGGGGTAGAGTGTCCATGGTCAAAATGATGGTACTCCCCAAAATGCTTTTTCTATTCCAAACAATCCCGATAATAAAGGGCACAAAAAACTTTAAAGAATGGCAAAGGGTGATTTCTAGATTTGTCTGGGAAGGAAAGAAGCCCAGAATTAAGTTTAAGATATTAACAGATACCACTGAAAGAGGGGGCTTCGCCCTGCCAGACATGAGACTGTACTACGAAGCGGCATGCCTTTGCTGGATTAAAGAGTGGATAAAGTTGGAGGATACAGAGTTATTGGATTTAGAAGGGTATAAGAACAAATTTGGATGGCATGCCTATTTGTGGAGAGATAAGATAAAAGTACATAAGGGATTTTGCAGCCATATCTTTAAGGGACCTTTGATAGAAGTTTGGAATAGATATAAGAACATATTAGAACCAAAAACCCCACACTGGTTATCACCAGTGGAGTTAATAAGTGTAAAGAAAGTCAATATGAGGAAAAAATGGGGTAGGTACGAAGAAATGGTATTGAAGGAAGGAGGGAAGTGGAAAATTAAACCATACGACCAGGTAAAAAGATATACATACGATTGGCTGAGTTACTATCAGATAAATGAGATATTTAAAAAAGAAGTGAAAGAGAGGGGCTACGATGAAAAGACATCGAAATTTCAGAGAGAGATAATAAACAGTGATCGGAAAAATCTGTCAAGTATGTATAAAATACTGTTAGAATGGAACATGAAAGATGAGAAAGTCAAAAAAGTGATGACTCAGTGGGCAAAGGACCTCGGCTATGATATTCAATTGGAGAATTGGGAAAAATTGTGGAGAGTGAATATAAAATTTACAGCATGTGTACTGTTAAGGGAGAATATGTTAAAAATGTTATATAGGTGGTATATGACACCCGTTAAACTAGCCAAGATGTATAAAACAGATAACAAATGTTGGAAATGTAGACAAAAAGAAGGGACGTTCTATCACCAATGGTGGGAATGTGGGAAGGTTAAAAGCTTCTGGGGCGAAGTCTATAATGAAATCAAAAAGATATTAAGCTACACATTTGTAAAGAAACCCGAAGCTTTTCTATTAGGTATGGTCGGAAAAGATATCAAAAGAAAGGATTATAAAATCTTCCAATATGCGGTAACAGCAGCTAGAATCGTGGTGGCGCAGAAGTGGAAGCAGGAAGAAAGCCCAACGTTAACAGAGTGGAGATTAAAATTGATGGAATATGCGGAGTTAGATAAATTAACAGGGAAAATTAGATATATGAAGGATCAAAAATTTATAGACGACTGGGGAAAATTTGCGGATTATCTGGAGAACAAATGTTTAGTAAACACAACGCTAGTAGGATTTAAAGAGGCACTGTAAAACACTAAGAAGTATTGCTTATGGAAAACAATGTCTGAAAAATGGTACTAATGGCAGTACGAAAGATTGGAATGCGTTATAAAGAGATAAATACGAATGAATGTCAAGGACGTTGAAGGAAGTCCAAAAGAATGAGATGTATGAAACACGGATTTAATGTATATATATGGAAAGATTAATAAAATTTTTTAAAATGCAAAAAAAAAAAAAAAAAAAGCCACATTACTAAAATGTGGGCTCTCTCCAGTTCTTCCTTTTCCAATCTTAGATTCAGTTCTCAAGGTTTCTGCAGCAATTTTAGATTTAAAAAACAACAACAAGAACACGAAAATGTTTCAGTGTTTTAGTGCAGATTTATCCTAATGAACATATTTTTGTCTGCAGTTTTGACTGGTGTACGCATTTTTACTGGAAGGGTCACCAAAGGCTGGAAACAGGGTGGGTCTGAGTCATACCTTACAGCTGACTGTCCCCTGTTTGAAGGAGCTGTCCAAATGTCATCTGTTTGAAGGTCCTTGAACTAGAAGGGCTGTCCAGTGGAAGTCTAGTTTAAAGAATGTTAAGAAGGGAGAGCATCCGGGACCCCGGAAGATGTCCTTCAAACATTAGCACCTGGGCAGTAGTATGAGCAGGCACACAAGTCACCTGGTCGCAGCCTTCCCTATTATGGTGAGATGCTAAATGTTTTCTATTTCTGTTTAAAGTACAGTAAGCTCGCAATTTAACTCACATTTTATCTCTGTGCATTCAGCTTTACATGCTTTGCATTTTAAAAAACAATTAAAAGGGGAGAGGCATCCAGAAAAAAACACTTTGGCAGCACCACCTGCCATTGCACCCTATGTCTTTTGACCAGGCATCCCCAAACTTGGCCCTACAGTGGTTTTGGGACTATAATTCCCATCACCCCTGACCACTGGTCCTGTTAGCAAGGGACGATGGGAGCTGTAGTCCCAAAACATCTGGAGGGATGAGTTTGGGGGTGCCTGGTTTTGACTTTAGGCGTGATCCCTGAAACATAACCCCTACATCTGTTGAGGGCTTACTGTGTAGTGATTAGATTTCAGAGAAACCCTTACTATTTGTGGACGTTCATGCACTCATAATTTCAGCCCTGTGGTCTGGGGACAACAGATGAATAACAAAAGTTGATCCAGTGAGCCCTTATGGGTGGCAAAGAGATTTACCGTATTTTTTGCTCTATAAGACTCACTTTTTCCCTCCTAAAAAGTAAGGGGAAATGTGTGTGTGTGTTATGGAGCGAATGCAGGCTACGCAGCTATCCCAGAAGCCAGAACAGCAAGAGGGATTGCTGCTTTCACTGCGCAGCGATCCGTCTTGCTGTTCTGGCTTCTGAGATTCAGAATATTTTTTTTCTTGTTTTCCCCCTCCAAAAACTAGGTGCATCTTGTGATCTGGTGTGTCTTATAGAGCGAAAAATACGGTATATTGCAAGGCTGGACAGACAAACACCATCCACTACTCATCAGTCTGAAGATCTTTCTTACATTTGAATGCATGGTTCCCCACCCCACTCTAAATGAAAGTTTTAAAAGTGATCCACAATGGAAATAAATTTACTTTCTTCTATATATTATTGTGGGCCACTAAGAATACTATTACCATTTATTTATTTATTTATTTATTTATTTATTTGCTATAATGACTAGATCAAACATTACAGTGGTGCCTCGCAAGACGAAAATAATCCGTTCCGCGAGTCTCTTCGTCTAGCGGTTTTTTCGTCTTGCGAAGGAACCCTATTAGCGGCTTAGCGGATTAGCGGCTATTAAAGGCCTAGCGGCTAAAAGGCTATTAGTGGCTTAGCGGCTTAGAAAAAGAGGGGGACTGAAAAAAAATCGGAACACTCGAAAACGTCTTGCGAAGTAAGCCCATAGGGAAATTCGTCTTGTGAAGCAGCTCAAAAATGGAAAACCCTTTCATCTAGCGGGTTTTCCATCTTGCAAGGCATTCGCCTTGCGGGGCACCACTGTACAACCTTCTAGAATCACATACATGTTAACCGCCCCATAAAAAATGGGACATTCCATTTCCCCACTCCCACCCCCAGAGCAAGCAGCCATTTTGGACACATTGGGGGGGGGCATGATTTAACATGGCACTCCAAAACACATTTTGGGGTGCCATGCCTGAAAAAGCGCTTTGTCTTGGTCCGCAATCTCATGCAGGTCACATGACTCGCATGGGAGTGCAGACCCAAAAGATGGTGTTCTATGATTTGAGCTGCTTTACATTGGAGGGTATGGAATCAGTCCAGTGAGAAAGACTGTCTATAGAATGCTTCCTTCCACTTCTGAGCCTCGTGCAGCTTAGACTATTGGTGACCACAGAATCTGTGGCTACTGTGACTCTGCAAGGATCTATTTCCATTACATGCAGACAGGAAAAGATTATCCATTTGGACCCAAGTTTAATGTGCTACAGAGGTTATATTCCTCTTCTATAAAGCCTTCGTCTGCTGTAGGTTAAAGTGCCTGAGACATTTTAAGCACTTTTAGTATATTCTTATAAAGTTGGTTAATGGCTCCGTGAGACAAGTGTGAAGTAATACAGGATGAAGTAATGCTAAATGTGGTCTAACGAGTAACAGAAGAAATCAGATGTGGTGCTCTTAATCCAACCGTCTTCTTTTTAAGTGCTGTTGCCAAAATGAAATTGTGATAGAGAAGTCCCGATGACAAATTCTAACAAATACATGATAGGGAATATTCAAAAAAGTAAAAGACTATCATCATTCTAAACTTTGTAGTCTCTGAATGTTCTCCATAGCTCATTACAGTGGTACCTCAGGTTACATACGTTTCAGGTTATATACGCTTCAGGTTACAGACTCTGCTAACCCAGAAATATTACCTCGGGTTAAGAACTTTGCTTCAGGATGAGAACAGAAATCGTGCTCCGGCGGCGCGGCAGCAGCAGGAGGCCCCATTAGCTAAAGTGGTACTTCAGGTTAAGAACAGTTTCAGGTTAAGAATGGACCTCCGGAACGAATTAAGTACTTAACCTGAGGTACCACTGTATTTTAGTAACAACTTTTTTTGGGGGTGCTGTTTTACGATGTTCCTATGAAAAGTGCCACAAACAGTGAATTGAGTGCTATTTTTCTAGAAAAAAAGGTGCCAGATCTCACCCTGAGCACCTACCTTGCTCTCTTAGAATGGCAATGGTGCCATAACCCACTTGATAGGTGCTGGAAATGAGTTCTGGCGAGTTCTGGCTGAAACAGAGTCCTGAGTGAATGTATAATATAAATTAAGGACCAGATGAAATATTGCTCATGATACCTGAAGCAAATGAAAGAGGGCTTCTGAGGCCCATTTCTCTGCTCAAATTATCAGCCTCTTATTGCTGTTTTTCATTAAAATAAATAAATCCAGAGACTGTTCCACATGTCTAATGGGTAACACGCAATTTGGCCCTTGGTATCAGAATGAAGATGCTATGCAGAAACCTGAAGCTGTCTTCTTAAATTCCTATCAATGCATTGCATGCAAAAGAAGCAGAGAATTAAGACAAAACCTAGCCAGCTCTTGCTGTCTTGAACATCCTTGCCAACGGTCAGACAATTTGACCCTAGACCAATTGCCAAGGGCTATCTTTGAGACCATTTTGCTTCTCCATTTAGAATGAATAAATCTTGTTGCCATTTTTTATCACCATGTCGCTAGCTGCATTGCGAGTTCACATCCAAATGAAGCACAAAAACCAACACAATGATTTCCTAAATAGGGCAAGAGCATTGCCATAGCATCAGACCAGCTGTGCCTGTGAATACACAGAACTTTTGTTTTCTCTGGGCTTTGCCAACCCCACATGGATACCCGAACATACCATAATTGGGTTACTGGCAATGTGGCGTGCGTGGGTGGGTGGGTGGGTGCATGATGCACTCTTGGAAAAACTAAACTATTTTTTAAATGGTATGACCTGACCTGAGGATGAGTGACTGCAGAGTTCATTAGCATTAGTATTAGTATTACAGAAAGGTTGTTCAGATACTGCAAATGAGACATTGGCAACAGTGTTCTTGATTGTTGCTGTTGTTGTTTTTAACTTACTGCATTTCCCCCAGAAAGGGTAAATCTGGCTTAAACAGGGGAAAATATGGGCTGTTACTTTGAGGCCAGAGTGAGCTGGTTTATTTCGTGAAAAAGATGCAAGCACAAGGAGCATCAGTTCCACAATACAGTGGTACCTCGGGTTAAGTACTTACCGTATTTTTCGCTCTATAACACACACCCGACCATAACACACACGTAGTTTTTAGAGGAGGAAAATCCGTAGGCATGCCACCCGTAGGCATTCCCTCCATAACACGCACAGACATTTCCCCTTACTTTTTAGGAGGAAAAAAGTGAGTGTTATGGTGCAAAAAATACGGTAATTTGTTCCAGAGGTCCGTTCTTAACCTGAAACTGTTCTTAACCTGAAGCACCACTTTAGTTAGTGGGGCCTCCTGCTGCTGCTGTGCCGCTGGAGCACAATTTCTGTTCTCATCCTGAAGCAAAGTTCTTAACCTGAAGCACTATTTCTGGGTTAGCGGAGTCTGTAACCTGAGGCATATGTAACCTGAAGCGTATGTGACCCGAGGTACCACTGTAAACTTTAACTCCCACTTGGAAGCACCTTGAAATGAATCTTTTTATTCTTTGAAGATAGAAATCTTAGGGGTTTGGAGTCAAATCTCCCAACTTCAGTGTCTGTGTATTGTATGGCTTGAAACTCTCAATAGATGCTGCTATTGACTGTCAGCTGTGGGCCCGTTCTGATATTACCTGGGTGGTACTGGAGCTGTTGCACTGGACTAGGATGCATGGAATGAGTCTGTGGCACACTTTCTTCCCTTGACAACTTCACCCCAGATTCAGGAGTCACAAAGTTTGGTTGGAGAAGAAAGAAGACCCATTAAAAGAAATGCACTTAAGTGACTTAAATCCATTGATTCCGATGGCTCTACTATGTGCATGACTAATGTTGGATATCACCTAGTACCTGGAATTACATCCTAAGCCATTGCAATTCAGGGCTGAAACCTTAGTGTTTTACAGGAATCAAAAGAGGCGTATTTTTACCGTGGAAGATGTCCAGGAGGCAATTTAGAGTTGTTCACTGCTAGGAGCTAGCAGAGTTTTCTCCAAATAATTGCTTTCAGTATATATAAAAAGTAGTAACAACCGGTCATAAAAGATGCAGGGCCAAGTCCTGTGTTCTTCGACCCAATTCTTCCTCAGCATACATCTGTCTTAAAAACCAACAGGAACTATGCAATTGGTTTTAACAAGTACAACATAATACCCTAAGGGGACAATGTTTTCCATGGGATGAACTCATTCTGCTCTCTCGGAAATAATGAGATACTGACCGTATTATAGAACTGACACTAGGCAGGCCAGCAGCTGGAGTAACAGAAGGGAGTGCACATCAATTTGTCTCGCTCACAAGAATAAGTCTGCAGTATCTACCTTTTAATGTTAGCATGGACCTATGAACATTTATGGCTGAAAAAGTCACCACATGAGGATTTTTCCTCCCACTTTCCTGCGGTTATACTTCTTTTGAACTTGCCACCAGGATTCCTATTTAAATATCATCTGAAGCAGGTTAGGCTTTTTGCTCAGTTTTCAGAGGAGCAAGTGGGATGAAATCAGTATCTCCCAACACAGCAACGTGGTTATCATATGGCCCTAAATGTATGCTTTTGCCAGCCTACGCTATGAATGTGGGGATGATAGGAGTTAAAAAGTGCAGGTCTGATCCTTGGGGGGCTCCATTTTCTACATCTCTTCATTCAGAGAACTGTCCATTTATTCATACTCTCTGCTTCGTGCTATTTAAAACTGATTCCTGATTCACAAGAGGGCATCTCTTATTCCACAACTGCTCAGTGGCCATAGAGGTCAGCTAAGAATTGGCATGGGTTAAAGGCACCTAAGAAGACTGGAAGAAGGGCATTGTAAAAGGACTGCTGCTGAGAATGATACTCTAAACACCTGCAAATTTGGGGTTGTTGCCAGGTGTGTTTAATCTGTGTGATGTATTATCTAAAGATTCTCTGGCATTTTTATAATCTCATATGGTACAGCACAGCTTGTTGGGAGTCTGCTCATCATACAGAGGCTTTGTGTCTTGGTTTCTAATCTTCACGCTACAAATCAGAAACAATATGAAGAGCAAGTATTTTAAGAAGTTTAACAGGAAATCCCAGAATGGCCACTTACCCTGATCCAGGGTGAGCAGCAGTTGTAGCCCCTCGTGGCTACCTGCCATACTCCAGGAAGTGAAATCCTTTTTTCTTGGCTGGTCATTAGATCATTCCCCAGCTAGCCACAGTGGATGGAAGGAAAGCCTACCAAAACCCATAAATTCAAACTGCCCAATCAGGGGCAAGCTGCTAGGTGGAGCCAGGGTGGCAGACCATGGTGCAGAAGTCTTCACTCTGGTCTGCTGCCTGCACATCAAAACCAGCTGCACTTGTTGAACACAACACAGCTGGGCAAAAAGTAACCCTCCCATTATGCTATCCATGCATGTTTAATGTGAACAAGAAAGGAATGTAATCCTCACAAAGTTAAAAAGCAAATAATGCTTTAGTAAACTAGTGAATCAGAGCCAGTGAGGGTGTAGTGGTTCGAGTGTCAGACTACCTGGGAGACCAGGCTTCCAGTCCCTACTCAGCCATGAAGCTCACTGGGTGACCTTGGGCCAGTCACTGCCACTTAGTCTACCTACTTCACAGAGTTGCTGTGGGAATTAAATTAGAATAGAGACCTTGTGCTCTGTAGAGTAAAGGGTGGGGTATAAATGCAAATCCTCATCCTCATCACAAATGATGGAAGCATCAGAGAGTAATTTGACAATAACCAAAACATCTAACCAGTTCAAAAGAACCGTGAAGAATGGATTGACACACATCAATCCTTTGGCCCTTGTTTCTGTGTTGCTAGGGTGGTAGCACTGAGGTTTCCATGAACTACTTCCCATGCTATTCTGGCAATGTATGCAATAGACATAAGGATGGACGGTGTGTTTCCTTCCATGCCAGTGCCGTCAGCCTCCAGTACAGCTTTGGAAGAGGAGATTATAGGTCAGGAAAAGGTCACAGCAGAAACAGTTCAACATCCCCCTGCTATCTCAATCAATAGATGTTCGTGGCCACCTTAAAGTTGTTGTTGTTGTTTTTTAAATTCCTTATAGAGCTGATCACAATTTCCTGATGAAAATCCCCACCCCAGCTCTCATAAGCATGCTCACCCGGAGCATATGTAGTTTGGCCAATGTGAACCTCCCCAAATATAGAAAAGAAAGGAAAAGTGAAAAACCTAAGGCCACCCTTCAGATAAATGGATTCTGAAACTACAACCCCAAATACAAACACCAGAGATAGAGTGGAATGCATAGCAAAAAGCATGCCCAGTTATGTCCCATATATCTCTCTGATTTTGCTTTGCAAGCTCTTTATTTAAAGTGATTTTTTTCCAGTATACTATATTTCTTTCCAGATGACTACTCCCAAGATGTTGGCAGTTATACTCTCAACATTAGTGTCTGTTGCTCCTCCAATCTCAAACAGTTTAAACAAAACAGAGCAAAAGTATCCAAGGTTTTTGGAAATTATTAAGCTTAGCAGATATTTAACTAGGACGTTACTTACAATAAACACAGTATCCCACCCAAGTGCATGTGAATCAATAGCAAGCACAAGCCAAAGGCACAATCCTTTTCCTATGGGAGCCCCACTGAAATGGAAAGGTGATGTACACAAGTACATTTACTCTCCTTTTTACTTCAATGGGATTCCCAATGTATTGTGCCTAAGATTGCCTGAATGGCAAGCTGATCTAAGAAAGTAACATGCAGGGTGGGGACTATTATGGTAGAGCAAAAATGGGAAGCCCATCACTCTCTGCATATTTCCCATAATTCCCATCAACCCAGCAAGCACGACCAATGGTCATGGATGATGGGTATTGTAGTCCAACAACATCTGGAAGACACCAGGTACTTTTAAAATAATTTACCAGCAGGCGTACTTTAGCAGGCATTCACAGAATAATAATGAGTGCAAGTGAGATGCAACTGTTGCTTTCTGGGAACAGATTCTAATGATTCTGAAGGAAGCCTTAGCCTCTCATTCAGGATGTACCAATCATTGCAGATCAGTCAGACACCTCAATATTTTGACTTTCTTTCACTATATACATAAAATCCATCACACAGAGATACAATTTCAGATTTTCTGTGTGGGTGGGGAAGAGGTGCAATGTCCAAATGCATTGCAAATTAAAATTCTGGGGAAAACCCATGTACTTTCCGGATACGTGTTGTGATTATTTTCTTTATATCTCATAGTAACAATAACCAGTTCAAGCAGTCATGCACTCATTTTTAAAACAACAACAAAGTATCAGTTTCCTTACTTAACAAAACCACCCCTGTCTCATCTGGATTAAATCTCACTTTATTACACCACATCCAGCCATCACAGACTTCAGACACTAGTTCAGGGTTTCTACTGCATCCCTGGAGTTGGATGGAAAGGAGCGGGAGAGTTCAGTATCGCAAGCATACTGAAGAATTGTACTCCAAATCTCTGAACAAACACCCCCAGCAGTTTCATGTAGATGTTAAATGGCACGGAAAACAAGATAGAACCCTGTGGGAACCCATAGCCTAATAGCCATGGGACTGAATTGTAGCCCTCCAACACCACTAACAAAGCCAGCTGGGTAATGCTTTCCCTGTCTAGCCTCAGAACAAGTTGTCCACCAGGCTGGTCAAGACAATGCCATCCCTAAAGCCAGGCTCAAAGATAGTTTATTAAGGATCAAGAAAATCAGTATCATCCAGATATATCTGGAGCTGATTACTGCCATATGCTTAACAACCACTTTGCCCCAAAATTGTATGTTAGACACAGGTCAGTAATTCTCCAGGAGCTAAAGAAGGCTTCTTTGAGAGAATTCCTTAACAAGCTTCCTTGTATCTTGGTTTTCTCTGCGGAAGCATTCATAATCTCCTCTACCCATCCAGCTATTCTGTCTCTGATTACTTCAACAAACCAGAATGACCAAGAGTTAAGAAAACAGGTGGTCACCTTCACAACTCCAGGGATCTTTTCAACAAGCTAAAGATGAAAGATAACCATAGGAAGAAGATGGACAGAAGAGACCACATACCGCCTGATGGTGGGGAGTAATGGTTGTGGTCCACCATGGCCACAGCAGGTTGAAACATCCTCCTGGCTTTGGTGTGGCTAGTGGAGGATATTGCTTCCTCCTCCACTGGCTGAACTGATTGCTGGGGCTCACCTGTAGTTGTAGCCCATCACGGGTGAGTGATGGGGCGTGTTTGGGTCCAGTCTATGAATGTAAAAGCCAGCCACACCCAGGCCTTGGCCTCAGCCATTGTTGGATTCCTCCCCCCCCCCCACTCTTTATACACTCTTTATAGTGGGCAGGACTTTGCCAAATCAACCAGTAGTTGGGTTGGTTGACTGATGCACACCCAATGCCCAAAGCACTGTTTTGTGGGTGTGACAGCCACCATTTCCCCTCCATAATTCTCTTGAGCAATGCTGATTCTGGAACATTATGGAGAATGCAAAAGGTTGGCCATGTTGCCAGCAAACCTATTCCCCACCTTAGGGAGGAAAAAAGAAGTTGTGCTGTTGCAGCTATTACTGCTAATGGTAAGCCCCAACTCTGCGAAACCATCCCTCTATGGAAATTCATTGGGATGGCCCATTCTGTTTCTCTGCCTACAAGTATGTGAAGAATTTCAAGACACCATTTGTGCATGGGTCTAGTTTGTTTGGGCTGGTCATGAGATTTCTTCCTCTGTCAGTTTTATCCCAACTGTTTTATCACCACCAGAAAACACAGAAGCTTTTACAAGTGTGAGAGGTTGTTTAAGAGTAACTGTGTCAGCTGCCTGAGTCTGGAACGTTTCCCCATTCCTGAGATTAAGCAGGGTTTTGAGGGAAGCGCAAGTCATGGCAACAGGAAACTCCACCAAAGCCACCTGGGATCTAGTTGGATCTATCTAGCTAAGGTTGTTACTGTATTAGAAGATAACATAGTCTGAGGTAGGGAATTGTATCCAGCTGGTGGCATGGGCCCAGAACTGGCCTGCCCTCAATGACCCACTTTTGACAAGTCATATAATGTCAGGGGACAAAACATTAAAGGAAGAACTGAGCATACATGCTAGGTGTGCTCCCAATCTTTCCTTTGCAGTCCCACCTTTAAGTCAGGACTTCAAAGGAAGCTTATTTTTTTTGCAGATGCAGCTTGAATTCAATTTGCAGCTGCAAAGATTCCTGCTAGAATTGGGGCTTGCGTACAGAACTGAATGCGTGTCTTCCTTCCACCTCAAAAAGGAGCTCTAGAGTGGACCCAATCCCTGCAGGTCTTGCATTTAACACTGAATTTAAACATAAGATGAACCTCAGGCCAATGGCTTGTCTAGTCCAGCATCCTGTTCTCACACAAGTTGCCTCTGAGAAGCCAACAAGCCCAAGAAACACTCTCCGCTCCCTTAGTTCCCAGAAACTGGTATTCAGAAGCATTGTTGACTCTAGCTATGGAGGTAAAACATCGCCATTGTGGCTAGTAATAGCCGTCTCCTCCCCAAATTTGCCTAAGCCTCTTTTAAAGCCACAGTTTAACAATTCAACTATGCACCTAACCCACAAGCTATTATCTGTTACTTGCATGTAGGGCATTGCCATGTTTAGTCCAGGTGGGCTGCTCCAGCACCCCTTCTTTGTCCTCCAACGTTGCACATGTTTGTTTGCAATGAATCCCAAAGGCATGAGCTGCTGCTCAGTACAGAGGTAAGTCACGTGATTTGGAAATTCCTGGGTGTCCCAATTGCATGGTATGCCTAATTTGCATTACGTGAATAATGTGTGGCTAGGATGCTTATCTTTCCTCATATGCAACAGAAACATACGTTGTGTGATTAAAATTCTGATTCTATGCCTTTATTCTGCACTCCTCATGAGGACAACTGGCTCTTCGGAAGGTGCATCACACATCTTACTGTACAGTTTTATAAACAGAGTGCATTAGCATGACGTAAATATATTATCACGGGGGGGAATCAAATGCAGAACATGACATGTAGTGTTTTGCATTGAGGGTCTAAGGAAGCCACGGGGTGAGGGCAGATGCATGCTGCAATATCTTAGCTCAGCTGGATGTGTAACCGTAAACATTGTGTGCTTATTTGCTGCTCTCTGTAGTTTTACACGCCTGGGCTTCTAAAAGCTTGTCTCACCCCCTGGATCAGCAGAGCCGTAAAAAACAATACAAATGAATGCAGGATTTCATTTGAGAAGGAGCAGAATTTTACTCCACCTTGGCTGTTGCTGCTACAGAGAAGTGCATATTACCATGTTGCCTTAAAACAGTTTGAGATTTTCCTCCTTGGAGAAAGAGCTGCCTTTCAGTAATCTGGGGTCTGCTTTATTAAAATCCTATCTGAACTCTGTGCAGCTATGGTCCTCAAATGAGTCATACAATAACAATTCCCAGTTTGTAGCCAGTTCTCCAGAGAGGCAGAAGAAAAACGAAGCTGTTTCCTTTTAAGGGAATCAGATCTGTTTGCTGTGATAAACTTCTCTCCAGTCCTATTTGAAGACATTCTCCATAGCCCAAGAGCTGATAGTTACAAAACCACCAACCTCCTTTTATTTGGAAGATAAACACGCATTAAGAGCAGAGAGCTTTGCTGAACATGCTCCGCTACCATGTACATCTATGCAGCGACTGATACAAGAGTGCTACATATTATATAGCATTATAGAAATTAGGACATAACCTGGAAAGTTTGTTTTAGCCACTTGAAAACTTTAAAAAGCGAATAACGTTCCAAGTTCACACAAGCACATGATGTTGTCTGCAGCACAAGAGTCCTGTTCATGCATTACTAGTGTGTAGGGGCTAATTATGTGGACCATGGAGTGAGGCTCCACTTCTAGCTTTCCCCCAATATCATGGCTTCGTCATTCAGCAGCAAGTGCTATCTCAGCTTTCCTGGCATCAGCATGTAGCATAGCAAGGCAAATGCCAGGAACCATAAGCTTGATAGTGTCCATCTCTGTTGATTCCAGCTTACTTGGTTTTTAAGGACTTAAAAAAATAGAATCCTGAAGAGAAGCTTCTGACAAGGCAGCAGCCATCATCTGCCTTACCTACACCTCAGCTGGTATCAGGCATAGAGTCCTCAGATGATGAATCAGACACCCCACAGCTCCAGGGCCCTCTGAATGTTGAGGATTCCCTTGAGGGGTAAGGTTGCCAGACCTTCAGGGGTGACCTGGAGTCTCCAGATGGCAAGTAGAGGGTTGAGAGTATTCTTCTCATGAGTATGGGGCCTACTTGTGAGCAATGATAGTTCACTGCCAACAGCTGTAATTTTGGAGGCCAGAGTATATGAGGTGTCCAGACCCTTCAAGTGTCCCTATTTTCCAGGGACTGTCCCAGATTTACAGAAGCTGTCCCGGTTTCTGATTTGATCCCAGAATGTCCTGCTTTTTCTTAGGATGTCCCTATTTTTATCGGAGAATTCTTTGAGGGTATGGGAGTCTAGTTTTGCTACCTTGCTACCTTGCAACCTACTTGAATCTCTGTGACATTGACCTTGAACTGTTGCCTGATTTTGTCTTTGAATCATATTTGGACCTAGACTGATGCTTTCTGCTTGACCCTTGGTTTCTTTGGGCTGTGATCGCCTTGGTGAGTACTTAGGTGAAGTACTCCTGCAACTGGGACTCTTGCTTCTGAGGGCATCTCCCAGAGTGTGGCATCACCATAGTTTCCCATAATGCCTCTGAGTCCCAATTGAGGGACCAAGGGAATTCTGGTGAAACTAATATGACGGTGGCTTCAGCTTCCTCACACCAGTGCTTCTCTTTGGCATGCAGGGCCCCTGTCCATCCCTGCCATTGCTCACTACTGCTGCCAACCCTACTGTCCCTTGCAAACTTGCAGGGAACTCAATAGGATGGTGTAGCCCAGGGCATCCTCATACCTGGCACCACTGTTGGCACATAGCTTCATTGTTTAAAACAGAATCTCCCTGGAGCTGTATAAATATTTGTGGCTCCCCCTCCCCCATGTGACATGACTGGTGGAAAATTGCTTGAGTTCACTTCTAGTTGTCACAAGGAGATGGACAACACCTATGGAACATCCTTCTCTCCTTGGCCTGGTTCCATTAAAAATAATGAACCTGCTTTCACACCCAGGAAAGTCAGTGTTCCACTGCTGGAAACCAGGACACTGCAGAGTCACAAAATGAACAGTGATTGCTTCCTTCAGCACTAAATTTAATATTTATTATATTGGAATGTTGCTGTTTTTTTAGAGTTACAATCATTAAATATGTAAAATGATTTGAAACAGCCTAAGGTACTTAGTTTTTTTCTTTTTCTTTTTAGCTATTTTTCTGCTTTGGCAAATAACTGAATTCTTGCACACCAACCTGCAGCATGCTAATTAATTAGTCAACGTTGCTTAATCTCCCTGCAAACAACTAAAAATGGGTAAAAAGTTTGTCTGAAAGCAGTTTTGCTGAGTGAAGAGTGCATCTCTCTCTCCATTGGTGTGTTATTGCGTGCCATCATCATTACTTGCATCTCAAGTTAACTCTGGTGAAGGTAGTCATGAATATTTCCTTTGTGCCAGATCATCGAGATTAAGGATGAACAAAACAAGCTGAAAGCTTGCTTCATTTTCAGAACTGCTAAAACACAGACCTCTGCAAGGCGTTTCACTGACAGAGATTAAGGAAATAGCAGCTATAAAAACAAAACAAAACAAAATCCCTTGTAGTATTTCCCTTTAGATCTGAGCTCCACAGGGCACACCAACCCCCAGGAGGAGGTCAAATACATCAGAATGGAATTGAACAGGAAATGGATTTGGCTACATCTTCTCCCTGTCATATACACAGGGCTACCCCACAATATACTTGGTGAAAAAGAAAAATAATCCAGAGAAAAAGGCCGACATTGACACAAGGTATTTGTCTTGGGAATAATGTCTGACACTGGCTAGTCAGAGTTAGTTTTTCAAAAACAAAAAAGTTTGCTTTTTATTTAATACAACAAAATAGGAATAACTATGAAGAAAATTAAAAGGAAAAGAGGAGAACTGGTATCAAACTTCACTGAAGCAGGTAAATCAAACAGGTCTGTGGTCATTGGATATGAATATGGGAATCATTGGTTCAAATCCTGCTAATTCATGACAATTACTATGTGGCTTTTGACAAGTCACATAAGCCCCTTTGGGATGTACTGGAGGGACAACTATGTTTTCAATGAATGCATGTAGGCCATGATAGAGGAATTGTTTGGCGGGATCTGTTCCCTACGCAGCATGCATCTCTTCACAACTCTGCAATAGACCTACATGTAAATGCCCCTCTCCTTGTACACCAGGTTTCCTAATCCCACTAATATGCGTATGGGCAAATTTAAGGGTGGGGGAGAAATTAGAGTCAGTTTGCATTTAAAGGCAAACCTACCTAGTTTGCACTTTCTGAAGCAATATGTACAGCTATCTTTTGACACAAACATTCACCTGAATTTTGCAGTGGGATTCTTTTCAGCCATGTAATGTATACAAAATACATAAACTAATGTAAAGTGAGCATATCAATGCATATGTTTCTGAAAGTCGTGTAGAAAAATCCATTCAATTCAATAAAATATGTTTCACACGCAAAAGTGTGTGTATTAGGAGAAATTTGCATTAAAATACTGACAAATTTTCATGAGGACTTAGTTTTTTTATACATCACTAGCTGATGTGGAAATATGAAGAACTGAAGTTAATATGGGGAAAAGGAGAAACTGAGATTGACAGATTCGCTCACCCCTAGGCATATTGCAAATGCAATTTAAAAACCAGTGATAAAGCCACTTTGCTGGTCTAAAAAAATAATAATAATGTGCAGTGCAGCGCATGGGAGACAGATCTTGCCAGTCTATCCCTATATATTGTCAGTCTCCAACTCCAAATATCTGAAGGAGCTTAACTCACGCTACATGCAGACTTCAGTTTAAAGCTGCAACCCTGTGCATGTTACCTGTGAATAAGTCCCATTGCACCCAAAGGGACTTACAGTTTTTCTGAGTAGACATGTGTAGCTTTGCACTGTAATACCTACTTTCTAGGAAGACTGGAGGTGCTAGTCCTGAGGGGAGAGTTGGTGGCAAAGGATTTCTAACACACAATTCTCAATACTTTACCAAACTATTGACCCCAGAATCAACTTATTTGGTGGGCACCATGGCAGTTAAATTGACATAAATCTAGGTGTGAGGAGATCCTACACAAAGTTTTCTTTAGTGGGGTTCATCCTCCACCCATGGGTCCACGTAGGCTTAATATGGTGGCACTGGTGGGCTAGGATAGTTCAAAATCCATGCGTTCAAATCCCTAAGCCACAATTTTGGGCATTATTTCTTTGCAGGGCAGTCCTAAGCACATTTACGCAGAGTTACGTCTTACTTAGTTCAATGGGACTTGCACCCTAGAACTTCAAATTGCCGCCTTAGTTTAGATTTCTTTACAGATGTGTTTGTTTTTCCTTCCCTTTTAACACAGCCACAGCATTATCAGATATATTAAACTGTGGACATTCATCTAGTACATTACAATCTTGCACCATCTTTATGCAGGGCCAGGGTGAGTACCTGGGATTCTTTGCCATGACCCATTGCTGAAGTTTGTCCTGGCCCTTCTATACATTTCCCCCGCTAGTCCAGACTTCCTCAACCTCAGCCCTCCAGATGTTTTTGGCCTACAACTCCTATGATCCCTAGCTAGCAGGACCAGTGGTAAGGGATGATGGGAACTGTAGTCTCAAAACATCTGGAGGGCCGAGGTTAAGGAAGCCTGCTCTAGTCAAACACTCCAATCGGTACCAGGCAGCTGGATTAAGCTTTCATTTTAATGTCTCACAATGCCCGAACATGGGGTTGTACTGAAGCTACCATGGGAATTTAAAGTGGTAGCTAGACCCATATTTTAGAATCCAAATAGAACTTAGAGCATATGAACAATTCATAAAACATTTCAACACACACTGGAACATTTCTGAATAAGTCATAAATTTATGAGAGCAAAGTCAATAGAACCAGGCAATGAACAATAGGCAACAAACATATTTAAAGCCATAAAGTAGTATCCTAAAGTTAAAATGTATTTATCAGTCAAAGGTACGTTTCATTTTATTAATGATTTTCGCAAAAACTGGTCTGATGACAGCAACCATTAGCCTTGCTGTTGTGTTCAAAGTATCAAATTTCTAAGTAGGAATCTAACATATGGTGTCACTTTTTGTCTCCAGATTACCAGTCATGTATGCTTTCATAAATGGCCTCAACTGTTGTGGCATTATCTTCATTAATCTAATTCTGAGGAACAGTCCATTCCAACACTCTCAGCTGTAAAAACTACAAAAGTCAGCTCAGCTTTCTCCAGGAAACAGACTTTAAAGGACTGGATAGCCTTTAAACAGATGTCAGAAGTAATTACCATTGTAAATGAAAATAAAGTTAAGATGTGTGCCGTTTCCTGTTCCTTTTATTATTTTGACCTGAAACTTACCTTTCCCTTATAGAGCTGCATAGAATCATTAATAAAATATTTGTGTTCAACAAGGGAATTCTTTTCCAAAAGTTTATGTGCCGCCAATGTATAATAATCAATCTTCTATAGCTCCGTTCTTATAAACCTTCTGCTTCTTTATGTGTAGTTGTCTGAGACTCAGGGCTGCTAATTCTAGTGTTACTCTGCTTGATGGCATACAAGGAAATGGATGGAAAATGGCTGGTTTATGATTCTTGTAACCTAAGAACTGTCAGGTGTTCCAGCCAGTTAGGTGACCTTCCCAAATGGGCACTCCACCAGTCTCTCACTAAAGCCAATGGCAAAATCCCCACGGGTCTGAACGGCACTGTTCCAAATTGTGCTGACTGTTGCTCCTGTCCTGAGGTAGCTATCCTGGAGTTTGCTATCAGGGCTGTAGATTCTAGCTAGGGTACATGAATAAACAGGCTCCATGGTTGTCCTGTTTCCCATGATCACATGCACCAATCAGATAGGCACTAGCTCAGCAACAACCAGCGTGATCAAGGAGTCACTCTCCTAATGATGGAGTCACTGTGGAGTCACTCTCCTAATGATGGTATTGCTGCAGTTTACCAGGATGGGCCTAAGGCATGGCTGGCAGTGACAAGGTCATTGCTGCGTGGGTATACTTATCTTATTGGAACCCCAAAACTATTGGTATGGTCCATTAGCATTTTATACAGTACACAAAACATGTGACCATTGCTCAAGAAGGACCACGTAAATGTTCTGCATTTATAAGAAATTGTGTCCTTTTTAGTATTGCAGCCCCCATACTTTGGAACTCCCTATTGACATCAGGCAGGTGCTTTCACTATCTCTTTTTGGTGCCGTCTAGAAACATCTTTGTCTATCCAAGCATGTTGAATGCTGGCATGTGTTTTAATCTGGTTTTTAGCTTGTCATTTGTTTCATTCATTCATTCATCATCCAACCCATCTGGCTGGGATGCCCCAGCCACTTTTAAATAGTTGGTTTTTTTTACTGATTTTTATTATTATTACTCTTTTTGTAAACTGGGTTTGAGGTTTGATTACAATCAAGCAGTAAATAAACAAACAAATGATAAGTGAAATGAAGGGGATTTATTGTGATATTGTGATATTACTTCAAAACTATTGGTTAAAGTTTAAAAATCGCTACAGGTTTATTTCTTATTTTATTAATCCCCTTTTTTATCTTGCTCTTCATAGGACCATGCACCCATCTATCCAATTTTATTCTTCCTTCAACAAACCCGTAAGGTAGGGAATGCTTTCTTTGCTATCTTCTACTATAATTTATAGGACATATTATGCCCAAAGGCTCTATAGATATGTATATGCCTAGGACTGGGATTTGGCAATTGTGTTTGTGTAGTTTTCAAGTTCAACAAAGACTTCACCTAGAAGTCCCAAATTCAGCTGAATTCTGCCACAATTTCCATCTACAGAAGAGTCCTCTGTCTCTGATCATACGACCTAACCGAGCAACAATGGCGAAAGCCAAGTGTTTGATCTGATTTAAGCAGTCGGCTGATGTTTTATTTTTAGTGTCACCTAGTGGTACCAACTGTATGTTTTTGTTAATTGTGTTCAAGAGGGCTTTTTTCTAGGCCAGCTATGCAAATCAAAATCTGATGAAAACAGCAAGTGAGGGGCAAACAAGAGATGCATGCAATATGTCTTTGTTCTCAGTTACTATTTCAATGCCTTGTTTGTTCAAATAAAGGACAAGGATTAGTGTCTCCCCCAAACCTCAAACTAATTATTGTACTGTGCCCAGTTCTTTCTAAAGATTTCACCACGTCACTTCTCATTAGATTATTTTATAATGCACCCAAGTTGGTTTTAACAATGGCCACAATAGAGGAAGGTCTGTTACGCTTTCCCCACTGAAGAGTAATGTAGGTCTGAATTTCAAACCACTCTTTTAGCCAAAATTGTTCCCATGAGACACTGAAAACCGCAAGAGCCACTCAGCAGCCAATCCATCCAAAGTTCTTTTCCTATTGTTAATATTATTTGCAGCAGCCTTCCCTGGCCGGATACTCTTCAGATAGTTTGGACTACAGCTCCCAGAATCTCCAGCTGTTGGCCACAGTAGCTGGAGCTGATGGGAGTTGGGAGTCCAAAGCATCTGAAGGGCACCAGATTAGGTAATGCTGTTTGACCATTAAAAACTGAAACTGCAAGCAAACATTCATTCAATCACAAGTATTACTACTTCAGTACTCAGTCTGCTTGAGTATTCCATCCTTAAATTCCATCTGTAATGCTAACAGGGAAGCTATTCCAGGAGTTATTAAATGTGGACTTGAGATATCCAACCCTCAGTTAAGGGTGTACACTTGGTTGGATTAAAACATTATGTTGATCCATGGTTCTATTTATTTATACCCCACTATTTTCCCTGAAAGGAACTCACCCTTCCTACAAGTAGCTGGGGAGAGAATTTAAAGAGCCTTTGCTTTCACATCTAGCAGTTAACAGCATCATCTGATTAACACCAACTTTACCTTTGGACAAATAAAATAACTGGCTAATTTCAAGCAAGTTTTCGTCAAACAGTAGTTTCCAAAGCTGGCTTGCTGAAACTATAGTTAGTGCTAACCACAGTTCTCAGTTCAGACTACACAGTTAACTAAAAGTGGAAACGCAACATTCCAAACTCTCTTGGCTACATGGGAAGGGATGAAGGGAAGGTGGAGCTCTCATGCCCAGGAGAAGGTTTGGTTTCTTTATGTTGCCCTAAACCATGTGACTTCCAAATGTGGTCTTTATATTGTAGTGTAGGGGTGGCTAAACATTATACTGTGGGTTCCATGGCCAATGGTCAAGGATGAGAGGAACAGTAGTCTAACAACATTTGGAAGGCCATCGGTTCACTAGCCTTGTTGTAGTGAAACCAGAGCTAACTACAGAAGGAATTGACCTATATTGCAACTTACAGTATATTTTCACAAGTCTTCACATTCAAAACCTTAATCACAAGGCATATGATCCATCCCCAAAAGATGAATGAATGAAGAAGCAGTCCATCAGGATGGACACAATAGAATAGAACTCTACTGGGCACTTTGCCGACCAACATTCCCAAGCATGTGGTCTCATGAATCATGACCCAGGTGTTTTCAGAAGTTACTTTACCCTTGCTTATGCATAAGATACAGACTTCAAATTACAGCTTGTTCGTTGCATTTGTTCTTATGTAATAGCAAGCTAAAATGTACACTCGCATACTGATCTAGTGCCATCTTTTTACTACTGTCCTAGAAGACAGCTAAATTATTATTATTTTCTTGCCTGGGACTTGATTTCCCTCCTAGTTTCATTAGCCATGAAATTATTCTTGCCTTCCAGATTATTACCATATGCTTTTAAAAACCGGGCCAATTAAATTTGGCAGCTAGCCTTTGAAGCAAGTGATACAAAAGTGAATGTCATGCAGAAAAAAGAACCCAACAAATGTAATGACGAACATGAATCATTTCAGTTACCCAAATTTGGACTGTAAATCTTCCATCCTGGTTCAGAATAATAGACTGGCCTAACCAGAAAGGTTTATTCCAATCTAGTCCGTGCACAGTAAACTAGAATGAATGGATTTAATCCACATTTACCCCATTGATTTAGTGACCTCAGCTGGCCCAAATATTGTGGAGTCTGAATACTTTGGATTTACTCTATTATGGACTGGGATATTTGAATGCAAAGATCTCTCAAGGTGGTAGTAGGACAATATTCATTTAGAAAGGCCAGTAGTTGCTTCCATCTTGACACTATGACTCAGTTTGGACAGCTCTCATAACAAGCCTGAGAGGAACATTAGGGTGTGAGAGGATGCCTGGTCAAAGGTCACTCAGTGAGCTTCATGGCTATTTCAACTCTAGTCCTGTTCCTAACTAGGTATATTTACTACACATATTGAATAGATTTGGCCCTATTAAGACTCTATCTTTGATTGCTATGTGCACCTTTTAAAAAGTTTATATATCCTTTATTTTATTTCTTCACACTCTCACATGTCTGTTTGGATACAAATATGTTTCCATTGGCTGCCACACAGTTAACTAGCATTGCATTAGCATGATTGCTTATTTGGTACAATGCCCAAAAGACAGATGAGTTTACACGAGAAGAAGAAAAACTGCTCATTGTTAAGGGTAACACAAAGATTAGATAATGGCTGTCAAAAAACAACAACCCTCAATATGATATGCACAACTGTCATAGGAACACTATTGTTCATATAAAACTGCTCTTTCATTTATTTATCTTTTATTCTTACATGGCTTGGAATTTCTTCAAATAAACATTTTAACACCTTCAGAGTAGGTACAACCCAGAGGAATATTATTTAGACCTGTGAGTTAGAACTTTGCTACACTCTTGCCTCCTTTCCATACATACTACCGCCAGAGTGGAAGCCACTTTCCCATGATTTAACCTCATCACAGGAGGGCACTTGTGTATATTCTAGCCACAGAGCTGGGTTGGATCATGTGGGTCTTCCCCATGTGATCAGTTTAATGGTCTATCAGGTTCTGACCATTATCCATGATGGCTGGGAGGGGATCAACATTCGAAAGGCCACAGCTTCCCAAACCCTGGTCTAAATCAAATGTTTGGGTCCTTATCCCAGTGTGCATATATCCAGGAGGACAGAAGAGGGGAGAGAAAAACAGATTGAAGCACTTCAAGAAGTTTTCAGTGCCGGGCAGGCCTGGGACCCTATAATTCCATATAACAGCCTAGATGTTAGAACAGGATACTTAGAAGGTTTGCTGAGTCACTAGTTCTCTTGGGAAATCTCAATATCAGAACATACTGGAAGTTTGGCAGTCTTCCCTCTCCCTCATAGGCAAATAGTATGCTGGGAAAGATTAGAACCCAAGAGAGTCCCATGACTATCATGGATTTTTGTGTGTGAGAGGGTTGCTTCAAACAAGCCCCCTTTTCCCAAGCTTGCTATTTTTTAAACAAGAAATTAAAAGCATTTCATCTCATTTGTTTTATATTACAGCCTATGGCTCAGGCCAATAGTGTTTAGATCAGTCGACAAAAAGAAGACAGCAAAGTGAAGCACTGAACTGGAGTGGAGCTGGGAATCACTTGAGGAGATTCTAATATTCTATCACGGGCCTATCAAAATGCTATTCTCCCTTTTTCCTTGCTTTTATTTCTTTGTTTGCATGCAGCCAAAAATGACAAAGGGTTTGATCCAGAGTTGCGCTTTTGGTGGAGTTATCTTTTAGTGGAGGCTCTTTTTGTGTGTGTCAATTTCTTCTTCCCTCCGTACCCCTCTGGAAAAGTTTTCCAGAGGGCCGGGAGGTGCTCTAGAGCAGGTCTGGGACTCTGTAGAGGGAAGGGGAGATTGCAATTTATTTACTGTATTTATAACAAACTTTTAAATCTAAGGAACTCAAGGTGGAATACATGGTTCTGACCCACCACATTTGATCCCCACAACAATCCTGTGAAGTAGGTTAGGATAAGATGAGAAGCAGTGACTGGCTCAAGGTCACCCAGTGAGCTTCATGGGCAAGTGGGGAGTTGAAGAGATCCTAGTCCAAAGCCTTAACCACCATACTACACTGGCTCACATTAGCAAGAAGCACCTCCCTACTCCCTTCTTCCAGTGAGTAGCCTCTGCTAGATCTCAGTGCCTTCAGATCAGCAGCCATTTTGGACTCGAGTGGATGAACCTATCAATTTTCTGTTCTCTCTTTTTTTTTCATTTTCCCAATCTTAAATTTTAAAAAATCTTTTATAAATTCTTCAGCATTTTAGTGTGGATTTCTCCTAGTAAATACACTTGTATGTGGCTTTTAACAAATATGCAGTTTTGCAAGCAATTTTCCATAATGCTTTGCATTTCTGCATGTTATTTTCACTAATATGTGCATTTTTGTACATTTTCTTGGCTGGAGATTGCCAAATTGGGGAGATCGTAACTTTCGAGTGATGGTTGTATTTCAGTTCGCTTAGTGTTTCAGAAAGTGCAGATTTGCTAAATTCACCTGTGAATGTGAAATGCATCTTATTTCTCCATCAACACTAGTTTGAGCCCAATCCAAAATTGAATGCACCTTGAAGACTAAGACGTTTATTATGGTCTAAGCTTTAGTGTGCTATAGTTTATTTCACTCAACTGTTGATTCCACAGGTTTCAATGAAATGATACCACCAAGTACAATTGCTGAGTAGCCTCCCATTCATTTCAGAGTGTTTTCTCCAAATATACTTTTGAAACACTTTTTCATCCAATAGGTACATGATTCTATGGAATTCACTGCCACAATTTGTGGTCATCTAAGACATTAGCTTAGATTACTATTTAAATATTTTATTTTTTGGGATTTGGTGTACATATGAAGAATCGTCCTTGAAAAGACTATGAGGTGTGCTCACTAAGAAACACGTCCATGTAAAGAAGCAGTATTGCCTCCAAAATCCAGAAAGCAAAGAGAAAGAACAGAGAGTGGCTACCTTCTGAGTTCCCACAAGGCTGCTATCAGAAAATAAATGCTGGTCTAAATGGATAATGGTTTGATCCAGAATGGCAATTGTTACATCCCTAGTGATAGGAATAATAGAACACAAAATTACCAGTTGTGCTTGATTTGGATAAAACTGAATGTATGCAACTGCCTACCTCATAATGAAGTCCCAAGGATGCAATATCTTTGTTTCTTATCCCTCAGATCTGATTATCCCTTTGCATAGATTCTTGTTTCACTTTTAGACTGTGGTCCCCCACCACAATCTATTTTATTTAAATAGTTTCTATTGCTTTCTCTCACAAAAGTTTCACTAGGTGGCAGGATTCTGCTATCTCTTGCAAAGCAGCAGCTACATTCAAGACATGGGAAGCTTTTCTCTCTCAAAAAGAAATCTACTAGTATGTTGCCAGAATGTTTAATAATCAAATATCATGATACATGCATATGATATTTGTACATATGAACTGCCTAGAACCACTGTTTAAGAAAAAGCTAGTGTCTTTTTTCATATAGAGTGAGGCAATGTTCTTTACAAACCGAGGAAAACTTTTAAAACATATTTGTAATCTTATACTTCCAAGTTATTTTGCTTAACTATTTGAAAAAACAAACTGGCCTAACAGGGCTGAACAAAGTTGTCTTGAGCATCGCATCCATTTTAAACAGGCATCATATTCTTAGTTACCTGTTTAGAAGAACTAGAAGACAATGGAAGTTCCTCATTCTCTTTTCCTTTCTTATTGAAACATAATCTTATGCATGTTTACTCAGAAGTAAATTTGACTGAATTAAATAATGCTTGATCCTAAGTGAAGTCATGCAATATAGTTGTCTCACTGAATTCACTCAACTTGCTCCAAAATTAGTTTAGATAGCATTGTCATTTCCTTCTAAGTAAATATGCATAGGATAGGGCTGCCTCAGCCTACCTATTTCTTCAAGTTAAGATGTTCTGATTCATAGTAAGTAATCCAAAATTAAATCTAAAACTTACTCTCTCAAGCATTATGTACATAGAAGTGTCGTATTTAATGGTAAACACAAGTTGCTCCCCAAACACAATAAAATGGCATCCTAAGTAATTCTCAGATTCTTTTTTTTAAAGAGTTTTAAAACATGATTCCCCCCCACCCCCCCCATACAAAGCTCCTGAAAATGCAGAAGATTTCAGAGTAACTTCTCACATGATCCATAATGCAGATCACAAATCTCCTGCAAATTATTAAATATACATCAGGACATAAGCAGCACCTCATAAAAGCAATTCAGGCTGGTGTGAGGCTGATAAATATTAAGCAACAGTTTCATCAACATGCTTTCCAAGATTCCTCAAAACGGTAAGCACATTTTCTCTTTCGCAGCCATGCATTCGTTCCTTTGCCAAGAAGACTAGAAGGAAAGTGTCACAAATCTCTCATCAAAGGAGGGCTTGCTAGTTGAAGTCCCAGAGTCCTAACTGTACAGAGTTCTTTCAACACCACTTAGCAAGTTCAACAGGAGCTAAAAGCCATCAGCATCTCATAGGACTTGAGTATTTTTCTGCAAGGCAGGAGGAAACCTTTGTACTTTGATCGACATAAGAAACTTTCAGAAATGTAAGCTTTTTAAAATTAAACTCAACTACTTAAGAATACACTTGAGAATTCCATTAACCCAAACCTAAATCTGGAGCCGGAATATAACCTTCATCAGGATTTCTCAACTAGACATACTAACCCCTCTCCCAAGGAAACAAAACATCCTGCAGATACTTTCCTTTTCACAAAACATTGATAAAGACATTCTCACCATCCTACCTTGGCAATCTGCAAAGGCTGCTTTTCTTCCTTGCCACCTTGAAGTCTAAAGCCCCAGGGTGCTCCTCCAGTCATGGTGATGCAGATATAATCCCCAGTACCCATTTTTTTTCCTTGGGGAGGTTAGGCAGTATTCATTTGCAGACGTAATTTGAGGTGGGGGGGAAGAGAGAGAAATCCTAGATGCTGTGGATGTTCACTGAACTTGAAGCTTGCCTTCCCGTTTGGTGTTAGAAAGGGAGAGAGAGAAAGAGGCGCAAGCTCGCTCCTGCTGACACTGCCTGCACACTGCACTCTGTAGCATAGTCATTGACTGAGAGCGAGGGAGTTTTCCCGGATCAAGGGAACAGCCCACTCTTTCGTCAGTTGGCTCTGCTCAGCCCACCTTCATGGCAAAGCAAAATGATGTCAAGGAAGCACAAACGAAAGGGACTATTTGACCATGAGGCAGAAAAGGCTATATTTAAACCCAAGAGCATTTGCCCATGACAACTAAATCAAAACAGCAGAGACGAGGACTTGTAAATCTCCCCCAGACAGAGAGTTTACTTTTGTAAATGTTACCAGGCTTGTTAAGTTACAATCGCAGCACGTTTTGTATTCTCCTAATCCAAACAAAGTGTGTATATATATTGGGAAGAGATGGGTTCACCCCCACCACCCTCTTCTCTTATATACACTTTATTGAAATGTCCCACTGAGAATGGAGTAGCAACAATGCTATTCACATTCACGGGATTATTACAATGATTAAGCAGCACCCTGGTCTTCCAAAGGTTTTCGCACATGTGGCCTTCTCTCTGCATTAAAGACTTTACAGGATTTCTAACCAGAAAACATCTAAGGCTGCCATAATGGCTTTTCTCCTACCAAAGAAGGGTACCAAATGCATTTTGCTCCGTGATGAATGCACTCCAAACAGGCAGGTCTTAAATATTGGGTTTACTTGGCATGTGACATCAGGGTTTCAGAAGAGGTGGTGATGAACCAATTGGGAGGAGGATCGCACAGTGGAAGGGAGGGGCAGGAAATCCCACACACAAAGGTGTTATGCTAATAACAACGGTGTTTGGAGGGATCTAAGGGCAAGACGAGCACAGACAGGGGACGTGTCGCCTCAGTCAGGCTCATGCACTGAATGATAAGCCATGGTGACCAACACAAATCCACAGAGCCCAGCCAGAAAAAATATCTCACATGCATTATTTTAAAATTCTCAAGTCTTGAAGTCAATTGTAAAATTTAAACACCTATGCTTTGTGTAAGTGTATCAGACTCAGGGGATATCTAGGACTGTAACAGAAACTGGGCCTACAAAGGGATGTAGTGAAATGGCATTTACAGGAACAGAATTTGATGGATGACTATCTGACCATGTACAGTGGTATCTCTAGTTACAAACTTAATTCGTTCCGGACGTCCGTTCTTAACCTGAAACTGTTCTTAACTAGAGACGTGCTTTCGCTAATGGGGCCTCTTGCTGCCGCTGCACTGCCAGCACACGATTTCCATTCTCATCCTGGGGCAAAGTTCTCAACTTGAGGTAACTCTTCCAGGTTAGCAGAGTTTGTAACCTGAAGCGTTTGTAACCTGAGGCGTTTGTAACTCGAGGTACCACTGTACTAGGGTTAATGGCAGCTCTTATCAAAGTGGTCCTTTAGCAAAACGAGTTGCTGATGCGAGTAGGAAGAAAGGGAGATTGGAGTACAAGGAGTCTTGATTTTTTTAAAAATGCTTTGTGCGTCTGTGTCTAATCTTGCCCCTTTCTAAAATGTATTAATTGGTGTGTGTGTTTTCTTTTTTCGTAAATCTACTAAATAATAAAATAAATTAAAATCAGGGTTAAGGGGTTTTCTCTGGACAGTGTAGAGTATGTGTGCTGTGTCTCATTTGTGGCACTCACCCTCCTCCTGATAGGAAATGCTCGGGTGGTCGGGGGAGGGGGGATGCGACAAAACAATGATGGGTCAAAGAGGTTTAGTTGGGGAGAGTGAGAAAAATCCTGAGGAATGTTGGAGGGTATGACAATGTCTAAATAGGCCTTATATTTGTGAGAGAAGGAGTGCTTTGGCTGCTTCTGGGTTTCCTTGTGCACTGGGGCCCTATATGGCTGCTTAAGCATTGCTTTTCTGATAAACTGCTCCTTACTACTGATAAATTGTTCCTTAATTGTCCTGTTATTAACCAATTCCTGCCAGGAGAAGTGTGTGTTAATTGCTGATTTCTTTTCACTTTTTCTTTTATATTTTTTGTGGGAAAGTACTATTTTACTATAAAAATAAGGCAAAGCAAGGAAATTTTACAGTCTTGGTAATAATAATAATTTATTATTTGTACCCCACCCATCTGACTGGGTTTCCCCAGCCACTCTGGGCAGCTGACACAATATATTAAAACATAGTCAAACATTAAACCTTAAAAAGCTTCCCTATACAGGGCTGCCTTCAGATGTCTCCTAAAGGTTATATAATCACTCATATGCTTGACATCTGATGGGAGGGCATTCCACAGGGTGGGCACCACTACTGGGTATTAACACATAATGCGTTAATACTTAGTAGCTAATGTAAAATAGAATCAATGTGAAATTGTGCTGTTTTACTATAAAGATAAGAAAAAAAAGGCAAAGTGAAATGAAACCAGTAGTTTTACACTGTGAGGAACAAGAAAATGGGAACCTTAAGGGGAAATTCAGCAGTTACTCATTAGTAATGCTAGCTGTGCTGGAGGAGGCAATAAGAAAAAGAGAACGCTATGCCTTCCAGAAAGGAAACTTCTAATTAAATGCACAGAAGCACTTTAAAGCATCAACACAAATTCACCGTTTTACATTGGACAGGCTTGTGCCTACAATTGCATATTTTTTGGTGGGGAGGGTGGCAGCTACAAACTATATCTTGGGACTGGGGGAATAAGAGGGCAACACAGACAATTCTAGAATAGACTAGTGATGACATTGCCTTTCATCCAGACTAAGTTAATTGATTTTAATTCTGATTAAAATCAATGGGTAAAATTAGTTATGACTAAAATCTCATTTATTTCAAAAGGGAACTAAGCAATTAATTCATTCTGGATCCAAACCATTGTCTGGTTAGTATAAAAAGTGAGTTGTAAAAGATGGCAATTCCAGGCGAAACAGCACTCTCCCATTTCTTTTCCAAATTACTAAAGCCATGCCTAGTGACCCCAACAGAGGGATTTCTGAGATTCAGCATGAAGACTGGTGTATCACACCCATGCACTTCATCAAAATGTGAGGCCATTTGTCACATAAGTACACAACTTGCAGCGAAATATTCATTCTAAGAATGTGAGTCCCACAAGAGGGGTTTAAAAAGTAGTTCTCATAGCCTTATTATCTCTACGAATTACTTCTTATTGAGCATCCATAATTCCAGTTACCATATACGACTATCTAAATTTTTTATTTATTGGTATATCTTGCTTTTAATGCTATCTTTATCTCTTTCCACATTCTTTGCCGGATTCCTTTGGGATTTATGCGTTACTGTACATAAATCGGAAAATGCTTCATTGCAAAAGCATCAACAGCTGTCTTACTGTAAAAGCTAAAACAGAGATCAAAATGTATGTTAAACAAATTACTGAGGAAATACAGTATTTCAGTGACTTGTGCGGTAGAAAAGAGGCTCTTCTACCAGTTAAGAAACACAGTTTAAGATTCTCAAGAAACAAAATTCTGGTGCTTTTTACCTCTTATACCAGGATGGGAAACTTTTTTCAGTCTGAAGGCCTCATTCCCCAATGAGCAACTTTCCAGGAGGTACATGCTAGTTGTGGGAAGGGCCAGAAGCAAAAAGTGGGGAGACTAATGGATGTAGATCTTACCTTTGTACACAGTGTTATATTCCAGCAGCCAGCCATGCACAAGTCTAGAGATTTTTATGCACCCAAACAAGAGGCATTACCTTTTCACAGTTCAAGGACACATTCCAGCCAGGTGGAAGCACCTGAGGACATGCAGCAAGGCCACTGGGAGAACCCACAGGGCCAAACAAAGGAGGTTGGAGGTCCATATTTGAACCCCAAGTCTGAAGATCCCTACTCTTGGTTAGATAATCCTCTGGGTCTCTTCCAACTCTATGATTCTATGTGTCGTAATCATCCATCCAGAGACCTGTGAGGGACTGTTTCAATGACTGTTTCAACTTTCTAGAGTTTAAAGTCATAAACTGACTCTTCAAAGATAAACTAAATTGCTTTTAAAAACACACACATCACAAAATCTCTTTAAAATTTATAATGTGTGATGCTTTTTGTTTTGATTATGATTCAGGCCCTTTATCCACACACTTGAGTTTGTTTTCCGAATCTTGTCATGTGCTCTGAGAAACTGAAGTTTGAGGCAAGTATCTGCAATTAATTTTGGCTGCAGTCTTGGCCTGCAATTTAGGCTTATGAGATCTGAGCAGAGATCTGTGCTGAATGAGACACCAGAAAGCTGGTTAACTCATTGCATGATTGGATTTCTTGTTGATATATTAAATAAGAATTGGCCTCTTTTGTGACTCTCTCAAGGCACACACTCCTTGGCTAACTAGTCAGAGCAGGAGGGGTGGGAGCTATAACAAAACGGTGCTGCCCCTCACAGTGGAGAACAGAAAGGCTGCTTGGAAACTGCAGCTGATCCATTCCTACCTGGCATGCAAAGACCCCAGAGGCTGCCACTCCTTGTCCTGGAGTCCCATTCTAGTCTGGTGACAGTTTCTGATTGTGCAAAAGCAGAGGTCAATGCACACACAAACACAGTGTGTGTGTGTGTGTGTGTGTGTGTGTGTGTGTGGCTGCCATGTGAAGGAGGATGCATCACCACTGTGAGCAAGCAAACAGGAGATAGAGAAGCAGGTAAAGCCCCCCAAGCCAAATCTGCTGTCCCTTCCAGAGTGCTGCTTGGTAGCTTTGGCCCTGGGCTGAGAGAAGTCGGGGGGTTGGGGGTTGGGGGGGGGAGTCATAAGTGGCAGAAGGTCTTGTGTCTGCTTCTTGCCAGCTTTTTCTCTGCCTAGTGTCACATATTTGTCTCTCACATGCACTTTATGGGCATTTGGTGGCACACTGTAAAAAGGTGGTTCTGCCACTGTTCATTCCCCACCACCATGGAAGTGCATCTGACACCTTCATTGTATAGTTTTTTGTCATGAGTTGTGGAATTCCCTCCCCATCTAGCTTTTAAATTATACCGCTTTTAGCAAATGTTGAAGACTCACTTCTTTACCCTGGCCTTTGAAACCTGAGATGTGTGTTTTGAGGACTTCCCCTATTTTTGTGATTGTAATCTGTTTTAACTGTTTTTAATTCTTAATTTGAAATGGTTATAAGCCACCCTGGGACCAGCTGGTGGAAGGCAAGTAATAAATGTAAATAATAATAGGTTGAAGATAGGCCTCTTTCCATTCTTAAGGAAATGAGCCCTGAATGCTCACTGGAAGGACAGATCCTAAAGCTGAGGCTCCAATACTTTGGCCACCTCATGAGAAGAGAAGACTCCCTGGAAAAGACCCTGATGTTGGGAAAGATGGAGGGCACAAGGAGAAGGGGACGACAGAGGACGAGATGGTTGGACAGTGATCTTGAAGCGACCAACATGAGTTTGACTAAACTGCGGGAGGCAGTGGAAGACAGGAGTGCCTGGCGTGCTCTGGTCCATGGGGTCACAAAGAGTCGGACACGACTAAATGACTAAAGAACAACAATGCCTCTTTACCCTGACCTGGGATAGCTCAGTTGGTGGAGCTGGACGCTCTTAATCTCAGGGGCCTGGGTTTGAGTCCCATGTTGGGCAAAAGATTCCTGCATTACAGGGGGTTGGACTAGATGACCCTCGTGGTCTCTTCCAACTCTACAGTTCTATGATTCTCTCTCTCTCTCTCTCTCTCTCTCTCTCTCTCTCTGTGTGTGTGTGTGTGTGTGTCTGTTTTAAACTGGTTCTTCTGAAATTTAGCTCAGTTGCAGCATTAAGGGGCAGTCTTGCCCACATACCTGCTGTCAGAGCTGCTTCCAGATCCTAGCTCACAGAGGATCACGCTAGCCAGCGGTCACTTTATAAAAGTCTTTATTGAGTTACAGTTTCCATTCTCAAGCTGCTGCGCGCAACTCTACGTCTTAAGGGTTAGACCGGCGAAGCTCCGTCTGAGTCTCCGCCCCCTGTGCACCAGCTTACTAACCTAGCTTTACTCCACCTTTTCCGCCTGACCGTTCTTCTCTGGGTCCCTCTGCCCCCCGTGGTCTCTTCCTTCCGGGACTCTTCTGACGCGGACCCCCCGGACCCTCCTGTCTCCTTGCGCCGGGCTTTAGGACCTGGCTCCCTTTCCGGGCTGCTTACTGCGCCACCTTCCTGTGCATTTGAACTTGGTGCGCGCGCCCAACCTTCCACTTTCCTCCTGACCGTTTCTTCACTCTCCGATGGAGGTGTGGCCACTCCTGACTCGTGCCCTCCCTCCTGTTGCGAGCTGCCAGCGCTTGATACCTGGCGCCCTTCTTCTCCCCTGCTCTCTGTTGGTGACGCTGGTCCCGATTTCCAACTGCTCCCCTCTGAGCCCCCTCTGGACCCTTCTTCCTGGGGTGTCCCCCTAGGCTCCCCCCTTGCTCTGGCCACTGGTGCTCCTTTCTGTGAATCTTCTGATTCACTGGAAAGACTCGGAGATCTCGGGTCGTCGTCATCACTCATCTTTTCTTCTGCCTCCTCCCCCTCGCTCTCTGTTTCCTCCCTTGCCCTCGCCTCTGCTCCTGAACCCCTGACACCTGCATTTCAAATCACATGTGACTTTACCTCCTAAATCTGTGGATATTGTGGAGTATAAAACATAACCACAAAAATGCTCTTAAAATGAACTACTTATATCAAAGAACAGGCCTCGGAACCTCGGTACGCATCTTTCCTTCCCTCACTAAAATCTCTCCCCCTTCCCCCCACAACATGAAACAACTCCCCTAATTCAGCTTCACATGTGGAACACCTGTGGAACACACCTTTAATCCTTAGAGCAATTACTTAAATAGCTTGCATTCCTCTTCTGTGTTGTCAATTGGGAATAACTGTAGGATAAAACCTTAACAGATGTGGTATTATCAGCAGACCGTGTCACTTTTCTTTTATGTTATCTCCTGTAAACTAGCATATCAGCTTGACAGTTGTGCTTAGCTACAAAAGAAGAAAAGAGTAAAATATGTAATCCGGAATAGCCAGAAGAGAATTTAAAACATTCTGTCTGTACAGATAGAAAGCTTTCCAAAGCAGACTATGAACCTGTTGGAAATTGGTGCCTATTACATCACTGTTTACATGGCATAATTTTGTAATGGTTTTGCAAAGCAAGCGTTCAGCTTAACCTTCAAGGATCTTCAACATTTTTGTTAAATAACTTAATTACTGTGATTATAAATTTATATCATCAAATATATACCACGATGGGAAAATTGTTTCCAGCTGCCCACTCCTTGCGTTTGGAAACCTTATAATGGGTGTGGGAACCTTTGGCCTTCCAGATGTTGATGAACTACAACTTCCATCAGGCTTGGCCAGGCTTACTAGGGCAGATGGGAGCCATAGTTCAACAACATCTGGAAGGTGAAAGGTTCCCCATAAGAATATTCAGTAGGAGAGGGACTGGGAGTTACAGCATGACTTCAGCAGCTGCCTGAATGGCAAAGTGAAAGGGGTAGTGATACTTTGTGGAAGCTGAGGCCTAGATACAGTATTTGATCAGACTGACTTGATTCTTGGCTAATTTGTAGCAAGCAAAGCAGCAGTAACAGAAACATCAAGGACAAAATCTTTAAACTCAATTGTTTTGCTACTGCCTGGAGGCGTAATGTTGCTATATTTATAGTACTGAAAAGTTGTGGGGTGGGCATTGCTCGCTGTTACATTTGTTATATACTGTATTGCTGTTGTTATGAAATTACTCCTGTAATTGTTGATTTTGTGTGTTCTAATTGTTTGCTGCTTTGACGATATGTTGTCTGTGGACAAGCAGCGTGCAAATAATGGGGTGGTGAGGATGGTGATAATTTATACTGCTACGATTAGAGAGAGAAATCCAAACATGATATCAGACAGAATGAAGGGGATATAGGCAGATCTCCACCTGAGCTGAAGTTCCCCATTCTGGCTCAGCCAGAGAGACATCAGTGTAAATCCTCCATCTCAAAAATGGCTCAACTAAGGCTGAGGTAAGTCCGGACAAAGTGTTTGCTTTTTAAAAAACAGTTTATAGGTTCTATTTACAATCAAGTAGTATGCAAAGTTTGTTAAATAAAATAACTATGGGTTGTCTACTTTCCCTTTAGCTCTCTTTCTCGCCTATCAAAGAACCTGTATGTTTTACTTCAGGATGCAGACACACCTGGTTAACAGTATTTCCAGAGATGAGGAATCAGCAACTGCATATTTATTTATTTATTTAGCCAGTGCAGGAAAGGGGATGCATGACAAGATAGCCCAGCCTTCATGTGTCTGCTGCCCTCCAGATGTTTTGAACTACAACTCCCATCAGCCCCATGCTGAGAGGCTAACAAGCAGGATTTGAGGGGAAAGTACTCTCCCTCCTGTGGGTCCCAGCAACTGGTATTCAGGAGTATGGCTTCCTCCAACTATGGCTGCCAGAGCATAGCCATCATGGCAAGCGGCCATCCATAGCTCTCTCCTCCATGAATTTGTCCAACCCTCTTTTGAAGCCATCCATTTGGTGGACATCACTGCCTCCTGTGGGAACAAGTTTCATAGTTCAAGCTATGTTAAAAAAGTACTTCCTCTTTCTGTGTTCTGAATCCTCCAAGAATTCACCTTCATTGGATGCCCACAAGTACTAGCATTAGAGAGTGATCCCTATCCACTTTCTCCATGCATAATTTTATAAACTTCTGTCGTGCCACCTCTTCTCTGAACTAAAACGTCCTGAACGCTGCAAACTTTCTCTATAGGTGGAGTGACAAATGCATGCAAAACAAGCACTGTTAAAAGTCACAACAGCAGACATTGGTGACAACAGTAATCTTTGAGAAGCCAGCCACATGGGTGGGGAATAATAATAATAATAATAATAATAATAATAA
The DNA here is from genome assembly GCF_964188305.1 of Podarcis bocagei. Taxonomy (NCBI): domain Eukaryota; kingdom Metazoa; phylum Chordata; class Lepidosauria; order Squamata; family Lacertidae; genus Podarcis; species Podarcis bocagei. The sequence goes on from NC_138134.1 coordinate 52,037,790, forward strand.
TAATAATAATAATAGTTGCATGTGGGTAGCCGTGTTAGTCTGCCGTAGTTGAAACAAAATAAAAAAAATTCCTTCCAGTAGCACCTTAGAGACCAACTAAGTTTGTAATTGGTATGAGCTTTCGTGTGCATGCATGGTATCTGAAGAAGTGTGCATGCACATGAAAGCTCATACCCAGAACAAGCTTAGTTGGTCTCTAAGGTGCTACTGGAAGGATTTTTTAAATTTTGTTTCAATAATAATAGCTGCTGCTGTGCTACCCTTCAGGCATGTATTGTCCCTCAAGGAAAGCTTTCTAATAAAGCTTACTGTGACAATGGTCTGCTCTGCCTCTCCTTTTTTTTGGTAAATGTTTTGTGCCACGGGGGAAACAGTAACTCTGTACTGTTATGTTATGGATGTTTGTATGTGATGCCAGTAAAAGGTTTGATGATGATGAATGAAGCTTATGCGATTCTTCCATTCCGTCCCCGCTTCCTTAAGAACCCCGATCCTCTCCTTTAGCAGTTCTGCCTTCCCCCCGTTCATCAATTCTTCCTTCCTCTTTGGGAGCAACGACTGGAAGAGCGCGCCAGGGCAAAAGGCTTCGCCAGAGGCACCGCGCATGCTCGACTCTTCTCCCACTTTCGCCAATGATGCGCTGCTTCTCTGACGCTTGTCGGCGGCGGCGCGCGCTCTCCTCCGGGCCAGCTGGGGCCTCGCCGCGCGCTCCCGCGAGCACTGTTAGACGTGGCAGTTCACTGAGCGCTCCCGGGCGGGGAGAGCGAGCGAGCGGGAGAGGCGGGAGCCTGGAGCCGGCTGCCACGCTCTCCCTCCCTCTGACAAGCGCCTGCTGGACCCGCTTGGAACGGCGCGACCCGCGGAGCTTCCGCGCGGCTAGAAGGGCGGACGGGAGCGCGGGAGACTGGCCAGGTGAGGGGGCCACCTGTGCCCAGGTGGGGAGGGGGGAGAGGCGAGCGTCCTGCGATGGGGGGCGCATCCTGGATGTTTTGCTCAGTGAGTGGAGCTCCTGGCCTCCAGGGAGCAGGAGGGAGGGGAGCATCCCAAAAGAAGGAGCAGCACAACCAGTGGCGTAGCGTGGGTTGTCAGCACCCGGGGCAAGGCAAGTAATTTGCGCCCCCTAACCCGTGGATTTGCGCCCCCTAACCCGAACTCCCAGATGTTGCGCCCGGTGCGGCCGCCCCCCCTGCACCCCCCCACGCTACGCCACTGAGCACAACGGCTGGAAGGATCCCAGGATGAGCCACGAATTTTGTAGATTTGGCATAGGGGGAGTTCTATGGGGAGGAGGAGAGGGGTGTCCCAGCACGAGAGGGGACTGGGGAGAGTTTATCCTTCTCCCACAGCAAGTTGGGTGCAGAAGCGGGGGGTGGTCGCCAGGATCTGAGCAGCACCAAGGAGGCACCTCCAGCCTTCTAGGGACTGGCATAAGTTGATGGCAGGAGTGTTCAGCTCTTCTTTGAGATTCGGGAAGGTTTTGGTTTAGGGATTTGCTGTATCCTTACAGACAGTTTTAAATTTGTTTAACTTTTTTTTTTTAGAAAGTTGCCTCCATTAGTACAATGGTAAGGTGCTTAAAAAATACACACACCATCACCTGTCTAACTAGCACCTAATTTTGCAAAGCTTCTGTGGTTTTTCTAGATTGTATAGGCATTGAAATTTTGACAGAATGCATCTGGGCTGTTTAGGTGGGCACAGGATTTTCTGTGTGTGAGGAGTCAAAAGTGTGATGTTGGCACCTTGGCATATTGGGAGACTGTTCTTGCCATGCACATCAGGGTTGGGCAAATCAGCCTAATCACCATAAAAGTTGCATGCTTCTTCCCTTCCTTTTTATAATCTTGGGTTGCCCACTGACACTCTTTTTGATGGGTTGTGTAGTCTTTTGGTATGCATCTTAAATACTGGGGGCACTGGAAAGAGATTGCACAACTGCTTCACCTTCACCATGCACCAATCATTGTAGAATACAACACAACCACAAAACATCTCACCTGTTCATCATGGGAAACTGGTGTTAATTTCAGAAACTGCCACTGTCCCCAACAATCTCCTTCTGATTTACTTCTAGTATAGCCTTTGGATTAATTCTTCTGGCATAAGAAGAAAAGGAGACTCATAGAGTTGGAAGGGACCACAAGGGTCATCTAGTCCAACCCCAGGCAATGCAAGAATCTTTTGCTCAACATGGGACTTGAACTCACAACCCTGAGATAAAGAGTCTCATGCTCTACCTACGGAGCTATCCCAAACAGTTGTAGCATTTATTATTTATTATTATTCCTTATTACGTTTATTTGCCACCTTAATTTTTCAAGGGTCTCAAGGTGGTGCACGTGGTTCTCCTCCTTTCCATTTCATCCTCACAACAACCCTGTGAGGTAGGCTAGACTAAGAGATGGTGACTGGCCCAAGGTCACCCAGTGAGCTTCCTGGCCGAGTGGTTTATTGATTTAACCTGATTTAATAATTTTTGTTGATTTTTAGATCTTCCTTCCTCCTTGCTCACCATTCCAGCCTATACGACATGTGTGATATGCTTATGAATGAAGGCTCTTCCTAGTGTTTTTGTGGAAAATCATGACATGGGTCAGACGTCACTGCTAAACCAAAGATCTGTCACCTGGGCCATGCCTTGGACTCACAAAGCCCCACTCTATCCTTTACTTCCTGGTTGGCAGTACTTATAGTTTGCTGTGATGTCCAAATCAGCCAAAGTAGTTACTGCAAGCTATAGTTTACCACAATACCAGAATTGCCACAAAACCATGGCTTGAACTGGGCTTCTAAAACAGTTTTGTGAACCTCTGTTTTTGGCAGTAATCATATTTTGCTTGATTTGGATGTGGAAGAAAATGAGGAGTAGGCGAGGGAACTGGGGTGCACAAGGAGAGGAAGATGGAAGTATCCAAGCTCCAGGTATGGGCCAGATCACAAGGTGATTTAGCTGTGATAGCTAAACCTGGCCTAAGCATGACTAGTTCCTTCTATGGTTTGCAGTCAATCACCTCTTTCAGCATGACTTTGGGAAGTCTACCTGAGTCCAATCATTCGACCGCACTGGTAGTACTAGAATCCCTAATAACTTTAGACATATCCTGGAGGTAGATGAAATGGCAAAGAGTACTTTCGGTTGGCTCAGCAAATTATATAGGTGTAGAAAGAGTTTGTGACACATGTTTTTGGACACCTTGGAATAGGGAACTTCTGTCTCTTTGGGGAAGGGCAGTAACTCGATGGTGGAGCATCTGCTTTGCATACAGAAGGTCCCAAGTTCAATCACTGCTACCTCCAGTTAGGGTAGGGAATGTCCCCCGTCTGAAACCCTTGGAGAGCCACTGCCAGTCAGTGTAGACATTACTAAGCCAATGGCCCACTCCACATAAGGCAGCTTCCTATCTCAAGTGGCCAAAACCAAATACATGGTTTTAGTACTGTTTTGTGTGCCCTTTGTGATTATGAGGAATGGGTTAATTATACTGAAATCTGATGTACTTTGCAAAATAGGGTTTTACTTGTACTTTGTATCGTATTTGTTTTGGGGGAAAGGGTGTGGTTTATTAAACCACCTATGTTATCTGTAATGTGTTTGGAAGTGGATATAGGCCACTAAGTCAGCAGTACTATGTTTGTATTTCTAAGAGTCTATTTAGTTGTGCATAGGAAGTCTGACGTGGCACACTGTCTTTCCCTCCTACTGAACTGTGCAGGAAGTTGTTTCCTTTAGATACTATCAAAGCTAAGAGCATTACCTAGTCCTACAACAATTGCCCTGAACTTCATTCTTTATACTGACAATGAAAATGTAGTGTAGGTGCTTTCATGCTGGCTGCTAACTAAACTTGCTGAAGTGACCGGGCTTTAGACTGCCACGTTTCAGTCTAACCAGAAGGAGGGAAAACACCTTGGCACTGGGAGAAACCTGATGTGCCTATGTGCTTTCTTTCCTATTTCGTTTTCTTAATCTTGTAGATTAAAAAGATTCCAAGAAAGGATTTGCAATTTTATATATGCATGAAACTTGAGAGGCTTGGGAATTTTTTAAACTGGAATTTGTTCAGTTAATAGAAACATTCAGTATAGATAAAACAAAACAAATATTTCAACAAGGGGGGGGGGGGAAGTACTGTACATTGCAGACCATCCATAATCCAGAATGATAACATTGATAAATTAACACTCTCGCTGTGCGTCCTATATTAATATTCAGTGAGATATCTCCATTGAATTTGGTAAAGATTTGTTGATACCTTTCCTTATGCACACCTGAAAGTTAGCAGCATAAGCATATATACACATACTATCCATAGAAGAGTTAGTTTTTTTAAAAGCAGAGCAGATATAAATCATTTTTTAATGCGTTTTCACCCTAACACTTTTTTCTAGTGGTGTTTCTGCATATATATAATATAGGTAATATTTCTTCCAAAAAAGTTGATATACTCTTTCAGCACATTGAATTATTACAAGCCGTGTGCACCCGGAATACACCCATGTTGATTTCACACACAGAGAGACACTCAATCCTGCCAAATGGCAATTGAATATGGTAGCTAGGCCTGCGTGATCTTTGCTACCTTAATTTTTATCTTGGCTACGTTGGAAGTAGATAATGGCTGTAGTTATAGGGACTGAAAGTGATAATTGCAACCCTGGTACAGTTTTTTCTAATGCCACGTCATCATACTTACCATATTTTTTGCACCATAACACTCACTTTTTTCCTCCTAGAAAGTAAGGGGAAATGTCTGTGCGTGTTATGGAGGAAATGCCTACAGGTGGCATGCCTACGGATTTTCCTCCTCTAAAAACTACGTGCGTGTTATGGTCGGGTGCGTGTTATAGAGCGAAAAATACGGTACTTTTTTATTTGGAATTTCCCCTCTGTACTTCTAGTTTCGCTCTGAAGAGCTAAAATGTTAAGTAGGAGATGTTATTGGGCAGGTGATTTCTTTGGCTGCAGTTCTTCTGTACATGCTTTTTTGGGAGTTAGCCTCATTGAAATCTGTGGGACTTGCTTCTGAGTAAACTTGCATAGGCTTGAACCATTAGGTCACATTTGTCATCTTTACTGCCTTCCGTCACTGTAACCACCATTGTAATGTACTCTGTCATGTTTACTGAGTCACCCAGCATGACCCCATCTGCATTTACTCAATATGCTGTATACACACCATACCTTTAAAGCACCTTCTTTCCCTCAAATAATTGTTTGTTAGCATTGTTTGTTAAGGGTTGCCAGGAACTGTAGCTCTGTGAGGGATGAACTTCAGTGCCCAGAATCTTTTGAAGGAGCAAATGTGCTTCTAATGTGCTTTAAAGGTATCGTGTACGCGGTCAAAAGTAAGCCTTGTCATGCTCAGTGGGGCTTAACTGAGAGCCAGTGTGAGTAGTGGTTAGAGTGCTGGACTAGGACTTGGGAGACCAGGGTTCAAATCCTCACTCAGACATGAAACTCACTTGGTGAATTTGGGCCAGTCACACAGTCTCAGCCTAGCCTACCTCACAGGGTTGTTGAAAAGATAAAATGGAGATGGGAAGTGTGTGTACACCGCTTTAGGCTCGTGGGAGAAAAGGTGGGAAATAAATGCAATAAATAAAGAGTAAAGGGGCAAACCATTGCAAGCCTCAAGAAGAAGTGGAAGAAGAGTTCGGATTTGATATCCCGCTTTATCACTACACGAAGGAGTCTCAAAGCGGCTAACATTCTCCTTTCCCTTCCTCCCCCACAACAAACACTCTGTGAGGTGAGTGGGGCTGAGAGACTTCAAAGAAGTGTGACTAGCCCAAGGTCACCCAGCAGCTGCATGTGGAGGAGCGGAGACGCGAACCCGGTTCCCCAGATTACGAGTCTACCACTCTTAACCACTGCACCACACTGGCCTGAGTTACTGCCTGAGTTACACAACTGGAAAAACATGTCTGGATTACACTTGCAGGACTATATAACTCCTGATATGGTTGAGTTTTTTGTGTTTTGACTGGAAGTTGGAGACTAGATTGTGGTATACTCAGAATACATAATAAGTATTGGCTGCCACGGTGCCCAGTTATGGGCCAGGTCTCATGGCTGTTGGTGTGTGGCTCTTGGACTCTCTCTCTCTCTCTCTCTCTCTCTCTCTCTCTCTCTCTGTGTGTGTGTGTGTGTGTTGGTTACCTACCGATGACCACTTAGTTGTGTGAAGCAACTGCCATGGATGGGATCATGCCTTTTGAATCTTGTGGTGGCAACTGTTTGAAAAGACAGATTTTGCAGCAGTGTGCAAATGAAGGTCCATAGGCAGGAAAAATGACCTGAGTGAGGAATATCAGGGGCTTCTGTGTGCTCAGTGACTATGGAAACTGGCCTCACTTTAGAGCAAATATTTAGAAAAATCAGTGAGCACTGCAGTGTGTGCCCATGCACATGTGTTGCAAATTCCAACAAAATGTAAGCAGGGCTGGATCCACTTCATAAAGTGCTCCTGGCAAGGTCAATCACTAGATTGTGAATTCTGTTGTTCCCTGGTATAATACAGGTGACAAGGATAGCTTTGGGTTCAGAATGTGCAATGGAAAGACCCAAAAGTGCAAAACAGGGGAAGCTTGGTGTTCCTACTGTGAGTAGAGGGTGGCCCATTAGTGTGGATGGGGCAATGCCCCACCAACCTGTCTTCTTACATACAACCAGTCATGAGGAGTCTCCACCTGTCCTTGGTTTTGGCTCCACCATCTCTTAGTCTCTCTTGTCTTCTGCCCTTTCAGCCCCAATGGGCATTGTCCGCCACTGCCTACTGGTATCTGATTTCCTGTTTGCATTTTCCATGGAGCTGGAAAGGCAATGGCCCTTTCTACCCAATGGTTGGATCTGTCTGGAAAGTCATCTGTATGATATTTTCAGGTGCTAAAGATAATATTATCGTGTCAAAACCGTATGGGTTGTCAAAATATGTTTGGAATCATCCGTAGACATACCTACTTTTTTCCTACATTGTGCCACAAATCAGGAAATTTGGCCATCCTACCAGATAACCACTGAGGGCAAAACCTGGTTGTTTTCACAACAAGTAACAGTGGTTCAGTCTGTGATTAATGTTATCCACCTATTCTAGCAGATTTTTTTTAAAAAAAAGTGTTTGCATCAGTGCCTTTGCTACAAGAGAACGTCTGTGCGTTTTGTCCAGATCAAATAAATAATCTGGTAGTCATTATGCAAGAGAGCTAATAAGTAGGAAGCTGTCCTCTTGCCTTGTAAGATTGCTTTTGGGTCATAAAGCTCATTCTGTGCTTTACCTGCACTATGTATCAGTGAAGTATTGCTGATTTTATTACTTCTTCTAATTTCTATGACAGGTTTTCCATCAGAAATAAATCGCTGCTAAAATGAATCAGCAAGGATATGTTGCAACACCTCCATATTCTCAGCCCCAGCCAGGAATGGGGGGATTCTCTGCTGGTTTGGGGCAACCTGCTTCTTCACATATGTATGGACACTATGGTGACGTAAACTCATCTTCTTCTGCATCTCAATCAGGTAAAGTAACATCAAGGCATTGGCCATATAGCGGTTGATGTCTCCACTATACTAGTGCATGTTACATTACTGTTCAGTGGTACCTTGGTTGTCGAACTTAATCTGTTCCAGGAGCCTGTTTGACTCCTGGAACCATTCAAAAACCAAGACGCAGCTTCCGATTGGCCGCAGGAGCTTCCTGCACTCAATCGGAAGCTGCAGAAGCCGCATCAGACGTTCAGCTTCCAAAAAACGTTCACAAACTGGAACGCTCACTTTCAGGTTTGCAGCGTTCGGGAGCTGATTTGTTTGGGAGCAAAGCCATTCAACAAGCAAGGTACCACTGTACTTGTTTATATTTATTTTGCACTATTAGTGAAAAGAAAAGCTCCTGGTTGAATCAGGTATTACAATGGGAAGACCATGAGCAAAGAAAGATGCTTGGTCTTGGTATTATGTAGACTGTGCATATTCTGTGAGTGATCTGCCATCTAGAATTTACAGTAAATACTAGAGCATAATATAACTTCCTGAGCATTTAGACTTCCTTTTTATGATGTCCATAAATAAATTCCATACTTATTTTGCTTTAGCTGTTGGTAATGTGTACCTCATTTATGCAGTGATTTTCTATTGTTATCCACTATGTTCATGCCTGTGTTTTACTTTAGCTATGTTGAAACCTAATGTGCCTTTCGGGTCTGCTGCTCCCATTGGTTCACCATCTAGTGCTCACCAGTTTAACCAAACCAATATCCAGAATGGGCCCAGCGCTACAGCACAACAATCACAGAGGTGATTTTTATTTTTAAAAAAACAAAACAATAAATGTGTTTATGCTTAGAATTTCTGTTTATCTGCTCAAATATCTACTACACATACCATTGAAAGCAGTTTTAAACTTGTCCACAGCTTTTTTGTCATAGCACTAATCCATACTAAAAATGAGTAAAATAATATTCTGGCTCCATTAGCAGAACTCAGGTAGTGGCTAGCACTTATCTCAATTATTTCTTCCCATCAAATACAGTGGTGCCCCGCAAGATGAATGCCTCGCAAGACGGAAAACCCGCTAGACGAAAGGGTTTTCCGCTTTGGAGGTGCTTTGCAAAATGAATTTCCTATGGGCTTGCTTCGCAAGACGAAAATGTTTTGGGAGTTCCTGCGGGTTTTTTCCCCTCCCCCCCTTTTCCCCAAGCCGCTAAGCCGCTTATCAGCTGATCCTAAGCCGCTAAGCCGCTTATCAGCTGATCCGCTAAGCCGCTTAACAGCTGATCCGCTAAGCCGCTAAGCCGCTTATCAGCTGATCCACTAAGCCGCTAAACCGCTTATCAGCTGATCCGCTAAGCCGCTAATAGCGCTAATCCACTAAGCAGCTTTCATCTTCATTCTGATTGCTTTCCATGAGTTGTAGGGATAACTTCTGCATTGGGGAGTATTTCCTATTCACATAGGTTCCCTGTAACATGTAGGTTTTGCCATTGCATGTGGAATGTACATGAGCAGAAAAGGCTCCCATTGCAGAAGCTGTTCCTCCAACAGATGGATGATAATGGTTATCGGTGATGTGGCAGTGGAGCTATCATGTGCATCATTGCTCTCCCTCTTCACATGAAACACAGAAGAAGGATGCCTTGACAAGGCTAGACTATAACCATAGCCTACATTCCCAGATATATGCTGAAGGGGCACATGGCAAGCCAAAGCCAGTTTGGTGTAGTGGTTAGTGTCAGACTAGGATTAGGATCTGGGGTACCAGGATTCAAATCCACACTCAGCCATGAAGCTCACTGGGTGACCCTGGGCCAGTCACTGCCTTTCAGCCTAACCTACCTCACAGGTTCTAGTTACAGGTAGGTAGCCGTGTTGGTCTGCCATAGTCGAAACAAAATAAAAAATTCCTTCCAGTAGCACCTTAGAGACCAACTAAGTTTGTTATTGGTATGAGCTTTCGTGTGCATGCATGGTATCTGAAGAAGTGTGCATGCACATGAAAGCTCATACCCAGAACAAACTTAGTTGGTCTCTAAGGTGCTACTGGAAGGATTTTTTTTATTTTGTTTCGTCTGCCTCACAGGGTTGTTGTGGGGATTAAATGAGATGGGGGGCGGGAAAGAACTATGTATGTCTCCTTGAGCTCCTTGGAGAAAATAAATTATAAATAATAACTATTGTACATTTCTACTCAGAAGTGCCACTGAGTTCCATTAGATTTACTCCCAGATATGTGAGTGTGTAGCAAAAGCATCCCATTCCTGGAGCACTAAGGTCTATTGCCAGTTTGGTTTGTGCTGTTGATGAGGCCACAGTCCTTTGCACTCAGATCCTAACTTCATTACTGCGCATCCTGTAGAGTCCTCTCATTCCTTAAACATTTGTGTAGGTGACATGCTCTATGGATAGAACTTAGTGCTTCCTTTCAAACAAATAAAGCACTACCTTTAAGTGCTGTTCACTGGAATGCTTATTAAGAAACGTCTGTATAAATCAGATTAATCAAGGGGGAAAGCCCGACTCTTTCTTCCTGGATCAAGCAGTTATTTAGATTAGAGTCCAGAGCCTAATTTGATCCATATGTTTAGTGCAGTTACAATATGGAGTGTATTCTATGGGCAGAGAATAGCCTTTGACCTCCATGCCTGATTTTAAAAGATCAAAGCAGAAGGTCCATGATCCATAAGACGAGGTTTAGTCCTATTTCAGTTCTCTTTGTTTCTTCTACCCTACCATCTGAATGTGCCGGGCAAGAATTAGTAATGCTACATTTTATCAAAATCACAGGTTATTAATGCAAGCCCTAGTGCTTAGGTTTCTCTGCATATTAATCATTTTTGAGTTGGTGTTGTTTTCTATCTCTGAACAAATTCAAATGTGTGTGTGTGTGTGTAAGGTGATTTAACAATAATAATAATTACAAATGAAAATATACCATAATTAATTATGCATTTTGTCTGGTCTGGAAAACACAAAACTGGATAGTGAAGGAGTGAAGTAAACATTTCTGAACTCCTTGTGGCTGCTCTGGAGAAGTACAGTAGAGGGAAAGGAGGAGTATCCTGTGATCCTGAAGCTTGCCTGGGTTTTCTTCCATAGGTTTACAAACCACGTTGTTTAGACTTTGAATTCTAGGAGTTGTTTGTGGAGTGGATATTACATTGTCAGCTGTTTGGTGTTGTTTTTTTGGTAACACTTCTTTTTCTCTTCAGGTTTCCACCTTCTGCACCTTCCTTCCCCCCGTACAGCCATCCATCCCCGTCCTCCTATCCAAACAGTCCACCCCCTTCTTCTGCACAGCTGGCCAATCAACTTGGCAACATGCAAATAAATAATTATGGTAAGGACTACATAGTCTTCCATAAAAGCTTCTGAGAGATCACATGCATTTTTATTTTAGCTTGGGTTGGTTCCAGAGAAAACAAATGCTCACAAGTTCAAGAGGTCTATATCTACTGGAAGATTTTGATAAGAAAGATTGAATTCTAATGGGACTGTTCTAAATCTTGTTGGAGTTCTCCAGGTTTTAGCATGTTAACCATAGTACTGGGATATAAAAGGATCATGACTTTGAACATCATGTTTATGCTTTTAAACTGGCAGCTCTTTAAAAAATGTATTATTTTTTTTTAAAAAAGCTTTGTAGACTGGCTGTTTTACTAAAATAATAATACTGTAACTGGAGAGTTCAGCATTTGTAAACTTTCTGTATGTTTCAGCTGGAAAAGATGTTTCCTTTTTCAAGTATATTTTCCAACATGGTCTCTTGGAAGAGGGATAGGGAACTTTTCCTGGTTAGTGGCCAGATCCTTATTTTTCCCCTCACTTGTCAGTCATTTGATGTCAGGTGATGCTGCACTTTGAAGCCCTGACTGTTGGGGCTTCAAAATGCAGCACAAAGCAATAGGGACTTTCAAACAACCCTGCACTGCCCTTTGTCCCCAGCAAGGGAACATGTGTGCATGGCCAAATCGAGCAGGAAGTGAACTGCCACACACAGGAAAACTTAGCAGGATATCAGCTGCTGAGTGGCAGTTAAATCCTGCATGGACTAGTTCCCAGCAGGGGAGCTGCCATACTCCTATCCCGTCCCACCGATCAGCTGACATTGCCCCACATAGAAATGATGTGAGTTGATTTGCAGGTGGATGTGGCTTTTAAATAATGACCTCATGGGCCAAATTTGATGCCTTGGCAGGTCAAAGATTCACATAAACACACCCCAGTCCAGAGGTTCCCCTGAATATTATACAAGCCACAGGGCACACATGGGTCAGGCTTTTCTATTTATTTCCACAAAGAGCATAATTCAACTCATGTATTTATATTTGCTCTCTTTTTTGAATGGGATGGAAAAACCTTTGATATTAGGGAGCTCCTGGTGGTTCTTGTATATTCAAAGGAAAGACTCTCCTCCTGCAAGAGAGGGGAGTGGTTGTGGGCGGGAGCCGGTATCCGCCTCAAGCAGGGGGCGTTAGCCCCCTGCCTCCCACTCACCTGGCTGGCGCCCACGCCCACAGGCAGGCACCCAACCAGGTGCCTTCGAGGGGGCGTGTACAGCAGCCTAAATTGCTGCGGCGCCAGCCTCCCGGCCTCACTCTTCATCGTCCCGTCACATTTCACCCACCCTCCGCTCCCTTAGAGCTCAGGGTCTCATTTTCTTTTGGCCTTGCTATGGACCTTAGGTTGGTCGCCCTGGTTGTCCGGGGGGCCTGGTAGGAATTTTTCCATTTGGCATTAGGCTTTTTGGTTTTTTCGCCTACCTCGAAGCAATTGTCACAACTTTTGTGGTATTGGTGGGTAGGTTAGGCATTGGAATAATGTGTTGTGGTGCCGAAGGGCTAGGTGTGGCCATCGCCTACGCCTTCAATTTTGGGGTATTCCGTTAAAGGAATCCGGCGGTCGTGTATTCTGTCCGATGTCTGCGTGGCGGGAGGCCATGGCACGACCCTCAGTGACATCAGGGGAGAGCTTATAGTTGGATTAGCATCAACAGGCTCCACCTACTGGTGAATAAACCCCCTTGTTTTAGACTCACCCCTCTCTGAGAGGGTGGAGTCAGCTGACGTAATCCAATGCCTAAGCCAATACCTTTTTACTTGCTGTAATCAATAAAGTTGTGGCCTTTTCTTGCCCATTAACCTTATATCACGTGTCCTTGTGTTTTCATTCCACTTTGTGGGGATTGGGTCCTCGAACCACAATCATAGGCTCTAGCATGAGTGCATATATAATTCACCTTTCACACAACTATTTTTAAAAGAAATTATCTAGCAAAAGTTATATACTACTGGATTGTGAGAAAACCTGTCAAGCAGTTTACAAAAAGATAAAAGAAAGCAGTAAAATTCTCAATAAAACCAGCTATTTAAAGGATTCAAAAATTATTAAAATCAACAGTAGCCAAAAAGAGCTACAGGTAATTGTTACATGGTGGGATAGGTTTGCCTAAGCAAAAATGTTTTAACCAAGCACCAAAAATAATACAGCAAAGGTGCATGTCTGATGTCAATAGGTACTGCAACACTAAAATATGGATTTCTTACAATATGTATTACAATGTATTACATTGTTTATTGTGTGGCGCCCGTAACAGTGCCAGTTCCACAGATTGAAGTGTCCAGGTGGACATATATATAGGACATATATAAGATCCAGCAAATAAATTGGTCCCAATAATAAAATGTTTCTGTTTTAAAGGAGGGCAGGAGAAACTCCTCCTTAAACTGTTTTAACAAAATGCCAAACAGTATACAATATACTTTGTACTGGCAGTAAAATAGATGCTTGATACATTTGCAGCCTTCACAATCCATTGTTCTCATAAGATTTAAGCACCCAAATGAAGACTTGTTTTTAGTATAGAACAGATTCAGTTGTGAAAGTATTACAGTGAATATTTAAAGTTAATATTTCTAATATTCAAAGTTATTTCTATAACTATGTTTCAATTTTAAGATTTTAGAGAAGTGCAATTGGTTTGATATGAATATCATTTATATCATTTAATTCCATTTAAAATGAATGTAAAGATCTACAGCAGCAGGTGTCTTAAGACATACCTGCATTCCACTGTGATTATTATTCTAAAGGGTTTTTTCAAATGAATGCATAATGGTGATACTCTTGTTCAGGTCCAAACACACCTCCTTGCATGCCTTCTGGCCTCCCATCACCTTTGCAAGCTCCACCACCTCGACCACATCAAATGGCCTTGTCGTCTGGTCTTCAGATTTCTTCTTCACCAGCAAATAATTTGACCGGTCACTGCACTCCACCTTCAATGGCCAGACAGGAGGGGATCCCTGGCTCAAACCCACCGAACACCAATTTGCCACCACAACTCACAGGCCAACCCACAGGCCCTGGGTTTCCTCCCCAGTATGGTAAGTTTAGCTACCTAGTTTACATAAGACTGCCAGGTTGCAACATCTGCTTTCAATCCAGAGGGATGGGAGTGGAGAGAGAAGGAACTAGAAGCATGATTTGCCACTATTTTCAGGTGGGATTAAATTCTAATTCAGGTTGCACAGTTGAAGTTCTTGTGCAAAAAACCCAATGCCTCAGAAGATCAGACTTTTGGAAGAAGGAAAGAGATGGGGGCAATACAATGGAAAGTGTGGGGCTGTGCTTGCTTTGATGTAATGTCGTCTAACCTCCCTGCAAGCAAATCAGAACGAATGCTCAGCAATCAGGGTATCTGGAAGTGCCCAAAGTGTTGCTTCAGTTGGATTAGGAACTGAAGAAAGGATGAGCGGTGAGCACCCTGGAAGTGCCCTAAGTGCAGTTTTCCTGCACTTCAACATTAAATTCCAAACTTCACCTTCTGACGGCAGCTCTTTTGACCACACATGTCTGTGGAGCAAATTGGAGAGGAACATTTTTGAGAGGAAAATTGCAAGCAGGAATGCACTTAAGTATCCCCCCCCCCCCCCGTTCTTTCTCCACTCCTAATTCTATTCTCCAGTGGTGGCTTTTATCTTTCCTTTTAAGATAGAAAAGTTAGGGTCAAATTACATTGAACTGTGTGTAACATGTAGGTTGCCCCTGTGGCTTGCGGGGTTACTATGGCAGTGTTATACCTTGAACCACTTTGGAATATTGCAGGAATCCTAGACCAAAATCACTTGCCAAGTTTTCAAAGCTCTCTGTGTATTGCTACTTCTATTTCTTGATCGTTGTGAAAGAACGAGGCATCCCTGTATAGGGAGATTTTTCTCTGCCACGTAAATGTGTCCTTGATTAATAACAAACACCTGTTTGTTCTTTTGTGTCTTGCGGCTTATTCCAATAGTTAACCAGGGCAGGTTTGAAGAAGAAGCTAAAAGCTGATAGCACACAACTGCTTGGGCAGAAATAGCAAATGAATCCAATACCAACATATGAACCTTTTTCTTTCTTCCTTTAGAACATAATGCCTAGAAAGAAACAGGAAGAAGTGTGAAGAGAATGCTAGGCTCTGACCAGCCGAAATGCTCCTGCTTGGGGCATAATATTGCCCAAGGCTGATAGGCTGCATATGCTATACTAAATAGTACACACGAAGAATCCAGCATCCACAATATCAAAATAGCAATGAGAGCTAATGTAGTGGCTGAGTGTCAGACTGAGACCAAGGTGACCTCGGGTTCAAATCCCTGCTCAGCTATAATTTTGCAGCCAAACCCTACCTCAGAGGGTTATTGTGAAGATGTCTTGGGCAGTGGTGAACCATGTGGGCCGCCGTGAGTTCCTTGGAGGAAAGATAATATGAAAATGTAATACAGCACAATAGGGTTGTGTATTTATAGGTTGGAATTAAGTTTGTCCTTAAAAAAAATCCAGAGCAGTGTGTCCAGTTTGACATCCAACTCTAATCTCACTGCTGCATCAACAATTGCCTGTGAGCTTCAACAAGGTCAGTTAACAAGTATTCTCAACACAGTAATGGTGGAAAGTGTTAGGTGTGAAAGCAGCGTCCCCTCTCTCTTTTACATCTGCCCCCCTGAAACACTCCTGCTGGGCCCCTGTTCATATCAAACTGGCAGTGTTGAACTAGCCAGCAAAAGACTCCTTCAATAAATAGAACTTGGACAAGTATCACTTAGGAAGTAAGGCTTCTGGCAGGATATATTAAACAACACCCTCCCCCCAAAACTTTAATTTGGCTGATTGTTTTATTTTATTTTATTTCTTTTCCAGGAAATTTTGGTCCTCCAATGGCAGGTGCACAGTTGTCTTATCCAGGGGGTCTCCAATCAGGTCCAGCACAATTGGCTGGACCACAGCAGAAGAAACTAGATCCTGATTCCATTCCAAGCCCGGTGAGTAAGAGTTTCTTGTAGGGAATGTGGCTAAAACAACAGCATGAGAGGGAAAATGGGGAGCTTTCAAGCAATTCCACATTATAGTAAGGCATAACGGAATATTGGGTGGTATCCGATGAAGTGCTTCTGCTAGCTCTAGGACTTTGGGCTGTGAAATGAACTTCCCCTCCCTCTCCTCTGCCCATGCGCCCTTGAAATTGGTTCTGGGATTCCTACAACCTTCTGGAGTTTGAGGGGAGTGGGAGTGGGTAGAGGGAGAGGAGATAGAAGTTCCATTGCACAAGCATCCTTCCAACAAAATGGAAGCATTTTGTTGGATACTTTCTGCTGTGGTTAATCTAGCGCTTAAAGATGTAGCTTTGAAATGTGAAACTTTTCGTGGCTAAGCCAGTTCCTCAGGCTAAGGTTCAAGTTCAAGATGTATGTTTTCTCAATGGATTTTAGCAGTATAAAGCAACCAAATGTCCATAAATAATTTATATTTTAACTCTTCCCTGACAGTAAATGAAAAGGGCTCAGTAAAAGCCCAGAAATGTAGGTTCCTCCAAAGAACAATGAAGTCTTTAGACACTTTAACAAATAACAAAATTGTTGCAGATCAAAGTCTGTTTCAGAAAGGATCCACATGATCATTTCTAATTGAGACAGTTTATAATCTACAATCTTATGCATATCCCCCATCCCATTTTTTAATATGCAAACGGTGCGATGAAATGATGAAATAGTGTAATCGAGACCATAGCACAATTTCTCAAATAGGAGGAAAACAAAACAATAGATATTTTAGTTTTACCCATTCAGTTTCCTCCTAGAAAAATTCTGAGGCACTCCTCTGGAATGCAGCTGAATCCTTTCACTCCAAGTTTTGATCCAGAAATCTTTCCAGAAGAACCAAGCTGCAAAATCTGAGGGAGAATCCAGTTAAGGCACATTCTGTTACCATTCCAAACAAGTTTAATTGTGTATGGTTTTTCAGTTTTGGTCCACACACAGAGTTCCGGTACATCCTCAAATCTCTTGAGAAGTGTGGAGCTCTGAGCAAAGCACCCCCAATATATTTCAGTAGACAAGGGTGTGGCTCCTGGGATTCCTATCTCTTATATCAGAAGCAGGGAACTACTTACCCTCCAGATGTCCCTGAACTCCATCTCCTATCAATCTTAGCAAGCATGACCAATAGCCAGAGATTATGGGAGTTAGTTCAGCAACACCTGGAGGGCCAAAGGTTCCTCATCTATGTCCATAAATGCTGGATATAGAAATTGTCCTGTATACATAGAAGCCCTTTCTTACATTTCTTACAATTTTAAACATTTTATCCATAAGATCCAGGTTATCGAAAATGACAAAGTGTCCCGGGGAGGTCAAATCTATGCTACCAACATCAGGGGTCAAGTTCCTCCTCTAGTTACTACAGATTGTGTGATCCAAGATCAAGGTAAATAGGAAACCATTTTTGGCTTCATTTCCTATGAGAAATTGAATCCCCCCCCCTTTCTCTTTCTCTTTTGATAGGAATGTTCATGTTTAATTTCTATGATGCCTTTTTAAATTGGCCAGGAAGATATTTTGGTGGGTTGCCTCTGTTTGTCAAGTGGACAGGGCAACAATACAGTGGTACCTCAGGTTACATATGCTTCAGGTTACATACGCTTCAGATTACAGACTCCGCTAACCCAGAAATAGTACCTCAGGTTAAGAACTTTGCTTCAGGATGAGAACAGAAATCGTGCTCCAGCGGCGCAGCGGCATCAGAAGGCCCCATTAGCTAAAGTGGTGCTTCAGGTTAAGAACAGTTTCAGGTTAAGAACGGACCTCCGGAACGAATTAAGTACTTAACCTGAGGTACCACTGTATATAGAAATGGGTTCTTGGTGAATGGTCACAATTGTGGAATTCATTTTCCTTGACAAGGCTGACTTTAAGCATCGTCTGACTACAGGCAGCCCACCCACTTATGTGAAGGTTACGTTCCAGGCCCCTCTGTGCATAAGTGACATATTGTAAAGTGGGGAGCACCCCACTGTAATACGGAGGGTGTGTGGGAAGGAAAGAGAGATTGGGGGGGCGCACCCTGGAAATCACTCGGGGCCACTGCCTGGCCTGTTTTGAGCCTGCCTGCCTACAGCGAGCACAGGGCTGAAGAGGCTGGCCACAGAGGGCAAGGGGTGAGAAGGGTACCCAGCAATACTGGCATCAGGATGAGGGTGAACATGAGGGTGGTGGAGGGGGGAGAAGGCGCCTCTTGCCCCATACCACTGGTTGATTGAAGGCTACATTCCCTTGTCTGGGCAGCAGCCCCGAAGAAGGGGAGGCCAATCTATTTATGTATTTAATACATGTAAAGGCGCCATGCATGAGTGGGATGCATGCTGTATAAACCTTTTTGCTTGAAATTACTTTTAGTGACTGGGTTTGTGTTGGTTCTTTGTTTAGGATTGACTGGGATTTTCTTTGTTTAGGATTGACTGGAATTTGATGATACTGTTGTGTTTACTGTTTGATCATTAAACTGACAATGCTTTGAGCTGTTAAATCGTAACCAATCCTGATTTTCTTTTTCATAGAACGTAATAAAAATCAAAAGGTTTATAAGAAATTACTAAGGAGTTCAGTGGAAGGAGCAAGATGTTGTATTTAAGTAGTGCTAAGCCTCAATCTCTATACTTATTGTGAGATGTGAATTTCTGAAGGTTATTGATGGTGATGCAAGTGATGCAAACTTGCCAGTAGCTGTGACTGCACACCTTTTTTGATCCACAAGTTTTCCAGAGAGAGCAGGATGCCTTGCCCCCTCTCTGATTTGGCTTCCTGACAACACAAAGTGATGACATGGCTTTGGCATGAAGCCAAGGCCAAGTGACCATAATGCTTCCTGCTCTCACTCTGGAAACTTGTGGATTTAAAACATCAGCCATGGAGCATGGAGTGCAGTTATTACAGCTCAGACCACAAAACAAGTGGCATTGGTGGAAAAAGTTGAGGAAGCAGTTTTGAGAAACTTTCCCACCCTGCAATCTCTCCTTTTCCTGCTCTAAAATGTTATGTGATGAACTTCTGTCTCATTATAAGAATTATAAGTTGCTTTTAATTAGCCCTAAACATGCTATTTTAATTTTTTCTACTTCATCAAATCTTCTCATTGTTTTGATTGTCCTAGGTAATGCCAGCCCTCGCTTCATTCGATGTACCACATACTGCTTTCCTTCATCTTCAGATCTGGCGAAACAGGCTCAAATTCCGTTAGCTGCTATCATCAAACCGTTTGCCAATGTTCCATCAAATGAGGTAAAAGAATAAAACTGAAGCTCTGAGAGGAAATGTTTTTGTTCACAAGTTAAGGTTTTCAATGGCTTTGAATTCAGCTGGGATTGACCCTTGGTCTGGGGGAATGATCATCCTTTGACAGGAAAGAACAATCTGTGTGGAGAAAGTATCTATGAAACTGGGCCTCTTGTTTTACAAATTTTAAGTTCATGGTATCATCAAGGAGGATCTGTTGAATTCTCGTAACCTATTATCACAACAAATGTCTTGAGATGCAATTGTCAAGGAGAGCCATCTTTGAACTTTAACAGGATCTTATTTATTTATGCTTATTCAAAGATATAAGAAAATGCATACCCATTACAATGTGTCTTTTTATAATATACTAAGATGAAACAACTACTTAGTCTATAAGAGAACAAAGTCAGAAGGAAGAAAAGATGAGGAAAAATAGAAAACTTGAAAAAAGATTCTATGGCCTTAATGTTTAGATATAATAGGGAGAATACTTTCAAACTGCATGAACGAAGCTACATGGACAGTTTTATCCTGATTTGTTCTTGCTAAACCATAGTTTTTATCTCTAACCACTGGTCATGTTGACTGTAGCTTATGATGGTTGTAGTCCAACAACATCTAGAGGGCACCATGTTGGGGAAACCTGATTTAAATAAACCTCAGTTTCCTAAGTTTAGTCTTCTTGATGAAATTATGGTTTCCTGCTACGTGAATGAGCCTGCATGAGCCTTGGGTTCCCTCCTCTTCTCATTTACAAACCACAAGAGAAGATTAAAAGTGTCTACTTCTGATCTTTAACCTGAGGGGTTTGGCAAGTGTGAAGAGCTGTTTCAGATGCTATCAGTTTTCTGTATAGTCCATGTACATGAATTTTCCACATGTGAACCATTAAGAGACTTTGATCTGTAATTCCTTGGCTCTTCACATACAAATTCTAAAAGTTTTTTTTAAAAAAATTGAATGATGTATTGATGAATATTTAGATAAAGACGTCCACACAGAACACTTGTGGATCCAGGCTGTTCTGTTCATTTGAAATAAAGCGATTTGGGGTTCAACTGAAATAAACATTACAGCTCTCCATGTTTATCAGAACTCCATACAAAAAACAACAGCATTGGATTGTGGCAACCAACTTATGGATCCAATTTTGGGTGTACAAGGATGTGAAGAATTCTTTGAAGAAATAATTTCTACTCAAACACTTATAACTATATTGCTGTCTGTAGTTCTGTATTTCAGAACATTGTCTATACAGATTCCTTCTATATTCATCAACAGAATTTCTTTTCGTTTTCCTCGCTCCAATAGGGATGACCTATCAGGGGTATTTATAGGGTATTTCTTTGAGAATACGATATCATTGTTTGACAGAATATATTTTTAGCCGACCACTGCTTTAGCAACAGACTATAAAAATAAAAGACAGCAGCTATCATGCTAGGCCAGGCGTTCTGCAAGTTTGTTTTGGAGATGTATGACTATTTGCCAAGCCTGGATAAACCAGATGATCTTTGTTTAACATTTTATGTTACTTGCCACTAATATTTTCTTGGCTAGAGGTAACATTCTACAAATTCAAAAATCTTATTCCAATTCCAGATAATATATGTATGTTTGTTTAAAATGTCTAAAAAGAGCTTGGATTGCTAGTAAATGATTCCCACCCCCCACCCCCGTGATCTTATTACAATTGGTAAAATGTACTTTGGCAGGAGACACTGGTAAGTTGAAAGTTAAGTGGGTATTGTTAATGGTTTTCATGTTTATTATGTGTACCACCTGGGACATTTAGGGTGTGGATTACATATAAGTAACATAAATATATTCCTATAGATTAGATTTCATTATTTGTGTAAGATTTCTCTAATAGAGGATGAAATTTCAAAAGTGGGAAGTAAATAGAATAAGAGAAGGTCTTGGAACTTAAGTGGTTCATAGTGTAAATTGTCATAAGCCCCAGTACCTGTTACATACTGCACGTTTCACTAGCATAATACCAGAGTTTGAAGAGACATAGCATTCTGTAGCTGAGGCTGGTCTGAACAGTGCAGTGATCTTTGAAAGCACCCCATTTCATAGGATTTTCCACTCCTATTCTGACCTTTACTCCCATACCTATTAGCATTTAGTAGTCCAGACCTTTCAGATTACTGATGGCAGAGAATCAAGACTCTTGGCTGTAGTTTGTCTGTTTTTCAGACACTGTATTTTCATAGGTTTCTTTGAAAACATGGGGGATTGCCTATCTGGGTTTTCTCAAAGCTGACCCCCTTTTTTACTCTTGATGATGGAGAAATCATTTTGTGTGATTGCAGAATCAGAACTAAAAAGAAAGCTGCTGCCATCTTTTATTTTTTTTATTTCCAAATTCATCTAGAAATTGATTGATAGAGGCAGAATGTGAGTGGCATGGAATTGCACCAAACATGGTTTTCTTTTGCAATGGGTCACAGAAATATGTCTATGCTTTGGATGTACTTTGAGAGGTAAGAATCTAGACTCAACCTGCACATGTTTAACTCCTAGTTAAAAGTTTCATCCAATATGTGGACCAGGATGAGTCAGGATGTGGTGGAGGAAGCAGTTGCTGCTATTATTATTATTATTATTATTATTATTATTATTATTATTATTATGACGCAGGTGGCGCTGTGGTCTAAACCACAGAGCCTAAGGCTTGCCGATCGGAAGGTCGGCGGTTCGAATCCCCGTGATGGGGTGAGCTCCCGTTGCTCGGTCCCAGCTCCTGCCAACCTAGCAGTTCGGAAGCACGTCAAAGTGCAAGTAGATAAATAGATACCTCTCCGTCGGGAAGGTAAATGGCATTTCCATGCGCTGCTCTGGTTCGCCAGAAGCAGCTTAGTCATGCTGGCCACAGGACCCGGAAAAACTGTCTGTGGACAAACATCGTCTCCCTCGTTGTGTGTACAGACCTTCACTCGATGGTCTTTGCCTATATACAGAGCTGCTAAACTTGCAACAGGAAGGAAATTTTGTGGTGGAAAGTTGATCATATTAGCGACAAACCTCAGTATTTATTTTGTGGTTGTTGTTCTTTTTCATTTTTGTGTGCCAGGACTTTCTACAGTGCACATGCTCTCTGTTTCTAGTGCACTGTGGCTCATCTGAATTGCCTAGGTCGATTGATGGTTGGAAGGCCTTGCATCTGAGTGCTGAACTAAATAGCACTTTGGAAATCCTGGTTCTGTTATCTTTGAGCTGGTCAAGATCTTGTTTCATGTCTGAATCTAAAGAAAGTAAATGCATGCAGGCCAGGTTTTAGCCCTCTTTGGGGTAAAATGAGTAGGTAAGGGTTGTGGTCTTAGTCACAAGGACAGGCTTTACCATTGGGCAGAATGAGCTAGTCGTATTAGGCAGTGGATGCTGGGGGCACAGAGTGGCAGTGTGGTGTTGGACAACAGAACTGTCCGCTGTGCAACCTGCTCTACATTCCCTAACCTAATCACTAAAGTGGGGGGGGGGGGAGCACCGCACTGCTGCTCCACCCTATCCTGGTAAGTTGCAGACACCACCAGTGACAGGAAGACAGCTCTGCCCCACCACTGGCTGCATCAAATGTGTACAGTATTCAGTATTTCAATTCAGCTGTACAGTTCTATTTAAGGACTCATTGAATGGCCAAGTGTCAATGTGTCACCCTTCAAAACTAACCTAAAGGTAGCAATTGCAATTCTGTGCCAGGGGAAAGCTAGTTGACAAAAGGTCTTGCTTCCCACTCAGCAAATACAGAACAGGCCCTGTGCTTTTCATTTGTTTGTTTTTTGCTCTGGCAATTATATGACAATGTTTTTGTGGGGGTTTTTTTGTCCTTTATTTTAGTGGGCTCGTCTGCACCTCCATTTGCCCGACCTCTTTAGCCCCAAGAAAACCCGCAGTTTGCATCTGGATTGGAACATACGGCAGTCAGGTTTTCTGAGGACTGCTGTTTGTTCCAGTTCCTTGGTAAACAGTATATTTTCCAGGGGAAATCTGTGTGGCTAACACAAAACCTCTTGGACCTGTGCCTAGGAAGCAAGAGACAAGCAGAAAACCACTTAGATCCCTGCTTTATAGGCACAGGACAAGGAGAAGTATGGACGAGTCCATATTCTGAAATGGAAACTGTGTTCCGCTCTTTTGCTGCCAAAATGGATCATAAGAGCAGTCATAAATTAAAGAGTGTAAACCCTGCTCCAAGCCTTAAGGGACCTTGCACATTTTACAAAGCTGAATCGGAGGGAGATTTAAGGCACTGGTTTTCAAGAAATCATACAAAGTTTTATTGAGTTTACATGTGCAAAGGAAATATCTCCTTAACTGACTTTACATAAGCACATTTCTATTTCAAACGCCCTACTTCTCAGCATTTTGAGGGTGATGTTTCATTTAAAGATTAATTTCCATGGAACTGAAGGAGCCTTCCTGGGAAATAACTAGATAGTTGTCTGGGTTGCTGTTGTTGTTTTTATTCAGGCCCAAATGATTCTCTCCTTCCCACTGGTTAATGTTGAACATAATTCACCAGTCCTGCTCTGCATAGGCTTATGCTTCTTAATTTTGATTTATTTATGATAAAATATGAAGTTGACACTTTAGATCTGCAAAGTGATCAACACTTCCTGTTGCGTGTTGAGGTTCCCATGCCACCCCCCAAAATAATTCACACATCACACATAAATTTTTGTTTCAGGTTTTTTGGCATAATTTTGGCCACAACTTTATTCAAAATACAAAAATGTGAGTGGTTGCTTAGGCATTGGTTATGACTATCTGTCCTTGCCCCAGGAACAGAACTGACTTCCGGATTCCAGCGGAAGCCAGTGCGGGAAACAATTATTGGGTGAGAAATGAAGCTGGGCCTCAGTCCCTCACTTCTCACCCGCATGTTCCTGTGGGGCTTGCACAGCCCAAGTCCGATGCCAGGGACAAGGACGAAAAGAATGGCAAGCCCCTGGATTCCTTTAACGGAATTCCCTTTCCGCAACACCATTGGAGGGGTAGGCACTTACCCCTCCACCAACCAATTTTAACCAATGCCTAACCGCCAACCTTACAAGTTGTGACGATTTGCTACGCAGTAGGCAAAAAGCAAATGGCACCAGCCAATCAGCCAGATGGCAAAATTCCTACCAGGCCCCTGCACCAAGGCAGATGACCCCATGACAGGCATAGCAAGGTCAAGCAAATGAACCCCCCCCCCATTACAGGGAGGGTGGGAGGGTGATCCGGTGCAAACAGCCAAAAGGACGCCCAAAGTTGGGCATCCAGCATTTAAAACCTCTGACCCCCAGTTAAATCAGCCATGATAAAATGGGCTCAAGACATTGGTTATAATATCATGTCTGAGGACTGGGAAAGGTTATGGACCACCGGTATGAAGTTTACGGCATGTAATGCCTTGAAAGAAAACATTATGAAAATGGTATACAGGTGGTACATGACCCCAGTCAAGCTTGCTAAGATATATCATTTGTCTGATAATAAATGTTGGAAGTGCAAGGAGGCTGAAGGAACATTCTTTCACCTTTGGTGGACCTGCCCAAGAGTGAAGGCCTTCTGGGAAATGATCTACAATGAATTAAAAAAGGTGTTTAAGTACACCTTTCCTAAAAAACCGGAGGCCTTCCTCTTGGGCATTGTCGGCCAAAAGGTGCTAAAGAAGGATAGAACGTTTTTTATGTATGCTACCACAGCAGCAAGAATTTTGATCGCCAAATATTGGAAGACTCAAGATTTGCCCACACTGGAAGAATGGCAAACGCAACTGATGGACTATATGGAGTTGGCCGAAATGACTGCCAGAATCCGAGACCTGGGAGAAGAAGCAATGGAGGAGGACTGGAAAAAAATTAAGAACTATTTGCAAAAATTTTACAAGTTATATGAACTATAAAAGATGCATAATTTGAAATACCAGCCCCAGCAATGAGAGCGTAATATATATGAAATTGGATAACAATATTGAAAGAACCAAAGTTTAAATGTTAAATACAATAATAGGTTTTATTTTTAGAGTAAATGGATAATAAGGGATTTAAACTTAAATTGCAATTGAAAGTATAAAGAAACACATGAAACAAGATTATAATTTGCTGACAAATTTATTGTTAAGAATGCATTGTGCGGGAGATGTGGGGAAGTTCGATAGAAAGATGAAGTAAGCTGTTGAAAAGTTATACTTTTTTCTTTTTCTTCTTTTGTCTTTTATCTTCTTGTTTCTCTTTCTTCTGTTTATGTCTGAAAAAATGTAATAAAAACTTTTTTTTAAAAAAAAATAAAACCTCTGACCCCACCTCCAAATTTGGCAACATTCAATTCTCCCCAGAGACCCAATTAACCATTTCGCTGCCTGCGTTCTTCGCCAAAATCCGCCCAGCAACAATGGGGTGGCTTGCATCCCCAACCGCAACATGTGCTCTCTGCTATGGAGAACATGCTTTCTCAGACACTTTCCTGTATATCTAGTCACTAATCATGTTTTCCTAATGGGAGAAGAGAGAATGAGTTTGTTATATCATAGAACAGAATTTTGAATCTATGACCCCCACTTTCAGTATGAAAATACTATTTTGGGGACCATATATGCAGGGCTGGTGCTTTCATTAGGCCAACTAGGCAGCTGCCTATGGCCCAGACCTCAGAGGGAGCACTACTGACCTTTGAGAGGCACAGATTTATACAGATAAGTTTTGTTATATCTTATAAATTTCTGATAATATTTTACTTATATTTTTTCTACAAGACATCTGTTTTTGAAAACTGAAGTTAGCAATTTGGGGTGTGTGTAATTAGTTAGCCTTACTGCATGTATGTCCCATTATAGGCATAGGAATTACCTGAATGTGTTTAAAGCATCAAGAAAACCAAATTAATTTTGGGCTCTTTTGCTGGGCAGGCTTGAAGGATGCAAAGAATGAAGGGTACAGAATAAACTTTTAGTTAACAGAAAATATCCTTTATTTTATGCCAGTGGGAAACAAACAGTGATGGTGCTTGGAGCAGAAATTAGAAACTTGCAGATTTTCTCAGAACCCTTGTGTAATGGTTTGTACAAAATCACAGATACATGGTATTCTGTTAGTTCTATATGGACGGCTGCAAATATCAGTAATCCTACCACATCAGTTCAGCCCTGAGTGAAAGCCATGGAAGGCAAAGGCTTGGTATGGAAGCAGAGGCTTTGTTGTAAATTGTTGTCATGACCTTCCGATAACAAAGTTAAAACTATAACTCTCTTATTAAAGTAGCAATTACCCATCAGTTATGCATACAAGCTTTGTTCAATTTCTTTCCTTTCAGTTCCTGCATTCTGATTGCTTCTGTTCACTGACATTTTGGAGACATGTTGTCTAAGTACAGTTTCTTGATTATCATCACGCATTCCATTTCATGTTTCTGCTTCCATCATTGGTTAATCCTGACTACTGACCTTCCCTTGATAAACAGTGTGGCCTATCATCCAAATAACAGTTCAGCACTTCAAAGCTGAGAAGTAGTTGCATGTACTTTGTCTTGTTAATTCAGGCACTTGCCCCTTGGACTCCACAATCACTAGAATTTGTGGTATTCTACTCTGCTGTCAATACCAAGCACATCATACATTTGTAAGAATGTGTGTGTGTGTGTGTGAGAGAGAGAGAGAGAGAGAGAGAACTACACAGAATTACAAAAATAAAAACGTCGCCTTGTGAAGATGTACACATATAAGATATTGTGGAAAGCAGAGGACATGGCCTGTTTTATTTCTTTTTTGAAAATGGACTTTGTATTTGTTAATCATGCATTGTACAATGCATTTGCAATATCTACTTAAAGAAAAGTTGTAATACTAGAATATTGTTAATGACTTTATTACATGTATTCCCTGCTGTGTCATAGTACAACCAATTGTTGGTTCAATGCATTGTCTCATCCCATTAGCTAAAAATAGCCAGATCCAGATGATTTTGAAGGTTTTAGTTGCATGGATCTTAAAAAATGACAAATTTTGCATAATTACATAGCCGTGCAACTTCTAAAAAAAAAATACTGAAGGTCACTCACATCTGGCTTATGGCGCCAATTCTATAGATGCCACAATCCCAATTAAAATGGTGTCTTTGACAATGGAATGTGGTAATAAACCTTCAGTTTCATGCATTGGCCAATGTTGTCTTGGTTCCCTTGGCTTTGTTCGGTGGATTTAACGTAAAAGGGTTTTATTTGCCTTTTTGATTTCATGCTATGCCGGTGACATAGAAAGTGACATTATCACTTGACATCTGTGAACATGTTGACCGCCCAGGCATGCCTCTGTTACTTCTTACCTCAAATGATGGATGTGAGGAAAATTTGTGTTGGCTGTTCTTCGGATGGGGTCATCTTTGTCTTAACAGCATTCACACATTATTAAGTTGCAACATACAATAAGAAAATCTTTGAACACTAAGGCAGTTTTCACCAGAATCACTTCATCTAATTTATAAATGTCACATGTATGATGATGTCACTCTGACCAATGCTACCATATTCTAAGAACATAAGAGCCTGCTGGATCAGTCCAATGGCCTATCTAGTTCAGGATCCTATTCTCCCAGTGGCCACACACATGCCCATGGGAAGCCCGTAAGCAGAAGTCAAACACAAAAGTACTATCCCCTCCTGCAGTTTCTAGCAGCAGGTATTCAAAACCACACAGTCTCCAATGAGAAGCCAGAGCAATAGCCATCATGGCTAGTAGCCATTGATAGCCTTTATCTCTATGAATATATCTAAACTTCTTCTAGTCATCCAAGTTGTTGGCTTCAGTTCCTTTTCTTAATTGAATTTGCCTTTCTCACAGCTGCTGAGCACTGGGTTGACATCTTCATCAAGCTAGCTACTTTGATCCCAATGTTTTGTTCCTCAGCAGCCACTGCCAGTTCAGACCCCACTGTGTGTATATGTGAAATTAAGGGGAGTTTGCCACAATATGCTACTGCTGCTACTACTGTTTTAATAGCCCTGAACAATTTAGAAACACCAGCAAGCCTCCACACCTTACTGCTTACTCCTAACCCTAGATCATTTATGAATACGTTAGAAAACATGGGTCTCAATATCAACCCTTGGGGACTCCGCTTTCTATATTCCTTCATTGAGAGAACTAGCCATTTTTTCCTTTGTTTTGCATCCTGTTAAGTAACCAGTTTCTGATCCATGAAAGGACCTTTCCCTTTATCCTATGACTGCTAAGCTTACTCAAGAGTCTTTGGTGAGGTACTTTTTCAAAGCTCCAAGTACACTGTGCCAACAAGTTCACCTCTATCTATATGGTTGTTAACACTTTCAAATAACTAAAATAGCTTAGTCAGACTGGAATTACTCTTGAGGAAGCTATGCTGGTTCTGCTTCAGCCAGGCTTGTTCTTCTATGCTTCATTATTTTATCTTTAACAACACTTTCCACCAGTTTTCCTGGAACTGACATTAAACTAACTAGACTGTAATTTCTATAATCCCTCCTGGATTTCTTTTTAAAAATTGGTGTTACTTTGGCCACTTTATAGTCTTCATATAAGAAGGCTGCTCTGGGGGACAAGTTACATACTTTAGTTAGAGAGCCTCAATTTCACATTTGAATTTGTTGAGAAATTTCAGGTGAATATAATCCAGACCTGGCGATTTGCCGGTTTTTATTTTGCCTATTAGGCCTAGAATTTCCTCTCATCACCACCATTTGCCTCAGATTTCTAAGGCAGAAGAGGCTGCGAATCCTTCATCTTATATGTTACATGTAGGAACATTGCCACACAAATTGTTAACCAGAGCCATATATGCCTCATTCCTCCAGAGAATCCTGGAAACTGTAATTTGTGAAGGGTTCTTCAAATTGTAGCATTGCAAGGGATTATATGGTGGAAGCAATGTACTTTAAATGTATGGTGTGTCTGGAACCATAATTTGTTTTTAATGTTAATTAGATACAAAATTGTGTAAATAGCATCAGTTGTAAATGCACTTTAACTGTTCTAGGATAAGTATTTGTATACAATATAAATATGAGAAAAATTAGCAATACATGTCTAGCATTTACCAATCTGATTAGGAAAAAAGTATCCTACTTTACTCTGGGGGTACTACGAATTTTACTGGTTGCTTAAGATTTAACAATAAGCACAAGCCCTCAATATCTCCTAGTACACAGTGCCACCTACAGAGAGTATGGTGGATTAAAAAGTGTGTGTTCCAAAATCTACACATCACTTTTATTCTCATAGGAGAATGAAATTATCTCCTCACCCCACCCCACCCCACCCCAGTATGAGTACAATGTGTGTACCGCATTTTAGTCAATTCAATAAGATATGTGTGCATTGTTATCAATTTACTAGGATGAGTGAAATGATAAACTTGCATACAAAATTGTTGCCTTGTTACTATAGGCTTAAAATTAATTTTAAATCTCATGTGTAATCATCAAAAAAGAAGCTGTTGGCCATAGATCTGAATTCGTAGAAAACATTTTTTACAGGTTGTTGATTTTGTATTACTTGTGTCATCATTGGAAATATTGAAGCAAAAAGCCTTAGTTTAAAATTCAGAAGGGGATGACTTCAAGGAACCATAAAACTCAACCAAAATAATTGCTTCTAACAACCATGATGGCAATCTCACGTTGATTTGAAATGAATAGGACATTACTAGAGTAAGTGGTTTCCTAAAAACATGAAAGTTAAACGGTACTATTTTGGGGGTAACTAGATAATTCCTGCAATGAGTGGCATTTTAATCTTATTGCAGAGCAGCTTGCATGTATTTACACATTTAACCTAGTTTAAATGGGTGATGCTGTGGCAGCTCTGATTACATGATAGCACTCCCACTCACAAAATAAACCCCTATTGCTTCTAGTTGTACTCTGGTTGCACTATAGAAAGACAGTGTGGGTGTTTCCTTTGAATGCCTGTATTCTAATTTAGTACTGCCGACATCTAAAAAAGGAAGAAACTGAATACAAAACTATTTAAAAACACACAGTGCTAATTTTGCCTCCTTAGGGACACAGCAAGAAAGGAAAGTGGGGCAACCCACTCCAAATATGATGATAAAAAACCAAGCTGATTTGTTTTCTTTTTACTAAACCTGTCTGTAGTAATAAATTGGATACAGGCAAGGGGAAAAAAATATGTCTGCAAGTTCCTAACCTTAACCAATGACTTTTATGAGCATTCTTATTTGTATGTTGAGCCTTCTGGTTTCTGGAGACACTTTTAAGATGATGTGTTTATTACAGTTTCCCTTTTCACCTTTACAAGTTCACTGAGGTTCATTGTCCATTGCAAAGCAGTGTCCCAACAAATTATGTATGGAAAAATACATATTTGCATGTATACGGAAATTAATGAAACAACCCTCATCACCTCTAACCAAACTATTTGCATGTTGGACACAATCCAGCACAAAATAAATACTTAACCCTGTCCAATACTGTCATACCAATGAGAAGTAAGGCTTGCTGAGTTTAGTGGAGCTTGTTCATAAGTAATTGTATGTAGGATTATAGACATAGGGTGAAATCTGTGTTCATATGCCAGTGGAACAGACATAGTTGGTGGATTGGATGCCCCTCCCCTGCTTGCAGTCCCCTGTGCTCCCATAAAATCTTCTCTGGAAAATTGGGGGTGGGGGCTACTAAATATTGCTGTTGCAAACCTCTGCTCCATTCATTTCAAATTATTTATATCCTTATTAACTTCTGTTTCCATTCTGCCACTGAAATATATGAAGGCTATCCATCACGAATGATTAATTCCTTGTGCAATGGTTCAGAGACATAATATGTGTGACTCCCAATGCTGAAAAGACAAACTTTTGTCAGTTTAAAAGAGGCTTGTTTTTTCAGCTTCAAAGAGAGATCCATATATACTATCTAATCTGGATTGTAGCATTGGTCTGGAAAAATTGCTCTTTGACATTTTATATCAAAGCCCAGAAATTCGTCTTTCGCCGACAGAAGTTTTACTGCTAAATTCCCATTACATGATCAAAACATTTCAATAGCCATTCTTCTTCTCCCACCCCAGAATGTATCTTTTACATAACAAAGTGTTAAGCATACTTTTTGTTGGAGTGTTCAATTTGGTTTACTGGTAACAGGTTTTGTTTTCAAAAATGAAGAAATATTCATTGTAGTGTGACATTCTTGGTGAATTGTAATATCGAAGTAGCATTTTAAAACAGGGGTAGCCAACATGTTCTCTGGATGTTGGACTATAATTCCCATCATTATTGATCTTGGCTGTGCTCTCTGGAGCCAATGAGAGTTGGAGCCCAACAACATATGAAAGGAAGCTCTTCTGTTTTAAAACTTTGTTAGAGGAGATAGTATTTAGCACACATGCAATCATATTTTGCAAAAAGGTTTTTGGGAAGACTGAAAACTAATACTGGGAGAAATATTTATTGAAATGAATAACAAACTTGTACACAGTGTGAACTAGCAAAAATAAATTAGGCAAAGCATTCTCAACAGTAAAAGAGAGCAAATTAATTTTAAAAAACATACATTTTGTGTGGGCCATGCACATTTCTTAGAAGAGACCCTATAATTTCAATGGAACTTACTTCCAAGTATATATTATCACTCTTATCCTACACAATTATGTGGGGTTAGTGGCTTAAATGTTTGTTTACAGTAGGTATGATCCAGCCAAAGTTAAGCATTTTTAAATCCCACTTGATTCAGTGGGAGAGATTTGTGCTTAATGCTGCCATTAAAATAAGGTAACCTTGAGTCGCACATGCTTAGCTAACTGTGTTGTTCCCTAGTAATTATACATAATGCTTCAGTAAATTTGATTGGTAATCTAGAACTTCTCCATTGTAAAGAGTTGGCATGCAGTGATCTTAGATTTCCTTTCACTTGCTTCAGTTAAGTAACAGGAAAAATAAAAGCATGGTTTGTGAATTAGTGAAAACACCATTTTCTTCACATAGTCAGGATGTGAAGAAGATGTATTGATGAATCAACACTCTGGCTTGGCTCTAACATAAAAATCCTTTTTGAGAATGATCCATGTGCTCCTTTACCATTTCCCTTTCATACTCTCATTGCGCAGCAGTTTTTGGCAAAGAAATCCTGGTTTCTCAAACCACAGTTTCCCAGGCGATCCAAACTGAGAACTCAGCTACACAGCTGCAATGATAACATTACAAATGTGTTATAAAAATGTGACACCAGATGACCCTGTGGATCTCAATGGCAGATTGCATTATATATTTTATAGCGGGGCTTTTTGTAGCATTTTCAAAGTGTTTTTTAATATCTATGTAGATCCAGCCTAAGAAACTGTGGTTTAGGGCTACCTCCAAACAAGAATATGAAACCAGCAACAATTCCAAATTGATTGGTGCTTTGGTAGTTTAGTGATCTTGTTTAATCTGCAGCTAAGTGCTTTTTTAAATTCTCCGTAGACACCCCTTTATGTGGTAAATCATGGTGAAACAGGACCTATTCGATGCAACAGGTGCAAGGCTTATATGTGCCCCTTCATGCAGTTCATTGAGGGTGGAAGACGATATCAGTGTGGATTTTGTAACTGTGTGAACGATGGTAAGTAGTACTTATTTATTTTGAAATAATGGAAGCCACTTTCTAAGCAAATGTGAAACTACTTAGGTCTTTATTTTTATTTTTTAAAGTTTTTGAAGACTTTGTTTCATTTTCAGGCCAATCTGCATTGACTTGAAAGTCACATTAATTTAAATACCTAAGAAAGTAAGTGAGCCCAAGGTTGCATTCCAAAGTAAGGATCTGCATCTTGCTAAAACTACGTGATGGATTTTAAAAATATATATATACTAAATGCTTAACTTCGTGTGAACATGAAGTGCTGAATGACTCATACATCAGAATTTTTATATGTGGTCTTCATGCTCTTTTAGACCTAATTTTGCTATGGACTTTCCTTGTGTCATCCTGGATATCAGAATGGAATTACTTAACCATTTGATCCAGGAAAATGGATGTCACTGGGAAGAGCACAGAACTTGTTTTCTCTAGCCTTAAAGCTGTGACGAGTTAGAAATTCTTTCATTAAGAAAATTCTCCTTCCTGGATGCAATCATCTGGAATGGGAAAGGCATAGGCATTTTGGCATGCAGAATAAACTTTAAGAGCAAAACCTGTGTTGAGCTTTTCACTGGCTTTCCCTAGGGAATGCATATGTATGCACTCAACAAGGATGATCAAACTGTTCTGAGAAAATGTACCTGAATCCTTTGTTCTGAAAAGTTCTGTAAAATAATATGGCTGCTGTAATGATTTACGTCTTGTCTGCAATTTCATTAGATTGAATAGGCATGCAGAGGAGGTTATGCCATTATATGAGATTATTTTCTGAGCAGGCTGAAAATGTGTTTCAAAGGGGGAAGCATATTTTAACTGCCCAGAAAAGAGCAAATGTTTAGGTTGTTGCATCCCTTTATGACAGAGGATTTTAATGGTTAAATCATCCATTAATTTTCCCATGATGGGAGTTGCTTTGAACACAAGATGCCATGCCATATTTGTCCAAGTGCAGTTGCATGTGACTCATAAGTACGAGTTCCTGAGCTTTTGGCTGGTTCCCAAGACTTTGCCAGAATGAGTCTTTCGAGACGTTTGTATCTAGTTGGATTTCCTCAGCTGGATCAAAGTGGCAGCAGAGAGCTTTCCCTAATACAGTAATCTTTTCAACTCTGAAACATGAACCTCGAAAGACTTATGCCAACTCTTGTTTGTCTCAGACCTTAATCTGCAGAATGAAATAGAGAGAGAGGGCCGTTGGCATCATGGGCTGTTAACTCAGCATGAAGTTCTCACAAATGCCTACTATTTGCATAGCAATAAGCTACCAAATTATTATTTAAACTGATATTGCAGTAAAAATAGAATCATTTGCACTTTTGCAGGGCCTTTTCATCTGTATCCTTTCATGCACTGTAATTAAAGCTTCAAGTACGCATCATAAGCAGAAGGATTAAGAGAAAATTGTCCAGTCTTGCTGAATAGGTGACTGGCAACAGTGAGACACTAGTGAGTTGTTTTGCATCGGGGACTATGAGTGAAAATTGTAAAGCAAACTTTTGTTTCCACGTTGGAGAAGGAAGGGCACTGGGAGTCTTAAAAGAGCCACCAAATAAGACTCATGTTTATCCTATTTATACCTGCCCTGGGATTGCAGAAGTATGAAAAAAGACACCAGGCTTTGTCCCTGGCTTGCGGAGCAAGGGCCCCAGGGTGTATGTTTTATTGCTGCAATCTATTCTAAACTGCCTTGGAGAACATTCAGTTGAAAAGGGGTGCATAAATATTTGAAGTAAATAAGCAACAAGCACCCTAACAGCTGAGCAAGGGCTTATCCACACAGTCACCCAAAATGTTTCCAACTTATTTTTAAGAATTTTGTCATTTTCTTGTTCAGTAGTACTATGTCTTCCCTGAACTATCATGATATTCGTAATAGGCAGGGGAGTGGAGAAGGAGGTTGAACCTAATGCTATTTTCCATTCCTTGCCATCCACTTTTATAAACTTAAACAAGATAAGTGCTTTGTTGAAAAGTCTGAATTAGCAAATTTCTAGCTCATACTGCATTTGAAGCTGCCTTATATGGGGCCAGATTATGCATTCACATGGTAGTTTATTCCACTTTCATGATGTTACCCTACCTCTTAATTTCCACAATATATTCGAGCTTTTCCATGATGAGAAGCCACTGCCAGAACTATAGTGGGATATAGCACACACCCAGAGCCATCTGTGTGTTTAGCAAAAGGGGAGAAATCAGCTTCCTGTTTTTGTTTTCCTTTAGTTCCTCCATTCTATTTTCAACATCTGGATCACATTGGCAGAAGAATAGACCACTACGAAAGGCCAGAGTTATCTCTAGGATCATATGAATACATTGCTACTTTGGATTATTGCAAGGTAAGTCTGTTCAGCCTGGAAAACAGTTTGTAAACTTTGTGCTAAATCAAGGAGAACCCATTACATTTGTAAAACACACACACACAAATGAAAGAAGGAAAAGAAAGAAGAGAGAGACTCACTTGCATGGATTATAGAGGGAGGAAAGAGCTCTGCAGATACTTATTAACTATTTGTTGAGGAATTAGGTGCCCTTTGATCAGTGAGGCTTACTACTAGGTAAGTGTCCTTAGGGCTGCAGCCTTAATGTATACCCTCCAACATTTCTCCGAGAAAATAGGGACGTCCTAAGGAAAACTGGGACATTCCAGGTTCAAATAAGAAACCAGGACTGCTTCTGTAAATCTGGGACTGTTCCTGGGGAATAGGAAAACTTTGAGGGTCTGTTACTGGTTTAAGCGTAGTCTCTAGTTTTAGTCTGCACCAAAGTCAAGGTGATTATGTTGTTGTTTAGTCGTGTCCGACTCTTCATGACCCCATGGACCAGAGCACGCTAGGCACTCCTGTCTTCCACTGCCTCCCGCAGTGATTAAACCCAGTTCTAAATGCATTAGGTGAAATCCGAATAAAGTTAAATGTCACATAAGTTCACATTGATTTTAATGTGGGTACTCACAGGCGTCTGCTTGGCTATTGTGAGAATAGAATGCTGGACTAGATGAGCCTCTGACCTGATTTAAGTGTGACATAGAGTTGTTTACTGTTGCAAAAACTGTTATGTGTGCACAGTGCATACACTGTAAGAGCATTTCCATTAATTTCAGTAAAGGCACTCTGTCCATACCCTTTCCTTTTGCAATTACAGAATGTGTCCCTCCGTTAAACTGACTGGACATCCTATACATGTCAAGGCAACTATTTGTACACGTACAAAATTGCACAGGCCTCTCAGTCAGGTTGTATGGGGTTAAGCTATTTTCATTTTACACAAGGTTTTAATTTAACTGTTGACAGTCCCTTTTTACTGTTGACGCTCCACATTGTAAAGTCTTTCACTAGAATGGTACATTCATGATTTGGGGATAGTGTATCGAATACAACAAAAGCATAATGATGTATTTCCCTCCTACATTGAAGGAAAACCACAATTTTTCTTTGCCTTATTGAATAACAGTGAGGATGAACAGCTAGAAAAACATTAACAAATAACAGCTGTTGAGTAGTGTTGCAATTCTTTGGAATGGATTTAGTAAATGCAAAATTTTTGCTTTTTCAATAAATGTCTCACAAGAGTGCCAACTTAGCCCTGCGACCAGGGGTGCCTGGAGCTGTGGGTGCCATGCAGTGTGAATAGCCCTGGCACGAAAATTTCTGGGTGCCTGGCCCCTTCATGGGGATTTTTGTGGGTGCTTGGGCACCTAGGGAGTTGGTACCTGTGATGTGTCATGAATCTCTCCAAGGTCTTTTGCTATAGAATTTACATAAGGTATGAGAATGTTTGTCAGCCTGCTGCAAATGCAGAAACTGTAACAGCTTTTGAAAACCTCAGATCTCCACTTACATTGCTGTAGCTCACATATTTTACTGCCGGGTGTTGCTTTGGAGTCACTTGGAAATGAATGAAAGGAAAATAAGGGTTGTTATGGCTAGCCTTTAAGTATGCTGACAAAAATCCTGCACTCGTTATCACCTTTGTTGCTGATATGTACTTCCATCTTACCATATCCATTATTAACCTGTGAATGTTTGATGAACTATAACAAGTAAATTATAGGCCAGGAAGTGACTTTCACAAAACACTTAACACGTGCAAGCGCTCAGGCTGATTGTTTGTTTGATAATGGAAATGTTAGGGGAGCCTCTTGTGTGTACATTCTGAAACCAGGAGTCTGCAGTGCCGGGGTTGGGGTGGAAAGTATGTTGTTTATCATCTTTACGTTTTTTGGAGCAAAGGTGAGACTGCAATTGATTGCAACGGATACCTGATATCTCAGTTGACTCTCATAAATTGCCTTGGTGCTGCGGCTTTCTTTAAAAGACCTTTGAGAAACATTTGTGTCTGTTTCTTTGAGTATTTGCTTATTCTTTAAATTTCTAAAGTAATTAGTCTTCTGAAAATTGCTGAGCATTGAGTATAAATAGTGGAGGTATCAATGTATTTGATTCAAATGTGGTGTGTGTGTGTTATATGACGCTTCACAAGAGAAGCAGCAGCATGCAGAAATCTGTAGGTTTCTGCAGTAGTTGTGCCTCTTGGTTACATAAAACTACCTGTTGAGGACCAGCCACATGTTGCATTAAATGGGTGCATGCATTTCATGTGCCTTATTTTACCATTACAAATAACAGGCAGATCAGAACCATAGTGCAGGGGGACTTAGCCCTTTTTCTTTTTGCCATGTTCCCAGTGAGCATCCTCCCCCACATTCATCAGTGCTCTGGAGCTGCTTTTTCATTTGGGAAGCTGTCTCTTAGGGTGAAATTCTGTGTGTGTTTGTGTGTGAGAGAGATATACCGGTATATTTCAGTGGCACCACAGTGCATGGGGGCCACCTATGCGTGCTGATCTAGTGTCTCTTTCTCCCTGCCAACTTTGGTTTTTTTAAAAAATAAAAACAAGATACATGCAATTACATGCATTTAACCTATTGTCTTCTTGGGGTTGTTCATCAGTAAATGCTGAAAATCTGAACTCTGTTTTCTGATTGCTACAGTCATCTGAAGGTATATATTTTTGAAGCTTTTAAATTGGATAAATAAAAGCTTCATACAGAAAGAAAGAAAGAAAGAAAGAAAGAAAGAAAGAAAGAAAGAAAGAAAGAATAGAAGATGAAAAATAAAAATGGGGAAGCTACTTGTTAAACACCTAGGTATAAATATTGTG
This sequence comes from Podarcis bocagei, assembly GCF_964188305.1. Lineage (NCBI taxonomy): Eukaryota > Metazoa > Chordata > Lepidosauria > Squamata > Lacertidae > Podarcis > Podarcis bocagei. The sequence continues at coordinate 52,075,626 of NC_138134.1, forward strand.
TGAGGGGGAAAATTTTTTGCCCAATTCTTAACAGTTTTACTGAAACACAAGTTTTGTCAGTAAAAAACATTATCCTACGGCAGTGACTTACCTGTGCAAATAAATAAGCAAAATGATTGCCCAACAATCATTAGGGGAGTCTGTGGAAATATCTGGATGGATGATGAATCTTTGGTAGGTATTTTATTTTTCCTGATTTTTGTGGCTGATTTCTTTCTTTTTTTTGTAGAACAACAAGCCTCCACAGCCGCCAGCCTATATCTTCATGATTGATGTTTCCTACAATAACATAAAGAGTGGCCTTGTTAAACTTATCTGTGAGGAACTGAAGACTGTATTGGATAGACTTCCAAGGTAAAGACAACAGTAAACTTCTAGTACATTTAGGATCCTTGGTGAAGATGTAGTAACTGCCAGGTAAAAATTATTTGGTGTTTGCATAGAATTTGCTCCATGCTCTTTTTTTCCTTCTGGATATCACTTTCTTGGGGTTCCCAGTTTGGTTGGTTTGAAAGATTCTGCTCCTCATCAAGCACTGCATGAATGGCACGGAATGTCTTGGTTTGCTCCCTCCTCCTCCATGTTGTGACTGCAGACTCCATATGTACTCCATCCACTGGTTTTGCTGTGCTGTAGGAAGGTCAAACTCCTTCAGTTCTGTTCAGCTTGTTCAAATAATTAATGCCTTCCTGTGTCCCTCAAGAAGGCAAGCATTCCAATACTGTTTGAGATGCATGCTCTGTAGCATGTTTCAACAATAGCACGTGAGACAAGGGAGCCACAGTTAACCAGTGCATATTGATGTACTACACTTCTCCCTTGTTGTGAGTGGGAAAACAAGCCGACTTTAAACCATGGCTTCAAACGTTGGCTTGATTTGAAGCCACTAACCCTGGTTTCTGGGTTTTCTATGATTACATGTTGAATCTTTTGCCACTTGCGCGTATCATTGGCTTATAGAACTAAATCAGGGTTTTTGGCTCCATGTTGTGTTCAAACGCTAGTGTTTAATTTGTATACATTGGGCTACAGTCATACCTTGGTTACAAACGCTGTGGGTTGCGCATTTTTGGGTTGCAGACCATGGCGAACCCAGAAGTACCAGAATGGGTTACCGTACTTCCAGGTTTCTGTGCTCGCACATGCGCAGAAGTGCAAAATAATGCCATGTGCATGCGCAGAAGTGCTGAATCGCGTCACGCGTGTGCACAGACGTGGTGCTGCGGGTTGCAAACGTACCTCCCACACGGATCATGTTCGCAATCCGAGGTTCTTACATACTGGACAGGAACTGGTACAGGGCTGTGGTGGTGGTTGGCAGAAGTGAGATTTGCTTTTCGCTCCCTTTACTCATCTGATTATTCTGGATGTATTTCCTCTTTCTCTTCACTCCCGCCCCCTAAATCTTCAAACAGGCATTTAGCTTAAAATAAAATAGTAACACTTCAGGCTCCTGGTAGTGTACGTTCATCTGTTTAAATATTTACCTGGCTTTTCCCCAACCCCCCCAATTTGAAATTCAGTAGTACTTCAGAGGGCAGAGTGGGAGCAGGGGCACCACACAGCATTTTCCTGCTTGAGGCAAAGTGGGATGTGCCACCCCACTCTGCTGCTCTGCTGTGCCATCTTTGCCTCAGCTCTGCCCACCTATACCAGAAGCAGCACCACACCACCTCCGCTGCTGACAGAGAAGTCGGGCCGCCATCAGCGCTGATTTCTGGTGAGATCTTGCCAAAATCTTGCAAAATCTCTCTTGCACTGTGAAATCTTGCGAGATCTTGCAAGATCTCACAGGAAATTGGCACCAGTTCCAGCGGTGGAGGTGACAGAGTACCCACAGTAGCACAGCCTTGGGGGCTTCCGCTGCCTGAGGTAGCTGCTTCACCCTGCCTCATGGATGGGCAGAAAGGACTGACTTTAGGACTGTCACAAGGACAGCTCAGCAACACCCTTCACATCTGGGTTTTGCTGAAGCCATGGGGGGGGGGACAGCTGCCCTTGTGCTATTTTCTGAAAGAAATATGGCCAAGAAAAGTGTGAGTACAAATTCATGGTGGGCTCACTAGTAACACTAAGGCTGCATGCACACCATACATTTAAAGCACAGATCTTCCCCCAAATAATCTTAGGAACTGTGGTTTACCCCTCACAGAGCTACAGTTCCCTGCACCCTTAAACTACAGTTCCCAAGATACGTGTGTTCATATCCTATTGATGTTCAGCCTTTCATTCACTTTGTCTCAGGCTAAATCTAGGTCTTTCGTAAAGATTGTTTCTTGTTGTACAGTTTAGACACTCATGGGATGACAATTAATATTAATGTCGTAATTAACAAAGCTCTCTTTTCCCCCTCCTCCATGCAAAATAATGCTTTTGAAATTTAACCTGCACCTGTGTTTTCTAAAACCATTTCTCTTCCAGGGAGGAGCAAGAGGAGGCTTCAACTATTCGGGTTGGATTTGTCACCTACAACAAAGTCCTCCATTTCTTCAATGTAAAACGCAATCTTGGCCAGCCTCAGATGATGGTGGTCACTGATGTCAGTGAAGTGTTTGTCCCTTTACTGGATGGTTTCCTCGTCAACTTTCAGGAGTCAAAAGCTGTCATAAACAAGTAAACATATAAATTATGCTTTTTATGCTCAGGTGTGAATATCTTCAATAGCAATTACCTTGGGTGATTTCATCAATTTTCATCAATTTTCCACCTACAAAAATTGACAACCACATATTTAAAGACCATGGTTATGACCTAGAGAGATATGCATGTAAAACTTGATTGTATGTGTGCTCCCATAGGTGCATAATGTCTGTAGACCAAGCTTCCCTAATCATGAGTCCCTCAATGTTGTTGGACTACAACTCCCATCACCCCTGACCTGATGTCTGGAGCTGATGGGAGTTATTACAACAATACAAAAGCCGATGTAAGTAAAGACAAGAACTTTAAACAGTAGGCCCACAACTTACATGGGGGTTACCTTCCAGGCACTGTGCCTAAAGCCAAAATGGCATTTATTCACAACACACTGGATGCAATAGCGGGTGGGGTTGCCTAAGTCTTTTTTCCAGGATGCCGACCCGTTTTCTACTTCCATATATATATATATATATATATATATATATATATATATATACACACACATACCAAGTTTGTAAAGCTCAATGCACAGAACTTAAATACACTTAAGTTGCCAGCTTTCTGTATGCAAATAAATAATATGACTAAGATTGCACTGCTAAAAATACACTATTTATAGAGTGCATACACAAGAGCCGTAATTTATTTTGGTATATCGGTGCAGTCAAACGAAAGTTGCCTTACAGCATTACAAATTTGCCTTTTGATTGAGGAATTAATGTTTTTGTGCAGTATTCAACAAATGGCTTATAATTTACTTGAAAAGTATTTTGTAGCTTTTAAAATCTTTTTACCGCATACAAAACTTCTAAATAAATTAGAAAGCAGTTTCTTCTGCAAAACAGGGAACTGTGCATAGTCTTGTAGAGGCTAATGCACCAGCAACATTTCTTTTCTTTTTTTAATGCAGAGTTTAAATCTTTCAGCAAAGGGGCCTGGTGTCTATATGATTTATTTTCTTTGAAGGATTATCCTGTCCATTCCAACCTGTTGAAACACTGGTCTTTTCCCCCTGTCATAGCTTGCTGGACCAGATTCCAGAGATGTTTACAGACACTAATGAGAGTGAGACTGTCTTTGCTCCTGTTATCCAGGCTGGCATGGAAGCGCTAAAGGTTAGAATGTTCTTTTCTGTGCAACAAAGTCTTTATTAGGACTGACTTTATAAGCCATGAAAGCTCTTCTGGAGGAAGGCTAGCCTTTCCCACAGGTCACAGCAGGAAGCAAAAGGAAACACCAACCATAGTACTTTGTAATATAACTCAGAATCCAGCATACTGCACACAGGTGCAAAACAATAAATCCTTCAAATTATACAGATTATAAATTGAAGTCATCTACTTCATAGCACACACACAACACTGGGAACCAGCTGTCAATCTTAACTTTCCAGTGTATGCAAAACAGATATGGACAGTACTCTGTTGTTGTTGTTTTAAGTCATATTTGTTAAATATATAAAACAGTACGTGATTCCCCTGCCCATTTACAAAGGCCCTGTATACCTGAAGGAGTGTCTCCACTCCCATCGTTCAGCCCTGACACTGAGATCCAGCTCTGAGGGCCTTCTAGTGCAGTGTTTCCCAACCTTTTTTGGGCAAAGGCACACTTGTTTCATGAAAAAAATCTCGAGGCACACCACCATTACAGCCCCGTGACGTCAGCGTGCAGCGTCACGCCGGGAGGGACATGAATTGCTAGCAAATGACATAATCACCTCCTTGAGGGCTGGCTCATATTCTCCGAAGGCAGAACCCCATTAATTAACAGGACAGACTCACACCATAGCCAAGACGAGGGGGGAAAACCTCAGTCATGCACAGTCATGCACATGTGGGGGCTAAATGAGGACGAAGACCGGGCAGAGAGCAGGGTTCAAATCACCCCACCTGGCCAGGACAATCCCTGGGTGCTCCCTTGGGCCACTCGCCTGACCCACCTCGCAGGGCTGTTGTTGCGAGGATAACACGGGGAGAACCACGCGCGCCCCCGGGAGCTCCTTGGAGGAGAAAGCGGGCGATGAATGCAATGCACGAAATATATGAGAGGCGACCAGGTTTTGCAGGTGAGGGGCCCCCGCCAGCCTCCGCTTCCAACACCTGGCGCAACGACGCCGAAGTTTCCCCCCGGGCTCGGCTCGGGGAGCAGCGCTGCTCCCCCCGGCTCCCCTTCGCCCTCCCGGCTCTCTCTGCCGCCCACTGGGGACCCCCCTCACCTGCCAAGTCCGGAGCGCCGGTGGAAGTTGCATGCATGCATGCAGGGCGCCGCGTTGCCATTGCATTGCACTGCACTCCATGCAACGCCTGCACACATGCATTGCCTTGCACGCCCGCCAAGGGGTCTCCCCGCGGTCCAATGCGTCCCCTCCGGCGCGGATGCAGCATTGCAAAAATAACACACACACCCCGACGCAGCCCTACCTGGGGGGCAGCCTCCTCCCCCGCCGCTCCGCCTCCGCGGGGATCCCCGGGCTCCATCCTGCCGCCCGATCTCCGTGGGGGCGCAGGCAGGCTGCGCGGGGTCTGCGTGGAAGAGCCCCTGCCCGCCCGGCTGCCGCCGCTGCGCTCATTCCATGGCCGGGAGAAGAGCGCTTCAAACAAAACGCCCGGCCCGCCAGGCCACGCTGGGAAACATAGTTCGCGCACCCCGTGCAGGCGCGGAGCCCAAGGGCGAGGGGACTACGGATCCCGGCAGCCCCCGCGCCGGGGACGGAGGGGGAGAGGCCGGGTGCAGGGATGGAGGGACGGGTGGGCGAGCGAGTGAGTGAGTGGCAGCCGCCAAGCCTTGGCCGAGAGCCAGGAAGGGCCTCCCCGGAGGAGGAGGAGGAGGAGGAGGAGGGAGGCGCAGAGCGGGAGGGAGGGAGGGAGGGAACCCCAGGGGTCATCTAGTGACGGCGCCCCAATCGAAAATTTGACTTAAAAAAAAATATTTCGAATTTTTTAATTTTTCCCGCGGCACACCAGGCAACATCTCGCGGCACACTAGTGTGCCATGGAACAGTGGTTGGGAAACACTGTTCTAGTGGTTCCCTCACTGCGAGAAGTGATGGTACAGGGAACTGAGCAGAAGGCAGAGGGCCTTCTCGGTAGTTGTGCCCGCCCTGTGGAACGCTCTCCCATCAGATGTCATGGAGATAAAAACTACACAATTTTTAGAAGGCAGCCCTGTAAAGGGAATTTTTTAATGTTTTACTGTGGTTTTATGATTTGTTGGAAGGTTCCCCAAGTGGCTGAGGTTATATTGTGTCCACTGCAGTGCTAGTCTAGAGTCCAAAACATAGAAAGAATCGGTGTTCAAATTACAGCGGTAGGAGAGGAAAGGAAGTGATGTGGCACATATCACAGAATTTAGCTTTTCTTTACACAGGAGTCAATCTGGGAGGCCTGTAGCTCAGTGGCTGAAAGACTTTGGGAACGGCTCCAGGTTCAGTCCTTAATATCACCCACTAGGACTGGGAATGACTCTTGTCTCAAACCCTCAATAGCCACTGCCACTCAGTGTGTATTGCCACTTGGTGGCACATTTGGACATCTAAGAAACCACATGCCAAAGACCAGGCAAAGTTCCTACTGCTACTGCATGACAAATAAACAAACAAACAAAAGCAGACAACCCCGCCTCCAAAAACAAGCAGTCCCCTCCCCAAACCACGTTAGAAAAATTCAGTCTTTAAAAAGAGGCCTTGGTAGGTGTTGTGGGGTATTGTGGTGCCCATGGGAACCACATTGGGGAACCCAGTAAAGTTTGATGGCTCAGTGGTCTGACTCAGTATTGGTTATAGGTTTGGTTCTTACCACAGTTTTTAAAATAATTATAGGTAGGTACCAATAACAAACTTAGCTGGTCTCTAAGGTGCTACTGGAAGGAATTTTTTTATTTTAAAAAAATAATTGTGTGGCTTATTTGCTGAGTTGACATGATGTAATCCTGTTTTGTTGCCAGGCATTAACAATTTTGGTGTCATTCTCAGAGAAAAGCAATATAGCTGGTGCCTTGGCTCTTTTTGTATTAAATATCAGCATGTTTCTGGAGAGGGTGAGAAAGCTGAAGCACATTTCAGTTTTCAGGAAAATGTATTTATTTTTTATAAATTTATATAAATGCCAAATAGCATCTGTCATGAATGAATGAAAGAAATAAACAAATGTGCTGGAAGCAGACACACAGGGAAATTAAAACCAAAACCCATAAAATGAATACATGACAACTTCAAAGGGGGCAATCTGAGTCCATCTGGAATATTTTTTGTGTATATTTACCATGAAAGTGATCTCGGTGGTCGTGCAGACTTCTCGTCTCTGCATTTATTTTCCTTTGTTTCTTTTCCGCATGATGCCAACTGTGAGCAAATACAGTCAAACATCTTATGCTACAGCATAAATCAAATCATCTCAGTATTTTTCCTTTCTTTCACCATCTTCCTGGGAAAAGGAAATTGGTGATTGGGTAAAATGGGTGCTATTAAAAAACTTTAAATACACATATTGGGGAGTTTGGGGGGCAAATGTACTAAACCTTGGGTAGGTCAGTAGTAGCACATAAGCAAACTGTTAAGGCTCCAGTGTGTGGGCTGTACATTAAACTCACTCCTTGTGTGAATTGACGGTCAAGACCAGTATGAGAGCCAGTGTGGTGCAGTGGTTAGTGTCGGACTAGGACCCGGGCAACCAGGGTTCTAATCCCTACTTGGCCATGAAGCTCACTGGGTGACATTGGACCAGTCTCTGCCTCTCAGCCTAGCATAAGAACATAAGAATAGCCTGCTGGATTTGGCCAATGGCCCATCTAGTCCAGCTTTCTGTTTTCACAGTGGCCAGTCAGATGCCTCTGGGAAATCAGTGAGCAGGGTTGTTGTGGAGATGAAATGAGGAGGGGGAGAACCATGTACACTTCCTTGATCTCCTTGGAGAAATAGGTGGGATATAAAGGCAACTAATAGGACATATTCCGTTTCTGGATCCTAAACTGCCCTCATGCCTACTCCCCACCCTCACCCCCTGTAAGGACTATGTTCTGTTTCTGGGTGCTACCAGAGGTGTGTTTATTCTGGCACTGATGATGCTGATGCATGTTAGCATCAAAATACCAGCCCGCCCATCCCCAATTTAAACCAGATTTACCCTTTCCAGATTAAATGGGGAGGAATGTAAATGGCATTTTGATGCCAACAGTTCTGCGAGGGTGCTGCAAAAAATAGTAACAATAAATATATGAGGAGCATGATTGCAATATCTCAGTGACCAGCTTGGTAATTCAGTCCCCATCTCTAAGCCCCCTCAAGTGATAGCTATGAGCCTTATGATCTCTGACATATAAAAGTACAATTTCCACTGTTTCTTTTCCTCTTTTCCTTGATTTATACTGGGAATACATGTGGATAACTGTTCTGAGAATTATTTGAGCAACTGCGTCATTTTAGGCATCTCTGAAGCAATTACAAAAAATTATGGAATTTGTCTTTTGAAGATGCTCAGAGTTCTTGCTAACTGTCTCAAAGCAGTGAACAGAATATTGGCTTCAGCTGGTTTCCCATCTCTGCTCAGCTGAAAAACTTGCCAGATGAATATCATGCCATTTATTTGATCTACATGGTGCTGTGCTTGAAGATGATTCAGAAACCTTCAACTGGTCTAAAATGCACCCACCAGATTTCTGGTCGGAGTTTCATTTGGAGTTCAAACATCCCTTTTTAAAAAACAGCTGCAGTGGCTATTCTGTTAGACTGGGATAGTAAACATACACATACCAGAGTCTTGTTGTGGCTTAAATACTAGCAGATTTATTGTAGCATAAATAGATGGTGATTCTGAGAGTAAAGTGTTAGAAGTAAAGTGTCCAGAAGTCTGCCAATTCCCCATCAGCTGAGGGATTTGATGCAAAGCCATCAATCTTTGTGTTTCATCCCAGATCCACAGCAGACATTTTCCTACTGGAAAAGTTTCAGGTTGCCTAAAAGCAAACACTCCCCCATGCCCAAGCTATTTTTATTGTGGGTAAAATTGGAGGACAAAGTAAAATTGGATTGTCTGTCATTGATAGGGGAGTGTTTGTGATGTACCTGTGCCTTTTGGCCAAAGTAAAAGTTGGGAAAACCTCTTCTGCTGCTATGTTTCATCCATCTGTGGTGGTAAAAAGCACAAACAGTGGCAGCTCAGCATTTTCCGTATTATAAGTGTTTTTGTACTGCATCTAACAGACCCTTATCTAGAATGCAAACCTTCTGGTATTTGCTTTCATCCTTAAGTCATCCTTTAAACCCTAGATTATTAAGTTTGGGGAGTGTTCCCATCACAGGTGTCTTTTGAAGCTGATTCACTGTTTTTTTAGACTGGATCAACAGACAGCTTGAATAGCACAGTACAGCAGTCCAAGAGCATCATACAAACACATGCCTGCCTACCTCTGCCCTGGTCTAGTCCTGAAGTCACTCACCTAGGAATAGCAAAACAGAAAGCTGCACAGGCTACAGTATTGTGTACTCTGCCAAGGTAGGCATGCGCCAGAGTGCAGCATCAGAGGATCCATGACCATTCTGGCCCAAGCTGTATCCTGTACTGAACTCACAGCACCCTTCCCTAATTGCATTGCCAATTTGTTGGTCATGGCAATGCAATTACGGAATAGCAAGAATAGTATCATTCTTCCTCTTGCATTTGAGCCTCATGAGCAGGTTAGTGCTGGCACACACCTGCACTTAGAATCTGGCATATTGTTTCCATCCCCCAAAGTATAATGTGCTTATTTTGGTTGATCCCTAAAGGTCAGTCCAAGAACTACATGTTGTGGAGTAGGGCCCAGTTTGATTACGCATTGCAAGTGGACAATTTATTGATTTTTCTAATGCACTGAACTGTGTTTTTAATTCGTTTTGTGCCATTTAATAATTCCTGGCATACTGTTAGCATGAACTGCCCATAGCACTAGTTTTCTCATTTATATGTGTATATTAGCACTGATATATTGAGGTGTTTGTAGTAGATTATTTGTGGTTATTTAAAATTCTGAACTTCCCAGTTATTTTTTTCAAGGTGTCACCAAAAGTTCAAACGCTAAACAAACGCACTATTTAGTTTCCAAAGTAGTTTATGCTGGCATTTGAGACTCGGCTAAAATTGTATGGAGATCTGGCTCAAATATTTATAATGCCAGCTTGAAAAAAGGTCATTTCTTGTGTCTTTGCAACAGGCAGCAGAGTGTGCTGGAAAGCTGTTTATCTTCCATTCTTCCCTGCCGACTGCAGAAGCACCAGGGAAGCTGAAAAGCAGAGATGATAGAAAATTGGTCAATACAGAAAAAGAAAAGGTATTTCAATGTGCGTGTGTTTTTTGCATGAAACTTAGTACAAAAATATATGTTACTCTCAATGGGTAACGTGAAGCTATATATCTGTTTTTTACTGCAATTAATTTCGGATTCAGGGAGATTGTTATTGGGAATGCAGTGTTCCGGGAAAAGTGTTCCTCGGGACTAAAATAGCACCACCCTGAATCACTACAAGGGTCATAAAAAAAGTTCCAATTGGTGCCCGTAGGAACCTTTTAAAAAAAACCTCTCTACCTGTGCTGGGGACTACACTGATTTTAGCTCTTTTTGCAGCTGGAGGCATGGAGATAACACTTTACTTATTCTTCATTTTACCATAAGAGCCCAAACTACATGCTATGCTTAATGTACAGTGTGAAGGTATGCGATCAGGATTGGAGGTTTATTAAGCATAGCATGTAGTTTGGCTCTTATGGTAAAATGATTAATAAGTAAAGTGTTATGCTTAGTAGATATTTAATACAGCAACAATCATATCTCTAAACTGAATATCAGTTTTTGTTAATCATCTTTCCCACCCAGTAATTCTTTTGGTGATTCTTGTCATTGTTTAAGGAATGCCTCACAGGAGTGCCTTTATACTAAACATTTATTGCATAAGTTACTGCTGCCATTTTCCTTGAGTTTTGCTGTTAACTATTGCATTTAATGTATTGGGTTTATTTAAACTGATTCTTTCTATTGTTAACCAGAGTGTATGTTTAAATTATTGCTACTTATGAAATAGTGTATTTGTAATTAATGTAAACAACCTTGGGAAGACAATAGTCTTTGAAAATGGGTTAGAAATATGTGAGATGAAGTAAAATAAAATATGCATTTGCCCTTGGAGTTGACATGCTATGTTAACATTAGCAGCCTCATACACAGTGGTCCCATTTTGAAAGCTTCTTTATACATCTTAATTCAAAACTGCATCCAAACATAGACTAAAATGGGCTCCTTTGATCTCTGTAAGCACCATGCAAAATTTAGTTACAATATCTTAAGAGGTTTCCAAATGCATGGTGAACAAACAACTCTATGAAATATATCATATATGGGTATAGTAGACCTTTTAAATGTTTTCGCTGTGTTTGCTTTCCTATTTTTTTCTGCTAATTCATATTGAATTATGTCAGGTTGTTTTCATGAATGGTGTTTTGTTTGTGTATTGCTCAGTACTTTCCTTTAAACTCTCCAGACACTGTTTCAACCCCAGACAAATATTTATGAGACCCTGGCCAGAGACTGTGTCGCTAGTGGCTGCTGCGTGGATCTGTTCCTTTTCCCAAACCAGTATGTTGATGTAGCCTCCATGGGCCTTGTAACAATGCACACTGGAGGAACCCTGTACAAATACAACAATTTTCAGGTAAATGTCAGAAGGTTCTCTTTCTGTCCACTTGGGTGCATGGAATTTGACGTGCATAATATGCTGCTGTTTCACCTGCAAACGAAATAGTAAGGATCTAATGGTGTCCTCTAATGGACCAAATGTAGATTTGGAGATAAGTCACAGCATGTCTAGGTTAGATACTTACTGTTGTATCCGGAGTTTGTGAAAAAGCATTGCTTATTTATACAATATGAACTAGAGCAGAGCTGATACTACAACTCTAATCTTAAAAGGTAAGTGTTGAGGGAAAAGTGCAAATGCATACTAATCTTCTACTGAACTGAGTTCTCGCAAACCCCTGAATCTTTTTAATGAAATATCTGCTACTCTACATCAGTGTTAAAAATAAAGCCATTGGCACAACATTGAAGCAGTGAATGTGGTTAAAAGCAAGCTCTGTCTCGATCAAGAAAAAGAATTTCTGAAAAAAGAATTTCAGATCTTTTCAGCTTTAAAATGTATGCTTGCTCCAGTTATTAATTTAGAAAACAGGCATTTCATTTGTTAAACATCCATTATTGATTCTTGGATTCATTTGAAAGATGTGGGCTTTTGTCACTAGTATTACGTCTGAGAAGTTAACGAGCAGGTTGAGCTTTCTTTTTTTTTAATAAAAAGTCTGCTGGAACATTGGTGAGTCTGAGAGCCCTATGAAAGTTTTTTCACTGTACTTATTAAAAGGAAAGTTGAATACCACTGAATTTCTTAAGAGCATGCAATTCTGTTCAAGTCCAGGAACTGCTTTCAGCATGTTGCTGCCATCCAGTGGCAGGTCTACAATTTGCTTAAGAGATCTCTCCTTTTATGTTTTCATTTAGGTCCATTCTGACAGCCCCCAATTTCTGAATGATCTCAGGAAGAGTATAGAAAAAAGGATGGGATTTGATGCTATCATGAGGGTTCGTACTAGCACAGGTAACAACAAGAAATTACAAGTGGCGCCTGCGGTAGAAATTGCAATGTGCTGTACTCAGTTCAGTTCTCCAATCCCTTCAACAGTTAGTCAGCATTTTGTAGTCATTAAGCACACTCATTCCTCAGTTAGCTTTTTGGGGGTTCCCTCTACATTCCTTCCACTTTTTTGTACCTCGGGGTTCCCTTAAGGTTTCTGATAGGTCCCTGATGCTTGTGCTGTTGTAACTGCATACAGTGGTGCCCCGCAAGACGAATGCCTCGAAAGACGAAAAACTCGCAAGACGAAAGGGTTTTGCGGTTTTTGAGGTGCTTCGTAAGACGAATTTCCCTATGGGCTTGCTTTGCAAGATGAAACGTCTTGCGAGTTTGTTTCCTTTTGAAGCGGGAACTGGGCTGGCAGGGAGCGAGCGAGGGAGCGACCTACCTTTTCCAGAGGGATCCTCTTCTGGAGAGGGCACAGAGGAGGCAGGTGGGCTGGGATCCAGCGGATCTGGCTGGGTCTCTGCGCCACCGCCTCTGCCTCTCTCTCTCTCTCTCTCTCTCTCCCCCCTCCCCACGTGGCTGCTCCATTTTGCCCTAACTGCGCGAAGGCAGGAGGAGGCAGGACAAAGGAGGAGGAGGAGGCATCCACTGCACTTGGGCCACCGCGAAGGCACCTTTGCGGGGGTGGGAAGAAGCCGGGAGCAGTTGCCGAGACTGTGGGGAGGCCGGCGGCGTGGCGCAAGGTAACGGGGGGAGCAAGGGAGAGTCCGCGCCGGGCGCTTCGTGCGTCCGCCCTCGGTTCCTGGGCTCGAACTTCCTTTGGCACCTCGTGGAGAGAGAGGGAGAGGAGCGGGCTGGGGCTCTGATGTGGGACGCGGTTTGGCGGAGCGAAGACGCGGCAAGGCTTGGCGACAGAGGAAGGGGGGCTGTTTTCGTGGGGAGGTGGGAGGGGGTGTCTTTGCCTCTTCCCGGCAACAGATCCTCCAGGCTGGGGAAACTCCTCCTGCTGGGGAGCGACCCGCTTTGTGCTTTGCCCGCTATCCCATTATAATACAGTACCAGGGTGCATCCGTGCTTTGCAAGATGAAAAAATCCGCAAGACGAAGAAACTCGCAGAACGGATTAATTTCGTCTTGCGAGGCACCACTGTAATCGACTGCCTGAACCAGAGATAGAGAGGGAAGGTTTTTTTCTGGCCCAACTACTATTCAGCTTTCTTAGTTGCAGTTCTCCACACTTTTAGTGGAACAGTCTTAGTGTGTCATTGGGAATCCAGCAAAAGCAGAGGAACAGGGTTAGGTCCATAGCTGTCAACTTACAGATTTGAAAATAAGGGACCAGCAGCCAAAATAAGGGACCTGCAGCCTCACCTGTTCCAGGCACTCCAGTCTTCCTGTCCTCCTGCAGTCTGGTCAAACTCATGCTGGGTAGCTTCGAGAACACTGTCCAACCGACTTTGTAATCAGAGGTTCAACTGAATAGAATCTGAATCACATGTACCAAAAGGCCTATGCAGCCTCAACTTAAGATGGCTCCCCGGCCTGGCTTTGCACTGCAAAGTTTGCAGCAGCACGTGCAACAAAATGGCGTCCAGCATTCAAAAACCCCCTCAGCTTGCATTAACTAGCCACACACAAGGCATGCAAGCTCCACCCCGAGTCGTTCTTAGACTTCTTATTGGGTGAGCAACACAGCCAAGCAACACAGTTGGAGCCTCCCTCCTCCCTGGCCGGCAGGGAGGGAGGGAGAGAGAGGAGCTGCTTCCTTTGAAATTTAGGGGACATCATTTAAGAGACATTTAAGGGACATCCATCAATAAGGGACAGCAGCGGCACATGGCGCTAGAATAAGGGACTGTCCCTTCAAATAAGGGACACTTGACAGCTATGGTTAGGTCATATGTAAACATGTGAACAAGCCATGCATGCTTTCCAAATGAGAAACTGCCAGTGTCCCAGGATTTAATAAGTCTTTGAATCCCATAGTTCAGAATACATTAGCAACTGCTGGCAGCTTCCCAAATCTAGTAGTCATGGATAATCTGGGCTGATGTTATGGTTGGCCCCATTCATCTCTAGCAATAGTGTGTTTCTGAAGGTCAATTAACACATTGCTTCTCGAGTTGAAAATACCATCACACGGTGATTTAATCTTTTTGTCAGATTCATTTTAACATTTCGTATGAATGTTCTGCAGCATAGTGTCATGGCATTCATCGCACAAGGGCAAAGGGTTGAGAACTAACATAATAAATACCAACTGTTGGCAATTTTCGAGTGAAATGTTAGCCATGTGAAACTGACAAGATAACAGAAATCTGTGGTTGCCCTTCCACATCAAGTAACTTGCACATCAGTCCTGAGGATGGAAGGAGGGCAGAGGAGGAATGCCACCTCTGACAGTCTTTCAGCTCTGGTGCTGATGCTGCTGATAGCCGGCAGTCCATACATGAGATTATTTTGCAATCTGCTCTAGGTTTCAGGGCTACAGACTTTTTGGGAGCTGTTTACATGAACAACACCACGGATGTCGAAATGGCAGCAGTAGATTGCGACAAAGCAGTGACAGTGGAGTTCAAGCATGATGACAAGTTGAATGAAGACAATGGAGCTTTAATCCAGGTAACAAGTTACCGTATTTTTCGCTCTGTAAGACGCACCAGACCATAAGACACACCTAGTTTTTGGAGGAGGAAAAAGAGAGAGAAAATATTCTGAATCCCAGAAGCCAGAACAGCAAGAGGGATCACTGCGCAGCGAAAGCAGAGATCCCTCTTGCTGTTCTGGCTTCTGGGATAGCTGTGCAGCCTGCATTCTCTCCATAAGAAGCACACACATTTCCCCTTACTTTTTAGGAGGGAAAAAGTGCATCTTATAGAGTGAAAAATACAATATATAGGTTCATGTGCTTGGTCTGTTCAGGGTCTCTCTCTGTGATTGATAAATGTGTACAGCATTCCAGACATTTCCCCCTAAAGTAAGTCTTGTGTTATAAGAGTTTCCCAGCATTCCAGACACTGATATTTTCCCACCAGGGAAATAAGATCCTTTTGCCATGGTTGCTGCAAATGTGGAATGGGAAGGCACCATCTTGTCCTTTGCCTCAGGCAGCAAAATGGGCCCTTTCCTTTCTCCATCATCTGAGCTAGCAACTATCCTGAGGGCACTGAATAAAAGGAAATATCCACAAAGTTGAAGCAGCAACTGTAAGGAAACCTTGCTCTTCTAGTGAGAAATAGGTTTGAATCTGGATGGAAGCTCCTCCCAGCATAAGCATAACATTACACAGGTTTATCTTTCTGTTCATGAGAGGGTCAATTTATTACAAAGATGGTTTCTACACCATAAGAAAGACAATGCTGAAAGGAGGAAAGCAGGCAGTTGGGTCACTTGTCACTAGCAACATCAAGCATCCAATGGTTGTCCATGACACCTGCAAAGCCACATTCTACATTCCATCTTGGACTTCTACGTTGGCAATGGGATAGTGACCTCCCAGACATTTGAGGGCAGCTGGCTAGCTTTGGGTTGTACAGGGGGAACAGAGGACTGCTGAATAGTCCCCCAGCACCTGCCACCTGAAGTAGCTGCCTCACTATGCCTAATGGTAGGGCCAGCCCTGAAGGCACTCTCCCTTACTTGATCATATTGGCAAGCACGATCCAGTGCTCCTCTCATAGCAGGACGAGAGGAAAAAATTGCAAGGAGATGTGTGGATTGTTATTAGAACAGAATGGATGCAAATCTACTGCAATGAAACTACAGCAGTTTTGCTTCCCAGTGTCCTATTACAGAGAATTGAAAAGCTGAGTATTTTCCTCCTCCCCCAGCTTTTCTGCCTCAAAAGAGTTGATGCAGCAATTCTTTAAAATCTAGACATGCTGTAAACTTCCACATGAGGTGAAGACTTTTTATTTTGTCATGACTGCTTCCTCTCTCTTTTTTTGGGTGCAGGTCCTCAAAATGACCTAAACCCTTCACTTTTAGTAGTTAGTCATCCCTCTTGAAATATAGTCCATGAGTCAGCCACAAATCCTTGTTGTAAATGTGGTACAATAAAATATAATGAGCCTTGGCAAGGATGAAGGTGTTCTTAGGAAAACACATCTCTGCCCTAAGCCCTTGTATATCAAAGGGAAATCGAGGGTGTCTGTCTTGGTACCACAAGAAGAGCTGGATGAGAACCATATGGTAGCATTGCTCAACCTGAGGCTCCCTTTAAGATGGGATAGAATATCACCAGGTTTGGGGGGGGGCGGGTCACAAGACCCACTGTCGTTGTGATTGAAATTTTTAATACTGTTTTTAATGTGGTATTTCACATAGTTGTGACTGGCCCTGGGACCTTTAATAAATATATTAATACCAGTAGTAAGAGACGAAATTACGGTTTCTGAAAAGTGAATTTCACTTTTATGTTAATTGCAGTGTGCCGTTCTCTACACATCAATGAGTGGTCAAAGACGACTGCGTGTACATAATATTGGCCTTAACTGCAGCTCCCAGTTAGCTGAGGTCTACAAGAGCTGTGAGACCGATGCACTTATAAATTTCTTTGTTAAAACAGGTAAGCTTTGGATGTATGCTTTGGGAAGGGGAATTTGAGGGTGGCTGTGGAGCCTAACTTCTTGAGTAATGCCAAGTATTATAAATCAGAGATGGCACGTCAAAGACTCATTAAGTTATTGGATGCATGAATAAAATGTCCTAGGTGTTGCATGTAGCTGGTCATCCTCTTAAGTCAACTTCTTATGTATTTGCTAGGTTCTTATGCAAATCACAATCTCATAGTTTAATTCCGCAAATTGTAAGCAACACAATAATATTGGCATATTTACGTCACATCCCAGGGGCATGCTGAGGACAGATTATAAACCATGTTGTGTCTTGGATGTATGATAGAAACCCATTCTGAGAACTGTTTTCACTTTCATATGATTCGCATTTTAAACCAAGAAGATATCTCTCTGGGCAGGTGCAATTTATTGGACTTGGATCTGCTTTAAAAAGGTCTGAAATGTGTTTTTAAGAAGTTGATCAAATAAAACTCTGGTTAGTAGTTGGATTCTTCTTAATTCAGTAAATAAAATAAAAGGATGTTGCTTTACTCAGCCGCCTGTGAAAAGGTGGAATGGAGGAGCGAAAGAAACAACTTGAGTTTCATCTCACTTTCATACCATTATAGCTTACAAAGCCATCGTCAGCCAGCCATTGAAGACTGTCCGTGAGATCCTGGTGAACCAGACAGCTCGCATGTTAGCATGCTACAGAAAGAACTGTGCTAGCCCATCTGCAGTGAGCCAGGTATTTTATATTTTCAGCTCCAAATGTTTGAGTTCTGTGCAACGTTGGCTGTTGCGGTTTAGCTCTGAAATTCCAGTTTTGAACATGGGAGTTTGACAGAAAGCTGTACCTTCTAAGGAAATATTGGCCCTCCATGTTTTTTAATATGCAGTTTTGATTTCCACCACGTCATCTAATGAGTTTTCCCATTGCAGCCTAGATTGTAAAGCCAACAGATGGCAACTCCCCCCCCCCAAAAAAAAAAAAATTAATTCCCATGCCAGTGTAAATGCCAGCAATGGTCCTTCATATGTAAGTGTGGAACCCTTTCTCACTTGGTTACTTTTTTAGCACTGGGGGTTAAGCATGACATAATGAAGAATGCAAAAATATCACTTTGCTCATTTCCTAATTAATCAGTAAGAGAAACATTGTACATTTTTCACCAGTTACATCATCACCTTAAAACCATGGGAGGTAAGCACCACCTGCTATCTTGGCATAGAAAATACCAAAGCAAAACTTTGACAAAGTTAATTCCCACTCGTGGATTTTTTCAGCCAAAGATATTTTCAGCTTTAATTATCGTTTTCATGACCAGTATTGCCCCCAGGTTGTTCTAGGCAAATCTTTATTTTTGTGCTATGTGTGTCCACTGTATATAAAAGAAAAGGGCAAGGTATGTAGTGAATTTTTGGTGCAGTTTCCACTGGATATTGTGTCACATCACAAACCGCTTTCCTGCTTAATCATCATATTGGCATGTACTGTTTTTACCGTATTTTTCACTCTATAGGACGCACCTGACCATAGGACGCACCGTGTTTTAGAGGGGGAGAACAGGGGAAAAAAAACATCCCCCTCTCTGCTCAGCGCACCTTCAGCAAAGCCGCAGGAGAAACGGAGCCCCTTCCATTTCTCCTTCCGCTTGGCTGAAGGGGCGCTGCGCAGCTCTCCCTCTCTGCTGAAGCCGGGAGAGTCTTCCTCTCCCGGCTTCAGCAAAAGGAACCCGAAGCCTCCGGAGTGCAGCAGGACCTCCTGCTGTGCTCCAGAGGCTTCAGGCAGCTAACCCTGAAGTCTGGAGAGCGAGAGGGGTCGGTGCGCACCGACCCCTCTCGCTCTCCAGGCTTCGTGTTGCTATTTCTGAAGCCAAGAAGCCTGCATTCGCTCCATAGGACACACACATATCTCCCCTTAATTTTTGGAGGGGAAAAAGTGCGTCCTATAGAGCAAAAAATACGGTACTTTATATTTTTACCGCAAAATCAGCCCTTATGTCACCTAGAATGTGGACAGTCGAAGGCAATTTTCAGCTACAGGCAACCCCTGATTTGTGCAGGGGTTGCATCCTGGGTCATTGTGGGTGGCAGCAGAGAGCGCACAAGTCTGTTCTGCACCGTGCGCCATTGTGCACATATCAAATGCATGTAAACAGCGGCGTAACTAGCTGCTCAGGTGCCCGGGGTGACGCACCTTGAACCCAGGAGCAGGGCAAGCTGCCCATGGGGTGGAGCAAGCCACCCATGTGGCGGGGTGAGCCGGGGCAGGACTCGCTGCAGGGCTTCCAAGGAATCTGTCCGCTGCCTCCCCATCAGCTGTAGGGCAAAAGAACAAAGAGTAAAGGTGCTCCCAATTAAGGTTTATACCCACTCCCCCCGAGTCACCCGAGTCACTTTGTTGTCTTGCAACCCGATCTCGCAACCACTTTGCTTTCTGTGCTGCCACCTTATCTGCTCATCGTGACTTTGGGCTGGGTGGATGTAGGCTTCCCAGTGAGAGAGAGTCTATTAACTCTCTCTCTTCCAGTTATCATCTCCTAGCTGTTCACCACCCAGTTCTTCCCAACTTTTGTCTTCTGAAGTATGTCCCTCTGCAAACCACTGTTCCAAATCTATACTGTCCCACTGCTCCTGGGAAGATTCAGGATCCTGGTCAGGAGCAGAGAGAGGGGGAGGCTCCCACCATTCCTCATCTGTGCAGCCCTCCTCAGCACGGTCCCTGACACGCTGCCATTTCAGGCAGCGGAGCCTGCAAGCGCCCGAGCCAGCGTATCACTCCCAGGAGAGATGTGTGGCTGCAGGCCCCTTGGTAAGTGCCACCCCCCTCCGTGTGGCGCCCAGTGCACCCCGTCCCCCCATGTAAATCAGTAGTTGCTTGTATGTGAAAATAGTGACTGAACAAACAATAAACGTCAGCCTTTGGTTCATTCCTTTGGCACATGTCTGGTGAAATGCTCATTTTAAAAATCAAACATTAAATGCTGAATGAACAAATGGTGCAGTAGTATGACTTTACATACTTTATTGTCTTCCAGCTTATCCTTCCGGATGCAATGAAGGTGCTCCCAGTCTACATGAACTGTCTCCTGAAAAGCTGCGTGCTGATAGGCAAGCCCGAGATTCCCACGGATGAAAGAACTTTTCACCGACAACTGGTCATGTCAATGGACGTTGCTGGCACCCAACTTCTGTTCTATCCACAGCTTCTGCCAATTGTAAGTTGTTGAGAGAGGAGCGGTACAACAGCAGGTATCAGGGCTGGCACCATCACGGACATCCTCTGGGAAGTGCTAGGGTGCTGGGAAGGCCTTACTCCATCACCTGACTGCTGATTTTGCTACCAGACAGTGACCACCACCTTGAAGCTACCCAGAGGAACAGAGTTCCATGCTCACACACCAAAATGGACAGCATAATTTTACATACACCAGCCCAAATAAGGCTGGTAACTCAGAGCAGGCATACAGGCCCAGCCCTCTGCTGGGTGGGTGGACAGAGTGCCTGCCTGTTTGCCCACAGCAGCAGCCCAGTAACAGAGCTGAGCCAACAGCTAGGCATATCCCACTGGACTTGAGTTGTCATCACCGCCATTTTTAGCTACACCACTGGTAGAGCCAGTGTAAGTAAGACATTGATTGGTTCTGGTGAGTGCATGTGCACAGACCTGGACACTGTACCCAAAACCACTTTCATGCAACCTCCCCCAACACACACAACCCCTCAGCCACCTCTGAGGGCAGATGAGTGGCCCACGGCAGTTGCAGGAGGCAGCCTGGAAACATCAGACTCTGGAGATGGGCATTGAGGGCAGTTTACTCAGAGCCACGCAAAAGGAGGAGTTGCTCTTGGTAGGTACGTTTTCATACATGAGTCCAATAGGAAACATTTTTGTGCCCCTTAATGTCCATCTTTGAGCCCCTTATTCCACCTGCCTATTTCTGTACTTCCAATAACTTTGTACCATTCTGGTGATGCCAGTATAGTAATACCACAATCCACTGTTGTGGCAATGTGACAAACCCTGGTCATTCCTCAACCCGGGAACATGGGAAACAGCCTTGCACCAAGTGGACTATGGATCTATCTAGCTCAGTATTGTCTGCAATGACTGGCAGTGACTTCCAGAGTTTTAAGATGGGTCTTCTTCAACCCTACCCAGAGATGCTGGAGATTGAATCCGGATTCATCTGCATGGAAAAGGTTTCCCTGTCTTTCCCAACTGGTTACAGAACCCCTTGCAAGGCTGCAATACTGCAACATTGGGATGTTCTGCAGCCACTTCTTTTGCAATCTGTCCTGAACTCATATGTGCTGATAGATTTGCTTTATATAGTCAGAAAATGACCCCATAATAAAAGGATTGAATTTAGTCTATCCAGTGTTACTGGGGGCAAGTGGAAGGAGACAGCCTACAGTTGGTGTGGCAGGTGGAAAATAAAATTGTTTAGGTTCAAAAAATATTTGGAAAGGTGCATGATAAGCAACTAGAACAGCTTTCTACCATTTTATTCATCTAGCAACAATATTTGCACTATTTACTTGCAGTGAACATACTGTAAAGAAAAGGACTATGTGCTAAACAATCTAACATTATCATTACAGCACTCTATGGATGTAAAAAACGACGTGTTCCCCTCTGCTGTTCGCTGCTCTGAAGAACGTCTGTCTGAAGGAGGACTATTCTTGCTGGCAAATGGGGTACACATGTTCTTGTGGCTGGGAGTCAGTGCCCCACCAGAGCTTATCCAGGGGATATTTAATGTGCCCTCCTTTGCACATGTCAGCACAGAGGCTGTGAGTACACATGGGGGTGTAAGATGGGGCGGGGAGAGGTGTTGCATGCTTGCCTTGAAATGCAATCTCCAGCTTTAACTTCTGTTTAATGATAAAATGTCCACTGGCAAGTACAACTTTAAGGTCATCACACACACCCCTTACTAGTCAAGGAGGCTGAAAGTACAAACACTCTGCCAGTTCACAAGCAGGCAGTGGTAAAGAACCAGGGGTGGGTTTCTGCAGCTGAGGGCTATTCTAGATGAAAGGAAAATACTAAGTTTCTCAGTACGAATATTAACGCCCCTCCTCATCTGCTCAGGATAATGGCTACCCAGCTGTTGTTCTCTGGCTGCATTAGACCCACACCCCAGCAGAGAGTAACATGTGTGTCAGCGTTCTTTAATTCAAGGGAAGCCCAACCCTTTTACAGTTTAAAGAGCTGTAGTATAAACTGGATGTGCATCCAATTTTTCTTTCTGTCCTACCCCCAGCCCATTCATAGGGCTTGAAATGCCCCAAATTAAAAACAACAACAACACACAATTTTGCACACCTCCAGAGACTTCAGTATACAGTGGTATCTTGGGTTACAGACTCTTCAGGTTACAGATACTTCAGGTTACAGACTCCGCTAACCCAGAAATAGTGCGGCGACAGCGCAGCAGCAGCGGGAGGCCCCTTTAGCTAAAGTGGTGCCTCAGGTTAAGAACAGTTTCAGGTTAAGAACAGACCTCCAGAATGAATTGAGTTCTTAACCCGAGGTACCACTGTACCTGAAGATCATCTCCACCCCCATTGTTCAGCCCAGACACTGAGGTCCAGCTCTGAGGGCCTTCTGGTGGTTCCCTCACTGCGAGAAGTGAGGTTACAGGGAACCTGGCAGAGGGCCTTCTCGGTCGTAGTGCCCGCCCTGTGGAACGCCCTCCCATCAGAAATAAACAACTATCTGACTTTCAGAAGACATCTGAAGGTAGCCCTGTTTAGGGAAGTTTTTAATGTCTGATGTTTTATTGCTTTATTATTATTATTATTATTATTATTATTATTATTATTATTATTATTTTATTATTATTATTACCATCACCATCAATTCTGCTGGGAGCCACCCAGAGTGGCTAGGGAAACCAAACCATATGGGTAGGAATGAATGAATGACATAACCATTATTGAAATCCTTTTTAAAACTCTAGTACTTTCTGCGACTTGGGAAAGGAAGTAAGTTAACATAACATGGGAAGCAGAAAGGAAACGAGCAAGATGCTATATGCAATTGAAAAGCAAAATGTCATTTATAGACGAAAATCAGAATTTGCATGGTGTTAAGTTGCAGCGGTAGCCCCAATTTATGGGAATTGTTGTGGCGCATGTATTTACTGTATTTTTTGCTCTAAAACACGCACCCGACCATAACACGCACGTAGTTTCTAGAGGAGGAAAATCCGTAGGCATGCCACCCGTAGGCATTCCCTCCATAACACGCACAGACATTTCCCCTTACTTTTTAGGAGGAAAAAAGTGAGTGTTATGGTGCAAAAAATACGGTAAGTGGGTTTTCATGTTACAGAGAGCTAAGTTGCAGCTGTTGGCATAGCAGCCTATATCAAATTTCTTTGCTTTTTGTAATATCTAAGTTTCAGCTTAATATGGGTGGTTAAGGCAGTAAGAGAATGGATTTAACACTTTATTCCTTCTATGGTCCCAGTCTGGACCACACACATACACACACATCCACACCCCCCACTGCTATTTGTCCCAGAAGAAAGTTACAATTGACACCAAATACTAGCTAGCCACATAGAAGATCTGGATTGGGAATATGGGTGGGGGCAAAGGTTTTAATCCCCTACCACCCCAGAATCTGGAAAAGAAAATGAGGCAGGCCAAAGGAAGTAATCATGGCTGCTTACTGCAACAAATACAATGTCCAAACCCATGAACAATTATAATCAAAATAAATCCACAGTTGCAAATAGTAATCCAGATTAAAATCCAATGCAATTTGGTCACACCCTAGAAACCTCCCGTCTCCCACAATATGCAAATAAGCCCAAATAAGCCTGTCTTTTGACCTAAATCAATTCTTTTATACATTAATTTTTTGTGCGTTTTTATCATGCAGACACTTCTTCCTGAAGTGGATAATCCCTACTCTAAGAAACTGAGATCAATGATTGATCATCTGCAGCGCAAAACACCCTATTCCATGAAGGTAACAGATTAAATTTCCCTTGTAATGCTATTTTTAGAATGCTTGCTGAACTGTGCAGTTTTGACATGGGGATAGCAAACAGAACTTCTTTCAAACCCTTTCTGCTTTGTGTTCAGTGAAGTTTGTTGAAAGGTACAACAGACTCAAGGCAGTATTTTTGAATTCTTAACACCTGGATCACAACTTTTCTTTTCAGATCCTGATTGTGAAGCAAAGGGAGCAAGCAGAAATGGCTTTCAAACAATTCCTGGTTGAAGACAAGAATATTTATGGAGGAGCTTCTTACGTGGATTTCTTGTGTTGTGTTCATAAAGAGATCTGTCAGCTGCTCAACTAATGGATGCTTGAATATTAATTCTCTTTGCATTTTGTCAAAAGGGACTATTCTTAAGTGACCAACCACCAGAAGGTGCTTTTTAACGCTACTTTTTTGTACAGTTTCTAATTTCATACACTAGTGCCCCTTTTCATAATAATGTAGCATAGGCAAGTCTGCGCTCAGGTATAACTCCTATGGGAGAGCATTTATTGTTCTTTAAAAGGAAAAATATTTCTTATGGCAAGATCTGGAATCCTGGAATCTTTCAATGCTTAAAGCGTGTGGTTTTCATTTCATAAACTTTCAATAAATTGCAAAGCATTATAAAGTTGTAACCTTTGATTTTTAGTGCTCATGAACTGATCGTTTTGTTCTCAGCCCTGTTATGGTCTATTTAAAGTTTCTTGAGTTGATACACATTTAAGTAACTGTTCTTTTCACTTTGTGTGCTGTGATGCACCATGGTAACCAAAATATCAAGGAGTTGGAGCACTTTCCTTAGGATGAAAGGCTTAAAAACAGGGGTAACAGACACGGTGCCTTCCAGACATTGTAATTCCCATCCCTGACCATTGCCCATGTTGGCTGAGACTGATGGGAGTTGTAGGCCAACATCTGGAGACCATACTGCCTGCTCCTGTTGCTTAAAGCATTTGTGGCGGATAAAACAGAGAAAGTGGGCAAAAGTTTTTCTCCCTCTTGTAACGTTAGAACTTTTAGTAACTCAGTGAATGGCTGCTGTAACTAGGTAGGTCTTTTAGTTTCAGCCAGCAGGGTGCTACTTATGCACTAAACCAGTGGTTCCCAATTAGCTAAGTATTGCAGTCCTCTTGTTTTTCTGAAGCCAAGCTCTGGACCTCCTACTTTTGAAAAATGTTGATATATCTGGAGTAGTTTTTGCTTTGTGAATGGTGCCACGATACCCTCCAAAATGTCCCAGTGCAAAACTGGGATGCCGTCTTCTGTGCTGCACTCCCACATGAATCACATTACCCACACGAAAGCACAGCGTCCCAAAAATGTGTGGTTTTGGGTGCCGCAATCTCATGTGTTTGGGGGCGAAAGCACAGCCCTCAAAAGCAGGCTGTCCCGGACAATTGACAGGTATGTGCCATGGACTCACTGGGTGGGTTATGTGGACCCCCAATTGGGAACCACTAAATTAAACTGTTTGTTAAACAAGCTAGGACACTTTCTCTTAACAGCTTGATACATTTTCCATCTTCATCTCGGTCTATCCTGTGCTTTGTTGCATCGTAACAGAAACAGTATTTCATAGTCTTTTATTACAAGAAGCCACTATCGCTATACTACACTGTTCTTGCAAAAGGACCCTACCTGACCAGACTTAAGTGTCCATGATGTAGTCCACCTTCATGTTTCCATAAGTGCCTCGAGGAAGTGCATAAAGGACATTAAGCCATCTCCTGGTGTTCATCCCAAGCTTCTGGTATTTGAAAGTATATTGTCTCTGATTATGAGTTTTCGAATGTCTGATTCTTTTAAAAAGCCATCTAAATTTGTAGAACATAATATTCTTCAGAAGCTGGAAATTACTACCTTGAGAAATAAACTATTACTTTAGTCCTACAGTAGCTTTTATCTTTACTTAACTAAGACCATTTTAAAAACATATTTTACATCCCCAGTTTTCTTGGAGTCGGCAACATACAGGAAGCAATCAATCTCTTCCAGTGGTGCCTTCTCTCATGTAGGGTGTGGAAATACACTGGTCTTCAAAAAAACCATAGGTTGCACAATAAACTGACTTTAGAATTTCGTTCCCATTCCACTAGGTGGCAACTCTACCTAATCAAACCAAAAAGGTTAACCCGAGTCACACATTTGTCTTAGATACTGCATAAACAGTTTCACAGCTGAGTTCTCATTTACAGACTTCTATGGAAAAATGTATTACTACAGTAAATTAGGATTTAAACCTGCAAAGCTGAACGTGAAAACTGACAAGAACCTGCTTATGGAAACAAATATATAAAATAAAGGCAAGCATCCAATAAAATAATTATACATTTATCAAAAATAGTAAAAATACATTCCATCACTTAAAAAGACATTTAAAAACTGGCTTTCAGGAACCAAAGTACAAGAAATTTTGAGTCTTTACAACTTCTTGTCAGGAGGATTCCTGACAAGATGAGCTGAAATTTCATCAGATTTCATCATATACAACCAATCCATAACATCAGTTTTTTTTAAAAAAAAAAAAGCAAAGAAAATTCAAATGATCATGGGGGGGGGGGGAGAGAAGGGAGTACAGCCTGTAGCCCCCACTCTGTTGTTTATGTGGATCAAAGCACCTGGCTGCAATAAATGAGCAAATGAATTCATATTTACAAGCAGTATTTTAGAAGTAATTTCCTATCATTTTGGTATTATACATACTTACAGCACAATCCAGCCTGGAACCTTCTGAAGTCTCAACAGCTTCAGCAGGAAATTCAGCATACCTGAATTTCTTCCACTAAATTGCTTCAGTTTAGTTGGACCATATTCT
This sequence comes from Podarcis bocagei, assembly GCF_964188305.1. Taxonomy (NCBI): domain Eukaryota; kingdom Metazoa; phylum Chordata; class Lepidosauria; order Squamata; family Lacertidae; genus Podarcis; species Podarcis bocagei. The sequence goes on from NC_138134.1 coordinate 52,102,244, forward strand.
TAAGTGTTTTGAGCCTTCTGCAAGTAAATCTAAACTTTAATTTTTCAGCCAATGAATATGGTAAATTGTTATAGATATTATCAAGATTTTAAATTTTTTTCTTTTTTTAAAAAAGGCAGCCATCACCACCACTTTGCATCATTCCCTGATTACACACATCTATGGACTATGTTCTGACATACAGATATGAGGTATCAACAGAATACTGATAATAGGTTCTCTGCGCTTCCTATCAATCATTAGTCTCAAGTCAATCACCTCTTAAAAGAAAAAATTAACATATTTGACACAAGTTGTTAATTAAAATGCCAAATATAATAGTTTCTGTTTACATCAGCACCAATTTTCTAGTATTGCAATGGGAACTAGAGTTGCATTTCATTAGCCTGAGAATAAATAGTGTTTAGAGGAGGCAAGCAAGGATTTTTGTTCGGTTTATGAGTCAAGATTAACAGTAAATACAATGATTTGCAAATCCGGACGACCGAGAGTTGATGAAAGCTCTTGAAACCACTGGGAGGTGTTTCTGCTTTGATTTCAACTTTTGTGAATGAGATCTGTCACAAGCAGTGGATGTTACTCATCAAGGAAGCTGATGTGCTGTAAATGGGCTGGCTCAAGCAGCATGCATATAAAAAAGAAAGAATACAGTTGGTACTAAAATTCTGGACTCAGTCGCTAATAAGTACAACCTCAGCAGAACTAAGACTTCAAACAAAGGAAAAGCAGTGGTATTAAGGCAAGGAAAAATTGATACATTCAACGAGGAGGAAAGCCACCCCGGTGGGTACCACCCCGTCCTCCCCGGAACCCTCCCCTTTCCCCCCGAAAATTTGTTCTGTTTCTCTCTCTGCCCCTTTCTCCTCGGCCGGCTGAAGTCCCGCCTCTTCCTCCACCCCTCGGTGCGCCACCACCTCGGTCTTTTGGCGGCGGCGATTTAGGTCTGAGTCTCTCAATCTCTTCTGTACAGCCAGTTAGGTTGGAATTTGGAGCTGTGAAATAGGACGTATATGTTTCTGCGTTGAAGTTGCTGTTTGTGAGTGTGGGTCCCACGGTTAGCCAGCCTAAGAGGAGAAAGAAAAGCAGCAAGCAGTGAGATGCACACAGAGTTCAGTGCCTTGGTTTCCACCAGACTGGATTACTGTAATACTACATAAAGTTATAGATATTGTAGGAATGGAAGCAAACCATTGTTACACACACACACAAACCCTACTAGGCTTGGTAATCAGATGCTAAAAGCAGAAACTGAACTCCCAATGCTGAAGTGCTGCTAGGGAGGTTCACAGACGAAGGTCAGATTACTGCTCGGTGGAAAGAGAAGAGAGGCAGGCAAATACACCACCACATTTGCAGAATGTGGTCAAGAAAGAAGCAATAATTGGCCAGTATTCTTGCACTTCCTTTCCTTTGTTTTTAGAATCCTTTCATCAGTTCTGCTTAGAAAGTGAGCTCTCAAGGAGTATGCATTTATCATTGTTAGAAAATGCATGATCCATGACTCGAGAGAGGAGAGCCCATAAATCCAACATTCTAGTGCCAAAACGAAACTCTCTACAATGCAGTAACCAAACAAGATATACTATGCACAAATCTTTATTCGTACACGCCTCTCTTCAGAAAACTTTATTCACCGTTGTGATACTCAGCTAGCATTGGGGAGATCCTCCACTCACTCCAGCACTTAAGTGGAGAAATTTTGCACATAAAAGTTGCATGGTCTCTTTGTAAAAGGAATTCAATTTTGGCTCAGTTCCAGATGACATCAGTAGCTCTGGTTATTGCACCCCCTCTGTCATTTTATCCCCACTTAACTGGTGTATATCTCAACAAAGGGTAGAAATGGGGAGCCCTAACTTATGTGTCAGCACAACATGGCAAACCATGACAGTCTGCTAATATCAAAGAAAATGCATTTATCCTGATGCAAATGTTTAGGATCAGGGTAGGAGTATACGGGCTAATATGCTCCTCTGGTGGGAGAACATGTTTTCTCAAACTCAATCAACCAAACAGCTGGAATGAATCAGAATACAATCCAGTCACTGCCCTCTGCACCAAGACAGAATACACCGCATCTTAACTCTTCTAAGATCAACCCAGCTATACATGAAAACAGTGGACCATTTCGCTGAATATTGTTTTCTCTCTGACCTTAGGCTTTGGAGAAAAAAATGTTCAAAAAGGAGTTAGAATAAGAATCTGCATAACAATTATCTTTCCTTCATTAATAACAGGAATTACCGTATTTTTTGCACCATAACACTCACTTTTTTCCTCCTAGAAAGTAAGGGGAAATGTCTGTGCGTGTTATGGAGGGAATGCCTGCGGGTGGCGGGGGAGATCTGCTGCAGTTGTGAGCAGAGGATCCATGGTTCCCCTTCCTTCCCTCCTCCGTGGTTACAAAGCATGGATCCACATGGATCCTCAGGATTTTTGCATTGGGCTACTCCAAACTCACTGTCAGATCACATGTCTGTGGCCACAGCATGAACCACAAAAATCATATATCCACTATGTCGTTTAGAATATTTTTTTCTTGTTTTCCTCCTCTAAAAACTACGTGCGTGTTATGGTCTGGTGCGTGTTATAGAGCGAAAAATACGGTACTTAGCATTTGTGCATTGAAGATCCCAGCACAAATAATTCTTCAATTCACATCTTACACGGCAGACAGCAGAACTTCGGTTCTTGCATTCTCATTCTCATTTCCTCCACCCCACCCCCAAGTGCCTTAACTCTGAAATATTTATGTTCCCATCATGTTCTCAGTCCACTTTATTGAAAAAAATAGTCTCTTGCCTATGAAAGCTCATGCCCTAATGAATCAGTTGGTCTAGGAGTATAAGTAGATTTTGTATTTGGCTGCAACAGATTAATGTAACTACTCTCTAAAGAGTTTCTTTCTCCCACTCATGCACACCATTAATCTTTATAAAAGGTTCACCTCTCCTGGAAAAACTTTGAAATAATGATTAAGTATCAGAATCAGACCAACACTAACCTGGTCGGATTGTGCTATCCCGGCCAAAGAGGTGAAGCCGTCGTCTTCCAAGGCAAAAATGTTCAATGATGTGAAATATTTCCACTGGTTTCTCTATATTGCCAATTTCAGGCTCTTCTGTGATAATTAAATCTATGTCAACGTTAGCATGGATAAAGTCTCCATCCGTACTACGACGGACTGTTCCTTTAATGCCCATAAGGCAGTGTTCCTAGGTAGAACAACACCAAAGAGAAAGTTTTTGGAAGTATATCAGACGCACACAAGAAAATGCCAACCCTGTAAATCCGCATGTCACATATATACAACTGATTGTGGGAGACAGAACACAGCATGCCACTTCTTTTGAAGATCCATCTAACTAGCCAGAGACCAAGACAATGAATGCAGAAATTCTACTTTCTCAGCCCCAGATATCTTTTAAAAACTGAGCATCAAAAGCATGAAAATCATTATTCTAAAGAGTGTGACCAAGTCCTCAGAAAGTGTTTCTAAAGTGGAAGTGATTGTTATAAAAGTGTGCAAAGTGCACAAGAGAGATATGTTATGAATAGCAAGGTTAAATCTGCCCCACATTATGGAAGATAAAAGACTGAGCAACTGAAGAAGCGTATTTTATAAACCCTCCTGAAGTGGTTACCAAAGCTGCCATCTTTCCCAGCACCTCTTATCACTAGAGGATGGCTTTGCCCTCCACCTGAACTGACCTGCCTCTTCCAGTCCAAACCAAATGAAGTAGACAGGCACTATACAAAGAGCTTGTGTTCTGGGCAGTGACTGGTGGTGCAGAGAAGAGCTGTATGTGACCTGTATGCTCAGCACATATTTGCCTTATGCTGAATTTTAATGCTGCTCTCAACTGTGATTTAACAGCTGTGTTTTTATTGACCATATCGATTGGTTGTGTTAGTATTATATAAGTCCTGTTGGCTGAAGAGCACAGAAAAGATATCTAAAATAAGGAAGTACTGGCACTGGAAAGGTACAGGACAGGGATGTCAACTTGGATAAAGTATCGGGGTCCAGGTAAGCCCTGCCCAGCGCAATCAACCACAAGATGCGGTGCACACACACCATTTCAATGGCAATGACCATCAACTTTGGGGGTCCTAGCCCCCTCAAACTTTTTAGGGGGGCAAAGGGACCTTGGGCCCTAGAAGTTGGCTCCTATGGTGCAAGATGAGAAAGGAGGAGGTAGCTATGGTGATGAGAGCCACAGAGATGGGCAGATGGAGGAAGCAGCAGCAGCAATGATCCCTCAGCAGCTCTCAGCTCAGGAAGAGTGTAAAGCAGGCACAGGCAAACTCGGCCCTCCAGATGTTTTGGGACTACAACTCCCATCATCCCTGACCACTGGTCCTGTTAGCTAGGGATGATGGGAGTTGTACTTCCATTTGGAGGGCTGAGTTTGCCTATGCATGGTGTAGAGGTTGGGGATCTTCTGTATGAATTGGCATCTCTCCCAAGCATGTGTCCAAACAGAGATATTCTCTGGAGTTCGCAGAAGGGATGTGGGATTTTCCCATGTGTCCACAGTTAAGTATAACAAACTGAAACAAACTGAAGTTTTGGCTGACTGCCTAATAAGGTGAACTATGTGGGTCAAGCAGATTTGCTCCTCTTAGTGTCCTCCTAGTGATAAGGCTGTGGATTTAATCAACAAGGTGCCCATTAATTCTGTGCGCTACACAGTTACTTATTTTTATGCAGTGGTATTTGCAATTATAGACAAAAATAATTTCCAAAAAAACCAAAACTAAACAGTGTCAGTTTTATGCAGCTTCTTTCCACAAATTCAAATGCTCAATAGAAGTTCATTGCAGTATGCCATGGAATCAGTACCAATTGACTTAGATAACCCCAAGAACAGCCCTGTGTCAATTAAATGGACGATGACACTCAATGTCTACTCTATTCTAATGTTAAAGATGAATGCAAGTGGCTGTTCACACAGATAGTCTACATAGCTGATTCTGCAGCTTCTGCAGATTAATCTGGTTTTGAAGACCACCACCCAAATGGGCAATTTCCCCCAGATCATAAAATGCTGATTTACTGAAGTTGCCAGATGGTTTTCACAAAATTGCAGACATGAATGAATAAACATTTCCAGATCTCTGGCGCAAGCTGTAGGGGTTCATATTTTGAAAAAGGAGAGAAAGAAAAATGACCACTTGGACATGTACTGCAATTCTCAAAACTTTAGTCTCTGGTAAAACAGCACTGAGGTTTAAACAGATGAGAAACTTTTCTAAACTAGTGCTAGTGCTTCTACCTCAGTACTGAAAGCAACAAAGCAATACTCAAGGCACCCAAGGACACTAAAGCTGCTAATCGGGGAGAAAAAACCTATCAACATTGTATAAAAGCAGCATATAAGTAAATGTCCATTGTAGACATGAATCAACTGCTCATACTTTCAACGTGTATTTCTCACGAGTATTTCAAGACTTGTAAGTGACCACAGAATTTAAGACACACATAGGGATAACAAAAACTGTTTTAAGCTAAATATACAATTAAATATGACAAATTCAAGAAGCTTACTTTGTAAGATGCCATATAAGGTCTATAATAACAACCAGTCACCAGGTATCCTTTAGCACGTCATGCCACCCTACTCTCCAGCTTGGCTTAACCTCTAGCCTGATGAAGAGTTCTGGATAACTTAAAAGCTTGTTCAAAGTTTTGTGCATTTCGTTTAGCCACAGGAAACATATTCCTGACTGTGAGCTTCATAGTTTTTCTTAAGGACCAACATGTTTGTTTTCCTCCCCCCTCCCTCTCCACAGCATATAATGCATAACATGAAAAGTTAGGCTTCGTTCTCCTCTCACCCACTATTTCAGATTGAACTAGACAAGTGAGGAAATGCTGATAGGATCATTTTTGGAGAAACCTGTGTTATACGATTAAACAAATCTCTTCACTGCTGCTGTAAATAACCTTAGTCATTCATCACAAAGAAATACAGTTGTTTGAGAAAGTACTACAAATACTTTCAAGCCCTTAATAGATTGCACCCATATGCAAATGAATGCATTCAATCACTTATTTTCCTTCAGTCCTTCTCCAAGCTGCTGTATCATCTTTACAGACCGCAAACTCATCACAGTAGTGAGCCCATCTCAATTTACATAAAGTATTGTGTGTATCAATAATATTGAGTTAGACACAGACCTTAAAATGTGTTTGGTGGGTGACAGTTTCCTTGATGCTGCTGTCATTAGGGAAACTAACAGAACAAATGTCATAGCGTTAACTACATACATATGCAACCAATTCCTGATACTGCTTGCTTCAGGAAAAGCAGCAATTTCAAGAAAGGGCAATTTGAGAGGGGAGGATATTGAACCACTCTCCAATTGCTGCCACCCAACATTGCTTTTATCTAGGGAAAGCAGCTATCAGGCTTTTGCTAAGCACATCTTAAATTTCTCCAGGTAATCCTACTGACATTTTTCCAAGGGTGGAAAGTCTTAAACAATTTAACTCTACACTAACTTATTTTTTCCGCTCTATCACTTCTCAATGACATCCACTCAAACACAAAGTAATATCCCATAAATCTGCTCTAGTAAGAGGCACAGTTGTCTTAAGGAACTGGTGTGGCTCCAGTTCTACAATGCATTTAGCGTTGTAGGGTAGTGATAGCAATCCCAAACTACTCTTGAGAAAACCAAAAGAGAACCCTTTGCTACCAATATATTTTATTTACATTTCAATGTAGGAGTCTTAATAGTTGACAAAATGAAAGTCAATCACACTGCATTCCCATCTATAGCAACAGACTAGAACAAAGAAAACTATACAAGGCATTCTACCCTCTCTTCCATCATCTCCTGAAGGGTAACAGAAGGGTAAAGTATTTCTAAGACGCCTTATCCTATCTGATCTGCATTTCAATAAGAATGACTGAATAAGAGCATTCAAAAGTTTCCCAAAAAGAACTTCATGAAGCTGTTAGATGAAGACAAGAGAGGATTTCAATATTTACTCAGATGAAGCTAAGAGTCCACAAATGTTAAAAATTACTCACCAGTTTTCTAAAATCATTATCAGATAAACTTACATTTGAAAGCGAAAGAAGTAAGCTGCTCTGTAACTCCTTTCCTAAAATTACAACACCTACCAACACCAACAGAACATCTGGTGGTTTTTGTGAAACTACTAAATTAAGAGGAGATGAAGAAATTCAGACAAAGACGTACCTTTGTTCTTTGAAAGACAGCCTTAGGGTCCAGAGTCTTGGTCTTCCCAGGATTGTTTTTGTTGGTTTTAATCCAACAGATGTCTTCACATCTTCTATAGCCCCATTTACGCAAACACTGAAACATTTCAACAAAAGGGGAATAAAATTAGACAATCACTTTGTACAATACACAGAAGCAGAATAAGACATTTCACTTCTGGCATGCCTAAAAGCTTCTTCCTCTCCTGTACATATTTCAGAATCAGATCAAATTCCAAATGTTAAAGCAAAAGCCACCTTGAAATTTCCACTGTGGTTATTCTAGCAACTCTACTAAATATTTATTTATGCAGCACATCATTTCATGTGAAGGAGTGTATGCTTAAACATTTGCTACCATGGTGGAGATGCATTGGCATGACACTAAGCATACATACAGGGCAATCCTATGCATGGTTGCTTGGAAGCAAGTCCCATTGTGCTTAAAAGGGCATACACCCTTGAAAGCCTGTTCATGATTGCAGACAGATACCTATATTGACAGAGGGAAGTATGGCATGGGAAGACGGCCAGACAAGTCTCAGATGTAGTGCTGGAAAGCCTCCAGTCAATTGTACTGGGGAATTTCAACACATACACCAATCTAGGCCAGCTCAGGACTTCAATGGCTGCCATGACAACTATGAAGCTGTCAATACTTGCATTTGCTTGGCAGTTGATGCCATAGCTGGGATAGAACCTCTAATAGCAGTTTGAAAGACTATCTGGCCAGATGTTGTGGCCCAGGGATGAGAACAAGGCACTTTAAGGGGTGTGGCCAACCACATCTCTTGACCCTTGAGATTCTTGGCTGACAACAGCTTGCTAAAAAGGGCTGACTAAATGGAACCAGCGGGTGATGATATCCAACTCTTCTCTCTATATACTATCTGAATCAGGAAAGGCTGTGCAGGTGCTGAACCACTGATAGACACAGTAATGGGCTGGGTGTAACGGCCAAATACATCCATAATAGACCTTCTTCCAAATTACTGGATGTGTGAACCACCCACCAAACTGAAGCTGTTGGTGGGTGGTTCACACATCCAGGAATTAGGAAGACGGTCTATTATGGATTTATTTCCTGAAGAAGCAGTTATGTAGCTGGGCAGGTACTGCTTGATCCAGTTCTGTCACTTGAGGTCCAGATGACTGCAATGGCTAGTAGTGTCTATTTCCAATTATGAATGATTTGCCACCTATGGCCTTTCCTTGACTGAGACAGCCTGCCAGTTCTCCGTGCCCTGGTAAGTTCCCGGTTAGTCTACTGTAATGCACTCTACCCTCAAGGATGATTCTGAAGCTGCAACTGATGCAGAATGTCCCTGCAAGAGTCATTATACAATACTGACACTTTGAGAACCATTATGCAATACTGATTCTTCAGGTGTACCAACCTGATGGCGTACCAACCATCAATTTGCTATAAAAAACCCCTATTCAGGGCATATCTTTAATGTCCAAAGCCTTAAATAACCTGGGACCCAAACTTGGAGAAGCACATCTCCCTACATCTACTGGCCTAGGTTTTGACCTCATCAGGAAAGTCCCTTCTCATAGTGAAGCTTGTTGTGCAGTGACACAAAATACAGCATTCTCTGTGGTGGCACCCTGCCTGCGCAGCTCATTTCCACTGGAGATATGCTTCTCTCCTACAGTAAATGACATTCAAGGGTCAGCGCAAGATGCATTTTTTTTGCCATGGCTTTTGGGGTAGGAGTGTAAAGTTCAGTGATCTGTATTTTTATGTCTGGTGCTGATCTGCTAACCTGATTGTATATTTGAATGCTGTGGATTTTAATGTTGTTTTAGAAATGTTGGTGAGTATGGAATAGTTTTGTTTTTGCATACTGCCCTGTGATTCTAAGAAATGAATGGCTGCCTGAAAGTGCAATAAATGAAAACAATAACAAGAGACTGTTTTAAAGACCAAGCATAAAACTGAACATGCTAGCTCCCTGTTAGCAAAGGTAGGCAGTGGAGTGGGGAGAAATTATTGGTTTAATGAGAAGAATATTTAGGATAGCAGTGCCTCCATGGCTCTTTCAATCAAAGGCACAGCAAACTGCCAGAAGAAGGCACCCTAGTGCTGAAGAACTTAAGAGATACCAAAGCTACAAAGAGAAATATGATCTCTTGAAACAGTGCATGGTATGTTTCATGGGTGCCCATCTGGAAAATAAGGATTAACATTTGATTGATTTCATATCTGCCTCAACCCATTATCTAGGGAAATAGAAAGAGAATTATTCTGCATTTAAAGTGACAAGAAAAAGAGACAAAGTGATACTATAAGGTCTGAGAAAGTATGTGGCCCAGTGTACTGGAGCAGGATCTTACCATTCTGCCAAGATCAAGGCCCTCTCCAGAACCACACCAAAGAAAGACAAAAGAACGCGGGGAAGCTAGCTCCTCTATATCTAGCTTCATGATCTAAAAAAGACAGAACAAATAACATTTTAAACAAATAGAGCAATACATACAACAGGCTCATGGGTAGCTAAAAATATAACAAGCATTCATCCTGTAAAGGTTTTCCAAAAAGCAAACTCACTTCATCCCAATTCCAGCACTTCTCATTAGCTGTAATGCCAGTCTCCCTATAGTATTCTTCCAATGGCGGCTCCAAAAGAATCACATCAAACTTGAACTTGAGTTCACGCATATCAAAAGCCTCCAAGTCAGCTTGTAAATACCTATATTCACAGACAAAATACAAGGCTGCTTGGATGAATTAGTGCAGGATTTTCCAGTTAAGTTGAAAATTTCTCAGCAGTTACTGACAATGATACATATCTCACACAATGTTCATGGAATGAACAAAATATGTACAGATGAATGGCATTTCAGAGTAAATATCTATTATTTACATACATGAAGAGTAACATGCACTCTCTGAGAACCCAATTCCTACGGTGAAGCTGCACAAATTATAACATTCTTGGTTTCAGTGAATCACTTCAAATTTGGAAAACCAAAAACAATTGTTGACCACCAGACACCTCATTATATAGAAACTGATGTCTGGCCACCATTATTCTATTAAATTTTACAAATGTTGCTACAAAATTGCACTCCTAGGTAGATGAAAAATTAGTCTCAGAGCCCTGTGGTTGCTTTTAAATTGGCACAACTATAATTCTATTTAAAAGACTGATGTCCAACTTTACTCTAAAATTCTCTTCAAAGAGTTTTCTAGGGCCTCTTCTTGGATAGTTACTGACCCTACAAGCAAGGTAGCGTTTGAAAAAAGCACTGTCAGCAATCATACTACAGCTGGTTTATATGGTGTAACAGTCTCCTCTTTGATACAATTTTACTAACCAGTTTCAAACCACGATTGGTTCATAGAAACTGGTTAGTAAAATTGTATCAAAGAGGAGACTGTTACACCGTATAAATCCCCTGTCGATGCAGGAAGCCCACTACTACAGCATCCCTGATAAGTGACCTTCCAGCTTGCTTAAAAACCTGTAATGAAGAAGTACCTGCTTCAAGAGGCAGTGTATTCCACTGCATAAATTTCTTCCTAGCAGGTTAGGCTTTTTCGTGTAATTTGAACCTGTTGGTTCAAATCTTACTCCCTGGAGTAACAGATAACAAATGCTTACAGGAAGCCCAAAAGCAGGATCCAAGTGCAACACAACTTTCCCAGCAACCGGTATTCAGAGGCATACTGCCATCATGACTAGCAACCTCTGAGAGCTTTATCCACCATACATTTGTCTAATCCTCTTTTCATGTCATTCTAGATCAGGATGGGGGACCTTTGACTCTGCAGATGCTGCTGAACTACAACTCCCATCAGCCCTAGTAATCTTTGAAGTTCAACTTGCTTATTTCAGAAATACAACCCGAAAATAGAACATGCAAATCTTAAACAGGTGCTGAAAGTGGTTTAGTTAGCAGTCTAACAATAACCAATGTTAAGCCAGTCTGAAGAACAGAATCCAGCTCATTTAATGTACTTACATAGGGGGAGTGTTCGATTTAGATATTAGCTCATCCTTCAGTCTGATAAGCTCTCGAAGCTTTGGATATTCTTCAAACCTGTCTGCTAAGCCTAAGAGAAAAACATGCCATTTTTATGCTACAGAATTACATTTTCATAAACAGGTGGTCACAAGTGAAGAACTTTAATTTGACACAGACTCTCTGGCACAAACACTTTCATTGAACTTGAGCTAGATGCTACAACTTAGTCAAGCATAGAATCACTTTGTGTTACAACCCAAATTTCTACCCGACCTTGCCAAATGCCAGTAGTTTCAGTGCATCATTGCATGTAATATTTGAATAGATTACAAATGCCATATTTTGGGGCAGAATACCCTGCACTAATCCAGCCTAGAACAGGAGGGGAACATACACACTGCTCTGTAAATGCAACATCAGCTACTTTCCCCAACAACCATGTCAACCCTGCCAGTAGTCAGTAGCTGTGGAGATGACACTGAGATTTCCCCATGTCAACCGGACACAGGAGAATCCAACCCATTTACACTAACAGGGATATACTCTGATTATGTCCTCCTACTCCCATCCCCCAGGCAACCTGCCAGAAATGTCATTTATTTATATACGAAGTGATAATCCACACTTTCATAATACAGCAGAATACAACATACAAGAACAGGCTCAACTAAAATATACACAAAAAACGTAATTAAAAACATCAATAAATGCTGAAAAGTCAAATGATGTGACATGTGAACCAGGCTAAGAAGTGTCTAAAGTCTTTTTACAGATGTCTGGTTGAAGCCTACTATTTTTACTTTTAGGCATGGCTACCTGAAATCTAATTTTTGATTTCTGTGTATTAAAACATATTAAAAACATATTAAAAAATTAATTTCTACAAAAGAAATGCCATTGCATTTGGAAGATAGATCACAAATATTTGAGATTGGATTTCTTCAGGAAAAAGCAGTGATTCCCACCCTCTTCTCCACCCCTGCCCTCTGTACCATAAGTAAACTGGTATACAGCTAAACACCATTTAATAAAGCCTTCCACATAGACCACTAATTTTGCTGACACTACTCTCAAAGGCAGATCTGGAAACATCTGATATCCTGTTTTCTCAGGATAATAGTGAATAAAAACTCCTACAACTCTTGCATGCAGAAACCATATGGCAAACATGAAAAACCACTTCATAAATTCATTCATGTTATTCTGACATACCCACATCTCTGATGAAGTTCTGAGGCCTATGTCCAGTATCCACAAAGTGTTGGCAATAATCGTTATGAGGATTTAAGCTCTGGGTCCCCTATAGGAAGAAAAACACCCAAGAACATAGATTAGCAAAATGATGCACATCAGAGATACACTGGTTTTATCATGCCGTTTGCACACGAAGGAACCCAACACTATGCACAGAGTTTGGCTCAATTATTTTGATATCGCTTGCAGACAAGTGATCCATTATCTCCCCACTCACTATTATCCTAACATGCTTCAATTCTAATGCACAGCATATCCTGCTCATCCCTTTTTAATGGCATGAGGCATAAAGCAAATAGAACAGTATAACCACCATTTTAGGCAACCAACTTTGCCACCTTTCAACCTTGTCATCATTGTGCATAACAGAAGCTTCAATGTTGTGGAATGCTGCAGCTTTAGTGTTTAACGCTGGTCAAAAGTATATCTAGGAGTATGCTTTTGTTAATTCAGTATTATTTATTTATTGAATTTATATACCGCCCTATACCCACAGGTATAACAATCCTAAATTAAAGTCCTAAATTTGTATTTCCAGTTGTTTCAGGTGCAATAATGATGTAAGATAGGAGAACAATGGCAACACTGTGGTATATGAATTGGTTACCTTAAGAAAAGTACTGGAATCTTTGTAAATTTCCTCTTCATAAGGCAGGTTCTCTTCATCTTGTTGCAATTCTACTTCATCCTTTGGAAGAAAGCACATTTTATACGAATGTAGAGACAGGATGTTTCTCTTCTCATTCTCCTTCCACTTCTGGATGAAAGAAGACTGTCTATGAACATTAGCTTCCTGTAATAGCAGATCATGAGTGGTTCCAATGACAGATGTTTTTGGGGGCCAGAGAGGAGAATAAAATCTAATGGTGCCAGAAAGGCCCCTCTCTGTCATTACTAAACCAATTACAAATTACATTACAAACTAAACAATCTCCTATATTACACTATCATTTCACTAAAGAGGAAAGATAAGCTTTTTCATGTTGTCTGGCTATATGTATATCATCATAGTAGTATGCTGTTTAAGGCACCAAAATGGTTTCTCAACTGAGATAGCTATCAAACTATTTGTGCACCAGTATTAAAACAGAAACAGATCCAAAGACAATTCTTCAAGTCTTAAAAACCACTAAATGATAAATTGTGGCCTTAATTATTAAAATATGTAACGTCAAGGTGCTTTGAAAAAGCAAACTGTATTATATTAATGTCTTGCAAAGTAATGTCTCAGACCTCTGCATTTCATATAACTCCATTAGAAAGACTGACAGGCATATGCTGCTATTATAAGAAGAGGGATTACTGCAACACACTTTAACCTTATATTCTTCTATTTCTTCTTCATCAGCTTCTCCCTCATCTGGATATCTGCGTTTGGCATTTGGTGCAGATGTATCATAAGCAGCCCTGCAAATGTAGAAGAAAACAGTCTAGAACACATCTAATTAACATGATTTGAACAGCAGTTTCACTTATTTCTGGTTCTTATCTCATTGGATATGGCACCATCTTTACTTCTATGGCAAATCAGGACTCTCCCAATTTAAAGCTTACTGGAGAAACAGTGGCATGGATTCGAAGATTAATTCATTTAAGGAAGTCCATGAAATAAACGATCCCCAACCTCCACTCTGCAGGCCAGAAAAAGCCTCTCTAGAAGTGGGGAAGGCTCCTGAATAAGCTTATTTTCATATTATGTTGGACATCAGAAGTGCAAAGAAACTCCTGCTTGACATAAAGTCATACCTCAGATAAACTGTAAATTCAGGCACTATTATAGAGCTTACTAGAGACAATATTTTTTTTATAAATAATTTTTATTGAGATTTAAGATCACCCACCAACACCAGTAAAACATCAAATCTTATTACATATATCCTACTTTATGCTCCGTAGAGCTGTTGACTTCCGTCCTTCCCTTCCATCAGTTTTCCTATTCTATTCTATAGTTCACAGTTTCTTTGATTAGATATTACAACATGACATAAGTTTTACTTCAATCCTGCCAAAGTTTTCAAATTTGTACAGTTCTCACTTATATAGATCAAAAAATTACACCATTCTTTTTGGTACTTAGTCTCCTCCTGATTGCGAATTCTGTGTGTCAATTTAGCCATCTCAGCGTATTCAACCAGCTTTATCTGCTATTCTCCTATTGTCGGCATCTCCTGTTGCTTCCACTTTTGAGCTATCAGAACTCTAGCTGCTGTTGTTGCGTACAGATATAATCTTTGATCAATCTTCTTAATATCTTCTCCCACCAAACCTAGCAAGAATTCTTCCGGCTTTTTGGGAAAGCTATACTTAAACATCTTTTTTAACTCATGAGCTTACTAGAGACAATATATACATTTACAAATAAGACCACAGTGATTAATATACTACTATTTGCCAAACTCTTTTGTCCCTTACAATGAAATGCGTTTCCAGCTTTTTGCTGACAAACTGAGCAGTCTGCATTAGTCAAGATCAAAACGAACTCAAGCTCCTTAGTGACACAGCAGTTGACACGATCTCCCTTCTCCCTCTGAACTGCTTACAGTATGAGAAATGCAACCAACCTCTTTTAATACAAACCTGCATGCTTCCCTTGTTTCAGCAATTTCCCTCTGCTCATCCTTGCTATTCAATACTGCACCAATGCTATCAGCACTTTCAGCCCCAAGCTGAAAGAAAAGGAAAAAAAACGAAGAACAGCACACTTAGTACCTAACGAAGAATCCAGAGATGAAAGGTTTGATATAAACATAACATACTTTCACCATTTGTAGTGGCTTTGTTTGAATAATTAAACTCCACTGAATTCAACTCTGAATAGGTTGTGCTGAGCATGTAATGGGGCCAAGGGCACCTGAGTAAGCTTTATACCTGAGTAGGGTTTTTAACCAGTGTCTCCCATAAAGTCTTGCCTTCCCCAGCCTGGCTGCAGCCCAAAACACCTGGAGAGCTCTGGGCTTGGGGGGCCTGTCTTCCAACACAGGCTCTCTCAATGTACAGTGGTACCTCGGGTTAAGTACTTAATTCATTCCGGAGGTCCGTTCTTAACCTGAAACTGTTCTTAACCTGAAGCACCACTTTAGCTAATGGGGCCACCTGCTGCTGCTGCACCGCCGGAGCATGATTTCTGTTCTCATCCTGAAGCAAAGTTCTTAACCCGAGGTACTATTTTCCCAGTAGTGATGTACGGAAGTGAGAGCTGGACCATAAAGAAGGCTGATCGCCAAAGAATTGATGCTTTTGAATTATGGTGCTGGAGGAGACTCTTGAGAGTCCCATGGACTGCAAGAAGACCCAACCTATCCATTCTTAAGGAAATCAGTCCTGAGTGCTCACTGGAAGGACAGATCCTGAAGATGAGACTCCAGTACTTTGGCCACCTCATGAGAAGAGAAGACTCCCTGGAAAAGACCCTGATGTTGGGAAAGATGGAGGGCACAAGGAGAAGGGGACAACAGAGGACGAGATGGTTGGACAGTGTTCTCAAAGCTACCAGCATGAGTTTGACCAAACCGCAGGAAGCAGTGGAAGACAGGAGTGCCTGGCGTGCTCTGGTCCATGGGGTCACGAAGAGTTGGACACAACTAAACAACAACAAAACTATTTCTGGGTTAGTGGAGTCTGTAACCTGAAGCGTATGTAACCCGAGGTACCACTGTATTGTATTATCACTTGGAAAAAGAGCCCTGGAAAGCACACTGTTAACAGAAACTCTGAATTACTTGCTCCTTTAAAGGCAATAAAAACACCGCCGTCACTTATCATCATTATTTATAAATAACACCACCAAACAGATGTACCAGGAAACACACCACCCCTCCCAAAGGTCCCAGAGACAGGAGACTGAACTATTCCTATACAGCCCCCTCGACCTCCCACCCTCGTCTCCATGGCGACGGCAACCCCCCTCCCTCCCCACTAGGGGAGACTCGGGCTTTACGTCACAGCAGTGTGCTAATTATGAGACTCATTAGGAGACGGGAGACAAGCCACTCTGCCCCCACCACCCCGGGGAACGCGCACGCGCCGTCGTCGCTTCCCGAAGGACAGCTGCCGGCTAGAGATAATCGACTCGGGTGTGCAAGCCGCCTCTACCTGCTGAGCCAGGAGCTGCCGGCGCAATTTTTGCCGCTCTCTGATCTCCTGCAGGCGGCTGTTCATCCTCGTCCGATGGATTCGCGGGCGAAAGAACTGTCGTCGCCTACTTGGCGCCTACCTAAAACGACACTTCCGCCTCCCTCTATAGCCGGCACCATCGACGTCAAGGAGTTTTGCCAGTACTTTCGTAGGAATGAATGGAACATAATGTGCAGAAGTGAATGGAACCTGTGCGACAGCTCTCGTTCCGGTAGCTGTGAGCGGCCATTTTTGTTGAGGGCAAGCGGAAACTCTCTGGCTTGGCTGCTTTAGTGTGGGGTTTGCTTTGGTTTGCCTTTTAATTAACCGTTTCAATGAAAGTTGCTAAAAGGCGCATTAGAAATATGCCACATAAACCAATCGATGCAAATGGTTATTTCATTATTGAAAAATCAGGCAAACAGTTTATTTTTCCAGGCAGGTATCCTCATTGTTGACATAAACATATAGATCAGCTGATGTATAACTCACAAAAGCAGGTTCATTGTCATTCTTATCTTATTTTTTAAAACAAATATCAAACAGCTCATTTAATAGGGTCCACATTGTTGCAAATACGTTGGCTCCATCTGTGTGTAGTTGGCATATGGACGTTGTTGGTGTCTACAGCTTTCACCTTAATTTGTGTGTGTGTGTGTGTGGTGTGATTTTCACTACCTCGAATACAGCATCCATATGATGCTGCAGCTGTGACACATCTTCCCCTGGCTTAATTGGAGTGTACTGTACAGGAGTCTTCCGCCTTTTCAGACCTGGGACCTGCCTTTAACCCAAACATGGATTTGAGGATTCATTTCTTAAATTTTCACCATGGTGATAGTACTGCTGTTGTGACCTTGGACCAGGTTGTGACTTAGTGGTGTGTCCAGGCCCACCAGTTGAAGATCCCTACATACTATTGGGTGTATGTAGGCTTGCTTTATTGGGCTGTAGATGCACCATACATTTAAAGCGTATTGCTTTCTACCTTCCCCACAGAGAATCCTGGAGACTAATTTAGCCATCACAGAGCTACGATTCCCAGGACTCTTAACAGACTGTAGTTCACAGTGTTCTTTTGGGGAAGTCCTGTGGTTTGAATGTATGGTGTGTGCACAGCCAAGTATACCATTATGAGGCAGGGTTATTTCAATAACCTTTGCTGCGCAGGTATAAGCAGGTTGACAGTATTTGGAAATAAGCTCCACTATGTTCATTGTTGTGATTCCCAGTGCTGTTTTTCTAGAAAAAGAGATGCTGGAATAATGGCAATGGTGCCCACCTGAAAGATGAGTTCCGGCTGGAAAAAAGCCCTAGTTATTCCTATGTAAATTTGAAAAGTATTGTGCTGTTAAATTCTTCATGGTTTTCCCCAAGGGGAACCCTGGACATGATACAGCTTATAACCCCACACCACTAATTTATTAAGATTTTTCATTATTTATAAGAATACCTATAAATAATAATGGAAGTGAAACAAAAGAATTCAAATTAGGACTTTTAAAAACAGGTATCTGGCATTATTTGTTTAATGTATTTTTTATTGAAAATGATATAATAATTGAATAGTACCTGTGCCCTATACAGCTTTGTGTGATCGAGTCAATTCAATAATGCATCTTGAATAAATAACAGCAATTGAATTAGTCTGCTGTTAACTGTCACAGTAACTTTGAAGCACATCAGATCATATGACCTGTAAGAATGTGGTTGATGGAAAAAGTTCATTTATATACAATATGCTCTCAAGCAGGTTCTCTGTCTCTCACGTTGGAAATAATATAGA
Organism: Podarcis bocagei; assembly: GCF_964188305.1. Taxonomy (NCBI): domain Eukaryota; kingdom Metazoa; phylum Chordata; class Lepidosauria; order Squamata; family Lacertidae; genus Podarcis; species Podarcis bocagei. The sequence continues at coordinate 52,120,607 of NC_138134.1, forward strand.
AATTAGGAACCAGCATTTTGCTAGCTGTTAACCTCAAGAACATATAAATTAAATCATTCTGGGTCATGTGATGGAGCTCTCTCTGGTAGAGCTGCTGAGAACCTCATTCATGGCACAAGTGGGGTACATTCATCCCTCGTAGTAACAAAATAGTAATAGGGAAATGGAATTTGAACAGCTGTACATCCCCTAATACATTTCAACCCACCCCAAATCATAGAACCAGACCACCAGGAGACTGCTCCCTGTGAGCAGCTGCATACTACTGCACATTCCAAAAGTGGTCTGTGTGGGTATCCTCATACCTCACCTTGGAAACATAAATGCAAAGAAGGAATTAGTTTCACCACTTCTGCATCCAAAAATAGACTTTGTATCCCCCCAAGGTATTATCCGGACCACTATGGGCTTTTATAACCCAGTGCTCAATATTTCATGTGGTTTTATAGATTTCTGTTATATCAAATAACTGCCTGGAGAACAAATGCAGTCTACTTCATTTTGTCAATCTCCCCCAACTCAAGCACGTGGAGCTACATAAATACAATTTGGCAGTATTCAGCAAAAATGAAGCGTTTTATGTCTGTTTGATTTCAGTGGAATGGATGATCATGTTCATTATTAATATTATTATCTAGGACAGCGTATTGCAAAGGCTTAACACAAACAAGGATATTTGTTGATTGTTGCTAAGCTGTATGAATATGTGATTTTCTTTTATTAAACTGGATCTCCCACCCTTAACATTGAAAAAGAATGCTTTAGTGAACTGCCAAACTGTCCCAGTCATATAGCTACTACAATATCGGTTCCCAAAACTGCACAACTCTGTTTTGAAGTGAACGGTGCTTAACTATTAATATCATTTTACATGGAAAGATTGGGAACAGTTTTTCTAAGGAAAAATGCATTTTTAAGTTCTGGAAAACATGAGCTGGCTAAAAAGTAAAATAAAGTATCAAATAGCAAACCTAATTTTGAAATAGATATGCACAGTCATATCAGGGAGCAGCTAGACACATTAGCACAGGGTGTTTGGTTACTTTTCTAGTAGGAAATGCTATTTTGTCACTTGATCCACATTATAAGGAAGTAGTCAGGACATTCCTGCTGTGTGTGAGGCTAAGCTTCCTCCTTGGTTTTATCCCCCTGCCTGCCTGCTCCCCCCACCCCCAAGAGTTATGCTCATCAGAATGCATTTGACTACTGGAAGACAGATAGGGAAAATTAATTTCAAGGGTCACTACAGAAAGTTGAGATGCTACATCGCCTTGAATGAACAGAATAATGGCACTTCCAAACCACTTTCTTATAGATTGCATGATTAGCACAAGTAGCTCAAGTAGCAAAATAATATCTTTGATTGAACAGAAACGCAAACCAAACAGCTTTAGTTATCTCCTCAATAAGATTGTGGCTGATACCTCATCATAGCAATTATCCATGTGTTGTGTGAAGCACAGATCAATCTCTTTCTTCAAGCTTGGGTTAATAGTTTTGTGACATTTTTTCTTCTTTCATATTTCAGAAGTTCAGCATTACTTCCTTGTACAATTTCTGCACTGGAAAACTTAGCCTGTCCAGTAGCGAACTTAATAAAAAATACCCATCCTGCTGCACCATTGCTAACAATTTCGTTAATGTTTGCTTTGAAATTGCTTTTTATTTCATTCTTAGAAGACTGTGCACTCCTACTGATACTTCTTTTTTTGAAAAAGGTGGGAAACTGAAATACAGCTATCTTCCATCACATTTGAACCGGATATTGTGCTATTGGCATTGATTAACACACCATGGGACAAAGGCTAAGCAGATTTGGCCTGCCTAGAACCTGGATTAGAGCCCATCAGGGAATAACAACAACAACAACAACAACAACAACAACAACAACAACAACAACAACAACATACCTGAGATCCAATGTAGATTTGTACATAAAATCAAGTGCTCCTGGCAACTAATTTGGGGTGCATGTGTTCACTCACTAAATAAAAAGGTATGCATTACTGATTTATAATGTTAACAACATAATGGATATCTTCTTCTGTTGTTCTTTTTTTTTAATGCTATTTTGTGATTTAGTACTTCCTGAGTTACCAGCTTACTACTTTTACCACCCTGTAGATGGAAACTTCATAGAGAAACTTCATCTCAAACTACATCTCTCTTGTACCGTTAGCTGTAATGAATATGGTGGAAGTCCCTACGCAGTAACTGAATCACTTCCTCTTGGATATTCAGACTTCCCAAATATATATATCCACTGAAATGATGAACAGAGATTTGTGTGCGGGAGTATTCTATTTTTAGGGCTGTCTCGTAAGACAAGGTAATTTTATAACACTCTCAATGCTGGCTGTGGCACAGGGGAGGATCACACTGCATCTGAGTGAAAAATATTAAGTTATTGGAGTTTTCAAAAGTATATACATTATAGGAAATCTGCACTGCATTATTTTTTGTTTTAAATAAATGCTGAGCTGAACTTTGTCCATGTCCAGTCAGCTAGGGTTGCCCTTATTCACATTTTAATTGGAGAGAGGGAGGGTAGAGCCCAGGCACAGCTGAATACTTTGAGGCTCAGATTATTTAAGCAGGAAACTTGAGCTCCTGCTTAACCCTCTCTTCTTTTGAAATTCATGGGATGTAATTTCTTGTCCAACAGTAGGGCATACTTAGAGCACAATAGTCAGTTAAATAACCATAAGTAGGGGCGAAACTAGGCTTTATTTCACCTGGGTCAAAGACCCAGCTTGGCACTCCCTTCCTCCCCTAGCTAGGACACTGCTTTAAGAGACTGAAGTTGCAAGCCAAAGTCCTCACCAACCATGCTAGGGTGGGGGATTGGATGGGGTGGAAGTCTCCCTCTCCTACCCCATCCAGTCTCCCATCCTAGCATGGTGAAGTCTCCTTCTCCAAGCCCAAAACAGCTCAGCTGACATCACTCTGGAACAGATCTTCCCAGCACAAATCAGCTGAGCATTATGATCACACCACTCATCTAAAGGTGTATAATAGGCTCAGTTCACAGCTTTGAGTGAAGGTGCCACCCCACTCCTCTCCTTCCATGTGTTCATTTGTACTCAAATTAACACGCAAACTGTCCTATTATCACCTGCTAATGTCTACACATCAAGCTGCTGTTAAAGGCACAACTGCACTGGCCTATTGACAGACCTGTTAATTGCTCAGGGGTGATTTGCGCTTGGATTTTCTCCTTCCTGCCTTGTGGAACAATGCTTCGGAAACCCCCCCCTGGCTTTCAAGAGCAACCTGTGATATGGTGGTAGGAAGGTTCAGGCCCAGGTACTGTTGGGTTCAGGACCCCAATACTTGGCACCTTGCCAGGACCTCCTCAAAGCTGGAGCCAGCCCTAAGGAAAGGTTGCCGTATGTACTTCGCATAACTCTTCTATGCTGTACTTTTCGTGAGGTTTTAATTATAAGCTGACCCAACATGAGCCGAAAGATGAGTGAAATATAAACGTAAGAAAAAATGAATAAAATAACTAACACAATTTGCAGCTGCACTATGAATGTGCTGCATATTTGAGACTCGTGTCGTACTCCACAATTTCACATGTAGATGAATGAAAATTTAGGCAAATGCATGGTTTGATTTACTTTCTCCATGTGACTCAATGAGGAAAGCATTGCAGCCAGGCAAATTCCATGGGTATGTTGGAAGTTGGAGGAATCTGAGTGGCAGAGGACACACTTTGCATGGAAAAAAGTAGAGCTGGCAGTGACTTCTGTCTGAAACCCTGGAGAGCAGCTGCAGGCCATACTGGGGTAGATGTTTTTTCTTCTTCTACCTAGTCCACACACTCATTTATTATTATTCCCCTGAAAAATGCTTCTCGGTGAACGGGTTTCATTCTGAAAGTAAAAGCCCACTGCAGATTGTTTCTGCATTACCTGAGAGTGTGTCAATCTGAAAACAGATATAGGTGGTTGGAGCAATGAGGGGTCTCTCCCTGCCTGCCCAATGGTGTTGTGGTATACCAAGATTGCAAGGGGAGGGTTTTCAAATGTGTAATCCGATCGAGGGGAGAGTTTTCAAGCACATACCAAGTAACCACACCCACGAATCTGGATGGTGGAGCTACAATCAGTCTAGATTGAAAGCAGCATGTTGAGGATGAGCATGAATCCAGGTTGAGAAAAACTACATTTTGAGACCACAAACAGGCAAGTGTATATGGAGCCCAAGGCAGCTTCTTGTGTACCTGCAAAGCCAGGTGGTTGAGCAAAGTGTCTAGGCAACCTAGGAGCTTTAGTTTCCCTCGAATTTCACAGCAGTATTTTATACCTACCGGGCACTCTGCATATTAAAAATAATTGCAAAAACATGTACACCAGACCTAAATGAAACCAAATGTGTTGGCTTTACAGTACATGGTAAAAGATCTGTCAGGACTGTCAGCCCTTCTTTTTGCAAGTATAATTTTCCACTGAAACCACCAGTGTAGAGAAAATCGCATATTTTCATCCAAATCGCACAGCAATCTTCTGATTAGGTTCAACTGCAGGACAAGCAGTCAGGACAATCTCCAGTATCTTTCAGGCTTCACAATGATCTTGCATTAGAACATTTGCTAGATAATCTTGTGCCATGCTTTGCTGGCAATTTTACCTTTTAATCATGTGACAGTTGCTATAATATATGTGCACTAATACTAATGCTAATACTGTGGGAACACTTCAATGAAAGAAACAGAAGTGGAAGGACATATGATTGAAAACCTAAGATGTTTATGCCACTATTTGTAATCACTTGTTGTTGGAATCTGTCTGTCTTGGGAAGCAATGGAGGAATGCGCCTTTGGGTTTGAAGTCAAACCACTGGAGAGTTACAGCGCCTGCTGTGGCTGTAGAGCCCAAATGGGAGGTATGTGTTTTGTTCCAGCTGGGGCAAGTGAAGGCGTCTGTTTCTGCTGCTGCAAATGCATCATGGTGTTGCTTCTCTCTGCACTCCTCCTGGTGGTCATTCCTCCTCTGGTCACTGCTGTGGATACACAACCTGACAGTCTGTCTCCAGGCACTGCAGTCTTCTGCAATGGATTCTCACATGGCAGGGTTGTTGCTACCAGCCTTCATGTATTGTTTGCAGACATTTTTGTAATGTAGAGTTGGTCTGCCAATGGGCCTGAAGCTATCAGCATGCGGGGGTCGATCGGCCAGCTGGCTAGCCCCCAGTTGGGTCGTCTCCTTCCAGTTGTTCCGCTGCGAAGATCCATCAACCTCTGCTGTGACATAAATCAGCAACCCAAGCCTCCCAGACTTGGGCACACTATACTTAGTGTAAACTGCACAGCAGACGAGACTGAGGCTGTGAATACATACTACGAACTACAGATTTCTTAAACATAAATCAAGACAAGGAAACATGTTGTCTCTCCTGTCGTCTCCTCGGAGAGAGAGTCAAAAGCAAAAGCAATACAGTGCAAGTTCCGCTTACGCCAGCAAACAGTGCATTGAGTTCAGCATCACAATAATGTGACAAATAATAACCCTATGTCTGCAACTAAAGGTGGAATGGAAATTTCCCAACAACCTCCCACTTTCCATGTAACCTGTGATGCAGTATTTCAACCCAACTGCAACCGCTGTACATAAACCTTAACAACTTTAGACAACAGATCTGCAGGAATTTCGTTTCCTGGCAACTAAAGGTGGAATGGAAATTTCCCAACAGAAGCTTCCCGCTTCCCGTAGAGCAGGTCCTTGGGGATCCTGCCATCTTCCATTCTGTGGACATGACCAAGCCCAGCGTAGATGTTGCTGAGACAAGAGTGCAAACATGCTGGGAATGTGGGCTTGGGAAAGCACATTGTTTGAGACACTGTCCTGCCACATGATACCCAAAATCTTTCTGACACAACACATGTGGAAGGCGATGAGATGTTGCTTCTGGCAATTGTAAGTTGCCTACGACTCACTTCCATAGAGCAGCGTGCTCAACACACAAGCCTGGTAGGCCTTCATCTTGGTACTGGTCATTAGCATCACATTCTCCCATACCCTTTTGGAGAGACGAGCCATTGCCGTAGCTGCCTTGCCAATACACTTGTCCAGCTCAGCGTCAATGAAGAGGTTGCTTGTAATGGTGGAATCCAGACAGACAACATTGTCTACCACCTCAGGCAGGTAGTCACAAATGCTGGTGCATGGAGTGCTGGTGACATCCTGACCCAGAATGTTGATCATCTTCAGGCCGATGGCAAGGCTGAACTCCCTGCAGGCTTGGGCAAAATGGTTGATGAGCCCCCCTGTAGAGCTTCCTCAGAGTGTGTTGTCAAGGCTGCTTCATCTGGAAACAACATCTCTCGGGTGAGGACCTGCCACACTTTTGTCTTAGCATGGAGATGTGCCAAGTTGAACAGTTGAGCTGAAGGCATATGAAAGGATCAAGGAGAAAAATATGCCAAAGATAGTTGGGGTGAGAACATCATCCTGTTTCATACCACTCTTTATTCGAAAGGTGTCTGAGGGCGACCTGTCATCCTCATTGGTGCTGTGCATGTTCTCGTGGAAGGGACACTTAACATCTTCTGAAGCTTAGGAAGGCATCTTGTTGAGTAATCAATTTCCCATAATATAATGCATTTTTGTACACATTGTTTTGCATTGCAAAACTGGGAGAACATGTTTCAGACATATTTTGTTGACTTTGTGTTCTTTGGCCAAATTTCCTTTCTAATTTTAAAGCTGCACATCTCAAAAAACAAACCTACATAGATTTTGCAAGAGTTACTCCATATGTACACAACTGATACTGAGACCATACTTTTATCTTCTCTCAAGGGTAATTCAAACATAATAACATCACATCTGCTGCCTATATTATTTTGATTTGAAGCGAGCTTATTATAATTGCATAGACTGCATGCTATAATTCAGAGTTATCTCCTTGCACAAGGCAACTGGAAAGTCATTTTATTGTTTTATTTTTGTGTGCCTATCTTTGTCATATGCAACCCTGTTTAGTTTACAGTAGTCATGCAACTTAATGCCATGTTTTCCCTCTACACTTTCAGCATGAGCCAAAGTATTTTACTCACAAGTAAATCATACCGAGTTCAGCGGCATTTATTCCTAAAGCAAGTGTGCCTAGGATGACAATCCTGCACTACAATCTTATACATGTTGATTCAGAAAGACATCTATTTCCATCACATTTTGACTGTTAGTCTTCCAGGGCTCAGCAAACCTTTTCAGCAGGGGGCCAGTCCACTGCCCCTCAGACCTTTTGGGGGGCCTGACTATATTTGGGGGGAGGGGAATGAACGAATTCCTATGCCCCACAAATAACCCAGAGATGTATTTTAAATAAAAGGACACATTCTACTTTTGTAAAAACACCCTGATTCCTGGACAGTCTGTGGGCCGGATTTAGAAGGTGATTGGGCCAGATCTGGCCCCTGGGCCTTAGTTTGCCTACCCATGGTCTTCCTCATGCAATTAGAGAAGGGACAAGCTTGTTAACTCAACTATCTCTGTGGAGTCACAGTGCTGGAGAGCAGGAGCCAGCCGTGCACTTGCATGATCATCTGAGGTTCTGAATCAATGGTGAGGAACCTGTGGCCCACCAGATGCAGTTGGACCAGAACTCCAAACATTCCTGACCATTGGCTTTGTTGCTGGGGATGATGGGAATGGTAGTTTAGCAACATCTGAAGGGCCACAAGTTCCCCATCCCTATTCTAAATCATGCTGGGGAGGTCTACATGAGTACAGCAGGCTCCCTGCTGTAGACATTTGTCCTCCAACCAGCCCATGGAGAGTGGTGGAGACAGACACGCTGATGCTGCAAAAGAGGCTAAGCTAGCATACCCTGCTGTCCTTATCTTGTGAGGAGCATAACCCCCGAATAGGGCCTGTGTTCAATGTGGATTTCTCCTAAGTAAGCAAACACTTGTTATCACTCTAGAGTCCTATACACCGTTATTCCAAGATACGTCTCGTTGAGGTTCACCTGTAAATGCTAACTGGATCAAATTTCTCCTCAATCCCCAGGTCTGAGTACACATCCATTGGACTGTACTTCTAGGCTGCAGTTGACACAAGAGACTACGTATTAAGAATCCAGCAATCCAGGCATGAAGGCAGATAAACTGTATGTAAGCCACAGCCTGATTGCAAAGTGATAGTGTTTCCCAGTCCGAGGCTCACTTTTATTATTACTATTATTGAATGTATACCCCACCCTTCCTCCCAAAGTGGCCCATATTTAGCCCCATTAGGCACAGCCACAATCTTCAGACTTCATCAATCGCAGTTTTTCCTGTCGGGTTTGAAGATACCGAAAAGCTAGCGTAAGGATGACACAACCAAACCCCACCATTCAGTAACAGGGTGCCTCTGAACACATGAGATTTTTCTTCAGTAGTCTACTCCTGAGTAGCAGAAGTTCTGTTTCAGTAACTTTGATTAAGAAGAAAAGGGGGCTTTGTTGTTGCTGCTGCTGCCAAGAGCTAAGGAACTGGGAGTTGGAAACCCTTACTGATCTATGGCAAATTGTCCAGAGATTTAGCATTAGATCTGGACCTTCCTCCTGCCACTGTCCTACTTCTGCAGCATGCCCAATTAAGCCCTGCACCTGCAATTGCATCTTTGTACTCTACTTGCAGAGTTTACAGCTAGCAGAAATCTGAACTCATCCAATCCAGTCTATAGGACACTGTGATGGAGATCTCCTTTTCTCTCTTGTCTGCTGTTGAAGGTCTGGAAGGATGAGCTCACACAACCCGTTGGCATTGCTGCTATGATTTGTCAAGCTTTATAGCAGTGAACTTCCCTCAACGGCTTGTAGATGAATAGAAAATGATCTATTCATAATGGCAGACACTTGCTGGGGCTTTGAAATGACCATGGAATTGCTGAAATCATATGAAAAACTTAATTGTGTGAAATGAAATTACTCCATGGATTACAGGCTTGAACAGAAGCGGGATGCCCATAAGATGTGCATTGTGTTCACTGACATTGGTAGGATCCAGAATTGTATTGAAGCAGCAGTCATCATGTTAGCCAGCGAAAAGAGAGATTATTCAGAAAACCAGAAAGATTTAAGAACTACTATGTCTCACACTTAGGGCAATGGTAGTAAATCTTCCTCTGGTTTTGTTTTTTACCCGCTGACTCCTGGCTTTTCAAAGAACCCCAATGAGCATTTAAAGTTTTCTGTGGTAATGCATCTGGCAAAATGCCACTATTGTTTCAGCTCCAAAAGGCTGGTTCAACAGTGAACTTTCTTCCCCTCCAACCCAGATAATAACCTCAGCACATTAATTTCAACACTGTTGTTTCATTTAGGAATTTCAATACACACACTGAACAGAGCACCAAGCGCAGGAAAGTGCCTTGAGTGGACCCTTAAGCAGAACACTTTATAGCAGAGCTCCCAAAGGAAATTGTTTACCTGTTCGTTCATGCATCCTTGGAAACAAACTTGGAAAAGCATATGTGTATTGCAGATTCAGAAGAACAGCTTTGTGTGCATTCTTGACTTTTGTAACATCTATAGTACTTTTATGCTCGGAGCAGCTTTATCAGTTCTTGAGGATGCTGTAGAAGTGAAGATTAGTACACAGGCATATGAAACATTATATTAACATGCAAGTGTAAAGCCAGGACATTCTCATGCTTGCAGACATGGGTTTCTGGGGGAGGGGTGGGAAATGTCCTTGTTTAAATGAATACAGGAGTGGGGGGTAATTTCAGAATGGAGATTGATGTGTTTGAGGGGGAATTAAACACATACAATACTTCCCGCACACCCAGTTGTTCCCAGAAAATATATCCCCAATTGGTTTGACCCCCACATGCGGGTTTTTCTTGTCTCCGAAATTAGCTATATTTACACTACATTTTGCCAAACAAAAGATCTCAACAAATTATAATCTATAATAATGCTTCCAATTTTTAAAATTATAATTGGCCCAATTTTAAAATGGCTTTTGCAGTAGTAACTTTTATGGGCCTGTTAAAGACATTCCTCTTTCACCAAGTTTTCGAAATGGAGATCTTCATCCCTGTTGGTATATGAATTCAGTTTGAATTGATTTAATGTATGTGCTGTTTAAATTGTTTTACTATATGCAATTGTTTTAACTGTTTTGATATATGTAACACTTTTATTTATGTTTTTATTAGAATAAAACCCACTTCGGGATGCCTCATAGGAAGCGGTTCATAAATGAAATAAATGCAATCTGATAAATATTTTTATTTTTATTACTACTACTATTTAGTATTGATTGCCTTTAGGGATCACCCTTCCTCATGCAGGACCAGGTGGCTGTACAACAAAATTAGAACAAATACAATATGAATATATTCACAAAGTAACCATCATTAAAAACACAACCCACACATTGCTGTTCAATGCAAACATTGTCATATCAGACTGAAAAGGCCTGGGCAAACAGAAGTATCTTTGCTGACATCTAAATCCCAACAAAGAGGCAGATGCAAATCCAGGGGGAGATCATTCCAGAGTCGCAGCAGCCCCACTTAGGAGAAGGCCCTTCTATGAGTCCCCTCACCATGAATTGTCTTGGAAGCTGTGAAAAGAGGCCCAACCCTGCCATTCTTAAGAACTGCAGTTGGCTGCTGTCACCCACCTAGTGATCCAAGCCCTTCCATTGGATGGGGAGCAAACCTGGAGGCTTCAGGTAATTTCTGGGAGTCTGGCAACACTAATAAAAGGAGAAACTGGGGCAGCTTAGGCTTTGAATCCTGAAATGGGGGCAGGAGGGGGCAGAGGGGACCTTGGCAGAACATTGTGGGCACTATGACACCTGCATGCCTATCTCTCTCTCTCTCTCTCTCTCTCTCTCTCTCTCTCTCTCTCCCTCTCTCTCTCTCATCTCTATCTCTATCTCTATCTCTATCTCTATCTCTATCTCTATCTCTATCTCTATCTCTATCTCTATCTCTATCTCTATCTCTATCTCTATCTCTTTTGTGGCCACATGAAAATGGAGTATGTGTAAGTGCCGGTGGGTTGTATGTGTACTTGTATTGAAAACAGCAGCATACAGATACTAAGAAAACTGAACAGAGGAGAAGACTAGGATCCTAGTTTCACATTCAAAAAACTAAAAAGCTTTAGGGTACCTGAATCAGGGTTGGTAGGCAGTGGAGTGCTTTCAGAGGCAATGTTACATTCTCCTAACTTGCTGCCTCCGTTCCGAACATGGCAGATTAATTCTTCAGTAGCTCCAGCTCCAAGGTAGCCCCACGTAGAGCGCATACCAATAATCCAAATGCGAAGTCACCAGAGCGTGAGCTACTGATATCAAAGTATCTCAGGCTAGGAAATGCTACAGCAAGCGAGCATATAAAAAGAATTGCCAGCTCCAGGTGTAGCAACTGATAATATGTGTCAGACCAGATAAGTTGGACCCCACATGGATGATAAAGTTAGAGCACCATTCTCGACACCATCTCCACCAGCTCAGTCAGGGAGATTGTTGGGCAGTACGCAAAAATCCCTGCTCTTCCTCTCTGACCCAGCTGCAATCCCACCCATTCTATAATAAACACCAGGGTGTCTTCCTCATTTGTGAGGTGTTCCTTAAAAGCAGTATCATGGATGAGAGAGATTTTACTGTACACAGACCTGGTGTTTAGCAACAGCATCACAAAGTGGGAGGGCAAGTTGGTTATCACAACCCAAGATCTCTTGGTTGAAGGATAGTCCAGAAGGAGTCATAGCTTGTAGGCATCTGCTACCCCTTCTCCTATGGTTTCTTAGAAAATGCCACAGATGGCCCTGCAAGAAATAAAAAGGCAAGCCTATATAGTTACTTCTAAACACTAAAAGTTGTTAATATATTTTTGTCTGCTGTTTGAAATGAATTTTAATTGCTACAATTTTTGGTAACAGCTTTGAAAACTGTAAACGAAAGATATATGAGGAGGGGGCAATAGCCCCTAAGAGAAAGCGATTCAAATAGTTTTAAGGTTCTCCTCAAATAGAAAACTGCAAATATCCACTCCATACATTCAAAGCACGTGGTTTTCTGCAAAGAATCCTGGGAACTGTAGTTTATACCTCTCAGGGCTACAGTTCCCAGGATTCCTTGGGGAACGCAATGTCCTTTCAATGTGCTTTTAAGACAATGGGATCTGTCAACGCCATTGCTAACGCTTATAGAATGCAGCTGCCATAACCCTTTCCTTAAAAATCTATAAATATGCTTTTCATTAAGCCTCATTTTCCTTTGCATTCCCATTTGCAGCCAGCAAGTTCAAATTGCCATGTTTCATAAAAATCTTTTGAGTTATTTGTCTGTGCAGGATCTGTAGTTTTGATAATCAGTATTTAATCTGGAAAAATGTTAAGCACTAATCTGACTTAGCTGACATAGCTCAAATCAGTCAGAGCAAGATGGATCCCCCCACCACATCACAATTTTTAATGTATCTGTAATTGCAGGACACCTTCAAGGATGGTCTATGTAAGGAGATTCTTCTTCTTCTTGATGAACAATCCTTAAACAGCAGAAACATGGAACAGCAGATCCACCAGCTTGCAGCTGATGCCCTCAAAGTTTGAACAAGCCAGGTTGGAAAGTGAGAGGCTGTTTTATTTTTTATTTTTATTGCCTTGCCAGCTTCAGGCATAATAACTGTTTTTAAAAATAATTTTTAAAATCCCTCACATTTAACATGGGATGACCCCTTTATGTTTTCCCTTGAGTTCAGGCCCACTACTCATTTGAAGTAGAAGCAGCCTGCATGAAAGGATTGCCCTGTACTCAGATGTTTTGAGTTCAGGCCCTGCCCTTACCACCTCCTCAGGTATGGACATCACATGTGATGGAGGTTCCACATATATCCAACACAGGTGCTGATGAAACAATGCAGAGGTTCCCAGCTCCGTTTGCACTTTCAAAGCCCTCTTCTGGCTCCGAAGGACTTGAAGTGCGTTCCTACATATCAGGCAATAACAAGGCATTTAATTCAGCAGAATGTATTAGCCACAGTGAATCAGATACAGTCTTTAACAAAATTCATTCTTTTCACAGTTCATTTTGGACACACGTTTATGTCTCTTGTCTGAGCTTGGGTAGAAATATTTTCCACATTGCTCTTTGTTATTACTTATTAATATATACAATCTTGTTTGCCCACTACTGATTTGTATTGACTTACTTATGTTACAGCTCACAGGAAAGAGACTGTGTTTCAAATAGTTGCGCCTGAATACTCAAATACATATTTTGGAACCAATGTATAGTCTTTCTTGACCTCAGTAATATAGTAACTTGACAAAACCATGATTAATAGAATATCCGAGAAGCCGTTTCATATCCAGGCACAGATTACTGCTAAATTAATTCTTATATTCCTCCGGGCCGTTGCAGTGCCCTGGGAGATATTTAATCCCCCTTTTACATTTTGTATCTGAATTGCTATCAGGTTTCCTTAAAGATGCCTTAAAAATTCCTGCAGGAAATATCAGAAATGCCTTAGTATCACTATTGCTAACAAGGAGTTGGTATTTCATTTAAAAAAAAAAAATACCAGGGGTGAAAAAGGTTCCAGTTATTTGTTCATTCATTTAAGTATTTCTACACTGCTTTGCATTTAGAGAAATACTAAAATGCTTCATACAGTAATAAAACATAATGAATCTAACAATAACAACAACAACAAATTCACTAAAACTATCACAGTGACCGGTAATAATAATAATAAAGGTCAGGGCAAGCCTGGGGGAACAAGTATGTCTTCATTTGGTAGCATAAACACCCCTGAGTTTGTGCTTGCCTAATCTCAGCATAGGGACGCGGGTGGCGCTGTGGTCTAAACCACTGAACCTAGGGCTTGCCGATCGGAAGGTCGGCGGTTTGAATCCCCGCAACGGGGTGAGGACCCATTGTTCGGTCCCTGCTCCTGCCAACCTAGCAGTTCGAAAGCATGTCAAAGTGCAAGTAGATAATAGGTACTGCTCTGGCGGGAAGGTAAATGGTGTTTCCGTGCGCTGCTCTGGTTTCACCAGAAGCAGCTTAGTCATGCTGGCCACATGACCCAGAAAAACTGTCTGCGGACAAACCCGGCTCCCTTGGCCAGTAAAGCAAGATGAACGCCGCAACCCCAGAGTTGTTTGTGACTGGACTTAACTGTCAGGGGTCCTTTACCTTTAGAATCTCAGCATTCTACATGGCAGACACCACAATGGAGAGGACTAGGTGAGCCCCATCTACAGACTGCAGCAGTTCCCATCATTTTTTTCCAGCAAAAAGGGGTATTGGTAGGGATCATCCATGCCATATATTTAAAGTACACTTAAAGCATAAGGCTTCCCCCAAAGACTCCTGGGAACGGTAGTTTACTCCTCACAGAGTTATATTTCCAAGCACCCTTAACAAACTACAGTTCCCAGGATCCTTTGTGGGAAGCCTTGTGCTTTAAATGCATGGTGCAGGTGTGATTGAACGAATGAGTCAGTGTGAACCCTTTGAATCCAAGGGTGCTTTCAGACTGTTTCTGAGTGGTTTAGTTGCACACTGGCAAATATACATTGCTCAGTAAAAGTGGATTTGGCACTCTGGAGCAATAGCCCTGTTTCTTCAAAAACATAGGACTATCTGAAGTTAGGAAAGTGACAGGGAAATGCACTGGAAAGTGTGAGATAACAATTGCATGAGGCAATGACATCCTTCCCTGCAGGCAAATCAGAATGATCACTCAGTAAACAGATAATTTGGGAATGAGCTGTTGCCTTTGTGCCATTTTCAACGTGCTTTCTTTTTACATAATTGCGTCTGTGTCAGAGCCGAACCACAGGCAGGCATCAGGCAGGAGTGGGAACCACGTCTGAAGGTCAGAGCCAGAGAATAGGACAAGACAGATTATTATTGCCCAGGCAAAATCCCAATGTGAAAATAGTATAGCTTCTCAGTCAGAAGATCTGAAATATAGGCTTGCACTATTTGCTGAATATGTGGATTTCACTGGTATCTGTGGGAGACAGAGCTCCTTGAATTCTACTCAAATCTATTAGTAGAGTTTCTTTGTCTTGGTTCTTAAAAAGCAAATCTTTTGTCTTCACGCATTGTTGCAATCCTTATTGAACACCAAATTATATTCTTGGTGAGCGACAAATTACATTCTTGACGTTCTGGAATGTTGCCCAGAATATATAATTAGCAGATCTTTTCAGCAATTATTTTCTAATGTGTCTATTACTTACTCTAAATTTCTCGTTAATAAAAGAATTGTCAATGTGTTTCAATGCATGGTAAATTCTTCAAATATCCTTTTAGCTTAGACTCAGTAATGTAATGAAGCAAACAGTGGTGTTCTTTATTCTACGTAAAAGAACATTTCAATTATAAAAGAATTGAACTTTACATTAGAGGAAACTGCTATTTGCAGTGCCCCGAGAGACCCCACCATGCTTAGCTCGAATATAAAGTTCTTTTGTGAGGGGATCATGCCAATCTGTGTTTAATAAAATATTTTTTTAAAGTTTCCCAAATAAATAATTTACTGAAAAGCTTTTAATACTTGCTCTTGCTAATGTTATGGTCATGTTACTTTCCATCATTCACTTGGACTGCAATTCTATGAATGTTTACTTGGAAGTAAGTCCCACTGTATTCCATGAGATTTGCTCACTAGTGTGGGCAACCTGTCCAAATGACTGACTGTTGTCCAACTCCATTTTCTCTTGGATGTCCTTAATTATCTAGATCAGGGGAAGCTAACATGGTGCCCTCTAGATATTTTGGACTTGAACTTGCAACGCCACAACCAGCATGGCCATTGGTCCAGAATCTGGGAGACACCTTGTTGGATACCCCTAATTCAGATGCAAGATCCATTTTAATCTGATGCAGCCTTGATTGTTCTGAGGGATGACCTCTGTTGAAAGAGAGGTAGGTGGAATGTAACCCTTTTGATCCCGCATGGTTCAATCCTTTCTGCCCCACTCATGTTTTTTAACATATTTATCAAGGTTGAAGAACCCATGGCCCATGCAGGCTGCATCTAGTTTGCTGGTGGCCCACCAGTCTGTGACAAAATCAGGCACCTCTTCTCCACTTTACAAGGGCCACCTTACAAAAGTAGGACCATTGCAGCACTAAGAAATTGCTCAGCTCAGCACTGAGATGGAGAAATCCATTGCCTCTGTGTGAGTGTGGTGTATGCCTACATGTTTATGTGTATTTATGTGTGTATGACACATTAACTTTATTATAAATATACAAATATTTCCCAGAAAAGAGAAGAGTGCTGCCTGACCTAAGTTTAATTTTAGCCTGTTTATACAAAGGATTTTAAAAACAACAACTCCTAAAATGAACACACTAAATTCATATGATCCTGTGATGGAAATGATGGGACAAGAACCACAGGGATACTTTCTGCATAGTCACACACAACTCTATTTCTTTTCAAGCTAGATGCATCAAGCAAGAAGCTAGAGGCCTGCAAGTTGTAGGTTTTTTTCCACAGCAGTGCTTCTGCAGAATATTTTAGCTTTTTCTTTTCAGATGAAACCTTGGTCAATGGTGCTATCAGGGCAGAGGTCCAGGGGGTCCATTCAGAGGAATGAACAGGAAAGCCACAAAACTCAGCACATTTTGAATTTATATGCATGACCATCTAAGAAGGAGAACACCTGTAGGACCATTGAATTCAGAGAAACTAAGGTTACCTAGCTGCACCATTAACCTTGGAAAGAAAGCAGTAACTGTTGGCTGCTTGTAGTTTATCTCCACTATAAACAGTGATGGCATACAGCCAGGTCAAATGAAACTAAAAATTGCTGGCCTGTGAATCTGGGTTCTCCACAAACCTGGATATGTTTATGGGAATCAAATTTGCACAAAGCTGAATATTGTTGTACACCCTATAATTTTGGGGGGCTGAAGCAATTTAGTTAGTTGCAGTGGGATACTTTTAAAAGTTCATTTGTAAGGCATGTTGGTGCTAAAAAATTCAAATCAGCTCTAGAGGCAAGGAAAACAATTGATACATTCATACTCAAAATTTGAAAAAGTTAGTTATGACTCTAGTTTAAATTCAATGTACAATTACCAGGGAGTATGCCCCATTGAACAAAGTGGCACTTACTTTTAAGTAAATGTGTACTGTATAGGCTTCTGCTGTAAGGCTGCAATCCTATGCATGCACTACTTTGGAGTATGCGCCATTTAACATTGTGCTGTAAATCCCACTGAAACAACTAACATTCAATTGATTTCAATGGGATTTAGTCATAGATAGTAATTGGGTTGAAGCCACTTCCTATGAAGGAACAGAAGCCAGCTGTGAAAGCTTAATGTGAACGCCTAACTTTATAAAGCAGTTAAATATGGCACATTTAAAGCTTCTCTAATATAGTAAATGGAGATGAGCACATGGTAGAGTTGTCCTGGATCCAGGCATTGTCAGGCATTGTGGAATCTGAAGTAAGAATCTTGGAATGTGGGGAACACACCCATAGATGAAACAGAATGGCATAAAAACAACAGGGCAATTTAAAGCTAGGCAAGCATCTGGAATTGCCTCTGAAAAAAAGGGGGAGAGAAACTGAATGACATAGGTATGAATGGGAATGAATTACATTACAAAGACAAACCATGAAACTGCTTTGTATGGTGTAATCGTATTAACTCCAGTGGGTCTTTGTTTATTTACTGTGGAGCAAGTGGCTTGGGGGACTAAAACTTTTTATGCTGTGATCCTAAATACATTACAGTTTCTGTTGACACCAATGGATTTCCCATCTAATGTGTCTAATGGTGTGACCAGGGGTGGAATACATGGGTGGCACTGTGGGTCAAACCTCAGTGCCTAGGACTTGCTGATCACAAGGTCGGCGGTTCAAATCCCCGCGGCGGGGTGCGCTCCCGTCGTTCGGTCCCAGCTCCTGCCCACCTAGCAGTTCGAAAGCACCCCTAAGTGCAAGTAGATAAATAGGTACCGCTTTATAGCAGGAAGGTAAACGCTGGCCACGTGACCCGGAAGTGTCTTCGGACGGCGCCGGCTCCCGGCCTCTTGAGTGAGATGAGCGCACAACCCTAGAGTTGGTCACGACTGGCCCATACGGGCAGGGGTACCTTTACCTTTTTAGAAGACAGACACCCCATCACACCCCTTATTTGAGCTGCTGAACATTATACATAACATTGTGGTTTTGCGTAAACCACCATTCAGCTTTCAGTACTCAGGATATGAGGTGAACCAAAGAACCAAAGAACAGGTGCATGTATATGTATGTATATACATATGTGGGACACGGGTGGTGCTGTGGTCTAAACCGCAGAGCCTAGGACTTGCCGATCAGAAGGTCGGCAGTTTGAACCCCCACAACGGGGTGAGCTCCCATTGTTCGGTCCCTGCTCCTGCCAACCTAGCATAAATAGGTACCGCTCCGGTAGAAAGGTCAACGGCGTTTCCGTGTGCTGCTCTAGTTCTCCAGAAGCGGCTTAGTCATGTTGGCCACATGACCTGGAAGCTATACGCCAGCTCCCTCGGCCAATAAAGTGAGATGAGCGCCGCAACCCGAGAGTCGGCCACGACTGGACCTAATGGTCAGGGATCCCTTTACCTTTTACATATGTGGCAGGTGTTTTGGAACCTGTTGTAGTCTGTGAATCTGTCCATCTATAATCATGTGATAGAAAATAAATGTTCCTGGAATTTTTATTTCTAACTCTTTCAGTTGGTTTTCTGGTGAATTTAATGCAAGTTAGTCTAAATAATAACTAGGGAGACTGGCCCACTCTTACTAGACAGCCCTTCTGGTTCCCTTGTGGTCCTAAGAGTGGTCAGCAGTTTTCAGTGGCGTGGTCCCATAGACTTGGTCAGGACTCCCTCCTAGCGTGGCCAGGCCGTTCTTCAACAAGCTCAAGAGAGCGTCACTGGGAAACTGGCACATCTCTGGGAACTGGCACGAGGCACAGAAAGGGAAAGGCAGAGCAGACACTCCCCCTCCTCTTCCTTCCTAAACCAACTTGGCTCCCAGAATGTTTTGCTCCCGACGCGCAGGCGCGCGCCGGGATTCCCGCATTCCAAAGCAGGACAGGAGGTAACGGAGCGCGAGTCACGTGCGCCGGTTTAGCGGACTTGGGCGCAGGGGCCAGTTGGTTTTGCGCAAAAGGATAGAAAGGAAACCGGCGGCCCTACCTGCCGCCTCCACTAATAAATTTTCCCAGTTTCTCTCAAATCTGGTCCACGGGGGGAGGGGGGCTCCCGTTTGCCTTATCCTGTCCAACTTTTCCCCGCATAAGGATGACTCGACTGCCAACAGATGCCTCTCCCCTCGCTGCTCTTTCTGGTTGATATCGATGCTTTTGCGTCGGATCGCAGCGGGCCATGGTGCGCCCCGATTCCTTGGCAGGCTCGCGGAAATCTTTCCGGGTGGCCGAGATCTTCCCACCCGACTTTGGGTGCCTTGTCCCAGATGGAGACTGTGAGCTTCTCCGCTGTTCTCCATCTCTGCCCGCAGCCTCAGTTTGCCCTTCTCACCTCTCTGCGCCCTGGTGATTTTTCAGTGTTCAGCTGGAACCAGAAGAGCCTCGGGGGCTTAGTTTCCCTCGCCCGAGCAACATCAGGGCTCTCCGAATACAGTCCCTTACTCCGTCTCTTGTGCACGTGCAAAGCGCTTGCCCTCCTTCAGTAATCATCACAGCCCCCTTCTCCATATGTGCCTGACTTTTTTTGGGAAGACGATCCATCTCCGAAGATGGGCTTGTCAACTCGCTCAGTCTCCAGAAAGGATCCTAAATAGTTCCCGGACAAGCAGAAATGCAAATGGTGCAGCTTTCCTGCCAACATAGGAGGGGAAAACGCTTGACCAGTGGCTTTCTGCAGATGCTGGCATAGCTGTGAAAGGTATATGTGAATCTTCCAAACTGGGAATGGGAAGGGGCGTAGTCGTGGGCGGCAAAGAACATTCCCGTGGGGGGAAAGAGTTGCAACTCCTAAGCGCACTTTACCAGGGAGCGCATTCCCTTGGACTCAGCGGCGCTGACGTTTGAGTAAACACGCCGAGAGTCGCGCTGTGACGAGCCAGGGCTGAGCCGCAGCTCGCACGTTACACAGATGGCGATGCGAAAATCGAGCCTTCGTCATTCTCAGAGGAGACCCCCCTGGAAATCAATGGGTTTGTTATGACTTGCTTAAGCCCCATTGATTTCCGCGGATTTACCCCGAGTATGACGGAAGTCTGGATTCAAAATATGAACAACGATGGCGAGACGATGGTTGGATCCAGACTTGAAGGAGACCCCCTTGAAGCCAACTGGGATAATTGAATCCTGACCAGCAAATCCTATTGATTCCCGTGGGTTCCCTCTATGACTACGTTTGGATGCCAAATGGGAAGATACAGATGATAATGATGATGATGGGTTGGATCCAGATTTAGTCATGCACAGAGGAGAACCCCTGAAATCAAGTTAGTCACGACTAACTTAAGTCTCACTGCTTTCCGTGGGTTTACTCCGACTATGTCTAAATCGAATACCTTAAAAAGCAACTAATTATTATTATTACTATTAACTACGTCGTCGTCGATGTCCTTGGGTGGACGACGGCAGCTTGCTCTGAGGCAGCTCCGTGGGCGCGAGCCGGGCCGGGGCGCCGGGGAGCGTGTGGGGCGGGGGAAAGGAGTCGCGCGCTCCCCCGCCGGGGGGTGGGGGAGGATTAGTGGGACGCCGCGCGGCCCCGCCCTCTCTTTCCCCTCAGCCAGGGCGCGAGAGCCGAGGGGCGATGGACCAAAGCGAGCGCGACTGGCACCATGACATTCGCGCGCCTCTTCCTGGCGGCGGCAGTGGCGGCTCTGGGGACGCTCGCTGAGCCGGGCGCTTCGGAGCCGGCTCGCTCGCCTCTCCCTTTCGCCCCGCGGGGCTCTGCCCCCCAGCCGCCTAAGGCACGCTCCCCGCCGCCGCCTCTGCCGCTCCAGCACCACCAGCCCGCCGGCGGCTGCCCGCGAGGCGGCGGGCGCTTCGTCAACGTCACCGAGTCCGGCGCCGAGTGCCTGCCCTGGGCGGACGTGCCCACCTTCCTGGAGAAGACGCCTCAGGGCAGAGGGCTGCGAGGGCAGCGCAACTTCTGCAGGAACCCCGACGGCAGGAGCAGGCCCTGGTGCTTCTTCAGGAACAGCCGCGGCAGAGTCGACTGGGGCTACTGTGACTGCAGGCAAGGTGAGGAAGAGGAAGGCGGGGGGGGGGGGCAGGTGACAGGAGGGAGAGCGAGGAGGGACCCTCCAACAAGGGACCTATTTGCTTTTGTATTCTGCTACCTCCCCCTGCGTCTATTTCTCTCCCCCGCCCGTTTTTGGAGTGTAATTGTGCATTGATGATGATGATGAAATACAGGTATATACTATCTGTCCTTCAAGGAACTCCAGGTAGTGTCCATGATTCTCCCCCTCCTCCTCACAACATAAGTTAGGCTGAGAAACTGTTACTGTCCCAAGCTCACCCAATGGGGATTCAAACCCAGATTTCTGGGGTCCTTATCTGGCACCAACTCCTACGCCACACTGCCTCTGACTTCCCTATAACCAGACAGTCAAGTGGCTCCTTCTGTTTGATACAATCACTGCAACTGTATCTTCCTTGTTTCCAGGACTTAGGGCCAAACTAGATACAGTAGTAAATGATGAAGGGGAAGGATCTTGAGGTGTAGAAGGGCACTCAACAGCAGGCAAGGAAGTAGCCAGAGTGAGGAGGGGGAAGAGAAACCCACCTTCCTTCAAAGCTAATATTTGAATTGGGGTGGGGTGAGGATTCCCATTGGCACCAATGTAGGATTGCCCCTCCCAAGCCAGGGTGGGGATCCTGCAGGCCTCCAGATGTTGCTGGACTGCAGTTGTCATCATCCTTGACCAATGGCAATCTTGACTGACGCAAATGGATGTTGGGCTCCAGAAACAGCTGGAGAGGTTCCTCACCCCTGGCCCAAAGCAAATTGCAGACTCAGAGCAGTGGTTTTTCTCCCAAGGACATCAGTGGGGGAATAGGTAGATTTCCTCTCTATACATCTGCCCCAATTTCAATAGTTAGGAGAACAACAGCGCACAACCATCACAGCTGCTGCTATTTAAATTGTTCAAAGCCTGCATAATGAAGCCATAAAGTGTGGGGTAGTAAACTTTTGTGTGATAATCTTTGGTGTGAGAATAGGTTTGTTAAAAGTCTACAAGACTACCCCTTTTTTCATCCCTGTGGAACTTTGGAAGTTTGTGAGTCTGTTGTGGCGGATGCTCTCTGGCTACCAAGCATAGCCCTGCATCCTTCAGGCTATGAGAACAATTGCTCAGGTGGGCACTGCTGAGCTGGTATTCATTAGCTTGCTCTAATGGGACAAGGTTAATTCTGGAAGAAGGGCTGAGTTGGTTAGGCAAGTTGGTTGCTTGGATGCTGAGGTCTCTGTGTGCTTGTTGGCCTGGTTAGTTGTTGGGAAGTACGTGCTGGTTGATTTTTGAAACTGTTTATATTCCAGCATGTACTGTGTAGTGTTGTGTATGTGTGTCAGCTGTTGCGATTTATGTATGAGAGAGAGATGCTAAAGACGAATGCTGAAAGTCTATTAGAATGCATTGTTTCTTTCTGAATGATATGTGGATTTCTAAATGGCTGGTAAAATGCATTCAGATGAATACATTCCAATGTATATTGTTTTAAAAAATTATGTCTGGAGACTGAAAGTTCCTGTATTTGGGGGGGGGGCATGAATTTGTGTTGTGAGGTTTGTGTGTATGGCCTGCAGTATGCATTTATTTAAACATTTATATCCCACCTTTGAATTAAAAAATGAACCTTTAAGGCAGCTTGCAGATAATTCAAATTGTGACTGTTGGATGTAGGGATATTGGTTGCCCCAGGGTTGGGAAGATACCCGCCCTGGTGTTTTGTGCATTGGCCTCTGGAATTTAGGTGTCCTCTGATGATGTGCTTTAAGTTTGGCTCATGTACATGTTGCCTGTACTAATTGATGTGTATTGGCCGTTGGGTTGCGTGCCTTCATTTACGACTTTTCATTACAGTATTAAACTTATTAATTGCCTAATATTAATAGTCACTATGTGTTTTACAATACTGCTTTGAAGATGCCATTTGTTATACAATACCCTAGTGATATATTTACTGTTGACTACTTCACTTTTATCTCTTGTGTTTGTTTCAATATCTTGCTTAAGCTCTCGGCTGTGATGTGTGTGTTAGCTAGTGAGTTTTTGCAAAAAAAAAGCACCAAACCCTATAACTGGATTGCATGGCTAATGAATTATTTACTGTATTTTATATTGACTGATTGTGGCATACAGTAGTTAGTTGTGATCATCTGTGCGGGGGCAGTATATTGTGTACTGGTAATGTGTGAAATATGGGTGTTGGTTAGTATTCTTTTTTACAGTACAATTCCACACATGTTTATGTGGAAGTGTCCAATGGGACTTAAGCCAATGTAAGTGAGAATAGGGTTTCAGTCTTAGTTACTTGTGTTTATGCAAATGGACTGCTACCAGCTATCCCCTTCACTTTTACACGGGTTTTCATTTATAACTCACCTTTCCATTGTGGAATTCAAGCTGTTGCAAATAGGGTTCCCAGGTGATCTCCCAGAGACACGGACCAGAGCCAGATTAGGTTAGGTTGCTGCATCATGTCCCTTCAGACAATATCATGTAGTGATGCCCCGTAAGTACCGTACTGTAAAGCCGCGAGAGGGGGAGGGCTGGACAGCAGTCTTGCATACTGAGGAGAATTTGCCAAAAGGTTTGGAGAAATTAACCCTCATCCTGCCTGTTCTCCAAACCCAGGTGGACACAGTGAAGGCTGCTTATGCACATTAAACTTAAGTTGTTAGGGAACAAGGGGTCTGCCTGATTCCACAGGGCAAGCACTCTCTGACTCCATTGTCCACCAGGAATCAGATAATGTAAACTTCAAGTGTATGACAGAATGTCTCCTGTTGTTTAAAGTGCCAGTGGAAAGGCGATCTGAGTGTTTTCCAAGCCAATTTCTTCCAGAATTATTTAAACTGGAAGGCTGACTCCAACCTTGCAGTTTGTATGCCTGAAAAGTGGGAAGGAATTTGCACCCAACGGGCCAGGTTTTCCTCCTCTGCATTGACAACCAGTTTGAGCTCCTCTGCTCAAGCAGGAATCTTTTTGTTCATCTGCACAACATTGCTTTCAAGGGGGTGTGCACTCTAGACGCACATTCAAATGCTCATCCCAGTTGTAAGCACCACTTACAGCTCTAACATGCATACATCTTAACCCTGCAGATCTTGAACCAAAAAAGATTCAGCATAGGGAAATATGCAGGCTGGAAAAAAAAATAAAAGGATAAATGAAAAGGTTCTTCTGTTAGCCCTGCCTTTCTTCTCTCTTTCTCCACTCCCTTTAATTATTTTATGGGTCCACACTAAAGAGGGTGTAACAACACGTAAGTACATAAGTAGGACCTGCTACAGCAGGCCAGTGGCCTATCTAGTCTGGCATCTTGTACCCATAGGCATCTAGCTGGCCCCGTGAGAAGTCTGCCAACAGAACCCAAGTGCAAGAGAACTCTTCCCTCCTATGGTTTCTGACAGTTGGCATTGAGGACAGCATAATTACGGTACCTGGCAAGGGACAAATCATGATCACAAATGTGGTTTTCCCAAGGTGAGGCTCATCCACTGCACTCTAAGTAAGGGCTTATCCAAACTAACCTTTCCTCCACCCTTTCCGGGCAGGGTCCATGCTTTAAGGCTGCATGTCCAAGCAGCTCCCCCACCCCCTTTTCTTTTTTGCTGTGGAGCAGTCCCCATGAAAACTTGCTCTTTAAAGCTCAGTGGACCAAACTGCAACCCAGGGAAAACCTGAATTGATGCTTGTTCCGATTGAGTGCTAAAGGGTAGGTTTTCATGGGGAAAGCTCCAGGGCAATGAAATGAAATGTTTGGACACAGGCCTTTTAAGTGTGGACCTGTGCCTGGAAAGAGTGGGGCGGCGGCAAAGGTAAGTGTAGATAACCCCTTAAATTTGTTAATCCCAGTGATTTCTCCAAATGTGGGAAACTCAGCTGCATAATTTGTGATCCAGCAGGGTTATTCATCTGTATCACATACAGGAGCTATGATGTCTTCCATATATACAGGTGTACCTTCATTTTTCAAAATAATTATGAGACGGTGTCTAAATTTATCCATTTTTAAAGAAAATGTAATTTTTGTAGTGAAGTCTATTAATATACAAATCCTTTGGATGTATAATGTATTGACTGTAGTAAATGTCAACCTAAGTTGGATCTCATTTTCAAAAAGTCTCCCAGGTAGTTTCATAAGCAGGCAATGGGGTGAAAAATTATATTAATAAAATGAATCTATCAGAAATAGTGCAACAGATGTACTGATATATGTGGCTTCATCACCACTAAGGTTAAACTGTTATTATTTTAGTAATAATATACTGTGCATATATCTGACAGATGCCATGTCATTTGAAGTTCTCCTTGCCTTTCTTCAGCATAATCATTTACAAAGTTTTTGAGATACTAAAGATGAGAGAGGTTTATTGATACAGCTGGACAATTTAGCTTGCAGTCACCAGCAACTACATTTCCATGCTATAGTTTACTTTAGAGCAGAGGTGGCCAATCTCTTGCACTCCACAAGTAAAATCCAAGGTAAGATTCACAGCCCTTCCCTCATACCTTGGTTTTTACTTTGTTGTTGACAGTGCAGTACAGAAAGGTGGGGAAGGTGTGTTGGCCAGGCTCATATTTTGCAGCCAAATCTCCTGAACCTGTCTAGGAATGTTCCCCCACAGTCAGAGGCAGTATCATTCTAAATACCAGTTCCTGGAAACTGCTCAAGAGGAGAGTGTTGTTGTGGTCAGGAATGGCTTGTGGGCATCTGGTTTGTCACTGTGAGAACAAGATGCTGTACTAGATAGTCTACTGGCCTGATCCAGTAGTGCTGTTCTTATATATCACTTGCAGCACCCACTGCATACTCTTGTTTTGCTAGATCATGCCCCATTGCACACAGAAACCCATGAATGAAGCTCCATTTAGTTAGTAAGAAGCTTCTGAGTGACTGTTGTAGCTAGTAGTTCTGATAGCTAGGCTCACTCATCTTTCCTCTCGCAGCACCCGGTTTCTCTTTGGACTTAGAGCATCAGAGAAGAACAAGGACATAGCTGCTTGCTGAGACTTGCTTGTTGCTTCTTATCCAAAAAGATGCCGGTTGATGTCAGAGGGAGGATCTCAGTGGGAGGCACCAAGAGAGGGTTGGAAAAGAGTTCTTTTACATTACAGTGTTCCTTGGTAGCTACTGGAACAAATAACTGCTACAGTCATCTTGAGGCTTATTTCCATATGGAGCTTTTTTCATCGGCTTCTTTGTGAGCCAGTTCTTCAAGACTATTCAGAGTCCATCAGGAGCAAACCAGCTGTATGTTTCGTCAGTCTGGCTGTGTTCCATGGCATTACATTTATTTGTGGTAAGCACTGTCACGCTAGGTGTAAACATTTCCTTCCACAACAGACTTGTAGCATGAAGCATGAAGCACTTCTCCATATGCATCTTGATATAAACATGTGGATAGATCCATGCTTGAACATATTCTTGAAGAGTAACATGGTATTTCCCAGGGTACTTTAGGAAGCAAGAATGTGGTTTTGAACTGGAACATATTCTATATTATTTAGTTAGTTATTATTTAATTTCATTTATGAACCTCTTCCTGTGAGTCATCTTAAAGTGAGGTACAATACAACAAAAACAAACACAAAACAATTATACAGTGGTAGCTTGGTTTACAAACTTAATTCGTTCAGGAAGTCTGATCTTAAACCAACGCGTTCTTAAACCAAGGCGTGCTTTCCCATAGCAGCGGGGGACTCAGTTTACGAATGGAACACACTCAACAGGAAGCGAAACATGTTCTTATTCCAAGGCAAAGTTCACAAACCAAAACACCTGCTTCTGGGTTTGCAGCGTTCTTAATCCAAGTTGTTCATAAACTACCGTAAGTGGTTCTTAAACCAAGGTACCACTGTATAAATAAAATGGTTAAAGCAATTACATATAAAACAATTAAGCAACAACTATCGCATAAATAAGATCAATTTCAAATCCAATACAGATACTGACTAGGACAACAATCTCTACTTAGAAGGCTCATTGAAAGAGGAAAGTCTTCAATAAGCACCTAAAGTGGCATATAGATGATACTTGTCCGATATATAATGGGAGGGAGTTCCAATGGGTAGGTGCTGCTACACTAAACATCTGATTTTGACATTGTGGGAAATGGACCCATTCAAAAGATGGCATCTGCAGGATTGGATGAATATAGAATCATAGAATCATAGAATCATAGAGTTGGAAGAGACCACAAGGGCCATCGAGTCCAACCCCCTGCCAAGCAGGAAACACCATCAGAGCACTCCTGACATATGGTTGTCAAGCCTCTGCTTAAAGACCTCCAAAGTAGGAGACTCCACCACACTCCTTGGCAGCAAATTCCACTGTCGAACAGCTCTTACTGTTCATTGGAGATGAGTTGATCTTTTGGACTCATTGGAGATGAGTTGATCTTTTAGGTATGCTGGTCTCAAGCAGTTTAGGGCTTTAAGCACCATTTCCAGCACCTTCAACTTAGCCCAGTAGCTAGCTGGCAGCTGTGATGGGTATATCTTTGCTACAGATATGCATATACTACAGATTAATAATCTATAGTAAACTAGTAAAGATTTGTCAGAAGCAAGGCCAAAGGTCATACCTCTTACCTCCAATCTTCGAGAAATGGATTGCAACACGATTACTATTAAGGGAGAACACTGTTCCTTAGAATGCTTGGGAAATAATAGCCTGGTCCTCACATCACATGAAAAATAAACTATGGTTTAAAGCATGGGTGGCTAGCCCTCAGTTGAGGGGCCCGATTCAGTCCCACAAGCAAATTTTTCTGAATGCTCTGCCTCCCCCCAGGCACCACCAATTTTGGTGGGAGCAAAAAGGAAAGAAAATAATGTGAACACAGTACTGGGGGCCAGTGCCCTGATGGAGATATCAGTTTCTCCCTACCTCATCGTCAATTTGATTATTTGATGAGTGGAGAGAGAGCAGTAATCCTTCCTCCTCAGCTGATCAGCACAGGACAGCTCATGGGTCGTGTGTGACTGTGTCTGCTTGTGTTTATCCTGTATAAATGTGAGAGCTACGAGCGTGAGGCGGGCACGGCCACTGGGACATTATGGTGAAGGGTGGGTGACAGATGATGATGTTGATGGTGCAGCCCCTGGAGGTTGACCAAAGGCCAAAAAAGTTAGCCACTCCTGGCTTAATGAGCTGCATGCTAGTTCATGTGACTCAAAGGTCACCTCTTATGTTCTGCTTCGCTCTAGAATGCTTTGGCGCTGGAGGGTGGAAGCAACCCAGAGGATGACTTCACATTATGTGTGAACATTATCGTTGTGGTTTGTTCACCACTCATGGTCTGTGTGAAGGAAACAAACTATGATTGCTGATTTACATGTAATATGAAACCATCTTCTTGTTTGTTTCCTCTGTCTTGCACCAAAGCAAGGAGCAAAGTAGGGACTTTTCAGCAGCATGCACCAGCATGCTGCTTGTTTGCATTTAACCATAGTTTATTTTTAATTATGGTCTAATGTGTCATGCAAACTGGCCAGGGCAGAATAAGAAAGAATAACCCCTGCAGCCTGGAATTTCCACCTTCATGTATTTACGCTGCAGCACATAACAATAGAATGTAAGTGTTTTCCACTTGAGATCATCTAGGAATGTAAATGCATGTAATTTTAGATCTGTTACAAAATGGATTCTGGAATATAGTGTCATTCAAGCTAGAAGTTGCTGGATGAATGATAGATGACTCTTTCTGGAGGAATAATTCTATTTATTTATCTGCAATTATGTAACTAGGAATTTTTTAAATACTTTTTGGAAATACTTTCCGATCTCATATTGAAGTTTTGGTAATGAAAGTGGCTAACATTAGCCTGTTAAAAATAACAATGAAATGTACAGATTCTTTATAACAAAATAATAGAACAACAGGAATATGCTCATCGTGAAAGCAACAACAGTATCTAAAACTATTTCTCAGCTCTCAGTGGTCTGGTCTCAAAGGCCTGTCAAGCAAACCTTTGCTGATCTTCTAAAAACCTAACAAAGTAGAATTTTTTTTCCTATTCTTTCTCTAATCCAGAAATCGTTGAACAAATTTAAAAGAGTACAGGGTGAAGGCCAACTTACTATGGAAGTCTTTGTATTGTACTTTTTTTCTGAAAGTGAGATGGCTCCTTGGGAGCCATTCTCATTATACCCCTAACCCCCTCCCCTACTTTAATTATTTCCAGCTCAATAACACATGAGACAATTAGGTCACAGGCCATTACATGTCTTTTATTTCCATGGAATCTTAGATCATTGATCAGTGAGCTGTAGCACTGTGAATGAATTATTGCAGACAAGTACACAGCCAATACATACATTGCTTTGGGACTTTCAGATTTCAGGAGCGATAAATGTATAGGAATTCAGAAACCCTCATTTGTGTGTGTGTGTGTGTGTGTGTGTGTGTGCACGCGTGCTGGGAGGTTGATGGAGCTATATTGTATGCATAAAGGACATTGATTTTCAGCAGCAGTAAAACAGGTTGGAATCAGCTGAGAGTTTCTTCTTGTCTGCCCTCTTTCATCTACGTTCTATGCTTGGTCTTGCCTCATGCAGAGCCCGTGACAAGTGTTAACCAAGTAAATCTCATCCATGCTAGTCTGAATTCCCCTTCCAGCTTGCACTGGAAAATGTAACACAATCTTCTCTAAAGGGTAACAGGAGGTATCAAATACTTCTGCTTGGGGCCATTCCAAAGGACCTCTAATTGCCAGGCTGAATATAAACAGCGTGAACTGACTCTTGGTGACTTCAAGTTTAAAGGTTTGGGTGGAGTCCAGAGAAAGGCACATCAGAATCCCCACTGAAATCACTGCAACTTAACTGATTGGAATCCAAAGCATGGCTGCTTAAAGCAAGGTCTTTCATTCTTTGAAGCCTTTGGAGCAACTCCTTGTCCCAACACTCTATTGTAACTAAGCTGAAATGCCGTAACTGAAATACAGTGGTACCTCTGGTTACGAACGCTTCTGGTTACAAACACTTTGGGTTGCAAACTCCGCTAACATGGAAGTAGCTGCTCCTGGTTGCAAACTTTGCCCCAGGATGTGAAAGCACGCCTCAGAATAAGAACGGTTTCAGCTTAAGAACGGACCTCTGGAACGAATTAAGTTCATAACCAGAGGTACCACTGTATAACATGTATTATTCTTTACCTGTTAACTCCTACCTCCATTTCCCCATTATTTTCCCCTTGTATCTATTTGTTTAGTAAGCCTCTTGGGTGAGAGGTTTGTTAAGCCTATTCTGTGTAAGGTGTCATGTACCTCTATTATGCTATATAAAGTAAATAATAGGAATCAACTGCAAGGAACAATGTTTAGAATCAGGTTGTTAACTGAGTGCATCTGTTGGTCCCACTGAAATACTTTTGATTTTAGTGGGCTTAAACACGATGAAATTTCCTTACATTGCAGCTAGAATGACTATTCCCTTTATTATAAGAGTGTGAAATTAGTGAGGCAGGGAAAATGTTACCTTGTTCATTCTCCTTGACCTCTCAGCAGCTTTCAATACCATCAACCTTGGTATCTTTCTGGAGTGGCTGCCTGAGTTGGGGGGGTGAGTAGCAGTGCTTTTTGGTGGTTCCAGTCCTAGATCGATGGACATTTCCAAGGGAGTGATGCTTGGAGAATGTTTGGCCCTGTGGAGCCTTCAGTGTGGGGTTTCTCTGGGCTTGATTTTATCCATTATGCCGGAGCTTTCCAAACTTTTCATGTTGGTGACACACTTTTTTAGACATGCATTGTTTAGTTCCAGCAGTAACAGGACCAGAAGACACCCAAAGCAGTTATTATGTCCTTTCAGGGAATCCTCATGCACACCGTAGCCAGGGTTAATTTAGTGTTACATGTGAAACAACCCATATAATATTCTGCATAGAACTGAATAGTTTGCATGGGTGTGTAGCTAGAATGTTTTGAAACTGCTTGTGGATTTAAGGGCTAGCTATCTCAGTATAACCTGAAATAATCTATGGATCTTGATTGTGTAAACAAGTCCTCAGGGCTAGGATAATGCAGTCAGGAATTTTTAGTGTCGCAATTACATGGGATCCATATCTCTTCTTCTCTGACCTCAACTATGTGGTGTGGCATCTTCCTTTCCTTTTGATGAGGAACCTGTAATCCTTCAGATGTTGTTGGATTCCAGCTCTCATCAGCCTCATCTGGCATGGCCAATGATCTGAGAAGGTGAGAGTTGTAGTCCATCAATATATGGAGGGGCTCAGCTTCCCTGTTCTGTACATAGTGAACATGGCAGTGGCCTGTCTTCTTGATGTGCTGTTTGTAGAGAAGAATGGTCAATGGTCCCTCTAGAAAAAAAAAGATCAGCCCACAGATCAATACTAAGCCTAGCTGAAGGTTATACTGAGGACTGTGGCTCTAATTAGGACAAATATGTTGGTGGCTAAAGAGCAGAGCAAATGAATAAATTCATTGTATGCAATATTGGCTATTCAGGCTGGTATAAAATGTAATCCTATTTGGCCGACAGTTGTCAAATTATAGAGGGAAAGAGTAAGGGACCTTTAATGAAATCCATAAACTCCAGCCCTTTACGTCCTTTAAATCTAGCCAAAGCTCGCATGGAATACACTTCTGTCCAAGATATAACGTGCAACCTGTATTTATAGTGGCTTTTACAACAGTTACATAAATGCCCAATGGTGATATATAAAATGCTTCAGCTTCGTTAAACAAGGTAACAAGTTTCTCATTTGTATAAACTATTTTCTCAGTTTTCCATATCTGCCATGCGTGTGTTGCTTTTGCTACTCAACCATGGGGGTGTTTTAATGGTGGGGGTGTTTTCTTATTTCATTGCTAGACTTGAGGAAGTACAGACCATAAATTCACATGAGCTTTGTGAAGTGGTGTTTGGTTGTGGTCAAGTATGAACAAATGCATTCTTTGGCCTGAAATAAACTCCTGGCATCTGTGTCATGTATAATATTATATGGGTCACTGAAAAAGCTATGTAATCTATGTGATTGTTTTCTAATGCCTTTTAACATGATGGAATTAAATGAGAGGTATTCATCCCTGACTATATTTTGTGGTATGTGTGTGTATGTTTTAATGCCTTTTTTAAAAGGAGCTGCAAATTCTGTAAAGCTGATATTTCTGTGCCTATATAGACACTGAGCTTCCAAAGAAGAAATTGTATTGTCACCGTTCATTTCATTTGTAGAGAAATAGTATATCAGGCTGGCTGTGATGCAACTTGGAAGTAACCTCTGTTACTCTGCTCCCTCATCGCTACCCTCTGGCATGCCTGGCAGCAAGTTTAGAAGTGGGGTTAGCCAAACACAAATTTCTTCACCATACTAACACATTCCATGTAGATTTCCATTGAAAGACTATTTCAAGGTTGGTAAACAACAGCAAACACTTTTACAAATTTGCCTTAAACTTAACATACAATTCCAACTCCAATCAAACACTACCCAAGTAAAGTAGTTTCTTGGCTGAATATATCAAAGAATGCCAGTGGAGAAAACACTGAAAACATTACGGAACTATGATATGGATACCTTTAATACCAAAGTGATATGAACACTGCATCTTCTTCTCCTCCTCCTCCTTAATCTACTGCTATCTGTCTCCATGAGGAACTTGCCATGACCCCAAATACAGCAAATGCTATTGAGAAGGTTTTTCCTGTAGGATGCAGGGTTGTTGTTTTTTAAATGGTTGCTGTAGACATTGCCAATATTTCATCTATGAGAAGGATTCTAACACAGAGACACACAGCTTATCATTATTTATTTTTTTAATATATAGGTTCTGTGAGACTTAAAGGTGGCAAAAATGAGTTTGAAGGCACAGTTGAAGTTTATCTGAACGGAATATGGGGAACGATCTGCAGCAATCATTGGGATGATACTGATGCATCAGTGATATGTCAACAGCTTGAACTTGGGTAAGTGCTATATAGCTCTTAATTCACATTGGGTTATAAATGGTGCCTTACTCCTACACATTGTAGGAGTAAAATGGAGGTCAGTTCTCAGTTGTCTGTATTAGTGGATGTCACAATTGCTTGAAATAATTTATTCACTAAAGTTTGATAATTCTAGAGGCAATACTACTTTTATCTGGAAAGCAGGGACAGTTAAGAATGTATGTAAATGACTTCAGTAGAAAGCCAGTGGCTTTAGAAATCATTTAAATAACTAAGTAATCAAAACAAGAAAGTTCTGAAAATTTCACTTTAATGTAAAAAACAGCTTTCTGTGCTCTGGTTCTAGAAGGAAGATATAAAATTGGGATACTAGTTTTCTCAGGGTACTCTAAAATAAGGACAAAATCCTAATTATGAACAGTTTCTTTTTAAAAACAAAGCAAAACACTAGTAATTGAATCCTTTTTTTGAGGGAAATATGCCCTATTTTTTTAAAAAAATACAGACAAACAAACAATATTTTATATAGGTGATTGAAAAGCTCTGTGTTGCAGCTGTAAAGCGGATAACAGGATCAGACTCCTGATGGAGCATTTCAGAGTAATTGCCATTCTCCATCTTTTTTCTTTCTTTTAATTCTCCAGCTGTATTGGTTTCAGAGAGAGCCTAGAAATCTGTGGAGTTCAGCTGCTGCCATCTCAAGATATGCTGAGTCTTCTTCAGCACCCCGAAATAGCAACTTGCCTTGTTTCTGTGCCCTTGCCTCTGGTGTTCACATAGTCTCTCTCTCTTTACTCTATGCCACTGTTCTTCTTTTCGGCTTCATTTCAAACAGTTTTCTAAAAAAGTGAAAGGTGATGCTTAAAGCAGGAACACTGAAAAACAGAAAAGAATTATTAGGTCTATGGAATCTGTATTGATGCTACAGTCCTGCATACATTACAGATTTTCTGCACAGAATACGAAATAGCATTAAATTAGCATATAGATTGTTGCAACATTTTTTCCCATTTCATAAACCGAGGCAAAATATCACATTGGGAGCATGACAATCTATACTTGCATTGCCTACAATTACCTACGTGGATATGATCCGCATGTAGGAAACCCATAATGTTTGGATATAAGTGGTCCTCTATTATTCATGCACATGTCCCAGTTTAATCAATGGCACTGACCTGCGGATAACTTATGGCGGGATTGCACAAAGATTGTTATATAACTTTGTATTTATGGTCTTGGGTGATTGCCTGTTGTGTCTCGTGCAGTGGAACTGGTTCTCCCTAGAATAATTTGTAACACCAGTTCATGCCTTGACAGAGCAGCTGGTGGTTTTAGAATAAGAAGAGAATCTGACAACAAAGAAGACGATGAAATCTTGAGGCTGGATGAAAACACACACCACTGAACACAAAAGAAGCATGTTAAGGACTGTTGTTCTGTTCAACTGGGATAGGCCAACACTTGCCCTGGCCCAACCTAGCCCAGATCCAGCCTCACTGTACTCTGTGAAATTCCTTGTTGTTGATGAAACTAACAATTATGCTGTAAATATAAACTATGCATTTGAATCATTCTCAACTTGCTTTGAGTTTATTGAACCATACATTGCTTTAACATCTTCCTTAACCATGTGGAACTGCTTCCCACATGAAGTTCTACCCAGAAAGTTGCATTTTCATATATGCTATGTAAAAAATTCCCCAGGTGAAGAATTGTCCTACATTGTGGGTCCAATAGTCAAGAAGCTGGTTACAGCATGTACTGTAGAAGGATGTGAGGGACAGATGGGGCTCGTCAACCTGGGAAGGCAGCCCATCTAGGAGAAAAAAACCACTGCTGCCTTGTGGGATATATTTGTGAAAAGAAACGTCTAAGGAGTAAACCCTACACAAATCCAGAGTGGAGTCCCTAAGACGGTTGGATGGCACCTTGTATACCTCCTTCCGGCAACTCCTACAGGCAAGCTGGTGCCAAATGTATTGCTTTCCTTTCCTTTGGACCACATCAATGAGGCTGAGAGGGGAGTCTTGTCATCTAGGTAGCCCAGGACCTCCACGCACACTGCCAAGGCTTGCACCCTGGGAAGGTTATTTCAGTGCTGCTAATGCAGTGGTTTGACCTCAGCCCTGTAGGGGCATTCATTGTCTCTCGAGACAGATACCAACCAAAAAGAATCAGGAGTACAGACTCTTAAAGCAAGCTCATTATTTAGTAAAATGGTAGGGAATTTTATATGAATAAACTTTAAGTCCACCCTTTCACATTTGATTATCCTTCTCTGACAGACTGGAACATAAATATTTAATTAATGCCATGTGACAGGTTGGCATCAAAATAATGAAAAATCAGCAGGTTGCTATGGATACATTATAGAAGTGATTAATTAACCATTTGCAACTTCAAGGGAGTTTTTCAGGAAATAATGAACACCCAAGTGAAGTTGTTGTATTCCTCTGTTAACCCTACTGGGTTATTTACCTCTCTTCAATACATATTTAATTGTAAAAAATTTTTTTAAGAGGGTGATGCTTGAATATGTGTATTTTTCAACTGAAAGCAACTCAGCTAAATTCAAGTTGTAACAAAAGATTGGAGAATGTTAAATGGAACAAAGCACGACAAGTACCATGCTGGATTTAATGCAGGGCACAGCGGTGTGTGTTTGGAAGAGAATTCTAGGGCTGCTGTGGCTTGCTATAGCCAAGCTATGATTCCTGGCTAAGGTCACCTGTGCTTCTTATCAATCCTATCCCATACTGAATATTACAATGGTGTCACAAGTAGTGGTACTGCTAGGGCAGAGGACAGGGAGGCCAACAGTAGGTGGAAGCAGAGTTTTGTCAGCATCTTCCTCCTTGTTAAGTTCTACAAAGGTAAACCTGAGACCAGTGAGCAATCTGACAGCCAAGTCCGCCCTTGGACTGGTTGTGCATAAGGAAGCAGGCTAGCTCAGACTGAGGTTGATGGGGCAGTGTCCCATTTGTCCTCATGGAGCAGCGTCCATTGCCTGTCACATCCCACAGAGTAAGGTTGCCTTGATTGTTCGTTTGTGTTATGGCCCTTTTTTTAAAAACAAACAAACCGAAGCTTTATTGGGTTTGCTTAGAATACATGCAATGTGATGTTAACTAGAGATTATTCTACTCTTCTTAAAAGAGTGGCCAGTTTGAACGGACTCTGAGCTGTTTTGTAATGTCTAATATTAATCTGCACATGCCAAACCAATTTATACAGATATGTGGATTAGATGAGATCAAAGTCCTGCCCATCTGGAGGTTGCAATTTTGCTTATGGTTTTAGCTGTGTGTTACGTGCAATTTCTCTATCTGGTTTTCATATAAAAAGGTTTTTGCTCCCAGATTTCTCAAGGTATGAGCGATATAAGCTGCCAGCGAGTCTGCTTGAATTATCTGTTTGATATTAGGATGGTTTCAAAATGAGCAACTAATTTCCATATAAAAATGGAACACATGTATGGGCTCTCCTAGGCTGCTACCTTCACCCGTGTGTGAATACCTGGTACAATGTATGGAGAAGGCTGAAGAAGAGATGCTGATTCACGTACATTCATCTAGAACCCTATAGCTGACTACTTGCCTAAAGAGCTTCTGGAACTAGAGCTTATATTCTGTGCTTCAGTTTATGGGGCTTACCATTGGCTTCTAGAATTCTCTATAGCATGGTCCAGTGCAGTGTGCTAGTGCAGTGCACTACAGTGCACTCGTAGTATTTTAAGAGTGCTCCCAGCAAACCTTCAAGCTGTTTTTAAAATTCATGTACATTTAAAAGAGACAGCTTGGGGGATTGGCATGAAAGTTGCCTGTTGGGAAAGTTGCTGAAGAAATAGTCTGTCTCTATTGGCAGCTCATGTGAGAATTTTAAAAGCGATATTGGAATTCACTGCAGATAAGGGAATATTTAAAACAACCTGTTTAATTTATGAATCACTCTTCACGAAACATGCCAGAGTGATGAATCATAAAAACATCATAAAGCATCAATAAAAAAAATGAAAACAATTTCAGATCCAGTACACATGCATATACATAATATCCATTGAAAGGCTTAGTTGTGCCTCAGAAACTGCAGTGAAGCATGTGCTGTTTAATTTGGAATAGTACTTTATCAAGGGGTTTCTAGTTATCTCAGTTGCCTTTCTCATTGCCTATGTTTGTTGCTTTTCCCACAGGGAGAGAGGCACAGCGAAGCACACCCCATTTTCTGGACCAGGCCTTATCCCTGTTTACTGGAGTGATGTACATTGCCATGGCGATGAAGAAAACATCTTACTTTGTGAAAAAAGTGTCTGGCAGGATGGAATGTGTCCTCAAAATATGGCAGCTGCTGTTGCATGTGGCTTTTCCCATGGTAAAATACAAGTACACATGCATAATTTGGTTTTGCCTTATGTAAACAGCATAGTTATCTTCAGAGATGATTTAGTTTAAAATAGCCTTGTTGAGAACAGTTGGTGGTAAAGTAGTTAAGGGTGTGCTAAATAATGGCGTCATTATTCTCCTCCAAGTCGTATTTAATTGAAGCCTAAATACCTTTTGAGCTAGCTGGAATTATTCCACAATGGAGATTTTGAAATCAGTATCACATGCAGAAAGTTTTGTATTCAGGGATTAGAATGATAGTTTCAAGGACTCCTTTCTCTTTTCTTTGGTCCCTGATGGTTTTCAGTAGCCTTTTAAGGGACTCTTCAGAGCAAGGATGGACATGTTGATAACACCATTTCCTTCTGTGGTTTTCTGGCAAGGCCACTGATGGGCAGGGCCAGAGTGGGCAGGACTGGACTCTACAGTGACTAGGTCCAGAGGCTAATGTTGGTGGCCCACTTTCTCTCTGTCTCCCTTTTGGTTGTACCTTCCACCACTTTTCCTCCTTCTTTTACCACCCACATGAAATTGGTCTGAGAACCACATAAGATTGGGCTGAGGACTGTCTGTGTCCCTATGGCTGCAGTTTGACCACCTGTGGCCTATGTAATGATTGCCCACTATCTTCTTGTCTGAGTCCTTCTACCTAAAGGTGTGTTGTGGTGTTTCAGGGCACTTGCCTGCACTCTTGACTGTGTAATACAATGGGTAAATATTTGTGAGCTTCCTTAATACCTTTGAAGTTCTCTGAGCATCGCTAAAGCAAAGACAAAATTAAGCTGACCGGCACAATTCATTCTCTCTTGAGATCTAGACAAAAGCAGTTCAAAGCAGAACCCTTAAAGGTGCCCAAGAATCAAACCCCAAAGCCTGTAAAAAAAATAGGGGATTCCACATGGCACACAGCACTATTCATCAATGGAAGGTGGAACACTTATGAGGCTCACATTGCTGCTTGCAAGATGACATCATGTCTCCCTGAACAGCTGCCTGCACCTCCTTGGGAAGGCATGCCTCACCCTTTGAGAATGATGCCTCCAGAATACATTGTGTGCATATATGCACTTGTCTAGGCCAAAAATACTTGCTGGTGTTGCAATTTGTCACCTTCTGAAAAAGTGCATTCTGTACTTTTTTCTCTTTCCAAATGAAGCATCATGATTGATGATATTCAAACCATTCTGTTCCTCAGCGAGTTTGTCCAGCTAGAGGAGTGTACAGTACTGACATCCTTAATTATGTTCCTGTATAGGAACTGCACAGATATGCAGATTTTTTTTAGGGCTGCTTTATTCTTTATCAGACCATCGTACGAAGAGGCTCTGTGGCATCTTTTCCAGCCTCCAGTATATTTATATACAGGAGCAAAAATGTAATGCAGAAAATGATTGTTTCCTAAGGTACTGTATAGGGAAAAGAGAGCTCGCTGAGTACAGTGAATTGAAAAAGTCATGTGAGCTGGGCTAGTCTGGGCTATGCTTAGAATTCTGCAGGTTAGTTCTTGCAACTACTTTACCTATCTATGAGCAATCCTAACATTTCCTTAGCTACAAGCAGGCCTTGTAATCCCATGGAGAAACAAGTTACAAAATGGGCTGTATGCATATACAACCAGCAACTATTTCCACAGGTCAGGAGCTCTTTTTCTAGTTACAGTCACCATGTGGATTGCTTCAGCTGTATAAATGCACCTTTTGGTGTACATGGACATTGCTCTGTGTGAGTGTGTGCCAAATCATAGATTGGGGCTGCCTGCATGGCTCTGAACACAGCAGTGTTGCAAACTGAAGTAACAACTCTCTCGAGTAAGACACAGTTGTATGCAATCTTGTCATTTGGCTTGTGCAATAGAACTTCCCCTTTCCTATAGCCCCCAATATACTCTCAGAATCTGCTCTAGAGGGCTGGAGGACTCTCCCATTAAGTTCTTGGGAATGCACAGACAGAAGAGAGGAAGGGGAAGGCCTGCTGTGCAACCAGAACCTGGCTTTTGCAGCACTGGATAAAACTATGTTTTTAAATTAAACCCCAAATTTTAATCATCAAATAATGCAGAAGACTGAGGATAATACACATGGGCCAAAGTAACAGAATGTACATATGGAAGACCCTGGTTAATTTGTTGCAAACAGAGAAGGAAGCACAAGGGCTTCATGCTTTCAATACTTCCAAATTTCCATTTTGACCATCACAGAGAAGGTGTGATTCAGTGATAACCATTGTTGAGAATGCTTTGCAGAGGCAACTGGCTAGCCCCTGTTTGAAACTTAAGTTCCTTTATTGTTATTCAGTTATAAGAAAGCATCACTACTGATGGGGTTTCCTTCACATCTGTCGAGTTTAGGAGGTGTGGAATTCTTAGTTTCTGTATCTGCAGTTGAAATTTCTGCTTTAGAGCTGCAGGAATTATTAACGCTCCAGGCATGCTGTTGCGTTACGCTGTTAGTGATCTGAAATGAGCCACAATATTACTAGGTTGTGTCTGTTCAAATTACAAAGCCTTTGCTGTCCATTTGGTAGCAGCTGATCACTAATAACTGGGAAACAAAAACTTCATTTCCCTCCCTTCCTTATGTGTTTCATTTCAGACCCTGATTTTATCCCAGTCCGACTGGTGGATGGAAGCAGTGCTTATGAAGGAAGAGTAGAAGTGTATCATGCTGGCCACTGGGGAACCATCTGCGACGACCAGTGGGATGATGCGGACGCTGAGGTAGTCTGCAGGCAGCTTGGCCTTGGGTTAGTTTCCCCACCCCAGTATATTGTATTCAGTTCACTGCCAATGAATTGAGATGCAAAAGCAAAGTCAAATGCCTGCACCATGGTTTGAAATGGATCTGATACTTAGGACGGCTGAACAAGCAGCACCACTTGAGCCAAAATAGAGTCTTTTGACCACCTCAGGGTGTAACTAAACGTTGCTGATATTGTGTAGACTCTAAGCTGAAAGGGCAATCTCATGTTTTGTTCTCCTTCTCTTCCATGCAACTTGTAGGGATAGTCCGTGTGTGGTGTGGTGCCACAGATGTCACTTGCAGGATCATCCTTGCCATCATTAAGTGCAGTAGCCCAGTGTGGCTTATTTGCATGACAATTCTCAGATTTGTTCTGTCATGAATTTCATGTTGACTGTAGGTTGTATATTGGAAGTAATCAGGGGAATTCACACATGAGGATAGATTTGAACTCATGCCTGAGAGCTGTACAGGGAGCAGCCCCCTTGTGCTCAATAGAGCTTCTGAGGCCATTTTCTAAACACTGCCCTCCACTTCTGATGTTCAGCATGTTGCTCCTGATATTGGGAATCTTTGGTTTCCAGTATGGAGTAAGGACTGCATCTGTGTTGACGAAAAGAGAGACAAAGGTTCATGCACTTGCAGCATCACTCTTTTGAGCCCAGCCCAAATATACAGTTAGTGTGCCACAGTTTGCTGGTAATTTGTAATTTCGAACACATGCCACATGCTAAAGTAGAATCACATTTACCTTACTTTGAGGTTGACTAGCTTGCCTCTGTCCCATGAGTTTAGTAAATTATAGTTGCCATTAAATATTCCCTATCCACATGCTTTTATGGGAGCCTAAGGACTAGTGAGCTCAAGAAGAAAAAGCAAGATGCCTTAGCAGGTAGGCTCATCATTCCTAGACTGAAATTTACCATGAGAGGAAATATATAGTGGCTGGGGGTGGATGGGCTAGGAAGAGACGCCAAGCTGTGTATATATGTATATCGTCTCAGTTAATCCAGCTGGAAATGTTCTGCAAATTATAAAATAAAGCCTCTTGGCAATGACCTTCCTATCCTCTCACAGCTTTCACTTGGCATTACTGTGCAATAAAACCCACCAGGATTAGTTTGCCAGTGACAAGAAGAGAATACTGCTCATCTAATTAAATACTTTCTGTATGCTAACCCCTCCCCATTATAGCATATGGATTTCCAGCCTGTGAGGCACTGCATAAGTATATTTTCAGCAGAGCATGTAGAATATCCAGAGTTAGTCATACTCAGAATGCACCTATTGTAACGAGTGGAGATTAAGTCCTTTTTGTATCATTGGGTCTCCTCCGACTTAGTTGGACATCATCACACATCTTTGATATATTTTTTCTTCATTCCACTGATATAATGATTATTTAAATGAAATGTTTTTGAAATGTTGGTGTTACAGTGTGGTTTTGATCTGCATTGTTTTACCGTTTTGATTCTTTTTAACAAATGTAAGCTGCTTTGGGCACACATTTTAATGTGCATGGAAAAGTGAGATATAAATTAGAAATGAAAAGGGATGCAGTGCAATGTAAGTCCCCA
The DNA here is from genome assembly GCF_964188305.1 of Podarcis bocagei. Lineage (NCBI taxonomy): Eukaryota > Metazoa > Chordata > Lepidosauria > Squamata > Lacertidae > Podarcis > Podarcis bocagei. The sequence goes on from NC_138134.1 coordinate 52,162,386, forward strand.
GGACACGACTAAACAACAACAACAAACCACTGGCATTAGTGGTGGCTTTCTTCCTATTGTAAATGGGAGTTTTGGGGGAGCAATTTTCAGCAAGACCACAGCAGGGGAGGAAACGCCTAAAATTCCCCTTTCTGTTTGCTGCAGTATCACCCCTGGTAGCTGCCAGCTGCATTTTTTAAAATAAAAAAATGCATATTTAGTATATCTTAATGTCTAGTTTGGCCTTTTGTTTCATATTTTCTGGCAGGTGGCAAAAGGATGATATGTTTTACTCAGTGATTCATAAACTCTGCAGGTGTGACATTGAGGGTTGCTTCCTTGATGACCAAAAGAGGCAACCTCCCCCCCCAAAAAAAACCCTGTTGAGGAAACAGTCTGATGTATTTGCTTTAAATTGTAAGAAACAAGAGCCTTTCTTCCAAAACCAGAATCTATTGTCCTTATATTAATTTCTCTTTGTAAATCACTGTGAGACATTTTACGTTTTTATTATTGATGTGTTGTTACAACAGGAAGCACATTCTTTCTTGCTGAATTATCTAATTTATCTCTGTTTTGCTGATCCTGTTCCCTTAATCTAGCACCAGCCCTTGTGTCTGCCAGGTCCTCTGAGTTTACGATACTCACTTTTGATAATCTCAACCTGCTTTAGGCTGTGGGCGAAGGAGACGGCCAGATGTCTTATAAACAGATTGAAAAACCGCAGCATATTTTTATGAGTCATGAAGGACATTAAGATAGAAGTTTTTTGGGAAAGTAATCTAAAAAGAAACCATGGTGTGCAAAGCACTGTTATGTTTAAGGCTGGATTTTTCAACTATAGATGTCGTAAATGAGTGTCTGGTGTTTTATATACAGAATGAACTTTGCTTTGTACTCTCCCTGTTTTCTTTACACATGACCATGTTCTTCCTGCTTTTTTAGGGTATATCTCCTTTATTGTCTATTAGCTGTTTGTTTCATTGGGGGGGGGAATGCAAAAAATAGTCTTATTTTTGTCTTCTCCATACAATTGACTAAACTAAAGAAGAACATGGGGTGGAATATTTATTTTGGTTCTGTTATGACAGAACTGCTCTGATTTCCTGATAAAAATGTACACATTTAATTGGCAATGCAAAATCTATCAAAGGGTTCCTTAGGAAATAAGCATCTTAAGTAGCCACTCTGTTCATCTACTTGGATCAATATTGCTTTGGATTGTAGTATGTGTACCAAAGCAATACAAACCATTTCAGTAGCTAATTTAGAGGCACTTTCTGACCATTTGCCATCATTGATTCTCTGTTTGTTCATGTTTGTGCAGGGGGGTTGCCAAGGCATGGAGCCAGGCTTATTTTGGAGAAGGCTCAGGTCCTGTGCTGTTGGATGAAGTGCGTTGTACAGGAAATGAGCTGTCTATAGAACAGTGTCTAAAGAGTTCCTGGCAAGAACACAACTGTGGCCACAAAGAAGATGCAGGAGTTTCCTGCACACCTCTAGCAGGTAGGCAGCAAAGGTTGCTGAAGTCTTAGAAGTCTATAGATTTTGAATCAAGATGGAATGAAGCCATGGGACATGGGGCCAAGTCAGGGTGACATTTCAATGTATATAGTACAATCATTTTGGGATTAAATTATGAAGTTGGATAAAAGCAACAATGGGAAATGTGCCAGTATTAGGGCTCTCTCCCCTTTTACTTTTTCATAAAACCTTGAAAATTACTAGTGTCTAGCTGTTTAATGAATCTGTTCCAGCACATTTTATAGCACAGATTCTTTCCCCCGAAGTTGCCTCTTAAACACTACTGGCTCTTATTTTTAATGCTACAGATGGTGCCATCAGACTGGCAGGTGGGAAAGTCAGTCATGAGGGACGACTGGAGGTGCTTTACAACGGACAGTGGGGCACCATCTGCGATGATGGGTGGACTGAACTGAACACACATGTGGTTTGCCGCCAGCTGGGCTTTAAGTAAGGTCCATTTATGTGAGGAGGTTAATTACTTTGCAGATCACTACTGATAATTTTCTGCAAAATGCTATTGTCCAGAATTTCACAGGTGCCCAGTTAACTTCACTGTTATGTCCTAATCAGGAGTACATTTATCTGCAGTAAAACATTATTGAAAAAATTCAACTACGATTTAAAGAAAAATGGTTAGATTAAGAATCTTAATTATCTTATTTTTGTCAAAAAAACCACACAACCCATTTCTTAGTTGTCTTTGGTTTGGGAAGGGGGTGCACTTTATCAATTGAATCAGTTTGCTACCAGTCTCTAGTTCAGCAATCCATGTCTGAAAACAGTCCTACTGGAACACATGTTTAAATTGCCAACAGAGCAGGCAGGTGCCAATTTTTAAAATGGGAATTGAGATAATCTGGGCTGGTGCAGACATAGCACTGAGCAGTGCTGTGGTATTGTACACTCCTTCCAACAAATCTAACTTTTGTAGTGTGTGTATTTCAAAGTTTTATTTGCTGTATTAAGAAGGAACTCAGGAACGTTGTTGTTGACTTAAATCTGATTAGTCCTGGGAGGGAGGAAGAATTCACACCCCAGAAGGAAAGAACATGGAAAGTGTATGTACAAGGCAAAGCGGTCAGCAGGATTATATCTATAGCAGCCTTTAGTGTCAGAGGATGAAATAGAATTCTGCATATTGTGTCAAATGAGTGGTTAAATGCTCTGCTGAATCAGGGCCTTTAAAAAGTAAAACATCCATGGATTTCTAGCAACAAGATTTATTTAAAGGTGGTGGACACTGGACAATGTTACTCAAAATAAAATGGATGCTAATTGAGGTTGAACTTAATTGTGCTGTGTGCACTGGAACTGCTATTACATGAAATATTATTGTTTGTTTTTTATGTTGTTCATATGTTCAATACCTCACTCATATTACAAGTGCCAATCTATCTATGTGCAAACAGGAATGGGAAAAGTGTCTCAGAACACTACCCAGAAGAGAACATTGGACCCATCTGGCTGGATGATGTCAGCTGCTCAGGAAAGGAGTCTGCAATCCTCCAGTGTTCAAAGAGGGAATGGGGAAAGCATGATTGCAGCCACAAAGAGGATGTTGGGATAAGTTGCTATAGAGATAACGACAGCCACAGAGCCTCACTGGGTAAGCTCCTCTCTGTAGATGCAAGCTTGGATACAGGGGACCCCAAAGGTGCTTTAGTTTTGTGGTTCTTGAGCACCAGTCCATCATGCCACATAGCAAACCTTTTTGGGAAACTCATTTATCACCCCAGTTTATGAGGAGGAAAAATATAGGTTTCACCCTATGTTGGGAAGTGGTAAACAGAGTCAAAGAACAGCATTTCAATGAGAAGTAAACATAGTAATGAAGATTAGACAGCTTATAAGGAATTTATTTAAGAATTGCATCATGTCTTTCAACTTAACAAAGAGCTCTATTAAGTATATCTTGGTACCATACCAACTTTATAACTTGAGGCATACTGTTAAACAAATTATAGTGTTTACAGCATTATTGAACTAGAGTTTCTTTCCATCTTGCATGCTTTGCTAAATGAATTTCCAGTCATATTATTTTTGCTAAATGAATTTCCAGTCATATTATTACTCTTTCCCTCATCTCTTTTCATTGCTGTTCTTTTACACTTCTTAATATTCCAGAGCTTTTATTACACCAGCAGTATAATGTAAATAGTATTTCTGCGTGGGTGAGACCATGAAAATGGGAACACTTAAACCCTGAGTAGCTGGGGTTCATATCATAGTGGCCATTCACATAGACACTAAATGAACATCTGTGCTGCTCTGTTCATGAAACTATGGAACTTAACCTGAGCTGGAAAGGGTCCAATATGGTTAAATACTGCCAGATGGTAAAATTCCCTTTGGGTACCTGAAAATTGTATTAATTTAACAGTTGTGAATGAAACTTCCAAGTAGTAACAAGCTGGTTGAGAATAAAATCTGCTCCATTTTACAGCTAATATCCTGTGTTGCTGCCCAGGTAATATGAGCAAAGTCTGAACTGAAATTATATTCTTGTAGAGTAAGCATTTTTGGATGATGACAAAAATGAGGTGAAAATTTTGACATTTTGGATGCAGTCACTGATGTTGCACAGCTTAACCTCCGTAAATTTGAAAGAGGTTACGCGAGGCTCCTACAGAAGAACCACTGATATAAACAAATGTTACAGTAATTAGATTATTAACTATTTTCATATCTATTGTAATATATTTGGAGGGAATGAATCTCATGAACAGTTTCTGAAGTTTAAGAAAAGTTAAAAAAAAAAGTAGAGTTGGAAAAATCCGACAATGCAGCTAGATAAAAATAAGCATTAAGACTTGATTTTTGCAAATATTCTTAAGAACCTAAGAATTGCTTTGCTGGATCAGACTGAGGGCAAAACATACTGCTAAATGCCTGGCATGCAAGCTGCATCTGGATTCCCCCCCCCCCCATAATTAGTTATGGCATAGGAACACAATTGCCAGCAGGAGGTTTCCCTTCCTTCTCAGGAACTGGAATGAAAATCTACCCCCATACGCCAGTGTAGCTTTGATGCTTGAAAAGCCTTCCATTGACATCAACAGCCTCATGGGAGGCTGGCTGTTTTCTTCCTGATTGCAGCCAGAGAGGGAAGGAATAAACCTTCTGCCTCCACATGCTGGTCACATTTGGACCTCCCCCAGGGCTGGCCCTCCAATGAGGCCTGGTGAGGCAGCTGCCTCAGGTGGCAGGGTCCACTGGGACAGCTGATCCCAAGGTCAATATTTCTTCCCCTTTTGTTCCTCATGTAGATCTTCCCTCGCCCCTTCATCATGGGTGTGGGAAATGACATTTTGGGGTCTGCCACAGGTGCCCAAATGTCTTGGACCAGCCCTGGCTACCCTACTCTTGTAATTGCTTAAACCAGAAAACCCAGATAGGTAGCATGCAAGCTATACTTTTAGCATAATGTGCATTTTGGCCCTGGGAGAGGACCCATCTAGTTCAACAATCCATTTCCAAACAAAGTGCCAGCAAGCCCAGCCTTTCATCCATGGGATTTATCACGTGTAGACGACGTGCAGGGTTGCTTCCAAATGAGTCATTTTAATGTGCCAAGGAAGTGCTATTAATGGATCCTTTCTTGTGTTGAAGCTGTTGTGTGACTTTTTCACCCTGTAGTCACTTTAGAACTTCAACCACGATCACTGCACTGTGGCCAAGTGTAGTTAGAGCTGTGAGCTGGGTGTGCAATGATGCAAAATGAGTTCCAGTCAGTCTGGATATACTCAGCCTGCATATGTTAAAATGTATATAATAAATTCAAAGGCAAGGATAATGTGACATTTGCTATGTTTGATTTCAATATGCGAGCAATTGTTAGTTTCATCTGTTCTTTCATCTGTTAATGCTCTGTTGTGCATTAGGAAAATGTAATTTGAGCTGTTGTGCAACAATAATACATTATTAATAGCAGAAGACCTTTCTATGACACTGGCTGCTAAACTCTTGAGGAAACGTAAGGTTAGAAGAAAATGTATTGATTGCATTTATGAGTTCATCGAGTAATGATGATCAGTCTTTGGCTGTAAAGGCCTTTGGGAATTGGCAGTCTGCCATACCGTTCTTCAGAGAAGATTAAAGTGTAACTGAGCCAGTCAAGGTTTTCAATTCCCTCTCACCCAAGAAATGTTTGGTAGTGCTACAGAAAAGCTTCAAACAGGGGAGTGTCCTAGATATGTGCCAGGAAACAAACTACAAAACAAAGCAACTATATCCGATCACAGAACTGAAAGGGGTTTGATTAGAGCAATTATAATGTGCATCTTCAACTAGGCTCTGCCGTATACACCAGCCTTCCCCAACCAGATGACCAGCCAATATTTTGGACTACAACTTCCATCACATGTGCTGGCACTGGGTTGGGGAAGGGTGATTTAGACTGTGCGTAGCTAACTGTATGTTTGAGTAGTCACCCCCATAAAAAACAGCAACTCATAGCACGATAAAAAACCCTAGAATTCCAAGCAGGAGGTTGCAGCATAAACTTCTGGCTGACATTCTCTCTTTGTCCATGAAAGAGAGGAATCAAGCTGTGATCCACACCTGCCACCTGAATGTCTAGCAACATATTATTATGAATTTGGGGGTGCAAGACAGCATAAAGTCCAGATCAAGCTAGTATCAGGATTTAATTACATTCTCCACTGATACAGGATTATTTAAACTGGACACTTGTAATCACTGTACTTTTGCTTGCATCCGTGTCAAAATACGGTGCCCAATTTTTGCAGGAAAGTTAGCTTCCTGTGTTACATTCCTAAATTCTTCACAGACTCTTTAGTAACATTTTCTCCCATTCAGCCTGCAACCTCTAAATTTGGAAAAGTGGAATAGATTTGGGAATCAGCAGACTGAGAATACTGTATGTTCTTGTGGATACCAGAGAGGAAATTCATTTCACATTAGACTCTAGATTTGCTGAACAAGTTGGCATGGATGTCATACAAGTTACAAGACTAAAATGCTTTCATCACTGGTGTACAAACTTGGAATGCTTGAACTTGAGCCCCAGTTGACAACTTTCCTTCAATGTGATGAAAATTAGCTAGGGTAATGGTTCTTGCTACTATTGCTGTGTGCTAACAGCTGTAACTTATTCCCAGGGCCTCCTATCAGATTGATGGATGGTGAAAATAAGAAAGAGGGCCGCGTGGAGATCTTTATCCATGGCCAGTGGGGGACAATTTGTGATGATGGATGGTCCGATAAGGATGCAGCTGTGGTATGTCGACAACTTGGCTTCAAGTAAGATAAATTATTTAATAGTCCTTAAATACTTTATCTGGTTTCCATACATTATTGTCTATAGATTGTGCAAGTTCATAGAATTAAATGTTGGGCCCCTCCAGACTGGCGTTTATTGTGGTGTGGGTGTATTTGGCAACATGTTACTGACACAATGATAGTACATTGGTAGTAGATTTGTTCTGCTTTATTAGTTATTTTGTGATGCTTCCCCAGTTCTAACACATTCTTGCTGTTTGGAGGGGCTGAAGCACAACAAAATTGGATTAAAACAACAACTAAGAACACTCGTGGCATGAACATTTGTGGGATTTCAGCAGCAAGCTGCAGGATTTGCACTGATTAGAAATGGAACTAGATTCAAGTCGTATTGAAAGCAGGGTCACATATGGTCACCCCAATTGCAACATGAACACAAATCATTATGCAATGAAAAGTATATCTGGAGAGGACCGTTGACCATTTAATGTGCAATTATTAATCTTATTTATTTATTTATTTGATTGACACCCTTCATCACAGTTAGTTGGATCACAATTAAATCTCATTGAAATCAAATGCTAATATCACCCCCATTTATTTTAGTGGGCATAAAGCATGACTAATTTAGTATTGCTGCAATCCATGGTTTTTATTTAATTCTATAACACCATTATTAGTAAGCTGCACTCAGCTCTGGTGAGTTATCTGGGGTGGGGCTGTTTCTTTGAGCAACAGGCCTCACTTGAAATATGACATATTTCAACTTGCCTTTAAAACTCCATTCAGTTTCAAGACAGGACTTTACATTGTGTTATAAAATAAAGCAACCTTCCTGAAGAGGTTAAAATACTTTTCATGCTGGAGCTGCCAAGTTGCTTTTCTCCAGCACAATATAAACAGATTTTCAAAACTTGCCAAGAGTATCAGTGTAACAGGCTTCATATGAAAGAAGCATAATGTAGTTTATATGTTGCTCATGTGCCGCCCATTAGATTGATTCAATGCCTTCTGGTGCTTGATCACAAACTGTAGCAACATTTATGGGGCATTTCCAAACAACAAAAGATGACAAGTTTAGTAGCATGCATGACAACACCAGAAGGCATTGCTAGTAATTTTGCCTGAAACCACAGGAAAAATGACCAGCAGATGTAGTACAATTTGCATTGTTATTTTCATCATGGCAAGCAGACCAAGTTGCCCCCATGTATCACTCAGAGAAGGAGCTGCAAGGAATATGCTTCCCTTTCCCTGCAAGGAAGTATACTGTGTTCCAACTGGTAGTTCTCCAGGGACTTCAAAGATTAAGGGAAGCATGTTTCTATGTCTGTCACCAGCCAAGGCACTCTGGACTACTGAGATGCTGCCTCCCCTGCTTTCCTGCCCCATCCATTAGCTACTTCAGTGCCTGCTTTCCTTTCACCTCCTAATTCCCTTTCCCTTTCCATTAAAAAATTAAAAATCTTTTTGTATCATGACAATAAATTGTGAGCCTGCAGGCAAGGACTGCCTTGTCTTTTAACATCTATATACTGAACTTCTAAAATCCTAAAAAGCATAACAACACAGTTGTCCCTACCTTTTTTCTGATTTGGACATAGCTATAATGCAAGAGTATGGTCACAGGATGCATGACAGAAACTTTGAACAAGCTTGAAGTGTGATTTAGCAGGAAAATTACATTTTGCTGTTCAAGGTACAGCACTCCCCTAAGTCCTGTGTGTCAGTCAAACTGCACATTATGTTGGACATGTAGCCTTCAGCTGCATATGCGATTTTTCTTAGTCAAAAGTAAGCGTGGAGGCCCAGGTCTAGATCAGAAGCAAGGTGCATGTGGAGGGGAGGTTTAATCCTCCCTTTCACCCGCTGAAACTTCTACCTGCACCTGGCCCCCAGCCCAGCCCAGCAGGAACTGATAGTAAAACACCTCCCATTCATGCCCATGGGGACTTCTTTACTATCAGTAACAGTTGTGTGCAGAGGAAGGAGGATTAAACCTCCCCTCCCCATGGTAACTTTTGAGTAAGAAAAAAGTTGCATAAATAACTGCAGGCTACATACCGTGGGTGGCGCTGTGGGTTAAACCACAGAGCCTAGGACTTGCTGATCATAAGGTCGGCGGTTCGAATCCCCGTGACGGGGTGAGCTCCCATTGCTCGGTCCCTGCTCCTGCCAACCTAGACGTTCGAAAGCACCTCAAAAGTGCAAGTAGATAAATAGGTACTGCTCCGGAGGGAAGGTAAACGGCGTTTCCGTGCGCTGCTCTGGTTCGCCAGAAGCGGCTTCGTCATGCTGGTCACATGACCCAGAAGCTGTACACTGGCTCTCTCGGCCAATAAAGTGAGATGAGCGCCACAACCCCAGAGTCGGCCACGACTGGACCTAATGGTCAGGGGTCCCTTTACCTTTACCTTTACCTTACATACTAGACAGCAGCGTGCAGACTACATACTAAACCTTTGGTAGCGGCAATGGGAGGATAATCACATAGCGGTTCTAATAAAAGAAAAAAAGTTGCATTAAAACAAATGCCTTTCAAAATACCCTAAAACATAATTTCAACATGAAATAGTGAACATATTTATGTCATTGCTTACATAATTTTCTGGTTTGTTTTCTTGGCACAATCTGCTGGTTGGAGTCTTATCAGCTATTCAGCAGTTTCATGTCATTTGCCATGTATGCAGCTCATTTGCCCTCATTTTTATCTCATACTAGAGTCCATAATGAACACCCTGAATTTCTCTTACATCATCCTAATGGTTAGTAAAGTTCAGTGAGTTTGTGTTGCAGGATATCCCTATTAGGTTTTGTGCCATTTTGATTTACATTGCTCAGGAAAGGAATTTGCCTTGTGTTATCTTGTCTTTCCCATAGGACCATATTTAATACATGATGAAGACTTTTCCTCCCTTTGTTTACACATGCTAAGTTATGCTGTGGGAAGTAATATCTCTTGCAAGGGAAAAGAGAGGAGTTTCCTTCTATTTCCACACATTTTTCTTGAATGTCCAGCTTAGCAAATATATTCCTTACTTTCACAGCTAGTGTTCAGTGTGATCACCCCCAATTTCCAGCTGTTTCTAGTTCAGAAGAACTGGGCCAGATGCCTCCAGTCATCATCAACATATGATAAACAAAACAGGCAGGGTTTAAGTTTGATGCAATCAGTTGCTGTTAGCTGAATTTCTTAAGTGTGGTAGAAAGCTTGAGTAACTGAGTGCTTAAATACTCAGGAAAATTGGGCAGCGGGGCCACAACAGAGATGTGTTGCACTGTTGGTAGCAAATATTAGATTTTAATACACAGAGCCAGAGAATTGCAGAAGAAGCAAAAGACTGGATAGAAATTCTTGAGACTCAATACAAGCTGATATAGTTTCCCCCAGGAATGCTGTGCATGGGATTGTACATGGCTTATATCTCATGGGTGGGATTCAGGGTTTTTATTCTGCTCACTTTTTATTCAGGGTGCCTGAGGAGTTTGGAGAGTGTCATTTGTTTTATTCTACAAATCTCTCTGGTGGTAAGCATTCAGTACCACCAGAAAATCAGTTGAGAAGCATGACTGGTTTATGTGGAGGTTATAGGACAGGTTATATGACTTCCTCGTTAATCCCACACTTTCTAGTGCATTTCCCCATTGGTTTCCTTAACACAAAGTGTGGGCTTGTTGCACCAATGTGTGCCAGAGTCCTTTAAGCCACTTTAATTGAGCAAACTTAAATGTTGCAGTATGCAATGGACTCCCTCCCACAAAAGAGTGCAAGTCTGGCGGGGACCTAAGCTAAACATCTGATGACAATCCTGTTTTCATGTGAACACTGAAACATAGGACTGGTGTAGCTTCAAAACTGGCTTTCTTAAATTCAGTTGAGAGACAGATTGTGTATTGCCATGAAATGCTGAAAAGTCCAAAATGCTACTGTTCATGCCACATTTTATTAAATACAATAATGGAAAAAAGCTTGCCCAGCTTTGAGGAAATGTGCATATAATAAATTCATTCTCTTTTTAAATTCCACTATATATCACTTATGTGGTCTAGGAGCTTCAACATTTCCCAAGAAAAACAATCTAAAGCAAACAAATTCCTCACCTTACTTATGGTGGCTCAGATATAAATCACAGCTATGTATGGAAAACCTAGAGGGTCTTGAGGTTTCTTTAAATACCTCTGATTTACACTTGTGCCACTTAAACTGAAGAAATTAACTTATTTGGTAAAAATCCAGAGAACTTGTCAGCATGTATAAATACTTCCAGTACATTTAATGAATGAACCACACAATCCTACTTGCAGAAGCCAGAAATGGAACCTGGGACCTTTCACATGCAAAATGTGCACTACAGCTAAGCTACAGCCCTTCTCAAATGCATGGCTGCCATGAAAATTAGCAGCCCTGTGTCTCCTGACCCCCTTCCCCTCCATGGCTATTGCATCTAATCCATGCCTCCGTAAGTTAGACAGATGACTACTGTGGACAGAATCTCTTCTGCACTGGCACCAAGACTGTGTACCTTCCTTTTTAGGCATATTTGCCTGCTGCCATTATTGTTGTATCTTTTGTCCATAAGTTGGCTTGAGAATCAAAATGGTGGAAAGCTGAGGTATAAATATTTTAGTCAAATAGAATTTACTTGTGTTCAGATGCCGTGACACTCGGTGTCGCCACCAACCTCTGCTGTTGGCAGCCAATGACATGCTGCAGGCATGAGCAATTGCTGAATGCCAAGACATTCATAAGTTCTACTAGACAATGCAAAGGTTGAGAGTGGTGATTAGACCATGTGGAGGAGCTTGACGCATGGCCGCCATGCATTCACATGAATCATTTGTCTTTGCTATTCAAGCCCAAAACCCTCTTGATCACGTAGAACTAACTGTGTGGCTCTGTATTGTATTCTTTGGCATTAGATTGTTTTTCTGGAAGAATACTGAAATTTGTAGATTGCATCAGTGGAATGGAAAAGAAACATTGGTTGCATGCATGATTGCCAAAGTTTGGTAGACTTTCTAAATATTAAGATGATGATGTTCCATAAAAAATAAATCCAAGTAACTGGACTGAAAAAGCTTATAGATTTGGCTATCTTCCTAAACCTCAGTTAATATTTTACACCTGTACATTAGTGAGCTTGCTGTAGTCGCAAATTAATATTTATAGTGGGAAAATGTAACATAAAATGTAGTAAGTACTTTTGAAATCATAAAAATGTCAGCCAATGAAAACATGACCAAGACACAGCAGCAATGGAAAGAACATGCACGTGTTAAATAAACCAGGTTATAAAGTAAACATTATAGCACAAAAAGCACTCCTTTGGTGCTTTAAATTACATCGCCCTCTTATATGTGATGGGGGAATACCTGTGTATAATTTGGGCATGTAGTGAAAATTTATTCTAATACAAAATGTTCTTTATATGTCCATTGAGAACTCTTTATTTTGAATGTAGTGTTGCTCTCTAAAACTATTGCAATCTGCATCATGTTATACTTTAGCCACCAAACAGTATCTAACAGAGAGGAGCCTCTATCTAGATTAAAATCAGAGTGAAGCCTGCAATCCTGTATATATTTACTTGGTACTATGTCTCACTGAAGTCATAAAAGCATGAATAGGAGTTGTTCAGCTCAAACATGTCTGTCCATGGTTTGCTTTGAGATGCCTTATATGGTAGCCCAGCAAATACAGCTGGGGCTTATGAAGAAATCCATGTTACGTAGGAGTCTATCTTAAGATAACATTGCACAGGAAGCTCTAATAACAAGGCCTCTTGTTCTAGCATGAAATGCCCCAGGTTTTCAGAGTTAAAGAAATCACTTTTCTTTATTAAGCAAGAGCCAATGTTGTTGAACATTGTTGTGTTTCCAGAGATGCTCCACAGGATGCCGTATTAAGCAATTTGTAGTTATCTGGATTTACTCAACGGCCATATATGATGGTCATTAGCATGAAAAATAAGTATGGAAGGGCTCTGAGTCGCTTTGGTTTATGATATAGATGCAATAATAAGTTGTATTTAAGGATAGATTAAGCAATGGCTGTTCAATATGAACTAATTTCCTTATGGTACCTAAGGAAATTGAGTTGTTAAATATCCTTGGATGGATCTTAAAAAGAAGTGCTTAACTTTGGATTCCAGCAGTAGATGTAACTTTTAAAAGGTCTCCTGCACTTTGTCACTGTCTGGCAGACTTAGCTCAAATATGGGGAAAAACAGCTGTCAGGGAGTTGAACATTCCTTGCAATATCTGCAATCTATATAATTGTTCACGTGTGAAGGGGGGTAAGAGAGAACTTGGAACAAGAAGAGGCATGTAGTTTGTGGCTAACGAGTTAAACAAATAATCTTAGGTCCATTTTGTGAAGATGGACGGATAGCACTGCTTAACGTCATTATTCTTTGGGTTTCCTTGCTATACACGTGCAACTCATACAAATTCAAATTTCTAGGCTCTTTCATTCTTTGTTATGGACCATTGGGGTTTTCTGAAATTTTGTTTGCATTTGTTTTATTGGACTTTTGATTATCTATTTGTCCCTTTTCACAAATAAGTTTTAAAGTGACTTGCAACAAAAGTAACATTCAGAAATGTAATACATAGCAAACTTATCAATTAATACAATACATCTAACTAAAAGGGTTCATCCACAATAGTCAATTGTATATCTTGCCCCATGCCAAAAAAGGAGTGACTGCTAAACTAGCCCCCGAAACCCCATTCTCCTTTGCTACCCAAACCTCTCCAAAGGCCTCAGCTTAGTAGTATTTTTACCTGTATTGTTGGTTTTAGTGTTGAACTGATCCAACTGACCAGGTGTGCCAACCCTAGGGGGATGAGGTATCTTCGCCCCCCCACCTCAATATTTGTTGGAAGGGGGCTGGGCCCCTCAATGTTGAGGGGGCAGATGAGGTTGAGCGTGGAGCCAAGTGCAGAACACCTCCAGTGACTGGCTCCCCCTTAATGCTCAGTCTCCTCCAGACATTGCGATGACATGACATGACCTCACACATTCGCAATGCACGTCTGGGCCCTGTCAATATTGGGGGCATCTTGGTGTCTCTGCAGTTGATTGAACTGTATAAAAGAGTTACCTCTAATGTTAGTTGTACTAGAGTATACCCATTTAAATTTATGGAGAACATGACTAACTTAGGTCTATTAATTTCATTTCATTAGCAAAACTTAGTTGGATACAATCAATATGTTCATGACCCGGGAACTGAGGAAAAATTCATGTTATAAAACTTTTTAATGGAGCGCACTGGATTTTTGTTTTCATGGAGGATATTTTAAGCATGCTTCAAACCATCAAGGCATATACTGTTGCACAATCCTATTTAAGCTTTATACGAAACTGCCAGAAGTTGTCATCCAGAGTTTTGGGGGTAAAGTATGTTGACCAACCCAGCTCCCTCTTGCCATTCCAGCAGAATCAGGAGAAGCTGTTTGTTTAAGGTATTGGACTGATACGTGGAATCAGTAATGGGCTGGATGAAGGTCAGTAAACTTAATATGAATCCTGACAAGGAGATACTGCAGATTGGTGGCTCTGGGCAGCAGGCAAGCTACTTGCTCTGGAGGAGGTAGCACTCCCTCCCCCCCAAAAAGAGCAGGTGTGTAGCTGATTCCAACTTATGCAGGTGCAGAGGGAATGATTTTTACTCTGTAGGTCATACAGTTCATAATTTTAAGAGCTGATATAAACCAATGTATTAATTATGACTAAAGTAATACTTTGGCTTATATTAACTTCATAAGGACTAAGCAAAATGGCATCTGCCCTTGAAAGGAACTTTTTTTATATAAGCAGTGCTGTCTGCGATTGTATAGGGTATTTTGGGGGATGGGAGGTAGCTTTCACCCATAAAAACTGCTTGCATGGTTTGCCTAATAATTTGCAAAAGTCAGCAAGTCAGAACAGATGTCTCCCTTACCTACAGTAGGGTTGAATTTATCAGCCTCTTGAACACTAAAAAAGGACATCTGCAAAGCACATTTAGATGCTGAGATTGAGAACTCTCCATAGAACTGTGTGTTTTATTCACTTAGATAATGTGGACATCCTAAGAGAACACTATGATTGCAGACTGGTTTCCTGTATAGTAAGTGCCTTATACTAAGGTTTATAGCCAATCTAGGATTGGCAGGGACAGCAAAAACATTTTATAGTATATTTCCCCAACTTCAAATTATGCTGCGTGATTCCTGGCTGAGAAACAGTGAAACTGTAAGAATGAAATAATTTTAATCCTGGAGTATTCATTTCTTTCTGTTTATACAAGTTGGTTGGAAGTGGGTTTAATAATGTTGGCAGATGACACAAGTCTTTGTAAAAGACACATGATGAAGCTTGCAGTGACCGATGAGTATACAATAAATTTGATTTATAATTGCTCTCTTGGAAAGCAGCGTCTCACATTATATCACATTCTTCCATTATAAACTGATAAATGTAGAATTGATATTACAGTATATGATACCCAAACATGGTTTAAGAAGCAATTGAACATGAAAATGTTAGATCTTGACCAAAGGAACAGCATAATGGGCTGGATCCAGACATGACTCCCATCAGAAGTGGGGAGGTAATTTTTGTTGATTTTAGACCAGTGTGAGAATGGTGCAAAAGTTGACTTCTCACACTTTGCCACTGGATCCATGGATAGAAGGAGCTGTTCAGTTTGCAGAAGCTGAAGTATAGCTACTCGGATGATAAAATATGTCTTCTTGTCAGATACCTGTGACCTAGCTCCTACAAGCAACAGATGAAATGGGAAATCTGTTTTTCAACTGTAGCATTGCAAACTGCAGATAGGGATTGGCATGTCTGAAAAGGAAAAAAAGTCCCTGCATATAGAAAACTGGATGTCAACCAGGGTTCTCAACCAACTTTCTTCCTGGCATGTTAAATTTCTACACGCAGGGGGTGTTTCGTTTGGAGGAGCATTTAACCCTCTTGAAAGCTGAAGTAGTATGCCTCAAACATAAGTTTATCATCTAATTGGCTGCTTGTGGCGACTGGTGTTGCTTGTGTCAGTACAAAATTAAATGGGCTTTTGTTGGGGCCCTGCATACCGCTTATCAATTATTTGATGTGCAATATTAATGATTTATTTCAGAGTGCCTTATTTGTAGGCAAGGTTTGCAGCAAAAAGTAGCATAAGGATTCTTCCCTGTCTGAATGAGTTTAGCTTCCTAGAAGAGTCACACTATAAAATACATTATTTTTAACTCACACAGCTGCTGATTTTATGCAAAGATTAAACGGATTAAGGAAAATATATAGCTTGCAGATCCCAATATGTTGCAGTTGAACCAGTTTATGTTGGATAACATTATGATGTATGAATACTGCATAGTACTGTGCAAGGATATGTGATGCTTTATGAAACAGCCCTAAGATCTGTTGGGCTAACAAAAAAGAAGAAGAAAAGTGCAAGATCACCAACTGCAATATTGTATTAGCAACGAGCTGTTAATGCAGGTGGATATGTTGACCCATTTCACACATCATGATAAACTGTAGTTAATGCTTAGTGTAAATGCCCAAGAGGCTCTCGTCACACCACTTCTGTAGCCAGTAAGAGCAACATAGCATGATTCCTGACTTAAGTGTTATGACCAAACTAGGGATCATGGTTTGTTGTGTTCAAACAACAATTAATAAGCAAAGAACAAACCTTGGTGAAACAAAATATGATCTCTGGTTTGGATGTAATGCTAAGTGAGGAATTGTGGTTTGTTGGACCTGTTGGATAAGAGGCGAGGTGCAAAGTGGGGGCCTCTTGTGCATTTATGGTAAACCATTACCATATTGGCCTGAATATAACCCTCACCTTTCCCGCAAATTCTGACCATGAAAAGTGACTTCTATGATATCGCTGCTGAAACAGACATACGGTAGAATGGAACGGGTGTGAGTGCCTGCAGAATTTTAAGGGAGTGGCTTATATTCGGGTGCGGCTTATATTCAGGCCAATACGGCAACTATGGTTTACCATGATGTGTGGACACTGCTACTGTCATGACCATAGCTGCTGTTTTTCTCAGTGTAGATAGATTTCAAGGAGTGAGTAGTTGCATTGGACATCCTGTTGTGTTGTGGTGTGGTTTGATCTGAACTGTTGCTATTAATTTTCAAAACCATTGATATGCTTATTAATTACAGATACAGTATTTATATTTTCCTGTAGCAGGCAATATTAAAGATGGAAGATAATTTGTATTGAACCTCAATTGCTATTGTTGTTGTAGTGTCTTAATTAAAAACTCACCTTTAAAATTTTCCTGTTTCTAGAGGTTCTGCACGAGCAAGAACCATGGCATATTTTGGAGAAGGAAAGGGCCCCATCCATGTGGACAATGTGAAATGTACAGGAAATGAAAGATCTCTTGCTGACTGCATTAAACAGGATATTGGCAGACACAATTGTCGTCATAGTGAAGATGCGGGGGTGATCTGTGACTACCTTAGCAAGAAGGCACCTGCAAACAGTAATAAAGGTGAAGTGGGTATTATATTGATTTCTTCAGTGCTTGCTGGAAGGAGGAAAAAATATATTGATGTGGATTGTGTGTTGTATTTTTTTAATAAAAAAGATACAGAAGTAGTGGGCCAGCCCTAGTAATGGCGTACAGAAAACAAGCCAACAATTGAAATAGTGCTCTGCTGTTTCCTGATGGGAGACTCTAATGTCTATGATTTCATTCCTGCATAGATTCTCTTTCTTCTGTGTGTGGTTTGAGGTTACTGCATCGTCGGCAGAAGCGGATCATAGGAGGGAAAAATTCTTTAAGGTAAATGGAGCAATTTTTAAAAAATGATACTTGGGCAAAAAGCTATTAGCTTGGATTCAAAGAACCAGAGTGTGAAAAGGCGAGGGCCTTAGCTCAGTCATAGGGCACACATCTTGCTTGCAGGTGGTCCCAGGCTCATTTCTTGTCATTTCCAGGTGAGATGCAGGGACAATCTTGTTTGCAACAAAACATGTAACTCAAGAAGAGCTAGTTTTATTGGTTTACAATAGGAGAAAAGACTGCCGCTTGCCGAATAATTTATAAATGTAATCTTAATTCAGAATATCACTTAACAAGTCTCATCAGTTCATGTCGCTGAACAGATTTTGCAGCTCTTGCGGGGGAGAGAGGTAAGCTGCAGAACTACTGAAAACAAAGCACAAGAGAAAGTGCTGTATCAAAGAGAAGGCGCCAGTTGCTACTCCACATAGACCCTTATATTGCATGGAATATTAAGTTGAATTATTTTTGTTCTCTTTCTAGAGGTGGATGGCCCTGGCAAGTTGCTCTGCGCTTGAAATCATCCCATGGTGATGGAAGATTGCTGTGTGGTGCCACTCTCATCAGCAGCTGCTGGGTGCTTACGGCAGCACACTGTTTTAAAAGGTACCATTGCATGATTTGCAGGTGGCTATGTATTGGTCATTAGTATAGGAAGGAGACCAGTGCAAGGAAGACAAAGACCCTACTGACAGTTAATTTTGAGATTCAGCCAAGAGCACTGTATGTCCAGCCATTCCAGGCCAGTGCAGAAACATTAATTGGGTCCTTCAGTCAGGATTTGAATTTGCTCAGCAGCAACCCAGTGAGACAGAGTAAAGCATGACCAGTGATCAAAACCAGGCTCAGTATTGTAGCTTAAATGAATCAATAGTAAATGAATCAATAATTTTATTAGTGTTACAATGCTTCACTTAAGGCATATAGAAAATGTCATTTTGAAAATTGCAGAAAATTAACTATCAGCAGTGAAATACAGTAGGAAATAATCCATAATAATGACACAATTCATCATAATTTAATTAGTTCATAAACCAACAGTTGCATTTACAAATCAAGCAACCAGTTACATAGCGCAAAAGAACCGCCAGGTTCTCCAGGTACTAAGCATTTTGAAATAAAGTTGATCATTGCCAGTCCAGGACAGTAAGTTTATATATTGTGCCTTTAAACTGGGCAAAAGCTTGTTACTGGCTGACTCAGTTACAAAGTCCATGGTAAGTTCAAGCAACTGATGAGTGGGCAGCCCTCTGGAGGATGGCGGAGCTTAGCATCCTGCCTTCTAAACAGATCCTGTTCTCAACCTGATTTAGATTTTGAAATTCCCTTAACATTCAACAACATTGGGGTTAAAAAAGAGTAATTGTTTTCTTGCTTCTAGTGCATATAAAGCTACCTTGTAGGTAACAAACGTTGGCTACTGGCTACATTGGCCAGTAGGAATATCTAAAATATATTTTAACATAGCCTCCCGTCCGCACCCACTCCCTGTCCAAATTCAGAGGATCAGAAATAAAGTGGAAGTTGATGTAGTAGTTTAAAATAACTTAAGCATAGATCATAGAATATGTGTGAAGTGGATCTACTGTACAAGCATGATATGTAGTCTAGATATCTTAAAAGCTTCGTTATAGTACAGCATCATTCAAACTTGACTGAGATGAATAGGACTTCCTCTTAAAATGATGAAAAGTTACTAAATATGCAGAGTAAAGAGAGACAAATTTAACAGCAAGTTTCTCTAGCTGCATTGCATTTCTGCCTTTGGGAGCCACTTGAGAAAGCTGAGACTGTGGTGCAAGGGCTGAGCCAATCGCAAAATGTTGGCAGATGCAGGCAAAGATTGGCATAATCAGCTAGCAAGCACTGACACCATTTTCTACCAATATCAAATTCACCTTTGGAAATTGTTAAGTTTCTTTCCCACAGCGTTTTTCTTTGCAATGAGTTCCATAGCTCAGCTCTTGCAACTTCCTGTAGGGCAATTGTGTTTCACAGTGATGGTTATTATCAGTCTGTCAGTGACTACTTAATACAAGAAGTCCTCAGAGGAGGCTGTATGCATGCTTACAGTGGTGCTTATGTTTACAATAGTCTAAAGAGTGTGTAAAAATTGGCTAAGGGACTGGTAACTTCAGCCAAATTGTTATCCTCTTAGTATATAATCTCACCCGCTGAAGAGGTGATGTGGGGAGTGGAATTCGACAGGGAACCTAATCCGTTCCTGTATCAGGATGCTTTTTAAACTCCATTTATACATCTGCTCTGTGAATAATCTGCCACACGGTAGAGCAAGTACACATAAAACGCTCTGCAGCCTTTACTTTTCGGCTTTCTTCCTAAACCAGTGTGAGTTCACCGCAAAAGAACAACTGTGCTATCTCTTATTTCCCAGCCTACACATGTGGTGCTGTTTCAGGACATTGCATTGACAGAAAGCACCTTAGCTAGGCCAGATACTGAAAAAGAACTACAACAGATTTCCAGCACATGTAGGACCCATACTCTGGAGTTTCGAAATTCTGCAGCACTTAGGTCACACAATATTATTTGCATATTCTCACACAAGCATACACACAAATGTCTCCTAATCTGTCCTAGTCATTTGTCAGCCAAAATCTGCCAAATTATACAAAATGTAATCTGTTCTATACAGCAGTGTAGCTAGCCATTAGGGCAGATGTAAGCCGCACGATGCCTTTTCGGACAGCGCAGAGCTTGCAATGCAGTCTGCCCACTGCCTCTCCATCAGCTGTTTTGGGCAGTGCAGAGACGTGTGGCTCGGGCACACTGCAGGCCCCGTGGTAAGTGCAACCCCCCCCCGGTGTGGCACCCACTGTGCCTTGCCCCCCCCAGCTATGCCTCTGGTTCTATATATCTGTATCCGAAAGGCTGCCTCTATTTTACAGATTTTTCCAAACTGCAAATGGTAAATATACCTTTGCTTTATGGGAAACGATAGCCTAGTGGGGAATTTTTTATTGACTAGTGCAGGAAACAAAATCGCTTTACTTGTCCACATATAGGCAATTTCAGAGGGACGCTGGTGGCACTGTGGGTTGAACCACAGAGCCTAGAACTTGCCGATCAGAAGGTCGGCGGTTTGAATCCCCACGACGGGGTGAGCTCCCATTGCTCAGTCCCTGCTCCTGCCAACCTAGCTGTTCGAAAGCACGTCAAAGTGCAAGTAGATAAATAGGTACTCTGGCGGGAAGGTAAACGGCGTTTCTGTGTGCTGCTCTGGTTCTCCAGAAGCGACTTAGTCATGCTGGCCACATGACCCAGAAGCTGTACACCGGCTCCCTCGGCCAATAAAGCAAGATGAGCGCCGCAACCCCAGAGTCGGTCACGACTGGACCTAATGGTCAGGGGTCCCTTTACCTTTATATAGGCAATTGCAATGAGAGCTTTTTGCTGCATCATTAAGTACTGAAGTTTAATTCAGCTCTTCTTGTATTCATTACTGTGAACAACTATCCTTCATTCTTCAAAGAAGATTGAAGCAAAGCCACAAGCATTGCCAGAAGGGAGACAAGCCACCTCTTTGCTGTGGGTGTCAGAACAGATCATTTGTGATTGAGTTGTGACATTAAGTCAAAGTATTCTATTGATTTCTCTCATTCAGATGGTAGAGTTCCTACAAGTAAATTAATGTCAAGATTCTAGGCTGACAGGTCACTGGAAAACACATTTCCACAGTATTTGAAGCTTATTCACACCACTATTGGCATGAAATTATTTCTTAAATTGTAACAGCCAGCACAGAAACCTGAAATATACGATATGGTGAGATTCATAAATGTATACCAATGAATACTTAGCTTATCATTCTCAAAATTGTCGTTCTTATGTGAAAAAATAATTTTAGAACACCTTTCTAAATAGTGGGAGAGAACACTGAGAGTATCAGAAGTTAGAAATTCCATTGCAAATGAACTTAGGAAATGTGTTTTCCCTCCATTATATATCAGGAATACAAATCTCAAACTGGAAAATCAATTGTATTGGGGCAGCAATGCTGTTTTTACCTTTAGCTCAGCTGCTTAGAGTAAGTCACAAGGACTCCCATGAATGATAGCCACAATTTAGATATATGCGAGTATGCTGTGTGAAGGATTTTTCTTTCTGAAATATCAATGATTCTACAAGTCCTTGCTGCCCTTCACACCATCCTGTGAGAAAACTGTATTTATGAATCTTTTTTTAAAGGTGTCAACATAATTTTTGAATCTCTTTTCTTAAAAAAAGCATGCCTTTGTTTCAACTCAGAAGATAAATCCTGAAAACAATCTTCATTGACCAGTTAGGAAAATGACACTATTTTTCCTATGGGAAAAACGTGTTCATGTTTTGTTTTTGGGTTTTTTTAAAAATAGTATAATTAAAATACAATTTGTGGGGAGTGGGTGTTCATGATAACAAGGGTCAATCTTTCCATATTGCACTTTTTATTATTTAACATCAGCTGCATTTTTCCATTTGAATTTCCAGACAAAGGAAATACAGGGGATTTGCAAGAGAACTATACAAAATATTAGTGTTGGGAAAGGGTTTTCTGTCATGTGCCCCCGTTGTTCTTTTCCTCAGTGCTAGATGTCATCCAAAACATGCAAACTCTTTAAACCACATACAATGATGTATTTATTATTGGAGTTCTTAATCCAGTAAAACGGTTTTCTTTAGTCAAAACAGACTGGACTGATTAAATAAATTGACCGTAGTTGACCAGGCCTCTGTGTTTACAGTAGCTGAAACTACTACTAAACTGTAGAGGCGCTTTTTGGTGGGGCGGGGATTTTACAAAAACCTTGAATCTTTAATGAAACTTTCCCAGTGTCTTACCAGAGAAGATCAGTCCAAAGGTGATAGCTTATTTTCTTCTTCTTAGATATGGCAATAATACTCGGAGCTATGTGGTGCGTGTTGGAGACTACCACACATTAGTGCCCGAGGAGTACGAGGAAGAAATTGGAGTACAAGAGATTGTGCAACACAAAGAATATAGGCCCGATAGCAGTGATTATGACATTGCGCTGGTGAGGCTGCAAGGACCCGAAGAGCAGTGCGCTCGCTTTAGCACCCATGTCTTGCCTGCTTGTTTGCCACTCAGACGAGAGAGGCCACAGAAAACTGCTCCCAATTGTTACATCACTGGATGGGGTGACACAGGTAAGGATTGTTTTTACAGCACAAAATATTTTTTTCCTTACTATGGTAAAGTGGGCTTCTTGTCATAACTCACCTACGGGATGAGATAAAAAAATTAAAATTTTAGATTTAAACTTAAGTTTTGATCATTCAACAAGTGTACAAAATATGAAGAAAACTGGATGACACGAGGTAAAAAAAGTTGGATCACTTGATATGGAATGACCCAGCTAGTAAAAGCTTTTCAGACAGGTCTGCCTGGATTTTTGCTTGTAATACCAACTTTTGTTGTTGCTTAGATATGGCAGGTGCTAATTTTTCTATTCTAATGGTGCTCAATGTGTTGCAGTGGATTGTCTAAAATTGTTATGCTGTATCCCACCTTGGGGGATGCGGGTGGCGCTGTGGGTTAAACCACAGAGCCTAGGACTTGCCGATCAGAAGGTCGGCGGTTCGAATCCCCACGACGGGGTAAGCTCCCGTTGCTCGGTCTCTGCTGCTGCCAACCTAGCAGTTCAAAAGCACATCAAAGTGCAAGTAGATAAATAGGTACCGCTCCTGCGGGAAGATAAACGGCGTTTCCGTGCACTGCTCTGGTTCGCCAGAATTGGCTTAGTCATGGTGGCCAAAGGACCCGGAAGCTGTACACTGGCTGCCTCGGCCAATAAAGTGAGATGAGCGCCGCAACCCCAGTCGGTCACGACTGGACCTAATGGTCATGGGCCCCTTTACCTTTACCTATCCCACCTTGGCAACCTCTGGTTTAAGGGAATTGTTTGCACAAGTCTCAGAGTCAAGTATTCCTGCACACAATTTTAAAATACTGCAAAAAGTTGCCTTCTACTTCTAGTGAGGTGGCTTGGGAGAGATAAATGAAAGTTATGGGTTCCATTGCATCCACATACTTTTTTATTAGTTTTTGTCCATTTTTTCCTATAGAAAGATGGCTGGAAATAACCTAATATATACCGTAGTTTTGTGGTATCTCCCTCCAAAAAAACCATTGTCAATTACAAAGACCCTACTAAGTGTGAAAACAATGCTACATGGCAACTGTACTGGCGTAGAAATAACATGTCTGGAGGGAATGCAGAAGACTGCAATAATTCTAACACACATTTCACATTCAGTATGTCAAAGCCTGTATTTTTCTACCACAGGAAGAGCTTACTCAAGAACATTGCAACAAGCTGCCATCCCTCTGCTTCCTAAAAGAATCTGTGAAGAACGCTATCGGACAAGGTTCACAGGAAGGATGCTCTGTGCTGGTAGCCTCCAAGAGCAGAAGCGTGTGGACAGCTGCCAGGGAGACAGTGGTGGGCCGCTCATGTGTGAACGCCCTGGAGAAAGTTGGGTTGTATATGGGGTGACCTCCTGGGGTTATGGCTGTGGAGTCAAAGACTCTCCAGGTGTCTATACCAAAGTTTCCTCCTTTGTACCTTGGATAAGAAGTGTGACCAAACTATGACCATGCTCGCGTCACTGACCACTAACAGCACAGTCAGTACAAAGCTGTACACATTTTTCTGTGTATGCTTATTTTCTTGGATAATATGGTAGTTCATCTTAAAGTAATGTTGACTTACATTGAAACACGGGGGGAAGTAATACTTATTGTGTCCCCCTCATCCATGAAATCCCCAACGAATAGCACATTTAAATAATTGCACAAATAGTTCTCAATATACATATAAACATATATTTAAATGTGTAAAGTGGTAAAAGATCAATGCGCAATATCCATATACAAGATTTTATGAGAATACACTTTTTAGACAGAGTAAAATAAAGCTTCACTAATTTACACTCATCACACTGGCTTATATATAGCAGACAGGCCCAACTTTTTGTACTCATTTGTAAGAGCTTTTCTTTTTGCCTTTCTGCAAGGCTTCAGACACACTAGATTGTGCTTACTACTAGCTTTCCATTAGATTTACATGACCTAGAACTAAGGCTTTCTTTTCAGACAACAAATCCTTCCATGATCCCTTTGCATGAGGCTATAGAAAAGATTTCATGACTCAAACCATTATGTAGCACCCAGAAAGGACTTTAAAAATACAAAGAATCAATTTTAGTTCAACCCGAGTTTCAAGTTTAATTATAAAATAGGAAACTGCATTATTTATGAACTGTAAGACTCTATAACCATTTGTTTGTTCCAATTGAATTTTTAAAAATGTTTTTAAAGATATAGCAATAACTGTGTCAAGAGGGTGATTGGTAGTTCCCAATCAACTGGTTATATACCGTACCTGTGAGATTGGTGTCTTTCCTTCACAAAATTCCTAATTGCAATGTGTCGGCCTTTGGGTGCTTCCTAGTTATGATAGGTGTGCATTTATGTACTCAGTGATGTTTCTACATGTATGGGTATGTTTTGTTGCATTGTTTACCTAATACCTCAGCATCGTTTGAAAAGTACATGGGTTTGAAAAGAACCCAGATGACTGGTTTATATGGGAAGAATGTTAATGCAATAAATATAAAAATCCCCAAGAAAAACATTTGGCCCCGTATGGCAAAGTATACAAATGTGGCAAAGAGCTATGCCTAACTTAAACATAAATTTTGTGCTCTATATGGATACTTCTCCATTTATATAGCTTTCTGTAACTTTCCACTTGGTACTTGATTTTATGTTAGGCAGCCTTCACCGTTATGAAACAAAGCAGTTCTTTAATGAAATGTAAACTGCTAAATTGATTGTTTTTAATAAACAATAGCCACCTAAGTACAGGGGCTGGGATAGGTCTTCTAAAAGTATGTTGGACATTCAAGGTGCTAGTTTTTTCAAAACTATGTTGTATTAGTTAAATCATTTTTACTAGAAATGTGATTTGAAAACTTCCTGAGTTCAACATTTTGTTTTAAACTCTGCTGACCTTACTTATCAAGCAATTTCAGTATGTCTAAGCATTTAGCAGTACAGTACACTCAAAAACTTACCTAGAAAGTATGGTTTTCAATCTTACTGAAGTCTTTGTCACAATTTTATATTTTGATCAAAGCCATAAAACGTAACTCGCACAATAAAACCTGCCATTTATTGAAGTCTTTGTTATAAGCTTAAAGTGAAAATTTCACTTTTAAGATATATATCTCAACGTGCACCTACATTTGTTTTAAGTGTCAAGTAGGCAAAAATCTCAAACATGCCTGTTGTTTGTCCTAGGAACATGTAGCTAACTGTGGCCATCATTTTTCTGTATGTCCATTTGAAATCTCATTAACCTTTTGTCCTTTCGTTTAATGCTTTTAGAATCATAGAGTTGGAATAGACCACAAGGGCCAACGAGTCCAACCCCCTGCCAAGGAGGAAACACCATCAGAGCATTCCTGACATATGGTTGTCAAGCCTCTGCTTAAAGACCTCCAAAAAAGGAGACTCCACCACACACCTTGGCAGCAAATTCCACTGTCGAACAGCTCTGTCAGGAAGTTCTTCCTAATGTTTAGGTGGAATCTTCTTTCTTGTAGTTTGGATCCATTGCTCCGTGTCCGCTTCTCTGGAGCAGCAGAAAACAACCTTTCTCCCTCCTCTATATGACATCCTTTTATATATTTGAACATGGCTATCATATCACCCCTTAACCTCTTCTCCTCCAGGCTAAACATGCCCTGCTCCCTTAGCCGTTCCTCATAAGGCATCGTTTCCAGGCCTTTGACCATTTTGGTTGCCCTCCTCTGGACACGTTCGTTTGTCAGTGTCCTTCTTGAATTGTGGTGCCCAGAACTGGACACAGTACTCCAGGTGAGGTCTGACCAGAGCAGAATACAGTGGCACTATTACTTCCCTTGATCTAGATGCTATACTCCTATTGATGCAGCCCAGAATTGCATTGGCTTTTTTAGCTGCCGCGTCACACTGTTGGCTCATGTCAAGTTTGTGGTCAACCAAGACTCCTAGATCCTTTTCACATGTACTGCTCTCAAGCTAGGTGTCCCCCATCTTGTATTTGTGCCTCTCATTTTTTTTGCCCAAGTGCAATACTTTACATTTCTCCCTGTTAAAATTCATCTTGTTTGTTTTGGCCCAGTTCTCTAATCTGTCAAGGTCGTTTTGAAGTGTGATCCTGTCCTCTGGGGTGTTAGCCACCCCTCCCAGTTTGGTGTCACCTGCAAATTTGATCAGGATGCCCTTGAGTCCATCATCCAAGTCGTTGATAAAGATGTTGAATAAGACCGGGCCCAAGACAGAACCCTGTGGCACCCCACTAGTCACTCTTCTCCAGGATGAAGAGGAACCATTGATGAGCTCTTCTAATCTTCCCCACCCAAATAAGGGAAGTCACCTATCAAACAAAAAAACTAAATCTTTCATGGGCTATTCTGTAATTTGTAAGGTTTTCACTTGGACACATGCAAAGATGCACGTGCTTGCTTCATCTTTTAGTGCTTTTCCAAGTCACAACAGTATTTGTAGAAGACTGAAGCTTTCAAAGTAATTTTAATTAAAACACAAGGTATGTGTACTGTGATTCTATCCCTTTAAAGGGACCCAAGTATGTACAAGGTTGCAATTAATTTAAGGAAATGCAAGAGTCGCTCTCAGGGCAAATCACAGATATCAAAGCCCACTTTTAATTTACGTAGCCCATAGTACATTGGTACCTCGGGTTAAGAACTTAATTCGTTCTGGAGTTCTGTTCTTAACCTGAAACACCACTTTAGCTAATGGGGCTTCCTGCTGCCGCTGCTGCACGATTTCTGTAAGCAAAGTTCTTAACCCAAGGTAATATTCCTGGGTTAGTGTAGTCTGTAACTGGAAGCGTATGTAACCCGAGGTACCACTGTATATTGTGCTAACATTTCCCCATTTCACTACCACCCCCCCCCCCCTTGTGGACACACCACCCCCTTGTGGACAAACTGAAATGTATCTAACCTGTATGTAAATTACGGGCAATCCATCATTTCAGCTCACAAGCCAGATTTGTCTTTCACTTTCAGCTGCCTGGAGGTCACCTGCTCCATCAAAAATACTCCATCCTTACTTGATGTTATGCCTAGAACTCTTTCAAAACACGAGTGTGATGTTATCTCTCCTTTCATTCAAATTAACACTCCAAACTCTGTTTCTACAAGGCAGCCAACATGGTGCCCTCCAAATATTACTCCAACATTCACCCCTGTCCATGCAGGCTAAGGCAGAGGGAAGATCTACTCCCCCTTTTCTCATCTGTTAAATTTTAAATGGTAAAATTATTTGGGGGAAAAGGTCAAATGACAAATTGTGCATGGCAGATTAGAGTACATGAGGTGAGGCCCCTGTCCCAAGGAAGGAGACAGATAAAAGGAGAAAACATTCAACTGTTTGTAGGCTCTGTTACACTATTGCACAGGAATGGTTTTTTTCAAATGACTTCAATGAAAAGTGCCTTTGAGATTCCTATTTTGTAAAGCACCACACACACTGATGCATTTGCAACACCTACTACTGTGATCAGCCAGGTTAAAACCAAGCAACTAAATTGGGAAAACAGTAAATAATTGCAAACCATTTTAATTTTATTGTATCAAAACCACAACATAAGGCAATATATACACATAAAAATACAAACTGAGGAGGCACTTTCCTCAATTTACTCCACAGCAGCTAAAGTGCCTTTACAAAGCAAACAAACCTTATACATTAATTTCAATTATTTAAACTGTATTCACTTGTAATATTTACAGCTTATAATAGCTTTGTTTCAGGCACTAAAGTTATTTATGTTTTCATTGCTGTAACACTGTTGAGAACAAAAATTTCATAACTACCCTGTTAACACACACTTTTAGCAGAAGCATGTGCCACTTCCACTGCCCATCTTCAAACTCAAGAGTAGCAAGCACATATATCCTGCAAAAAGAAAAAAAGGATGCTAAGTTTTACAGCCCATCAAGATTTTGTTATTGCAACTCATTTTTAAAGATGAAGGAAATTATTAAGTTAGATTGTTTATGTATAGAAGTAATTTAGTGCAATCAAGTTGTATTTAAATATTTTTCCGCAAATAGCACTGCGAAAGACTAAGCAGCTGGTCAAATGCCACACTCCCAAGGATACTAATTAAAGATGTCATGCATGCCTTCTTAGTTACCAGCTCTAATTTCAAAAGCACTTTCACAGAATGTGCTAGTTTTGAAGAGGGCTTTTGGAGTAACATTGGAAGATGACCTTGAGACTCGCTTGTAAGAGAATTCCAATTCAAAACCCAAAGCCAGTGCAGTTAGAAGAGGAAGGAGGCTCCCCAACAGAAGCTTAACTGCCGAAAACGGCAAGTTCAAGGAGGCTCAATACGACCGCTTTTTAGGCCACAAGGTCACCCCCAAGCAAGGCCCTTTAGTAAGGAGTGCGCAGCTGACTCTTACACGATATTATCATTGAAACTTTCAGCACTTTGCAATAATTACCAAAAAAACTTAAATCTCACAACTGTGGGTAGCTTCAAAGCAAGCCACATTTGTACACTGACAAGGGGCTGATGGGGCAACTCGTTTTATGAAGGCGACCTCCCCTCCCTCCCCATTCCAGGCGACGATCCCTCAGCGCGGCGCCTCTACCGAAGGAACGCTGTTACTTGCCCTAGTCAGAGTCTCGCCCCAATTAAATGGTGCGAGCTATGCCAAGGGGCAAGGTGACCGTTTGCTCTACCATGAATAGGAAGGGAGGCTGCCACGCTGGCAGGTCCCATGGAAGCATGGAGTTGGTCCCCGCCCCCACTCTTTACCCGGCAGCCCCAGCGAGCGCACGAGGCGCGCGTTACTTGGCATTTGAAAATGACGCCGGAGCGCAAGAAGGCGGCCCTCAGCGCCTCAGGATCCCCTTCCGAAGTAAAGTAAGTTGTCCTACCTGTAGGCGCGCTTGGCTCTTCCTGCTCGGCGTCGCTAGGACTCCCCCCGCCCTTCCGAAACAACAGCCTCCTTTCAAGCAGTGCGACAGTTACGGCGCATGCGCGCTAGATGCCCTTCGCTCTCCTGAAGCATCTTACGCTCCGAGACGAAGGGACGCTTCTCCTGCGAAAAGCACGCACGCTGGTTACAGGCGCGTACTCAGGAGAAAAAACTACTAGCCTTGCACGGGAAAAGATCCATCCCCTGTATTTCTCTTCCCTTTCCCCACCCTCGCCTAGGCCCAGGCCCAGGCCCACCCTTCCTCTTCTTCCAACCGTCGCTTCCAGAACGCCTTCGAAAAGGAAGAGGCGCGCGCCTCGCGAGCGCTTTTATAATGGGGAGGAGGCCACGCCCACTTCGCGTGCTGGAGGGCCGGGCCTGTTGAGCCGTTGGTGCGAGGCGCGCGTGCGCACCGTCTCCCGCTTTCGGTTGGGCGAGGTTTCAGTCTCTCTCAAGTGCGCTTCACGGAAGTCTGTACCTTGCAAGCAAGCGGGGCCTCCGCCTGCGACACAGGGTAAATTGGCACTCTAGTCGTACTTGCATTGAGCTCTCTGAAAGTAGTTCCGAATTGATGTGGAACAAATCGCGAAGTTACCTGTGACTTGATGCCTTTACAGAAGAGTTCTTACTGGTTTCCAAAGTAGTTCCCAGTAACGAATCGGAGACAGAGAACGTACAGTATTCGTTTTACTGTGCAGCGAATTAAGGAAAACACATCGAGCCCCGTGAACCCGTTTCTGGCGTCGGGCAGGGAAACCATGATCTCTTTGTGTGATGTAATATGTGAAATAGTCTGGTACTGGGGAAATTCGTGCCATCCAGTGGCGTAGCGTGGGGGGTGCAGGGGGGGGCCGGCCGCAACATCTGGAGGTTAGGGTTAGGGGGCGCAAATCCACGGGTTAGGGGGCGCAAATTACTTGCCTTGCCCCGGGTGCTGACAACCCACGCTACACCACTGGTGCCATCAATCACATCGTAGTCCAGAGAAACATTAAAAAACAGCAGCGATCCTTTAGGTCTACTGTATACATTTAAACAAATAAACAATGATTGGTGGATGTTCCTGTGCTTTTCATTCAATCTGCCGTACTCGGAAAACCATACGTAGTAGGAAATAAATTTGGCCACTGGATGGTGCTTTTGCTTCATAGCCTTGACCAAATTTTGAGGGGAAAGTTTTACATATTTAAATAATGCAGTTACTTTTATGTATTAACTGCCTGTAATTATGTATATATTCCATATATGGGATGCAGTAATCAATAATTACATTGTTTTTGCTAGTCGCAACTTGCACCAAACCTGCTGCCCCAGCCTCCAGCAAGGGCATTCCAGAATGGGCATCACTGCTTGAAGGAGAGAGTTGCTAGTTGGGCATCCCTGCTTGAAAGTGCCCAAAGCACCTTTATGCAGGAACATCCAACATCCTCCCTTGCCAGAGGGAAGGAAAATAGCAGTTTGGGTGCAAGTGCGTAGAGAGTCCCTGTTTGAAGTGGGCCTTCAGGTAGGGAAGTCCAACAGGCACATTCTGCTTGCCCGCCTTATTGTACTGAGGAGCAGCAGGAAAGGATTGCCAGTTGAGTCCTATGCAGGGGCGCCGACTTATAAAAAATATTGGGGGGGCCCCATACCGGGGTCCTGCCGCTGGTTCGCTCGGGTAGCCGGGTGAACGCAGTTCGAGGTGGCGGTGTTGGGGAGAGACCCTCGCTCAGGGTGCCACGAGACTTGGTGGCCGGCAGCCTATCTGGGGGGTTTTGGAGCGTATTTCGGAGGAGCGATTGGGGAGGAGGGGGCTTGTTGCCGGATTCTTCAGCTGGGCCGGAGATCCGCTGCTGGGGGGTCCCTGGGCCGAGTTGTGAGCACGGCCTGCTGAAGGGAGATCCAGCCGATTGCGCGACGGGGACGGCTGGGGCTCTCCGGCTAGGGCGCGCGGCTGGCTGGCTGGCTGGCGAGGGAGCAGGTGGGGAGGAGGCGGGGGTCCTCACTCTCTTAGGAAACGCACCCGCGCGCCCGATTGCCACGAAGTCCGAAGGGTGCGTGTGTGGAATTAAAAAGCAAAAACGAGATACGGGCAGGGCAGGCAAAGAGTTTTCCGCAAGAGGATGGAGGGCAGGTTGAAGAGAAAATCCTTTCGCTTTTCTGGGGCGCAGGGAAGTCTCAGAGCCGGAGGTTGGGGAAGGGACCCCCTTTGCTCTGCCCTCTTCTCCCATCTTAGATTCGCATGGGGGTCCCCGCCCGAGCTTGCCTGGCCACCGGGCCACACAAGGGCCGCGCTCTACGCGGCGCGCCTTGCTAGCCGCGCAGCTGTCCTCCGCGGCTGTGGAGCGGCCCTGCGCCGGTGCCCAGCCCCTCTGGGCGCCCGCTGCGCTGCCAATGACAAGCGGGCGACGTTCCCGATCCTTCATCCTCCCAGTCTTCCAGCCCTTTTTTGGGTTGGAAGCTCGTCTCGTTCGCCCTTCTCCTTTCTTCACCCTGCGCGCAATTTTCCTCCCTCGTCTCCCTCCCCATTTCTCCTTCCTTCCTTCCTGACTGGCTTGGGCTCGGGCTTTGGCTCGGGCTCGGGCAGCCACAGCGTCGACGGTGTTGGCAATCGGCGGCGCGGGGGGATGGCCCTCCCGGGGGAGCCGGCGCTGCTCAATGGGGTTGCCAAGGAGACAGGCCGGCCGCCCCCCTCCCCCGGCCCGGCGCCCCCCGCCACACCAGTGCCCGTTATCGAGCTGGTGCGCGCCGGGCGCTCTATAAAAGCCGCGGACGCGCCAAGCGTTGACAGGCAGAGCCAGCGCGGCGGCGCTCTGCTGGAGGGGCGCCCGAGAATTTTTGAGGGGGCTCGGGCCCCCTCAGGCCCCATGGAGTCGGCGCCTATGTACCTGAGTTTACAGGAGAAAAGGACATTGTATGTGGACCACTCCGTGGGACGGTTGGTCCCTTCCCCTCCAGACCTTGAGCTCCCCTGCGATTTCAGTCGATTGCTGGGAAACCGGGATTGTAGGGGAGAGGGGATGCTTGGGTTGAAAGGTAGTGGTCAAAACTGTATGGTGGCGAGTCCTGATGGGGTTCAGCCCTCGAGAGGGACTGTCTGCAAAACCAGCCTAACCCACACTGAAGGCATGGTTGAAGGGGAGAACCACTACACTGGAGTCTACAAAGCTCCTTTCCCCCCCAAGGTCTGCAGAAGGAGAGGCTGCAAAAACCAACATGAGCAGATGCCAGACTAGGCGCTCCTGCGTAGCTCATTCAGGAATTCATCACTTGCTGTCTGCCAGGCTGTTTTTAAAATATTCGTTTGTTAAATTGTTCCATTTGCCCTCCTGGGCTCCTTTGAGAAGAAGGGCGGGATCAAAATCAAGGAAATAAAGGAATAACAAGACCTTACTATAACAGCTGCTCAGCCTTCTCTGTGGGGAGGTTACTTTAAGTAATAGGTTTGACCACTGAATGTGTGAGCTTGTGTCTAATGGCTAGAACAAACACTTGCTGGATGTTTAATGGTTATTGTTATTGCATTTGTCTAAAAACCAATAACAAAATATTATTTTTTGGTTTTTATTTTTAAAAAGATGGCTGCCAGCAACAGTTGGTCCAAATTTACCTTTCCCCCCATCCCTTTCCAGAGGAAAAGCTTCTATCTGTTCCAGATTCTTCTGAGTCTGCTGAGTCTGCTGAAGTTTCCTGAAGGGTGCTCGTCTTGCCCCAAGGCCTCTGCTACGTCAGATACCAGCAAATTGAGGTGGGATGATTTTTTTTCCAGTTTCACAAAATCCAGGGCTAAGTGAGGAGGGAAAGGAAAACACAGAGAACAGCCACAGAGAGACGCTTTTACTGCTTCCTTTTTTGTTTTTCTTTTTTAAATATATTTTTAGAATTATTAGCATTATTTGCTGATTTACACACATCTTGGTTGCCAAGATGGCTTCTAAACAGTTTACAAGTGTTAAGCCATGATATATCTATCTAGATACAGTCATACTTCAGGTTGAAGTCCCTTCAGGCTAAGCCTTTTCAGGTTGCGATCTGCGGCGACCCAGAAGTAACAGAGCGCATTACTTCCGGGTTTCGCCACTTGCGCATGCGCAGATGCTCAAAATGCTGTCACGCACATGTGTGGAAGCAGTAAATCGCGACCCACGCATGCGCAGATGCGCGGACGTGGGTTGCGTTCGCTTCAGGATGCAAACGGGGCTCCAGAACGGATGCCGTTTGCATCCAGAGGTACCACTGTATAGATATGCACATACACTCATAATGAAGATGCACAATAAAATAATTCCATCAAGGCACTAAAGAAATATGCAGTTTTATAACTGAAAAACTTTTCCTTTTATTTATAACTACTTGGTTACATTGCTGTAACCCATCCTGGGACCTAGTTGTGAAAAGGTGGATAAGGAAACTTCCTGCAATGAAGACTGTTATGTACTGAGTTGAATAGGATCCAAACTGCAGCAGTCTGATTGGTCCTAGAACAATAGGATCCAAAATGCAGCAGTCTGATTGGTCCTAGATCAATAGGATTCAGAATGCAGCAGTCTGATTGGTCCAAGAACAATGCAGCAGTATGATTGGTTGGCAGGAACCATCCAATCCTGCTCCAGATAGAAGTGAATCCACAACCTGATTGGCTTACAGTAGAATTCCGGAATTAGCCAATCATGTGCAGCCCATTGTGTAAATAATGTATATAAAGCAGATACTGTGAGGGGACTTTCATTCATTCCTCCTCACCACTATGAGCTGAATAAAGAGCATGGAATCACTTTGCGACTCTGAGTACATTTCAAAGACCATGCATACAAAGGATAGATACCAACTCTAAGGGGGC
The DNA here is from genome assembly GCF_964188305.1 of Podarcis bocagei. Classification (NCBI taxonomy): domain Eukaryota; kingdom Metazoa; phylum Chordata; class Lepidosauria; order Squamata; family Lacertidae; genus Podarcis; species Podarcis bocagei. The sequence continues at coordinate 52,196,794 of NC_138134.1, forward strand.
CAGGTTCCTTTGGGGCCCCCAATACAATTTTTGGGGGGAGTGAAATATACCAACTCAGTACATAACAGGGAGCCAGGTCCCCTCAATGTTGAGAATGATCCGTACTGTTGCGGCATTTGGCCTCCCCCCCCCCCCCGGCTCCTCGCACCATCCTGTGCACATGATGTACATGTCATTGCCCCCCCCCCAGTCTTCTGCTCAAGAGACCTTGGGCCAGCCACCCACTCTCAGCCTAACCGACTGTACTTCACAGGGCCGTTGTCATGATTAATTGAGGAGGGGGACCACCACAAACGCCCCCTTGAGCTCCGAGAAAAAAAGGTGGAGTATAAATCCAATGCAAAAAAGAAGAAAGTAGAGTCAGAAAAGGAGGCGGCAGAGCCAGAACTGGGCACGGCAGGGGCACCCAAACATCATTCCTACTCACCGGTTGCAATGGCATTTACTGTTCCTTGGTGCTTTGACTCCTGAGCGATGATTTCTAGGGGTAGAAATGCCCGCCGTGTGCTTGGTCAGAAAGGGCTGCCACTCCCCGAATGACAAACAAATGTTGAACAAATGTTGAAGCAGGGAGAGATGCCAGCAACAGGTTTTGCCAGGGGCTACAGGGTGAACACAGGGGCACGGGTGGCGCTGTGGGTTAAACCACAGAGCCTAGGGCTTGCTGATCAGGAGGTCAGCGGTTCGAATCCCCACAACAGGGTGAGCTCCCGTTGCTCGGTCCCTGCTCCTGCCAACCTAGCAGTTCAAAAACACGTCAAAGTGCGCTGGGCGCCCGCTGCGCTGCCAATGACAAGCGGGCGACGTCGCGGGCGGGGAAGGCGTCGCTTTCTTTCCCGATCCTTCATCCTCCCAGTCTTGCAGCCCTTTTTTGGGTTGGAAGCTCGTCTCGTTCGCCCTTCTCCTTTCTTCACCCTGCGCGCAATTTTCCTCCCTCGTCTCCCTCCCCATTTCTCTCTCCTTCCTTCCTTCCTTCCTGACTGGCTCAGGCTCGGGCTTTGGCTCGGGCTCGGGAAACCACAGCGTCGGCGGTGTTGGCGATCGGTGGCGCGGGGGGATGGCCCTCCCGGGGGAGCCGGCGCTGCTCAATGGGGTTGCCAAGGAGACAGGCCGGCCGCCCCCCTCCCCCGGCCCGGCGCCCCCCGCCGCGCCGGTGCCCGTTATCGAGCTGGTGCGCGCCGGGCGCTGTATAAAAGCCGCGGACGCGCCAAGCGTCGACAGGCAGAGCCAGCACGGCGGCGGCGCTCTGCTGGAGGGCCGCCCGAGATTATTGGGGGGGGCAGAGCCCCCCCAAACGAATTTTTGAGGGGGCTCGGGCCCCCTCAGGCCCCATGGAGTCGGCGCCTATGGTCCTATGAGGTTAAGACTCTCCAGGTGCCTTTTGGCTGTGCAACTGCCAAACATCTTCCAACTTTCCTCGCATTTGAGGAGATGTTGAGGATCTCTGTCTACCTCTGCAGCTTCAGATTTGGAAGGTTTAGCACCTGACTGTGCTCTTCAGAGGGAGGTACTATAGTCATTAGCTGGGAGTTGGGCTAGATGATGCTTCAGTTCTTCCAACTCTATAGTTATGATTCTATGATTCATCAAGCTGAGCAGAATTATTGAAAATAGTGATGCCTTTTATTACTACAAAAATGTTCTATCTTTGCAAATCAGTTGTTGAGACTGATGGTGTCATTAGTATACAAATCAACCCAAATTTATATGTCTTCCCCCCAAAAATTTTGAGCAGTGTGCGTATTCCCCAAAGGCAAAGAGAGACTTAAAGCACATATATGCTTTCTAGAATGTTGGGTTGTGACCCAAGTGCTTTAATAACAGGACTGATCATTATTGTTTGTAGAGGCTTTCTGAAAAGTTGATGAGCAGTAGGGATGGTTTCAGTTTCTGCTTTCATTCCAATTGATACTGGAAGCATTTCACTGTAACCAGAATTTTAAAGCTTTGTTCCGTACTTGTAGTCACATTAAGTGCTGCTGCAGACAAGCTATAATCTCTGGAGTTACACATATAATGTAGATGGTTTTAGCTATTGTTGTTTGTCTCTACTTAAAGCCAAACAGTTTATTCAAGTTTTTATTTTTTGCTTTTAGAATAAATTGAAGTGAATCCATTAGGATTTCTTAGCCCACTTGGATGTTCCAAGGGATACTCCATAGGCTCTGGTATTAATAGTGTTGAAGATTTAGACACAAATTGACTATTGTGACACAAATTTAGAACAAGGAGTATATTGTCATGTATATCTCAAGTTGTTCCTGTTCTTCACTTCATATGTAATAAGCTGCCAGTCAGCTGTAACTGAGGGTTAAGTGCAACTTTTTTTCTGCAGTGTGAGAGGATGCTTAACAGGACATTGTGCTGCCTGACACAGAGCCATTGCTGCTTCCCTGTGAGCCTCACTTCTGCACAGATCACTTCTTCCTTTCATTTTTGTCACTGCTAAAATGTGGATGTGCCAAGGCTCTCCAGCGACTTCTGCTGACAGTATGCTGCTCTCTCTTTTCTTCCCAACCCTACACTGCATATAACACCAATGTCTCAAAACAAATGTAACTGAAGAACCTGAAGAAAGAGACAATGCATGTGCTTCTCTTCTCCCCTTTATTTATTTATAATATTTTATTAAGGATTTTCTTGTTTTACAGAAGTAAGTGTAATGCCTTGTATTCCCCCCCCCCCATGTAACATTTTTACAAATCCGTTTCATTTGTTGAGGCATTATGGGGAGAAGAAAAAGAAAGAAAAAAGAAGGGGGGGGGTGGAGAGAGGGAAGATGGATGGGGGTGGGGTCGGGTGGCAGTGTTTGGCACCAAACTCTACATACATTAAACATAATAGAAACAATGCATGTGCTTTTGAAAGCGAGGGGAAATTATTGGGTTTTTTTAAAGAAGAAAAGGAGTGTGTAGCAGCCCCCAATATTTAAAGAGCCCCCACCCCATTACATCATTAGAACCAGAACATAAACCTATGAAACTAGAAAAGAGCAAAAAATATCAATGTTTGGTCCAGATCCTAGGTATTGCACCCTCACTAAATGAGACTTATGGCCTCAAATTCTCTTTATCTTATATGCTGCTTTATTACAACAAGGACGACTAGACTACTGATCCTAAACTGTATAGTTAGTTGCCCAACCACCCGCTCCAGAACCCACTGCTCTCAACTGACTCTCAACTGCCTCACATTCAAACTCCCTTTCAAACCATCATCCAATCATCACTCACCACCAGGATTCCAAAATCTCTCTTCCCCCTCTTTAATATTCCCATAATAATTCTGATACAATTACCTTAATAACTCTATTACATTCAATATTTTATACATGCTGCTCCCTATAACCGTACTGTTAGAAGCACTTAGAATCATAGAATCATAGAGTTGGAATAGACCTCAAGGGCCATCGAGTCCAACCCCCTGCCAAGCAGGAAACACCATGTTAATCGGGGAACGTACTGTGACCGTGATGACATCATTGTGCCACACAGGCAATCAGTTTGGGTTCTGTGACATCACTGAGAGCAAACCAAGAGGAGAAGAGGGAGAGGGGACGTTGTGTTGCAATGCTGTTTTCGTGGTCTCACCCACATATCCATACACAAGAGAAGAGCCTGCTGGATGAGGCCAATGACCCAGGCAGTCCAGCATCCTGTTCTCACAGTTGCCAACCAGATCCCTGTGGGAAACCTGCAATCAGGATTTGAGCACAAGAGAAACTCGCACCTCCAGCAACTGGTCTTCAGGAGTGTTGCTGCCTCTACTGTGGAGCTTCCCATTCCTGGCTTTCTAGAAAATGGGGGTGAGCAAACTGCAGGTTCTCCATCCCTGTTCTAAAAAGCAGATGTCTTCCCCCCAAATGATCCTGGGAATTGTAGTTTCTTAGGGGTTCTGGGGATTGTAGGTCTGTGAGAGGGAAGCCACAATGGCACAAATCATTTCAGGGGAAGTCATGTGCTTTAAAGGTGCATTGGATGCTCTTTAAAACATAGCATCATAGAATTGTAGAGTTGGAAGGGATCGCGAGGGTCATCTAGTCCAACCCCCTGCAATGAAGGAATCTCAACTAGATGATCCATGGCTGATGGCCATCCAAGTGCTGCTTAAAAACCTCCAAGGAAGGTGAGTCACTGCTTCAGGCCCTAAGGGCCTCTGAAGCAGGAGAAAGCAAGCTTGCTCCATCCTCCATGTCACAGCCCTTTAGACTTTAGTTATTGAAAGGGCTGTATGGTGTGGATCTCATATCAGTGTTATGAGAGTGTAAGCAACACATTTCTCTCTCTCCTTTCTCCACCCCATGCAGAATTGCAATGGTAACCAGAAGGCTGGAGTTTGGAGCCCAGCCAGGACTGGCTGTGGACAGGATCCTTGCATTGCCGGGGGTTAGGCTAGATAACCCTTGGATTCCCTTCCAACCCAGCCATTCTATGACTATAACAAGCAGCTAAAGGAACAAAAAGATGCTTCTGAAACATAGGAACACTCTCCCCACAGGTGGCTTCCAGCAAGAGCTTGCATCTTCCTTGGGAGAGAGACAGGCCAGAACAAAAGGGGGAAAGGCTTAGAGTTCAGGTAGGTGGAAATGCCAATTGAGTGCCCTATACTATAGGAATGCTTCCTTCCCGTGTCCCCCACCCTCATGCACCAGACTGGTGCTATCTTGGCTGGAAGCCAGCCACCTGCTGATTCCTCCATTTTCTTTGCAGGGAGGGAGCTTTCTCCCAACATATACTTTGTTCTGGCCAAATCCATGGAGAGACGTGACGACCTTCAGGTACTGGGGCAGAGGGAAGGAAGGGGTCCTTGTGAAACACGTTTGGGGAATCTGTGGCTTCCAGCAAGTGCTTTTCAGAAGCATTGCTCCCTCTAACACGGGAGGCTGAGCATAGCCATCACGGCTAGTTGCCTTTGATAGGCCTCTCCTCCATGCAATTGTCTAGCCCTCTTTAAAGCCATCCCATCCAATATGCTCTTGTGGTGTATCGGTTTCTCCTATGCTTCCTTGCTCCTGCATGGAGATGACTATCGTGAGATCCTTTGGTTAACCTCTATCTGGGCTGGAAAATATTAAAGAATCAGAGGACTGGTGAGCTTCCCTTGAAGCACAACTGATCAAAGGCAGGCAGATCTGTTAGCATCTTGATAAAGATGTTCAGACGACAAAGGATGCTATCATACCCTGCAAGCGTCTCAGAAAAAGCTCCCAAGCTGATGGAGAAGAGAGCAGTTAAGTGGTCAGTGGGGCTCCAGGTTGCAGTTTCTGGATCCCACCACAGCTTCCAAGTTGCCAAAGAAAGCAATGTTACAACAGTTTTTTCCTCGCACTTCCTCACCATGATCCCACGTGGGGCCTTCTCAGACATATGCTGTGTCTGAACCAGCAGATCCCACCAAACCAAGTAATCGAGGATCCAGTCAGAAAAGGACTGTGTGTGGTCATACCAGAAATAATCCAAATAAACAGGTACTGGAAGTCACCCCAGAACTGGCCCTACTGAACACCTTCTGAGATAACAATGCCCACTCACACTAGAAAGAGCTCATAACCAACTGACAGCATTCAGTTCAATATGACTAACTTAACCCGACAACCCCCCTCACCCACTCACAAACAAATCCCACTGCAGCCAGCCAAAGACGATCAACCACTCCCTAGGCCACCCCAACCTCTCTCACCACCAAGGAAACATAACAAACGAATAGAAAGAGAATTTCTGCAAGTGATGCTGACAGAAAACCCCAAGCATACACTAAATAAAAGAACTTAAGCTTTGCCACCCAAGTACCTCTCTCTCTCTCTCTCCCCCCCCCCCCCCGAGGGAGGTCCCAAGATTGGAATGTTGGCCCAAAAGAGTAGCAGCGACATTGGCAAATGCTATTTAAGGTTAAATAGTAGTACGTTGTTACAGTTTTAACGACTTACTACTCCTTAAGCTGTACAGTGGTACCTCGGGTTAAGAACTTAATTCATTTTGGAGGTCCGTTCTTAACCTGAAACTGTTCTTAACCTGAGGTACCACTTTAGCTAATGGGGCTTCCCGCTACCACCGCACCGCCAGAGCATGATTTCTGTTCTCATCCTAAAGCAAAGTTCTTAACTAAAAGGAACTATTTCTGGGTTAGTGGAGTCTGTAACTTGAAGCATCTGTAACCCGAGGTACCACTGTATTTGCCATGACAGAATAATGCCTCATACTAAGGAACAGCCTTCCTCAGAGTGGAAAATTTAGGGTGGGGGTGCCACTGGAGAGTTCCCATTATTTGACTTAAGGATTTTGTTCCATTGCACTGAAATAATATAAAAACCTGAACTGCCACACAGCTTGTGGGTGAGAATCCCAAACACCAATACTTCAACAAAGATCCGTGGAAATCAGGAATTTGTATGGGAATTGCATGAATGTCTTTACTTATGACTTAATACAATTTGAGCAGGGCTTTTTTGATGCCAAGGAGAGACATAAATAATAATATAAAGAAGGAAGTTAAGAGCAGAGGCTATTAAGATAGACAAAATGTACACAGGCTACATGATTTTGCATGAAAGACCCAGGCTTAGTAGTAGATCTTCTGTGATATGGACTGCTTCTTTCTGCATGTAAATATCAGTAATAGATGGTGCAAATAATTGTTGGACTGGATACATCCATGTGTCTTTGCTCATTTAACCATCCAGAGGTGGCAGTTCTTCATAGGTACACATAGTTTTATAGGGTTGGAAACTAGTTTTGAGCAGTTTGCCTGTCGAAACATTCATCTGTATTACCTGGCCTACCCTGATCAATAATGGATGGGGTCTTTCCCAGTATTGTGACCTCAGGCCAAAAGCAGATGTTTTTGGAATATAAGCTAAACCAACAGCCAATGAAATGGAATGGGGGCAAGCTATAACTTGCAGCGTTATCACGTTTGATTTTACTGGGGTGGTGTTTTCAGCAGCGTCACACAAGTTAAAGTGGTACCTTGGTTCTCAAATGGCTTAGTTGTCAAACAGACGGCTCCCGAATGCCGCAAACCCAGAAGTAAGGTTCCGGTTTGCCAACGTTTTTGGAAGTTGAACGTCCGACACAGTTTCCGCTAGAGTGCAGGAAGCTTCTGCAACCAATCGGAAGCCACACCTTGGTTTTTGAACAGTTTCGGGAGTCGAACGGACTCCCGGAATGGATTAAGTTTGAGAACCAAGGTACCACTGTATTTCTTCTAAGTGGAAATGGAGCCTTCTACATGCATTCTGCTACTGAGCTATGGCGCTTTCCTGTGCTGTGCTGTCAAAAACTAAATTGTTTGGAAAACACCAAGCTGTTCTCCCTTTCACTTTTGATAGTGTTAAAATGCTGGGCTTTCTTCAGTATGGTATATCACTGTTCTAAGTAACTTTTATTGACTTCTGTATTGCTTCCCTTTACTGTAATACTATGGATGTGTAACTGTAGCACACTTGAAAAATTCTGCCATCAAAGATAGTAAAATGACAAGGCAGTAAAACAAAGAGCACCTCAGAATAATGTTATTAACATAGAAAGAGCAGGCAACTTAAAAAAAAAAATCTCTCCGAGGCAGCTGTTTCTATAGTACGTTGTAACTTGATGTCAAACAGTAAAAGAAACTGCATTAGAATAAAGTCACTACAATGTGGAGAGGCTGTTTTTTATCAGAGTTTATTGTTGCACAGCAGAAATCATGCCACTATCAGAATAATGTCTACTTTTTATTTTCTTTTAAAAAATTTGAGAAAAACATTTCCAGCAATTTTCATTCAATGTGAATGAGAAGAATATTACATCTATAAACACTGAAATACCTATTTTATTCTTCCTGAGGAAGCTTCACATTTTCCAGCAATAATAAGGATAATCTGTACAATATATTTTGAAGATTAGTTCCACTCCTCATTTTCTCATGTGTAGTACTGGGCAAATACTGCAGCAGAACCATGTGTAACTGCATGGGTTGCTTGGTTTACTTCATTGTTTGTTTCCCTTTTCGTGTGTGTACCTTTAATAATGATGTCCTGTAAATAATCACACTGTTGTTGTTTTTACTGACACAGCTGTTTCAGATAGCCAACTTTCAAAGTCACTTCCATGAGTTTTCACAAGAACTATGTTAAAGTAAATATGTAAAGATTTTATGCTGGAATTTATTCTGGCATTTGTTTGTGCAGTCATTTAAACTAGTGGGAGGTATAAAATGCCTACCTGAATTTTTGGATTTTTCACAGTGCAGTCCTATACAAGTGTACTCAAAAGTAGCTCTATTGAGACTTACAGGTAAGTGGGTATAGGATTGCAGCCTAAAACCAGTACTTTGCTTCAGAAGATTGGTTGTGGTTAGCAAACTATCTTTCAAGGACACTTGCCTGCCACTAAAGATCTTTCTTTGAGTAATGCCAAGCTTCTATTTATCAAGCAAAAGTTTGAAAACCAGTAGATTGGAGGAACCTATTATAGCTTTGTATGACAGGATAAGGAAGAAAGAAAGCACTCTTTTGCAGAGAATCGTTCACAAATGGAAAGGATACTGCATACATGTGGTTGTTCAAGTACAATTGTATATTTGGTCATAAAATGGTAATGACAGTGATAAAGTTTGAGCTCTTGTTATTTCTATATTGAATAAAGGGGCCATTTGCACTCAGTTTATTGCTTTACTTAACAAAAAGGTAAGGAGTGGGACTAATGGCTTAAAATATTTCCTTATTAATGTAGTGCTTCCTAAATTGGGGGCTCCAAGCACATTTAAGCATGTGAGCAGCTTTCCATTAAAATAATTGGGACTGAACAGTGCTTAACCTTGGCTGGGTGATGCTACATCCAGTAAACGGTAATGAAAATAATGGTGCATAATTACTGTCTTATATCTAATATTTTGATATATTTGGTTAGAGATCTAGCCATTTAGTTTTAAAGCACCCTGAGCCAAATATCAATAGAGTAAACTTGGTTCATAATATTGTCTAGCTTTGCTACACATTTAGTCATTATAGTGTTGTAAAATATTAATTATCAGAGCTACACGCTTTCAGAAATTTCATCATCGTTTTTTAAAGTTAACTGTGTTCATAATTTTTTTAGGCCAGCAGCATAATGTTCATTCCTTAAAAAATAATTTTGATTAATTTGTTGTATTAACTTAACTGCAGATATTCCCTCCAAATGTCTTTCCATAGCTTGTGAATATGTTCATTTTGAAAATACTAAAGAAATGCATAATATAGTACCTAAGAATCCAAAGCATGTAGAACACGTAATGATGTAAATAAAGCAAATCAGATATGAGTATGCTACTTGCCACTTTCTCCGTCTGATGTAGGACTAGTGAATTAGTGGAATCTTTTCCAATTTTAGGCAGGAGGAGGGGAAGTTGGGATGGCAAATCAGCTTAGCTAGTGGCAAAAGGCTGACTAAAAAAGGGATATGAATTTTTTTAAAAAACACAGTTATTTTCTCTGACATGATTTTTTACTCCTGTGAACCTGAAAAATTATTTTACAAGTTTGGATTTAATTATTTTGGAATTCTTTGCTTCAACAATGTAAGGGTTTTTGTTTGTGGTATTCAAGCGAAACAATCAAAGCCTTGTAAATTATGCTTAAGTATTTTTCCTGCAGTGGCCAAAGACCCTGATGCAGTAAAAGGTGACTAGAATGTGTAAGACTGCGATTTGGGAGAATCTTCTGTACTTCGGGAAAATCTTAAATATCCCTGGTTGGACATGCACTTCTGATGCTGATCTACAAGCAGAGCATCTGCAGCACTTCTTCCATCAGTCATCTGTTCAGGAAGGGACAGGTTCCACAATGCTACAGCAACTCCCAGTTCAGTGAATTGAGGTGAAAGGTTTCAGCCAGGCAACTCAAATACATAATATCATTTCTTTGAATACTATGATGCATTCCCCACCTATGTTGTATTTCTAAACAACATAAACTGACTTTTAAAAAAACCTAGTTCAGTGCTTTGAATCAGATTGCAAAGGGGGAATACACCTGGCATTTTGTGCTACGTATTTTCTCATTTTAAAAAAGACACAGCATTGTAATCAAACAATAAGAAACCTCAGCAGGCAGACAGTGGGTTACAAAACTGACATGAGACACCATATTCGTAAACTGATATGAATATAATATATAAAATTGTAAATATTTATTTTGATTTTGGACAGTTGTATATTGTTGTTTTTAAACCTAGGCCAGTTGCTTTTTATTTCCACCCTTTGCACAGCAAGTTATAGGCACAACCCACTAGAAGTTCTCTTGTGCCAGCCCCAATGAAATAAGTGGGAGCTGGCCCATATGACCTTCCCTATGAAACCTCCATGAAACCAGAAATAGTAATGAAATGCCATGCACTTCCAGAGACACAAGTGCACACACTTTCACAGTCCACTTGCCAGCATACGGCACAAGCCTCACATTTTTGTTCTCTTGAAGAGACAGATTTCCCAACAGCTTTCTTGCAGCTACTAGAGACTTTAGGTCTGATTATACTTGAAGTGAAGAAGAGCTCTCTCTAGAAGCATTTTTCCCAATGCTATCTCACTTTTTGTAGCTCCTGTCTCAGCCATGATGGAAGGGGTTGTCCCAATTTGTGTAGAAGCTTTGAGAGTTCCACATTGTGATCTCTGTAGTAGCTTGACAGAAAAACCCTGCACTGAGGGATACAAAAACCAACATTTTATTTGGGGAAATACTACAGTGTCTATAGTATTTTGTCTTCCAATTTACTTTATCTTGATCTGAACTCAATCCATTTTTATTTTTTTTTGTAAATCACATTTGGAACTAAGTATCAGCAATTGAATTACTTAAGGCACAGACAATTTAACCCATCTAATGACACTACACAGAAAAATGTTTCCTGCACACACAGCTTCCATTTCCAGCAGTTGGAGCTGCACTTGCAGAACCGTTTTCAAAAGCTTAAGGCAGTATTAGAGTCTCTGAGAAGGAGTCCTAAGGGCTACAGGATTTGTTACCAAAGAGATTCAATGCTCCCATGCCTTCTCTGTGAGACTACAATAGTGCTCTAATCCTAGCGAGTCCTCCTCTTTCCACAACAACCTCTCAGGATGGGACAAACTGCTGGTCCTGGAGCTAGACAGGTGGTAGGTAACCTGTGGTCCTTCAGATGCCACTGGACTACGATTCTCAAGCCCCTGCCTATTGCCATGTTGGCTGTGGCTGTGGGAGTTGGAGTCCAAAGGTTGGGGGAACCCCCAGAACAGATTTATGGAGCTTGGGGGAGAAGAGAGGGAGAGGAAGTTCTATTGTGCTGCCAGAAGTACAAATGAAACTACTTCGTTGGATACTGCCCCAACAATATTTGGAGGGACACATATCCATTTTAGAGGATAACATATTTGTACTATGAGTGCAATCTTAATCCTGCATCACCTTTCCCCTACTTTTCCTGATTGTGACTGTAAGATGGTTCAAGACTAACTCTCATTTAATGAGCTTGAGTATGCACCTGATAGAGGAAAAAGAATTTTAATGTGTGATAGTATACTTCACTTATCCTGGATCATTTTAGTAGTCCTAAAGCAGGAGTAGCTGAGTAATGCTGTCCAGATGTCATTGACTACAGTAACAGCCCCAGTTGTTATGGCCAAAGGTAAAGGATGATGGGAACTGTAATTCACCAACATATGGGGTGTGGAGGGGTACTATATTGGCTTCCTGTCCTAAGCAATCACAAATCTTTTGTCCACATCACTAGGTTAAATAGTAGCAATGGATCTAGCTTGATTGGCTAGACCGTAATCTAGTTTTAGAGTATTGGAACAATTTCAATGTCTTTCCTGAATTTGTAGAGCCATTCTACTTAGTCAATAAAATATCCATGTGATATTGTGTAAGCTATTCTCTACATGGTAGTGAGCTTTATTGTAAAACCATGTTTGTGAATAAAAACTAAAAGTCTCCCACTCCTCTCTGATCACACTTTAATCATTTATGAATAAATGTGAACATTTATCCAATTATTTGTAAATATACCACATAAAAGATCTTTCAATGCGTCAATTTCTTAAGGGCTGCAGCATACCATATTGATAGGGCTCTGATCTGGGGTGAAGAGTGCTTTAGGGGAAATGGCTGCCCTATCAAGGAGAAATCAGACAGAATTGCCACTGACATTGGTTGTAACTTTAAGAACTGTAATTTTAAGAACTTCTGACTGAGCTTGTTTACCCCTCTTCCCTCTCATTCCTTTCCCCCCTGATGTGCCACGTCTTTTTAGATTGCGAGCCTGAGGATAGGGACCGTCTTAGAACCAATTTCTGTAAGCTGCTTTCAGAGTCTTTTTGGCTAAAGGGGAAAGTATAAATGCTGTAACTAAATAAACATTCTTCATTTTTTCCAACAACCTGCAAGACTGAGATCTGAAATATGAGGTAGTTTTACAGAATCATTTAGGATGATTTATGTGGAGTTGTTACCCCTAATGTTGTATCTATGATGTTAAGCCAAACATTTAATGAGCAAATTTTCCCCTGTGCCTTGTGTCTGTGCTTGTGACCCTGAGGTCCTTATCCTCTGCCCCTCCCTGGTGCTTGAATCCTAAAGTCAAACCAAGGCTCCACCTCATGCATATAAGTGTTCATATCTTCATTTGAGAAACAGGACTTGTGCACCTGAGATAAAGGAGATTCCTAACAAATTTAGGAATAAATTAACTAAATTTAGGATAAATTTAATTAAAATTCTGGTCCTTTTCAAGTAACACAAAAATCTGAATAATCAAGACATTGCATATGACAATAACTTTTGTGTGCTTTTGCTGAGAGGCTTAGGATCTTATCCACAGCACAACTGATAAAGGGTTTACCTCAGAATCCATTGGAGGGTACTTTCTGCCTTTGCTCTTTCCAAGACATTTTGTTTTTCCTTCTTCTAAGAGTTGACACCAGAAGCCCTTGTGTGAGTCAAACCTGAAACATATAATGCCTTTAGATACAATGAATAACATCATTCTGTGTGTGGAAAAAAAAAGGTGAAATACAAGCCATATTGCATTGTTGCCTTATCTCCATAAACAGAGCTAGTTCATATGATGACCTCTAAATGAAGCATCATTAATGGACTCATCCACTGCCACCACATGCTGATGAAGCACTTCCTTGCTGCTCCCTCAAAGAAAGGTGACACCACTGAGCACTCATCATCTTTTACATGGAAGAAGGAACAATAATGGTAACATGCCCATTAGTTTCTTGGACTTCGATCAAATTTCATGAGGTGCAGTCTTTCAAATATGCTGCTGTGTGATTCCCTGCAAATGCATTATGCGATTTCTTTTTGTGTGTGAAAACAGTTTACCTGTCAAAAGATGCATTATAGGAATAGTCAAACAGAACTACTGTATTTGCGGCTTGGGTAACCAACTGCATGAATTCCATAGCTATAGTTGAGGTTAATGTGCACCAGTTCTCAGAAACATGAATATCATTTGTTCTGTTTCATTGCTTCTACCTATCCTTCTTTAGAATACTGAGCCCCATTAACATCTCTAGTGTGGGAGTCATTACAATGTTCTTCCTTCACAGACCATGAGAGTAACATGAGAAATTCCAGGCTCAATGTGAGGAGCCCATGTGATGGCTCCCCCTGTGCCATCCATGCCCGTTATCTGGGAGGGACAATGTTTGCATGAATATAAGAGTCTTGCTAGATTAGATCAAAACCTTATCTAATGCAATGTTCTGTTCTCACAGTGGCCAGCCAAATGCTTATGGGAAGCCATCAAGCAGGACATGAATGCAATAGTGCTCATGCTTGGGTACCCAGAACTGGTTTTCAGAGACATACTGCATATGATACCCGAAGTAACATAAGGCCATTATGACTAGTAGTTAATTAATAGCACCTGCCATGAATTTGTTTAGTTCTTTTAAAAAGTCGATTGTTTTCACTACCCCAAGGCACGGGGTGGATTATTATGGCACAGTAGTGCACAATAGAGAGGCACTATGTCATACTCTGGACTTCATATGTGACACACTTGTCCAAAATATTGGATGCTGGTGGTTTAAGCAAAGATTAATATTCACCAGCTTATATAAACTGCATGGAAAAAGAAAAGAAGACATCCAAGGTTAAATAAATTCAGAGTGTACTTTTATGAGAGCTGTATCAGATCATTTAAGTGAACAAGTAACCCTAAATAGAAATCTTTTAACAAATCATTGTTCGCAAACAAGAGTAGACAGGAAAGAAAAGCATGCGCTGGAATTAGATGCAGATGGGAATAATTCACAGCATCCAGGTCAAGCAGTATGGTGTCAAAGAGGCTGAAAGCTCAATAGAATTACTCTAGGGGTGAATTTGATCCATTATGTCTTTACAATGCACTTGACTTTATCTCATGGAAGATAAAGTCGGGTTTTTTTGCCACATACTCAACAAAAAAAGAACAGCACAATTGACTAAGAGGCGTTAAATAGAGAACTGTCTGGGAATGAACACTATTCTTTTTTGAGAGCTTCTTATGAAAACAGACAATGGGATTTCATACAAAAGAGCAGACTAAGGTTATCAATCTCATTTTAAGGGCAAGTGAATAAATGTTTGAATCAAAATGGTTTGTGTACATGACTATTTATTATATACACAGTGGGTCCTGTATCCCTGACACTGGCATTGTTGTGCCTTTCTAATCAAATAAAAAGAAAAGCAGCTTCTGTCCTTGCTGCTTATGGATAGTGAATCTTCTGCTGCTGAGCAAAGAGGTGGAAAGGCGTTCCACTTATCTATTCAAAAGCAGAACCAATTTATAGAGAACAGTCCTTGTTTTTTCTGTCTGGTGTCTTGACTGTTCTAAAGTGGTTCACCATATGCATGTTTAAAGTAAGATTTACAGAAATAATTTTCTTCCCAGTGGTTGTGTACAGCAAACAGGATTATTGTGAATTAGCTGGGTTGTTCCCACCTCCACTCCTGAAAGGAAATCGTGATGTCATAAGGTCATGTATGAGTACGTATTTATCCATGGGAATTAAATGGGGAGGGGCTTTTAAAAACCCACATATTTCTAAAATTAGAAACAGTGAGCTGGTTCGGATGATCATGTCTTGACTTAATAAGACAATTTGTTTTGTGAGCCAGCTTTCTGTCTGTATATGCTGACCCTTTGCATGGGTTGTAAATAAAAGAAATTAAAGCAAATTAAAAAGGCTCAAATAAACCACAATTTCTTGTTTCTTCTGAACCAGGAAGTTTGGAACAAGCCAGAATTCTAAAACAACTTGGTATTTAGCAAGCCACCAGGTATCAGTAGGTAGCAAGTGCACAGAATTCCATGCTGCTGAGTTAGTGAGAGACGGGCTGGATTTCTCCATCTCTTCTCTGCCAGTCTGAGGTGGAAGGAAAGTCACAATTCCTCAGCTTTGTCCCTCTCTGTCAACATAGTTGAAAGAAAGCATTTTTATTAGCAAGCTAATAAAAATGCTTTCTGCCAACTGTGTTGACAGGTTGGCTTTCATATACAGCACATGGAGGAGGAGGCTTTCCCTATATGGCTAGCATGAAATCAGTCCACTAGCCCCTTAGTAGGCTAGCAAAAAACAACAACATGTGAGCTAGTGTATTTACAAGGCAGTCTTCAATGGTTTGAAGCTGAGTCAAACTTACTCAAAAGGTGGCAACCAGTTGCTCCCCAGTTCAAACAAAATGGGAAGCTATGGTTACTTATGGACTTCTTACTTTAATTACAACTTATGTGAAGAGACTGTGTGCATAGGAAAAATGCTTACTCATATCTTGGCTTGTTAATCTGAGATACTATTGTCTGAACTGGCTCCTTATTGCAGTTCTTACTTTTATCATACTATGCAAACTGTGTTAAATAAATCAATGAATTAACTCACGTTAGGGCTTCTGAGTAATTATAATGAGGAGTAACTCCCAGAAACTTCTGCACTTCATCCATCACGATAGCTGGATCATTTCTCAGCTGCTGTCCATCAATAATTAGTAACTGGGGGGGGGGGTAGAAAAGTCAACTGTGAATACTGTATTTAAAATTCATTATATGTCAGACTTCAAACATTTTTTCACATACGCAAAGCTCAGTCTTTAAGAGGAACCGAGGTGCCCCGGGGATCAGTAATAAATCCATTCATATTTATCACCACTTTTAATGATCTAGGAGTGAGGTAAATGGCTCACTAATTAAATCTGAAATGATATTAAATTGGAAGCTGCTTAGAATACTAGTGATGGTAGAGAAGTAAAGATCTTGACCCAGATAAATTAGAACTATGGTTTGCCCTGAAAAATGCTATCAAATGTAGCTTTGAAAAAAAAAGCAAGATATAAAACATATGTATATCTTCTTTTTCTTAATATTCAGTCTGGTGACAGTTAAATTCAGAAGCAGAACAGGAAACAGTTTTTTGGGTGTGTGCCATTCTTTAATTGCTTGTTATCCTCTTGGACCACTATGAATGAGCAAGGGGCTCTAGGAGGTAAAGCAGCTGAGTTATTTTTAAGTTGATTGACCATGTGAGCTACTTACCCTGCGAATCAGGCAGCATCTTAGCAGGAAACCGCAAAACAACAGCAACAAAGAGATTGACAGTGACTTATCACATGAAACCTCATTTAGCAGGCCCTGCCTGTCACTACTATGGTCATAGTGGGACTTAAGATAGGACAGAAAGTGAAAAAACCTTAAAATAAGAAAAAAATACTGCGGTACATCATTCCAATGAATGCATGGGTTGTACTATTCTTCTAACTTTTAGGGAAGAAGCCCCTGGATATTTTGTGGCTCAGACAGTTGCCAAAATGATTTTGAAACAGCCTACCATGAAGATCAACATTTCACAAGGTAGCAGAGAGGGAGTAAATATTTACCTGATAAGGTGGAAAGTAAGTTAGCCATCTTTCTATATGGGTAGCATACCATCCAGGTACTAGACATTTCTTTTGAAGAGCCTTAAGCTCTGCTGAAGCATGATGTCCAGCGCTGATCACTTGATAGAAGGTAAACTTTAGAGCTGCAGGGTCTTTGTGTGATCGCTGGTGCTGGAGGGGAAAATATTGAAGTAATGCAAATGGAAAGCAGAATGGCCAGCTTCTACTCTTAAAAGGATACTTCTTTAATTTTAACTGCTTGACAATTCTAAATTGTGAATTTTATAGAAACTGGACAGATGAAATATATGATAAACTAATTCCAGTAAGGATACATTGTTGATTACTTTGGGTAACACACTAATAGGGTATGCACAGAATAATCAATATAATTTTTGTTGTTAATTACCTGCCCCTCACTTTAATTTCCCATGTAAAAGTGGGAAGAAGCTAACACTAACATCTTTCCTTGATTGCTTTTAGATCTAACCCATTTGATGAGCTACTTTGTTGAGAAATGACCATATTTGGGTTCTAGGAGGGTACAATTAGTCCTTTACCCAGGGACTTGAATATAGGTTTAGCAGTAGTAATGTTATTCTTATTAATGATAAAAATAAAATATTTTAAAAACACCATCTCAGCAATGAGAAACAGCGTGTAGTATGACTATACCAGTGACTGCCTATGCCAATGACAGTCAGATCACTCTGTTCCTTGGACTATTATTGTTAATAAGCTTAGCAGCTAGAAAACTTGAGCAGTTGTCTATACAATTAGTAATAAGGCAATAGAAGCTTGAGGGACAGGCAGGCCAGAGACATCCATTGACTCTTGTAGGACACATCCAATCTTCAGCTGAAGCAGTCTGTTGCTGCTTGTCACACCACACCAAAGCTCAGTCCCTGGAATCTTCAAGTAGGATTAGTAAAGGCACTGTTCTGAGACCCTGAAGAGCTAGATGGACCAATAATCTGACTTAATACAAGGCAGCTTTCTAAATTTCTAGGACAGTATTGAATTTTATAAGAAGCTAGCTATAAGGCAAAATAATATCATAATAGAAAAGTATACTATAATAAACTTATGAGAATTAAAGGAATGGATCACCAGTCTTTACCAGCAGTCCAATCTAAACCAAACCTATAGATTAAGAAATGATGCTGAAATCTTAATCCCATTTACGTAGGAATAAACACACTGAAATAAATGGGGCTTATTTATGAGTAGTCATACCTAGGATTGTGTGGTGACTTGCTAAGAAAGGCTTAATTCAAATAATGCTTTGTCCTTCAAAATAAAATAGAGGTGCACATGCTAAAACAAGCAACCCAAAATTCTTTATCATATATTAATCTAGAACCTGAATTAATTCTTAAATCTTCTACCTGATACCAGGAGTATGCTCGATCTGATGGATCAATGAGAATGGTGATGATTTTGGCCTTGGGAATCAAAGAAGCTGCTCGTTTTGGGGCTTCTTCAGAATGGAAATAGTTAGCACTCTTCTCAAAAAGGAAGTCTGTAGTAATGTTTGAAGGTGCAGGAAAGAATTCCATATACCTACAGAAAAAGAATATGTTCCTTAGAACAGTTTAGAAGTTGCAAGCATTATGCAGAAAGAAACTTATTTTGAGCACATTTAAAAAATTCAAAGACAAGCTTTATCTGTTATATTTTGTAATATGTTAAACCAATCCTAGGTGTCATTGTCAAATAGAAGCAACCAAATGTTTGCACTTGTCTGCTAAATGGTATTTCCTAATTAGATAAATGAGAAGTTTAGAAACTTTCCAACCACACACCTGGAATCACATTTTATCGAGGTTTTGGAGCAGGAACATTTGTTGATGTGATCTGGCCAGAAGCTGCAGCCATTCTGTCAGTGGCCTTTGATTCAGGCTTTTGTGGTAGAAAAACAAGACTGCTATGAGTTCTGACATCTCACAAACCTAGTTAGAGTGAAAAGCATATACAACTGCCTGTGAATCAATACAACTACCTTCCATGTCTGCTTTCAGCTCTGTGAGCATATTGATTCACAGACAATGCCATATGTTGTCCCTATAACTAGCCTTGCTAAATGTTAGAGTCCATGAAGACAGTCTGTCCAGGGAAACAACATTTGAGAAATTTCAACATTTTGTTTCCTTTCCCCCCAGTAATGTATCTTATTTTCTCCTTAACAACACTGTACAATACTATCAACAGAAGTGCTTCATGGAGGCTGTTCTTAGTTGTTGCAGTTCATTTGATGATCAGATTTACAGAAATGGAAGAATCTGAACAAACTGTGTGTGACAAATTGTGTGAGTCAGTCAGCAGCAAGCATTTTAGTTGACTAACCAAATAGACATGTGATATTTATTAACCACAAACCACCTGTTGGACTTAATAATAAAAATCTGTTGCAAAAATAAAACCAATATGGCACTTGTCATTCTAAGAAAGTAGACTACTCTCATAGAATCAGCATCAATGTGTGAGAACAGAGTTCCATGAGAAAACCTGCTAGAGCGGATCTTTTCTGGGATTGGTCCATCAGGCAAAATATCCTGATGCAAGACTGGGGCCCTCTCTTCAAGGATTATTTTCTCACTACTCTCTACATGGTATCAACAAACCTTCCCTCACTGTTAACATTATGGTTAATTAGAATATGACGGTTAAGTAGAATAATATGAATAGAATAGAATAGAATAGAATAGAATAATATAATATTATGGTTAAGTAGAAGACAGTGGACACAATCCAAGAGGAAGTTCATTTATGCCAAGAAAAAGACTACTTTTGCAGGGAACCCATTCATTTTAATGAGATGTGAACATGAAAATGTCCTACAGGATTTCCCTCTTGCACATGTGAGGAGTAAAACACAAAGATGTCTAAAATTACTGCTAAACTGGCTATTCCCCTGCTGGCTGTTTAATGCTGTGCCTGAAGCTGGAGGTAAAGGGGAGTCAGATTGTTTCAAAGAGGGAGAAAAAAGGAAGTGGAATGGTTAAGCCAGACTCAACTATGTTCCCCTAAAAATATGTGGGATGGTTATAGATCCTCCTGAAAATATGTGGGCTGGCATTCCACTACATTTTGAGTACTGTTTTAGCCATATGCAGGAGCGTGTTTAGGAAGACCAGCTTTTATGAAAGTGAACAGAAACCTCTAAAGAGACATGTAAGAAACACAGCAGGGGCTCTTTTTAAATTGCTACTTGCTACCTTAGTAAAGAATAGAATGTTGTTGTTTATATTGTCTTTTCGTTAGTAGCTGCTAGATAATACTCCATTTCCATTTAAGGCACAATTAAATAACGTGACAAATTGTAATTAAACTTCTCTTTGTATAATCAGAAGTATCTAATTGTTTGAAATATACCAGTATTTTCCAATAGCTGTGGTAAAATAAGGGAAGAAATCACAGATGGCATTTATTGTATTTGTAATTGATGCTACATTATTTGCACACACTTAATTTTTAGAATAGTAAAAGTTATTTTAGTCTGCATAAACAACCTCACATTGGTAATGCCATTTTTGTATTGTGCACAGTATAGAAATTTTGAGATTTATACTAGTAACCCATCTTACCAATCAATCCCCCTGTGGTAGTTATTTCTATTAAAGAACTGTACCTCCTCAAAGGTTTTGGGGCTGGGGGAGTTACTAATGATGGATGGATGCATAATCAGGAACAAATACAAAGCTGTTGTACCTGCAAAGAGAATAAAATCCACAAGTTGAGACAAGACAGGACATTCTATCAACTGGATCCTAATTTTATACATTTGTCTTTTGGGATAATCATCCTCAATTATACCAGCAATGAACTTTTAAAAACATGTATAAAATGCATGCAAAACTTTCTTCAATGAACAAAAAGTACTTGTCTTTAAAAAGTTTTCTTGGATCAATGCTCAATTGAAATTTATTTAAGTAGTAGCTGTATCTATACTGAGAACACCTGAGATTTTATTCACTTACATTGCAGAAGATGCACTGCTTTATTGTTTTATTTAAATTTATATATCACTTTTCCATTAAAAAAGTGCTCAAAGTAGCTCACAATAGAACAAAAATGCAAATCAATAAATCATTACAATAGCAATCAAATATGAAATAAATTCAAAACATAACATGGCAATCCAGCAAATAACTCAGTTTGATTATATTAATATTGTAACACTTTAGGGTAATCATAAAACAAACTCAATTGTTGAAACATCAATTAATAACAAATACAGTAAATGTTCAAATACCACTGAATGCCAACAGTAAAAATAAAGGAAAGCAAATGTTCCTGTTCAAACCAAACAAGTATAAAAAAATTGGTGTATGCTGGTATTTGGGTTATGTGTGGAAGAACACAACTCTAAATAAATATTTTTTGTTTTATACAATCACTTATAGTTTAATAGCCATTTTGGAGTAGATAGTTGTAATGTTGGGGCAGGGTCTATGAATCAAACAGAACAGCCTTGTGCTCTGTTGGTTCATAGAAGCTGCAGTGTAGATAAACCTGAGTTCATCATTGTTGCTCCTAGCTAATATTTTCTTCTACCAAGCCAATTCAATAAGCCCTTACCAGTTTTCTGGGGTCCAATAACCAGGAATTTTGGTAACCGATCACAGGTTTTTTCTTTTGACCAGATATCTCTGTGTCGCTTGTCATCACAAGGATTCTAAGTTAAGGAAAAAGCAATCTTTCATAATCATCATCATCATTATTATTGCTACTAGTCAACAGTAGCTAAATTGTCTAGTTTACATATTATATTGCAAGATAAATTTTAATTTCTAAACATTAAAATTAATTTTTAACTTTAATTTTTGAAAGATGAATATAAAATAAATATTACTGCTAGGAATCACTTTTCCTTATTATAATCCAATAGCACAATCCTATGCAATCAGCACTGAGTGCAAAGAGGCTTATTCCCAAGTAAGTGTGTATAGGATTGCAGCCTTAATTTATGTTTATCTAGTATCAGTGCTAAAATAGTTTATATTTATTCTATTCATAATATCTGGTACCACCATGTGGGCCATTTTTGGCAAGTGGATGGGGACACCCACGTGTCAATAACCTGACATCACAGGATGATTCAAACTTCAACATAAGGATTTAGGCAAACATAAGGCACCATTCCCCATCATGGATCACTGCCTTGTCATGGTGAAGGGGCTTGAATAACTCCAAGAAGCTCTGAGCTATGCCGTGCAGGGCCACCCAAGACAGACAGGTCATAGCCAAGAGTTTAGACTAAATGTGATCCACCTGGAGAAGGAACTGGCAAACCACTCCAGTATTTTGCCAAGAAAACTCCATGGCCATAAAAAGGAGAAGCTTTGAGAAGAAAGTGAGAGTTTCCAAGGCATGCTCTGGTTCATGGGGTCACGGAGAGTCGAACACGACTAAGACTAAACAACAAGAGTTTGGATTTGATATCCCGCTTTATCACTACCCTAAGGAGTCTCAAAGCAGCTAACATTCTCCTTTCCCTTCCTCCCCCACAACAAGAACTCAGTGAGGTGAGTAAGACTGAGAGACTTCAGAGAAGTGTGACTAGCCCAAGGACTAACAGCTGCATGTGAAGGAGTGGAGACACAAACCCGGTTCACCAGATTACGAGTCTACCACTCTTAACCACTACACTACACTGGCACCATTGGATTACAAAGGGGAGAAAAATCTCCAAATTACATAAATTGCTAGGTTGTGTAAAATACTTTGCTTTTATCTGGTTTTTAAGAAGCAGAGATATAGAAGGGGGGGGAGTAATGATAAAAGTGATACTGATTTTATAACATTCAGTTAGCAATCAAAAGCTTTGCTTAGTTAGATTCAGATTAGTAATCTGACATTAAGGGTAGAAAGCAGTTGAATGTATGCCGTATATGATTTTTATGCTGCATGTTCAATCCCTGGGATCTACAGGTAGGGCTGAAAAAGACTATCTGACTGCACAGAAGATTAAGCAAGCTGTCCGCTCTATCCCTCATAGCATGTTTCTTTAGCAATCTTACCTGCCAAAGAGGGTCCTTTTGCTCAGGGAAGAGTTCAAAGTACTTGTGAGCCAACTGAATTGGAGGTAGTGTCTGCAGCTTCAGGTTAGTCCAACTCTGAACAAAATTAGCCAGATTGACAAAGGTGTACAAACCCAAGCGGTCATTCCCATAGTTAGACAAGTGAGTCATGAAGATGCTGATCTGTAAAACAAAGCACATTTTTCTTACGGTATCACTAGATGGCAGTGAAGTTCCAGGGAAGATAACATCCATGCTATTTGTCCTTAATGCTCTGGCTACGCATGCTCTTATTGACAGGCATATCCTATGCTCTGCTGTGGTGGTAAGACAGCACAGTAAAGCACATTGGGCTCCCAAGGCTGGTATGACGTGGCTAGTTTCTATGCAGCATGCAGTTAGTAGTGCATCAGTGAACTGATGTTACATCAGCTGCAGTGATAAACTAAGTAAAAAAAGAATTTTGGAAGCATTGGGGAGACTTGTTCTCTACCACTATAGACTTTGAATAAGATACGATAAGTACCAATTTTTGGCCAGCAAATGTGCTTGGCAAATGAACAGCTGTTCAATTATTATTATCTAAATATTTTATTAAATGGACTGTATAAATAATATCCCTTCCGCCCAAAATTTTCTTACAGGAAACGGAACAAAAATAATAATCATGTATATTGTTATTAGATGCATATAAAATAAAGTTCCTCCAGATGGCATAAAAGGTCTGTGGTTACTTTTCCCCTGGTAGGAATCTAATGTTGTGTGTGTGTTTTTCCCTCCAAGAGTGCAGTATTTCAAACATTTCTATGCCAAGCAGGTAAGTCTAGATCTTCCAAGGATTTCCATCTCTGAACTACAGAATGTTGTGTAGTGATCAACAAATAAAGCAGCAATCCCTTGCATGGTAACAGAATTCCCTGCAAATTCAACAAGTTATTATAAGGTGCATACAATATCTAATATTTCCCCATGAGTGCTACTTTCCCTGCTATACAACCCCTGGAAAAAAATACAATAGCATTGGTTACACTTCCCTAGAAAAGATCTGAATGTTGTTAAAAATAACTGTCTGAATCAGAAGGGATTAGTCAACCCACAACTTGTGGTTACCAAAACCATGTATTCCTCTCCAAAGGCATGGGCTCTTGTCTTGACCTCACCTCTAAAAGACCGCATGAGACCAGAGACCATCCCACACTCCCTTTCCCAGCTCCCAACTTGGAGCTGGTGAAAAGGGTGGGGATTTCATGCAAAGCAAAAACGAAGCCCTTGTCCCACCTTTCACTCAGAGCTGGAAAGGGAGAGTCTGGAGCTATGTTGTGTTTCTATACTTGCTGGGTTGTTGAAGTATCTGGCAGGTGAGAGCAAAGATGCTACACGTCTGTACCCCTACCCTGAGGCAGAATCAAACCCCAAATTGCATGCTTTCCTTCAACTTTGGGGATGAATCCACTATTATTTGGAATGGAAAGACCAGATAGTTTGACTTGGTGTAAGGCAGCTTCCTGTGTTTCTATGGATCACATTAGCAGTCCTCCCTACCCCACACCTCCAGGATTGGGAGTCCAGGGCTCATAACTAAAGTTCATACAAGGGACGCAGGTGGTGCTGTGGGTTAAACCACAGAGCCTAGGACTTGCCGATCAGAAGGTCGGTGGTTCGAATCCCCGTGACGGGGTGAGCTCCTGTTACTCGGTCCCAGCTCCTGCCAACCTAGCAGTTCAAAATCACGTCAAAGTGCAAGTAGATAAATAGGAACCGCTCCGGTGGGAAGGTAAACGGTGTTTCCGTGCGCTGCTCTGGTTCGCCAGAAGCGGCTTAGTCATGCTGGCCACATGACCTGGAAACTGTCTGCGGACAAACGCCAGCTCCCTCGGTCCATAGAGCGAGATGAGCGCCACAACCCCAGAGTTGGTCACGACTAGAACTAATGGTCAGGGGTCCCTTTACCTTTACCTAAAGTACATACATTAAAGAGAAAGCATTGTATTTCAAACAATATTGTATTTTTGTATTCACAATACCAAATGCAGTATTTTTCTACAAAAGCTGCCCAACTAGCAAACACAGTGCTGAACTGCCTAGCCTTGCTTACATGGGAAACAGCTTGAATATGTTGTTAAAAGGCCCATTCATTGTAGGAATGACTGGATGTGCTAGAAATTGAAATACAGTCTAATATTATAAAACATTTCCTCTGCCTCAATCTGAGATAAGGCATTTCTTTGCATGACAGGAAGAAGGTATGATATTATTTAAACCTTTTCCTCACCCACAAAATCAAGGTTTAGAGAAGGAAAGTTGGATTTGCAGCTTTCAGGTTGCAATGCATTTTAAAACGTACCTTCTGTGCACTCCATTTCCACCCAAAGCTCTGCAATTCTATTTCTGTGCTGCTTCTTTAGCAGAATTTGCAACAAGCATCATCTCACAGAGAATTTGTTTAATGAGTGTCACCTTGTGACACTGCCTGGCTTGTGACTAAAGCCCGGGGCTTCATTTTTTGTTATTCTCAAAGCATGAAGAGATACAAAGAGATATAATTCATAGAACACAATCCCCCTTATAAAGCTAGAATGGTAAAAAAATGTATTTTCAAAAGATGGCTGTGTTCCCTTCAGGCAAGGAGTAATGTATTTTTTGGCCACATGTATAACCTTTTCAAATTTCTTTTATTATTTTTAGTGCTGAAGCCATAAGTAGTCTAGAAACTGGACTGTTACTTTCAACAAAGATATAATTGGAAGGTTTCCCCACAAAAGGTAAGCTTGATTTTTCAGCAGCTTCTTTTTCCTCCTACACCTGTGCTGACCTCTGACATTTATAATGTCAGTTCACCTCCCGGCAATTCTTTACCTGCCAACAACTTTAACACTGCACTGAAAGAGGGGGAAAGAGAGAGAACTTGAAAAGGTTAGTAGTTCAGGGAAAATATGTATTATTCTTTCCCTGAAGCAAATCTCACTATAATCCTAAGAATGTTATGGTGTGGAGGGTTTTTTTTTACTCTTTTTCCTTTCTTTTTTTAATAAAAAAGTGGACTGAATAGATCATAATAAATCATTTTCAAAAATAGGATGCTTTGCCAGGGAACAGAAAAAAATTCAACATGGACCTCAAATTCAGTTTTAGTTCCACTCTGCCTCTGCATTACAAAATGTTCAACATATTTGCAAGAAAAGAGACATGATAAAATGTTAGTTTCAGCTCATAGTGTTAAATCTAGGTTTCCTTTGCTGTTTTAAAATATGTTTATTATATGTTTACTGTTAGAAGGGATTCCAAAATCTGCCTGTCATGTTTTCAAGTTCTACTCAGGAAAGCTTATCACAGCAAAGTCTCAGATGTTTACAGCTGCTTCTCTATGGAGACAAATTTATATTTAGGAAGCCCACTAGTTCTTTGTAGCACTGTGAAGTCCAGCCCCTGAATGGCACCAAGACAAGACTCAGCAGTACGGAAGGAGGAATCATTTCACTGCAGCACTGTGATAGGAGAAGCCATGCCAGGAAAATTGGCCCTTCATCATCTCTTAACCATTTTTAGCAGCCTATAGTAAGGCCTGCCAATTGTAAGTCGGTCCAGGAGAGAACTTGAATGTATGTGAAATGTTCAGTTTATCAAAATAACATTCCACATGTGTAGCTATGTTAGTTTCCATAAGCAAATCCTACAAAGAGCATTGCCTTATATTAAATAATTATACACTTAATATTGGTACAAAGGTATCTGGAACTGGAGCTCATTTCTTCAGATGTGTGAAAATGCAAAACCAAACTAGGAACCAAAACAACCAGCATTTCATTATGCTTAAGCCCTACAATACATTTCCTACATGTGAATTGGTCCTGAGCAATTTCTTAGTGAATATATGCTTTCCAATTCTTCTCAAGCAAATGTGAGTCAGCAATGCACTGATAGCCTTTAACACCCCTCTCCCTTTTAGAAAAGGCAAGACAAGACTGAATGAATTCTACTAACCTTTCCACCCTTTAAAATGTGTGTTTTGGCACATTATTAGATTGCATCCCACCATCTTAAAAGCTTTCTTATTAGAGCAGTTCAGCATTTTGTTGCTTCAGTGAAAAAACACCCACCCTTTTTCACCTTTTCTCCCAAATGAACTTGAATTCTAACAGTGTTTCATTGCACTCCAAGGAAATTAAGATCCTTAAAGGAGAAAATTGAATGGAAAAAAAATGTTTTAAATGATGGTTTAGAGCTACATTTGGCCCCTGGCTAGTAACTGTTTTTTAATTTTCATCTTTTTCAGAACAGTAGCAAAGTTTCTCAATTTTGTTTTCCCATTGCACATAACCCTCTGGGCAAGCTGGATAATCATCTCCTTTTGACTTCTTGCTAGCATGCCTGCTTTCGCACACTGCAAAATCAAGAGTGGCAAAAGGTCTCCCTCCCCTTTGGATCTGTGTTCATTCCAAACCCTTGAAGTAGCAAACATTTCACCCAGCTTTTAGTTTATGATGAAAACATGGAGCAAAAAAGAAAAGAAAAAGAAAACAAGTATTCAGATATTACATCTTAAAATAGTTCAATGTTTTTTTGACAATGTGCTATTCTGCAACAGAACATCCCAGTTGAACCCAACAGATTAGAGGGCAGTGCCGACTGCAATACACAGCCTCCATTCATCTGAAAAGGGCTTGTGGGCACAAGACCCATTGAACCAGTTGAGAATTGCATACTGACACCGCTTTGTGGATAACATTGAAATTACAATATCATAGAATGGAACCATATCAGCTATTGTCCTTTTGTTGGTATGGGTTTTACTTTCTAACACAGTACTCCATTCCTACTTAGTACTGGGGCCATTTCCATTTAAGTTCATACCCTTATTTTGGTTGAAGCACTCACAAAACCTATCATCAATGGGAGGAACCCATTCACTGTGGTTTGATCACACAACTACAACCTACCAGAGCTTTCTAAACTTTTCATGTTGGTGACACACTTTTTAGACATGCATCATTTCACAACACAGTAATTCAGTTTTACTAGTGTTATCCAAGCTACCAGCATGAGTTTGACCAAACTGCAGGAGGCAGTGGAAGACAGGAATGCCTGGCGTGCTCTGGTCCATGGGGTCACGAAGAGTCGGACACGACTAAATGACTAAACAACAACAAGCAAACTGAAGGTTAAATTAACCCCTTCCAGCCCTGGGAGAAGTGTGGGGGTGTTTGCATGACACACTTACACACTGCAGCCAACACACATGTTATGACACAGTTTGGAAAGCTCTGACCTAAATGGTTGTGAATTCACCTTTAGAAAGCAACTGAAGTTCCTGCGTAGAGTCAGGGTAGCATTATGAGGACTCCAACCGAGGAAGGGAGGCTGGAAAAAACACTCTACCTTGGTCCTTTCCCCCTTCATCCAGTCTCAGGTCTCCAACATTCTCTGATATTTCTATCTGAATGTCTATCACCCCAAACTCAATTATGCCTGAGCCTGAATTTTTCATATTTGACCCTAACCCTGCCTCTCCTCAGTTACTCCTCATCTCTGATGATAGCATCATCATCCACTCTATTGTCCCAGAACAAACCTTGGCCATATTTTTAATCATCCTTTCCCTTTGCACCTATATTCAATCTACTGTCAAGACATGTTGCTGCGTTCTATACAACATAGAAAGCCTGTCTGTCCTCTCAGTTCTGTTGGCATCCATCCATTCGTCTCAGGAAACAATGGAGGAGTCTGCCTTTTGGGGTGAGATCAAGCTGTTGGAAGGTTGCAGCAACTGCTGCGGCTGTAGAGACTGATGCGCGACAGACATATTTTGTTGCAGCTGAAGGAGATGAAGGTGTCTGGTTGTGCTGCTGCATGTGGAAGGTGGTCGTAAGTTGCCCAGCAATCACTTCCACAAAGCAGCATTCTCAACATGCAAGCCTGGTAGACCTTCATCTTAGTAATGGATGTTAGCATCACATTCTCCTTTCAGTTAAATCTCTGATATATGCTCTACTTAAGTCCTAACCTGACCACTAAAAAAAAGGATGAAGGAAGGAAAGTGGTAACATTGTGGGTAAACAATTCAGCTTAAGATAGGAAATATGGGTTCTAAAACTAGATTAATGAAAATCAGAAAAATGCATTCCTTAATTTTGCAACTGAACTTAGATGACCAGATGAGCACACAATAAGAAGTTTGGCAAGTCTTCTGAATACTATTCAGGGTTCTGAAATACTGGTGATAACTTCCTTTTGAAAATGTTTGCTAGCACCAATATATTGCTCTAGCAGACTACCATAGGGACTAACATAAATTGGCTTCAAGCAATTCAATTCCAAGTACATATTTTCAAGTTGCTAATTCAATTTCTTACATCTTTTTGTCATTGGCTTAATTTTGGCATTAGGTTTACTTGATACATTGTTTAATAATGGGAGCAGAAGTAATGTCATGTAATCCAGTGCTTAAAAACAAAATGATTGGTGGTTAATGAATCTGTTTCACTTAAGTGCTAGAAGCAAATATTCTTTTAGTTTAATATAGTGCTGTTATTTTAGCTGCAGAACAAATGTTTACAGGCCACAAGAGCGTGTTTAACTTTCAGACCATCTATTTTCCAATTAATTTTGCATTGTGTACACTGTGTATGTTGGTCCCTGATATTGTCTCCATATTACTCTGAAGAGTTCAATCTCAGGTATTCAGAGACTCTTAACAGCTGCTCTTGCTCCATTAGACTCACAAAGTGACAGAATAATGAATTAGGTTTCTGTCTGCACTTGAATTTATTTTCTTAAATTTGTGAAGGAAAAATAACCTTTTTTTAAAAAAAAAGATAGATGGCATGAAAGAACACTATTCAAAGTTTGAAATAAAAAGGGTGCTGCCTGCAATGTCACACTTTTCTTCAACATAAGCTGTATAGGAAAATCTCACAACTACCATAGATCTCCATTAGTAAATATCGATAAGAGAGGGTTGGGTGAAAACTCAGTAAGTAATGCTTTAGTATCACTGAAATCAATGGAACCAGATAGTCATGGCTAACCTAAATCACATTGAATTCTGTGGGAGTAGATTTAATCTCGATCCAATCCAGAATTTTATTTTTTTGGATATATTTTTTAACAGAACCTGTTGGACTGCATAAATAATACAGAAAGCCATATTTTATTACAGATAGGCAGGGCATAACTGCTCAGACAAAACTGATTGTGTGTAGGATCCAAAGAAGAATGAGGTTGCTTCTAGTGGTGCAGAGAGCCTGGAGCAGCACCCTTTATGGTGGCAGGGCTGTAAGTGGATGGCAACATGGCTACACATATCCATCCTTGAACTTCTCTGGAACCAAGCTTTCATCTACTAGCCCAAAGAACAGGACTTGATGTCTGGAAGGTTTCAGCTCTGCCACACTGAGAAATTACTTGTGCCCTCAATTTCAGTTCTGTAATTTATAACATAAAATGCACTAGAACAAGAGTTCTAAAATATTTTGTCCCACAGACGATATCAAATCTGCCTAAAGCACGTACTCAAGCAGAGCATCATGCATTACAACACTGAAGGAGGTTGATGTGGAACATGAAAAGAGAGAGGGAGCAGTCTTGGAAGGAAAAAGGATCTGCTGAAAAATCAAGCTAACGTTTTGTGAGGAAACCATTCAATTATATATTTGCAATTAAAAGATGCAAAGCTGTCAGTTATTTAATTATCACTATTATTAAGAGGAAATATTGATATTCTGCACAAAATGTGTTAGGTTAGTTATGTAGGTTGGTTTCATGGACTAAACAGTTAATGAAATAAAGGTTTTGAGGATGGGTATAATACTGTTTGAAATCTCTTATCTGACCTGTTGTTTTCATCATCTGTATTTCAGTCATACCAACAAATTCTAAAGGCATACTATAAGCAGTACAGAAAGCCATCCCAAAGTCTGCAGCAACATCCATTTTTCTTACCTTTACAAGGCCATAAATAACACACAGGTATGATAAATGCCAATGTATGGTTCTCCATCTCTTTATAGGAAGTCCACGGCAAAGCTTACAAGGGCAATACATCTGTGGCAGCCTGGTATGATATCCTGATGAAGCACTATTATACTTAAGGCCTGTAAAGTGCTATGCGGTTCCAATTCATTGTTCAGAAAGAGCCACAGCTGGAGGAAACGAACTATTTAAATTAGACTTCCATTTTGAAATGAGGCTAATAGTGCCAGCCATATCTAGAAAGCACAGAAATCCCACACAGCCATTAGGATGCATTGGGGGGGGGGGTGTGTGTTACAAATCTCAACCATTGCAGTGGCTTTCTTATTAAAATTTCTGTAACACTTTTTTGGGAGCTAAAATTTAGGTAATAGACAGAAATGAGTATATCAAAAATATATACTAAATATTGCATCAGAAAACCCTATCATTAGTTAAATTAGTAAAATAATAATAATCAGGAGTTGTATCCAAGAAAATCATTGTGTGTGAGGCACAGCTTAGAATCATAGAATCTTAGAGTTGGAAGGGACCCAAGGGTCATCTCGTCCAACCACCTGCAACTTCTTTGATCACAATGGAACTCCTCCCAAACACCCCCCAGATCTTCCATGGAGGTTTGCCTAACCCTCCAGAGTGGGTTTGGGGGAAGTGAGAGGGCGCTTCCATTGCACTCATGGAAGGCATTCCATGCTGTCAATGATTAAGTTGAATACAATACCAGGATTCTAGGCAAATCAAATTATCTCTTCTCTTGCCTCTAGAAGGTTAATACTGAGTGACACCATAAGGTTTCTCTGGGCAGCATGTGGCACAGGGCTTGTACTTCGACAGAGATAGCTCTTATTTTGTGTTATCTGGTTTTTGGCAGAGGTAGAGTAACAGGACCTGAAGCACATGCCTTTCAGGTGGTCTAGAACAGTGGTTCTCAACCCGTGGGTCCCCAGATGTTATTGGACTACAACTCCCATCATCCCTGAGCTCTGGCCTTGCTAGCTGGGGGTGATGGGAGTTGTAGTTCAACAACATCTGGGGACCCACAGGTTGAGAAAGGCTGGTCTAGAAGGTTGCCAGTTTGTCATAAGGAGGATAACTGCTCAGGATACACTGAACTCGGGCCATTTATGCCCTTCATTCGCAGAATGTACCATGCCCCATGTAAATATAGCATAAACAGATACAGGAAGATGATTGCAGAATGGATGTGTTATCTATTGTAGCTAAGGAATAATGTCTACATGCATGGCAGGAAGCAGACATAAAGTAAAGATACAGAAGTATTCCTTTAGATTTATAGACAGGTGTGTTTGTATGTTGAACTCAACTTGGCCCTTGGGTATAATTGCTCTTCTACGGGCTCAGAGATACTGATAATGCCTTCCTGTCATGTTTTATTAGCTAATCCTGCAAAACAAATATACTACTGAATGGCACTGTTCTATATCTGGTTCAAAACCTACATGTTTAGTTTCTTCATCATTCACAAGATGCCCTTAGGAGACTGGTAGCATCTCATCCTTTGAAACACTGAATGGAAGTATGATTCTACTAGCCCATAATATTTATTTTCAATTGTCAACAAAGCAAGAAAGAGAGATGCAGCAGGTCAGATCTAATGGAACTCTACTGCACTTGAAAGGAATTATTCCATTTAGGATGGGGAAAGCAATTTTTGCCAATTTCCCCCTTCCTGCTGCAGCCCCTGGTATCAACCTCTTCACTGTTCCATAGGAATCCAGATTTTCATAGGGTACCATGACTCTGCATGGGGAAAGGAGGAATCTGTGAAAATCTCCACTTCTGTTTGTGGAACTTTCTATAAGTGCAACTTTTCATTAGCTAGGAACTGTCCCAAATGTTTCCAATATGGCCACCAAACTTGAGGACTTGTCCTTATCATGTCACTATGAATCTGCACAATGGCCCCTCTCATGC
Source organism: Podarcis bocagei (assembly GCF_964188305.1). Taxonomy (NCBI): domain Eukaryota; kingdom Metazoa; phylum Chordata; class Lepidosauria; order Squamata; family Lacertidae; genus Podarcis; species Podarcis bocagei. The sequence goes on from NC_138134.1 coordinate 52,229,581, forward strand.
TGATCAAGAAGCCTCTAGCAGCTGTGGAACAACATAACCACTACTGTTTCTAATTCACATAAGGAGACTATTGCGGCAACAATTATCTGCTTCATTGAGAACTTACAGCCTTATCTCCCTTACATTCTAGTAGTGGGTTAGCCCAAGGAAGTAAGCAATAAAAACAGAAGAAAAATATGCTCAAAGGCAATCAAGTTCTTACTATGGATCAGCAAGCAGGCCTTGTTGCAGAAAAACCACCACAGTACTGTCAAAATGTAACACCATCAATGGTAATAACAGTATCACTGACTTGAAAATGAAGAAATATTAGCATGGCAGACAGCCATGTCTGGAAGCAATGCAATGTGAAGTAAATTGTCACCTGAGGTGCCAGGCTTGAAGTCATGACAAAAATAAAACAAAAGAATTCTATGCTGAGCAAAATAGGTAGCGTTAATTACTCAGACAGGCAAAGTTTAAAAATGTATATTCATCAAATAATCTGTGCCTTGGGACAGATAAGAGAGACATTTAATGACAGGAAGAAACACAAAGTACTGCGAGGAAAAGCTGTCACAATCCCTCTCCTTCCTTCCTAAACACTGGGTACACATACCAATGTTGTTGTTTAGTCGTTTAGTCATGTCCGACTCTTCGTGACCCCATGGACCAGAGCACGCCAATACACATACCAATACAAAGTATAAAGGGCAATTGGAAGCCACAAAGTGGGTCTGTGTGTATACAAACATTACTGCAGTGCTCTCACTGAAGAAATCTAAAATGGAAGAGTCTTCTGCCAGCAAAGCCAGCTTAGCCCAATGCAGTAGACAAAGGTCCAAGACTTTATGAGACAAGAGGAGGCCCATAACCTAACAAAAATGGTTTTGAGAATTTCTATTTAGGGCAGGGAGGCACAACCCATCTGTATGAGCGTATGAGGCCCCTTGCAAAGAAACAACAGTTACTGGGAAGCAATTTTAAATACTGTACATAAAACTGTTTTTGTGGAAGGGGTGGGTTGCTGTTTTTTTTGGCTTGTGGGCTTTTTGTTCTTTTTTATTATGTATTTTGTCTTTTTATCCTGTATTTTTATGTTTTGAACTGCCCTGAGATCTACAGATGAAGAGTGGTATACAGATTTAATAAATAATTATAAAATAATAAGTGTAATCCCGACCAAATGAATTAAAGTGAAAAATGAAATCACAGGAACAGCTGCCTTACATTAAACCAGACCATTAGTCCATCTAGCTCACTATTGTTTACACTGATTGGCGGTGGCTCTCCAGGGTTTCAGACAGGGGTCTTCCCCACTCCTACCTGGAGATGCTGGGGATTAAATCTGGGGTCTTCTGCACATAGAGCAGATGCTCTGTCACTCTACTAGGGCCCTTCCCTAGTCTTCATGGACTCCACGCTTGCTATCTCCTGATAGGTGGTCTCACTAGTTGGCTACAAATGATATTAAGGCTGCAATCCCCCACACATGTACATGGGAGCAAGTTCCATCAAATTCAACCAGACTTACTCCTAGGTAGATATGCACAGCTTTGCATTATACAAGCATTTATCCCAGTGAGTCTGTCCCTCCGTAGCCTATGGGTGTGCAATGATTATTTAAAAGTGAATAGTGTGCTATCAACACTGTTCTTTATGCACTGCTGGAATTTATGCTCTCTACATGCTTTATGAACACAATGGGCTTTGCTGCTAGGATAATTTTATACCTGCTATCAGATCACAGTTCAGCCAGCGACAGAGGGGATGTAAACCAATTCCACAAAAGTGCACGCATTAGAAGACTACTAGATGAGCTATTTTAGAACACAAGCTTTTATGTTTCCCACAAACACAGCAAACAGATAATGTTTTTGTGCATAGTACTAAACCTGAAGGATCTGGAAACTTAGAAGGGAATAGAGCTAATATAAATGATCAAGTCATGTAAGACATTCACATAGGCTACTATTTTACACTGCTGTGGCTGTTTTTCAGCACAAAGGAGGATGTAAAATAAACTTCATAGCACAGCCAAGGTGGTACTCTCCAGATGTTTGTAGAGTACAACTTTCATCAACCCCAGTCGGCATAGCCAAATGTTCAGGGAATATGGCAGATGTAGCCTAATGTCAACTGAAGGACACTAAATTATCTTACCCCTGTTTTATACATTTATTTCCATTATACAGTTAGATCTTGAAGTGCAGTTTGGTCTTGTCTGTGAGCTGTAGGGGTGACCAACGTTGTACCCATGAAGGCCTTCAGTGGCACCTCTGGGCAGAAGCCCCGGTTTCTAAGTTTTTGTTTAAAAAAGTACATCTATAGCCCTCCTAAGAAGTAAGTTATAAAACTAAATGCGCAGGTACCATTATAAGTGATTTCTGTGAAATGAGCCAGCTAGCTGCTCCCATCTGTCTGTGATTTTAGCCAATGAATTTTAGCTATGACTGATAAGTGAATTGCTCAGACATTAGGCAAGAGGAATCCCTGGAGTCCTAAAGAGCTGCTGTTTTCCCCTTCCCCTCAGTGCACTTTTCCTGTTTCTGCCTTTTTTCATAGTCCTTGGAATCTCTATAGTTTGTTCTTTTTCTCCTAACAACCAGGATACAACTTTCCCATGGTGAGTTCATCTGAGATCAGGCAGTCCCTGAAAATTATTTTCTGCAAATGCTACAACAAAACAAGTGTGGGTGGATTCAAAAGAATCACCCCTTTCTTCAAAAGGTAAATATGAAGACTTTGCAAAGAGGCTTAGGCATGTTCAGCAGCTAAACACCATTAAGAATTCATTGTACAGTCAACTTAAAAGTACAATGGAAGCCATGCCTATCCAGAAATGTGTCACATTGTGTTTAATGGGGTTAAGACAGTCTAGGCTTGGGTTTAAGGTTGGCATTGGAGGAAAATAGGGGTTTTGTCCCTGGAACAGTTGTATGGCAAGCAGAAATTGAACAGGTTAAGTCTTTTGTATAGCTTTAACTGACTAAACTAAAACACAGAGGGTTAATATGACTAACATTGGACAGCATAGTATGTCCATTTATTTTGGTGGGCCTCCTCTGCATATGACTTAGCTGGATATCACGAATATCTTTTACCACCGTGTTACTAAGCAAACAACAGGATATATTGAACCTAGACCAGAATATTTAATTGTAGAAATACATGTGACAAAAGTATTTGACCTTAAACGTATCAGTTATAAACTGAACTGTTAGAACCCAATACTAAGAATTTGTCAAGAATGTATAACTTGCTGCTGAAATGGAATACACAAGATGAAACAGTTAAATCAGCAATGATTAAGTGGGCACAGGACATTGGTCATAACATTATGTTTGCTGACTGGGAATGGTTGTGGAACACCGGGATAAAATTTACGGCATGTAATGCCTTAAAGGAAAATATTATGAAAATGATATATAGGTGGTACATGACCCCAGTCAAGCTAGCAAAAATCTACCATTTGCCTGATAATAACTGTTGGAAATGTAAAGAAACTGAAGGTACTTTTTACTACCTTTGGTGGACGTGCCCAAAGATTAAGGCTTTCTGGGAGATGATATATAATGAAATGAAAAAAGTACTTAAATGTACCTTCCCTAAGAAACCAGAGGCCTTTCTCTTGGGCATTGTTGGCCAATTGGTGCTAACTTTTTTTATGTATGCTACGACAGCAGCAAGAATACTCATCGCAAAGTATTGGAAGACACAAGATCTACCCACTCTGGAAGAATGGCAGATGAAGGTGATGGACTACATGACACTGGCCGAAATGACTGGCAGAATCCGTGATCAGGGGAAAGAGACGGCGGAGGAAGATTGGAAGAAATTTAAAATTTATCTTAAGAACTATTATAAAATTGATGAATGCTAAAATGTCGAGGTTTTGAGAAAGAAAAGGAGATTACAGCGACAAAAGATTAAGTTAAAGAAAAGAATAAGAAGAAATATATTTGATATAATTATTTAGGATTTGCTGAATTAATTATGGAAATTGGGATGTAGAAAGGGGAGGTTTGGGGGAGTCCGAGAAGTGAGGGATATGAAAAAAAGATTATGAAATTATACATGTTTGTATGTCTTTTTATTTGTTTGTATTGTCTATAAAAATTTTGTAAAACCAATAAAAAATTTATATATTAAAAAAATTAAACATATCAGTGATAGCAGCTAAATAAAAATACTGCCAATGGTTTAACTTGCAATTACTTAAGGTTGTGGACCTCTTTAAAACAAGCTCAATGATTATTTTCTTTAAGTGTCTTAAAATAATGTGATTTACTTACTGGATTGAGAACAACAGTGAAAAACAGTTCCCCACCCTGTATACTTTTGTTCAGTTCTTTAGGACCACCAGGATACTCTTTGTAGAAAATGGTGTGAGTAAAGAGACCACAAGTTTGTCGAGGAAGAACCTACAGAAAAACAGTGAGGGGAAGGGCAGAATGAGGCATGAGTCCCAGAAATTTTAATGGAAGAGATATTAACACGCACTTAATTCTCGCACTGTAATTGGTACAATTTGAATATGCTTAACTTTGTTGGGTTATTTTTTTAACCTTAATTTTGATGTACAGAAAAATGCACAGAATAAAGAAAAACTACAAACTCCTGGGGCAGCAGCATATTGATAGGTACAGTAGCAACACCCCATATTGTGCCAGTGCACCAATGTCCAAAGAAGCACCACATGAGCAGCTTGCTTGTTAATTTATTTATATATGTATTAATATATTTAATAATGTGTTGATATTTATAACTTTGGAAAAAACTTTTTTTTGGTAAATTGTTTTTATTGATTTTTCAAATCTTATCGAATCAGCCACAAATTAAAACTAATTTAATACATTTCCCCCAAAAAATTGGCCCAAAAACCCCTTTCAATGTGACCTACAATAATCTCAGGCTTGTCCGTTCCCCATTCCTTCCTCCTTCTCTTGACACAGCACTGAGGAGGAGATCAGATGCTTTCTCTTCCATTTTAAACAAATGTTCATCATCGGAAACCAAACAGCTCACCATGATGTTTTTGTGGATGAAGCCCCTTCTGTACCGTGCAGGTTTCAGGTGTGGATACTCTTCTGTGCTGGTGATTCTGATATTCCAGACTTTCTTCCAGGCATCGTAAAGTTGGACATGGACAGGATAGACGCCAGAATGGTGTGGAGCTACAGCATATCCCAGATCAGTTGGAACGCCATGTTCCTGAAACAAAGCAAAACAAAAACCTGGAGAGCTAATCACCTAAAAGCTCTCTGTGGGCCTCTCACCCAAGCAAATATATGAACAAGTGTGATAATAATAATAATAATAATAATAATAATAATAATAATAATAATAATAATAATTTATTTATATCCCGCCCTCCCCAGCCAAAGCCGGGCTCAGGGCGGCTAACAACAATCAAATAATCAAACAATCAAACAATCCAGCATTCTAAAAACATTTCATTATAAAAATTAATTAAAATCAAATTAATGGCAACCATTAAGCAAAATTCTGTGCAGGTTGCCAGAGGGAGTCAGGCTGCGCCCTGACCAAAGGCCTGATGGAACAACTCTGTCTTGCAGGCCCTGCGGAAAGATGTCAGGTCCCGCAGGGCCCTAGTCTCTTGTGACAGAGCGTTCCACCAGATTGGAGCCGCAGCCGAGAAAGCCCTGGCTCTAGTTGAGGCCAGCCTAACCTCTCTGTGGCCTGGGATCTTCAGGATGTTTTTATTTGCAGACTGTAGGTTCCTCTGTGGGGCATACCAGGAGAGGCGGTCCCGTAGGTACGAGGATCCTAGGCCGTATAGGGCTTTAAAGGTTAAAACCAGCACCTTAAACCTGATCCTGTACTCCACCGGGAGCCAGTGCAGCTGGTATAGTACCGGATGAATGTGATCTCGCAGCGAAGACCCCATAAGGAGTCTCGCCACGGCATTCTGCACCCGCTGGAGTTTCTGGGTCAGTCTCAAGGGCAGCCCCACGTAGAACGAGTTACAATAATCCAGTCTGGAGGTGACCGTCGTGTGGATCACAGTGGCTAGGTCAGGGGCCAACTGCTTAGCTTGGCGGAGATGAAAAAATGCCGCCTTTGTTATAGCTGTAATCTGTGCCTCCATAGAGAGGGAGGTATCGAAGATTACACCCAAACTCTTAACGGACACTTTCTTTCACATCTTGCTTTCAGGTACAGTGCCACAGAAAAGATGACAAAAATGGCAGGCAGACATTTTGGTCCACTAGAGGAAGAAGTCCAAAAGCAACAATAGCATACCCTTATTAGCGTTAACTAAAAGTGACAAAGTGATGTGCAAGGTCCCTTTCCAGCTTTTCAGCTGTCATGGAACTTAACATACATTTTTTATCTGCATAAAGTATGATAGGTATAATATATTTTGCAATGCATGGAAACAACAACAACAAGGAGGAAATCAATATGTAAGTTTCTGAAATTCAATCACTTGCTTTGCTTTTCATATATGTCTATACATGCAGACAACCTGTTAAATCCATACATTGATCCTTATGATATTGTTATTCCAGTTGACATTCTGTTTCTTTCCTTCTGAACAGAATATATTCAAAACCTACAGCAGGTTGGGCAAATGTCAGCTTGAGACTTTTCTTTCAGGTTCCTTTTTCATGCTAATGAAAGCTTATAAAGGAAACTTATAAAGTAGCTTCCTCCTACATTTTTTCTGATTAGTTCAGTGCACTTTTTGTCTAAGATCTCCTCTGTTGCAAGTGCAATAGCATGTGGCCTTTGTGTCTTCCATTCTGTAATGATCATGACTTCCATTCAACAGTAATGCCACCAAGGTTTCTCTTTTGTTGTATCTCTAGCAGTGTTCTATCAAGATATCTAACATGCAAATTATCCTCCCTGAATAACTTGTTAATTTAAATAGACTTATGTGGCTTATTTTAAAATCCTGGATGAACCCCATATGCCTAGATAATGGCAAATCTTTTTCCTCCGGATTTTTAATCTTTTTTATAAGCCTTACACTTTAAAGCTTAAAACGAAGGAAGCTGTGTAATTTTAAGTCTCTACTTTTTTATTTCACTAAATTCAATTTAGGTCTCCTTTGGAGATTCCTATCTGCCAGCATAATGCAATTTCAAAATTCTGTTTTAAAGTTAAATTCCTAAACTGGTCCCTGTGTGTCTGCTGATTCGCATTGAACATTTCTCCTCAACACTTCTGTTGCCGAACAAAGGTTCAAGATGCCTAGCCATATTGTACGTAGCACAATAATCAATATAACTGGCTCTCCATTTACCAACTCTTATATTTCTGAAAATTAGGCTGAGACAAGAGGTTGCAATGCAAGAACTGTATGTAAGAGTAATGCTAAAAATTTCTCCATAATAAACATTTTCCAGATCACAGTACGTAACTTTATAGGATGACTGCACACATAAAGAACTTATTGACATATTTGTTATCAATATATTAATTCACCCATGTAAAATGTATACAAAAATACCTGAATTAAGAGCAGAAGGCAGATTTCAGGCAAAATGGAGATCTTTTGGCTTTCTTCTGTTGTTTACTTCAAGTATAATTTTTAAAAACGACAATAGCAGTGTTCTTGATAGAATTTTCCTTAGCCAAAACAGGGCTAGCCAATAAAGGTAGTTCTGCATAATTCCCCTGGGATAGTTTTAATTTTTATGTGAATTTAAAATAAATAAGAATATATAGGTATACTCTCAATTTATCTGAATGTTTATATTTACAATGGAAAAAAACAGTGTATTTTCAATACTTTCTATATGAATATTCAGTGTCTGTTGTACACTTATAGCACAACTGTGGCTAATTGCGGAGAAAAAAGATTTTGAAAATACAAATTTCATACTAAATCCACTTTCTTTGGAGTAAGTCTGATTGAATTCAATGGGACTTGTGTAATACACACACAGTATATATATGTATATATATATTGAGAGAGAGGATTGCGCTAAAAGAAATAGTTTTCGGGAAACTTATTTAGGGGCTTAAAGCTTAATTGTAAAGGTAAGCAAATAGTTTTTTACTGTAATCTTGTCATTTGTTCATAGGTGGTCTTGTGTGAGACATCGTAAATCCTGACAAATCCCCAGTATCTAGGTACAGCTGGGAATGTACCCTGTCTGAGAACTGCTGCCAGTCAGGCCTCGACCACACTTTGCATGCCCAGTGCCTAGAACACAATGGTCCAAGTGGTTTTCTGCTTGTCCCATGCTTTCTAGGTAAAAGTCCATGCAGTTTTCTGTTTGCTCTGCCACTTGCCCTAGGAAAACCTGCTTTTTAACCACTGAATCAGAGCCTTTGTCAATCTGCAGAAAACTCAGCCGATGTTTGCTCTGATTCCATGGTAAAGAGTGGGTTTTGCTTGGGGAAAGAGGTGGAACAAGCGGAAGTGTGGATGAGCCCTCAGTGTAGACAATTCCAAGATAGATGGGAAAAGAAGTTGGCCCAGTATAAAGCAGCACCCTATTTAACTTTAGGATGTACCAAAATGGAGAGCATTTTCTGACCAAGAGGCAGATAATGACTAAGAATATGATCTTCAAAGCTGTATCACTGGGGGCTGGCTCAGAGCTTTCTCGCATTTAATCTTGCTGGTGATCCTGCTGATGGTCATGGTCATTCTTGAGCAAGGAACACATGGTTATTGGCTGGTGGCAATTTTCCTGATCCCAGAGGCTGGAAAATGTACCTTTGAAATCATGAAAGTGGCCAGGGTCTATTTCCATCTGAACTAGTTATGGGACTGTTATTGGTAAAAGTGCAATGACAATTGATTTGAATTTGAGGTGGTGCTGCAAAATAGTTGTGCCTGTTCTGTGATTTTATTATACTTGCCCAGTGGCATCATATAACCATGACTGAATTCAAATGCGTTTCTTAACAAGCTGAGAACAGCAGCCCAGATAAATTGATCTAAGAGGCATTTCAATACATTCCCTAAATGGAAAACGCTAAATTTATGAGATTAGAGTGGAAAATGTGTACTATGAATTAGGAAGCAAAACTGCCAAATCCACAGTATATGGATTAAACTCACTAAGGCAAATTTTTTGTTGAGGATCATCTGTTCTACCAGGGATGATTCATTATGGAAGAGATGAGGCTGCATGTGGCTCCACATATGAGGGAACCACCAAAATTCATCCACAGACCCCAGTAATAGGTCATCGCCTTCGTCTTCCTCTGCAGTTCCTGCAGAAATAAATAGATTCACAGAATAACTTTTCCACTTCATTAAAAAAATGCTTTAACAAATATTTGAGAAAAGCACAATGAACTTTAGAATTAGATCACAACAAATTCTGGCAGGAAGATCAACCCAGCCTCATAAGCAACCAACAGCCAAACACAGAAGGCAGCTCACACAGAAGGCAATTCATCTGGTCAAGTCACTTAAGGCAGTTGATGAAGCATCTATGTGGCTAGGTGCCTACGCAGAAAACCAACCACAAAACTGAGAAAGCACCATTAACGGGGGGGGGGGGTAGAGCAAAAATAAAAATAAGGTGCTTGAAATACGATTTATTCCAGGTCTGCAAGAAAAAATTACTTCAAGCACCCTGGTGCAGATTTGGAAAAGAAGTGGCATTAAAAACATTGTGGCTGCATATTTACAAAATCATTCACACGAATTTAAGGGATGGGGTGTGGATCTTTCCAGAGCAACTTAAGACTAACATCTAGAAAACTGGCAAAAACCTTGAGGATGGGATTTCATTTTGCCAGGCTAAGTATTCTAAGACAAGCAGAGCTGTGAGCAATCCAGAATCACCACATTTTACATAAGAATGCTATAGAGTTTGAGGCCAGGGACAGGGTGAGACAGTAATGTCCAAGAAGTCAAACTGTGTGCCTGGTGAGCAATTTTCCGCTTGTAGCTAGACTTGCCAATGTGACTGATTAATAGTGCTGAGGGTCAGGGCAGAAGAATGAGTCGTTGGATCCTATTATATGTGCACAACAGACAAGGTAAGGAGCACTACCTTGCTTGAGTGTTTGAACATAAAGTTTTAATTGAATAAAGAAGGTGATATCAATTTGTGACAGCCCATTTATGCAACAGCTATTCCACTGGCGGCCACTTTATTCACAGTGTAACAAAGCAGTCAAAACCAATGGGTGTCATCCTGGTGAAAGATGTTGTGCCTCCTCACAATCCATAAGACTGAACATAAGCATTGTCTTAATAACATCTGTGTTTGAACAACATGTTCAAAGTTGTCATTGGTAACTGCTCCACATTTATGGGAAATTTCCCCCCATGAGATTCACCAGTGCTCTAGCCAAGTATTCTGGAAACTTCTTTGTGACATAATAAATCAAGTAGCTCCCTGAACTGGTGAGATGTTACATTAATCTTATTTGGTGCCATTATTAATAATGGTACCAGTTTCTGGGCCTTACAAATGAAAAATCTGTTTTGTTTTTGTTTGCTGTGGTTGTTTATTTAAGATCCTGATTTATCTGGTGTGGTAAATGCAGTCTCATGCATACAACGTCTGCCTTTCTATTGATAAAACTTCTTTTCCTACTGGTGCTCTTTGAGTCAGGGAGGAGCAAGTGGTTTTAGAACTGAAACAGCATTTTAGGCAGCTGAAATGATGCCATAGACTGCTTGGGATCATTAGATTTTAGGAGTTCATTAAAACCAATGACTTTTGTCATTGGACAATATGGCCATTTCAGGGGTGAGCCAACATAAAGAGATCTGTTCTGTGGTAGTTATTTAGATGCACTGCTTTTACATGCCACGAGAGATTCAGGTCTTGTGCACACTGCAGCTACGATGCAAATTAACTAATCCTTTCCCTGTTTCTCAGCACAGCAGCCATTTTACAAACTGTTTCTATTGGTGAGAGTATGGTAAACTAGGGTGCATCTTGACTGGCATTTTTTTTTTTTTTTGCACTGTCTAACATTCATAGCTGAGTCAATATTTAGCATTTTCGGCACTCCATTTCTCCTTCTGCACCAGAAGGTGATGACAATGGGCTGCATTCAATGCTGCAGCTACACTTAAGCAACAGAACTTCCTCTTTCTCTTCTGGCCTTTTCATCAACACCACCCAACACCCTCAAAATGGGAGAGTGGGGACTATCTGGAGGTTTGTCCCACGGATCCAATCAGCAAGCCCTAGGGGCTCAGTGGTTTAGACCACCGCACCACCTACCTGCCTTTAATATATATTTCACAAACTCTATTAATGTTTATATTTTTTAATGATTTCTTTTCCCCATGTTTTTAGCTATTCCTGTTTTAGCTGTAAGCCACATTGAGTCCCTGTCAGGGAAAAAGGTGGAACAAGAAGAAGGAGGAGGAGGAGGAGCAAATATATTGCAGTGCCAACTGACGGTTACTTTAAAATCATTTCCCATTACAGCTGGAGATGGACAAAATAGACTTTGCAACTTTTAGTAATTCCTTTTGTGCCATGTTTCTAGGCACAGGTCTGGGCTTCAAAGCTCCATGTCTCAGCAGAGGTTTCCCCCTGGACCTGGCCCTTTCCCAGGAAAGCCTGTGTTTTACTGCTGAATTGGAGCAAACGGCAATTAGATATTCCAGTTTACAGTAGAATAACATTCGTCTTGCTGCATGTTTACAAAAAGGGAACATGCATCTCAGATAACAGTAACGTTATGGATAAATGCGTGACATGACACATGAAAGCTGGCTGGAAAAACAATCTGCCTGTTCCTCCAATACCACCTTCTGCCTCAATCTGTGTGTGCAGCAGGGCTGGGGATATCACGATGGCCCCATGACCACAGTAACCCTGCCAGGATTATTTCACACAAAAAACCAGTGAAGGTTAGCCAAAAGAAAAAGAACAACAAGAGAAAGAACTCAGGGTTGCTGTGAGAATAAAATGAGGCGAAGAAAGTTAGGTTTGCCACCTTGACATCCTTGGAGGAAAGCTGGGATATAAATGTAAATCAAATGTAAAGAGCAGAGGGGGGGGGGAATCCAGTATTCAACATCAGCATTGGAAGGGCTGCAGAGTGGTACCTTGGTTCTTAAATGTCTTGGTACTCAAACAACTTAGAACCCAAACACTGCAAACCCAGAAGTAAGTATTCCGGTTTGCAAACTTTTTTCGAAAGCCAAACGTGCTGCATTTTGAGTGCCACACTTCCATTTTGAGTGTTACACTGAGGTCTGTCCGTTTTTGCTATTTATTTTGTGTTTTTATTTTTGCGGCTCTTTTTGTTTTGTTTTTGTGACTGTGTGGAACCCAGTACAGCTACTGACTGATGGATTGTGTGACTGCAGTACATTGTTTATTGCTTTCATTTTATGGATCAATGGCCTCATTAGAGAGTAAAATTCATGTTAAATTGCTGTTTTAGAGGTTGTTTTTAAAAGTCTGGAATGGATTAGTCCATTTTGCATTACTTTCTATGGGAAAGCGCACCTTGGTTTTGGAAAGGACTTCCAGAACGGATTAAGTTTGAGAACCAAGGTACCACTGTAATTATTATTACAGTGCAATCCTATGAATGGAGATGTAAATCCAAATGAGTTCTATTGGGACTTAAACCCAAGTGTGTACCAGGATTGTGGCTTAAAGCTGGTTGATGGCAAGTGCTGATAAGTGGTTTACAATTTAATGCACTTTACAAATTTGACTGGGTTTAACGCGGAATCTCCCAGTCTATCACTACACAGTTGCATCAATTTGCATAACACTTGTGATTCTATTCGGCAAAGTATTACATAATGTCAAGGAAAACAGCTTTTTCCATTTGTGTTGAACTTGCATACCAGGTCAAACGTCAGCATCTTAATTAAGGCCAAGATTTTAAGAGACAGAAAGAAATTCTCAATAGCAGCTGTCCAGAATTTGGCTGGTGAATCCCAACATGATAGTTGGAGCTCATTAGCTAATTGCAAGAAACTTGTAGATGCATTCTGAGATAGCGGGAATGCTGCAGTACCAGAATGTCAGAGTTATGACATTACAGTGGATAAGACATCAGCCATACAAACTGATACAACACTGAAAATGTTTGGGATTTGAGTGCCAGACTAACTCACTTTGTAAAATTCACAACATAAGGAAGAGTTGATTGGTTTTCTGGTTTTATCCTCCTGAAGGAAGATTTCTTCTTCCCTCAGGCTCTGAGAGTTCTTCACTCTCATTTCATTTCGTTTTATAGCACAAAGCTGCAACACCAAAATCAATTTCAGCTCCATGCACTGCAAAGACACAAAACGATTGAGACCAATTTTGCTGGTTTCTCCCCCTTACCTGTGTGGTAAAATTTCCCTGAAAATCCCAGGTTGAAAGTGAAATTTGCAATTTGAGCTCTCAGAAGGTTCTGAGTATCAAGCAGAGCCTGAAACAGATATAAATTAAAAATTTATCAGGTACATACATAATCATGTTATTTATGCAGAAGTTGCCCTTTTCTTTCTTCTAACAGGCATACACAGTCATTTCTCTCAGAGAAACAAGAGCAATGTTCTTTTACTCTTGTTGCAGCCCAAACAGCTTGATAATTATACAAAGCCAATTGTAAGAATATAAGGAGGACCTTTTCTGTAAGAAGGATACTATTAGTCATCTGGATCACAGCCTCATATGTTTTGTGTAAAAGGAGAATATTATGCTAAAATATGCACAAAAAGCTTATTCTGCAACTACTTGAATCTAATCTACAGTCTCACTTGGCCATTTTGGAAGCCATTTATTTTAGCTGTCAGCATAAACAGTAGTACATGAATTTAATGCATGCTGAAGTACATGGATTGGTGCAGTTAATCAGGAATGCAAAGGTTGGGGGCAGATAAACCTTGGCAAAACAGGAATTCAGCAAGTTTATTCAGATTCAGGCCTTCTGAATTTGCAGCAGCTTTTGATATGAAATACATTTGCTGACTCCTTTGTAATCTTGCTCCTAGACAGCAGGTGTTCCCACTAGACTAGACTAGACAGTCAAAAAAACAGTCTTAGCAGCACAATTCTATTCATGTCTACTAGGGAGTAAGTTCAAATGAGTTCAATGAGGCTTACATCCAGGTAAGTGGATATAGGATTGCAAAGTAAATCTGCCCAATGTAAAACACATTGAAATAGTCAGTCCTTGAAGTGATAAGTGCATTCAGCTAGGTACTTTTCTTCCAGAAAAAGGGGCAGGTCAAGTCAGATCTAACTGATTAAATGTTCTCTGATTTACAGACACTTCTTGAACTTTATCCAACAATATTACTAACTTCCGCACCTGATCAGGCTGAAAATGCCAGGTGTTGTTTTTTTTTGGGGGGGGGTGGCGGCGGCTTTGGACAAAGTGTGCCCAAGCCCTCAATGTATCCTTCCTGGGCCACAGTGCCTTTCAAGTGGTATCTCTCATCAGAGAGCTTACTGGGTGGTAAAAACAGGAATGAGAAAGGCCACTAACCAGGCCATTTCTTCAAGGGAAATATGTTTTGCCAACCATGAGACAGACTAAAATAATGGTCTCAGTCATGCAACTCACTGAGACCATACAGACTAAAACAATTACATCAGATTCTGCCCTGCTTACTGGACTCATGACTGAACAAGAATTTTAACCCTGACTCCCAGTTTGAAGACTCAGCACTCTAGTTGAGACAGTTGTTGGTTAGGCTTCAGCATGGACTTTGCAATTTGCAGTAAACTTTGAACGTTATGCATATTTTAAACCACATGATCCTCACCAAAATCAATAAGGGTCATGATGCTGATAAAACCCTGTGTGTCTCTTTGAAAATATAACCCCTGTTTCGTAGTTATTTATTAAATATATGACAATGCAGTTACATAGGCAATTCCCTTCACAATCTGATTTTTTTTTAGTGGTATCTGGCAAGACTTCTATGTGAACTTTTAAATGCCTGCTGAAACATTTCTATTCAGGCCTATGCAGGCAATTAAGAGTACATCCCCCACAATAGACTATCAATGTTTGTTTGTTTTTAAATTTCTTTTTGCTTTCAACTTGTTTTTAATGTGTTATGATGTTATTGTCTAGTTTTATGCTTTTATATTGTTGTAAACCACTGTGATATATTTTTGTGATACAGTGATATATAAATATTTTTTATGAATAGAGACCTTAATTTTCTCTCTCTCCATTGTGCAATGTGCATTGTGCTTTTATACCCCATTTATAATTTTATTTATTTTGATTCATTTATAGAAACATTTGTATACCACTGTGTGATAAAAAACATATCAAAGCAGATTACAGCAATAAAAAAATAAAATCATTTCAATAAGAACAAGTTAAAAAGTTAAAACCAGATCTCAATTAACCATTGTGGAAGGATGCATTCTTGTAATTCTATTTCCTTCACTCCTGATTTTTTCTTGTTCTTTAGACTATTATCAAAAGCTCCCATGTGTTGAACTTATTTTGTTGTTATTGCTTGTTTTTCTCTTTGTATATACTGCATTTTTGTTGCTCAATAAAATATTTTTTTTTAAAAAACCAATATGTAACAGAATGTTAAAAGAAACAGACAGCAGCATCACCAACGTAGAAGGATGCTGCTATCCTGTGAACTATTTTCTAGGCAAACAAGCTGAGCTCACATTTGGTTGTCATACCTATTATTATTTTCTGGGTAACTTGACATTTTACTTGCCATTTACGTTCTAAAAGAAAAATGTTAAAACACATGAAAAATATATAGCAACAGATGGCTCGGGCTATGTGTGTATATGTGTGTGTAAATTTCAGCGTGTGTGTGGGTATGCTTTCATGGGGGCAGAGTCTATATTTTCATTTCTAAATGCTATTTTGTATACTAAAGATAAGTTGTTGAAAGGTTTTCTCTGCTTTTTATGTTTGCTTTTATAAACAGTTCTTCTGAGTATTTGTATTAATAGAACTATATAAACATATTGGTGCATGCTTCATAGCCTACTCACTGATAGAAATTTATTTAGACATATTCAGCTACTGTGCAAGAATTATGTAAGAAAAATAAACCACAACTGATGTAGTATCAGTTAAGGAAAGAGAAATTGACAGATAAGAAGAAAACTGGTTAAAAGTCAGCTTCACATTTTTCAGTAATTTAATGGAGGCTGCATACAGTTTATAAAACACATAGGTAGGATACTTTCTCTCTCTCTCTCTTTTTGGCAGTTTTCAGTCAAGTGATACATTATGACAAAGAAGGAAATAACGTGAAACAAAAACTGCAGATTTCAGTAAACCCCTATACATATTCATTCATAAATCAACCCCATTATTTTCAATGAGAGAAACGGGTACAGGATTGCAGCTTTTGTCTAAATGCATTCAGATTTCCATTTAAAACTGAGAGAACAAAAAGTATTGACACTGCCTTTTATTTTATTTTTACACAAGCAGCAAAACATGCTTTTGTAGTTGCTGATCACACAGTGGCCTGAGGAAAACCATTAGTTCAAAATCCTGTTCTCTATTAAGATGATAGGAATTACCAGCAGTTTGGAAAGCCTTTGCTGAGATTTAATGTTTTAAAATGTGATGTACAGTATTTGTATGCTGATTTATGACAAATCACATAATAAAGAAGTTGTATTTAAAGGAACAAAAAAACCCATACATGTTTCTGGAGAAAAGGAATAGGCTAAGCCAACTGCAGAAAATCCTGAGAAACTTCTGCCAGTCATCTGCCGGTCCCCAAGAGCTACTGCTCAGCTCACATAGAAAAGAGGTAGATTCTCAAGTGAGTGGAAAAAACAGTTAAGCTAGAAATGGTTAAGCATGCTGTCCCACCATTTCCACTTCTGACTGAGGCCCTCATGGCTGCTTGTCATTAAAATGAAAACAAACACTGGAAGTGTTGAGGATAGCCTGTGGAACCCCTTGTTTAGCCCTGAATGAGCTTCATGCCACACGTATTCACTGGTACACGTCAGATAAATTAACAAATTGGTTGAACGCATATGGAAATTTTCATCAAGATACATCTAGTATAGTGGGCCCAAAACAAATTTTGAGAATATTACAGTGGTACCTCGGGTTACATATGCTTCAGGTTACAGACTCTGCTAACCCAGAAATAGTACCTCAGGTTAAGAACTTTGCTTCAGGATGAGAACAGAAATCGTGCTCTGGCGGTGCAGTGGCAGCAGGAGGCCCCATTAGCTAAAGTGGTGCTTCAGGCTAAGAACAGTTTCAGGTTAAGAACGGACCTCTGGAACGAATTAAGTGCTTAACCCGAGGTACCACTGTAGATTCAATATTTTTCCAGGATTGAAGGACTTGCCAGTTGTAATTTTTAGGTAGAATTGTCCACAGGATACAAAAACGATCCATTTCATAAACTGAAACCACATAGTATAATTATATTGTTGCTTGTATCCCAATCTCCAACCTCCTAGGGGTCTAGTGTTTACTCAGTGTTTGGTTTCCATGGAATGAAAGTCGTTGGAGACTCTGATGCCATGATTGTTTAATTTAGACATATAAACAACCTGAACATAAGTTGGGCAGGCTCACAGCATTAATATTCCAACAGATCTTGCTTAACAATTACATTTCAAGGGTGGTCCCCAAAGCCATAGCTTTGGTTTCAGCACACAGAATACGTCTAGCTTTTGTGTCTTCCTTGCTTCCACCTTAAGCCCAGGGTAAAGCTAGCTCTCTCACCCTTGTTCTCCTACCACTAGGATGACATGGCATCCAGCTGGGTTAAGGGAGGAAGAGGCTTATCCACTTCTGAAAGAGCATTATCATCTAATTGTCTCTAGGGCAACATGGCCCAGTATTTAGTAATGCAGATGTGGGTGATTACAGGCCCAGCTAGGGCCATTATTTTAACAAAGAGATTAGTTTGACCAGTTTAGTAGGTTCTGTCCCTTCTACAACCTTGCAGATACAGAATCTGCCTTTGTTGGGACCTATAGGCACCATTCAAACAAAACCTCAATCCTATAACAATACATTTTATTCACTAAGTGTCCAAACCTTCAAACTGTGCAGTCAACTTATAAAATTTATGGTCCTCTACAGAAATCTACCACCAACAACCTTTAAAAAAATTACAGCAAACAACAGAATCCTGAGTGTGCTATCTTCTTAAAAAATGGTTTGTGGTAATATTTCAAGCTACTGTACCTAATGTTCCTAACAGCTCCTAATTAAACATTTACTCACTTTAAAAATTCCTTTATGGCTTCCCAGAGAGATACGAAACAGGTTACAGGAGTGTTTTCATTGTCAGACAAAACTGTACAAACAGTGATTATATTTTTCCTCTATTAATTCTCTTAATCTGTATTTAATTTAGATAATTACTGGAAACTGTCCATTTTAAAGCCATCTACTGCAACACAATCATATCCCTTTTTACTTAAAAGCAAGTAAAATGATTTCAGTAGGCACTACATGCAAGCAAGTTTAGTGTTGCAGACTTCATGTTAATTTTTAAATGCTTGTTAAAGCTCTTTAGAACTAGCTTTTATATGCATTTTAACTGCTTTTTAAATGACTTTTTATTTTCCAACAATGGATTAACTGCTTCCAGATAAACTGTTACAAATGTTTTAACAGCTGTTTGCTAGCATAAGTAGCCTAAGACACTAGGCTCATTTGCACCTACCACTTTAAATGGATCACTTCTAAGACCTGGTTCACACATAGAGCAATCCACATGGGGTGGAAGCTCATAATACAAGCACAATAGCAGAGTTTTATATGGGAAAGAATTTGTTTTAACGTCACAGGATTTGGGCAAATTTTAACCATTTTTACTTCACCTATGTTCATGAAGTTAACATTTGTTTCAATTGCACAACATTACGGACACATGGCTTGTCATATGATGCTATCACTACCATGGATGCATTCTTGACAGCCAACCTAAGCCATTTATCTCTGCCTATTCCTCCCCTCCCCACATGGAATACGTATGAGGATATTGGACTGGTTCCAGACAGATTTAGAGCAGTATACCCACTGAAATCAATGGGAGTTAAGTTGGTAATGACTAACTTAAACCCCAATGATTTTAATGCGCCTACTCTAACCACGGCTAAGTCTAAATCCAAACTGGTAACTTTAAATTGCCCTAGGAACTAGGCTACTAAAAGGAGGTAGGGCTTTGGCATTAAATAACTACCAAGGCTGATTTTTTAAAATAGTTAGGTATGATCATGTTAGAGATTTCATTCAAATGTTACCTTTGTGACATGGCTGCTATCTCCTCAATGTTTGAAGTTCTACATTACATGGGTACTTCTAATGTTAATAGTCTCAGTGGATGCTGATATAATTAGTACCCATGGGACCTCAATGACAAATACAAAGCTGCAAATACTGTTTTGACTGACAACTAGTACATGCCTAGGACCAGAGCTTTTTATTTGAAAGCACTCAATGGAACTGAGTATTGTCAGCCATGACAGCCATTATGTACTGGCACCCATGACACTTCTATCAAGATATGAGAACCAGCACCTCGTTTTAAAAAAACAACCCCAATAGGCTCTGCTTAGAACAATTCAGTAACAGGCTTTAAGAAAAGGGCCTCCTACACTCTGCATCATTAACCAGCAGACCAGGTATGGAACCCTGTTCTGTTGGTCTAACTGTAGACTGCTTAATGCAGAGGCTACACCAGAAGATGTCACTGTTGTTAGAGATCCAGATTGAACCTGCCTTAGCTCTTCCTTATGTTTCTGTCTTTCATCTGGATTTCCTTCCACTTGCCTTAATTTTTTTATCTGGTTTTCAGGGCCCATTCCAACAAGGTAATGGTTTCACCAGAAACTGAAGACCTTTGCCAGCTGGCTAAATTTCCTAGCTCTGGCACCAAGCTTGGCCCTTGTGAGCAAAGAAACTTGAACACAACTATTCCACAAACATTAAGAGCTTTGATGTGCTGGCTCAGTTGCTTAGAGGGTGCTGATAATGCCAAGGTTGTGGGTTCGGTCCCTGTATGGGCCAGTTGCATTGTAGGGGGTTGGGCTAGAGCCCCCTCCAACTCTACAATTCTATGATTCTATGAATCCAATCACTCAAAGTTTAAAGCATGGTAAATCAACACACCAGCACAGAACTTAAAATACTACAGCATGGCTTACAGATTTTTGTTTGCATTATTTCCAAAGGTTGTTGCAGAGAAAACTAGAGTCTCAGAACGGATATTTTATGACCTGCTGTCCAAACCATAAAACATTTCAAGCAGTCAAAATTCCAATTGCTTTTTATAGCACAGAGATATCATTAGAAAAACAAACAACAGCGGCTACAGCAGGAAAAAGCCCATCACTTGCTACTTGAGAAACTCAGGTTTATATTGTGAGGTGCAACAATGTATAATTTAGACAGCTTAAAAAGAATATCACCACACACTGCATAATTGAAAACCTGGCTACACTCTAATAAAAAGTTTTTTGGTCTTGGTTTTCCTTTCCCACAAATAATATAGGAACTAGCATTCCTTGTTACTTTCTTATATCAATCAATCAAACACACACCCACACCCTGTAATGCACAGTACTATACAGGTATTGGGCTACATAACCCTGAAAACCATGCAAACCCACTCTCCATAGTGTGGGAAAGAGGTAACCAAAGAGTAGGGCCATATCAGTTTCATTTTTCCAATACGGACTAGCAGCAGCAGTGACAAATCTTCACAAGTGGTTCATTATAAAGTGCTGTTCTGTGAGCTGATGTCACATAATGGCTAGTGTGAAGGATGGGCAAGCTAAGAAATAGGAAGGACCTGGGTATGAGCTTTGCCTCCAATATTAAATCACCAGGTAGCAAGACTCTCTTAGGAAAATTCCCACCCATCACCACTGACAAAGTGGGAGCTATTGGGTTGTCTGTATCAACATGCACCTTGTGCATAGTCTGGTTTATTAAGCCAAGTTTCTTCGCTCACTGTTACAAATGAGTACAGCCAATTTATGTGAAGTTCTGATGAAAAAATATGAAAAGACAACTATCAGTACTTACCAATAAAATTCTGAAGAGGGACTCTAGATCAGTAGTAGAGTGCATATTTTGCATGGAAAAGATCCCAGGTTCAATCTCTCACATCTCCTATTTTAGATTCAGGTAGGTAGCCATGTTGGTCTGATACAGTCAAAATAAATTTTAAAAATAAAAATTGTCCAGTAGCACCTTAGAGACCAACTACAGTGGTGCCTCACAAGACGAAAATAATCCGTTCCGCGAGTCTCTTCGTCTAGCGTTTTTTTCGTCTTGCGAAGCAACCCTATTAGCGGCCTAGCAGATTAGCACTATTAGCGGTTTAGCGGCTATTAAAGGCTTAGCGGCTTAGCGGCTAAAAGGCTATTAGCGGCTTAGTGGCTTAGAAAAAGGGGGGGGGAGCGAAAAAAACCGCAAGACTTGCAAGACGTTTTCGTCTTGCGAAGCAAGCCCATAGGGAAATTCGTCTTGCAAAACGCATCGAAAAACGGAAAACCCTTTCGTCTAGTGGGTTTTTCGTCTTGCGAGGCATTCGTCTTGCGGGGCACCACTGTAAATTGGTTCTGGGTATAAGCTTTCGTGTGTATGGACACAAAAGCTTATGCCCAGAACCAACTTAGTTGGTCTCTAAAATGCTAATGGACAATTTTTTTTTTTTTTAAAAAAAATTATCTCCTATTTTGTTATCCTAAGAAGCTTGCTAGGGACACGGGTGGCGCTGTGGGTTAAAGGTCAGTGGTTTGAATCCCCGTGACGGGGTGAGCTCCCGTTGCTCGGTCCCTGCTCTTGCCAACCTAACAGTTCGAAAGCACATCAAAGTGCAAGTAGATAAATAGTAGATAAATAGGTACCGCTCCGGTGGGAAGGTAAACGGTGTTTCCATGCACTGCTCTGGTTCACCAGAAGCGGTTTACTCATGCTGGCCACATGACCTGGAAGCTGTACGCCGGCTCCTTCGGCCAGTAAAGCGAGATGAGCGCTACAACCCCAGAGTCGGTCATGACTGAACCTAATGGTCAGGGGTCCCTTTCCCTTTTTAAGAAGCTTGCTACTCACAAACAAGTAACACATTCCAAATTCCATATAAATTTCAATACATTTGTAGCCATTTTTAGAACTGCACATGCTCTAGATAAAATAAATGTTAAGAAAGAAGTTTTGTGCAGACTTTAAAATAGAACGTGGAGGTAGGAAAGTTCCTATTTGCTTATTTGTGTTTTGTTTCCTTATTAGAAACAGGACATATTAATACACCAAAACATGATGTTTCACATGTACATTAGATATAAATGAAGCTACTTTGTAACTTACACCAGCTTTGTAAATGGACACAGGAGATAGGCAAGGGAAAATGGAAAATGTTTTTTTGTTATAAATTGGAATTATTTAAAACAGTTAATAATAGTAAAAAAGAAAAGGAATAAAAGGACTGCTTCTGTCAGTTAGAGGAGACAACATTGGCCTGGGTGTATCAAGAGCCTAACTCCTTAAAAGGCGTCTTCATATGGCTTTAGCTCTATGCAAAGCTTGCAAAAAGAAAAGAAAAATGTGATAGGGAGAATATTCTGCAGGAAAATACGGATAATACCTCGGTCAGCTGCAGTGACTAAAATCAAACGAAGACTGAATTGCTGCACTGCAATGTTAGTGTCTCACGAGTCAGCACCTCAAAAAGTCATGTCATGCTACCTCACACCTCAGGCTATCAATCTATCCAGTCTAGCAGTGTATAGTTTGATTGACAGCAACTCTCCAACAACTCAGAAAGGTCCCCCCCAAAAAAAACCCCCAGACCTGTTATTCAAGATTCTCTTAACTGGAAGTGTCAGGGATTGAACCTTCCTGCTAAACTGAAAGCTGTGATCTTAATCCCAATAACGACAAAAAAAGAGCTATATGGAAGCCTTAGCTAAAATCTATGTCGTTTTGCACAACTACCACCTCTGAAGTTCAGCTACTGTTCTATAGCATACCTGCATTAGAATTCTGATAGCTGTATGCCTTTCTACACCTGACCATTATTTAACATGTGACCTGCTCCAAATGATCAGCAGGTATGGGTTGGCCAATTGTATGTGCACAGCAGCAGTCTATGTACAAGAATAACATTTATAGGACAGTATATAGGTCTTTTATGCAATATACCCAACCATGCTGAGGGTAGGTATCCATCTTCAGAGGTCAGTGTGGGGCTGTCACCTTGTTTAGATCAGCCCTTGGTACTGAAACTCCTGAACTTTGTTTTGAGAACATTATATGGAAAGGGGGCTCGTAAACAAATGCTGTTTTGTGCTATACATTTGGTTTCAAGTTGGAGGCAATTCTTTTATCTCCAAAGAAAGAGAAGAAAACAAAGATGGTGGGAAAGAGAAAAATAAAAGAAGTAGTAGCAGCAGGAACAATCCTTTTGAAGTGTTCAGCAATAGACATTTTATTTGAAACCCTCCAAGGGCTTGGGCCCAAGGTGGCAACTCTATTTTTTTCCTTTATTTTGAATTGATTTTTTAACTGTGATCTTCAAGAATCAGTAACATAGTGTTAATTAATTTTTTTACAGGTGACATATAGAGGTGGAATAACATTTTCTACTAATCTATTTGGAAAAGGTGGCCAAATCAGCCACATCAGCTTTCACATTGTTCTTTTTGATCTTTGTAGATAGTGAAAAGAAAGCCAAAGTTGGTTTTTTACAGCTCCATTATATTCATCTTTCATTTTAATTCCCAGGAGACCAGCCCTACCATTTAACAAACCTGAGACGATACCAGCTAAGGGCACTTCTAGATGTCTTGGTTATTGAGCATTCATTCTGATTGCTCAATTGCAAGGAGGTTAGACACTGTTGTGTCAAAGCAAGAGTTACCGCACACTTTCCAAAGCATTCTCCAATCACATTCTTAACACAAAAGTCTCATTTTGACGCGACTGGGTTTGTTGCTCAAGACCTCCTAATCAACTATAATTGCACAACCTAAATTTGCTGGTATGTGATTGAATCCCACCAGAAATTAGAGATAGTCTGGAACCACCTTAGGAGCACTTTCAGCATTTGACAAAAGACATATGCACGCATTTACTAGGCAAACATGAAAGATTTCCAGTTTCCTTCACTCCATTCCTGAACTATTACAGTCAATAGCTAGACTGAAGACCAAGTTGTAGAAGCAAAGAAATGAAGCATTAAACCCCAGCAGGCCACTTGGCTAAAACCGAGCCTTCACCATTATCCAAAAAGCATATTTGTTATTGACCCAACTAGGAATGTTCTCTTAAAGCTTCCCATTCTTTTGGGGTTGCATGTAATATGGAAGAGTCTAGAATGCTGATTATGGCTGCAATTTTATACACACTTACCTGGGAGTGTCCCATAGGAAACAATAGGACTTAATTCTGAGCAAACATGTACTGGATTGCACTGCAAAACAGCCAATTTAGGACTCATTTGTAGAGATGCAGCATTCTAGGATGCAGGCAGGGAGGTATCACAGAAACACCCCCAGAGGAATCTTGCCACCCCATCGGCATTTAATTTAGGGAGAAAGGATGGTGTCTGACAAGGTTGCTGGATTTGATATCAGGCTCAGAAATAATTATATTTCCCAACTTTTAGAAATAAGGTGACTAGTCTTGAAGGAGTGCCACCCATCACTATGCTGGGCACATTTTGAGTGAGGAACATGAGATGAATTGTTTGCACTACTCCTGCATTTTAGTTTGAGTAACAGCTTGCCAAGTGAGGTTTCGTGCAGTGTTTTGGAATTAGGTGTGTGATTTAGAACTCTAGAAATTACAGGGCCACTCAGTTTTCTGGTGAGTTCTCTGGTCCAAACCCATCAACAGCAAATAGAGCTGGAGAAAAAGAATCAATGCACAGATTGCCTAATCTTTAGAAACCTAGAAAAAACTATTTTGTAGCAGCACCACAAATATATATATATATATATAGAGAGAGAGAGAGGGAGGAAATGGGAAGAGGAGAAGCAAAGTAGATTCTGATGGTTAAGAGACTGAGCTATGAATCAGAAAGTCCATCGTTAGAATGGTCTAATTATTAGCATGTCACACTAAGATGGTGTAGTGCAAACATATGAGTGTGAAGGCTCTGGGAGAGGAGATTGAAGCCACTTCGCTCCTCACCAATCATTTTGCTTTTTCACCTTACTGAGCTCACCCATGATTTGGATTAGTGTGTCATCCGCACCAGGGCACAATGTTTAGGTCTCCTGGGCAAACCATGGGCCATAAAAGTTTGTCCTGTGGTTTACTGTTACAGTTCATGGTTAGTTTGGCATGACAGGAAAATGACTAGGGAGGAGCAAAAGCAGTCACACGGCCTCTACAGGAGCCTGCAAGTTCCTGGTAAGCCATGGTTAAATAGACATTTCATTGAAACTTTTTTTAAAAAGTCTACAAGGGAACAACTTTGTGATTACAAAACACTGCAAGCAAAGATAGATATTTTCTTTTAAAAAAGAAAGACATGCTCCCATAATCTAATGGAAATCTAATAAATATATATGAACATGAAAGCAAGTTTCCAATGAACCATGTGCACTGAATTGAACATGATTTAAATTGTATTAGAACTGCATAGGCAGTCATTTTCTGCTGCTGGTCTCTTACTGCTACGTGTTTATCACCGAAAACCATGTGCCCAAAAAGTCAGCAAAAAGGAACTTCATATTAGAATAAGGAAGGATGTGAACTAAAATGACACCTACCCCTTGTCTTTGTTTGCCCTGGCAACACAATTACTAGAGCTACTATGCTCGTTCACATGAGTGTCCACTTATACTTGTAGAATCAATGGCCCTCCAGATGTTGCTGCACTACAACTTCTATCCCCTGATATACACCATTGCATGCCAGCAAATGACCTTCCATAGTTTGTCTTGCCCAGTGGACATCACTATGCAATACATCTCAGACATTAAAAACATGTAATGAAGGCAGTAGGGTAGCATATCAATTTCCTTGAATGCTCCACCTCTTATCTTAGAATTGCTGTATGTAGACAAATTTCAGAATTAAAGCATGAAGCTGCAAAAAGTGAACTCCTTAATGACTTTGATTATGCCCCTTAGGGCTCAAGTAAGAGTTATGAGTGATTCTTGCAGTACATGAAGAATATTCCACCTCACATTAAGTTGCATGTTGTATTCACAGAGATTAAAGACAGAAAACCATCCATTCTTTTCACATCTGATTCCTTTTTTTTTTTTACTCATTAGTCATGACTCAAGGCATTCCCTTGATCTCTCAACTCAAATATCCTGTTTTAATTACCATGTTATTTTTAAGCAGAATTGTTTTATTGCATATTTTAGTTATTTACTTTTACATTTTAATCTTTTAATGGGATTGCTTTACTGTTTCCAAACAAACATTCCAAACATTTATTTACTGATTTTCCGATTCAGGCAATCTGCACAATACTACTACAATAAAAACATCAACTATTAGGGCAGAGGTTAAACTAGGTGGCTGGACTAGAATGGGGCATTTTAACTGTACATTTTTAAAATTTTAACACATGTAATTGGTTTTTATACTTGCAAGCCACTTAGAAACCTACTTTGGAATTAAGTGATGTATATGTATGTGTATATATATATATATATACATACTTTTGATAATCTGTCTTATAAAGACTAGATTTCTTACTTTGGTTCTATGCTGCAATATGATATTTAAGCACCAGAGCACTTCAGATTGTCACAGCTAAAATAAGTCATTTCATAGACTTTTGCAAAACGGGACTATCAAAGCATATTTTCAATGTATTATGTTTCATGTGTGGTTTTTCTGTCTGCAAATTTCAGAATAAATTACTAGTTTTAGCAGTGGCGTAGCGTGGGTTGTCAGCACCCGGGGCAAGGCAAGTAATTTGCGCCCCCTAACCCGTGGATTTGCCCCCCCCCAACCCGTGGATTTCTGCCCCCTAACCCTAACCCCCAGATGTTGTGCCCGCCCCCCCTGCACCCCCCACGCTACGCCACTGAGTTTTAGAAACATGTGGATGCTACCAACTCCCACCCCTGGGAGTAATTTTGTAAGCCTTATTGAACTGCATTTTGTTCAAATCTGCTGTGGTGTTTTAAGCAAGCAGAAATCTCCAAATTCACTTTGAAATGATGCTTTAGATGAAATATGGTGACAATACTTAACTTTGATTCTGAAAGTATGTGTTTGCTCTTTTCTTGATGCTGCATGCTTTCCATTTTATTCATGGTTACATTTTTTCTGTAATTTTGTTATGGCCCATGGCTAATACAAATAAGATTTTATAGTTCTGATATTTCAGACGTGTGCTTCATGCCATCAAATCTGTCACTAGTGCCTAAGCTCACTAAGTGAAATTCACTTATTTTATTTATTTAAGCACCATTTACTTTGACAGCTTTAAGAACTGGAATTATATTATCCACCCAAGCTCCCTAATTTGAAAGCCATGAACAAAAGGAAATATATATCATATTGTTCTGCAAATCAGTTTCCAGTGTGAAAATTGTGAGAAAACTACCCGGACGATTCTCCAGCAGTGTCTGTACCTTACATACTACTCCATCAATGCTGCATTCAGTAGGCTTTTGGCATCTACCACTGTTGCCTATTACAACCAATGCTCATTGGTAAAAGACCCTACTCTGCCATTTCACCCCTTGCCTGTGTTCTTAAGTTCGCTGTTACAAAAGCTCCTACTACACTCTCATTATACTCATTCATAAGGATACACACACACACACACACACACACACACACACACCTATCAGATGTATTTATTATTATTTTATTATTTATTACATTTCTATACCGCCCTTCACCCAAGTATCACAGGGTGGTTTGTATCCCCCATCCACACATATGATCTTTTGGCACTGGCTTCTTCTTCTTTTTCAGCAGCAAGTTAAGCTCATGAGTGGTACTGGAAACACCTTGGACCAAAGGTGGATCTACACACCGGGGGGGGGGGGGGAAAGCTATAAATAATTCATAAATTAAAGAAATTTAAAGGGAAAAAAACCCTATGTAAAATTGCATAGAAAAGTTTTGTGCTCTACAACACCATCTAGTGTTGCATGTTTATAACACATACAAAACACTTTCTTGACTAATGTAGCTGAGTCCCAAGTCACCAGAATGTAACACCTCCCCTCCCACCCTGACTGCTAGCTCCCTACAATATTCAAACAATGCCCCTGTGCTGTGCTATGATGTGAAGAACTCTCAGCTTGCATTAATGTGGAGGCAAACATCCTCCATAGTGGTATCTACCTTATGAAACTATCTTCCCATACCCTGAATGCGGCTGGCACCAACAGCAGTGTGCTTCCATTGCATTCATCCATTGTGTATTTGTGCCCAGGTCCAGGCAGTACTCGACTGCTGATGCTAGGTTTTTTTGTTTTACTTTAGTTTGATACTATACTGATATGTTTTATTGTGACTGCATTAGATTATTGTAGCAAACCACTTTAGAATTTTTTTTCAAAAATGAAAAGCTATCTAGAAATGCTTTTAGCTAAATAAAATATCATTAGTTGATGAAATCCACATGAGGCAGAAGATTTTGGGGTGCATTAAATGGCAGCTATGTTTCCCAATTATTTATAGTTTTAATATATTGAGTAATCTCTGACTGGAAACAACTAGAGGTGCATGCATGTTTAGATGGGAACTATGCCAAGAATTAGTGTGGCCTTGGTACATGGGTCTGTTGTTGTTGAATCTCAACATAGAAAGCTCATTGGATAAATCTGCCCTCGTTTATTACCCTTTCCCCCTTCCACCTTCCAAGATGCACCTGCATTAATTTGCCAGCCTGAAATGAGTAGCGCACAGGTGCAAAACATGTGCAATCTCCTTGTTCAGCACCTTATTTTCAGTTGAGACATGCGATGCGTTAAGTAGAATAGCACAATCCAATATGATAGTATTCACACAAAAATATGCCTTTCGATAACTGATTTTCAACTCATTTACATTATCTTTACCTCATTCACTCATTGTGTCATTGTGCTGCTGAGGACAACTCCTTCCATATCAATAGTAATGAAGATGCATTGCATCTGACACTGCTAACAACATCTTTAATGGAATGCATTAACTTTGAATAGATTACAGTTTAATGAGATATTTTCTCCAGATTCTGTGTAACATAACAGCTATTTAAAGAGCTGTTTCTATTGCAGTTTTAGAATTCATCTCCATCCTGGAATTTAAGGCTTTTAAAATAAATAAATAAAAAGACAGTGACAATAAGTCTTCTTTAAAGAGAATATGCTGTTGCACACCTTTAAGTTTCCCCCCAGCAACTGAAGAAGTTGCTTTTCCTGTGCCTACTACTACTTTTTAAAGTTTATCACTTTATTGAATTATTCATATCATAAACAAATGTTTACATACTAGGGCAATTCTCATACATCATGCTATACCACCATGTGAAAGCAACAGGTTTTCAAATGTTTTGGACTTTCATACCCAGGATTAGCAGAAAATGAGAGATTTGCCATTGGCATTAACTGTTTTAAGAAATGAAAGTTACAGCTACATAATATATAGCTTTGACCATTTGTTGTTTTTCTTATATGTGTCTATCAAACTGCTTAAATACCCCTAACCTTTGAATTGCTGATTAAAAATGGTATTTTACAAAGCAATGTATTTAATTGTTGTTTTACAGTAAATTTAATGTCAGTTCAATTGAGTCTGCGATTACTAACCAAAAGGGTATCCAGAGTTAAAATGTTGCTCTCTCACACACTTTCTCCTTTGTATCTTACATTCTCGACTATTTAATGCACTTTCTGGTATTCTGAGCACACAAAGCCAAAGTAATAAATTGCTGATAGATTCTTGGGCCATGTTGTTTGGGTTTTACAGGGTATTCTCTGGCCATCTGTTTTACCACCCAACTTCTCTTAATAAGGAAGAGGAAAAAGCTGAAGAGTAGTAAAATAGCTTTCTTCAAAGGTTACGCCTCTGCACACAAATGAATACTTCATTTGGAATACAACATAAGACATATAGAAATTAAACTCCACAAAAGCCTATGATATCAATATATAGAAGACATTTCATATTATTATTATTAGTGTGTATATTTAGGATTGCAGTAATTAATCTACATGAACACAATTTGCATTACTAAACCAATTAAATAATAATAATAATAATAACAACAACAACAACAACAATAATAATTTATTTATTTATTTACATCCCACCCATCTGGCTAGATTTCCAAATGAATTTGCTGAAGGTGTTTACAGTGAGATTCCATGCTCGATGTAGCTGGTACATTATCCAGAAGCCTCCCCCTTTCTAGCCAGGGACTGAGGTATTTGTTTATTCTAATAGAGTCTTCAGAGGATGATACAACTTATATTTGGTCTAGGTAATCCTTTTATCAAGCATAGAACTTACATAACTACATAATGATTAACTCACTAACAAGGATATTCCCAGAGACTGGATAGTTTGCATTACTGGGAATAATTCAGGGGCGCTGATATCACTAAATATGATTGGATTCCAATATATACCCAATAAGATATTATGGTGAATTTTCCTGTAGAATGGCTGCAAACTCCCACTTGGCACTGAAAAGGGCTTACTGGCATTCATCTAGGACATGGGTCATGATGTTCTGTA
Source organism: Podarcis bocagei (assembly GCF_964188305.1). Classification (NCBI taxonomy): domain Eukaryota; kingdom Metazoa; phylum Chordata; class Lepidosauria; order Squamata; family Lacertidae; genus Podarcis; species Podarcis bocagei. The sequence continues at coordinate 52,260,130 of NC_138134.1, forward strand.
GCTGGTAACTCATTAAAAGAAGAGTACATAATGCACATGTTCTGATTGTTTATTTTGCAAGAGCTGGTTCTGTCCAAAGATCCCTTTGGAGTCAAACTGCCCTATGCAGAGTTTTTGCTGTCTTCAAAACATTAAGTTCTATACACAAAGAAAGTAAATGACATAACTGAAGGAGAGAAGCAACATTGCTCCTGGAGAATACAGTCATGGAAACAGAACTCAGGATGTGATTACTGAGACACAAGGAGGCCTGATTCTCAGAAGCTTAATGCTCTGTGGCTGCTGTAACCATAAGGGCATCCATTTATTTCCTCCCATAGAAACAAACAGTTGACATGTACAGGTATGGGGAAAATCAACTCCTTTCTGAGCATGTTTTAGCAGCATTTCTGTTATAAGTGTTCCGTTAAAAAGCAATGAGCTTGCCACTAAATGATTTGTCCCCGTTCTTCAAAAATGTGGAAACTGCACTGCATTTTACCTTTGCTGCAAATCAAAACCAGTGCTGCAGTAACTATTACTGCAGAGCATTTGAAAGAGAATGGGAAATGGTCAAGATAAAAAGGCAAAATTGCATCTATATAACAGCATGATGTGTAGGCTATCTGGTAATAGTTTAACAAACTTTCCTCAGTAGGGACTCCTTGACTGCAAACCACACCTTTCTTTGAAATAATGAGTAGGGCAAAGAGAAGAGCTCAGGAATATTTTGCCCCAGGCTATCTTATGGTTGAAATCAGTAACTAAGCTTGAGTTTTACCCACACTTACGGTACATGGAAGCAAGCCTCATGCAAATCAATGAGACAAACTTCTTCATAGGCATGACACAGGGTTGCATTGCAGACACTTTCAGGCTCACTTCATCAAATGATACTCTGGCACCCAACATGAGCTAAAATACTGCTTACACAGTCTATTTTCATGAGCAATGCAACATGCAAAATACAAAACAATGCAGATTCACAGCTCTGCTTAAGCTCTCAGAAACTGAGATTCTTCTTTTCAGTCGTATCACTTGCATTAATTGTCCACAACAGCAGCAATAAATAAACAAATTCAAGATTGCTAACATCTTGTCAAAAGAAATTATGGCCAATGCAAGTTATCAAAACAAATAAACAGCAAGATTAGTCAGTCTCAAAGACCCTTTATTAACTATTAAATTGAATCGGATGTTAGTAATAGTGCAATCCACCCAAAAGTCGAAGTGCTTGATTTAAGTCATTTTAGTTCAATGGAATGAAACCCATCTTGTAAATAAGTATTTCACCTGGTTTCTAGATTGGGCTGTCTAAGACAGTCATCCTGCTTGATTGCATACATGTGGTACAAGGGAGATAAAGCTAAAAGAGAGAGAGCGCTCCAAAATAAAATTAGTTCAATTTAAAAATCTCTCTTTGCACCCAAAGTTTGAGTAATATCACTGTAGCATAGAAGGCCCTTTTTTTTGCACACTTTACCTGAACATCATTGGCCTTCATCCTTGTTCCTTCCTTTCCAACAAAGATGTCATCGATGTCAACAAGAATGTATCTATCCAAGGACAATGTAAGCCTCTTGCCAGTCAAGAATGAAATAGCATCTATAAATATGAGCTTGTGCAGCCAAAAGTTCAAATTGTTGCCAAAAAGAACACGTTGAATCCATCATGAAGACCCAAGTCATGAACAACAGTTGCATGGAAAGAACTTTTAATTACAGGAGGTGGGAGGTTTTCAGGTGTTTTTACTTTTGCAAATATAACAGGTTGGTAGGCTGAATGATTTATGTGGAAAACTGTCCAGTCATTTCCTGGCAAAGGACCTTTATCAAACTTAGATGATTTAGTCATATGGAGCAGAGAAGAA